>NC_141670.1:164055355-166617855 GCF_028749965.1 Puma concolor | reverse complement strand
CCATGGATAAATGCCTAGTAGGGCAATTGCTGGGTCGTAGGGTAGTTCTATTTTTAATTTTTTGAGGGACCTCCATACTGTTTTCCAGAGTGGCTGCACCAGCTTACATTCCCAGAGTTAGTGTATTTAAAATATTGAAATCATTCCTGGCATGTAATAAACATTTAATAAAATACAAATAATAATAATAATAATAGCACTTATTATTGCCTTACTGATTGAGAAAGCTTAGTAAATCTTTATAAAGCAATGTATCCTAAGAGTTTAGAATTACTAAATTATTTTTAGTTGAGGGTGAAACCAAAGATACTTCTATTAATGAAAGTTTTACAAAATCATAAAATTATAAAAATAGA
The DNA here is from genome assembly GCF_028749965.1 of Puma concolor. Taxonomy (NCBI): domain Eukaryota; kingdom Metazoa; phylum Chordata; class Mammalia; order Carnivora; family Felidae; genus Puma; species Puma concolor. Next base: position 166,617,499 of record NC_141670.1, on the reverse strand, counting down.
AACAAAATTACAATCTCAAAATAGTCACCTTGATCTTACTTTGGTATGTTTCCTTTATCTTTTTTTCATATACATTTTTAAATATTGTAATCATGGTTGTTTTATTCAGTCTTCATTCAGATGCAAATATTTGGCCATCTCTAAATGTCAGTCACTGTGCCAGGGATTGTGCATTGAAACTGTGAAGACAGAGGCTCTGTTTTTTTGTTTTTTGGGTTTTTTGTTTTTGTTTTTGTTTTTTGTCTTGAATATGCCATAATAAATAGAGAAGTTTGATTTTGAGGTATTAAAATCTGATTATTTTTCTTGGCCTGTAGAAAGTTGACTAATTATTAAAGACATAGATTTCAATAATAATTTTAATATAATTTTATTTTTACCTTAAAATTAAATCTTTGTTGTTCTTAGCTTCACTACTTTGCTTTCAGCTAACTATAGTATGAAAAGTGATTACTGTGGTTACCATAAATTCAGCAAAGTAACTCCAGTTTCCCTTCCTATCATTTAATTAACTCCAGTTTCCCTTCCTATCATTTAATTATATGTCTATTATATATTCATTGGAAAGTCAGGAGAGACATATTCCAAACTGCAAATAATTTGAGGGGATAGAATTGGTAGGGGGAGGAGGGTTGTTATCACTCCTTACATTTATACATTCCTATATTACTGAAAGTTGTTACATCTTTTAAAAAATAATAAAGTTGCATTCTTAGTTGTTCTTATCAGTCATATTATACAGGCATGTGTGGCATATGGGCCAAAATGTGAGTTATTACTGTCAGTTTCATAATATTAATATTCTTATATTCCTACTAGTTCTCTCAGTATTTAACAATATACATAAATTATATTTAATGATTTTTATTTCTTCTGTAATGATCTAATGGAAAAAGTAATATCTCGAGGGCCAATTTCTTTTTTTTAATGTTCTCGCTCTCTTTTTCTTTTTTAAGTTTATGTATTTTGAGAGAGAGTGCACAAGCTGGGTAGGGTCAGAGGGAGAGGGAGAGAATCCCAAGCAGGCTCTTTGCTGTCAGTGCAGAGCCTGATGCAGGGCTCGACCCCATGAACCATGAGATCATGGCCTGAGCCGAAATCAAGAGTCAGACACTTAACCAACTAAGCCACCCAGGTGCCCTAAGGGCCAATTAATTTATAAACTATAACTTACATAGTATAAGATTCACCTATTTAAAGTGTACTGTGGTTTTTAGTATTCATTGGTTTCTAGTATATTTACAAAATGGTACAACCATTATCATAGTCTTGTTTCAGAATATTTTTAACATTCTCCAAAGAAACCATGTACCCATTAGCAGTCACTTCCCATTTCTCTTCTCCCTACCCCCTCTCCTATCCCTCGGCAACCATTAATCTACTTTTTGTCTCCTAGTTTGGCCTATCCAGACATTCCATGTAGATGATCTCATATAGTACATGGTCTTTTGTGGCTAGCTACTACTTAGTGTAATGTTTTTGAGGTTCACCCAATGTTTTAGCGTTTTTGTCACTAGTACATTTTTTTTAAATGTCTTTTTTCAACTTATAAATACCAACTGAAAAACTTCAAAAAGACAAAAATGAACGAAGTATAAAGCTAAATCTTTTGTAACTAGAGTGGATGTTAGAGGTGGAATTTCCTTTTTAACAAGGCATATTTAGGTGGCTGCAAAGATGCTTTGTTAAAACACCTTGCTTCACTATTTACTACTAGTCGTTTTTTGTTTTTGTTTTTTTAGTTTAGTTTACTTATTTTGAAAGAGAGAGAGAGAGGGAGAGACAGAATCCCAACAGGCTCTGCACTGACAATGAGGAGCTCGAACTTATAAACCATGAGATCGTGACATGAGCTAAAATCAAGCAGGTCACTTAACTGACTGAGCCATCCAGGCACACCTATAGTACTAGTCTTATGAGAGGTGGTTAGGAAAGTTTCCCTGATTAAGTGACATTTAAGCTGAGACACAGTCAAAAGTAGGAATGGTCTGACCAAGGTTGGGCAAGGGAGGATGAGATAAGCAAAAAGAATTGAGCTTGTTTCAGGCAGAGGGAACAACATGCATGTGTGACCTAGAAGCAAAAGTGTTGGGCTTTCCAGGAATAGAAATTAGTACCATATGGTTGCTATTAAAATTTGGGTGGTGGATGAAAGTGAGAAATGCAGCTTTTTAAAAAAGTACTGAAACAGATCACCGCTGATGCCTGAAAGGGCTGTGGGGGCCTTTTTTTTTTTTTTTTTTTTTTTTTTTGGATAAGACTCTGTCATAAGGGCAAAAGGAAACTGGCACAGAATTTTTAGCACAGGTATGTTAATACACTCAAATTCATATTTTAGAGAACAACCAAGCGTCATTATACAGAAGGGATAAGAAGAAAGCAAGACCAGAGATTTTCAGGGCTTTTTTTTTTTTTTAAGGGTTTTTCTTTTTCAAAATTGTTTTGACATTCTTTGCTCTTTACATTTTCATATAACTTTTAGAATTAGCTTGTCAATATCTGTAAAAGAGGCCTGCTGAGATTTGTTTTTAGAGATTGTGTTGTGTAGATCAGTTTGGAAATACTGACGTCTTGACAATATTGAGTCTTCAGGTCTATGAACATAGTACATCTTTCATTTATTTAAGTTTTCTTTAATTTATCTCAGTGTTTTACTGTTTTTGGTGTACAACTCTTATACTTCATTTGTTATTTCATATTTGAAATAATATATAGATATACAAATGATTGTTTTGCCTGTCAATCCTGTATCCTACAACCTTAGTAAATACATTTATTCTAGTTGGGTGTTTTTGGTTTTGGTAGATTCCTGCGAAGGCATTTCTGTATACAGGATCATGTTGGCTGTGAATAAAGACTGTTTTGCTTCCTTCTTTCATATGATGTCTTTAATTACTTTTCCTTGCCTTGTGAAACTGGTGAGACACTCTAGTGTAGCATTGTATAGAAATGATGAGAGCTTGCATCCTTAACTTTATTCCCAGTCCTAGAAGAAGAATTCATTCTTTCACCATTAGATCTATTTTTCTGAAAGAGTTTGTGTAGGATTTGGTATTATTTTTTCCTTGGTGATGATAACATTAATAGGTAAAGGCACTTGGGCATGGGTTGTTTTTCTTTACAGGAAGATTTCTAATTACTGATTCAATTTCTTTTTGTAAATCTCTTCAGATTCTCTGTTTCTCTGTGAGTCCCATTTGGTAACTTGTATCTTTCTAGGAATTTGTATATCCTATCTAACCTGTTTGCATAAACTGTTCATAATATTCCCTTATAATCCTGTTTGTAGCAGTGTTCACTCTTTATTTCTAATTTTTGTAATTAGTGTTTTCTCACTTTTTTTTTGGTAAATCTAAGATATTGCATTTTTGGAATCTTTTCAAAGAACCATATTTGGTTTCTTTTTTTTTCCCTGTATTTTTCTATTTCACTGATTACTACTAATATTTATATTTTCCTCCCTTCTGACTGCCTTGAGTTTAATTTGCTCTTCTTATTTTTTATGAGTAGACTGTTGATTCGAGACCTCTTTTCTTTCCTAATATGTGCTAAAAATTATAAATTTTCCTCTAAGTACTTCACTGTCTTCATCACGTAATTAGTGGTATGTTTTATTTTTGTTTTTTTCAGTTAAAGATATTTTCTAATTTCCCTTGTGATCTATTATTTGACCTGTGGTTATTTTTAAGTGTGTTGTTTAATTTCCAAATATTTGGAATTTACTACATTTCTTTCTGTTGATTTCTAATGTAATTCCATTGTGGTCAGAGAACAAACTTTGAAGAATTTCAGTTATTTTAAATTCAGAAAGACTTTTTCATGGTCAAATTGATCTGACCTGAAGAATGTCCCGTGTATACTTAAAAAGAACATCTGTTCTTTTATTGATGGGTAGAGTGCCCCATAATTGTCAGTTAAGTAAAATTGCTTGATAATGTTCAAGACTTCTAAATTCTTACTGATTTTTCCATGTAGCTCTTTTTTCAGCTCTTAAGAGGGTGCTATTGAAAACTCCAAATAAAATTTCTCAGTTGTCTCTTTTTCTTTTTATTCTACTACTGTTATTAGGTATCTTTTTATTTGATTGTTATATCTTCCTGATGCATTGATCTCTCTTTGTCTCCAGTAATATTTCTTAAGTTCCAGCTCTTTTATGGTTACTATTTTCATGGTATATCTTCCCGTCTTTTAGTTTCAACCTACTTGTGACTTTGAATCTAAGGTGTTTCTTCTACAGAAAAATATAGTTAGGTCTTGTTTTATTGTTTGTTTTTTCAAAATTTATTTATTTTGAGAGAGAGAGTGTTGGGGGGAGAGAGGGGGAGAGAGAGAAAGAGAGTGCAGAGCCTGATGCGGGGCTCGAACTCATGAGCCATGAAATTATGACCTGAGCCTACGTTGGATGCTTAACCAACTGAGCCATCCAAGTGCCTGGGTCTTTTTTTTTTTTTTCTTTTTTATTCAGTCTGACCATCTCTGCCTTTTGAATAGATTGCTTATAGTCTATTCAATTTAGTGTAATTATTGGTGTGGTTGGATTTATGTCTGCCATTTCTGCCATTTTGGTTTTTGTTTTCAGTTTGACTTCATTGTTTCTGTTCTTCATCCCAACTTTAACTGTTTTCTTGGTATGGTGAATGATTTCCAGTTGTATCCCTGATATTCTGTGTATTATATTGTGAAACTCCTAATCATATTTCGTCTTTTTTAGTAAGCAGTTTTGTCTAGGTATAGTGCATGGGATAGACGTTCAGCTCTCTGCCAGGTCATGCTGACATCATGTCAGCAAGAGTGGGGCCCTGGCTCACACTATCTTCTTCCAGATGGATGGGGTGTAAAATCAACTCTATACTGGGCCCTACTGACATGTAGAGAACTGGTAAAGGGAGATGAGATGCTCACTCCACACTGCCTCCTGCCTTGTTGATGCTGGGTAGGAGTGGAGGCTCAGCTCCCCACTGGGCCTCTATGACTTAATTTTAGCAGAATTAGGGTAATGAAGTTATACATTTCAAGTTTTCTTGGCAGGTGAAAGCTTGACAAATCCCAACCCTTGTAAGTTGTATTAGCCACCTATGTACTGGCTGTGCCCATCAGAAATAAGTCCCTTTTGATTCAACATTATTATTAAGTTATTAAATATTATTTAAAAACTTCAAAAGCACCAGTGAGAAAAATGTTTTTAGCTCATGAAATAGTTATTTTGAAGAAGTCTATGTGTTTGTAAGAAACAAACAAAGGAGATGATATGTATTCAAATATTTTTGTTTAGGATTTTCTTTAAAAATTCAGGGACTGAAACATCTTGGTCTTGCTAAAAGAGGATCCACTTACATGCTACAACCCAGTTCACATGTCCTCTGTCAGGTTTAGAAATACTTTGAAACCTCAACCAAAGGTTCCTTGACCAAAGAATAATTTTTTGCCAATGCCATTTGGGCCATAGGCCTCCATTTTTAGACTTGAGGGTAGTAATGGGGCACTGAAATAAGAAGATAGAGTGATAAGAGATAGTTGGCATACTCGGGTTATTGAATCAGTCTCCCTCTTTTCATCACTCTAGGAATGTACAGGTTACTACATTAACTTTTACCTGTTAATGGAAGGAAGGTGCATTCTCTGTTGCCAGTTAGGGAAGTAAATATAGGAATGGTGGGGGGAAAGGTAAGTTTGTACATGTAGGATCAGCAAGACTTGGTGATAGATTATTGGTGAAGGTAGGAAATAAAACAGATGGAGGAACCCAAAATTTGAGTTTTTAGCTTTTTGTAACTGAAGGAATTATGGTGCCATTGACAAAAACAGGAGAGCTACCATTCATAGGGTATAGGAGATATGATGGCTTAGTGTAATTGATTTTGAATTATTGTTTTATTAATTTAGTTTATAGTACATTCTGTATTTTTAAAGACTCTAAAAGCACCTTATAATTTTTTAATAACAACTTTATCAGGATATAATTTATATAATATAGAATTTACCCATATCTTTATAATATATACATGCAATAAAATGCATCATAAGATTCAAGAATTTAGTTACATGACATTGTTACCACAGCCATCACCACCATGTAATTTTAGAACACTTATTTCCCTCTAAAAGAAATCTCTTCCCCATTCCTACCTCTTCTAGTCCTAGACAATGACTAATCTACTTTCTGGTGTGTCCTTTTCTAGACATTTTGTATAAATGGAATCATACAGTATGTGTGTTTTTTGTGTCTGGTTACTTTGAGCATGTTTTTGAGGCTCATTCCTGATCCTTGAACTTTTTACAGTTAGTTTTACAGCTAACAGTAGAGGAACATACTAAGCACACATGAGTCATGTGATTAAATTGTGTGAAACCAGTAGTGTAGGGAAAAGTTATATGTTGAAAGAATAATGATCATAAAGTGATTTTGTTAATGTTTATTCATCTATAGTTTTGTTTGCTAAATATTTCTAACCTAAAATACCTATATATGATAGTTATCACAATTAAAATGGAATGCTGAGGTAGAGATTTATTATGAAACATTTGTAGTATTTAAGATGGAAAGAGAATGAACCCCATTGGTTTCGTTTTCTTTTTGAACTGTTATTAAGGTATTTCATAAATTGAGATTTTATTTCATTTTTTTCCAAATGAACATGGATTGTTGACTAGAGAAATGATTATTTACCCTATTAGTTTTGATTATCTTGATCAGAGCTAACTAGTTGATGTGAGTGACTTAATTTATAGATAGGGGAGATGAGAAAAGGGATGGAAAATGTACCTTGGGTCACTAGAAAGTAGTTTGTCAATTCTGGTACTATAGAGATATATTTAAATGTTTATACCAGAACACATTTTATTTGATTGCCCTAACTTGATTAATATAAAATGTGAAATTACTAACTCCTGGTCTTGCGGAGACATTTAACTATGTAGATAAAGCATACTGTTGTTTACTTCATAAATTCTACTCAAAGTGTCTTAATTTGGAAACCATTCTGATTAGAATTTAAGTAACTTCACATTTTTCATATGGTATCACATTTGAAATAAATTAATATTAATTGACATAATCTGGACCAATCTGAGGAAAAAACTATGAAGTAGGAAATTCAAGGGTATCACTCTCCTGTCTTCTGCCCACATTGTCTTTTTGTATACCTTCCCCAGGAGCTTATAAAGTGTACTGTCCTATTCTTTTTCCTGAGACTGAAGTAAATTTCATAAATGCATTCATATTAAGTTATTCAGGATTTAATGTATTGCTTTTTTCTGATGTGTCATGGTTTGAAAAGAAGGCTACAAGAGTGGGTACTGCTTAACTAAAGGGAATGGATTGCTAATGGGAGATTTTTGTGTGGTTTGTGGTAGGAAGTGAACTGGCAGGTGGAAAACAAGGTATTTATCTCATACTGTCTCCAAGACAGTACTTAATGATATGGTTATATTAGGGAGTTGATCAAGTACTACTGAAAACAGACCGAACTATTGTAAAGACAGATGTTTCCTCATAGTTTTTGTAATGAGACTAAAAGAAAAAGAAGACCTATTTTAGAATTAGACAGTTGGCTTCATTTGGGTTTATTTAACATTTGAAATATGGGTTAATATTGATGGTTGTAGTGTCATTTTCTTTTTATACACAAAGTAAAATGTAGGTGATTTTAAAGACATTCTGTGACACCTGCAACACCCCCCTCTTAATTTAAATCTGTCCAAAAGGATCCCTGTCTTATAACTTGTGCTTAATAATGAATGTTAACCTTTTATTTTTTGTTTTTGTTTTTGTTTTTGTTTTCTTCTAGGCTGTATTCATCACCAAAGAAAAAACTTACACCAATGCAGAAATCAGTTAGTCCACTAGTTTGGTGCAGGCAAGTTTTGGATTACCCAAGTCCTGATGTCGAATGTGCTAAAAAGTCTCTTATCCACAAACTTGATCAAACTATGTCAGGTATGTCTAAAATTTTACTTGTAAGTTCATCTCCTTGCTTTCTTTAATCAAAAAACAGATAGATGTTGAGTTGGTATGTTTTTAGGAAGGCAGTTTTTTGCTTGGTGGTTTCTTAATCTTGTGCATGCCATCATGGGTTTTTACCATATGCACATAACCTTGTTTACTTAATAGCTTGTTAAATTACATAATACCCTGTTAAATTTACTTAATAGCTTTTTGCCCCAATCTTCTCATTTTTATTTCACTTCATCCTAAAGAATAATATCCATGAAATAATGGGGTTTATATGATAGGGATTTTTTTTTTCCTAATATAAGTTAAAACAAATAACTATCAAAAATATGTTTGGTATCATCTAAAGTTCTCTCACCACCCTTGGGAAATTCTGATGTGGTGGAAACATACAGGCTGGGAACCAAAGAGACCCCATTCTCATTCTAGCACTTAGTTACTCTGTGACTCTGTGCATTATTTAACTTCTGTGAGCTTTTTCCTTGTGTATATGTAACTTCTGTGTTACTTTTTCCTTGTGTATAGAGGATCCTTTTTGGAAAAGCAGTAGCCTTTATGCAATTAAAAAAATTTTTTTTTCTGAATATTGTTTTTAGAATTGTATCCTGGAGCTTGATTTAAATTCTATTCATAAGAGTTTTTTTTAATGTTTGTTTATTTTTGAGAGAGAGAGAGAGAGAGAGAGTGCAGGTAGGGGAGGGACAGGCAGAGAGGGAGACACAGAATCTGAAGCAGGCTCCAGGCTCTGAGCTGTCAGCACTGAGCCCGACGTGGGGCTTAAACCCATGAACCACGAGATCATGACCTGAACCAAAGTTAGATAGTTAACTGACTGAGCCACTCAGGCGCCTCCAAATTATTAAAAGTATCTAGACAAAGTAGTAGACAATTCAAAATAACTGGAAAATTTCTAACTCATTCCAGTTAGGTGATATTATTTAGATGTTTATTAAAAATATCTTTAGGAACAACTTTCCATTACTGTATCTCACCTTAGAAATAAGGTAAGTATATTTTACAGTTAGGAGTTGTCATTATTCAGCAGTATATGTTCATAACCTACTTTGTGCTAGGTGTTCTCAACTCTGAGGATATTGCAATGAATAAAATAGACGAAAAAGTCCCTTACTTCCCAGAGCTTATATTCTAACGGGGGTGGCAGACAGTCGATAAATAAACATATAAACGCATTGGCAAACTTTTTCTGTAAATAGCCAGATAGTAAACATCTTAGGCTTTGTGGGCCATGAGGTCTCTGTTGCAGTTACTCCCCTTTGCCCTTCTTGGACACAAGCAGCCATAGATAATACGTAAATGAATGGGCATGGCTGTGTTCCAGGGAAGCTTTATTTACAAAAAGAAGTGGTGGGCTGGAATTGGCTCACAGGCTGCAGTTTACCAAACCTTGGTTTAAAACATCCTAAAAAATAGGAACTATTAGCAATTGGCAATTAGTCAGTTGGACTTGGGGAAAACCAAAATAACACCTCAAAAATAGCAATTTGAGTGAAGTAGCTTTTTGCTTTATTATAACAAGGTATTAAAGGTAGTGGGAGTGTGTAAGAGAAACTGTTACTCTTGAACCAAAACTAGGTGTAATCAGGTACTGGATTTGTTTGACAGTGTTTAGATATTATAGCTATCTGCACAGAGCAGTAGGTACAGCTATAAATGTAATATATAGTCAAAGGAAAAGGGGCACCTGGATGGCTCAGTCGGTTAAGCCTCTGATGCTTGATTCCCTCTCAGGTCATGATCTCGTGGGTTCGTGAGTTCGAGCCCCACTTCGGGCTCTGTGCTGACAGTGTGGAGCCTGCTTGGGGTCCTCTCCCTCTCTTTCTGCCTCTCTGTGCCTCTCCTTCCCTCCCCTCAGTGGATAGATAAACTTAAAAAAATAAAAAGAAGAAACAACTATTTGGCTATTCCAAATTTCAACCTTAGTCCTAAATCCCCCCTTTTCCAAGTTGGTGAGGAGATATTAGATGTATTTCTGTGATAAGGCAGAGCTTCCTGGGAATACAGCTATTGTATTCTAAGAGAATGGTTTCTGTTCAGTCCAGCTCAGCTTCCTTGCAGTGCTCTACTACTTGTCCCGAAGATGTTCTTCTCTTATTGTTTATGATAGTGCATTGTATTTTTTAAAATGTTTTTTTTTTTTAATATTTATTTATTTTTGAGAGACGGAGCGAGACACAGCACGAGTTGGGGGGGCCGGGCGCAGAGAGTGGGGGAGACACAGAATCCAAAGCAGGCTCCAGGCTTTGAGCTGTCAGCACAGAGCCCAACACGGGGCTCGAACTCAAGAGCCGCAAGATCATGACCTGAGCTGAAGTCAGATGCTTAACTGACTGAGCCACCCAGGCGCCTCATGATAGTGCATTGTATTTTTTACCCTGTCTCACCCTCCCTACTGTTTTCTTTGAAGCCGTCTTTGAAGGTTCTTCCTTCTTTGTCCATCTTTTTTTTTAATTGGAAACTTTACATAGCTTAAAATTTACCACTTTAACCATTTTTAAAAATTGTTTTTTTAAGTGTATTTGAGACAGAGAATGCGTGCTGCCCGGGTCGGGGAGGGGCAGAGAGAGAGAGGGAGAGAGAATCCTCTTAATCCCATGAACTGGGGATCATGAGCTGAGCCGAAATCAATAATCAGACGCTTAATTAACTGAGCCACCCAGGCGCCCCAACCATTTTTTATTTTTATTTTTTATTTTTTAAACCATTTTTTAAATCTACAGTTCAGTGGCATTGAGTACAGTCACATTGCTGTGCAGCCATCACCACTGACCATCTCCAGAACTTTTTCATCATCCCATACTGTACAATTCTGTATCCATTAAATGTCCCATTTCCCCAATCCCCCATCTGTCCACCTTTTAAGTTTAGGGTGACAGAGGTCTCTTTTGCCTGGCTTCTGTCTGTTTTCATTATTTCATCCATTCATATGGTATCCAGCGGCCTCTCTTCAACTTAATCTCATTCATTCATACATATATTCAGTTAATATTTACTGAGAGCCTGATATATTTCAGACTTTGGGGAGAGGGTAGAGGATACATGATAAAAACTAACAGCATACCTGAGCTCATGGAGTTTATCATCTACTAGGGGAAATGTACTAATACAAATAGTTTTTATAACTGATGATACATAATAAAAGAATGGTACAAAGTGCTTTGCTTTGAGAAATGGGGATTTTACTTCAGGAAACAATGTTTGACCTGAGTCCTAAAGATTTAGAAAAATTTGAGTGGTTTAAGGGGGAAGGCGAAAGAGGGAATAAGGGTATTCCAGGTAGAGAACACAGTGTGTACAGAGGCTCTGTGGGAGGCCTGTGCAAGCACGCGGGGAGAGTATGGCATGCACGAGACCTGGAAAAAGCCAAGTTGGTGGCTGGAGAAGGGTAGGGAAGGGAGAGATGTGAGAAAGATATGTAGGAGCCAGACTTTGCAAGCCCTTATAGATTATGCTAAAGGTTTTGGACTTGGGGCACCTGGATGACTCAGTCAGTTAAGCCTCTGACTCCTGGTTTCAGCTCAGGCCATGATCTAAGGGTTTGTGGTGTTGGGCCCCGTGTTGGGCTTGTGTCGGGCTCGGTGCTGACAGGATGGAGACTGCTTGGTATTTCTCTCTCTCCCTCTGCCCCTTCCCTGTTCTCTCTCTTTCTCAAAATAAGTAAATATTTTTTTTTAAGAAAAGGTTTTGGGCCTTATTCTAAAAGCAATGGAAAGCGGCATCCGGGTGGCTCAGTTGGTTGAGCGTCTGACTCTTGATTTCAGCACAAATCATGATTCTCGGGTTGTGGGATCAAGTCCCACAGCGGGCTCCATGCTGAGCGTGGAGCTTGCTTAAAATTCTCTCTGTCTCTGTCTCCTGCCCCTCTCCCCTGCTCATGCTCGCTCGCGCGCTCACTCTGTAAAAAAAAAATAAAAATAAAAGCAATAGAAAGATTGGAGGGTGTTGTTCAAGGGTGTGGTATGTATGAGCAGGAAGACGTGATTAGGTTTGCATTTTGGTAAGGTCATGCTTAGCTGGAGTATGGAGAGTAGATTGGAGAAGGCTAGAAGTGAATGAATGTAGGGTGCTTTTGCGGGGGGCGGGGGTTGATAATGATAGCTGGGCACTGTGTGTTGATGGTAGTGGAGATGAAGAGATGTGGATGGAAAACAATGAGCGAAATTTGAGGAAGTAAGGGAGAAGTATCAATGATCTAGGTTTCCAGCTTGTGTGACAGGATGAATGTTATTAATCGTTTTGAGGTCAGAACCCCAGGAAGAGAGTTAAATTTTAGCGGGAAAATCATGACTTTGAATGTGGAAATGTTGGCTCTGAGGAGCCAGTGGCTCCATAGAGGAGACATTAAATAGGCAGCACATATGGGACTGAAGCCCAGGAAAACTTGGGACTGGGAATATAAATAATGGGGAGTTTTTGGACTATAGATAATAACTGATGTGATAGATATGAATGAGATTTCTTAGGAAAAGGAATATAGTGTAGAGTGAGGACATAAAGGGGTGACGACTTGAAATGCTAGTGATTAAATAAATAACCACCGGGAAGAGAATAAGCTTCAGAGGAGATCAGAAAGTAAAGAGGAAGAAATTAGCACCCCAGTTTCTGCTCAGGTTGGTATTTCTGAGATACTGCATTCTAAATATGTTTAAAGTGTGGCATCTTATCTCTTGGGGAATACGGACAAAACTACACTGTCAAACCTACTGCTAGTTGTCATCAAACTAAACAGAAAAACAACAAAAAACGTATGTTCTTCCACCCCAAACCATTTCTCTGCCCAGTAGTAGGCAAACCAGAAACTTCAGAGTCCCCTTATTTTTTTTTCTTTTGTAATCCTTCTAGTTTTTAATATCTATCCTTCTTTTTTGTATTTGTCACCTCTACTGCCTAGTTCAGTCTCATCTATTCAACATAAAAATGTCCATCAATTTTCTTCTGAAACTGATTGGATGATATATCACCCTTACTCAGAATTCACTGATAGTGAATAACGTTCATTCTCCTGAGCATAGTTTCCAGGACTTCCACGACCTGGCCCGGCTACGTCTTCCTGTTTTGTCCCTCACGCATCTGCTTTACCTTTCTACAGCACTCACTCTTATTCCCTGAACCTAATGTACATTTTCAAGACCCTGCTTTTGTTCCTGTGATAAACACAGATGGAAGCACATGCTTTCCCCATTCTCAGTGGCCTGTCAGATTGCCGCTCATCCTCTCAGGACTGCTCCAATGCCCCTTTCCAAAAAGCTGTGCCTAGTTTTTCTCATTTGTAATGAATTATCCTGTCTCATCATTCCACAGCCCTTTGCACCTTTATGATAGTGCTCATTTCATTTTGCCCTGAAATCATTGTTTTTTCCTGCCTGCACTACTTGGTTGTAAGCCCCTTGAGAAATAGTACGATGTCACATTTGTCTGTATGTTCTACACCTTGCTTTGCCAATGGTCAGAAATACTGAGTTAAGCTATGGATTTTAGAAGAGTGTAGAAGAAAGAAATACTATTTTAAGTAGTAATTTTTCTCTACGTATGTACTTGATATCTTAGTTCTACTTTTGTACTGTTTCTATAATCTTACATGCATAGCGCATTTTTTCTTCCTTTTCTTGGGCCAGAAGACTGGGGGAAAGGGAGGGAGGCTTTTTCTTTTTAAAAAGAGAATTCGCACATGTTTGACCTTAACCTGGCCTAAGTAGTCAATATTGCTTTGCTTTTACAAAAATCTAAACTTTGGAAAGGCTGTTTTTAAAACTCACTATGATACCTTTTTCTCCCCTTTTCTTTGCAGTAAATGTTTGTTATAGAAAAATGAAAAAACAGGGGCTCCTGGGTGGTTCAGTCAATTAAGCACCCGACTTTGGCTCAGGAGATGATCTCAGGTTCCTGAGTTCAAGCCCCACATCGGGCTCTCTGCTGTCTGTGCAGAGCCTGCTTTGGATCCTCTGTCTCCCCTCACTCTCTGTCCCTCCCCTGCGCTCTCTCCTGCGCTCTCTCTCTCCCTCTCAAAAATAAACATTTTTTTTAAAAACGAGAAGACACAAATATACTTTGCATTCATTTTATTTTTTAAGACCATTCAGAGTTAATACAGTTGGAACAAACTTCCCGACAAGATAGAAGTAAATTAATTTAATAGCTAGTAATTTGTTGAGAAGATATTCTTCCTATGGTATTATTTTTGATGTTTGGTGTGGCTACTGTTTTACTTGCACAGTGCAATTTAAGATAATGGAACTATTTTGTTGGGATTATTAATGTGTATTTTCTCTTGCTACTCTAAGAATGTTTCTGTATTTAAATTGAGATTATGACTTAATAGGTTTCCCAGTAGGAAAAAATGTTGAATGAAGTGTTAACCTTTTCTGTTATTATGTTGATTTCTCCCCTTCTCATTAACACAGCTCTCAAGAGGCAGAATTTATATAACAATCCTTTCAACTCCATGAGTTACACAAGTCCTTATAGTCCAAGTGCAAGTAGCCCATACAGCAGTGGTTTCAATTCTCCATCTTCAACCCCAGTGCGACCTCCTATAGTCAAACAGCTAATACTTCCTGGAAATTCAGGTAAGGAGAATTTGAAATGGAATAATCAAGGTATAGTTTTTAACTTACTGCCCTACCTCAGAAAATAACTCAATCATCAATAGTTCAAGTTCTTGTGCCTATGAGACTTTTAAGTGGTTAAAGAAAATATCAGTGAGGAGCTATTTAGCACCTGGTACTGATAAACCAGGGTACATTTGTAAAGTTTTCTTTAGCATGTACTTAAAAGTTTTTAGATGTGGCTTGATTAGAGTAACAAGCTTGATTCTTTTAACTAATAGATGCTTTCTTTTACTGAATAGATTGGGCTATAAAAGCTAAAAATAAAAGCTCTTATTAAACCACTTAAGCTTTATTTAATAAGCTTTGATGTTACACTCAAATAATAGTATAAGCTATATGTGTATGTGCCAAAAGAGTGGAGTCCAAACTGATATGGGAGGGTAGACTGCTGTAAATTGGGGAAAGAATGTTTTGCTGTGGTTCTGTGACTGAAATACTCCATAGCTTACTGTTCTTTAGGATTCACTGTTAACTCTTATTGTTGCTGTTGTTACAGCTAATTATTGTAGCTTCCTTAAAAATTAAGGTTATTGTTAACCACCTCAAATTTTTGACTCCCTAGTCTAATGACTTCTCGCCCCTGCTGTTAGCTTTGTGCATAAGTTGTTACTTGCTATTTATGTCACCCATGACTGTCATACTAAAAAATTTAATCTGCTATGTTTGTTTAACAAGAATTTTATTTGGGCACTATTTGAACTTGACCTTGTAGTACTTTTCCTATCATATGCACTATGTTCTTCTTGATAATATAAACATCAACTATTTTGCTCTTAATATGCCTTTCACGTGGGGGCTGACTTCTATGGTAAAGAATTCTGGGAAACAAATGTTTCAAATAAGTCTGTGTTAGATGCATTAGTGACAGTGTTAGGATTTTATTCTTCACTAGAAGTTGATGATCTGATGAAAGGATTTCCTTAGAAACAAGTTAGACTCTTCTGACCTGCCTTCTATCCCCCTTTTTGCTTTCAGCAATGAAATACTTTATCTCATTATTTTCTCTGTTCCATGTTTGTGCTTCACTCCTACACTTCAGAGAACTCCTTGGATCCCTATTACTAGTTTGACAAAGAATTTTGTAAACATGGCATAACATAGGAAAAATGACCCTAGTGTTCTTTTTTTGGTTTGTTCCTAAATCTCTAAGGAATTTTGATTTTCCTCAAATTATAGTTTTCTTGCTTAGGAAAAGTAGAAGCTTTTATTCAGGGAAAAAGATGATGGTATTGGCTAAGACTGTGAATTTGGGAGGAGAAAACACATTATAAATTCATTTGTTTATGAGGTGTTTCATTGGCTGCCTTGTAAAAGTTGGAATCCTCTAACATTTATTGAACACCACCTACTTACCAGGCACCGTGGTGAAAGCTTAATTGTTTCATAAGAGAATAGATAAGTTATGATTGAAATGAAAATGTGATTTGCTTTTATGCCATAACATATGACATAGCCCTCTTCTTAATAAAGTCAATTTTTATTTTCAATATTTGGGAATTTCATGAACAGAAAAGACAGAATAATGGTGAACTGAATCAAAGAATTAATATCAAGTTATTACAACAGATGCTTATTCAGTTTTTGTTATACCAAAGTTCAAATCTTTTTTTTTTTTAAGGTAATTTGAAAAGTTCATCAGACAGAAATCCTCCACTCAGTCCTCAATCCTCTATAGACAGTGAGTTAAGTGCTTCAGAATTAGATGAAGATTCAATTGGATCCAATTATAAGCTAAATGATGTAACTGATGTACAGATTCTAGCTCGGATGCAAGAAGAAAGTAAGTATTTTAATTGTTCAAGTTGAGTCTAGTTCAGGTATAATTTTGTTGTGGATATTTAATAGATCTTAAGGTGTTGTGGGATAGTAATGTATGAGTAGAAATGTTAAATTTTAGAGGCTTATTCAACATATAGACTTGCTTGTTCATTAACTTGTTTTCAGAGTGCATTTTATGTAAAACAGTTTGCTGTGTGAGGAGCAAAGAAAGGCAGGTAATGACTAGTAACCATGCCCTGCATGTTACTCTGCGCTGGAACTTGGTAGAGTAGTTATTACTCTATTACACTGTGTTTTCTTAGTGGACTGTTGTTTCTCAACCTTTTTTCCATTATTACCCCTTCCCAACCACCTTTTTAGACTTTTTCCCCTTTTTTTGCCTATCACCTCACCATGAAATTTTAATACCACAGATATACCCTGCATCTCTTTATGTACTATGAGGATCACAAAATTAGTATGGTATCTGGGTTTTTTTCATACCCCAAGAGCCAATTTTCTCCCTATGGGGGCACCACTCTTAGAATATGTGGTATAGACTACAGAAAAAAAAAAAAAAAACCTTTATGGGAAAATTGAAATTATGACATTAAATGAGGTGAGCGTGCGATATTGCTTTACAGAATGGTCTTTGCAACTTTTTAGGTCACAGATACCATTGAGAATCCAATAAAAATTATATCCCCTGTCATCCCCAAAGTATACATATGCACAAAATTTGTCATTCTGTTTCAAAGGTTTGTGGATGTTCTGGCTCTCTTTGTAAAATGGTGGTGATAGTATTATTCTTGCCTATACTTTTTTTAAAAAATATTTTAATTTGTACTTTTCACATTTGTGTGTAGAATATTTGAAAAAAACATTTTAGCACATAAAACAAGTACATAAAGAGGAATGAAAACAGTAAGTGAAAATAATCAGGCTAAAAACAGTATCATCCTCAGGAGATCATAAAAGGATTCTCAACCAGAAGAAACAGGAAAATTTGAACATGGAAGTATCCTCACCTAACTATACTAATAATGGTACATATTTTTAAAAGGCTTTTAGAGAGGATGGAAATGTTTTATTAGATATTCAGTAGAGTACTATGGTTTGCCTATACATTTTATCGTAAGATACCACAAGCTTAACTGTGAAGTAAGCAATCTCTCTAAAGTGACCCGTTGAATCTTTACAATGAAAAGATTCTTGAAGCACACGTTTCAGTCTTGACAATCAGCTGAGGGTAATGGAGCATCAAAATAATTTAGTTTAAGGGGCGCCTGGGTGGCGCAGTCGGTTAAGCGTCCGACTTCAGCCAGGTCACGATCTCACGGTCCGTGAGTTCGAGCCCCGCGTCAGGCTCTGGGCTGATGGCTTGGAGCCTGGAGCCTGTTTCCGATTCTGTGTCTCCCTCTCTCTCTGCCCCTCCCCCGTTCATGCTCTGTCTCTCTCTGTCCCAAAAATAAATAAACGTTGAAAAAAAAAATTTTTTTTTTAAAAAAATAAAAAAAAATAATTTAGTTTAAAAACTTTCTGTTTTAGGCCCTTTTATGTAGATATATGGTAGGTTTTATTAAGCTATAACATTTATTAAGAAACTGCAGAATGTTATTCTGCTGAATCATTTCCCATTTTCCAACAGCTTCTCATAGAAAAGTAGAAAGACTTGGTTCTTGCTTTACTTATCTTTAGCTCACGGAACTAACAATATGGTACCCTTTTCTTCTGTAATTTTGTGTAACTCCTCATTGAGACTGTGGTTATTGTCAGCTAGTGAGGAGCTATTGTCAGCTAGTCAGGGATGTGAAAGGAGAATAGAGTGCTTCCTCACTATAACTTAGAGTAAATTCTCTCAGTTCTTTGAACTGTGACTTTTCAGACCCCAGTATTTTGTTAGAAACTCAACCAGCTTTTTGCTGTCATTTTTATATTGTATTTTGGTAACAAGTAAAAGAAATTCTAGCCTTGCTTTAATAATTCTTTTTAAGCCATCCACATGCACAGATAGGGTCTTTTTCTAGTGAATAAAAAAAAAAAAAAGATGCTAAAAATGTCTGCCTCCTCGAAAATGCCAGGTTTTTTTTAAGAAAATGATTTTTGTTTTAAAACATTGTTTCTTTAGTTTTGTTTGTTTTTAACAGATGTAGAATTACAGATTTTGGCTGTTTCCTGGTTAAGCCCTCTTATTTCTAATAGGAGAAATACACAGTCCCATAGTGATTGTTGCTTCCTTAGGATCCCCCTAGTACTGCAGGGCCTACTTTGGGATCTGTGTTTTTCCTTGCTAAAACAGTGCTATTCACTGATCTGTTGTCTTTTGTTAGGTGACTTTAGTACTGTGCTGTAACAAGACACTATCTTGTTTGTTACCAGAGTGGTTCCGAAACTTGAGTGAAGGGTTAGATAGGCCCCAGGAATCTGTAGTTTTATAGATACCCTGCTATGATTCTCACCCATTACTTTGGGGACCATATCGATAGCACTGTCTGTGTATGAGCATATTTTTTTAACTTTTTAATGTTTATTTTTGAGAGAGAGAGAGAGAGAGAGAGCACAAGTGGGGAAGAGGCAGAGAGAGAGAGGGAGACACAGAATCTGAAGCAGGCTTCAGGCTCTGAGCTGTCAGCACAGAGCCTGACGCAGGGCTCAAACCCACGAACTGTGAGATCATGACCTGAGCCGAAGTCGGATGCTTAACCAACTGAGCCACACAGGTGCCCCAGTAGCAGAGAATTTTTAAACTAGATTGTCACTAGTTAGCAGGACTTGATCAAAATATTGGCCTAAATTCTGTACTTTTCTTGAATAGTAATTTTATTCTTAATTGAATATATACCAACATTTGTTTTTGTTCTAGAAGTTTTTATACTTTTTGAAGGGCCTAAGTTTGCTTGGATGTTTCTGGAGGTGTCAAGATACATAGGGGACTCCTTTGAAAATTTTTACTTGATAGCTTAGAATTTAAGTTTGTTTTACTGATGAAGTCTCTTGGGTCATGAAGGAACTAAAATTTCATTTATGCCCAAGTATTGAATTCCTGAGGGTGGGAAAGAAATTTCCTTCATCAATAAATCAATTCCAAGAATTCAGTATCCAGGGAGTTTATTTATACACTGGTGTATTCTTCTCATTGGTTGAACAATAATTGTTTTCCCTCAGTATTTTTGAAATGTTGATCTCAAATTTGGATTTTTGTCTTTAGGAGTAGAAATATTTTTAAATTTATGGTTCTACCTCTAATACAGATTTCAGAATCATGAAGAAAACGTTGGATTGGGCAAAGGTTTATAGAATTTCATTCAATTCAAAAATAATCTTTTAAAATATTTTAGGCATCATTATATGGGAGGATGTCTAAGATGATTCAAGTGGAAAGGGAGTTTTCCTTTACCTATTGGAATTTCTCAATGATATTCTTTTGCTTTTAAGCCTCAAGAATATATAAATGTTTAAAAATGTAACTAAAGAAATGAAATAACACATTCATTATTGTCAGGTCTCCGGCAAGAATATGCAGCCACCACATCTCGGCGCAGTTCTGGTTCATCTTGCAATTCTACAAGACGGGGTACTTTTAGCGATCAGGAACTTGATGCGCAAAGTTTAGATGATGAAGATGACAATATGCATCATGCAGTATACCCTGCTGTTAACAGGTTTTCACCATCACCACGCAATTCACCTCGACCATCACCTAAGCAGTCACCCAGAAATTCACCTCGTTCAC
This sequence comes from Puma concolor, assembly GCF_028749965.1. Taxonomy (NCBI): domain Eukaryota; kingdom Metazoa; phylum Chordata; class Mammalia; order Carnivora; family Felidae; genus Puma; species Puma concolor. The sequence goes on along the minus strand of NC_141670.1, from coordinate 166,597,431 downwards.
GATCTCCTGCTCGGGGAATAGAATATAGTAGAGTGTCCCCACAGCCTATGATTAGCCGCTTACAACAACCTCGCCTTTCACTTCAAGGTCATCCCGCGGATTTACAGACAAGCAATGTTAAAAATGAAGGTAATTAGGATGATTCTGGCAAAGCCGTTGTCCTTATTTCGATATGGAAGTAACACAATTTTTTACCAAGGTTTTGTATTTTAGAAAAGTAGATCAAGAATTTAGGTAGTTTACTGTTTTATTACTAGTGCATCAATACAAAACTAAAGGAGAGAGTGAATTTAATTTTACTTGATTATGTTACTAGTCTTCATGAAGTGGTCCGTATATAGATTTTGATTTAATTAATTTATGGCTCTTTTTAAAGGTTCTCTTCTACTGATTTCTAGGACCTGGGTTATTTTTTATAAGACATGTACTTTCTGTTAACTCCTCTAAAATGTAGAATGCTTAAAGAATTTGATTTGTGAATGCCAGTTAATATTTTAATTCTTTATCTAAAAGAATGTTTTGATTTTTTTTTCTTTAAATTCTGTTGTCATAGAAAAACTAAGACGCAGTCTTCCAAACCTGTCCCGAACATCTAATACACAAGTTGACTCAGTGAAAAGCAGCAGAAGTGACTCAAATTTTCAAGTGCCAAATGGAGGAATACCTCGCATGCAACCTCAGGCTTCAGCCAGTAAGTATCTTTTATGTGTCAGTTATTTAAAGGAAAATGAAAATTATAGATAGTAATTTTGTGCTGAATAGCTGTTTTAAGCTATCTATACTAAAATGTAGTGATTGTCGCTTGCTATAAGATAATTATAGCTGTATTAAAATTTAAAATTTGCTCCTATAAGATACCCAATTGTATCAGTACTTGTTTCTGTATGAAACTCTAGTCTCTCCAGATTGAAACTCTAGTCTCTCCAGATTGAAAAAAATTTTGTAATGTTTATTTTTGAGAGAGACGGAGACAGAATGCGAGTGGGTTAGGGGCAGAGAGAGAGGGAGACACAGAATCCAAAGCAGGCTCCAGGCTCCGAGCTGTCAGCACAGAGCCAGACACGGGGCTCGAACTCACTAACTATGAGATCATGACCTGAGCCAAAGTCAGATGCTTAACTGACTGAGCCACCCAGGATCCCCTCTCCAGAATTTTTAAATGAGCAAAGTCTACCTGTTAATTATACAGATATATATTCATTAAAAACCTCGCATTCTGCAGTACTATACATTAAAAATGACAAGATTTTTGTGGGAAATAGTCCTGAAACAGACAACTTAAAACTCAAGCAACTTTCTTAGTAGAACACTTAAAAAAACATAACAAAACCATAATGATCCTGCAAAAAATACTAGCATAATTAAAAGCATGTTAAATTTTCAATGAATAAAATAAATACAACTGGCAAATCTAGGGGGAAAAAAAGTTGAAATTAACTTGATGAAAAGAAAATTTTGAGTCTGTTGAATGAAGGAGAGACAAAGGTAACATAAACAAAGATCAGAAAGAATCATACAGAACTTCTAAAACAAAGTAGCCAACTGAGCCAAGTAGTGATGTGGGAATAGGTGGATACTGTGTACTTTAGTGTACAAGGTGACTGCAAAGGAATTGAACACTTCCCAAAGAGTATTATCTATTAACTAGAGTAGATACAAACATGTAATCAAACCAATTTTAAACAAACTGTCACAGTTATTTCTATAAATTTAGAAGTGCTCAATATGCACCCCTTGTAACCCATGGCTCGCATCAGTCCTGTGGTCTGATCGACTCAGTTTCTTTGTAGCATATTACAGCGCCAGTTGAGATGGTGGCTGTGACGTGTTTCTTCATTTCCTTAAAGCTATGAAGAAGCGCCACAAACACAAGGTTACTGATCATTTATAACTTGTTTATTGGGTAATACAACTGGAAACATTCGATTGTTTCTTAATTCCCTTGCATTCTTCCTTGGCTCTGTTGTGTTTAGCTGACTTTGTGTATTTTATGTTAAGCTGCTGTTAACTTGGTGGCTCAAAAAGACCAGGAAAAAATACATTTGAACCCAAATGACTTTTGTGATAACAATGATAAGTTTTCCTTGCTTTCAGTTGTATGTGATATTATTTATATTAGAGAGACTCATATTGTGCTGTACCATACATGCATGATCCTGTTTAATCTTCAGAACAATTCTATGAAGTAGGTACAATTATTAACACATTTTTCAAATTATGAAATTGAAGCTTTGAATAACAACCTACAATCATACATACATACATACATACATAGGTGGCAAGTTAGGATTCAAACCCATGTTGATTCTGCTCAGGAACCCAAGTCCACCTGGAGAGGTCTGTCATATCTATGGTTTAGTACTAAGATACAAAAGTATGCAGAAATATTATTTCTGGTTTTTTTCTAAGATGAACTGTAAAATTTAAGGCACTGTGGAAAATTGTTGCCTAGAGATTTGTGTACCTCATTTATTTAGCTGGATATGTGCAACAACATGTTTTTGAACCAAGTTAAATTTTAAATTTAGAATTCCAAGTCTTGCAAACTATGTAATTAAGAGTGCCATTATGATCCTCATATGGTGTACTCATAAATGGTATAGAAAGTAGGGAATCACAGAACTTTAAAAATAAAGTTATACTTTGAACTCTAAGCTATCTTGAAATGGTGAATGATAACTTTTGTGCCTTTAAATCTGTAAATTAAGTTCATTTGACCCTTGAAAATACCGTGTTTCTGAGTTTTTTTTGCCTGAAAGAAGAAGCAATCCACAATGTTAATACAATAGGAAAGAAAATTTTATAGCACTAAGGAGATTAAATAATAAAAATCAGGCATATTATAAGCTGCACATTTACAGCCTATGCACAGATAATCCAAAACATTATTTGTACTTGTGCTTTTATGCTTAGTTTGAAATGAGTTCTGAATTTCTCAAAACTTTATATGATTATATCTTCAGACATCTTCCCTGTTCTTTGTTAAAACCAGCTATATCTATATTATCTTTATTCCATCATTATTAGTACCAACTTTTTACTCAGGGTTATTTCCTTATGCCCTCATATATGCTCTTTATTTGAACTATTGTAGCACCTCAGAGCTGTATGGAAATGAAAAAGACTCTTGACAAAATTCTAGAAGAAAAAAGAAAAGGTTGAGAATCTATAATAAAAATGTTAATAGAGAAATATATGACCATATCTTAAATTTTGTGATAATTACTTGAGTTCTCTAGTAGAATTAGCATTGTGTAATCACCTGCCAATTCCCTAGAAATTTTTTCTGTAGGTGAATTTTTCTTTTTCCCCAGGAATTGATAATTAAGGAAAATATAAAGAGAAGTATAATGAGATTCTAATCACTAATTTACTTTTAAGTGGAAAATATGTATGCAGTTTCATAGTGGTCTATCTCGATATTTGAACAGTGTATAGGCAAAAGAGAAAGTAAGAGACAGTCCTTTGTATTTTCAATTGTATATACTTGTTTATTTTTATATTTGTAGCTATAGTGAAGCTTATTTGCAATTAAAACGCCACAAACATTTATTTTAGGGTAAAATCACACTAGTCACAAAAAAAGTTTTGGAAAATGGTAAGTCTGGAATATTATCAAGTTTAAAACTTAATAAAGTTTATTTTATAAAAATATTTTAAGACTTTTGTTTAAGTTAACATATTTTACTTCGTAATGTATTATCTATTTTCTTAAAATTTTACATGTATCTTTGATCCATAGAAATGTATGTATGTAACTGTTCTTTTAATTACTATGTGTGTGTGTGTATATATGTATATATATTACATATATATACTGTTTTCATGATAGCCTTTTCATTTTGATATAGAATTATATATAAATATAATAGTAAGTTTTATCTATTTTATACATGAATTAGTATTCTTTATTTTTTGTATAAACCAGTTAGTATAATAGATGTTGCATTTTGTTTTCTTTTAAGTATTTATTTTTCCAGCCCTTAAGTGGTAAAGCTTTGGTTCTTACTTGCTGGTCTGCATGAACCTAACTTTGCAAGGTTGCTATTACTTCCACCCTCGGGACCACTTCTTTTGCCTTGTACTATGCCAATCACTGTTTTTTATATGCTTATTTGCTGTGGCTGCATTATTGTGGATGCTGGCATTCAAATATGAATATTATGAGAGTTCTAATATATTTTCATTTTTATAGCTGTTACCAATTTCTGACTTTTATATTTGGAAAATGTGAGTAACTTAAAAAGTTTAAGAAAACCAGAGCATTGCAGAGGTCATGGATATATGCCATTTTCTCTGTTTCTCCAGTTAAAGGAAAGATTGTTTGTCAGGGACAGTTTTTCAGAAGACTAGTGCCTTCTTTCTAAGACTACTAGAGGTTCAGTAGAAAATTTAGTTTTCAGAAAGCTATAGGAATATTGGTTCAGAAATAAGAGGAGGGAGAAAAACCCAAGACAATCTGCTTGTTTAAAAAAATTAAAATAATACTCACACTCTGGTTAGTATTTTTAAATGTTTACTTTCACATGTATTATCTCATTTGAACTTCACAAAAGCCCATTTCTTATTTTTTATAGAGAGGAAGCAGAGATACGTATATATTACATGTGCAATGGCATATAACTAGAAAAGTGCAAAAGTACTCCCTCCTTCCAACTCCTCTCTGAGTTTCCTGATTTCCTCCCAATATTTGTTTGCATTACATCATGCTGACTTAACTGCAAATTCTTGGATGACTCTATTGGAGCATAATTGAATTACAAATACTTTGTAGTATTTAGAATTACTTAATTGTAGAATTACTACAAAAGAGTAAGATAACCCAGTGTAATATTTATCCACTTACTTACATTTCGTCAAATAGAGGACTAATTTTGCATGGGATACAGAGTATTCCCGCAGAGAAGAGATGTATGGTCAGTATTTTACTCTGGACTTTTCACTGAAGGGGGTGCAGTATCCAGCTTATGCATAACCAGACTTTCTGAGGCCCATGGGGAAGGAATCCTCATCCAGATACTGTTTAGAACCAAACACTGAAAGATTATGCTTGAATTTTACATAATTATGAAACATAAATTCAAAGAAATAAGTCATGAATAACCTGTGTAATGGGCTAATATAAGAATGAGTGACATATTTGTAGATTTTTTTTTTAATAAGGAACATAATGATGAGTCAGTTATATAATAACAAAGAGGTTTTACAAATGTAGTTTTTCTGGCACTTCTGTAAATTTTGATTGAATACATCTGGGATGGGTACCTGGAATCTACTTTTTTAGAAGTGTCTCACCTGACTCTAGGGCATACTCAAGTTTGAGAACCACTAGATTAGGAGGATCTAGAATGCTTAGTTAAGATCTCTGGGTTTTATCCACTCATGTGTTCCTTAGTCATTCAACAGGTATTTGTTGGGTGTATATTATGTTCTAAGCTCTGAGGTTATAAATATAAATGAGACAGCACGTGCCCTTCAGTAGCAGGAAGTGATTGGCAAGAACTTCTGTGGGAACAGAACAAAGGCATTAAACTCAGCAGTGTAAAGAGGTTTTCAGGAAAGATATTGAAGCTATCTCTCAGCTAGCTCAGGAAGAGCTTATGAGACCATATGAAGAAAAGAAAGATAGGTTTACCCTACAGTACGATTGGTAATGAAGTCTTAAGAATAGCATCCTGATTATGGTGGTTTTGTAGGACTGAAGTGTAGGATGCAAGATGGTTAGTGGATGCAGTGATGTAGGATGGGAGAGATACCTACCAGGGACAGATTGGGAGGTTTTTAATAAGGAATTTGGATTTCATCCTGTAAGTGTGGAGAGCCATGATAGGCTTTTAATCAAGGTTACCACTTCTTAGAAAATCCATTGTGGTAGCAATGTGAAGAATGGATTAAAGTGGAGGAGAGACTAGAAACATGTAGAAGCCTGTTTATTGCATAAACCTGGCAAGAAATGAGTATCTGAACAAAGGCAGTGGTGCAGGAGGTGATAGGATCTGGATGAACTTTAAAAAATGAAGTAGAAGAGATGTAACTTGGTAACACTGAGAAGATGAGAGGTGGGGAGTAAGAGAGGATTGAAGGGTTACTCTGAGAATTTGTAAGCAATAAAAGTTTCAAAACAAACTGTCATTGCAGGGTTAGGGGGAACAGGGGTCATTTTACTTAGCAGTAATTAACATCTGTTATAGTGACTTATGTTTATTTAGTATTTCATACTTGGAGATTATTTTTAGCATCTCCCCATGTGACAAAATTATGTTCAATAATAATTAAATAGAATGAGTTATAATAATAATGGCTGGGGGAAATGCAGGCAATGAAAATATTCTTTTATTGAACTTTATAACTGTTAGTAAATAAATCATAATGTCAGCATTATAATGGAAAAAAGATAACGGGTTAGTATTTTTTAATCATTTCTAAAGGAAAGTATGTTTTTATTAGTCTTTCACAGTAATGAATATTACAGGTTTAGTTTCTATAAATTTGTCAATAGCTGATCTTTGTCAGAATTGATCTTGCATATTGAAGCTCAAAGCAACACTACAGTCAGATTTATCAATTTATCATCACTCATTTTGACTGAAGAATAGTCTTCAATTTTTAAACCTGGGAAGGTTCCCCCGCCCCTCACCAGGCAACTGTTATACAAATAGGGGAATATTCAACATAATGATAAGCATGGCAGAATTTCATAAAATTCCATTTTATAATACATTTCAGAAATTGTCCTCTTGTCTGTGTCTTAGTTCCTTTGGGGATCAAATCTAATGCCTTCACAGTTGAAATATCTTAAATAATACCCAGTCACATACAATGACAATATTGAAGTAACTCATATTCTGTTTCACTGACTTTATAATCACTATACCAGCATTGTTTATTTCTAATCTGTCTAAATATAGGAATGTATTATTGTACCACAGGGAGTTGAAGGTGCTAAGTGAACTTGATTTCAAATCTCTATGAACTTTTTGAAAGAAACATGTAGTGGAATCCACCTGTTTTAAAGAAGACTATATAATTGGGAGTTCTAATTATTTTTCATGTGAAATGCAATATATATTAAAACATAAGTATTAAAATATGTTCATTTAAATCTTACATATATGCTATTAAAGGCAACAGTAACTGCAGCAAGTGTTTATAACTTAGGCCAACAAACTGTTTTCTTCAGGGAGGAGCATTTTATTACTGACATTGATTATTAATCCTGGGACATGATGATGATAAAAAAACAGATCAAGCTGGGATATTTTTGTTGTTGTTCTGAATTCCTTACAGACCATTCACTCACTTACTGCCTACACTGGAGTTGGGGGGTGGGACAGCACTTTCACTGTCCTTCCCTCGATGCACAATCCACAAAGTGGAGACCCAAAAAGCCACTGTTCTCATTCAAAAATAGGGTGATGAAGGTCTGAATTAAATGTGTAGGAGACAGTAGAGATGTAAAGGAAGAGATCTACAGAACTGCATGGAGACTAAATGGAAATAAAGTAAGAAAACTTTGAGCTAGAATGACTCGGAAAATGGTGGTGTAGGTTTAACACAAATACAAAGGTTTTTGGAACTGGTCAGTGGAGGAAGACTTCAACCTAAATAATGGTAGCATGAGAGAATGATATTTTTACTGTGCCATCGTTACTTTTCACGGTGGAGTCTTGCTGATTGGAATTATATAAATATTAAAAGAGAAACCAAGGAAACCGTAAGAATTTTTAAACAGCTAACACACTGAATTCTATTATTTTAGAAGGATTTGGAGACTTTCAATTTACTACACTTTGTCATTTAAAAATAATTTTGTCTTTAGAAGACTGATCAAGTTAAGATTGATAATTCAGATAAAAATTTGGTTTTCTTATTTAAGGGTAATACAAGGCTATGTAGTATCTTAGGAAAATCACTCATTTCCTTCTGTAAAAATTTTATCAGACAAATTTAGAGTACACTGCCTGATTCTATTTGCAATCTTATTCTTCAAATTCCCATTGGATAGTTTTCATGTTGTGACCCATGAAACTTGAGGGATAAATAAAGTTCATTGGAGTTATCATAGCTATTAATTTAAGTATGACCTTTCCAAAACAAATTATAGATTCTATTTGATGTTAAGCTCTCATTTAAAAAAATTCAGTTGTTGGGGCGCCTGGGTGGCGCAGTCGGTTAAGCGTCCGACTTCAGCCAGGTCACGATCTCGCGGTCCGTGAGTTCGAGCCCCGCGTCAGGCTCTGGGCTGATGGCTCGGAGCCTGGAGCCTGTTTCTGATTCTGTGTCTCCCTCTCTCTCTGCCCCTCCCCCGTTCATGCTCTGTCTCTCTCTGTCCCAAAAATAAATAAAAAACGTTGAAAAAAAATTTAAAAAAAAAAAAAAAATTCAGTTGTTGATAGGTATTGTGGATTGCCAGCGTAAATACAGTCGGTGACCTTTTGCCCTTATTTACTCTATTCCAATCCTAGTGGCCTACTTCCTGTTCCTGGGCACACTCTTACCTCAGGTACTCTACCATGGCTTTTCCTTCTATCTGCAATGCTTTCCCCAGATATCTATATGGCTTGCTTCCTGCCTTCCTTCACATCTTTGAGCAAATGTCATCTCAGGGAACTCTTTCCTGATCACCCTATTTATGATCACAACTTATATCTCCCATTTCCTCTCTGCCTTCCCTACTTAGTTTTCTCCTTAGCAGCTATCACTATATGACTGTTTGACTCTTTGTTTATTATTTATTTCTCCTTTCCTTCCAGAATGTTAGTTCCATGAAAGTAGGAATTTTGTCTTTCTAGTTGGCTATTAAATGAATCTATTGTACCTAAAACAGTACCAGAAATAAAGTAGATAATTAAATATTTGAAAGAATGAAAAACAGCAGTGAATGAATGAGTAAATGAATGACCCTATGAATGATTGAAAGGATATATGAATAAATATGTAAGAATATTCAATGATGATGGCATCCTGTATTTCTGTGGGGTAGATATGAGGTAATTATAAAACTGACTTTTTTTAAGGTTTGGAGAAATTTTTACTAGTCTTCCTGGGAATCTTTAAGCTAAATTGGTGTCTTATTTAACTACAGTAACATGTGGAGTGCTGTAAATTTGAAATCACATACATTTATTACTCTTTAAAAATATTTATTCTCAGACAGTGGGGAAACAATAGCTTTTCAGCATTGATAGGGTTAAGCAATAGAGCAAAAGAGAAATTCTCCTTAATTCTCTTTGATGGTATTATCAAGTATTCCCTTATCAACCCAGTGATTGTTTAAATGCTGGCCAGATTTATGGTTGTGGGATATCTCTCTCTCTCTCTCTCTCTCTCTCTCTCTCTCTCTCTCTCTCTCTCTCTCTGGCATATAAATCCCACAGGTATATGAAGTCCAACTTTCAAATCAGTAGTGACATTTTAGAACCACTTAAATAGGCGACTATACTGGTAGGTTTGGGACTTTTCAGTTCAGTGAAGCTGTAGTGAGTTTTAACTCTGGATGGCTCTGAGCTGCTACTTTTGAGAGTTTCATTACAGTTAATAGATTAGGAGTTTTGAAGAAAGCTTAGAACTTCTCATTGATCACTTTAAGAAGGAGATGCTTTGACTCTTCCAAACCCATCAATCCCACCAACACACACTGTGCAGCCCCCCTCATATACCCCTCCCCACCCCACATACATATGTGCACAGACCAGATATGTTGCTACCCAAAGTCTAAAGTATAAATTAGTTTTATTCTACAGCAAGATGATGTTAAATGTGTTAAAGCCACTGGATTTTGACTCCCTTGAGTACCTGCCTGGTTCTGAGTTTTCTTCTCCTTTTTGAGTATGGAGATTACTGTTTTATGTTAGGGCAATTCATCTAACAATAACTGCTTCGCCAAAGTCTGCTTTTTTGCATTGAACAAGTACTACTTTTATTTTATTCTATACTGTGTGCTTGTGTTCATCACTTTTACTTAATTAGCTTTATATTCTTTGCATCCTGTAGCATGTTTGCCGGTGGTTTGTTTTCTCTTTAATATTTTGATTGGCTTACAGTATTGTAGATTTTCTCATCTATAGGAAACTGTTTCTGAAAGTATGCACTTTGCACTAAGATTTCCATCCCTATTTCTTTCCAACTTAATGCACTAAGCATCACTTTCAGATTCCTCTGCTTCTAGGAGTCTAACATATTTTCACCTTACGGTTTCTGTTCCTTGATAAATTTTCAAGTATGTATTAAAATATTCACGTTTACAGAAGCTATAGCCTTTATCTTGTCCTTTCAGGCAAATATTACAGTTCCTTATTTTTCAACAGCTTCGCAAAGGCTGAAAAATTTGCCTCGTACTTCCCTCAAAGCCAAACAGTTGCTTCAAACTTCATCTACAAAAAGAGGTAACTACGGCCTCTTACTGAGTTTTACATTTCAGCAAATGGTCTAACAGTTAGTTAAATCTCATATCTTTTGGCATACTGAGTCAGTGATGTTTATAGGGCACGTTTTAGTCTTTTTTTTTTTTTTAAATAAACTAATGTGGATTTATTCTCTGTTACTTGGATAAATCCAGAAGAAACTGATTTTCTCCAGAGGTATGTATTGGGTTGCTCTACTGAAAGGAATAAATGATATGTAATATTTTCTATTAGAGAATTTATCATGTTTCTTACCAATCTAAAACTGAAGGTCATTGTTTAACTTAATATAGATGAACTAATAAATGCTTAAAATGAACCAAATGCCAGACATTTTGTGTGTAAATTTCTTTCTTCTGACTTTTGTATATACGTATCTGTAGGGTGAAATGGGAATGCTTTCACATTAGAAGTTGGTAAATGTTAAATCACAGGTTGTTGCAGTGAACTGATAATGTTTGAACTGCTTATGGGAGTAGTAGCTTTTTTCAAACTGAGAGTTAAAGGTTGGACACCAAAGCTATCATATTGGTTTGAAGAGATTATTAGATCTATGGGCAGCTAGAAAGAAGTAGAATTGGAGAAAAACCGTGGAATTGCATAGACCAGCAGTAATAAAAATGAACAGAAGCCTCAGAGGAAATGGGTCATAATAGATACAAGCAGTGGGGATAGTATTTCCCCTGTCCAGAACATGTAGATTTCCTGACCGCTTCAAAACTCAATAAATAACAAAGATATATGAGGAGGATAAAGTATTAAAGGACATTATGTGCAAAGAGGAGGTTTGAGATTTGATTTGTTAAAGAAAAAGATTTGGTTAATATGGGTATTGAAGTACTGAAATAGATATTTTAGCAAGTTCATTAGTGTGTAAGTGTTTTGGTAATCATTTGGATTAAATATGACTTAAGGAAATTATTTTAGATAATAGAATCTGAAGGAAAGAGAATAGTCAAGTGGAAATGTTGGATACATGAATATTTGTGTTTTGAATACCAGAAGTTGATCAGAGCCCTCCAATATAGATGTCTTCTGGTACTGTCAGATATAACTGACTGGATATTATATGTTCTTTTGATAGAAAAGGTGACATACTAGGAATCATTATAGAAAAGTGGCTTTATAGAAATTATTTGAGGACCTTAATGCTTCTTTGTTTTTGAGACTTCTAGATATTTTTGAGTACTTCTGGGGCGTGAGAAATAGGTGAAAACAGGAGCATGAAAGGATTGTGGTATCTAAAACAGCACAAATCATTACTATACCATAATAAAACAGAGGATTTTAATTTTGTATAAATTTTGTTGTATGTCTCTGTAAGCTGCTTTATAATTTTGAGGGGCATCAGGTAGATTTAAATAATTTTCGGTTTTTAAGGAGTTTTTGCTATTTATTAGGTTAATAAGATCAAAACTTCTGGCCAATTTTGTTTCTTTCTTGCTTTTGCTCGTGGAGGTTATGTATTTTTGTGACTCTAAGCCACCAAACACTCACCCTCTATGAAAAGATGGACAGGAAAACCCAATCTCATAATTCCTGGTACCTTTACCTACCTAGTTGACTTAGTAAAGGGAAAGTTTGTATGTGTGTGTGTTGGGTTTTGTTGTTTTGTTTCATTTTTTTAAATCTCTTATTTAACTTAATCCAGACTCATATTTTTTGGTTGGTATTATGGCTTTGGGATGATCATTTTATACTACTAGAAATTCTGAATCAATTGAAAAACAGACACAGATATACAATAGGATTTGAAATATTAGGTTAATAGTGCCTGGCTGGCTCAGTTGGTAGAACATGCGACTCTTGAGTCTTGAGTACAAGCCCCATGAAAAAGAAAATAATTAGGTTAATTACTGGAAACGTTGAATCGGAGAATACCTCCTGGATCCAAGGCCAAGTGGATTTTCTAATTTTTCCTCATACCTAGATTTTGAAAAAGAGGAGTCTGCATTGGACTGTGTGGTATTCTCTATAAGAATAGGGATGTGAGGCAGACGAGATTCAGATACCGTATGTTCATAGGTACCTTTGGTACATTAAACCTGGACTAAAGACACATGGACTAGATAGTAAATTGTCACATAAATCAATTGTTCCATCATGGTGATGAGCCTATAACATCTTCTAGAAAGTTGGTGTACCTATTTTAAGGACTCACAGGATCATGGGAAGAGGGAGAAGGTGGTTCCCTTAACAATTGGAAATATCACTTTGATTTTAATTGCATTTAGTAGTAGCTGGAGTTTGAATATGGGAAGGGAAGTAAAAGTGTATTGCTTGGCACCAGGAGACACGTCATAAACATTTGTTGAATGAACACAGTCATGCCACTAACTCAAGGAAGCCTGGACACATTCCTCCGCATTTTCTTCTTGCAAGGTTTTTTTGTTTGTTTCTTCAGCCTATTTCTCTCTTTGAAGAAAAGAAAAAATCCATTGTGTATTGTTAAGTCTTCATAGGCATGACTGCTTAAACTGCTTTGACAAAGAGATATTATTCATTCCTCCTTGTTGGGAACACAGCAAAGAGGAAATAAACAAAGTAGAGACTTCACCAAGTCAGAAGGAAAAAGTGAAGACTAGTTAGAAAGAGTGAATGTATAGATCAGGACAAATTCCTATGTAGAAACGTACTTTAGAAGGAGAGAGGCAACTAAGGACGGAATGTTGGTTGTCCAGCACTGCTTTAATTCACTATATTTTGAATATTTAAAGTGAAATAAGCAGTGTTTATAAGAGGCCATATTGATAGGCGTTTAAAATGCTGTTATCAGGGGCGCCTGGGTGGCGCAGTCGGTTAAGCGTCCGACTTCAGCCAGGTCACGATCTCGCGCTCCGTGAGTTCGAGCCCCGCGTCGGGCTCTGGGCTGATGGCTCAGAGCCTGGAGCCTGTTTCCGATTCTGTGTCTCCCTCTCTCTCTGCCCCTCCCCCGTTCATGCTCTGTCTCTCTCTGTCCCAAAAATAAATAAAAAAACGTTGAAAAAAAAATTTTTAAAAATAAAAATAAAAAAAAATAATAAAATGCTGTTATCAGACTATCTGAAAATGGAGAACCTAGGAATTTTGCCATTAACTTGGATCCAGAATCTAAAATTTCTTATATTCCCTTTTCATCAACTCACAAGTATTTATTGAATCTGTATCATAAACAAGATGTACTCATTATATGCTTTTCTTCCCCCCGCCTTTCTCATCCTTCTTTACTTTTTTGTCTATTATAGTTGTAGTCAAAGCCAGCCTCTGCTGTACAGAGTTTTTAGATACAGTTAAAATGATAGGAGTAGCTCCGCTTCCCATGATTTTGCTACATAAAATTGAGAGAATGGGAAGAGAGAGGGTGCAGGGCTCCCTCCAAACATACAAATTCCTGTTAGTTATTTCATGCTATTTTTGGAACGATAATTGAATAGATTTTACTTAGAGTTGATAAGTTTTTCTGTGATTTTCCAAGATTATATTTTCTTCTTTAGTTAGGTCTTGACTACGTGTTTCTTTTGCTGAGAAAACCTAGGTCAGAATTTTCTTTTCTCTGAAACTTGTGCCTTTATTTTTCTCATTAAATATTGACTGCATTTTAGAATATTTAAGTTACAGTCTGATTAACCTCATTATATTTTGATTTCTCCTAGCCCCCAAGTTTATAGGAAGGCAAAAATGCTGCTACCATGAGAGGAAACACTTTTTATAATAGTAAAACTATAACTTAGTGCACTTCTTTACTTTCTAGTTTTTCCTCAGGTTGTACATTAACCCTTTTAAAATATTTCTCTCCATATTCTGAGATTATAGAACTTTTTGACTTGTCCTTTCATATACTCTAGTACATTTTTCTAAGAACTTAAGATTAATAAATTTAAAAGGATTTCTAATTTACAAATCTGTTTATTTAAATTTGTGCTATTTTAAAGTATAACTCAAATTCAGAAAACCACGTAATATATACAGAGTTTAATGAAGTATTATAAGGCAACCCCCTTGTGACCACCATTCATACCAGGAGACTCTAACTTGCTGCTTCAGAAACTGCTTCCAAACACAGTCCTCTCTTGACCCACTCCCCCAGAGTAGCCTTTCTTCTGAATTTTTATAGCAATCACTTCCTTACTTCTCTGTATGATTTTTATCATCCAGTAATGAAACTGTAGTTTTGCATCTTTAATATATGTCTTTTTAAGTTTCTCTGAATTTATAGTTTTCCTCCAACTCTTTACTCCCCCTTGTTAAGTTCATTTGAAGAAGCCTCTAGATCATTTGTCCTGGAGATGTGGATGTAGATACACAGGCTGGATTTTGCTGATATCTTTCCATGTCATTTAGCAGATTTTTCTGTATTTCCCATAAATTGGTAATTGGATTTAGATGCTTAACTGGATTCAGTTTTGCTATTTTAGGGCAAGAGGTGTTGCCCTAAGGTGTTGGTGCTGCTTTAGCCACAGGTGCATAAAGCAAGATCGCCTCCTTTTTGTGATATTAGCAGTCATTGATACTTAATGCCGATATCCTTACTTTATTAGGTATTGCAGAATTGGTTTATTTCAATTCTAACATTCCTTTTTTTTTTTTTTTAATGTATATATAAAGAGAAATTTTTTCTTTGGGCAGTAAGAGAGAATCCTAAGCAGGCCCTGCCCTTAGCACAGCAGTATACTTTCATTAGAAAATTCCGAATAAATGCATATTCTTTCTCACTGTTTTACCAGTTACAAAATAAATTGGCAATTTGCCATCTTCCAAAGGTGACCAATATTTTTCTTAAGTATTTATCATTATGAACTTACAGATTTAAATATTGGGGCGCCTGGGTGGTGCAGTCAGTTAAGCGTCCGACTTCAGCCAGGTCACGATCTCGCGGTCCGTGAGTTCGAGCCCCGCGTCAGGCTCTGGGCTGATGGCTCGGAGCCTGGAGCCTGTTTCCGATTCTGTGTCTCCCTCTCTCTCTGCCCCTCCCCCATTCATGCTCTGTCTCTCTCTGTCCCAAAAATAAATAAACATTGAAAAAAAAATTTAAAAAAAAAAAATATTTTTATGTGTTTTGATTCATTCTGGATATTTTCCCAACTTTGGTTCTACAAGTTGGCTCTCAAGTCTTTTTGGACACAGCCCTAGTAGTCTTTGATAAATTCTTGCCAACTGGTATGGCACATTTGTACATGTCCTGCCATAGACCTGTATTTAGTTGTTTTTCTACAAACTCCTGATTTCCTTTGGTAGGAAATGGTATTTCAAAAGCAAAATTTGAGGGGATATATATATATTTTTTGTTTTGTTTTGTTTTTGTTTTTTTAATGTTTATTTTTGAGAGAGAGAGTGCGAGCAGGGGAGGGCCAGAGAGAGAGGGAGACACAATTCAAAGCAGGCTCCAGGCTCTGAGTTGTCTGCACAGAGCCCAATGAGGGGCTCGAGCTCACAAACCCGTGAAATCATGACCTGAGCTGAAGTCAGACGCTTAACTGACTGAGCCACCCAGGCACCCCCAAAATTTGAGTTTTTAGCTGTACTAATTGCTACTAGCTTGATCATTGTTTCTAGATCTTTTTAGTTACTAGAGCTAATAAATGTATGTGTTTACTTGTGTTTGCATAGTTTTTAAGATTGAATACCTTCATGAGTCCATGCTAATACTTCATATTCAAATTCAGGGCTTAAGGGTAATTACTTAATCTCTTCATTTGCATCTGTATCTTTATCTTGCCCTGAGAATCCTGTGTCTCGTCAACACGTAGAATATCATTTATTCATTCATTCATTCATTCATTCATTCATTCATTCATTCATTTTAGAGAGAGAGCCCACAAGCTGAGGAAAAGGGCAGTAAGGGAGAGAATCCTAAGCAGGCTCTGCCCTTAGCACAGAGTCCCACACGGGGCTCAGTCCCACTACCCTGGGATCATGACCTGAGTCAAAGTCAAGAGTTGGATGTTCAACCAACTGAGCCACCCAGGTGCCCCTAGAATATCTTTTAACAATTGGTTTTATCCTATATTATACACAAAATCTGGGGAAAATAGTAGCATAGTACCGTACAATATGATTACTGAAAATAGTCTATAAAGCCTTTTGCATATGCTCACTCCTTTTTTTTTAAATGGCTACACTGTATAACATTATCAAGTTAAATATTTGTACTCTTTTATGTATCTCATTTAGTCTTAGCTCTACATTTAAATACATATTTGATGCTTACTGCTAGTCTGTACATTATTGTGCCACCAATCATTTTTCTTGTTTGAAACTCATTCTCTAGTAGGTTCCTTAAAAAATTATAGGAACAGTATCCACTCCCTCAATTTTTGTTGATGAAAGTTTGTCTGCCCTTTTTATATTTGAAATTAATGAGCTAGATATGAAATCTTTGGCTCATAATTTCTTTCCTTGAATGTCTTAAATATATTACTCCATTTTTGTCAGGAATAAAAGGTTGTCTCTGTTACATCTATTTGTTTTTTTTTTTTTTTCCTGGATATCCAAAGGATGTTTTCTTCTCCTTTAAAGTTCAATAATTTATGAGAATATTTCTTAATGTTGGTCATTCTGAGTTGATTTCCCCAGATATGTGGTATATTCTTTCACTATGGAGTTGCACATATATTTAAATTTCAGACATGGTCTTTGAATTATAGTTTTTAATACTCTTTTCTCTTGCATTGGCTTTCTTTTTTGTGGGCACTCTTGTGGACATATGTCAGATGTTCTTTGCCTGTCCTCTGTATCTGTTGCCTTCTCTTGAATCCTTTTCCATCTTTCTTATTTCTCTTGTTCTATAAAAGTTGCTTTTCATTGTCTATTTCTCTTAAAGTATAACCTATCACATATGGTAACTCTTGTGTTCTTACTGTCTTAGACTTCATTTTGGAATGATTTATGTCCAATTCTTTTCTTTTTTTCTTTTTTTTTTTTATCGTTTATTTATTTTTGAGACAGACACAGAGCATGAACTGGGGAGGGGCAGAGAGAGAGGGAGACAGAATCGGAAGCAGGCTCCAGGCTCTGAGCCATCATCAGCCCAGAGCCCGACGCGGGGCTCGAACTCACGGACCGCAAGATCGTGACCTGAGCTGAAGTCGGACACCCAACCGACTGAGCCACCCAGGCGCCCCTGTCCAATTCTTTTCTGAGCTGAAGTCAGACACTCAACCCGCTGAGCCACTCAGGCACCCCGAGATAATATTATTTATAAAAAATTCTCTGAATATTTATCAAGAAGCTAAAAACAGTACATAGTTTACTCAGTTACTCCCATTCTAAAGTGCCTGTTGTAGTTTTTAAACCTCAGAAGACTTAACATTTTTATTAAATGCTTATTAAAAGACAAAAATGAATGTTTTAAAAAATATGAATCCTCACATCACCCACCATTTCATTTTAAGGTTACTTAAATACTGAGGTTAGCATTCTCAGTCATATGTCAGTTTTATAAATAGAGTTCTAATTCTTGCTCTGAGTAGATAACATGGCTTCTTCATCTGATGCTTTAAGTATCCAGAATTAGTAAAGAGAAATTATAACCTATTGTCATAATTTGGGCAATAGAGCCTAACTTGATCCCTGTGTTTTAGTTAATTTATAAGGATGGCCTAGGAAACTGTCTTGAGTGGCATTGTTGAATATCTTTCCAGAGAACTCAGTTGCAACAGGTTGAAAGGCACTAATATTCCTTAGATAAGAAAGGCACAGACATAGTATGCCTTACAGTTTGTGTAATATTTTACATTTTACCAACTATTTATATACCTATTGCTCATTTGATTTTCACAGCTAACCTGTGATATTTGCTGAGATTTCTTTGCTGAGCTTTTTAAAATTATTATTATTTTGTGGGCGCCTGGGTGGCTCAGTCGGTTAAGCGTCCGACTTCAGCTCAGGTCATGATCTCGCGGTCCATGAGTTCGAGCCCCGCGTCGGGCTCTGGGCTGATGGCTCAGAGCCTGGAGCCTGCTTCCGATTCCGTGTCTCCCTCTCTCTCTGCCCCTCCCCCGTTCATGCTCTGTCTCTGTCTCAAAAATAAATAAACGTTAATTTAAAAAATAATAATAAATAAAAATAAAAAATAATTATTATTATTTTTATTAGATTTACTCTAAGTATTTCTTTTTGGGGGGAGCAATGCAAGTGTTACTGCATTTTTAATTTTGATTTCTGTAATTCATTACTGTTACTACATGCAGTCAATTATTATATGTTAATCTTCTGTCCTGTGACTTTACTGAATTCAGTATTTCTAGAAATTGTGTTCTTTTTGTATATTCCTTGGGATTTTTGATGTAACAGTCATAAAGAATGTTTCTTTCAAACCTATATGCCTTTTATTTTCTTTCCTTATTGCACTGGCTAGAACTTGCAGCACTATGAATAAAAGTGGTAAGAGCATATATTTTTGCTTTGTTCCTGATCTTAGAAGGGAAGCAGTCTTTCACCATTAAGTACAGTGGTATTTGTAGATTTTTTGTAAATGCTCTTTATCAAGTTCAAGTTCCCCCATTCCTGTTTTTGTCAGAATTTTTATCATGAATATATATGTGTTGAATTTTGTCAGATGCTTTTTTGCATCAATAGACAGGATCATGTGACTTTCCTTTAGCCTGTTAGTGTGGTGGATTATATTGATTGATTAAACCCCATTTGATCATGGGGTTTGATTGATATATATATATATTTGATATCTATATAATTTTATATCTATATAATTTTATATATATATATATGTATCACTGAGTATCACTGATACTATATTTCTAGTTTTTTTTTTTTTTTTTTGTTTTATGTCTCTTTCTCTGACACCACTCATGCATTGGTGGATGAGGCTTGGGGCATTTCATTACAGGTAGGTGGGAATAGAAGCCCAGTTTTTCTACTCAGTGTTTGTTGGCACCCAAGAGGGAGAAGCCAGGTGGGTGGAGGTTGGAGTTCTGGCTCCCCACTCAGTCTCCACTCACACTGTGATGGAGGTAGTCTTGTTACCACTGAGCAATCATCAGAGTCCTGACTCTCCACTGGACCTCCTCTGACTCCTACCCATGAGGAGAGGAGAGAATATCTGGTTACTATCTTGTCTGACACCTTCCTGGAAAAGGTGTTGTGGCACCTTGTTAAACCTCACAAGAAGGTGGAACCTCACAAGAAGATAGAAGTCTAGATACCTCACCAGCCTTTGCTGATGGGGATGAGAGTAGGGCTACAGTTTGTGGTGTTTGGCTGCAGTAGAACAGTTACCATCTAAAAGTTTTCTTTCCCAGTTCTTTGGCTAGAGAGAGTAGGCTTTTATTTTGTCTGTCACATCTGATGGCTTTTCCAGGTTGCCAGCTTTTTCAGCTCCAATCTGGGATATATGAAGCAAAAAGAAAACCCTAGCAACTCATTACCATATCATTCGTCTCATCCCAAAGTCCCAAGGCAATCTTCCTTTTTCCTCTCCACATCACAGTTTTCTTATGGCTGTTCTGTAATATCATGCCCAGGGTTTTAAATTATACTTAAGTGGGAGAAATAGGGAAAAATACATCTATCCCATTTTTCCCAAGTGGAAGTCTGAGATTCACATTTTTAAAAAATTTCAGGAAATAATCATTTCCCTGGTATAACTATTAACAGAAGTTTTGCCAGAGGAAAAGATGCTTTTCACAAAGCCTATTTTCAATATAAGGTTTGGGTAAGACATTCAAAGCATTATAGATGTATTCCAGTGCATACAAGGCTGTCCTGTAGAAATGAAACACTCTTAACTTCATTGTAACAGTTGCCATTAAGAAGGAAGCCCAGGGGCGCCTGGGTGGCTTGGTCGGTTGGGCGTCAGACTTCAGCTCGGGTCATGATCTCACGGTCCGTGAGTTCGAGCCCCGCGTCGGGCTCTGTGCTGACAGCTCAGAGCCTGGAGCCTGTTTCGGATTCTGTGTCTCCCTCTCTCTCTGCTCCTCCCCTGTTCATGCTCTGTCTCTCTCTGTCTCAAAAAAATAAATAAACGTTAAAAAAAAAATTAAAAAAAAAAAAAGGGAAGCCTAGAACTCTTCAGTCAGCCCTCATTTAACAGATTGTCATTCACAGTGTTTTAGTGCATTTTGTAATCTGACCTCCTTGCCATCCTTCCCCAACTGCTCAGACTTTTCCAGAATGCTCTTTGAAACTTATGATCCTCTGAACTTTATTCTTGCTCCTATCTGAAACCTGCATCCCCACCAAAACAAAACCCTGGTTGAAAGACTCCCAACTATGGGGAAAACTAGGACTAAAGATGGCTTTTATGGAGTTGGTACTAGGGAGCAGGTCTAGGCCCCATCCTTAGGTAATGACTAGATGAATTAGAGCCTTGGTTACTCAGTAATCCTCCAGGAAGGCACTGAAGCAACATGGGTAGAGACTAGTCTGGCAAGGGAGACAAAGGTGGGATTGAAGAGAATGGAACTGTGAAAATGTTTTTATAGTCACTATCTATAGAAAGGGGAATATGGATTATGTAAAGTAAAAAAAAAAAAAAATCTTCTATGAAGATCATGAAATTTGCTGTTCAGGGGTACTTAAGGCCCTGTGGTCATCTTCAGTTTTCTGCCAGAGGAGACTGTAACAGTTGTTGAGGACCAGGACATGATTGATTCGAGAGACATTCTTCTCAGCTATGCTGTACTGTGGAGTCCCTTTTGGAGTTTTTTTAAAGTCAGCTGTATTCAGATGGAATTTTAAACACAAAATTTGAATTTCAGCAAAAATATACATTCATGTAACCACCAGTATTGTAAAGTTCTAGAACATTTCCATCATCCCCAAAAGTTTCCTTGTACTCCTTCCCAGTCAGTCCTCCCAACCTCAAGCAAATATCTGATCTGCTGTTACCATAAACTATATTTGCCTTTTCTAGAATTTTATATGAATGGAGTCCTTCAGTGTGTACTGTTTTGTGTCTGGCACTTAATTCACTCAGCATAATTTTTAGAGTCATCCTTTGTATCAGCGGTCTACTCCTTTTCATTGCTGGGTAGTATTTTAATGTGTGGATATACCACAATTTGTTTACTCATTCACCTGCTGATGAATATTTGAACTGTGATCAGTTGAGTAGAGTGTTCTGTAGATATCAAGCCAGTTCATCTTCTGTGTCCTTTCTGATTTTCTATTTGTTTTATCAGTTACCGAGAGAGTTGTGGTGTTGAAATATCTAACCATAGACTTTTTCCCCCATCTTTCAGTTATATCTGTTTGTTTCATGTGTTTTGTGCATCTGGTTTGGATATACACAGAATTTTTATGCTCTCATCTGAATCAACTTCAACGTATGAACTCTATCTCTGATGGTAATCTTTTTTTCTGATAGTATAGACATTGCAGCTTTTTCATGATCAATTTGATCTGTTGTTATCTTTGTCCTTTTTCTTATAACTTACATTTTTATGTCTAAAATGTGTTTCTTTTTAGAGAGCATGTTGCTCTTTTCTGTGCATACCGACAACAATCATTACTTTTTCATTGGAGTGATTACTATTCATATTTACTGCAGTTAATTATTAATATGGTTGGTGTAAAGTCTCCTGGGGTGCCTGGGTGGTTCGGTCAGTTAAGCATCTGACTTTGGCTCAGGTCATGATCTCACAGTTTGTGAGTTCAAACCCCACATCAGGCTCTGTGCTGACAGCTCAGAGCCTGGAGACTGCTTCAGATTTTGTGTCTCCCTCTCTCTTTGTCCCTCCCCTACTCTCTCTCTCTCACACACACACACACACACACACACACACACACACACACTCTCTCTCTCTCTCTCTCTCTCTCTCTCTCTCTCTCTCTTTCTCTTTCTCTTTTTCTCTCTCTCTCTCAAAAACAACCAAACATTTAAAAAACAATAAAAATTTTTAAAAAATCTACTGTCTCACAATTTGTTTTATCTTAGTCCCTTCAGATCTTTGTTCCTTTATCCCTACTTTGTAATTTTTTTGGAATAGCTAAGTACCTTTTAACATTACACTTTATGGGGCACTGGGTGGCTCAGTCGGTTGGGCGTCCGACTTCGGCTCAGGTCACGATCTCAGGGTCCATGAGTTCGAGCCCCGCGTCGGACTCTGGGCTGATGGCTCAGAGCCTGGAGCCTGCTTCAGATTCTGTGTCTCCCTCTCTCTCTGACCCTCCCCCGTTCATGCTCTGTCTCAAAAATAAACAAACATTAAAAAAAATTTTTTTTAAACAAAACAAAAAAAACCATTACACTTTATTTTTATTGTTGGTTTACTTCTCATACATCACTTTTTTGCATATTTAACTTATTACACTTTATTTTCAAGCAGTATCCCACTTCCTTATAATGTAAGTCTTTTTTTTTTTTTTTTTTTTTTTTTTTTGAAAGAGGGAAAGAGTACGGGGCAGACAGAGAGGGAGAGAGAAAGAATCCCAAGCAGGCTCAGCACTGTCAGTGCAGAGCCTGACACAGGGCTCCAACTCACAAACTGTCATGACCTGACTCAGATGCTTAACCAACTGAGCCACCCAGGCTCCCCATAATGTACTCTTAAAACAGTATATTTTCATTCCTTCCCATTCCTTTTTGCCACTTTTGTGATTTATTTTAATTCTATGTGTGTATTAAATCCCAGAGTATGTTTTATTTTTATTTTAAATTGCTATCTTTTAGTGAAACTTAAATATGATTTTTTTAAAGATCTTTATATTTCCCAATGTATTTCCCATTCCTGGCACTATTGCTTTATACAGATCAGGGTTACCATTTGGTATCATTTTTCTTGTACTGAAGAACTTCCTTTAACATTTCTTTTAGTAAATGGTTGCTGGCAATACCTTTTCTCAACTTCTGTCTTTAAAAGTCTGTGATTTGACTTTAATTTTGAAAAATAGTTTTGCATACATGCACCCCAATGTTTATAACAGCATTATCTACAGTAGCCAAATTATGGAAACAGCCCAAGTTGTCCATCAGCTGATGAATGAATAAAGAAGGTGTGGTATATGTATACAATGGAGTATTATTTGGTCATAATAAAGGATGAAATCTTACCTTTTGCAATGACCTGGATGGAGCTAGAGAGTATTATGCTAAGCAAAATAAGCCAATCAGACAAAGACAAGTACCATATGATTTCATTTATGGAATTAAAGAAACAAAACAAATGAGCAAAGGGGGGAAAAAGAGAGAGAGGCAAACCAAGAAATAGACTCTACAGAGAACAAACTGATGGTTACTGGAGGGGAGGTGGGTGGGGAACGGGTTAAATAGGAAATGGAGATTAAGGAGTGCACTTGTTTTGATGGCACTGGTGCTGTATGGAAGTGTTGAATTACTGTATTGTACACCCAAAACTAATATTACGTTGTATGTTAGCTAACTGGAATGTAAATAAAAATTTTAAAAAGTAATTTTTCTGGATATAGAAGTCTAAATTGACAGGCTTTTAATCACTTTAAACAATGTTTTTCTATTGTGTTTTGGCTTCATTTCTTTTGAGAAGTCTGTGTTATTTTATCTTGGTTCCTCTGTTTTTTTAAAAAAAAGTATTCTAATATTTTTAAATTTATTATTCATCTTAGAAACTTGGCAACAATGTTCCTTGATGTGGTGTTCTCTGTTTGCTATGCTTGGAGTGTTTTTGAACATATTTAAATATGTGATATTATCGTTTCCATTAAATTTGAAAGATTTTCAGCCATTCTTCAACTATTTTCCATGCCTCTTATACCCTCCTCCATTTGGAACCTCAGTTGCGTATGTTAGACTATATAATCTTGACCTGTTGTACACTGAAGGTTTATCATTGTATTTTTTGGAGTCTTTTTATTTTCTGTATGCTTTTGTTTAGGTAATTCTTAATTGTATCTTCAGGCACCTCTTCTGTACAATCTAAAATGCTATTAATTCCCATCTAATAAACTTAGCATTTTGGATGTAAGCTTTTCATCTTTAAAAGTTCTAATTCTTTTAAAAATCTTTTATTTCTCTTTATGTTTATATTTCTCTTTATATCTTTAAAAATATATCTGTAATAGTCGTTCTTTAAAATGTTTATGCTGAAAACTTATTTATTTATTTTAATATTCATTTATTTGGGGGGGGAGAGATATAAAGATGTTTTAACTTATCACATAGTAGAATCGCCATTCCAGAAGAATGTACTATCTTTATCCTCTGACTTCATACACATCTTGATATGCCCCTAGATTTAGAACTTCTCTACTTGGCAAAACACACCAATAGAGGCAGTTTTATTTTGCTTTTAATGTTTTATTTCCAAATCTTAAGTTACGCTGTAGGTGATACAGGACTTACTTGATACATGTTTACATGAATGTTTTTTTGAAGGGAGAGTATGTTTCAAATTCTAGCAACCATGTGGAGTCACTTTTTTTTTTTTTTTTTTTTTTTTTTTCATTTCCAGAATGAGGCCCAGGTTAGCTGCTACAGTGACCTCAAATCCTTCAGTGCCTTTTCTGTTTGGTATTGTGGATTCCTAGCTGGCGTAGTTAAAACACGGTTGTGAAGGACAGTTGCAGTCCTCTGAGTAAGGACTTGGTTGTTTAGGACTTACCAGTTGTTCTGTTAGCCCACAAATATTCTTTATTCCTTGCATTTGTGTCAAGTGAGTTGTTGTGAATACAGATGTACTGATGTTATCAAGTGTAACATAAAGCACTGATTTCACTTACATTTGGTTTCTACTAAAAGCATTGATTTTTCTTTGCCATTTTGCAGTACCTTCTCCAGGCAAATTCCGCTCCCCTGCAGCACCGTCTCCTTTGGCTCTCCGGCAACCAGTAAAAGCATTTAGTAACCATGGCTCTGGTTCTCCTGGTAGCCAAGAAACAACACAGCTCACACAAAACACCTCTTCACCTGGGCCGCCCATGGTTCAGAACACAGTCCCAGCAAATCCTCCCCACAATATCAACAGCACTACTTTAACCAGACCTGCAGGGACAACAGCGATGAGAAGCGGCTTGCCCAGACCCAGTGCCCCTTCTGCTGGGGGTATACCAGTGCCTCGCAGCAAACTTGCACAGCCTGTGCGCAGGTAAGCAGCAGATGTTCTGTTCCAGCAGTCTTGAGCATAGGAAAGTGGGTAGACTGGAATCACTCCCCTCACCGCTTGTGGTAGCAAACATAGAGTGCTACTAGGTTCCCATTAGAGTCTTCGTAGAATCTGAATAAAACATTACTTTATTGTTTTAAAGAAATCATCACTTAAGACATCGGGGTATCATACCACTTTGGTTCAGATCAGATTTGCTCAGATACCTAACATGATTAGGCATCTCCAAAAACTCCTAGAAAAAAAAATGTTAGAACCACTCAATTTGGTTGTGATATTTGTTCATCTTGAATATAATGTTACTCAGTAAAGATAAAGAAGCATATCAGAGCCTAGAGCGAGATTTAAGACAAAACTTATAGCTACCAAATCTGAGTATAATCCAGGAGGGTGGTTTTCAAACTTTGAAAAGGCTTTCATCTCGTAAGTGTTTAAACTGAGTTACCCACATCTTTGTCACTGTCAGATAAATTACATTTCTGAATTCAGTGGTAGAGTGCAACAGCTACACTGCTAAATAACTTCTATGGACCTTAAGGCACTTTTACAATAGCATGAACATTGAACTGTGGCTATCCTTATTTTTCAGAAGAGAATATAGAAATTTAATGAGGTGAAGTAATTTGCCTGAGACTACACGATAAAAAGGCTTTCAGTTCTAAGTATGTCTGACTGAAAAGTCCATTTAAGCACGGTGCCATTTTACCTCTCTAATTATGGTGATGCTAAGTCTCTCCTATCACAGTCATCACTCTGCCCCCCACCCCTTTAATTAATTAATTAATTAAAAGTTGGTGATCCATGCTGTTGGAAGAAATGAGAGTCTTCCTTTCTTTTACTGTAGTGGCTGTGTTAACAAAAAGATGTTAGTGAAGTCACCTGACAGCCAGTAAAACTTGAAAGTTGTAGAAATGCCAAGGGTGGGACTTGTGTGATGCAAATAAGCTGTTTAGACTTTTGACCTCAGTGATCCCCTGGAACAACCTTCGTGGATCAGGGTGCCTCCTACAAAGTAATTAATATATATGGTAACATTTCATGAAGCCTTTTAAATCACTTAATGAAATTGCTTTATTTCAGATCCTTGCCAGCTCCTAAAACCTATGGTAGCATGAAAGATGACAGTTGGAAAGATGGCTGTTACTGACCAGCAGAGATGAGAATGCAGAGGTCCACAGCTTCATGGATACCCCTTCACCAGGCTAAAAGACAACTTTTATATGCAGACTGTTCAGATAAGACTCTGGGGATTGATAAATCCCAGCCCTCTCTGTCTTAATTAGCACAAACTGACAGAGATGATCAAGCAGCACTTTAATGACATTTAACATCAGATGTGTTTGGTAATCATGCAATCACTCTCCATGGAATCACATTTAGTTTTGTTTAATAGAAACTAAGTTGATTTTTTAATATTTGACAGAGGCCAATATCTGGGCAAAAAACTAACGGATGCCAAAGAGAAATGCCCATTTGTAAATGAGAGAATACCTTTGTGCACAAGAAAATGGTGAATTCAAGCTATCCAAAACTTCACGTTCAACCTAATTTACTGTATAAATAGTATCAATAAATATTTGTGTTAATGAGAACTAATATCCTGACTAATTATGTAAAATGTTTCACTAGTACTCCAAGAAACTAGATTGAGATAGAAGGGAGGGTGGGGGTAGGAAGAAATCTAGGCTAGGGATTTCAAACGTGATACCTAAATTTGTGAGAATTCTATAAATTATTTTTTGCAGATTCACTGGAAAAACTGTCATTTTGTTTAACCTTACGTTTTGGATGTAGCTCACGTATCACCGCCGCGAGATAATGTTACACCGTGCATCCACCACGTTGCATTGACACATCGGACTTCTGTGTGTTTGTTTTGATTGCCAAAAGGGCTTAATGTCAGTTGTACAATCTTTCTAAACTTTATAGCTCCTGGCTCAGGAAAGATAGCCTTTGCTATTGAAGCCAACTTCTTCACATGCTATTATATCTGTTAGAGAACTAGGAGATCATGTTTTTATTAACAGGTTACCATGATAGGAAAGAGCAAGTAGTATGTGTCTTTAATCTTGATATAAACATCACCGCCTCAGTGCTTACAACCTGGAACAAAACCATACAATGAGAGAGAGGGGGAAAAAAAATCTATGCACTTAACTTACAAAATCTCTGGTAATGACAGTTGTATTGTTACTATTGACACAACGGTCTGTTATGTGGTAGGAAAGTATAGTCTGCTGAATCCTACTTGAGTTGATCCACTTTAAACTAGGTAACTGTATAAAACATCCTTGAAAATACTGTCCCTTTTGACTTAGATTCTGCCTTACGTTAATTTTTACATTTTTGGTAACAAAGGAAACCCACTATATATGACTCTAACCTGTTAAATACTTGCTGTCTAGTGGCCCTTAGGTATATCCTGGAAATCACTTATTTTGGTTTTCCTAGACAATTACCAGACTAAAACTTTCTTCAGCAGGCTTCTCCTTTTTCATGGTGAGGTCTGTTTTGAAATATTTAATTTAAATGGCTCTGAAATATTGGCTGTCAGGTCACCTAAAGGATTTGAGCGATTTGAACGAAAGTTCATTTCCTGTTAGTCAAAGACATTCTGTAAGTTGGCAAAAGATACTGAGAGAGAAATGAGAAACTTGATCTTCAGGATAGCGTTGAGGTTGATAGGTTGAGAAATTGATAAAACTTTTAAAACCAAGACCCCCATTCTGCCATGACACCTTGGTATTTTTTATTAGCTTGACCAATAGGGAGTCATTCAGTTAGCCCAGCAGCTGGAGATTGAAACTGCCAGTGCTAATGTATTTTGGTGTACAATGCAAGGAAGAAATTTTATCCTTGACTATGAGGGTGATGGGTGTGGGTCAGGAAAGGATGGCGCCAGAATTCCACATGATGATGTACTTAAAAAATGTTGCTTTTCAGAGGAAGATAAAGAAAGCATCTGCTTCGGGTGGGGGGTATCTCATGTAAAAAATCTTAAGTAAAACGACTAGCCACTGTCTCTTTTTAAAATCATATATACAACACAATAGGTCTCAGTTTCAGTGCAACATTGCAAAAGAAAAATATGCTGCAATCTAATAATTACAAGGAATTTTAACTCTATTTGAAATACCCATTACATTAAGTTAGATTATCTGTTTCAAAAGGAGTATTCAGGTTATTTAACTTTGTTTTTAAATGGCTGCATCAGAAAAAAAGTCTATTTTTTTTTTATTAAAATATTTCATCACTTGTTAAAAACGTATTTGGATCTGAGTTGGGTAAAACATTATTTTACCTGCTGTCGTACTACCACAGACTATTGGCTTTTAGGTTCCTAAAGAGAAAAATTGCCTTTTTACTAGAAAGCCTTTGTGTATTGCCAATTTTTCTGTTTGGGAAAATCTAAGGATTCACTGTGGTTAGTCTTACAGAAGAAATGTGGATTTGATAAACTAGTGCCTATGATTTTAACTTATGTTTGATATATAGTAGTAAAGGTTTTATGAATGTTGATTATTTTTCTGTGCCAACAGCCCAGAATTGTCACTTATATGTAAGCAGAAGGCTATGAGCTCTGCTTCCAAAGTTATTTAATTTTCTCAGTGTTTGAATGTTATTTTTTTGTAAGTGTGTTAATAAAAGTGTAAAAAAATTGGAAAAAAATATAAATATTCTTAACTCAAGCATTTGCTGGATCATTTTTCTACAGAACTTGTTTGTATAATATAAAACACTCTCTGAAGAGTTGACTTTTTTCAGTTTTCATGCCCTGGAAATCACATTTTGTAAAACTGGGGACCATTCATAATTGTCAGATACTTTTTAAAACTATCTCAATACATCACTTTTATAAAAAAAGTTTTTTTGAAAGGAAATTAGATACATATTTGTCCCCAGACATTTGTATAACTCTAGAATGATCTAGACTATGTATGTTTAAATTTTTATTGAATGTACAGACGTCCATTTTTGACATTACGCATGGTCCTTTTTAGATCACATGAAGTTTGATTTGCAAACATTTCTATAGCTGAACTTGTATGTGTGGTTGCCTCCTTAATAAACAGCCTGACCATAATGTTTATTATTAAATTTATACTTGTTTTTTCAAGTGTTTTATTAATTTCTGGATATGGTAAGATTCCCCACCCCCAGTTGCCTACAATCGGTTTTAATAAATTTCTCAGCTGATTTTTTTAAACACACAGACCCAAGTCATATTTCCCTTTCAAACTTGATCTTCATGAGATGGAATATATCATGTTATAGTTTCCTTGTCCTATTTATTTCATATTTGGATTATTTGGAGTATATTTATAGTTTACTTGAAATTGGTAGCTTCTTAGAACTTTGTCACCTGCTACGAATTGATACTACTTTCAAAAAGCTAGCATATATAAAATAAGCAAAAAGCTATTATATATACGAGTTTCCAAAAGGAAAAAATTAATACATTTTCAAGCCAAATGTATTTATTTAGTGAATCATGTATATTTTTCTCTTATGGAAAAATTGGAAAATATCCAAAATTATACAGTTTAATTAGTTCCCCACATTCCTTTTGGAAGTTTTTACTGTCCTTTTTGTTACAATTGGTTTCATTAATACAGCATAGAGAAATGATACCGTGTTTGAATTTTTCCTCAAGCCAATCTAAAAACTTCTAAGAACCATTTAAAATGAAATGCCAGTGTACTTGGAAATCAGTGAATGAGAAGTTTACTTAAACTTGTTATATGCCCAGTGCAACAGGAAAACCCACACAGAGGTTCTTATGAAATATTTGCTATATCAAAGGGTAGCTTTGAGTTACAAAAGCAGCAGATTACCTGATACAGAAATTAACTTTGAGGAGAGGTTGTGAATGGGATGTTCACATGAGCATGAAGCTAAAGTTAACAACCCTAATACATTTTTAATGATCCTAAAGATAAGTCTGAGTGGACTAAATCGTATTCTGGTTGCTAGTCTGAAAATGGAATAGATTTCACTCATGGACCTTACTTAATACAGCTCAGCTTAAAACTATGTTAAGTGCATGCCAATCTCAAGCCAAATCTTTATTGAAACTGGGTGAACTTAACGTTTTTCTCTTAAAAAAACAAAAACAAAAACAACCTTTATTTGATTTTGAAAGTAATAGAGACTCATTGCTTCAAAAACCGAAAATATTAAGAAATATAAATGATGTGGGGCCTGTGGGTGGCTCAGTCGGTTAAGTGTCCAATTCTTGATCTCTGCTCAGGTCATGATCTCACCATTTGTCAACATTCATGAGATGGAGCTCCCCCCGGGGCTCTGCACTGACAGCAGGGAGACTGCTTGGGATTCTCTCTGCCCCTCCCCCACTTGGACGCATGTGCTCTCTCTCTCAAAAATAAACAAACATTTAAAAATAATAAATGATTCCACATATCACCTTGGGATCCTGCAGTCTCACCATCCAGAAACAAATATTTAAGTGCTCACCTAACATGTTTATAAAATGCTAAAAAGGGGGCACCTGGATGGCTCAATCAGTTGAACGTCCGACTCTTGGTTTTGGTTTGAGTCATGATCTCGTGGTTTGTGAATTCGAGCCTTGTGTCGGGCTCTGCATGGACAGCGCAGAGCCCGCTTGAGATTCTCTCTCTCCCTCTCTTTCCTTTCCACTCCCCCGCACACACACACTCTCCCTCCCTCTTTCAAAGAGACACTTTTTTAAAAAGTGCCAAATGGAAGGGTAGAACGTCTTCTGTTTAGGATGGGAAAATATTTTATTTTTTATTTTTTTAATTATTTATTGTCAAATTAGCAAACATACAGTGTGTAAAGTGTGCTCTTGGTTTTTGCGGTAGATTCCTATGGTTCATCGCTTACATACAACACCCAGTGCTCATCCCAACAAGTGCCCTCCTCAATGCCCATCACCCATTTTCCCCTCTCCCCCACCCCCTCCATCCACCCTCAGTTTGTTCTCTGTATTTAAGAGTCTTACGGTTTGTCCCTCCCTCTCTGTTTGTAACTACTTTCCCCCTTCCTTTCCCCCATGGTCTTTAGTTAAGTTAGAATGAGAAAGTATTTTAATAGGAGTTTGCTTTTGAACAGAAGTGTACATTAACTGGTATTGAAAGCTTGACCCACAATTCTCTATTCCTGATTGTAGATGTTCCCTGATGTTAAGAAATCCATCATATATATTTTGTATGTGTATAACAGTTGGGTGTTCTTACACAAAATTTTACTATAGAAAACTAGAGAAATAACAGTTAAATTATAAAAGAAGAAAAAGCGCTTAATTCCATAGGTAAGCAACCACTTAAATTTGAGGATGTTGCCTTTTTTTTTCTTCTGAGGATATTGGGATCATATTCATGGTTGATACTGTAACTTTTTTTTTTAAGTTTATTTATTTATTTATTTATTTTTGAGAGAGACAGAGTGAGTGGGGGAGGGGCAGAGAGAGGGAGAGAGATTCATGGTTGATACTGTAACTTTTTTTTTAAGTTTATTTATTTATTTATTTATTTATTTATTTATTTATTTATTTATTTTTGAGAGAGACTGAGTGGGGGAGGGGCAGAGAGAGGGAGAGAGAGAATCCCAAGCAGGCTCTGTGCTGTCAGCACGGAGCCCGACGCGGGGCTCGAACTCACACACTGAGATTATGACCTGAGCCGAAACCAAGAGTCGGACTCTTAACCGACTGAGCCACCCAGGCGCCCCGATAGTGTAACTTTTTCTTCACGCTACGGTCACTGCCATCATTTAGATACATTCTGCTGGGGGAGGAGTTCCAGGCAGAGTGTACAAATACTAATTCCAAAACTTCACCAAACCTGTATTATCATGGCTCTTTCATACAGTATCTTTTATTGACACTTGAACTGCCACCCCCTCGACAGTCTACCAAACTGAATTGACAGTATTGGTTGAGTACCCTTCCAGTTTTAAAATAAAATAGAAATAATAGGCACAAATAATCGAGATAGTCTAGATTCGAGTTCTCAATCTTTGGGATCACCTGATTGTTAAAACACAGCTTTCTGCACCTTCCTGCAGGTGTGCCCATTCCAAATTAGATCTCTGGTCCCAAGAACAAAACTTCTAGGAATAGGATTCCCCAGCACGGTCACGTGCCTCCTTACTGGCCTGTGGTCAGGTGATCAGGGTTAATTACAAGCCATGAAGCTCCTATGAAAACATAGATGGAATGAGGGAAGACCACTTTTCCTGAAAGTGGTGCTATCCCCATTAAGTGGGCCTGGTCTTGGGCAAACAAAACAATAGATGCACCACAAATGTCTCAGTGCCTATCCTATAAAATGATTGTTTCAGTCAGTGGTCATATTTTCCTGGAGGGAACATCTGTAGTGAGAGAGAGGGTTCTGACAGTATTTGAGCCCTTGGCACAGTTGTTCTTGAGACCCAGTGTCGTTCCTGTACTTGAATTCTGTGCAGCACCTCAGTCCTTACCATAAATTCCCCTTGGTACACAGGTCAATTTAAGCTAAGATTCTGTCAGTTACCCCTAGAAGGAAGGGTTACTTTTTCAAATGTTTTTTTTTAAGCTGATAAAATACAGGGCGCCCGGGTGGCTCAGTCAGTTAAGCTTCCGACCTCAGCTCAGGTCATGACCTTGCGGTTTGTGAGTTTGAGTCCCACGTCGGACTCTGTGCCGACAGCCTGGAGCCTGCTTTAGGTTCTGTGTCTCCCTCTCTCTCTCTGCCCTTCACTCGCTCACGCTCTGTCTCTCTCAAAAATAAACATTAAAAAAATTTTTTTAACAAAAAAAATTGATAAAATACAAAAAAGTATAAAAAGCAAAAGTTCAGCTCAATGAATTACTAAGTGACTACATGTGTAACCACCACGTAGGCAAGAAATAGACTGGTGGCACCAAAAAAGCTCTCCCAATGCTACCTGCCAATCGCTACTTTCTTCTCTTCAGGATAACAGCTATCCCGACTTCTAACATGATAATTTAGTTTTACCTGTTTTTGAACTTTATAAGAATGGAACCATACCCTTTGTAATTTTCTTCTCTTTTTTCTGCCTAATTTTGATTAAAGGTAAAGAAATGGGGTTTCTCTCAGTTACTCAGGTACCATACAACGAAAGTAATGTGAGATTCACCCATATTGCTGGTGTCGCTGTAGTTTCTTCATTCTCATTGCCATATTATATGTCATTGTATAAATGTATCATAATTTGTCCACTCTAATGTTGAAAGACAGCTGGATTGTTTCTAGTTTGAGTCTCTTAAAAATAATGCAGCTTTGGACTTAAGGCATCGTCAAGATGAAGTAAGCCCTCAAAAGCCTGTCTCCCACTTAAAACAAAATTTTGGACAAAATGCAAAAGGCAACTACCTGAGGGCACTCAAAAATATACAAAAGCAGATAGATTGGAAGGGGAGTCAAACCTTGAGAAGAGACCCATACAAGGGTGCGTTTCCCATTCTCCCCTTTTTTCTCTCTTGGCCCCAGGCCAAGAAGGGGGTACTCAGTAGAGCTGTCATGGCGGCTCCTCTGACAGGTCATAAACCAGAGGAAACTGAGGAAAAACCTGTGAAAGAAAAATTCCAAAAGAAAAAAATGAGCTCCTGGAAGCTAGAGCATGTAGAGAAGGTTTTTCTTTTCTCTTTCCCCTCATGGCATGTCACTGGTAAGTCCCCCCTGGAGAAGCCCCAGTAACAAGCAGTGCCAACGGTTAAAATTGATGGAAACTCATCTTTCTGGACAGAGGAAATGGGAAAAGAACACTCACAGTCTGAAGAATGAGGATAATCCTCATTTTTCTTCATTTACTCTCTTTGTCCAGAATGTGGCCTGAGCTGTGGAAACTGTGCAGTGAGAGTGATGGAACTGAAATTCCAAGAGAAGCTCTGTCTATCTGGTCAAAGGACCGAGCAGAGGGGCCCTGTGGGCAAGGGGGAAACCATAGAGAAGAGAGCTAGGGAAGGGACTCCTCTTACGCTGTTGTGATTGGCACGAGCTCCATGCTTAGCCTTGAGCTACACATACTCAGACCCCAAGCAGCACAGCAAAGGCTTTGAGAACTGAGCTACAATTTGAAGCACAGAATATGACACAGACTAACGACTCATAGTTCACGTGTGAGATCCATCCAATACAGATAGCATAACAGCCTTTGTAAATTGAACTGACATTGGAATCACAGCTTCCAGAAGTTGTATCAGAATTTGCTATTTGGGTTGATTGTTAAAAATCAACATTGCTCCAAATATTTTAGCAGGACCTAGCATCTATAATATTAAAAATGCCCGGCTTATACTCTAAAGTTAACATATAAAGCACCAGAAAAGTGTGATCAATTCTCAGGAAGGACAACAAATGTCAACACAAAATGATCCAGATATTAGAACTCAGACTCTAAGCTGCTGTTATAACATGAGATAAAGGAAAACACTCGCGATGAATGGAACTGAGGAAGTTCTCAAGAGAGTAGTATTTTTTTTTTAAAGAACCAAGTGGAAAGTTTAGAACTGAAAACATACCCGAAACTTTTAAAATTTGTTAGATGGGTTCAATAACTGGCTGAGGATGACAGAAGGGTCAGTGATATTGAAGAGAAATCAGTAGAATTTATCTAATTGAGAACAGTAACAACCAAAAAAAAAAAAAAAGACCTGAGCCCCAGAAACCTGAAAACCAACATCAAAAGGTCTAACATTTGTGTCATTGGAGTCCAGTAGTAAACTGGTTCTCGAAAAAAAGAAATAAGTCTCCAATGTCCAGGTGTAAATATCCCCATCATGGCCATTTTCAAGCTGTCAACATGGTATCACTGAACTTGGAGTTGGGAAGAGATGTGCAGAATCTACAAGCTGGTTCCAACACACCAATGTTGCTCCCAGAAAAAAACGGAAAAAGAAATAGACACAGAAAACTTATTTGAAGATATAATGGTTAAAATCCCCAAATTTGATGGGCATAAATTTACAGATTCAAGAATCTCAGTGAGCCGTACCGATCTGTGTTGATAACTGGATAAACTCAAAGAAAACCACACCCAGACACATCACAATTAAACTTCAACTCAGGGGTGCCTGGCTGGCTTGGTCTGTGGAGTGTGCCACTCTTGATCTCAGGGTTGTAA
Organism: Puma concolor; assembly: GCF_028749965.1. Lineage (NCBI taxonomy): Eukaryota > Metazoa > Chordata > Mammalia > Carnivora > Felidae > Puma > Puma concolor. The sequence continues at coordinate 166,561,907 of NC_141670.1, read as the reverse complement.
GTTCAAGCCCCACGCTGAGTGTAGAGATTACCTAAAAATAAAATCTTTTTAAAAATAAACTGTTTAACTCAAGGAAAACAGGATAAACTCAAACACATACCCAGTCACATCATAATTAAACTGCTGAAAACCAGCAATTAAAATAAATATTGAAAGCATCGAGATAAAACACAATATATGTAGTGGAACCAGAATTCAATTGATCAGATTTCTGATCAGAAACCCTGGAGGCAAGAAGATAGTGAACAGTATCTGTAAAGAGCTGGGAAAAAAAAGAATTATCAACTCAATTTTCCATCTACTGAAAATTTCCTTAAAGAATCAAGGTAAAATAAAGACATTTTCAGATCATGGAAAACGAAGAATCTTTTGTGTACAGGCTTAAAGGAAATGATGCCATGATAAGATGATCGACATCACTCATCATCAGGGAAATACAAATCAAAACCCAATGAGATACCACCTCGCACCTGTCAAATGGCTTAAATTAACAACACAAGAAAGAACAGGTGTTGGCGAGGATGCAGAGAAAGGGGAACCCTCTTGCACCACTGGTGGGAATGCAAACTGGTGCAGCCGCTCTGGAAAACAGTGTGGAGGTTCCTCAAAAAGTTAAAAATAGAACTACCCTATGATCCAGCAATTGCGCTATTAGGTATTTATCCAAAGAATACAAAAATACAGATTCGAAGGGGCACATGCACCCCAATGTTTATAGCAGCACTATCAACAATAGCCAAACTATGGAGAGAGACCAAACGTCCATTGACTGATGAATGGATAAAGAAGATGTGGGTGTGTGTGTGTGTGTGTGTGTGTGTGTGTGTGTGTCTGTGTGTCTGTGTGTCTGTGTGTAATGGGATGTTACTCTGCCAACAAAAAGAATAAAATCTTGCCATTTGCAACAACACGGATGGAGCTAGAACGTATTATGTTAAGCAAAATAAGTCAATCAGAGAAAGACAAACATCATATGATTTCAGTAATATGTGGAATTTAGAAACAAAACAGATGAACATATGGGAGGGAGGAAAAAGAGAAGAGAGGGAAACAAACCACAAGAGACTCTTAATGATAGAGAACAGAGAGTTGATAGAGAGAGGTGGGTGGGGGTGGGCTAAATGAGTCTTGGGCATTAAGGAGGGCATTTGTGATGAGCACTGGGTGTTGTAAGTGATGAATCACTGAATTCTACTCCTGAAACCAAAATTGCACTGTATGTTAACTACCTAGAATTTAAATAAAAAGTAAAATAATAACTAAGTAAATAAATAAATGATGCCAGAGTGAAACTTAGAACGGCGAGAATGAAGGAAAAACAACATAAATGTTAAATATATGGATATGGGTACATAGAAAAGACAATTTTTCTAAGTTCCTTAAAATATTATGACTTAAAAGCAAAAACTATAACATTGTCAAGAGAAACTTTCAGTGCATTTAGGAACAATACATATGACAATTACAAGAAGAATAAGGGTATATATATATATATATATATATATATATATATATATAGTTGTGAGGCTTCTATATTTTACGTGTAATAGTAAAATATTAACTCTAAATAGGCAAAAAGTTTAGGTATGTAGATTGTAATTCCTAGCATGTGTATATTGCAACTGCAGTTGAAAGAAAGAATAGATAAGTTGTAATAGTAAATATATTCAAATAATCCAAAAGAAGGCAGACTAGAAGAACAAAAACAGAGGACAAACAGAACACAAATATTAAAGTAGTAGATCTAAATCCAGCCGTACCAATAATTTCATGAAATGTAAATGGCCTAAACACACCAAATTAAAAGAAACAGGTTGCATTTAAAAAGACAGTATCCGGGGCGCCTGGGTGGCTCAGTTGGCAGGGTGTCCAACTTCAGCTCAGGTCATGATCTCACGGTTCGTGAGTTCGAGCCCCGCATCAGGCTCCGTGCTGACAGCCAGAGCCTGGAGCCTGCTTCTGATTCTATGTCTCCCTCTCTGTCTGCCCCTCTCCCACTTGCGCTCTGTCTCTGTCTTTCATAAATAAATAAGTGTAAAAAAAAAAATTTAAAAAGATGTGTGCTCCTAGTAACCGATCTGCAAATTCATGGAACAAAACTGGTAGAGCTGAAAGGAGAAAGATAAATCCACAATCACAACTGATAGAACAAGTAGACAAAATTAGGATATGGAAGACTTGGACACTATCAATCAACTTGACTGAACTGACACTTAAAGAAAACTCAGTCCAATAACAGTATAAAATTCGTTTTAAGTACATATGGAATATTCACCAAAACATTATATGCCAGGTCATAAAACAAAAAGAACAGATTTTATTTGCTGAATGAAAATTACAGCAGAAATCAACTATGGCAAGATAGATACCTAGAAAATACAACAATTTGGACATTCTAAAACATTTATTAGAGATTAGAAAATATTTTTAGTTGAATGAAGATGTAGGTACAAAACATTGAAATTTGAGGGAAACAGCTAAAGTAACTTCTAGAAGGAGGTTTATAGTATTAAGTGCTTATAAATTAGGGCGGAAAATGTGTTTGGCAGAATAAAGGCCCTCCAAGATGTCCACATCCTAATCCCTGGAACCCGTGAATACGTTCACGTGGCAAAAGAGAATTAAAGTTGCAGAAGGAATTCGGTTTGCTAATCATCTGAGATTATCCAGGTGTGTCCAATGATGTCACAAGGTCCTTACACGTGGAGGAGGAAAAGCAAAAGAGGGAGGAGCAGAGAGATTGGAGCCTGAGAAGGACTCATCCTAGCATTGCTGGAGGAAGGTGGCCATGAGCCGTGGGAGGCAGGCCGTCTCCAGAAGCTAGAAAAGGCAAGGAAATGGCTTCTCCCTTGAGGCTTCAGAAGGAATAAAGCCCTGCCAATGCCTTGGTTTTAACCCGGTGAGAAAATTTCAGACTTTTGGCCTCCAGAACTGTGAAATAATACATTCATGGTATTTGAAGCCACTAAATTTGTGGCAGCTGGTTACAGCAGCAGTAGGGCACGCGTAACAGAAAGTGATCTAAATCAGCGGTCTAAGCTTCTGCCTTAAGAAACTAGAAAAAGAAGCAGAAGGAAAGAGCAGAGAGCAGAAATCAGTGAAACTGAAAACAAAAATAATGGAGAAAATCAGTGAGGCCAAAATAATGCTGCTGTGAACTTTCTGGTATACATGCATGCATTTCTGCTAGGTATACACATAAAAGTGAAACTGCTGGGGAAAATGATGTGTGCACTGACCTGTTTTCCAAAGTCGTTGTACCAGTCTACATTCCTGCTGCAGTGTATGAATATTGCTTCACATCCTTGCCAATGTTTGCTATTGACAGTTCTGTTTATTTTAGACCTTCTGAGTTGTGGTGCCTTTGTGAGTTTAATTTTCATTTCCTAGATAACTATTTATTTATTTATTTATTTATTTATTTATAGAGAGAGCACGTGAGCTGGGGAGAGGGACAGGGGGAGAGAGAGAGAGAGAGAAAGAATCTTAGGCAGGCTCGGCGCTCGGTGTGGAGCCCAACTCAGAGCTCAATCCCACGACCCTAGGATCGTGACCTGAGCTGAAATGACGAGTCAGATGTTCGGCCGACTGAGCCACCCAGGTGCCCCTCCTTGATAACTTATAATGGTTGAGTACATTTTCATATCTTTTTAACAATTTGGATATTCTCTTATTGAAGTCTGTTCAAATAGCTTGCCTGATTTTCTGTTGAGTTGTCTCCTCCTCCTAATAATGTGTAGTTCCATGTGTATCCTGTATAAATAAGCATATATAGTTTTCAGTAGTTTCGCATGATTCTTATCTTGTTGATGAGTTTTAATCAGTTTCACCAGGAGTTTCTCAACTCTATCCTTGCAGCTATTAATTCAATGTGTCCCAGGGCCCAGTCCTTGGCCTACTTGTCTACACTCACTCAGTGATTCATGGCTTAGAATTCATTCATCTATTACACGTCTGGAATTCAGACCCATTTTCCCATATGCAACTGCTGAATCAGCATCTTTACTTGGACATCCATGGACCTCCCAGGGTATACGTGTGCAAAACCCAACTTCCAAATTTGCAAACCTGTTCCATCTTTCTTGGCTGATGGCAACAGGCTGAAAACTTTGCAGTCACTCTTGATGACTCTCTCTCTCCTATCTCTCCTTCCCTCCCTCCATCACTGTTTCTGCCTCTCTCTCTCTCTCTCTCTCTCTCTCTCTCTCTCTCTCTCACACACACACACACACACACACACACACATATATAAGTTTCACAGGAACAGAGATCTTTGATTTGTCATTATGTCGCAAGTGCATAGAATAGTACCTGACAGGGGCGCCTGGGTGGCGCAGTCGGTTAAGCGTCCGACTTCAGCCAGGTCACGATCTCGCGGTCCGTGAGTTCGAGCCCCGCGTCGGGCTCTGGGCTGATGGCTCGGAGCCTGGAGCCTGTTTCCGATTCTGTGTCTCCCTCTCTCTCTGCCCCTCCCCCGTTCATGCTCTGTCTCTCTCTGTCCCAAAAATAAATAAAAAAACGTTGAAAAAAAAAAAATTAAAAAAAAAAAAATAGTACCTGACACATTGTAGGCACTCAAATATTGAATGAAAGCATTACCGATGAGAGTCTTTAGAGAGCAATTTTTAACACTTAACAAAATTTAATGGACTTTAGATTCATTAACCCCACTTCTAAGAATTATCTTACAGATATACCTGCACATTTATTTGTGTAAATGTAAATATAAAGATATTTATTACACTATTATTTAGTGGGTTTTTTCAAGTCCCTCAAATCTTTATTTTATTTTTTTATTCACGTATAATTAACATACAGTGTTATATTAGTTTCAGGTGTACAATATAATGATTCAACAATTCTCTACATTTCTCAGTGTCAATCGTGATAAGCATACTTTTAATCCTCTATCTATTTCACCCATCCCCCCACCCACATCCCTTCTGGCAACCACCAGTTTGTTCTCTGTATTTAAGTCTTTTTTTGTCTCTTTCTTTCTTTCTTTCTTTCTTTCTTTCTTTCTTTCTTTCTTTCTTTCTTTTGTTTCTTAATTCCACATGAGTGAAATCATATGATATTTGTCTTTCTCTGACTGACTTACTCACTTAGCATTATCCCCTTTAGAACCATCCACATTATTGCACCTGGCAAGCTTTTATTCTTGTTTATGGCCAAGTAATATTCCATAGTGTATATATAGCACATCTTCTTTATCCATTCATCAGTTGGCTCCGGTTGTTTCCATATCCTGGTTATTATAAATAATGCTGCAATAAATATAGGGATGCATATATCTTTCAAATTAGTATTTTTATTTTCTTTGGGTAAATACCAGCATGGAATTACTGGACCATATAGTAATTCTATTTTTAATTTTTTGAGGAGACTCCACACTGTTTTCCACAGTGGCTATACCAGTTTGCATTCCACCAACAGTGCAGGAGGGCTCCTTTTCCTCCACATCCTTGACAACACTTGTTATTTCGTGTGTTTTTTATTGTAGCCAGTCTGGCAGGTATAAAGTGATATCTCCTTGTGGTTTGAATTTGCATTTCCCTGCTGATTGGTGATGTTGAGTATCTGTTGGCCATCTGTATCTTCTCTTTGGAAAAAAATCTGTTCAGGTCCCCTGCCCAAATTTTAATTGGATTATTTGGGGTTTTTTGGTGTTGAGTTGTATGAGTTCTTTACATATTTTGGGATATTAACAACTCATCAGATATATCATTTGCAAATATCTTCTCCCATTCAGTAGGTTGCCTTTTGATTTTGTTAATGGTTTCCTTCACTGTGCAGAACCTTTTTATTTCGGTGTGATCCCAATAGTTTAATTTTGCTTTTGTTTCTCTTGCCGGAAGAGACATATCTAGAAAAATATTTCTATGGCTGATGTCAAATAAATTACTGCCTATGTTCTCTTCTAAGAATGTTTTGGTTTCAGGTCTCACATTTAGTTAATGAATTTTGAGTTTATTTTTATGTCTTGTGTAAGAAAGTGATCCAGCCCTATTATTTTGCATGTAGCTGTCCAGTTTTCCCAACACCAATTGTTGAAGAGACTGTCTTTTTACTATTGTATGTTCTTCCTCTATTTTCATAGATTAATATGGGTTTTATTTCTGGACTCTGTTCTGTCCTACTGATCCATGTGTCTGTTTTTGTGTGGGTACCATACAGTTTTGATTAACATAGCGTTGTCGTGTATCTTGAAATCTGGGGGTGTGATACCTCCAGCTTTGTTCTTTTTCAAGATTGTTTTGGCTATTCATGGTCTTTTATGGTTCTATACAAATTTTAAGATTATTCTAGTTCTGTGAAAAATGCTTAGTATTTTGATAGGGATTGCATTAAATGTATGAACATTTTAGCAATATTAATTCTCCCATTCCGTGAACATGGAATATTTTTCCATTTGTTTGGTCATCTTCAATTTCTTTCATCAATGTTTTATAGTTTTTAGAGCACAGATATTCCATCTCCTTGGCTAAGTTTATTCCTACATATTTTATTATTTTAGGTGCATTTGTAAATGGGATTGTTTTCTTAATTTCTCTTTCTGCTCTTTCATTATTAGTGTATAGAAATGCAATGGATTTTGGGGCGCCTGGGTGGCTCAGTCGGTTAAGCGGCCAACTTCGGCTCAGGTCATGATCTCGCGGTCCGTGAGTTCGAGCCCCGCGTCAGGCTCTGTGCTGACAGCTCAGAACCTGGAGCCTGTTTCAGATTCTGTGTCTCCCTCTCTCTGACCCTCCCCCGTTCATGCTCTGTCTCTCTCTGTCTCAAAAATAAATAAACGTTAAAAAAAAAATTTAAAAAGAAATGCAATGGATTTCTATATATTAATTTTGGATCGTGTGACATTATTGAATTCATTTACCAGTTTTAGTAGTTCTTTGGTGGAGTCTTTAGGGTTTTCTATATATAGTATCATGTCATCTGTAAATGGTGAAAATTTTACTTCTTCCTTACCAATGTGGATGCTTTTCATTTCTTTTTCATATCTAATTGCTGTGGCTACGACTTCTAGTACTATGTTGATTAAAAGTAGTGAGAGTGGACATCCTTGTCTTGTTTCTGGTCTTAGAGAAAAAGCTCTCCATTTTTTTTTTCCATTGAGCATGATTTGAGCTGTGATTTTTCATATATGGCCTTTATTATGTTGAGCTATGTTCCCTCTAAACATATTCTGTTGAGAGTTCTTATCATGAATTGATATTAAACTCTGTTAATTGCTTTTTCTGTATCTATTGAGATTATCATATGGTTTTTATCCTTTTTCTTATTCATGTGATGTAGCACATTGATTTGTGGGTATTGAACCACACTTGCATCCCTGGAATAAATCCCACTTGACCATGGTGAATGCTTTTTTTTTTTTTTAATGTACTAGATTCTGTCTGCTAATATTTCATTGAGGATTTTTTCATCTATATTCATCAGAGATAGTTTTCTTTTTTGGTAGTGTCTTAATCTGGTTTTGGTGTCAGGGTAATACCGGCCTCATAGAATGAATTTGGAAATTTCCTTCCTCTTCTATTTTTTTGATTAGTTTGAGGAGAATGGGTATTAACTCTTCTTTTTTTTTTTTTTTTTTTAATTTTTTTTTAACATTTATTTATTTATTTATTTATTTATTTATTTTTTTATTTTTTTAAATTTTTTTTTAATGTTTATTTATTTTTGAGACAGGGAGAGACAGAGCATGAACGGGGGAGGGTCAGAGAGAGAGGGAGACACAGAATCTGAAACAGGCTCCAGGCTCTGAGCTGTCAGCACAGAGCCCGACGCGGGGCTCGAACTCACGGACCGCGAGATCGTGACCTGAGCCGAAGTCGGACGCTCATCCAACTGAGCCACCCAGGCGCCCCTACATTTATTTATTTTTGAGACAGAGAGAGACAGAGCATGAATGGGGGGAGGGCCAGAGAGAGAGGGAGACACAGAATCTGAAGCAGGCTCCAGGCTCTGAGCTGTCGGCACAGAGCCTGATGCGGGGCTCGAACTCACAGACCGTGAGATCGTGACCTGAGCGAAGTTGGACGCTCAACCGACTGAGCCACCCAGGCGCCCCTCTTCTTTAAATTTTTGGTAGAATTCACTTGTGAAACCATCTGGTCCTGGACTTCTGTTTGGGAGTTTTTTTGATTACTGATTTGATTTCATTGCTAGTAATAAGTCTGTTCAAATTTTCTATTTCTTCTTGATTTGTTTTTGGAAAGTTATGTGTTTCTAGGAATTTATTCATTTCTTCTAGGTTGTCCAAGTTGTTGGCATATAATTTTTAATATTATCTTGTAATCCTTTGTATTTCTGTGGTATCAGTTGTTATTTCTCCTCCTTCATTTCTGATTTTATGTATTTGAGTCCTTTCTCTTCTTTTTTTTTTTTTTAAGTGCGGTTAAAAGTTTATCAATTTTGTTTATCTTTTCAAAGAACCAGCTCCTGGTTACATGATCTGTTCTATTGTTTTTTAGTCTCCATTTCATTTATTTCTGCTCTAATCCTTATTGTTTCCTTCTGTCTAATGGCTTTTGGCTTTTTCTTCTTTTTCTAGCTCCTATAGGAGTGAGGTTAAGTTGTTTATTTGAGATTTTTTCTTGCTTCTTGGTAGGGTTGTATTACTGTAATATTCCATCTTAGAACAGCTTCTGTTGTATGCCAAAGATTTTGCAAATTTTTTTATTGTTTATTTATTTTTGAGAGACAGAGTGCGAGTGGGGGAGAGGCAGAAAGAGAGGGAAGCACAGAATCTGAAGAAGTCTCCAGGCTCCGAACTCTCGGCACAGAGCCCGACATGGGACTTGAACTCACAAACTGTGAGATCATGACCTGAGCCAAAGTCAAATGCTTGACTGACTCAGCCACTCAGGCAGCTCTATATGCCAAAGATTTGGGGTTTTTTAAAATTTTTTTTAACATTTATTTATTTTTGAGAGAAAGAGAGAGACAGAGCATAAGCAGGGGAGGGGCAGAGAGAAAGGGAGACACAGAATCCAAAGCAGACTCCAGGCTCTGAGCTGTCAGCACAGAGCCCCATGAGGGGCTCAAACCCACAAACCATGAGATCATGACCTGAGCTAAGTCAGACACTCAACTGACTGAGCCACCCAGGGGCCCTAGTCCATTTACATTTCTAAGTAATTATTTATAGGTATGTACTTATTGGCATTTTGTTACTTATTTTCCAGTTGATTTTGTAATTCTTTTCTGTTCCTTTCTTTTTTTGCTCTCTTCCCTTGTGGTTTTACTGCTTTCTTTCGTGATATGCTTAGATTCCTTTCTCTTTATTTTTTTGCACATCTATTATAAGTTTTTGATTTGTGGTTACCATTAGGCTCATATGTAAAATCTGATGCATATAGCAGTCTATATTAAGTTAATGGTCCCTTAAGTTTGAACCCATTCTAAAAGCACTATATTTTTACCCCCCCCATCTCACATCATAAGAATATGGTGTCATATTTAAAATTCTTTTATTTTGTGAATCCTGGACTAATTTTTATAGATATAATTGATTTTACTTCTTTTGTGCTTTTACCTCCATATTGATTTTCTTTAAAAAAATTTTTTTTTTTAACATTTATTTATCTTTGAGACAGAGAGAGACAGAGCGTGAACGGGGGGGGGGGGTCAGAGAGAGAGGGAGACACAGAATCTGAAGCAGGCTCCAGGCTCTGAGCAGTCAGCACAGAGCCCGACGCGGGGCTCGAACCCACGGACAGTGAGATCGTGACCTGAGCCGAACTCAGACGCTTAACCAACTGAGCCACCCAGGCGCCCCTCCATATTGATTTTCTAAGTGATTAATTGACTACTTTTATTATGTTTGTATTTACCTGCAAAAAATTTCTTCATCGTTTTCTTACTCCTAATTATGGCCTTTTCTTTCCACTCAGAGAATTCCCTTTAATGTTTCTTGTAAGTAGGTGGTGATGAACTTTTTAAACTTTTGTTTGGGAAACGTATCTTGTCTTATCATATCTTATCTGCACCCTTTTCTTCCCCTTCTCCTCCTGAGGTCCCTATGATGTGAATGCTATTGCTTTCAGTGAGGTTGCTGAGTTCCCTTAATCTATTATGATTTTTTTTCATTATTCTTTTTTTCTTTGCTCTTCAGCTTGGCTGTTTTCCATTACTCTATCTTCCGGGTTGCTGATCCATTCTTCTGCTTCCTCTAGTCTACTACTGATTCCATCTGGTGTATTTTTTTTTTTTTGATGTTTATTTATTTTCCAGAGAGAATGCACATAAGTGGGGCAGAGAGAGAGAGGGAGACACAGAATCTGAAGCAGGCTCCAGGCTCTGAGCTGTCAGCACAGCGAACCCGGGGCTCAAACCCACGAATGGTGAGATCATGACCTGAGCCAAAGTCAGAGCTTAAACAACCGAACCACCAAGGCGCCCCCATCTAGTGTATTTTTAATTTCAGTTAACAAGTTTGTTTTCTCTGATTGGTTCCTTTTTATATTTTCTATCTCTTTGTTGAAGATCTCACTGAGATCCTTCACTCTTTATGTCCAGTAAATATCTTTATGGTCATAGCTTTAAAAAAAATTTTTTTTATGTTTGTTTATTTCTGAGACAGAGACAGAGCATGAGTGGGGGAGGAGCAGAGAGAGAGGGAGACACAGAATCAGAAGCAGGCTCCAGGCTCTGAGCTGTCAGCACAGAGCCTGACGCGGGCCTCGAACTCTCAAACTGTGAGATCATGACCTGAGCCAAAGTCGGTTGCTCAACCGACTGAGCCACCCAGGTGCCCCTTTAAAGAAAATTTTTTTAAGTTTTACTCATTTATTTTGAGAGAGACAGAGAGAGCACAAGCAGGGGAGGTGCAGAAAGATAGGGAGAGAGAGAGAATCCCAAGCAGGCTCTGCCCTGGCAGTGCAGGGCCAGATGCAGGGCTCGAACCCACGAACCGTGAGATCGTGACCTGAGCTGAAACCGAGAGTCGGATGGATGCTCCACCATCTGAGCCACCCAGGTGCCCCTTTATGAGGGTGACTGGGTGACTGTAAATTTCCCATCAGTAATACTGCTTATTCTCATTTCATTTAGCTCTTTTGCCGTGATTTTGTCTCGGGCTTTCAGTTGGGACATAATCCTCTGTCTCCTCATTTTGTCTAATTCTCTGTGTGTGATTCTATACATTAGGGAATTCCACTTCGTATCCCAATCTTGAAAGTAGTAGCCTGATGAGGAAGAGGCCCTGCGGTGCCCTGTAGCGCACTGTTCCCCATTCAACACACCCAAGCACTCCAGGGTTGTCTCCCGGGTTGTGTTTGCCCTACGGCTGTGGCTGAGCCTCATCTGTCTTCAGTCCGGTTGGCTGCAATGGGCCACTCTGCCTGCCGTGGGGAGGGTTTGAACCCCATCAGATTAAGGAGCCAGTCTGGGGCTGCCGTGGGTTTGCAGTTGGGTGGTGTCAGCAGTCTGATCAGATGCCTTCCCCCAACCCATTTGTCCGGGATGCAGTGACCCTGAACTGCAGGGCTTTCTCCTTGTGCTGCCCCTGGGGAAAGAGTCACTTCGGGGTTTCCTGGTCCCTGCCAGGGCTGCTTACAGGGTAAAATGCAGCAGGAGCCACTTTGAAGGGACTCCTGCTGAGTAGGAGGGGTTGGTTGGGGTGGATCCATAGGAAAACGCAGCAGTGGGATGCATGCTGGTAACGGGGTAGGTGGAGTGGAGTGGTTCGTGCACGTGTCCAGCTATCCAGGGCAGAGACGGGGGCAGAGAAACGGTACCTACCAGCTCTTTTGTTCTTAGAGAAGTCTCCGAAAGATCCCTGCGCCTCCAGCATGCATTCTGAGATTAGCAAATCTTTTTCACGTAGACCCCAAGCGCTTTTCAAAGCCCAGTGGAATTATTACGCTCTTGACTTAAGGACCGGGGCTCGGTTTCCTATTGCCCTCTGGCTCTCCCAGAGCCAAGCCTGCTGACTTTTAAAGTACCTGGAGGTAAGGGGCACCTGGGTGGCTCTGTCGGTTAAGCATCTGACTCTTGATTTCAGCTCAGGTCATGAACTCATGGTCATGAGATCAAGCCCCACATCAGGCTCCATGCTGAGTGTGGAGCCTGCTTGGGATTCTCTCTCTCCCTCTCTCTCTGCCCCTCCCCGCTTGCGCTCTTTCTCTCTCTCTCTCTCTGTCTCTCACTCACTCTCTCTCCTAAATAAATCAACACTAAAAAAAAAATTACCTGGAGTTAAGCCCCATTGATTATTTTTTTAAAAACTCTCATAATTAAGCCCCACTGGTTTTCAAAGCCAAATGTTATGAGGACTCATCTTCCCGGTGCAATCCCCCCATGTCTGGGGTACCTCGTGGGGGCTGGCTTCTCTCCCTTCTCCATGCCCGTGGTCCCCCTGCCAGTTTGGTTCCTGACCACATCTCTGCCCCTCCTACTGTTTTCAGTGTGGCCTTCTCTCTATGACTAACTGTGGGAAGTCTGTTCTGCCAGTGTTGCTTTTGTTTTCTGGGTTGGTGGCACGGACGTGGCTATTATCTAGGTGCATCCATGCGATGAGGCAAGCCTAGGATCCTCCCGCCCTGCCATCCTCTAAACCGTGCCCCCCAAGGACATATATTACGGCATGACTTGCGGCAAAGGCTGAACTTACATGGCCACCAGTAGGAAACTGGTTAAATTGTGATATGTTATCCGCTAACCTATGTAGCCACAGAGAAGACCAAGATACAGTAGTTTCGTAAGTAATGATGTAGAATGACACTGACACGCCGTTAAAAGTCAAACCACGGCGCCAGACAATATCATTTGTGGGATAAAAAAGGTTTGTGTGTGTGGTATTTGTTAGATTAGCAGCGACCACTTCTAGAGGAATACAAAAGAAACCGGTAACTAGCTGCTTGTCCAGAGGAGAACTGGGGACAGGCAGGGTTAACAGTGGCAAGAAGACTTCCTCTACCTGACAATTTTTGTTGTACTGTTTGAATTCTTTATGATGTGCACATGATACACCCACCGGTTTTTGTTTTTTTTTTAAGTAAAAGACAAATGTAACTCTTCTCCTAACTATTCCCCCCAAACCTCTGTGACTTAGTTTGAAGCAGGTAGAATCTGGTCTGTGGGACATGTTCTTCTTTTTTATTTTATTTTTTAGTCTTCTCATGTATGTCGTCTTCAGTTTATGTATTTGGGCCACAAAAAGCATTGTCATAAATCTTACTTTAATGTTATGCTTCATTATGTTTTTTTTTTTTTTAATGCTCCTTCTGTCTCTGGTATAAAATTATCAAGAGTACTGCTCATTACGTTGTTCAACGGCCCCCATAGAAGGGCCTATGTGAGCACTTTATTCTAGAATGCACTACCTGGAAAATCATTGTCTGTCTTGAACTGGGGCTCCATGTCTTAGATACAAGACCGATGTGCTTTGTCACATTTCCATTCTTGTCCCCGCTGCCAGAAAATTTGGACCTGTACATGCTGCTCAATCGCAAAAACTGAATTTATTTCCTTATAGCCTGCCTTGATCTAAAAAAAAAAATTAAGGTGGTCTACACAAATACAAGACGTTTTTAATTAGACAGGAAAACATTATGAAGCTGAAGAGAATACAAGAACACTCGTGTGGCCTGTTTCCTTCCTCTTCCTTTCCAGAGCCCAGATTACATTTTTATTCTATAATATAAATATTCTCTTAAAAAGAAGTAAAGTGAACATAAGTGAAGAATCCATATTTGCATTTTGCATCTCAGTGTTAAGTTTTTTACCTATTTTCACTCTTCAGCAAGCAAGAAAAGCTTCTGCAGATTTAACTTACTTTGCACGGCCCCAAGTTGTGGACTGAGACAAAAAGATCAGTTCTGATAATATAGTTTTATAATCAAGTTATAAGTATTGGGTTTTTTTTCCAGTTTTACTGAGAAATAATTGACCTACATCACCATGTAAGTTTAAGGGATAGAGCATGATGGTTTGATTTACATATATTGTGAAATGATGACCATGAGAGGTTCAACCAACATCAATCTCTTCATGTAGATACAATAAAAAGAAAGGAAAAAAGAAGTAAAGGGGAAAAAATTCTCCTTGTGGTGAGAACAGGACTTACTCTCTTCACAACTGTCCTATATATTAGACAGCAGTGTTCGCTATAGTCATCATGTTGTGCTTGACATTTCTAGTGCTTATTTATAACTGGAAGTTTCTACCTTCTGGCCATCTTCCTCCAGTTTCCCCTCTCCCAGCCCTCCACCTCTGGTAACCGTGAGTCCAGCCTTTTTCTATAAGTTTTGTTTTTGTTTGTCTGTTCGTTAGATTTCACATACACGTGAGATCCGACAGTGTTTGTGTTTTTCTGTCTACCTTGCTTCACTTAGCATGATGGCTTCAAGGTCCATCCGTGTTGTCATGAAAGGCAGGATTCCCTCGCATTTTATGGCTGAGAAATATTCCACGGTGTGTGTGTGTGTGTGTGTGTGTGTGTGTGTGTGTGTGTGTGTGTACATATAAAATTATAACCTTTTTTATTTTGAGTATAGTTGACACGCAGTATTCCATTAGTTTCAGGTGTACAACATAGTGATTTGACAAGTTTATACGTTATGCTATGTTCACCACGAGTGCAGCTGCCATCTGTCCCCATACAACACTATTATAATATCATTGACTATGTTCCTTATGCCGTCTTTTCTTCTTGTAAGTTATCTATTCCATAACTGGAAGCCTGTATCTCCCACTCCCCTGCATCCTCCCCCCACCACACCCTCCCCTCTGGCAAACCCATCAGGTTTTCATTCTCTTTTACCACAACTTTTTTGTATCCTTTCATCTGCCTGTGGACACTTAAGATGTTTCCATGTCTTGGCTGTTGTAAACAATGTTGCCATGAACGTGGGGGTGCACATATCTTTTCAAGTTAGTGTTTTCCTTTTCTTCAGATAAATACTCCAAAGTGGAATTTGCTGGGTCCATGGTAGTTCTATTTTTGATTTTTTGACGGTCTACACTGTTTTCCACAGTGGCTACACCATTTACATTCCCACCAACAGTGCACACGTGTTTCCTTTTCTTCACATCCTTGTCAACACTTAATATTTTTTGCCTTTTTGGTGATGGCTATTCTAACAGGTGTGAGCTGATATCTCACCATGGTTTTCATGTCCATTTCTCTGGTGATTAGTGATGTTGAACACATTTCATGTACCTGATGGCTTTCATATGTCTTCTTTGGGAAAACGTCTATTCAGGTCCTCTGCCCATTTGTAAATTGGATTTCTTGTTTGCCTCTTTGTTTGTTTGTTTGCTGTTGAGTTGTATGAGTTCTTTATATATTTTGGATATTAAGCCCTTATCAGATATATGATTTGAAAACATTTTCTTTCATTCTGTAGGTTGCTTTTGGCCTTTTTGGTTTTTATTTCATTTTATTTTTATGGTTCTCTGTCTGTGTGGAACTTTTTAGTTTGATGTAGTCTCTCTTGTTTATTTTTGCTTTTGTTGCCTTTGCTTTTGGCATCAAACCCAAAAGGTCATTGCCAAGACCAATGTCAAGGAGGTTGATTCCTATGTTTTCTTCTAGAAGTTTTATGGTTTCACACCATGTTCAAATCTTTGACCCGTTTTGAGTTAATTTTTGTGTAATTTAAGGTGTAAGACAGTCGTCCAGTTTTATTCTTTTGCGTGTGGCTGTCAGGTTTTCCCAATACCATTTATTGAAGAGCCTGTCTTTTCTCCATTAAGTATTCTTGGCTTCCTTGTCAAATATTATTTAACCATATATGCTTGGGTTTATTTATGCATTCTTGATTCTGTTCTATTGGTCTATTCGCCTGTTTTATGCCATTACCATACTGTTTTGATGACTGTGGTTTTGTAATATAGTTTAAAATCAGGTGGGATGGTGCCTCCAGGTTTGTTCTTCTTTCTCAGGATTTCTTTGGCTTTTGGGGGTCTTTTGTGGTTCCACATAAGTTTTAAAAGTATTTTTCCTACTTCTGGGGGTGGGGAAGCCATTGGAATTTTGATAGGGATTGTATTGAATCTGTTGATGGCCTTTGGTAGTATTAATGTTTTAACAATAGTAATTCTTCCAATCCATGATCATGGGATAACTCTCTATATTTGTGTCTTCTTTTCCTTCTTTTATCAATGGCTTATAGTTTGCATAGTAGAGATCTTTCACCTCCTTAGTTAAACTTATTCCTAATTATTTTATTATTTTTGATGCTATTGTAAATGGGATTGATTATTTGTCATTATTAGTGTATAGATATGCTACTGATTTTCGTATGTTAATTTTGCGTCCCTCATCTTCACTGAATCCATTTATTACTTCTAACAGCTTTGTGGTGGAGTTGTTAGGGTTTCTCTATATAATACCATGTCATTTGCAATTTTTCCTTTCCAATTTGGACGACTTTATTTCTTTTTCTTGCCTAATTACTGTAGCTAGGACTTCCAATCTATATTGAGAAAAAGTGGTGAGTGGGCCTCCCTCTCTTGTTTGTGACCTTAGAGGGAAAGCTTTTAGCTTTTCACCATAGAATATGCTGCTACCTAAGGGCTTGTCATATATGTCCTTTATTGTGTGGAGGTACGTTCCCTCTATGCACACTTTGTTGAGAGTTTTTAACGGCTGGTCAAAATTTCTCTTCTAAATCCAAGATGTTTCCACCACAATCTGAAGCACAACACATTTTCATTGAACTGTAGGTTTCCTTCCCATAAAACTTCAGAAAAAGATCTGTGAGTATCTATGGGAAGATAAAAGTCACTAACATCTGTGAGCTAGAAAGAATACAATTTTGAAATTTCTAAATCTCAGAGTCAGGAAACAATTATAAGAGAAATACCTCTTCATTCAACAAATTATTCAGCATCTTCTATGTGCCAGGACCTGTGCCATATGCAACATCCATAGAGTAAGGAGCTCTTACAATTATTAAGTTCACAACACAAGTTATTTCAACTTTTTCCGAACAGTCGAAAATTCTACTATGTCACTAAGGAATTAATTGCGACTAAGCCTACCATGGTACCTAGCAGTGACTGCCAACGACACTCTACCTAAAGTGAGAGAAATAAGCCACTATTCAGACATGTTTTATGTAAGGGGATCACTTCTTAGGGTAACATCATCAACACTCAAACCATATCCTCAAGCCTTTACAACATATCTTCTCTGAAATTTGACTGACACGGCATCCTTGTTCATAGAAATGTTAAGTGCCAATACCCTTTGAATAAGTTATCTCATCGTCAATTTGATCGACTCCCTAATTTTAAACGTAAGAATAAATAGTTTACCAGAATCAATAAGGCGAGTGTGAAGTCTCAGTAAAGTTAATAACATAGCGTGTTCAGAAATCTATTTTAAATGTTTAGAACATTCAAACCCTTATAAAGTAGCAATTGTTATTATATTACGGGACTGGAAAACCACCTGGTAATGGAGTAGACAAGAGCAACTCATCAGAAGTGGTAGGGATAGACAGAATGCCGGGTTTTAATAGTTGTTTTCATTTGTTGAAGCATTTTGGTCTTATATAATTCAGCTATTTAGGCCTCATGGTCCAAAAGAAAGCAAAGCAAAGTCCTTAAAGAGGGCAGGATGTGGGCAGCTGGGATGATCATACTATCAATGGCCACCATGTTTTAAGCACTTACCATGTGTATGCTGGGCATGTACCCGCGTCATCTCATTTAATCTCAAAAGCTTATGAGGTAGATACTATTATTTTTCCCACTTTCACTACAAGAAAACTTTAGCTTATGTAAGTCAAGCTACTTTCTTTTATAGTTGCAAGTTCCAAGCAGAGAATTGATGAAATAAGGTGGTAGTTGGCTTTGGGACAGTGGGTAGATGCTAAGATAGAATTGGAAACAAACAAACAAACAAACAAACCATTACGCTTAAGGCATTGATATTCCAACAGAGTTGATAAGGCAGTCATTGATGCATTTGTGAGACCTAAATATGTTACTGAAACACCCAGGATTTTGGGGGTGAAAACACTGTTATAATTCATTTATAACATTTAATGGTAGCAATTGTAAGTCTACTATCATTGAGATATTAACTGCCGATACACAAATTCACTACCTTGAGCATAAATATTGTATG
Organism: Puma concolor; assembly: GCF_028749965.1. Taxonomy (NCBI): domain Eukaryota; kingdom Metazoa; phylum Chordata; class Mammalia; order Carnivora; family Felidae; genus Puma; species Puma concolor. Next base: position 166,543,822 of record NC_141670.1, on the reverse strand, counting down.
ACAGCAAGAGCCTCAGGGTGAAATCTAATGAACTAAGACAAGAAAATGGTAAATAGAGTGATGAAAAAAATTTTTTTTTTTACCCATGCAGGGAATCGGAAAAAAACAAGAGCTGTCAGATTAGCCTGGTCTGTTCAAATCTGATACCGTAATTTTCCTTTGTTAGCTAACGTTTGGGAAGCTACGAGACAAAAGATATAGAAAACTGGATCCCAAAGATAAAATACATGTACAAAAATTGTAAATGATGGTCTTCAGCACTGTTGTGGAAAATGATACTAAGGGCATGGCAGAGTGGATAGGAGCATCTGGGATCAGGCCTGAGCTGAGTCCTTGTTCCACCACTTAGTAGCTGTGTGACCCTTAGTGGGTCACTTCATTAAATTTCAGAATCTCCCTCCACCCCTCAACAAAGGGGCTTGATCGTAAAATCTATACTCTGAACTCACTGTGCAGGTTAAAAGAGACAAAACATGTAAAGAGTTTCACATATTTCCTGGGCTTCAGAGAACATTACCTATTATAGTTATTAATACTAAAAACAATAGTTAGGAGATATCACTTGGTCAGTATGTAATAAATTTGGCTTCATGTAACAGCAAACTTAATTTTCAGGAACATATATAAGTATGCAAGAAGTCCAAATTAGGTTATTGTAGTGTTGGTTCCATATTCAACAACAATTTCAGGGATCCTGGTTCTTTCTAACTTTATGCCCCTCCATCCTTAGAGTTGAATTTTGTCTTCATTCTTACTGCCTCATGGCTCTATATAATTGCTGCAGATCCAGCCATCACATTTTTACTCAAGGCAGGAATATGGGGAAAGGGGAAGTGCCAAGGTCATCCTCTCTTTTTCACCAAGAAAGTAATAGATTTCCCAAAGCCCACCAACTTCCGCTTGTGTCTCATTGGCCAAAACTGTGTCACAAAGCAACTCCTAGCTAAAGGAAGCTGGGAAAGTGAGTATTTAGTTGAGTACACTGCTTTCCCAAATAAACGAATTCTGTTACCGGAAAAAGAAGGAAAGTGGATGTTGGATTAGTAACTAACAGGGTTTGCCACAAATAAATGAATTTTGTAAACATTAGAAACTTTGCTAAGTTCCAAAAACTTTTTTAAATCTTAGTCATTTTTAATGAAAATATTTTTCTGATGCTTTCATAAACAGAAGTTGCTGATTATGATGTGAATGTTGCTTAATGATTTAAGCTCACTGATAAAGTCAATGCCATATTCTGTGTTCAGTGGATTGGTTTCTTCTCTCGCTACCAGTTGTCAGTCTTACTGCCAGAAAGTCAGCTTTGAAACCATGCTTACAAATGTGGTACCTTGAGGCGCCTGGGTGGCTCAGTTGGTTGGGCAGCCGACTTCGGCTCAGGTCACGATCTCGCACTCCGTGAGTTCGAGCCCCGCCTCGGGCTCTGTGCTGATAGCTCAGAGCCTGGAGCCTGTTTCAGATTCTGTGTCTCCCTCTCTCTCTGACCCTCCCCTGTTCATGCTCTGTCTCTCCCTGTCTCAAAAAAAAAAAAAAAAAAAAAAAAAGTTAAAAAAAAACAAATGTGGTGCCTCTTTTTCTGCTAACCCAAATCAAATAATCCAAATTACTAGAATTACATACAAGAATAGGAAGTTCTAAGTTCTTAACTGTATCATCTGTTTCTATATGGAGGCCTACTTTCTGTTTATCTGTCTTTGGGAGAGTTATTTCACAGGCCTCTTTTGGCATGCCTCTCGATTTTTTCACTATGTTCAAATGTCAGAATATCCAGTAATTAGGGAGGGGCAGGAGGGAGAGGGAAAAAGTGCCGCCAAATACAGTGCTCATCAAGACTAGTGCAGTAGACAGACAACCAGTTAGGATAATAACGGACATATGCGTTGAATGCCTTACCTTTTAGATTCATACCATAGCCACGTGGCAACTCCACAGGCTTTGGATAGTAACACCTGCCATAGCCGAGGCCCTCTCTGTCTTCAAGGACATTTTATTGTTGAGGTTGCTTGCCATTTTTGTTAGTTATTGACAGTGACTTCCCTTTCTTTTGATGATGTTTAAACTATGATATTTATTATCCTTTCCACAATGAACTTTTTTTTTTTTTAGGAAGAGGAGAGTTCTTACGTGAATACCTCCTTGGAAAGTCAAGATGCTATTTTCTATTCTGAACACTAGAGGGAAATCTTGTTTTCTCTTCGAGTGTTTTTAAATCCCAACTCGCCCTCAGCTAGTTCGGAATTCATTTACTTTGTTTTCAGTGTTAAGTGAATCAGTGTGAGATTTTTCATATTTATCAAAATAAAATGAGTGGACATGATGACTAAATGTAACGTGGGTGGGATCCTGGGGCAGAAAAAGGACATTAGGCCAAAACTAAGGAGATCTGAATAAAGCACGGATGTTAGTTAATAATAATGTATCAATATTGGTTTGTCAATTGTGACAAATATACCATAGTAAGGTAAGATATTGACAAGAGGGAAACTGAGCAGAAGGCATGTGGGAACTCTGTACTTACTATCTCTGCAAGTTTTCTGTAAGTCTAAACTGCCAATATAAAAATAAAATTATTTTGGGATGAGCACTGGGTGTTGTATGGAAACCAATTTGACAATAAACTTCATATATTGAAATAAATAAATAAATAAAAATAAAATTATTTTTATTAAAAAAATTCATTAAAAAAGTGAGTCCAGGGGTGCCTGGGTGGCTCAGCCGGTGAAGCATCCGACTCTTGATTTCAGCTCAGGTCATGATCTCACAGTTTGTGAGTTCAAGTCTCCCGTTGGCTCTGCGCTGACAGTGTGGAGGCTGCTTGGGATGCTCTCTCCCCCACCTCCTCTCTGCCCCTCCCCAGCTCACTCTCTCTCAAAATAAATAAGTAAGCTTAAAAAAAAAAAAAAAAAAAAAAAAGCGAGTCCAGAACATAACTTCCATTCTTTTCCTTTTTGGAATCATGGAAAATAGTTTTAAAACAATAGATTTGCAGGCCAATTTGAATATTAGAAAGAAGACCTTTGCTAAATGAGCTTTAAGTATGTGGAGATATAACTAAATAGGATTAGACACATTCAAAATACTGAAACATGAAAAAACTATTAGTTACATGAGCTGCTCAAATTCCCAGCAAAGCACCCCTACCAGCAGAGATGAAGGAGGAGAGTCTCCCAAGTGTCAAGTGTCCGAGAAGGTCCTTGTGTTCTCTTGCTAACTCCCATACGTGGGCGCCCTTGAGGTCTATCCTCCCCAGCCCGGTGTTCCACCTCAAAGAAACACAACAGAAGTCCCCTAAAATTCCCTGAGGCGCTCTCAGAGAAGGTACGTGTTTCTATGTGGCACACCCCTCCACGAGGGTTCCTGAGACCTCTCTCATGCTCTCCAGGATTTTGCCTCTCATGTGACTCCCTCATTTCTCTTCTCTCCCTCACAGTTCACACCCACGGTCCCTGGGCTGATGGCCCCCTTCCCTTCTCTGAACTTCTCCCTACTGGCTCCTCGAGGACTCATTTGCCCCTCCCTTCAGGTGGCTCCACTCCTTGCCTAGAGCCGTGGATTCTTTCCCTGTAGTGGGAAGGCCCGGGGCTCTGCGGTAGGCCTGAGGGTGTCCATCAACATTCGGGTTCTCCTCCACCTGGGCATGAGGTAGAATTGCATGTCCCCGCCCGTGCCCTTGCTTCAGCCGAGGGAATATGCCAGCCTGTAAGAGCTGTCACTCCCCCCTTCTTCTCCCTCCTACCGGAAAACACCATCATTCCAGGCAACGGAGTCTCCCTCGGCTTGCACACTTAAGTGAGGACGATGCGGAGCCCCCGGTCAAAACTTGGGGTCATACAACATAAGAAAGAAAAGTATCTCTGTGGTTTTAAGCCGCTGAGATGTTAGGGTTTTTGAGCAACATAGTGTAGGTTGCCCTGACCAGCCACCATCCCTCCAAGCAAAAACGAACTATAATCTTCCCCATTTCACACGAGAAGGAGCTGGAGCACTGGCAGATTAGTATCACCTAGCTACAAAGGAGTAACCTGGGATTAAACCGCAGGAAGTTGGGCACCTGGGTGGCTCGGTCGGTTGACTGCCTTCGGCTCAGTTCATGATCTCACCATTTGTGAGTTTGAGCCCCACATCCGGCTGTCTGCTGTCAGCATGGAGTCCACTTCAGACCCTCTGTGTGCCCTCTGCACCTCCCCCACTCACGCTCTCTCAAAAATAAATAAGGGTTAAAAAAAAAAACAAAACAGGAAGTATGGCTCCAGTGTCTGTGGCTTTATAACCACCCTTAGAGATGCCCAGGGATACAAGGAAACATCTATCTTCCTTTTCTTTCCCCTAAAGGGTGTCAGCTGCTGCTCCATCAGGCCCAGGGGGGCGGGGGGGCGGGGAGGAGGTTTCTACACCTGCTGCATAGCTGTTGTCCTTAGACTGGCCTGTGTTAGAGCCTTTTCCTAGATCTGCGGATTTTCTTTCTCTTGTCCTGCTGAAGCTTTCTAAGAGGCTCACAGAAAAGGGTCCACGGGAGGTTAACACTGGAGAGCTTGAATTTTTGAAAATACTTTATGCTTCCCTCATTGGGATGGTTAATTGTTTAAATATTTTTTAAGTTTATTTATTTTGAGAGACAGAACAGAGAAGGGTCAGAGAGAGAGAGGGAGAGAGAGAATCCCAGGCGGCTGCCGCGCTGTCAGCGTGGAGCCCGATACGGGGCTCAAACTCACAAACCAGGAGATCATGACCTGAGCTGAAACCAAGAGTCAGACACTTAACTGATGGAGCCACCCAGGCAACCCGGGAATGATTAATTTTTATGTCAGCTTGGTTGGACCACAGCGCCCAGATACGTGTCAAACATTATTCTGGATGTTCCTATGAGAGTGTCTTTGCGTGAGATTAGCATTCACATAGGTGGATGTTCTGTTGGTCTCAGCAGATGCTGGTGCTCTTAGCTGGGAATGCCCCAGGCACTAGCCTGGACCTGCACTGCTGTGACCAACCCCCACAGACATTCCCCTGGCTGGTACCACTGCTGTGGCCAGATGGGCTCTTGTGGTGATGATCAGAAGACGCACATAAGTGAAAAGCCACTGGAGAACTTTGGAGAACAAATTTATTACTCCCAAGTTCCAATCATCCGAAGGCCTAAATAGAACCGAAGACTCACCTCCCCAGAGCAAGAGGGAATTCGGCCAGCGTATGGCTTTTGGATTTGAACTTCAGCAGTGGCTCTTCCCAGGGTCTCCAGCCTGCCAGCCCACCCTGCAGATTTTGGACTCGCCAGAATCCATAATCAGATGAGCCAATTCCCTGACATAAATATCTTTCTCTATAGATACACATCCTATTCGTTCTGTTTCTCTGGAGAAGCTGACTGAAACATTCATATATAACTGATAGCGTGAAAGCTAGTTGAAAGATAATATTGAAAACAATAGATCCTTAGAACATTGAAGATATTTTTCAGATAGTTAGAGTTGGTACCGAAAGTCTTATATTCATCCTATTCCTGTTCCTTTGAATGTGGACTTTTTCACTTCTCTTTTTTTTAAAAAAGGCATTTTTTTGGTCCCAAGTATTTTAATCTTTTATGCTTCTTTTCTTGGGGGGGGGGGTGGGGTTGGGCCTTAAAAATGTGTTGTTCTAGACCCCAGTGTGGGACTTTTCAACACGGAGATTAGATTCGTGTTCTTCAATTCTGGGAAAATTTCTTCTTTACCTATGAATATACTTCATTGGACCAGAAGCTTTGTAAAGGCAGGACCATATAAGTATCTTGTTCATTATTCATCTATGGTGCCTAGTGTAGTATAGTACTTAGAATCACACAGTTGTTTGAGCAAATGAATGAATACAGAAGTGAGTTTCAAACATGTAAATCTTGAGGTGTAAGTTTTACGTGGGAGCCTGAAATTCAAGAAAGACATCAGGGCTATAAGTATAGACCAGGGAGTTAAGTGCATATATTTGGTAAGTGAAGCCCTCCCTGGTCATGAAATGAGCCCCTGGAAAGGTGTACAGAGAAAGAAAGTGGGCAGTAGACGCCTGTAAAGGAAATGATTCCTCTGAATAAGAAAAAAAAAAACCCTGTGTTTCCTGAATCTTCCAAGTACAAGTAAAACTTGAGAAAGATATTCCCTTATCCTATGGCTTTCTGTACCTCCTATCAGAATTCTGCAGATTCTTTGAGAAGCATGGTACCTGGGCATACTAATTATGGGGTCGGCCATCAAGATTCACCTCTTTGTGTATCGAATAAGCAGACAGAAGGAGACACACATGGGCAGGAAACAGAAGTGGGAAAGAAGAAAGCTGTTGACAGGTAAGAAAAGTTACCAGAAGAGAAAGGTAGGTGGACTCTTCTAACCCATCAAGCCCTCAGTCTCTCCTCAGCTATTCAGACTCTTGTTCTCGGGCCCTCTGCTCCTGAAAACGTTACACACTGCCTCACACTCCCTCCATGTAGCCCCCAGTGCTCCACCCCTGCGGGAAGCAAATATTTCTTGCAGGCCTAGCTTCTGGGCCTTACCCACACCCTCGTCCCCACTCTCCACCGAGTCTAATTTCTTGTCTAAGAAGGCTCAATTTCTCCTGCTGTTAAACCTAGCTTGATATCCTTTTTTTCTTTAAATGTTTGTTTGTTTGTTTTGTGAGAGAGAGTGCTCACATGGGGTGGGGGGTGGGGGAGTAGGGGGAGGGGCAGAGAGAGAATCCCAAGCAGGCTCTGTGCTGTGGGCTCAATCTCACAAACAGTGAAATCGGATGTGAGCCGAGATCGAGAGTTGGTCATGTAACCAAATGAGCCACCCAGGAACTCCTGAAACCAATATCCTTTTTTTTTTTTTTTTACACTTTTAAAAAATGTATTTATTTATAAAGAGAGAAAGTACAAGTGGGGGAGGGGAAAAGAGAGAGAATACCAAGCAGGCTGTGCACTGTTAGTGCAGAGCCCGATGCAGGGCTTGAACCCACCAAGTATGAGGTCATAACCTGAGCCAAAGTCGGATGCTTAACCCACTGAGCCACCCAGGTGACCCTGAAACCAATATCCTTAATTCTAACTGAAGTTAGCTAACTTCTCCAAACACTGGATACCTAGGCCCCTTCATCTGCCTGTTTGGCCAACTAAACCACCTGCATTGACCTTGAGTCCAAGGTCCTATCTCTACTTTTCTCCCCTTTGAATTTCTCTGCAAGCCCCACGCCACCTCAGAGTGCAGCTCTCAGGGACCTCCCCGCCCTGTGTGGTATCTTTCTGACAGAACATCCTTGCAGATTAGCTCATAACTGCATTTGTTTATTTTAATTTTAGAAGATGTATTGCCTGTTGGATAAGATGATGATGAAGTCCACATCCAGCATGCAGGTCTGAGAATCTCCACCACCAGACTAGCTGACTAGAGCGTTAAGAGGAAGTAGAAAGATGGTGTGTGTGTGTTGGAACATTCTATACAGAGATTCAGCTTCTGTTAGTGATGAGCTAGATAATAAGTACCGACCTTTCCTCTAAAATGAAAAACGTTGAATGAAATATATTTAAAGTCACATTAAAAACAATAAAGGACTGATGGGGCACTGGGTGGCTCAGTCAGTTAAGCGTCCTACTCTTGATATCATCTCAGGTCATGATCCCAGGGTCAAGCCCTGCATTGGGCTCTATGCTGTGTGTGGAGTCTGCTTGGGATTCTCTCTCCACTCCCTGTCTCTCTGCCTCTCCCCACCCCAAAGAAGTTTGGTAAAAACAATAAGGAAAAGGTAGTGGGACCTGCCATCTAAATTTGGGGGAAGGCTTGGGGCACCTGGGTGGCTTAGTTGGTTAAGAGTCTGACTTCGGCTCAGGTCATGATCTCAGTTTGTGAATTTGAGCCCCGCGTTGGGCTCTGTGCTGACAGCTCGGAGCCTGGAGCCTGCTTTGGATTCTGTGTCTCCCTCCCTCCCTGCCCCTCCCCTGCTCACACTCTCTGTCTCTCTCTCTCTCAAAAATAAATAAACATTAAAAAAATTTTAATTTGGGGGGAAGGCTTGAACCTAGAAGTCAGGGGAAAGTATCTGAGCAGCAAAACCACCTCATGCTAAAAATGTTTGCTGATGCTGAACACTTAGTCTTGAGTTCTCCAGCCTCCTCGCTAAACAGACAGACCCAAAGCCAAGAGCCCAGCCAAGAAGAGGAAACTTAGGGAATAACATTCCCTACATCATAGGGACCCCCAAAGGCTGCTATGAGGTTGTGATATGTTGCCAAGAGAACAGAGCAGGTAGAGAGTGTGATCTGGGTTGGGGAGAGGAGCTGGAGGGTAAAGTAATCACTAGTGGCCAGGGATTTAATCAACCACACCTATGAAAGCCTTCATAAGAAAGAAAGAAAGAAAGAAAGAAAGAAAGAAAGAAAGAAAGGCAAAGAAAGAAAGGAAAAGAAAGAAAGAAAAAAGAAAGAAAGGCAAAGAAAGAAAGGAAAAGAAAGAAAGAAAAAAGAAAGAAAGGCAAAGAAAGAAAGGAAAAGAAAGAAAGAAAAAAGAAAGAAAAAGGAAGAAAGAAAGGAAGAAGAAGAAGAAAGAAAAAGAAAAAGAAAAATGAAAGAAAGAAAAAAAAAGAAAGAAAAAAGAAAGAAAGAAAGAAAGACAAAGAAAGAAAGGAAAAGAAAGAAAGAAAAAAGAAAGAAAAAGGAAGAAAGAAAGGAAGAAGAAGAAGAAAGAAAAAGAAAAATGAAAGAAAGAAAAAAAAGAAAGAAAAAAGAAAAAAGAAGAAAGAAAAAGAAAGAAAGACAAAGAAAGAAAGGAAAAGAAAGAAAGAAAAAAGAAAGAAAAAGAAAAAGGAAGAAAGAAAGGAAGAAGAAAGAAAAAGAAAAAGAAAAAAAAGAAAGAAAAAAGAAAGAAAAAAGAAAAAAGAAAGAAAAAGAAGGAAAGAAAGAAAGAAAGAAGAAAAAGAAGGAAAGAAAGAAAGAAAGAAGAAAGAGAAAGAAAGAAAAAGAAACAAAGAAAGAGAAAGAAAGAAAAAGAAAGAGAAAGAAAGAAAAAAGAAAGAAAGAAAAAGGAAGAAAGAAAGAAGAAAGAAAGAAGAAAGAAAGAAAAAGAAAGAAAAAAAGAAAGAAAAAGAAAGAAAGAAGGAAAGAAAGAAAGAAAGAAAGAAAGAAAGAAAGAAAGAAAGAAAGAAGCAAAAGGATGGGATTTGGAGGGTTTCTGGGTTTGTGAACACAAGATTAGGGGAGGAAGGCTTCTCACCCTTTCCCTGTGTCTGGCCCTGTGCATCTTTTCATCTGGCTGTTGATTCATATCCCCTTTTTAAACAATTTTTTTAAATGTTTTTATTTATTTTTGAAGGAGAGAGACAGAGCATGAGTGGGGCAGTGGCGGGGCGGGGGGGGGGGGGAACAGAGAGAGAGGGAGACACACAATCCGAAGCAGGCTCCAGGCTCCGAGCTGTCAGCACACAGCCTGATACGGGGCTCAAACACACGAGCAGCGAGATCATGACCTGAGCTGAAGTCGGACACTTAACCGACTCAGCCACCCAGGCGCCCCTATTCATATCCTCTTTTAAAAAATGTTTATTTATTTATTTTTGAGAGACAGAGGGAGAGGGAGACAGAGAATCCCAAGTAGGCTCCACACCATCAGCCCAGAGCCCAACTCAGGGCTCAAACTCACGAACCATGAGATCATGACCTGAGCTGAAACCAAGAGTCAGATACTCCACTGACTGAGCCACCCAGGAACCCCTCATATCCTTTTTAATAAACCGGTAATCTAGTAAGTAAACTGGTTTCCTGAGTCCTGTATCTGCTTAGCAAATTAATCAAACCCAAAGAGGAAGTCGTGGGAACCTCTAATTTCAGCCAGTCAATCAGAAGAAGCACAGGTAACAACCTGGACGTGGGACTGGCATCTAAAGTGGGATCAGTTTTGTGGAACTGAGTACTTAACCTGTGGATCTGATGCTATCTCTGAGTGGAGAGTGTCACAACTGAGTTGAATGGTAAGAATGCCCAGCTTGTGTACGATTGCTTGGTGCAAGGGGGTAGAGGGAACCCACATATTATAACTGGAGGCAGAATATTAGCTACACAATAAAAGAAATGGTAAACAGGTACTAGACTCCCCCTACCTCCCTGTAGTAAGAGAACAGGAGAAAACAAGCAAGCAAAAACAGAAAGCTAAGAAGGGAAAAGTCTCTAAGAAGTTATGGCCATAGATTTGTTTTTAAAAGTATTTGTACCCAGGACGCCTAGGTGGCTCAGTCAGTTAAGCAACAGACTCTTGGTTTTGGCTCAGGTCATGATCTCATGGTTCATGGGATTGAGCCCCCCGTCAGGCTCATACTGACAGCGCAGAGCCTGCATGGGATTCTCTCTCTCTCCCTCTCCCCCCTCCCTCTCTCTCTCTCTCTCTCTATGCCCTACACATCCCCCCCCCACCGCCACATGCACGCTCCCTCTCTCAAAATAAGTAAAAAAATTTTTAAGAAAGAAAAAAAAGTATTTGTCCACTAGAGAAGTATAGCCTGTGTGCACCAGAAAACCTCAAAGTGAGAGGGTTGACAACTGGTATGTCTTTGCACTTGGCAGAAATGAATGCAACACCTCTCTGAAACAGGACTCATTTATCCTGGGCTCCAGGGAACCACCAAGCTTTTCTGAGGGGCAATAATCAGTAAACAAAAATACACAAGAAGTAAGACGACAAGAATAAAAACCGGTAGAAAAAAAAGAAAAAGCTAAAACAGACCTACCTAAATTTCAGATATTAGAATTATCAATAACAAAGCATATAAATGACAAGCTTGAAAATATCTGTAGAACCATTAAAAGTAACAAAGCAGATTTTGGAAAGAACCAAATAGAAATTCTAGAAATGAACACTATAGCAACCAAGATGAAATCTTGAAAGAAGAATCAGTGAGCTGAAAGACAGAACAAAATAAATTACTCAGAATGTGTAACACAGAAGAGGATGGGACACACAGGAGACAGATAGGAGATAGGCAGAAAGACAAGCCGAGAAACTCTTGGAATTGGAATCCCAGAAGGAGAGGAGAGAGAGAATGGAGTGGACCCAACGTCTGCAGAGATAACGGCAGAGCACTTTTGAGGAAAATATGCAAGACATTGATTCACAGATTCCAGAGGAATTTATGTTGCTTAGGCTTTTCACACCTAAACACATCGTAGTGAAACTTCGGAAAAACAAAGACAAAGGCAGAGTCTTAAAAGCAGCCAGAGGGGGAGAGGAAGAGTATATCTTCAAAGTAAGAGCAGCTAGACACACAACTGAGTTCTCGGCAGAAATTAGAGAAGCCAGAAGACATTGCTGTGATGTCTTAGGTGAACGGAAAGAAAACGTGCATCAGTCAGAGTTCAAGTGGAGAAGCAGAACCAGGAAGAGATACATAGGAAGAGATTTGTTGCAAAATATCGGCTATGACATTTGGGAAGCTGACAAAGCAAGTCCAAAGCCAGGAGGGCAGACTGGAAGTCAAATGGGACAGGCCGGCACTGCAGTCCACAGGCAGGATTTCTATTTCATTCTGTGAAGTCTCAGCTCTGCTCTTCAAGGCCTTTCTGTTGTTGGATTACGCCACTCAGGTCATAGGATACTCTCCCTTACTGAAAGTCCACTGGTTAGGGAGGCTAAGCACCTCTACAAAACACCTTCACAGCAACCCCTAGATTAGTGTTTCATTCAATAACCGTGAACTAGACAGGTTGACATATCCAAAGAATATCACAACTGCCAACCTGGAATTTTATGCTCAGTGAAAATATCTTTTAAGAATGAGAGCTAGGTTCTTCAAAAAATTCAAAATAGAACTACCCTATGACCCAGCAATTGCACTGCTAGGTATTTATCCAAAGGACACAGGAGTGCTGATTTGAAGGGGTACATCCACGCATGCCAGTGTTTATAGCAGCACTATCGACAATAGCCAAGGTATGGAAAGAGCCCAAATGTCCATCAACTGGGATGGATAAAAAAGATGTGAGATATAGATATAGATAGATATAGATATAGATATAGATACACACACATATACAATGGAGTGTTACTCAGAGATCAAAAAGAATGAGATCTTGCCATTTGCAACAACGTGGATGGAACTAGAGTGTATTACACTAAGCGAAATAAGCCAGAGAAAGACAAATAGCAGAGGATTTCACTCATAGGTGGAATTTAAGCAACAAAACAGACGAACATAGGGGAAGGGAAGCAAAAATAATATAAAAACAGAGAGGGAGGCAAACCATAAGAGACTCTTAAATACAGAGAACAGACAGGGTTGCTGGCAGGGTGTTGGGTGAGGGGATGGGCTACCTGGGCAATGGGCATTGAGGACACTTGTTGGGATGAGCACTGGATGTTACATGGAAGTGATGAATCACTAAAATTCTATTCCTGAAATCACGATTATACTATATGTCAACTAACTTCGATTTAAATTAAAAAAAAAAAAAAAAAAAAGAATGAGAGCCAAACAGGGGCACCTGGCTGGTTCAGTCCGTAGAGCATGCAAGTGTTGATCTCAAGGTCGAGGGTTCCAGCCCCATGTTGCAGGTACAGTTTACTTTAAAAAAAAAAAAAAAAAAAAAGAATGAGTGCTGAAGATTATTTATTTGTGTTGCAATTATTTATTTCTTTACTTATTTATCTATAAATATATATTTATTTAAGTAATCTTTACACCTAATATGGGGCTCTAATGCATGACCCAGAGATCAAGAGCCACACACTCCCCCAACTGAGCTGGCCAGGCTTCCCAAAGATACTTCTAGATGAACAGAAACAGAGTTTATCACTAGCATTTCATCGCTAACAGAATTTCTAAAGGATCTATTTCAGGCAAAAGGAAAAGCATCCCAGATGGAAGTTGTGAGTTACAGGAAGGAATCTGAAAAGCAAAATAACTAAACATAGTAACAAAAGATACAAAGTATCTACTTCTAAACTATGAGAATTGAATGATTTAGAAAAGTTCATTCAAAGGAAAGCGGGAAAATGGAAAAGAAAAAAAAAAAAAACAGAATAGATGGGCACAGAGCCAGAGAAAATCAGGCACAAAATAAGATGACAGATTTAAACCCAAATATGTTAATAATCATATTACATGGAGATAGGAAAAGACAAAATACTCTAATAAAAAGGCAAAAGTAAATTTTTGACTGAGAAGAAAATAAATGTGGCTTTTCCAACAGACACGTCTAAAACATAAAGATATTTAAAGATTGAGAGTAAGGGGCAGCTCAGTCGGTTAAACGTCCGACTTCGGCTCAGGTCATGATCTCACGGTTCATGGGTTCGAGCCCCTTGTTGGGCTCTGTGCTGACAGTGCGGAGTCTGGAGCCTGCTTCAGATTTTGTGTGTGTGTCTCTCTCTCTGCCCTTCCACCCGCTCACACACACACACACTCCCTCTCTCTCAAGAAGTAAATAAACATTGAAAAAAAATTTTAAAGATTGACGGTAAAAAGATAAAAAACCTGTATTAATCAGAAGAATGCTGGAGCAGCTCTATTAATATCAGACAAAAGCAATACTGGTCACTTCATGATGACAGAGAAACTCAAGTCGTCAGACAAATATGAAAATTTTAATTTTTATGCACCTGAAAACATGGCCGCAAAATACATAAAGCAAACTTGGATACATTACGAGGAGAAACAGACAAATGGTCTATCATGGTGGCGAATTTTGATCACACGTTCAAAGTTTGTGTGAAGTTTCAAAGAGGCCAATGGGCACTTATGTTTTTATGACTGAAAAATGATGAAGCCCTCTTAGTAACAGTGTTTAAGTGAGGAATAAAGATTATATTTCATGAGAGAAATAAGTTATGAGCAAAATAAATCATGATTTAAAAAAGAAAACTTTAGAGCTTCTCACACAGAGAATTTGCCCTGCATTATTAGAAATAAAAACAGCCACAAAAGATAACAAAGCACCAAGAATACAGAAATACGGTGACCTTTACGAGCCTCACGAATGTGTTTTGCCTGGATGCGTTTTGAAGAAAGATGAGGAAGGACGCATAGTATCCAACAGTAGCAAGAGGAAACTAGCGGCGATGATCTGGCTAACAATGGACTTTATGCTGGACAAAGTGCAGCAAATGCACCCTACACTTAAAATTAGGAGCCCTGGGACTTGGGTTCAAGTGTTCGGCTTCTTACCCCCCAACCCCACTTATTAGCTTTAATTAGACATGGGACCTTGGGAAAGGCTGAAGTTTTCTGACAGCCCATTTCAATGCACTTTGTAAGGATACTGTGTGCTCTATCTACTCACAAATTTATTGTGATGTCAAATGAAATCATTGACATGGCAATGACTCTGTATAAGTAACACAATGGACCACAAACATGTCTCAAGTCCAAATAACAAATGGATGCAGAAAATAAAACATCAGAGGTTATTCTCAATGGTGTTTTGAAACACAAGGATATATATAACGTAGATTTGAAAGTTCCCCAGAAACAGACAAAATAGTGCCCCGGGGAAAGGTTTGCATTCCGTGTGCGCATATGCTTCTACTTACCCTCTACTCCCATTTCGTACCTGAGAGTTCATGGATTCCAGAATGTCAGGCTGAAGAGTTGGAAGAAGGTGAATGAGAAGCCCCGTATGATGGCAAGAGGGGAGAGACCACTTTGCCATCTTCTCTTGCTATCTCTTTGGGAAAGGGTAGGATATGGAGAATATTCCCTGACGTCTTGGAGGAGAGGATAAACTGTGTCCCACAGAAGCCTAGGGAACATGGCCTGAAACCAGCATGGCAGAGAGAGACAAGCATCATAAACTCTTCTGACTTCCCTGCAGGGTTCTGTACCTTTTAGGTTCAGGGGTACATAAGCCACTCCTTGCAACCAACCATGACCGTGAATAAAACTTTTATACACCACTTATTGTCTTGCAGAGAGTCCCAGGACACTTCTCAAGAATTCTACACTTTCTCTTTGTCCCTGTGGCAGAAGTAGAGAGGGCCCCAAAAAGCAGGCTCATGAACTCAAGGAGGAAACAGTATTATGTGTGGCCAGAAGAGACTTCCCAGCAAAAAAAACCACAAAAAACAAAAAACAAAAACAAAAAAACCCCAACTCTCTCCAAATAGAGAAATTGCATCATTGCAGGGATTGTAAAAGAGACCACAAAGCCAATCCCCTCGGCAGTGCCCAAGAGCTATGGAAGTTTGAACTGTGGAGGAAAGAGAATTAGTAAATCTTTAATCCCTGGTCATTTATGTTGCTAGTAGGTAGGCAGTGGTCCTGTAAGGTGATCCAATTAACTTTATCAAATAAAACAAAAGATGACAGTGAGTCCCTAATGGGACCCGAAAAAAACAACCGTGCCTAGTATAGGTCGAGCCCCATGAAATTGCTGATATTTGACGATTACCTGCAAAAAAGAGTAGTGACATATAGTTCAACTTACTACAAAAGCAGAAAGGAATGTTCATAATTTTTTAAAAGACTTTTTTATTTCTAAGTAATCTCTGCACCCAACATGGGACTCAAACCCACAACCCCAAGATCAAGCGTCACACTCTCCACCAACTGAGCCAGCCAGGCGGCTCTGTCCATAAATATTTCTAAGGGATGGTCCTAGGTACTAGTATTTTGAGTAGGAAAGACAAGAGTCACTTGGAAGGGAGGGAGCTTCCCGTGGAGAAAAATCCCACATACAAAATGGCATCTTACTTACCTAACCCTAATAGCAATATATTTTTAATTAGACAATTCATAAACAATTTCCCTGAGTTTAGAGTATGTAACTAACATGGAGACATGATAACAAAAATAACAAACCAGAGTAATGTTTCCTTTTCAAGAATAGTCATAAGGAGATCATTTCCAAAGTCAAATGAAATTATTTATCCTTTTCTCAATTTGTTCCATGTGACAAAAGAAGCTAGATGCCCCCTGAACCCATCCATTCATCTTGGACACACAGCCCAAGCCCCTTCCCCAGCCTTCTTGCATCTATTTTGTAGAACCACGTGGCTCTGTGGTGGGCTGGTACATGTTTAACACCTCATCTGTAGTATCTGCCTTTTTCCACAGTGTGCGTATTCCCACGAAGCCCTATTTCAAACCACCAATGGGATGCCATTCAATGTGGAGTTGGGAAAAAATGCACAGAACTCTCAGTTGAGACCAGATGGTTATAGCACACCCCTGAGATGGTGAGTTCTTACCAACGGAATGTGAGAAGGGACAGGTCACATAGCAGGCAAGGCATTATGTGCCTGTGGCTGTTTGCACTCCAACTCTCTCACTCTCTCACAACTTGGTGGCCTCCTGAGGAAGATGATCAAGATGCAGGATGGGAGGAGGATAAATTCTCGAGTTCCTTCAGTGCTTAGGAACATCTGCCCCGGACTTTACCCAAGTGAGCAGTGAACATCTACTACATCAAAACGCTGAGATTTGCGGACTGTTAAAGCAATTAGCCTCTCCTAACATGTTGCCTTTAGAGAAACGGCAACTACACTCTGTAATATCTCATTTTATCAATTGTATGTCTTCCTTCAACTCAAACTCTAACCAAGGATACAATCATGTAAGTTATATACCTTATATGACATTGTGCTTTATAATGAGAAATATATATTTGGTCTGTGTCCTATTCTTGGCAAGGAGCTCTTAAAATTGTTGGAATTCCCTAATTGAAAGTTAAAAGTGTCTGATGTTATGTTAATGAGGTGATTTTTTGCACCTGCTCTAGGGTCACCTAAGGTTGGGGGTTGGATGCCAGGAGAACCAACCATGCGATTAGACAAAAGTCCCAACACCTGACTTCGGAGGAGGGAAGCGAGAGAGGCTTGAGGTTGAATTCCATCACCAGCAGCCAATGATTCAATCAACCATGCCTATGTAATGAAGCCTCCATCAGAACACAATGGGATGGGGTTAGGAGAGCTTCCTGGTTGGAACACATGGAGATTCTGGAGAATGGCGCACGCGGAGAAGGTGGGGAAACTGCCCCCTTTCCTCACACCTCATTTCATGCACCCCTTCCATCTGGCTGTTCCTGAGTTATATCCATTTATAATAAGCCGATCATCTAGTTAGTAAGTAGTGTTTTCTTTGTTTTTAGTTCTGTGAACTGATCTAACAAAGTCATCAAACCTGAGGAAGTGGTTGTTGGAACCTCCAATCCATGGACGATCGGAAGCCCAGGTGACTACTGGGACTTAAGCCTGGCACCTGAGGTGGGGGAAGGTGAGGGTGCAGTCTCACAGGACTGAGCCCTTAATCTGTGGAATTTGACACTATTTGCAGGTAGACAGTGCCAGAATTGAGTGGAATTGTAGAGCATTCAACTGGTGTTGGAGAATTGCCTGGAGGTGTAGGGACTCCCCACCACCTCGGAATTGGTGATCAGTATCATTACCCTACAGCTGTTGACCTTGCTTTAAGAAAAGAAGTCTTGGGGCACCTGGGTGGTTCAGTCGGTTGAGCATCTGACTCCGGATTTCAGCTCAGGTCATGATCCCAGGCTTGTGGGATTGGGCCCCACGTCAGGCCTCGTGTGGGGCTCTGTGCTGAGCCTGGAGCCTGCTTGGAATTCTCTCTTTCTTTCTCCCCCTTTGCCGTTCTTCCTCTCTCTCTCTCTCTCTCTCTCAAATAAAATAAAAATTAAAAAACATAAAGAAGTTCCCACAAATAGCCATTATCATCGGTTTTTATTAAATAGCAAAGTGGATGTTTCATAACTTTAATAAATGACTTTAAGGAAACCATCAACAAGGCACATTTTATTTAGTTTCAAATGAAAAAGTCAGAAATAATAGCCCAATCATTTCAGTCCTTTTAATAGCTTGGTATCAATTTAACAAATAACGATTCAATTCAGTTTAACCCTTGAGCATATAGCTATAAACAGATATGGCTTGGACTATTTTCTTGGCAAACTCCCAGCCTGAAGCATAATAATGGTGTGTAAACGGCGTGTGTCAGGGTCATATTAATTCATTTAAGACTGCAGTAAAATTTCTCGGCAGGATTTCTTCTAATGTTATGGGCTGTAAAGAAGTATCTAGTGAAATTTATGCCGTAATTGACTCCACCTGGCTTTGTAACACTGCTAAGTGCAGTCCTTATCAGGAAAGAATGGAATGCTTGAGACAAATGTTAGCACAGACTGACGTCATGAATCTTATTTCCTGGAACTACTTGAATCATCAAATTCTAAGTGACCAATCAGACAAGAGGGGGAAACCATCTTTTAACGTAGGATTTTCAACAACGGATGGACATCCTGCATTTCTTACTAAGCATCCCTGCTCCCTCATAGAAGCAGTCCCTAGTTTGAATGGTGAAAATTCCCATGAACAGAGTGGACGGTGGGCCTCCCATGGCTCACTTGGCCTTGAGCTTGGGGTTGGCATCGCTGAGAGAAAGATCTCCAGGCTTCGGGGAGACTAGCAGAACATGTCTCTAGTGATATCTCCTGGTTAGAAGATCCCTTGACCTTTAAAACAATTTTTTTAATGTTTACTTATTTTTGAGCAAGAGGGAGATAGAGACAGAGCAAGAGCAGGGGAGAGCAGAGAGAGGGAGAGAGGGAGACACAGAATTGGAAGCAGGCTCCAGGCTCTGAGCTGTCAGCACAGAGCTGGATGCCGGGCTTGAACCCACAAACGTTGAGATCATGACCTGAGCTGAAGCAGACGCCTAACGGACAGAGCCACCCAGGGGCCCCTGACTTTTTTTTTAATGGTTATTTATTTATTTTGAGAAAGAGAGCATGTGTGTGACTGGGGGGGAGGGACAGAGAGAGAGGGAGAGTGAGAATCCCAAACAGGCTCCATGCTGTCAGCACAAAGCCTAACGCAGGGCTGGAACTCACGAACTGAGATCATGACCTAAGCTGAAATCAAGAGTTGGCCACTTACCTGACTGAGACACCCAGGCACCCCGACCCCTTGGCTTTTAGCCCCCATCTTCACACAGTGCAGCTGAAGCTTATAGAGAAATTTTTTAAATGTATGTCCTTAAATCCAACATTTTTTTGGTGATGATTTTTTTTTATTAAATATAATTTAATTTATTGTCAAATTGGTTTCCATACAACACCCAGTGCTCATCCCAACAGGTGCCCTCCTCAATGCCCATCACCCACTTTCCCCTCTCCCCCCAACCCCCATCAACCCTCAGTTTGTTCTAAGTATTTAAGAGTCTCTTATAGTTTGCCTCTCTCCCCCTCTGTAACTTTATTTATTCATTTTTTTCCAACATTTTAAACAAAGAGATACATGGGTAAAGTCTCAAATTACTTCCCAAAGTAAGTAGGGGATGTCAGAATGACGAGAGGGTGGTTTGAAAGGGGCACCACGCATGCAGACTTCGGTGTTGCTGGATCGCACAAGTCAACTATTTGTAACAGTCTTGTTAACTAAAATGTACCCAGTAAGTGGTATTTTAATCATTATACATCCTAATACGGGATTTTGTTACTTATGTGTAAGTGTGTAGGCGATTTAGTAAGTTTGATGTTAGGAAACTGATTTTCGGGACTCACGTAGGAAAAGAAGGAGTTCTGGAAAACAGATGGCTGACTGACCACAGGCAGAGCAGCTAGCAGGACTGCTTGGGTGGAACCTGGAGATTGTCCTAAAAAATAGCATCAAAGGGAGTTGAAAGGCCTGTATCTCTTGTTCCTGTGATCATATGACCTGACTTCAGCTCTCAGGAGTATGTCAAAATATCTTGGAATAAATGAGCTTTTTAAGGTTGATCCAAGCAACAGGATGTAGAGGGGGAAATGGGGACTTTTGCAGCAACGGCAAAGAAAAGTCAAGTACGTATAAGAATATGAGCAGGCATTCTGTCTTCAGGTAAAAAAAAAAAAAAAAAAAAAGAGACAGAGAGAGAATGATGGCAGGGATCTTGGCGATGACAGCTCTCAGTGTGTCCTTGAATCATACTGCTTCACTATAGACCGGTGTCCCCTGTATTTGTGCACAGCGATCATTCTGGTACCTCTTTTCAATTTCCTCCTTGAAATTCCCTTCGCCTCTCTCCTATGTTGGATTTCCTGTTTTCCATGCCTTCTTGGCTTACTGTTTGATGTTGATGGACACATCCTACAGTAGCTTCACCAGAAAGGGCACATGAGAGGTAAGGTCTTTGCAAGACTGTCAGTCAAAACTCTCTTATCCAAACCTGGTAATTTATTAATAGTTTAACGGGGTATGGAATTTCAGATCAGCAATCATTTTCCTTCCAGATTGTGAAAGCATTACTGTAATGTTTTGATTTTTAATTTCATGTATTTTTCATTTCTGGAAATGATCTTTGGTTCTTTTTGAAAACTGCCATGTCAGGGGCTCCTGGGTGGCTCAGTCTACTGAGCATCCCTCTCTTGATCTTGGCTCGGGTCATGATCTCAGGGTTTGGGATTGAGCCCCGTGTTGGGCTCCATGCTGAATGTGGAGCCTACTTAAGATTCTCTCTCTCTCTCTCTCTCTCTACCTCTCTCCCTCTCTCCCTCTCTCCCTCTTTCCCTCTTTGCCCTCACCCTGCCCCTCTCCCCTGCTCTCTCTCTCTCTCAACTTAAAAAAAAAACAAACAAAAACCTGCTATGTCATTCACACAATTACTTTTTTCCTGAAGGTATTTTCAAGTTTAATTCTTTCATTCTTTGAACTTGGTAGGCCTACTTGTTTAAAGTTCATGTCTGATCATTCCAATATCCGTTGTCATTCAGATTCAGGTTTTATTTCCCTGTGCGCTCCTGCCGTCTGCTAGATACGACCTTAGAAAAATGATTGTGGTGGTTCCCTGAGGTCCTGGTTGGATGTGCCTTCCTGCAAAACTTTCCATTTGTTTCTTCCAGATGCCTAAGGACCACATCAAGGTTTGAGAGTTCTTGGCCCGCCCGGGTTATGTGTGCTCTGAATGCAGTTTCGTGTGAGGACCATCCGTGGGCACAATGTGCCTACGTCAGCCTCTTTTCCTCTTTTCCCTTCCTGTTCCCCGTGGCACCACCAAGGCGGTCCTCTCCACAGTTCCCTGCAGTGCAGGGGAAGGAGGGCCAATCTAGCTCAGGTTTGCCATTATTGTTTCCATGTTCCCCTTGCCTCTCTGGTCACAAGCTCTAGTCCTGAAGTTCCCAACTGTCTATGTCGTTAATACTTTGAGGTATTTTTATCTTCAAAAATATCTTTTATCCAGTGTTTTTCACTGTTTTCAGCAGGAGGATTACTAAGTTTTCTAGCCTGCCTTTACTGGAAACTGAAGTGCTTTGTTGATTTCTTGCTTGCTTCCAGTGTTACTGTTAAGTCCAAAGCCATTTGGATGCCTGATCCTTTATATACGATCAGGGTTTTGTTGTTTCTGCTTTCTCTCTCTCTGAAAGCTAATAAACCTGGGTGCTAGTTTTGTAAAATTTCACAAAGTCTCAAAAGTGCCGTGCACATCAGGGAACAGAAAAGGACGCGGCGGGCAGGATAAGGTAGCATTCAGGTGGTTATAAAAGCAAAACCCAAACCAAAAGGAAGTCGTGCCATGATGGAAGACCATGCTGAGAAACACGTGCTTCAGGGTGAGCCTGTTTTATCCATTGTACGGGGCTCTATCAGTGCGTCCCTTCAGTCTGAAATCCCATCCTTAGACTCTGAGAAATGTCCTCAAAAACCTGCACTGCAGATTTCCTTTGCTCAGTTTTCTCCATCTTTCCAGGAATGTGTATTCGATATTGTATCTTGGGGACTGGCCCCCTGTTACAGACTGTTTGTGTCCCCCCACAATTCATAGGCTAACATCTAATCTAATCCAATGAAATGGTATTAGGAGGGTGGAGTCCTTGGAAGGTAAGTAGGTCATGAGGGTGGGGCCTTCGTGAATGGTATTAGCGTCCCTAGAAGATGAGAGCAGGGAGCTAGCTTGTTCCCTCTGCACCTGCCATGTGAGGATGTAACTAGAAGTCTGCAGCCCTGAAGAGAGCTCTTCAAAGCTGACCATGCTGGTACCACAATCTCGGACTTCCGGCCTCCAGAACTGTGAGAGGCACATTTCTGTTGTTGAAAAGCTATCTGTCTATGGCACTTTTTTATAGTTCCCGAACTAAGACGCCCTTTAATTTTTGTAATCGTTCTCTCCTATGTTCTGCCTCCGGCATTTTGCTTTGTTTAATAGAAACCGTTAACTTTATGGCCCAGCTCTGTGATTGAGTGTTTCAGTCCTGTTTTCATATTCAAAAACGTTAACGCCTCTTTTTGTCGTTTTCTAAATGGTCCTTTTTCTGTCAGCCAGTTCTTACTTTGCGATTGCAATACCCATGTCTGAAAGGTGCTTTTTTTTAGCTTTAAAAAGTCTTACTTCCTTTGCTTGGTCTCTATTTCAATAGGTGGCCTGCTTGTTTGGTTTTTGTGTGTGTGTGGGGGGGGTCTTTATCTTCCACAGTGGAAGTTTTCCATTGGTGCCTAGTAATCTTTGGTTGTGTGTTCATTCTTAAGAGAAGGAGGCTAAAATGCTGACTGGAAGATCTGAACACCTTCATGAAGATCGGGGGTGGGCACTTTTATTAGGGAGACTCCAATGTCCTCTTTTTACTCTATATGCCAAGTTCTGGAGCCAAGTCGGGGGAAGAAGGCTAGGGTAGTCAGTTGTGGGATCTTGTGTGTGCACATTCACCTATTACTTTTTCTTACTGTATTTGTCCCCTCAACTACATCTGAGGCAACCCCACAAAATCTTTTACCCTCTCCAGAGAGGAAATCTGCAGTCTAGGGGAAGTTGTCTAGAGACATAAACTAGGTAGTAGATCTGGACATTTAATTCCACCTCCTCCTCCTCCTCCTTCTTCTCTTCTTCTTTGAAAAAAAAAAAAAAACCACCTTTATTGAAATGTAATTTACACACCAAGAAATGTACAGACTTTCAGGGTGGACCCAACTGCCCCTGAAACAACCCTAATTTTAGGGGAGCCTGGGTGGCTCAGTCAGTTAAGCATCTAATTTCAGCTCAGGTCATGATCTCAGTTTGTGAGTTCGAGCCCCGAGTCAGGCTCTGTGGTGACAGCTCAGAGCCTGGAGCCTGCTTCGAATTCTGTCTCTCTCTCTCTCTCTCTCTCTCTCTGCCCTTCCCCCACTCACATTCTATCTCTTTCTCTCAATAAATAAATACATACATACATACATACATACATAAATAAACATTTTTAAGAATCCTAATTTTAGCCCATCCTTCACACTACCTTCTTGCAGTACATGGACCTGCCCATTCTTGAGCCTTGGGGAATCCTATGGTGTAAACAGAGTTAGTAGTGTAATCAATATGAGTGAGAGAAGGGCCAACTGTGGTAATTGATTCTCTCAGGAGACCTATCTTTTCTTTTTTCTCTGTCCCCAGCACCTAGACTGAAATGAACAAGTTCATTAATCTTTACATGCTTCGTCTCTGCTAAGGTGCAGATAGCTTTCTCTCCTGCCTTTCTGAAGAGGCTGTGGCTCTTCAGGATTCCTTTATGTGGGGTGTCTCACTTCCAACGTCCCAGCTCTTGGTGCCTGAGGCTCTGTCTCTTGTCTCCTGCCCCCCCCCCCCCATGCCATCCCCCTCCACCCTGAGAACTCTGGGTTCCTAGTCCTGGCAAATGCCGTCGAGACCACATGGGGTTTTGGCACTAGTTTAGTTCACTATTATATATTCCTGGTTTTCAAAGGATATTTACTGTATTTAATTCAGTGGTTTCCACGTTTGGTAACTGGAGGATTTTTCAGAATATCTAGCCCACGAGATTGCTGGGAACGATTCATCTTATTAAATCCTATTCATCTTTAAGGGCTCAACTCCAAGGTCACCCCGTATGTGAAAGCTCTCCATACTTCTGGAGGAGTGAGGTCTTCTTCCTCTAAGCCTCCCCCTCATGACACTCCTCCTCCACTGCGGTAACTGACTTGGAAGGTGGCTTTAACTGTGTCTTATGTATCGGTTGCCGTCACCAGCTCTGAGCTACTCAGGGCAGACACTTCTGGATGCGTCTCTTATCTTCTGCATGCAGCAGAAGGCCTGCCGGCTGGGTGTGGGGGTGCTTAATGCTTATTGGATTAAAAGAAAAGTAATTGTTAATGTGTTCATGCCATAGTTCAGATTCTGCTTGAGGCTCCCAATCATATCTGTTAGGAGATATTTGATGTCCACATATTTAATGTAAACATGTGTTGGTGCCTTCATTCTGTCCCTGAAAACATGCCAAGTTTTTCCTAGCCCAAGATCTTGGCATTACTGTCCTTCTTCTTGGAATGCTGCTCCCCTGGATGCTTTTTTCCCTTATGTAGACCTCAACGCGAATGCTACGTTTAGGGAGAAGACTCCCCTAATCACCCCACCCGCGTGCCACATTATTCTATTTTCTCTTCTTCATGGCCTGTATTACAGCATATGATTGTATAATCACCTAAAATTAACTTATTTATGTGTTTAAAAGCTAAACGTATAAATGCAATCTATGCAGTAGTATCCCCAGAACCTAAATTAAGCCTGCCACATGATAGATATCCAATAAGTAATTTGTTGATTGACTGCCTAATATGTACAGGTGCAAGAGATTTTAGAAATGAATAAATTGGGAGGCAGCTACGTGGCTCAGGTGGTTAAGCGTTCGGCTTTGGCTCAGGTCATGATCTTACGGGGTTGTGAGTTTGAGCCCTGCCTCGGGTTCCCCGTGGTCAGTGCAGACCCCACTTCAGATCCTCTGTCCCCCTCTCTCTGCCCCTATCCCACTCGTGCTTTCTCTCTCTCGAAGATAAATAAACATTTATTTAAAAAAAAGAAATGAATAATTGGCCCTCATGGGTTCATTTAAATCAAATGGGCCCTCCTGGGTTCATTTAAATCAAATCAAATCTGTTTGATCAAAAATAGATATTCCTGTCGACCGTTTTTTTTTTTTATGTTTATTTACCTTTGAGAGAGCACAAGCAGGGGAGGGGCAGAGAGAGAGGGAGACACAGAATTCGAAGCAGGCTCCAGGCTCTGAACTATCAGCATGGAGCCTGACACGGGGTTCGAACCCAGGAACCACAAGATCATGACATGAGCCAAAGTCTCATGACCTGAGCCAAAATCAGACGCTTAACCAGTTGAGCCACCCAGGCACCCCTCCTGTGGACCATTTTTGAGATTTGTCTATGGCAGACAACTAGTCATATCTGTCTTTTTCTAGGGCTAAATTTAAGTTATACTCTGTAATTCTGGGGACCCCAAAGATCATGTAATCATGTGTTAGAGCATATTTAACCTTGCTTCCTAACTAAAGTCCTGGCTTTGTCTGTAGGTAGCGCTAGTTTTGGTCCCCCTTGTCATGGAGTTAGGTCAAATTCTTCCAGATGGGGCTTTGGCTCAGCCGACCGTTTTCTTCTAAAGGATGCCCACCTCTGCCAAAGTAGTTCGCTAGGTAGGAAGGAAGTATGGGATTATAGATGAGGGAGAAGACACCTCAGTAGAGGTTTGGGAGAGCTAGGTGGCACAGGGTACCGGGGGTTAGCAGAGAAGAGAGTCCTAAAAAGTAGGCTAAGATGGTGTGCCGGGGGGAACAATCAGAAAAAACTTGGACCAACTCTGATATTCAGGCCAGGGTCAGCTTTGCCCAGAATTGGTCTGAAAAGACGCAGCTCTCCTTACCTTGGCAAGAAACCTGCGTGACCGTTGGGGAAGGAAGAAGGCTCAAGCTGGCATTTTTTTTTTGTCCTGGGACCCGAGCTTCTTGCGGATAAAGAGTACAGTGAAGCGGGACGTAGGTATCTGCTTCGATTCTAAAGAGGTTATAATCGCTGTAGCCCAGTGACCACACTGCCTTTCTTTCACCTTCCACCTGCTCGAGGAAGCCAGGTCGAGGTGTGAGCCAAGGTTTGGCTCTGCGTGCTAAACAGATGCTCTCTGGAAGTGGTTTGGCCGTGCTACCCACACACGCACGTAGCTTCCAGCGGTGGTCCCCCAGCTGGTAGTGGACAAAGGGGTTGGTGAAAAATGCCCATCCTCCTCAGAATTTCTGGGTCGGCAGGTTTGACACAGGGTCCTGGTGTCTGAATTGTCAGCTGGTGCCACAGTGGTTCTGCTAAAGGCAGTTTGTGGATCACTCTTACAAAATCGGCTTTTAGAAAATAATAATCTAATATTGACTAAGTTTTTGCTAGGAGCTAATTAGGCATGGTACTAATAATTTATGTTGTATTATTTCCCTTCTTTTTTTGAGACAGAGCTTGCATGCAGGAGTGTGTGTGTGAGCGGGGGAGGGGCAGAGAGAGAGAATCTCAGGGAGGCTCTATGCTCAGCTCGGAGCCTGACTCAGGGCTCGATCTCAACAACCATGAGATCATGACCTGAGCCAAAATCAAGAGTTAGATGCTTAACCACAGAGCCACCCGGGCGCTCCTATGTTGTATTAGTTCTTAATCCTCATCGGTTAGTCAGGTACTGTCATTAGATGTGGAGACAGACTGAGAGGTCAGCTGTGACGTGTAAGTGGTAAACCCTGAACTTAAATCTAAGGGTCTCTGAACTCAGAGACCGTTTCATTGGGCTAGGAATATTTTTGAAATCTTACAATTCTTGGTAGGATTCTCTGATACCTTGCTACTCAAAGTGTGGTCCTTGGAGTACACATCTCCTGGGAAGTTGTTAGAAAGAACCTCAGGCCCCCAGATCCTGTGAATCAGTATCTACATCTTAACAAGATTGCCAAGTGCTGTCTGTATCCATCAAAGTCTGAGAAGTGCTGTTATAAAATATTTTATTTATTTATTTGTACCCCATCACATGTCAAAATAAATTAGCAATATGGTTTCCTATTGTATATATTATCGAAATGCCTTCTAATCTTGAGCCCAATGAGGGGCTTTAACTCATAACTCTGAGATCAAGACCTGAGCTGAGATCAAGAGTCAGACGCTTAACTGACTGAACCACCCAGGTGCCCCAGAAATACTTTATATCTTGAGTATTGTGATTCACGTTGAGTTATGAGCTTTAATTTATCCATTCAACTAGATTTAGCTGAACTAATTTTATTATTTCTCACCCAGACTATTACAACGATCTCCTATTTGATTTATCTGCCTCCAATCTTTCCTATCTTCTATCCGCTGCAAGATATTTTTTTTCAAGTAGTGGAATACCTTATTGAAATAAAATTTTGGCAAAAGGCCTACAATGATAAGATAAAAGTACAGCTTCTCCAGTTGAAGTGTGTGGTTTTTTTTAGGGGGGGTGGGTGTCAGAGCTCTGTCCTCTTAGCTTCCCCCTATTCCCCAGGATCCCTCCTGTGAACCCCCAGCTGTCTTTGGAGCACAGATGACCATCTTTGCTCTAGTGGTTCTCAGCCATGGCATCATGACTCTTTCATGATCAATTATGAGGTGCACTGCACATAATTTAGTAATAACTGAGGTACCAAAATTTGTGATCAAGTCACTTTTTTTAAATTTTTTTTAACATTTATTTATTTTTGAAACAGAGAGAGACAAAGCATGAACGGGGGAGGGTCAGAGAGAGGGGGACACAGAATCTGAAACAGGCTCCAGGCTCTGAGTGGTCAGCACAGAGCCCGACGCGGGGCTCGAACTCCCGGACCGCGAGATCATGACCTGAGCCGAAGTCGGCCACTTAACCGACTGAGCCACCCAGGCGCCCCTGTGATCAATTCACTTTAAAATAACTTGGAGTGTGGGAGCCTGGGTGGCTCAGTCGGTAGAAGCATCTGACTTCTGCTCAGTCATAATCTCACGGTTCATGGGTTCGAGTTCCATGTTGGGCTCTGTGTTGACAGCTCAGAGCCTGGAGCCTGCTTCAGATTCTGTGTCTCCCTCTCTCTGACCCTCCCCCGCTCATGCTCTTTCTCTCAAAAATAAAATAAACGTTAAAAAAAAAAAGTTGGAGTGGATTCAAGTCACGACCTTAACTTACATTTCATTCTTCTTTCTTCAGGATGGAAACCCCTGTAGTAGTTACACATGGGGGGGCTAGGAAGACATGAACACAGATGTCAGAGTGGAAAATGACTGAGAGTCATGGATTTCGGCTGGCCTCCATGTTGCTGCCGGAGATTTTCCTTAAAAGTATCATCCTCTTTGCTTATCAACTCATCCCTCTACAGCCTACAGAATTAAGCTCAATCTGCTAACCCCTGACTGTCTCTCTCATCTCTTGTCATTCCTCCCTCAACCCCTCTAGGACTCCAGTCCCCACATGCTAAACATAGCAGACCCCCCATGATTCTGTGTCTACACAGGTCCTGTTCCTCTGCTGTCCGTGGAAGTAGGAAAAGAAACAGAGAGAAAAGCAAATTCCCGACCTTCAGTGCCTGCCTCCAATCCCTCCTGGGGTCCTCGGTTCCTGCCTTTGGGCTCTTTGATACCCTGATGTCGGGCTCTGTCTGGTCCTACATTTGTCTGTGAGATGCAGAGATCTCCTCTAATTCAACTCTGTACCTGCAGGGTCTGGAAGGCAGTGAGACAACTCACTCTTCCTCTCTAAGTGGAGCCAACCAGTGTAAGAAAGCTATCTTATATTTTAGGGTTTTTATTTTTTTTTTATTTTTTTAATTTTTTTTTTCAACATTTATTTATTTTTGGGACAGAGAGAGACAGAGCATGAACGGGGGAGGGGCAGAGAGAGAGGGAGACACAGAATCAGAAACAGGCTCCAGGCTCTGAGCCATCAGCCCAGAGCCCGACGCGGGGCTCGAACTCCCGGACCGCGAGATAGTGACCTGGCTGAAGTCGGACGCTTAACCGACTGCGCCACCCAGGCGCCCCTATTTTAGGGTTTTTAGATCCCTTTTTCTTTCCCTTGCTCAAGGTGACACTGGCAATACTCCTTTAAGTCACAGTAAAATACAATGTGCTCCTCAGGGCTGTAACTTACCATAAAGATTTTTGAAGTTCTAGTTTTCCTATATTAGCAAGAATTATTTATGTCAATTCCCTAAAGAAGCAGAGGTACTTTATCACCCCAATCATTTTCCATTTGCGTGAGATGCACAACAGGAATTTCCTTCTTTGTGCCAAACCCAGCAGTGCACAGGCTTTTTAGAAAGTAATTCATTCATTTGGAAATAGGAAGTGACAAGCGGTAATTGATCTACTTCAATTTGCTCTCACGGGAGATAGCTTTTATTTATTTGCCCCGTGGCCCCTTTCAATTTACTGTCTGTATTTTCTAGAAAAGTTTCATTTTATTTATTTATTTATTTTCAAATTCAACGAGGAGCAAATTTTAGACTATTTTAAATCACATGTGTAGACCTCTCTGTCTTAATCTCTACTTTCTTACTATAGCTGAATGTACGATTTTGGCAATTCCAATGCCTCTGTTTCTTGCCTTTGCTCTCGTCTCAGTGTGTTGTCCAACCTTGTTTATCCTCTGCTTTCCCTCCTCCACAGAGATTTTAATTTCGTTAAAATGTTTTTACTGTGGCTGTGACTCAAGCGGCTCAGCTAGCTGCAGAAACACGATGTCATTTAACATTCCAACCCACAGCCCAGACAGTTGCACATCAGGTCACTTGGAGCAGGACTGTTGAGACTGCTTTGTGACAATGATTGGCAACACCGGCTGCTGCAACACAGCCTGCAGAAAACCAGCTGGTATGCTAAGGGCAATAATTCCACTTTCGTTCCAGACTACAAATCAGAGCCGAGTTAACAGAAGTGAATGTTGTCACCAGGTGACAATTCGACACCAAAGCCACACTCTCGATTCCCTCTGTGTTGGTTGGATAAGACCACACCCGTTCATCAATCCATCTGCCATTCATTCAACTATACACAAAGCAGGCCTATTTAAGGATAGGAAGTATACAAAGGCAATGCTTAGGACACACAACAGCCCTAGCACAGCTCCTGCTACAAACATACCTGTAGTCTCCTGGAGAAGGTAGACTTCCAAAAAATATTGACAGGTGCGGGTGAGGTCCAAAACGGTGATCCGGGAAACCAAAGAAGATAGCGCCTGACTCTAAGAGGGAAACGAAAGATGAGTTAAAGGGGCTTACAGGGAAAGTGAGATTTGAAGTAAACGTTAAGGGATGGATTGGTATTTCCCAAAGAAGGAAAAGGATGGATGTATTCCCAGAGGAACATGTATAGAAAGGCAAGCGACTGCTGACAGCCGTGCCATTAACAAAAGCGAAGAAGAGGAGATACAGGTTTGGGCTGGATAGAAGGAATTCTGCTTTAGGAATATTTGCAGTTATGGGTAGTAGATTGAGGGCTCAGATGAGATTTGGGGCTAGAAATGGAGATCTGGGAGTAAGTCTCTACAGTTCATAGCGAAAGCCAAATGAGTTAATGAAATCACCTAAGAAAGTGCAGAGGGAGAAGAAAAAAAAGAGCCCACGAGTAAATCTAGAACAGCAACACTTTTTAAAGTGTACTTATTCATAAAGAGAGTAGGGTAGGGGCAGAGAGAAAGAGGAAGAGAGAGATTCCAAAGCAGGCTCAGTGCTGTCAGTGTGGAGCTCAGCATGGGGCTCATTCCCGTGAACCACGAGATCATGACCTGAGCTGTTTATGTCTGCTCCCCAGGTCTCTGCCATAGGCTTCAAATTGACGTTCAGTTGCATATTAGATTCCGACTGGACATTCCAAACATCCTATACTCAACACATCTAACACTTTGCTACTTGAGTCTCAAACTTGCTATTTTGCCTGTGTTCTATATGTCAGTTCATATCATTACCATCCACCTCATCTTTCAAATTAGAGCTTAATTTTGCTTTGAATCATTTCTCTCCTTCACCGCAAATGTACCTTTTCCTCTCAATTTCCATGCTCACTCTGTGCTATGAGCTGCCATTATTTTCTACTGCCGTAGTCAACCTCCTGCTTGACTCTCTCCCTGTTCTTTGTGCTGTTTCTATCCATCTACCCAGAGCTCGGAGAATTGTCTTTCTGCGTCTTGAATCTGGATATGTCACTTCCCTGTACAGAAAACTTAGCTCACTTCCTGCGGTCCCAGAATAAAGTTCAAGCTCTTTACATGGCAACAATGACCCTAAAAGATTTGCCTTCACTACCCACCTTGCCCCATCTTGTTTCTTGACCTTGCCACTGTGTATGCCTGCTCCATTCCCCGTGATCTCAGGGGAAGTAATGTGCTCCTAAGACTTTGTGCAAGCTGGTCTCCTTCCCTAGAATGTCCTTGGCCTTGCTCTACATGTTGAAAGTCCAGTACTCATTGGTTAGTTAGACTTAGACTCCACAGCCAGAATTGATCTTTCTCATCTCATGTGAACCTGAATATATAAAGTTCATCATAATGTGCCTTGCACTTGTACCCTTAGCTGTATGCTTTTGTTCTCAAGGAGCTGCAAGGTCCTTGAGAATATGAAACGTACCTTATGTCAACCTCTATCATTCTCCTGTCTAGCAAAACACTGGGAGATTAATACAGTGTTTGAATCGAGTTGTTATAACACAATATTATGAAAAGAACTCTGAAATTTTAGGGATCTATGTCCGTTAATCACAGCCAACTCTGAAAGGTCGAGAGAAATAGAAGAAACTATATATATATGCGCACTTTGTATACATACCTATATGTATCATATGTATTCTAAAATACCAGATTTTGGAGGAAAGTCAGTTATTGATTAGTTAAGACTAGTTAAAACTAGATTAGTTAAAATTTAGTTAAATCAGTTAAAATCTAGGGAAATTAGTTAAATTAGTTAAAACTAGATTAGTTAAGATTAGTTAAAACTAATATTTGATTAGTTAAGAGAGAGTCTGGGGCACCTGAATGGCTCAGTTGGTTAAGTGACTGACTCTTGATCTCAGTTCAGGTCTTGATCTCAGGGTGGTGAGTTCAAGCCCCGCCTTGGGCTCTGTGCCAGGCATCAGCCTACTTGAGAGAGAGAGAGAGAGAGAGAGAGAGAGAGAGAGAGAGAGAGTCTAAGCAAGTATGATGAAAATCATTAGTACCAACTTTCAATTCCCATTTTTCCAGCCCCCATAAAGTCCTGTCAGCACAATTTTACAGAAATGATGGGGGGAAAGCAGTGACTTTATCTACTACCTCCCAATCAATATTCTAGACGAAGTAGGGCAATGGATAGCAATGACAGATACTGGTAAGCAGCAGCCATGGGAAATCATGCTCATATCTATTGAATGGCAAGACTAATTCAATATTGAAAGTAAGAAAAAATATGAAATATAAAATTATTAACAAACCACAGTCTTGTCTTAGGATCACATGAACCCAGAACTCATTACTATTCTCCAACACATATCATTACTGACTAAGGTTAAATGGGTGAGCAAGCTTCTTCTGTAATGGACAAGAGGTTTTAAATTATTCCAAGAGAAACTCACCTTTAAAGAGTGTTTAGGGGCATCTGGGTGGCTCAGTCAGTTGAGCATCCAACTTTGGCTGAGGTCTTGATTTCACAGTTTGTGGGTTCGAGCCCCGCATCAGGCTCTGTGCTGATGGCTCAGAGCCTGGAGCCAGCTTTGGATTCTGTGTCTCCCTCTCTCTCTGCCCCTCCCCTGCTTGTGCTCTGTCTCTGTCTCTCTCTCTCCCTCTATCAAAAATGAGTTAACATTTAAAAAAATAAAATAAAAATGAGTGCTTCGAAATAACATTTCTTAAATTAAAAAATGTTAATGATTTATCTACTTTGTATGGGATGATGAAAATTATTTTTAAAAACCCCAAATCCAAACCAATTAGTGGAGTCTAATTTTAATAAAACTTCTTTTTTTAAAAAAAATCTCATTTTTCCTATTTAGTGTATGGTCTGGTAACTTAACAAGAGGTAATTTTTCAGTTGGGAATCTTGAAAAACATCACTGGAGATTTTTTTTTCATGTTTGGATCAAATAAATTCTCAGTTTAATATCCTGCTAGAGCTTTGTAGATACTGTTTTCTCCTTCTCAGTTTATCAGATGACAAATGTCTCCTGATACAAGCTTTATGCCATTCAACGATGGCTACGTGATGTCCTCACTACAGTCTTCCATGCATCAAAAACATGTTGAAATGTTAGCACTTCAAGAAAGCAACAGACCTCTCACTTTTCAGGTTAGTTGCCAGTGACGGGAAAGTTAAAGGAGAGATAAAAACAAGGATGTAAACTGGTTGAAGAACAGACGATCAGCAGAAAAAAAAAGAACAATCTTTCTGTGTAAAGCAAAGCACTGAAGGGATATGTGGAAAGCCGAGGGCTTCTCTGGAGCAGACTCTGAGATGACATGAGAAGGAGAATCTGGATTAAATCAAATCTCTCCTGATGGCTTTTTGGTAGTGACTAGGAAGTGTACAATTGAATCACATGATCGAACAGCACAGGATGATACTCTTACAAGATGACTGAGATCTGATGCGTTATCAGAACAAGCAGAATGGGCTGGGGGAAAGTCACGGACCAAATTCGTCCCAAGACTGTTCTGGGAATTATTGGGAAGCAGGCTTTCTCTTTCCATGGGGGGTTTAAATTGGTAAGATATACAGGTATCCCTGGCTTTTCAGAAGTTCGCACATGGCCACTTCACTTTTATGAAAGGCCTACGTTAGCACCTGTTTGAAAAGAAATCTGAAGAGAATTTTCCCTTTTATGCTAAAACGATAAAAGGAGAAAGAGGAAAATAGCATTCAGAGTTTGTTTTGCAATGAGCTGTGACGGAGGCAGCTCTCCCCCAGCAGTGAGAGCAGCCTCACCAAGATCTTTCCCCCAAGAACTACACTTAGCATCTCAGCAGCAAGCCTTCACAGCTTTGAACTGTGTCTGTGAGCATCTCTGTTTTATCTCCATTTATTACATTCATCCGTCAGCAAGATGTGTTTTAAGTTATCAGAAAAACATAAGAGAGTCGATTTGGGGGGTCTAGGAATGCTCAGAAACTTTCCTGCATAGATGAATGGTAATGCCTTCTTCCCTTTATACCATTCCAGCTTACGAAAGATTTCATAGGAACGCTCTATTTGCCAAAAACTGTATGGGGAGTTGTTGAACCTCCCTATGGAGAAAGTATACATGAAAATGAAGATACCAGTAGAGCAAAGGAGAGCTGAGAAATGGAGAGGGACGGAGTCCTCATTTTAACTTGGGAGCCAGCCACAGCTGGAGATTTTTCATTTTCATGAGTCAATAAATGCCCTTTCTGGCCTTAAACCAATGTGAGTTAGGGTTTCTGGCACATCACCTGAAATAATTCTAATTTTAAAAAATTTCCAGAAGCAGGGTTGTATTATCAAATTGCTTTGCCCAGAAGCTGTATCAAATACCTCACCACCGTCAAAGGTGTTTGAGTGCTTTTTCCATTGCATTTCCAGCATTAGATGTTGTTGACTTTGAGAATTTTTGTCGGTTTGGTTTTAAGTTTCATATTTTGTGTTTAGTTAACGACTAGAGAAGTACAACTTTTTCCATTTAATAAAGAGCATACACTTTCTTATTGTATATTGTCTGTCTTTTGCCTATTTTTCTCTATCAACCTTTATTTTCCCTGTGGATTGATTAAAGTGACTTAGCCCTCGACACTTGTGGAATTTATTTTTCCTCTGGGTTTTTTATTTTAAAAATAACGTTGCTACTTTTCTCATTATCAAATACTATTATGGCAGAAATTCAGAAACACCATAAAATATAGAGAAAAAACTAAAAATCACTTTTAAATGTTTATTTACTTTGAGAGAGAGCGTGTGGGGGAGAGGGTAAAGGGCAGAGAGAGAGGGATAGAGAGAATCCCACGCAGGCTCTGTGCTGTCACTGCAGAGCCCCATGTAGGGCTCCATCCCATGAGCCTTGAGACCATGACCTGAGCCGAGATCAAGAGCAGGATGTTTAACTGACTGAACCACCCAGGCAACCCTAAAAATCACTTTTGTTTTTTTTAAAAATTTAAAAATCTTTATTTATTTTTGAAAGAGAGAGACAGACAGACAGAGTGCACGCAGGGGAGGGGCAGAGAGAGAGGGAGAATCCAAAGCAGGCTCCAGGTTCTGAGCTGTCAACACAGAGCCTAACATGGGGCTTGAACTCACGACCTGTGAGATCATGATCTGAGCCAAAGTCTGATGCTTAACTGACTGAGCCACCCAGGCACCCCTAAAAATCACTTTTAATCCTATCACTCAGATATACTATACATTGGAGAAATTCCCTCTAAATTTATATATATTCAATATATTTACTAGAATATAAGTGTATGTGTGTGTGTTTATAGCTTGTTTTATCACTTAAGATTTTATCACAAGAACTTCTCCCTTATTCTTATTATTTCTCTAAATAGATCTTGGACTCTTTTAGAAACCTGGGAAAATTCATGGACTCGTTTTTCAGGGAAAAAAAAGTACATATACAGAAAAGTTCATCATTTCAAGAGGTTCTTAGATTCATGTATGGACTCCAGATTAAGAACTCTGATTATAAACATGGTACTTTGTATCTGCATAGCAGTCTCCTGTATTAGTGTACTCATTGATTTAACTACACTGCAACAGGCTTAGGATACAGACTTTGGGATCCAAAAGCTTGGGTTCCACTCCTGGCTCTCTCCCTAGTAGGCGATAACTTGCCAAATTTCTAACCCCATTAAGCCTATCCTAAGGGTTAAAGGAGATGGTCCATGCAAAGGCTTAGAAGATTGTCTGTATATAATACACACTCAATGTAGCTTTCATTAAAAAATTATTTTTTCAGGGCGCCTGAGTGGCTCAGTCGGTTAAGCGTCCGACTTCGGCTCAGGTCATGATCTCGCGGTCTGTGGGTTCGAGCCCCGCGTCGGGCTCTGTGCTGATGGCTCAGAGCCTGGAGCCTGCTTCCGATTCTGTGTCTCCCTCTCTCTGACCCTCCCCCGTTCATGCTCTGTCTCTCTCTGTCTCAAAAATAAATAAACGTTAAAAAAAAATTTTTTTTTAATTATTTTTTCTTACTGTTTCCTTATAATGAACACCTAGAAAAAGAATTGCCGGATCAAAGGAAATACACATTCTTAGGGCAATTGTTACTCACCAAGTTTCCTTCTCGAAAAGATATACCCCTGGCAGGATGAGAGACTGTCCAGTTAACAGCATCTTTGCCACAACACTATCGTATTTATTTCAGTATTTTCCAATAAAAATGGCATTTAATTGCTTTAATTTCTTTGGTTACTAGTGAGTGTGAATATTTTTAGAAGTATATGGTGATTAGCATTCCTTTCTGTGATCTTGTGTGTCTATTCGTATCATTTGCCTTTTTCCTATTGTGTTGTTTGTTTTCATTAATTTGTGAAACTATTTTGTAAATTAACAATATTAGCTCATGGGGCGCCTGGGTGACTCAGTTGGTTGAGCGACCTACTTTGGCTCAGGTCATGATCTCGTGGTTTGTGGTTTTGAGGGCCCCCGCCCCCCAATCCTGTCTGGCTCTATGCTGACAACTCAGAGCCTGGAGCCTGCTTCAGATTCTGTGTCTCCTTTTCTCTCTCCTCCTCCCCCACTTGTTCTCTGTCTCTCTCTCTCTCTCTCTCAAAAATAAATAAACGTTAAAACTTTTTAAAAATTAGCTCTG
Source organism: Puma concolor (assembly GCF_028749965.1). Lineage (NCBI taxonomy): Eukaryota > Metazoa > Chordata > Mammalia > Carnivora > Felidae > Puma > Puma concolor. The sequence continues at coordinate 166,507,349 of NC_141670.1, read as the reverse complement.
GATTTTATATGTTTCAAATATTTTTTTCATTTTGTAATTTGCATTTAACTTTTTTCCCTGCTGTCTTTACTGCTGTGCATAAAATGTTTATGTAGCCATATCTAGTGAGCTTCCCATTAGGATTTCTTCTGTTGCTTTTTTGCTTAGGAAGACTTCCCTTATCCAAAGATGATATAAATATGAGCCAAAATTTTTCTCCAGTATTTGGTTGTATCATCATCATTATTATCATTATCATTATTAACTCTTTAATGTATTTGGAATTATTTTTGGTGTTCGGTGTGCAACATAGTTCTAAATTTATTTCTCACCTCCCCAGCCCCCCATTGTATATTTTCCAGGTGCTATGTTGTTGTCTTGCCCTTCTATATATTCTCTCTCCTCTGGATGGGCCGGACCCTCCTTGGTGGCAGCAAGAGTAAAAGAAAGGTAATTGAGGAGGCTACACCAGTAACATACCTGATTGTGAGCTCTGTTTTCTACTCCTGGGGTTTTCTTCCAGTGAAGGAGATCAGAAAGAAGAGGGAGGCTTTCTTTACATTGACAATAACTACATCAGGAGGAGAGATGACCACTCCGCAGGCCCCAAGAAGCCCCCAGAACTGCAGGTTTACTGTGAGCCTGCTGATTTACAAGCCAGGCCCATCCCTTTCTGCTTTTTGCTCTTTGTCCATGGCATAAATCACCTCCCATATCCCTCCCCAAACCAAGACGGGAGCTAGTTGGATGAGTTGGGCTGCCTCTAATTACCGCTTATTGAATTTGATTGTGGATTTTAATATCATTAACACAAGGAGGGGGCAAAAACAGGGGCGGTGTCTACAGTTAGGCTTCAGCTGGCCCTCTGCCATTTGTGTTCTTGGCTAATCTCATCCTGTGGTTTAAAGAATGTGAAGGCTCAGCAGGGGCCCCTCCTTAATTTGTCTGTTTCTCCGCGGGTCTCCCCTGGATATACTTACTTAAAGAAAGTATTCGGGTGACGTGTTTCATTGTATATCTGAGTATCTTTGTTTTGCTTACATAAGCCTGAATGAACACCTAGAATATTTTTGGTCATGTACCACTTCCTTCAGAGCTCAATAGATGTCACTGCATGGTTTTCTTGGCTCTACTGTTTTAGGAAAGTATGACAGTACGTTACTTTCCTAAATGCTTGCGCAGCTCTGCCCTCATGGAATTTAAGGTCTAATGGAAAAAAGATACTTTATTTGTGACTAAGAATGCAATACGCTGTGAATGTAATCTTATTTTTCACATTCTCTGTCATTTTCATGAGATTTGGAGAGGAGAAAAGATAAACACGTGGGCTCAGTCCACCACTGGGAAATGGAAGTCACCCAGTCTCCTCTGGTGTCAGAAAAGTGGGGAGGGACAAGTTCCTAGGGGGAAGAATCCACTCTGGGGTCCTGGCCCCATGCAGTCTAGCCCTGAGCTAAGACTTCTATCTAGAAAATCCTCCTGTTGGCTTTCGCAACTCACCCGGCTTTGGCTTTATGGTGTCTCCAGACAGGTATAGATGCCTTCTCAAATGGCTCCACCTCCCTGGTATGCAGCGAGCTCCCTCTCTTTGTAGATGCCTCTGGTGACTGAAAGTTGCTGAGCCAACAGTCCTGTGAACTCTAAATCTGATTTGTTTGGGGGATAAACCTGTCCGAGGCAGGGAATCCCACCACTTTATTTCTTTCTAGTCCTTTAATCCCAATGCCGGGCTGTGCTCATAACACTTCATAAATTTATGGCCACGGAGATATCCTCTCCCCAACTGCCAGTAACTCCCAAAACACATTTTCCACAGAGCCTTTTCTTAGCAGAGCTCTCCAGGGTCCTCGTTAAGGACATATCAGATGCACATTCATCCAGACACTACCTGTGGGTTTGGCTGCCGAGGCTGAGACTTCCCTGCACCTCAGATTCCTCACGTGTAAGAACGAGTTAACAGCATCTCTCAAGGCTCTGCTGTGACAATCCAGTGAAATAATGCACACGCACTTGCCAACCCCCCAGTATTGTTATTACTTTCTACTTTGAGTCTGAACGCATTTTATTTAAAAACTGTTAGCAAATTACGTAAAGATTACTTAAAAAAAATTTTTTTTAAGAATTAAAAAAAAAAAAAAAACCTGTCAGTAAATGAAAGCCAGATATTGTGTCTTGCTACCAGAGAACCGCTCACATTAAGTCCGGGACCCTTCTCGATGCTCAGGGTTGCAGGCTCTTCGAACAGTGTATACAGTTCATGTGCATGCATTGATAAGCTTCGTGTGTGTGTGTGTGTGTGTGTGTGTGTGTGTGTGTGCGCGCGCGTGCGTGTCTCCAGATTTCATTATGAAATGGGCAGAGCCCATCACAGAACTTGATCGGCAGCCAGGCACGGTTTTTCTTCTTGTCCTTTGTCAGCTCTTTGTTCCGCCCCTGGCTGCACTCTAACAGAACCACTTACTGGTGATTAAAAGGAGGGACCCGGCGGCGGGGCGGGGCCTGCCAGGCGCCGGGGCCGGGCGATTGGGTTCACCCTGGGGGGCTGCGCTTTAAGTGCCGCCAGCGGAGGACCCCCCCCCCCCCCACCTCCCGCAGCACCCGACGCCGCAGAGACGTCAGCGGCGCGCAGTCCGAGCTCCGCACCTAGCTTCGCCTGCGGCTGCGGACCGACGGACAGGCGGACGCGGGCAGGTGGCACCGCAGGACGCGGGCAGAGGCGCGCGGGGCCGGGGAACAGCGGAGCCGCGGCCGCCCGCCTCGGCGCCATGGACGGCCCCGACAACGCGACGCTGCTCTTCACCCCGTCCTCGCTGCAGCCGGACAACTACACGCTGTCGCCCAATGCCAGCAGCCTGAGCGCCGGCCCCGACCTGCCCGTCACCCCTGCCTCCAGCGCCGGCCCCAGCCCCGGGCTCAGCCTCGCGCCCAGTCCCGGCGTCGGTTTCAGCCCCGGCCCCGCGCCCACCCCAGAGCCGACGGCAGGCAGCTCGGCGGGCGTCTCGGCCAGCCTGGGCCCGTCCCTGTTCCCCCACTCCTGGGCGCACCCCCAGACCCCGTTCTGGGACACGCCGCTGAACCACGGGCTGAACGTGTTCGTGGGAGCCGCCCTGTGCATCACCATGCTGGGCCTGGGCTGCACGGTGGACGTGAACCACTTCGGGGAGCACGTCCGCCGGCCCGTGGGCGCGCTGCTGGCCGCGCTCTGCCAGTTCGGCTTGCTGCCGCTGCTGGCCTTCCTGCTGGCCCTGGCCTTCTCGCTGAACGAGGTGGCCGCCGTGGCGGTGCTCCTGTGTGGCTGCTGTCCCGGCGGGAATCTGTCCAACCTCATGTCCCTGCTGGTTGACGGCGACATGAACCTCAGGTACGGGCTGGTCCTTAGGCGTCTTCTCCTGCCAAGCAGCCGCGCTTAGCCGCGGGTTTCAGACGGAGAGGAAGGAGAGGCGGTTGGAGAGAGGCGTGGGAGAGGGAAGACGACAGTGCAGCGAGGGGTTGACGCCCGGGCTTTAGAAGCCAAGGCGGACGTGAAGAGGTAGTGCTGTGGGGGGGGAGAAACCTAGACGGGAACAGGGCTGCCGACTGCCTTGGGGTTTCCTGCACAGCTCTCGGACCATCCTTCTGCAGTTTGGGCTGTCAGCGCAGGTCCTCGGCCTCTAGAAGACAAAGGGAACTGGGAAGCCTGAAGCTAGGACTCTCCGGAAATGCAAAAGCAAAATAGGGCTATTGGCCCCGATAAAGACAGTGATCTCATACAGAGGACAATATAATTGAGTTCCATCCAACAAGTCGTGTTCAGCAGCCTTACCACGTCTAACAGGGTGCTTTGGAGGATGAAAAAAAAGAAAGATGTTCTTGCCCTCAGAATCAACCAGACTGTAGCCAGCTCAATAGGCTTTATAAAGCCAGGGGCAGCAGTCCTGAGATCCGACCCCACCCCCACCCCCACCTCCCCATCCTGGGGTTCATGTTTCAGTTGGGCTTAGGGGTGTTGTTCTCTTGGCACCGATGAAACAGGTTCTCACCCCTGACTTCAGACTCCAGATTTGCAGTCTCGTTCTTTCTCCTGTATCCAATGTGCAAGAGAGACTGTTGGCACAGAGCCCATTCTGAATTCTGTTCATTCCCCTTTCTGCAGCATCATCATGACCATCTCCTCCACGCTTCTGGCCCTAGTCTTGATGCCCCTGTGCCTGTGGATCTACAGCCGGGCTTGGATCGACACCCCTCTGGTGCAATTACTACCTCTGGGGGCAGTGACCCTGACCCTCTGCAGCACTCTCCTCCCTATCGGCTTGGGGGTCTTCATTCGATACAAATACAACCGGGTGGCGGACTACATTGTGAAGGTAAGGTCACTCGTAGAGAGTCCTTGGTCTCTGACCCCTGGCTGAAATGCTAAGAAGTTTGGGAAAGAGGGATAAACTTGCATGGATAAACTTAAAAAAAAAAAAAAGTTTGTGCCACAAAGAAAACTTCTACCTTTTGCAGTTTCAAAAAACTCATAGCTTTAATTAAAACATAACTTAATTAAAAAGAGCATAAGTGAGCAATTAGTATTCACAGGAGGAAACATATCAGGAGGGAGAGAGATGAGAGTGCCATTAAATGGCAACATATTGTCCACTAACGAATCGTGGCGTTACTAAAAATCAAAGCAGGTGAAGTGAAATTATGTGAATTGAACTTGAGCAGTGTTTTAGAAATGCATTCCTATGTTTTAAAAAAGTGGAACTCTAATTCTGAGAAATTGTGCAGAAGGTTTCTTTAAAATGTTTTATTAATTTTCTAAAAATAAGTTGACCCTAATAGGACCAAAAGTAATTTAAAAATCACATTGAGGGAATATCATACAATGCACAAAATATTGACTTTAAAAAGGCACAAAATAAAACTGGGTCCTGGATAAAGAATGCAGAATATAGTACTGTTATTAAATCTGTGTGTTTCTTTTCCCTTCCCCATTGCGGTAACGCATGTGGTTTCTAAGGCTAGTGAAAGAACGAGGATTCCTATTATTTTGTGCAATATTTCCAATGTTGCTTTGTTTTAAAAAAAATGATACCTTTTGTAGCAGTAGAGATTTTGTTAATTGTTGACTGGAGAAAAAATGTAAATATTTGTCAACTAAGCTTTCTTTGAAAACTCAAAAATAGTAAATAAGAGTAAACCATGAGAAGGACTCTCAGTTTAGGAAGTTACTCAAATAAAACACATAACTAATTACTGTAAATGCACAAATTCATTTAGCCAAGTGAAGAGAAAAAGAGTTTCCCCAATGTTTCAGTTATGTAGATTTAAAGACATAATCTTTTGTGTTTTACTTATATTAAATACATTAATTTTAAATAATTAATCCAAAATTTGATTATTCAAAGGAGCTAACTTTTATTAACATGAAAAATAATGGGTTCTTTTGCAAATATAGCCAGCCATGAGTAAAATTGTGCTCTGTAATAAACATATATATTTTAAATGTAATAAATTTATATGTACATGTAAATATGCATATATTTTATATGTTATACATAATATACCCATAGATAATCTTAAGATGCATTAAGAACTTATTAAGCTTAATCATTAAACTAATACTACAAGATCTTAGGAATTCTAAGGGAAAATCAAATAAGTTATTCCCATGCTAAAAACAGATAAATATATTTAAATAATAGACAATTCAACAAGATTGGGTAACTTTGAGTTTAAGGTGAACCTATTCTTACTCCTTAACCAGAACATTCATAAGGTATGTTTTATAACACTTTTACACTTTTGCAAACACTTTAAAATGAGCATTCAATGTCAGTGCTCACCCAAATGATTTAAAATAGTTCAAAAGAAACTTTGGTGCCAGTATTTTCACAATGAAGAATCAGATTTCCTGTCAAAGCTTTTGATGTGGACACACTTTGAAACTTAATATCAGAAAAGTTTTAGGGGTTCCTGGCTGGCTCAGTTGGTAGAACATGAGACTCTTGATCTTGGAGTCGAGAGTTCGAGCCCCACATTGGGTGCAGAGATTACTTTTAAAAAAACTTTTGATTTATAATAGTTTGTTTGGTTTCTGCCATTGTACCTTTGTAGCATGAGCGCCTTATATAATAAGTATTTTAGCACTCTCTATGGTAGACTTTTTACCAGCCCAGATACATTTTAAGTAATTTTTTAAAGATTATAAAGTATATGCCAGTCCCACAGACTGCAGAGGGGTTTCGCCTCAAATATCCAGTGAACCAGAATCAGCACTTAAGCTGTTCTTTTGGATCTCTAGTTTCCCTCACAAACACCTCCTACCCCATTAAAAAAAAAAAACAAAAAAAAAACACACAAAAAAAAACTAGCTAACTACTAATCTAAAGGAGAATGAAGAGAGGAATTTTTAGGTTTCCACCTTACTATTTACATAGCTTGTCTTATTTGAATGAGTGAACTATATCAGCCAGACATCAAGATGACAGTGTTCTATACAGTCAATTGTACTGTATCTAAACTCCATTATATGTAAGAATTCCTAAACATCATTAGAGATGTATAGGTGGGATGTTGCTCGTAAATAGATGAAAAAGGGGTGTTGCAGAATTGCAAAGAATTCCTCACATCTTGTTTGTTTGTTTTTTTTCACTTACATAATCTAAGAGTTGGTGATTGTTTCAGTGTTGCTATCAATTCTCTGAGATATAAAGTATTTTCAAGTTTGAAAATATCACATACTAAGTTTCGTACTTAAAACAATTTTTTTAAATTTATTTGAGAGAGAAAGAGAGCGAGCAAGCGCAATGGTGGGGGAGAGGGGCAGAGGGAAAGAGAGAATCTCAAGCAGGCTCCACACTCAAGTGGGACTTGATCCCACGACCCTGGGATCATGACCTGAGCCAAAATCAAGAGTTGGACTCTCAACAGACTGAGCCGCCCAGGTGCTCCTTTATAAACGTTTTTTTAAAATTTATTTTATAAGTTGCATACATTTTAGTGGCTTTTTATCTCATGGGTTAAACCAGAGATCAACCAGAGATATATCTCTTATGGAAAACATGGGGTCCTGTTCAGGGAAGGTAATTTTTCTTTTCCTCTCTCTGTTCATCAGACCATACTTGGTATATCAGGCTTTATTCTAACTGCTGTTTAGAAGAGGCACATTCACAAATTAAATACATGTTCTGAACAGTCAGGACTCCCACCACAGAGTTATGTGAAAGTCTAGAGACAATCTGCTGGAGACGAGTAGCCTTTTCTTCCTGTTTTTTATTTTATTTTATTTTTTTTATTAAAAAAAAATTTTTTTTCAACGTTTTTTATTTATTTTTGGGACAGAGAGAGACAGAGCATGAACGGGGGAGGGGCAGAGAGAGAGGGAGACACAGAATCGGAAACAGGCTCCAGGCCCCGAGCCATCAGCCCAGAGCCCCAGAGCCCGACGCGGGGCTCGAACTCACGGACCGGGAGATCGTGACCTGGCTGAAGTTGGACGCTTAACCGACTGCGCCACCCAGGCGCCCCTCTTCCTGTTTTTTAAAACAGAAGTCTGGTCTGTGCTGCTCCTGAGGGTCTATCCAAGACGATGGCTAGTTGTTAAAGAAAGCAGATTGTCCCTAGACATAAGGACAGGCCTCCAAACAATCAGAACTGTCCAGCTAGGATCTGGACTCCTCCTGATGAGGTGACCTATCCATCCTCAGAAGTGCTTTGTCAAAGACTGCTTAGGGCAAAGATCTCCATTTTGTGTGTGGGGTGAGGCTACATGGGTCTCTTCTCCCAAGAACCGAGGATTCTCTTGCCTGAATTCCTTTCCGACTATCTTGTTTCTGACGGCTTGTCGTTTTCTATTACTAGGTCTCCCTGTGGTCTCTGCTAGTGACACTGGTGGTCCTTTTCATAATGACTGGCACCATGTTAGGACCTGAACTGTTGGCGAGCATTCCCGCAAGTGTTTACGTGGTAGCCATTTTCATGCCCTTGGCAGGCTATGCCTTGGGCTATGGCTTAGCTACTCTCCTCCGTCTTCCGCCCAACTGCAAGAGGACCGTGTGCCTGGAAACAGGGAGTCAGAATGTGCAGCTCTGTACCGCCATTCTAAAACTGGCCTTCCGGCCGCAGTTGATAGGAAGCATGTACATGTTCCCTTTGCTGTATGCCCTTTTCCAGTCCGCAGAAGCAGGGATTTTTGTTTTAATATATAAGGTGTATGGAAGTGAGATACTACACAAGCGAGATCCTCTAGATGAAGATGAAGATACAGACGTTTCTTACAAGAAACTAAAAGAGGAGGAAATGGCGGACCCTTCCTATGGCACAGTGAAAGCTGACAATTTAATTATGATGGAAACCACTCAGACTTCTCTCTGAACATGGAGATACAGAGGAGTTTCTATCTTGCTGAAATGTTACTTCATATTTATGATGTTTTTCGTCTGTGGTAGTGAATGTGGTTGACATAAAGGGTAACACATGGTTCACATTATCATACATGTAACAGTTATGACCTTCTTCCCGTTGTAAGGTTGTATTGGTGTATTAACCAAGCACTTTCGCAAATTACACATCAATGTCATAATACAACTTGCACCCGGGACTGCTGAAGTAAAGCCTGAACATGTTCATGTGCTCTTTGGTTTTTATCATTACCAATTTCTAGGACTGTTTCAAATACATACACTCTTAGAAAACAGGGTCTTGGAAATGCAGAATTTGGGTGCACTCTTATGGTAGTAAAAACAAGTTTTGTTTTTGTTTTTGTTTTTTTTTTTGGTAAAACATAACTTGTAAAGCAATTTGTAAACCATAACTGAGTTGAATGTAATTGTTGTTAGAAAAAAAAAAAGTGCTTGCTCCATGTAGAAATACCTGACAATGTTGAATTTTGATCTGTATTCAAAAAATCCCCAAACAGGTCAACTAAACAATGAAATACAGTATTTTATTGTCAAACCTGTATCAAATCAGAAAAAAATACATTAATGCATTTGATTACTTGACCTGATATCTATTAGTAATGAACAGCTATCATTCCCGCCCCCCCCCACCCCCCCAGGGAACAAGGTATTGTCTTCTCAGCTGGGGACTGATTTTGTCTCTGCACTTATGTAACACACCCCAAATCAATCTTTTAGAGGGATGGTTTGCTTAGGAAAAACTGTAGTAAGATCCACCCCAGAGAAGAACAATAGACTCTCCGCTTGAAGTGGAGGGGAGGAGAGGACGTGCTTCAGGGTCGAGAAGAGAAAACAATGAGCTCAGATGTGGATGCTTTGAGTGCTGTCCCTGTGCACCTGCCCAAAGCGTTCAGTGGGTAGACTTCTCAGAGCAGTTCTGAGATCATTGAACTAGAACCTGAGATCCTAGGTAACAGACCCAAAGCAGTTCCCCAAACCTTTGCGTGTTTGCTCACTAGCCAGACACGGACACCTGGAACAATCAAGGTATGGGGACCACCTGGCGCAGCTAATCGGGGTGATTGCGCTCTCTTGGCCTCCTCCTCACCTCGGGCAAGCTCACTTACCAATCAGTTGTTGCATCGCAAAGAAAGCAACCTTTCCAGATCGTGTCTGGGTGTTTGTGCCGGCCCCCAGGCGTGGTAAATTTCCACACAGCGAAGGTCAGGGACAGGCCACCTCGGCGCGGACCCGGGGACCCGAGCGGGCGGCGGGAGAGGTGCGGCTGGCCGCGCAGCGCGGAGACACGCGGTGGGGCCGGCGGCCGGCAGCCTATTTAGGGCAGGGCGTCTGCGGGAGCTGCCGGGGCTGCGCTTATGGCTGCCCCGGGGGACGAGGTGCTGGACGGCTACATGCACCCGGCGTGCGTCCCCTACTCGTACCCGTACCCCTACGCGCCCACCGCCAAGGGCAAGGGCGAGGCGGGCGGCTGGCGGCACCGGGGCGGGGGCTACGCTCCCGCGTCCTCCTCCGCGTCGTCCTCCTCTGCCGGGGCGGCCTTGCCGGCTTTCCCGGGCTGCGGGCAGCTGACGGCCGCCGAGTATTTCGACAGCTACCAGCGGGCGCAGCTCATGGCCCTCCTGTCGCAGGTGAGCCCGGACCTCGGCCCGCGGCCCCGCAGGGCCAGCAGCCGGGACGTGGCGGTGCAGGTGAACCCGCGCCGCGACGCCTCGGTGCAGTGCTCGCTGGGGCGGCGCACGCTGCCGCGCAGGGTCCGCGACTCCGGCCCCCCGGCCGGGCCCGGCACCGAGGGCGCGGCGGGCGCGGGCGGCTCGGGGTCCCCGCAGTCGGCGCGCCGGGGCCCCGAACAGGGCAGCCCCCCGAGCGGCGCCCCTCGGACCGTGCGCTTCCCGCGCACCGTCGCCGTGTACTCGCCCGTGGCCTCCCGCCGCCTCACCACCTTCCTGGAAGGGGCCGACGGCGCGGCGGGGGAGCAGCGGCCCGGGGCGCCCGAGGGAGAGCGAAGGACCCCGCCTCCGAGGCCCCGAGGCCCCGAGGAGGGAGAGGGGTCGGCGAGGAAGGCGCCCCAACGGTCGCAGTCCGAGGAGGAGGAGGAGGGGGACGACGACGCGGCCCAGGCCGCGGTGCGGAAGAGCTGGGAGCCGCCGGGCGCCGGGCTGCAGCCGCGGGAGGCCCGGGGTGACGAGGCGGCCCAGCGGCGCCCGCCCAGGGGTCTGGAGCAGTCCCCGCCGGTGGGGCAGGCCCGGGACGCCGCGGGCCAGAGGTCGTCGCCGCGGAGCCCCGAGCAGGCCAAGGAGAGGCCGCGCTTCCAGGTGAGGCTCAGGCGGCTGGAGGGAACTGACTCGGGAGGGCCCCGGGGGTGTGGTCTCCTCCTGGATCCTGTCGCTGCCCTCGCCGGGTGGCTGCTCGCGCACGTGGAGGCGCCAGCTTTCTCAGGCGCACGCCAAGCCTGTGTGGCTCTTCGCAGCCGCTCCCAGCAGCTGGTGCCCCTCCAACGGCAGAATTCAGGGAGTGCGGCCTGATTGTTGTTGCTGGCGGTTGTGGAACGTGGGCTCCGCAGGTTGGCGAGGGAGGCGCCCTGATAACACTCTTATTCTGAGCGTATTTACTGTATAAAACCCTGACTGTGGGCACGTGGTCCAGTGTGGATTTCGCGTTTGGACGATCTAGGAGGGGTACTCAGCAGATCAGAAGGAGAACTTGCTGGCAGGGAGAACCGATTCCCAAGGATCCTACTCTATCTCGATGCAATATGGCAAAAGCCGTAACGGTCATTTCCTGGGGTCCTGCCTGGTCAGCTCTCCCCTGATTCTTGCCTGAATCTTCCAAGCTTCCACCGGGAGCTAGAGCTATGAATGGTCTCCCTTGGGATTTTTTTTTTCTTGCTCCTAGAAAGCACCCTTATTCAGAAACTCGACACTGCTAAAGCGTTTGGGCCTTCGGCTGTTGTGTATTGCGGCCTGAGCGCAGCAGGTTTGGAGCGCCAGCTGAACCCTAAAGAGCTGGCGTGTGCTGAGGGAAGTGGTAACCCTGGGAAGTGGAAAGGCAGGGGTAGAAAGAGGCCTGGAGGCCTCCTTTGGGGTCGGCCCAGGGCTGTTGGGGGCAGGGGAAGAGCGGAGGAGTGAGTGGAGCTCCACAGAAGCTATGTGTAATGTAAACCACGTGTGATCTTCAGTCGTACCTGTCCTGGGCCCGCGTTTGCTCCCCTATGAAATTGTGGTAGAATTGGCAGGAACTTCAGAGCGCACTTAAAGGTCTGACTCCAAGCACTTGTTCATAATTTGTTTCTCACCAGGAGGGAAGAGGAGAAGCTTAAGAATAAGGCAGTACTACTTTAGTTCATGTTAAATATGAATTCTGGCTTATCCACAATAGATTCCTAGCACTGTTTGGAAATTGAACTGGCAGCACAGAGAATGGACTTCTGAGTGAACATCTTTAAAGTGTCTTAGGACACAGAATCTTCCTCCTTTTCTTCAGCTTAACCACTTTCACATGTGTGTGTTCTAAAATTAGACTTTATCCTACAGAGAATCTGTAGGTTTAGAGATTTAAAGAATTTAAAGATTTTAAAGAATTTAAATTTAAAGATTTAAAGAATCTCCAGGTTTAGAGAAGCCTAGATGTTTGGCTTTTCCCTTGCGTGTCAGAGGGAAAATACCTACTTAGCAACTTGCTTAGTGGTTTGCTTTATGAACCAAGCTAATCTGGAATACATTTTTAGGCTCATGCTCGCTTCTGTGCTTGATTAAGCTATTAGCTCCCCCAATGACTACATTGGAGAGACCAATTCAAACCTTGAGCCTGCTTTCCTCCGTGATCTGGAATGCGGTTGCCAATTTTGAATAGCAAACCGATCCTTCGCAGCTTCTGAAATGAAGGCTAATTTAGATATCCTGTGGGTTAAACTCTGCTGTCTTTTTGCTCAGTTCTTAGAGCAGAAGTATGGCTACTATCACTGCAAGGATTGCAACATCCGATGGGAAAGTGCCTACGTGTGGTGTGTGCAGGGCACCAACAAGGTAAGAAACACCAAGGAACTGGCAGCTTTTTTTTTTTTAAGTGTGAGACAGAGCATGAGCGGGGGCGGGGCAGAGAGAGAGGGAGACCAAGAATCCCAGGCAGGCTCCGTGCTGTCAGCACAGAGCCCAACACCGGGCCTGAACCCACAAAACAGGGAGATCATGACCCGAGCCGAAAGCGAGTCGGACGCTTAACCGATGGGGGCACCCAGGTGCCCCTGAACTGGCAGCTTTTTGACATTGAGTGTCGAGAGGGTTTTGCTTTAAGTGTTTTCCTCTCTCATCACAGGTTTACTTCAAGCAGTTCTGCAGAACTTGTCAGAAGTCTTACAACCCTTACCGAGTGGAGGATATCACGTGTCAAGTAAATTGAATGTTCACATTTTGTGTCTGAACTGGGTAGTTGGTAGAGGGTTTGGGTGTAGTTTCTTGAAGGGATTTCTTTAAGGAGGCTAGGTTCCTAGTGACCTAGGTTTTGACTGCTTTTCGGTGGAGATTATGGAAATAATACTCAACTGGGAAACGGGGTCTTGGGGTCTTGTTTCCTTCCGGTCATGTTCATCTCCTTAGAGCCTATTACCTCACCTGCAACATGGAAGAAGGTCTGCCTTACCTGGTACTCAGTCAGTCTAACGTGAGAAAGCAGATCAAAAACCGAATACGTCTCTACTAATGTGAGGTGGTGAAATTTGTCTGTTTAGCCCAAATGCTTTTTATGAGGCACATACCCAAGTTAGGGTATTTAGGAGAAGCATGGGTTTCAAAGTTTGTCTTGCCTGAGTGCTGGCAAAGGGAGGATGACTTCTGTTCAAGTAAATCTAAGCTGCCCAGCTTTCTGGGGCTAACTAGTAACATTGCTGGTTTACTATTAACTGTAAGCTGCACTGTGCTCAGGGGCTTAGATAATCTAAGAGGTGACTGAACTTGCCTGTTAGCACACAGCTAGTGGAGCCTGATGTGTCCGTTGACACAGCCTAATCCGTGCGCTCCAATCAGGTTGGATGTTGGAAGCCTCACACGCTACGGTGGGGGGAGGGAGCCCAAGTGTGGGAAAATGGTGTCAACCCCCTTTGATCGGGGCAGAGCAGGGTCAGGTTCTAAAGTGGGATGGATCCCTTAACTGCTCGCTCTCACCTCCGTGGTTGCTGCACTGCTTTCAGTGTCCGATTCGGGTCAGTTGTAGCAGGTGGAGGTGAGGGCAAGGTCCGTCCCCGCCCCTAGCTGCCCCCCTCCCGCCCCTAGCCGCCCCCGCTGCCCCCAGCCGCCCCCCCCCTCCCCTGGTGCCAGGCTTGACCCACAGCTTGCTCCTAATCCCTGGCCTCACACCTTAGCTTTCCTCGTCTGACTCCTCTCCCATGCTTGCTTCTTCTCCACCCTTCAAGTGCAGGAAGAGCTTTCCTTTTAGATAACTGTATTTCAAAAAGTTCACAAGTCCAAACTGAATCCTATGCAACATGAGACCACGACCACCTGGTTAAACACCCTCTATTCTTTGTCCTCCCCTTGCTGGAAGGGGTGCAGACAGAACAAGATTAGCACAGGGCCTTGCTTAGAGCGTGTTCAGTAAGTGTTTGGATGGACTAGGAAAAATAACTTTGAAGTTTGAGGAAGTGACCATGGGTTTATCTTCTGTATGTGCTTCTCACTTTGGTTTTTCAGAGTTGTAAACAGACTAGATGCTCCTGCCCTGTAAAACTCCGCCACGTTGACCCTAAAAGGCCCCACCGTCAAGATTTGTGTGGGAGATGCAAGGGCAAACGCCTATCCTGTGACAGCACTTTCAGCTTCAAGTACATCATTTAAATGAATGTAAACGGATGGGCCAACTTGAACGTGAGCTAGTGAAGCAGACACGTTAGCTTTTTTCCGTGCTCCTTCCTTATGCCTCTCCTTCTCAAAATACTTCATGAAAGGCTGTATTTTTGACAGAGCCTTCAAATAAAAGTATTGCAAAACAATTGATAAATTGCAGAAGATCTTTTTTTTTTAAGTTGAAAGCTGCTCATGCTAACAGTCTGGGTCTGTCACTTTGTTAGAGGGCCTCACAGCTGTCAGGTTTCCTGCTTATGTGTGTCTGTAGGGCTGAAGCTTACAAGCAAGATGCTGATTGAATGAACAGCCATGTCACCATTAAAGTCGTTTTTCGGGTGAGGTGGAGTTAGAGTGAGGCCTTAATGTATGAGGAGAGTTAGGGTTCTGACTCTGGGTTGCCCCCCGAGCGGCTGGCTAGCTGTGGGTGGCATCTAGTGGGGAGGGAGGCTGTGAACCACATGGACTGGTTGATCACAATTTCACATAGGGTACAGGTGGGGACCAGAACGGGGTGGCCATGGGCAGCTTCTTTAAGACTTCAGGTGGTAACTTAAAAATAAGCCTATTAAATGTACTTGAAGATTTCAAGTTAACCGACTACTTAGGCTAGGTCCTTGTCCTGTAGTTTGTATAACTGCAAACTAACATAGGAAATCGTATCCTAGCTGCACCTGCCGGCTTTCTACAGGACTCCCAAGAAAATACTAAGGCCCTGCTCCCAGAGCTCTCCTGCTTGGGGATGGCAGTTTGTCTAGAGCCCTCAGGGACTTGTAATGAAATCAGCTGAGGGTTGTTGGTTTAATAGTTATGGAAACCACATAACTGGAACCAGTTACTAATTATGCCTCTTTCCGATTTTTTTTTTTTTTCCTTGAAGTTGAGAGAGAGAGACAGAGGATCTGAAGTGGGCTCTGTGCTGACAGCAGCAAGCCCGATGTGGGGCTTGAACTCACAAACTGTAAGCTCATGACCTGAGCCGAAAGCACATGCTTAACCAACTGTGCCACCCAGATGCCCCTTCCTTCCAATTTTCTTATCCCATTTAAGTTAACCCTTATGACCTTAGCAATGTCTGTTAAGATCTTGGATGCTTGGGTGTAGACAAATGTGAGGAATAAGGAACCTAAACGGAGTTTGAGGTCTCTTGAACCCTTAGAGCAATGGGAAGTCCCCTCAGACTTCATATGGACTTAGGAAGGTGCTTGTGAAAACAGAGTCCAAGGCCCCTATCCCTACTGAATCACTATCTGGGACTGAGGCATTTTAACAAGCACCCTGGGGATTGCTTATGGAATTGAAGTATGGAACTACCACCTGGGTCAGGCTTGTACTTTGCAAAAACACGGATGTGGCCTCTGCCCTTATGGAGCTTCCAGTGTAGTGAGTAGATGGCCATTATTTTCTGCATTGAAAAAAAAAAAAAGAACATGGAGTTCCTGCCACCTAATAGGAAAGAGCTACTTGGTCAATTGATAGAGGCCTGTGATAGAGGATCATATTTAGGGAGGTCAGGGGAACACTTGCCTGAAAAATGACTCTTGGGCTGACCTGAAGTTTGGGTGAGTTGAATTAGTTGAAGAGGGGAAGGAGAAACTTTCCAGACCAAGGTAGCATGTGCAAAGGCCCAGTGGCAGTGAAAACCAGAAGGAAGCCAAAGTGGTAGAATGCTGTGGAGGACAAGGATGAGCATGATGGCAAGTGACAGTATGCCCAGACTGGGGGGATTTTTTAGGCCTTGCTCAGGAGGACTGGTCTTTGTCCTCAGAATTCACTAGAAGGTTTTAAAGCCATTAAAGCTTTTTTTTTTTTTTTAAATTTTTTTAACATTTATTTATTTTTGAGACAGAGACAGAGCATGAACGGGGGAGGGGCAGAGAGAGAGGGAGACACAGAATAGGAAGCAGGCTCCAGGCTCTGAGCCATCAGCCCAGAGCCTGATGCGGGGCTCGAACTCACCGTGAGATCGTGACCTGAGCCGAAGTCGGACACTTAACTGACTGAGCCACCCAGGCGCCCCAAAGCCATTAAAGCTTTTTAACAGGTGTGTTAAAAAGAAATAATCACTCTAGCTGTACAGTGGATGAATGACAGCTCTAGGTGTGGGGGAGGGCGATGTTCTAACACCCGTTCCTACTGGTTTGGTTGAGGGTAGGGACAGGGAAACTTATTTGTGCAAGTGCACTCAGTAAACACTTGCGGAATGAGTGAGGGGACAATAGAAATAACACCTGCAGTGAGTCCTAAGGCTATCAATATGGGGAGTTACGTCAAGTAGCTTATCACTATTTTTCCAAACAGAGCAACTAACGTATTTTACAGTCGAGAGGACAGCAAGGATCAAAGTAGGTTTTACTTAGATTTAGCTGGCATTGAACAGTGCTGCACAAAGACATCTTTGTTATAAAAGTTGTGGTGATGATGTTCTAGCAACTAGAAAGTGCTATCAAACTGTGTATGAAGGAAATTTATAAAATGTGTGTGTATATATATATATATACACACACACACTTTTTTTTTTTTTTTTTTTAGTAAGAGATTGAGAGCCTAGAAGGAAATAGCCCAGAATACTGTTTTCTCTGGGTGTCAGTGATTCCAATTTTCCCCGTATTTCATACATTTGCTAAGGGGACAGTGGGTTCTTTTGAAAAAAAAATCTGTATAAATGCCATGAAGTACAATGATAATTATGTTGATTCTAATATCCTGTTTCTTTTCACGTGGGTTCTAACGGCACGGTGTACGAGCACTTCTCCTGGATCCAAACGAGGAAGGCTCACTGTGGCTTTGGTGAGTCTGTTCCAAGAGAATGAATGTTTATTTCCTAAATTTATGGTAGACTGTGGGTTGTACAGTACCCTCTAGATCACTAAAAGTAGAAAATATTTTCTAAATTGTGTTTTAAAAAAAAAAAAAAAAAAGGCGTTTGCTTTCTATTTTAGAAGCTGAATGAAGAAACTGCCAGATCCCTTCTCTTGGTGTTGTTTTACAAGCTTACTACTTAAAAAATGATCAACTTAAGGGGCAAAAGAAAAAGGTTGTACAAGCACAAAGGGCTTGATCAGAACTGCATAAGGTAATTAATAAATTAAGCACTTAATACATTTTTGTTAAATGCAAAGGGACCATCCTGATGACTTTATATTTGCATCTTGCTTTCTGTAGGTATATTCATCATATTACTTTATTAATAGATTTAGCTACATACACATGAAAAGGAAATTCCAACTGTTCAGGGTTTGGTTTGGGTAATAGTCAACCTCATTTGCTCTCAACTTCGTTCTCCCCCTTTTAGGGAAAGTTATCTTAAGAACAAGGATCATATTTGCAAAGTCCCTAAATGATGCACACTGTAATCATTGACCTTTAAAATACAACACAAACCAACAGCTACAATGCTTTTTATTTTAACAAAAAGGATATAAGAGGGGGATGGTAAGATAGGATGTAAAGTGTGGGGGGGGGGGGTCCCTGGACACCATCCCTCTCTTCCTGCCCCACACCCAAAAGTTATTAAATAATTTAAAGGACACCATTTACAGTACCAGAACACCATCAAAATAATTTTTTTTTTTTATCAGGGTCAAAAAATACAGTGATTACGAATGTGCCGTGACCAGTTATGGAATTTTACAGGTAACATAACTATAGTCAGCAGTCCAACGGCGTGCACAGTGCCTTCAATTAATGCACTTGAGCATAATTACATTTCTGGCAGGGTCCACACCCCCAAGAAAAGGCAAAGCTAAGCATTTCATTTCTACATTCTAAACTCTGCGGTCACAGAGCCCAGTTTAAAAGAAAGTCACAGTGGATAAGAGATGCCTATAAAAAATACAAGGTGTTCCTTTCAAATCAGAGGAGTTGTGGGACTACATTCATTTCTTTTACAAAATGCTATTTAAAAAAGGACAGAGAATCCAGTTCGTGTTATGCTACAGACTTAGACAGTGAGTAAGTATATTGCATGTTTTGGTAGTCAGTCTTCAGGCTTCATTTTCCCCCATAGCCCCAAGTTCCTTTTGGGTGAGACACGTGAGTCCTGAATGAACATATAAAACTGGGTTTGCATCTCTCTTCTTGAATTCTGCAGACTTCAGAGCCTGCAAGTCTTATATTCTACCATCAGTGACCACGCTCTTTTCTTTAGCTTTGTACACCTATTCTTGTATAACAGTGCATTGCACAAACGTACAATACTGGTTTTAATCTATACAGTTTCTAGAATAATTATGGAGTAAAATAAGTTAACTTTCCTAATGAGAATAGCTGACGGGCAGCATACATCTTTATTTTACATTTTAAAGTCTCTGCAGGCATCTACTTTGGTTAGTTATCAACAATCGTAATGTAAGCACTGGTCAGAGAGCTGAGCAGCATTCCAATAACATTAACAGATATATTATTTCTTTTTGAAATACCGGGAAAGCCCAGTTTTAAAATATTATTAAAATGTTCTAACATTTACACACTATGAAGAGTTAGATCTAATAAAATAAAATTTCTTCAAAAATAATCTTGCAGTGCTCTTTTAGGCATGCTGACACGTTATCACCAAACATCCATACCTTGAAAATAGGACTGTCACATATTCACACATCCCAGCTCACGCACACACAATCCCTTGTACAGACTAAAAAACAAAACACCCACACCCTCATCCCACGTGTTGAAAAAAAGTCAATGGTTTTTGCAAAGAAGTCTCTCCGTGTCTGTCTATCCGACTGAAGGTTCTTCACGTAGATAATGAAGCATCGACTGTGGAGCATCCACACAGCCCTGCAGGTTGTCAGCTAAAATGAACGAGCCTGGGTTTTAGCCTCACGTCACCTGCTTTCCAACGTCTCAGTATTAGAGGCCATTATTGCAAACAGTCCTAGAATTCTCTTCTTTCTCCAGAAAGTCATGTATTTGTACGCATCACTCTTAGCCCTTTTCTTTTCACCTAGGTTAAGTAATTAAAAACTCCTTCTTCATACGGTTATTGTAGGAGGTATTGGCAGCCATTAGATTTTTTTTTTTTTTTCTTCCTTAGATCTTTGACTCTGATACCGGTTTGACATCAGCTACGCCGTGGTCGTGGATGCCGCCAGGAAGGGTTGTCCGTGAACTGCGAGGGTTCGTAAAAGGTGCTCATGAATATTCTGCATCATCTTCAGTTTAGTGTCTTCCCTAAACGCCTGGAAGCTTCTCAGAATCCGGTGCTCACCAAAGTTCCGACTGGGTTGGCCTGTGCTAAGAGCTGGTATGACTGCACCATGCGTAGGGACTCCCTTATTTCTAGATTGAGCTCCATCAGTTTGTGGTTGGCCTCTGACATGTCCAGGTCAGAGCCTATGACCGCGAAGCTCCCCGTCTGGCCCAGCGTCTGGTGATGGAAGTAGATGTGCAACAGCGTCTGCACAGGGTCATCCTCACAACTGCCAAAGATATCGTTTGGCCAGAGAGATCTGAAATACACAATATTTTTAAGTCCTGAGACTCCGTCAAGCAATGGTTAATATTAACCACGTTTTAAATTAATACCTAGAACAGAATCTCCTTGTGAATCACTGAGGATCTGTTTGCAGGTTTGGGCAAACGTGTTACCGAAAACCTCTAGAGAGTGAACAAAGTCTAAAAGTGGCGTCATTTCAGTGAGAACTGTGGACAAAGCTGTCATGCTTTCACAAAGACGCGCTACGGATGCAGCAAATTGAAAACCCCCCCAATTGCTGTAAGACACCAGTGCGGGTTTAGAGGCACCACACCTTGAAATCCCTTCACGCTTTACCTGAAGGCTTTGACTTGTGCCACAGCTGAAATAAACTCCTTATTTCTCAGAGTTTCAATTAAAGAATGAATGGCAGTTTCTATGGTAGTTTGTGCAGCTTTGGAAATGTCAATTTCTTCATTTTCTGAAGCAGACTCTGCTTCTTTGAGGATATTTTCCAGTTGGGCAAGTTCCTCGGACATGTTGATGACCTAGAACAAATGAATATGCCTTAAAACGATCTATTTGTATATTCAGTAACAAGAAGAGCATTTAATTGGCTCTGAAGATACATCTGATGGTAGCAGCTTCTCTTAAAGATCTGCAAATGGTAAACTTAATTTTTCAAGTTCTCTGTTATATTTTCAGTCACCAAATTGTAGTCTTTAAATATTCTTGATAAATAACAGGTTATAGGGGCGCGTGGCTGGCTTAGCCAGTGGAGCATGTGACTCTTGATCTCAGGGTCCTGAGTTTGAGCCCCACTCTGGGCACAGACATGACTTAAAGAAACAAACAGGTTATAATGTTTATGATAGTTGTAATAAAACAGGCTGTAACCAATGTTGTTTTTTGTTTTCTTCCAGTGTTTGTATTGGTTTTAACATGTGATTTATATCTTGGATAGTAAAAATTCACTGCCAGGGGTGGGGGGGGGGTGGGGTCGTGAATTTTCTTGACAGCAAAGTCTTCATATTTTAAAAGGTTATTTACCTTTGAAATATTTTATATTATATATATATATTTTATATAAACCAGTGTATTTTATATAAAGCAGTATGTATTTTTTAATTCATTTAACCATTTAACAAAAGTTAAAGCATTTCTGTTTCAGTACCAGGGTGGGCAAGGGGGGAAAAAGACTAAAGTCACCACCTTTGAGCCTATTCATTACGTGACTCCCAACATTCAAAGTGTTTTTGACATGTTGATTCTTATGTGCACCACCAGAACTACAAAAATATATGTACAAGATGTTTGGGGCGGGGAGGGGTTTCATAATTTAACTTATGACTTCATTGAGTTGAAGTGCTTTTTTTGACTTTTGGTTATAGATGATCTGTTGTGGCTGCTGTGACCTTAAGGTCTTGAACCTTTCAAGGCCACTGGCTACCTGCTGTCTTATTTACTGATAGGTTCTGAAACAGCACATCATTTGCTTTTAAAAAGACAATTGTGGAAAAAAGGTTTCACTGTAAGTGACTCTTGACATAAGCTCTTTTACAAAGAATATATGTATCATGTTTTCATATTCTAGAATCAGTTATTCCTACTACAATCGAATATTTACCTCTGCTTCATTTTTTATTGTGTTTACTTGGTTGATCAATTTACAGTAGGCTTGGAACAGAAGCAGCAACTGAAAATGTAGTTTGTACAGCCTTCGACAGAGCTCCAGGCCCTAGGAGTAAATAACACTGTGTTAAATTCAGATACCGTTTTCCATGAGGTTTGATTAGAGAGTGTATTTCCAATAAAAATATTTAAGTAATTCTGTTAAAATTATCTTGGCATTTATTTCTCTGCAGTAAGCAAGTTAATACAGTGTGAAGGTGATGAAAGATGCTTTGAAGACTGGGATTAAAATATAAATTAAATTGTTGGTTACATAATTCACTTAGCATGAAGCACATTTTCACATTAGACAAAAAATTTTTCAGCAGGCAATCTATAAAATGCTTTAAATAAAATTCATAATGAAAAAAATGTACAAATGCATATACTTTTGCCCCATCGAGATGTTCATCTCACAGCATTTATCAACAAATGCTTGATAAAGCAAAGTAACAGTGGATTACCTCTTACCTAAAAATGATTTTTCTAAAAAAAAAAAAAAAACCCCAAACCTTGTAATCTCATTGAAATGAGACCGTGAAATCAACATACGCACTTTGATGTTCAAAATTCAAACATGTTAGTTTATAGATGTACAAACAGGCGACTGCGAGTTGTACATATTAATGATGGAACCTTCACCTATATAGGACCGACGTTTCATGGATTAGGGCTACGGCAGAACTGAAGCACACACACTACTCTTAGAGTAATCCAGGACAAAACACTGCTAGGTCACAAATGGCAAATGAAAATCAGTTTGTCTGACACGGATAAGTCTATAAATTAAGACAAATCACTTACTGCTAGAATTTCCATTTGCTAAGCAAGAAGGAGATCGGGTCACAAAAAATACAAAGGAAGAAAAAGACCAAGAATTAGTGTAAGAAATCATTTTAACTAGGGTCACAGATGTCCCAGGCAAACTGAAGAACATTTAATTGCACCCAAAAGAAAAATTTGCTATTTCCAGAACAAAACTTTTTATACGCTTACGGTAACAAGTGTTACAGGGTGTTTTTAACTCTTTGCCAAATAACTAAATTACATGTAGGCTATAATTTCTCGTGTGAAAACTACAGGAGAAAATTGAACTGATGTGATCTTGGGAAAACTTGTGAAAGAAACCAAATGTCATAAAATTTCCATTAGTAAAGTGGAAAATTTCTGATTAGAAAATAAATGCATTACTGTTTTCAGAAAAGAATCGGCCTATATTCTTATAAATACCTAGGAGAATATCATCTTTGGTGTGGGTCATTCTAGGCTTCCTACCCTTACTAATTAGGTCCTATGTTGCCATAATTGGTGCTGAGTCAGAATGTAAGATATCAACAGCGGATGTGGGTTTTAAATTGTATTCCCAAATGCAATTTAGCGAGCTTCAGAAGTTTGACCCAACTGGGTTTGAGTCAGATGATGTATATAAAATACATAGTGAAACATCGAGTTTATGGACTATTTAAAAATTACTACAATCAAATATCTATAGCAATTTGGACCTAGCCTCGTTAATAGAGAAGGATGATGTCTAATTAAAATAGCAATTGCCAGAACATAAATATTGCTTCTAAGAGTCCCTTTTGAAGCGTGCTTTTCTAAATAGTGTCCTCTGAAGGACTGTTTATATAACATTTATTCCTATCAATTTAGAAGGGATTTGCTAAGCAAAGGTGAACTTTAGCTTCCTACTGCTTATCATAAATTACGTGGATAGTCATTCACTGAACACCAGTGGAACATAATCCAATGTCAAACACATTAGCATATCTGAGTTTGAGGTTCTCCTTTACACAGTTTTATATGGAAAGTAACAACTATTTGAGTGGCAAATACTTTTTCTCATTTCTATTAGCATAAAAAACGGAACTGGCTCTCTATGCATACACCCATAGCATCTACTTGGGGATGTAATGGAAAAGAAATCATGATAAAGTTTATGATCACCACAATTGTAGGAGATAACACAAATGTAATTAATTCTATAGTTCTCAATTACCAGAAATTACTCTAAATATGCCAGCTTTCCAGATTGAGAATTACTGCTTTTTAAGTATATTGAAATTTGCAGGTGCATTCTTTTTTCATTTATTTTAAAATAAATATTTATTATGCAAAAGACTATTCTGGTACACAGGAACAGATACTAGTAATGTGTAAAAAGTGTCCCCAGTCTCAAGGAGCTAAATATAAAAGGAGAAATAAGATATAAATGAAAGTCTTAAACGTACAGTTTTTACTTAGTAGAAAGCCTTGAGCTAGAACTCACTTAAACTCTTGGAGATGGAACTTCTTTTCTTCAAGGCAGAGGGGATGTAAGAAATCATTTAGTCTAATCACCTAATTCATATAGGAAAAAAGGAGTTTATCTTTCTTGCTCAAGCCATGTAGTTAAACAGTGGCAAAGACAGAACCAAAGTCTCCAATTCTAGTTTAGGGGTTAATTCCTTATTTTCCCTTGTTTCTTTCCTTACATGGGTGATTAGACAGTCTCCTTGTGAACACAGTGCGGGATTCGGAGTCAGCCTGCCTAGACTGGAATCCTAATTCTAACTCTTTTCTTACTGATTTTAGATAAATTTTCTTCTTTGAGCCTCGGTTTCCTCATCTGCAAAATGGGGATAATGAGAGCATGTACAAGACACACATGGAAGGACAGAGCTAATGAATGTGAAACTCATTTATTGAGAGTATACTATTATTTTCTCAATGTTTCAGTTTTTTAAAAACTTCCAATTTTTATAATAGTACAGTAACTTTTACAGTGACTAGAAATCTCTAACAGTGTAACCAATGTTGAAAAAGACTGGAGCTCTGACATCAATGTAGAGGTCATTATTTTTGAGGTCGTTAAATTGATGAATGCAACGCATATTCCCCACTTAGAATAATTTGTAGGCTTAATTTATCCTCATTTAATATACTGTGTTACATATATGCACTTCCTCTAAGAAAATGTTACTTTTATTGTCACTGACTTTTACACTGTAAAAAAAAGTTATAATTTACCCAATCAGAATTTCACCTTTAGAAAGGCTAATAGAAATGTATACAACATGACTCCTTAGGTTTGCTTTGCTGACCAGACAATTGATCTGCAGAATACTGATTCAAAAGAAACATTTTTTTCAAGAGGCAGATGTAAGTACAATCTAACTTGGACTGTCCAGATACCCATCAAGCTTATCTGCTGAATGTTATTAAGCTTCAGTCACAAGCTGGTCTTTCATTTTTATTAAAGTGAATTTTTCATTACTAAGCCAATATTTCGGTGAAACCTACCTTTGACAAAGATTGTTCTGATAACAAAAATGAAGAGTGTTATCAATTTTATTTCTAGGATTATCAAATAGGGACCTTCGAACATACGCATTATTTCACCCGACATAGAAATACAGCAAAACCGAGAAGAAGAGTCTTACCTGTGCATCTGTGTTTATCCTATACACGTCTTCTTTGGCACCAAATGTCCTCTTACAGTTGTCTAACCACTAAAGAAATAAGTAACCGCAAATTTTAACAAGGCACAATGTACTGTACAAGGCACGATGACACTGGTAATACAACAGCCTGTGCATATAAAATAACTTTAAAAGTTAACTTGAAATTCTGGGATTGGTTATAGACATAGCCTTCAACCTCCACTGAGCCTAATTATTTATATGCAACAAACCGGAAGCAGGCTGTGCACCAGATGCACACACTGTGATGTTTTATTCACAGAAACACAATAGACAGTCTGCTCTTCTAGGGACCTCTGGTGCTCCATTTCAGGACAGAGTATTCTTCATTTTGCAGATTTTATTGGAAATCTTCACAACCTATACCTGACCTTTGTCTAATGGAAGATGGGGAAATGAAAGATGTGCTTCGCCTTTGGAAGCACAATTTAATAAAGCCAACTCAGAATTAACCAGGTCTGTTTGCTTATCAGAAGTGTAATTCTCAGAAGACTAGTGTCAGTTTTAATTAGTGAAACAGAAACCGAAACCCGTTTTCAATCTTGTTTTTCCTTTTCCTTCCTTTTGGACCGTAATGAATGACAAACATGTTATCTCCCAAGAATATTGACTACAGAAGCCAAATGTGGTTTTTCCTTATCCAGGGGCTATTTCCTAAAGTTGGGTATTTACTTAAGGGATCTTCTTTCGTCAAATAAAAATAAAATAATAGCATTGTAGTTTAGTGGGAAAAAATGTTGGAGTCATGGAATGTCTAAGCTCAAGTGAAAGCTAAGAGCCTTCAAGTTAAGCTACTAGGTTTTGACAGTTTGATATTGTCAATACCCGTTATTTTCACTTCCTTGTTCTTTATGTGTGTGACAGATTGAGCATAAAACTAATATATATAAGAAATCACTAGGACTTCGAGAAAAACTACTTGCTACATTAAGTATTCTCTTTGAAAATATCTCAGTACTAGGCATTTAAAACGTTCAACTGTAGCTTAACATTCTACATGCAAAGAATGAAAATTAGACATCTCAGTGATTTCAAAACAACTCTGTGACCTTATGTTGCTTTTATCCCAGTCCCTCAGACTGCACAGGCCCTTAGGCTTTTTGCTTCACAGCATCTCTGAAGAAAACATGTGAAGCTTTCCTAGTGAGATACAGCTGCTGGCATCCACTGTCAAAAGGTATCCAGCAGATTTCTTTCTATCAGCAAAATTCAGCTGCAGTCTCTTGTAGAATGTGTACATTAGTCTTCGTACAAAATATTAAAATGTTTATACACCTCATCATCCTCACTAACCCAGTCCAATTTGTCCAAGTATCCTAATAAATTAGAAAAAAATAGTTTTAATTGAATGTTTACTGGCTTATTCTTACTAAACATACATTTTTCTATTCTATGCCTAATGCTACAGCATTTTAGGAGCCTTATTCAACAAGCTATGATTTTTTTTTTTTTTTTTTTTTTTTTTTACTCTGTTAAAAGGCAAGCCCCAAGCCGATAGTTTTGTGGCTGCACACTGGCCTGAACAATAGAGATCCACATGTTTCCAGCCAGTGTAGACAAGACACAGGAGTTTCTGTATAAAATGTCCTCCAGTTTACATCCAATCAGTCTTCCGGTCATAACTGTTTCTTTACTCAGGGCTCAAATGAAGGTTAAAATTGAACTGGAGAGGTTCTGCTCCTGGGCATGATGGAGTAGCTTGTATAAGGTCAATCCTCCATGGACAACTACAGAAGCAGAATACCATCCACCAGGGGTGAGGGCGTTAGACAAAGCACGGAAAGGGAGCCTGCAAAGATGCCTGTGTTTAATCCAGAGGACTTGCTTATTCAAAGCTTTGCTTATTCCTAAGGCAGAGAGGCTGAACAGAAAGTGGTGCCCCAGGGTGTCTGGCCCACAGTGTCACCGAGCTGGGCAAAGACGGTTAACAAAGGTAGGGAGGTATCAAGGTCCAGGATGCTGGAGGAAAGGGGACAGCAGAGAAGACAGCTGACGGTCTGTGTGCAGCTTCCCTTGGTACCATGTTTAGCCCATGCAGCAGGAGGAGAGGCTAGCAAACCACCAAGCCGTCTGGGAGGCTAAAGACGTAAGCAGATTTCTGGTCTCCTGGCGTTGAAAAGAAGGACTGTTCATTTCCTGCCAAGATGGTCCTGATGAATACCCTTGACTTTCACCGGTGACCCTCAGGAGACTCCAGGAATAATGGGAAGAATGTGTTAATATATATATTATATATATATATATATATATATATATATATATATATATATATATATTATATATATATAATATATATTATATAATGTATATAATATATATATTATATATATTATATATATTATATATAATATAAATATTATAATAGTAAAAACTTTTAGAGGGGGGAAAAACTGAGCAACAAAAAATACTTGGTTGATAGAAGACAAGAAGGACGACAAGATAAAAAAGGTAACAAAGAATAGACGGGACAAGAAATGGTGAGATGGTTTCTCTGAAGGCATCACGTTTCTCCCGTATACAAATACTTGATTCAGCAAATTCATTGAAAAGAAGATTCTTTGCCCGCTACAATGCAATAGCACCTATGCTGTAAATTATATATTAATATATAATTATAATATGTAATATTATATGTATTATGTTTATATATATATATAATATATATATATTATAATATGTAATATTATCGGATTCTCTATATTCCATTGGCATATTTGTTTATTCTTATGCCAATGATACACTCTTTTGAAATTTTTTTTTTTTTAAATTTTTTTTTTTCAACGTTTATTTATTTTTGGGACAGAGAGAGACAGAGCATGAACGGGGGAGGGGCAGAGAGAGAGGGAGACACAGAATCGGAAACAGGCTCCAGGCTCTGAGCCATCAGCCCAGAGCCCGACGCGGGGCTCGAACTCACGGATCGCGAGATCGTGACCTGGCTGAAGTCGGACGCTTAACCGACTGCGCCACCCAGGCGCCCCTGAAATTTTTAATAAGTCTTACTGGCTGGAAGTTTAACTCTATTTAGGCTTTGTTGTTGTTGTTCTTCATGGACAAGGTTTTTAAGACTATTTCTGTGCAGGCCAGAGAGCAAAGATTTTAGGTGCTGCAAATCATTTATTCTCTGTTGCAACTATTTTAACGATGCTGCAGTGCAAAAATTGCCATAGACAATATGTAAACAAATACGATGCCTATGTCCCCCCAAAACTTATAAAAACAGTGGGCTAGTTATGACCTATGGGCTATAGTTTGCAGATCTGTGTTCAAGAAGGCGGTTTGCCTTATAATTAGCTGTTTGTACTTTCATATAAATTGGAGAGTTAGCCTGTCAATTTCCATTGGTAGACAGCTTGAGATTTTGAATGGGGGTTGCATTAAATCTACAGATTTGGGGGGGAAATGACATCTTTACCCATTTGAGTCTTCTGATTCATGAACATGGTATAGTCGTTCATTTATTGAGGTGGACTTTAATTTCTTTTGAGAACATTTGAAGTCTTCTGGGTGGAGATATAGCCTATCTCTGACTAGATTCACTTGTAGGCGTTTGGTGTTTTCCTATTGTAGATGGTAAATGTCGCTATATTGCCAACCTCTCTAAAGCTTAATGGCTTAAAACAACAAGACATATCTGTGTTGGCTGGGAGTTCCTTCTGGTCTTGCCTCGGGTCCCTCACCAGTCCACAGTCATCTGATGGCTTGACAGGGTCTGGAAGTTCTAAGCTGGCCTCACTTAAATGCCCGGCCTGCTAGCTGTCAGCTGGGATGCTTCCACTCTCTTCCACATGGCCTCTCATCCTCCAGGAGGCCAAGGGTCAAATTAGTTTTCCAGAGTTTGTCCAAATGTACATGATGGCAAATGCAGAAGCTGAAAGAGGCCTGAATGCTAGTCTCAGAAACTGCACAGCTTCGTTGCTGAATTTGATTGGTCAGAAAAAGAGAAGGACATCTCAGACTTCAGAAGTGGGGAAACAGACCTCATCTCTTGATGGAAGGAACAGCAAAGCCATGTTGGAAAGGGGCACGGATGCAGAAAGGCGTGATTTTCTGCAGCGTCTAGGGAAGGCAAAGGTTTCGGAAGACACAAATGACTTAGAAATCTTCAGAAAAGGTTTCTGAAGACACAAAATGATTTAGATGGAATGACCAAAAATTTAAAAGTTGCAAGTAACAAGTGGCGGCAAAGATAGGAAGCAACAGTAACTCTTGTACACACTTCTTCATGGATTACAAACTGAAACACCATCTTGTAGAAAACTGGATGGGTAGAAGTTGCTAAAGTTGAACGTGTGTATGCCCCATGACCCAGCAATTCTACTCCTAGATACTCAACAAACAGTGGACCTAAGTACACAAAAGACAGGCACAAGAACACACATGGCAGTGTTACAGTACCCCACCCTTCTCTGTGGCTTCAGTTATCCAAAGTCAAGGGCAGTCCAGAAGCAGACTATCCTCCTCTGAACTGTTGACAGAAGGTCAACAGTAGCCGAACGCTACGTCATAATGCCTGCGTCTTTCATCTCTCCATCTCATCAGGAAGGCATTTTATCATTTCACATCACAACAGTGAGGGTGAGTATAGTACAAGAAGATATTTTGAGAGAAAAAGAGACCACATGCACAGCTTCTATTACAGTCTATTGTTATAATCGTTCTATTTTATAATTATTATATATAATTATATATTTAATTATAATATATATTAATTATAAATTATATAAATATATATTATATACAAACCATATAAATATATAAATTATATTAATATATATTAATATATTTAATTTATATTATATACAAATTATATATTATATATTTATACAAATATATAAATTTATATAAATATAAAATATATATAATATATAATATATAATTATTATAATCGTTCTATTTTATAATCTTTTACTGTGCCTACTTTATAAATTAAATTTCATCATGTACAGGAGAAAACACAGTCAGTATACATAGGGTTCCAGTACTATCTATGGTTCCAGGCATTCAGTGGGGGTCTTAGAACGTATCCCCTGTGGATAAGGGGCGGACTACTATATTTGTAAGATGACCAGATCTTGCCCGATACTGCCCTGATGTTGAAAACTCTTTCCTCTTTACCAATTTGCAATTCTCTCAGTCCAAATGTAAGATTCCTTCCTCCCTTATAAGGGGAGAAAGCTCTTAATAGAAGTATTTTCCTATAGCATGTTCTTGCCCTGAAAGAATCCCCCAATCTAAAATTACCATCTCGTCAAGGCCTAAGGTCAGATCTCTATTCCATGAAGTTTTCCTAAATAGCCCAAAGTGACCTCTCTTTGGAAGTCACAGTAAATGGCATCTGGTCTGTTAGATCTGCACAATTCTGCAGAGTCTCTGTCATTGCCAATACTTTAGCTATAAACTGACACTTTCCTTTTGTTGCTAATTATTCATATACAGTATCTGTGCCTTATATTCTTACCTTGTATACTAAGGGAATAAGAGACAGGTTTTATACTTTTCCTAAGGCCTTTACATGGGATATTTTTTTTAATCAAAGAAATTTTTTTAAATTAGTTTCAGATCTAGAATTTGGCGATTCATCACTTCTATACAGCAACTGGTGCTCATCACAGGAAGGGCTCTCAATACCATCACCCATTTAGCCCATCCCCCACCCACCTCCCTTCCAGCAACCATCAGCGTGTTCTCTGCCATTGGAATCTTTTCTTGGTTTGCCTGTTTTGATCCCCTGTTCATTTGTTTGGTTTCTTAAATTCCACAGACAAATGAAATCATACAGTACTTGTCTTTCTCTGACTGACTTATTTCACTTAGCATAATACTCTCTAGCTCACGTCACTGCAGGTGGCAAGATTTCATCCTGTTTTTATGACTGAGTAATATTCCAAAAACGATGGAACGCTTCATGAATTTGCATATCCTCCTGGCACAGGGGCCATGCCAATCCTGCGAATCTTCTCCGGATGGTTCCAATTCAGTATACGTGCTGCTGAAGTGAGCGCTACATGTAATGTTTAATACTAATTAATGGAAGATCCATCTATTCTAGGAAAAAAATGCCTACTGTATACGGTTTGTGTGAAAAAAACTTTTAAAGCTTTTCTGCCCCTGCTAATTGAAAACATTTACTCTGAGGGAACAGAACTACTGCTATTCTGCAGGGCCAGATTGGAGCTGAAGAAACCCTTCCCTGCAAGTAGTATCTAGAATCGACTACATGCTTATTCTTCCCTTTGCTTGCCCACATCCACAGCGCTGGAAAAAAGGTCCCAGCTTTGTCACTGGTTACAGATTTCTTAGATCACGATACCATTATGCATTCTCCGAGAAGTACAGCTTTTCTTTCCCCACTTGCAATGTTGACAGCAGCTATGTGGTCTCCACATTGAGCTTTTTAAATTTTTTTTTTTTCAACGTTTTTATTTATTTATGCGACAGACAGAGACAGAGCATGAACGGGGGAGGGGCAGAGAGAGAGGGAGACACAGAATCGGAAACAGGCTCCAGGCTCCGAGCCATCAGCCCATAGCCTGACGCGGGGCTCGAACTCACGGACCGTGAGATCGTGACCTGGCTGAAGTCGGACGCTTAACCGACTGCGCCACCCAGGCGCCCCCACATTGAGCTTTTTAAAACGCTGCAGTTTTCCACCGTGTTCTCAGGTTCTTAGAGGGCTGGTTTCTAAAAGCTACAGATAGGAACCCACTGAACACAGAGTTCCAGAGGCCCCATAATTCTCAGTAGAACCCTGAGGCAAGTGCCAAGAGGACCTCTTCTATCTGGGCTACTCAGCTGCCAAGTGCACGTTTCCGGGGTCAAAAGCAAACTCGTTTTCACATGGTGAAGAGACTGACCTGCTCAGCTGCTTCTCTTTTGGCATTGTAGGTATCCAGATGCTCTTGCAACTCCAAAACACTGAACTTGAGTGTTTGCAGCAAACCGCATGACGTCAGCTGTCAAATCAGAAACATTGGTCCAGGTTATCATTTCTGATCACAGTCATGAGACCGACAACTTTTGGATCATGGAATTTCTGATAACTGGTTTTTGGCCCGACTTCGTGCCAGTGTCCCTTACTTCACTCTGTCCCATACCAAAGGCTGACCTTTCACTGAAACAGAGCAGGAATACAGGGGGATTTCTGGGGTGCCACCAAGGATGACCATACCTTCAAATGCTTTCAAAAACTGCCTTAGGTGAGAAATGGCATGTCAGACCGGTATATACCTTTAAAGGTAAACTTTTGAAGCTTGTTAAACCTTAATTCTCTGAATATCTTAATACATAATCTCTGAGTGTGTTTTAACACAAAATGGGAAGACCAAGGGGCCCTGGTTTCTTCATGGGAGTAGGTCTAGCCCTCTCCTACCATGGTTATTCAAGAATCAGAGGGAAAGTACCTATCTCTAGAGCATGACTTTCTAGCTTCCCATCTATGACTCTGAAGAGTGATGAGAGGGAGGGGTCAGAATCAGAGTCACAAGTCACTGCATATAATACACCGGAATTATATTTTGCTGGATATTTATAGTCAAATATATAAAATATAAACCTGTACACCTCATTCTTGATTTTGGCTCAGGTATCTCACGGTTTGTGGGATCGAGCCCTCCATTGGGCTCTGTGCTGACAGCACGGAGGCTGCTTGAGATTCTCTCTCTGCCCCTCCCCCTGCTCACACATGCGCACTCTCTCTCAAAATAAATAAGCAAACTTAAAAAAATACTTACTGTTTCAGCATCCACAAAGACTGTTGGGCATTCTGAGCACATCATCATCACTTCCAGTGAACTTTTAAATTTGGTACCAATGCGTTGCAGACTCTCACCAAGAAAGCTGACTGCCTCATTAGTTATGTCTCCAAACTTTCTCTGAATTGTCTATGGAAAAAAGCGTAAAAAAAAATTTAGTATTTCATAAGAAGGCCCTTTTCATCTTTAACAAGCATCATTTGTAATCAGGGCAAACTTTTCTCTTAAAATCATTATTGTAGTGGGGTGCCTGGGTGGCTCAGTTGGTTAAGTGTCTGCCTCTTGGTCTCGCGGTTCGGGAGTCTGAGCCCTGTGTCGGGCTCTGTGCTGACAGTGTGGAGCCTGCTTGGGATTCTCTGTCTCTCTCTGTCCCTCCTCGGCTCATGCTTTCTCCCTCTCTCTCTCAAAATAAATAAACTTAAATAAATAAATAAAATCACTGTCGTAGTGATATACAGCATTCTAATAACTGGTCTGTAAATCCGTGTTTTTAGGCTTTTCTTTGGAAACGTTAATTTCACAAAATGATCAAAGATTTACCAAACAGCACTACTTAGAAAAAGAAACTAATGATACATGCCATTCATCTCCCCATTCCTGAGATTTCTTTCATTGGGAGAGACAGAAGGAATACATGCTGCACATCACGGGGAATAAAGTCCTTACATGTCTGGAGAAGTAGCTCTTCTAATGCTCTACCTGAAAGAAACTTTCAGTAAATGTGGTTTACTGTCCTGGGCTCTGAGCTGCCATCGGATTTAATTAAAGTCATACATATGCATTAGGGGTAATATCTTCTCAAAACTCAAGAATAGTCATTAACATAAAATAATCCAATCGTGCCTTACCCACAATGAGCACTCAGCGAATGAGACTATATTGTCAATGGCATAGTTATAGGATAACATGTGCCTACATGGGCATGTGTTGCACTGTTGGGTGCCGTTATGATTTAATCACAATAAAAGCATCAGCTACAGTCTCAGGCATCAGGAAACAATATCATTGGAAAGAAAAAACTACTAAATAGGAAACCAAGGAGCAGGGCAAAAGTCCAGAATAAAACAAATGCTCCAGCCAATGAGCGTAAAGAACTTCCGGGAGGGAGAGGCTGGCGGTTGCCATAGGTGGGAAAGCTGCAGTGAGAATACGTCCTTAGCTAGGTCTTCCCAGATGGGCAGCATTTGCTTAGGTCAAGAAGAAGAGCGGTACACAGTTCAGCGGATGAGGACTTAAATGGCATTTCTTGGTGCCTTAGTTTCCCCAGCTACAGAATGCTCCAAATACATGTACATTTCACAAGTCTGTTACAAGAAGTAAATGATGTAAGGGACCTAGCACAATGCCTATCACGCACTGCAATGTTAGCTCATGTCATTATTTTCACAGTTGGAAGCAACCTTAGCTAAAATTTTTAAGGTGTGCCGAGACACAAAATTGTTAATTAATTTAGTACTTAAGTGTAAACTTGTGTGATACTGACTGTAAGCTCTTGGAAGGCAGGAACTATGTTTCTGGTGTCCCCCCTCCTGCAGAGAATTTATCAGATGCCGCTTCCAAGTTGTGCTTTAGTTGCCTGAAGGGAGGGATCTGTACTCGTCACTGCGTAAATTACCAGCAGTTACTACAGTGTCACAATATAAATTTAAATAATATCACCATCTTTGGGGAGAACTTTTTTTTTTTTAAAGAAAATCAGTGGGCATATGAAAACCTGAGACGCTAAAACAAATAAAATAACGTAAAAATAGAAAACAGAAGGTGAGATATAGACTTTAGATCAAAACACCAAAACCTTATCAAGTAACTGTTGATATAAATTCAGAAAACCGTGAGCCTCACGGACCTGAAACAGCCTGGAAAACACGTGAAAAGTAAACACTGCACAGGACCCGTCGGTGTCAGACAGCATCTGGCTGACGTGGCGGTGCCAGGCTTCTTCGTCGTCGTCATATGCAACCGGCTGAAAGGCAGCTATTATGGCAGAAAGAAATGGTGATGGCAGAGGGGAGGTCTGGACTTCTGGAAAGCCATCTTGCTCTTTTTCATCTTGACTGTTAATACAAATATCACAGTAATCACGACACCATCTGAAAATAGTTGAAGGCATCCAACACAGACCGTGTGTATTCAAACGCATGCATTGACTTAGAAAACGTACAACTGCCTAAACTTCCTAAGAGAGTCCAAATAAGCAGATCTCTGTGTTCTTTCTACGTGGCATCTCTGGAATTAGAAACTTAATTTCATGTAACCACCTCAAAGCAAACCAAGTCCTAGAATATGCCAGGGGAATGGATTAATTTCAGTGGCTTCTGTGAATAATTCAGATGAGAATGCTTTCATATTATGGGTGCCTCGGCGGCTCAGTTAAGCATCTGACTCTTGATCGTGGCTCAGGTCATGATCTTGCGGTTCACGGGGGTTTGGGCCCTGCAATGGGGCTCACACTCATTGTGAGTGTGGAGCCTGCTTGGGATTCTCTCTCTCTCCCTCCCTTTCCGCCCCTCCCCCACGCACATGCGCTCTCTTTCTCTCTCTCTCTCTCAAACAAATAAACTTAAAAAAGAATGCTTTCATTTTATTTTTTATTATTTTTAATGTTTATTTATTTTTGAGAGAGAGAGAGAGAAAGAGAGAGAGAGCACAAGTGGGGGAAAGGCAGAGAGAGAGGGAGACAGAGAATCTGAAGCTGGTTCCAGTCTCTGAGCCGTCAGCACAGAACCCGACATGGGGCTCGAGCTCATGGACTATGACATCATGACCTGAGCCGAAGCCAGATGTTTAACCAACTGAGCCACCCAGGCGCCTCAGAATACTTTCATTTTAAATGGTCAATTCTGGAGGCTTTTTAATTGAACAGGTGCAAATTGATGGTGATAACATGTAAAGGGGTTTTGGCTATTTGGCTGGTCAAAGGCTCGCTTAGGTCCTTTATATGGACTGTGAAGAGATATTTGAGTCAGACACTCAGTAGAGTGTCACTCAGGGTCTCAGAATTGCATGTTTCACATTGCAAAGGAGCTCTGAAGGCTTTGCAGAAATTGCAGAGCAATTCATGTGGAAGAGAGGCATCTGGGTAAAGATGGGCCAAAGATCAAAATAAAGCAGGCATTTGAAGTGGCAACTTAAGCTATACCTCAAAACAGTATATTTTTTTTTTTTAATTTTTTTTTTTTTTTCAAGGTTTATTTATTTTTGGGACAGAGAGAGACAGAGCATGAACGGGGGAGGGGCAGAGAGAGAGGGAGACACAGAATCAGAAACAGGCTCCAGGCTCTGAGCCATCAGCCCAGAGCCCGACGCGGGGCTCGAACTCACAGACGGTGAGATCTTGACCTGGCTGAAGTCGGACGCTTAACCGACTGCGCCTCCCAGGCGCCCCCAAATGAATGCTTTTTATTGTTAAGAGTGAAACTCTGAAATATTTGGTGATTACTAAATATTAATTTTTATATAAAAATAATTATCAAGGAGCTTGAAATAATTGAATGGGGAAATAGATGCACTGATAGGGTATTAAACTAGATACCTTTATAAAGAACAATATTTTATGCAACAAATATTTATAAAATTTAAATAATAAAAATTAAAAATAGATCTACCCTATGACCCAGCAATAGCACTGCTAGGAATTTACCCAAGGGATACAGGAGTGCTGATGCATAGGGGCACCTGTACCCCAATGTTTATAGCAGCACTTTCAACAATAGCTAAATTATGGAAAGAGCCTAAGTGTCCATCAACTGATGAATGGATAAAGAAATTGTGGTTCATATACACAATGGAATACTACTTGGCAATGAGAAAGAATGAAATATGGCTCTTGTAGCAACGTGGATGGAACTCGGGAGTGTGATGCTAAGTGAAATAAGTCATACAGAGAAAGACAGATACCATATGTTTTCACTCTTACGTGGATCCTGAGAAACTTAACAGAAGACCATGGGGGAGGGGAAGGGAAAAATAAAAAAAGGTTGGGGGGGAGGAGCCAAAACATAAGAGACTCTTAAAAACTGAGAACAAACTGAGGGTTGATGGAGGGTGGGAGGGAGGGGAGGGTGGGTGATGGGTATTGAGGAAGGCACCTGTTGGGATGAGCACTGGGTGTTGTATGGAAACCAGTTTGACAATAAATTTCATATTTAAAAAAAATAAAAAATAAAAAAATAAAAAAACAGATTATATCATAATTCTAATCATTATAGAACTATTTGGTTTACAGGTTTCATAACAGCCACCAAGATTTCTTTTAAGAACTATATGTAATAATTGATTATTCCATTTTGTGAGCCCATGAGTGAAGAAAACGCCCTTTGGGAATCTTCAGACTTTGTGACAATGTATTTTGAATACACGGAACATGAACATGTAAAAGGAATAATCTAACATCTGATGGTACTAAGAAGTTGTCACTTCTGCTCATTATGTAAATGATGACTTTACAACTCTGACCGCTGATAAGGAAAATGTAAAACAATGTTTTGCATATACGTCAGATTTTGTATAGCGTTACAGAAATTCATCGTATGATATTGATACTTGGCTCTGGCCAGGGCCCAATATTAACTTAACAACCGACCATTAGCCATTTTGCCAAAATAGGTGTTGGGTACGCTTCTAAATGCACAGTGTTGCTCTCTGTGCTTTAAGAATTACCTACTTGTTTTTCTTTCAGTGAACTGAAGGTCAATAACAAAAAATAAACCCATCACAGTCATTTTATCTTTTAAAAGGAAGGCAGCAGGATTATAGGCTAACCACAGAAATGAAGGTATGTAAGCTGGAGTAGAGGGTCCTGTTAGGGAGGGGCTGAGAGAGCAAATACCGCCTCATTCTAGTGACCAAGTTACCGTATTCTCACCTAGACAGTCCAGAGAAATCTGCTTCTTCTTCTTCACATCTTTCGTCTAGTTCTTTCAAAGCCAAGGTGACATCTTCTTCACAGATGGACTCAGGGTAGCTCTCAGGAGCCAGGGGCTCTGGCATGTCTGTGTCTTCCAAGTTGAGAATCCCTCGACACACGAGAGAATCCTGCTGTTCTTGAATTATATATGACCCTTCATCTTCAAAGCTTGTCAGAACTTGTTCCTCCTTTAACACTGAACCTGTATCCTGTAAAAACAATCGCATTTTTTAATGAAGTTTAAAAACATTTTAAAAAAGCTTTTATCAACACAGAATAAATGACTATTGCCATCAATATACACTTTTTTTTTTTTTTTTAATGAAGTAGTATTCTGTTTGCACAGGTTAATTTTTGGAGTTTCTGGGCTCAGATCACATAAAACAGTTTAAAAAAAAAATAGTCCCAGGCTTAAAAAAATGTTGAAATTAAATATCACCTATTGCCACATAGAAACATCAAGGAGATCACTTTTCTCGTAACAGGATTTAGGTGTTAGAAATATATTCTTTGGTAACATAACTTCTCATACAGATTCTCATTCTACATATGGTTACTATACATTCTCACTTATTTGAAATGTAATTTCTTTCCCAGTGAATTCTGGACAGAAGGTGGGGGGAGCAGGGAGATAATTCAGAATGGTTTACCCACTGGTCCTGTGGGGCTGTCCATGAAGCAGGAACAGGTACTGATCAGTCAGAAGGATGCTGAACTGAAACAAGTGCATCCTTACTGGTTGCTAAACGAGCTGAGTATTTGTGATGGAAGAGTTACTTTCAGGTAATAAGAGGACACTTCATCACAGAGTTAGAATTCAGCAAACCCTGGGAAATTTTAGACTGCCGTACTTTGCAAGTTGAACGAATTACAAGCGCATTCACCAAAAAGAATGCCTGCACTCGCCTAACTCTAGGCAAATGATGATACACTCCTATGTTAGGCACCAGTGGTTTTCCCTTCCTACTCACTGCAACATGACTGAAACAATGTTGCCACATGCCCTGCACCCACTGGAAGCCCAACACACACTGGCTAAATAAATGAACCACCACTCCTGAAAAAGAAAGATACTTCCAAAGCGTATGTGTACCATGAGGGTGTATCGACACAAATTTTAAGGTGCACAGATGTTAGTTTAATCCGAGCGAAAATAAGCACTGATGGTCTCCGTCGTAGGAATAAAGATCAGTTCCTTGCCGTGCTTGGTCCTAAATTACTACTTAGTTGTGCAGCAGAGTCACTCTTCTTCATGGGTCAAAGTAGAATTTTTCCTCCAAAATATGAAAAGCAAGTGAAAGAGCCCCTGACCTTAGACTAGTATGGGCCTCAGTCTATACATCTGTAAAATTCATCTGTAACATAAAACAAATGAAGGATTTTGACCAGATTCTGGGCTGGGTGCTCTGGGATAAATTAATAGCTATCTACAATTAATTTACAATCTAACGGGGTTAGGCTAATATGCGAATAACGGTAATATAGCATATATTAAGTGTAAGGTAAATATTATGTGCACTATATAAAGGACTGCTGTTACTCAAAGAAGGGAAAGGTCACATCTGCTTGAGGTAATGGAGACTAGTCTCTTTGGAGAAAACAACATATGATGGGCTTTTACAAAGATGGGTTAGTAATAGTGTCATGGACTGAATGTTTTTATCCCCTCAAAATTCATATGTTCAAACACCAACCCCCAATGTGATGGTATTAGGAGATGAGGCCTTTGGGTAGTGGAGGGGCCTCATGAATGGGATGAGTGCCTTTACAAGAAGAGGCCAGGGATCTAGCTAGTTCTTTTTTTTTTTTTTTTTTTTTTTTAACCATGTGAGGACACAGCAGGAAGAGCTACCAGGAAGAGAGGCCTCACCACACAATGAACCAGCTGGCACCTTGATCTTGGACTCCCTGGCCTCTGGAAGTGAGAAGCAGATTTCTTCAGATGCCCAGCTTCTGACATTTTGTTATAGGAGCCCAAGCTGACCAAGACAGCATTTCAGGGAAAAGGACATAGAAGATAGGAAAGAAATGTGGCACAGAAATGTGGCAGGAAAACACAAAACATGTTGAAGGGAAAATTGGCCTGGTGTTATTAAGCAGAGAAGGCAGCAAACTCTGAGTCTGCACAGAATAGCACTTTTTAAATAATACAGTACAATCATTCCTTAATCATTCCAAAAGCTTATATTCAATACGCTCTGTCTGCATCTGAAGTTCTTAAAAAAGATTTGGCCTGGGTGGCTCAGTCAGTTAAGCCTCCGACTTCAGTTCAGGTCATCATCTCACAGTTTCTGAGTTCGAGCCCCATGCCGGGCTCTGTGCTGACAGCTCAGAGCCTGGAGCCTGCTTCGGATTCTGTGTCTCCCTTTCTCTCTGCTCTTCCCCCACTCGTGCTCAGTCTCTCTCTCTCTCAAAAATAAACATTAAAAAAATAATAATAAAAAACAAAAAAAAGATTGGCCATTGAAATGGCAAGCATTAGTTATTTGGAAAGATAATTTATGTGACAGTGTTAGAGGCATTTCTATACCTAGAATTTTATTAGCATTTACTTTTCCTTCTACATCAACTGGAATATACCATGTTGAGATGACCCACCACACTTCTTAGTTTAATGCCCTCACTTTTCATTACTTTATACCTATATTTGGTTGTCATTTGTTATTGAATAACAATTACAAAATAGACGTTTTACCTGTAATTATTAACATATACTACATGCTGAAATTTTCTTTTTTTTTTTTTTTTTCAACGTTTATTTATTTTTGGGACAGAGAGAGACAGAGCATGAACGGGGGAGGGGCAGAGAGAGAGGGAGACACAGAATCGGAAACAGGCTCCAGGCTCTGAGCCATCAGCCCAGAGCCTGACGCGGGGCTCGAACTCACGGACCGCGAGATCGTGACCTGGCTGAAGTCGGACGCTTAACTGACTGCGCCACCCAGGCGCCCCCTGAAATTTTCTAATAGCACTTAGATTTCATGAAGAGAGTGCTTTGGGGCTAATGGAATGGATTCCACTGTTATATGTACATTGTGAGACTCAAATTTTCTTGAGCTTTATCTTATTACACAATGATGTGTGTGTGTACACACACCACACACACAATTACATTCAAAGATTCATTTCCTGGGGCGCCTGGGTGGCTCAGTTGGTTAAGCATGTGACTTCGGCTAAGGTCATGGTCTTGCCGTTTGTGAGTTCGAGCCCCGCGTCGGGCTCTGGGCTGATGGCTCAGAGCCTGGAGCCTGCTTCACATTCTGTGTCTCCCTCTCTCTCTGCCCCTTCCCTGCTCATGCTGTGTCTCTCTCTGTCTCAAAAATAAATAAAACATTAAAATAAAAAATCAGAGATTCATTTCCTGTAAGGAGTAATCTCTGTCATCCATGAACTGGTATGTAAACTATTACAAATACTAGAAGAAATTCCTCTGTGAAGGTTTCTCTAATAAATACAAGTGAAGAAAGTAATCCCTTAACAGCTCAGAGTGTAATCTGTACACATTCCAGAGAAGAAAGGAGCAAACTGAGCTCTGAAAGTTTGTCATGACATGAAACACATCAGCCTGTTCTGTTTTATCTTCCTGATATTAACATCATTGAAGGGGAAAAAAACCCTCAAACAACTCTAGGATTGGATTCTCCCTTTAATTCAGAAAGTATTTCACCTATTCAAATTAACTCCTCATCTGGAGAAGTTAACAGAATTATGGTTTTACTTCATTATCTTGGTGTTTTCATGCCTTTTTAAAAAGGGCAATTTGAGGTCATTTGACACTCTCTGGCATACGAGGGAAAAACAGACTAGGCTAGCATAC
The DNA here is from genome assembly GCF_028749965.1 of Puma concolor. Classification (NCBI taxonomy): domain Eukaryota; kingdom Metazoa; phylum Chordata; class Mammalia; order Carnivora; family Felidae; genus Puma; species Puma concolor. The sequence continues at coordinate 166,466,127 of NC_141670.1, read as the reverse complement.
CTAACAGAAACAAACTCGTACTATTCTCCTTGGACAGCCATTCTTTGGTGATAATTGTAAAGTTAACAGAACTGTTTCCAAATGAAATCCTATGGCTTATGAATATCTACTTCATCCTTATTCACTTGTGTCAAAGCTTACAGTGAAAATGAAACCCACGACTGGAAAAGGAAATAAACCTAGTACAGTGAAGTGTTTTTCCTTTAGGAAAAAAAAAGTATCATCAGGAACTTTACAGTGTCTTGGAAACAAGCCATCAAATATAGTTGGATGAGTGACCGTCCCACCTAAAATAACAGTTTCCAATATATATATGGAAATATATGTGAATTTTCAGTTTATCTCCAATAAATATAAATATGACATGAATTTCTATCAGTAGTTTACTATGATTATAGCTATTTTAATAACCAAAAATAAAAGACTTCCCATTTGTCAAGTAAACAGAATTATGACACACAACCCTTAACCTCACTGCTTTTGTTAGGAAGGTATTTCTAGTACTGGGCTGTTTTCTGTGGTTTCTAATGAGACCTTTTCACATGCTATGATCCAAACCAGACACAGTCGATAGGTTATTAACAAGGAATTAAGGCTCACTTAACAAGCCTCCCAGCAACCGAAAAGGAAGACAGGCTACTTAAGGTGCATCTCTAAATCGGTCCAGTCTCTCCTGGAAACATTTGTAAGTTTCATGCACTCTTTCAGGCCCCCCTTATCTCATCTAAGGTTCTTCTGGTTTATCTCCTCTCGGCCTCCTCCCACCCACCCTCCACACTTCTCACAGAGACCTCACCAGAACACAAACCAGACTGGATGGACCCTCTCCTGATGACAGGTGCCTAGACTGCAAGCTTCATGTGGCAGGTGCAGAATCTACTTTCCGTATTCCACACCAAAGAAGAGATTTCAAAACGCAGACTCAATCAGATCATGTCCCTCTTCTGCTCAAATGCTCCGACGGCTACCTGCTCTGTGGCTGCAGGATCTGCCCACCCCTCTCCTCGTCCGTCCTCCCGGCTCCTGTTCACTGTGATCCAGCCCCACAGGCCAGCTTGCTCTTCACACACACCGTGGCCTTTTTAACGGCTGCTCCCTCAGCCTGGGACTTCCTCCCTCCACATCTCCTCGTCACTGAGGCTTCACTTCAAGTGCCGCCTTTTCTCCCTCACCGATTCCACATTTCTGTTAGATTTTCTTAGTACGGCTAAGAGGGTGATGAGTTTCTGATGTATTTATTCTGTCTTACCTGCTTATCATATCTTTTACTACAAGTAAGCTCCATAAAACCAGGAGGCTTTTCCACATGGCACCACATGCCCAGGGCCTAGAATAGTGACCAGCATGCAGTAGGGGCTCCATGGGTATCAGTGAAATCACCGAATGCTTGCATGACCTGTATTCTCGTTTAGGCATCTGGTACAGTGCTTGTCATGTAACAGGTATCTCTTCAATGACAATTCATGACTCGTGATCATTTTGAGATAAAGTCTACGTCTTCAATATGGCATGTAGGACCCTTCTCGTCTTAGACCCTACCCATCTCTTCTCCTCCTCCCATTTTATTCTTCAGAAGTACTCAATGTCCTGCGGTTACCTGAACATGCCATATTATTTCGCGCTGCCCTGTCCTTCCACATGGTGTCCCTCTGCCTGCGATGTTCCCATTGCTGGGACTGCCCTTTACCACCATCTCCCTGGTATACAGATGATCAGTCTCTCCTGAGTTTTCACAAAGCCCTGAACATGCTGTTATTATGTTTCTTGTACTGGAATGGAATGCTTTTTTTTTTCCTTTTCTTTTTTACACCTTCTCTATCTCTCTCAATTGACAATTCCGTCTCTGAGAGTGAGGGTCACCATGCCTTATTCATCTTTCTAGCATCTAATTCAATGCGTGGCATCTAAGAGAATCTCAATATTTGTTGAATTATCTAAACTTAAGCCATATTAGGCATACACTTAAAATGCCAAAAAGAGGCGCCTGGGTGGCTCAGTTGGTTAAGCATCCGACTTCAGCTCAGGTCGTGATCTCATGGTTCGTGGGTTCAAGCCCCACATCCAGCTCGGTGCTGACTGCTCAGAGCCTGGAGCCTGCTTTGGATTCTGTGTCTCCCTCTCTCTCTGTCCCTCCCCTGCTCACGCTCTGTCTCTCTCTTTCTCTCTCTCTCTGTCTCAAAAATACACAAACATTTAAAAAAATATTTTAAATGCCAAAATGCCTTCATTTCAGACTATGTTTACTGTTAAAAACATAAAATACACTATAAGCTTAATAAGAACATGAGAATTCAACTAACTAAAATAATGAGATCTAGTAATTACATTAATTTGGTTAATACTGAAAAAAATGTAGTATTTCCCTAATACTTACCAAAGCATAAAAGCACATATGACAGAACTATAGCAATTATAGTTAAAAAAAAAAAAAAAAGAAAGAAAGAAAAAGAAAAAAGAGTATAATAATCTTAAGGGAAAAAAACCACCAAGAAAACAAATACTTACTTATTTTTGGTCAGTCATTATCTTGGGATCTGGCTTACTTCTCACAGGCCTTTCCAAAAATCGTAATACTAGTAGTTCCAACATCTTTTTAAAAAAGGTTTCATTTAACCAACTGCTAACACAGCTGGCCTGAGGTCTGAATCCCAATCATAGCACCAATCACATAAACCCAAACACAAAGCAAAAAGAGAAGAAAAAATAAAAGCCGTCCTTCCAAGAAGATACAGCACCAGAGAAGATGCTCACCACCCCAGAGAAGCATCTGTCCATTGACATTGACCTCAATCACACTCTGCAGCACAAAATGCTCATTAAAAACACTCAAGATTATTTATAACCTGTGGGTCATTTCCTTAATCGGCCAACTTTTTTTTTTTTTTTTTAAATCATCAGATTTGACTATTTCATTTAAAACAACCCAACAGGTTAGAAATACTGGAAACAAATCAAATAATTAGTGTATCAGATGAAAACTCTTTTGAAAGAAAAGCAAGGGATGTAACAGAGTGCTAAAAGGAGCCCAGATTGGCCAGGCACCAGCCCCCATTTCTCCCCACCTCAGGCAGCTGGCTGTTAGCATTATCTAGAGAAGCCTCCAAACTTGGGGTCTCATCTCTGATTTGAAGCACTTCTTCTGTTGAGACGCTGCCAGTGGAATCTTGAGACTGAACAAGTAGATCGGGATGGTCTGGCAGTGTTTCGTCTGCAGTAGAATCACTGTTTAACTGCAAGGAGAAACAGGAAAATAAGGAAGTCATCCGTGAGCCACACCGCCTCTGTATCTTATTTTGGGGGCTTAGTTAGAAAGAGCCTGACTTCCTAAAATTACCTCCCCCCCCCCCCACTCTGTGACAGAATCGATGCTGTTAATATGAGCAGCTAACCCAGCAGCATGAGCTGCATCCATTCATGCAGGTTAAGCTTCGCTAAATAAAAACTACCAAAGTGGAAGACCTCCGCATAACTACGTTCATCGTGAACCCAAATTCACTTTTTATGGTAATATGTTGTGTTTTCAGCCGGTGTGAACATTTGTGAGGACCGGGGCTCTCTCCCTCCCTGTGGCTCCAGGGCCCGGCAGGCAGTGCTTTCGCAAGAAGCAGCGTTAACCGGGGGGCAGGCACGTAAGTCTGAACAGGCTGTTCACTTCTCTAAGCCAAAATATGACAAGACTTCAGTCAGCCAAGAAGAATTAGGACAATAAAGTTGTTGTAATGGCAGTCTGTCATTAGTGGGTTTATATTCTTGGAAAAGAATCAGAAAAAAAGGGAATACTAGAGTTTTTCCTTTTATAAGCAGGGTTATAAATTCTTTACAGTCAGTAACATAAATCATCAAGTTTCTGATTCAGAGTAGGTAAAGGCAAAAACCATCATTCCCCCTGTGAAGAGGAAGCAACTTTGAATTCGTTTTTTTTTATTTTGTTACCACTAGGACTAGGGTTGGCCTTATAAGGAGATAGTTCTTTTCTTTTTTTCTCTCTCTTTCTTCTTTTTTTTTTTTTTTTTTTTAGTTTTCATTTTTATTTAAATTCTACTTAGTTAACATGTAGTGCCATATTGGTTTCAGGAGCAGAATCTAGTGGTTCATCACTTCCATACAATACCCAGTGCTCATCCCAACAAGTGTCCTCCTTAATGCCCATCACCCATCTAGCCCCAATCCGTCTACCACCTCCCCTCCAGCAACCTTCAGTTTGTTTTCAGTCCTTAAGAGTCTCTTGTCATTTGTTTTCCCTCTCTTTTCCCTTCCCCTCTGTTCATCTGTTTTATTTCTTAAATTTTACACATTAGTGAAATCATATGGTATCTGTCTTTCTCTGACTTATTCACTTAGCATTAATAAACTATATAAATGGCAAGATTTCATTCTTTTTGGTGGCTGAGTAATATTTCATTGTATATATATACCACATCTTCTTTATCCATTCATCAGTCGGTGGACATTTGGACTCTTTCCATAATGTGGCTATTGTTGATAGTGCTGCTATAAACACTGGGGTGCATGTGCCCCTTCGAATCTTTTTGTATCCTGTGGGTAAATACCTAGTAGTGCAGTTGCTGGGTCATAGGGTGGTTCTATTTTTAACTTTTTGAGGAGCCTCCATGCTGTTCTCCAGAGCGGCTGCACCAGTTTGCATTCCCACCAACGGTGTTAAGAGGGTTTCCCCTTTCTCTGCATCCTCACCAACATCTGTGGTTTACTGTGTTGTTAATTTTAGCCACACTGACAGGTGTGAGGGGCTATCTCATTGTGGTTTCGATTTGTATTTCCCTGGTGATGAGTGATGTTGAGCATCTTTTCATGTGTCTGTTAGCCATCTGGATGTCTTCTTTGGAAAAATGTCTATTCCTGTCTTCTCCCATTTCTTAACTGAATTATTTATTTTTTGGGTGTTGAGTTTGGTAAGTTCTTTATAGATTTTGGATACTAATCCCTTATCAGATATTTACAAGTATCTTCTCCCATTCTGTCGGTTGCCTTTTAGTTTTGTTGACTGTTTCCTTCATTGTAAAGAAGCTTTTTATTTTGATGAGGTCCCAGTAGTCCAGTTTTGCTTTTGTCTCCCTTGCTCTGGAGACGTGCTGAGTAAGAAGTTGTTCCGGCCGAGTTCAGAGGGGTTGGTGCCTGTGTTCTCCTCTAGGATTTTGAGGAGACAGGCAGTTCTATCCCATGGCTCTCATGGGAGCAAACCTCTGTTAAGCATTTATTGTAGGCTGGGTGGCCTTCCTCCTCATAAAATTCCCATGAGGCAGACACTATCCAGAGTCCAGTTTTAAAGGGGAAGTTAGGTAGGTTGACCACAGTTACACAGAAGGTTGGCGGCACAATGCCACGGTCTGGCTCCACGGAGGGCTGGTGCCTCCTTCAGTCACTGTTGCCAGTAACTCGATTAAATGAAAGTAGTCCCAAGGAGGACGAAGCGTTAGGTGGCATGGATGTGGAGGCAGACGGCTTGGTTCCAGCCTACTTAACTAGTAGCTATGTGTCCTGGGACAAGTGGCTCGTCCTGCAGAATTGCGATAACGGTACTTACTTCATGTGGTTGGGGGGCGGGGCGTTCTGCAGACTAATAGATGCCAAACACCCTTCACAGAGGCTGGGGCATGACAAGCATCCAGTGAGTGGTAACAGCTGCTGTTATTATCATCAGTTGCTGTTCATCATTTAACACTTACATGAGGGTTGACTGAAAGACATCGTGGGACGACAATGAGATGCCCAAATTGGAGAGGTGACCGGAAGCCACGTGCAAACTGGCAACTTCCCATTTTGTTTACAGCCAGAGCAGCCCCTGCCACTCGACACTGCGGCCAGCGCTCCACCAGCCGACTGAACGTGGAGCAAACAGGGGCAAAAGAGAGGGCATGGCTGGGCTCAGTGTGAAAAGGGTATCCCTTGAGAGCTAGGTCAGTGCAGCCTGCTGGCAACACTGATTCCTATCTATGTGCCCCGCGGGGGCCCTTCCATACCTCCTTTCCTCCTGCCACCCCTTTCACTCCCACATTTCTGAGCAGGCAGACTAGCCTTGCGGGCTTCCTTTTCTCATGTTTCACTCACTCTTTAATCTCTGCCATGCAGCCTCTGGGCCACAAGTCGGAACCCCCACATATAACTGACCTGATCTCGAAAGGCACAAAGCTGTGCTCGATCTTTCCACGCCAACCAGCGAAGAAAAGTGGGTGGCGGATAAAGCAGTGTTGGTGTCCACACGGATACCAAAACTACGTGTCACTCAAGATGAGGACCTCTAGAAGTGTCCAGAGCGACTCGCCATCACTAGGAGAGAAGGTAACACTGTCTCAGCTGCTGAAGGGTGTGCGGCATAAACGTAAATGTTGAGTAATGTCATGAACAGCACGCTCCGTTAGCAATGCAACTCTGTATTTTCATTTCGGTGTGTGCGGTTTACCCAAAGTGAAATGAAAATCGGAAAATCCAGAGACAGTAATTACTAAGGTGGAAGTTAAGAGGAGAGTGAGACCAACTGTCGCTGTATGAGAAGGTAAGTGTGTACCATCTGTGTGCGGGACAGTATCTGGCTTGCTGTGAGAGCTGCTTCCTCTTCCGAGGACTCGTCCGTGTCTTCTTGGTTGGTCAGGTTCAGGCTGGGGGTGCTGCTGGAGCACTGGTACTCTTGGAGGGAGGGAGTGTCCCCTTTGTCAATACTGTCCAGTGAGCGCCTGCGGACTCCCCAGTTGAAATTGTCCATACTTTCACCCTGGAAAAGAAAGACATGATCTCTAAGGCCTCAGATACATGTGTATAAATACAGTAAACACAACACACCAGGAAAACATGTACTGAGATGAAAAATACTCAATGCATCATCATAAGCAGAGTTTCAATCAGCCCTTCAATTTCTCGAAACTTTTAAAACATCGTTAAATATTCATATTTAAAGAGATCACAATATTTGGTTGAGCCTGTTTTAACTAAATAATTTTCTTGACCTCCTATATTGTATGACTGGGGACCGACTAAACCTACTGTCTAGGCCATTTCTATTCTAATGCCCAAACACAAATGAGACCACGAAGAAGACGAATACATCACAGACAACGATACATAAACAATCCACAACACCAGGCTGCAACTTACCTGCAGTTCCTGGTTAGCAAAAAGGAAAACACACAGAATTAGAAAGAACGAAGACAAACATTTAAATATACGCTACACTTTTGGGGGAAAACTCTTTGTGATTTCTCAAACCCAAAGACTGATTCAAGCTCTGGATTAAGCTCTGAGTAGAAAGCCAACATGTGATTCAAATTACTTTTTTATGCAAAATATATTATGAAGAAGTCAGAGACAGACACTGAAAACAACATTTCTGTGATACACTTTGCAAACACGAACTTTCAGAAAATCTTCAAGATTTACATAGATTTAATACTTGATACAATGCAAAACTGACTTAAAGTACCCACATTCAGTTGACAACATACAGGGTCACAATTATTTTCATCTAGAGAATGTTTCTGGCTAAACCCAGTGGCCATTTTTTACAATAAAATAGTCTAAAATCAAGATCAAAGCCATCAAAACATAACTTTTGACAAGTTCAAAAGGTCAAGAGGAAATAGGGCAGATTTCAATTTCACCCCACTTATGGATTTATAGAAGTTATGTTTCTGTTATTCTAAGCTGATCCTCCTTTTGCAAGGATATAATTCTTACACTCGCTCTTAAGCCCTGATATGACAAATGACAATGAGTTGGCCAGCAATATAGGATTTATTTGTGTTCCTTTACTCAAGAGGCACTGGCTAGGATAGAGGTTTTCAAATCCTTTTTTTTTTTTTTTTTTTTAAATAAAGCAAAGCAATACTTATTTCGAATGAAATTTAAAATGGAAGTCAACCGTGCAAAGCTGATGAACTAAACCCAAGCCGCTCTGGCTCCAAAAGGTAACAAGGAGCTCTTTGCCTGCACTCTGGGTACAGCCTTGAAGTCTTAGAAACCCTGTAGGTCAAAGTTCGAAAAGCCACCTTCCTACCAGATATTTCAGTTATTATTATGTAGCACAGTACATAATAATGGCAACAGCCCTAAATATTTGTTTGGTGAATGAATGACTACACACGGGGAGCTTCCAAGGTTGGCAGGTGTTTGGGGGGTATTTTAGAAGTTTAATTAACAGTTTCATTTGTTTTGTAGCAAAGTATTTCCTACTACCATGTTTTAAGCAAGACTATATTTAGGTTTTAAAGAATCTCTACTATTTGAATTGTCTAATGATGAGGCATACATGAACACCACCCACCCAAATCACTATGACTTGAATTAAAGACAAAACTACATTAAGCGTCTTTAATTCAATTTGCCAAAGTTCTGTTCAAAATCCATGTTAATTAGTACCTATGTATTAGGGCGTGGGATAAACTTGGAAGCATTTACAGAGGTCTTAAAAAAAAAAGAAGATAAAAAAGCAAACAAAATAAATAACTTTACCATTACAAACATGTCAAGAGCCTGCCTGCCTTCACAAATTTTAAACTCTCAATTGAAAACAAATAACTGCATTAGAGTTTAGGAGCTGCTCATGCCCTTGTGGTCGGGCAGCAAGGCTCTTCAATCCATCAGACTTTCTTGCCTGATTATTCAAGTCAGTCCTACTTCTTACAACGTGTTTTTGAAACTGGGGATGTGAAATCAATTTTAGAGGATGGTGATCTGCCACTTTGGAAAAAAAAAATGAAAGACAATAGGAAATATCAGCGTGCATAACAGCATAGGGTGAGGCTGCATATTCTTTTTATTTTTTTTCAAGTAACCTCTACACCCAGTGTGGGGCCTGAACTCACAACCCCAAGATCATGAGTCACACGATCCACTGGCTCCACTGAGCCAGCAAGGTGCCACAAGGCTGCGTATTCTTGAAACTTTCATTTTAAAGGTATGTGTATCTACTTGGATGTGATATAAAATGTATTAAGTATGGATCACAGTAAAAACAAAAACAAAAAAAGTTTAAAAGCCACTGCCCTATGAGGCCGAATAATACTTGCTTGGGGGCTCCTGTGAACCTATCCATGTGTCTTTGGGAACATGTTCATGCCGAGTACAAAGGCAATTGGTCTGACCCTGAGCCACCATGGTTGTACCCTTCTATATGCAAAGGAGGATGAAGCATGTAGGAGGACCTCCTTAAACTGGTCTCCTGTCCTCAACTAATGATGTGACACGGCGCAGGCCATTACATTTCATCCCTCCTCACCTATTAGAGCCAAAGGAAACATCCCTTCAAGAGGGTTAATCAATGCATTTGAGTTATGTGAGCGACTTTAAATTCTTTGGAGAAAGATGTGTCAATGACATGGGATGGATACCGGATGACAAGGCATTTTGGGCTTCTCAAATATAGGTTATTTGTATACATTTTAGAATGAACACTTTTGAAACTTATGTGACAAACGTTTTAGGTTTAGGAGTTGCAAGTTTAGGGGGATGAGCTACAGGAATAGGTCCCGAAGAGCCTCACAATGTCAGGGCAATCCTGTTCTCTTTGCCACAATGACTGTTTCAGAAATTGGCAAATGATCCAGCTTGACCCACTCATGTAACAGGAAGTGTGCTGAGGACGTTCAGGAGAGCAACTTCTTCACTGTTACAAAAGTGACCTTCATTTGCTTTGAACACTGCTGGATGTGGACATAACCATGTGACAGAGACTTGCAGAGAAGGGCGGAGCCTAGCCAACTGCAGAGAAATGATCAGAGACCTCCCTGAGCCACATCTAAATAAGCTATAACCCTCTGGACTACCTCAGTTTTGTAAGCTCGTAAATCCGCCTTTTGAGTCCGATTTTTCATTTCGAAATCATCCAAACTGACACATACCTATCGATTTAATCTAGACTGAATCAACTTAGAGGAGAGAGCCCCTTGGTGCTACGTGAAAGGAGTCATTTGAGGGGGCTGGCTACAATACGAAGAAGAAAACAGTGAGGATGTCGCAGGTAGAATCTCGGTCATTTGACACAGTAGAGAGTTCTGGAAAGTCAAAGCCCTCGAAATCATGTGAGTTCATTTAATTTAACTTAGTGTTAAGTGTTTGTACTTATACTTTAAAATAGTGTTAGATAAATTTTAATATAATTTTTTACCATTTTGCTGCATATTAATTTGTCTGTCTCATTTGAAACATAAGCATATCCTAAATTAAAGACATAACTTTGGAAGAAACCCATTTTTCACTTTTTATTTCTTGGGGCAAAGAGTAAGAATTAGACGTTCCTCTTCTGTTTCAGACTACTTCTGCTAACTGACCAACCGTACTAGTCACGTTTACTTCCCAATTTAGATTTTTACCTTTAAAAACATTTTTGTTTAATTCGTTTGTTGTTTCAAGTTTTTATTTAATTTCTAGTTAGTTAACATATAGTGTAGTATTAGCTTCAGGAGTAGAATTTAGTGATTAGTCACCTATGTGTAACACCCAGTGCTTATCACAAGTGCCCTCCTTAATGCCCATCACCCATCTAGCCCGATTTTACCTTCTTGACCTCACACTGACCTTAATAAGGAAAGATGCTATGGTCAAACACTTAATTCTCATATACTTGCAACTGTAAGCTATAAATATACGGACTGCCCACATCCTTACCTCTGCATCTTCCAATTCAACATCTAAAAAGTCAAAATCCTTAAAAACGCCAAATTGTTGTTCACTGCTGTTGTCTTCCACGGCCACTTCTTCCTCTTGAATCATGTCTTCTGTTGCAGAAATTAGGCTGGTCTGTTGGTCACCAACTTCCAAATCCTCATTAGAAGAAAATACAACCTAAGGTGCAGCCAAAAAAAAAAAAAAAAAAAAAAAAGGCCACCCGTCAGCATTGTCACTCTGCTCATGAGACACTGGTGCCCGAAGAGCCACCGCAGGCTTCATCTGTCAAAGAATTCAGAGCTTCAATCTGGTTTTCATGCTAAAGTCGAACTGGTTGAATACTTAATTAATGTAACTTCCAAGTACCATGGAGACCATATCTTTTTCATCCTTAGTTAATGCCATGAAATAAGGGAAGTTAGAAAAGGCAAGCAAGGAGACAGAATAATTTCCATTTTTTTTAATGGAGTAGTAACAGGATTTTTACAGCCTTTATGCATGCAATCATGATTACTCACGGATGGATTCTTTGGAAGGCCAGATTCTGGACCACAGAGAGAAAGCACATTCATTAGCTTTTCTCTTGTTCTTCGCTAAGGGGGAAAAAAAATGCAAATGCTAGGATTACTGATAAGTAAGACAAATTCTCAAGCTGTCATACATACAACAAAATTGATTCTTCTGTAGATGTTCGGTTCTGATTTTTTTTTTTTTTTTTAATGTACCTGTGATAACTGTGGCCTTTTCCAGCTAACAGGAACCAAGGCATTAGAATTAGAACCAGAAGAAGTAGAAGAAGTACTCCTAGTAACTGCAATAACTTTGGGTTTCCCATTTCTTCCAGCTGCACTATGCTGATCGCCATACTTATTTCCAATGATTGGTGTCTGCAGAGAAACAAAAAGGACAGTGTTTGACTGGGATATTTCACCATAAAGGGGTTAGTAGTGGATCTGTAAGGACTTTTTTTTTTTCTTTTTACAAACAACCAAAAAAAAAAAAAAAAAAAAAAAAAGCAAAGGAAGATAACAGCATAAAGTAGATGTTACAAAAATCAAATGGAATGATGTCTTTTAAAAAATTAATTTATTTTTTAAAATTTGTTTGTTTATTTAAGTTATCTCTATACCCAGTGTGGGGCTTGAACTCACGGCCCCAAAATCAAGAGTTGCCTGCTTTGGGCGCCTGGGTGGCTCAGGTGGTTAAGCATCCGACTTCGGCTCAGGTCATGATGTCACAGTTTGCGAGTCTGAGCCCTGCATTGGGCTCTGTGCTGACCGCTCAGAGCTTAGAGCCTGCTTCAGATTCTGTGTCTCCCTCTCTCGCTGCCCCTCCTCTGCTCACACTGTCTCTCTCAAAAATAAATAAACATAAAAAAAAAATTAAAGAGTTGCATACTTCCAATGAGCCAGTCAGGCACCACATGATGTCTTTTTTTTTTTTTAATCAGGAGACTTCACTTCACTGAAAATGACTCCCTGAGAAGATGAGACAATCAGACAGCTCATTCCTATTTTATTATTATCTTCTTAAGTTTATTTATTTATTTTTTAAGTTTTACTTATCTATTTAGAGAGAGAAAGCACAGGCAGGGAGGAGCAGAGAGGGGAGACAGAATCCTAAGCAGGCTCAGCGCCAACAGCACAGAACCCAACGTGGGGCTTGAACTCACGAACTGAGAAATCATGACCTGAGCTGAGATCAAGAGTCGGACGCCTAACTGACTGCACCACCCAGGTGTTTCTTAAGTTTATCTCTTTAGAGAGAGAGCACGAGTGGGGTAGGGGCAGAGAGAGAGGGAGGGAGAATTCCAAGTAGGCCGCATGCTGTCAGCACAGAGACTGATGCGGGGCTTGAACTCATGAACTGTGAGATCATGGCCTGAGCCAAGATCAAGAGTCAGATATTTAACCAACTGAACCGCCCAGGCGCCCCTACTTACTCCTATTTTAAATAGGGATCTGCTTTCTTTAAAAAAAAAAACACCATCTTCATGCCCCTCTTCAGGAAAGTAGCAACTTGGAATAAAATCTGGCACACCTTAGGTTGCTGGGTAAGAGGGGATGTTTGTTTCCTTTGCCTTCCTGTGGCTGCCTAGCACATACATTTCAGTCTCTTCTGAATAGACTGTGTGCTCTTCTCATTGCCATGCTGAAGTTGTCCTCTCCCCTGACCTAGGCCAGAGGCACTGATGTGCGATAGGTTTCTTTAGTCATCAACTGTGACCTTCCCACCAGCAGGGAAAACTACATCCACGGACTCGGTCGTGGTGAATGATTTGGCCATAAGAGTGTGGCTGTCAACATGGTGACAAAAGACAAGAGGACTCTTCGAGACACTGAGACCTTCTACAACACCTCCATTGAGGAGATGCCCCTCAGTGTTGCTGACCTTATCTGAGGGGCTGTCCTGCGACCTAACCCTACCCGAGGTTCAGTCCTTAGGGGGTGAAGAGCAGCAGGAACAGGGAGGGAAGGGAGCCTAAGGATGGACTTCTCATTTTTCCCCCTTTGACTAAACGTCACTTTTTGAGGCAAAAAAAAAAAAAAACCAGAAACAAAAACAAAAATCCACCACCTTCATATCCCCCACCATGATTATGAAATATATCCTCTTTGAAAGCTCAGCAAATATTAAAGTGATTTAAAACAAAAAACAAAAAACAAAAAACCACCTGTCATCTTACCACTCAGATTTAATCTATTACCATTTTGGTGTTTTTTCAATGCATACTGTTCTATGTGCTTCAGTAATGTGCTTTTGCAAATATTCAAGCTGGGTAACAACTCCAAAGAGGAAGGGATCTATGTAGCTTCTCCCTACAAATCTGATGTGTAACATTTCCAAGTTTGTTTCGGTAAAAATTCTATGCTCATCCACAATTCATCTGTATTTATTCTGGCTTTGTGAAGCATCTTGAATTTACATCTGAAAATCGTATTCAAGCTCATTTGCATGTCACACGGTTCCTTTATGACGTGGTTCCTGCTGCTCTCCCTAACCTCGACGTCTATCACACCCACCCTCACTTTACACTCCAGCAAACCTGAACTTGCTATTGTGTTCCAAACACACCTTGCCTTTAGGGACCTGTGTTTTGGCACATGCTGCCCCCCCCACCCCCGCCTTTGAATGGAATATTCACCAACCAAACCCATGGTCATCTTTTTTTTTTTTTTTTTTTTAAATTTTTTTTTTCAACGTTTATTTATTTTTGGGACAGAGAGAGACAGAGCATGAACGGGGGAGGGGCAGAGAGAGAGGGAGACACAGAATCGGAAACAGGCTCCAGGCTCTGAGCCATCAGCCCAGAGCCCGACGCGGGGCTCGAACTCATGGACCGCGAGATCATGACCTGGCTGAAGTCGGACGCTTAACCGACTGCGCCACCCAGGCGCCCCCCCATGGTCATCTTTTAATGGGGACTCCAGACCTCCAAGGAAGCCTTCTCTGACGCCACACATCTGGGTAATTATACTTGGACATTTGCCATGTGTTGGTGATTTGTTTACGTGGCTGTCTTCCCTAGTGCACGTGAGTCCCCTAGACCTTGTGCGATTCATCTCTGCTCCTCTACTCCAATGCCTATACACAGCATGTACTTAGTAATCTTTGAAGCAACAAATTGAAATTAAGTATATCAAGTGTTTTTGAGAATTCTTATCACTGCTTTAGACAAGATAATTAAGTTACAATTTCTGACTCAGAAGACACAGGAAAGCCCGGTTTCTTTATCAGATTCTTATACTATGTGCTTCAGGACAGAAATTCTGATATTAACTAAAAAATTAGCAACAAACATAGTTTCTATCTAAAAAACACAACCCATAAAGATTTGGATAAATTCTAACACCAAGACTGAACAACAAAACATTTTTTAAATCTATATGATTCTAATCAATAATATTAAAGAAATTAGGTCTTCCATTTTTATCTTTCTCAACTTCCCTGCAATCGTTGTTCAGTAACTTCCTTCTCGAAAAACTGGTCATTCTGAAAACCATCCCTTCTCTTTTCATTTTCTCTGCAACTGCCTAGAGACATGCCAACATGACCTTTTAATTATTCTAACAGATTCCTTATTGACTTTCCTCCTCTCCACCTGGTCTATTTTTCCATCCTGGTCTATTTTTTCCATCCTGTTGCCAGAGTAAACTTCCCCAAATGCAAATCCTACAATTTCCACTCCAGTTAAAAATCCTTTAAGAGTTCCCACTGCTTCAAGATAAAACCATCCTGTTATGATGCATGCAAGATCCCTAATGATCTTGCCTCTTCCTCTGCCTTCGGCTTCATCTACCATCATACTCTACACTTGCATTCTCTATAGTCTGTGCTCAAGATATGGTACAAATTGGAAATTTCCAGAATACCATGCTTTCTCACACTACGAGGCTTCATTCACACATGCTGCTTTTTCCTGCATTAATCTCCTGTTCCCAAGCTTCCATATATGCTTGCCTAGGGCTACTTTATCTTTCAACACCACATCAGGTTAGAGGTACACGCTGTATCTTCCTACAGTACTTTTTTTTTTTTTTTTTCAACGTTTATTTATTTTTGGGACAGAGAGAGACATAGCATGAATGGGGGAGGGGCAGAGAGAGAGGGAGACACAGAATCGGAAACAGGCTCCAGGCTCTGAGCCATCAGCCCAGAGCCCGACGCGGGGCTCGAACTCACGGACCGCGAGATCGTGACCTGGCTGAAGTCGGACGCTTAACCAACTGCGCCACCCAGGCGCCCCTCTTCCTACAGTACTTTTAACTTACTTCCAGCTAAAGCACTTATTACAATGTTTATTTACCCACTGACCCAAGAGATTGTATGCTTCCCAAGGACAGGCCTTTTTACCACCCCCACCCCAATTTCAAAGCACCTATCACAACGTCTCCTACTGAGTATGCGCTTAATCAATGCTTGTCGGATGAGTGAGTAAATGAACAAATGAAAATTTCAAATAGAGCACCTTACCTCAGATATATCAAAATGAAAATCTAAGGTCTTCCCAGGCAACTCCTTGGAGACATTATTAAAAATCTTGGTGAAGGATATTTCAGGAGAACCTAGATCTCCTCCATAGGTCTTGGGGATATCGTTGGGCACAACGAGACTTGCAGAGCGAGAGACCACCAGTTTTAATATGTTAAGGGCTTCCTTCCAGTAAGGACTCTGTTTTCAAAAAAATAATGCACATATAAAAAGTATAAATATATATTTAAGAACCAAAACTTAGTGTACACTGTAGACAATGAAAATATTATTTCTGCAAAAACTTCTGTAAGTCATTCGCTTTTACTTTCAGGTCCTTAGCAGAGGATCTGAGTTACGAAAGTTAAGAAAATTATTATTTCTACTGTCAGATTTTGGAGACATCCTATACGTTACAACGCTACCAATTCAGAATTGGTATTGCATTTCTCCTAATCGGTGCTTCACAAATATTAATTTAATTTAGGAAGTCTAATAGAGTAATCTGGCAGTAGGTTAAACAAAGGGGTTGTATGTACGTGAACTTTCTAGATAAATGAAGTTTATGCTTTCAGACTCTAAACTTTAAATAAGTCTTTTTTGAAGTCTTGGAGGCAAATAATTTTTATTTATTTATTTTTTAACGTTTATTTATTTTTTGAGACAGAGAGAGAGACAGAGCATGAACGGGGGAGGGGCAGAGAGAGAGGGAGACACAGAATCGGAAGCAGGCTCCAGGCTCTGGGCCATCAGCCCAGAGCCCGACGCGGGGCTCGAACTCACGGACCGCAAGATTGTGACCTGAGCTGAAGTCGGACGCTTAACCGACTGAGCCACCCAGGCGCCCTAAGGCAAATAATTTTTAATGCCTACTTTCTTTTTCAGACACAAAAATATTTAAAAAACTAAAAAGAATTTAGATTTTTTTCTCCATGACCCAAGCCCAAATCTGAAGGGTAGGATCGGAATGATTCCTAATTTCGATTAATCATTACATCTAAACTGATGTTCTCAGGAGTTACTGAGTTGTATAGGGTGAGTTTTTTCCCCCTACACATATGGTGGCTATGTTCTTTGAGTTATTTTTCTGCTTTCAGTTTTTGTGTATTTCGACCAACATAATTTAAAATGATTTACATGGCAGATGTACCTGTAAATATTAAAGAATTAATGTTTATCCTGTTAACGGTGATAATGTTAATATGGTTATATTATTTTAAAAGTCCTTATCTTTTAGAGAAACTTAAAAATTATGTATGAATAAAATGGTATGATGTCTGGGATTTGCTTCAACATAATCCGGAGGGGTAATAGGAGTGAGGAGAATAGAAATGAAACAGAATAATGAGCTGATTGTTGAGCTGTGTGATGGGTACAAAAGGAAGCATTCATTACATATTCTATTTTTATATTTATTTGAAATTTTCTACAGTAAAAAGGTTTTTAAAAAGCTAAAAAAAAAGATGTACTTGTAGAGAAGAAAAATCAATTTCTAATAAAGAATTTACAGTATTTTTCTGCCATCTGTTGAAAAGCATACATGTCGGGGCGCCTGGGTGGCGCAGTCGGTTAAGCATCCGACTTCAGCCAGGTCACGATCTCGCGGTCCGTGAGTTCGAGCCCCGCGTCAGGCTCTGGGCTGATGGCTCAGAGCCTGGAGCCTGTTTCCGATTCTGTGTCTCCCTCTCTCTCTGCCCCTCCCCCGTTCATGCTCTGTCTCTCTCTGTCCCAAAAATAAATAAACGTTGAAAAAAAAATTTAAAAAAAAAAAGAAAAGCATACATGTCAAAAAACCTTTTTTTCTGATTTATGGTAACATAATCACATCTCAACCTTGTGCTATACATATTGTTTCACAGCTGACCATTCTGTCAACGACCAAAAGTAAGTGAAAAATCTTTGGCAGAACTGAGTTATCCAATATGTTTAATAACCTCTTGATATGAAGACACCTAAAGCACAAAATATTTAATAAATATAAAAATGTCCACATAGATTGTGACATTTTAAGTACATCATTTTTTTTTTTAACGTTTTATTTATTTTTGAGACAGAGAGAGACAGAGCATGAACGGGGGAGGGGCAGAGAGAGAAGGAGACACAGAATCGGAAGCAGGCTCCAGGCTCTGAGCCATCAGCCCAGAGCCCGATGCGGGGCTCGAACGCACGGACCGCGAGATCGTGACCTGAGCCGAAGTCGGCCGCTTAACCGACTGAGCCACCCAGGCGCCCCAAGTACATCATTTTTTTTTTTTTTTCAACGTTTATTTATTTTTGGGACAGAGAGAGACAGAGCATGAACGGGGGAGGGGCAGAGAGAGAGGGAGACACAGAATTGGAAACAGGCTCCAGGCTCTGAGCCATCAGCCCAGAGCCCGACGCGGGGCTCGAACTCACGGACCGCGAGATCGTGACCTGGCTGAAGTCGGACGCTTAACCGACTGCGCCACCCAGGCGCCCCAGTACATCATTTTTTTAAAGTAGTTTATATTTAACAAAGTTATGACTAAGTAGACATCATCATTTTTTTCTGACAGAAATAATTAGAAGCTCTCGGCATTGCAAAAAGCTAAAACTTTTTCAGAGATGTTTCTATAAAGTATATTGGTAGTTGTGCCTAAAATACAAAAGATTATCAGGAGGAGCTCCATTCTGTGAAATGTTTAATGTCTGAATAAAGCAGATGTCACTTAACCATGATGACCTGTCAGCTAAATATGACTTCGGTTCACACAAGAGTCGAAAATAAATTTGGGTCAACATTTTGAAATTAGGAGATTTTACAGAAAAACCCACATTTCCAGTTTCTCTTTAAAAGTTAGAAGTTCTGGCTGCCCTGGATTCTGTATTCCAACATGGCAGCCAGGAGGGGAAGCTAAGTTGTGCTGTTCCTTTTAGATGGGGAGTGTGCCTTCACTTAGTCAGAAATCTATGCCCTCATATGGTTACTTGCTTGCCCAGTGGACACGTGAGCTTGTGGTTCTGAATATAAAATAATGCATCTGCATTTTTTTTAATTAGTAATTCAATGTGGTGTGTGTCTCTATGGGAGACCCAGCAAATACTTGATGAGTTAACTTCTTATACCTTAAGAAGAAAAGAAAAATGTGCTTTAGAAAAAAATACATACAATTGTTATTTGGTGAAGCCTCTCATTCAGAGAGAAGATAGAGAAAATAAACAGGGTCACCAAAGAACTTTAACGTTATTTGCATTCACTGATCTTCAAGGGAATATAAAAGGAATCTGGATTACTGAACGGAATAATGGAAACCAATAGCATTTTATTACTTTCAGATATGGGCTAAGACAAATTCATCGCTAACCAAGTATTTCCATTTGTAAGTTTTGCTTTCTTGAATGCAAATATAACTGGGGTAGAAACAAAAATCTTAATCTGTTAAGGCTCTTAAAGAGTTTGCTCTCTTTGATAAATTGTATCCACAACACTGCTCTGCTCAGCAAGACCTTTCTTAACAGATAATTCAAAGGTGAAATTCAGTACAGACCAGACTGACTTACCATCATTTACGTGGTTTAAACCAAGTCTGATTTCCTACTTTCTAAGTATCTGGGCTCCTTCTATCAGACACAGAAAATACCTCTAAAATACAGACTCTACAAAGAGCTCTTCTGTTTCTAAACGTAGTACCTGTTCATTATTAGAATCTGGTTAGTAGTGGGTACAGAAGAGTCACAAGTATACTGTCCGGAGGTGATGACAGCTGCCACTCAAGTACATTCTTTCCAGCCACTACTGACATGTGTATTCAGAGATGTAACGATTAATCAAAATTGGAAATCACACCAATCCTGCCATTCCGAGTTTGCTTTTTGTCACTTACATGAAGAACATTTTTTCCATGTCATAAGTGTTCCTGGAAACATGACTTAGGGACTAACTACTTCCCTATTCTTGGACCTTTCAAGTGTTTTGTTTTTGTTTTTTTTTTATGATCATAGGATTGTTTTACAAGGAATTCTATACATAAATTTTGTGGTCACTCACCTGTACATATTTACCAATAATCTTTATGATCTCCAGATTAAACTGCTTGACCGGGGCAGCAGAGAGGTCAATATGGCTCAAAAGACTATAGATGATCTGTAGTAATGACTGCTGCATGCTGGACAATCCTTTCTCTAACAGCTAAAAGTAATATAAAGAGTATAATTTCATGAGGTTAAGGAAAATTCAGTATTTATATTTATGATGCTGAAAAACAGAATAGATTTAATCCATGATTTTATGGTTAGATGATCAGAAATCCAGAGACTAATAAATAACAAAGGTAAAAGACAGTGTCTTATTACCATCACTTGTCCTCAGTTCAGAAAGGATCAATAGATAATTATTTTTATCTTAATCTTAGTGTTTTCCTTCATTTCCTGAGCTAATTTGAGTTAAACACCACTTATTCTAGGTTAAGAAAAAAACCATCATACCACCATCACCAAAGAATAACTATCCCCAAACCATTCATAACAGCCACTTGTTAACTATGTGATCTTAGACAAGTTTCTTAACCTCTGAGCCATGATTTTTTTTAAAATAATAATCACACTATCTACTTTATATTGTTTGCAGGATGATTAAATATATGTGGTTCTAAATATACACAACTAGTTTCAGTACTGTTGTTAGGAATAATTTCAGAATTAACAGTAATAATAAAACAAGGAGAGTAACATTTGGGGCAAAGCATTCTCTCTATAGAGTGAAAAAATGTCACCATACGAGGTATATACAGGCTGTCCTGTGCCAGTTCCAGACTTCATGACCCCTTGATTGGAGAAGCAGTGCTACCTTAGTGGTGAGCTTGATGGTGGCACCAACGTGAAGCTGGTCTAAGGAGCATAAACTCAAAGCCGATAAGAACAGGCTTAGGAAGTTGCCCTTGGTTTTATGTTGGCTATTGTCCTAAGGGTGTAAGATAAACCTAGAGACCTGTATTTATTCAGGTTAGAAAGCTGTCACACAGTTCACATCGTCAGTTCACCTTTTTTTTTTTTTAAGATTTTTTATTTTTTTAAAGTAATCTCTATACCCAATGTGGGCCTCGAACTCACAAACCCGAGATCAAGAGTTGCGTGCTCCACTTACTGAGCCAGCCAGGCACCGCTCTCTGCCATCATCAGCTCTCTTAAATGTAAGGTTGATGGGAGCAAACCTATCAAACCAACACCTTAAAAATGCACACCAGTCCGAAACTGGTTTTTATGATAGTCCTAAAGCATTCTGTGTTCTATATCAACATCAGGGATATAGCTGTTAAATAGTGTTTTCAGCCATATTTAAAATACCTATTGAGTTATGAATAATTTTTTAAGTTTATACAGTGTTTTAGGGTAATTTTTAGAGGTCAGTTTTTAAAAAGGAAGGTATCACTTTATTATAAGCTGACAAAAATTTTTAGTGAGTAGGAATTTCTTCCTTTTGAGATTCTTTGTGGATTATCTACTCAATAATTTATTTTTTAGGCATGAAGTTACTTTCTCACCAACCAAATTAACTTTTTCAAAAAAAATGTTCATTTCTTTTGAGAGACAGAGTGCATGCGAGCAGGGGTATAGAAAGTGAGGGAGAGAGAGAATCCCAGGGAGGCTCCATGCTTAGCCTGGAGTCAAATGTAGGCCTTGATCTCGTGACTGGGAGATCACGACCTGAGCCGATATCAAGAGTTGGCTGCTCAACCAACTGAGCCACCCAGGCACCCTGATATTAACTTTTTATGATATTGTAGGGCTAGTGTTTTTGTAATTCCATCTTTAGCCACTCAAATCATATCTTAGATCAGGGAGCAAACATATTATCAAAATAAGAACTTACCCAGCAAAAATGCCTTTGCACGCCGTTTTATTCTAGATAGGATTTCACAGTCAAGAACTAATTTTTCACAAACAAAAAATTATAACCATTCTCTAGGATCAAGACCCCTGAAAACCCATTTCTTAGTTGACATAAAGGTGTAGTTTACATTATTTTGAGTTTTATGTCACTTAAGGACAGTGAATATGAAAATATATTTAAGTGTTAATATATTTATTTAATATTTTAAATAAAAGGTAAAGTTTATCTTATTTTGAGTTGATATCACTTGAGGACAGTGAATGAGAAAATAAACACTGAAAATGAAAATTAAAACAAAAAAACCCTTTATACTTGAAAGTATGCTTTATACTTTCTTTATACTGGAAAGGAATTACCCATATTTTACTTTTAAAAAATGTTATCTGTATTCACTTTCAAACACAATTTAAAGATTAATTAGTATCAGTACTGCTTCTAGAAATAAATCTACGTGAAAATTTTGCCACAGTTAAAAAAAATTACATTTTTTTTTTTTTTGATAAATTTACCTCTGCAAGATAAGTCACAAGATTAAATGTAGTATCTGAGAAGGAATCATGCAGATATCTACATACTACGTTGATCCAGTTAGAACAGTCTCTGGAATATGTGTGTGTACTATACAAACTCATCATGTGAGCCAGATTGACCAGCGCTGGGCATTTCTCTTCTGCACACACCTAAAAAACAAAGAAAATAGTGTCATTCACCCCAAATAAAGGCAATTTAAGGTTTAAACTTGATTTTATACTAAATGTATTTATTTAAAAATTTAGAGGTAGGTGTTGAAGCTTTAATGCATTTTATTTTAGTCCAGTAGAAAAGTTAAATAAGAGAGGACAAGAAAAGAGGAAAAAAAGCACAAGGTATTCCTGAGGCTCTGTAAAACTGCCTTTGGTAAAACCCCTACAGAGTTTTGTAAATGCTACATATCATTTTATAACTGTTTTATAAAATCCCTGCATGGTTCAGTGCACAATAACGAAACAAGCAGTCTCCACTGAGGAGTTTGCAGCCAGGTTGGGACCAGCCCCAGACCTTCCCTTCCCTGTGCCCCCCTCCCCACCCCTTCAGGGGAGCAGTCAACTGCAGAGCCGCTCACATGTGTGACATATTCAAAAGACTCTACGGGAGCTCTGATAGAGCTAAGTCCTGCACCTGCAGTGAATGACAGACAACCTGTAGGATAGACCCCAAACTGCTCTTCAGGAAATAAGCTCCTAAGGTCCTTGGCCAGTAATTTAATGTCACTTCAAAATGTATTGGCCTCCTAGAATTTGTTTGATACAACATTATGGAAACTGAATCCATAAATGTTTGTGGGGGATGCCTGGGTGGCTTAGTCGGTTGAATGTCCAACTTCGGCTCAGGACGTTCATGGGGTCGAGCCCAATATCACACTTTGCGTTGACAACGTGGAGCCTGTTTGGGATTTTCTGTCTCTCCCTCTCTCTGCCCCTCCCCTGCTCATGCTTGCTCTGTCTCTCTCTCAAAAATAAACATTAAAAAACAAAAATGTTTGGGAGGATCTTACTGATCACATGTACCTTGTTTGCTTGTTCCCTGAGTTACTGGTGAGGATGTTCCTTAGTCTGCTCTGGGGGGCACCTGAATAATGCAGAACTGGGGAAAGGGCCACACTATTCTTTCATTCCCACCTATCACAGAGCTGTCCCTGAAATACCGTCTACTTTTCCGTTTTTCGTTTTCCTCATTTATTCTACCATCTCATTGATGTTTTGTTATGTATTTTCACAAACCTAGAACATTTATTTAAAAATTTTTTTATGTTTATTTATTTTTGAGAGAGACAGAGTGCAAGCAGGGGACGAGCAGAGAGAGGGAGACACAGAATCCGAAGCAGGCTCCAGGCTCTGAGCTGTCAGCACAGAGCCCAACGCAGGGCTGGAACCCACAAGGGTGAGATCATGACCTGAGCTGAAATCGGAGGCTCAACTGACTGAGCCACCCAGGCACCCCAAACCTAGAGCATTTATTAAAGAAAGTATGGTTGACCCTTCAACAACATGGGATTTAACTGTGTGGGTCCACTTATATGTGGATTCTTTTCGGTAAGTATAGTACAGTACTGTAAGCCTATTTTCTCTTCTTATGATTTTCTTAGTAACATTTTCTTTGCTCTAGCTTACTTTATTGTAAGAATACAGTATACATATAGTATACAAAATATGTGTTAATTGACCTGTTTGTGTTATTGGTAGGGCTTACAGTCAACAGTAGGATATTAGTAATTATGTTTTGGGGGAGTAAAAAGTCATATGTGATTTTCAACTGTGCGGGGGGGGGGGGGGGGTTGGTGCCCATAACCCCTGTGTTGTTCAAGGTCAACTGTAGAAAATTACCTTTTAAAATACATATATTTTTCAACTTTCACATGAATATAACTATTACTTTGATTCATCATGAGGACATTATCATTGGATAGACCTGAAATATGAAGATATGTAAGGCTGTGAAGACCACGAAAAGTAACTTAAAAGCTGCTTAATAAAATTATTTAAAGTAGTTAGCTTCATGTATTAATTACCCTTTTACCTATAAAACATACACTAGGAAGAAAATAAATTTGTTTCTCATTTGTATTTCAAAATATAATTAATCATCTATTTTTTTTAAATCACATAATTTTATCATTTCACAATTTGTTATTTTTTAGGAATAATTTTTATATTTTAAAATAAGTTCTTTTTGATTTTTTTTTTACAAAAAGAGAATGTGAGCAGGGAGAGGGGCAGAGGGAGAGACAGAGAATCATAAGCAGGGCTCCATCCCACGACCCAGGGATCATGCGTGACCTGAGCCAAAATCAGGAGCTGGATGCTGAACCGACTCAGCCGCCCAGGTGCCCCATTAAAGTAATTTCTGTAAAGTAAAATTTTAAAGTGTGTATCTTCCTGAAAAATTCTTCTAGGATTCTTATGTTCTTAAAAAAATAGGTTTTTAAAGCATGATCTTTTTATTTGTTTAATCTCTACATGCTATGGGGGGCCTGAACTCAAGACCCCAAGACAAAGAGTTGCATTAAAGCATGATTTTTATTTTTATTTACTTATTTATTTATTTTTCAACGTTTATTTATTTTTGGGACAGAGAGAGACAGAGCATGAACGGGGGAGGGGCAGAGAGGGAGACACAGAATCGGAAACAGGCTCCAGGCTCCGAGCCATCAGCCCAGAGCCTGACGCGGGGCTCGAACTCACGCACCGTGAGATCGTGACCTGAGCTGAAGTCAGATGCTTAACCGACTGAGCCACCCAGGCGCCCCTAAAGCATGATTTTTAAAAACCTTTAATTGAAAAGGAAGAAAATTCCTAGGAATGTATGCTGTGTAATTTTAAAGAAAATGGCTAAATCTGGATTTAATTTTGGAAATTTTGAATTACCAGGTTAAAATATGACTTCAAAAGACTGTCTTATAAGCAAACATTTTTAGCATACTATTTTTTGCCATAATGAATAGCTTAAAAGGACAATATTTGTCCTAAGTGTTGCCTCGCTTTGAAATCCTGTGCTCTCCAAGGGCACAAACAGAACTAGGGATATTTGCATAATGAGGAAGCACATAATGGCAGAAAATTGCTCTCAACAGTTTAAGTGAGAGAATAATTAAGGAATCCATTTAATTCACATCCTGCAGGTTGCTGAAAGCCGAGGGAAGGAACCTTTGTGTGCTGCTCAACAGGAAGAAAACAGACTTAACGACAATTTATGACGCACACAAAGCCATGTTTGATTTCTTAGAAACAAAAAGGTATCTGGGACTTTCCTGTGCTTTGCCCTGGTCAAGACGGCAGAGGCCTGACCCCCTGAGGGGTGCCCACATCCTTCGGGCTGGGCTGGGCTGAGTTCTTCTCTTATGCCAGCATTCAGCAGGAAGTTCTCAGACGGGAAGTGTCACCTGCCATTCTAAATGCTCCTACTCTACTTCCCTGATGACAGGATTCATGCTTTTTATTTTTTGAAATCCCAAAGTAAGCCAATATACTTTTTTCCCCTTTATATGTTCTTTCTTATCTCTCGTGAAAAAAAAAAAATACATCTTTACAACATTTTTCTAGTGATGTATCATTAGGATACTAAAAGGAAAGGTATTTTAATAAATTATTTTGTACCACTTTCAGACCTCATTATGCAAATATGTGTTGTTGGGTGTTTAGGGCAATCCTTTTCAAAATTTTTTTTTTCAATGTTTATTTATTTTTGGGACAGAGAGAGACAGAGCATGAACGGGGGAGGGGCAGAGAGAGAGGGAGACACAGAATCGGAAACAGGCTCCAGGCTCTGAGCCATCAGCCCAGAGCCTGACGCGGGGCTCGAACTCACGGACCGCGAGATCGTGACCTGGCTGAAGTCGGACGCTTAACCGACTGCGCCACCCAGGCGCCCCTAGGGCAATCCTTTTCAAAATTAAGATGTTTCCACTAACTATAATAATGGCTCTTTTTTTTAAAATACATGCTTTTAAAATGATTATGTTAAAAATCTCTCCCTATCTAATTTAGAAATTTACTGAGGGATGGATTCAACAGCATATTTTATTACATATGATCTTGCCACTTATTAAATATTATCTATCAAGATAACAAAAGGGTTCTAGTTTTGTGACTCTTAATGTGATTAATTGGGCTGGGATAACCCGGGGAGAAATCTGCACTTACCAGTCATGGGATTTGGGCACTGGAGAAGTGGGTGTTTTACCTGGCTTTCTGCATGCTTGCTCTTTCCCCTTACTGCTGTGTTACTTTTGTTAAATAACCCTCAGCTTTTAAAGGGCTGCTTATAGAAAAAGCTCTTCCAGAGAATTTTACTTGCTTATTCCCTTCTGTTGAAGATTTCTCTGCTTTTCCTCCCCCTGCTTTAGCTAGGTTATCTTATACTGCTATCTTATACTCCTCCCCCCCCAGTTCACTTAATTTCCTGCTGTATGTATAGGACTTGTAAATTTATAGAACTCCTTATAACTGTCTATATTTTCAGTTGTTAAAGCCTTTTTTCCTAAGACTCATTAACTGACAAAAAAAGAAGAAAGAAAGAAAGAAAGAAAGAAAGAAAGAAAGAAAGAAAGAAAAAGAAAGAAAGAAAGAAGAAAGAAAAGAAAGAAAATTAAGAATTAAGTTTAAGCAGAAGGCAAGTTATTTGGGTTATTTTTCTTGAGAGGAAATTATTTTTAAAGATCATCTTTTTTAAAAGTCTGATCAAGAGCTCTAACACTTTCGAGCAAATGTTAACAGATGACTTAAAAATAGCTAAGTTCCTGTTTCAGAAACAATGGGAGGGAAAGAGCCAAATAAGGAAGGGGAAAGGATGAAGCCAGCAAAGAGAGACGAAGAGAATGTTTAAAGAAAAAAAAGGCAAAAATAAAAGAAGAGAGAACTTTCGGAGCCACAAAATGTGTTTTGCCCTCTTCTTCTCAGGGCCTTTGCACATGCAATTTCTCATGCCTGGAAAACTTCTACCCTCGGCCCTGTCGTTCCTTGTTTCTCATCCAGGGATCTTAGTTTGGTTACTCCTATTCAGTCTGCAGTGTCGGCTTTGAGAGGATCTCCTCTAGGCGGACTGTTGCTTTCTGTGCCCCGAGAGTACTGTCCTTTCACTGCACTTATCAGACAGACTCTATGGCCCCTGTCTACTATTATACCCCTAGTGTAAGGCCCACAGGGGCAGGTACTCTGTCTGCTTTGATTATCACTGCATTTCTGGCACCTGACCCAGTGCTCAGCAAATATCTGGTGGTGAACAAAGGAATGAATTGGAAACTGATAGAGAAGCAGAAGACAAAAGTAGGGAAAGGGAACCGAAAAAGACTCAGACTCAGCGGAGCTTTACTCTAAACAAATAATTTTATTCACTGTGATTTGAACAGTGGTAGCTTACATCATGACTGCAAAACTCCTTTATATGGAGGAAAAGAATAAAAAGATGTGAAATTCACAGCGGAAGTGACGGTAAAAGATTTTTAAGAGATTCCCCCCTTTAAGGTAAACTCCAGAGAAATTTCCCGCTAGCGTTTATCTTTCAGCGTAACATTTGCTTACCTTTGCTATTCGACTAGCTGTTTCTTTGCAAAACTGAGTTGGGCTGTCAAAATGCTGGATTAAGTGAGGCAATAAGCAAAGGATGTTAAGAGGAAAGCCTATCAAAAAAAAAGCAAACAATAACCAATTTTTATTGCACATTATTTAAAAAAATTCAAGGTATTTTTTTTTAATGGTTCACGGAAACCATTTTCTTTTTATTTCCTGGAGTGCCTGATCTTCTAAATGCTTTCTTTCTTTTTTTTTGCTTTTACCAAAGAATTTAAGCTATCTCACATATTAAAAACAACAACAACAACAACAATAACAACAACAGCGGCAGCAGCAACCCATGATCATTTGTGGAAAAGCAGAAATTAGAGTTCAAAACAAATGATTAGTTTACATTTCACTACACTAGAAAGCAGAGAGCTGGTGCAATTCTGTTAACATCACCTGACAACTGGGAAGGATCCACCAACGTGTGCTTGGAGACGGCGATGAGTTTACTGAGGAGGTGCACGGTCATCTCTTGTGTAGATACTGAGGTAAAACCCTTAAGGAAGAGCTGCTGAAGGCCTGGGAAGTTACTCCATTTCAATTTGCTTTGTACATTTTCAATCTTCTCTCGACTCTCTGATTTATCCAAAGGCAAATGGATAAGCAGTTTGTTGAGAAGCCTGAGAGCCAGGAGGTATTCATATTCGTAATCCGATTCTAATAGCGATGCTGCTATCCAAAAAATGGTGGCCATCAAGTTGGCAGGCTCAGTAGGGGACTGCACGTCATACATGCCTTTCTCTCGCAGGGAGGAAAGGCTTCTAGTCCTTGCTAAACTATTGCTATGGTTTATCCGTCCATCCATTATGTCCAGTGTGTTACTCCTCCGCCGGTCACCTCTTCGGTCACCAATTAAACTTAATCTCAAAGAGTTACTTCTTGCATTACTGTTATATCCCAAATAACTGCTGCTGTTAATGGGACTTGTGCTTAGATTGAGTTGTCCAGTGCTTTTCCTGTTAGCTGCATACTTGTTTCCCATTAGAGGATCACGGTATGAGGTTCTTTACAAAAAAAATAAAAAAAAAGAAAGGAAAATAAATGCATGTACAATCGCTTCTTTGGCTACATTATTTACTCTCAAAGACACTGAAAAAAAAACAGTAACTGTTACCAGGACAAATTATGTTTCAGTATCTGACTTCGCTTCATCAAATTTCAGCCCTTTCCTCCATATTAAAGCAAAATGGACAACAGTCTCTTTCCTACTGTGGCCAACTGTTTCCTGTGAGTTGGACGGCGTTTGATTTGAAGCGAAAATTCTGCTACCATTATCACTGACCACCTTCAGCTCTGGGATTTAGTGAACATTACATCCAAAGCAGACCTCATTTGTCTTCTCCCCAAACTTGATGGTCCCCATATCCTTATTTCTGTTAATGCACACTCTTTACCCGCCACCCCCCCCGCCCCCAAATCAAGCTCAAAAATGTATGTTTGATTTCTCCTCCCTCACATCCAATTATCACAGATTTAAAAATAATGACAGAATGCTTCCTGTATGTGCCAGGAGTATGGAAAAGCTAGGAATACTGAAGTCTGCTGGGGGAGATGGGTATGTAAAACTTTACTGCTCGTTACTTGCTTTATTCAAATATGAAGAAAACACCGTGGGAACCCCCAAAATGGAGTAAGTATAGCGCTGCCCTCGGGGAGTTAGAAACATCCAAGATGGGTCTTGAAGGATAAATCGATTCAGGAGGTGCAAGGAAGAGAAAGCTGGAGGAGAGGAGCAATTTGTGGAAGGTGTGAGTCAGGAGGGGGCCGGCCTGCTGTGGGGCAAGGGGATGTCGAGCGCAGCGGGAACGGAACCGGGCAGTGAGGCTGAAGCCGAGTCACGCGGCAGCAGAAGGACCCCTGACCGGGCCATTACAAGAACACCACCGCCACACAGAGCGCTGGGACTTTTCGCATGGGCTCCCTGTCCGAGGCTCCTTTTCCCACTGCTGGTCCATCGGAATGTTTTGGTATCATTCCCACCAGCAATATTAGGATAACTTAACGTTATGGTTCTGCGTATTCAGCTATGGCAGTTCTGTATACGAATGTACAGTTCGCCTGGATGCAATTCTTACTGAGAAAGGGCAGAAAGAAGATCGTAATGCTTCATGGTTTCGGCCAAAGTGTCAATCGCAGACTCCAATGTGAGCAGGAGTTCGATCACAAACCCCTAGGAGAAAAGGCAGGTCTTAATTCATTACGCTTTGGAAAAAAAGAAAATTAGAATGGACTTCCCGAGGAGATTTAAAATTAGAACAAACTCAACATTAACATTACAAAATGATTAAACTCTTGAGCAACATGATCTTGCTGATTGATGAAAACTCCTCAAACTAATGGTTATAATGGCACCACGATCCACCCAAAATTGCTTAGGCCAAAAATCTACGAGTCATTTTTGTTTCTTTCTCTCACGTCTAAGTTAAGTCCGTTGGCAAGTCTTGAAAATACTACTTTAAAATATATCTGAAATCTGATGACCCCCCCTCCACACTTCCATAGCGTCCCGTCAGCTAAACTACCACCATTTCAGCGTGGACTTTTACAACGGCCTCTTAAATGACTCCTATTGCCCTCCTGAGGACTCTACCTAGCCTCCAGAGTGAATTTTTTAAATCGCAAACTATATCCATCACCCTCCTCTCAAGGCCTGTGAGTACTGTTCGCCATCACTTACAAGTAAAATGTCACCTCTCCCTAGACCCCACATAATCTGGACCTGTCCCCATCGATCTTCAGATGCTAGACACACCATCCAATAAACTAGCCATACTGGTTTGCTTCATGTTCCTCAAAAATAGGCTTGTTGCTTCTGCCTCAGGGCCTTTGCACTCACTACTCTTATTTCTCTGCCTGAAATATTCTTCCGTATTATCACAGGACTCACTTCACTTACGTACGTGTTTAAAACTCACCGTCTCAGATGGTCACATATAAAACAACTCCCTCTCCCATACTGCTCCTTAACCCATTATTCTACCTTATTATGTTCATAGCAATAATCTCTAAATAAAAGCGTGTTACATATTAGTGGTGGATTAGAGGCTTATTTCTCCAACAGAACGTGAGCTCCAGAATGCCAGGAACTTGGTTGCTACCAGATCCCCAGTGTCTAGAACAGTGTTAATAAAATCATTAGTCTGCATAGACTTAAGTTCTCTATTGCATTATTTCACTTAATTTACCTTAACAACTCAACACTCTACATTTAAATTTATTTTTTTTTAAATTTTTTTTTTTAATTTATTTTTGAGACAGAGACAGAGCATGAACGGGGAGGGTCAGAGATAGAGGGAGACACAGAATCGGAAGCAGGCTCCAGGCTCTGAGCCATCAGCCCAGAGTCCGACGCGGGGCTTGAACTCACGGACCGCGAGATCGTGACCTGAGCTGAAGTCGGACGCTTAACCGACTGAGCCACCCAGGCGCCCCCCTACATTTACATTTAAATCCCAGGATAATATGCAAGTGTGGGCCGTATGTGTGTGTGTAAATGTAAAGCTTTCTCTGATTCGCACTGAAGTATGTGATTCGATTAGTATGTTATTAAGTATCACGTACAAAATTTTGTTTCTTAATTCTTTGCCTGCTTGTTGGCATTTGATGCCAATGCCGTGTAACCATTATCTTGCTTGCCCTGCGGTGCTCTGTACTTGGCAAATGAGTCCTTGACAATGAGTAGCTGCTCAATGGCTGCTGAACGAATTTAATGCAATACCTGTGCATCTTCTCCCGGATCCCCTACAGTTTCTACAAGTCTGGAGAGAACATCAGAAAGTGTAGTTGCAGAAAGAGGCTGCTTTAGGGCCCTGAAAATCTGGAAGGATCTCCCAGCATAGTGTCGAGAAGAACAAGAAAGTGCTGTTTGTAGAGCAACTTCACTAAGATGATGTTCCAAATGCATTCCTTCTGTGAAGACAAAGGAAACAAGTGAGTGTTCTTGTTGCTTGGAATGCAGGGTTTTCATCAGCCGCTAACCATTTTAAACCCGGTGCCCAGCACAGTGCCTGGCAAACCGGGCAGGCACTCAGGCTTTATGGCAATGTTTTTTCTTTCCATTAAACTCCATTTGCATTTTACTTACTTGTTTTGTAATCTTTTAAAAAAAAAAAAAAAGTATTTATTTATTTATTTTATTTGAGAGAGGGCATGAGTGGGGGAGAGGAGCAGAAGGAGAGAGAAAACATGAAGCGAGGGGCAAAATCACCTCTAGTTGAGAACCACTACTTTAGACAGATACGGTTTTTTTACAGTAACTTTCAGAATGTGTTGATTTCAGATCACAGAAGCCACCGACTGTATAAAAAAGAATTCAAGTTTGTCCTCTCCATCTATGTTCCTTTAATGTAATCGTTTCATAATACACAACTGCCCTGTAACTTTATTATGCCACCACACACAAAATGAAGCACCCTGGAATGTCACAAGTGGCTGTCTTATTTTTTAAGGAGTAACTTAATTTTCCAAGGAATAACTTAATTTTCCTTTAATCAAAAGCTATCCATCATCACTAATAACTTCAAAAAGAAGACCTGTCTAAAACTTTTCACTTTAGACTTCTCAACTGTCAACTCACTGCTACACATGACCAGAAGTTTTCGCATCACATGAAAAAGTCTCATTGAAAGTACTATCTGAACTGTTTAATGAAAGATACCTGAGCTTGACTGCTTAAAAACAGAAACCACATGTTTCAAAAATGTAGTTAACTGCTCAGCACTCTTGATGTTAGGATTCTTGGCAGAAACATCCTCATGGTTCCAAAGGGGCCCTCTTTTTCTGAAAACAGAGAACAGACATAATGCCCGTGGTTTTCAACTTACATTAACGGTTTTACTCACAGTTACATTAGATGTGCATTTGCCATAAGAAAGGACAGTAGTGGGCTAAGCCAAATAGCAGCACGTCGCACAGTCGACTACTATTTACGTACTTGAGCATGTGATGGTCTACAGCAAGGAGAGGAAGATCCAGGCTACATGCAATTTCAGTCTTCCATCATTACAGTTAGACTCTCTCAGAGGTGGTAGGAAAGGATGACAGACTTTTACAAAGTGAGAAGAGCACTGGGAACTGCTTATGTGTCATAGGTCACAGCAGTATAATTTGGAGAGGCTAGAATGTATTTAGATTGCAATGCGAAGGAAATAATTTACTAGCTGAAGATCCAGCATAAGTTTAAGAGAGCACGGTTTCCTGTTGACTCTTTCTTTAAACCATCTTTGCATTCTCAAGGCTGCCGCCTTGGTTAGTAAGGGTTCAACCCCATATCACCTCAGGCCCAAAGTGCCCTGAAAACCTCCTTTGTGGTCACGTAGCCACCAGTATCTGACAGCTCTAATTCATCCTGTTCATTGCTCCGAGACTGATTTTCTCAACCTATTTCTTTAATTGTGCTTCTCACCCTTCCCATCCAGCTCCAGGATTTTCAATAACGTCTGCTTTCTTGAAAGATCTGTAGCCTATGGCTGAGGCCTCAGAGCCCTCCAGTTTGACTTCTCCCTGGACTACAAAGTTTTCTTGTCCAGAAACTTTTCCCTCAGCATTACAGTCAGACTGGGTTACTCGCCATTTCCAATACTTTATTTCTCAAGCCCCTGATGGTTTCGCTCTCTTGCTGTGGGACACCAGCCCCCCTTCTTTCTCCCCATCCATTTCTTCTATACTTGTGCCTTGCAAAGAGCAGGCGATCATAAATAAATATTTGACGACTGACTGATAATGTAACTAATGGAAGTGGAATATGTATTCAGGTAAGACTGTATTCTCTTTGGGTACCTGGTATCCAGACACACTTGAGGCCCTCCTCCAGTATAACTGTGTGAGCACAACAGGAGAAAGTCTTTGGAGGCATCCAAGTTTCTAAGTTTCTACACCCAATACAAACGTGTGTATTCCCAATCAGTGGCACACGAGAAATCAAAAACAGGGTTCACTGTAGCTGACAAAAAAGAATGACTTAACACAGGTATGTTGCCAGAATGGTGAGAGCTGTAACGTTACCTTGAGGTAATGAATTCCATGAGGGTTTTGACTTTTCCATCCTGCTCTACGGAGATGTCGACCTCATTGAGGAGAGTGGTGTGTAGATGGGAAATGGCAGCGCTGTTATTTCCTAAGCTGATACTAGAAGAGGTAGAACTTGAGCTAAGCCCTGAGTCAGTCATAGGGGAGGGCTGGTAATCAGGTATAAAATCACTAACGCCCGCTGTAAAAGAAAGATGGCCGTCAATACCCAGACATGAAAGGATCTCATACACTATTGAAAGCGTCAAACTATCCTTCCTTACAGGTTATGTGGGACACATCAGGGAATCTGTTGCTGTCAGCTGATACAAATCAGCACTCCTTCTGCGGGAACCTCATAAGCACCAAATTCCATCAAGTGAGTTTGGGGGGCAAACATTGTCTCCCACAGCCTATTATTAAAACTTAGCTATTTGGGTTTGCTGTGAAGTCTTTTGCTGCCATCTGCTGAAGAAAGTTGAAAGTGGCACTTTCCTAATATTTCGGCACATTGCCTCAATGTGTATTAAGTCAGTCTTTTCCACAATGTGAACTGATTTTTCTTATGGAAAGGATTCTACACTTTCCACTTCATTTTACCTGAAGAAAGACAATTTTAAAGTCTTTGTAATATTTATATTATGTCAATTATTAAATTCTTTTTATTACAAATGCCTATAGTCACAAAATGGCAAAAGAAGCCTTAAGAACAAACAACAAAAACCAACTATGGAATTTTTAAAAAGATGTTTTAACATAAAAGAGACAGTAAACTTTATTCATATTTTAGCCACATTTTAAAAGGTGCAATGTTTCCTAATAATTGTTTTCTTACTAACCACAGGGTTTTCACTAAAGAACATTAACCCTGTATCTGACATTACATGATTAGTAAGAAATGTAATTTTATTTCATTTTTTAAAAACAATTATTTTCTAGGTCATCTATTATTAACCTGATGATACAGACAAATGGATAAGTAAGTTAGGGCTATTAGGAAAGAAGAAAATAGAACTTGCAAAGTAAATTTAAAAAAAAATGACACCAATAGTGAAATAACTTCTATATTAAAGTCTCATTGGGGCGCCTGGGTGGCGCAGTCGGTTAAGCGTCCGACTTCAGCCAGGTCACGATCTCGCGGTCCGTGAGTTCGAGCCCCACATCAGGCTCTGGGCTGATAGCTCAGAGCCTGGAGCCTGTTTCTGATTCTGTGTCTCCCTCTCTCGCTGCCCCTCCCCCGTTCATGCTCTGTCTCTCTCTGTCCCAAAAATAAATAAACGTTGAAAGAAAAAAAAAATAATAAAAAAAAAAAATAAAGTCTCATTAATTTGGACCGCATTACTTCCAAATGTATAATTTGGAATTTACTAGACTTAAAAATGCCTAACATTTTAAAGACAGTAAACATAATCAAATGAACAATAAAATGTTAATGTCTCGCTTTGTTCATTTCTCAGATCTTGAGAGCACGAGGAATGTAATACAGGTTCAACATCTTCTCGGTAACTGTGCTCCGTAAGCGTAGCACTGTTTCACTGATCCTCAACCTGCATGTTGAGAACTTAAAATTCTCATGACAAAGAAAGACCCTTACAGGTGATACAGACTCAAATACTCCGAGTTTAATTCTTTTACCAGTTAATGAGGTAAATGGTACTTAAAATCATAAAACTACACTTAAAGCCTTTCAACTTCTATTTAGTTGACTTTCTCTGTTATAGTTTCCAAATGAACGAAGCATGATTCCATTGTCAAACTGGACGTTTAAAGCAAATACCTGTGCAAGTGTAATCTAAGTGCGCGGTCTGTTTGACCGTGAGCGCCCTGGGCTCGTTAAACTCCCTGTTCCTGAGCAGGACAGAGGCAACAGCGCGGATGTTACTGCTGGGTCCCGTGACTATTAGCAGGTGCAGGAGCAGGCGCTTACAGTGCTCGTACACCTCGGGGTGGCAGTGGTCAGACCCTGAGAACGACAGTTGGAAATCATCGTCAGTGAAGAGAAATCACAGGTACCCTTACCTTCAAGTGCATATTTTATTTTATTTTTTAAAATGTTTTATTTATTTTTGAGAGACGGAGAGAGAGGGAGAGAGAGAAAGAGAGACAGAGTGCCAGCAGGGGGTTGGGGCAGAGAGAGAGGGAGACACAGAATCCGAAGCAGGCTCCAGGCTCGGAGCGGTCAGCATACAGCCCAATGTGAGGCTCAAACTCACGGGCTGGAGATCATGACCTGAGCTGAAGTCGGAAGCTTAATTGACTGAGCCACCCAGGCACCTCCCAAATGCATATTTTAAAGAAAAGCAGAAAATACAGAAAATATTTTGTACAAGATGATGTACCACACGGTAATTCTTATTGGCCTGGAGTTTGTAACAATAGCCTATTGTCTTACAGTTAGCAGGGGGAATCAAGACAAGTTTTCAATGCATCTTGTGTCTAAAACTTAGTAACCTACTAGAAATTATTACTCTGTGACAGAATACTCATGTAAATGACTTTTTTTTAAAGGCAAGCATTTTTTGTGCCTAGCGCACAATGAAAAGTCAGTGGATGTTTGATTACTGAAACATCGAAGTAATAAATGTGCACATCAGGAAAACTTCAGGTAAGATGACTACCTTGACTTTCTTCAGGAAGCCAATCCTACAAGCATGAAAAGTATTGTGGTGGATCCCACAGATGGTCCCTATTGTGGACCGTCTGATTATTACAGCTCAAAGTCCACTGCTACTGAGGGCACAGTGGACTTTCAGCTGTAATAATCAGACGGTCCACAATCCCATCCTTTTGAGAAATACTTGGACCCCATTTTAATTTTCCTTTTACTCTGCAAATTTCCAGTCTGAGAGGTAAGTTAACTTTACTTTTGCTGTGGGTGCCGAACTTTTCCTGCTAGATGGTAACTGTGCTTGTGAGCAGTGGAGGGACGACAGGACAAGAACGGGAATGCGAAGAGAAGACCTGTTTGTGGTTACAAGAGAGGCGAGGACTGACTCCCTATTAGACCATGAGAATGCCCATAAAAAGTGTCATGGGAGTTACGTACCAAACAACGGTTAACAGAAATACCAAAAAACCAGACTGCCTTTAAATTGTCACAGAAATATAACGTCATGTTGAGTCAGAACCAGCGTTAATTACCTATAAAAATTGCATGAAGAAGAAGATGGAGGTAGCTTCCCCATTCCACCTTCACACTGTGGTCAATGATCAGATCCGTCAAAAGGATCACAGCTATGTTACACCTGTGACAAACGAGACGCCTGTTAATGTCACAGCAGAGTAAACCTGGAGCGAATCTCATGCCAGTTACTTGCAGCCTTTAATATTGTATTTTATGGACAAATACAACTTCTCAAGAAAAAAAGAGGAAAAGAAATATAGCTGAAGAAACCGTTAAGTGATGGTTCTAGAAAAAAACATTACCTGCTAAGGGCTCCCCAAAGGCAAGGGCCACATTTTCTTCATCTTCAACCCTGACACCTAGCACACTGCTTGCCACATAGTAGGTGTTCACTACGTGTTGGTTACATTAATACATTTTGAAAGAATGCCGTAACTATTCTACTGTGATTCTGCTAAGTAAAATTCAGTTTAACGCAACTCCAAACAACAGTGCCTCTAGTACTGCGAGATATTTTTCAGAGGAAGTAACTGGGTCCCAGAAAGGTCAAGTAACTATGCCAGACACCCAGAAAAGCAGCAGCAGACGTAGATTTAACAGTATTAATGGTAAACAGAGGTCTGAGTGTTGAGACTTCTCGAAATCTAAACACATGGATCTGATTTGTTGTAGCATGTCAAGAGAGAAGTGGCTTTTATTCTGTGTTGTCAGATAGCATAAAGAAAGCTGAAAGTATTAAGCAGCGATTTGGCTCGTATGAAATAGGAATGATGCTGTAGTCCACCTGTGAAGAGGTAATCCAGGTGATGACGTTTCAGGCAAGTAATCCACCAGTGGTGACCAGCAGCCTCCAGCTGGTGGGAAGGGTAGTGGCTCTCCTTGATTATGCTCCATCACTTTCAGTCGCCAATTAGAATAAAGTGGCATTGAATCACCTATCAAAATAAAATGATCTCATTTTCTACACCATCTCTTTTCTGCCAACATACGCAAACGCTAGTAAGACACTTTACAGCATTGGAAAGTGATACAAAATAACTTCCCACTCTTCGGACATAGGTTTGCTAGGAAGACCTGCGCACAAACACTATCACACTAAGCAAATCAGAGACGGAAAGAGGTATCCATTCGGGCTCTATCCTTTCTATCAAAGCAAAACTATACTAGCGCTTCATGAGATTTCAGAGTTCACGTCCAAGCCATGAAACCACATTATAGGTCAAGCTGCCTTGTCACCAGGGCCTTCTGGTAAGTTACTCAACTCTAAATTTTCTGAGACAGGGCCAACACAAACCCATCTTAAAAGGAAATCTGCTCTACCGCAGTGGGGCTGCAGGGTGCAGTGAAAAATGGCATCGGGAGATGTGAATTCTGTGTGACGTGGGTAAGTCACTTAACCTCTCTGGACCTCAGTTCCATCATGTGCAAAACGAGGAGATTGGACCAGATCACCTTCAGGTGCAACTACCCAGTCTGAAGGCTTTTGCCCTTCTACTCCACTCTACCTCAGTGTTCTAGTGAGACTTGGGTAGATATTCACTTTACCATTAACTGCAAGGGAGAACTTTTCAGTAAAACATAAATTCACAGAAAAAGAGCCAACCTATTAAAAAAAAAAAAGCAAAAAAAAAAAAAAGCAGGCTGTAGTCAGTGTCTATGATGCTTTTTGAGAACCAATTCTTATGTTCCTGTTGACTCGTCTATAGGGACCCTGTGCTTTTAAAACAAATTTCCCCCATTCGTGCTTCTCCTCAAAATCAGGACATTTCAGGTTATGCTGGAACACCACTAGTGGCAGTTAAACACTTCTTAAAAACAATTTGCCAGAAAAATATATATTTACTAAAATTAATATATTAATAATACACCTTGCCATTGTAGTTATAAAAAAACATTTGGAACTTATTACTTTTTTCTTCTTCATAAGATCCTCCAGAGCTGCTACTGTATCGAGATTCTAGTCTGTGATGTTGACGATTTAAGTGACTGTTTAGTCCACTGTAGATGTCTAGGTGCACATAGCTATGGGAATGATCATGGAGTTAGTCACAGTTCATGGAAAAATGGTATTTGTACTTTCGGTTTCACTTTCTACGTTTAAAAAAGAACACAGTACATCAACTATTAACAAAAGTTTACTATGAGACACACACACACACACACACACACACACACACACACACACACACACACGTTAATTTCCATCTTATAGTTCAAAAGCTTAAGATTTAAAGTCAATTATTTCTACCTGAAGATTTTTCTTAAATGGGGTAGTAATGTTCTGATAAAGCCTATTTTATAAAGAAGATAGGCAGAGTGAATAGCCATTTAGGAAAGTCTAAAACTGTAAACAACACAAAAAGAGAGAACATACTCTACCTATTCATCCGTTAGAGCGCATAAAAGAATCTAGCAAGTCAGCATTTTAATGATGAAATAGGCAATGTGGAAAATTTCCAAAATGGAAATGTATTTCTTCACTAGAATTTTGAAATATACATTCTATGAAATATACATGCCAATGCAGAAGTTATCATTTATTCTGATAATCAGGCTCTGTCAAACCGAAAGGCTAATGAAGAACAAAGGGGTACTTACCTCTCTTCAATATTCTCTTTTATGGGCTTATTATCGGGATTGCCATCTATGGGAGCTACCATTGTATTGCTACTGGAAGTAGTTCCTGCAATCAGAAATAAAACAGTATCTGTGAACTTAAAGCCTGGGATAACTCAGTAAGAACAAAAGATTTCAAAATTACAGATGTTAAAACTCCACTAAAATGAGAGCAACGTGATTTTTATAAAGGAATGTACTTGGGGCAGTTGGGTGGCTCAGTCAGTTGAGCATCTGACTTCGGCTCAGGTCATGATCTCCCAGTCCATGGGTTTGAGCCCCGCACTGGGCTGTGTGCTGACAGCACAAAGCCTGAAGCCTGCTTTGGATTCTGTGTCTCCCCCCGCCTCTCTCTGCCCCTCCCCCACTCTCACTCTGTGTCTCTCCCTCTCTCTCAAAAATAAACATTAAAAAACATTTTTTTTAATAAAAAGGAACGTACTCATAACAACCAAGAGGGAAAGGAGACAGCAGCAACAAAATTTTGGATGGTTGAAAACAAATGGACAGGAAGTAATTAAGCTTTAAGAAAGCTGAATCTTAAGCTGGTCATGGGGTAAACCAAGAAGCTTCCATATCTATGCTGTTGAACCTCCAAAAGGTTCAGGAATTCATAGCTTTGAGTATCTCTGGGAGTACTCTGAAGGTGTTGCTGAAACGGCAGGCTTGGTTGAAAATCTATTTCAGAGGTTTTGGTCCCCAAAATCTATACCCCTTCCTCTTGTAACAGGGTGGCTCTCTCTCTACACTTCCAGAAATCTTTTCTGATAAGAGTAAATCAAAGATTTCTGGACTAGGGCACATAATTACAGCTGAAAGAATAAGAACTTTATTGAGAATAGGGGAATTGAGTGAAAATATACATCCTAAAATTTGAGATTGTATCCCCTTGAAACCTTCTCACCCCATGGGGCTACCAGAAGGCTTAAAGACTATGCTGTGTGTATGTGTGTGTGTTATCTATGGATTAATGTATTTGTACACACATACACAGACAGCTCTACACCCTCTCCTTTAGGCAGATGACTAGTAGAGTTTTGTCTGGGGAATCTGATTAGTCATCCAAGAGAAGAGACCTATAGACACTTACATCAATGAAATCATCATACAACAAATGACAAAGTCAATAAGTTCCATGTATACCTACAAAATATCCAATCAACTTAAAAAAAATTTTTTTTAATGTTTATTATTTTTGAGAGAGAGAGAGAGAGCATGAGCAAGGGAGGGGCAGAGAGAGAAGGAGACACAGAATCAGAAGAAGGCTCAGCACAGAGCCCAACATGGGGCTTGAACCCGTGAACTATGAGATCATGACCTGAGCCGAAGTCAGATGCTCAACGGACTGAGCCACCCAGGTGCCCCCCAATCAACTTTTTAATATTCCACTCTTTATCAAAAGACAGATCTAGAATTGGTAGACTTTTGAGAAAAGCTTTTACTAAGACAAATCAAAACAGAACTATATAGATACAATAGAAACTTTTGCTGGGAGAAGAAAACTTCATCAGATAAGGAAGACAGTCCAACCATGAAACATGAATAAGGCGTTCCTAAAAAAAAAAAAAACGAAACAAAAAACTAAAGAATAAAATATTAGAAGAATTAAAAATATTAGAAGCTTTCAATGGAAGTGTTATTAGAAATCCCTTAGAAAGTAGAACAAAAAGAGCTAAAAGAGCTAAGAGATGAAAATAGATGCCAGAAAATAAACTATAAAAGATTTCTAATTATACAGATGTTATTAACATGACAGAAACATTCAATACAAACTGAGTGACAAATAATTTCATGGAAATGTAATTTAAAATAGTCCCAGTATTATATTGGTTTTAATGGAAGTTATTCCCTCAGGGACACAGTTTCTTCAACTTAAAATATTATAATAACTATACGTGTGTGTGTGTGTGTGTATGTATATATATGTATGTGTGTGTGTATATATATATATATATCACTTACGTGACTGTATTATATATGCCGAAATAATTATCATATGAAATTACAGAGTAATTCAACAAGTAAGCATTTTCTATATTTAACACACTAATTATATTCATTAAAAAATGCTTGTTGTAGAAGGGGAGGGTGTGCCTGGGTGGCTCAGTTGGTTAAGCATCTGACTCACGGTTTTGTCTCAGGTCATGATTTCGTGGTTCATGAGATCGAGCCCTGCACTGGGCTCTGTGCTGACAACGTGGAGCCTGTTTGGGATTCTCCCTCTCCCTCTCTTTCTGTCCCTCCCCTGCTTGTTCAGTCTCTCTCTCTCTCTCTGTCTCAAAATAAATAAATAAACTTAAAAAAAATGCTCGTTGTATCTATATTCCAGTTCCAAATACATATGTAAATACGTTTCCCTCTGTAATATTAAGAACTCTCACACTGTCAAACTTCATCACTCATATGAAGATTTACAAAGTCTTGTCAAGTTAATTACCATACATGACTCATGTTTGCTTTTGTTTTGTTTTTTTTTCTTAATTTTAGAGACAGCAAGTGGGGGGGGGGTGGGCAGAGGGAGAAAAAGAGAGAGAGAGAGAGAGAGACAGAGAGAGACAGAGAGAGGGAGGGAGAGAGAGGAAATCCTAAGCAGGCTTCATGCCCAGCGTGCAGCCCGACGGGGGCGCTGTTATTTTCTCAATGGTGTTTAAGGCAAATGCTTGCTAGGGTGAACAATTATGTCGAGCTTCTCTTTTGAGACCAAGTTGCCAGTTTCAAATGGCTTCTCACCTGAGGTGACAGAAGGGATTTTGCAGCTGGAAGTGATGCGGTAATACGGGGGGTTATCCATGTGAGTGACCCCCGAGCTGACGGG
The DNA here is from genome assembly GCF_028749965.1 of Puma concolor. Lineage (NCBI taxonomy): Eukaryota > Metazoa > Chordata > Mammalia > Carnivora > Felidae > Puma > Puma concolor. The sequence continues at coordinate 166,424,035 of NC_141670.1, read as the reverse complement.
GTCTGTCAGCTGCAGTTCCCGCACCAGCTCCTCCAGCAACTGCATCGTTTTGTCTCTACCTAAATAGACAATAACTTTCTTCACCTGTCACAAAAGAAATTGTGTGGAGAAGAAAAAGCCAAAGTTTTATTTCACAAATTGGTCTTGAAACACATTTTAACAGATAAGTTCGACTTTAAATAGTAGGTGAATAAGCACAACTTAAATCTGAACATCAATCAGCAATAGGGCATTAGTCAGCTTTCTAAACACAGTCCCCCCTCCCGGCCCAGTGTTATACTTATGACTGGATATTGTTTAATGGTTCCCACCGTATCTACGACTCCACTATTTTTTTTTTAAGAAAAGAAAAACCTAATTGCTTTTCTGTAAATCAGTTTCTTTTTAATGGAAAGACTGCAATTAATAATATCATCCCAAATTTCCTGTTATTTTCAGTCAGTCAGACTTCAGACCCAGAATGGAGTTTTTATTCTGCTTTTCCTATGCTCCCTATCTAACCCTGCAGTACAGAGTAGTGATCCACTAGAACCGGACTCCAGACCGCACAGCCTGGACTGCAGTGTAGACACATACTAGCTATGCGATCGGACAGCTACTCTCAATTTTCTCTTCTGCAAAACGGGGACAGGAGCACCCACTTCATATAGCTTGTTAGGATTACGTAAGATTTAATGAAGCATTTTAAATATGCCTGGCACAGAGTATGAGTTACATAAGTGAAAGCACAGAGTATGAGTCACATAAGTTCTGCGTGTTGGCAATAGGCATTACTGAATCGCTTACTAACTGATTGGCCTGTCTCTTTTTCCCTTTGTACTTCAACCCTTGCAACTCAAAACATGTGGTCCGCCGGCACGGGCATCATCCTTGGGAGCTGCTAGAAATACAGAGTCTCAGGCCCCACCCTCCAAGTCAGAACTAGACGCCCCGGTGATTCATCTGCACACAGACAACTGAGAAACTCTGATTCACAGGAGCCCGGGGGCAAATCTTAAAACGTGTTTTATTATATCATACCAGAATCTTATAATGATTACCCATTGACTTACATACAGCTCTGTATCTCTCCAACCTGCTCTATTTGCTAATTCTCTGTTCCCGGGTTCAGTCACCTCAGACCCTGCCAGGTGCCCTCCTGCCCCTGTGCCTTTAACCTGTCTGACTGTAAGGAACTCCCTCAATCCAGCCAAGTCTTCAAGCCCCAGCCCCGCCCCGACTCCACTGCCTTCTCCGCAAAGCTTTCCCAACCTTTCACAAACAGATCTGGGTTGGAATCCACTCTACTAAGTGACAGAGCTAAATGGCTGTGTGGCATTGGGGAAGTGACTCTTCTCTGTGCCCTGTTTTATTCACATGTAAAACTGCAGTAATCTTAGCAAACTCAGATCTATTCTGAGAATTAAATGAAACAATGTCGATGAGGTGCCTGTACCCTGCCTGGTCTATAATAAGTGATTAAGAAGAGATAATTAAGAAATTATCATTGTCATCAAAAAGTTCCTTTTAAGTTTCTGGCAAATGGTTATCCCCTGAATTTCATCTTGGCTTCTTGGGAATTATAACTTCATGCCTGTTTCTTCTTCCAGCCCAATTCACTCATTCATCCATCCAATTTATGGGTGGCGTCTATGTGCCAGGCACTGTTCCAGGCTCTGGGAAGACAGCAATGAACCACACAGACAGAATTCCTGCTCTTGAGGAGAATCTACTGGACTGATGGAGGCAAAAGCAATGAGGCAAGTAGGTAAAATATATGTTTGATGATGGGAAGTGCTGGGAAAATCAAGCAAGCAGGGAAAGGAAAAAGAGAGTAGGGGTCGGGACAGGGCATCTGCAGTCTTGGACAGGATGACCAGCAAGGGCCTCAATGAGAATGGACATCTAAGGAAAGACTTGAAGGAGGTGAGGGAGTGAGCAATGTGGCTACGTAGGGAAAGTGCAGAGGCCCCAAGGTGGGAGTGCCAGAGAGCAGGGCAGCAAGGGTGTCAGCAGGGCCTGGGGCAGGGGGTCTGGGGGAGAACATGAGGAGATGAACTCAGAGAGATACGTGAGACCCTGTAACCTTGTACCACACACCCACCCTTCTCTGAGTGTTTCTCGATGAACGGCAATCCTGTGGCATGCCTTAAGAACGCTTTCAGTAACCAAGTTAACTCGGGAGATGTCAGGCGGAGCAAAGCTAGGAAATGGTTTGTGTAAAGTAGGACCTGGAAGAACTTTTACAGCAACATTCTGCAGAGCTGTTCTGCAGAGCTTTCCCCTCTAGGAAGTAAACACTGTGACATTCTTCATCGCCTCTCTCGCATTATATTTCCCTTGCTCCTGGAAGCCGTCGGCACCCTTCTATAGGCCCTGAGCTCTCACTCACCGTTCTGCTCTCGTATCCAGCTCCTGCCTAGCAGAAAGTGCAAACATCCCCCATTCTGTGGTCTCCCTTCAATATCACTTCCTCTCGAGGATCATCTCCAGTCCTCTCAGAGAGCTGCGGTTCCCCGGTTATTCACGTTCAGTACTCTGCAATTTTCCTTTGTAGCCCTTATCAAGACCGTACTTTATCCACTTACTGATCCATTCATTAAATAAATTAGGTGAAAGTTCAAAGAATAAAATCTCCACCACCCACTGGATTGAAATGCCTGGAACCTCGAAGAGAACCTGGCAATACGCATTATTGAATCGCCTGTCATAAAGGCTAGATGATACCGGCTGAATGAAGCAATGAATAAATGCATGCGCTATTTCCTGGTGGGGTCCTCACTTTGGCCCCCTGCTTTGCCTCTGCTGGTCTACTACTGCCCACACTCTGCTACAATAAGAAACCAGGTAAATATTATTAAGCACAATTTTTTTTTTAATGAACCTGAATACATACGTAAGGCAAGAGGCTTGGTTCACTATTCACTCCGCAAATGCTGATCAGAAAGTGCAAAATTATTTTCAGGTTTTTTGGCCAGCCATCTGCAAGTGTGGTCCACACGTTCTCCACCTCCGACCAGGCCAGCTCATCACCATACTATATGCAGGATACACAACACACACTTCAGTGATGACTGCTTGTTAAACACCAAACTTGTCAGAGCACCAAACATTAGAAAATGATGATTTCATACACAGCTTGAATCTTTTCCATACTCCAGAGGAACAATCATTTCTTCCAACAAATACAAACATAAACATCATTAACCATATATGATTTTGTCTCCTCCCCCGAAAACCTATTTTACATCTAATGAGAAGTGCTTTGAATAAAGGAGTTTATAAAGCGTATCTGGTTATCACAGGATTGCCTAATCTTTCCCTCTATTTCTAACCTTTTTTACTCCTCTTAACTCAATAATCCTGTGCAGCAACCGCTAACACAAGCCCCATTTTACCTTTGCTGTCATGTACATTAGGTTGTTCAAAACCATCGCAGTGGCTTGTGGGGACCCCCAGCCTTCTCCTCGCAACCAGCGCCTGCTAGTCACCATAAGTTCTCGGTCTTTTAAGGAGTCGTCTTCCTCTTCATTGTGTCGCCTCGCTGTGGGCAAAGGTTTTAAATCTACCAACTCGATGTTGTTCATCCACGGTAACAGGTAGTGTAGCATTACTTGCCTCCCGGCAGGGTGAGCCGTCTGAATTCTCTGGCTTATCTCTGTAATTAAAAACAAGCCAAAAGAGGGAACCACCGGTATCATTTCAGTTTCTTCTGATTTGTAATTAATGTCCACAACTCATTCTTCGAGAAGAAGCAGCCAAGATTTTATTTTTAACAATTATGAGTGCTGTTTCTCCTGTTAATAAATTTCACCTCAATGACATCATAAAGAAAACTAACAACTAACAAAAATCAGATCCTACTTTTATATAAAATACTTTTGGTGGCTCTGACATATAAATGCTTATGCATTATTGGTGGGACTGTAAAATGGTGCGACCACTAGGGTAAACAGCATGGCAGCTCCTTGAAAAGTTAAAATTAGAACTACCATATTATCCAGCAATCCCACTTCTGTATATATATATCCAAAAGAACTGAAAGCAGGGTCTCAAAGAGATATTTGCATACCCACGTTCATAGCAGTTCTATTCACAACAGTCAAGAGGTGAAAGCAATCCAAATGTCCACTGACAAGTAGATGGATAAACAAAATGTGTTATGTATATATACATATGTGTATATATACACATATACACATATACATATACACATTATGTATATATACACATATATACATATACATACATACATACATACATACACACACACACACACATATATATATATATATATATTCATTCTTGCAATGGAAGAATTCCTTCCTTAAAGAAGAAGGGAATTCTGTTGTGCCATAACATGAATGAACCTTGGGGTAATTATGCTAAGTGAAACAAAAACACAAACACTAAATAATTCTTTTTATAGGCGATATCTAAAATAATCAATTTCATAGAAATAGAAAGTACAATGGTGGTTAGCAGGAGGTAGGGAGTAGGGGCAAAAGGGAAGTTCTTTAGTGGCTATAGAGTTTCAGCTCGACAGGGTGAAAAATTTCTAGAGATCAATTTCACAACAATGTTAACATACCGAACACTACTGAACTATAAACATCTAAAATGATTCCTACGGTAAATTTTATGATGTCTTTTTACCTCAGTAAATACATACGTGTAATTATAAGATAAAAGACAGTCTTTTTACATAGATTACTTTAAACTGACCCATGAAAAATCTCCATATTTTGGTTCTATATAGGGGAGACTCCTATGATGTACTTGTTACTTTCACATTCATCTCATTTAATGATGGTAATAAATCTGTGAGGTAGACAGAGTCTAAGTAATCTGCCTAAGTCAGAAATGTATCGAGTGCCAAAGGATTCAAACACAAGGTTGATTCCAAAGCCCATATGCCTTTATACACAGCGAAATTTCCAAAAGTCACTTTAAATAAACATCTTCTTTCTCCTTGGCCCCCCCTTTTGCCCACCAGGCCTTGGTAGTTATTTACTCATTAAAAGGAGTAAATATAGGGGCACCTGGGTGGCTCAGTAGGGTGGGCGTCTGACTTCAGCTCAGGTCATTGTATCAAAGTTATGGAGTTCGAGCTCCATATTGGGCTCTCTGCTGTCAGTGCAGGACCTGCTTTGGATTCTCTCTCTCTCTCAAAAGCAAATATTTTTTACAAAAGCAGCAAATACAGAAGTGTAGTGATTTGGAACTTGGCTCTGGAACTGCACACACATGGGTCTGAATCCCAGTTCTACCACAAACAAGCTGCTTGGCCTAGGGCCAACCTGTCAACCTCTGATCCTCGATTTATTATTGTGTAAGAAGAGGGTGACAAAAGCAGATGCCTCATGGGATTACTGTGCACATTCAAAATAGTGCCAATCAAGTGCTCAGTCCCATGCTTTCTGGTTTATAACCAGAACTATTCAGAAATTACAATAATCCTTCCTATTAATACATTAACGTTAGTGCCTCCGGTATGAAATGAAAGCCCTGGAGCTCTCAAAGTAGTTGAAGGAAGAGGTCGGACTAGGGGAGAGGTGGTGTGTGTGGAAGCTGGGGCCACAGCAACAGCAGTGGCCTCCCTCAGGGAGACAGGGTCTCTTGAGAAGGAGGCCTGGGATGGAACTCTGGGAACGCGATGACTTCAGATAGAAGAAAAGAATCCACCAAAAGTGACAGAAAAGGAATACCTCACAGTAGAAGGAAAACTAGGAAATATTAAATTTCTACAAATCAAGAGAGGTCAGAATGTTAAAAAACGGAAGGTGACTAACATTAATTGCTGGGCAAAGTAGCAAACAGATTGAAGACCAGAAGCTAGTGATTAGATTCAGCAGTGGGAAAGCCTTCAATAAGTTTACAAAGAGGAAACTCAAGCTAACGGAGTCTTAAGGCTATTTATGAAGATGCATGAGGGTGGAGGGCATGATAAAAGCGGATGCAGACACTCAAGGCAAGGTAAAGGGGCAGGAGATGGGTTAGAGGCGGCTGTACAGGGGCGCCCGGGTGGCTCAGTCAGTTGAGCGTCTGACTTCGGCTCAGGTCATGATCTCCCGACTCATGAGTTCGAGCCCCGTGTCGGGCTCTGCGCTGGCAGCTCAGAGCCTGGAGCCTGCTTCTGCCTCTGTGTCTCCCTCTCTCTCTCTCTCTCTGCCCCTAACCCGCTCGCTTTCTGTCTCTGTCTCTCTCAAAAATAAATAAACATGAAAAAAAAATTAATAAAGAAGAAGTGGGTGTATAGGAGGAAAACGATGGGAAGAGCAAGGGTGGGAAGGGCCAGGGAGGGGACAACATTTAAAGATTTCCGCAAGTGGTCCAGAGAGAGGAAGGGGCGGGACCCTCAAATTTCAAAGTGGGCAAAGTTGACATTGACAGCTGTACTCTACAACCCCTAAGAAGCACTGTGCTCATCTTGCCTTGGAAACAGAGTGAAAACTGCACTGAGTAGGTTTACAGGCTATATTTTGGTTTAGAATAAACCATTTTAAGCAAAGCCGTTATAATTAACCAATCCTACTGACAAGGGCGTCTGATGACAGAACTGAAGGAAAAGGGACAAGGTGACTGAGCTGTGGGCATGGTCTTCACTCATATCAGCTGCCATCCCGACCCATTTCTGAAGCTCTGAGACTCCGCTGGACTGTTCTGCTCTCTGTGTAGGAGCCCTGAGAAGAAGGCCAGCAGCAGCATCAGTGGCCATGGCGGTCACTGCTTTGCACCGATGACCATGCACACTGATCCTGAAAGGGCTGTCAGGGCTTCGGGAGTTACAGAAAAGGAAGGGCTCGGTCACTGCCATCTACCGGTACAAACCAAACAGGCAAACCACTTTAAGATTGAATGTTACAGGAATTTAAATCGTTTCCTCCCCCTCTCCGCCCCCCCCCCCCCCCCCGCCCCAGTCAGGTCAGTGAGGGATGGGGAATATTTCCACTACTGAAATGGAGGCTGTGGAAAGATGCCCAAAGAAGGTGAAGGTCACCATGTCTTGACTAAATGAAAGAAAGGGTCCACAGGAGAACTTTCTAATCCCCTGGATGTCCGTTTTGGTGCCTGTCCAATTCTAAGACTAAAATAAGATCTTGTTACAAGTGAAAAGTAGAAAAACCAGCTAAGTGTTCGGTGTTAAAATTAACTCTTCGGTGAAAATTCAAGAACTACAGGAGAACTTGCAATAGTGTCCACTGGGCAGAAGGTTAAACTAGATTTTAAACAAAAATTGTCCTAAAGCTGAGTCTTGGCAGATCCAGATAGAGAGCACATCTTGCCTGACACATAGTCCCTCTGTTTTAGACACTTGCGGCAGGGACAGTTCTTGGCCCCAAGGAAAGGAAATTGAACCAGAAAGCAATGTGGGATCCTAAGCAACAGTTTTGCTTAAGGCACTGCAGGCCCTTTCCCTATGATTACAGGTTTTCCTTAAAGAAAGAAACCTGGATCCTTATCTCTGCCCGTTTTTATTATTAATGACAGACCAATGCACAAGATAAGTTATATACTAGAAGACTCAGGAAGTTCTGTGTCTACCAAAGAAATGTTTTTATTTATTTCTATTTTCAAAGTATATTTCTTTATTTAATTTTTAAAATGTATTTATTTTGAGAGAAACAGAGACAATGCAAGTCAGGGAGGGGCAGAGAGAGGGAGAGAGAAAGAGGGAGGGGGAGGGGGAGGGGGAGGGAGAGGGGGAGGGAATCCCAAGCAGGCTCCATGCTGCTAGCACAAAGCCTGACACAGGGCTTGAACTCATGAAACCATAAGATCATGACCTGAGCCAAAACCAAGAGTCAGACGCTTAACCAACAGAGCCACCCAGGCCCAGCTATTTCTTTATTTTGAAAGCGAGTGAGACAGAACACAGGAGGGGCAGACACAGAGGGAGACAGAATACCAAGCAGGTTCCATATTGCCAGTGCAAGAACCCGATGTGGGACTCAATCTCACATACCATGAGATCACGATCCGAGCCGAAATCAAGTGTCAGTCACTTAACTGACTGAGCCACCCAGGCACCCCTATTTTTATTTTTTTTTAACGTTTATTTTGAGAGAGAGAAAGAGGGAGAGAGAAAGAACGTGCGTGTATGCAAGGTGGGGAGGGGCAGATACAGAGAATTCTAACCACACTCTGTGCTATCAGTGCAGAGCCCAACACAAGGCTCAATCTCACAAACTGTGAGATCATAAGATGAGCCAAAATCAAGAGTCAGAAGCTTAACTGACCAAGCCACACACAGGTGCCACAAGAAATATTTTAATTTAATTATTTTCTTTAAAGCTCATGTTTTTGAGAGAGAGAAAGGGTGCACATGCACACAAGCAGAGGAGGGGCAGAGAAAGAGGGAGAGAATCCCAAGCAGGCTCTGCACCATCAGCGGGCAGCCCGCTGTGGGGCTTAATCCCGGGAATTGCAAGGTTATGACCTGAGATGAAATCAAGAGTCTGATGCTTGGGGTGCCTGGGTGGCTCAGTCAGTTAAGCATCCAACTTCAGCTCAGGTCATGATCTCGTGGTTTGTGAATTCAAGCTCCACGTCAGGCTCTGTGCTGACAGGTCAGAGCCTGGAGCCTGCTTTGGATTCTGTGTCTCCCTCTCTCTCTGACCCTCCCCCCACTCACATTCTCTCTCTCTCTCTCTCTCTCTCTCTGTCTCCAAAATAAACATAAAAAAAAAAATTCTGATGCTCAACCAACTGAGCCACCCAGGCACCCCCCAAACATGTTTTTAAATTGCATGTGAAGCCCCCTCTTTTTTTTTTTTTTCCACTTTTTGCAAGGCAAAGAAGAAAGGAAGGCAAAGTGAGAAGCCTGGAAAGACTTCATTAATAAGAAATTTACATATCATGAGGGGATTAGTATTAAGAGTTCTTATTAAAGAAAAAACATTCTCTCACATAAAGGCATGTTTTATTTTAGCGGTGTCTGGCTGGCTCAGTCAGAGGAGTGTGCGACTCTTGATCTCGGGGTCATGAGTTTGAGCCCCACATGTGGTGTACAGATAAAAAAAGAAAGAAAACTTTAAAGGCATGTTTTCTTTTGATTCAACCTCAAATTTCATATATGTAAAATGTCCTAAAAGTAGCTATTTAGAAACGATTCCTGGGGCGCCTGGGTGGTGCAGTCGGTTAAGCGTCCGACTTCAGCCAGGTCACGATCTCGCGGTCCGTGAGTTCGAGCCCCGTGTCGGGCTCTGGGCTGATGGCTCAGAGCCTGGAGCCTGTTTCCAATTCTGTGTCTCCCTCTCTCTCTGCCCCTCCCCCGTTCATGCTATGTCTCTCTCTGTCCCAAAAATAAATAAACGTTGGAAAAAAAAAAAAAAAAAAAAAAAAGAAACGATTCCTAACGAAAACCCACTAACCAGTTCAATGATCATACCTGAGAACATGGCGAGAGTTAGCTCAGGATAAGCCCTTGCTAACTCCTCGGATAACTGATAATACGAAACAGAATACAGGTGCGGCAGAGGAGACAGCTGGCTAAGTACTCCATCTGTTCTCTGAACTTCCAATTTGTGAGCATAGCGAAACATCTTCGGTTCCAGGATCTGCAGGAATGTAGAGTAAAGATTTCATGAGTCCTTTAAATTTCAGCTATAATCGAAAAATACAATCTTCTCACAAGAATTATTCCAGCTTAAAAATAATATAGGTAAGTATATTGAAAGTATTCCAGATGTTAATTTCTTTTTTTTCTTTTCTCTTTTTTCAGCATTTATTTATTTTTGAGAGAGAGAGAGAGAGAGAGAGAGACAGAGCATGAGTGGGGGAGGGACAGAAAGAGGGGGAGACACAGAATCCAAAGCAGGCTCCAGGCTCTGAGCTGTCAGCACAGAGCCTGACACGAGGCTTGAACCTACAAGCCGTGAGATCATGACCTGAGCCGAAGTCAGATGCTTAACCGACTGAGCCACCCAGGCGCCCCAAGATGTTAATTTCTAATTCCTAGAAATGTTTGCAAAGGATCTGTAATTGTTTACAAGGCTTTATATTCCTTGAGCTTAATGCCAACAGTTTGAGGCAGTAGCAGTCTGAAAATGACTTAAGCAACTTACTATACCATTACTTGAAGAAAATTTACCACTTCCCAGTTCAAAAACAGGATTATATGAAACATGTATAAGTGAAAAAAAATCTTCAAATAGATCTTGGTTACATACAGATCAAATAAGGAATATGATTTAAAAATTCTTTAACATTACACTATATAGAGAGTGATACCACTGAACTTTCTTCCTAATTAATTAAGACATTAGGGTGTAATTCCCAAGATGGTCACAACCACCATCAATACCACTTTAAGCCCTCTGGAAAAATCAGCATCTAATTGAATCTCATTCTTGGTTAAAAGAGAAAAATCTCACCCTATTAACAATTAGATATTGTATGATGATGGAATATCCATGCTTGGGAAGTAACCTTTCTATGTTATTTTTCTTGGTCTAATAAAGAAAAATTATACAAGGTCATCAAAGAAGAGCTAATTACTTTTTACTTCGTTCTCAAAAAATCATTTGGCTCACATTATTCTTATCTGGTAGGTCCTGACCATTCAATTTGTGTAAGTACTTGCACACATATAGGCACATACAGGTGCATGTGTGGAAGTATATATGTGACCCCTTTGTAATACACTTCTGAACAGTCTGTATTATTTGTAGACTTAAGTGACCCATATTATCTTTGTCTTCTATTTGTAATGATAATCAGGAATTGATACCATGTCTCCCCACTGAAAATAAAGCTGAATATTTATAGACTTTCAAGGCAAGAATAGGTAGCAATGCTTCATGAAATCCTCAATAAGAAATATTTTAACTATGGGCGCCTGGCTGGCTCAGCTGGTTAAGCATCGGACTCTTGATCTCAGCTCCAGCCCTGTGTTGGGCTCTGCGTGGACAGTGTGGAGCCTGCTCGAGATTCTCTCTCTCCTTCTCTCTCTGCCCGTCCCCTGCTTGCACTCTTTCTCTCTCAAAAATAAATAAATAAACTTAAAAAATATTTTAACTAATATTTGCTTACATACCTGTAAAAGTTGCATAGCAACCTCATAGATGCTTCGAGAAGAATCAGCTGCTTTAAACAGGATCAGATTCAGGAGCATCACTGTATCACACTGATAATCCCTAGGGACAAATTTTACATGTTAGGTAAATGTTTAGAGGTTTTCACACCGTTAATAAATATGATACACAAAGGGCAGAGCTGCAGACATGCAGCTTTTAAAGCAATGAAGTGACTAGGGGTTTGTTTTTAAGGCAAAAGGTACAACAGATGCACGGTGATCGTTATTCTTATTTTGGTTACATTTCATTAGAGCTCAGGGAAGCAAAACACTGGTTTCTTAGTATTTTTCTTTAAAAAAAAAAAAAAAAAAGCTAAATAAAATATGGAAGCCAGTATCTAGAGTACCTGTTCTGGAATACATTAGCTATGGCTTTAAAGCAGCCAGCTGCCACTCTCTTGGAACCAGTGTAACATCGGTCCACAGCCCAGTACATCAGGTTGCTCTGATCCGGGTTCAGCTCCAGCAGTAATGTAACTGCTTCACAGCCCAACTGATGAACCTAAGGAAAGGTCACAAGATTGCCCGGGAGAAAGAAATTTATATAACTACTTCCCCATATTTTTATTCAAATAACACAGTATATATATTTATTGTATTTAAGCACAAATCTCAGTCTCCTTTTGTTCAACCTCTTCTCATTTTATTTAGCCAAAAGGAAACAAATGACATGGATAAACTATACTTTTTCCACAAGACTCTACGTAGTACAATTCTCTCCTCCAGCAGAGCCCTAAAGGCGGCTGATGAATATGCACAGTGATTCAGTGCTTTCAGAAAAGTGAGTTATTAACCTCTCCAGTTATTTTTATCAAGCTTTATTCTTGTCTCGGATAACCTAATACAAAAATTATTCTGAGGGGAAAAAAATGTAAGTTCTATTTTAAATTGTGAAGTCTATGCATGTACAGCAGGAGAATAAAGAATAGGGAAGACAAGAAAGATTAATTGGGGAGTGGCCAAAAAAAATGAAATTAAGCATAACAAATAACATGTATTTCTTCCATGGAGCTCAACGTATTCTATATTAATATACTTTAGATTTAGAACCCTATTGTGAGATATATGTATACACTATTATATTAACCCTATAATAATTAATATTATTTAAGTAATAAATAAGAATTAGAAAATTCTTAAATTGTTGCATCCTATTTAATTTTATATAATATGCTTTTTGTTTATATTCTAATCTGTCTCCTATTAAAAAAAAAAAGATTGGTTTTCAATGGGTCATACTGTAACTCCAAATAATGCAGTGCCATTTATTATGAAATCTTAAAGGAACTGTCATAATTACCTTTTTGTCCAGAGAGTCCAAAATGTTATCCAACCATTTGTACAAATAGCCATCTGATGAAAGTCCTACATTATCTGCAACAGGGCCACAACATAGTACAGCAGACATAGCCTTCAAACAATAATATTAGAATTACATTTAAAACATTTAAGAGGTTATATGTTGGCTGTTTAATGTGAAGAGGCAGGATATTTTTATTCATGCTTATGTGGCCACAATACCTTTAATTCTTTACAAAGAAAAGCGTAATAGTAATTTTTGAAACTAAGTAATTTATTATGAGTAGTAAGTGAATGGATGATATCAAATTAGGCATGGAGTTTGAACAGTACTGGAAGAGAAGAGGGGGGAAAAAGACGGAGAAAAAGTACTTAAGGAAACAGAAGCAATTCTCAGTTCTTTAAGAAAATAGTGTTTAAATTTGGGGTGGATTCTGTAACTTCTTTGCGTTGTATTTTATGCATTTAAATAAGCCTACAGTATAAATGTTTTCATATACAGCAGGCAAATATTTATTCTAATGTTCTCAAGGTACTAAGAAGAAATCTAACCTCTTTACAACACTAGGCAATGAGAGAGAAAAAAATTTACACTCTTCACGTAAGAAAAAAGAAAGCAGATTTCTAAGTAAATACCTTTAGGGCACAGTACTGATGTCTGTTAATTTGCATATTTCTGTCACTGTATCTGTCCAAGGGTGTAAACATGATGCTGAAAGGGCCTGCCCAGTGACTGAACAGCATAAACAGACTGTGACGAAGGCTCTGTTGAGGGAAGATACTTCTTCTCTGGTGCACTGTGAATAAAAAATAGATGGGAAAACAATGATTCCCATTTCCCTTTATTTTAATGTGCATGCCAACTTATTTGGCATTGAATATGCAATATTATAAAAAAGAAAGCAGAAGTTTTTATCTTAAACTGCCAAAAACCTCCTCCGTGGCAGAAATCATTTCCACATACGCAAGCCACAGGAACAGGGCTGAGACTATGACACCACGCAGCATAGCGTTGTGAGAGATTCAGGACCCGCAAGCACGATTTCAAGGGAGGTACGAGGACCCTGCCTCTCTCCCTGGCTGTTGCTGCTTACACGGTAAGCGGGGCCGAGACATCAACACGAACACAACTCTGGATCTCGGTTCAATGTCAAGTGAAATCTTTGGACGAGATAAGTTGTTTTTAAGCTGTATGTTTTTAGCAGCACAGCTGTCTTTGTCAAAGAATCAAGAATCCTTACATGGAATCTTGATACACAAAACAGACAAAGGAGGGGCTGATCTACTTGAACTCAGGGGTAAGGCCTAGAGTCCAAACCCATTCTGCTGCCTCTTGCTGCTGGCAGCAGAGGAAAAACGACACAGTTTGAAAACAACTGGTTGAGATGATCTCCGCGGATTCTCTCCACGTTAAAATTCCATGTACAAATTCTCGGTGTCAATCCTCGTTGAAGAAACCCAATAGTATCTTAATGAACCAATCTGGAAGTTGTAGAAAAATGTTTAGTAATGGACGAAATTCTATCTTTATGTTAATGGGCTTCAGATCAGAAAAGTCAGAGGGAAAGAATGCTCTTTCCCTCTAACTGGCATCATTTCCTCTAAAGTTCCAAATAGGGCTCCCGCACTTGAAATTAAGGTACCTAAGAAATGCTTACTGGACCCTCTTATAAAATACAGCCCATGCTCTTACTTTAAAAGCCAACTGTTTGCATGTATTTTTAAAGCTAACAAAATTATTCTTTTTCAGAAAGAAAAAGAAAAAAATTGTATTTACATTTATACCAAAGGCTACAGTCACATTTTTATGTCTTACACTTGTACAGAATTTATGGCTTTTTAAAACGTAATTGCATAAATTAATATTTCTAGTGCCTAAACCACTATCTGCCATTTGGTAGGTACTCAACAATAGGTACAATGACCTTAAAGGAACCAATCAATAACACTGTATCTTTGGTATATTTTGTAACTGCAGCCTGCACCCTTCTTCCATTACTCAAAAGTATCTTGTTAATTCTATTCTCATTACTATTTCTTTTTGCTTACTACACCCAGAACAAGTCTGTCTAAAGAAGCTTAGCCAAGGGGCACCTGAGTGGCTCAGTCAGTTAAGCATCCGACTTTGGCCCCGGTCATGATTTCATGGCTCATGAGTTCGAGGCCTACTTCAGGCTCTATGCTGACAGCTCAAAGCCTGGAGCCTACTTCGGATTCTGTGTCTCCTTCTGTCTCTGCCCCTCCCTGGCTCGCACTCTGTCTCTCTCTCCTTCAAAAATAAATAAACATTAAAAAAAAAATTTTTTTTAATAAAAGAATAGAATTTTTAAAAATAAAAATAATAGAAGAATATTCTATTGACTTCTTAAATTTTTTGTTAGTGTCTTGATTATCATTAAAAATCTAGGTGGGGTTGTTTTTTGATTTCTACTCACACCACTAATTGAAAGCTAAAACAAACGCTTGCCATCCATGTTGTGCTGACATATTTTCCACTATATTTTAGCTGCTTTAGCACCTGAGACTGCAAACCCTCATGGGAAGAAAATACATGATGGTCGCTTAATGATTCAATAATGTTTTAAGCAACTGAAAATAGGGGTGCCTGGGTGGCTCAGTCAGTTAAGCATCCGACTTCGGCTCAGGTCATGATCTCACAGTTCGTGAGTTCGAGCCCCTTATCGGGCTCTGTGCTGACAGCTTAGAGCCTGGAGCCTGCTTCAAATTCTGTGTGTCCCTCTCTCTCTGCTCCTCCCCCACTCATGCTCTGTCTCTCTCTCCTCCAAAAATAAATAAAAACATTAAAAAAAAATTAAAAAAAAAAAAAAAAAGAAACTGAAAATAATTACCTGGAACATTCTGAATGATATTCGCCACTAAGGCACTAAAATGGCATCGTATATCCTTCAGTGTGTCAGAGTCTTTCTCATTTTCTGCTTCCAGGAGTTGTCGAGTTAAATCTACATATTCCAATAAAGTGTTGTTGAGAAAATGTGTTTCATTATCAAGGCCACCACTTGCACTGAAAATATTGGAAAAAAAAAAAAAAGAAAATGTGATTTTAAATTATAATTTCAATCAAAATAAATTCCTAGTAATCAAACCAGAATAATACACAGTAGACCCTTAAACAATGGGGGGGCTTGGGGTACCCACTCACACCACTCCAGTCAAAAATCTGTATATAACTTTTAACTCCACAAAACTTAGCAATTAATAGCCTATTGTTGGCTGGAAACCTTGCCGATAACATAAACTGTTGATGAACATATATATTGCATGTCATACATATTATGTACTATATTCTTGCAATAAAGACAGAGAAAATGAAATCATAAGAGAAAACACATTTATATTACTGTACTGTTAAAATTCACATACAAGTGGGCCTGTGCAGCTCGAATCTATGTTCAAGGATCAACTGTGTATTAAACTTGGCATGGTCATGATAGTGTGCAACTTAATATACAAAAATTAAATGAACATGATTTTGGCTTACAAATATGAGATAGATTGTGCTTTTTTAAAGTTTATTTTAGGAGACAGAGCATGTGAGTAGGGGAGGGGCAGAGACAGAGGGATAGAGAGAATCCCAAGCAGGGTCTGCACTGTTAGCACAGAGCCCAATGCAGGGCTCGATCCTATGACTCTGAAATCATGACCTCAGTTGAAATCAAGAGTTGGACACTTGACTGACTGAGCCACCCAGGTGCTCCTAGATGATGCTTCTTCCTCTTCTTTTTTTTAATGTTTATTTTTGAGAGAGAGAGAAAGAGAGAGAGAGAGAGAGAGACAGAGCATGAATGGGGGAGGGGCAGAGACAGAGGGAGACACAGAATCCAAAGCAGGCTCCCAGCTCTGAGATGTCAGTACAGAGCCTGATGCGGGGCTCAACCCCACGAGCCATGAGATCATGACCCAAACTAAAGTCAGATGCTCAAGCTACTGAGCCACCCAAGTGCCCCTAGATGGTGCTTCTTAATCAAGAAACTACTGCAATTTATATTATTCAATTCCATATCTGCTTTTAATCGACTATTCTGAGTGCTGAATGTTATTCCTTCTCTGGCAAAATATATAGTTTTTCAAAATAAGGAAATAAGGAAGCATACGGGATAGGAAGGATCGGTTCAGAAGGGTAGAAAGAAGAAAGACTAGCTCTATATATTCTCCTAGTTGCCACACATATTCATATCATGCCTTTAGCATAATCAATCAAATATCCATTAGGTATTTATTCTCTGCAAGATTCTAAAACAGGTAGTACTAGGGACACAAAACTTTAAGAGAATTCAAGTACGAGTGGTGGTTTTCAAGTCTTCTTATACCCGTGGAATTGTCTCAAAAATCTGCAGTAATTTTTTCCCTGAGGCAAGGGCTCTCTGCCTGGAAACCAAAGACCAGAAGGGCTCCTTTGGTTAGTCAGAAGTCTTGAGTTCCAGTCTTGTTCCATTGTTTATAAAGGATTTGACCAGTAGCTACCTCAGAGCATTTTAGTAAGACTATAAATGAGTTACTATGTAAGAAAGAGAAAATGAAATCATAAAACAAAATGAATCATAATCTTATTAGTAAACCATAAGTGCTATATAAATGATGATGTTACATTACATTCATTTTGATCAGTTTTCCTTGCTATATTTGAAAAGTACTTCTAAAACACAAGATTTTAAAAGTAAAACTAATTTTTAATAGTTGTGAAGAGCTTCTTGTAAACATCGTAGGAGTGGCCTGGTTGGCTCAGTTGGTTAAGCATCCGCCTTCAGCTCAGGTCATGATCTCACAATTCGTGAGTTCAAGTGCTGACAGCTCAGAGCCTGGAGCCTGCTTCAGATTTTGTCTCCTCTCTCTCCCTGCCCCTTGCCCACTTGCATGTGCTCTCTCAAAAGAATAAACATCCTAAAGCCATGAAAACAAGAGTAAGGAATCACCATGGTATTACAGCATCTTAAAAATATCAGTGTACAATAAAAATATGTTCAATGAATTCATAATGAAATGTGTCCCCTCCCTTTTTTTGAGAGAGAAAAGTTGCAAGTGAGAGAGGGGCTGAGAGAGGGTGTGTGGGGGGGGGAGGGGGGGAGGGAGGGAGGGAGAGGGAGAGAGGGAGAGGGAGAGAGGGGGAGAGAGAGAGAGAGAGAGAGAGAGAGAGAGAAGCAGGGCTCACCCAAGCAGGGCTCATGTTCACCCCAAATGGAGCTTGAGCTCACCCGACATGGAGCTCGAACTCAAGAACCATGAGATCATGACCTGAGTTGAAGTCAGATGCTTAATGACTGACTGAGCCACCCAGGCACCTTTCTTTTCTTTTCTTTTCCTTTTTTTTTTTTTTTTTGAAATGTTTCCCTTTATTCCTTAAATGAGTGTTTTTAATTTCTGAGTCATGATTTATTATTGGATGGGAAACCAATTTAATAGACTGCAACCTGACCCAGAGAAAAACATTCATTCATTTAACAAATATTCATTGAGTACTTCCTATGCATGAGGCACACAGGATCAGCTTGAGGAACAAAACAAAGATCCCTGCCTTCTTGGCATTCTGAATTCATCTTTTTTGCCTTAATCAAGGAAGTAAAAAGTCCATAATAGCAACAGCCTTATAGGATTACCTTCTCTTAAAAAAAAAAATCAAACAAAACCAAAACCATAACTGTGTTCAAAACCATTACTGCCCAATGGTGAGTACAGCTTTTGCAGTTAAATTTTAAATACACCAATATCCTGCAGTTCCCCAAAATAGTATCAAAGATTCTCCATTCACTAACGTTACATTAAAAGCAACAACCAAAAAAAGATCCAGGTATGTATTAGGTTGTTGATTTTTTGCATGAAGCCCAGCATGTTTCAAATTCTCTTTTCCTGACTTCCACTGTTTTATTTTTGTGTAGGACAAAAAAAAGGAATGATGTTTCTTTTTCTTTCTTCTCATTTGCTTTTCATTTACTATAAAAGAAAAGGTAATCAGTGGTTTAAATTCTCTTTAATTAAAGCTCTATTTTTGAAAGCACTTGTCAAAAAAGCACTTGATGCGAACTATGAAAGGGAGGAGGTACTCAGAAATAAGCAGGACAATGCCAGAGTAACAACACTGCACTATTATTAACATTCTTTTTTCCTCAGGATCTCTTTTCAGTTACCTTTTTTTGAAGACGATCAGATCTCTCTTTTTTTCCCTCCTTCAATAAACAGTCAGGTAACACCATTATCTTTCCTAAGGAAATAGGTAGTTCTCAACCCAAAGCTGATGGAATTTTCCTCAAGGGGCTGGTCTTAGTGCCAAAATGCCTTTATTCTAACAATGTCTTCATTGGGGAAGGGTGGAAAGTTATGAATTATGATTTATGTTCATGGATTTTGTGATTTTCCCCAATAGGATAGACTAATAGATGACTGGGATAAATTTGTAAACTTTATAGTGTTTAGCCTATATATATATATATATATATATATATATACATACATCTATCTATCTATATAGATGCATAGATAGATGTATATATATATGATTTTACAGTCTACAAGAAATACATCTTTATTTTTATTTACTTATTTATTTTTAACATTTATTTATTTTTGAGGCAGGGAGAGACAGAGCATGGACAGGGGAGGGTCAGAGAGAGGGAGACACAGAATCGGAAACAGGCTCCAGGCTCTGAGCCATCAGCCCAGAGCCTGACGCGGGGCTCGAACTCACGGACCGCGAGATCGTGATCTGAGCGGAAGTCGGCCGCCCAACCGACTGAGCCACCCAGGCGCCCAAGAAATACATCTTTAAAATGAGGTAAGATAAAGTTAACTTAGTCACAAAACAAGGCTACTGTCCTCTTGCCTGAGTTACTAGATTCCTACAAATATCAAAATCCTAGGAATGTCATACCCAATTTTTTCCCGAAGCAATCTAGTACTAGTGGTAGATTTTTTTTCAACATGTTTTTTAGCCGCTGGCTAATACTAGATGGACTGGCAAATAATGCTCACAGCGTTGAAGGTTTTTATTGTTGCAAGCATGCTTTGTTTTTATGTATTTCATAAGAGACGATATTATGTTCCCTAATCAAAGTTTTACAAATCAAAATCCAACACTGACCTGTGACTAATGACACCCGCATCTGCCAGCAGTTCAAATATTCGTACCAGTTGTACTCGCAAAATATCTCGACGCCTGCGACGCTTCATATTCTGTTCCAGAGATAGAAAGATACTAAGTAAAAGTCCTTCCGGGAAGTCGATAGCAAACTTAGGGTTTTAGGGCTCATTGCGATTATTTTGTTTGTGTAATGTCGACTTTGAGCAGTCTAGTGGCCACTGAATCAGAGAGACATGTGCAGATAGTTTGATTAATGAGCCAAATAAAATCACATGACAGTTTGTGCGGCCATACCCCTTGTGGGGGGAGAAAATAAAATCCTATAGTTACCTCACAGTTATAGTTACTTTTAGGTTATTTGTTAATCTGACAACTTCAGAAGAACTGAAGCGGTGAGTCAACTGTTCTCACTGAAAGCAAAAGAATCCCTAAGATGTCCCCCCGAATATAACAGAAGGGCGGGGAAAATAAAAAAAATAACACAAAGGAGAATGAAGAAACCCCACAGATTTTGCTTGTGCCAAAGTTTTCCACTCACGAATTAATTTTGACACAAAAACGAAATACAAAAGAAAAAATTTATCTGATCATTATGGTATGAATAAATTTGTCTTATTAGAGCCAAAGGACAAATGGCTAGCTTATAATTGCTATAATATCTCCACTGGATTCTGCTTCCAGTGGGAACTCATGTAGTAGGAAGAGACAGATTTGCTGCATCATTTTCTTCTATTGCTCATTATGTCATCATGATGTAATTTTCACAGTACAGAGCAACTAGAAACCTACAAAATCCAGATTCCTGCCTTGCATAAGCAGGCCAATTTGCTGATAACCAGTTCATTACAACTACTAGTTCGTTCAGCTCTTTATAAAGTTTACAGCAATTCATACTGAACAGGATGGTTTCTAAACAGCTTTTGAGGATTTCTGCAACGTTTTAACTGACTTGTTTTCATCTCATCCCTGTAGAAAGACTGAGTCTACGGCACTCAAAATAAATCTTACATTCAAGGCACATCATTGTACCTATCTATTCACTTGCTATGAGGACTTCTCTCCCCTGAAATTCTGAAGTATAAATATTGCTACTTAATTTTGCTTCCATTTCCATTTTCCTCTGGTAATCCTTTAACTCTCATGCTATACTGTAATCAACATGATCATTCTGAAGCAAAAGTCTAATCAATTACTAAATGGGGATACTATCACTACTCCACCAGGCTAAATTAAAGAAAGGAAATAAAGAAGTACAGATGCTGTGTTACAGTTTCTAAAGAGTAGCTATTATCCCCATCTCCCTCTCCTGTTTTAATTCCTTGGTGACATAAAGAGCAGTGATTCTCAGTCATCTACACCAGGCTCATCTACAGTGGTTTTTAGAAGATTTCTGGGCTCCATTCCAGGGATTCTCATTCAACAGGCCCAGGAATCTATAATTTTTAGGAAGCTCTCCAGGCAATTCTCGGATGCCTATGCCATACGGTAACCACTGGACTACTAAATAAAGCAGAGACCAGGAGTCTGTCATGAGATAATACCTACCTTGCTTTGCAGCATAACCAATCACTTTCTCCATAATATAATCACGCAAAAGAATCTGCAGTGTTCAAATTCTTTCATAAGGTTTGCAAATGCTATTTCTCTGCCTAGAATGTCTTCCCCTTGCTTATCCACCAAGGAGTGTGCTTCAAACTTCAGCTCAAATATTGGTGCTTCCTACCTACTTTTCCTTCACAGGCAGAGCCAGAGGCTTTTCCTCTCTACAGTCTGTACAACCTCTTACCTATGACTTCGTTTGAGTGAATAACACATTGTTATAGTTATGGTTTGCATATCTGCCTGTCCCACTGGACCTGCGGTTTCTAAAAGTTGCTCAGGACAGAACACAAACCTATAGATTTGGGAATGTAAACCTGGGTTGGCAAAATATGGACCTCACAGGCCAAATCTGGCCCACTTCTGCCTAAATAAAATTTTATTGCAATCTAGTTGCGTCCCTTTGTTTAGTAGTCTATGCAGCAAAACTGAGCAGTTGCAACAGAGACAGTAGGACCTGCAAAGGTGAAAATATTTACTATCTGGCCATTTACAGGAAGTTTGCTGACCCATCTAGATCCTGACTGCCCTCACTCTAGTTATAGCAATTTAATATCTTTTATGTAACGAGTTTCTGCATAAAGATCTCCCGGGGGGGGGGGGGGAAGAGTTTTGTATATTAAAAAAGTGTTTAGAACTACTTTAGACGATCTTTTATGTAATTACTTCTCAATTTCTAACTTTTGACAAAATTCTATGTCTAATTTTGACAGAATATAGAAGACAAGTACTTGATGAATATTTAATGGTAGAAAAATACACACTTACCTCTGGCCTTCTTTCGAGTGCTTCTTTAATTATGGGATGCAATTCCTCTATTAGTTCCCTAGAAGGGAAGTGATATATTTTTAAATTAATAGCTGAATGGGTATAATCTGTTGTGCAAATATGTAAACACTAATATAATGATGTGAAATGCAAGTGTTAACCCTAATTCTACTGTTTTAATCTTTTTTTAATGTTTATTTATTTTTGACAGTGAGAGAGAGACACACACAGAGCACAAGCAGGGGAGGGGCAGAGAGAGACGGAGACAGAATCTGAAACAGGCTCCAGGCTCCAAGCTGTCAGCACAGAGCCCGACGTGGGGCTCGAACTCGTGAACCACGAGATCATGACCTGAGCCAAAGTCGGACGCTTAACCAACTGAGCCACCCAGGTGCCCCCTAATTCTACTGTTTCCAACACAATCCTTATTGTTTTGTTTTGGTTACAAAAGAACATATGCACACTGTATTTGGAAAGCAGAAAAAAATGGGATAGGCCACTTACTCTAATTCACAGAGGTAAGTACCATTAAGACTGTTGTTCCATCATTTTGAGCCCACACACATTTTATATAGTTGAAACCCTATAATACATGGGATGGTATCCTTTTTCCCATTAATAGCATAATGACTTTTAAATGCCATTAATTTATTCACAATATTCTTTTATAGAGTAGGATACCACAATTTTCCTAACCACTTTCATTTCTCACTGATTCATTAAATTTTATGTAATTTTTTAAAGCTTTTTAAATTATTTATTACTATTATTTTTAAATATTTATTTACTTTTGAGAGAGACAGAGCTTGAGCAGGGGAAAGGCAGAGAGACAGACAGACAGGCAGACAGACATAGAATCTGAAACAGGCTCCATGCTCTGAGCTGTCAGCACAGAGCCCAATGTGGGGCTCACACCCATGAACTCTGAGATCATGACCTCAGCTAAAGTTGGATGCTTAACTGACTGAGCTACCCAGGTGTCCCTAAATTTTTTTTTTTTTTTTTTTTTTGAGAGAGAGACAGAGACAGAGACAGAGAATCCCAAGCAGGCTCTTTGGTGTTAATGCAGAGCCTGATGAGGGGCTTGAACTCACCAACTGTGACACCATGACTTGAGCCCACGTCGGACATTTAACTGACTAAGCCACCCAGGCACTCCTGAAGATTTTAAGTAATCTCTACACCTAACGTGGAGCTTGAACTTACAACCATAAGATCAAGAGTCACATGCTCTACTGACTAAGCTGGCCAGGTGCCCCAATTTTATCTAATTTTTGTTGTTATAAATACTACCTCAGTGAATATCTTTGCCTTCATTTCTGATTATCTCCTTAGGATTAATTCTTATAAATAGCATTAATGAGTCAAAGGGTATGAACTTCATGAAAATGATAACTTTATCTTTGCTTACATTATGGCTTTGAATTGTAAATGTGATCATTGTGGATAACTGGAAAAATAAAAAAGGATAATAAGAAAACACAATGCATCCACAATTTCATCATCTATGGAAACTACTGCAGATATTTACAGTTTTTGCCTGAGGATTGTTTCTCTTTATGAGAATTTGTTTTTTAAGAATCTGAGATCATCTTTGGATCCTATTTTTTCCATTAGCACAATAATGTATTTACTTATCACAAAATAATTTTCCAAGACTTCATTTATGATGAACGCCACCCCACAAATACAGACACATAATAATTAGCTAACCTAGTCTCTGCTGTATGTGTTATCTCAGAGATGAAACATCAAACATCACCTGAGATCAATGGAGGACAATCTCAAAAGAATGACTACAAGGCCCAGCAGGCAAGGCAAGGACCAAGCAGAATCTCAGGCAAAAATGAAGGATTTTTTTCATTAGTATAAAAAATATCAAGGATGACATAAAATATGTATGTAAATATTTCTTTTAAAAAATAACCTAATTCTTGGGGTGCCTGGGTGGCTCAGCTAGTTGAGAGTATGACTTTGGTTCAGGTCATAATCTCGTGGTTCGTGGGTTCGAGCCCTGCATTGGGCTCTGTGCTGACAGCTCGGAGCCTGGAGCCTGCTTCGGATTCTGTCTCCCTCGCTCTCTGCCCCTTCCTCCCTCCCTCTCACTCTCTCTCTTTCTCTCTCTGAAAAATAAATAAACATTAAAATAAATAAATAAATAAATAATAACCTAATTCTCTTGAGTAAGAACAGGAAAAATGATAGTTTTAGCCAATAGACCAAAACTGTAAAATAATCACATCACTGTGTAAATAGGTAGAAAAGTATTAAAAATTTACATGGCATTTTATCATTTTTAGAACCTATTTATACAGAATAGATATGTGATTTTCACAGTCATTCTGTGAAGAATATTGGGTAATTCTTATCTGTTCAGTCAAAATGAAGAAACAAAGGATCAGAGAAATTACAGGACTCATTAAATGTTACATGGCTAGTTACCTGGTAAATGTCAGGACTGACATGAACTGTCCGGATAGTAAGTACTCTATCACGCCTTCTCTCCAACAGTACATTAGCTGGTTTAGTGCATAGAGAACAGATACGAAGATAATTACCTAAAAGCTCCTGGGTTGGTCCTGCCAAGACCTAGAACAAGGGATTCTGTGATCTCTATGCTCTCAGAGCGCATCATTGGAACTATGTGCTTAAACAAGGATGAAGGGGATGGGATGCCGATAATCTGAAAAAAAAATAGGTATTTATAGTAGCCGTTAATGACAGTACATCCAATTAAATAATTTGGCACTTCATCCACATTTCATCAACATTTCATCAAGGGCCATGGAAAGATGGAATTTTTCTGTGAATGGGGCTTCAAAATTCACCTGTGGTGCACATAATCTAAAAACATTAAATGACTTGTCCAATGTTTCGCTGCAAGTTCATTAAAAGAATTTGGGCTCTGTGGGTCTCCTAATTTCTTACAGACACTTACCATCAGATAATAGGCTGATTCCCTCCATCTGATAGTCTATGTCTTTTGATCCATAAAAACCAATTAGAAAAAAATTCCTTCTACAAGAGTCACTGGTGTTAAAGAAAGACTCTCAACTCTCAGGTCTTAGGTTTTCTAAATTTTCTCCGACCACCTCGCAACATTTTGTGTCACAGCATGAAGGCTATACAACTGTTATTACCAAGTATCATTGGTACCACTACATAATTTAGGGAAATTCGCGAAGGTATTTATTTAAACGATTTATTTTGGATACTGAGAAGTGTGAAACCTATAGAAAATAAGGAAAAGTGGGGATGAAAATTCCTTTAAAAAATTCACTACGATGAATTCAGTGAGCATGACCCTCCATCAGTACAACAGTGTTCGTGTGTATACATATGAAATTGATCCCAGTAAGGAATCGATAGTCATGCGATTTCTTACACTATTCTCATCGTTAGTACAAGCAACACACTTTTCAACCAAATGCCTTTATGGTCCTGGAAAAGACACTTGAAAACCATTATCTGATGGTGCCATTCAAATTCAGTGGCAGGTTGGGAAGCCTTACTTTGGAATCAATGCTATAGCCACTATCAGGGGTAGACGCCAGCGTCTCGGGAGGAGAACACCTCACAGAACCTGCAGATGTTGAAGAGGTCGTGGATGTCGCCGCACTGCAGCAAAGGAGCAGATAGTTTCTCCACAGGCCGACGTAGGAGTCACTGCTTGTGGTAGTGTTCACTTTCTTAGCATTGATGGGGCTGCTAAGGGGGAAAACAGCAAGAGAAGCAGGTGAATGCAAACAATACGACATTTTTTGAAGTTTTCTTTAACTAAAGCTAAATGCTATCAATTTAGGAGAGATGGTTAACATACGGTTTTATTACCACCGCTGCTAAAGCCCTGTGGAATGGTGGTAAGATATAAATGAATAACATATTTGACTGAAAATTAAAACATAGCATCATTTTAACATCATCTATTATTCTTGTGACCAAAGTTATTATTTCAACAGGCCACATTTTATAACTTCTTATACATGCTCGATGTGAAAAAAAAAAAAAACAACACATGAACACAAAATGAAAATCCCCTTTATCCCACATCCAAGTAAGCACAGTATATTCTTTTACAAATCTTCAATTCATATACAAACATGTTGAATATATCTCCTTTAACTCACAAAAACTGAACAATACTGGTTTTTGTATGTACTTAACGTGTTTTAAACATCTTCCACTAAAAGACTATACTTCTGGGACATCATTTT
The DNA here is from genome assembly GCF_028749965.1 of Puma concolor. NCBI lineage: Eukaryota > Metazoa > Chordata > Mammalia > Carnivora > Felidae > Puma > Puma concolor. The sequence continues at coordinate 166,398,009 of NC_141670.1, read as the reverse complement.
TTTAATTTTTTTTTTTTTTATTTTACATCTATTTAGTTTTGATACAGACAGAGCACAAGTGGGGGAGAGGCAGAGAGAGAAGGAGACACAGAATCCAAAGCAGGCTCCAGGCTCTGAGCTGTCAGCACAGAGCCCAACGCGGGGCTCGAACTCACAAACCGCGAGATCATGACCTGAGCCGAAGTCGAACACTCAACCGACTGAGCCACCCAGGTGCCCCAGTGCGACATCATTTTTGATGACTGTATGCTATATTACTATAGAGATCAGGTTTTATTGTCTAAATTTTCATTATTGGGCATTTTAACTAATAGAAATTTTCCCCTATAATACACACTATACATTTGAATATATACTTAATTATAATAAAATTTTAATTATTTTCTTGGGTAAATTCCTAAAAATGGAACTGCAGTGTCAAAAGAGTATCCACATTTTTAAGGATTCTGTCAAATTTCTGTCTTGAAACAATAGACCAATAAAATATGTTGGAACAATTCCATAAATCTTTCCAAACACCAAATTCTATCGGGATTAAGGAATGAGAGGAAAACAAAACAGAAAAATACTAACACAGAGTCCTTAGCTTCAGTACATTTATATATTAAGATAAACAAAACAAACATATCACTTCATTAATTCATCAACAGTGTTTTACTGTTTTAGAAAATATTGTGGCAGCAGTAAAAACAAAATAGAACAACCCTGTTAAAAATCACTACCAGCAGGTCCCTTGGGTGGCTCAGTTGGTTGAGTGACCAAGTCTTTATCTTGGCTCAGGATCTCACCATTCATGAGTTCGAGCCTTGCATCAGGTTCTGTGCTGACAGCACGGAGCCTGCTTGGGACTCTCTCTCTCCCTTTCTTTCTGCCCCTCCCTGGCTCTCACTCTCTCTCTCTCTCTCTCTCTCTCTCTCTCTGTCTCAAAAATAAGTAAAAATAAACTTAAAAAAAAAATCACTACCATCATGAGTACTGCGGAAGATATACAATACAGAAATGAATAAAACAACGTCAGATAGTGCCAACTGTGATGAAGAATGACAGAGGAGATAGAGAATGGTAGTAGGAGAGGAGCTTCTAATTTAAAACATGGTAATTAGGGGAGACTAAGATAAGGTCATTAATGTTATGCAAGGTGGCAAGTGTCAATTTCCACTAAATAACTAATACTTGCTACATGATACCTGAGAATCTACATAGATATATAATAAGCATGGATACACATATAGAAAAACCAAAAATATCTATATTCAAATCCAAAAGAAGGAATGATTACTCTAGGTTGGGAGATGTAAGAGTAGGCTTTAAAAATAAGGTGGAATTTGAGATACAGCAGATGTCGACATACAGAAGACAGAGAAGACAAAAGGCATTCTAGGTTCATGTGAACTAAAACTCAAGATAGTGGAAACTGTAGTCACATGTGGTGAACTTGGAGAAGTTTGTGTGGTTCTAACCTAAGAACACATGGACAGCAATGACAGAAAGTAAGGGGAAAGTACAGACTAGAGCCAGGTTTGGAGAGCCTTTAATGACTCTAAGGTGTTAGGTTTGTCCAGGGGTTGGGTTTATACGGGCAACTTATATGATGAGAGGCCTCTCATTCCATGTGATCTGATAAAACGTACTGGATAAAGTGAAATCGGGAACTCAAATTCAGGTTCAAAAATACTATACTTAAGAGCAAGAAGAAATTTACTGCAGTTTATGATGACCTTGTTTAACACCCTATCACATCATCAGTTATTCCAAATCTTTGCCATTATCCCCAATGCCATCATCACTAATCCCTGTCAGCAGATGACTTCCTTATAATGTAATCAGGAAAAGTAAGGTCACTGTGCTTGGTGTCTCTTCACTTTGCACCCTTCCTCTATACGCTCATCTGTATCCAGATCCACACTCCTCTCCAGATCCTCTGCTCCTTAATTCTTCAGTACAGATTCATCAGACACATACTAATGCACCAAGCACTGTGCTATTAAGTGAACCAACAATTTGGTGAGACTGAATTACATGAAAAGGATGAAGGGATTATGAGACTACATCCTTTACATCTTTCGTCTCCCCCCCCCCCCCTTATACATCAGTCCGTTATGGCAGTTATTTACTTGTGGAATTTCCAACTTGTACAACTTTTCAAATACGTACTTATAAAAACTGACAGTCTACACATTCTAAAATTTACACTAGGAAAACAACTTACTTTATATCAACCTGTGGGGACAATAACTGAAGTCTTGTGTATGCAAACATCCAAGCATAGCTCACAGCTGTACAGCAGTGTTTGGGAAGGTTTTCTTGCTTTAAAAAACTGGAGAGACTTATAATCCATGGGTCTTGGCCTTGGGTCACATGTGCAAATACCCATATGTGTGATGGGCTGATCACATCAAACTGGTGGCTGATAGGAGAAGAGTTCCATTCTGCTAATGTCTGTAAATCTATCGAGCTAGGGCAATACAGCAAAGTAGTCTGCGTAGAGAAAACAGCAAAGGATTATCGCACATTTCCGTAAGTTTCAGAGTTTTGCCATATGGATTGCATTAAACTCTAAGTGGCCTCTTGGTAGTTTCTAGAACAGAGGTAATAATGAGGTCCAAGAAAGGTTTAAGGGAGTAGTGAATTCCTGAAATTGCATATAAAGTTTTTTTGTGTGTACGTGTGTACATGGGTTTTTCTGGAGAAAGATTCCAGAGTTTTATTAGTCTCAAAAGGATCTATGAACCAAAAAGGTGAAGAACCACAACTTACATAATTCATATATGAATAATCAACTTTCATGGGCATACTAAAACTAAGAGGGAACTGAAAAATGGACCATTAACTTTATGCTGACATGCCCTATATATGCACAGGCAGAAGAGACAGGAAAACAGACTCCTCTCCAGAGGTACATATTCTTAAATATTTGTTCAATGATAATTCCAAGCTATTATACTGAAGAGATAAAGATTTACCTTCAGAGCAACTTATGTGTCATTCAAACAACAACAAAGACACAACAAAGTCTTAAACTGAACAGAGGTCCAATTCACTCTATCATTCAACAGATATTTACAAAAATACCCATTATAAGCCAGGCATGGCTTTAGGCATGAGAAGAGTCATTCATTATTCTTTTTGTTGGCATAAATCATAGTTAATAATCTAAAGCAGAATTCTTTAAACTGAAAAGATTTATAATTGATCTCTTAGGTTTACAAAATTGTATTACTATCTCCCTTGGTTATACATTAAGTTGTGAATTATAAGAGCTAAGTATTACACTCAAAGCCCAGAAACCTTGTCCATGTGTTCCAAACAGGAACAAAAAAGAAACTTCAAGTAGTATAGTTTGATGGTTATTTTTATGTCCATCTTGAAATCTTAACGTAAGACCTTTGTAAAAAAAAAAAAAAAAAAAAAAAAAAATCAAGTCCAGCTAAGAAAGTTTGGTTGCATTTGCTAACAAAGTGTTTTTCTCCATCTTAATGAGTCAAATTAATTATAACTTGGGCATAAAATACTCTTCAATGCATTATATTTGTAAAGGTAATTCACGTATGCATGTATGTATGTCTAAAGTTCCAAGGCAAGACTGAATTGCATGAAATCATGACAGTTACCTGATCAGCTCCAGTGAGGTGTATGAAGCTCTCAAGAATGGATGGGCTCAGCCTGTCCATCACATCTATGGCTAATTCATCATCACCCTATAAAAAAGTGAGCACATGTCTAAAAATATTTAGGAATGATTAAGAAAAGCCAAACCTAAGAAAACATAAAAAAAACTGCACATCAGCACTATTCGTTACAAATGGAATTGAAGGCAGCTGAGTTAGTTTAGACCAGGTCAAAAAGCCTTTGTTACTTTGTTATAAGTTAAGTTATGCCTGCATGGCAGCAACAGAATGAACAAAAGAATAGTTTTTATGTACTTTCATTAGATAATTAAATGATATACCTAAATCTTACCTTAGGTATTTCCAAAAGTGCAAACAAAGCCCGTATTTCTCTAAGGACACTGACAGCTAATCTCCTAGTCGCAGGTCGACTGCTACAGAGAATGACAAGTGCAAACCCTTCGACCACATGGAATACGTTGGAATACGGGCTCCTTTCCAGAGGAGGGGGATGAGAAGCTCCATTAGCCACACCATGCTTGAAAAATAAAAAGAAGTTAAAAATCAAACAAAAGAGTATGTGTAGACATTCCAGTATAACCATTAATTAAAGAATAAACCAAATTATATACATTATAGCTATAGATCTGCCTCAGCTCAAGTAACTTAAATAATATTTAATTCACAAAAAATGTAACACCGCAGGGGCACCTGGGTGGCTCAGTCGGTTGAGCTTTCGACTTCAGCTCAGGTGATGATCTCGTGGTTTGGTTCATGAGCTTGGGCCCCACATTGGGCTCGCTGCTGTCAGTGCAGAGCCCGCTTTGGATCCTCTGTTACCCTCTCTCTGACCCTCCCCTGCTCATCCTCTCTCTTTCTCTCTCAAAAATAAACATTAAAAAAAAAATGTAACAGTGTACACAGAGATAAAAAGCTTTTTAACTGGCAGTCTAAATATGAATTGTGTATGGAGCTTCTGGCATTCTCTGGTTACTTTGTAAACTTGGAGCTGACACTGTTAATCACTCTTGGCCTAACACTTCTATGTGGACAATGAAGGGACTGAATTGGGACAATTTGAACTCGAAGTGTAGACTAGCAGCATGGCATCACCTAGGAGCTTGTTGGAAATAGGGGTTCTTGGGCTTCTCTCCATGCTCACTGAAGGCTGCGAGCTAGATTGATTTAGATGATCCTGCTCTAAAATTCCAAGGTTCTAGGGCAATATGTTATATAAATCAAGAAGCTGAGTACCTTTCATGGTAAAGGAGCAAACAAACCACATATGTGAAGCAGGAACTAGTACCATGGGTAAAACAATCAAATAACTCAAATGGAATACTCCCCCAAATTGTTATATCAGCTTTAAATATACTGGAAACAACCTAAACGTAAGCTAGAATTGCCTCTACTCTCTGTGTTCATTCAGAACCAACTGTTACGAAAGGAAGAGGGTTGGAAAGGTTGGACACACGAACACTATATTTAACATCTGAACTGCAGGGAGGTTTAGTTTAGGGATTATAAGACTTCGAAAGCAAACAAAACCGATCAAATGTTTAGTTTGCAAGAAATCAATAGCTATTAACATGACTGTTGGTCAGTTACCACTGACCACATACAAAGGGACAAAACAAAAGACTCTGGTACCTGGGAGTCCTGGTTTTTGTTGTGCATTTGGGTTGCCTGTTTCCACTGATTTATTAATTGTACCAACATCTTTACAGCATTATCAAGAAGCGTGGGATGGACATCAGTCACTTCACGAACAATAAAATAAACAAATCCTGAAAGAACATCCTCCCGCCAATCTGGAAAATCAAGCATTAGTGCCTGCAGGGTATTGAAAGCCAGAGCACGTAGTTCTTCATCCATATGAATTGTGAGCCTACCAAGAACAAAATTCCATTAGCAAACCTCAGAACCTTCCACGTAGTTTCATCATCTAAAACCTAAAACTAAGAACTTAAAAAAAGATGTCCTCCTCCGTGGTTTGTAAGGAGTATGAGGATGGGAACCAATGTTCCCTTTTTGTGTATATTCACCCTTAGGTTATTCTCGTGTTTAAATTCACATATGAAACTATTAATATTGGTGTTTTTAAAAAACTTCAGGAAAGTTTGATCATAATGAAAATGCACTTGAAAAAATACAGATCAGCATATCAGAATTACATTTTAAAAATTCTTTAATCCTTAAAATGCTGTTTTCTTGTAGTCAAAAATTATATCTGCTCATATAATATCTAAGCATTATTTCACATTTATGTAGTCCTTTACTATCACTGGAAAGAATATGATTTGTCTCTGTCCTTTTCATGCTGCTGAGGTTACAGTTAAACTATAAGATGGCCGATTGTGAACAAGAAAATAGAATAAACCCAGATGAAATCAAGTTAACGGAGATAATTCTTGAAGGTGAGCATGAGAGTAAATTTGCAATAATATAAATGGAGTGCACCTGAGGGGAAAAAGGTTGCTCTAACACGGAAGTCCCTAAAGGGAGTTTAAATCTAAGCAAATTAGAGAAGAGGCTGTATAAAATTACCTTTTAGAGATACCAAAACAATCGGAGGACATGAACATAATATGAGCTAATGGGTTTTACCAGAACATAAAGAGAACGATCAATACGAAAACCATAAAAGATGGCCCCAGTAGTGAAGCTACCAATATGTGATAGTCTGTGGGCAGGAGTTTCTGATTTGGGGCTGAACAGGATTACTTTAGCGACTGACCATCAAAACACATGCATCAGTGTTGGAAACAGCTTGAATGAGTAAGGTTAATAGGTGATATTAAGCATGTGCCACAACTACATGCTTAGGAAGCTGCGAGGGTGGAGTCATCCTCACGGACAGAGGAGGAAAGCCGTGGGCTTTAGGTGGAAGGAGATGTCACAGTCTTCACCCTGCTGAACTCAATTCTGGTCTTCACTAAGCCAACCTTCAACCGGCAATGAGACCGAAGAGAAAACTTACTACAGCTAGACAGACTTCAGTTAGCCCCACGAAGTGGCAGCAGTGAGAGCAGCCCGTCAGAGCCACCACAGGGGATCAGATTAAGGATCTCTAGCCCAGCGTTCTGTCTCTGATAGCGGCACCAAGGGAGGTACTGTGGAGGCACAGTGACTGTCTCCACGATGCTGACTTTAAAGGTTATTTCAACATCCCTTAAATCTTCATGCCCATCTTACACCTATCTGTGTAACTCATGCTATACACGTATGAGTTCACCACTGTGTAGAGAACAACAGGGTGGCCTGGCTAATTTAAGGCAGAAGAATTAACTTTCCTTAGACATAGCATACAGGTCTACAAACGCATCTTTGTTTTGCTTACTTGCTTTAAAAACAAACAAAAACAAGATTTAGACATTGCAATGCCAAATGATCAGAATGGGGGACAAAAGAGAGCAGAACGCAGAATCTTCCTTTCTGCTGAAGTAAGCTAATTAGTTAATTAATATCACAGGAAAAGGATGCAAAGTAAATCAAGTTGCAAAGCTGTCATTTACTGTTCAGATGTTTGCTCCCTTCACCAGGCTCCTCCATCCCTGACCCTTGTAGAGGGAGTTTCATTTTGGCGGGGGATACGGGACCATTAAGCCACAAATGTGCAGGCGAGTTAAATTAGGGCGAGTAGAAAGAGTGCAACTGAGTGAGAGCTGTTTACTGTTTTCCCAAGAATAACATTACAAATCATTACACCTCTTTTCCTTCCCTAACGCTGACATGAACTTTGCAACTCTTCAATTCACAGCAAAAAATTAAGAGAGTGCAAAGGGATGAATTTATCTCATGGTGTAAAATCTCCAAGTAACTCCTTTTCTCTCCTCGTCATCCTGAATAGAGACAAATGCCATTCTGTATGTCGATGGCAACCTACAAAGGTTGAGGACAGGATAGTGATGGCTGTGTGCGGTGCTAGGTGTTTTCGCAGAGGAGGTCAAAGGGGTTGCTAGAGAAGTCTATTAACTGTTCACGGCGAATTTAACTTAAGTCCGTGTTAAGTGCTTGGCAGGGAGTAAACATCTTTCAGTACAGTCAAGTATCACTGCTCTGTGACAGTCATTACACCTGGCTTTTCATTTAGAGTGGGGGCAAGCAGACCATGGCTCAAGGGACAGAATGTATGAGGTACCATGGGAACACGGTCACACCCCCTCCTTTCCATGAGGTCCGTGGCTGTTTTTGGCCTGCACTGCAGAGAGGAGCAGCTGTGATGCTGACCATATGACCTGCAAATCCTAAAATACTATGTCATCCTTACAGAAGCAGCTTGCTGACCCCTTACCTACGGAATCCCTACGTACATCGACAAAGCAGCTTCCAACAAGCCTTCCCCTCAACTTAGAATTAGCTTTGGAAGCAAGTATTTACATTTGGTTGTCATGTTATTTCTTACTCTCTAAAGCTATGACAAACCCAACAGAGGAAACAGAAGCAACAACTTGAACCCTGCGGGCTCCACAATAGGAAAAGTAAGTGAAAACGAGCTCTAGAAATGGCTTCAAGAGTTAACACGGCAGTTAACTGCCTAATGGGCATCACCACACATCTATTCAGGAATAACATGTTATCGAAATCCTAAGAAACACACTAGAAGGAAAGATAGGAAGTCGAAAAGTAGGATTTGTAGAGAGGAATCCAAAAGAACTTTAAAAGTTAAAAATGAGTGGGGAGAATGTGTTCACAAAACACAAAAGACACAATGCAAGTTTAGAAAGTGGATCAAGTAAAGTACTGAACGTGTCCTTATTACTCTGTTAGTGACAACAGTAACAGGAGTGTATTTGAAGTTTAAAGGGATTGAAAGAGGTAAAAATTAACATAGCAAAGAGTGATTCTCAGTTACCTTGCTAACAATTCAATGAGGTCAGTTCTGCTCATACCATCAGGAATCAGCCTTGGAATAGCAGCAACACAAGTCCTAAACAAATCAATTTTGGGTTTTCTTTCCCCTCTGAAAAATATACAACAGGATTTAATACGCTTATTACATATGTTAGGCAATGAAAGCAAACTTGGAAAAATAATTACAGAAAGTAGGAGTCCCCTCCCCCTAAAAAAGCTTAATGTATTTACTATAAAAAAGAATTCATACAAACCCAGCAAATAATTATCAGTTTATAAATAGACAAAAGAATAAAGAGATAACAGGAAAGAAAATATAGCTAGCAAGCAAAAAGATTTTCAATAATTAGAAAACTACAGAAATGATTATGTTTAAATAATAAATTGTATTTAAGTAAATTATGTGGAATACAATTATTTTAAATTAAATTAAATTAATATCTAACCTTGAATAAAGAATATTTAAAAATTTTTTAATGTTTTATTTATTTTTGACAGAGAGAGAGAGAGAGAGAGAGCATGAGCAGGGGAGGGGCAGAGAAACAGGGAGACACAGAATCTGAAGCAGGCTCCAGGCTCTGAGCTGTCAGCACACAGCCCAACGCGGGGCTTGAACCCACAGACACAAGATCATGACCCGAGCCAAAGTCAGATGCTCAACCAACTGAGCCACCCAGGCACCCGAATAAAGACTATTTAATTACTAAATCATAATAAGTAACAATGAGATTATTAAATAACCAAGTATTGGTTATTTTAGGAACCTATAAAATTAATTAAAAAAATTTTTTTTGAGAGAGAGAGAGAGAGAGAGAGAGCAAGCAGGGAAGGGGCAGAAGAAGAGAGAGAGAGAATCTTGGCAGGCTCTGCGCTCAGCGTGGAGCCCAGGGTGGGGCTCTGCTTCACGACCAGGAGATCATGATCTGAGCCGAAATCGAGTCAGACATTTAACCAACTGAGCCACCCAGGTGCCCCAACAAAAATAATTTTTTTCATTTATTATTATACATTAATGAGGGTCTTAAAAAAGACATTCTCATATTCTATTGTTGGTATTGTCTGTTCTTTTCATTTTATTTTCAGAATACACACACACACACACACACACACACACACACACAAATACACCTATTTAAATGTTTACAGAATTAATGTCAATTTTGAAAATCTTGGCTCCTCCAGAGGCTTGATACAATTTATTTCTACTATATTTTCTTCTAGTTATTCAATGATTTTTTAATTTTTACTTTAAATATCTAATCTCTTAACACCCTGGTTTTTGTTTTTATTTTGGTCTATATTTCAAGATGAGGATCTTAGTTTATTTTATCCAAATTGTTCTTAAGGTGGGCTAAAAAATTCTCATGTAGAAAAGAATTTGGACGTTTAACGTACTGGGGTCAGTATTCTTTATAGTGGCAAAAGACTTGCTACCTACTCTTAGAGATTTTATATAGTCAGTGTTCTCTTCAGATGGTTCCAATATGCATGAATTTCAGTTCCAACGAGTTGATTAAATAATACCAGTTTCCCTGCAAATCACTATGTAAATAAACAGATGTGCATCATAATCCCTGATTGTGTCACTTTTTTTTTTTTAAGTTTTATTTATTAAAGTAATCTCTACACCCAGCATGGGGCTCGAACTCAAGACCCCGAGACCAAGAATTGTTTGCTCTTCCACCTGAGCCAGCCAGGCACCCCAATCATGTCACTTTTCCCAAGTCTGTTGTGATTGGTCACTGCACATTTGTTACTTGTTCACACAGACAGCAAAGTGTAACTATGTTGCCTCCTGGTCTCCAGCGATAAAACTCAGGTGATACTTTGCAAACATGGATAATCAAGGGAAGAAACTGGCCAATAAAGACTAAAGTGCAGCAGAGAAAGGAAAAGTGATACCCCTGTGAGTGAAATTTGAATGAAACTTTACAGGAGGTACAGAGGAAAGAGCCGGCAGGGAATGTTAGCAGACTCCATGCACACAGCCAGAGGAGCCCAGGGAGGGCAGACTCATTCACACAGTAAGGAAGTGGTTGTGACGTAGATTTTCCAGAGGAAGTGATGCAGAGGGGGGGAAAAAATGTCAACACTGGAGAAGTTCTCGGAGACATTAGTAGACGCTAGTATACAATAACTGTATATTAGTTAAATTGAGAGATCAAATATCCAGTTTGGTGTTCTAAAACCTGTGATGCGGACAATAATATTGAAAAAAAAAATGTCCTGCCTTATTACAGGATATGTGGATACTGACTAGCAAATAAAACAAGTTACTGCCATATAATCAATATATCCTCCCGAGGAGAAAGTCCCTAACATCAAGGAAAAAAGATGCCGGACGGCAAGCAGCGACAAGCCTGGTGACCCAGGGGCCTGAGGCCCTGTCTTGAAAACACTACTTCCGTTATTCCCCTCTGTACCTTTTGTTACCAGGAGATTTTCACGTTTTCTTTTTTGTTTATTGGGGTTCTGGAAATAAGAGTAGGTGTTTGACTTAATAAGACAACTGCATCCACACATATCAAGGGTAAGTCGGATTTATCTATCGGTCATGGAATGAGTATAGGGCCTCGTCACTGACAGCTAAACAGATCCAGGATGACCTCTGCTACTTATGCTAGTTTGATAGCACTTCGAAGAATACAACTGAGCAGGCGGAAGGATTTGCTATATCAACACCCGCAGCAGGGAGCAATATGGGGCAGCTGCAAAGGAGAGAGTAAGGGAGCAAGCAAGAATCAATCACGTGTGCCCTTTTATGAAAACTGAAATGGCAACGAAGGGAAAGAGCTTCCTACGTACGTAATCATATCTTCAGGCTCCTTATTGGACATCTGCACGCTAGTCATACACATTGGTCTCCCAACTTCTTTGTCCAAATGTCTGAGAATGCTATCTAATGCTTTTCTCACTTGAGGATAGTACACTGACATTCCTAGAGAAAAAACGTCACGGTTACAAAATGTCAGAAATTAGATAAAGAACAGTCATACTCACTTCCCATAAAAAATAAAAGCCTATCTTTAAATGGCATCAGCTTATTGGTGTCACCAAGGAAAGGAATTTCAACTGTGATACACTCTTCTCCCTAACGATCATCGTTAGTGTACTGGACAGAATATATAAAACTTAAGCACGGAACTAAAATTACTTTGAAGGAAGTACAAAAGGCAGTGAACAGTATCATGTAAGAAAATAAAGGCCAAACTGGAAGACTCTTCATATGAAAACTCAGAGGTATTATCAAACCTGTATTCATTTTTCTATCACTCTCTACTGGAATAACCACACTAGACAAATATATTCATTTTAGATTTGATCATAAATGTTTCCAAAGGAATATTAAATTGTATCACAAAGCAAATTGTCTGGCTGAGTTAACACCAACCTATGACTTTTGCTTCCTCGTCCGTCAACGTTTTATTGAGAAAAATTTTCTTTACACGGAGAGTGTTTCCTGAGGGAAGGATGACCCCTGTTGTTGGCATCGGTGGCTCTCCGTCCTTCTGCTGCAAACTGTCTGCTATTACAAGGAAGACTCTCAGGCCTATGTTCATTCTCTTCAGGAAAAAAAAGTTTCAGAATGAAATCAGAAGGTCAGAAAATATCCTTTTTCTTGTTAAAAACACCTCGTCAATTAACACGGGGGGGGGGGGGTGGCAGGAAGGCCCTGGAGGACAACCAACCTTTCTGCCCAACATTGTTTAACTAGTTGAGGCATCACAATTTGTTTTACTATCAAATTCCCAAATGCCGTCCCTTCACTTGAGGTCAACTGGCTCTCCTATTCTCTATAAAGCTTATTTCAAACCTCTTCCTGCCTTCCTTCCTTCCTTCCTTCCTTCCTTCCTTCCTTCCTTCCTTCCTTCCTCAGCAGTCCTACCCTCCTACCATCCCCTCCCCTCTCTAGGCGGATGACAGATCTCCTACTTCACAGAAAGAAAAAAACCATCAACTGTCCTCAGTCTCTCACTATGGTAACTAACACCTCTTCTCCCTCTCCTTTGATCTTATGACAGTCTTAGGGGGCACTGGGCTTCCTGGTTGTTAGAATTCCATTTGCTCTTGCTTTCCGGGGAATGGGAATGGTACACCACCAATGACCCCTTCTCTTGCTTGTGTCTTCAACATTTCCTTTCCACCGGGGACATTCTGTTACCTGCTGTTCGCTATGCTCATCTTAATGAAGCAAGTCCCCCCCCCCCCCCCCCCCCCACATAGTGTTTTCCTGAGGCAACTCTCACTTATCAGTGACCATTCTGCTCAAAAGAGTGGTCGGTTTGCCTGCAGCCTGTTTGACTTTTCAGCAGCACAGGACTGTCAACTATTCCTTCTCTTCCTGAAACACTTCCTTCCTCTGATTCATCTGTGCCATGGCTGGCTGAGTCATCTCTGCTGGCACTTCAGGTTTGGCCTCCTTTAGCCGCAGGGCCAATGTTAGACTGCTTCAAGACGAGGTCTTCGGCTACCGTCTCCTCTCCTCATGTTTTCTCTCCCAAAGCAACTTCATGTATCTACATGGCTTCAGTTAGCACCCACACCACATCACCTGTCAATTTTAAGCCTCATTTCTCTGAACTCGGACCCTCAGACCCACTTGACATCTCTACCTGGATGTCAAAAAGATGTCTCAGGTTTGACTCATTCAAGCCAAATGTACTTTCCCCTCAAACAAGGTCCCTTCTCAATGTTTCTTTTCTCAGTTGGCACTCTTCTCTCCATCTGCACCACCACTGTCTCCGCCCAAGCTGCCATTTTTTCTGACCTACGCCAGTGGTCTCTAAGGTAGGTGTGTGCATCCCCATGGATGTGCAAGATAGCTCGCTGGAATACAGGAAGACAATAAAACTTTTATTTATGGTTTTTTTTTAATCTAAATAAGATTAAGATTTTAAACTTTCCTCATCTTTATATACAACATAGTACTGGTGCCCTCCCTCAGTCTAAACATCACATGGTCATGTCACATAGTCACAGAAAACATCTTGAAGAAGTGGGAAAGCTCCATAATGTACTGGGTTTCACAGAAGGACCCACACGTACTCATTCTTTTGGTGTGTTGCAATTTGCTTGTGTTTGATTAAATGGATTAATGGATAATTTTTTTTCTGGCTTTAACTAAACTAGCTCTCGCAAGCTTAAAAAGATTCTGAAGAGAAAATGGAGACTGACGATAATACTAACAGAGTAAGCCCATGGAAAAGAACAACAAGGGGCGCCTGGGTGGCGTAGTCGGTTAAGCGTCCGACTTCAGCCAGGTCACGATCTCGCGGTCCGGGAGTTCGAGCCCCGCGTCAGGCTCTGGGCTGATGGCTCAGAGCCTGGAGCCTGTTTCCGATTCTGTGTCTCCCTCTCTCTCTGCCCCTCCCCCGTTCATGCTCTGTCTCTCTCTGTCCCAAAAATAAATAAACGTTGAAAAAAAAAAGAAAAGAACAACAAAACACAGAACTCCCACTCTTTTACTCCTAGCGTAAGAGCTTCAGTGAGGGAAAAAATTATATTCAGAAATAAATTTATTCAATGGGAGAAGACGTTTTTGAAAATGGATGTTCAAGAAAATCTCATTACATGATTTTGATGCTGGAAACCACATTCAGTATATCATCTATAAAAACACTCATTTCTCATTTCTGCTCACTGTATATACCTAGAAATAATTATTCATGTATCTTAAAAATCCTACAAACGAAAAGCTTCAACAACTTTCCAACTTCTTTGTTAACTACATAAATGTATGTTTTAGGATTTGATTATGAGAAGGACCAGCACAGTAATTTTAAAGAAATAAAGAGATAACCTTTTTATATTCTCCAATGTTACTTGCAAAATCTTTTGAACAATCTAAAAATGTAATGTCTAATGAGTGAGTTAGGGTTTACTAAGTGAATAACAGGGCTACAGAAGTAGGAAATATTTAATATTTAATTCTTTTGCCTTTTTATTTTTATCAATCTCCCTCTGGGGAAAAGGATTTTTGCCCATGTTGTCTCTAACACCTACAACAGTGCCTGACACATTTTTGGTGCTCAATAAATGTAAAGTAAATGATATTTATTTTTAAAAATCTGATACGGATATTAATAAATGAAACCTGAGCTCATGTCACAACCTTAGAAGTCAGCTACGCTGACTCATCTGGAAAACATCCTCCCTTGATAATTTTTCACCCTACTTGAAACTACTGCTAAAATTGAGTTGGCTATCAGAAAGGTGAAATAATTGGTCCTAGATCATCACACTAGTAATTATAAGTAAAGCTTCTAACTAGAGATTTGAGCTTGAGAGTTCTGAGTCCAGAAACTGCTCTAAAAAAAAGTTTAAATAAAAAGATTATGAGATAGGATAATAATTTTTTTACCTCTGGATTAATGGTGAAAGTTTTAGTAGATTTTCCAACACTGAGAAGATCAAATATTATTTCTTTCATTGCAAAATCCAAACGTTCCTAGAAAAAAATAGCAATCAAGACATCTTTATAACTTTCTACTACTATATGTTGGGTATCATGTTAAGAATCATACATATAATGGCACCAGGTTTGTATCCGTAAGATCTAGGTGGACAAAAGAAAAATATGTATGAATTAAGATTTTTAAAAAATGACTATAAATATATTATTTATCAAATGATTTAATGCCCCAACAAACAGGATAAACATTTTAAACATTCATTTACCAAAATCATATTCAAAAATCTAAGTGAAGAAATTCCCAGAATGATGGCAAAAGGGAGTCCCGAAACAACAGGCATGCGGCAGGCCTAGCGAGCGGTGAGTTCACACAGGGACAGTAAGAATAGGTCTCCAGGAAGGAAATCTCCAAGGAAAAAGAAGATCAGTAAGATTAGCTGATGTCTGAGAGGAGTTACATAGTTTTCATGGAGTGTTGGTATCCAAGGGGGCGGACAAGATCCGAGGGCAAGAGAAAGGAAAGAGATGTGAGCCAATGGCAAAAGTTTTGTAAATACTAGATCTTTTTCTTTTTTAATGTTTATTTATTTATTTATTTATTTATTTATTTATTTATTTATTTATTTTGAGATTTTGAGAGAGAGAGAGAGAGAGAGAGGAGGAAGGACAGAGAGAGAGATGGAGGGAGAGAATCCCAAGCATGCTGTCAGCTCAGCCCCCAACATGGGGCTCGAACTCACAAACTGTGAGATCATGACCTGAGCTGAAATCAAGAGTCACATGATCAACCGACTGAGCCACCCAGGCACCCCACTAAACACTAGATCTAAAGCACAGTTTGCTTTCATTCACCTTACCGACACATTTATATCCATCCAATTATCATTAGTTCTGGGCTGCCGTAAATAGAAATGTATTCATTTTGTTTAAATATTCCTTATTTCTTTACTGTTAAAAATAACATTACAGATCATCTAAATTGTCACAGTTTTATTTCAAAGAGACCACAATGAATATTCTGGAATCAAAGCATTTTCCTTAGCTGATGAAGTAACCTTACCTATGCTTCTTCCAGGGCTGACGTCCCCAAAGGGAATGTGACCAAAACCCTGGATCTGCTTGCTCAGCACCTGTTTAATCCCCTTCTAATAAACCTTCCTTTACTAGTAGAGACTAGAAAGCTAAAATTGTATTTCTCAGAATGCCTCAGAGCAGTGGGCTTTAGGATGTGATTTAGACCCTACCAACTGGTATACTCATGTGAGTCTTTGGGAACTGACGTATAGGAGGAAGAGGAGGAGGACAGGAAGGAAGGAATCCTCTACTAGTGGGGACCATGGCAGCAGCAGGATTCTGAAAGAACTGTGATGACTTCCTAATTTGGCAGCTTTTTGTCTGTGGCAAAGGCCACAGCTACCTCGATAGCCCAATTCTGCAATATCCTCTTAGTCATTCATAGTCCTACCAGTGATTCGATTCTGTGAACCATCTATATTCCTTCAAAGCTCCCTTTGGGTTCAACTAGCTACTGTGGATTCTAGTATCTGTACCTAAGAAACTAGATGAATGCATGAGAAAACAATTTGCCAAAAACCTTTGGAGATACTCAGGAAGTAATTAGTCAATGGAGCAACAGCAGGACTGAGAAATACTTCCTTGACCCTTCCTAAATTAAGTGCTCCACCTGTGGGTCCCCTTGAGTTCTGTTATCACGCTTTTAGATGTGTAACAAATTTTAAAACTCCAAATTACTTCGGTTATTGTGAGGTAAGGCACTTACCTGAGCAATGAACTGGATAATCTTCACAAATATATTGAGAGGTGTATCACGAGGAACCACACTACGTGAACCTTTCGGAAAAAGTGCTGACACTATGCTCATAAGACGACTATGAAAAAAAAAAAAAGACTGAGTCATAAAGAGATAATGACATCAACAAACATTCTTCCTATTCTTCATAAGAGGTCAAGAAAATGCATTCTCCTTCTCAAGGTCTTTATAAAATGTTAACTATAATGCCATCAGTGTGATTTTTTTACCAAGATCTTTATAAAATCCATTTTAATGCAAAGGCACTCACCTCTGAGTTACAGTGTTGCTTTCACATTTTATTCTAATTACATAAACCCACAACAATCTATACAAAGATTCCAGTGCAACTCGAGACATTTTAGGATCTTTATTCTGTTCAAAAACAAGAGAGAATAAAAAATAAACTTATTAAACTACTTGCAATCATTTAAGATTAAATACAATCTCTGCCAACAACTAAAAGCCCTTATCCCACTCCTCTCTGTATTCAATCTAAAGCAGGTTTAAATATGTAAATATACGTTCGGTATATAGTAAGTACAGAAAGCTGAGAGGTAATTCTGAGCCATTCCTTTAGTAAAAATATCAGAAGGATATTCATACTTGAAAGAACTCCTATCTTATACACACATCAACCTACTTGGCAGTAAACAGTTCACACAATATTGACATCATGATAGAAGGATTCCTTATCTTTGGAGCAATTCACTGCAGTCCAAACTTAGTTAAAACTTAGGCCACCAAAGGTTATTATGGGTACTTGCATTTATGAAATAACGCAAACTATTGCTGAGTGATTATCCTTACAAGAGGGACTACGGAAGAGCAAGGACTCTGAAGTCAGGAATGACTGGCCACACCTCACCTTTGGGGGTACTTTTATACCGCTTGGTACCACAATTTCCTCACCTTTAAAAATGGAGATAAAATGGTACCTACCTCACACATTAAGGAAGTTTTTGTGTGAAAAACACTCGGAACACTGCTGGCACATGTTAAATGCTCCATAAATGTTGTTATACCTTTAAATTTTACTTAGACATTACTTAAATTATTATCATTTAGAATAAGAAAATTATTTCATTTCAATCACAACTTGATCAGCAAACTTTTTCTTCATACCACTTATTATAAAAAGTAAGGTTCTCAGATGACCGGTCATGTAATGAGATTTAATGCTGAATTTTGAAAATGTAGCTCATGATCAACTTTATTAGGAGAAATTCTTTGTGTATGTTGATTGGTTGTAGGATGCATTGACTGTCATAAATCAGCATTCATTTAATTTAGTTTGGGGGATTTCTTATTGTTGAGTAATTATTTTATATACAGCAACAAACAAAACAGAGTTTTAAAATTCTAAGTAATTTAGCCATTCTATTTTACTTTTTCTTGAGAAATAGAAAAATGGACAACTATGTATGATTAAAAGCAATACAAAAAGATAACAAATGACAAGTAAAAGAAACAGCGATCAGAAAATAGAATTTTGCTCATCTATGTGAAGAATTGATATAATGAAGAATGGAATACCAATTATTCTGCTGGTCAGTGTCTCAACATCAGTCCCTACTTCTATTGCCAAATCATAATGATTCCAAATTTCAAATACACTCCCCAAGTAGTCATTAATTACTAACGTAACTAAGGTAACATATAAAGTAGTAAGTAATGTGTGCAGCTTACTCGTAACAACCAAGCTTTTTATAGTACTTTCTTTTCTATCATGTAACTTTTTTTTTCTGTCATTGAAATGCAAGATATCAGGTATCAAAAAATGTTCAATTAGTTTGATGTACATTCCAAATAGTATTTTCACATTAAATTATATTTTCAAAATACAACTGATACAAATTAATACATGTTATATATTAAAAATATTTAAGTCCAATTCCACATAAAAATGTCTTCATATAAATGGTTAATAAAGTATTTTGGATTATTTTACGTGAAGGGCTGAGATATCTAGAATGAAAAAAAACTTGATTTTCAAACTTTCCAAGATGGACTCCTATGTTTACAAAGCAGACTTATTCTACACTGAACAAAGCCAAGATGAAAAATGATACATCAATTATTGTGTATTCAGCCACTGAAATGCTGTCAAACATGTCTGAATAATAAAAACATCCTAAAATGATCTGAGCCTTACCCAAAGAGTAGATAATTCCCCAGTCACCATTTTGGTATAATACGAATAAGCAGATTGTTACATACATTAGAATCCAATAAACATTTGATATGTCCAGTATGTTCTTTGGCCGCAATGATTTTAATGTATCTTTCCCTTTTTTCTACCATGAACCAAACCCAAAATATTTTGCTTAAAATCCAAACCAACAGGAGACAAGTTTTAAAAAGTCATGCATCAAAAATCATACTTAAAATCTAAGCTGTCTCCTTAATTGCATCGGAAAATGTTTTTTTTTTTTTTTTAATTTCGTCTATAACAGTGTCACTAATGTAATGTTACTTAAACAACAAATTAAACAGGATATTTTAAAATGGAGGATTTTGGTTAAGAATCAACATTCATGATCACTTGTAGCTCGTAAATTCATCTTCTTGGGATGACATTAATATTAAACATGTACAGTGTCCCTGCTGTGTGCTAGTCTTCTTTTACAAGAGGAGAAGCGGGCTGGAATAAATACATTAGACATGCAATGCAACAATGGGTAAAGAAAAAAAAAAAGCCACACTTAAAGGAGATAAAGCAATATTTTACTTTGTAACATCAACACAACTCACCTGGAGTGTTTCTATTTGTTTTCTGATACTGTTGTTAGATGGCATCTAAATAAAGCAATGTGAGACAGCAAACATAAACATGAGACACAGCACATGCATGTTAGATGAAAATAAGCACAAAACAAGACAGCTCTTCACCAAGGCCTCTATTTAGAAGAAATTTGAAATTTCTAAGACAGTGGCCAGAAACACTAAAGGAAAAAAAAAAATCCTATAACTTGGGATACATTCTATATAATCCTTAAACTAAGAGAAAATATTTAAATTATTAAGTACCTAAATTTTCCTCTCAAAGCACTGCACTCGAGTTCTAGCAAGTTTGAATTTTTAGAAGAAAATAAGCATGCGCTATAGAAAACAACCTTCAAATTATTTTTATCTGAACTCCACTACTCTTATTATTTCCCCCCCACACCCCCTCTAATTATTCTTCAGAAACCTTACAATCACTTTCCACATAATAACCTCGACTGATAAAAAGATAGGGAAATAGGAAAACTACCAAATTCTGTTTAAGGACAAAAATGACAGATGTGACATCTTCTGTGAATTCAAATGGATGTTTTCTCATGCTATTTATGGGCCGATGGGGCAAAAGCCCATGTTCCGTGGTCACCACCTTCAAATACTGATATGGTAACTTTTTAAAAAGTGTACAATATTAAAGATTCTATTTATTCTTATGACTCTGGAGAATAATGCCTTTTTTAATATCCCAGAATGAGAGCCAGATATTGTCTGAAAATATCTAGTACAGCAAAACTCCTTATAGTCCATTAACAGATAGCAGGTGGATCTCAAAGGGCAAACATTATGGAGCTGAAGAGATCTAGATGCAAACCTATCTCTATCACTTTTTGGCCCCCTGACCGTGGGTTACTTATTTATCTTCTTTCAGCCTCACTTACAGTAAGAATTAAATGAGAGATTGTATTTAAGCATCTAGTATATAGAGGTATTAATAAGAATCAGCTTTAAGAAGTAATAGGTCTAGTAAGTAAAAACTTGTTATGGATTTTTTTGAAATCATGAGGTTTCTTGCATGTCAAAACAGAATCACTTTAGGCCTTTATCTTGAACCAGTTTTTCCTGTGTGTGTGTGTGTGTGTGTGTGTGTGTGTGTGTGTGTGTGTGTGTATGTGTGTGTATGTATATATATATGTGTGTATATATATATATATATATATATATATATATATAGCAAATCAATTATATCTGTTGCAACAGATAACTAGCGTCAGGTTTTTTACTGAATACTCCATGCCTTACCTCAACTCTGCAGTGTAGCCACAGTATCTAAAACTTAATAAACAGGAGCCAATTCGTAAAATTTCTGCTGAATAGAGCCTTAATGTAAGTTAAGGGTTAATGGCCAAGACAACTATATTCCAAATATTCATGCTAAGGTGGCTCTTATCTCCTTGAGCCTGGCAGAGCGACATTGCCATTAATTAAAATGGACAATATGCCAGAGATATTTAACAGGAGGTAAGGGTTCAAAGAAAACAGCATTTCAAATGAAAGCCTTAAGACAAAAAATAAAAGTTAAGGTGCTGCGAAAGAATTGCAAATATGTTAGGTGGAAACATATATATATACAACAATTCCAACAAGCAACAGAAAAGTATGGATTGTCATGAAACAAAGCAACCTTTCAGAAAACACTTAAATGCGAGTCTGAAAATATTTTATTGGAAGTATGGAAAATCATACTACCCAGAAAATTATCAATTCCCCCTTTTAGTACCTGTATCGGTATGAATCATCAAAATGAGGACAGAAAACAGTATAATGTAATTAATTAAATAAAGCTTATTTTCGGGTTGCATGACATAAAGAGTTTAATAAGCTTGATTTGGTCCTGGGAATTTTCATAAATAAGAAAGAAAGTATATCAAGTCTCATCCAAATATGAATAATATCAATGAGTATCTAGGAGAAAAAGAGCCAAAAATGTTTCTCAAAGACTTATTTTCTGTATACCTTTTTAAGTAATCAAGGCACTTTTGGGAATGATGTATAAAGTCACGGAAAAGATATATAGGATAATGTTTCCAGTGGATCATTCTCAAAGTGGGAATGAGAAGTCAAATACCACTATTTCTCAAATACCACAGTGAGCTATAGAGTCAGAGAAAAGTCATTTAATCTATCTGTGCCTCGCTTTCATTGTCTTCAAAGTATAAGGTTTCCAGTATTATCCTAACTTAGAGGAATGACAGGAAATAAGATGCCATGTCTGTCATGCTTCTAGAACTTGTAAGCAAATATTTAAATGTACTCATCTAGGCATTAAAACAGTGTTCAAATCAAGCATTTCCATGACATGCAGGTGAGGAATATTCCCATGTCCCGTGTCAGACATTAACTGAGCTCCTATCCACAGAAGAAAAGCGGATCCTGTTAGATCCTGCTAGCAGAGTATCCTGGGAAGATAAAGATCCTTCTATCTCACAGTCTTGTTTACAACACTAAAGAGAGACCGGACGTGGGCGTGCCAAATAGTGTTAGCAACAACTATCCCTTGATTCAAGTCAGAATCATTTCAGGAGATTCTGTATCCCTGTGGATCCAATATCACACTCTTAGGTTTTGCTGGCACACTTTCATCAAATGTGCTTTTAGTGACATTTCATTATCAAGGCTTTTTTCATTTTCAGACTTGAGCCAACATGATTGAATTTTCTCAAAATGAAACACAAAATAATATCCGGAGGATTCTATAAGATTAACACTCTATAACTCTAAAGGCATGTTTTTATTTATTTATTTATTTATTTTTAAAATTTTTTTTTTCAACGTTTATTTATTTTTTGGGACAGAGAGAGACAGAGCAAGGGGCAGAGAGAGAGGGAGACACAGAATCGGAAACAGGCTCCAGGCTCTGAGCCATCAGCCCAGAGCCTGACGTGGGGCTCGAACTCACGGACCGTGAGATCGTGACCTGGCTGAAGTCGGACGCTTAACCGACTGCGCCACCCAGGCGCCCCTAAAGGCATGTTTTTAGCACAAATATTGTTAGATCTAAGATAATATAAACAAACAGCTGTTAAAAATGTACAATTTTGCATTAAGACAAACTAAATTTTCAATCAAAAGTTGATTCATGTCAATATGTGATTCCCCACAGAAAGAATAAAGTACATTTAAGAAAAGCAATGTGATAAAGTATTACTCTTCTAATACACCAGTAATAATGAGGGTTTTATTACACACTGTTCAATATATACGCACAAATGAATACACTACAGTCAGTATCTACAGGTCAGAAATGTGATTATGTCTTACCTTTAAATGTGACAAACAGTTCTGTAGGAAAATATGCCAGTTATTTAAAAAAAACTGTTTCTGACTGACACATAAAAGGCAGGTAATTAGTGGATAAAGAGCCTATAGGAGATAGGGAAAAGAGAATTAACATTTTTCATGAGAAAGCACAGATTTGTAAATCATATCCTCAGAAACAAAGGCAGTTTTCCCATTTGTCTTAAGAAGTACGGTCTCCTAAAGTAACGTAACAAAAAATGATAAGGGGCAAATTTTCTGTAAGAACAACTCCTCGATCTGTCTCATTGCCCTGAGTTGGAGCATGTTTTTATTTTTCCCTAGAGCCACCACTCCCTCAACGAGTACAGTGGTTAGGAACACAAGCCCTGGGATCAAGCACAGACTGGCATCAAAGTTTCAGCTTTTTATTTGCCAGGCACATGACTTCAGGGTGGATATAATTAAGGGCTCCAAGGCTCCCTTTGCTAACACACGGACTGGAGAATGGTAGACGGGGCTGGGAGGTTTAAAGTAAAACAATGCAAATGTAATTAGTTCAATGCCTGGCACAATAAGTGTTTATTCATTATTAGATCTCTATCTTAAGTGGTCAAGTATTTGTCTAATTCTCCACACTTTCTCCAAGCTGCATAAAAATTTACAGCAAACTCCTTCAAAGTTACATGGAGTGGGTGGTTAAATCTCTGAATAGAAATGATGTCATTAGATAGACAATGGTTCCTAAGTAATCTAATACTTCTGAGTGCAATAATAATGTAAAATAAAGAAATTTATGGTTTAATAGGAGTATATGCAAGCTTCCACATAGTATAATGCATAACTTAAAGCACCTGTCAAGATAGGTAAATACCTAGAATAAAGTCTGAATAACCTATCAAATGTAGAGCCAGTAAAATTAAGAACAGAATGGTTTAAAAAGAGCAAGAAAAATGTATAAAATTTGCCCTTATGTTGCGTTTTGGAAATTTTACAATGTCAATTCTTACAATTCTTTTCAATCTCCCCTCAATTCAGCAATCAATTACTACAGCTCCTAATTAAATATGTAAAGGTTTGAAATGCTTTTCAATACCAATGAATGCTTCTTCCTGGAGCTCAGTTCAAAAGTAGTCTGATAAAGCATCTCCACAAAATTTTTCAAACAGGGAACATTCACTTCATTTTTAACAGCCTAGGTAAAAAGATAATACAAAAACAAAGAAAATGGTCACAAATATTAAACTGTACAGAAATTACGAGCACTTTCTCTAAGGTGTGAAATTAGTGACTCCTTCACCGAGTATCTCACTAAAGTACTAGAAACTGCCAAATGACCAACTGTCAAGTCGCTGAGATAAAGGTGGTCCCTGTTCTGAGAAAACACAAGCAAGTGAACAGGCAATGAGTATGTGATACAAGCAACAGATGCTGCAAGAGGAAATTCTCTGTGCTCTGGGCACATTCACAAGGGGCCCCGACAGAAAAACTCCATAAGGAAGTAACACCAAAGCTGAATCCAGCATCCCTTCCCTGATACAGAGCAGTAAATCCCAGGTAACCTCTCCAGCCTTGTCCTCCACACTCTGCCTTCCTGCACTGGGATCCAGCAGCACCAGCTAGCTTTCTTGCTGTTTCTAGAACAGATCATGCATGTTTGTGCTTTAGGGAGTCTACAGTGGTTCCTTGTGCCCAAGAAGTCTTCCCTCAGATACAGCACGACTTTTCCCTCGTTCCTTTAGCTTCTGCTCAGTCATCTCCATCTCCTTCGAGGGGGTGGTCTCAGCTGATCACAGTATTCAAAATTTCAACTCCCTTACCCCTTCAGCAATCCCTACCCCCCTATCTTACTGTACATCTCTCCACAGTACTTATCACCATCCACCTACTAGATATTTTACATACTAGTTTACTAGCTGTTTTCTGCACTAGAAATAGCTCTACAAGAGCAAGGTGTCTTTCCTACCTTGACCATTCTTGCATTCCCTATGCACAGACGAGGCTCTGATACAAAGAAAGCATTCAATACATGTGATGAATGAATAAGTAGAGTCCAACCAGGCAAAGTGGGGAGGGAGGTTATTAAAGAGGCAAGAATGTTCCAGACAGAATGAGTGCTATATGCAGCAGTGGGTGTTATGGATTGAAATGTCACCTCCCCCACACCCCAAATTCAGGTATTGAAATCCTAACCCAGCGTACCTCACCATGTGACCTTATTTGGAAAAGGCAGGTGTCATTTGGTCATTGCAGATGTAATTGGTTAAGTTAGGATAAAGTCATATTGGGGTGAGGGGACCCTACTCCAACATGATGGGTATCCTTTAAAAAAAAAAACAGGCAATTTGGACAAAGACGTACACAAGGAGAACACCATGCAAAAATGAAGGCAGAGCTCAGGTGCTGATTCTATAAGCCAAGGAATGCCAAAGATATCAGAAACTAGGTGAGAGGCACAGAACAGATGCTTCCTCACAGCCCTCAGAAGGAATCAACCCACCAACACCTTGGTCTCACCGTAACTGTGAGACAATAATTTTTGTTATTTGAGCCACCTAGTTTGAGGCACTTTATGAGGGCTGCCTTAGTAAACAAACTACAAACACAAACACGGCATAAAAGAAGAATCAGGTAACACAATACTCATGGACCGCAAGGACCGTCAAGGGTCTTTCCTCCTACAACCTGCTCCTTTTGATTAATTACCTTAAAAATACAACCTAATCCCAGTTAGGTATCTGGCAAAAACAGATTTTCAGACAAGGGGGAAGCACAAATGACAATATGGGATAGAGAAGCAGCAACCCAAACCACTTCTAGAAAAAGAAATTGAAATACATGCACTAATGAAAATAGACTAAAACCTGACGGTTTGATAAATGATAGGTTTATTTTATCAAAAAAATAATAATAATAAAATAAAAACCCCAGACTTGGCTGAAACCTGGGGTGGGGGGCTATCTGACTCACACTACCTACTGAGCTCTATTCATGACTTTTGTTTGTACCCATTAAAAAAGAATCTTCAAATTTTTTTTTTTAAATCCTCAAACATTTAACTGTAAGTAAATACTCAAGACAGGTAAAAAAAAAATCATGCCAATCACGGTCATTAATATTTTCAAACTTTCACTTTGCTTCCAGTTCCCTGTCTACCTTTTCTTTTTTTTCTTCTAAGACTTTAAAACTTCATTTTATTTTATTTTTTAAAATGTTTATTTATTTATTTTTGAGAGAGAGAGCGTGCGAGTGAGCACAGGGGAGAGGCAGAGAGAGAGGAAGACAGAGAATCCCAAGCACAGAGAATCTCTGTGCTGTCAGAGCGAGGCCCCATGCAGGGCTCCAACACATGAAACGTGAGATCATAACCTGAGCCGATATCAAGAGTCTGACGCTCAACCGAGCCAACCAGGCACCCCTCCCTGTCCACCTTTTTTTTAAGTTTATTTATTTATTTGAGAGAGACAGAGATAGGGTGAGTGGGGGAGGGGCAGACAGAGGGGGAGAGAAAGAATCCTAAGCAGGCTCCAAGCCGCCAGCTGTGCAGAGCCCGCTGTGGGACTCAAACTCACGAAACCGGGAGATCGTAACCTGAGCCAAAAACCAAGAGTCAGACCCTCAACCAAATGAGCCACCCAGGTGTCCCCAAAACATATTTTTAAGATACATAAAAATATATCTCTAAAACTCAATCAGAATACAAACAACTCCATATTAAAAAATAAGAAAAGATTTCAACACACATTTTGCCAAAGAAAACATATGGACAGCAAATACAGGACGCTCAAAATCATTGGTCATTAGGGAAATGCAAATTTTAAAACTCCAGTGAGACACCACAACACAACTAGCAGAATGGCTAAAACTAAACAAACTGGCCAAAGAAGTGTTGGTGAGGATGTGGAGGAACTAGAACTCTCACATCCGGCTCCTTGGAATACAAAACGATGCAACAACTTTGGAACGTTGTATGACAATTTCTTTAACAATCAAACATATAGCTACCATTTGGTCCACCAATTCCATCCCTAGATATTTACCCAAAGTAAATAAAAGCATATGTCCCATACATAGACTTGGACATAAATGTTCACAGCGGCTTTATATCTAACAGCCCAAAACTGGAACAAATGGATCCAAAACAGATGACCACAACCAAACTGTGGTGTTATCTATACTGTGGTATGTCTATGCAATGAAATACTATGCAACGATGAGAAAGGAAAAACCTACTGATACATTCCACAACATAGTTGGAACTCAAAATAATTATGCAGAGTAAAAGAAGCCAAAAAATGGCTTTGTACTGTAAAACTCCATTAATATAAAATTCTAGGAAAACCAAAACTAATGTAGAGTGACAGAAAGAAGATGAATAGTTGCACTACCCAAAGGTGAGGTGAGTGGTGGTGGGGGGTGGGGGGGTGGATTAAAAAGGAAAATAAGGAAACTTCCAGGGTGTGACAGATATGTACATTATCCTGATTATGGTGATGGTTTCCCATGTGCATACACATGTCAAATTATATACTTTAAATATGCATACTGTATGTCAATTTTACTTCAAGTTTAAAATGAAATGATGATATATATAATATATATATACATGAAAAGAATATCATTTATGCAGCAATATGTAGTATACTGAAAGTGAGTTGCATATCACATATCATACAGAACAACTGAAATGGGTAAAAACAAACAAACAAAAACCCCAGGAAACAAACCTAGCATCTAAGTATTATAAAATCCCTTAATCCTATTTATAGCATGCTGTTACTAGTAACTGCAAAATTATTTTCAAATAACACACTACTTTTATGTCAAGAAAGGCTTCTATAAATCTGCTGCCCTAGAAATTATGTTATATAAATAATATATTTATAATAATCATATTTTCTAAATAATTTGGAATACATATTTTGACAGGTGGGACGAATATCAACAGCAACTACAGAACACTTAAAATCGAGACAGTCCTGTAAATTCCAAGATATATGTTACAGTACAGGCTGTTAAAATGGCCACCATATTGTAAGAAGCAGAAGCCACGAGTAAATGCAGTATTTTGCACTGAGCTGCTTCAGGCAGCCGTTACCTAGAGGCTGGGTTGCAAATACTCTGCCCTCCTTGCAGTCTCTGAATCTTAAGGACCTGGGCCCATTCTTTTAATTAAAAGGCTAATCAATGCTCTATTGACATTTGGCTAATAACCATTTTCCCCATATCCATATGACATTCAAATTTCCCACATAACAGTCTATGAAATTACCGGAAAGTAAGACTATTTCACGTGGCAACTTCTTCAGTAAAAAGGTACTTTTAACATACAATATAGAAATTAAAATATACTTACAGCAGCTACAGGGATAAGAATCTCCACAAATAAACCAGCAAGTGCATGCTTTATATCTTTATCTTTTACTTCTAAGAAATACTGAGCACATTCCTGGAGGGGCAAAGAGGTATATATTAGGTTTAAGAATTTTTAATATCATGGTAAGTTTGTAAATACTGCGATTTTACCAAAAAGCTAAAGTCAAAACACACTCAAATTTAAAAAGAAAGTAAATTCACACCACTGGCAATTTAACACTGGAACTGAAGAATTACTAACGATGCCATGAATATATATATATATATATATATATATATATATATTCCTTTAGTAATATATATATGTTTCCTTTATTAAGTCACGAAGAGCAAGCATAACCACTGTTAGGCTAATTCCAATCACCACAATGGAGAAGGCATATCACCTGCATGAACTGAAATGATGCTTCAAAATCTTCTACAGGATACATTTTTACTCGAAAAAACTTCATTCCCATTATTAAGCTGATGATGCTTTGTACCACATGGGGACTTTGTTCCTTTTGCCGCAGTTCTTTCAATTCTGTCACAAACTTCTTCCTCACAGCCTGAAATCTTTTATATACACGAATACATAAGTGGATAGGAATTCAAAACACTAATGTCCCACATGATACTCAAGGTTGAAATCAAAAGATACTTTACATAAACATTATGTCCTTTCTCTACCCTCATCAAAATTATTAGAAAAGCACAGAGGGAAATAAAGTTATTTGATATTATTCGAAATCTGCTGTTCCTTTATTTTAAAGTTAGAAGTTCCTTAAGAAGATATAATAAGATGTCTTTATTCCTACAACATCGTCAATACAGCTCCATTACCATTTAATCGTTAATAATCATAGTCAAATCAAATCAAATAATCTACCCCATAAATCAGATAGTGTCTCCAGTTTGTATTCCTTTTTATAAAACCTGTAATTTGAGTTATATGGAGAACGGATTGGAGGCTATAAATGTGTTCAAAGACAGGAATCAATCAATTTTAGACTACCATCACTTAAAATTAGTTTCTCCTTATGCTGGAGAAAAACTGAAGGAGAGGAGTGGGGCACACGGTCTCACACAATGTGACTAAGCTCAAGAATCAAAATGCTTTCAAATGTAAGCACCATCCTGGATTCAAATGACCACAACTGGTAAGTCTACTAAGTTTCTTCTCTGCTTACATTGCAAAAAGATACTTACCAGTTTAATAATCAAAAATACTGAATTTCCCCCTTTATTTATTATGAAACAGCTAAAGATTTTACTGTTAATGTTACTGGGGGAAACCAGTTTCTGAAAAGTTAAAATGGGAAATGAAGCATATTTTCTAATCGTTATTGACTACAGAGGGGAAAAAGAAAATTGCGTATTAATGAAATATGGATATATGATAGGAAATATCAGCCATTTCCATTTGAGTCTTGGAGAATATAACACCATTTTCCACGAATATATTCTTTTGCATTTTAAAAAGAAAATATACAATGGATAAAAACCTTCCCATCGCAATAACACTAGAATCCAAGGGTTTTTCTCTTCTATTAAATTTCTCATAATAATGATCAGCCACTACACTCACAGGAAGCAAACATTAACAAGAATTGTACTTGGCTTTTTAGAATTTAGAAAGGGTTTTATCTGATGATTTCAGGACCAAACACTTCTTAAATGACATCTAAGAAAATCTGAATTGATAATTTTTTACCTTACAAATTTCCCAGTGGCAACAAAGGAAATTCAAACTCTTCCATAGTCTTATGATCAACCACAAGATACTACAGATAAACTTTTTTACTCTTTACTATAATGATGGTTCAAGACAATTCAATGGGTGTAACTCCTAATGAATAACACCTTTATGGAATCATCTAGTATCTTCTCTTTCTTTTTTGGAATCTCTTCTACCTATCCAAAATTCTATTTAGTGTTAAATAAAATGATTAGGAGGAAAACACTGAGATGCCATCTCAGAAGTAAAACCATTCAACTAGAAAGTATTAAAAGTTGTTATTAGCTCTGTAGAGTTCTTAAAAAACAAAATAGGATGTGAAAAAACACTTCTTATAGAATAGTTAGAAATAAATAAGGTAATGTCCTGACTATTCCTGGCACTTTTCTGACTTCCTCAATTCAGACATTTATGGAAAACCCCAAATAAATGAAAACAAGTTGTATACTTAATGTACGGATATTACTTTAAAATCCTCTAAGAAATAGAGCAGCTAAGTAATAAAAAGTGAAGGAGACTGCAAAACAACTATGAAAAAAATTAGATCTAATGCTGTCATTGTCAATTACAATGAAGCATTCTAAAATACAACTGAAATCAGTGATTTAAATACTTACTTTGATTGGGCAAGAACCCCTATCACCTCTGCATATAAATCTGCAATAATATGCACATTCCCAGTGTTGGTTCCTGAATATCTGAAACAACAAGAGAACAAATGTGCTGTTTAATTTTTCTATAAACTCTCTTTTACATAAATCTGAAAGTTTCTCATCAGAGGGTTACAAAGTTTTTTTCTGAAGAGTCATCTGTAGAATAATAAAAACCACACAAATTTTCATCTAGCTCTGAGTTTTACTTTGTCGTGAAATTTAGCCTTCTAATTCTTATAAATCCAATCAACAGTTTTAAGAATTATTTTAATAAAATCTTTCCAATGGGGGTGCCTGGCTGGCTCAGTTGGTAAAACAAGAAACTCTTGATCTCAGGGTCATGAATTCAAGCCCCTCATTGGGCATGAAGCCTACTAAAACAGACAAACAAACTTTCCTAGAAGCATTTTGTGGGGATTTTAAAGAAAGAAAGAAAGAAAGAAAGAAAGAAAGAAAGAAAGAAAGAAAGAAAGAAAGAAAGAAAGAAAGAAAGAAAGAAAGGGAGGGAGGGAGGGAGGAAGGGAGGAAGGGAGGAAGGAAGGAAGAAAGAAAGGAAGAAAGGAAGAAAGAAAGGAAGAAAGAAAGAAAAAGAAAAAGGAAGATAAATGCTTTGAACTCTAAAAACAAAACAAATGATCAGAGAGAGTTCAAATTATACTTAAACAGTCTAACCCAGGACTAGGAGAAAAGCAACAATCCCAAGTTAGTATTTTACTTACCCTTCCTTATGTTTAAAGTGCTTAAAAGCTAAGTTTAGAACTTCATGAACTAAGGGATCGGGCACAGGATGAACAGGAATCTAGAATGAAAAAATCATAAAACCAGCAAGAGCTAAGTAGATTATAAGTCTTATGAGTGTTCTCCGCATTTCAACTAATTAAATCAATAACCAGTTTTCATTTCCATGGTATGATCAATTACTAATTTGTCAATCTGCCCTTTTTCTAAGGATTCTATTATTTTCTCAGAGAATTTAGTTACTCATCTAATTTAATAACCTCTAAATTTAAGAATATTGGCTGTATAATCACAAATCCTTGAACTAGGCCCATAAAGGGGAAAAAGTAGTCGTTATTGCTGATTTACTGTAATTGTCAGGAAATTAAGACACTCACACGTACCTCTCTGCAACACCTATGGGAAAGCAACCTCTGGCTGAGCCAGCCACACATTCCATATATAGTCTGATTTTTCTATCATAAACAGTAGCCAAAATGACACCAACTTTTCCAACAATTTAAAACTATTCATGGCCTTATTAGTATTAGAAAATCGTAATTTAAATATCTTTGTTTTTAGTTCTTTAAAAACTATATGCTACTTCCTAATATGTAAACCAAATGAAAATATTTAAAACCAGAAAGTAAAATCCCTGCCCCTTCTCCCATATACAATCACTATTAATAGCTTGATACATATCCTTCCAGATTTTTCCTATCCACACCCACACACCTGATTTTTCTTAAGAAAATGATGCCTCCTCTTTCCATGGCAGTAGTTAGAGCCCCTCCTTTCTTTTCAATGGCCACATAATACTCAGTATATGATGTATTTAATGAGCTTCCTATCGCCTGCCATGTCATTCTAGATTTTCAATAATCAATATGATGTTATAAACATCTTAGACATTTTGGGAATGCAAGCTGGTGCAGCCACTCTGGAAAACAGTATGGAGGTTCCTCAAAAAATCAAAAATAGAACTACCCTACGACCCAGCAATTGCACTACTAGGCATTTATCCACGGGATACAGGTGTGCCGTTTCAAAGGGACACATGCACCCCCATGTTTGTAGCAGCTCAGTCAACAATACCCAAAGTATGGAAAGAGCCCAAATGTCCATCGATGGATGAGTGGATAAAGAAGATGTGGTATACACACACACACACACACGCACGCACGCACGCACGCACGCGCGCGCGCGCAATGAAGTATTACTCGGCAATCAAAAAGAATGAAATCTTGCCATTTGCAACTACGTGGGTGGAACTGGAGGGTATTATGCTAAGTGACATTAGTCAGAAAAAGACAAATATCATATGACTTCACTCATATGAGGACTTTAAGAGACAAAACAGATGAACATAAGGGAAGGGAAACAAAAATAATATAAAAACGGTGGGGGAAAAAACAGAAGAGACTCATACATATGGAGAACAAACTGAGGGCTACTGGAGGGGTTGTGGGAGGGGGGGATGGGCTAAATGGGTAAGGGGCATTAAGGAATCTACTCCTGAAATCATTGTTGCACTATATGCTAACTAATTTGGATGTAAATCTAAAAAAATAAAAAATTAAATTAAAAAAAAAGAAAGAAACATAGGATAAAAGTCCCTGTCTTCCAGGGTCTAAAATATAAGAATTTCCCATTGGTAGTGATTTCTGTTTCTTTTCTCCTCTTACTTATACTTGTAGTTCTCTGACAAGTCTTAAATTTTATTTAATTTCTGATCACATTTTTTTTTACTGTAACAAATGTTAGAATGTTACCAATCCTGTGTATATTTGATTTTTTTATGGAGAAAGTATTGTAAGCATATAATCATTCATTCATTCCTTTTATTACATACTTTTATAAATATTTAATGCATATATTATGTAAGAAATTATACAGGCTCTGGTATTATAAAAAGTATAGGACACTGGCTCTGTCTCAAAGAGTTTATAATTTAGCTGGGGAGATGTGCTTAAAAGCTAATAATATTTAATGTGCATTGAATCCTGGTATGCAAGTACTGTTATTTTATAAGTATTTTATATGTAATAATTCATTTACTCCCCACAACATTATGAGGTAGGTATTATGATTATCACAGTTTTAATAGACAAATAAATTGAGGTGCAGCGAGATTATATAATTTGCTCCATGACTTACATCCTGTAGGTGGCAGAGCCAGGATTTCGAGACTTAAAACTGGACTCCAAAACAGCTGCCCTAACACATTAGGTACTTTAAAAAATGAACTGTTTAAGGAATGTTTATTGGAGGACCCATCATATGCAAAGCTGTCTGCTAGAAAGTGAAATTTAAATGTGTATAGGATGATTCCCAGTTTCAAGAAATTTACAGTCTTCATATACTTATATATATACATATAACATTATATACATATAACATTAGAATGATTGTTATGGATTAATATCTGAAAAACCCCTAATATATCACATGACTCCTACAGGAAAAAATGCATTATGAGTCTCAAATAATTTGTGTATGCATTAACTTTAGGAGCACTTTATTGCCAGGTGAGAACTGGCTCTATGTTACATATAATTACATAGCAAGCATTTAAAAAATGTTTTAACAATTGGAAAATGTTTTCATATTCTTTTTAGAATATTTTCTTATTTAAAATGTTCACGGATTGTGAAATAAATGATCCTCTGGTGCTGTAAAAAAAAAAAAAAAAAAAAAATCTTCGACATCTAACTTTATATACTTGTATAGTTCCAAGGGAAAGAGCCCAAAAGGAGGAACTGATGGATCAAAGATTTTAGGGGCACCTGGGTGGCTCAGTGGGCTAAGCATCCAACTTTGGCTCAGATCATGAACTTGCGGTTCATGGGTTCAAGCCCTGCGTCAGGCTCTGTGCTGACAGCTCGGAGCCTGTAGCCTGCTTCTGATTCTGTGTCTCCCTCTCTCTCTGTTCCTCCCCTATTTGCACTCTGTCTCTCCCTCTCTCAAAAATAAAGATTAGAAAGAAAATTTTTTTTAAAGATTATACAAGTCACCGCTGATATATATTCAAGTTCCAAACATTTGTGGATCTGCTTCTGAGCTCACTATTCTATTAATTTTTATATGTCGGTACCAAAATCATACGGTCTCCATTATCAGACTTTATAAATAAGTTTGCTGTCTGATACTGAAAGTCCCCTTTATTCTTCTTCAGAGAGCACTCAGCCACTTTTGGCCCACTGTTCTTCCATATTCAATCTAGAGTCACCCAAGTTACATAAAAACTGTTAGGATTTTTATTGGAGTTGCAATGAATCTATAGATCAATTTGGGGTTAACTGTATTCTTCTTCATTTACATGGAGTATCTTTTCACTTCTTTAAGTTTTCGGCAAGGTTTTATAATTTTCTGTTGTTGCCCTTTGTTGTACTTATTCCTAAGATGATAAACGTATGAAAAGATGCTTAATTAGTAATAAGGATGATGAAAGTACACAAAGTATCATTTTACACCTATTCAGTGGGGGAAAGCCTGACAACACCAAACAGCACAGATAATGTAAATGAATCAGATTTCACAGACATTGCTGGTGTGAGTTTAAATCAATTTTTTACACAGCCTACCATCTAGTGAAGCAGATCAAAGTATGCCACCACAAAATGTGGCACTTCGGCTTGAGAATCATTTTGAGCTGAAGGCAACTGAGAAACAGCAGGTGCAGGAAGAGCTCTCCACCCTCCCCCTTTCTGCCTAAAAGCAGTCTCCCCTCCTCTTTCCTGTACCACAAAAAGAAGAACACTTGGTAAGGAGACAGGTCTGCACAAACTTACTAAAGAGCCCTTATCTTCCATTAGTTTCCCCCACGTATTTTCCTTTTCCCAATTTACCACCCCTAGAAGCCCAAACATTTTTCCTTTGTCTTGTCACTTCACAACGTACTGCGCTTTGTTAAGTTTTGGGGCTTAACCATTCTTTGTGTATTCAACTGTTTCCCTATGAAGGCCTCCATATGCATATGTCATAAACCTTTTCTCCTGATAATCTGACATCTGTCAGTTTAGTCTGCAGGGCTCCAGGAATGAACCTAAGAAGGTGGAGCTCCAACACACTAGCAGTTACACACCTAAGAAAAAAATAATGTATAGCCACACACGTCATGGATTAATTCTAACAACATACTGTTGAATGAAAATGTTAAGTCCCAGAGGACAATATACGCATGATACAGTTTTTTATGAAGTTCAAAGACAAGAGAAACTTAATATTCAAACATATAGGAAAGCATTTTTTTAAAGAGAATAATTAACATAAAAATCAGAAAAACGGGAAGAGGGTAGCCAGGCAATGAACTAGGAGAGATTCACATAATGAGACTTAAATTATAGGTATTGGTGGAGCTCACAGGTAATCAGTATAGTGTAAACAAACACACAGAGGTCAATGATGACAGTGTGTCTGGAGCCAGGATCATGATTTATCACATTCTTGCGCTGGAAGTCCAATTAAAACAAAAAATGCACGGGAATTACACATTTCCTTGAAAGGTTTAACAACCTACATTATAGAACACTTCGTCAATAGGGTAAAATTGTAATAGAGATTTTAATACTACCAAGACAGCCACAAACTAGACTAGGGCAAAGAAAAGCAGAGAATTCTAATTATTCAGAGATGGTGAGAATGTTCCTTGAGGGTTTGACAAAGGAGAGATTTTTATTTAAAATAAAGATAATTTATTTTTGACAAAGGGAAACCAAGAGTCTATGAGGAAGGAGCTGAATTTAGCCCAGAATAATGATCAGGAGCTAGTTCAAACCTAGTAAATAGGTGAGAAACATTAGAAACAGTAACCACAATTACACTGTAATGAGAGACAAGAAACACAAGAAATCCAGTAAGTAACTATTCATTGACATGGATTCAGCTCAATGAGAAAGGTGACTAAACTCACACAGCACGGAGAATACTAGCACACCATCTATCTATCTATCTATCTATCTATCTCTCTCTCTCTCTCTCTATCTATCTATCTATCTGAGAGAATGTGCGCGTGCATGCACACGAGCAGGGGAGAGGGGCAGAGGGAGAGAGAGACAATCTTAAGCAGGGTGTGGAGCCCAATGCAGGGCTCAATCTCATGACCCTGGGATCATGACCTGAGCTGAAATCAAGAGTTGGATGCTCAACCCACTGAGCCACCTGGGTGCCCCTAGCATCACTCTTAAAATACCATGCCAGCAGAGGGATACAGGTAGCTGACACAGCTTTGGAAGGTTCACAGTGAACTTTTAGTCCAGGACGGAAGGCTATAGCTCTATCTTGGCTAAGTGGATTGGTATTTGTTGTTGACCAGAGGAGAATCAGAGCATTCATCGCAGATTTCCTAGAAATTGGGACTGTCCTGAAGGACTGAGTCTGGAATCGAATTTGAAGAAAATGCACTCCATCACAAAATCAAATAGGGATTAAGTGAAGAAGCAGCTGTAATCCAAACTCAACCTTTCTTAGTTTTCAATGAACCTTTTATTTTTTTTTATTTATTTTATTTATTTTTTTTTAATGTTTTTATTTATTTTTGAGACAGAGAGACAGAGCATGAGCAGGGGAGGGGCAGAGAGAGAGGGAGACACAGAATTTGAAACAGGCTCAAGGCTCCGAGCTGTCAGCACAGAGCCTGACGCAGGGCTCGAACTCACGGACTGTAAGATCATGACCTGAGCCGAAGTCGGAAGCCCAACCGACCGAGCCACCCAGGCACCCCTCAATGAACCTTTTAAAAATAGTAGCCTTATGATACAGGAGAGAAGTTTACTCGTCTGTTGGTGGAAGCTGAGATTTGAACATCCCACGTTAATACTGCGCAGAAACTGAATTTATTCTACATAGTAAGGTTCAAGAATTCAGACTCTAGGGGCTCCTGGGTGGTTCAGTCAGTTAAACATCCAACTTTGGCTCAGGTCATGATCTCACAATCCGTGAGTTTGAGCCCTGCGTTGTGCTCTGTGCTGACATCTCGGAGTTTGGGGTCTATTTTGGATTCTGTGTCTCCCCCTCTCTCTGCCCCTCCCCCACTCAGGCTCTGTCTCTCTTGCTCTCAAAAATAAATAAAACATAAAAACAAAATTAAAAAAAAAAAAAGAATTCAGACTCTACAAGAACAATCTTAACCTTTGTCCCACAATGGAAGACTAAATTTTAAACCCATAATTTCTTTAAGCAGAGATACTTAACTAGGAATTTTATGAATGTTTAATTATAAGAAGCTTTTAAATCTTTTAGAGGCAAACACATCACCATAAAAGTGTAACAATCATGTCTCATTGATAAAGGAATTTCAGAATACTGGCTCATCAATTAAGTAGAGGCACGACAATCTCTTACTTGGTAGTCTGAATACCTCTTTTTAGGAAAACACTATTATCTCGTATTAAGAAGAAACTGAAAACAGTATTCCCCAAGTGCTCCTTACATCCACACCAAGCTGACGAACTTCTTGTAAGTAAACTTGTAAGTAAAAAAAAAAGTTTGTAAGTAATCAAACCTTTATGCAATAAACTTTTTTTCATTAAAAATACAGAAAGATAGGGGCGCCTGGGTGGCGCAGTCGGTTAAGCGTCCGACTTCAGCCAGGTCACGATCTCGCGGTCCGTGAGTTCGAGCCCCGCGTCGAGCTCTGGGCTGATGGCTCAGAGCCTGGAGCCTGTTTCCGATTCTGTGTCTCCCTCTCTCTCTGCCCCTCGCCCGTTCATGCTCTGTCTCTCTCTGTCCCAAAAATAAATAAAAACGTTGAAAAAAAAAATTAAAAAAAAAAAATACAGAAAGATAAATGATAAAAGTATAGAAAGACCATGGATTTTGGTTTGGTTTAATGAAACCAATGCTTCTCTTTTTACTGGTTATGTAACCACGAGGAAGTTTCCACTTTCCCCATCTGTAAATGTACGCAAAAGATTGGAACCCTATCATCACTAGCCCGGAGAGAAAAATCGAGAATATTACAATTGGAGATTGATTCTTGTCCTCCCACCTTTTCCTTCTATCTCTCAAAGGGACTAGGCCAGAATTCTTACCTTCTGAGAATGTAGGGCAGATGAAGGGACTAGAATATAAGGGTGGAGATACTGAGGCAAAGCCTGGGAGGGAAAAATGGCAGGAAACCAGGGCCCATTCAAGAAGCAGGGAGGCCCTGTATTCTCCCAGCCTGATCTTCCCTCAGTTGGGCCCATTAAAATAGGCCCAAAGGTAATGAAAACATTGCTACAATCGAAGCTGCTGTCCCATACATCCCAGTCAGCCTGTGGCCACCCACTGAGAGTTAAAACGGAGCAGATATCTACCACCACGCGATACCAAACTTTAGTCAGGAATAGGCTAGTCTTGGATCAGTCAGCCTGACTTCTGGAACTTATTCCAGAATTCATGGTGCTAGTCATATGGGCTGGCCCCAGACACTTCACTGACCTTGCAATAATGCAACACTGCATTTCTGTGATCTAATTTTTTATATTCCACTTACTGTGCTGTGTTGTGGTTTTACCATATTGCTTTCCTCACAGGGATGTTTAATGTGCTCCAGGCCAGACATATGAAATACAAGTTAACGTAAACCTATAATTTCTCCTGACCAGTTTCATTTGGTCTAGCTATGCCTCAAGTCTGACAATGACAGCTAGGGACACTACTTAGCCACGCTGTGTACTCTTTATTACTTACTACCCAACGATCGCCACCATCAACACTTTTTATGTGTCTGCATGGCAGGTATTAGTTAAGGATTTATATAAATAGCGTTTGTAATACTTAGTCTTACAAGGTAGGTATTTGTCTCCTATTTGACAGATGAGGGAACCGAAGTTCAGAAGTTGGGTGTGTACCTCTCTAGAATACACTGTGCGCTATCAAAATGCATTTAATAAAGGAAACACATAAGGAAAGAAAAACTTCCAGTTTTATCATATTATAGCCAAAAACAAAAACAAAACCCACAGAAACAGGAAATGAAAGGAGAAATACATCATTTCTCTAATTTTTGGAAGAAAACAAGCACAACCTCTAAACATTTTAAGAATGAACATTATCAGGATGCACAGACATTCTTACAATCCCTACACTTCACCCCTTATTTTCAATAATAACAGTAATAATAATAAAAACACTCCCAAACTGAATCTCAAACACAAGGTGGCAGGGATGGGGAAGAATCCCACTTGGGTTTATAGAGAAAAAGTTCTCCTTTCATGGAGTAATATTCCCACTCACAGTATCCAGGCTTTTCAGATCTTGTCACTTGTGTGATTTTAGAAGCCGCTCTAACTCGACTTCAACATTCAAGAAGGATATATCTAGTAGACTCTGAAGAGCACCCAGGGGTGCCTGGCTGGCTTGGTCAGAGGGGCATGCAACTCTTGACCTCGGGATCATGAGTTCAAGCCCCCATTGCCTATAGAGATTACTTAAACAAATAAAAAATTAGAAAAACAAACAAAAAAAAGGAATACCCACGTTTTATTCCAAGGCTATTCCCACTACCACCTCTCAAGCTTTAATGCTTTTATCACATCTTGAAAGTGAAAAACAATAAAATCAGGTTGAGATTTGGATACTGGGGAGTCAGCAAAGCTCATTCATTACCTAAACGGCCAGTCCTCAATGCAAAGGGGAATGAACACATTCAGCCTCAGAAAAACCACAAATCACTGCATACCCTTCAGGGATACTCATCCACATCTAAGATGCTAATGTTAAATCTGAAAATACTAAGGAGGTACTCCACCTTCTGATACTTCATAACAGCACTAATAAAACTAAACCAAGAGTTGGCAGTGGTCACAAACCAAGTTTTCCAATCTTATTTGTTTCAATGAGTAAATGTCTGACTAAAATTTAAATGAAAAGAAAACTGCTTCAAACTTTCTAAATGTTTATGTTGCTGCTTAAACATGCTTTTATCATGGATTTGAAAGCCTTTGGTAGTAACCTGCTACAATTTGCAGTTGGCCATGACCCCCAAATTATGTTTGACTTTCTTGAAAAAATAAAATCAGTCCTCTACCATCTTGAATTAATTCTGTTCCCACAGTGAATCATACTAATTTCATCTCATTTATACGAACTCAATTCTTTGTCTAACGTGTTATAATTAAAACTTTAATTTAATTTTCCAAGATGCTGGCCATTTCACCTAATTCTGTATCACTGATTTTACCAATATTTTTATTATTAACAGGAGAAAAAGTTTGGGAGGAGAAACTGAACTAGCTTTATAATCATCAGTGAGTCACAAAATTAACAATATTTCTTCATCTGCAAAATGAAAATAACAGATAATATTTATTGGGCACGTCCCATGTCCCAGCATTACTGTATTCAATACTCATGATTCTCAAAAAGGATTCTGTTATCCTCCCTCTTTTACAGAGGAAGAAAGAGTTAGTGGCTAATAGCTTGCCCAAGTTACACAGCAAGGAAATGACAAAGCTGATGAAAACACTTGCCCTGGAGGTCTCCCAGTTTATTATAATGACCAGCTGATACAAAGGATATAGAGCTTTTATGCATCATAAAGAGTTCTAAACACACAGGAAGACATGACCAATTATTTAAGAAACAAAAATTTATAACAGATGAGGTCAAGGACTAACTCGTAAGTAATATTTACTCCTCCTTAAGACTGGCCCAACCATGTATCAATACTTCAGTACTCCTGGGGCCATCCATCTCATCAAATAAAACGGAGTCATGTTTTAATATGTGTCTATGATGTGGGGCAAAAGTAAAAGTCCTATTAAATTCAAGATATATTACATTGATTAGTCTCCAGATCTATTAAACCCTACATCACTTTGACATGGTAGAAAATTGGGTTAGTTTGTCATGATATTTCAGAAAGTCCTATTGATTTTTACTTCATTTTCTTGGGTTTTATTAGTTTTGAAGAAGTTAAAAAGACTTGCCTTTTACTAGGGAAAAAAGACCTATGTAAGATTTTTAATAAATAAAATATGGCCGTGTTCTTTGTGATGTATTTTATTCTTTCATGGGTTCAACTGAATGAAAAGTATGAGGATAATGGTAAAAGAGAGAAAAGAGCTAGTGGAAAGGCTACTATGGGTTGGAACAATACGGAAACGGAACCAAAAACAAAGATTAGCTATTAAAGCTGCTGTATTTCCTTTTTTCACACTCCGAGTCCACGTGAACCACAGTTCTGAAGGGATTTTGTGCAATGGACTTGAAAAAACAAGCCCAATGAAAAAATGGCCTCAAGTTTATAGATCCTTATGGCTTTCTCCACTAGAAGACCTATCTGGATTATTTTTTAAGAGAAGGGGGAAGGAAGGAGGATGAAGACAAAGACAATGGAGAAGGGGAAAGAACAGGGGAGGAGGTGGGGGAGGAAGAGAAGGAGAGAGAAAAACCTAAACAGGGTTGTCTGTGCACTTAAGTTTTGAAACTACAATTAGGGGCAACTTTCAGCGGAGAGACTGATTGGCGAGTCAAAGAATGTCTTGGGAAACAAAGGACAAAAGGCATAATGGAGCCAGATCAGAGAGGGTCCTGTATGTCTTGGGAAGTTTACAATTCACCTGCTTAAAGAAGAAACCCTATACTATTTAATTAAGCAAAGAAGTGCAAATGGTGGTTACCATACCACTCACACGACCTACATCAGCACACAAGAGATGCTAGAGGTCAACCAGCATGAGTCCTAGGCAGAGTCCATTCATGGTCAGTGGCGGTTCTGGTCCTCAGCTCTCTTCTATCCCTAATTAATTTGGCCTCAGGTCTTGGGATCCTGGCTGAACTGAGATCACAGAAAGCAAATTGGGCTTGTTTGCACAACTCCCAGAGGGAATTTCTTTCCTACATCTAGTAAAAAACTTTGATGAAAGGTACAAAGTAATTAAAGTGATTTTCACCTTTGATTAACTCAGTTTTCTGTTTTTCCTATTTAAAACTTTTATTTGTAGATTTCAGATATTCAGATTTCAATAATTTTCCACTTATGTCATAAAAACAAAGTATAAAGAAATACATAATTCAAATAATTTTATATTGCCTATGTCAAAAAACAGTCTGTCAATTAACTTTTATAATTCACATTTGCTGTTTGTTTTCATGTTATAAATTCCATTCCATCTTACATAACAAAAACAAAACTCCTTGTCCAAACCTGCCATGTGCAAAATGTGTTTTATTTCTTTTAGATTACCTAACTCTTTTCAAAACATTACAGTGTGCATG
Organism: Puma concolor; assembly: GCF_028749965.1. NCBI lineage: Eukaryota > Metazoa > Chordata > Mammalia > Carnivora > Felidae > Puma > Puma concolor. Next base: position 166,355,639 of record NC_141670.1, on the reverse strand, counting down.
GCTGGAAATATGTGGTTCATCTTTGAATGATCTATAACTTTTTAAAGACTACAAACTAGCAAAAAATACTTTCATGCATTTGAACAAAATAGTTGGCTTTATTAAACAAAAAAACAAAAATAGACCAAAGAATACTTTTTGGGGGGGTATACATTTAAATACCTGCACTGATTTTGAATAGTAAAAACATACATGATACCAGACATTACATGCTTATAGCTTTACTGACTATGCCATTCAGACGTGAAACTCATGAGCTCAGTGTGAGAACAATGATGGCATTCTAGAGTCACTGATCAAACATAAAAAACTTATTATCACTCGTCCAAAGACCATGCGCACCTGACAGTTTGGTCCCACCCATGTCAAACCACCCCTATTCCTCAACTCCAACCGCACGACGATTACACGTTGGAGGGCAGGCTTGATGCCTTCGGAAGAGAAACCCTTTGACAGTGGACTAAGGTACATGAATGACAGACAGGGAGACTATATTCACAGCTGGAAGCCCACATTTAACACAATTACTACTCAGCTCAGTTTTGCAAACAAGATCCCCTAACTGCGATGGCATACAAAGGTAAAAAGAATGGGAAACGATAGGTGCAGGCCACGAAAGCCGTAGGCGACTGAAAGAGGTGTAATTAAATGATAGAAATCTAGTTAACGTGGGCCAGAATTGTAGACATAACATCCTAAATACGGTAAATGAAACATGAAGGCAAAATAAGAATAAGAAACACAGACTCTGCAGAAACAAAAGGGCTTCTTACCTGCTTTAGAACTTCAACTAAAACTAAACAAAAAATGAAATCTACAGCTAAGTCTCTCCTCTCAAGAAGATAATCTCTTTCACGTTGCTGTTCATCCCTGAAACAAGAACCCCAAATTAGGAGTGCACTTAAAACCATAAATTTTAAAAGAGCTATTGGTTACCTACTATTAGTACAAGTTGTTTTTAAGCTATCCAATGTATGTAATTACATATTCTCATTTTCTTTCTCTTGTTGCATATTTTGTACAGTATTTATAAACACATGTCATTACTGTATCTGTCAGAAATTAAACCCATTCTAAAGGAATCAGTAAGAAAAATATATATATTTTTTAATGTTTTTATTTATTTTGGAGACAGAGGCAGAGCATAAGCAGGGGAGGGGCAGAGAGAGAGGGAAACACAGAATCTGAAGCAGGCTCCAGGCTCTGCGCTGTCAGCACAGAGCCCGACACGGGGCTCGAACTCACGGACTCATGACCTGAGCCGAAGCTGGACGCTTAACCGACTGAGCCACCCAGGCGCCCCAAAAATATTTTAAATTCTACTTAGAAAATCTAGCACTGCTCCATATTTGATTAGTATTTTTTTTAATTAAGAGCTGAAACAAAAGTAATGACTCTTCTGGTGAAAATACAGTGCCACTGGGGCGCCTGGGTGGCGCAGTCGGTTAAGCGTCCGACTTCAGCCAGGTCACGATCTCGCGGTCAGGGAGGTTGAGCCCCGCGTCAGGCTCTGGGCTGATGGCTCAGAGCCTGGAGCCTGTTTCCGATTCTGTGTCTCCCTCTCTCTCTGCCCCTCCCCCGTTCGTGCTCTGTCTCTCTCTGTCCCAAAAATAAACGTTGAAAAAAAAAATTAAAAAAAAAAAAGAAAATACAGTGCCAGGTAACTGTTTGCATATCTAAGTTGAAAAATCACAAATGGCATCAACTCAAGCCCCATTCTAAACTATGGACCATCTTCTGAACATGCAAAGCCAATACCTCTCTGGAAAATCTGAAGTGGGGGAAGACAAGTTCTGGGATTGGAGCACCAAGGACAGTCTCACGGTATCGTGATACAGGGTCTGGGAGTCCTCCTGGATCACAACAGTTGCTTCCCTTCACAACAGGAAGGACCTTGTCTGAATCGGGACCTTGTCTGAATATTTTCTTAACTTCGTCTACAACTATTAAAGATCCTTGCTGAACTATTGAAAGGGCACTCTTGAAATTCATTTTTGCGTGACTATCCCAGTGGTGAGGACTGTGGAGCAGGCACCTACTTTAACTGGTACCTTCCCTTGATTTACAGTTAGGTATGGACTATCCTTTCCCTTTACTATCAGTCTCATAACAGCAGGAATCAACATTTTTGCTCAGAAATCAAACAATAACTCTCTTCAGTTGAAAACACTATCACCCCCTTCACAGAAAGTGTTTCAATTCTAGGTCGAAGAGTGGGAAAGGAGCCACTTACCCCTTAGACTTTGTGCTAGATCGAGGCCTGTACTCATAAGATTCGTCTTCAGTTCCATTCTGGCGTCTGTACCAGTCAAACAAGGTGCGAAGTAAGGAAGGGAGACAGTGCTCTGCTACGGAGCTCATAGAGCTTATCAACTGAAAACACAAGATGTCACCAGAAGATAAAATACATCATTGAAGTAACACACTCCTGACTCTATTAGCCATCATTTGTTAATGATTACTAGGATAACATTTCTAGGATAAACACAGTAACTCAAACGCAATAAATGTGTTTTAAAATAAAAGTAAAGATTAGCGAGGCGCCTGGGTGGCTCAGTTGGTTAAGCATCCGACTCTTGATTTTGGCTCAGGTCATGATCTCATGGTCCGTGAATTTCAGCCCCGCTGTCAGCTCAGTGCTGGCGTGGAGCCTGCCTGGGATTCTCTCTCTCCCTCTCTCCCTGCCCCTCCCCTTCTCTCTCTCTCTCTCGAAATAAACAAACTTAAAAAAAAAAAAAATTAGGGTTTATCCAAGTAATGAAATAAAGTGGGCTCTCACCCACTATTTAACTTTACCCACATCCATTTGGTTTAGCTTAGCAGCTTTCTACCTTTTTCCTGCCTCCATATGCTACTCACATGTGTAAAAACATGACCCTCAGTAACATCACTGATTATACAGAGGGATACCTCTGGGAGAACACATAACATGAGAAAACCACACCTGCTTCCTTCCCCCTGGCCCATTCCTCCGTGCTCATGTGAACAGAAGGCTGTAAATACTGCCACCAGAATGAATGAAGAGAGGTAAGAACAAAGAAGATTACATTCTGTTAGTACTGTGCGAAAGGACCAGTCTACTTTGTACCGCTATGATGCAGAATGATTATAATTACATTATTAATTTGTGATACCCACAAAGAAACGTATTAGAAAAGAAACATAAATGTGTTGCAAACAAGCTTTCAAAGCTTAGAATATATAAGGGGAGAACATAAGGATAAATGTAATGGGATGAGCAACTGCTATTCGGTTTGAAGCATCCCTGAAACTATTTGAATTCTAGGTGAATATCAGATTCATTGCATGAATGAACTCAGCTTTCCTGTAGTGGGTAGATAGTAAGAGGCACACCAGCTGCCATTAGCAAGCAGCCCCTAAGGTCACTCTTCCTCTGGGGTATCTTGAGCAAAAGAAAAAAAAAAAGAAAAAGAAAAAGAAAGAAAAAAAAATCTCTTTTTATTCTTTCTGTATCTGATGCAACTCATTGCTCATAATAATAATATTTTAAAGTATACCGTCAACCATGCTTCACTTTGTTTTTCTTAACCAAAAAATGATGTGTTGCAGGGCTACTCAAGGTCTTGTTCAGGTCCAGGACTATAGAAAGTGTCAGCTAATGAAGATAAATTGATACCTCTACAAATTAAACATTTAATATTTTATATTCTTCATATAACTTCAAAATGTACTTCATCTAGGAAAATAGTAAAAAAACAAAACAGTCTATTTGATTGTATAGACTCTTTTTCATTATCTGCCTTCCTTTAATCATGCTTTTATATATAATTAGCTTAATTTGACAGGCAAACAGTTTCTAATATAGCTCATTAAAGTAAAAACAAGATTCAATTTTACTTAACTAATTTTTCGAATTTTATTTTATTAACAACGAACAGTATCACTCAAAGGAAATCCTTTTAACATCTAAGAAGGAACAATAAAATACCATCTGCTATTATAAATATATATTAGTTTATACCACACCTGGCTTTGTACTGTAAAAAAAAAAAAAAGGTTGAACTATGAGGCATGACCATTAAAAGTTTTCTTAGGGGCGCCTGGGTGGCACAGTCGGTTAAGCGTCCGACTTCAGCCAGGTCACGATCTCGCGGTCCGTGAGTTCGAGCCCCGTGTCAGGCTCTGGGCTGATGGCTCAGAGCCTGGAGCCTGTTTCCGATTCCGTGTCTCCCTCTCTCTCTGCCCCTCCCCTGTTCATGCTCTGTCTCTCTCTGTCCCAAAAATAAATAAACGTTGGGAAAAAAAAAATTAAATTAAAAAAAAAACGTTTTCTTAATCATTTACATAAAAAAGCAAATGGAAATATTCCTTAAAACAGTTTAATAGGATTTCTAATTCTGATTATACATTTATTCATCATTAGTGAATTTAAGACCTGAATAATTTAAATGTCTTTAAAATAACAGATTAATAAATAAATAAAAAATAATAATTAATACCTTTTGCAGTTGCTTTAAGATTTGAAAAGCATTATATAAGGTGATCTTAATATTTACTTTAACAGAGAACTAGTCTTCCTACCTACGGTTTCTTCTTAGGCCATTGGCTATTTACTAAATATATGCATCAGAATCACCTAGGGAGCTATTATAAAATACAGGTGCCAGAGCCCTGCTCTTGATTATTCTCATTCAGAATTGGGCTGGAATCCAGAAACAATATTTTGTTAAGTCTCCACCAAGTAATTCTAACCAGTCATCATTATCTAGTCAATTAGATAGAGATAGAGAATAGAGATAGAGAATCATGAGAAAAGTAGCACAGGAATACTAGATTCCAATAGAAAACTAATCTGGGTTATTGGTTTTTGCAAACAATCAATATATAATAAAATAATTCTTGAACAAACATAATTATGACAAAAATAGCATTTGATCAAACATTTCATCTCAGCAAGAGGAAAGAATTAACATTAAAGGAATATCACACTCATTTTTAGATATCAATATTCTATTTAAAGTTTCTGATAACCCCAACAAGAAAAAATAAAAATGTTAAAAGGTAAAACATTATTATGTAAAACTTGTACGAACTGATACACAAGGCAAGATTGAGGTATGTAATTGGAAACATTTTAAGAAAATTTCAAAGGCACAGTAAAGAGATTGCCAATGAAAAGTACGAAGATGCTAAATAAACAGAAATGAATCAAGTTCACAGATCATTCCATGAACTATAAGGTTCAGAGCTCATAGTTCATTCCATTTGCTTTGTCAAAAAACAAACTACCAGGGGTACCTGGGTGGCTTAATCAGTTAAGCGTCCGACTTTGGCTCAGGTCATGATCTCACGGTCCGTGAGTTCGAGCCCCAAATCAGGCTCTGTGTTGACAGCTCAGAGCCTGGAGCCTGTTTCGGATTCTGGGTCTCCCTCCCTCTCTCTGCCCCTCCCCTGATTGTGCTTTCTCTCTCAAAAATAAATAAATAAACATTAAAAAGTACTACCAATTTCAGACTGAATCTAATATGTAATGATATAAAGGGTTACTAAACAAGATAAAATAATTTCTTAATATTGGATATATTTGAACCGGACTGTTAGGATGAACATTTTCCGTGAAGGAAAAAATATTCCCCCCAAATTGGCATACCTGGTCAAACTGAAGATCTTCACCTCTTTGAAGAGATCTAGACAATGGCTTCTCCTACAGTTAAAAAGAAGTATAAGCACAAAATATTAGCAATCTTATATATGATAAGCAGATTCGTCGGTTGGTTTTGTTTTTGTTTTCATTTGTAATTAGATTTGATTAAACAAAGGTAAGACTCCCTCTTGCCCAGGGTCACATAATTAGCATTCAAGTCCCAGTAGTATGGCTCCAGAGCCAGATACCCTCCAAAGAGAGTGCCCATAAGTCACATGATTGGGAAGGGGGGGGGGGGGAGGTTGCCCACAGTAGACAGAAAAGAAATACTGGGAGATGATTCCTAGGTTTCCAGTCTGTGCATAGATGGAGGAATGGTGGTACCATCCTCTGAAAGTGGGAACACAATGAGAAGACAGTTTGGGTGGAAGGATAGATTTCAGTCATGTTGAGTTTTGAAGTCCCTATAAGCCATAAAAGAGAAGATGTTGACTAATAAGGGCTTGAAGAACACAGAACAGATTGGCCTGTGTATAGAAAGGAACCAAATTCATAAAACAAAGTCATTTACCTAAAAAAGAAAAAGTAAGAAGAGGGCCTAGATTTGAATTTTGAGAAATGCAAACAGTTAACGTTAATGTACTCAACCACATGAGATTATCAGTGGCTCCCTAAATTCCTTCAATTTAAAATGACCCATTTCTAAAAACAGAAACCTTTCTTACAATGTTCATGTGGAGAAATAATCAGGAATAAGAAAAACTTCAAACACAGTAGATCGCTGTATCAGTAAAGAAAACACAAACAAATACATATGGGAACATAATAAGGGTAGAAATTCAAACACTGGGGCAAAGATGGAAAATTTAACATATGGTGTTGGGACAGTCAGGTTGTCAGAAGGAAAAATTAAACAGGCTCATTACCCTAGTGAATCCTAAATGTTTTAAAAGTTTAAATATAAGAAATAAAATCACTAAAATCCTCGAAGACAAAGAAGTCCTAGATGATGGTAGTTTTGTGTGTTTTTTTTTAAACAAGCTTAGTCCTTTCTAAATATGAACAAAATGCAGAAGCAAAAAAGAAAAACAGCAAATTCAACCACATATAAATAAAAAATGAAAAAGTATATGGGTGGTAAAAAAAAAAGTGACAAGATAGGAAAAATATCTACAACAGATATTTAGACTAAGGTATAATTTCCTTAACATACAAAAAGTTCCTATAGATCAGTAGGGGGAAAAATCCAATAATCCAATAGAAAAAACGTACAAAGAATCAACAGATAGCTGACAAAAAGGAAATGTTTACAGCTCATACATATCTGTTCATATACTTAACCTCATTCACAAGAGCAAGACAAGTTAAAAACACAAAGAAATCCAATCTATTAGACTTCCAAAGACCTCCAAAAGTCTGAGCACGATGTGTTGAAGTTACCTACTACTGAACAGAACTCTCAAATAATGTCAATGTGTAAATGGGGAACAATCTCCTTAGAAAACTATCTGGCAATATTCGGCAAAGTTTTGAAATGTACACATCCTTTGACCCAGGAAAAATTTCACTTATAAGTATTTGTCTTATATAGTCACATATCTGCAAAATGATGTTCATAAAAGAATATTTGCTATAGCTTCATTTGCAAAAGCCAAGATTAGAAAAAAATAAAAGCCTACCTATATTAATATACATCTATAGAATATCAAGAAGACTTTTTTTTTTTAACATGAAATTTATTGTCAAATTGGTTTCCATACAACACCCAGGGCTCATCCCAACAGGTGCCCTCCTCAATACCCATCTCCCACCCCCCATCAACCCTCAGATTGTTCTCAGTTTTTAAGAGTCTCTTATGGTTTGGCTCCCTCCCTAACTTTTTTCCCTCCTTCCCCTCCCCCATGGTCTTCTGTTAAGTCCAAGAAGACTTTTAAAAGAATGGCAAAGCTCAGTATGTATTAACGGAATAATCTAGGTATAATGGGTGCATACCACTCACACATACATACACACACACACACACACACACACACACACACACACACACACGCTACTAAATAATATAGAATACCTCTTTAAAAAAATAAAGAAATACGTGTTTGCAAGTGGGAAAAGAAACTGGGACAGTTTGGATAAGGGGAGGGTTTGGGGCTGGGAGTAGAAAACTGCTACTACAGATTTTTGTACCATTGAACTTGCATACCACAGTAGCCAAGGGAAAAAACTACATAAAGAAAGACATAGTGTATTGACAGTGAAACAGAATAGTTTCATGAGGTGACCTTTGAGTATGGTTGCTTCCTCTTAATTTAAATGGTACCAGGAAAAGTTTCTGATTTAGTGTTGTGTCTTCCTTCAGCGCACAACAGTGTTGGAATCTTTTTTTTTTTCATTTGTTCTATTAATTTGTTTACTAAAAAAACAAATACTGAGTTCCTATTATGAGCAAGCAGCATCTGTGAACCAAAGAGGGCTCAGAGGACTCACTGTGGAAAGCTTAGACCCTTTACCCTTCAGCTACTGGGTCTGGGGGACAAAACTTATAGTAAAGTCCTCCAACCCTCTCTCACCTGAATGCCTACTCTTTCTTGCTTATATGAAGAGATGACCCAAAAGGGATCCCTCCAGATCACTGTCTAGAGTTAGTATAGAAAGACTGTCATCGGTACATAAAGTGGACTCCATCCAGTAGAAAACAAAGGAGTGAAGGAATGGGTTATGATGCGACCTTGCAATGAGTTGAGAGGAGGGTGAGCAAAGAAAATCCTAGACAGATAAAAATTTTGATGGGTACTGGACACGGTGATGATTAATTTTATGTCACAGGGTGCCCAGATATTTGGTTAAACATTTTCTGGGTGTGTCTGTGAGGATGTTTTGGGGAAGAGATTAATATTTGAATTGGCAGAGTGAACAACTGGTAGAGTGACCTGAAAGCAGGTAGACTGAGACTCCCTAATGTGAGTGGGCCTCATCCAATCAGTTGAAGGCCTGAGGAGCATGAATAGGTGGACTCTTCTGAGAGGAGTAAGAACTCCTCCTGCCTGCCTGCCCTGAGCTGGGACACCTCAAACTGAAACATGGGTTCGTCTCGGAGCAGCTTTCAGACTGGAACTTATACCAGCAGCTCCCCTCGGTCCTCAGCTTACCCACTCCAGATCTTGGGACTTCTCAGCCTCCAGAACCACATGAGCCAATTCCTTGTAATAAATTTCTTTTTAGACACATACACACCCTATTGCTTCTGTTTTTCTGGAGAAACTCATAAAAACATCTTTTCAGGTTTGATTTCCTCTTTGATCCAAGGAAAGAATATGTCCCAGGGGAGAAAAAGGTGTCCACATTTACAAAAGATATACAGAAGGACATTAACTAAGCAGTTAAAAATAAGAAGCAACATGGGGTGCCTGGGTGGCTCCGTCGGTTAAGCGTCTGACTTCGGCTCAGGTCATGATCTCACCGTTTGTGAGTTCGAGCCCCACGTCCAGCTCTGTGCTGACAGCTCAGAGCCTGGAGCCTGTTTCGGATTCTGTGTCTCCCTCTCTCTCTGCCCCTCCCCCGCTCACACTCTGTCTCTCAATAATAAATAAATGTTTAAAAAAAATTTTTAAAAATAAGAAGCAACATCAAAGTACAACAAATTCGAGTAAAAAAAATCATGGTGTAGCTACACATTAGAGTATCACACAGAGGTAGAAATAAACTTGTAGACTGGGAAAATATTCTCAGTGTATTAATATAAATTAGAGAATAACAGATACAATACACTTATAAATGGATAAAATGTATACATGGTGGTATATATATATATATATATATATATATATATATATACACACACATTTAAAGCTCTAGAAATATATATACCATACAGCAGTAATAAGAAAAAGAATAACATTGTGTATATAAACCATAATTTCTTTATCCATTCATGATGTTAAATGAAATAAGCCATACAGAAAAAGACAGATACCATATGTTTTCACTCTTATGTGGATTCTGAGAAACTTAACAGAAACCCATGGGGGAGGGGAAGGGGAAAAAAAAAAAAAAAAAAAAGAGGTTAGTGTGGGAGAGAGCCAAAGCATAAGAGACTCTTAAAAACTGAGCACCTGAGGGGCGCCTGGGTGGCTCAGTCAGTTGAGCGTCCGACTTCGGTTCAGGTCATGATCTCACAGTCTGTGGGTTCGAGCCCCGCATCGGGCTCTGTGCTGACAGCTCAGAGCCTGGAGCCTGTTTCAGATTCTGTGTCTCCCTCTTTCTCTGACCCTCCCCTGTTCATGCTCTCTCTCTCGGTCTCAAAAATAAATAAATGTTAAAAAAAAATTAAAAAAAAAAAAAAAACAAAAAAAAACCCTGAGCACCTGAATTCCATGGCAATTTAGTTTCTCAAAGGGATAGATTTTTTTTTACATGTCCTTGGCACTTGGGCCTTCGAAGGATAAGCACACTTGGGTAGTTATCTTGCAGAACAAGTTTTGTATTTCTTAAACCAAGCTACCTATCATTTACAAGCAATATGATTCGGCACAGCAATATATATGCCCAATTGGCTCTAAAATTGAAGGAAAACACTAAGTCCCATAGCAAGTTCCATAGAACACTGTTTCTGAAAGGATCTACAAGTTTGAAAAAATAGTGAGCCAAAGGGACTTTACTCTCCTAATGTGAACTATTTATTTAAGATGAGGGGTTGGGGGTGACAATAAGCAGCTTCTTTTCACTCATTTGATCCCCTGTTCTATAAGTCTAAAGGTCTTCGGTAGTATTTTGAGGACTGCTGGTCGAAGTCGTTTATTACTCACAGAGCATGTTTATGCAATAGAGTAATGGCCAAGCCGAATAAAAGAGAGAAGTAAGCTTTTTAGAAACACTTACAGTGTTGTTTTACATGTAACATAATTTATTTCTCAATAAACTCACGCTCCCTCAAAGATTTCTACAGATTTGACATCCTCACTGAGCTTTCCCTAAAAGGAAATGGAGGTGGACTATTTTTCCATAATAAGAACTCAGAAATGATTTTTGAATGTAAAAGGATACTCATGTTACCATAAGTACAAAAATATAAGTGTGCTGCACTAAATACAAATTACTAATCAAGAACTCTGTACTAACCTCTCAATTTAATTACAGTGTGATTGAGGATGCCCTCATCATCGCTCAAGCAGTTGTAGTGTCTTTCAATATGAGATTTTGAAACAATGAACCATTTAACAATGTTTACAGTATATCACCCGTTATAACAACTAAAAAGAACAGAAATTACTTTCTATATTCCCATATACATGCATGCAAAACTTTTGCACAAGAACATTTACCATGGCTTTTTTTTTCCACAGTAGCCCCAAATCTGGGTAACTACCTATCAATAGAGACTAGTAAAAAAAAAATTATGGTACATTCTTTTATTATACTAATATTCAACTACCAAAAAGAATGAGACAAATTTATATGAGCTAACATAGAACAATCTCTAATTTATACTGTTAAAAATATCTAAGAACTAAAAAAAAAAAATACACACACACACATATATACAAGCAACATGATTCTGCTTGTTGATATATGTTGAGATATATATATATATATATATATATATATATATATATATATATATATGTATATATATAAAATCTCCCATTTGTGCTTAACAAAAAAAGCGGCAGGTGCTACAGACATGGAAAATGATGGACTAAAACCTGGAGACAGTGTTTATCTTGATCCAGAGTAGAAGAATCATTACTTTCATTATGCAAAATTTAGAACTATTTCCACTTATGTCATTATTTCACAATAATATAAAAACTAATAATGATCCTAAGGCTCATCTTCCTTTATGTTCTAATTTGATTCTTCAACTAGGCTATGTATAGAGTACCAAGAGCAACATGTAGCTTCCAGGAAAATCAAGGGTGTTTACTGAAAAGACTTTGGTAGCATAACAAGGATACTGCAACAGCTCACTAATCTGCAACTAAACAGAGCACGGTGAACACACACACACACACACACAGCCTCCATTCTCTCCGAAAACTAATCAAGACAGCAGTAAAAGAATTTTACAAGACTTAAAAACCAAAAGGGCAGCGAGAATGGGAGAGGAGGTAAAGAGCAGACGGAAATGCCCAACTAACACATCCCACCCCAGTAAGAGCGAGTCCTCAGTAGGCAAGGGGAAGTCAGATGGCTATGCATCCATGCAGCCATCACTCATTCACTGAAATTATTTACTGAGTGTGCAGTACGCCAAGCTCTGGAGACACAACCATGAGCAAACGGGAAAACAATCCCCGTCCTCACAAAGCCAAAAATCTAACGAGGGAGCAACTAAAATATCTATTATCTTAGACAGATTTCGAGATAGGAGGCTGCGATGGGCGTTGAGATTTTAGATAGAAGGATGACTGAGGAGATGACATTTCAGTCACAGCAGGAGGAAAGTGAGTGAGTGAGCTTGCCACACAGAGCAAAGGGAAGATAATCCAGTCAATACTTTGCAACTCCCAAAGGTTTTGGAGAACTTCAGGACTCTGAAAGTGGGAGTAAAGGTGAAGTTAAAAACAAGAGGGCTGGTTGGAGGATTAAGAAAGACTGAGCACCCTCCCCCCTCTTCATTCCCTTCACCGGCTCTGCCCAGCAGGATGACCATCCTCCCTCCACCTTTCCACAGAGGGGCTGTCCTTTTTGGGAGAGAGCAAAACAGAAATGCCGACTGGTGGATGCTATAGTTGAAGACAAGGTATCACACTGAAGACAAGCAGCTCCAGTAAAAATTTATATACCAAATATCAGAAACACTATCTTCTGCCTCTAGGTCCCCAGAACATTAACGACTATGTCTAAACCCTGCCATTTGGGGTACTGGACTCTGACAAACCCCAGAAAAACATCTGACATTGACGATGCATTCAGATGATTACACACCGAAGACCACAGTCCAAAAGGCCCCTCCCAGTACACAGGGCTTCCAGTCTGTTTAGTGCCTCAGTTGTAAAGCACAACATGTTACAACAGACATACATGTTAGGAGAAGGCAAAACTTTTGGAGGAAACAGATCACACGGGGAGAAAAAACTTCAAAATATACATACATAGATTACATATATGTATTTAATGTTCTCAAAAAACAGCAAAAATTGCAGAGTTGTAAAAATGCTGGGCCTAAACCAGATACATAAAGTCTAGATGAGAGGTGGTTGGTGAAAGCCTTTTTTTCTTATCTTTTTATCTAGTCACCGGCCATCTAAACGATTAACAGAGAAGGTGGAATGTACCTGGATCATTAGCCAGGATTGATCCACTTCCTTTTAGGCAGAAAGAGACCTAAGGTATTGAATTGTAATTTGCAAGCTGCAATTTCAATTAGTGATTGCCCTTCCTTCCCCAATCTTCCCCCTAAAATGAAAATAAAGTTGTGGCTAAAAATCAAGCTCCGCTAATCTTCGAATCTTTGGTCTCTTTATTTTATTATGGCTTCTAATATGAGAATGAAAAGGCCAGCATTCTCATTTTAGTGGTAGATTAATTCTTTTGGCAAAATCCATTCACATACATGCATCCAAGTTTTTATGTAACTTACTATCAGACTGACCATGAGACATGCTAGTCTCCTTTTATGTAACAATCCATGGATTACTAGTTTCTTTAAAGTGAGTGACCCTGCAAGAGTTTCATTCAAGAACTCAAGAGAGTCATCTTGGATGGTTGTTTATTGCCAAAAAACACACTGGACAAATTTCAAAAGGAACGAAATCGCAATAAACAAATCTGAAGCTGTAACACAAACACTGTCACAGTATTGGATTAAATGTATCGCTGTCTCATCTTGATGCTAGGTAGCATTCGTCCTTAGCTACTACAGCCCACAACACTGGGGGTTTTCCTGGTATGTCAGGAAGAGTAAGTAGCAGGGAATACGTCTTCTAACTACAATGGTGGGGTAGAAACATCTATTTTGAGGAATCCTCACCACTCTTCCCCAAATTTTATCATCTCAGATTATATAGCAGATGTCTCTGAAATTAGCTACTAAATTACAGAATAAAATATAGTCAGTATCAGACTATTCTGAAAGAACTATTAAAAGCTCTGGCTGGAACAATGACATTATGTTTTGTTAGAAGAACAAAGGGCACCCCACAACAATGTCTTTTAAGGCTAAGGGCAACTTAAAATACAAATCTTTACTAAGCATTTACCATCACAGATGGAGCTGGAGACGGAAAGGCCAGTGAGACCCGGCTCATGGTATCAAGTGGGTCACATCAGAGGAGATAAACATGTGAGCAATTAAAAGATGACAATATCAGAATCTAGGAGCATGAAAAATTATTATGATAAAGCAGAGATTCGTACAGCTTGAAGACGATCACTATGTAAGAGGGGAACACGTGGGAAGTTTAGAAGGACGAGTAGAGGCTTAAAATACAGAAGGGCTAATAGTATTTTCGATTGAGAGAAAAAAAACACACCAGGACAAAAGAACACACAGAGGATACATGAAGTGTCATAGCATACGTCAGGATAGGAGAATCATGAGACATTATACAAACCATAACAAGACTATGAAGAGGTTGGAATGGCCCACCAAGAACTTGAATTCATTCCATAGCAATGAAAAGTGAGCAAGGTTTTTAAAGGGAAAAGGTGATAATATTTATGTTTTGGATGAAGCAAAGTCTGGTGAGAAGAAAAAAAAATGGCAAGGTGATAAACCACTTATCTACTGGTTACTGCAATGATCTAGAATGCATGAACTTGACCCTGAGCTAGGAAAGGGACAATGGCATTGGAAGAAAAAGGAAGGAGGAAGATATATAAGTTACTACTTTATAAACTCAGTCAAATTAGGCAACTTCACTTTCAAGGCTTTTACTTTCAAGAACTTTGTATTTCAAAATTAAAATTCCTGTAAGAATAATATTTGAGATCCAGCAGGACCACACCACATGTTGTTATTTATGAAATATTTTATAAAACAGGTAAAGTGTTTTAAAAAAAAAAAAACATATGAATTTAAAGTTGCTGAAGCCAGGGGTATCTGGCTGGCTCAGTTGGTAGAAGGTACGACTCTTGATATCAGGGTTATGAGTTCCAGCTCCACTCAGGAGTAGAGATTACTTAAAAAATAAAATCTTGAAAGAAAGAGAAGAAAAGAAAAGAAAGAAAAAATAAAGTTGCTGAAGCCAGGCAATGGGTTCCAAGGGTTCACTACACTATAATCCCTACTTTTATACAAACTTGAAATTCTTCATAAACATTTTTCTCTTTTCAGGTTTATTCAGATAGAACTGACAAACGCAAGTGTAACGTATTTAAAGTGTACAATGTGGGGCAACTGTGTGGCTCAGTGCATTAAGTCTGACTCTTGGTTTTGGCTCAGGTCATGATCTCATGGTTTCATGGGTTCAAGACCCGCATCAGGCTCCACATAGACAGTGTGAAGTCTGCTTGGGAGTCTCTGTCTCCCTCTCTCTCTCTGCCCCTCCCCACTTGTGCTGCCTCTCTCTCTCTCTCTCTCTCAAAATAAATAAATAAACTTAAAAAAGTGTACATTGTGATGATTTGATGTATGTACACACTGTGGAAGGATTCCCACCACTGACTTGATTAACATGTCCATCATTTTATATATCTACCCGATCTCCACCCCCTCCTTTTTTGGTGAGACCACATAAGTTCTACCCTTAGGAAACTTCAATTTTATAAAACAGTAGTATCAACTAGTCACCATGATCCATAAACTTTTTGTAATGTGTATCTTTTAAAAAGTGACTCCCTTTCTTACTGTATGCTGGCTAAGCAGGCTAGTATAGCACATGATCACGTAATGAACAGACCACTGATGAAGAAAATAACACTTTATAGATTAAGCACATTTATAATCCAACCTCATAACCATTAACTCATATCTACAAGTCCTTGTAATCTTATTTTTAAGGCAGAACTTCACACACATGCTCTAAAATATACACGCACTGATAAAAACAAAATCATTATTTTGTTACATAGGAAGCAACTATGGAAGGATTTAATGTATGTTTTAAAACATACATTTTGGCTAATGATCTTTTACATATTATTATTTATTAGACCTCATATACATTTGTGCATAGATGCTTTCTTCACAGTTTTTTTCCTACTTAGTGACAGCAAGAAACTGCTCACAGGCATGCACGTACCCACCCACATACCTTCGCAATCTTAGCAACGTGAGGTCCAACAATTCACTAAGAAAATGAACACATAACAATACTTCCAATTTCCCACCTTTCTTAGGTCACCGCCTATTCTCTCTTCTGTTCCTTTCCTCCCTTCCTTCCTTCCCAGGAAGTACAGCAGAATGAGTAAGCTTACAGGCTTTCAAGCCATTAGTGTGCCTAACTCCTCATTCTGGCTTTGAGCTTCGGAGAAGTAACAAACCCTCTGGGGTCTCAAATCACTGGTGAATACTGAGCCCTAACCCAGCTGTATAAGGAATAAATACATTTCAGCTGTTACATCCCCTACCTTTATCTTCATTGTGATCATCTCGCTTCTAACCTACACTGGGATCTTGATACATTACACATTCAGCCCCTTCAAACTCCGGAAGTTATTTCCTACAGTTGTATCACCCTACTAAAATTGTTCTCAGACTGCTTAATTCCTAGGTCCAATAACTTCTCTCAGTGTTCCTTGTACTCTGTCTCTCTATATCATTTGACAATAATAATGCCATTGCACATACTCTTTTCCTTGACATTGTAATCTGCTCTTTTGGCTTTATCACCCTAACGTAGATGATGCCAAAAATCTCTATTTCTGGTCCCCATCTCTGGTCACCAACAAAGAATTCCCAGGTACCAATCAAATCCACATTGTTTAGATTGCCAGGATCTTGACCTTACCATACACAAAAGAAAAATTATCTCATTCCCCTTTTCTACCCCCATAATATTCTCATGTTCTTTACCTAACATCATCTCTCCTAACACTTCAAAGAACTTTTAACCTTTACTTTCATTCAAAAACATCTACTCCTATTTAACTGCCAACTCCTACTGATTTCATCATTTACCTTACTTTCCTCTGCAACCACTGCCATTGTTAATGCTCTAGTTCAAGACTCTTTTCATTCCAGCCTGAATTATATACAACAGCTAAATAGTAGTCTCTGCCTTTAAAGATTTTAAAGTAATCTCTCCACCCAACGAGGGGCTCAGACTCACAACCCCAAGATCAAGAGTTGCGTGCTCTACCGACTGAGCCAGCCAGGCCCCCCTTAACTCTCCGCCTTCAATCTCTTCTCTCTCCTAGGGTCCAACGACTGAATTATCTATCGCAACAACCTTCACCACTCTCTAGAATCTCACTCAAACATTTGCTTTCAGTCTTTCTCTTCCTTCCTCCTTACCATAAGCTCTAATCACATGGAGCTTCCCACACTGTTTAAGTATGCTTCATGCACTATATGTCTAAAAATAAATTTACTGGTTTATTGTAACTTTGGTGACTGCCATATCATCAACTTGCAGAATATTCTAGGTTCTCCTTTATTTGCTCTTATCTGTCTCAACAATTCCCACTTGGTGAAATCCATTTTTGTTCTTTGGTAACCCGCAGTAACACATTAAGGTGGATTCTAAAGTCATTACGGCTTTCTAGATCACAACTTGACTAGCCTATCCCTTAATTCTCTTTTAAAGACTATTTTTTTAAAGCAGTTTCCTGTTCACAGCAAAACTGAGTGGAAGGGACAGATTTCCCATACACCCCATTCCACACTTGCACAGTCTCCCCACCAGAGTATTACATTTGTTACTAGTGACGTACCCAGGGTGACACTTCCTAATCATCCAAATTCCATAACCTACATGACAGAGCACTCTTGGTGTTGTGCATTCTGTGGCTATGGACAATGTACGATGACATGCATCCAGCACTGTAGTATCACACAGCGTACTTTCACTGCCCTAAAAATCCTCTGTGTTGTGCCTTTTTGCTCCTCCACCCACAATCCCTGGCCCCCCTGGTCTTTTTACTGTCTCCCTAAATTTTGCCTTTTGAAGGATGTCATATAGTTGGAACTATATAGTATGTAGCCTTTTCAGATTGGCTTCCTTTAATTTTTTTTTTCAAGTACATTATTTCCTTTGGAAATTTTGTTATTAGAATGGTTAATACAAAAGTCAAGAAAATATTTCAGATTTATAGGTCAGCTCTACTCACCAAGGGTTCAGCCATTACAACTTCAATTTTCTTTTCAGCTTGAACAGCAAATTCTGCAAAGAGGCTCTTGATGACATATTCACCAGGCTTGACATCTGGGTCAATCGTAATGCTTGACATGATGATATTCTTTTTTCCCAAAGTGGAATGAAAGTTGGAAGAAGCACAGTACTTATTCACTTTGCTGACTGGTGCTGAAGCTAAAAACAAAAGAAACAAAAGAACTCTACTTTAATTATCAACACAATGAGACCTACCACAACCACCCTATTTAATATACACTCTGCCCCTAAAACCCATCCAGATCTCCCCATCTGGATTATCATGCTCTATTTTTGTCTATTACACTTGCTACATTCGAACAAATGGCCCAACTATAATTTAGTTATGTGTTATTTATTATGTACTGTTTTTCTCTTGACCCTACCAATGTGAATTTCATAAGAACAGGGTTTTTCTTTTGTCTTTTTTGTTCATTGATGAATCCCAGAACAAGAACTCAGAACAATGCCTAGCATATACTGGGTACAATAAATATGCACTGAATGAATGAATGAATTCTAAACACCGTTGTGAGCAATGAAGGAAATAAAACAGATGTGATTAAATGAGACAGGGATCGATTAGGGCACTGATAGATACTATCATGGAAAGCACGCCCAGGAAAGGCCTCACCGGCGTGCCTGGGTGGCTCAGTCAGTTAAGTGACGGCCTTTGGCTCAGGTCATGATCTCCTGGTTCATGAGTTCAAGCCCTGCATCAGGCTTCACGCTGACCGCGTACAGCCTGCTTGGGATTCTCCACCCCCACCCCCACCTCTCCCCCACTTAGGCATGCTCACTCTCCTCTCGCTCTCAAAAAACTGATAAACCTAAAAAAAAAAAAAAAAAAAAAAAAAAAAAAAAGGAAAGCCCTCATTGAAGAAGCAACATTTGAACTCAGATCTAGATGATGAAAAAGAGGCAGCAAGGCAAAGCACCAGGAAAAGTGCTAACTTGAGTGTGTATGTTTGATAAACAAAAAGAAGACCAGTGTGGCGGGAACTCAAAGGATGCCTGGAAGCAGAGGTGAAGGGCAATCTGAGATGAGGTCAAAATCATTAGTCAGGGACTTAGAACTTTGTAGGAAAGTCAGATTTTATTCTAAATGAAATTAAAATTCAATGGAAAGTATTAACTTGGGAGGGATAGGACCCGGCTTCTCTTAAAAGATCTCTCTGGCTCCTCTGGAGAATGGACTGGAAGAGGGCAGAGGCAGAATCAGGGAAGCCACCACACAGATCCAGCCGAGATGATCCCGGCTCGGACTAAGAGGATGAAAGAGCACAGGAGAGAAGGAAAGGACTTCCCATCTATCATATGTTAGTGAATTTGGCATCAAGGTGAAAGAATGGCATTAACAGTGACTTGTAGGATTTTTATTAGAATCATTCAGAGGGCGGTGGTGCCGTTTGCTCAGATAGGGCTGTCCCAGTGCCTGGCAAACAGTCCGCTGCACCAGCTGTGGCACACAAAGAGCACTACTGACTGCTACATGCTTTTTATCTATACAGGTTTTGTTCTCTTGACTGCCTGGGCGATCTACCCGGCTTCATATCTACAGTTTATCCGGTCACCTTGCTCTTCCAGCCACCTGCATAATACAGACCCTTCCAGCCTCGAACTTCAGCTTATGTCATCCTCTGTGGCCTAGAGTATTCACTGAAAAACCTGCAAGCTGGTACTTCTCTACCTTGACCTGACCTCTAGGTAATACTCTTACGTGTGCTGTCGCAAAAGCAAACCCTACCTTGCAAAGGGAAGAACACAATTATTCAAATGCTGAATTCCTAGGTGTGTGTGCATAACTATGGGACAGTAAGTTTATTCTCTGGGTGGTTCGGTCACTTTAGCATCTGACTTCAGCTCAGATCATGATCTCGTGGTTCGTGAGTTCGAGCCCCATGTCAGGCTCTGTGCTGACAGCTCAGAGCCTGGGGCCTGCTTCGGATTCTGTATCTCCCTCTTTCTCTGCCCCTACTCCCCTGCTCACTCTCTGTCTCTTTCTCTTAAAAATAAATAAAGATTAAAAAACTTATTATAAATATATACTCTCCAAACTCACAAATTGTTCTGTTAAAAAAAAAAAAACAAACTTACTCTACCAAACATAGTGTGCCAAGATATATAAAAGTGACCTGTGATAACTCCAAAAGAATGTTCTAGAAAGCAATATAGAGTCAGGTTACAGCAGTTACTTCAGAAAAAATAACTGCAAATTAAGAAAAAAATATTTTTGAAAGACAGAATTTCCAAACACTTGGCTTCTGTTCATGCCCTAGTTATTATCTTTATTTATTTACTTACTTTCCCCACAAAAGAGACGTTTTTCCTCCAAGATTAAAAATCAGTCCCATGTGATGCTTATATATTAAAAAGTAAAGAATATTACAAATTTTTAATACTGCACTTAAAACTAAATTATCTTTGTGTCACATCAAATTAAAATATAATATGCATTGTAATCTAGAACTAAAATTATATAATAAGAACAATTCAAAACAAAAATTCACAGTCCTTTGAACACAGTACACACTATTTATTTTAAACAATGACCTGTTTGTTTACTCTGCTTCATGATCCAACATTGTGTATTATAAAGAAGAGGCTCTGTTAACAAACGTTATTGTGAAAAATGGTGATCTTAAAAGAAATCATTTTGGATCATTAAGAGTACTCTATATTTTATATCCATGTTATGTTGGAAAACTTTAGGTAATCATAAAATAGTAAAAATCAAACAAAAACCAACAACAACAATAAAAAACTACTCAGAGAGTTTCCTGAAGTTTAATTTACATTTTAAACATAAAAACAAAAACATTTTCAAGATTTTGACTTAAAGTAGTTGTTACAGGATATATCTTTTTTTTTTAAGATTTGTAAGTCTCAAAATAAGATTCATAAGATCATAAAAGAGTTACAAAGTTTTTTTTGTCTTTAACTTTACAATAAATGTAACCAAAGAATCAGCCTTGTAATTAATGGGCCTGGTACTTAATTTCTAGACTTTGATGAAGTATAAACTTCTTAAATGACATTATTTGAATAGTTTCTTTAAAAAAGAAAAAAAAAACTTTAATTAAAATAACTTCTCACATTTTACTTTGTTATACTTCCTAAAAAGCATAAACATAAATTAAGCATAAATGAACATCACTAGATATCAAAACTGCATATTTTAAGAAATTTGCCAATAAAGCCAAAAATTTTAGGAATATCTGTACTTATCTTCTATTCTGTTCCAAATATCTGCACTAGCTTCCAAAATAAAAATATTTCAAGTTTGACAAAAAATCCAATGTTTATGAAAAATGTTTTAAAATCAAATTAATTTCAATTATATTTCTTAATAAGTATTCATGAATATTTGTTGAATTAATTAATACCCAGATCTACTGACTGAAATTCCAGGCCGCAAAACACTCTAATGTTGATATGACGGGACCGGCAAAATAAATTATAATCTAATAAACAGAACGTTCTATAGACCACTGAAATGACATCATCAAAAGTACTGAATGGGGGTGTGCCTGGGTGACTTGGTTGAGCACCCAACTCTTGATTTCAGCTCAGGTCACAATCCCAGAGTCATGGGATTGAGCCCCACATCGGGCTCTGCACTGAACGTAGAGCCTGCTTAAGATTCTCTCTCTGCCCCTCTCTTCTCCTTCCCCACTTGTTCTCTTTCTCTCTCAACAACAAAAAAAAAACCAACAACAAAACAACAAAAACCTGAATGGCACAGGAAAACACTCAACATACAGAGTTGAGTGCAAAAAAGGTCGTAAGACAGTATATAAAACCAAAATAAAATAAAAAGGCAGAAAGAATATTTGCAGCATAGAACAAACACAGAGTTCATCACTTTTATCTCCATCTACAAAGCTCTAATGGCGTCAGCTGGAAGAAGACCCTCACCCCCAAACCAAAAACTATAGACAAAAGATATGAACAAACAAGTTACAATATTTAATCTCACTAATACTTTTTTAAACAAGTAAAAATTAGATGACACTTAGCAAAGTGGTTTCCCAGCCCACCAGTTTGTGTTTCACTAATGTTTCACCTTTGGTAAAGATGTGTGAATTTCTCTCCTATTTTGCTAACGGAGAAGAAACAGAGGTGATTGCTGCAGGCAAGGTGAAAAGACCAGTTTCCACATAACTAGATTAACTTGATACCCCGACTGCTTGAGTTAAATATTTCATAATGTAAAACAATAATATTTCCCTACATGTTACCATAAAATTTTGAAAAATTTATGTAAGCTTATGAGAGAATGAAGACATAACCGTTAGAGCGTAATTCGTAACACAATGTAGGCACTGAATTACAAATTGTAGAAACCCAATGTCATATCAAACATCCTTGGAATATAAATCTACTAAACTCTAACTGCTAATAATAAGAATAAAGCCACGACCTGAATAATTAAAATATAGCAATAGAAGCTAGCATGCCTATTCTTTCTTTTAGATAAAGCGCAAATAAAAAAATAAATATGGCATTTTTGGACAGCTTATTCTATATAGCACTGCACTAGCATATTTACTAAAACAATTCTTTTTTTCATGTTAAGACTCCTATACCCTTGTAAAATAAACTTAAATTCAGGCAAAGAGAGCAGACAAGCCTTAATGGGAGACATGTTTGGTTTTGTTACTTGATAGCAGCAATTCTCAACCTTTTTTTTTTTTTTTTAACCTGCCTCCACTGTGCTCTAATGCACAGCACTCTAAACAGTAACATGACTCAAAATACAGAGTGATTCTCAACAACTGGGATGGTTCCAACAGGGATAGGTTGGGGCGGGTAGATGTAGTTTAAAAAGATCCCAGTGGAGTCTGTGAAAAAATACCTATAGCACCCTTATCCCAAGAACAGGTCTTTAGGCGTAAAAATTCCTACTTTAGTCACAATCTTTTATTTGCATGTGCATACATTCATGTATAGAAATGCAGAAATATAACAAAGTTTTGTACAACTGCTTACTATTATTACTTACACTGGCCAACAATAAAAATTTTGATGATCACCCACCACGCCCGGCAAAAAAAAAAAAAAAAGTATCATGCAAATGGCATTGGAACAAGAACAAATATAAAAAACAGCTCTGTTGGGGCGCCTGGGTGGCGCAGTCGGTGAAGCGTCCGACTTCAGCCAGGTCACGATCTCGCGGTCCGTGAGTTCGAGCCCCGCGTCAGGCTCTGGGCTGATGGCTCGGAGCCTGGAGCCTGTTTCAGATTCTGTGTCTCCCTCTCTCTCTGCCCCTCCCCCATTCATGCTCTGTCTCTCTCTGTCCCAAAAATAAATAAAAAACGTTGAAAAAAAAATTTTAAAAAAACAGCTCTGAATTTAAAAAGCAAGACCAAAATTCTAGTTTAAAAAAGCAAGTCTACCCCAACAAGTTCTTTTGTGGATATCAACAAGCTGATTCTAAAGTTTATATGGAGAGGCAAATGACCCAGCATAGCCAACACAATACTGAAAGAGAACAAAACTGGAGAACTTACACTGCCTGACTTCAAGACTCACTTTAAAGCTACAGTAATAGAGACAATGTGGTACTGGTGGAAAAAAAAAAAAAAAAAAAAAAAAAGATCAGAGGAATAGGACAGAGAACCCAGGAATAGACCCACAAATGATCTTTGACAAAGAAGCAAAGGCAATCAATGGGAAAAGGAGGTTTTTCCACAAATGGTGCTGGAATAACTGGAAATCCACAGGCAGAAGAAAAAGAAAGAGGAGAAGGAAGAAGAATCCTCTAAACACAGAACTGACACCTTTCACAGAAATTAACTCAAAATGGATTATAGATTTAAAAATGAAATGGAAAACTATAGAATTCCCAGAACATAATATAGGAGAAAAGCCAGGTATTCTTGGGTTTGGCAATGACTTTTTAGATATAACACCAAAATAGAAGCCACGAAAGAAAATTTGATAAATTGAGCTTTATAAAATTAATAACTTCAGCTCTACAAATGACACTATAAAGAGAATGAAAAGACAAGGCACAGATTGGGAGAAAATCTTTATAAAACACATCTGATAAAGGACTGCCATCCAAAATATATAAAGAATTCTTGGGGTGCCTGTGTGGCTCAGTCAGTTGGGCAACCGACTTTGGCTCAAAACACCGTCTCACAGTTCATGAGTTCGAGGCCCGTGTTGGGCTCTGGGCTGTCACCACAGACAGCCCACTTCAGATCTTCTGTCCCCCTCTCTCTGCCCCTCCGCTGCTCACTCTCTCTCAAAAATAATTAAACATTAAAAAAAATTCTCTTACAGGCACCTGAGTGGCTCAGTCGGTTAAGCGTCCAATTTCAGCTCAAGTCATGATCTCATGGTTCATGAGTTCGAGCCCCGCATTGGACTATGGGCTGACAGCTCAGAGCCTGGAGCCTGCTTTGGATGCTGTGTCTCCCTCACTCTCTGCCCCACTCCACTCATACTCTGTCTCTCTCTCAAAAATAAATAAAATATTTCAAGGGCGCCTGGGTGGCTCAGTCAGTTGAGCGTCTGACTTCGGCTCAGGTCATGATCTCGTGATCTGTGAGTTCAAGCCCAGCATCGGGCTCTGCGCTGACAGCTCAGAGCCTGAAGCCTCATTCAGATTCTGTGTCTCCCTCTCTCTCTGCCCCTACCCTGCTGTCTCTTTCTCTCAAAATATAAACAAACATTAATTAATAAATAAATAAAATATTTTTAAAAATAAAAAAACAAAAAAATAAAAAATTCTCTTAAAAAAAGAATTCTTAAAAGTCAAAAAGAAAATAACCCAATTAGGAGTGCCTGGGTGGCTCAGTTGGTTAAGTAAGCATCTGACTACGGCTCAGGTCATGATCTCACAGTTCAGGAGTTCGATCCCCGTGTCAGGCTCTGTGCTGACAGCTCGGAGCCTGGAGCCTGCTTCCGA
This sequence comes from Puma concolor, assembly GCF_028749965.1. Lineage (NCBI taxonomy): Eukaryota > Metazoa > Chordata > Mammalia > Carnivora > Felidae > Puma > Puma concolor. The sequence goes on along the minus strand of NC_141670.1, from coordinate 166,330,861 downwards.
TTCTGTGTCCCTCTCTCTCTCTGCTCCTCCCCTGCTCACACGCTGTCTCTCTCTCAAAAATAAATAAAGATTTAAAAAAGAAAAAGAAGAAAAAGAAAAGAACCCAATTAAAAAATAGGACAAATGTCTGCACAGACCCCTCCACAAAGAAGATGTACAGATGACAAACAAGCATATTAAAAGATGCTCCGTATGACAGGTCTTCAGGGAAATGCAAATTAAAACAACACTGACCCACCACTGTACACGTACTAGGATGGCCAAAAAACCCAGAACGCTGACACACCGAATGCTGGTGAGAGTGCGGGGCAACAAGAACTCTCATTCATCGTTGGCGGAAATATACAAAACGATACAGGCACTCTGGAAGACGGTTTAGAGGTTTCTTACAAAAATAAACATACTCTTACCAGATGACCCAGCAACCATGCTTATTGGTATTTACCTAAAGGAGTTACAAATCCACACAAAAACCTGTATAGGGAAGTTCATAGCAGCTTTATTCCTAAATGCCAAAACTTGGAAGCAACCAAGATGACCTTCAGCAGGTGAAGGTTTCAAAAATAAACTGTGGTGCGTCCAGACAAGGGAATAGTATTCAGTGCTAAAACAGAACGAATGATCAAGCCAAGAAAAGACTTTAGAGGAAACCAAAATGCATATTATTGAGAGAAGCCAGTATGAAAAAGTACATGGTATATGATTCCAACTATATGACATTAAGGAGAAGGCAAAAGTATGGAAGCAGGAAAAAGATGCATGATTGCCAAGGGTCAGAGGCAGAGGCGGACAGGGGAGCGCAGGGAATAGGGGAGCACAGGTGATTTTGAGGGCCCTGAAACTATTCTGTATGAAATTGTAATGATGGGAACATGTCCTTATATTTGTCAAAACCCAAAGAATATACAACACAAGGAGTGAACCCTAATGTAAACTATGGATTTGGGGAGATTACCATGTGTCAAATAGGTTCATCACTTATAACAACTGTATCACATTAATATAAAATGTTAATAAGGGAAACTCGGGGCAGGATAAGGGGGTGCATGGGAACTGTTTGTACTTTCTCCTCAAATTTTCTGTAATTTGACACTGCTCTAAAAAATAAAGTCTGTGAATTCTTAACAATTCAAAAAGAAAGAAAGAAAAGCCCATTCTATCCCTGTCAGCCAGAACCAAAGATGCCTGGGAAGAGTCAAAATAAACAACAGCTCAAGCTAAAGTTTAAAACAATAATGTACTTGGATCAAGCTCAGAGAAAGGAAACAGATTATAAGTCAATTAAAAATAAAATGTCAAAAACACAAATCAGGTTCCACGGTAGACTGAAAGTAGAAACAAAGCTAGCAAAATCAATATTAGGGAATAATAGCAAATTTCAACTTTTGGTGAGGCCAGTCAGGTTGGTATAACCTCTCAACAAACTATCCAGCGAAAAACTGCACATTTGGAAGCAACTGTATCTGAAAAGGACATAAGGAAATACAAATGATATGTATGCTGTGAGTATTGAAAGGTACAACATGAAGACATCATTTGATGACTTCAGTGAACACACACAGTTTGTTATCAAGGTGAGATGACCTCAAAATTTCTTCATAAATGAAGGACACTCATACCAGACACTGTTTATTTCTGATGGAAATGAAACAGTATTTAATACTTTATTAAGGTATTTTTCATATTTGTTCCTTTTATTTTATTAATTTTTTAAATTTTAATCCCAGTATAGTTAACATACAGTGTTAGTTTAGGTGTACAATATATTGATTTAATGGAATTCTATCGATTACTCAGTGCTCATCATGGTTAAGAGTACTTTTAATCCCCTTCACCTCTTTCACCCCCTGCCCCCAGCTCCCCTCTGGTAAGTACCAGTTTTGTTCTCTACAGTTCTAACAAACCTAGTCTTATTTCAAGTGATATGCTGGTAAATGCCTCTTTAAAAAAAAAAAGAAAGAAAGAAAGTCTTCTGATTGATAGCATTTGCCAATTTCCATTGTGTAAATACCGTCATCATGATTGATTTCAAGCCACCAACAGTTTAACAACCAACTAGTTAAAATTCCTGGCAGTAACTAGATCCAGAATATACTATAAGTTATACTCAATTTGTGATGAGGAAATTGACTCCTAATTAAAGTCATTTGTCACTAGGGAGTGAAATATGAATTCAGGTCCTGAGTTTCTAACAACTTTCAGATCAGTGGCTTTATTTTCTCCAGAATCACCAGATTTTCATACATCCCTTTTTTTTTCTCTTTTAAGGATTTAGATTACATACTATTGGCTTAGAATAACTATTTCCCAAATCAAATATTTTGGTTGCATCTTCAAATTCCTTTACATAAAATGAACTAAAAAGAAACAGCTTTTCCACTTTGATTAGAGATATATTTACCTATATTTTCTTTCTTTTTTATTGAAGCTTTTATTTTTAATTTTAGGTAGTTAACATACAGTGCAATATTGGTTTCAGGAGAATTCAGTGATTCATCACTTACGTACGACACCCGGTGCTCATCACAAGTGCCCTTTTCAATACCTATGGCCCATCTAGCCCATCTCCCACCCACCTCCCCCCATCAACCCTCAGTTTGTTCTCTACTGTTAAGAGTCTCTTGTGGTTTGTTTCCCTCTGGTTTTGTCCCCCTCACTTCCCATGTGCTCCTCTGTTTTGTTTCTTAAATTCCAGATATGAGTGAAATCATATGGTATTTGTCTTTCTCTGATTGACTTATTTCACTTAGCATAATACATTCTAGCTCCATCCACATTATTGCAAATGGCCAGATTTCATTCTTTTTGATGGCTGAGTAATACCCCATTGTGTGTATGTATGTGTATATACCACATGTTCTTTATCCATTCATCAGTCGATGGACATTTGGGCTGTCTCCATAGTTTGGTTATTGATGATGGTGCTGCTATAAACATTGGGGCATATGTACCCCTTCAAATCTGTACTTTTAATCCTTTGGTTAAATACCTAATAGTGCAATTGCTGGCTTATAGGGTAGTGCTTACCTATATTTTAACTCCTTTTTTACTTAGTTTTATTTTTTACGTTAAAATCTGTCATCTTGGGGCACCTGGGTGGCTCAGTTGCACGTCCAGCTCTTGATTTCGGCTCAGGTCATGATCTCACAGTTTGTGAGATGGAGCCTTGCAACAGACTCTGTGCTGATAGCATGAAGCTTACTTGGGATTCTCTCCCTCCCCCTCTCTCTGCCCCTCCTGTGCTCATTCTCGCTCTCCCTCTCTCTGTCAAATAAATAAGCATATGAGAAATAAATCTATCATCCAACTGGAGTTTATTTGGAGTGATATTCAATAAAGACATTTTTTTTCTCCAATATTTCATCAATTCTTTTAGGTTCCTTTACTGAAAGTCAATCACTGATCTTATTCACTGATTTTATTCACTGTAGTTTATAAACGACATCCAAACTCAAATTGTGCTTTGTATCCTGCTCATTAAGAATCTGGTTTTGGAGAGAAAAAAAGAAAAGAAAAGAATATTCAGAAGGGAAGCTGAGAGAAGAAATTCTTTTAAAAAGGAAAAGGAATGGAGGTGGATTAGGCCTGGAACATAGGCTGAAAAAACCTCCTAGGCCTATTTCTATTGGACTATTCATTTAAACCTTGTAGCCTGGGTACCTGTCTTTTTGAGGAGTGATATACTGCTATCCCTTTCTTGATAACAAATTTAACAAATTAATGATACAGTGAAACTACAGTCTCATAAGAAAGATCATGGACATAAGCATACTCACGTAAAAAATCTGTTTTTGTATCAGTATCTCCTTTTAATTACTGTAGCTTTATAGTAAGTTTTATTATCTGTTGGCACAAATACTCCTGTTTACTCATCACCCTCAGTAATTTCTCAGCTATTGTTTTTCACTTACACTTCCAGACTTGTATGTATCTTCATAAATTAATGGAAAAAAATGGCATCTTAATTAAGACTTCTTGTCTAGAACCTGGGCATACCCTCATTAATTTATCTTCTTTTGTGTGTCCAAAGAGAAATGAGATCTATATGATTCTTTTTTTCTTTTTTTTAGATTTGAATTTTTATTCACTCTTTAAGTTACTAATTTTTAAAATCATAGTATGTAATTCTTACTAATTCTATTCGTAAATACTTTAAGTTTCTGTTCTGTATGAATGCAATCATTTTTCTTACTATTCAGCCCCACATTTCTGCTTCTGGTAGAATTTCAATGGATAGAAAAATTAAGACTTTTGCTTGTTCTTTGGACATCTGTTCCTAAAATGTTTATTTATCCTAAACTATTCCTATTGAAAACAGTTTCTAAACATAGAAGTCCTATGACATCCTTGGCACATATCCAATGCTTTTTACTTGAAGTCTACTACAGAAATATCTCTTATTATAAAGCTTAAGAAAAATGACCTATCTCTAAATAATCCATTATTCACTCAGCTAGAATCTCCCTGAGGTTATTATTTTCTTGTACTCTTTGAACCTTCAGAAACTCAGCTCAGAAACTATTCCAAAAATCTAGAAATTATGTGGTATTTTTAAAATGTGCATGAACCCAGGAGTCAGAAGACCAGGGCCCCAGACTTGACTTGGCTACTTAGTATCATTATAATCTTGGTCATATTATTTAACCTTTCCAAGCTTTTGCCTTCCCTCTAGAAAAGAAAAGGCTGAATTAAATCTCAACCACGGGTATGTATCAGAAGCAACAAGAAAGTTGTTTTCATTTTTGTTCTCCTCTTCTCCTCCCGTAAAAATACTTACTGCCAGGGAAAAAGCTATCATGACAGACTTTTCTCCCCTGGCCAGACATGAATCTGGGGATCAGAATCGGAGAGCCCTGAGGTGAAAACCGGAAGGCCAGAATCCTGCAGGACCTCATCTGGCACACACATGTAGATTTAGGGCCTATGGGAGGTAAACAGCAGCATATCGATGCATAACCATCTTCTTTGCCTTCTAAGAAGCTGAGCAGAATCTAATACGTGGGCCGAACCCTCCATACCCTTGAAGCTGACATGGTGGGGGAAGACAAGGACCAAAGAGGCTTCCTCCTAATATTTTAACTGGAGCTAACAGAGGCTCAGAGACGCTGAGAATGCTTTCCCTTCCTTGAGATAACTCTTTAAAACACCATAGCTGTATGGCCCACCCTTAGTTAGCAGACAAAGAGATCTAACTGCACACTACAGACACCCAGCAGCCAGAGATAAAGAAAACAAATAAAAATATTTACCAAACATGAGCAGTAAACATCATTATAGGTTTCAGCACACCCAATCTATTTCAATTAAAAACAGAAACTAAACAAAGATGCAACCTCTTGCCTTATTATTCAACACTAGGTGGTTAAGGAAAAATATAAGATACAAAAAAATTATAATTGTTATAAATACTGAGAAAGAAACACAGCTTTCTATATTAAAGCAATAATCACCTAGAAAGGAAAATGGATAAAAAAATCTTCTATTCACAAGTATAAAATAAGTTGTGATAAATTTAATAAGGAAAACATAGGATTTACATAGCAGAAACTACCAAAACTTTCTTTCTCCCTCTCCCTCTCCCTCTCCCTCTCTCTCTTTTTTAAGCAATCTCTACACCCAACGTGGGGCTTGAACTCACAACCTTGAGATCAAGAGGCTCATGCTCTACTGACTGAGCCAGCCAGTTACCTCTACGAGAATCTCATAAAGAACATAAAAGATCTGAGCAAATGGAAAGACATATTTGTGGGTAAGAGCACTTGTTATTATAAGGGTTAATTCTCACAAAATTATTAATTATGACAATTCCAATTAAGATTTCAATACAATTTTTTTTAAAGTTTTACTGGATAAAACCATCTTCAAGTATACATAAGGAAGAATAAATAGCTCCCAAAAGTTAAAAAAAATCATTTTTAAAAAATACAAAGAATATTTTCTAAATCAGAAGACAACATAACTATAATTAGAATGCATTATAACTATATCTGAAACATTACATCGAAATATAAAATGACTATATTAGACCATAATATAAGTCAGTAAACATAAGTAAAAATAAATTGGATTAATGTAAAAGATTAGACAGCCTCCCCAAAATCCCAGTATAAGCATTCAACATGGGCAAAAACAGAAGAAAGGGGATGATTTATTTAGTAATAATGTTTGAATATCACCTGACCAACTGAAAAAAAACAAATATACTATACTCAAAAACCAGATGAACAGGATGTTGAAAATTATTTTTAAGTTTTTAAAAAAATTTTTAAGAAAAAAATTCATAGGAGTCCACATACAGAATCCAGGGCAGAGGAGATTGTTGGCTAAGATAGAAAACCTAAAATTATTCTAAAAGGATGAATACATTCAACCAAGTAAAAATTCTCGATATTTATTAGGCAAACAATACCATAAACAAGACAGGACCAAGTTGGAAAAAAATATAATGCAGATGACAGCTAACATAAAGTATTCAAAAGAGCACTTAGCAATTAACAAGAAAAAGACAACACAATAGAGAAAAATTGGCAAAACTATATATAATTAGTCAATTCATGTAAGAATAAATCTAAGAAGACAACATATGAAAAAACATTCAAACTTTCTAGTATCCAGAAAATGCAAATTAAAGTAGCAATAAGCTTTCATTGTACACACACCAGACTGGCAAATATTAGAACAAGTAATCTATCGTTGGCAAGATACAGGGAAACTGACCACTTAACCCACTGCTGATGGAAATGTAACATCCACCTTAGTACAGTCTGGTATGCTGAACAAAAAGACGAGTATTCTGGCTCCTATAGCACAGCACTACAGATATTAATTTCTTTGATCTACAAGCTTTCCATGCAACTCTCTGATTAGAATTTAGTTCTGTATGACCTACCCCACAAGGAGAGGAAAGAATGGCCCGCCAGCTCAAGCATTAACACCCACTTGGCACATTTCTCATTGTAAATTAGTAGATTGGCAAACATAAAAACTTGTCTCTGTCAGACTGTTTATTACAATTCCACCTCCTGAAAAAGATTTCATATCCACTCTCAGCATTAAGGCAAAGTCAAGTTTTGTGACCTGATCCCGGTCTTTGCTGGCCTTCTCTGGCAATTCCTTAAATCACAATCAAAATCTTTGGAGTGAGGCCCAGGCATCTGTATGTTTTTGAAGACTCCCCAACATGACTCTCATGTGCCGCCAAGGTTGAGAATCATTACCTTAAACTATTCTTTTAAAGTGGAACAGTTGGTTCTGTACAATAATTTTACTTAAAACTAATTTTGATCAATAAAAAGTTTCAAAAGTACCGTAAATAAGGAAACCTGTTTATATAATAACCACAAATAACATCCATCAAGCAATTTGGAGCTTGTTAAATAAATGCACGTCAGGGGCAAAGCTCTAGGAAGCAAAGCAGAGGATCAATAAAACAATTCCAAAACCTAATCTTAAAAAGTCATATGTGGTTCTCCCCGTTCATACTAGAACTCTTGAACTGATTTTTCTCTTGTGCTTTCAGCCACTTTACTCACTGACTCGTGCCCCACACCACACACCCTGGAGCCCCATCAATCCTCTGCCTTTCATTATCTGTGATTTCGAAGGGTGAGGCTTCATTGATGAGAACTTAAGAACCATCAATTCCTCCCCGTGCCTTATATCCTGTATCTGGTCACCAAACCCCATCTTAGTGAAGGGAATCTCCCCCGCCGTCTTTTTCCTGCATGATTAAGCTTCATCTCTATGATACCCTATGTAGACTGTAGAAATGCGTGCCTCTGTACTCTGCATAAAAATGCACCACTAACCTTACCTTCAAGAATGTCACTAAGGCCACTTTATTGGAATCATCATTTTCTTTTCTTCCACAGTGTCCCTACAATAAGAATGACTCATTCACATATTGCTACAAAATTTTATGTGAAGCTTTTAAGTTTTTCCATTTTTTTCAGACTTCATTTTTTTTTTTTTTAAGAGCAGTTTTAGGTTCACAGCAAAACTGAGAGAAGGAACGGAGATTTCCCATGTACCTTCTGCTCCCCGCATGCACAGCCTCTCCCATGATCAACAGCCCCTACCGGCACGGTATATTTGTTACAGTTGACGAACCTATCCTGACACGTTATTATCATCCAAAGTCCATCATTTACCTTACAGTCCATTCTTGGTGTTTTATACTCTATGGGTTTGAACAAATGCATCCACCAACAAAGAACACTGAGAGTAGCTTCACTGCCCCCCCAAAATCCTCTGAGCCCTACCCATTCATCTGTCCCTCCTCCCAACCCCTGGCTACCACTTTTCTTATTGTGTCCATAGTTTTACCTTTTCCAGAATGTCCTATAGTTGGAATCCTACTGTATGTAGTAGCCTTTTCAGACTGGCTTCTTTCATTTAGTAATAATACATTGAAGTTTCCTACAAATCTCTTCATGCCTTGAAAGCTTGTTTCATTTTAGCACTTAATACTATTCCATTGTCTGGATGCACCACAGTTTATCCACTCCCCTACTGAAGGACATCTCTGTTGCTTCCAAGTTTTGGCAAGTATGAATAAAACTGTTCTAAACATCAGTGAAGATTATTTTAAACAAAACAAATATCCATCTAATGCATCTAATGTAAATTTGTATTTGCTATTATTTATAGTGTTATGTTAACGGATATTAGTTCATCCTTCATTTTTATATTTTCACTACTTTCTGTATCACGTGCCAATAAATATATGTATTGTTTCTAAAACCATTCATATGATTTTCTACTATGAACCACCATCACATTTCCAATTCATTATCTTCTAGTAGAAATAGGTCTGATGCTTAGGAATTTGTCTTCTATAGTCTTCCCCAAAGAGACTTCTTAATTTTCTTGTTCTAAAAACCCTTAAAACTTTACTCATTTTAGCAAATGTTTTAAATTGGGAAACAGCATGCTTAAACCAACTAGTAGACTCAAAATAAAATTGGAATAAATTCCTCTTAGGCAATGTCCTGTGACATCATACATTAACAGATTAGGAGGAGGAATAATCAAGAGAACATATTCAGGGCGCCTGAGTATCTCAGTCGGTTAAGAATCCAACTTCGGCTCAGGTCATGATCTTGCAGTTTGTGAGTTCAAGCCCTGCCTCGGGCTCTGCGCTGACAGCTCAGAGCCTGGAGCTTGCTTTGGATTCTGCGTCCTCTCTGCCTCTCCCCCCATTCATACTCTGTCCCTCCCTCTCAAAAATAAACATTAAAAAAAATTTTTTTGAAAGAGAACATAACCCAGTCCATCCTGCAAAAGGCTAGCAAACTGTGTCTTATCAATGTGATAATGAGATCGTACACATGGTTACTTCCAGAAATGAAGTCTAAAAGAGTATGGACAGTATTGCAACAAGCCAGAACCCAATGATTTGGGGCTTAGCCACGACAGTAGGCCAGATACCTATCAGGTGTCATATTTAAAATATTTAGCAATTAGTACAGAGGGGCAATTAGAACGGACTCTGGCTATAAATACCACTACAGCCATAAGGATGTATAATGGCTGAATATCAACAATGTTGGAGGTAATAAGAAATCTAGGAATGGAGGCAGAGTATGATAACAGGTAAAAAGCACCACAGAGATCAATGGAAAAACAACATCAACAAAAACAATGGAAGAACAACAGGTGTTATGTTAGCAAACATATTATGCATAGTCTAAGAACAGGAAATACAAGGACATGCACTAAGGGAGGTAGATCTCATCATTAAAAAGGTACATCAGTAGCAATTGATTCTCTTCGAGTCCTTATGTTTTGTTTTTGTATGAAAACTTCATTCCCTTGAGGAGCAAAAGCAGAGTCCTGTATTTGAAAGAAATAGAGTTGCCAGAGAGTTTGACAAAGCAAGGCTCAGGAAGGAAGAAACACCCATTAGTAGAGGTGGAGCTCTGACTTCCATTCTTTGCACAAGAAGGAACCGCAGCCTGGACACTAGAACCGAAGAGTAGAGTCAGGCCAAAGCTCATAGTGAGGGGGGCTGATGTGAGTTGGGTGGACTAGTGAGCTCGGGCTCTCCAAAACTCACCATCTTAGCACAGGATAGGAACCAGGGCCTGATAACAAGATGGGAGTTTAGACACAACTAGAACAGAAGGTACGCACAGGGGAAGGTTATGACATCCAGGTTTATGAAACAGCAGGTCTGAAACTTACCACAGATATTAACACTGTCCTTTTGAATAATCTTAGATGCCTATGAATACTAGGACCATCTGTTTAGATTTTCCCAATTTTGAAATGTCTATCTCATTATTAAACTATGTGTCTTCATTCTAATACTTACCAACATAAAACTTCCAAACAAACCGTGAAACCAAATACTTAATGAGTTGGAGAATCAGCTGTACTTCTCACAAAACAAAATGTTCGGTCTTGAAAATAAAGTTTCTCTGTCAAATGAGGTAGACCTGGCTTAAGGAGTTAGAATATATATATCTCTTTTTTAATGGATAAAACAGGCCCGTGATTCCTAAATTCAAAGATGCCTACAGCTAGGAACTCTAAATTCAGGGACCATCACAGAGTTCACACTGTTCATTTAGCACAATGAGTTGGCCTCCTTGTCTAGGCTTCATTTCCTAAAGTAGACAGATTTCTCTGAGGGATGAGAGAATATTTTGGCAATAAGCAATAGGTGATTCTTTTCTACTGTGATCAATATGAATTCTCGATGGATACATCTCTGAAATTAATGTCAATTGAGAACATTAATTACCTTGCCATATTCATTTATAGAATCCAAGTTAAAAATCTCCTTCACCTCCCATATCTATTGTTCCCACCTCTTAAATATTTCTCATATCCATGATTCAATGAGTAAAGATTTTGTGAAACACTCAGAAGAGTACCTAACATGGTAGACATTATAGGTATGTTTGCTAAAAGAAAGAAAAAAAAAAGGAAAAAAAAATGAGTTTTCTTCATTTGTTCAGCCTTCATCTCACGTCTGGTCTACTGCAGTAGCCATCCACCTACATATATGGTCCCTCCCTCTCTCACCCCCACCACCCCTATTCCACGAAAAACGTAAGTCTGATAAAAATCACCCTAACTACGGTCACAAAATCCATCAATGGTTCTCCATTTGTTTTAGGGTTAAGACCAAAATTCATAACAAAGTCTTCACAATTACATGAGCTCTGACCCCTATCTTTCCAACTCATTCCCATGCTTCTCTGCTCCAGCCAAATTGGCCATATTTCCTCCACTGCCCAGCACGGGATATCCCTTCTGTCCACCCACCCTTCCTCCAAACTGTTAATCCTGTCTTCCTTCAGATTTTGCTGAAGTATCACTAGAGATCAGGGAAGACTTTAAATTGATATATGAAGGATTAAAGGATGTTAAAGAATTTGGTGTGTAATGTACAACAATAACTATACTCTGTTGGAAATACTGGATTAACAATATTTTGTTGTATGTTTTTAAGTTAATTTACTTTGAGAGAGAGAGAGAGAATGAGTGCTCGAGAGGGGAAAAGAGAGGGAGAGAGGGAGAGAGGGAGAGAGGGAGAGGGAGAATCCCAAACAGGCTCCACATTGCCAGTGCAGAGCCTGATGCAGGGCTCAAACTCATGAACTATGAGATCATGACCTACGCTGAAATCTCGAGTTGGACACAACCAACTGAGCCACCCAGACACCCCATTGTGCTGTATTTCTGAAAGTTACTAAGAGAGTAAGTCTTCAAAGTTTTCATTGCAAGGGAAAAAATTCTATGTGAGGTGATGGATGTTAATTAATCTTATTATGGTAATTGTTTTGCTATATATATATATATATATATATATATATATATACACACACACACACAAATACACACACACACACACACACACATATGCACACACACATAAAATCATTATGTTGTATACGTTAAACTTCTACAATGTGATACATCAATTATATCTCAATAAAACTGGGGTGGGGGAGTTTGGGTGTATATTGGGGGTGGGTTCTTACTGCTCTTTAACTTATCTGAACCCCAATTTACTCATCTAATAAAAAAACAGCAACTTATCGACAGATGAGTAGATAAACAAAATGTGGTATATCCATACAACAGAATATTCAGTCATAAAAAGTAATGAAATACCGATAGATAAATAGATGAATCTTCGAAATATGCTAAGTGAAAGAAGATAGTCACAAAAGAACCCTATTAGGATTCCAGTTACATGATGTGTCCCGGAATAGGCAAATCCCTAGAGACAGACAGTAAATTAGTGAGTACGAGGTTCCTTTTTGGGGTAATGAAAATGTTCTACAATTAGAGAGTGGTGATCATTGTACAGCTTGGTGAATAAAAAACTATATAATGTGTAAGCTATACACATTTTTAAAAGGATGACTGTATGGTATGTGAATTGTATATACGTTACATTGTATCATAAACCTATTATTTTTAAAACAACAATGACAGTTTGCCCCAAATTTTTAAGATGCTTACGTGAGATTTAACAAACATATGTCCACATAATTTGGACTGTACACACACACACACACACACACACACACACACACAAATATGTACTTACCACAATAACAGGACTATAATTACCTCAATGCATGGTAAGTAGAATTATTTTAATCAAGTGACATGCAAATTTCAACTGAAATTTAGACAAATGCATAATTAGCCTTTTGGGGTTGACATTTACTATTTTTGTAATCCAGGAAAAACATCATTGAGCATTAAAAACTCTACGAACTTTGCTCATTGTGCAAAAATTCAAGTAATTTATGCAAATTTAGTTTCTTAACATTCCATATCTTATTCATATTTTAATTAACAAAAACCATGGTTAAAATAAGTCAATTTATCTCTTCTATGCCTGGGATGACAAATGACTTTTTTGAAACACTAGCTGTCTTAAAATTATGTATGCAAAATAAATTCTATAAATATGTTTATAAGAGGTATTCTATTGATAATAAATGCATCTGTGCCCTTAACAATGCCAATACATAACTGGATACATCTTAGTACTGAATCCTGCATTGTCTTATCAATTTTAGGGAACCAAGCCAATCTTTTAATGATAACATCCTCACCACACAGCTGGTTTAACAGAATGTTCCTGATTCAGTTTTTAAAAGAAGTAAGGCCTAAAACTGTTGGCACAAAGACAAAACCCTGAATTTAGGCCATATGAATGTCACTTCATTGTTGTTACTGAAAGAAATAAGCTCAACTATAATCAAACTTCAGCAGCACTGCATCAACATTCTGCCAGCTAAGCAGGCCTTGAAAACAGAGGGCCTCTGGCGATTAATATAAAACGTAGCATTGAACAATAATAGGAATCGTGGGAAGTGCATCTTATAAATATGAAACATTATTATTTAATGATAAAGGATTATAACATGCACTGCTATTAAGTTATGTTCAACGACAAACATTTAATTTTTCTTTTTTCTTCAAGAAGAGTAAGGGCAACATGTGAAATATATAATTTATTTAATGGCAAAATTATTTGCCTTTTTTTAATATACAAAGGCTATTAATAAATCAGATTTTTCTGTCCTTCCTGAGAAATTCACTAAATAGAGTTTAGTGAAATGCTAAAATTTTTTGAAATCGCTAAGGTTTCATTTTATAAATTGCTGCTTCAGGAACTACTCCCCTTAGAGACATTACTAGTATAATAATGAACACCAGTGTAAGAGGGACCATATATTTATCCTTCTACCCTTTTTCCTATTAGTAATCCATTCCAACAAAAATGATTGCATCCCCAAGCTTTATCTTACCTGCCTGCACAGTTACCAGAACTTAACTAAACATTAAGTATACAAAGAAGTATTGAGTATGTAAAGAACAAAAAAAAAAAAAAAAAACAAACTATGCCCTCCAGGGGCTTATACTATAAGGTTTTTTACTGTAAGTAAAAAAAGAAAGACACGAATGAGGTGATATGTGTAACGATACCATGATGTTTAAGGTGAAGAACAGAACAGATGAAGCATTAAGTATCTGGTGAACTCAAGAAAAGATGGGTCTTCCAAGGTGAAGAAGAGTTAGTTGTGAAGCAGACATAAGGGCTGAGGGGGGCTAAGAGGATGTGCATCCCAGGCAAAGGAAGCGGCAAATACGAACGCCCAACACACTCCAGGAGCTGGGCAAGCACAGCAAGAGAGGAGACACAAAACGAGCAGGGGCTGGATGACAAAAGGTTTCATTCCGTAGGGGAGAGAAAGACTATGATGGAGGGGAGAGATTTTAAGAGTGGGCTTCTAGAAGGAGCCTTTGGCAGCAACGTGTAAGAGGCTAACAGGAAGCTATGGCAATAATCCGGATGATAATGAAGACAGGCCTGAACTAAGTTAAGTGGCTACGGCATCAGAAGGCAGGAGAGACTAAGGAAACTGTACAAGGTAGGATGACGCGTCTTGGTAATCAGCGGGGAGTAGGTGGTGTAGGGGTGACAGAGGGCTGTTGACCGACACCTGCTTCCTGGCTCAGGGAGACTGTGGATGGCAGTACTGTCTACCACGATAGGGAACATCTTGTCATTCAAAACGAAACTCAGTCTCCTTCCCTCTACATCTTCTCTGTGTCTCCTGTGGTTCAATAGGATTCCCCTGGTCTCTGTACCCCCCATGCTTTTCACATGGAACAGTCACGTGGTAAGTCATAATGCATACACAGCAGTGCTCATTTAGCTTCCTTACTGTTAGCCTTACATGCACGTTTACTCTCTGACTAGAAGCTCCTTATGAGCAAAGACCTCATCTACTTGTGACAGTACAGTATGTGCTCCATCAAGGCTGGCTGATTCAAGAGCCGGATTATGGAAACAACCCTAGGAAGAAACAGATAACCACCGTCCTTTTCTAGGGTTTTAAAAATACTTTAATCTTCTCTCTCTCCTTTTTAACTGTAACAGGGGAAGGGAAGATTTTAAAAAGCCATCCACAGATACTGGCAAAAGAAAAAATTCTCCCACTTTCCAGGGGCAGGACAGACCTAGTTAGGGCCTTATTGAACAGTGAGATTTGTCATCTCAATATTAACCTATTGCTTTACAACTGTAAAAACACCTCCAAGAGATATGTGCCATGAACATCCAAGGGCAACGGGATGCCCACAAACTGAATCATCACATTACAAAGGGCCAACAGCAAAGGCTTTACAAACATCTGTTTTTGGTTCACTTTTGGATTAAGGGAATGTGATTACATGAGATTTGGCTGTGGCTGGTTACAGGGTTCAGGCAAAGACATGTAGAAATGTTTAAATGGTCACAAAACAAAATAACCACATAATTCACAAGTATCTAAGCAAACTAAATTTTTACAAAAGCTGCTGTAATATTAAATGCACTGTTTCTATAGAGGAACCTATTACGTATAGCTTCATTCTCACTATAAAACTCACTATTTTTAAAAAGTACATGGCAAGGATGGGGGAAGGAGAGATGAGGGGGAAAGAAAGAATAGAAACCATAGTCTATTTCAGTAAAAATGCATTCTGTATTACCCTTTCAAGTAGTAAAAGTATTTAATTTAAATTAGCAATTATCTTTCAATTATAATTCTCAATATTTTAATTCACTTAGAAACTTTCCTAGAACTAAGATAACTTTCTGCC
Organism: Puma concolor; assembly: GCF_028749965.1. NCBI lineage: Eukaryota > Metazoa > Chordata > Mammalia > Carnivora > Felidae > Puma > Puma concolor. The sequence continues at coordinate 166,315,237 of NC_141670.1, read as the reverse complement.
ATCTGGCACAACAATATCTCCATATGGAAGAATTACTTACAGATCAGAAATAAAAGAAATACGGAGATTGTAAATGCAGTATATTTGGCAATACAAATACAAATCTCCTCAAATTATATTCTAGAAGGCTTTACCTTAAGAGGTTTTCTCTCTTCTATATCAACATTTGGTCCTTTGTATTATTTACTTACAAAATAAAACTACACTAAATAAATATTTTGGTAAGGAGTTAACTGGAAAAAATTAAATTTAGTCTTTCATATTTTATTCATTAGTTTGCTCAGGCACTGGCAGCACAGTTGGGAGTAAGAACAACTAGGTTCTAATTCTAGTTCTTTGCTACTGTATGACCTTGGAAAAGTCACATTTTTTCTAGATTTCTTTTTTCTTTGGGCAAAACAGACATTATAACAGAATCATTGCTTGATTAATTCATTAGACTGGTATCATATTATTATGATAATTTTGCAAAAAAAAAAAACAGACTATGGTAATAAATCACTTCTATAAGTACTTTCAGATCTTCAGAGTAAAGTACCACTGGAAAACACTGGAAATACTGAACAAAATCAGTATTTCTGCCAAAACCACAGATTGGAGAGTTATGGACAAAATAGTCACTCGGTGACATTAGTTTTACTGACCTCCCTGAACTTTGAATGTTCTTTATCAGAAAATTCACTGTATAAGAGAAAATGACTCATTGTAACTTCAATTATAGTAATAGGGGAAAGTTATGCTCATTATATTAAATGGTCTGACGCCTTCAGATAGCTGATGTTGCTTCAAACAAACATTTTGTACCAACCGAACTGTGGAATAATACTGGTATCTGATAACCCTGCAAAGATCAGAGTCTATTTTTCATTTCTCCCCCTTTTATTTGACCAACTGAGAGAAACTTTGCCAGAATGACACAAATTCGCAAGAAAACCAACGCTGGTAAATTTCAGTCAACGACTATTTAACAACTGCCCAGTGTGTACACATCTAGATCTGTCTCACTGATTACCATCCAAGAAAATACTCCTCGTGTTATTTTCAACAGCTTTTCTTCTATTTGGACTGGTCTAAAGAATTAGCATGCAAGGAATGGCAATGATCATACATCAGCATTTCTCCCATTTGGGAACGTATATACTTACAGCTGCTGCTCCAGGACTTTAACAAGGACTTTATGCTAATTTCAAAAAACACAGAATCCTGTAGGCTCAACATTGTGTCTCAACTGGCTACAGCAGCAGCAGCAGCAACAGCAGCAACAGCAGCAGCAGCAGCAGCAGCAGCAGCAGCAGCAGCAACGGATTTGTTGATCTATCTCTCCAAGCCGCTGTCCCTTCCCCTCTCGCAGGCAGCGAGTTTTGGCCCACAGTGCCTTGGCTTCATTACCATGCAGTCTCGCAGTGACGCACAACTATAGTGGAAACGCTGCTGAATGCAGATGAACTATCCAGTTGAATAAAAGCTTACAAGTTTATTACAAGTGCCCTGAAGGACATCATCACCTTTCCTTAGGTAGGCATACACGTGGCCACAATTATCTTCTCTGCTTATGTTCCTGTTATCAGTTTTGATGAGCTGTGTCTCTGGCCGCCTTTAGTATAGTCACTGCTAGTAAACAGACAAGGGTAGAGCTCTGCCCTTGGGTGCTAACTTTTCTCACTAAGGGTCTTAGAAATAAAAATAAATTCAGGTTTAGCATAAGATCTTTAAATCTTTTCCTGTAATAGCTGACCAAAAAAAAAAAAAAAAAAAAAAATCAGTGGTATTTATTGCATCCCAGTGGCAGTTTTCTCCAGGCGATTTTAGTAGTAAATTCTCTCCACCCTTCTACACATCCAGGCAGTAAGCAGTGCCTTTCTCAGCATGCTTATGGTGAGAGAGTCCCCTGCCTCACTTAACCCACCAGAGAGAACGCTGGCTAAAGGGATGAAAAGATGATGTAATGAACACTGTGGCTGAGCCCCCACCAGCCCTCTAAAACTGCTCAGCTCAGGACAAAGTTTCCTCTGCGGCATGCAACTTATTCAAAAGAGGGAACTCTATTATAATAATGGGATTATTTCAAAACATAGGGCCTTCTATTCTTAATGTAGCACATAATTCCCCTAGAAAATCTTACAGTCAGAATATCCATGAACAGCGAGAAATCTTCTGGTCAAATAAAATGCACATTTTAAAAACTTTATTCCATAGAAACTTCTGAAACTGGAAACTGACACTCTTACAAGCCTAACGGCTCTTCAAAATAGTAGGGAAGTTTCATAATCAAAACAAATAATATGTGACTGTCAGAAGAAGTGTCTTGACCTCATAATTAGTTTACTGCGACTCTGAAGGTCAATGGAACACGTGTTTTTCCATATGTGCAATACATTTGAATTGACCCACTTATGCGATTACATCCTTGAAAATACTACAAGGAAGGAGTAAATTCAGTGATCAAAGTCGTAACTGAATAGATTTATTCATAACCAAATGGCTCGGCACTGTGTTAAAAGCTAAAAGAACATATGCACTTCCATACCCTAAGGCAAAAAGATAATCCTACCCTTTAAGACATACTCAGTGGTAACAGTATTGCTGGGAGTTTCATTGGAAGCTTGTACTTCTTCAGAGTAGTTCAAGAAACATGGAATAAGTCTGGGCCACTCCTAGTCCTGAACAGGCCCCAAACCTAATTCAAAGCAGGGCTGCAAAAAAGCTAATCACACAGAACCGCCCCCCCCCCCCCCCCCCCCCCCCGCCAATACCAAAATACACTGTTTGAATACATCTTCTTGATCAGAGACATCTCAGGATCAGTTAAGAGCAGGGTTTCCCCCGGTCAAATGAAATATAAAAGACTCACAGTGTTGCGTGAATAAACAGCATTCCCCAGTCCAAAAACACTACCTCCTACAATCCATTCTTGTATATTAACAATGTATATCAACAACCAAAAGGTTCTGAGTTGTACACAGACCAGTTTGATATTTCTTTTTCATTAAAGCAGTCCCCAAAGTGATTTGACAATACAGTCCTCTTGTCATCAAACAGCTGTTAACAGATTGAGGGAATAAGCTGATCTAGACCTAAGCAAAGTATACCATTCAATGCCCAGACTCAGAAGTGAACCATGTCAGAGGCGCCTGGGTGTCTCAGTCAGTTATGCATCAGGTCATGATCTCACAGTTTCGTGCGTTCAAGCCCCGAGTTAGGCTCTACGCTGACGGCTGTGGAGCCTGCTTGGAATGCTCTGTCTCCCTCTCTCTGCCCCTCCCCTGCTCACTCTCTCTCTCTCTCTCTCTCTCTCACTCAAAACAAATAAATAAACATTAAAAAAAAAAAAAAGAAAAAAAGAACTGAACCATATCAGCACGCAGGCAACTCAGGAGGCACATGCCAAGATATTCTGCCTCATTTTTCCACCCCTATTGAGGTAAGCCTACTAGCCTCACACAAATCTTAAAAGCTACTTAATAATATTTGGCTATAATGTCTCACCAAAGTAGTCAAGGTTCATTCCTAGTGAACCTTTAAAGACTGTAACAAGCAAAACTAACTGTCATATAGAACATCAGAGTATGAGAACTTTTTTGAGAGTGGGGGTAGAGGTTAAAAGGTAATTTTCTTATAATGTTAAAAAATGTATTTTCTTCTGCTTAAATTTTGCCTACACGGATATGAAAGAATAGAGAAGAACCTAAAGTTTCTATTATATCTATCTAATCAGCCTGTTACCCTGTATATACAGCCAAAGCAAGTCAATAGTTTCTCTGGGGCATAGATGGATAAAATTAATTTCAGGGTTTATTTTGGAAGTCCTGCTTTATACCAGGATTTCCTTAGAGACAAAGGGTGAGTGAAAATGGCACTTTCTATATATATGGGAAATAATTCAACAGGCCTGACTATATGGGCAGAGCCTGGGCTCTGAACTTTATTCTGAAATGCAAATAACACAGTAAGTAGCATTACTACTCCAAATAGTAATCATAAATTTAACAAAGTTTAATGGGATAAGTATTTCTTTTCTAATGCTTCTCAAACTTGTATCACCCAAATCACTCAAGTATTAATCAGAAGAACTACATATTCACCCATGACGATATATGTACCCAACAATACTTTTGGAAGACCCCAGGGTAGCAGAGACCTAGTGTATTCTGAACGCTTTCTCAATCTCTCAATTACTAGTCATATTTTTACACTACACAAGTAGCACTCCTACCATTCTTCAAGTGAGTTCTCTATTTTAACCTATCAATGAATCACAGAAATACATATGTAGCCTAGACCTTATTGTGAGCTTGCCAAAGACCAGTCAAAATACCAGTCCTCGGGGCACCTGGGTGACTCAACTGGTTAAGCGTCAGACTTCAGCTCTGGTCACAGTCTCATGGTTCTCGAATTTGAGCTCCGAGCCGGGCTCTCCGCTGTCAGCACAGAGCCTGCCTCAGATCCTCTGTCCTCCTCTCTCTCTGCCCCTACCCCGCTGATGTGCACGTGCCCTCTCTCCAAAATAAATAAACATCTTAAAAATATATATGGACCCTCTATTTTATTCTGTCTATAGATTCGGAATTCTCCAGGTTGTATCATACATATGTATTTTTTGGTATCCTCACCATAGAAAGATAGCCAGAGAAATCATTTCTTGAGGGCATATCCTTGGCAGAATAGAAAAATCCATTTTGGATAATTTTCTTTAACTATACTCCTCTCCACCTTTTAGATTATAATATATTAAAGAATGCTTTTAAAATGATAAGATCTCAGGGGTGCCTGGGTGGCTCCAGTGGTTAAGTGTCAGACTCTTGATTTCAGCTAAGGTCATGATCTCATGGTTTGTGGGATCGAGCCCCATGTTGGGCTCCACACTGACAGCTTGGAGCCTGCTTGGGATTCTCTTTCTCTCTCTGCCCCTCGCCTGTTCATGCCCTCTAAAAATAAATAAATTTTAAAAAAGGGGGGGGTAAGGTTTTGAAAATATAAACAAATCTATTAATTTTTAAAATGCTAAGATTTAGAATTTTTAAAATTCTTTAATGTTTACTTATTTTTGACAGACAGAGAGAGAGAGAGAGAGAGAGAAAGCAGGGAGGGGTAGAGGGTGAGGGAGACACAGAATCCGAAGCAGACTCCAGGCTCTGAGCTGTCAGCCCAGAGTCTGACACAGGCTCAAATCCACAACTGCGAGATCATGACCTGAACCAAAGTCAGACACTTAACTGACTGAACCACCCAGGTGCCCCTTTAATGTTTACTTATTTTGGGAGAGAAAGAGATCTCCAGCAGGGGATGGGCAGAGAAAGAAGGGGGGGGGGGAGGGAGGGAGGGAGAGAGAGAGAGAGAGAGAGAGAGAGAGAGAGAGAGAGAGAGAATTCCAAGCAAGCTCCATGCTGCCAGAGCAGAGATGGACATGGGGCTCAGTCTCACGAATCATGAGATCATGACCTGAGCCAAAATCACAAGTCACACACTTAACTGACTAAGCCACCCAGACGTCCCAAGATTTAGAATATTTTTAAGAATTTCATACTTTCAATATTACCAGCCTTTTGCTGGGATCTTCTTGGTCTGGGGCAGATAATATAAAGCACTGCATACAGAAGATGGCTAAGGCAGTTCTCTTGCCCTCAAGGAGTTAGAAAGTAAGTTTCCCTCTTCCTTCTAATCAATTTCCATTTAATTCTACACTCTTTTCACTGGCACTTTAAGGATTCACGGAATTAGTTACTTGCTTTACATTTCTAAGTAGAAGGAAGACAGAGGTACATTCTAACATACCAAAGGAATGTGTACCAGGATAAATACTCAATATATCTTTCAAAATATTCCATTTAGGTATAGGTTCTGAACAAAATGTTCCTCAATATATAACGAAGTTTGGATTTAACAGAATATCATACAATTCACTAAAATTTATCAGCAAGGAAATTAAAGTCTTCAATTATTAACATTCTTAGAAAGGGGGCAAATATAAGCATTACCCGTCATATTAACACGTTTTATAAATATCTCAGAACTTATTAAACTGGTATCCAAAACAATTACAATATGATAAAAACCAGAAACTTGGCAACTTTTTCTATATAAAGTGTCAACTATCCTATCACTCCTAGAGCCTTCGATAGTCCCAACAAATTTCAGCCTCTTCAAAAAACCCTTATCTTTTCTGGAGTTTAAAAAAAAAGATTGTGGGGTGCCTGGGTGGCGCAGTCGGTTAAGCGTCCGACTTCAGCCAGGTCACGATCTCGCGGTCCGTGAGTTCGAGCCCCGCGTCAGGCTCTGGGCTGATGGCTCAGAGCCTGGAGCCTGTTTCCGATTGTGTGTCTCCCTCTCTCTCTGCCCCTCCCCCGTTCATGCTCTGTCTCTCTCTGTCCCAAAAATAAATAAACGCTGGAAAAAAAAATTAAAAATAAATAAATAAATAAATAAATAAATAAATAAATAAATAAATAAAAAGATTGAAAGACTTTAGGTATGGAAGGAAAGATGCTCTCAGGTTCACTAGGTAATTAACACCATACATGACATACAAAGAAGAAAACAGGGTACGGGGTGGGTATAATAGGTAATGAGGATTAAGAAGTACACTTGCTGCTTTGGATTCTGTGTCTCCCTCCCTCTCTCTGCCCCTTTCCCACTCGCATTCTGTCTCCGTCTCTCTCAAAAATAAATAAACATTAAAAAAATTTTTTTTTAAAGTGCACTTAGGTTGAGCAATCAGTCGATATATGAAATTACTGAATCACTATACTGTACACGTGAAACTAATATAACACTGGATTTTTAAATAAACAGATAAACAGTAATTATCTATAATTACATCAGTAACGAACATTTACTTCTTAGTGCACTTACTTTTCTACTTCTTATAGATATTCCAAACTTTCTACAGTGGACTTAACATTTTAAAACTTCACTACAAAAAGGGAGCAGGACTCCCTGGGGAAATGGCAGATTCTAGAGCTAGAGCACAAACACACGTGATAAGCCTAGAGCATCTTTCTACAAGCCAGAAAGTAGAAAGGGGCTCAAAATACAAAACAATGTGGGTATATCAAAAGGATATAGGAGCCAACTGAGAGAGCTGCCAATAGCCAAAGCTGTAATAATTTTTATTTTTAAAAAAATGTTTGACTTATTTTTGAGACAGACAGAGCATGAGCAGGGGAGGCACAGAGAGAGAGGAAGACACAGAATCTGAAGAAGGCTCCGGGCTCCAAGTGGTCAGCACAGAGCCTGACGCAGGGCTCGAACTCACAACCCTTGAGATCTGACCTGAGCTGAAGTCGGACACTTAACCAAAAAAGCCAACCAAGCACCCCTATAATATTTTTTTTGAGAGAGAGACAGAGACACAGGCAGAGAGAGAGAGAGAGAGAGAGAATGCATGCAGGCAAGTGGGGGAAATGCAGAGGAAGAGAATCTCAAGCAAGCTCCATGCCCAGCACAGAGTCGGACATAAGGCTCTATCCAACCACCATGAGATCATGACCTGAGCTGAAATCAGGCATCGGGTGCTTAACCAACTGAGCCACCCATGCACTGAACAATAAAATAAATAATATAGTTTTGAAATATAACCCCAAGTATAAAATAAACATCTATGAATCTATACTGATATAAATAAATGACCAAATAAGTAACAGAGAAGAGACAAATCTCACAGTGTACAGAAAACAGTTAACCTAGCAGGTCTGTTACCCTTTGAAATATCTGTTTACAAGATTGGTTCTTAGCTAGCATCTGAGAATTTCGATTTTAAGAGGGCCCCACCATTCCAGGAACTAAAAAGAATGGTTCACTATGCCTAAACTGTCGGTACAAACAGTATAGTTTAGATTAAACATTTGCTTTCCTTCAGGGAGTCTAAAACTTGGGTATGTGTCAGGCAGAGGGTACCTATGTGACCAACCCCAATAAAAATCCTGGGCACTGAGTCTCTAATGAGTTTCTCTGATTGGTAACATTTCACCCGTCCGTAATGTCATAGCTCACTGCTGGGGAATCACGTGCTTCCCCTATAATGCTACTGGAGAATTCTGGAAGCTGGCACCTGGTTTCCCTTGGATTTTGCCCCACATGCCTTTTCACTTGCTTATTCTGCTTATTACTCTTATGCTATAATAAATCACAGCTGTGCGTACAACTATATGCTGTGTCTGCGAGTCCTTCTAGTAGATCATAAAACCCGAGAGGGGCACCTGGGTGACTTAGTCAGTTAGATGTCCGCCTTTGGCTTAGGTCGTAATCTCAGGGTTCGTGAGTTTGAGCCCTGCACTGGGCTGTCTGCTGTCAGCACAGAGCCCACTTCAGATCCTCTGCCCCTCCCCACCTGCCTCTCTCAATCTCTCTCTCAAAAACAAATAAACGTTTAAACCTGAGAGTGGTCTCAGGGACCACTGTGATATATTCAGGAGAATTCCAAATAATTTATGTAGGTAATTTACCCTCAAGAAAAACATTACTCCCAACCCTTAAAAGCATGAGCTGCACTAAATGACTTTCTTCCAAGGCATACAATATAGAAAGCAGGGAGAAAAGAGTAACTTTATTCTGGAGAAACCTGACATATACTACCTCAAGCCAGGAGATCAAGGTTAACATCATCACTGATAAGAGTACATACTCTTGATATATAATACAATATGATGAAAATGGCACTTTATCTCTGTGTTCTTCCTGCCAAGAAGCCATAACCCGAGACTAACCATGGGAAAAAAATTTTTTGATAAACCTAAATCGAAGAGTCTGCAAATTACCAAACCAATATTCCTCAGCGTTATCAAGGTCATTAAAAACAAGGAAAGTGTGGGAAACTATAATATAAAATTATATATAAAATATAATACTCAGAGCATTCTGTAGATACTCTAAAAGGTAATAGGGCTAAAGACTACTATGAACGCTCCTTAAAAAAGCTTCAAAGGATCCACAACAAGCCTCAAAGGATTAAATGATCTGTAAGTACTGCCTTTTAGAGCAAAGAATAACACTCTTTAAGAGAATGTAACAAAATCCAGCTCTTGACAATGTCACATTTCTAATCTCCAGCATCCAACAAAAAAATATTTAAAAATTATTAAAAAGTACTATTAAATTATCTGTCAAGATATTGGAAAATGTGACCCATAAAATCAATATGGTAGACCTAGAAATGACAGAAATGAGGGAAATAGCACATGTGTTCTTTAAAAAGCTATTATAAAGTCTTTAAAAAGCTATTTATAAATAGGCTGAAAGACTTAAAGGAAAAAAATAAACACAATGAAGAGAAAATAGAAGATATAAAAAGCTGACTCAAATAGAACTTTGAAAAATAAAATATACTATGTAACAATAAATTCACTAGACACACCAAGAAAAATTAGATTCTAGGAAAGAAAAGAACAGTCAACTTGGAGAAATGGAAATAGTAGCTCCAAAGTGAAGTGCAGATAACAAAACAATAAAAAGAGAATTCTCAAATCTCCAGTGACCTTTGGAACAACACCAAACAGTCCAACCTATTTGTAATTGGAATCTGAAAGGAATGAACAGAAAATATTCCCTACGGAAACAATAATTTTCTAAAATCGAGGAAAACTATCAACCCACAAATCCAAAACTGTCATCAAAACTCAAAAAGAATAAACACACACACACACACACACACACACACACACACACACACACACACAAACCATGCCAAGGCACATCACAATCAAACTGCAGATAACCCAATGACAAAGAGAAAATCTTAAAAAGCAGTCAAAGAAAAAGTAAGTTACATACAGAGGAAAAAAGATACAGATCAACACAGATGTTTCATCTGGAACTATACAAGGCACTATCATGGGCACTGAATCCCAAAGGAATTTCTCTGGTTGGTAACATTTCACCAGTAATGATATTGCTGAAAAGCTTAAAGCATGAAACTGATGACCTGTAACTCTATATCCAGTGAAAATATCTTGCAAAGATATACGCAAAAGTTTTCTGAGACAGACAAAACCTAAAAGAATCTGTCACCAACAGATCTGTATACAAAAAAATGTCAAAGTTCTTCAGGCAGAAAGAGGATTATCCAAAATGAAACTTGAATTCACACCATTGATGAAGAATGCCGGGAATGGTACACCTGCATTTTCTCATTTTAAATTTCTTTAAGTTAATTGGCTGCTTAAAGCAAAAGTGGTTAACATACTGTCAGGTTTAATAACATATGCAAAAATAAAAATTCTGACTACAATGGTACAAAGGATGGAGGGGAGAAACAGAAGTATAAGATTTTAGGTTCTGGGGCGCCCAGGGTGGCTCCATCGGTTATGTGTCCGACTTCCACTCAGGTCATGATCTCACATTTCGTGGGTTCGAGTCCCGTGTCAGGATCTGTGCTGACAGCTCGGAGCCTGGAGCCTACTTTGGATTCTGTGTCTCCCTGTCTCCCTGCCCCTCTCCTGCTTGCACTCTGTCTCTCTCTCTCTCTCTCAAAAGTAAATAAACATTTTTAAAAAATTTAATAAAATCTTTAAAAAAGATTTTAGGTTCTTACATGATACATTAAATATTATGTTATTATTTGAAAGCAGACTGTGATAAGTTGAAATTCATTTTGAAAGCTCTGGAGCAACTAGTTTGAAAAAAGAGTTAGTTTTTTTAAAAAAGCCAATACGAGAATAAGTTACAATACTAAAAAGTATACAATTAGTAACAAAAGGTAACAAAAGAGGGAGAAAAATACAAACCATGCCACTAATTCTGCTAAATAGAAATCGTCCAAACACTGGGTGCAAGCGGCCTGTCAAATGCTAAATGATGATTTAGTGAATAAAACAGATCTCTGTGCCCTAAGGAAGGTTAGGATACAAGGGGGCACACACACACACACACACACACACAGAGAGAGAGAGAGAGAGAGAGAGAGAGAGAGAGAGAGAGAGAGATGGGGGGGTGTCCCCACATATAAACATGCAAATATACATGACAAATTGTGACTAAGGCAATAAAGTGGATCTACTGACAGAGGAAAACAGTCGAGGCCCTACTGAGCTAGGGTGGTCAGGGATGAACACTCTGAGGGGACAATACCAAATGTCCAATCTGTTCGGCAGTGGATCTCCCGAAGGATGAATCTTTATGCTTAAACCCAAAAAAGAAAATAGGTTGAAATCAAACTAACTCTGGCTGGCCCAGGATTAAGGTGCTAAAGTCATACCCACTTGGTTCTTTCACTTACCTGAGGACATTTGCCAAGAACCCCTGAAATATCCAGAGGGCCCCCACGAAACATTGAAATTGGTAATCGGATAGCATAGAAGAGTTTTGAGCAGGAACGAGGCCAGACAGACCAGCAGACTGGTTAGGAGACTGTGTTCTCCTGAAGTCTCCTGAAAAAGTTGCTGAGGTGAGAGACACTAAAGGTGTCTCCGAGGTGAGAGATACTAAAAAACTAAACCTGTAGGTATCTACAGGAATCAGGAAAAAAGCAATAAAGATAGGCATAAGAGGAGAGATTCCAATTTTTCCTACTAGATACTTCTTGATGTATTTGATGACTGACAGGATAAGGGGGAAAAAAGCAAAGCTGAAATCTCAAAAGTGAGCCCTAGATTTAGGGAACCACGTGGGTCACGGCGCTAACCATGGGAGAGCCAGGTGTAGGTCACATCAAGAAGAGTTTGGGCTACATACATCTGAAGTACAAAAACGATGTCAGGACTACAGATAAGAGGAGGATACAGAGACAGAAGAGAAGCAGAAAGACAATCTACCCCACAAGCTCTCTAGCTGTCTTTTCCATTGATGAGGGGGGAGAAAATGAATTCATTATTTTCAAGTACCTACTAGCCAACAATAACCACAAAGTAATGGATACAGCAGAACTGAAGAAAATTCAAACCAAAAATAAATAATAAACAACCAAATAACAGACAGAGAGAATTCAAATACAGAGAGAGAGAGAATTCAGAGAGAGAGAGAATTCAAATACAGCACTATGAGAGAGAGCCAACAAAATAAACAAGTCAGTAATGAAGGGAATCTGCCCCTGAAATGCATCAGAATTCCACCTTGATTTCTGGTAGTAAGGTTTGCAGGTGACATCCAAATTAATTGCTCATTTTGGAAATGCAAATCTAGTTTCTGAATTAACAGCCATAGCTGTAAGAGGATTTCTAATAAAGATAGGTTTTATACAAACGTCACAGACTGGACCAATGCATCAATACGTTCACAAATTAGCAACATAAAATCTGTAAAGGAGCATTTTAACTAAGCTCTATAATTTGAGGTGTGGTTACCTATGCAGCAATTATATTACAATTGTGTGTGCTGTAAGGTACAATTACTGCTACCTTCCTGACACAGGGTATTTATTAATAGTCCAACTTGTTCCTAGCTTTTGGTTTAAGTTATTTTTATACATTTCACACATTAAAAAAAAAAATTGCTTCCTCTGCTTAAAATGAAGCAGTCCAGACCCTGTAATCATATTTTCTTCCTTGCCTTCACAAACCATACCAATTTGCTATCATTTGGTCCAGTGCTAAGATATTATTATTTCTTGAATGAGAAGAAAACCTGTTTATGAATATATTTAAAATTCATTCTTGAGGTCGTATCTGGAAATCAGAAATTATTTTCAATTACCTGAAATAATTTTTGACGATACTGTTAATAAAAGCCCAGAGTTAGAGGCACCTGGGTGGCTCAGTCAGTTGAGCGTCTGACTTCTGCTTGGGTCATGATCTCACAGTTCGTGAGTTCCAGTCCCATATCTGGCTCACTGCTGTCAGCACAGAGCCCACTTCAGATCCTCTGTCTCCCCTTTTCTGCCCCCTCCCCCATTCACGCTCTCTCTCTCTAAAAAATGAAAATTTTAAAAATAAATCAAAAAATAAAAATAAAAACCCAGATTTAAATTCTCTATTCAAAAGGCTACTCACTATTAGATTTGTATTTTTATCGCAATGTACGTAATGTATATTCACTGCCCCAAAAGAAACCAGAATTGTCAATACTAAGATACTTTCACTGCCACTACGTATTATAGAGATATACTGGGAAGAAAGGGCTATTGTATGCATTATAATTAGTCAATCCGACTGGCAAAAGATAGATAAAATTCTATAAGCTATGAATAGGGTGAACACAAAATGACCAAAGCAGGACTTTTTTGATCACAAAAATAGGCACTATTGATGACATGCCAGAACAGAGACACAAACCACAACTGACCGGGGTCTATGGAGACCTATGGTCACCTTATCCAAAAAGTAAAGGCTCACCATTTCCTGCCAATGCTCGCCTTTCTGGATTTTTCCTGCATTGCCAGTGACATGTAACTTACCATCAACTAGAAGTTTTTATCATTAAAGCCACCTTTGATATCATTCTTAGTTTTACAACAAAGGGGTGAGTCAGCAAGGCTAGAGGAGTAGAGGAGTCGAAACCAGGAAAGGAAAGGAGATGTCAATACATTGCACAGGGAACCAAACGTACAGACAAAAACCACACTTAGCAAACGGAATATCAGTAGGGGTAGGAAGCAAAGATGAAGAGATTGTCCAGCAGAATTAAATGGGCAAGCCCAAAATACAGAAAAAAAAGTACAGGTAAGCTTAACGTATACTGTACTAAGAAGAATCTGGAAAACTCTACCTTCATAATCTTAATATTCTTCAAAGACCCACTCTAAACCTAGTAAATCAAAACCTACGTTTTTATAAGATCCATAGGTCATTCTCAAGCACATCAAAGTTTAAGAAGAGCTATTTTAAAATACACTGATATAAAAATATCATTCTCTTATTTATGCCATTTTTAGTATACACTTATACTCATTTAAAAATAGAGATTAGGGGGGCGCCTGGGTGGCGCAGTCAGTTAAGCGTCCGATTTCAGCCAGGTCACGATCTCGCGGTCCGTGAGTTCGAGCCCCGCGTCAGGCTCTGGGCTGATGGCTCAGAGCCTGGAGCCTGTTTCCGATTCTGTGTCTCCCTCTCTCTTTGCCCCTCCCCCGTTCATGCTCTGTCTCTCTCTATCCCAAAAATAAATAAAAGTTGAAAAAAAAAATTTTTTTTTTAAAATAAAAAAAAAAAATAGAGATTAGGAAAATTCAGAAGCCTAAGAAATAAATTTTCTGTATTCCCTACAAAGAACTTTCCAGAGATTTTTTGTTTCACTTTTTTAATGTTTTTTATGAATTTATTTTTGAAAGAGAGAGAATACAAGTGGGGAAGGGGCAGAGAGAGAGAGAGGGAGACACAGAACGTGAAGCAGGCTCCAGGCTCTGAGCTGTCAGCACACAGCCTGGCATGGGGCTCGAACTCACAAACCGCGGGATCATGACCTGGGCCAAGGTCACTTAACCAACTGAGCCACCCAGGCACCCCAGAGGGTTTTTGTTTTTTTTTTAATAATTTCTTCATCAACTAGACTAGAAATATATACCAGCTTATACTTCTTTAGAATAGTATAAGAGAGCATCACACAGCTTACCTATTCTTAAATCATTCTTTAGGGAAAAAAAGCTATCAAACACCTAAGAAAAAGAAGAATTTAGAATTTAGGTAAGGTGACTATAATTTACATCTGTGATAATGAGGTTATTTTGGATTCTTTAACAATTTAAATGAAGGGATCCAATGATGGAAGGTTCACTTTGCCGATACAGATTTTAGAAAAATATAAAGCTAAACAACAGACTAATCCTCATCTTAATGGCCATCTTTCTACAAAGAATCACCCGAGATTAGGTAATTACCTTTACAGCTAACTTATTCTTTTAAAATAACAAAAAGACTAGGTTTAATACATTTGATGATTAAAATAAGACAAAGTGTGTTTTCTGTCCACATATGTGGCAGGAGGGAGTGAGAGATGGGAGGAAGGTATACATACTTACGGCCTAACGGACAGGGGATTCCAATGTGGAAAGGTCTTAAAATGATTGTTAAAAGCAACCATTTCAGAGCTCCACATCAGAACACAAAGGGCATACAGGAAATGTAGTAAGCCAACAACTGTTACCTTTAAAGAATAAACTATCTGGCCTTCCACAAAGAGTCACTGAATCACAGATTTTTTGTTGTTGTTGTTTAACTGGAGAGACTGTGAAGATCACATAACATAATCTGTTACATCTTAGATGAGAGACACAACAGAAGCCCAGGGAGGACAAATGATACATGTGGATCCCAAATCAAATTAACAAATATTTACTGAACACCTACTACGGATAAAAACACTATTCCAGGGCGCCTGGGTGGCGCAGTCGGTTAAGCGTCCGACTCCGGCTCAGGTCATGATCTCACGGTTCGTGGGTTCAAACCCCCACATCAGGCTCTGTGCTGACAGCTCAGAGCCTGAAGCCTGCTTCGGATTCTGTGTCTCCCTCTCTCTCTCTGCCCCTCCCCCACTCGAACTCTGTCTCCCTCTGTCTCAAACATAAATAAACATTAAAAAAAGTTTTTTTTAATAAAAAATTTAAAAATAGCACTGTTCCAAAGGCTACAGAAAATACAAGTAAGTAAGTGTAGCATTAGATCCCTTCAAGTGGATCCCCTTCCAGTCTCTGCTTCTCAGGTTAAGTTACCTGCACAGAACCCTCTGATGTTACCAATGTTCTTTCCTATATTCTAGTTAGGGGTTTGAACACTTGGGTCCACAGGCTAAATTGGGTTCATGGCCTGTTTTTGTAAACAGAGTTTCACTGAAACACAGCACATTCATTTGCAGATCATCTAGGCCCCTTTTGCCCCACAAAGTCATCGCGAAGTATTTGTGACATAGACGTGTGGCCTGCAAAGCCTACAACAGTTACTATCTGGACCTTTCCGGAAGAGGTTTGCCAACCCATGTTCTAGATCATTACTTGTACGACTTGGGGATTTCGTTTGGGTTTTTTTTGTTTGAAGCTACTGGAAGGTTAGTTTTGCCTCAGGAACCACTGCCCACCGAGCAATGTGCTAGATGGTTTCAAAGGAAAAGCCAGGTGCTAAATATGGCAACTGACAGCAGGTCTCAGGAACAAGTAAAAACTTGCTCTGGTCCATAGACACAAGAATCAAAGGAGAGAGGACTCTAAAATCCAACAAACATTTACTAGCTGCCTACTAAGTACTTGGCATTGGGCTAGGCTCTGGAGCTACTCGCATAAGAGCAAGTCTATTCACAAAGAATTCACCATCTGGTAAAAGAAACAACACGTTTGTATTAAATGGAATAGCAGAAGCTAGTGGACAATGAGTTAGAGTCCTGACACAAAGAATAATTAACTGAGCTGGGGGAAAGGGAAATGATTCAACCCCAATGTTGGTCATGCAGAGACCTTCAGCTCCAGTTCCAGGACAGGGCCAGGGAGAAAGGCTGAGATCCACAGGTGCCTCAACCCAAGGCGACCGCCTGTATATGGGTGGAGTTAACCCTTGGCCTGTATGCTGCTTCCCGAACTCCCTTTATAGCACGCTTTATTTTTTGTTGAACTTTTCTAGTATATTCCTTTAGTTACATTTTAAACTTACACTCAGCTTCAGTCATCTTTACGTCTTTTACTGAGCTCTTTTTAAACTTCATCTTTATTTTCTTCAGTGCCTTCTGACAGACATTATTTATCACCTTTTTTGCCTTTTTATGCCTTTATGATTTCAGTATGTTTTGATTAACATTTATTTAGTTGTATGTTTTTCTTATCCCCTTTGTTTCAACTATCTTATCCCAGACATAATACCTTCAGTTGACAGGAGGAATTGTAATATTTTAAAAACGAGTATCACCACACCAGTACTCTGGAATGAATAGCAGTTCTGTGATTAGAAAACGGCAGAGAACACGGGGACAGAGAGAAAGCTATTCCAGACCCCTTAAAAAGGGAGACAGATGCATCTTTATTTCAATTAAGTTTCTTGCAAGTCCTTTCTAAAGGCCAAAGTAGTAAAACCCTGACCCTAACTGAAGCCATGCTTAACAGTGCCAATAAAAGAGAGAGAGAGAGAGAGAGAGAGAGAGAGAGAGAGAGAGAGAGAGAGAGAGGAGAGAGAGAGGGAGGGGCAAACCACAAGAGACTCGAGAATAAACTGAAGGTTGATGGAGGGAGGGAGGTGATAGATGGGCATTAAGGAGTGCACTTGTGATAAGCACTGGGTGTTGTCTGTAAGTGATGAATCACTAAATTCTACTCCTGAAACCAGTATTACACTGTATGTTAACTAACTAGAACTTAAAGAAAAAATATGTGTGTATATATACACACACACCCACGTAACAAGGAGACAGTCTAAAGTGACCCTTCTTATGAAGTGTTAGGCTAACTTTAAAAACAACCAAGAGGGGCGCCTGGGTGGCGCAGTCGGTTAAGCGTCCGACTTCAGCCAGGTCACGATCTCGCGGTCCGTGAGTTCGAGCCCCGCGTCGGGCTCTGGGCTGATGGCTCGGAGCCTGGAGCCTGTTTCCGATTCTGTGTCTCCCTCTCTCTCTGCCCCTCCCCCGTTCATGCTCTGTCTCTCTCTGTCCCAAAAATAAATAAACGTTGAAAAAAAAAAAAAATTTAAAAAAAAAAACAAAAAACAACCAAGAGAAATTACAAGGTCATGTTGCCGCACTAACTTCTAAAAACCTTTGTATGTGAATCACACACTCACTTAGCCGTGGTTATCTGGACGAACACACGCTGTGGACAAAGAAGGAAGCACAGGAAAAAGTGTTGCAGCACAAGCTCCTGTGAACTGTCACGTAGCTAGCTATAAATCACAAGCTCAAGTTTCTGGAATTATGCACAATAAAAGACCTAGATCCAAATTCCTAGAGTATTTTCTATGATGCAATGATCCAAGGACAAGTTCCAGTTAAATGTGATTCATCTACCTCCAAGTCAAAAATCCAAACGTTTTTATAAATAATAAAAGCCACCATGCATTATTAAACTATGTGTCAATTCTGCTGCCATCTTTTACAATCTTGAAAGCAATGCTACAAAAGAAGCTATCACTCAAATGGATAAGTGAGGTTAACTGGCCTAGAGAGAGAAAGCAGACCAGTCAAGGGCACGCAGCCAGCGACCACGGGAGCTCAGCTCAGTCTGGGTCAAAGCCCCACTCCAACTCCTTCCAGAGTACTTCACTGCCCCTCTCCTATCATGCCTGTAGTAGGTCTTCCCAATAGCTCTCCTCTATTATGAGAATGCTCACAGATCCAGACAAGGTGTAAATGTCGGTAAGGCTTCTACATCCTTCAATGATTACGGCTTGAAAAGTACTCCAAAGGCTTTCATAAATAAGGGACCCTGCTTGATTTCATGACACTATGAGAGCCCAATGCTTCCAAATCCCACTTGTATAAGCAAGAAAAATTCCTGAACTCCTTCACACAGTTCCACAAATTATCATTTGGGTCAGACCAGAAATTCCAGAGCAGACTGATTATTATTTCAAGCTCAGGTTCTTCGAGGACATTGCCTTGCCCAACATCCTTTTTATCACATTTGAATTCCATACGTTTCTCCAATCTCTTTAGGTCTGTTCTCACTACAAGCATGAGAAGTACCAGAAGAAAACTTCATCTCAATTTTCTCCCAGGACTTTCTCTAACCTCCGTATTAATAGTCCAGTCTCACATGAAGATATAAATCACTCTTTACCCATCCCGTTCCCTTCTAAAAAGAAACTGGCCTGCCTTGGTATTCCTCTGCCCAATACAGGGCATATCAAACAAAAATGAGCTATTCTGGAGATACAAAATCTAATGACTAAGAGCTATGGATCTGCAAAAACAAAACTGAAAACGGATCACTTATTAAATAGGAAATCCAGTTAGTAACAGTATCCCCTTTTCTTTACTAGTCAAATATAGACGGCAGCCTTTAAAACTCAACCACGAGGCATTTGGAATTTTACAGCAAGTGCTACATTTTACTTTGTCCCTGCTAGGGAACTATGCCGAATACCTCAAGAGAGGCATACTAGTATACTATTTAAATGTTTATTATCCCATGGAGTCATTAACACTTTGTAATGAAATGGAATGGTATCCCAATGTGTGTCTCTTAATTGTTTTTGTAAAAGTCACGTGAAACGGCTATTCACTTAATCAGCTTATGTAACCAGAGTGGTATAAAAATAATTATCAACTAGTCATCAGAGTGAAACACAGGGTCTCAAAGAGTAAGGCTTTCTATTGGAATTAAAGTTTTTTTCCTACTGAAATACAGCTCTTAATTAAAATGAAACCACCAGGGGCGCCTGGGTGGCGCAGTCGGTTAAGCGTCCGACTTCAGCCAGGTCACGATCTCGCGGTCCGTGAGTTCGAGCCCCACGTCAGGCTCTGGGCTGATGGCTCAGAGCCTGGAGCCTGTTTCCGATTCTGTGTCTCCCTCTCTCTCTGCCCCTCCCCCGTTCATGCTCTGTCTCTCTCTGTCCCAAAAATAAATAAAAACGTTGAAAAAAAAAATTTTTTTAAATGAAACCACCAAAAAGGATATGTTCTTTAATAGCACAATTAAATATGATAGATGCACCACTCTTTTAAAAAATAGATCTCATACATAACAATTCCACATCAAACACTGCAATGAGATGGAGGGCAGGGAACAAATGCCTGACTCTACACCAACGACCACCATGTAGTAGCTAGAAAACCTAAAATAATTTGCTTAAGCCACTCTGAAGTTTTAAAACTCTGTATAAACAACCTTTCTCCGGGCGCCTGGGTGGCTCAGTCAGTTAAGCGTCTGACTGCAGCTCAAGTCATGATCTCACAACTTGTGAGTTTGAGCCCCGCATTGGACTCTGTGCTGACAGCTCGGAGCCTGGAGCCTGCTTCAGATTCTGTGCCTGTCTGTCTGTCTGTCTGTCTCTCTCTCTCTCCACCCCTCCCCTGCTCACACTCTCTCTCTCTCTCTCTCTCTCTCTCTCAAAAATAAATAAATAAATAAACATTTTTTAAAAATTTAAAAAACAACCTTTCTTGGGGCACCTGGGTGGCTCAGTCGGTTAAGCGGCCGACTTCGGCTCAGGTCATGATTTCGCGGTCCGTGAGTTCGAGCCCCGCGTCGGGCTCTGTGCTGACAGCTCAGAGCCTGGGGCCTGTGTCAGATTCTGTGTCTCCCTCTCTCTGACCCTCCCCCGTTCATGTTCTGTCTCTCTCTGTCTCAAAAAATAAGTAAGCGTTAAAAAAAATTTTTTTTAGAAACAACCTTTCTCACAAGGTTTTCAGAAAGACTTGGAGAATATTTGCTCAACCAGTATTTATTGAGAAACTATTACGTTCCAAGCCCTGGAACACATCAGTAGGCAGAGGAAACTCTATGCTCAACTTACATTCTACTTGAGGGAGAAAGAGAACAGGTATGCATTAAACAGGTAGACAAAACAGACCACTTAAGTTATGGGTAAAACAAAACAAGGAAACAATGCCCAGAATACAGAAGGTGCTCAAAAGCTTCTTCCATCCGTAATGTTGATATATACTCAGTCCTGTTCAACGTGTCATTACCTCTGTTCTTGGTGAATTATAAAAATCAATCTTATACTATATTTACACTCACTTATTCTTGACTCAAAACAGAATGAACAACAACAAAATTAAGGTTGATTCCATCAGAATAAAAATAACCCAATCTTGGAGATGCAAGGACTTTGCAGCTGTCACAACAGAAGCCTGTGGAAACACACTGCCTGATTCTTAGGATCTGACTCATGACCAAGCCTAATAGTCATTGTTCTTTAGTGGTCAGACAACATTGTAGTATATTCTCGATCAGTGAAGGGCATTTTCTCCCCACCAACTTTTATGCCTGAAGACAGATATTATGTACGCAATTCTACTAATATCTCATCAGTGAAATCAGTCTTTGATCACATTAGAACTCTACACCAAAAATATATGGATATTTAAGCACAGTTATGAATAAGATTACATCCCATGAACACCTTGGGTCCTTTTTTTTTTTTTGTAATAAAGAATTTGGGGCAGAAAATAAGCAATTTACTTCTTTAACAAAATTGCAATATTACACAACTATATACAGTAGAGTTCCTCTACTATAAATTGTAACTATTAACTAATCATATAATCAAAAATCGCCATTAAAGTTGGAATCAGGGGAAACAAAGATCAATAGGTCCACTGAAGGTTTTATTTTAACTTAAAATATAAAGTCCATGGTTTATTCCTGGCATTTTGATATAGTGCCAAGTCCTTAAGGTGAATTTGCTGATCACAGCACTGTCTGCCTTGCCCAAAATCCAACCCATGGACATCGTCTATGATTTCCAATTTCAATTTCCTCAAAGTGGAGAGGGAAGTTGAAGGTATCTGATGGAAAGATCCTTCCAGTCTTACACCCTTCTCTGACTTGCATGTAGCTCAAGAGCACTTTTAATTTTTTAGTTTTTTAGGAATTCATTTTATGGAGTCTGACCACAGCAAACTTGTTTACACCAAAACAACCCCTTCTTTTCAGTCTCATACTTCACTGAATTAGGTAATACCTAACTAAATTGCACGATCACCATTACAAGCGTAATTGGCATAAACAGGTTTGGCTTAAAACACAGCCAACTCTTGGTAAGCCCACACAACCCAACCTGTTGGGTGCAAAAATGGTGGGAAAGGCTTTGGACAGTGTGCAGTGTCAGCCACAGGCATCTGTAAATAGGTTTTACAGAGAAACAGAGGATTTCTGGCAAATCCAGTCAGCTGTTTGAGAATGTCTACAAAATTCTTAAAATGTCATGTTGACTTAATATCCAGAGACAGTTACAAAGTGAAAAAAATTACCAAACGCAAAGAGAAATGTTCAAAATATCAACCCTGAAAACACCTTTAAATTCTACGCATATTTTTGTGAAGGAAACCCCAAATATCTATGAACACTTCTAGGGTCGAAAAGTACCAGGAAAATTTCTGTATATTGCAGATTGGCTTATTCTCAATTGATTCTCTCACAAAAGCATAGTTATCAGTCCATATTACAATCTTGCCTAACATCCCTTAAAATGACATTTTCCATTTTGAGTTAACAAGTAAATAACCTGATACAAGTACAAAGAGAGATTCCACACCAGTTTCTCTCCAAAGAATAGTTCCTTCTCTGTATTAGTGATATGAAATCTCTCGATAGCCTTGATCTCTCCTTTTATTACATGAACAAAACTGTAACACCCCTTAGAACTGCACCCAGTCATATCTGCGTGACTTCTGGCTAAACTACTGCATTATCTCTATCCCAGAACCACCAGAAAACAGGAAGTAAAATTCACTCAAGCTGAGTTGCAAGCAACCTATTTGCAGACGGCTGGGAATCATGTGTGTCTTATTCTTATCTACAATATAAATTTAGTATCACATCTTGAGATTCAAGAAAAGGAATTTGATCAGTAACTTGAAATTGAAGAACCAGACATTTTAAAACCAAATCTCTCTACAGAAATTGCCAAAGAAGTCCTGTAAGTTAATTTTAAGTCACTCTATAAAGCTGAATTTTTTTCTAATTTTTTGAAACTTATTTATTTATTTGTTTGTTTATTTAAGAGACAGAGAGGGACAGAGTACAAGCAGGGGAGGGGCAGAGAAAGGGAGGCACAGGATCCAAAGCAGGCTCCAGGCTCTGAGCTTTCAGCACAGAGCCTGATGCGGGGCTCGAACTCACAAATTGCAAGATCACGACCTGAGCTGAAGTCGGACGCTTAACCGACTGCGCCACCCAGGTGCCCCAAACTGAATTCTGTTCTTGAAGAGAAAAACTGGGCAACAGTTATTCCACAAAGAACCTGTAGCCTCTGACATTTCAAACAGATTCTTCAGCACTCCATGATTCTGCTTTGCTTTTGACCACAATTGGTAAAAGGATAAATACTAGGGAAAATTCTTAACCATTGAGTGCTTACTTGCAAATTAATATAAATTACAAATCTTATTATTACACTTTGTAACGTGTGTGCTGTATTCAAAAATGTGTAAAATAGTCTTAAAAAAAAAAGGAACCATATTAAACAAATGGACATAGCAGAGACCATTTAAGCACCAAGTCCAACCATGCAGTCCTTGGTACGGTAAGGAAACTAAGATAATTCAAGACTGAACACTAAAGTAAATTTTTAATAGCTTAAATCACTGCACATATAAATATATTCATAGGTTTCACATATACATACACTGTTGAACACAAAACTAAGGGCTGAATGACTTACAGATTTTAATTTAAATGTTTATTTATTTATTGAGAGAGACAGCGAGAGAAAGAGTGTGCACCAGTGGGGTTGGGGAGTAGAGAGAGAGAGAGAATGAGAGAGAGAGAGAGAGAGAGAGAGAGAGAGAGGAAGAGAATCCCAAGTAGGCTCCACACTGTCAACGTAGAGCCCGTCCCGGGGCTTGGTCTCACAAACCAGGAGATCCTGACCTAAGCCAAAATCAAGAGTCAAATGCTGAACCAACTGAGCCTGTACACAGGTTCCCCTACAAATTTTAATTTAAATTAAGACACACTAATCCATCAGTGGCCTCACCTTTACTTCATCCACCCAAATATGTGAAGAGCATAAAAATGACTTCTAACCATTACATTGTAAATGCCAACATAAATTTCTTCTAAAAACTTAAATTCCCTTCTCCTTTCTTTTACACAATTGATATTTTTAAAACAAAATATACGGTTTCTCATAAATATGACCCTATTTTTTAAACTGACAAGAAATAGGGAGAATACAAAAAAACAGGGACAAGCCCTGCCCTGGGGAGCTTAAATTGAGAAATTTGTGAATGGTAACTTGGCATTGTGTATTCAAATTTAAAATGTACAAAGAAATTTATACTGAGAAGTAATCATACAGAGGTAAAAAGTGATATAAATGAATATTTGTTACATAATTATTTTTAATAACTAAAAATTAAAATCATTCTAAATGTTCATCAGTTTAAGACACTGATTGAATAAACTATTATATACAACAACGGAGAGCACTTTAAGTGAGACAGAGAGATGTTTATGATGTATTAAAAGAAAAGGCAAGTATCAGAGGAGTTTGGATAGTAAATCTCATTTTTAAATTCTAGAAATAAAAATGTGCATGTGCATATGAAAATATGCATAGAAAACAGCTATAAAAAAACTTAAGAGAGCTTACAGAAACTCTTCTTTCTACTAAATATCACATTAATTTATATGAGCAGTTATTTATTCCCTAAGATTAAAAAGTTCATAATCATGGGAATGCAAGCTGGTACAGCCACTCTGGAAAACAATATGCAGGTTCCTAAAACTAAAACTAGAACTACCCTATGACCCAGCAATTGCACTACTAGGCATTTATCCACGGGATACAGGTGTGCTGTTTCAGAGGGACACATGCACCCCCATGTTTATTTTTTTCAACATTTTTTTATTTATTTTTGGGACAGAGAGAGACAGAGCATGAACGGGGGAGGGGCAGAGAGAGGGAGACACAGAATCGGAAACAGGCTCCAGGCTCCGAGCCATCAGCCCAGAGCCTGATGCGGGGCTCGAACTCACGGACCGCGAGATCGTGACCTGGCTGAAGCCGGACGCTTAACCGACTGCGCCACCCAGGCGCCCCTGCACCCCCATGTTTATAGCAGCACTATCAACAATAGCCAACAATAGCTAAAGTATGGAAAGAGCCCAAATGCCCATTGATGGATGAATGGATAAAGAAGATGTGGTATATATATACAATGGAGTATTGCTCGGCAATCAAAAAGAATGAAAGCTTGCCATTTGCAACTACGTGAATGGAACTGGAGGGTATTATGCTAAGTGAAATTAGTCAGTCAAAGAAAGACAAGTATCATATGACTTCACTCATATGAGGACTTTAAGAGACAAAACAGATAAACATAAGTGAAGGGAAACAAAAATAATATAAAAACAGGGAAGGGAGACAAAACAGAAGAGACTCATACATATGGAGAACAAACTGAGGGTTACTGGAGGGGTTGTGGGAGGGGGGATGGGCTAAATGGGTAAGGGGCACTAAGGAATCTACTCCTGAAGTCATTGTTGCACTATATGCTAATTGGGATGTAAATTTTAAAAAATTAAAAATAAAATTTAAAAAAGGTCATAATCATACAAAACATTTTAACATTTTAAAGTGTTTTAATCAAAAATGTAAAAACTTAGAGCATTTTTCCATATTCTTCCTAAAGGATTTTCCTGTCTTATATTTGCCAGCTGCTATACACACAGCTGATTTTTCTCTTAATTTATAAGAAATACTATTCTCTCAGACTTTAAAAGACACCAAATTCAATATTGCTGGATTAAAGAAAACAAAGATACTATGACACAAAATAATCATTATATTCAAAGATGTGACTTTTTTGATATTTTACTCCAAATAGTCACTATCTTTAGAACAAAGAGTGGGATATGTATATATTTTTTTTTGTAAGAATGGGATATATTTTTTAAACAAAATAAGTGGCTTCTATAGTGATAAGATAAAACCTGTATCTTAATTTGCATTTACATATCCCATAGGTTGTACCAGTAACATTGTTTCAATAAATATAATACTTTGTTCATCAAAATATTTTCCAAAGATCACCAAACTTTTTACTGTATTAATGGCTTCATCTTGATCCATACCATCAACATTTCTCCATCTAAACTCAAAACAAAAACTTGGATACTATAAAAAAAATTAGATCAAATAGACATTTACGATATTAAACATTTTTAATAAACTTGATCTTCAAAACAAAAACGTATGCTCGTTAGAACGGTACTTACAAAAATAATTTTCCTTTCCTAAAGTATTTTAAAGAATTGAAAATAGTACATTTTTACTTTACCTAGTTGGTGATGCTGGTGTTTGTCATAATTAGTGTGACAGAAATGGATTCCATCTTTCTCATCTACAATCTTCTCTGATGAAAGTAAACTAAGACGTTTCATCTTAAGTAATCTTGGGGAGCTTTCCCGAAAACTATCTCTAGTGTCCAAAACCACATCTCCCGAAAGAATGGGAGGAACGACTCTCTTTAAAAAATCCATTTTAAGGTTCTTCTGCATTACTAGATCCAAAAGCACACAGAAAGATGGTTGCACCAGCTTCCCGGTGAGAAGGGAAGGTACATTCTTTGTGTCAAAGAGCAAAAAACTGTCATTGTGTACTTAGGTGGTGCTAAATGCCAGCAAGTCAACTGCCAGCTGTTTTGAAGCTGATTTGGACACCATTTGCTGTTCGTACTGATAACAGGCCAAACAGCTAGAGACCATGAAACTGCACTTCATACACACATCTAGTGTCCGTGTACAATGGGTGTTAACGGCCATACTGAGACCATAAAATATTTAGCGTCCTCATCTAGACTTTAAAACCTATGCTGTGATAATGTTCAGGCAAATTTACTTTCGTTTGAGGCGTGTCTTTCTTTTAAAGAAACTTCCAGCAAAAGAGCAAAACAGTAACTTGAATTTCAAAAGATAATTCTTATCATTCTGAAAATTCCCTGATCACCTCAGAAACATCAAGTGTTATGGGACGTTGAAAGGAGTATTTTAAAACTTTACACTGTATTGTGAACATTCTAGTGTACTTTTAAACACAAAATCTTCTCCTTACAGTCAATCGTAATGATCAATAGTAGCAATGAAAACAGTGGCATGAATTACCAAGAAAAGATGGATAACTTAAAAATACATGGATCTGAGAATATAAAGTTGAAGAATTTAAAGTATACTTATTTAGTTCTATAATCCCGGAAATCAACCTTACATAATTTAATTCCAAATAACTGAGCATTCTACTAAATATTTTAAAATAGCAAAAGGCAGATGATCCTATTGTCTTCACATCACCCAGAAGCACAACAACATATGCAAGTGAAAGGTGCCTATGTAAGAATTTGGGAACTGAAATCAGTATCTTCTTTTCTCCTTTCCTTTGCCTGCCCTCTGGTGGGGTACTAAGTAAGCAAGAAGGACATAAAAATACAGAAGGATCAGATAAGGCGTAAACTCCCTAAATAATCAAATTTAAAACTTTGAAGGATATACATGTTAATCATGAAAAATAAATAAATGTAATTCACCCAGTGAAACACAAGTACAATCTCCTTCTTCTAATAGTCAACATGAAGAAAGTAATTTACATATTTTAAAAGATGAAGCATAAAAGAGTCTAAATAGGCATCAGAAAAAATTGTCATGTATAGGAACACCCAGCTTGTTCAGTCAGAAGAGCATGTGACTCTCAATCTTGGGGTTGTTATGTTCAAGCCCCATGTTGGGTGTAGAGATTACTTAAAAATTAAAAAAGTCTTATAAAAAAAACTGTAATGTAAAAACAAGCAACTTTCTGGTCCTGAATTGCTGAGTGTAATCCTTATTAAACACTTATTCTACAACACATTAATTATGGTGTAGAATCAATTATTTTTTATTTCATTCATTTAAAAGGTAATAATTGAAGGTCTCTACATGCAAGGCAGTAAATAATACATTAGTAAAGTTCAGGGAAATTTTAGAGGATTTATTAACACATATCCTGTCTCAGGGAATCCTACAGTAAAAATGAGGGAAAAACAAGGAAATCAAATGAAAGACTAAAGCAGGACCATACTTACTAGAAAACAAGTTGACTTTAAAAAAAAGACTTCTAAGATGTTCTCTTAACCCTTGAGCATAAAAGGATAAAAATTCGTATCCGAACAGCCTATTCCCCCCACACAGAAAAAAAAACAACAGGTCAGAACCATAATCCATATGCCTCAGTACCGAGAAGCTGTCACTGTGTCTTCCAGGATCTTCTCCCCGCCTTCCCCCTAGGATCTCATATTCTTTACAACTCCTGTTAGTGGTTCTCCTTGGGCCCCGATGCAGGTCCTCCTTATCTTATGGAGCCCAGAAACAGTGGTTTATAGCAGGCTGATTATAGAGGGCAAGTTACCTCCATGTTTGCTCATGATATAGAGGACAACCACCTATGTCTCCATTAACCCCATTGCTCTAAGCTGCACTTTCATCTGGGGAAAGGACAGGCAAGGCTTGGGTGTTACAGAAAAAAAAACAAAAACAAAAACAAAAACTAAAAAAACCCACAAGATATTACTCAGATTTCTTTCATTCCACAAATATTTGCTGAGCAGCTTTACAATGGCCTGTGCAAGGGCATTGAAAATAGGTCTCTATCCCCAAAGAGCTTACTATTTACTTATGGAGGGAAAGAAACCCTCACAACTGCAGAACTTCCTGTAGGGTGGCCAAAGCTTTGTTAAGTCTGAATTGCAATTCAATTTCCTCTGCCTAATCTGCTTCCTAACCTCCTCTCTTTACAGGTGTTGATCCCCAATGAACATCCTGGAAGCCAAACTCCTTTTCAGCATCAGCTTCGGGAAGATCCATCCTGAGACATATAGCAAGGGGAAAACAAGGCATTCCAGAGGCAAGACTGTACCCATTACTAGCTGAATCTGTGAGCAGGAAATGCCATAAAGCCTTGTTGCATGTTGATATTTCTAAGATCTTTGGTTGGTTATCACAACTTCCAACTCCTGCCACAGTAGTCGGGATTAAAAAATTATAGAAGCTCCTGGGTAGCTCAGTCAGTTAAGTGTCTGACTTTGGCTCAGGTCATGATCTCATGGTGGTTGAGTTCGAGCCTTGCATCAGGCTCTATACTGTCAGCACAGAGCCCACTTGGGATCCTCTGTCTCCCTCTCCCTCTGTCCCTCCCCAGCTCACACACACGCTCTCTCTCTCAAAAGTAAACAAACATTAAAAGAATTCTAATAGAAGCTAGTGGCTCAAATATAGCATTTAAAAATCTTTTTAGCCTTCATAGTCACTATTTAGCCTTTAGAATATTGGTATAATCTTACCGGAGAACTTAAGACAGTAATTTCTTGGTGGTAACTTGAGTCATCTAATCCTGACTGTGGGACTCTTGAGTAGTTTTGAGAGTTAAGCATTTAGGTGCTAATCATCCAAGATTCAAATAAATGGCTTCAGCTCTAAAGAAAAACAAAATACAAGATTTATACATAAGACATGCTTATAAGTACATTTGTTGCTCATATCCATCTTAATTTCTGAATACATTATATAGCAGTGTCACCTAGTGTTCCCAGTATCCTTTGAACAATGTCGCATTAGATTTGTTCTAAATCTTTATCACAAAAAAATTCAAACTAATGCAAAATTATTCAGAATAGTATAATGACTCCACCATTATAAACTCCCAGCAAATCATGTTTCATTGATACCTCCTACCCACCCCTCAACCCCTCTACCACCACTCTGGATTATCCTCAAACAAATTCCTGACATTATACCACTTCATCTGTAGATATTCTGTATGTATCTCTAAGGTAAAGATTTGCTTTTTCCAAAAACCTGCTAGAACTGATTCATGATTTCAGCAAAGTCACAGGATATAAAATCAATGCACAGAAATTGGTTGCATCTCTATACACCAATAATGAAGCAGCAGAAAGGAAAATCAAAGAATTAACTCCACTTACAATTGCACCAAAAATCATAAAATACCTAGCAATAAAACTAACCAAAGAGGTGAAAAATCTATACACTGAAAACTACAGAAAGCTTATGAAAAAAATTGAAGACACAGAAAGATGGAAAACTATTCCATGTTCATGGATTGGAAGAAAAAATATTGTTAAAATGTTGATACTACCCAAAGCAATCTACATATTCAATGCAATCCCTATCAAAATAACACCAGCATTCTTCACAGAGCTAGAACAAACAATCCTAAAATTTGCATGGAACCCCAAAAGACCCCAAATATCCAAAGCAATCCTGAAAAAGAAAACCAAAGCTGGAAGCATCACAATTCCAGACTTCAAGATGTACTACCAAAGCTGTAATTGGGATGCCTGGGTGGCTCAGTGGGTTGAGCGTCCGACTTCAGCTCAGGTCATGATCTCACAGTTCAAGAGTTCGAGCCCCACGTCGGGCTCTGTGCTGACAGCTCAGAGCCTGGACCCTGCTTCAGATTCGGTGTCTCCCTCTCTCTCTGACCCTCCCCCGTTCATGCTCTGTCTCTCTCTGTCTCAAAAATAAATAAACATTAAAAAAAAAACAACAAAGCTGTAATCATCAAGACAGCATGGTACTGACACAAAAACAGGCACTCAGATCAATGGAACAGAATAGAAAACCCAGAAATGGACCCACAAATGTATGGCCAACTAATCTTTGACAAAGCAGGAAAGAATATCCAATGGAATAAAGACAGTCTCTTCAGCAAATGGTTCTGGTAAAACTGGACACCGACATGCAAAAAAATGAACCTGGACCACTTTCTTACACCACACACAAAAATGAACTCAAGATGGATGAAGGACCTAAACATAAGACAGGAAGCTATCAAAATCCTGGAGGAGAAGGCAGGCAAACACCTCTTTGACCTTACCTGCAGCAACTTCTTACTCAACACGTCTCCAGAGGCAAGGGAAACAAAAGTAAAAATGAACTATTGGGACCTCATCAAGATAAAAAGCTTCTGGGGGCACCTGGATGGCTCACAGTCAGTTAAGTGTTCGACTTCAGCTCAGGTCATGATCTCGAGGTTCGTGAGCTCAAGCCCTGCATTGGGCTCTGTGCTGACAGCTCAGAGCCTGAAGCCTGCTTCAGATTCTATATCTCCCTCTCTACTCCAACCTTGCTCACACTCTGCTGCTGTCTCTCTCTCTCTCTCAAAAATAAATAAACATTAAAAAAAAAATTTGTTTTAAGATAAAAAGCTTCTGCACGGTGAAGGAAACAATCAGCAAAACTAAAGGCAACCGATGGAATGGGAGAAGATATTTACAAATGACATACCAGATAAAGGGCTAGTATCCAAAATCTATAAACAACTTATCAAACTCAACACCCAAAAAACAATCCCGTGAAGAAATGGGCAAAAGACATGAATAGACACTTCTCCAAAGAAGACATCCAGATGGCTAACAGACACATGAAAAAATGCTCAACACCACTCATCATCAGGGAAATGCAAATCAAAACCACAATGAGATACCACCTGACACCTGTCAGTATGGCTAACATTAACAACTCAGGCAACAACAGATACTGGTGAGGATGCAGAGAGAGAGAGGACCCTTTTTGCACTGTTGGTAAAAGTGCAAACTGGTACAGCCACTCTGGAAACCAGTAAGGAGTTTCCTCAAAAAATTAAAAATAGAACTACCCTACGATCCAGCAATTGCACTATTAGGTATTTACCCAAGGATACAGGTGTGCTGTTTCAAAGGGGCACATGCACCCAAATATTTATAGCAGCACTATCGACAATAGCCAAAGTACGGAAAGAGCCCAAATGTCCATCGATGGATGTATGGATAAAGACAACGTGGCATATATATACAATGGAGTATTACTCAGCAATCAAAAAGAATGAAATCTTGCCATTTGCAACCACATGGATGAAACCAGAGTGTATTATGCTAAGCAAAATTAGTCAGAGAAAGGCAGGTATCATAGGATTTCACTCATATGTAGAATCTAAGACACAAAATAAATGAACAGAAGGGAAGGGAAGCAAAAATAATATAAAAACAGAGATGGGGAAAAAAACATAAGTGACTCTTAAATATACAGAACTGAGGGTTGCTGGAGGGGTTATGGGTGAGGGGATGGGCCAAATCGGCAAAGGGCATTACGGAAGACACTTGGGATGGGCACTGGGTATGTAGGGGATGAATCACTGGATTCTACTCCCAAAATCATTATTACATTATCTGCTAACTAACTTGGAAGTAAATTTTTAAAATTTAAAAATTGTAAAAATAAATAAAAATAAAAAAGATAAAGATTTGCTTTTGAAGCATAAGCCAATATCATTATAATATCTACAGTAAATTAATAATAATTTCTTCATAACATCAAATGCCAAATCAATGCTCAAATTTCCTCAACTGTCTCATAAGTGTTTTCTTTTTTTTAAAGTCTGTTCTAATCCAGATCTAAACAAAATCCATACAGGCAACTGTTACTGGGTCAATTAAATCCCTTTTAATCTACAGTTTCCCACTCCCTTTGTTCTCTTTGCAGTGACACGTAATGCTTTTACTAATGTCAATGACTGAACTAACATGTCAATACCTTCATTAAGCAATAATACATTTAATATATTTTTATTTTATTTGCTAAAATAAATAGTTGGCAAAATAGTTCATATATCTACAAGGCCTAATATTTATCTCATCTACAGAGAAGGTTTGAGAAACATATTCTTCAAAGTCCAATTATATTAACTGAGGGAGACATGGATTATGAATTATTATACCACACCTCTAATAATGTGATGGTTACTAAGCAGGGAGTGGTCATTTTACTATACATAAGAACTCATGTGATGGTACACATTCAGTAGCGGCATTTTTCAGTAAATAGGCTACATTTTTAACTCTGGCATTGAAAACTCAAACTCACCTTCATTTTAAATTATAACTGGTTTCTTACTATTCTCTATTTAGTGAATTTAATCCTCAATCCAAGAGAAAAGACTAACTACTCTCTAAAATATTATTTTTGTACTTAACCTTTATTTAAAATTCCTTTAGCCAAGTTAGAAATATGATATTCCATTTGTTCACAGGCATAATCAACTAAATCATGACTAAAACCAAATCTGTGAAGCCAAAAAAACTGGTAAATATGAATAAGACACTAATTCATCTGCACCTATTCATAACCAATATCATTCAGACATACTAGAAATATTTTTAAAGATTTTTTTAATGTTTGTTTTTGAGCGCGAGAGAGAGTGAGCGGGTTTGGTTTTCCGAATGAGAGATAGAGGGTGAGAGACAGAATCCCAAGCATGCTCTGTGCCATCAGCTCAGAGACCAATGGTGGGGCTCGAACCCACAGAACCGTGAGATCATGACCTGAGCTGAGATCAAGAGTTGGACACCCAACCGACTGAGCCACCCAGGCACCCCTGAACTTAAGTCGAATTTTTGACTGCCCCACCAAATATTTCCTAACCTGTTAACAAAATGATATCTACAACTCTGCCAAAATTCTTGATACTAAAGTATCATCATCTTAGGTTCATGGAATCATTTCTCCCTCAAAGCAAATAAAGCTTTTATTTGCAACAGATCTTTTCTGTCCATAGTGGGAAGTACAGTCATGCAATAGTCCATGTTTAATGAAATTTAAACTTTCACTTCATCTTCTAGGACAAATCACTAAACCAGTTACCACTGGAGTACAAATCAGTTTCAGGAATACTACAACTACTTCAAAGAGGTCTGATTTGTACCAGCATGCCCAGGTCTTTCGTTTTGCTTCACTTTTGAATGAGCCTCTTGTTCAGACATAGCAAGAGCTTAAGCCAAGCTTTTTATAAAAATATGTTTTCTCTTGTAACCACGCTGTCAGGGCACTGTGTCATTTTAAGACTTCCCGATGTCCATCTAGTATTTCCAATACCTCCTTAATAGATACATAACCTTCCTATTTCCAACTTTCACTTTGGTTACCCTAGGAAATAGTTGGTTTATACCTCCTTGACCTTCTTTATGGGTTATAATCATTTTTAGCAGGGGTGGTTTTTATTGTTTTTGTTTTGGTTTGGGGTTTCTTTCTGCATGTCAATTGTTTTTTCCATCTTGTCTCCATATATATTACTTAACATGGGACTCGTTTTAATTTTCATTTCACTTGATTAATGTAAGGAGTATTTCATCTACAAAAAGAGTAATTTCTATTACTACTTTGATATTACTACTTTTCACATGGTTCAGGTCAAACAGATTAGGTAACTGTGGTCATGGTATACACGTAATCAATGGTATAGTTTCTTATTCTAAAAGAAAAAAGTCATATAAACAAGAGTGACTTGGGGAGG
Organism: Puma concolor; assembly: GCF_028749965.1. Taxonomy (NCBI): domain Eukaryota; kingdom Metazoa; phylum Chordata; class Mammalia; order Carnivora; family Felidae; genus Puma; species Puma concolor. The sequence goes on along the minus strand of NC_141670.1, from coordinate 166,281,419 downwards.
TCAGTTGGTATTTAACAACACTGAAGAGACTATAAATAGACAAATAGCACAAGCTTTGAAGGGGCAAGGCTTTAAACCTGCAGCAAGAAAAATTATCTAGAAGCTTCCATGTGCAATAAATAAAGAGAACAATGGCCCAGCTCTGGTGCTTGGGAGGATCTCAGGTCAAATGAGGTCCTCCAAGGACAGCCTTATTTCCCTTCAGTCCAAAAGTAAAAGAGAAAGTTGAATCGGGGTTCAGATGGCACATTAACCTCACTTCCTCTCTGAACAGAATTACTAGAATTATAAAGAACAGAAATCTACAAGTTGAATGTATCTTAATTGTATCTTAATTCAAGACCCTTGAAGTATAGGTCTTTCTTTGATAGAGAAAATAATCATCTCAAGCAAACAGAGCAAAAAAACTAAGAGTAAATGAATCTCAGTGATGTTTAGGATGATATTCTCAGTATTTGTCTGTATACCTCCTAATCTGAAAAGGAGAGTAAGGCAGTTATGGTGGCTAGCACAAAGTAGATTTCAACTCCACACGCAGAATAATTATTACATAATTGGTGAAAAGGCTGCTTCATAAAGAAATGAAGTCCCGGCTCACTGTTTTTAAGGCAAAGGTTGTTAGAAAATGCTATAAAAAGGGTTATCCCCCTGGGTTAAAAGATCAGCCTAAGTTATTTCCAAGATGCCAACTCAACACTCTAAATTTGACTTCAGGATGTATTTTACACAGTTGACTCTTGAACAATATAAGGGTTAAGGGTGCTGATCCCTGCACAGTCAAAAACCGTATAATTGGATTCCCCCAAAATTTAAATACTAATAGCCTGCTGTTAACTGGAAGCCTAACTGATAACACACAGTTGATTAACACATTATTTTGTATGTTGCATGTATTATATACTGTATTCTTACAATAAGGGGAAAAATGTTAAGAAAGTCATAAGAGAAAATACATTAACTGTACTGGACTGCCTTTATCCACAAAAATCCACATACAAGTAGACCAGCACAGTTGAAACCTGTGCTGTTCAAGGCCCAACTGGACTTGAATACTTGAATGTGTAGTGACTAGAAACTCATCAGATTTCAACTAAAGAAAGGAACCAGACTGCAAGATATGTAATCTATGAGGGCACATTCCTGCCCTTCTATTAAAATTATTCTGGGAATCTCACAAGGCCTCTTTAAATGATGCAAAAGACCAAAATGATCCAAATGTTCTGACAGCCTTTTAGAATAAGGATGCGATCATTTTCAAATAAATTTAGAATAATCACAGCTCCTATTCACAGTAGCAAAAATAATTATGGAAAATATAAAAATCCAGTAATTTTTTAAATCTGACAGAGATCTTATAAAGTACGAAAAATCTACTCACATATAATCAAATACAGGCAGCAGTTACTCAGATATCTTTCATGTCTGACTGGTAAAAATCACTAATATAAAGAACTTACAATCATCCCTTTAACAGAGAAAACTGATGGTTCATAAAATCTACAGTTCCCGTCACAGTTCAATTTTTAGAAATTCACTTTTTCTCTTATCTTAGAAATGTTCTCATTTTTACAATTTTTAAAACAGGCTTGCATTTTACCCTTCTGTCATTCTTTTTAACCTTCTCCCAAATTTCAATTTTAAAGGGTACAGAAACTTATTACGCTGACTAATGTAATCACAGATTACACTATATCACCTGCTAAAAAAAATGCTGTATAATGATAGTGAGGTAAAATAAAGCTTCACTGCATATATTTCTTGCTGATGAAGCAACGTTCTCTGCAGGTAAATTTGTCAACATCTTGTTGATTTTACATTTTTAGCCAGTATCATACTAGTTGATCTAATGAAAACAATTCGCAAAATCTTCCATTCAAAAATTTAAGGGGAAGTTTTGTACAAAGGTCTCATTCATGAATGAATGAAAATAGCATCAGAGCACAACATTTTCTAATATACTGATGAATGAATATGTATGGTTTAGAATAACTTTCCTATTACATTTCCATGTTGGCATAGAAAAAAAGAAGGAATTCAATCACAAAATTATCACACGAATGTTCTCCCTACTCATCTAGATTTAAACACCAAAACAAAAACTTTAAATAAATGTAGAAGCAGACCAGTAAAATCAATCTCACTAAATCCGGAACGTATTCCAATCTCTAACTGCTACAAATCTCTTGTTGTAACTATGCCATGCAGAAATGTACAGAAATTGTACATTGAACAAATATTGATTGGGCAGACCTACATGCCAGGAACCAGGGACACAGGAGTGAATAAAACAGACAAAAATTCTTGACCTCCTGTCACGTTTACACTCTGATAGGAGCTTGAGTTTTTTTGGAATCGTTCCTTTGAGAATCTGAAAGAACTGCTGAAGGCCTCTCCTTCTAAATGCTCATATATATCTAATTTTGCAACATATGAACCTTTCTCATCCAATTGTTTCTCATGGGTTAAGAAGCCCTGATAAAAATCCTCCTTGTGTTTATTTTCTACCTGCCGTTTATGGTAGTTTCATAATTTTACTATTCAGAGTAAAAAATAGTACTTTTTCTCCTTGAAAATATTTACGGCCTTCAAATTTCAATGTAATGTTTTTTTATTTATTCCAATTATACCTCTCACAAATTTTCAGGCTGCCAGATTACCCTTTATCTTTCTAGAAAACTCAATCCTAATGTCTTCAGTAACTTCACCAGAGAAATTTTCTGATTTCATTAATTATTCTCTAGATCCCCTTAAGTTAAAACCTCCCTCCTCCTGCACAGATCTTCTGTTAGTCTTTGAATCAAAGTCACCTACAGCATCTTTGGAAGAAGATATGCTCAAGAGAATGACAATAAAACCTTAATCACTTAACAGAAACCGTCAGCTAATTAACCAAAAATTTTGGATTTTCCTTGTCACAAAAAGAGAGTGATTCCTTAGGGGAAAAAAAATGGGGGGGAGGGACAGAAAACAGAGGAGAAAGTCTTTTTTATTTAAAAATAACAGTTTCTAGGGCCATTACAGTCTCTAATCAATGTGTTGTACTTTTATATCTATTATTTTTGAAATGACACAATGGAAATTTCAACTAATTATGATCCTGAGGTCCTATCAAGTAAAATATCAAAGAAATTACATGCAAATTTAATACAAATATTTTGTACATTTTGATAAAACAATTTGCAATAAAAAGGTTGCTGGGCTAATCCAAGTTTTAAGTTATTCAGAAAAATGAAAAAGTAAATGGCCACAAGGTGATAACAGTATATGGCCCCACTTTAAACTCCGGTTCGTCTCTCCTATTTTTTTCTGCTTACGGTCTCTCCAGCAGGCTTAAAGAGGTCTTTTAGAAGAACAATGATGAAAGCAAAAATCCCCCTTGATGATTAGATGACCTATTTCTCCCAAATTTATAGCCCCAAAACATCTTAAGTTTAAGGAGAAATGATCATTTGTCATATGCAATCTCACAATTTGCATCAGAAGCCTTTAAAATGTTTTATATTCTTTGATCCAGTAATTTTATGACCCTGTTTTTCTAGGAAGATAATCAGAAATGCACACACAGATTTATTTGCAAAGATGTTCACTGTACCATTATTTCTATGAGCAGAATGCTGGAGACAGGGACAAAACAAAGCACAAGTCGAAAACGATCATCGGGGTTGTGAGTCAAGCCCCATGGTGGGTGTAGAAATTACTATAAAAAATAAATTAAAAAAAAGAGCAAAGAGTAAATGTAGAAGGATAGAATCAAATTGTCAAGGTACTCAATCTCTCCACGCTTTCATTGCCTCATCTACAAAATAACAATAATAAAACCTCTTATGGTTATTAGGAGAATTAAGTATAAAAGATGAAAAATGTTTGGGGCACGTGAGTGGCTCAGTTGGTTAAGCATCTGACTCTTGATTTCAGCTCAGATCATGATCTCACAGTTGTAGGATTGAGCCCCACATAGGGCTCTGTGCTGAGCTTGAAGCCTGCTTAAGATTCTCACTCGCTCTTTCTCTGCCCCTCTCGCCCACTAGCACACTCTTTCTCTCTCCCTCAAAAAAACAAACAAAAAAAAAAACATTAAAAAAAAATAAACCTTTAAAAAGAGTTGAAAAATGTTTAGTGATTGACACAAAGTATTCAATAAATGTTTATTATTTATTAACTTATATACACTGACAGATGTGCAACACTTCAAAAAAAAAGTAATAGAAGAAATAAAAATCACTGATAATTCTAACACCTAAGAAATAGCCACTACTAATTCATGTTAGTATGTGGGTTAATTTCCTTCAGGTCTTTCAATATGCCCAGGATGTTTTATAAAATCAGTGTCACATTGTATCATTTCTAGTGATTACAAAATGTTATACTATTTTGTAAATATATTATGTGCATTTAATCATTTCACTATTATTGAGTGAGGTTCTTCACTGCTATAAATAATAGTGCAGTAAATATCTTAATTGGCAGTCATTGTACACATCTTTTAATTTCCCTCAAGAATCTAGAAACAATTTCTATCTCTTTTTTTATATTAAATATAATTTATTGTCAAATTGGTTTCCATTCAACACACAGTGCTCATCCCAACAGGTGTCCTCCTCAATGCCCATCACCCACTTTCCCCTCCTCCACCCCCCATCGACCCTCAGTTTGTTCTCAGTATTTAAGAGTCTCTTATGGTTTGCCTCCCTCCCTCTCTGTAACTTTTTCCCCCATTCCCTCCCCCATGGTCTCCTGTTAAGTTTCTCAGGATCCACATAAGAGTGAAAACATATGGTATCTGTCTTTCCCTGTATGACTTATTTCACTTAGCATCACACTCTCCAGTTCCATCCACGTTGCTACAAAAGGCCATATTTCATTCTTTCTCATTGCCATGTAGTATTCCATTGTGTATATAAACCACAATTTCTTTATCCATTCATCAGTTGATGGGCATTTAGGCTCTTTCCATAATTTGGCTATTGTTGAGAGTGCTGCTATAAACATTGGGGTACGAGTGCCCCCATGCATCAGCACTCCTGTATCCCTTGGGTAAATTCCTAGCAGTGCTATTGCTGGGTCATAGGGTAGATCTATTTTTAACTTTTTAAGGAACCTCCACACTGTTTTCCAGAGTGGCTGCACCAATTTGCATTCCCACCAACAGTGCAAGAGGGTTCCCATTTCTCCACATCCTCGCCAGCATCCATAGTCTCCTGATTTGTTCATTTTAGCCACTCTGACCAGACTGAGGTGGTATCTCAGTGTGGTTTTGATTTGTATTTCCCTGATGAGGAGTGACGTTGAGAAGTGTCTGTTGGGCATCTGGATGTCTTCTTTGGAAAAGTGCCAATTCATGAAGTGTCTATTCTTCTGCCCATTTCTTCACTGGGTTATTTGTTTTTCAGATGTGGAGTTTGGTGAGTTCTTTATAGATTTTGGATACTAGCCCTTTATCCAATATGGCATTTGCAGATATCTTTTCCCATTCCGTTGGTTGCCTTTTAGTTTTGTTGACTGTTTCCTTCGCAGTGCAGAAGCTTTTTATCTTGATGAGGTCCCAGTAGTTCATTTTTGCTTTTAATTCCCCTGCCTTTGGAGATGTGTCAAGTAAGAAATTGCTGTGGGTGAGGTCAGAGAGGTTTTTTTCCTGCTTTCTCCTCTAGGGTTTTGATGGTTTCCTGTCTCACATTCAGGTCCTTTATCCATTTTGAGTTTATTTTTGTGAATGGTGTGAGAAAGTGGTCTAGTTTCATTCTTCTGCATGTTGCTGTCCAGTTCTCACAGCACCATTTGTTAAAGAGACTGTCTTTTTTTCCATTGGATATTCTTTCCTGCTTTGTCAAAGATTAGTTGGCCATACCTTTGTGGGTCTAATTCTGGGATCCCTATTCTATTCCATTGGTTTATGTGTCTGTTTTTGTCCCAATACCTCTACTACAAAGCTGTAAGCATCAAGACAGTATGGTATTGGCAGAATTTCTATCTCAAATAGTATGAAATACACTTGGCTTCATTCCCCCACTGACCTGTACAGAATGTAGACACACACTAGGTGTTCAAAAAAGCTGGGGCGCCTGGCAGGTTCAGTTGGTTACACATCCGATTCTTGATTTCAGCTCACATCATGATCTCACAGTTCATGAGATCAAGCCCTGCATTGGGCTCTGCACTGACAGCGTGGAGCCTGTTTGGGATTCTTTCTCTGTGCCCCTCTCTCTCTGCCCCTCCCCTGCTTATGCTCACTCACTCTGTCTCTCAAAATAAAGAAACTTGTTTTTAAAATGCTCATCTGTCTTTTTTCCACATGGGCACTTAAAAGCTATTGAAGGGTTTTTTCATTGTCACCCCTCTATTGTTTTTTGGTACATCTGCTCATCAGGTATTTCGCTTTTTCCATTTAGCCCATTTATAGGATCTCACTTTTCCTTTATATCACTCTAACATCCCAAACACAATTTGAGTGTTCAGAACTTTAGTAAATTCCCCAACAGGTGAGGATTCTACTGTATAAGTCTAGAAATGAAAGTCTGTCTTTCAGAAATACATCCTGAAATATTTACAGATGATGTTTCATGACCAAGGGATTGCATCAAAATAACTGGGAACTGGAAAAAGGGAGTGGGTAGAGATAACAAAGAGTTGATAAATGTTGAGGCTGAGGAATGGGCACATGAACATTCATTCCACTCTCCTCTGTTGAAATATTTTTTTAAACTATTTTTGGTGGGAGGAAACTTTAAATCTTTAAAAGATATAAAATCAATAAAACAATCATAGTTTAGCTTGTACCCTGGGTCTTACAGAATAATCCAATGGTTATTTTAAAAAAAGCAAGACGAAAATTATTGAAGCCAAATTCAAAAGGGAAGTAAACAACTACAGTATTTAGAATCTCTCAATTATACTTGCCAGTAATTCCCACAGATAAAAACATACTACAATGCCTTTTTCCAAACCATGGCTTCAGCATACCATGCTGATTCTCCAAAACAATATTAGTATTTATATTGTGCATTACAAGAATACAATTATGCCTCTGTATGTGCCCACATGAATATTTGATAAGTAGTTTTATTATGTACTAGTATTAAATAATCCAAATTCTCTTGGTGCTTAAATCACATCTTGGTACTAAGTTAGGCCCATCATAAAACAAAATTTATAGATTAACAGATCCACCAAAGTGGGGTTTTTTTGTACCCAGAGGCAGTGTAATTTTAAAAAACTACCTCACTGCATATCTTTTATTCAGATGAACTGTGGTAAAATACCACCTGTGTATATTTCTACCTGTGTACCAAACAGTTTACCTTGAAGGAGGTCACAATAATAGGAGAGCACTGTATAAGGAATAAGTCACCTATCTAGGGATAAGCATATCAATGGCTGCTCCCCAGGTTTAAAACAAGGGTGAAATGGACAGATTAGAGAGTGTTTCCAAACTCTTTGTTGCAATAAAAAAATACATTGTATATAAATGTACTTATAATACATTTTATATAACAACCCAGTGTGTGTGTGTGTGTGTGTGTGTGTGTGTGTGTGTGTATACACACACCCACATGATATACTTGAAATAATAATCCGCAATACACTTTGGTAAATTTCCAAGCTATTTTTAAAAAGTGCTATATTCTAGTCATTACCCACTAAAACAATTTCTGGAATTCATAGTTTTAAATCCCCAGACTTAAAAAAAAAAAAAAAATGGCCTGCATCTCCTACTGCTTACCAGCAAAGGTGGTGGGAGAGAGTACTCGAAAAGCTACACATTCCATGCCAGCCAATCACCTGCCTGCTTCAACTCCTCTCTCCCCTGCACAGAAACGGACATTATTCCATGTCTGGGAAGATGGGGGGGAAGGGGGCAGAAGGCACTGAAGAGGGCTGGATATGCACATGCATACACAACATCCAAGAGAAGAGAATCTCTTAAAGTTCTTCCTGTTCTAAAATTCTGTGGTTCTAAGAGTTGGCTCTGAGAGTAGGAGTCCCTAAAGGGTAAGAATCATCATTACATCTCCCACAGCACCTAGCAAACCGGCTTCCAAAAAATACTGAAGCATTAAATAAAGATTAAATTCAACTAATAATATGCAAACTAAGCATAAATGCAAAGGTTGCTGCCATTAAATATAGGTTTTCTGCACACTATTAAATGTAAAACTTAGTGCCAATGTATATTATTTGGAAACTGAGAAGCATAAAAATGTTAAAATATACATTGTGTATTTATTATGTATGTGTATACAGAATATCTATGTCACAAAGCAAATACTATTCTTGTTATGTTGTCCATAAATGTATAAAAACAATTCACTGTAAAGCTATTCTAAAACGCAGAATCAAATTAAACACTAACTTTTAGTTTCAATCTTACCTTTGTTTCTCTACCTGCTTCATGACACATTATTAATTAGCAAGGAAATGAGCAAAACATAGGCCTAGTACATACAAAAAAGAACAGCAGAGGACTGGACAATATACAACTTTCATAATTCAACCATGATTTACAGTACTCCAAAGTTCACCAGTTGTTGGCTCAAATGGTTTCCTCTGCCTTTGTCTTAGAAGGAATATTTTCTCCAAAATAAATTTCAATGACATCAAAGTTTCTTCCTATATATACTAACTTTCAATAAATTATTACAGTTTAATTGAAGTGGGGGGGGGGGGGTAAAAAAAAGTGTCTACATAAAAGACTTCCAATTCTAAATCCCAGTAAAACCTTTTATAAATAAAGACAATAAAGCCAATCTTTATACCTTTTATATGATATTATAAAATGCCATGTGATGCAATAAAGGACCCTTTCTCATGATAACCTTAAAATTGTAACACAACTCACTTTCTTTCCATATGATTTACCTAAAATAAGAGAATTTAGCCAAAATTAACACAATTTCTGATTCTTTTTTTCTTAACGTTTTATTTATTTTTGAGAGAGAAATAAAGAATGCACGCACAAGCAGGGCAGGGGCAGAGAGAGAAGGAGACACAGAATCTGAAGCAGGCTCCAGGCTCTGAGCTGTCAGCACAGAGCCCGACGAAGGGCTCAGAACCACAAACTGCGAGATCATGACTTGAGCCAAAGTCGGATGCTTAACCAACTGAGACACCCAGGTGCCCCACAATTTCCGATTCTTAAGTGAGGAAAATGTTTACAAATATATTTTCATTACTAAAAGAATAATGTATTTTAAGGAGCAATTCCAAATTTCCAGTTCTGGTTCGTATTTCTCACCTTTTCCCAGATTTCTATATTTTAATTACAACCAAAATTAAACATATGTTGAAAATCCTTCATGGAGAAGGATTTGCAATGTCCTAAAGGACAAAGGATTTGAATTTCCTAAATGAAATAGAGAATGTGTATTTGCAGAGGAGAAAGAAAGAAAAATAGGTATAATGGGAGAAATACAGGATGGGGATTAGCTTCTCTACAGGTTTTCATTAAAGAATTGTTAGAGGCAATATCGAATGATATTTATTGGACCAGTTAATGTTGAGGAGTTTCCATTAGCCAGAGGGAGACATGAACTTAACAGTGACTAATGGTCAACTCTGAGTTTCCAGAATCTGCACTAAGTGATACCGACACAACCACCACCGTCCAGCAGCTTACAGGCTAGCCAGAAGAGAGATACATGTGATGACAAGTTTCAGTGCTTTAAGAAAAGCTACCTAGGGGCACCTGGGTGGTTCAGTTGGTTAAGCGCCACCTTCAGCTCAGGTCATGATCTCACAGTTCTAGAGTTCGAGCCCACGTCCGGCTCTGTGCTGACAGCTCAGAGCCTGGAGCCTGCTTCAGATTCTGTGTCTCCCTCTCTCTCTGCCCCTCCCCTGCTAGCATTCTTTCTCTCTCCCTCTCAAAAATGAATGAATGTTTTAAAAAAAATTTTTTTTAAAGAAAGAAAGAAAGCTACCTAAATGTGTTCAAGCTACAATCAGGTAGAAACAGTCATCAAGTTTAAGTGGAAGAGGAGACAGGGGCGACCTCACCAAGTAAGTGGGGCTCACAACCTCTGTTGCCAGAAGGTTCACTGAATCGACAATCTACAAAGATATGAATGGTTTTGTGCCTCTATTTGAGGACCTGGCTAGCCACTGATTTAAAAAAATAAAAAAATTAAGGCTCAATAAACATGACTATTTCACTGCAGGCCTGTGAGCTGTAACTTCCCAGTGTGACAGGCCCCAAAGTTGGGTGCTATCCCGTATCGTCCTAGTTACACAATGGTGCCTGGCTTTATCCCAGAAATGGTTATCTCGGGAATGCCTCCTCCCCATGTTTATGAAAGGAAGCACTGTGTAGGGTAAGGTTTACACTGATTGACAGTTCCTCTCGCTCTAGAAACTTATAAAAGATAATAAGCAATGTATTCAGATCAAAATCCTCTGTATGGAAAATAACACATTTCAAAGTTAGTAACAAAACAACATTCCAAATGAGTTTGGTCACTATGGATGACCATATAGAACATGCCACAAAGCTTAATCCTTCACATTCCAGTACATCCAGTAACTCTACAAGGACTTGCACACAAAAGTCAAAAAGCCCCACCCCACTCCACCAATAGGCTTTATTCTTTACAGCGGTGAAGTCAGTCTAAATAAATTACAAATACAGAAGGGAAGAATTCAGTTCTGGTTCGCTGTACCCAAAGAAATGGTGCCCTAAAAATCCAAATGAATTAAGTAGCCAATAATAACAGTAACAACCACTAATTACTGAGGGCCTACTATGCACAAGGAAGTAGGTTAGGTGCTTTACACGCATCACCATTTTAACCCAAAGAAACCCATTTCTATAAATGTTCAACTTTGCAGCTATGGAAACTGACGAAGCTACTAAATGAATGGCGAAACACTGTTCACCTGGGTTTTTTTCTATTTTAAAATAAGCTGTTATGTGGAATTCTATGAAACAAACTTCTCAAATCAAAATGCAATTATGATTTCAATATATTTTTTCAGAACAAAAGCTAGAGACCTCTCAAAACAAGATTTAAACACAGTTAAGGTAAATTGTGTGTTAATTTCATAAAGAATAAATTTGCCTTACCAAAAGTAAAAACAAAAACAAAAAACACATGGGGGGGGGCAGCCCACTGTGATAGGAAGGGTCATTAGGAAGAGTACCTGATATGAAGGAGTCATGCCTCCAGCCTCCCCTAGTCCCTAGGGCTGCCCAGTAGCTGCCTCGCTCTTCAAGTGCAGGAGCCAGCTGCAATATCAGGAATGGAAGCCAATGTGACCATCCCAATCTGGCAAAACAAGCCACATGGGGCTACTCAAAGTGTAGTGAGAAGAACTGGGACCAACCTGCCCCCTGACGCCATGTCCCTGGACATCCTTGGAAACCCCATACCCAACATGTCTGACCTGGATCTAAAGGATGTGCCCCCCATCCCTGCTCTGGCCGACACTGCCTGGAATGCTGTGATGAAGAGGAGATATATGTCCGGGTCAGGAGTGACACGTGGCTCCTGAGGCATACCTGGAAGCCTAGCCCTCTAACTGTCACACAGTGCAATGCCTCAGTGCCCAACCTGCGTGGGTCCAAGGTGACCATCTTTCTGACCATTCCAGCACTGCCAGCCCTAAGTCGCACCACAGTGCTGCAGGATGAGCTGAACTACCTGCACGGCCAGATTGCCAAGATAGCGGCATCTGATACACCTTCGGTTTCATTAACAACAGATTTCTTATCTCCAGGAAGTTCAAATGTCTCTCCTCCCTTACCTGGTTTTGGATCCTCACTCCACTGTACAACTTCCTTTGCCATTAGTGGCATCACCAAGGAGACCAAGGTAGAGGTCGCTGAGCTACCATTAGCGCCCCCTCTGCTCTGTTCTGCCAGCCCTGAAGGCTGCAAACCACAACACAAAGCAACCCACAGCTCGTCTGAAGAGGATGACTGTGTCTCACTGTCCAAGGCCAGCAGCTTTGCAGACATCATGGGGATCCTGGAGGACTTTCACCAGATGGAACAGAGCCTAGATCCAGCTCTTAGAAAAAAACCTCAGGAAAAAACCTTAATGATAAGAGAGGTAAGTAATCTACCTGATAAAGAGTTCTAAAGTAATGGTCATAAAGATGCTCACCAAACTGGGGAGAAAATGGGGAAAAGAATGGATAAACACAGAACTCCAACAAAGAGATGGAAAATATGCAGAAGTACTAAACACAAGTTACAGAGCTGATGAACACAATGACTGAACTGAAAAATACATAGAAGCGTTCACCAGCAGACTACATGACACAGAAGAAAGGATAAGTGAACTCAAAGACAAGGCAGTGGAACTCTCCCAATCAGAGCAGCAAGAAAAAGAAATGAAATACTAGAAAAATAATGAAAAGAAAAAAGAAAAAAGAAAACATAGCTTAAAGGACTTATGGGACTACATCAAATGGACTAACATTCTTATCACAGGGCTCCCAGAAGAGAAAGAAAGGCACAGAAATCTTATTTGAAAAAAACAATGGCTTAAAACATCCCTAACCTGGAGAAGAAAACAGACATCCAGATCCAGGAGGCCCAGGGAGATCCATATGAGCTTAACTCAAAAAGACCCTAAAAGCAGCAAGAGAAAAATAACTTGTTATCTAAAAGGGAACCCCCCCCATAAGACTATAAATACATTTTTCAGCAGACCATTTGCAGGCCAGAAGGGAGTGACACATGTATTTAAAATGCTGAAAGAAGAAAGCTTCCAACCAAGCAAAGTTATTCAGAATTGCAGAGAGTTTTCCAGATGAGCAAAAGCCAAAGGAGTTTATCGCCACTAAATCAAACTTACAAGAAATGTTAAAATGACCTCTTCAAGCTGAAAAGAAAGTGCTAGTCAGTAACAGGAACACATATCAAACAGTAAATCTCACTGGAAGGATAAATATAATAATAATGAAAATAATGGATTCAGCACTTATTAAGGTTAAAAGGACAAAAGCAGTAAAAATAACTATGATTATAGTAACTAGTTAAGGGATAACTTAGATAAGGCACACACAAGATAAAAAGATGTAGGTCTGTCCAGTGCAAGACCGCTTACTGCCACGGGCTGCTTTCCACTGCTTGGGTGCCTTCTCTAGAGCCAGGGCCTTAGTCTTGGCCTTCTATGGGGTGCACAGTGCCCAGTTTCCAGATGCCTCTGGGAAGGAGCTCTTAGACAAAGCCAACAAACACCACTTCTTACACAGCCTGGCCCTGCTGAGGGTACCCCATTTACTCCTAGCCTCTAGAACCACTTTATTCTGCACCAGCTTTCACTTCCAGGCTCTGGCCCAGACTTTGGCCCCTGTGCAAGGGAGCCTGCTAATCTTGGGCTGGCTTACCTTGGTTCTTTGAGTTTCCTTGCACTTAATCTCTGGGTACTTTTTTTGAGAGTTGAAGCAGGGAGAAGATTAAAAGAGAAAGGGGACAAAGAAAAAAAAGATGAAAAATGTGACATCAAAAACACGCGAGGGAGGAGTAACAATGTTGAGCTTTAGAATGCAATCAAACTTAAGTGGACAACTATTTTATCAACCTAAAATAGACTGTTATACATATAACTTGTTATAGTTACAGTTAAACTTAACTACAAAACAAAACCGGTAGTAAATACACAAAAGACAAAGGAGCATAAGCATACCACTAAAGAATGTCAGCAAACCACAAAGGGAGAGAGCAAGAGAAGAAAGGAACAAAGAGGAGCAAAAACCAGCCAGAAAACAACTAACAACATGGCAATGAGTACATACCTATCAATAATTATACTTTAACTGTAAATGGACTAAATACTACAACCAAAAGACAGAGTGGCTCAATGGACTAAAAAACAAAATCTATATGCTGCCCACAAGAGACTCCTTTAGACTTAAGAACATACACAGACTGAAAGTGATGGGATAGAAAAGATATTCCATATGGAAACCAAAAGAAAGCCAGGGTAGCTATACTTATGGATATATAACCGAAAACTCAGGAGCACCTCAGTGGCTCAGTCTGGCTCAGTTAAGCATCTGACTCTGGATTTTAGCTCAGATCATGATCTCACAGTTCATGAGTTTGAGCCCCGAATTGGGCTCTGACAATGCAGAGCCTGCTTGAGATTCTCTCTCTTTCCCTTTTTCTCTCTCCCTCACTCCCATAGTCTCTCTCTCTCTCTCTCTTTCTAAAATAAATTTTTAAGGGGCGCCTGGGTGGCACAGTCAGTTGGGCGTCTGACTTTGGCTCAGGTCATGATCTCACTGTTCATGGGTTCGAGCCCATGAACAGGTTCTGAGCTGTCAGCACAGAGCCTGGAGCCTGCTTCAGAGTCTGTCTCCATCTCTCTGCCCTCCCCTGCTCTTGCTCTGTCTCTCTTGCTCTCAAATATAAAATAAAACATTTAAAAAAATTTTTAAATAAATTTTTAAAAGGAAAAAATCGACTTTAAAACAAAGATTGTAACAAGAGACAAAGGGTACTATATAATGATAGAGGGGTCAATCCAACAAAAGACTAGAACGTTTATAAATATTTATGAACCCAATATAGAAGTATCTGAATATATAAAGCAAACATTAACAGACATGAAGGGAGAAACAGCCATATAATACCAACAGAGAACATTAACAATTTTACGTTTATTTTTTGAAAGAGACAGAGAGAAACAGGCAGAGCATGAGCGGGGGAGGGGCAGAGAGCGAGGGAGACACAGAATTTGAAGCAGGTTCCAGACTCTGAGCTGTCAAGACAGCACAGAGCCCGACAGGGAGCTCGAACCTGTGGACCAGGAGATCATGACCTGAGCCGAAGCCGGCTGCTTAACTGACTGAGCCACCCAGGCGTCCCAGCAGGGGACTTTAATACCCCACTTACATCAATGGATAGATCAGACAGAAAATAAGAAAACATCACCTTAAATGACATGTTAGACCCAACAGACCTAACAGATATATACAGAACATTTCATCCAAAAGCAACAGAATATACATCCTCAAGTATGTATGCAACATCCTCCAGGATAGATCAGGTAGGACACGAAACAAGTCTGAATAAATTTAAGGGGACTGAAATCCTATCAAGCATCTTTTCTAACCACAGTGATATGAAACTAGAAATCAAAAACAAAAAAGAAAGAAAGAAGGAAAGAAACCAGAAATCAATGTTTTTTTAAGTAAAAACAAAAGGTGGGGGAAGGAGAAATCATATTATGGCCAACAAATCACAGAGAAGGTTATTTTAAGACTAAGTTCAATCCTCTTCTGTTAATGTCTTCCTACTAACTTAAAAGTCCAAGAACAACTTTATAAAGGAAAGTGACATTCTTCTGTTTCAGCCAGAATTCTTAAAATAATCTTTAACTTAAAATGTTTCCCAAAGATGGATGCTCGCAGTTCAAATGCCAGTGATAATTCAATTGGCTGCAAAATTCGGTGTTAGCAGTCTCTACATTTATAGGGAAAACCTGACACAGTATACGAGTATCAATTGCCATATCTGTGGTTTCAAATGAAACTTCCTTCCACAGCACTTAAATCATCCTTTTTCTCCTAGGTCTCTGGTTTGCTTCATTTCCTTTAATCTTGCTTTATGTTAAGACAATATTTGGTCCCTGGCTCCATTTAGTGGAGTTCAGGGTCATCAGAATAATGCCCTTGGAATGTTGTCTCTGAACCAACTTCCTAATATAGGTTATGCTCCTGTTCGTAAGAATTTTAATATATCCAAATCATAATGTCCAAATCATAACAAGGCTAGATGTAAATACTAACTGGAAGATTTATTAGAGTAAAGCAAAAAAGGAAAGAAAAAAATTTTAAGCTTTCTAGAAACCTAACACCAGCTAGAGTATAATAAATAAAAATAGACCTACTTCTGCTACCTTTGTCGAGCCCAGTGGTTTATCAAGCTAGGTAGTGAAGGACACAATGAATAAGACAGATCTATGCCTTTATGGAATCTGAGACTCATCCAGTTCTAGGACCATCTCTCCTCAACTGTCCTAGAAGGAGAGTGTTATAGAAAGTTTCAATATGGTGCAAATGGGACTCACTGCAAAACAATAAGCACATATCTTTTAATATATCGGACTTCTGTATTAAGGTTGTGATTGTATTTGAAACCGGAATACTCATGTAGGATTAGAAAGGAGAGGAAATAGAAGTGGAGAGTGCAAAGCTAGGAACTGAGTCACTTCTCCCACCTCATCAGGTTTTTCACCCTCGCTACTGGTTACATAAATCCTATGTGGAATGTAATCTTTCACTTAGGACAATTTTATCTCTTAAGCCTTTCATAAACCTGTCACACCATGAGCTACGTGAAACATTTTTTGTCTTATAGGTTCTCAGTTTGCAAAATAAAAACTTTCATCACTCCAAACTAAATGCAGTATGAAGATCACAGTACCAAGAGATAATTTGATTCTTACTGATAAGCACCTGCCCTAGTTAATGTTTCAAAGTAATTTTTTTAACAAAATTATATTGCAGAAACTAAGACTTAATTGTCCTAATTTAAGCAAGCTCACTAAAAATTTCCATTAAGATATTTTTCCCTTAAAATAATATAACCAAAACACTTCCTGTTACTTTAATAGCGCTGAAACACCAAAAATTTGTAATGTGACTTTAGGAAATTCACTTTTAAAACAGATTTAGGAGGTTTAGACCATACTGCATTTCCAATGACAAAAAGAAATCCCATTGAGGATGGAATTATTAAAATTATTATAATCTCCCGTTTTATTGCATCAATACGTATTAGAGGACAAAAATAGCCATTTAATTCAAGAAGTGATCCAAAGAGACTAAAAGTTACATTAATCTGTGAAAAGTCACATGTAAAACAAATCTATATAAACCCCATGTCCGTTATAATGAGAAAGGACCTCATATGAGAAGGCAGCACAAGGCATGTGGTACAGTTACACAATACTAAGCTATATTACCAGGCAAAGTGACTTAGTCTCATTTATAGGAGGAAAAGAGAAGGAAAGAGAAAGAAACATGAGAAAAAGAGGAAAACTTGTAAAAATAAAAGAAGATGGACGGGTACCTGGGTGGCTAGCTTAAGCATCTGACTCTTTTTTTTTTTTTTTTGTAATTTTTTTTTCAACGTTTATTTATTTTTTGGGGGACAGAGAGAGACAGAGCATGAACAGGGGAGGGGCAGAGAGAGAGGGAGACACAGAATCGGAAACAGGCTCCAGGCTCCGAGCCATCAGCCCAGAGCCTGACGCGGGGCTCGAACTCATGGACCGCGAGATCGTGACCTGGCTGAAGTCGGACGCTTAACTGACCGCGCCACCCAGGCGCCCCAAGCATCTGACTCTTGATTTGGTTCAGGTCATGACCTCATGACTCGTGTGAGCCCTGCATCGGGCTCTGTGCTGGCAGTGCAGAGCCTGCTTGGGAATCTGTGTCTCCCTCTCGCTCTGCCCTTCCCCTGCTCATGGGCACTCTCTCTCAAAATAAATAAACTTAAAAAAAAAAAAAAAAAAAAGATGGAGCACATAAGATCATTTTTTCCAAGTCTGCAGGCAGTAAATGATAGGACTCTTCTCTTCACAAAAGAAACATGCTGGCTGGCTCTGATATACAAACAAAATCACATATGAGAATCAAGTATACTAATATTGTCAACATGCAGACTAGTGCTTTCAAGCTAGCAAGATCCCAATAACAGGTTAGCCAAGTATAAGTTCGTCTACAAGACATCTCAGGTAAAAGAAGAGATTTAGATATGCTACATGGTCATGATTTTATTGGCCATTCTCCACCACCATAGAAATCAAATATTGAATGCTCTAAATGTGTCAGGAAGCCATCAAAATCCTCAAGGAGAAAGCAGTCAAAAAACCTCTTTGACCTCAGCCGCAGCAACTTCTTGACTCAACATGTCTCCGGAGGCAAGGGAAACAAAAGCAAAAATGAACTATTGGGACCTCATCAAGATAAAGCACATCCTTTGCTGTGCTTCCTCTGTACAGCAAAGGAAACAATCAGCAAAACTAAAAGGCAACTGACGGAATGGGAGATGACATATCAGATAAAGGGTTAGTATCCAAAATCTATAAACAACTTATCAAACTCAACACCCAAAAAACAAATAATCCAGTGAAGAAATGGGCAAAAAACATGAATAGACACTTCTCCAGAGAAGACATCCAGATGGCCAACCGACACATGAAAAAATACGCAACATCACCCATCATCAGGGAATTACAAATCAAAACCACAATGAGATACCACCTCACACCTGTCAGAATGGCTAACATTAATTAACAACTCAGACAACAACAGATGTTGGCGAGGATGCGGAGAAAGAGGATCTCTTTTGCCCTGCTGTTGGGAATGCAAACTGATGCAGCCACTCTGGAAAACAGTATGGAGGTTCCTCAAAAAACTGAAACTAGAACTACCCTACGACCCAGCAATTGCACTACTAAGTATTTATCCAAAGGACACAGGTGTGCTGTTTCGAAGGGGCACATGCACCTCAATGTTTATAGCAGTGCTATCAACAATAGCCAAAGTATGGAAAGAGCCCAAAATGTCCATCGATGGATGAATGGATAAAGAAGGTGTGTGTGTGTGTGTGTGTGTGTGTGTGTGTGTGTGTGTGTGTGTGTGTATTGCAGAGTATTACTCAGCAGTCAAAAAGAATGACAGCTTGCCATTTGCAACTACATAGATGGAACTGGAGGGTACTATGTTAAGCAAAATTAGTCGGAGAAAGACAAATATATGACTTCACTCATATGCGGAATTTAAGATACAAAACAGATTAACATAACGGAAGGGAAGCAAAAATATAAAAACAGGAAGGGGGACAAAACATAAAAGACTCATATATAGAGAACAAACAGAGTTGTTGGAGGGGTTGTGAGAGGAGGGATGTTCTAAATGGGTAAGGGGCATTAAAGAATCTATTCCTGAAATCATTGTTGCACTATATGCTAACTAACGTGGATGTAAATTAAACAATAAATAAATTTAAAAATAAATAAATATGTATAAGTCCCAGACTCCAAAGGCCCAAGAACCTGAAGCTAAAATGTCTGAGGACAGCAGAAGATGGAAATCCCAGCTCAAGGAGAGTGAGCAAATTCACTCTTCCTCTGCCTTTTTGTTCTATTTGGATCCTCAGTGGATTGGTGATGCCCACCCACAGCAGTGAGGGTGGAACTTCTTTACTCAGTCTACTCATTTAAATGCTAATCTCTTCCGGGAACACCCTCACGGACATACCCAGAAATAATGTTTTACCAGCTCTCTAGGCATCCGTTAGCCTAGTCCAGCTGACACACAAAAGTAACCAACATAGGGAGCCACCATGAGTTTTTGACGAAGTAAGTAATATGAATGGACCTGTGATTTCTAAAAGTTACCTTTAGAAGCATATGGGAAAGAAGGCTGAATGAGCAGGACCAGTTGGTAAACACCTACTGGAGTAGCCAACAGATAACTTTCTGAACTAAGGCTGTGGGAGACACCAACAAAGCACCGAAGTAGAACCGAAAGAAATTCACGACTGAACGAATGGGGGACCATCACTTTTCACAAATACGACCACAGCCTCCTAAAGTTCTCCCTCCCATACATTGCCCCACTACAGCTGGGAGTGATTGTTTTACAAACTAAATCAAGTTGCATCTCAAGGCCCTCCACCCCGCCTCCCTACAGACCAAACTAGACTTTTCACTTCCTAGACGTTCAACTTCTTTCCTGCCTCAGGATCCTTCACTCACTGTTTTCCTTTATCTGCAAACTGGCACCCTGGTGTTCTTCACCAGGCGGAAGCCTAACCGGTCTTCAAATCTCAATTTGAATGTCCCTCCCTCAAAGACCTACCCACCTAAACTCTCTAGTCTAGTACCATGTCCCAACCTTTAGAGTCTCTCTTGGAATACTTACACACATGCAGACATGGGTTTATGTATATACTTGGTTAATATCTATTCACCATTAGACTATTCCTAAGATGTAGGATTATAACTATTTGTTACCTATACCTAGCCCAGTACCTGGCACCTGGCAGGTACTTAACAAACACCTGCTGGGGGTGCTTGGGTGGCTCAGTCCATTGAGCGTCCAACTTCAGCTCAGGTCATGATCTCAAAGTTCATGGGTTCAAGCCCCACGTCGGGCTCTGTGCTGACAGCTGGGAGCCTGAAGCCTGCTTTGGAGTCTGTGTCTCCTTCTCTCCTGCCCCTCTCCCGTTTGTGCTCTGTCTCCCTCTGTCTCTCAAAAATAAATGTAAAAAATAAATAAATAAATTTCTTTAAAAAAAAAAAAAACAAGCACGTGCTGAATAATAAATATACCACAAGAGACCACTTTGAGTTCTTGACTGGGAAAATAATAATGCCATTACCTAATAAAGGGAACACAGGAACATCAAATCTGTGGATAAAGTGGAATTCTACCTGGGGAATATTGAGTTGAAGAAATAGTGAATTAGGTCTGAGCTGTAGAATCACCAGTGAATGATCACTCAGCCAAAAGAATAAATGTAACATTACTGGAAAAGGAGAAGCAAAATAAAGCAAGCTATGAGCAGATAAGACAAACCTCTATTTAAGTGGGAGGAAGAAGAAAACAGACAAAAGGTTTATATTCCTAATATGTAAAGGGCTTATAAAATAGCAAATATCAACAAACCTGAAGAAAATGAGGCTTAAAAAAATGGACAGTTAACAGTAAAGAAAAATGCAAATGCCTCCTAACCATATAAAAATATATTCAGCCCAATGTGTACCTCAAGGTAAACTTGGTATAAGACTATCTTTAAAAAAAATTGTTGTTAATTTAAATGATTCTAAAACGTGTATAGGGCTCCTGGGTGTCTCAGTGGGTTAAGCGTTCGACTTCAGCTCAGGTCGTGATCTCCCAGTTTGTGAGTTCAATGCTCGCATTGGGCTCTGTGCTGACAGCTCAGAGCCTGGAGCCTGCTTCAGATTCTGTGTCTCCCTCTCTCTCTGCCCCTCCCCCACTCAAATTCTGTCTCTCTCAAAAATAAATAAACATTTAAAAAGTAAATAAAATAAAATGTCTATAAGGAAATTTTTAAAGTTAAAGATATTCGATTTCACGCATGAGATGAGTGAAATTAACATAACAGTGATATTCCATTCAGTAAAAAAACAAAAGTTTGACAACATATTCTGTTGCTGAGGTTATGCATAGACAAATAGGCACTTTCACACATTACCAATGGGAACACAGAGACACATGAGGCACCCAGTTCTGATAGTATTATCCCTGGTGTCATTGACAACCAGAATTCTTTTTTTTTTAATTTTTTTTTTTTTAATTTTTTTTTTCAACGTTTATTTATTTTTGGGACAGAGAGAGACAGAGCATGAACGGGCGAGGGGCAGAGAGAGAGGGAGACACAGAATCGGAAACAGGCTCCAGGCTCTGAGCCATCAGCCCAGAGCCCGACGCGGGGCTCGAACTCACGGACCGTGAGATCGTGACCTGGACAACCAGAATTCTTAGCTAAGAAAAAAAAGATACAGATGTAAAATAAAAGACTGAGCAAAAATCTTATAGAGCTGAAACAGAATTGGAAATATCAGTATAAACTCATGAGGTTCTTAATCTTAAAAAAATTTTTTTCCTAATTTTGACAACTGAAAAGATCTAGTGACAATGGTCAATCCATTAGAAATAAGAACCTCTAGAGGCCAGATTGTAGTCTTGAAATCCTACTCCCCAGTAAAGGAATCAGGGGTCCTTTTGGGTCCAGCAATATCAGGTGTAGGGAGGAAATGTACATGATGTGCCTAGAAATCCTTGTCATACCAGATAATCAAAGAAGCTATCACAAACTACTAGAGTCATGTCAAAATAACTCAGCAACTTTAAAAGGCTCCCACTGGTCCAAGATTAAATAATTTAAGCAGCAAAGAAAAAAAAAAAGACAATGAATTTTTCAAAATTCAGTATGTTTGAATCTAAGAGTCCATAATGAGTCTAGGGAAGAAGAGGCGACCCTAACTGATCACTACTGGAGAAGGCTAATATAACCAACTCATTGTTTTCAAATTGGTAAGTCAGAAGAAACTATCAAGCTTTTCTCCAACCTTTCCTATACATACTGCACTACTAGGTAACAAATAGTACATGAGGAACAGTTTCCCTTTATAGAAGATTTCACATAATGAGTGAACAGTAAAGTTACAGTGTTACGTCTTGCAACCCCTAATTATTTAATAGACCTAAAGCAGGGAGCCCACTGCCTGTTTTTGTAAATAAAGTATTATTAGAACACAGCTATGGCCATTCATTCACATTTTGTCTATGGCTACTTTCCCACTACAAGGGCAGAGTATAGTAACTGTATCAGAGGAGACCAGATGGCCCACAAAGCCTAAAAATACACAATCTGGTCCCTTACAGAGACCGTTTGGCATTCTCTCATCTAAAGCATTGAGCATAAACGGCAACTAATCAGCATTAAGAGAGACGACTAAACACTTGTGTACCAGACAGACACTTGCCAAAAGAAATTGAACCTGAATCTGAGCAAATCTCCGGATCCAACTGCCAATTAACAAGAAAAACAAAGGACAGAGGAATATGCTTATTTTTTTTAAGACTGCATTTTTAAGGGGTGCCTGGGTGGCGCAGTCGGTTAAGCGTCCGACTTCAGCCAGGTCACGATCTCGCGGTCCGTGAGTTCGAGCCCCGCGTCAGGCTCTGGGCTGATGGCTCAGAGCCTGGACCCTGTTTCCGATTCTGTGTCTCCCTCTCTCTCTGCCCCTCCCCCGTTCATGCTCTGTCTCTCTCTGTCCCAAAAATAAAAAATAAAAAACATTGAAAAAAAAAAAATTAAAAAAAAAAAAAAAAAAAGACTGCATTTTTAAGTAACCTCTACACCTAACGCGGGGCTTGAACTCACAACCCCAAGATCAAGAGTTGCATGCTCCACAGACTAAGCCAGCCACGCACACCGACAGATGAGTACATTTAATCACTTCACAGGAACGTAATCAGGAACATCCACATCTACGGCCCAAAGACCCAATTTGCTCAACAAAAATTTTAAGGACACAAGGCAGGGGGAACTTAGGAGAAAAATCAACTAATTGCAATGAAGGGAGGGCTTATCTAGATCCTGATTCAAACAGCTCAACTGCTTTGGAAATGTATGAAATAATCAAAATTACCACGAACTGCACATTTTATTACGTTGGGATTGTTGCTGTTTTTTTTTATTTTTTTTAAAGATGGTAATGGTATTGTGGTTGTATTTTTTAAAAGAAGATCTACTTTAAGAATACATACTGGAATATAAACAAATTATATGATGTATAGGATTTGCTTTAAAATAATACAGAGTGGGAAAGAAGTCCATGGAAGAGAAACAAACGATTTGGCCATGATTTGATAATGATGTGATGAATACAAAGGGGTTCATTACACTAGCCTGTTTACTTTGTACAAGTTAAAATTTTTTTTCCATAATAAAAATTAAAAATAAGGCAAAATCTTTCTTATTCAGACACAGAAAAAAATCTGATGGAAAAAGGTCAGGAAGTATGCTAGATCACCCCAAAAAGGCAACTGGACCGTGACAAGGTGTGGGATCTTTCAAAAGAAGGGTAAGAAGCCAACTTTGAAAAGAACCCGTTCAGAGATCAAGCAAATGACTTTTACAAACTGAGTTATGTGCCCTTTTCCAACTATTTCAAGCACCTAGAAAAAGGATATATATGGCCAACGAACTTAGGTTTGAGAACTAATTAAGACGTGTTCCTCAGAGTTTTAAAAAGGCAAGAGACCATAAGATGTAAGAATGATCGTGGAGTTTGGGTAAGTGGAAAGCTAATGAGGCTAGGAAACAGTCCACCTGGTTAAAGAAAACAAAACAAAAACAAAAACAAATGCCAAGAAACTACAAGTCAAAATTAATACTAAAAACAGATTTAAGAAGTGGGATGTGACAGAGGGTTATGATCATGACAGGAAGCTTGCCAAAGCCTCAGAAATAAGAAGTCTTCCAGGCGATGGTGAGGTCTAAGGTACGAAGTGATGGGGTGTGCGCAGCAGGCAGAACTTTTGGATTCCAGTCCTGATGAACGAATGCTGGGTAACTAATCGGTTTCAGCTCCCTGCCAAAGAATCACACCCTTCTCCCAAGCTTATTTCAACAGGTAACTGTATGTGTAAAGGTCCCAGGATTGGGAGCTCTGGTCTAAGACGTAGTGATATTGGAAAATCAGTAAGATGAAAATGATGGATGCTAGAAGTATCAAGGAAGCAGGATGAGAGCCACCAACATGATAAAAGAGACAACATCAGAGTCAAATAAAGGAAAATTCTAGAGGTCAATAGAAGAGAAGGATAAAAAATGTGGAGAGAAAGAATGAAAGACCTCAACTTCCAAACAAAATGATTAACTGAAAAATGTTGTGTTAGTGAAGGCGTTATTGTAACCCCACACTTCCAAGAACATAGTCTAAAAATCTATCAAATAGGTTACAGAAGAAAGGTATCCTCAAAAAACCAAAAAATCTACCAATTTGTTCATTATGATCATAAAGTGTTAGATGTATGAAAATACCAAAAAACCTGAAAAAACATTTAGTTTATTTCGCTCATTTCATAGATGAGAAAACTGAGGTCTACTAAGGCTAATTAACCTGCACTCAAGAACACCATACAGGGGCGCCTGGGTGGCGCAGTCAGTTAAGCGTCCGACTTCAGCCAGGTCACGATCTCGCGGTCCATGAGTTCGAGCCCCGCGTCAGGCTCTGGGCTGATGGCTCGGAGCCTGGAGCCTGTTTCCGATTCTGTGTCTCCCTCTCTCTCTGCCCCTCCCCCGTTCATGCTCTGTCTCTCTCTGTCCCAAAAATAAATAAACGTTGAAAAAAAAAATTTTTTTTTTAAATAAAAAAAAAAATAAATAAAAAAAATAAGAACACCATACAATTAATGATCAGAACTAGGGCTAAAATGTACCCCATTCTTCACTCACCCTCTTGACCTTGCATCCTCATTTAATGCCATGGTTTCCATTTGGTGACTGACTTCTCTACAACACTAAACGCCATTATATACTTTCATGCTTCGATAGCAGGCATTTGATAAATATTTGTCGCCTGACACTCAAAGTGAGCCTAGTTCAATGATTTTCTTTCAAAGGTCCCCCATATCAACAACTGGTTCTGCTCACTTTTACTCCTCTGCCCCCCAACAAAAAGGCACTGAGGAAATCTCAGAGGTGTTCAAAAAACATGTCGGCTAACTAGCATCCATGCTTCCAAAAAATGTTAGAACGCGAAAAGGCACACATAGTGCCCGGGGGGAAAAAAAAAAAAGAGTTGACGTCACTCTCCTCTTATCATCTCCAAAAATGTGTCATTACATAATGTACACATCAATGGGAAGTAAGACGATGTTCTTGACCGGATGGACTCAAAGCACCTAAACTGACAGGAAAAGACCGTAACAGGATAAACTACCTCAGTCTTACAATAAGGGATTATGGAGAATGCACGGAGTAAAGACTTCACACACATTTACGTATTTTTAATGTATTCTCTATAAATGTTACATATAATCCTGGACCTAGAATCTCATGGAAGGAATGTTCTGAGCCTCCAAAAACCTGATGTTACTGCTGTTTTTAGACGTGATTTTTTTTAAGTTAGCAAAAAAAAAAAAAAAAAAAAAAAAAAAAAAAAAAAAGGCAGGTATTATAAGAAGAGAAGGCATCATAGAGGGGAAGGCAATCCACACAAAAAATTATTTTTACAAACTTCTATTATTCTTTTAAAAAAAAGTACGTATCCTTACCACTTAGAAAGGGTTGTTGAGGCACAGAGTTTGTAGAAAAGACACCAATTTTGGAAAGGATCCATCTAGAAGCTTTTTCAACCTGGAGCTTGTTGTACTTTATAGGCACGCAAGTGGGCACAGTAGTGCAAAGCCGTAGTGATTCACCATGTACAAAGCAGAATATGGAATGTTCAAGGCTGGAAGATAAAAAATAGAGAAAAGGAAAATACTCGGGCTGGTTATTAGTAGCACCCATGTTTAAAACAAAAGGTGTCCCATTTTACTGGTTTTTATAGAACAAATATCATTACTGAAGCTAAGTGTTTATAACTGAGAACCTGCACAAGAAGAACTTACTTATATAAGTATCTTAACTACATAGGGAAAGAATCTATCTGGAGAAAGAAAACAAGAAAATGAGAATTAGTCTTCCAAAGGCTCTAAATTAAAGATTTCTTTGCCACCCATAACTTCTTTGTCAAATACATTATAAATTTCCCTACCATCTAAACACAATTACCTGTTTCTTAATGAAACAAGGGGGATCATCAAAGGAGTGCTTCCACAGTACTTGAGGATATATACCTTATAGGACTTGGGGTAATGACCCCAGAACGGCCTTTATTTCAAAAGGTACCCCCAAAGTACCCCAACAAATAAGCACCCTCTGTTCCTGGTGGTGGTGTCAATATCTACAAAGTTAGGAATGAATTTATCCTTTGACCCAACAATCCTCTTTCTGGGACATTCTCCTACACACGTACTTGTACACTCATAAAGTATACAGCAAGATTGTTGTGAGATTGTTTGTAAAAGTGAAACGCTGAAAACAACCCAAGTTACACATGATCTAGCAATTCGACTCCTGGGTATATAACAAGTGATAAAATACATCCATGCAAAAATAAAAACGTAAGTGTTCACAGTAGTGTTATTTGTAATAACCAAAAGGCAGAAACAAGACAATGGTCATCCACTTTTATAGCAATTTGACAGAGTAAATTTATGTTCCTTGAATATAATGATAAAAAAGGGTGGGCTTGTATTTTATGTATCATATTTAAAGAAAAAAAAAGACAATGGTCATCAACTGATGAACGGATAAATAAAATGTGATAGATCCCATCCAATGGAATATTTCTGCCACAAAAAGGAATGAAGTAATGATACATGCTACAGCATAGATGAATCCTAAAAACTATGCAAAGTCAAAGAAGCTAGTCACAAAAGGCCACATATTACATGATTCTATTTATATGAAATGCCTAGAATAGACAAATCTACATACAGAAAAAACAGATTAGTGGTTGAAGGGCTGCGGGGGAGAGGAAGATGGGGAATGACTAATGGGTATACTGTTTCTCTCAGTTTCCAGTCACTTGCACTCTGACCCAATACTAAATACTAAAATACTCTTCCTAATGACTTTGAAAGAATTTTAAGTGCCCATTCTAACTTGTATCTGACCTCCCCTCTCTCACTACTCCAATGAACCTCAGATTGCTGCCAAGTGCACAACTAGGATCACAAAATTCTCTGGTTTGGTAGTACAGTGGTACTCCTAATTCCTACAGAATAAAGTTCAGAAATTAATTAGCCTCAAAGTCAAGATCCTAATGGCAGAGAATAAACTACGAGCACATCTTCCTAATATTCTCTAGACTACAGACAAGCTGAACTCTGCTCCGTGCAAACATATCCCATTCCTACACCCACATCTTTTTTCCATCTGGAATGCCCACCCTTTGTTTCCATGCACTGAAATTCCTCTAAAATCATTTTTAAAGCAAAAAATCACTTATCCGACCAGAGCACTGGATTTCTCAACTCTCACACCTTCAAGAACTAGTTTACAAAGACTATAAAGGGTACTGCAAGTATTGTAAGTATGAAGTATAAACTAAGAAGAGCCAACATATATCACTCAACAAATGTTACTGCTATTCACTCAACAAAGTAACCAATAAATATTTTTTAAATTGACATACAAAATTAAAAAATTGTGTTTTCCAGCCATACTACACTCTTGGCTCTAGAAGTAACAGTTTAAGGTTTGACACCTTTGAAAGTCATGATGATGAGAATTTCTGATCATCAACAGGTTTCAATTACGGGGAATCTCATACAGATTCATGATGTAAGAGCAGCAACCCATTATTTCTTTATTTAATCAAGAGCCAACTTGATTCGTAATCATTTTACAATATATGTCATAAGTCATTATGATGTATACCTTAAATGTATACAGGGGTACATGTCAGTTATACCTCAATAAAAAGGGGGGGACAATTTGATTCACTTTATTCAGTAATATCCACCAAAAATAGGGAAAGAGGGCAAGCCTTACCAAAAGACAATAGTTTCATTATCTTTTTTAAATTGTGGCGAAATACACATAACATATAATTTACCATCTTAATCATTAAGTGTGCAGTCAGCAGCATTAAGTACATTCACACTATTTGCAAACAGCACCACCACCCATCTCCAGAACTCCTTCTATCTTGCAAAACTGAAACTTTGTGCCCATTAAACACTAACTCCCCATTCTCCCGCCTACCCCCACCCTCCCCGCCCAGCCCCTGGTAACAAGCATTCTCCTTTCTCCTTTCTCTATCAAGGAGTCTGACTGCTCTGGGAACCTCACGCAAGCGGAACCACACAGGATTTGTTCTTTGTGACTGGCTTATTTTACTAAGCATGATGTGCTCAAGGTTCATGAGTGTTATCATTTTTCATTAAGAACTTCAAAACCACAGAAAGGACATGGTTTAAACAGATTCTAGTTTAAACTCATGGTTTAAACATACTCTATACCCTAGAGATTTAGAAGACTCAAATTACAGAAAGGAAGGAAAAAGAAGAATAACAGGTACCAGATAATCCAGTCTGATACCAGGCATTCTGCTCCATACAACTCTGAGGAGGTAGTGTTATTATCATTCCCGACTGGTAAATGACAAAAAGGGGGCCCAGGGGACCATGCGGTATTAGGTAGGCCTCCTATGCTACTTTCCTATTTCCATTTTGTTCTTACCTGACATATATCCATTTATTTATCTCCTTATGTGCCAATTATGCGTAGACCAAAAACACTGAAAATCACTACTTTAGTCGAAGGGTCACATTTATATAACAAAGTTGTGTATATTATACAACATAGTTTAACTAAGCATCTTACAATCTCTGGCTTTTCTGAGATGTTTGTCCATAGGTACACTTTTTTTTTTTTTTTTAATGTTTATTTTTGAGAGCCCAAGTGACAGAGCACGAGCAGGAGAGGGGCAGAGAGAGAGGGAGACACAGATTCCGAAGCAGGCTCCAGGCTCTGAGCTGTCAGCACAGAACCCAACACGGGGCTCAAACCCACGAACTCCGAGATCATGACCTGAGCTGAAGTTGGATGCTTAACTGACTGAGCCACCAACTGAGTTTATACTCTGGTGGAGAATATGGTAATGAAGCAAATACATAAAGGGGCTATTTATTTACTTAACATTTATTTATTATTGACAGAGAGAGAGAGAGCATGCGCATGGGAGGGGCAGAGAGAGAGGGGGAGACACAGAATCCGAAGCAGGCTCCAGGCTCTAAGCTGTCAGCACAGAGCCCGATGCGGGGCTCGAACCCACAAACGGTGAGATCATGACCTTAGCCAAAGTCAAATGTTCAACCGGCTGAGCCACCCAGGTGCCCCCATAGGCACATTTCTTTAGATACTCAGAAATTAGGAGACTTTATTACTGCCAAGGATATTTAGAGATTTTTACCCCCAGCAGGGAGGGGAGGTGGAAGGCATTGGAAGGCCAGGGTAGAGGATAAAATTCCAAATGAAAAGTCCAAGCAGGCTTGTTTTCCAGTGAGCCCAAATCTGTTAGAACATTCTTATGTTCTGTAAGTTTTATTGTTTCCATCAAACTTCACCTGAGGACTTTTCTACTAAGCATGAGTTTACAATAGAAAGGGCGATATCACAAGGTTGTGATAGTCTACTTACACCTTAAATATATTCTCCCTATAATATTAGCTATATTTACAGTAATTTGATTTCCTTCTGCTTCAGAATGAAAGTAAATATTCCCACCATCCTGTATTGCTATATTTTCTCCCTCAAATTAGTTACGACTTTTATTACATTTCAAGACATTATGAATTAAATACCTAACATTTAACTTGCTTAAATTATTTTTTCATAATTTAAATTACAGCAAGTACATCCACAATTAGAATAAAATGTTATGAGGCAAAATCTGATTTTTAAGGACTCTGACTAAATAAATCCCCACTTATAACAAAGTCTACAATTCCCACTAATTTATTGTTTGCAGAAAATAATTTCTTTTGAGCACAATATGAGCACTCTTACTCATAAGAGAAGTACTGTGTTCACAAAATAATTTTATCTTCGCTGATATAATAAGTCAGTGGTTTCCTTTTTGTGGTAAACAATGGGTCTTAGGAAACACATTCCCGCTAAATGTCTTTTACATTTTTTTTTTATACACAATTGGTTCAACTTCCTAATAATCACCATTTACCAGAAATGTGAAAGATAAAAATCTATCAAGATACACAATGAAATTAAGCAAGCCAAAAAGAGAAAAAGAAAAGAAAATTACAAAGAGGGCAGGGTGGAGAAAACTTCCAACCCAACACCAACCATCTCCAAGCTACTTTTTAAAACTGAGAGGGGCGCCTGGGTGGCGCAGTCGGTTAAGCGTCCGACTTCAGCCAGGTCACGATCTCGCGGTCCGTGAGTTCGAGCCCCGCGTCAGGCTCTGGGCTGATGGCTCAGAGCCTGGAGCCTGTTTCCGATTCTGTGTCTCCCTCTCTCTCTGCCCCTCCCCCGTTCATGCTCTGTCTCTCTCTGTCCCAAAAATAAATAAACGTTGAAAAAAAAAAAAAATTTTAAACTGAGAGTATCAGGGAGCCCGGATCTATGCTGAGAATGTGGAGCCTGCTGGGGATTTTCTCTCTCTCTCTCTCTCTCTCTCCCTCGCTCTCTGCCCCTCCCCGGTTCATGCTTGAGCTCCAGCTCTCCCTCAAATAAATAAATGAAAGTTATCAAAAATATTTGAAAATTGGGGCACCTGGGTGGCTTAGTTGGTTAAGGAACCAACTTCGGTTCAGGTCATGATCTCACAGTTGGTGAGTTCGAGCCCCACGTCGGGCTCTGTGCTGGCTTTAGATTCCGTGTCTCCCTCTCTCCCTCCCCCTCCCCCACTCACGCTCTGTTTCTCTCTCTCTCAAAAAAGAAAAAGAAAAAATATTTTTTAAAAAACTGAGAATATCGGTTTCAAGGTGACAAAAATCTACATCTTTTTTCTACATTCCCAAAGGACCATGCCCATCAGCATACAAACATATTATATGATCCCTACCTTAAGGGAAGAAAAAAAAAAGAGGCCTCCCATGATACTGTGATTTATACTAAGAAATACATATTTGGTCTTCATCCCATTTCTGGTATAGGACTCCTAAAACCCTTAGAATTTCCTAAGTGATGAGAGACTTAAAGATGTCTTTTGTTGTTAATGAGGTGACTTGGGGGCCACACCTAAGGATCCGAACTAATTGCCAGGAGAAGCAACCATATGATTAGAGGGCTGGAACTTTCAGTGTCACCTTGCCCTTCACCTGGCGTCAGGGGGGAGACTGGAGAATGAATCCATCGCCAATGGCCAAAGATATAATCAACGTGCCTGTGTCATGAAACCTCCATGAACACACAAAAGGATGAGGTCTGTCTGGAGAGCTTCCGGGTTGCATATGTGCAGACAAGGGGACGGTGGCACACTATGAGGGCAGGGAAGGTCTGGGCCCTCTCCCCATATCTTGCCCTGTGCAGCTCTCCCACCTGGCTGTCCCAGCTCTGTATCCTTTTATAATAAACTAGTAATCTAATAAATAAAATGTTTCTTCAAGTTCTGTGAGCCACTCCAGCAAATGAATTGAACCCGAGGAGGAATTTTCTGGAACCTCTAACCTACAGCCAATAGGTCAGAAACCCAGGTTGACAACGTGGACTGGTGTCTGAAGTGTGTCTGTGGGGGCGGGAGTGGACATGGGGCCGTGGTGTTGTAGGACTCGGTCCTTCAACTGTAGGATCTGCTGATATGTCCAAGTAGTGTCGGAACTGAGTTGAATTGTAGGCCACACAGCAGGTGTCTGAGAATTGCCTGGTGGTGTGGGAAAAGCCATGCATACATACACACACATCTGGAATTGATGATCAGAACGTCTACCTTCCTTGACCACAAAACCCCTGTCCATGACTAGAGCATCTCTCTGCTCCCTGTTGTAGTAAAAGTCTCCCACACAGTTGTCTCTGTACAGTATTTTACTAGCTTCTCTTCACCCTCTTTTCTCATCTATCCGTTGCAAGGCTTTCTACCTTCCAGTCCACAGGACTGTTTGTTGATGTCACTAATGACCTCCATGCCTCATGAAATCTAACGGTCAATATCAGGCCTCATCTCAGTTGACTCCACAGCAGCACTTCCCTCCCTCCTTTTTGAAAGACTGTCTTCGCCTGGACTGCAAAATGCCACACTCCTGGTTTTCTTCCTCCTCCTATGAGATGGTCTTCCTCCACCTCTTTCCCAGCTCAGAACATTGAAGAGCCCAAGGTCAGTTGTTGGCCTTCTTGTCCACTGGCATTTACCTCTAAGTGACCTTATCCAGTCTCAAGGCCTTAAATTCAAATTTGGGATTGCCAGCATATGGACGGTGTCTCTAACCCCACTCTCTCTCCTGAGCACTAAGCTCAAAAATCCAACCATCCATTTGGACATCAAATAGGATCTCAAACTCAACTCTTCATACATCTCCTTAAATCTTCACCTGCCCCCAACATTGTACCTTAGTAATAATACCATCATTCTTCTAGAAGTCACTACTTCATCCTAACAGAAAGTAAAAAGATGAACTGAAAAAACAATAACTCTTCTTAGATGCAGGAGAACAGTGAGGTCATAGGGCAAATCAGAATTCCCAGAATTGAAGAAACAGACAAATACAGAGTCACAACTTATGGAACAGAAACCTCCATGGAAATCAGTGCCAGGGTAAGAAAACCTGAACTTTAACTGACAATTTGCTGGAGGTTCAGTGTGGACAACTTTGAGAGATTAAAAACTCCAGGAAGACCCAGTCATAGGAGAAATTCTACACTTTTATTTATGAGTTTTATCTCCAAGAGCTAGACCTGGTTCTCATAATGAATATCAGAGAAAAATCCCTTCATGCTTCTCAGTGGGGGGGGGGGGGGGGGGGGGGGGGGGGGTAAGAATATTCCAAAGCATTCTGTTCTTCTTAACAAGGTCAGTCTTTAGGAGAAACTATTTAACCAAAGCCTAACTGACCTGGGGAAAAGGAAATACCCAACGCCAGCCCACTCTAGCCATCCTTTCCTACCTAAGGGGGTAAAGGGAGAACTGAGAAGCACTTGTGAAATTCACAGTCCAGAGGCACAGGCTCACTAACACACTGACACCTCATCATAGAACCAAAGAACACTTCTCTCCCCCCACCTTACCACATTACTGGAGGTCTATTTACAGCCATTTACTCAAAATCAGTACATCATGTCCAGCTCTGAAGAAAAAAATTACAATGCATACTAAAAGAAAACACACACACACACACACACACACACACACACACACACACACACGGTTCGAAGAGACAGAGTAAACACCAGAATCAGACTGGGATATGGCAGGAATGTTGGAATTATCAGGCCGGCAATTCAAAACAATTATGATTTATATATTTTCAGGGCTCTAATGGATAAATTAGACAGCATGCAAAAAGAAAGGGTCAATGTAAGCAGAGAGATGGAAATTCTAAGAACCAAACGAAACAACTAGAGATCAAAAACACTAACAGAAACGAAGAATGCCTTTAATTGGTTTATTAGTAGCCTGAACTTGGCTGAGGAAAGAATCTCTGAACTTGAAGACAGCTCAATAGAAACTCCCCACCCCCCCCAAAAAAATAGATTAGAAAACTAAAAAGAAAAAAGAAAAAAGACTGGGGGCACCTGAGTGGCACAGTCAGTTAAGCATCCAACTTCAGCTCCAGTCATGATCTCACAGTTTGTGAGTTCCAGCCCCACATTGAGCTCACTGCTATCAGCGCAAGCCCACTTCAGATCCTCTGTCCCCCTCTCTCTCTGCCCCTCCCCTGCTCAAAAGTGAATAAAACATTTTTTAAGTTAAAAAAAAAGAATTAGTTGAATCAATTTGAAAAAGAAACAAAAAAGACTGGGAAAAAAAAAAAGAATAGAATATCCTAGAACTGCAGGACAACTACAAAAGATGGCACATATACATAACAGGAATAATAGAAGAAGAAAGAAAGGAACAGAAGAAATATTTGAAACAATAATGCCTGAGAATTTTTTCGAATTCACGTCAGATACCAAACTACAGATCAAGGAAGCTCAGGGACCACCAAGCAGGATACGTACTAAAGAACTACAACCAAGCATATCACACTCAAACTACAGAAAATCCAAAATAAAAAGTCCTGAAAGAAGCCAGACAAGGTAAACACCCTACCTAACGAAGGAGCAAAGATAAGGATTACATCCAATTTCTCAGAAACCATGCATGCAAAAAGAGAGTGAAGTGAAATATTCAAAATGTTGACAGGAAAAAAACCACCTAGAATTCTGTACCCTGCAAAATCATCCTTTAGAAATGATGGAGAAATAAAGACTTTCTCAAACAAAAACCAAGGTAATTTGTTGCTAGCGGACCTGTTCATGTACATAAAGAAAGGAGAAGCATCAGGGAAGGGGTAACGAAGGTAAAATTAAAACTTCTCCTTATTCTTAATTGAGCTAACAACAGTTTGTTCAAAGCACTAGCAACAATGTGTTCAATTACGTATGCTTATGTAAATGAAATGAAAAATAGCAATGATACAAGGAAAGGGTGAGAGGAAACAGTATAGCATTATTTGAAAGTGGATTTAGATTAGTTGTAAATGTACATTGCAAACTCTAGGGCAATTACTAAAAACAATTTTTTAAAGTACAATTAATATGATAAGAAAGGAGGGGCGCCTGGGTGGCTCAGTCGGTTAAGCGTCCAACTTTAGCGCAGGTCATGATCTCATGGTTCATGGGTTCGAGCCCCACGTCAGGCTCTGTGCTCATGGCCCAGAGACTGGAGACTGCTTTGGATTCTGTGTCTCCCTCTCGCTCTCCTCCCCTCCCCTGCTCATGGTCTGTCTCCCTCTCTCAAAAATAAACAAACATAAAAAAAAATGCTAAGAAAGGACAGAAAACATAATTATATAAAATGCTCAACTTAAAACCATAAAAGGCAGAAAAAGATTAGAATACAAAACAGAGAACGCAGAACAAGGTCACAGTCAGAAACAGTAACAAATATGATAGTTATTAATCCAACAACAGAAATAATCAATTTGAACATCAATTGTCTAAATGCACCAATTAAAAGAAAGAGACTGGCTCAAAAGAGCAAACAACAAGGCAGATTGCCTACAAGAAACTCACTTTAAATTTTTTTTTTTTCAACGTTTACTTATTTTTGGGACAGAGAGAGACAGAGCATGAACGGGGGAGGGTCAGAGAGAGAGGGAGACACAGAATCGGAAACAGGCTCCAGGCTCTGAGCCATCAGCCCAGAGCCTGACGCGGGGCTCGAACTCACGGACCGCGAGATCGTGACCTGGCTGAAGTCAGACGCTTAACCGACTGCGCCACCCAGGCGCCCCAAGAAACTCACTTTAAATATAAAGACACATATGGATTAAAGTAACTGCATGGAGAAAGATATGCCATGCTAAACACTAATAAAAAGAACAATGGAATAGCTATATTACTTTCATACAGAGCAGATTTAAAAGCAAGGAAAGTTATCAAGGATAAAGGGGACGACTACGTAATGACAAAAGGGTCAATGCTCCAAAACCTAACAATCTTCAATGTGTATATGTCTAACGAACATCAAAATACATGAGGCAAAAACTGATAAAACTGCAAGGAGAAATAAATGAATCTACTATTATAGTTGAAGATATCAACACTCCTTTCAGAAATGAACAGATTTAACAGGCAGAAAATCAATAAGGACATAGTTGAACTCTACAACACCATCAATCAGCTGGGTATAATTGACATCCCTAGACCACTTCATTCAGCAAGAGCAGAATAACACTCTTCTCAAGCTCACATGGAACATTCACCAAAATAGACTACATTCTGGCCCACAGAATACAACTTAAGAAACTTAAAAGAACAGAAATCCTACAATGCCTACTCTCAGTTCACAGTGAAATTAAACTAAAAGTCAATGACAGAAGGATAACTGGCAAATCACAAAGTATTTGGAGATTTAAGAACATATTTTTAAATAATACATGATCAAAAAAGAAATCTCAGAAGAAATTTTAAAATATTTTGAACTGAGTGAAAAATACTTAAAATTTGTGGGATGCAGCAAAAGCAGTGCTTAAATGGAAATTTGTAGTAGTAAATATATATATTAGAAAAGAAGATCTAAAATCAACAATCTAGGGGCGCCCAGTGGCTCAGTCGGTTAAGCGTCCAACTTTGGCTCAGGTCACGATTTCAGTTTGTGAGTTTGAGCCCCACGGCGGGCTCTGTGCTGACAGCTCAGAGGCTAGATGGAGCCTGCTTCGGATTCTGTGTCTCCCTCTCTCTCTGCCACTGCCCGGCTCATGCTCTGTCTCTCTCTCCTTCAAAAATAAACATTAAAAAAATAAGAAATAATAAAAAATAAAATAAAATAAAATAAAATAAAATAAAATAAAATAAAATAAAATGAAATAAAATCAACAATCTAAGTTTCCACCTTAGGAAACTAGAAAAAGAAGAGCAAATTGAATTCAAAGGAAGCAGAAGGAAAGAAATAATAAGAATTAAAGCAGAAATCAATGAAACTGAAAACATGAAATCATTAGAGAAAAATCAATGAAACCAAAAGCTGACTTAGAAAAACAGGAGAGAGGATATAAATTACTAATGAAAAATGAAAGAGGGACATCATTACAAATTCCATGAACATTAAAAGATAAAAAAGTACTATGAACAACTATATGCCCACACATCTAATAACCTAGATGAAATGGACTAATTCTTTGAATAGATAATCTGAATGGCCTTATATCTATTTTTCAAACTCAATCAATAATTAATTTAATTTGTATTCCCAAACTGAAAGCATCAGGCCCAAATGTGTTCACTGGTGAATTCTACCAAGCATTTATGGAAAAACTATAACAATTCTCTACAATAACTTTCAGAGATTAGAAGCAGAGGGAATACTTCCTAACTTATCCCATGAGGCCAGCATTACCAAAACCAAAGACAAGGGAAGAAAACTATACAGACTAATATCACTCATTAACAGAAGTGCAAAAATCCTCAACAAAATATTAGCAGTAATGTATAAAAGGAATTACACGCTATGACAAAGTGGGATTTATCCCAAACATGCAAATATGGTCCAACGTTTGAGTATCAATTAATGTAATCCATCACGTTAACAGGATAAAAAAGAAAAATCACATGACCACATCAACAGTTGCAGGAAAAGCATTTGACAAAATCCAGTACCGAGTCCTAATAAAAACTCTCAATAAAATAGGAATAGAGGGCAACTTCCTCAGCTTGATAAAGATCATCCACAAAAAAACTATAGCTAACATCATACTTAATGGTGTGATGAAAAACTAGAAGTTTCCCCAATAAGATCAGGAACAAGGCAAGATGTCCACTCTCACCATTCCTTTTCAACATTGTACTGAAGTCCTAGCTATACAATAAGACAAGACAAGAAAAGAAATGAAATACAGATTGGGAAGGAAAAAAATAAAACTGTCTTTGTTTGCAGATAACACGATCATCTAAGGTGAAAACCCAAAAGAACACATGCACGCACACACATCCGTAACTAATAAGCAATTATAACAAGGTTCAAGGATACAAGGTTAATATGTAAAAGACAATTGTGTTCCTATATACCAGCAGTGAACAAGCAGAATTTGAAATTAAAAACAATGCCATTTACACTAGCACTCCCCAAAAATGAAATACTTGGGTATAAATTTAACATAATATGTACAAGATCTATATGAGGTAAACTACAAAATTCTCGTGAACAAAATCACAGAACAAAATAAATGGAGAGACAGTCCATGTTCATGGACAGGAAGACTCAATATTGTCAAGATGTCAGTTCTTCCCAATTTAATCTATGTATCCAATGAAATCCCAATCAAAATCCCAGTATGTTACTTTGTAGATATCAACAAACGGACTCTAAAGTTTATACGGAGAGGCAAAAGACTCAGAATAGCCAACATTATATTGAGGGAGAACAAAGTTGGAAGACTGACACTATCTGACTTCAAGACTTAAAATAAACCTATAATAATCAAGACAGTATCATACTGGGGGGAAAAACAGACAAACAGATCAATGGAACAGAACAGAGAACCTAGAAACAGACCCACATAAACACAGCCAAACTGATCTTTGACAAAAGAACAAAAGCAATACAGTGGTACAACTATGGCCTTTTACACAAATGGGACTGAAACAACTGGACATCCACATGCAAAAAAAAAAAAAAAAAAAAGAATCCAGACACAGATCTTGCACCTTTCACAAAAATTAACTCAAAAAAGATCATGGAGGGGCGTCTGGGTGGCTCAGTCAGTTGAGTGTCCGACTTAGGCTCAGGTTATGATCTTGCAGCTCGTGGGTTTGAGCCCTGCATAGGGCTCTGTGCTGACGGCTCGGAGCCTGGAGTCTGCTTCAGATTCTGTGTCCCTTTCTCACTCTGCCCCTCCCTCGCTTGTGCTGTGTCTCTCTCTCTCAAGAATAAATAAAACAGTAAAAAATATTAAAAAAAAAAAAAAAAAAGATCACGGACCTGAATGTGAAATGCAAAGCAATAAAACTAGAAAATAACAAAAAGCAAAAACCAAGATGACCTGGGGTATGGCAATGACTTTTCAAATACCAAAGGCACAATCCATGGAAGAAATACTTGATAACTGACTTCATTAAAATGAAAAACCTACTATGCAAAAGACAGTGTGAAGAGAATGAGAACCCAAGCCACAGACTGGGAAAAAAAAATATTTGAAAAAAAACAAACAACAAAAACACCTAATAAAAGATTGTTATCCAAAATACACAAAGAAATCTTACAAGTGAATAGGAAAATAATTCGATTAAAAAAATGGGCCAAAGACCTTAACAGACACCCAACCAAAGAAGCTATGCATAGTGCAAATAAGCATATGAAAAGCCGCCCACATCATATGTCATCAGGGAAATGCAAATTAAAATGAGATGCTGCCCCACATCTATTAGAAAGGCCAAAATTCAGAACTACTGACAACCACAAATACTGGGAGGGACATGAAGGAACAAGAACTCTTAACTCATTGCAGGTGGGAACACAAAATGGAACCACCACTTTGGAAGACAGTCTGGAGGTTTCTTAGAAAACTAAACGTACTCTAACCATATGACCCTGCAGTTGTGCTCCCTGGTATTTACAGGCTTTGAAAACATGCCCACACAAAAACCTGCACACAGATGTTGAACACAGGCATGTTTATAATTGCCCAAACTTGGAAGCCACGAAGATGTTCTTCAGTAGATGAACGGATAAATTGTGGTCTATCCAGACAACTGGAACATCATTTAGTGCTAAAAAGAAATGAGCCATCGAGCCAGGATATATAGGAGCCTTAAATACACAATGCTAAGGGACAGAAGCAAATCTGGAAGGCTACACAGTAAATGATTTCGATTACTGGTTACTCTGGAAAAGGCAAAACTATGGAGGAAGTGAAAAGATGACAGGTTGCCAGGGGTTAAGGACGGGGAATGAACAGGCAGAGCAGAAAGGGTTTCAGGGCAATGAAAATACTCTGTACATTATAACAATGGATACATATCATTATACATTCATCCAAACGATAGAATATACGACACCAAAATTGAATCCTAATGCAAACTGGGGACTCTGGGTAATTATGATGTGACAATGTGGGTTCAACAACTGTAACAACCGTACCACTCTGGTGTCAGGGGGGAGGGGGTCCTGATGATGGGGGACAGTGTACATGAGTAGGAGCAGTGGGTGTATGGGAAATCTCTATACTGTCAATTTTGCTGTGAATCTGAAACTGCTCAAAACAAAACAAAAGGCTTTATAAAGAATGTCTATAAAAGACAAAGATTAAAAAAAAATGTTAGTGGGGGGCGGGGGGAAACTCTTGCCTTATCTGATCAGGCTCTGATTCCAGTCGTTCCCACACATCTTACAAAACAGGTTTTCAGTTTTGGTTGCCATTAAAACAAAAAAGTCAAATTGTCTGGAAATTTTTTTAAATGACATACATGTAGCTGTATCAAAGACAATGGCAGAATTTCAACTTATCATAAACTGCTCTTTCCATTAAAATTAACTTTTAAGGGGTGCCTGGATGGCTCAGTCGGTTGAGCGTCCAACTCTTGATTTCAGCTCAGGTCATGATCCCAGGGTCATGGGATCAAACCCTGCATCAGGCTTCATGATGAGTATAGAGCTTGCTTCAGATTCTCTCTCACTCTCCCTTCACCCCTCCCCTGTTCACACTCAAGCTTGCTCAAAAAAAAAAAAAAAAAAAAAAAAAAAAAAAAAAAAATTAACTGTTGAAAATAAAGTTTGTTTCATCAAAAAATTTGGATTTTTTTTTTCCTGGATGTAGCAAATAATTTTACACAAACACGCAAATAATGTTATACAAAAATGAGACAGAAATCACTGCAAAGACTGGTTTTCTATGGCCTGTGAAGGAAATCAATTTACAATACACTAAGTGGCATAAAAAAATGCAAAGTATGTGTTTATAAGCATTTTTCTAGTGAGAGGTCCACAGCTGTCAAATTCTCAAAGAGAGCCATGCATGACCCAGATAAGACTGAGAATGGCAAGTTCTTAGGTGTAAGTTAAATCAAGACATTCACCCACTATTTAATACTAAGGGTTCTACTACCTTCATTTATGAAACCTTCTCTGACTTCCATCCTGTGTACATAGCTCCTTTCCACAGACATAAAAAGAAAGTAATTTATTGCCACCCAAGTATTTAGAAAAGGGCTAGGGAGGGGTGCCTGGGTGGCTCGTCGGTTAAGCCTCTGACTTTGGCTCAGGTCATGAACTAGTGGTTTGTGGGTTCAAGCCCCACATTGGGCTCTGTGCTGCCAGCTCAGAGCCCGGAGCCGGCTTCAGATTCTGTGTCTCCCTCTCTCTCTGCTCCTCCCCTGCTCACACTCTGTCTCTCTCTCAAAAATAAATAAAGATTAAAAAAATTTTCTTAAGGGGCGCCTGGGTGGCACAGTCGGTTAGGCGTCTGACTTCAGCCAGGTCACGATCTCGCGGTCCGTGAGTTCGAGCCCCGCGTCGGGCTCTGGGCTGATGGCTCAGAGCCTGGAGCCTGTTTCCGATTCTGTGTCTCCCTCTCTCTCTGCGCCTCGCCCGTTCATGCTCTGTCTCTCTCTGTCCCAAAAATAAATAAACATTGAAAAAAAAAAGAAAAAATTAAAAAAAAAATTTTTCTTAAAAAGTGCTAGGGAACATCAGAAGTGTTCATTATTAGATACAAGACAACAACCGGAAGTCAATTAAATCACCCCAAAACTTTTTTGGTTTTGTTTTTGAGAGAGAAAGAGAGAGAGACAGCGTGTGAGCACAAGTGTTGGGGAGACGCCGAGAGAGAGAGAGAGAGAGAGAGAGAGAGAGAGAGAGAATCTTTTTTTTTTTTTTTTAAGTTTATTTGAAAGAGTGAGCGAGTTTGAGTGCATGCGTGTGAAGCAGGAGGAGGGGTGGAGAGAATCCCAAGCAGACTCCCTGCTGTCAGCGCAGAGCCCCACAAGGGGCTCCAGCTCACAGACTGTGAGATCACCACCTGAGCTGAAATCGAGAGACGGACACTTAACCAGCTGAGCCACCCAGGCACCCCTAGAGAGAGAGAGAGAGAAAGAGAATCACGCAGGCTTCACCCCAAGCATGGGGGCCCACAGGGCTCAATCTCACAACTATGAGATTATGACCTGACCCGAAATCAAGAGTCTGGTGCTTAACCAACTGGGTGCCGGGGCACACAAACCCCCACCACCATTTTTTTGTTTGTTTTTAAGGATACATTCACATCTGGTTGACAAGACCCTGGAAAATTGGGCTATATAGGTTATGAAAGGTCCATAACCTCTAATCCAAAGGGGAATTTACCAAATAATCCAAAAGCAGGTTAAAAATTGTGTATGCAGAAGGATGCTTAACTGTAATAGATCAGTCAAAACCCGGGCTCCAAAGACTACCTGTGGGGATTCACTTAGAAGTTATGCGACACGAGGTAAGTTTCTTAACCTCTCTGTTTCCATGCTTATTAAAAAAAAAAAAAAAAAAAAAAGGGATGGAGAGCTTGGGTGGCTCTTTTTTTATATATATTTATTGATTTGGGGAGTGCAGCTAAAAGTCTGATTGATTTATTGTGAATCTTCCATGAATTTTCAAAGAACCAAATTTCAGTAATGACTCTAAAGCAATCAAAAAAGAACAACTGTTTACTATCAAATTCTTGTTTCCCTTCTTTTTTGCATACCAGGTCTCTTAAATCCTCAGAAATGTTTACTAAAATCTTCTTGCATTCCTAAAAATTTTGATACGTTTACTGTCTATGTTATTTGGCATATACAGTATTATCTGTATTCTCATTTCCTTAAAACCTACACTTCTTGTCACAACATAATGTTATTCTTTACGCTCTTTAGTGTTTGCGGGGGGGGGGGGAGTATTTTGAGAGAGAGGGAGCGAGAATGAGCAGGGGAGGGGCAGAGAGAGAGAGAATCCCGGGCAGGATCTTTCTCTGTAGGCACGGGGCCCAAGGAGGGGTTCGAGCTCACGAACCTCGAAATCATGACCTTAGCTGAAACCAGGAGTCCATCACTTAACCGAGCCACCCAGGCAACCCTATACTATTTAGTGCTTTTAATTTAAATTCCCTGTGTCTAATTTTTTTGTATTCACAAGAATGTTGTATTTATGTGCTCCTCCACATATATTAAAACTTTATTCACTCTGTTTTAAAAAAATACTCAGCACACAGTAAGCCCTCTGTAAAGGTGTCCTCACTTATTTAAAAATACTAAGCATCAACTAGGTGTTAGGCACTGTGCTAGGTGGCTGGGAATATGTCAATGAAGATGTTGCCCTCTTGTAATTTACTTGCTAACAGTGGCAGATGATAAACTACATATAATAAGTAAATGATGGGGCACCTAGATGGCTCAGTCGGTTGAGCATTCGATGTCAGCTCAGATTATGATCTCATGTTTGGGAGTTCGAGCCCCGCATCAGGCTCTGTGCTGACAGCTCAGAGCCTGGAGCCCGCTTCGGATTCTGTGTCTCCCTGTCTCTCTGCCCCTCCCCTGCTCATGCTCTGTCTCTCTCTGTCTCAAAAATAAATAAAAACATTAAAAAAAAAATTTTTTTTTAAAAAAAGGAAATTATGGAGTATGAAAAGGTGAAAAGAGCTATAAAAAAAAACAAACATGGAACTTCAAGCACTGGGCGTGGTAGGAGTTGCAATTTTTCAATGGAATGCAGCTTATTGAAAAGGTGACATCTCAGCAAAGAATTCAAGAGGCAGCCAGGTGAATATCAGGAGTATTCGGGAAGAGCCAAGCCCTGAGGCAGAAACATGCCTGGCACATCAGAGTGAGAACAAAAGGAGATTACAGCAGATGAGTGAGGGCAGGAGTAGTAGGGAAAAAGGATCAGAAAGGTAGGAAGAGACTGACTCAAGCATGGCCTACAGACAAATGCGCCCGAAGTGAGGTAGGAGCCACTGCAGGATCTGCACAAGAGTAACAGGACGGTCAAACGTGCTACAGGAGCGCCCTGGCTATTGTGCTGACAAAGAGCACAGGGGAGAAGCACAGAAGGGGAGCACCTCTCGGTGGCAGGCTATTTGTGACTGAAGTGTTAGAAAAACCCTGGTCTTTCAGCATGAGAAATTGCTCTTGGATTCGGTTAACTGTCTAGCTCTGTTCCCCAGGAAACCATGAATGTCAGAAACCACAGAATGTCAGCTGTGTTACTAGGCAACATGGCTTATGGTAAAAATGACCCATTGGTAAATTGCTTGGGTCTGAGAGGGACTAAAAATACCTGGAGAGTGGCTGTAACTTTGGACTTCTCCTAGTGTGGTGACTCCTGTAACCGAGCCTGTACCCCGTGGGGATCCTAGAAACCTTGCTCATGGGTGGTCATACAAGGTAACGGCTTTTGTGGAACATGCAGCTTCTTAGGTTGGCTACATACCCCCTTCGTGGGAGCCTCATTATTCACACCTAAGCTCCACCTGAAGGAGGGGGCACAGAGAATAGTTCTGGCTATTCTTCCTTCTTCTTTAAAAAAATAACATTAAAAGTAAACTCTAGGCCCACTGTAGACTTGAACTCACAACCCCCAGACCAAGAGTCGGGTGCTCTACCGACTGAGCCACCCCTGGCTGTTCTTTCAGCACTGCCACCAGGACCTCCCAAAAAGAACACTGGTCCTTCTCTGCTGACAAGCTGTGTTTCCTGTCCCATATCCTCATAAGTGAATGTGATGTCAAATACGGATTGCCACAGGCCACAGGTCTGGTTGAACCCTACTAAAATTCCCTGGGTAGGCACTGTTCTAATGCAGTAGAATATACAAGAAACAGCAGTAGCATGGACCAGGATGGCAGTGGTATAAGTAGGAACAAATAGTAAAATGTAAAGATAATTTGAAGGAGGAGCTCATAGGATCTTCTAATGAATAAAACATGGGATGTGAAAGAATAAAGTTAGGGATGACACCAAAAATTTTGGCCTTAGCAACTGGAAAGATGGAGTGGAAATTGGGATAGGGGAAGAACTGGAGACCTGGAGTTCAATTTTAGACAATTTTGAGTTGAGGGTCATTCTCAACTCACTTTTCCCTTCTGTGACCCAAGATGGCTGTAGCAGCTCCAAGTATCATGAGCTCATATAACAACATCCAAGAGAAGGGCTGTACCTTCATATACCAAAGGAAACTAGACTCCAGCAGACTTCTGTGTCACTATCCCGAAACCAATCATGAGCAAGGAGAATGGAACATAATGGGCTTTAGGCTGAGCCATACTCACAAACTGCCACCT
The DNA here is from genome assembly GCF_028749965.1 of Puma concolor. Lineage (NCBI taxonomy): Eukaryota > Metazoa > Chordata > Mammalia > Carnivora > Felidae > Puma > Puma concolor. The sequence goes on along the minus strand of NC_141670.1, from coordinate 166,236,434 downwards.
TCGGAATGGAGGCGAGGAAAGTCCATGAAACTCATGGGCGCTAAATATCTGGACAAAATTGGGCCTCTATTAGCAAGGAAAGACACGAATAGGTACAGTGTGTGTCAAAGGTATTAGATGAACCATCCACATCAATGTGGAATAAAAGATTAGTCACGCGGAATAAAAGATTAGTAATAAAGAACAGGTACAAAATAAGACAGGGAGCCAGGCTTCGGTAAGTGAGAGGAAGTGACCTACCTTCTGTTCCATGAAAAAACATGTAGACAAATCCTGTGAAATTATACAACAACCAAGAAAAGATTCTAAATGATTTGAGGAAAAAACAAAAATGAAGACTCTGACTAAAATCAGAAACTCTCAACTGCAGGAGAGCAAGGTCGCAGAAATTTCTAAAGTGAAATAATTGTGACCTAGATTTTTATATTCAAATGATCCATCAAGTAAGAAAGCAGAAAAAAGACACTTTCAGACATGTAAGGGCATTACTTGAGGGTATTCTCTAGCAACAAGGATGAAACCCAATAAAGTAGATGTGAGAACACAGTGGAAATGATCCAAGAGTGAAATGAAAAAGACGTCCCAGGATGGCAGCTGTGCAGCAGAAATAGACAATAATTCATCCTATTAAAACAAAATTAGTGAACTCCATGAAAGGAAGAAAGGGGTGGACTCCATTCAAAAGATACAATCACTAAGAAGCTGGTGTAATGACAGGAATGCATATGTTTCTTTTCTCAATAAAAAAAAGAAAATTATGCAACAGAAAATTCCCACAAAATGCTGATTGTTTACCCAGTTTTCCTCCCTTACTGCTTGCTAAAAAAACCTAGTTGTTTTTTCTCTTTCTTTTTAAGGTTATCAGGTAAAATCACAGGACTAGAGAAGGTAGCCTCTCTCCCAGACCCATGGGACAAAGTCCCTGTAGATCTAAACTAAGCCTGGAAATCCCAGTCTCCTCTGCTAGTAATTGGCCTGAGCAACTGCTCCTGTCCCACTGTAGAGAAGCTGTTCGTTTCCGACCTACGAGACATACAGGAAAATCATCTGGGGAGCTTCTTGAAAGATTTTCCAAGATGAAAAGAGATGGGACAGGGAGGAAATCTGTGATAATGGATGTTATTGGGCAACTGGTGAATTTGAATGTAGACTGTATTAGATGATAGTATTGCATCATGGCGGACATGGAGAGGTACCACCCACATCCAAACAACTCACTACCAGGCGGAGAAGTATGGTTATGCTGTTAGCTTCATCACGGTTGGCTTCAGCTGTCAAGAGATCTCGGTGTTCTCTGGACAGCTCAAGCTCATAACTGAGAAAGCAAGGTACAGGCCAAGCCATTTCTACCCAACACAGAATGGTTCTAATGGACAATCCTGCCTCCAGGTCTGCTCCTTCTGCCGGCAGACAAGCCACCACAATCTACTCCACTTGCCCACTACTGCTTCCTTCTTTTTAGATTTGTGCAATCCTAATCCTGGCCTCAGCATCTGCTTCTGAGCGAATACAAATGTTAAATTTCCTGAATTTAATCACTGTTCCACGATCACATGAGGAAGTCCTTTCCTTAGATGATATGCAGTAAAGCATTTAAGAATAAAGAGTCATGATCTCTACAATTTTCTCTCAAAAGATTCCCCCCAAACAACTATAGACCCATAGACAAAGATAAAGGAAAAAGCAAATATAGCAAAATGTTTATAACAAGTGAATCGAGGTAAAAGTTAGACAAGAGTCCACATGACTCTTCTCACAATTTTATGAGTTTTTAAATTTGTCTAAAATAGGTTTTAAAAATGGGGAAGATCCACAAGAAGCAGCACCCATTCTATGCCCTTCTCCCCGCCTTTTAGGAAGTGAGAAAAGGATACTTGGTGCAGCGGTAACCACCGCCAGTAAAAGAAAGGTCAAGACCATCAGCTGGGTCACCTGTGGTCGCATATTCTGCAAAATGCTGCCAAAAGAACCAAAGTGAAACACCAGGATAAACAAAAAGCTAGTCAGGAAAGTCATAGCTCTGGAGTGCCTGGCTGGCTCAGTTGGTAGAGTGGGTGACTCCCGATCTCAGGATCGTGAGTTCAAGTCCTATGTTGGGTATAGAGACTGCTTAAGAAAAATCAAAATTAAAAAGAAAAGAAAAAAAGAGAAAGTCGTGGTTCAAATGTGGAAAAAAAAAAAAGGACAGGATTTCGAGCAACTAATGGATTACAGGAAGAGAATCCATTTGTCTTTGACACTAGAAGCATCATCCTTCTGTTGGCCTGGGTCATGATACTGGCATAGAGAGAAGGAAATGTCACCATAATTACTTCATCACTCTGCAATGAATATCTGCATAATAATTAAGACATCAGACCAATATAAAAACCAAGCACCAAAGCCTTCATTAAGGTTGCAGAACAGAACATAAATGTTCTCCACCTTGTCAGTGTAAAAGGCACAGCTGACAGAGATTGGAAGCTGGAGTGAGGGAGAGCAAAAACAGAAAGGACAAGCAGTGGGAAAGAGTAGGATTTTAATTTTGAATCCCTGAAGACTAGACATCTCTAAGCATATTCCACTTGACCCATTTTTTAACAGCTTTTATTGAAATATAATTCACATACCATAAAATACACCAGTTTACTTTTAGTCTTTTTATTACTGAGTTATTAGAGTTCTTTAGAGAACTTCGATACAAGTCCCTTATTAGATAGAAATTGCAAATACTTTCTCCCATTTTGTGGGTTGTCTTTTCACTTTCTTTTTTTCAACGTTTATTTATTTTTGGGACAGAGAGAGACAGAGCATGAACGGGGGAGGGGCAGAGAGAGAGGGAGACACAGAATCGGAAACAGGCTCCAGGCTCTGAGCCATCAGCCCAGAGCCCGACGCGGGGCTCGAACTCACGGACCGCAAGATCGTGACCTGGCTGAAGTCGGACGCTTAACCGACTGCGCCACCCAGGCGCCCCTGTCTTTTCACTTTCTTGATGGTGTCCTTTGAGGCACAAAAGTTTTTAATTGTGATAAAGTCCAATTTATCTATTTTATTCTTTGTTGCTTGTGCGGTCAGTGTCCTACTTAAGAAGGCTTTGCCTAGCCAAGGTCAGTAAGATTTATTCATGTTTTCTTCTACGAGTTTTATCATTTCTGCTATTACATTTAGGCCTATGATGCATTTTTAGTTAATCTGGGTATATGATGTGAGGAGGAAGTTCAAATTCGTTCTTTTGCATGTAAATCTCCAGGTTTCTCAGCACAATTTGCTGAAAAGACTATTCTTTCCCTATTGAATTTTCTTGGCACATTTGTCTAAAAAAAAAAAAAAAAAAAAAAAAAAAAAAAAAACTATTGATCACAGAGTTTTACTTCTGGATTCTCAATACTATTCAGTTGATTTATACATACTGACACTTTAAGGTGAAATCCAGGTAATGTAAGTAAGCGTTTTAAAGTGTATGGCTCGGGGTGCCTGGGTGGCTCAGTCGGTTAAGCGTCCGACTTCAGCTCAGGTCATGATCTGGCGGTTTGTGAGTTCGAGGCCCGCGTCGGGCTCTGTGCTGACAGCTCAGAGCCTGGAGCCTGTTTCCGATTCCGTGTCTCCCTCTCTCTGACCCTCCCCCGTTCATGCTCTGTCTCTGTCTCAAAAATAAACATTAAAAAATAAATAAATAAAGCGTATGGCTCAATACCACACAGTACATTCACAATGTTTTACAACCAACACCCCTATTTCCAAAACCTTTTCATCATCCCACATCCATCAGATAGTCCATCCTCATTCCCCATGACCTTGGCAACCACTCATCTAATTCACATCCGTATGGACATAACGGTCCTGGATATTTCATATCAGTGAAATCACATGTGATCTTCTGTGTCCAGCTTCTTTCACTCAGCAGGTTTTTGCGGTTCATGCACTCTGTAGCGTTTATCAGTAGTTCACGGTTATGGCTGAATAATATTCCATTGTGTAGATAAGCCACACTTTGGTTATCCACTCATTAGTTGATGTACATCTGGGTTGTTTCTCGTTTTAACTAATGTAAATGGCTACGTAAGTACAGAACTACTATAAATATTCATGTTCAAGTATTCGTTTGAGTACCTGTTTTCAATTCTTTTGGGTACATATGTAGGAATAGACTATCTGGTTCATGTCATAATTCTAGATTTAACTGTTTGAAAAACCACCAAACTGTTTTCCACAGCAGCTGTGCCATTCTGCTACCAGCAACGTACAAGGGTTCCAATTTCTCCCTATCTTCACCAACATATGTGATTTTCTGTTTTCTGATTGATTCGCATGTGACATCCGTAACTCAACACAATACTCCAGGTGTTGTCTGGACGGTACAGAATAAAGTAAGACTAACACCTTTCCTCTTCTGAACCTCCTTCCTGTTAAGTCCCGACTAGGAATCTATGCAGGCTTTCTCGTAGTCCCATTACATTTTATATCCAGATGGAGTTTATTACAGTAATTAAAATACCTAAGTTGTTTGTATTCAACCACATCTCCCTCACTCCTATAATTATGCAGATGTTTTCTCAACTCATATACAGAACTTCATATCAAACTCCTTTAAGTTATCATGGTAGCCTTGACCCACCATTTCAGTCAGAAATATTTTTTAAAGTTACCCCTAAAAAATACATTTCATCCAAAAATGTGATAAGCGTAGTATCAATGTTTTTATTCACATTACAAAAACATGGACAGCAGCCTTCAGCAATAGGAATGTTTCTCCAGTTGTCACGAATTCCCTATTACTAATTTTTATTTATTTTTTTATCTTTATTTATTTTTGAGAGAGAGGAGAGTGTGAGCGGGGAAGGAACAGAGACAGAGGGAGACACAGAATCCTGGAGGCTCCAGGTTCCGAGCTGTCAGCACAGAGCCCGACGCGGGGTTCGAACCCACGAACCGCGAGATCATGACCTGAGCTGAAGTCGGACACGCAACCGACTGAGCCACCCAGGTGCCCCCACTATTACTAATTTTTAGAGTTGCTACTCAACCACTCATATTTCCACCTGATTTTATGGTCATCCAGCCCACACTCCTCCACTTGTCAACAGAGAAAGGTTGCAGAATGCCTGTCTGAAATTCACGGATACTGCATTCTCTGCATTCTCCTGACCCACAGACTAATAATCCTACCTAAAAAGAAGTATGGTTTGGGGCACCTGGGTGGCTCAGTCACTTACGGGTCCCAATCTTGGTTTTGGCTCAGGTCATGAGCTCACGGTTTGTTCTGAGCTCAAGCCCCACATCGGGCTCTCTGCTGTCAGCACAGAGCCCGCTTTGGATCCTCCGTCTCCCTCTCTCTCCTCCCCTTCCACATGTGTGCACTCTCTCTCTCAAAAATAAACAAACACTTAAAAAAAAAAAAAAACAACTAAGGTTTGTCTAACATAGTTGTCTCTAGTGAGCCCATGTAATACTTTCCTTTAAAAATATAATCACAGGGGCACCTGGGTGGCTCGGTTGGTTAAGCATCCGGCTTTGGCTCAGGTCATTATCTCGTGGTCTGTGGGTTCGAGCCCCGCGTCAGGCTCTGTGCTGACAGCTCAGAGCCTGGAGCCTGTTTCAGATTCTGTGTCTCCCTCTTCCTCTGACCCTCCCCTGTTCATGCTCTCTCTCTGTCTCAAAAATAAATAAATGTTAAAAAAAAAAATTTAATAAAAAATAAAAATATAATCATAGTCAATGTTTTTAGTACATAAAACACAATGAACTCAGATTAAGTCATACTACATTTCAAATCTTATTTGGAGTTTTATATAGCAACAAACTTAATACAAAGAAAAAGCAGTATGTATCTCGTGTTATACTTGAGATTATCAAGACAAATGTGTGTCAATTTATTGTAATTTAGGTTTATACATTTTTTAAATTCTACAAGAGGCTCTCCTCAACCATAAAAATTCAATAGGAAAAAAACATTTTCCACCAATCCAAAGCAAAATGAGATTTTAAGAACTCTTGTGTTTCTAGTAATACAGATTATTTTATTGAAACCAGTTTTCCTAATTCCTTTAAGAGCATATTCCTCACTCAAAAATCTCTTTTATGAAGCCTTCTTAGGTTATTCAGGTCTAAAACAGCCTCCCCTACTCTGCCCTCTCATACCTACTTACTATCCTTACCACTCACTTTAACATCTGATGTTTGGTATTTACTGCTTGTTAACAGTTGGCTAATTTACCTATTGTCCGCAACAGGCTCCTGCAGAGAAGAGACGCTCATTCATTTCTAACCTCATCACCACCAACATAGTATAATGCTTATGACAAGGTAAGCACTCAAGTTCTTATATTAACTTATATCGCATATAATAGTTAGAAACCTATCCAGAATTGAAATCAAAGAGGAAATTATCAGATAACTGTGAAGACATTTCAGAGTATTGTGGTCCTTTGGGGTGACTGCAGTGTGGTAACTAAGGGAAAGCAGCGTCAAACAGAAGGTTCTCCGAGATGAGAGAGCTCCGTGCATATTTCCAGGTAGCAGGCAAGGAGGCAGGAAAAAATGAAGACACAGGAGGTGACAGAAAATATGGAAGAGATGAGATTGTGGGGCTCAGTAAAAAGAAGATAAAGGACATTTTTCCTTCTGAAAAAGGAAAGCTAGCTACACAGATACATTGAACCAGACAAGGGTTAACTTCAATAGGTGATTTTTAAGAGAGGAAGACCATGTTTATTTAGCTAATATTTATCAAGCAAGCACCATGTCAGTTTCCTGTAGTGCAATCAATTGCCGCAGTGACAAATTATCACAAACTTAGTGGCTTACAATTCATTATCTTACAGTTCTGGAAGTCAGAAGTCCAAAACAGGTCTCACTGGACTAGAGCCAAAGTGTCAGCAGAGCTGGGTTCCTTTCTGGAAACGCTAAGGATAATCCATTTTCTTGCCTTTACCAGTTTATAGACGCTGCCCACATTCCTCAGCTCCCAGGCCCCTTTTATCTTCAAAGCCTCGGTGGACGTTTGGTTCCTTCTCATGATGCTATCTCTCTGGTCCTGACTCTTCTGCATCCTGCTTCTCTTAAAGACCCTTGCGATTACATTAGGCTCACCAGATAACCCAGAGTACTCCCTTTCAAAATTAGCTGATTAGCAACCTTAATTCCACCTGAAGCCTAAATCCCCTTCAGCTGTGTGATACAACGTCCTCAGTTCCGGAGATTAAGATGGGGAGGGAGGCCGTTATTCTGCCTGCCACGAGCACTATGCTGTGTCCTTTGCTTATATCTTTTAATTTAATCCCCACAACAACTCTATTTTACACGTGAGGAATCTGAGGCCACCCCACTTTCAGACTTAACATGACTCATAAGAGATACTCCTATAATAATATTCAGTACTTGTGTAACTGAACCGGTACAATCAGGATAGAGATAACACAGCCTCCACTGGTCTGTCCCAAAGCCCTCACTACCCTCTCTCTACGTGTGTGTGTGTGTGTGTGTGTGTGTCAGGGTGAAGGGAAAAAGGCTTCTCCTTCTCCCATCAACCAAAACCATATCCTCTTTCATCGTGTGAAATCTCTGTGCATGATTTTGTAAATCTCTACACACCAGGCTGCATTCCACTTAGGCTTTGGTGTATGCGATGAGGTCATATGGTAGTATGTTAAGAAATAAGGCAACACTGGGTGTTACAGGAAAGCGATGAATCACTAAATTCTATTCCTGAAAAAAATAGATTTTGATTTAAAAAAAGAAGGCTAAAATTATTTCATTTGTAGATTCCTTCCTAAATGGTATAATTTTAGGTTCCAGATTTGAACATATAAATTATTTTTATAACTATTTCAAGTATTCAGATATATCCCCCAAGGTATAATATATTGGATTAGAGATTATCAACATTTTAATATGTCTCGACACACATAACCCATTATTTTTCAGGATCCCATCAACCATACATATAGGAAAGGTTCCTTTTTGAAAAAAAATGATTGCAATATAATTGACTTCCAGGTATCTCTCCTCATTTAGTAATGAACTCTTATGTTGTTCCATCGCTCTCCCTAAACACTTGGGTAACAATAATTTTCTTTCCATGTCCTAAAAAAAGGCTCCAGGCATAGGATGGAGATCAGGGAAATGGTCTCTGATTGACAGCAAAAGCCTTGATGTTACATAGTTGGCAAATGTCTTGATTGAACTTTCGTCTCTAGAGCAGCCATTGTTTTTAATGTTTATTTATTTTTGAGAGAGACAGACAGACAGACTTCGAGCAGGGCAGTGGCAGACAGAGAGGGAGACAGAGAATCCAAAGCAGGCTCCAGGCTCTGAGCTGTCAGCACAGAGCCTGACATGGGGCTCAAACTCATGAACTGTGAGATCATGACCTGAGCCCAAGTCGGACCCTTAACCAACTGAGCCACCCAGGTGCCCCGAGCAGCCATGTTTTAAAAAGATTTATTTATTTTTGGGAGAAAAAGCACAAGTGGGGAAGGGGCAGAAACAGAGGGGGACAGAAGATCCAAAGCGGGCTCTGCGCTGACAGCAGCAAACTCGATGGGGGGCCGTGAGATCATGACCTGAGCCAAAGTCGGATGCTCAACCTACTGAGCCACTCAGGTGTCCTGAGCAGCCATTTTTAATCTTTTCAGGATCATGGACTCTGCTTTGAAAGCTGATAAACCTATGGACCTCTTCCCACTAGAAAAATGCATACGCACTCACACTCAAACTTTTTCATACATCCCATTTTATTGCGTTTTAAATCTACTGCCATCACAGACCATATAAAACTAGTCTTTACAAGGATATCTGTATGTCTCACTTTTGGTTGTGTGCCAAAATTTGCTACACCCAGAAATAAAAACCTAAAGTATGCAATAAAACGAACCAAACTTTAATTATTTTTGACAAATAGATACCAAAGTAGTGATGACTGCTGGCTGTAGTGCCTCTGGCACCAAAACATGGGTCTCAGGGAAAACCCACCTCTTTTACATTATTCCCCAGGGAGACCTGGGAAAACACGGGTGTTAGAAGGCTCAGGTCCCGACAATAAGGAAAATGGCGTTAACTGAATTTAATGAGTGTTTCCCAAAATAATAACATTTTATACTTTGTATACTTATAAAAAGGAAAGATGTGCTTTGGTTTGTTTGAAGTACGCTCCCCACCCAATGTAGGGCTTGAACTCACGACCCCAAGATCAAAAGTCACATGCTCTACTGACTGAGCCAGCCAGGATCCCCTAGGAAAGACAGGGTTTTAAAATTGGGAAACATTCGGGGCGCCTGGGTGGCGCAGTCGGTTAAGCGTCCGACTTCAGCCAGGTCACGATCTCGCGGTCCGTGAGTTCGAGCCCCACGTCGGGCTCTGGGCTGATGGCTCGGAGCCTGGAGCCTGTTTCCGATTCTGTGTCTCCCTCTCTCTCTGCCCCTCCCCCGTTCATGCTCTGTCTCTCTCTGTCCCAAATAAACGTTGAAAAAAAAAAATGTTAAAAAAAAAATAAAATTGGGAAACATTAATATACATGTAAATATTTGAGGAAAAAAGCATACCAGACCTACTAGTTCAAAACGTATTAAGCTCAAAGTGGAGTACCCACACCTGTCAGAGACAGGGTGATGATCATGCCGCTGGGGTGAAAAGAAAATCCTGTAAGACTAAACGTATGTGTTCTCTTAAATTTGAAATTGAGCTTTACGAATACTCAGTACGTGAAATCGACACCAGCACGTTCTCCCGTTCCTGCATCAGGCTGCTGCAGCCTTGTGGCCTTTACGTGAAGAACGCCAGTTACCACGGATTGCCTCACTCGACCTCCAGCGTACCTCTAGGCTCCCTGAAAGGCACCTCTCCTAGGAGTCTGGGGGTAAGCACGGTTGTGGAAATAGGAGTTCTGTCTACAGCATCACTCCAGCGTCCAGTCTCCAGCTTCCTGGGGGGCAAGAAGCAGAGTGGCAGGAGCCACAGAGCGGAAGCTTTTTGATCTGACTTCCCAGTCCTGAGCTGATGCGCTCCGTCTGTCCCGCAGTTTCCAGAGGGGCCACAGAGGTGGCACAAGCTCTGGCTCCCAGTACAGGGACAGGGACGGCGGTGCCTTCTGAGTTCCCCCGAGGGGTCACTTCTGGATTGTCGCCCTAGAGGAGCTGTTAGGCTCTTCTAACAGTTCTGTAAGCATCTTATACCCCTTCAGTAAATCTCGTCTTGTTTCAAATACTCAGAAGAGTTTTGTTTGTGGCACTGACTGCACACACAGTGTTCTAGGAGGTCCAAGTAGGTCAAGGAAAGAAGGCAGGCTCCACACCCTGGAGGGGCTGTTTGTGACGCCCTCACTGGTTTGTTCACTTTCAGCAAACTGCCACATCCTGCAGCTTCCTTGGGCCCAATTAAGTACATCTGCAGATCTCATTACAATTATGATCTCACTCACTAATGGGTTTTCAAACATTTTTGCAAACGAACAAAGTGAAAAAGACAGCGAGACAAACCAAAACACAGACTCTCAACTATAGAGAACTGAGGGGGGCAGGAACCAGCATGGAGGAAACAGCTGATGGGGATTAAAGCGTGCCCTTGCAGCGATGAGCCTTGAGTGATGTATGCAACTGTTGAATCACTATATGTACACCTGAAATGAATAGAATACTGTATGTTAACTATACTAGAATTAAAAATTTTTTAACTAAAAAAAAAAATAAATACTGCCAGAATTGGATACTTAATTAAAATATCTGTAACAAATAAGAACAGATTTTTGCAAGGGCTCCTGGGGGACACAGATGACTCTTGACTTCAGCTCAAGTCTTTTTTTTTTTTTTTTTAATGGTTATTCACTTTTGAGAGAGAGAGTGTGAGCAGGGGAGGGGCACAGAGAAGGAGAGACAGAGGATTCAAAGCAGGCTCTGCACACTGACAGCAGCAAGCCTGACACGGGGCTCGAACTCACGCGCCATGAGATCGTGACCTGAGCCAAAGTCAGATGCTCAACTGACTGAGCCACCCAGGAGCCCCATATCAGCTCAAGTCTTGATCTCAGAGTTGGGGAACCTACTTAAAAAAATTTTTTTTTAATTTAAAATTAAAAAATAAGAGTTTTGCAAAGAAAGGTGGATTAAATATAATAAAGCAAAATACAAGCAAGCAACAAGAAAATGGCAGAACTGACAACTGTGTGTTAACAATACCAGTACTTTATCAAAACTGTAAGGTAAAAGTGATTATCTTGTAAACTGTAAAACTATACAGCTTTCAGAAGAAAACAAAGGAAAAACATCTTTGAGACCTACCACTGGACAAAGAGTCCACAGATGTGACACCAAAAGCACAATTCATAAAAGAAAAAAAAAGATTGAATGCACTACATGAAACTTCTAACTTCTTCACTGTAAGAGACCCTGTTAAGAGGATGAAAAAAAAAAAAACAATTTTTGCCAATCACGTATCTGACAAAGAGCTTATTCTCAAAGCTCAATAATAAAAAACAATCCAAATTGTTCATTAGGGAAACAATTTGCCCACTGGGAAAGACAATTAAAACCACAATGAGGGGCACCTGGGTGGCTCGGTCGGTTAAGCACCCGCTTCTTGATTTCGGCTCAGGTCATAATCTCTCGGTTTGTGGGTTCAAGCCCCACGTCAGGCTCCACACTGATGAGGCAGAGTCTGCTTGGGATTATCTCTCCCTCTCTATGTCTCTCCCCCCCCAAAAAAAAAATATGAATAAAAACTTTAAAAAAATTGTTTTAACCACAATGAGATATCACAACTTTTTAGAATGAGTAACATTTTAAAAATAGAAAAAATACCAAATTCTGACAAGTGTGTGGAGAAACCAGATCTTTCATACGTTGCTGGTGGGAATAGCCACTCTGGAAAATAATCTTATAAAATTCACCATACACTTACAATATGAACCAGCAATTGCACTCTTGGGCATTTATCTCAGAGAAATGAAAGCCTATGTTCACACAAAAACCTATACATGAATGTTCAGAGCAGCTTTATTCGTAATAGCCAAAAACTAGAAAACAAATCATATGTTCTTCAACAGGTGAACAAACTGGGACTATGGCACATCCATACAATGAATAGTAAGTACTCAGTAATAAAAAGAAATGAACTACTGATACGCTGGACAACTTGGATGGTTCTCTAAGGCATTGTGCTGAGTGCAAAAGTCAACCTCAAAAAGATACATATAGTATGATTCCATTTATGTAACATTCTCAAATGACACAGTTATAGAGAGATAGAACAAATTAGCTGTTGCCAGTAACTAGGGAAGGGGCGGGGGGGGGGGGGGGGGGGGTACTTTGAGATGCATGAGGGAGTTTCTTGGCAGTAATGGACCAGTACTGAATCTTGACTGTAGTGGTCATTAAATGAATCTAGACATGAAACGTTATCTATTGCACAAAACTATACACACACACGTACACCTGAATGAGCGCATTAAAAAAAACATGAAAACTGGGGTGCCTGGGTGGCTCAGTTGGTTAAGCATCCGGCTTTGGCTCAGAGCATGATCTCGCTGTTTGTGGGTTAGAGCCCCACGTTGGGCTCTGGGCTGACAACTCAGAGCCTGGAGCCTGTTTCAGATCTGTGTATCCTTCTCTCTCTCTGCCCCTCCCCTGCTCGCACTCTGTCTCTCTCTCTCAAAAATAAATAAACATTCAAAAAAAAATTTTTTAATAAAAAAATTTTAAAAACCATGAAAACTGAATATGGCTACTTAACAGTACCGTACCAATGTCAGTTTCCTGATTTAATGTTAGTAACGTCACCTTACATAAGATATTATAACCAGGAGAGCTGAATGAAGGTTACACAGGACTCCCTGCCTATCTTCACTACTTCCCATGAGTCTATAATTATTTCAAAATAAAGGGTTTTTTTTAAGTGACGGTCTTCAATCATACTTATTTTTAAGATCACTAATATTTTAAATGTATCGAAAACATAAAAATAGTACATTTTAAATTGTTCTACAATGTTTTTCAACGTTATCTCATTTTTGTTAGGGTCTTACAATGTACAATATATGTGGTATGTAGTTTACAGCAAACGGACATATTGAGAATGCAGACACAATTATTTATACTGCTGGGGTGTGACAGGAAAACTGGCAGATCTCTACTAACAGAGGCTACAAAAGTCTAAGATTCTATCTGTCCCTTGAAGGTTTTACTTAGGGAAGCGCATACAAGAACAGGAAAAACACTGGACTGAGAATTGAAAAGAACTCTATTCTATCTAAACTTGCAGTTTAAACAAGTCACAATCTCACTGTCATCTACAAAATGTAAGGGTTGTATCAGATCATTCCCAAAGACATTCCAGTTCTGAAAACACTAACTCCACGAATTCTACAACAGGAAAAAATGAAGCAACCCTAAAGAAATATATGACTAAAACTCTAACCAATATTTACTGAAAGTATACTAAAGTTTCAATATTGCCAGGAATATTAAATACAAGACAGAGTCTAAGTTATCATTAGCACAAACATCAAAAAGGACACCTCCAAAGACAATTTTACCTAAAAGAAAATAGATTACCAAAAGATCCAGGTGACATATAATATCCAGGTAACAGGCAAAGGTGGCTATTTTGCATGCAGCCTCATGGTTCTTGAAGGCCTCTAATTTCTGCTCTTGGAATTACATTAGGTTCTGAATTGCAACAAACGATATACCGTACATTCAAGTATCCTGATGTACAAGCTTGGGGATCATGATGCGGAACAAGTAGACTATCAAGACATCTAAGAAAGAATTCTTTTCCTCTTTTCCATCCACTTAACTAATTACTCACCATCCACTTGATTTAGTAAGACAGAATTTTAAGAGGTCTATTATTCAGGGGAAGCTAAACCTCCACTAGGTAATAATCCCATCCTGTTACACAACCCGCTATCCAGAAACATCATCTACCTGAAACAGAGTCCAAAACCAGGGAAGAAGTGAGAGTCATCTAAGCAGTAAAAGCCAACAGAACAAGGTCCTAGTACTAAAGGACCGGCTCCTCTGGCTCCTTATTCAGAACCTTCTATCATTTTTATCCAGCATTCAACGAGTGTAGCTGCAGATTCTACTCTTACAGCACACTAAAAATATCAAATTAGAAAGGCAAGGAAAGTACGAGAAGCAGGTATAATGAGAGCAAAGAGATACAGCTAACAGTAAAGCAATAAGCAAATCAATCCCCAACCAGACATGATTTAGAAAGGAACAGTTTCACCAACAAATGAATGAAATACGGTGGTCTCAATGCTGCTGCCTCAGGAAACTAATGGCTGGAGGTTCTTCCGCAAATAAATCATTATGTGCTCATGAGCGCCCAAGACACGTGAAACACGGAACCACTAAAGTGGTGTTTTTTTGGGGCGCATGGGTGGCTCGGTTGGTTGGGCGTCCGACTTCAGCTCAGGTCATGATCTCACAGTCTGTGAGTTCAAGCCCCACGTCAGGCTCTTGCTGACAGCTCAGAGCCTGGAGCCTGCTTCAGATTCTGTGTCTCCCTCTCTCTCTGCCCCTCCCCTGCTCGTGCTCTGTTTCTCTCTGTCTCTAAAATAAATAAAAACATTAAAAAAACATAAAAATAAAGTGGTGTTTTTTTAACCAGTATTATAGACAGCATAATCCATCTTAAATTTTTAAATGAAGAAATAAAACTGAAAACTGTATTTAAATTATCCATATTCTAGCATTCTTTAATATTGGAACTAAATTACATCACATCTGAATTTTACCATGAAATAGAGATATAACAAAACTCAAAACAGAACAAAACAAGGAATCCTGAGAAGTTGAAATATTATGTTAAAATTCATTCAGGCAACAGAGCATACGTGTGAATACTTTATGACCTAAAAAGTGAGGCTGCATTACAGTGAGTGAACAAACTAATATCCCTTTCTCATCAACTCCGACACCCTTTAATAAATAAAACGATCAAAACACAACACTTCAACCTCTCTCAAGTATGGATGCTCTGAAATAGAGGTGTATCTTACAATTGCTGTCACCCAACAACAGGATGTAGTTGGTGAAAATTTTATCTCCTGGAAACATCAAGAAAGCAGCAGCATCAAAGTGTCTTAGGTCTGATCAAAAATGGCCACTCAAAACAATCTTTAAAAGATAGGGGCTCATGAGTGGCTCAGCCGGTTAAGGCCCGACTTTAGCTCAGATCACCATCTCAGTTTGTGAGTTCAAGCCCTGTGTGGGACTCTATGCTGACAGCTCAGAACCTGGAGTCTGCTTCGGATTCTTCGTCTCCCTCTCTCTCTCTGCCCCTCCCCAGCTCTCTCGCTCGCGTGCTCTCCCTCTCTGTCTCTCAAACACATACATTAAAAAAAATTTTTTTAATAAAAAAAATTCTAGAGCTCATAGATTTATTTATTTTAACAGTCTCCATGGCCCCCAGCACCCTGCGGAAGACCAGATTTGTTTGCTAGCGTACTTTGGAAGAAGCTATGCAGAAAAATAAACAAGAGTGAATAATAAATTCACCTGGGTGTGCCCTTTGTTTACACTAGTTTTAATCCTCAGGCACCACTCTGCCTATTTAAGGATCCTACACAGAGAAGCTCACAATTTTGGTAGAAACAGACTTAATTTTATCTTCAATGCTAGGCAAGTACACAGAGTAGGTGCAAGTCTCAATAAAAATCTGCTGAATGAATGGAGATTTCTCAGTTGATTAGGCCAACTGACTGCTTACAGCTGGGTTTTCTATTAAGGAACCTTTGGAAAACCATTTTCCCCGTAGGCTAGCTTAAAGAATCACCTAAGACAACAAAATCTTATCACCCAATTCATCGGCCCAAATTGTAGCTCCCTTTTTTTCAAGTTATTTATTTATTGTGGGGGGAGGGCAGAGAGACAGAGAGGGAGAGAATCCCAAGCAGGCTCTGCTCTGTCAGCACAGAGCCAGATGTGGGACCCGAACCCACAAACCATGAGATCACGACCTGATCCGAAATCAAGAGTCAGACCCTTAACCCACTGAGCCACCCAGGTGCCCCTGGAGCTCCCTTTTTATAAGGAGCAACATAAGGTTTGAATACAACCTGTGTATGTGATTTGATAATGAAGAAATGTCTTCCCACATTCCTCCTTGGGCTACTATGAGGAGTGCCTGTTGGCAATCTCAAAGCAATTTTTAACGCTCTCTAGAGATTAAAAGAATCAAGAAATGAGAAGAGATTAAGTTTAGAAGTATGTACTCCAAACATATTTTATTTTATTTAACGTATTTATTCATTTTTTGAGAGACAGAAACAGAACATGAGCGAGGGAGACACAGAATCCGAAGCAAGCTCCAGGCTCCGAGCTGTCAGCACAGAGCCCAACGCGGGGCTCGAAC
The DNA here is from genome assembly GCF_028749965.1 of Puma concolor. Lineage (NCBI taxonomy): Eukaryota > Metazoa > Chordata > Mammalia > Carnivora > Felidae > Puma > Puma concolor. The sequence goes on along the minus strand of NC_141670.1, from coordinate 166,220,099 downwards.
CCACCAACCTCGAGATAATGGCCTGGGCCAAAGTTGTCATGACCTGAGCCAAAGTTGGCCGCTTAACCAACTGAGCCACCCAGGCGCCCCTGTACTCCAAAAAGTATTTTTGGGTAGAGGCAGGTAAACTGTTCAGCAACACAGGTTTTGACCAGTTTTTGAAATGTTTTGAACACACACTAGTGGTAGCCCTGTATCTCAAGAAAAAGTAGAAAAAACATAACTGAGCCCAGAGAACTGGGTAATAAGTAAGTGTGTAAGAACTGATTATCTTTCTCCATTCCCAATAAACACAACTTACTAATTAAAACTTTCAAACATGATGGTTTAAGGCAAGTCCTACCAGAAGGTAACAAAAGAAGGGGGAAGAACTGGAAGAATAAACACCAAACCATTACCAGTAGTTATAATGTGATCATGGAAGTGTATGGGGGGCATTTTTAATTCCCAAACTCTACATTTCTTTTGTATCAATGTTTTACGATAGCATATGTATCACCACCATATTGGTGATAAGGGGAATATGGTTCTACCTCTAAACACACATATACACTTTCTCCAAATAAACACAATTTGAACTTCTTTAAAGCTTATGGTTTTTTCAGAATACTGGTGGGATAACAAAAAAATGCTCCAGTATTTTAAGCAACCATTAAAAAGAAAAAAGAAAAAAGAGGGAGGACCTCCAATGTTTGTTAATGGTTTTTTACCAAAGTCTACAATCTAATGAAGAAAATACAAACATAACCACACCTAAGTCAGAGCATGGCTTGTGCTGTAAAAGGTTTTATAAGAGCAAGAGGAAAGAGCAATCGCTTACGATTAGGAGAACAGAAGAAGAGCGTGCAGACAAGGTGACATTTGAGCTGGGTTAGATGGATGATCCCTCCAGCGAGGTAACAACAGTTGAAATTCAGAGCACATGCTCTGCCCCAAAAAAATATTTTACAGATAAAAATAGTTCAAATAGAGAACATACACCCAGCCAACCCCCAAACATATTTTATCTTTTAAAATTTCTTTAAAACTATAAAACCTGCTGTATAAAGCAATGAAAATTTTCCCATCTCACCTAGATTTCTTCTATACCACTATTCCTTTACCATTTGGGCACGAGTCCTATGTCACGGTCACTTTGCACCTGTTACTGTGCTGAGATATACACTGTCTTTTTCCTATGGATAATAATTTTGCATCTTCCCATTAAACTGTATACCTTTGAGAGCAATGACTGTCATCCATTTCTACTTTATCTTTCCATAATATTCCTTAAATAAATGGATACTCAACAGATATCACTGACAAGTTAAACCTAGTTCTAATAATTGTGACAATTAGCTATCACTATCACAAAAGACGTCTGTGGAACAGGTATTGTAAACAATTAAATCACATTTTTTGTACAAAGAACCAAAAGCATCCTAGATGCTTCCCCTAGACACTGAACTAATTGCTGTGCTTTGGTATAACTTGTTCACAAAGGTGCTTATTAAAAAAAAAAAAAAAATTAACTCTCTGAAGCAGCCTTTACAGAACATTATCTCTTTGTCACAAAGTCCTAAGACAACACATTTATTGTGACACAGTGAATTTGCACAGAAATGAAGGACAGTCCTAGTTCCCAAGGATCTCAAGGGACAGTTCACAAACTCAAGAAATATCTTGGCACTGTGTATATGGAAGACAATGTGTTTAAAACAATACAAAAAGCACACAGGAAAAATGTTTTCCAAGAAGCATAGCCTAGGTATTTCAAAGATAATTCTTTCTGAAAGTTCAGATTCTCTCCTCTATTGTTTAAACTGGAAGTAAACTAAGAAATTTGGAAACTTGTTTTAATCTTCTACTTACTACATTATGAGATGGAAAGGAAGACTATGGCTGCAAGCTTGACATCATTATCACAGAAGAGGATCAAAGGGGAGGGAGGAGAAGAATATAGGTGTAACAATGCTAGATACTATCAAGATTACTACAAAAGAACATGTTTTTTTGTGTGTGTCTGCACTTCCTAAATTCTGTGGGAAGAATAAAGTACTTCTCAAATATTATTATCTGAAATTGGCTTTCAGTTTCCCGAGTATAATTTCTCCTTTCTTGTTATTGCCAAGACTGTGAAATAATGCTCCACACCAGTCAGAAAGTTACTAGACAGTGAGTTCATCAAGGAACACTTTGGGAAGTTGTTAGCACTGCATTAAAAAAAAAAAAAAATCACTGGGCCAGGCGTTCCAACAAAATTCACTCTTCCAGAGAAGCAATTTTTACAAAATAACTCAGAATGGAAGAAAAGACGGGATGGAATGCTATTTTTGATAGAGTAGCAAAAAAAAAAAAAAAAAAAAGAAAAGAAAAGAAAAAAAAAGACTACAGAATAACACACCCACTGCTACTTTGTTTATAGGCTTGTAACTTGCACATGCAAGTTCTCTACAAAAGTATTGCTCAAGAAGAAACTGTCAAAAATGAATGCGTATGAAAACATTTCTTTTCTAAATAAGGTCTCTAACAAGGGATGTGCTGTTTCTAAATGATTTCTTTAGCAAGTATTGACAAGTATAGCACAGCAATAATGCTCAGGATGGAAAAAAAAATCTCATACTTGTTTTATCAATAGTAAAAGTTGCTGTTACTAATTATAAGGCATAGGAGTTCTGTAGAAGAAATTAACTGTATGGTTGATACCTGCTAGTCAGAACACTACAAAACCAACTTCATTTCTTTACAAAAGTATTTTTTTTTCCTAATCTTATAGACCCCAGCAACCTAATGGTTGGTTTTGTTACGTGGGTTGTTCTTCCCCCCTTCCAAAAGAACCTCCGCCAGTAAATCGAGGTAACTTTCCTCAGTTCAAAGGTTAAGGCAAATTCAGTTCTACGTAGACCTGTTACCCCTCATCAACATAGTCCCTTTTTTTCCCTATCATCTTGGCCTGAGAGAGGTTAATGCTCCCGTATAACTGCCAGTCCGAGAGAAGTGATTTTCGGTGCCGGGGAACGAAACTGGGATAGGAGGAAAAACCGACGGCAATCAAGAACCATCTCGCCCTAGAAATCATCCTCTCCAGAAAGGAGAATAGAGTCGCTGACCAAAGAACCTGCTGCCCGGAAGGCACAACTTCCATCCCCCGCCAAAGAAAAGTTGCAAGGAAGAGCTCAGCGCCCAGGCAGCCCGCGCGGGTGCGGACACCGAGAGCAGCAGAGAAGCTCATCAGGCCCGGGCGGCGCGCGAGCCGGGGCTGCGGCGTCCGTGGGGCCGACTCCGGCTCCGGCAGGCTGCGGGTCTGGGGGTGCGACCGCGAGCAGTGGGCGGAGAAACGAGAGCAGAGGAAAAGAGGGACAATGCTGGGCCGGGCGGGCGACTCCGCGCGCTCCAAGGGTCCGCAGCGCCTCTTCCCGCCCGGGGCCGCCAGCTGCCGCGCCAAGTTTGCTCCTCAGCCCTCCCTTTACGGCCGGGGCGGCGAAGCCGTGGCTGCCGGCCTCCCTCCGCCTGGCCGCAGCCGCCTTCCTCCCCGCGGGGCGGCTCCCGCGAGTCGGCGAGCCGGCGGCGCGCGCGAGGAGAGCCGCGCGCGCGAAGGGGAGCCGGCCGCGCGAGGGAAACGGGGCGCGAGAGGGAAGGCGGGCGCGCGAGGGGCAGGGGGCGCGCGAGGGGAGGCGGGCGCGCCAGGGGCAGGGGGCGCTCGAGGAAGCGGCGCGCGCGACGGGAGCCAGGCGCGCGGCGCTCCCCGAGGACCCGCTGCCGCTCCGGCGGGTTTTCGGTTGAGGCGGGGGCTGCGCCGCCGTTTACCGTCCGTTACGAGTCTTTGCCCGGGCGCCGCAGCCTGCCAGCCATCCTGGCCCGCCTCCCCCTCGGCTCTCATCAGGAAGGGCAGCCGGGCGAGGGCCGGCGACCTCGTCTCCTGCCAGGGCTGCGGCCGCCGGGCGGTGGGCATCCCGGCGCCTGCCCCTGGGGCTGGAAGAGAAAGTGAAATGAAGCGTCTTTCCCCAGGCGACACCTACCCGTCCCCAGTCCAAGTGCAGCTGCCTCGCTCCTCGGGCGCCGCCGGTCCCCGCCCTCGGGCCCCGGGCTCCGTTCTCTTGACAATGGCGCGTCCCCTTTAAGGAATAATCCGATCGGAACCGATCTGTGGTTAAACCTCCGACTCTGATTTTAACCGGATTTCTCTCTCTCTCCCCCTGAGCCCGACGGACGCCCGGCGGTGCTGCGAGCTCTTCCCACCCCTTCCCCGCCCCGCCTACTCCCTCGCCTCCCTGATTGGCGAGAAACACTACAACAGGAACAGCAATCCTCGCACTCCACTGGCCAGCCCAGCCGCCGCTCAGAGTGGCTCCCGCCCCCACTCCGCCCCTTTTCCCGGGTTGGTCCTACGTCTAATCACTCTCTGTCTTCTACTCGATCGTTGCTTTGGAGAACTGGCAGTCAAGGCTCACCCTCCCGCCTCCGGAAAGCGAACTTTATTTTTATTGGTAAAAGGACATCTTCCTGTGCACCTGATTGGGCAAGGAAGGAGTTAGTCTGCACGCCCCTTGCCCATTCTCGCTCTCTCTTTACGGGTTTGAGAAATACAGCCGCAAAGTCCTCCCTAGTTTGCCTTCTAAGCGCCTTTCCCTTTAAATGGTGGTAGGGGTCGTGGACAGACTCACAGCCTGTATTGGGGAAAGCGAGAAAGGGAGACGAGAAACATTCAAAATCTTCTCGAGTAATCTATCCTGAGCTGGGATCCTGCTGATCCTCAGAGTCCTGTGGTCTAGTGAATGGAGTGGTGAGAATGAGTTAGAATACCTGAACTTCTGGTACTAACTCCTCCGGAGCTTCACTCAAGTTTTCATTCACTGCCCACTCTACTTTCACCGTCGATTCTACTGGCATTTCGCTACCCCGAAGAGCTTTCGTAAAGATATCTGCAAACCTGGAGGTGTCGTTATCTCACAATCGTTCATTTAAACAAACTAAATCACTTGCATTAAAAGTTCCGCTTCATTCACGTCCTCTGTGTTGTCTCGGCGTTTGCCACGAAAGCGAAGGTGCTCTTCTGAAAAGACTACACCAGAGATTGTTCCTCTCCCGCCAGCTTCAAAAGTTGAAGGCGTCCGCGCCCCCCTTCCCCCGCCCCCGCCCTTGCTAGAACTAACACAGGGAGAGCCCAGGTTGACCAAAGCGGGCGCCAGAAGGCTATTCCTTGAGGGATAAGGAGTCTGGCACCGGAAGGTAGACCCTGCAGCAAGACCTCACCCAGGAGAGGAGAAATTCTACGACAGCCTAGGGGGTTATGATGTCCCCAGTTTCCCACCAGAGCTGTAAGAACCGAAAGAGTTGTAACTACTAAAACTGGGTACAGTTAGTGCTTTGGTACCCATCTAAGAATGTGAGGGGGAAACGGTTAAGGGTCCTGGCCTCTTTGCCAATGAACTTTGAGAGCCTTTGGACCTCAGGATATTTATTTAGTGCATTTACAGTGGTAGCCCAGTGGTGCCTAGAAAATGGCAGCACTCAGCAGTACCCTGGAAAGGGAGTTTAGTGCCAGAAAGGGGGAAATAAACATTGGTGGTCCAAAGGACTTTAATGTGAGTTCAGCTCAAAAATCTTACATACCCATAAATATCGGACAGTCAGAAAAGGGAAAACGCCTTAGGTAATTTAGGTGTTTCTAGTAGGGGCAAGAGACAAGGAAATATCTGGGTTGTATTTATATGGCCTTCATAGATGCTTCTATAAATCTCTTCTTAAGTGTCTATAACTAAATCCCTGTTTTCAGCCTATTCCGTTTTGGTTTTTGGTGGTTAGGGTTTTTTGTTTGTTTGTTTGTTTGTTTGTTTGTTTGTTTGTTTTACCGTAGTCAAGGTAAAGTAATACCAGTTTTCTCTTGATTTACTACTGTCAAGTTTTGAGATTGCTTCTGGGTTCTGATATTCTATTAGAATATAAGTAGACTAAGAATATTCTATACTCTAATATCTAGTATGATCTTCTGGAAATAAAAACATCTAGTATATCAGATGTGTACACAGTAGTAGATTTTGTTCAAGATCTAGGTGATATTTTCAAGTTCTTTGTAAAACATCTGTTTTATGATGTCCAGATTGTTCTATTACACTGGCATTTGAGCTCATAATTCCAGAAGCCCATCTGTAGTAACCTCTAAATTCTATTCCCTACACTTAACCAACCATGCTGAGATCATCACGTGACAAACATAATTTATATTATTTTTTCTATTTTCTATTATTATTATTATTATTTCACACTTGCCCACAATAAGATTGTTTATCACTTTTTAGCTCACACATCGAAACTCCTACTCCTAATAGCACCATTAATATTTCACATCAAGGAAAAATTTAGAAAATCTGCAAACCGAGAGTTTCCAATATGCAGGTCATTCGTTCAGTGTTACTAAACCAGTCCCTGAAGAAATTTACTATTTGTACTTTCCCCTTCAGACAGACTTTATCTCCTGGAGAAATTTACAATGTGCACTTTCCCCTTCAGAGGGACTTTATCCCATGCCTTTATTTCTCATCCTTAAGCTAGATCCCCATTCTTTAAAGAGAAAGATTCCCAGAGGTGCCTAGCTGGCTCACTCGGTCAGTAGAGCATGCAACTCTTTATCTTGGGGGTTGTGAGTTTGAGCCCCACACTGGGTGTAGAGATTACTTTTAAAAATAAAAAATAAAATATTCTACCAATGTGCCAATATGACTAAAGCTTTTTAACAACCTTGTATAGAGATCTTTTTAAAACTCTTTTAGAGGGTGAAATACATTATGATGATTTATTCTCCCTGCTCATACACAAAAGTAAACCACGTCAAAGAACTACTAGTGAAATACCAATAATTAGTTTGCCTTAGGAAAATTGTTATCATTTATATTGTAAATTCTTTTCAGTTCACTGTACACTTATACAGTAACTATTAGGTGTTAAGTAAAGAATAGAGGGAAAAATGAATATATCTCCCGGCACTTGGGTGGCTCAGTCGGGTAAGCTTCCAACTTCGGCTCAGGTCATGATCTCGCAGTTCTTGAGTTCAAGCCCCACAAGGGGCTCTGTGCTGACAGCTCAGAGCCTGGCTGCTTTGGATTCGGTGTCTCCCTCTCTCTCTACCCCTCCCCTGCTTGCACTCTGTCTCTCTCTCCCTCAAAATAAATAAACATTTAAAAAAATGAATATATCTCCACTGTGCAGAGACAGAATCTCCAAAATCTACCCAAAAGTGGCACAACTTTACCCTTCACTTAGCACTTTTGTGGATACCATCTATTAACCAGTGATTTTCTGCAGTAAAATGAAGAAAAATCCAATTCCTAGAAGCTGTCGACAAAAATCTCTTCCCCCAGCCCTTTATTAATATTAACAAGAATGAAGCAAATTAAGAGAAAATAAATTCATGGTAAGTTGATTTTATAAAGAAACTTCAAGAAATATTTCCTGGGTCTCTCTAGAGACCCTATAGAGGAGGCACATGTCCTCCATCTTTCATGCTTTCAGCATGTTTCTTTGTAAAATGAGAACTGATATTCATTGAGAATTTCACTGAACAACCTTCAATCATCAGTGAAAGATTTAATTTTGTTCAGTATATTCTATCTATTGAGGCGGAAAGGAGATACTAATACATTTTTAGATTTCTAATTCTTTCCTGCTTAAAATCCTTCCAAGATTCTCTAGGCTCATACTGAATATAGTCCAAGCATCTCAGCAAAACAGACATCTCCCTTTATAATCCGACTCCAGGCTACCTCTCAGAATTCTTCTCTGGCCACTCCTTCCTTTGACACTTGAAATGACTCCTCTATCAATATCAATGATCCTGTTCTTTCAAGCCTCAATGCCTTTGGGCACGTGGTTCCCTTTGTGTAGAATAGCCTTCCCTTCCACGCTCTCCTGGAGGATTCTCAGATATCCATCAAAACCTAACAGAAGCATTGCCTTCTTGGTGAAGACTTTTCAGATTTTACCCCCTTTCCTGACATGATTATTTCTCTACCACATACGTACATCTCAATTCCAAGTGTCAAGTTGAAAGCAGGACTTAAATGTTTCTTTCAGTTGGTTAAGCAACCGACTCTTGATTTCAGCTCAGGTCATGATCTCATGGTAGGTTGGAGCCCCAGGTCGGTTTTCACATTCACAGCTTGGAGCTTGCTTGGGATTCTCTTTCAACCTGTCTCCCACCCGCCCCCCACCCCAGACTTGAGGGCATAGGAGCATGTACAATCTCTCTCTCAAAATATATAAATATATTTTTTAAATATTTCTATTTCTGTCTCTTGCACTAATCTGATCTGTTCTCCAAGATCAAAGGCCATGCTTATACATCTTTTTATCAGCATCACTTGGGTTGATGCCTGGCCTAACTAAGGCTTTTAATAAATCCATGTCAAATTGAGTTGAATGAGTAAGGCCGAAACAAAAAGGTTAACTTACAATGTGAAAATCTAATTAACCAGAATACTATTCTAGGAATATTTTTTATAATTTTTTTTAAGTTTTATTTATTTATTTTGAGAGAGAGAGAAAGTACAAGCAGGAGAGGAGCAGAGAGAGAGGGAGATAGAATCTCAGGCATGCTCTGCACTGGCAACACGGAGCCTGACTTGGGGCTTGAACTCAGGAACTGCAAGATCATGACCTGAGCTGAAACCAAGAGTCAGACACTCAACCAGCTAAGCCACCCAGGAACCCCTAGGAATATTTTAATTACTTAATATTTTATTGTAAATCTGTCTTATCAGTCTAGATCACTGGTTCCCAGACATTATTTCATGGACTGGTAAAAATTGCAAGGAATTTTTGGTAACTAACATGGCCTTAACAAGTTTTTTATTCTGCAAAGTAAAGGCTTAAAAATAAATATAAATAAACCATCTATCTGTTCTTCCCATTATTTCATAAAATAAAAATATTTTAGGGGCGCCTGGGTGGCTCAGTCGGTTAAGTGTCCAACTTCGGCTCAGGTCATGATCTCGTGGTCCGTGGGTTCGAGCCACGCGTCGGGCTCTGTGCTGACAGCTCAGAGCCTGGAGCCTGTTCAGATTCTGTGTCTCCCTCTTTCTCTGACCCTCCCCTGTTCATGCTCTCTCTCTGTCTCAAAACTAAGTAAATGTTAAAAAAAAAAAAAATAAAATAAAATAAAATAAAAATATTTTAAAAACCAAAATTGGGAGGGTCATAAGGTCAAAATAAACGTTCTTTGAATAAATTAGACATTATAAAGAACTTGCACAAACCTCCAATTGAGACTAACATACTCACTGCACTTTAAGTTACTCAATCTGATGCCTCTTTTCATCTATTTTTAAAGAATGGTTTAGAAATTAAAATATTCTTAAGGTTTTCCCCCCATGATGTCCATAGGAGGAAAAACTATTTGATTTTCTGTTAATTTTCACTCTACCTGTGAGTAAATGTCATAGGGTCACACTGACTGACTTGCTAGCTTCCTGCCAGAATATTTTAGAGAAACTACTTTTTTTTTATTTTTTTAACATTTATTTATTTTTGAGACAGAGAGAGAGCATGAACAGGGGAGGGTCAGAGAAAGAGGGAGACACAGAATCTGAAGCAGGCTCCAGGCTCTGAGCTGTCAGCACAGAGCCCGACGCGGGGCTCGAACCCACAGACCGCGAATTCATGACCTGAGCCGAAGTCGGACGCTCAACCGACCGAGCCACCCAGGCGCCCTAACAGAAACTATTATTTATGAAAGCCCTTGCAAAATGCTACTTGAATTTATTTCTTCATCTACCATGTCGTATAGAGTTCCCTTACTATTCTTTTGGGAAGCTTACCACTTTTTAAAAATCATTGTTTAATCCTTAGAAAGTTCCCCCCTTGTTTGTCAATGAATCAAACAATAGAAATTTAAGTGCTTTTTTAAAAAAAATGTTTATCCATATAGTTTCTGAGCTTACAAAAATTTAGGTTAAGTGCCTGATAACCATCAATAAATATCATAATGCCTATCCTGTCATAGTTAGATAATGATAATATGAGCCATATTAAAGCACATGGAGAAATGTTTGTGTTATATTAATGCAAATGTATTTATATATGTATATATACTCAAGTATACATAATTATATATAAAGGTGCTTTTTTAAATAGTGCAACCCAATCAGATACAAATTTTTTATGATGGGATAGTTCATAATGGCTAAGCATCGTATAGAAGAAATCTTCTAATGCTATGTATGGTAAAGGTCTAGAAATATCACCTTCTAAACTGGGTCAAGTAATTGATTTTTTTTTCAGATAATTGCTTATTCAGTGGAATACATGATTAATGTGTTTGGACTCATCTTTTATTAATAAGATATTATATTTATTTTGTCTTCATATTCTGTACCTATTTTAGATAATTTAGGAGCTTTATATTTTAATATTATTTTATTAATTGGAATACCTTTATCAATAAGATCTTAACTTTGCCAAAAATATTTTACTGGTAATATGTTAGTATTTTGCCATTTTTCTTTTTTTTTTTTTTTCATCATTTCAAAGGGACTTCCACTCTAAACAGACCCATTGTGTGAAAATGTGAACTTAAAGAAGAGATAAATCAAGGATTAAATACTGACTTTATAAGTGGATTACTCTGAAGGAATTTTGAGAATATTTTTCAACTTGATATTTCCACTCACTAACACCTTTTCAGAAGTGAAAAGCATGACATAAAGAAAAACACCTATATTCAGTACGATCCCCTTTGTCCATTTCTCAGTAAAAATGTCTGAATTCCACAGCCAAGAGACTATATAGTGGTTACTTTACAGATTATATAGTTTTAATGTTTATTTATTTTTGAAGGAGAGAGAGAGAGACAGAGTGTAAGCAGGGTAAGGGCAGAGAGAGAGGGAGACACAGAATCTGAAGCAGCCTGCAGGCTCTGAACTGTCAGCACAGAGCCCCACGCGGGGTTTGAACTCACAAACTGTGAGATCATGACCTGAACCAATATCGGACACGTAACTGAGCCACCCAGGCGTCCCACAGATTAGATTTTTAAATTAAATAATTTAAAGGAATGAACACATCATCTGTCCCCGTTAAAATGGTTATCTAGTTAGTACTCTTGTGAAATCACTTTGAAATTGTCTTAAACCTGTAATGCATATTTTAAAGTGTTGCTCTGGTAAGTATGAATTTGTAACTGGTAAGGGAAATAGTCCCTTTTAAAAAAGACAGGAAACACTTTTTAGTCCATTTCCAGTTTGCGAGTTGAAGGAAAGGTGATGGGAAAATGTAGGCACTCTATTTAAATTCATTGCTACCACTTATCAACTCATTATCTCATTTGGGAAAGGAACTCATGAATTATCCAAAGAACTGGGAAATTTGACGACAGAGGACAGTTACATGATCATACTACCGGCAAAGGAGTATGCCAGATGACTGATCTCTTTTGGGGGCTTCTGTCTGTTGATCGAGAAACAGAAAAACAAAGGACAAAGGAAAGTCTCTTTAATTAATCCTACCAACTAAGCAAAATAAATAGATCATTTGTTTCAGCAACAGAAGCAAACTGTTAACAATTGAGAAAAGCCACCTGCAGGTGCTTTTGAACACAAGCTGCCCCAGAGTCCAAAATTACTATTGTTTAACACAAGGGTCAGCAAATTTTTTCTGTGAAGGGCCAGATAGTTAAATATTTTTGGTTTTGTGGGCCAACTGGTCTCTTTCACAACTACTCTGTCGCTGTAGCACAAAAGTGGCCATGGAGAATACGTGAATGAACATGCAGGGCCATGTTCCAATAAAAGTTTATTCATGGACACGGAAGTAGAATTTTATTTAATTTTCGTGCGTCAAGCTATATCATTCTTCTTTTGATTTTTTTCAATCATTTAAAATATAAAAACCATTCTTAGCTTGCAGGTCTCAGAGGTAGTGGGTCAGATTTGCCTATGGCTATAGTACTGACTCCTGGTCTAACATAACTCTAATTCATCAAAAAAAAATTTTTTTTTGTTTTTGTTTTTGGTTGAGTACCTAGGATGTGTCATGTACTATGTGTGAGAAGTAAAGAAGATGATTCATTTTCAGAAATATCAAATAAAAGCTGTGCTGTCTAGTTAACAGTAGGTTTACAACCTATTGGAAATATATATGAACCCCCCCCCCCATAATGGAGTCCCAAACCCTTGGACACTCCACTTCCTGGTTCTTCTTCCCCTCTCCGATTTGCGGGCTTATTTTCATGCAGACTTATTTTCATGGGCTTTGCAATGAGCATGCATCAAAGAACAAAGGAGGGACTGAAGGTCTCTGCCTCACCTAAAGAAATGTACATTTATTCCAATCAGAGTACTTTTTGCCTTATATGGGCATAGGCTACTTCCGGGTAAGTCTGTAGTCTCTGTAGTCCTCAGCCAATGAGGAATCAGGTGAAGCAATTGCACGCTAGGAGATAAATTGTCTGCTGTAACTGCCCGAGTGTGCCTGTCCATCAGACACCTGCTCTTGCCTCCCTTCACTGTGCTCCGAGTCTCTGCGTCCCTCCTTTGATTGGGTCAGTGGGCTTATTTCTCACACTATGCTAGGTCTGAGGACTCTAGGGGCTGACAAGATGGATGTGGTCTCTGTCCTCATAGAGCTTATGGTATAATAATCACACAAATATATATAATTAGAAACTGTAATCAATGGCTATGAGGGAAGAGTACAGAATGGTCTAAATCATGAGTTATAATCTAGACTAGGAGGTCATGGAAGGTTTCCCTAAGGACGTATTCTTTGACAAGGACTGAAAAATGAGTATGCACTGACATGAGGAAGTGGGGGGTGGAGAGGAGAAAAATCTTTCAGGCAGAAGGCACAGCAGGTGCACCACCTTGATGGCACTGAGAAAGGCCCTGTGCCCACAAAATACAAAATGAAGGGAAAAGAGACATGCAGTTAAATTGGAGAAATAAGTAAAAGCAAAAGCAATCAGGGCCTAGTGTTTATTCAAAGTCATAAAAAACCACAACACGGTCAGATTTGCATTTTTAAAAGATCCTTAGCTGTAGTATGGAGAAAAGACTAGAGGAGGGTAACAGTGGTGACTACAGCAGTCAGAGGCTTCTTGACCCTGGACTCGAGGCACTCGAGCCAAATACCACTATTTCACTCATGCCAGGCACTTGTTCTTAATACTTTACATGTATTAATTCATTGAAATTTCACAGCAACTCCATATATAGGCACTGCCACCCTCCCTTTTGGGAAGAGGAGACTGACTATATCTCAATTCCTTCCCTTAGTGCCCCCTCAGTTGTCTCTATAGAATTATGAGAAGTAATTGCAGGAGAAAGTTTAAGAGTGAGAAGGAAAAGAGAGGAAGAGGGGCGCCTGGGTGGCTCCGTTGGTTAAGCATCTGACTCTTGATTTTGGCTCAGGCCATGATCTTGAGGTTCGTGGAATCAAGCCCTGTACTGGGCTCTGCACTGGCAGCCTGGAACCTGCTTGTGATCCTCTCTCTTCCTGTCTCTCCACCTCTCCCCTGCTCAAGTGTGTGCTCTCTCTCTCTCTCTCTCTCAAAATAAACAAATAGACTTTTAAAAAAGAGAGAGAGGCAGAAATAAATGAGGAAGTTGTGTTCTGTGGGACCATAGCCTTGACTCAGACCCAAGTCTCTTTTTCAAGAGATTATATTGTTTATTGGGAATGAAGCCCAAATTCAACAAGGTAGCTATCTTGGGTATCTGTGGGAAGCCCATGTGAAAATACTCATTGCTGCAAAAAAATACTCAACATAATGTTTGGGACATACTTACACTAAAAAAGTCCCCCCTGTATATCTAAAATTCAAACCTAACAGGGTGTCCTGTATTTTATCTGGCAAGCCTACACTATGGAAACACAGTCGCTCCTATAAAACCTCGATGTCAGCTAGAGATACCTGGACCCTTAAGATTTAGAAAATGATCCTGTACATGTTGTAAAATCCAAAGGCCTTCCCAAGGATTTTTGTGAATTACCGGGGCAAGGGTATGGGATTTGGGTGGTTCTGTTTTCACCTTTGCTTCCAGGCTCATTCTTTCTCACTGAAGACTCCCTTCTGAACTCTTTTAATATCAAGAAAACCAGCAAACCTATGGAAACATCATGAGGATGTTCACAGGAGAGTGGAGAGTTGAATGGAGCAGCCCCATCAGGCATAGCCTCACAAACAGCTCAGAGCAGAATTTTATTATACTCTGTTCCTTAGAGTCCTTTCAGCCACCTACCACCAATGCTCTCTCATGACCCTCTGCCATCATCCCTGGGTCCTGCTCACCCTCTTGACATGCCTCTTCCCCTCTTGTGTCTTTTTCTTGACCTTCTCTCAGTAGCCAAGAATGTCTCTCCTCCTGTAGAGCAAATTCCCAAACTAAGCAGGTCTGACTCCTTTTCTAAAGCTTTATCGCCAGCTGATTTCCCAAGACCTCAGGATCTCAATCACTTATTGAGGCTTTCTTTCAAAACAAAGACAGTCTGAAATTCTCGCTAAGAAGAATTCTGATGCCAGCAGATGAGACAATAATCACTTTCTCTTAAGTTGTTGCCATAATTTTCTGCCAGCATGCAGGACAAAGAACGATATCTCTTTTGGTTATAGCCAAAGGGGCCCATCCTTACTAGTTACATCATCATTTTCTTGGGAGAAGTTTCACTGCTTTTTGCCTTGTGACAAAGTTCAGGAAAACCGAATAGGTAGCCTTTTGGATCCCATTATGGATTACAGATAAACCTGGGCTTTTTCTCTGCCTTGAAATCTAATTCAAATTAAAGTCAGTTACTTTTCTCAAGGTAAAGAAAGGTTTGGGTGAACACATCACCATTTGCTATTGTTGGAAGCACCACCTGCTCTTTTAAGGGAAAAAAGAAAGAAAAAGAAAGAAAGAAAAGAAAGAAAGAGAGAGAGAAAGAAAGGAAGGAAGAAACGAAGAAGCTATTATATAAACTCAGGAAGAAAAGAAAAGACGGAAAGATACGGAAAAAGTGGGCTCTGTGGAACCATAGCCTTGGCTCACATCCTATCCCATTATCTTTTCCAAGGATTGTCTTCTAACTTTAGCGTTGTCTGCCTAATTTCCAGATTGTCCTGAGATACTGCAAAAGCCACGTACAGACATGCAGTATGTGTAGTGATCCCGCCAGTCAATTCGAATAATAATATGAAGATTTACGAATACATGTTCCTGTGAGTTCATCTACAGCAAAATGAAATAAAGAACTTAGTCAATTGTACAGGTACATTCAAAAATGACTTTGCTACAATTATCTTGATATTTAGCCATTTATTGATCAGTGGTGGGGAGAGGGGTTTGTTTGAACTCTCCAAATAAAAGCCTTAATGTTTTACTACCTTTCTTCAAGTGTAAATTTGGCCTGAATTCCAGTGTATTGATAAACTGAAATAGAGACGGGTATATATGTATATATCACATATACTAATTATGTAAATGACAAGCAGATTAGTAGTATAGCAGCTACCCTGGTCATATGATCACAGAGAAGCACAGGCTCAAGTTCAAGTAACAGAACAATAGAAATGTCATTTCTTCAGGAAGTCACGCATCAGATATTAACTCCCACATATAATAAAAGTACCAACATAGTAAATATTTTTACAAACCAACTGAAAAAATTAAATCCTCTTTCATTAGACTAAACCCTTAACATAGAAAAAAGTCACAACAACTATTTTAAATTATCCTTCAAAGAGACATCTTACTTTTAGAGAATTAGGCTCTTTCACTCAGGCGGTATCTTTGTCTGTGATAAAGAAAACCCTCCACCTTCTATATCCTGGAATTTTAGCAGGTCACTTTCTCCATAAGAAAAGTTTTACAAACCATATGTAGCTATCTGATCACTGTTGTGAAATCCCACTCAACACAATTTAGTATTTTAGGTCTATTTATGGAAGTCCTGCTATGTGAACATTTTTAGCCTGTACGATGTCAGCCTGGTAATTTTCATGCAAGTAAGATAACAATTTGTTCTAGCCTCCAAAATGGTACTGACATCAAAAGTGTCCTTCACACTGGAGAAGTTGTGCCTGAAGAACTTCTAGCAAAAGCAGTAAAATTAGTGGCAAGAGCACGTCTGAGGTGGCAGTGCTAATCGGGGGAGGGGCAGTGGCTCTTCCAGGCCCGTGTGATGGAGCCAGCGGTCACTGTTGAGTGACGGTGAAGGAGAAAGCATCTAAGCTTCAAGTTAATCTCTGCCCTGACATGGAGATTCTGCCAACCTCGGGGAATCTGAGTCGTTGTTTCTAACGGTAATGCCATTACAGACCCCTACCTACTTTTCTTGCACCAACTTCCACTATCCCGGAATGCTTGGATCAGATCGGTCTACATGCTGTCCCCCAGATTCCTTTATTGCCTTTGCCTATAGTACTGAAAAAGTTCTCAGAAGAGTAGGGCTCAAGGTTAACAGAGAAGTCAAGAGAGTAGTACTTAATCATCGTGGCATTAGAGCAGCTGAGATAGAGAAGCCTGGCTGAAGCCCCTATAAACGGCCCTAAGAAATCTGTAAGTGAATCCGAGGAGGGTGAGACTAAGACAACAGAACTGTTAAAACTGTTCACCTTATTTTATGCCCATGAACCAACAAGCCGAGTGAAACATAAATTATGTTCAGTGTTTGGAGAATGCATTGAAGTATCTTTAAGGAATCTGGAAATGAGAGGTGTCTAAGGGTCATCTTGGAGTTCATTGTACAACCAGCACATAATAAATCACAGAGGAGAAATCCAAAGTCACCATGAAGAGAATGGCTCCTCATGCTGCAAGACTTGTGTGAAAAGGATAAAATGTGCCATCATATATAATAAGACAAGAGTCCAACAGAATGGGGATGGTTAGCCACGGAGGCGGGGAAGTGAAAGAGTCACAGAAAACTGTCAGCAGCCTTCATCCAAGCCTTTATGGAGAGAGAACACCTTGACTGAATGAGACAACTTGGCCGTCCCAGTTGTCAGGAATACTGTTACTACGTATGCTCTACACGTGCTAACTTCCCAACTTCTCAAAAAGATCATGTAGTGCTGTTTTGTTTAAGGTTCTTTTGTTGCAAATGGCAAACACTAACCCTAACTAGCTTAAGCAAGAAAGAGGAGGTTTATGAGAGAACGGGGATGTTTCCAGAAAGAGTAAAGCTGCTGAGCCTCTGAAGAACCTAAAAGAGGGAACCAGCAGGCACTGCTCCAGATTCTCTCTGGTGCCTATGCTCCTGGCTTCTGCTTCTCTGGGCAAATCTGCTTCATTCCCCCTCTCCCTCTCTCTCTGCAGAGCAGCCTTGACTGCGACTGGTTCTGATAGCACATGGACAGGCATCATTACTCTACAGTGGCAGCCTCAAGTCCAAAGTTTCCATCACTCCATTCAAGCTGACAGACCAGACTGAATGGAATCTCTGAGTCTCAGTTGCAAATTCCTGGGTGAGAGAATCTGATTAGCCCCACCTAAATAAGGAGTCCATCCTTCACCCATTTTTCTGTGCACAGTGATACTGGGTCATAACAAAAATACCGATAGTAGAGGCCCAGATTTATGGAAGATGGGAGGGAGGGGAAAAGGGAAAATACTTGTTCTGAGGGGAAGTGACCTGTGAAGGCATCCCAAAAAGTAGCTGTCACAGATATAGACCATTATTATCCCCATTTTACAGATGAGAAGATTAAGGCATTCGAGCTTAAGTAATTTGCCCAAGGTCACAGAGCTAGTCAGTGGCGGTCTCAGGATTTGAGGTCAAGCCTGGTCTGAGTCTTAATCACTATGTTCTAATGCATCTCTAAACGCTATTCATCAAGCAAACATCTTATTTGATGCACCTTCTTATAAAGCACCCTACAGACATGTAGTGATTATACAGACTCCATATTTTTAAGTTCTTGTGATGATTATGGCTCTCATGATAAACTAATAAGTTGGCATTCGTATGTCATTATTATGAGTTTGGGTAATGTCGATCCAGTCATAATAGATGGATCTATTCTTAGTCTGTTGATAAAATTGGATTTCAGAACCTATTAAGACTAGGATTTGCTCTCTCTCTCTGCCTCTCAAAAATAAATAAAAAATTTTTAAAAAAGGGGAACGCGCCTGGGTGGCTCAGCTGGCTGAGCGTCTGACTTCAGCTCAGGTCATGAACACCCAGTTTGTGGGTTCAAATCCCACGTTGGGCTCTGTGCTGACAGCTCAAAGCCTGGAGCCTGCCTCAGATTCTGTGTCTCCCTCTCTCTCTGCCCCTCCCCCGCCCGTGCTCTCTCACTGTCTCTCAAAAATAAATTAAAAAAAAAAAAAAAAGGCTAGGATTGAGTCCCTTGATAATGATGGCTGTGATGGTTGTAAATTCCACCATTTGAGTAATGCACATTCCTCGGAAGTTTCTTGAAGGAGAGTTGCTGGCCTTTCTATCATGACAATTCTCTTCTTACCAAATGAAACATTTTGATTTCTCCAAAGATTGAATCTCTTTATCTACTAGGTCCTAACAACAATAAGATGCTATGTTTCTGTTTACAAACTAGGAAGTGTCTATTTTCCGTTCATCTGTGCATTCTACAATTGCTAGCAATGCCAATTATGTGCCAAGCAATGTGCTAGGTACTGTGAGTGCAGCGAAGGACACAGGCATGGCCTTTGCCCTCAGGTTGCCTGTAGTGTAGACTAGCTTTGAATTTGAGGCAAGTAAAATTTCTGCTAATGGATTTTGGGATGAGAATGAGAATGAAGGGAAAAAGTAGTAAATGGAAAAGAGATATGTGGGCCTTTTCCCACAGGAGAAGTGAAGAAAAGGGAGTAGAGAAGAAGAGAAATGCTGGGCTGATTCAAAAATAACCTAGAGATAGATTTCATGAGTGCTTATTAATATACTAACCACGAGAGCAACATCTTCCATCTCATATTCTGCTGGAAAAAAGAAGTACACTGTGACATAAATAACCCAAATCAAGGCAGTCTTGGCTAAAGAGCAACTACTACCAACAGCAGCCGATGAACTAGATGATATGATTATGAGCTTTCCGACATGTCGATGGAAATCACTACCTCGTCAAAGGTCAATCAACAAACATATAAAATTGCAAATGCAATTTGATTCAATTGATAGATCCACATGAGACCCAACACACTTTACCAACCTGAACACTGCCAAGTTTTCGTCTATCCTAAAAGCAAATTCAGATTCTCTACGAGCTGTACTTTTCCCCTGTGTCAGGAACAAGTTTGGCATGTTCAAAGAAGACTAGGAAGTCCAAGCTGCTAAATCAGGGTGAAGGAGAGGGAGAGTTATACGGATGAGGTCAGAGAAGTGGGCCGGGTCATTAGGGCCTTGTAAACATGGTTAAAGACTGAGTTTGTATTCTTAAGTGCAATGCAAAACCATTGTAGGCCTTGACGCTGATGAATGACATAACCTGATCTACCAATTAAAGAAGATTATTCTTGATTCTGTGCAAGGAATGAATTGTGTAAGGGCAAGAATCAAAGCAGAGACCTGTTAGAAGATTACTGCAAAAGACTGGAGGAGAGATTATGCGGTCCTGGACTTGAGTGGTAACAATGGAGGTGGTGAGACTTCATCAGATCCTGGATATATGGTGGTGAGACAGCTGACAGGACTTGCTGATGGATTGACGATGAGGAAAAGAAGAGAGTCCAGGATGAATGGCAGGTCAGTGGAGTGAAAGATAAGTGCCAATTATTGAGAAAGGGAACACATGGAAAGGAGCGGTTCTGGGGGAAGAAATCAATAATTTACGTTGGATTAAAAAAAAAAAAAAGGCACATGGGCGCCTGGGTGGCTCAGTCAGTTAAGTGTCCGACTTCGGCTCAGGTCATGATCTCCCAGTTCATGAGTTCGAACCCCTCATTGGGCTTTGTGCTTACAGCCCAGAGCCTGGAACCTGCTTCGGATTCTATGTCTCCCTCGCTCTCTGCCCCTCCCCCCACCTCTTTCTCTCTCTAAAAAATAAATAAACACCTAAAAAATTAAAAAAAAAAAAGACACACCAAATAGATATGTAAGGGAAGGTATCAAGTTGGGGCTGGAATAGAAGTCTGGAGCTCAGAGGAGTAGTTAGAGCCAGAGACATAAATTAGGAGGCTTCAGTGTATAGATGGCGTTTAAGGCCATGGGACTAAATGAGAGGATCTAAGAAACGAGCACAAAGAGCATAGATGATTTTTTTTAAGTTTGTTTATTTATTATTTATTTATTTATTTGTTTGTTTATTTATTTATTTATTTATTTTGAGACTGAGAGCACATTTACAAGTGGGGGAGGGACAGAGAGAAGAGACGGAGAGAGACAATCCCAAGCAGACTCCACACTGTCAGAGCAGAGCCCAACAGGGGTTTCAATCTCAGGAAACGTGACATCATGATCTGAGTCGAAATCAAGAGTCAGACACCCAATCAGCTGAGCCACCCAGGAGCCCAAGATGACTTTTTTTGTTTTTTTAAAGCAAACGACTGAGCCCTGATGTGGCCTGGCCAGCAAAGTAGAAGAAGCCAAAAAGAGATGTGATCTGGAAGCTAAGTGAAGAAATCTTTAAGGAAGTAAAGATCATCAAATGAAATTCTATTAAGAGGCCATGCAAGGTGAGAACTGAGATATGACCGCTGGGTTTGGCAAGATAGAGGCCATTATTTGATCTTGACAAGAGTGTTCTTGGAGGAATAGTGCAAATGCTGGAAATGGAATGAATTGAATTGAAAATGCAAGGTGACAAGAGGAGACAGTAATAATAGACAACTTTTGATGGACTATTGCAAAAAAAAGAGTAGGAAAATATGATGTTAGTTGAAGGGAATAAGGATACTAGAGAGAATTCATATCCTGCTTATGTGCTGATGGGAATAATTAAGAAGAGAAGGAAAAATTATGGATGCAGAGGGGAGAGAGGATATTACTTGATTGAAATCATTGGTGGGCAGGGGTGCCTGGGTGGCTCAGTCGGTTAAGCATCCAACTCTTGATTTCAGGTCAGGTCATAATCTCACAATTCCTGAGTTTGAGCCCTGCACTGGGCTCCTCGCTGTTAGCTTGGAGCCTGCTTGGGATTCTCTCTCCCTCTCTGTCTCTCTGCCCCTCCCTGGCGCTCTCTCTCTCTCTCTATCTGTGTGTCTCTCTCTCTTTCTCAAAATAAATACACTTAAAAAAAGAAAAAAGAATCATTGGTGGGCCCAAAGTACAGGATCTGATACACATATGAAAATGCTGTCTTCGGATGGGAGCACTGAGGGTTATGTAAGCTAACAGAAGGGAAGGCAAAGTGCATAGATACAAATGTTGGTAGATTGATAGATTTAATGAAGAAAAATCAGGCAATTTTCTTCCAATTGCTTCTACTTTCTGAAATTAGAAGAGTGGTCATTATCGGGCACTTGGGTGGCTCAGTTGGTTGAACGTCCGACTCTCGATTTCTGCTCAGGTCATGATCTCATGGTTCATGGGTTCAAGCCCGGCTTTGGGCTCTGTATCAACAGTGAGGAGCCTGCTTGGGATTATCTCTCCCCCTCTCTGCCCTGCCCCGCTAGCATGCATGATCTTTCTCTCTCTCTCAATATAAATAATTTTTTTTAAAAAAAGAAGAAGAATGGTCATTATCTGAAAGTGAGAAGTGGAGTGGGGATGTCTGAGGTTTAAAGATGGAGGAGAAGCTGTGAAATAACTATCTAGGGAAATAGGAAAGCCCAGGGAAGTATCAGAAGACTGTTGAACAGGGTAAGACTGACTGGAATCTTATGGTGAAAAAAGTTTTGAAGAGCATTCAACACGGTTGTATATTGTTCTTGAGCCATAGTCAACTGATCAGTGTTGATGTGAAGTAAAGGGTTATGTTTAAGGCAGGGTTGGGTTTTTCTAGTGAGTAAGATGGAAAGTGGGAGGGACAAGACAGCTGTGGGTATATGCAATAGACCTGGTTACAATAAGCCACAGAAGGAGAAAATACAGTAACACAAGTAGAAAAACGGACAGTGAAAAGGTGATAGACCAAAGATTGGCTGCTCCAAAGGGGTTGGTTGGGGGTGGCGGTCATGGTACAGCTAGAAATATAACAGATGGTTGATTATAAGAGTATGGAATACCAGAAGTCAGGAATTTTTGAAGGTGATAACGTGATGTGGTAGAAAGGAGTCCTCTAAGGTATATGATCACAACAGCATTTTGCTGAAATGTAGTGGAGGAAAATAATCTTGAAAGTAGGAAGATTAAGCAACTTAAAAGCTAGGGAATGCATATACATGGACATATGTGGATACATGGATAATTTTTGTGCGTGCTGAAGTTACCCAGCATAGGAGTATAGTACAAAGTGGTGGAGAGAGAAAGAGGGAGAGAAAGAAGACCAGAATCTAGAATCTTCTTTGACTGAGGAAGTTAGCAAAAGGGTAATGGATGAGTCAACAAGGCGAGTTAGTGGTCTAACAGCATGTGCTTCAAAGAAGCTGAGCTGGTGGGGGGGGGGGGGGGGGTAGTGGTAGTTGTTATTGTTGTTCTGGGAGGAAGAATGATTAAAGTACCTAAAAGCAGTAATAAGAAACACAGACATCACCCTTAGGTCCTCTGTAAGTGGGGTAGGGGAGAAAACACAGCTACCACTGCGGAGGATGAAGTGTCTTCAAAGGCTAGCCAAACTCTAGTGAAGGAAAGAGCAACCATACATTCCAAAGCACGCAGTGGAAGGGTTTGGCTGGTTGGGGAGGAGTGGGAGATGGATTCAGATCAGTGGGTGTCCTAAACTCTATGAATGAAAATGCCTGGTCCAGGGGCTTGGATTTCTGTCTGTACTGCTGGAAAGGATAAGGCATGTGGCATAATGAGATTAATTCTGATGGTCACTTAAGAGATGGTGGCTATCATTCTTCACTGTGCCTGATTGCTGACACTTTGTAGGAGAGGGGCAGGTGGGAACACTAAGAAGCCGCAGTTTATGGCCCTTCCTTCGATCCTGCCAAAGGTGGTGTGACAGTAGGGAGAGGGCCGATTTTACCAAGGCCAATGAGTTCTCATGGCCACACTTAGATCCTTGGAGACTTTCTACACATAAATTCCATTAAGCAATCAAGAACACATTCTCTTGGAAAAAGTCCTTCCTTCAGTGTCCAAAGGCATGTGCTATGGCTCCTAGGCACATCTATCAATAACTTAATCAGTTCTACTGTAGTCTGCTTACCTGATGAATCCTCTAGTAGTATTAAGATGAAAAAGCACGATCTAGAAATGGCATTGGCCTTTCCTACATCACACCAATGAAGACTGGTATGATGTACTGTCTCTGTTCTGAACAACTTAAATCACTAAAAAAAAAGACTCATAAATCTCTTAAATTTCATGATAAACAATAGTATATATGAACCAAGTGGGTTAAGCGTCTGACTCAAGATTTTGGCTCAGGTCATAATCTTATAGTTCATGAGATCTGAGTTTGGGATCCTATCTCTCTCTCTCTCTCTCTCTCTCTCTCTCCCCCCTCTCTCTCTCTGCCCCTCCTGCACACACGCACTCTCTCTCTCAAAATAAATAAACTTAAGAAAATAGTATATATGAAAATGGTAACTGTTTAAAGTATATTTTTTTTCTTTCTGACAGTTGCTATCTTACTTTGCATACTTCAAACATGTATTAACAGTTGCCATTAGTCTGGATATAGCTTAAAAATACAAAGCAGCTTGGTGCAAAATGAATTAGCAACAGTATGGAAAAAAAGAAAAAACAAACAAGAGAAACCCTAGAGGCTGCTAGGTGTTTATCCAACAATGAACTGTTCTGGATAAATAGGAGGACAAGAGTTCAAAGAATTGAAACTCACGTCCCAACAAGCTAAAAGCTATTAAAAGAGCCTGAGTAATAGCTTTTCGCCCCTACTCCAACACCCCTTAACACAAATTCATGACATAGAATGATGTTTGAAACAATGGGTGTTTTGTTCTAAAATTTCAAGACCAAGGTGTTAATTCTTACTACTGGAGTTTGGAATGCCCAGATGGTCGGGCTCAACAACTGATTAAACATGCCTGAGCCTTGTTGGGACACAACCTAAGGTTAATGCAGGTGGTCAAAGCAGACAATTTTAAAACACAACGGTGGTTATAATGATTGTGAGGAAGTTAATGAAAGTAAATGCAAAAGTATAGTGGACCGACAGGTGAAAAATAAGATTTGATTAAAAGGACTTGAAGTAGAAAGGTTCCCTAAAAGTTTAAAACAGATGACTCTTGTATGCTCAAGCTTTTCCGTTTGTACAACTCCACCTATGTACATTGTATAGTCATTACTCCCTTTGAGAGAAGACTCTTCTTCAGCCTTTTTTTCCTCGTTAAGTCCTTTCCCAAAGCTGCTGCCAAAATCAACTTCCTCTGTTGCCCTTCTGACAATGTCACTCCGTCCTAAAATTCCCTTTAATGGCCTTTGCTGGTCTTTGTGCGAACAGCAGACTTCTTGCCCTGACTTAGGACAAACACATTATTCCTGCCCAGATTTATTTGAGGCTCTTACTTTTTTTTTTTTTTTTTTTAACAAATCCACATGCCATTTTCCTCTCTATGTAGATTGAGTATCTTTCAGCTTCTCAACCTTTTAATGTTTATTAATGTTTAGACTGTAAACATTCAATTCAGTTTTGGTTAATGAGAGTTCCTCATTTTATCTTAGTTTCCACCCGAACACAAATACATACCCACTAAAACTCTCTAGCGCTATTTGCCTTGCTCAAAGTTCTCTTGAAATTTGATTGTTTTTGTAAGAACTACACAAATAGTCATCAGCGCCGAACATTTTTGTCCAACAAAAACCAAACAACATAAAAACCAAAACACTCCTAAAACTTGAAAATAATATTGTGGAATTTCCCTAGGGAATAAACAGATTTTTTTTTTTTTTTCAGAATGAGTCACAGGAAAAAATATCTAATATTATTTTCATGGGCAACTTCTAGGAAAAGTTTCTGAAACAACACCAATGCTATGTTCTTTTTTCTTCTTTATTACTTTTTTTTTTTTTCTTTAACCTAGAAGACCTAAATTCAAGTCCCAGGCTGGTTATTTGCAAATTCCATTATTTTTGTCATTTAATCTTTTTGAGCGTCACCTTCTTGTTTGTAAAATGGAAACAACAGTATCTATATGATCTTTTCTGACAATTCAATAGCATTTGTAAATAGGCTTTGTAAAGTAAAAAGTGCTACACAAATAGAGATATTAGTATGACTTCCTTCAAATTTTCCCTTTTGGCTGAGAACCTACCCAGGATTTCCCCTTTCCCACATATTTTCATCTGGAGACAAATCTGGGAGTGTAGATACATACCTACCTTCTAAATGGGAAACTGCACTAAATCTTCCAGAGATACGGAATGTTGTTGCTGATAATTTCTTCCATCATTATTATATTTTATAGGAAACTAGATACATTTTTTTTCATCATTATAATTTTTAAAACATAGAAAGTATATACAGGAAAATACAATTTATCAGTAAGCTCATATCCAAAAACAGCAACACCTGTTCGGTGGGGCACCTGGGTGGCTCAGTTGTTTCAGCTCAAGTCATCATCTCACGGTTCACGAGTTCAAGCCCTGCATCAGGCTCTGTGCTGACAGAGCGGAGCTTGCTTGGGATTCTCTCTCTCTCCCTCTCTCTCTCTCTGCCCCTCCCGCCCTCCCTGTCAAAATAAACAAACTTAAAACAATTAAAAATAGGGCGCCTGGGTGGCTCAGTTGGTTAAGCCTCTGAGTTCAGCTCAGGTCATGATCTCGCAATTTGTGGGTTGGAGCCTGGTGTGGGGCTCCCTGCTGACAGCTCAGAGCCTGGAGCCTGCTTCAGATTCTGTGTCTGCTTCTCTCTCTGCCCCTCCGCTGCTCAGGCTCTGTCTCTCTCTCAAAAATGAATAAACATTTTTAAAAAATAAAAATAAATAAAATAAATAAAAATAAATAAAATTTTGGTGTACTTTTCTCAAAAGTTTTTCTAATGCATACATATAACTTTTTTTTTGAACTTTTTAAATGTTTGTTTATTTATTTATTTTTGAAAGAGAGAGAAGAGAGAGAGAGAGAGAGAGCACTAGTGGGGGAAGGGCGGAAACAGAGGGAGACAGGATCCAAAGCAGAATCTGGGCTGACAGCAGAGAGCCCGATGCGACGCTTGAACTCACAAACTGTGAGATCATGACCTGAGCCGAAGTCAGACACTTAACCAACTGAGCCACCCAGGCGCTCCTGCATACCTATAACCTTTATGGGAATATTTGCTATGTGGCAGATGTTTTACTTGAATTGTCTAATTTATTCTTCATAACCACCTTGTGAGAAACTTCTACATTTCACAGATGAAAAATCAGTTCAGGGAGATAATCTGGCTGAATGCCATATAACTTATCGTGAAGCACTCCATTATTCTCTCTGCAACACCATGATTCTACTGTGGCATTTGTGTGACACTTTTTTAATTCACCGTAAAATAGTGACCATCATCCTATGTTATTACATATTTGTGAAAAGCACAATTTTTAATAAACTTTTGTTATTTGGAGAAGTCGTTATTTATTTATCTCCCCCATTGTGGGATACTTCTGTTATTTCCAACTTTTCACTACCTCATATTAATTTTAAGTGATAAATGTATGCTCAGTATCCAAAATTCTGTTACATAAAGAGATATATCATTTAGAAGGTAAAAATACCTGTGTGCCATTCTCCAAAGAGAAATTCCACCCCTCCTTCTTTTTTGTTTGTTTTGTTTTTTTGAGATAATCACTTCTAACAGTTTTGTATATATTCTTCCGGGATTGTTTTCTTTTTCTCTTTCTTTCTTTCTGATTGTTTTTCTTATTTTATTTCATTAAAAAAATTTTTTTTAATGTTTATTTATTTTTTGAAAGAGACAGAGACAGAGCATGAGCAAGGGAGGGACAGAGCAAGAGGGAGATAGAATCTAAAGCAGGCTCCAGGCTCCAAGCTGTCAGCACAGAGCCCGGCGTGGGGCTTGAACTCACGAGCTGTGAGATCATGACCTTAGCCGAAGTCAGACGCTTAACTGACTGAGCCACCTACGTGCGCCCGAGCAGTTCTATTCTTATCAAATAGTCCATTTTATACTTACATTGTCTGATTTTTAAATTTTAAGTACCTTTAATACTCAACTGATTTCATATTTGGTACATAATGCCCTCTCCTTATTTTCCTTACATACATGGAAATGAATGTAATATGTGTTTTGGCCTGATTTGCCTACCCCCCAAAATATGTGCAAGTCCCAACCCCCAGTACCCCAGATAGTGGCTTTATTTGGAAATAGGGGCTTTATAGCGATAATCAAGATAAAATGAGGTCATTAGGGTGGACCTTAGTCCAGTCTGACTGGTGTCCTCAGAGAAAGGGGAAATTTGGACAAAGAGACAGACACACAGACGGAGGTCATGTGGAGACACCGAGACAAGACAGCCATGTGACTGGAGCGATGCATCTAGAAGCCAAAAAACACCTTGGATTGGTCCAAACACCAGAATTCGGCAGGGACCCTGCTGACACCTTGATCTCACACTTCTAGCCTCCAGAACTGTGAAACAATAAATTTCTGGTTTTAAGCCACCCAATTTTTGGTACTCTTTTATGGCATCCTTAGGAAATGAACACATCATGCTTACCTCTCTTGGAGGACTCTACTTCAAAATGTCAGTGAAACGCAAATAGAAACAACAAAGAGATTGTTCCTTCATATCTAAAAGATTGACAAAAATTAGAAACAACAGGTTACAAATACACAAGCAACATGGATGGATTTTGGAAACACAGTACTGAATTTTGAAAACAACAACAACAACAACGACCACCAAAATTTATGTCAATGTGAAATACAAACATGTATGTGTAGCCAGGGTTGAGAACTCACTGTACACGGACTCCACAACAGAATACCAGGAAACGTATCTTTTCAGCATGAATAGCAACAGATAGGCAAGGTAAACAATTGGAATCCTTGTATGGCTCACAGTAGGACTTAGTTTGGATAGATTTGAAAAGCAACAGCTATAAGATTTATCAGAAATCTTCCTTGTTTCTTTTATCCAAGTTTGTCTGTATATCCATGTCTGTTTAGTTTGCAATTATGTAGAAGAAAATTACATCATTTAAACTGAAGTGGTGAGAAATTTTAGTTTTTTTTACATGGGTATGTGGATTATGCTGATTTTATAGACTAATGATCTCTGGGAAAGACAATATCCTTGTCTTCTAAGAAGATACCACTCACATTTTATTCATTCACAGTTTAATGTTTAGCTTTGGCATTTGTCATTTAAATTTGGAAAAATATTTGAAAGTAATCAATTTTTATTGCTTTGATTAGAACATTGTCAACTTTGAACTTTACACTTGGCTGTTTTTCATCCTTCCTTAAGTTACTTTTTTTTATTTTGAGAGAGCATGCCCCTCCCCCCACACCCGCGCTGTCAGCATAGAGCCCACTGCAGGGCTCGATCTCATGAACTGTGAGATCATGACCAGAGCTGAAATTAAGAGTCAGACGCTTGACTGAGCCACCCAGGTGCCCCAGTCAGAATCTACTTTTAAAAACAAATCCCCAGGTGATTCTTAGGCACATTAAAGTTTGAGAGGCATTAAAACATGGGTTAGATTCAAATCCTAGCTCTATCACGTATTAGTTATGTGACCTTGAATAAATTACTCAATTTCTTTGTGCCTCAAATTTCTCATTTGGAATAATAAATGCAGAATAATAATAGTAAAGTGAGGATAATAATAGTACCTACCATCTATAGCGTTGTGAGGATTTCCTACGATACTGCATTAAACTGTTTAGAACAGTGCCTGACTCATAGTAAGTGCACAACAAACGTTAGGTATTATTAATCATCTTTTCTTTTTAAGTAATACTTCTTGATCTCCTCTATCTATCATTTTAATCAATGGTTCTCAGTTGCCTTTCTGGCATGCTGCAGGCTAGTCCCAGCAGAATCAACTGGAAGATTTAAAAAATGTTATTACTCCCTCAGTCTTGTTTCTGAACGTTCTGATGCAGTAGGTTTAGAGAGGGGCTCCACAGAATCTATATTTTTAAAGCCTCCTGAGGTGATCTAATGTTCCAAATCTTTGGGTTGGAAATCACTGCTTTAAATATTGGTGCATTTAAATGTGGACATCCTACTAATTCATTGCTATGACATAAATGCCATCAATGGGCTGATGACTCTAGCCCAGATTGCCAAGCTTCACACCGGCATATCCAGCCACCCCCAACTTGGGTATCCTATAGGCAGTGTCGAATCCCCATGTCCACAACTCAGCCCTCCATCCCGTTTTTCCCCCTCCACCATTTTCTCTTGTAAGTCAATGGTTCCACCATTTGATACTGTTACCAAGCCCAGAAACCTGGGGGTCATTCTTGTCCTCTTCCTCTTTAACTTTCCTACTTAGTTCATAATGCCTAACTAGGGGGCGCCTAGCTAGCTGGCTTCGTTGGTAAATCATATGACTCTCGATCTCAGGATTGTGAGTTCAAGCCTCACATTGGATGTAGAAATTACTAAAAAAAAAAAAAAAAAAAAAAAAAAAAAAGAATGTCTAGTGAGATAATTAATGTAATATAAATACATTTTTAAAATGTCTGTTTGCTTATTTATTTTGAGAGGAAGAGTGTGAGCAGGGAAGGAGTAGAGAGAGATGGAGTGAGAGAAATCCCAAGCAGGCTCCATGCTGTCAGCGCAGAGCCTGATGTGGGGCTCTGTCTCACCAACCCTGAGATCATGACCTGAGCCGAAATCAAGAGTCAGACGCTTGCTTCATCGAGTAAGACATCCAGGTGCCCCTAAAAATACTTTTTTATTGTTTCTGAAATCCTGTCTCCTGTCTTTGTCACCACTTCAACCATCCTAGTTCAGGCCTTCATCTTTTCTTCTTTAAACTATCAAAACAGCTTCAATGAATGTAGCTGCGCTCCTTGCCTATCATTTAATCTGTTACCTACACAGCTGATAGTGGTTTCTCTGAAATTCAAATCTGATCTTATTTCCATTCCCTTGTTTAAAATCCATCGATGCCTTTCCTGTTGCCTTCAAGATAAAAATGTAAAATTCTTACCATGACATACAAGGCCCTTTGTGGTGTGGCCCCTGTATACCACCCTTATGCCTTTCTGTCCACCACTTTCTTCTTTAGCTATGATTAATAACATGTTTTGGATGAGGGGGTTGAGAAAGCACCCCACTCTCTCGCTTTATGGTGCAATATATTGCACTTTCTGACTCAAGCATTTTTCCTTCCACTAACTCATTATCTCTCAGAATCATCTTTTCTAGAAACCCTGCCTCGCTATGTTTTCCTAGAATGCCCTAGATTTCACTAGATTTCACTATAAAGTAGTAATTTTCTTGCATTATAAATTGCACACTTACTTAGTTAAGCATAGGGGTTTCCAGAGTCAGACTGTACAGATCTGAATCCTAGAATCAATGGTTTCTGGCTCCATGACATGGAGTGTGCTACGTAAGTTCTTTGCTTGTGTCTCCTCTTTTGTAAAAAGATTATTTTTGTAAGATTCACCTCTTATTTTGAGAATTAAATGCTATGACAGGTAAAATTCTAGAACAGTGTCTGGCACAAAGTTAAGTGCTTGACAAACATTAGATATGATTATTATCTCTGCTGATGAAGTTAGCTTTTTAGCAGTGGAGGCTGTGTTTGTGTTTTGTTGTTTAAATTTTTTTTTCAACGTTTTTATTTATTTTTGGGACAGAGAGAGACAGAGCATGAACGGAGGAGGGGCAGAGAGAGAGGGAGACACAGAATCGGAAACAGGCTCCAGGCTCCGAGCCATCAGCCCAGAGCCTGACGCGGGGCTCGAACTCACGGACCGCGAGATCGTGACCTGGCTGAAGCCGGACGCTTAACCGACTGCGCCACCCAGGCGCCCCTGTGTTTTGTTGTTTAACCTCTGTGCTTTTTTAATCCAGTCTCTGGCATACGGTACTCATGGAGGACCATAATTCTTTTACTCATTAAGTCTTTTAACAAATTTTAGTTGAGTACCTGTCAGGCACTTTTCTAGGCGTTAGGGATACATCAATGAAAAATATAAAATTGTATCCTCATAGTCCTTACCTAGAGACAAAAAAAGGAATAAGTAAAACAGTAGGTAAGCAGTAAGTAATATGGAAAGTGAAAAATAGGCAGGGGATTGGAGGAGGGATAGGAAATATTAGTGATGGTCAGAGGTTGAGGATAAGAGAAAAGGCAGAGAGGAGTTGCAATTTTTAAATAGGATTTTAATTTTTAAAAAGGCTCATGGAGAAGATGGCATTTCAGCACATATCTGAAGTAGATGAGAGATTGAATTAGGCAGATATGCAAGGGCACTCAGCTCTCTCACCCAGAGGAGGGAACAATGACACAGATCAGAAGATGGGCTCCTCCTGGCATATTTGAGACAATGCAGGAGCAGTGTTGCTGGCATGTAGTTAGTAAGGGAAACAGTAGGAGAATATGACATCTGGAAGGGAGGTTGAGAAAGATCACAGGGTCTTGTATGCCATTGTAAGGACTTTGTCCTTTGTTGGAGAGCAATGAGAAGCCATTGGAGGGTTCTGAGGAGTAAATACCTAAATTGGGTTTTAACAAGATCACTGTGGCTGCTAGTTAAGACTAAAATGAAGCAAGGTAGGGAGATCAGTTAGAAGACTCATGCAAGAATTTAGGAAAGAGATGATGGGTGGTGTGAACAAGGGCGGTAGTGGTGGGTCTGGGGAGAAGGGATCAGATTACAGATCTGCTTTGAAGACAGAACCGATAGGATTTACCTAGAGATTGTGCATAGATTGTTAGATGAAAAAGAGCCAAAATGCCTCCAAAGATTTTAGCCTAATAAACTGGAAAGAGAGACTGCCTTCAAGTGAGATGGAGAAGATTGAAAATAAGACGTTCTTTTTTCCTGCTGTAGAGTCGGAGGCCAGGATTTGGTCTGGTGAATGTGAAGTCCGAGATACCAATTAGACATACGTACACAGACATAGGAGTCGAGGGTGTCAGAAGAAGAGGACTGTACTAGAAATTTAAAGTTGGACATTACCAGAGTAGAGATTGTATTTAAATCCTAGAAACCGGATGAGATTACCAAGGAAGTGACCATTGAGATGTCCAAGATCTGAATCCAAAGGCACCCCAAAATTTAGAAGCCACAGAGATGAGGAGGAACCAATAAAAGAGACTGAGAAAGGGAGGCCAGTAAGAGAAAAAAATGTAAAAGTGAGCTATTTTGGAACCAAGTGAAGACAGTTTAAATAAGAAGCCATCAACTGTGTCAAATATTTTAGGTCAACTAACACAAGGAGTGAGAAATGAAAAATCAGTTTAGTAATATGGAGGTCGTGGGGGGTTTACAAAACCATTCACCACGGAAAGGTAAGGGTAAAAGCGTGTTTGAAATAGGTCTGAAAGAGTTTAGGAGAACAGGAATTGGAGACAGAAGTTTAGACAATTCTTTTAAGGAGTTTTGCCATAAGTGAGCCAATAAATGGGGATGAGGGGGTGAAGAGAAATTTTGTTAAAATTTAACAATGTTAAATTTTAAACAATGTTAACATACCTACTGTTAAAGGTATGAGAATTATAGGTCATTTATAAACTGATGGGAAGTTTTTCAACAGTGAAGGCAAACCAAGGATGTGGGAGAGAGCGGGTAGAACTGCTGAGGGGATGTCCTTGAGTAAATGAGAGAGGATAGGATCTACTTCACAAGCGTAGGGCTGGTCCTGTATGGGAATCCAGACAGAAGATCTGTAGTAACAGGAGGAAAGACAGAATATGTGGGCACCAATGCAGGTAAGCAGGCGGATGTTTTCATGAGCCTGCAGTTTCTAATTCCATCTACTAAAGGCCCTTTTAAGGAATATTAGAACACTTTTCTATTACATACACAAATCGCTTTAGTTACATAACTAAACATTTTTTAAAAAGCCTAGTATACATGACACTGTTGATGTAAATATGGCAGGGGTCTTTTCTTGCAAGGAATAGTATTGTGGGTGAAACAGGTAAATAATGGTGGTGTGGTAAGTGTTATCAAAAAAGGCATATGAAGATGCTGCAGGAACGAATACTGAGAAAAACAGTAAACAGAATTTTCAGAGTATATAAGCATGCAGCCAGGACTGATTTCCTATGGTTTCATATTCTGGGTCAGCAAGCTTTTTAAATTCTATGATATAACATTGTAAGAACGTGAAAATTCTTATTTCCTACACAGACAAATAAGTAAGTGCTGTGTCTTTTGGTCATTTTTAAGTTGATATAGGGAACTGGCCTGAAGGTGATAATACTTTAGATTTCTAGCCTGCACACTTCTGGCATCTAGATACCAAACTTGCTTCCATCTCAGAAAGTACTTGGCCCCTGAATCAACCTTCCTTCCTCCCTCTCTCTCCCTCCTTCCCTCCTTCCCTCCCTTCCTTCCTTCCTTCCTTCCTTCCTTCCTTCCTTCCTTCCTTCCTTCTTCCTTCCTTCCTTCCTCTCTCTCTCTCCCCCCACTTCTCTCTCTCTGGGCTTTTGCTATTTTTTTTATGGCAAATATCCCACCTCCGTCATCCTCTCCAGTCAGAAGTTCTTTGAAATGATGCCGTTGGCCTTGGCCAGTCGGAGGATGGAGTCATCTGACTCACCCATCCTGCAAATGGCCCCACAGATAGCACAGGTTTTAAACTGGCCGTTGAACCTGCCTGTTACCTTCTCGAAGTCCGCCATGTTCGTCTGGATGGATGCGTGGTCCTCGGCGCCCATGATCCTATTGCTGAGGGAGCATTTCCATGGCATGTACAGGTCCACCAACTGGTCGGCCTCATTCTGCATGTCCAGGGCGCGTCTGCTGCTGCTGCGACCAGCACGAGCACAGAAACCCTTGAATCAGTTTTAAAAACATTTTTTTCCATATGACACTTTTTCTTAAGAGGAACTCATGAATGATTACATATTTACAGTTGGCTTAAATTTTAAACATTCGGTGGGAGTTTTAAAAGAGATACATTATTTTAAACTTGCAGAGAACAAAACTTTAAGACCCTAGGAGTCATTATAAAGGGAATTGTTCTCTTTGTTTATCCAATCTCACAAAAACAAACAAACAAAAAACTTTCAAAACTGAGAGTGGCATGTAGGACCCAGCTGCAAAAATTCAAAATCAGCTACATGCAGCTGCATTCTGGTTCCCCTCATTTGTCTAACAGCTTTTAGTGGGTTCTGTAAGTGACGTTAGAAAAGGCACAGCAGATGTGTAAGATGGCTCCTGCCATCTAAAGCGGGGGGGGGGGGGGGGGGGGGGGGGCAGATGGTTCTCTGATTGATTGACAGCCTGAGGAGCCACGACAGCAAGGGTCATCTCTTGTGGAGGGTTTCCCCCTCCTCCTTCCTGCTTCTGCCTACAAATGAAACTTTCATACAAGAAAGAAAAGCAGGGGATGGCTAGGAAGAAAGTCTTTCTCTTCAAATATACATTGTAGTGAAAAGATTCTCAGCAACAGAGTTACTTAGATGTGGAAAAAATTCTCCTTCTCTAACTTTTGACAAAGAGTCGACTCTTGGCATGGTTATAAGAAAGTAGACAAATTCAGGTTTGAACGCAGAACTCAGGATACTGGAGATAGAGCTGAGATTAATGAAAGAACAAAGAAATGGTATAATTGGGATTTTATCAGCCCCAAAACAGCATTGATGAGAACTGGAGTATTTCATCCCTGGAAGCCCTATAGTGCCCTTAAAAATAAAGTGCTTGTTTTAAATTTTAATTAGAGAGCTGGACAAAGTGTTTGAGGCTGTTAACCAGGAATTAATGGTCTAGGCCACATCATCTGTATGCTTACTCCTCTCTCTTTTTTTCAAATTCCTTTCTAGTACCTCAAATCCTTAAAAAAGTAAAAATCAACTCACACTGATTGCATGTAAACTAAATGCTGGACCCTGTGCTAGGTGCTTCTTATAACTTTGTATGACTTAGGAGCTCAGAGATACTGTCTTTTCTTACATTCATGTAAGTATAGAAACATAAACCCCTAATTATTGATGTTTCTCTTCATCTCTTCTGCTAAAAGGGAAACCAAGTACAAAATGTGCGCCAGGAAAATATGTCCAAGCATAATTTCAGATGCATGCTAGAATCCCAAGTTTCCTGAAGTTCCTTCAGACCAGCACTAGAAGAAATTCGCATGGTCACAGATACAAGATTTCTCTGCAGAAGAGACTCAGGAGTGGTAATGTGTTTGCAAGGAAGAGCTGGGGGGTAAATTGTCTCGAAACTTCTGCCAAAAACTATGCTTATTTGGGGTCACCTGCCAAATCTGCCCGTGAATTCACATCGGCTGGGAAGCCTGCCTTTTAGAGGGCCTTCAAGAAGTGCCTTATTGTGATAAAAATCTGAAAACTATAGTGGACTTTATATGCGAGTAAATCTAGACTTTACTCCTGAGGCTTGTGAACTAAACTGGGTTCTGACAATGTAAGGAACAATCTGGTTACCTCCTTTCACTCTTACATGTTGTTTCTTCTGCTCTTTGTAAATCCCTTAGATTCCTACTCCAATGGCTAGGAGGAATCAAACTGTGGAACTAGCCTGTAGCTCCGAACCCGAAGCAACCCCAAACTCTGTCATCTTTCCTTTCATTTCCCATAACCTCCATTTTCATGACGACAAAGTCTTTGGTGGTGGTGATGTAAAGCCACCAAGTATGAAATATTTACACTGCACTGTCTGGTCAATGTTATATTCTTCCTGCTCTCCCACATAGATAACTTTATGTACAACTGTGCTTTCACAACGTGGCAACTGCCAGGGTTCTTTGAGAACCCTAACTTTATGCCTACTGCCCGTCTTCACTCTTTTCCTACTACAATTCCGTTGCCTATCATTTCAGACATTCTCTTGCCAATATCCCCAACTTCCTTGTCTTCCCGTCACAAATATATAAACAGGTATTTTGTACCTTTTATTACTTTCTTCCTCCTTGTTTCAAAGGATGGGTCACTCCTCCCGTTTATACTTATCCATCAACCTATTCACTATCCCCTTTCTCCTCAGAAATTCTATACATGTCCCAACTTTTTTTACATCATGGAAAACATAGAAAAATGACAATATTTGTGCTATTCACTAGAATAAACTGGAGGGGATTGAGGCATCTATACAGGAGATATATATGTATATATGGTAAATATATACACACACATCTATTTATGTGTTTGGGTGTATATTTATTATGGTATAATTACGATAAAATACAAAATACAAGGGGAGAGAACAAAACAAAATATTGACTCTATTTGAATAAATATTAAATTGTATAAAATCCCCATATAATATCTTTTAAACTTGAACTTGCTTCTCTAAATGTAAATTTTATTTTTTATTTTTTTAACTTCATTTATTTTGAGAGAGACAGCACAAGTGGGAGATGGGAAGAGAAAGGTGAAGAGAGAGAATCCCAAGCAGGCCCTGTGCTGGCAGCACAGAGCCCGACACAGGGCTCAAACCCACGAACCGTGAGATTATGACCTGAGCCACAACCAAGAGTCAGAAGGGGCGCCTGGGTGGCTCAGTCGGTAAGCGTCCGACTTCAGCTCAGGTCATGATCTCACGGCTGGTGAGTTTGAGCCCCACATCGGGCTCTGTGCTGACAGCTCGGAGCCTGGAGCCTGCTTCGGATTCTGTGTCTCTCTCTCTGCTCCTCTCCCACTCACACTCTGTCTTTCAAAAATAAACAAACATTGGGGCCCCTGGGTGGCCTAGTCAGTTGGGCAGCCGACTTCGGCTCAGGTCATGATCTCGCGGTCTGTGAGTTTGAGCCCCGCATCAGGCTCTGTGCTGACAGCTCAGAGCCTGGAGCCTGTTTCAGATTCTGTGTCTCCCCTCTCTGACCCTCCCCCGTTCATGTTCTGTCTCTCTCTGTCTCAAAAATAAATAAACATTAAAAAAAATTTAAGAAAAAAAAATAAACATTAAAAAAATTTTTAAAAAAGTCAGATGCTTAACTGACTGAGCCACCCAGACAGCTCTAAATGTAAATATTAGGTTTAAATTTGAAATGGCCATACAAATTTCCTGACTTTTTAGCGATTATTTCTTTGAATTTTTTTTTTTTTGGAGTTTGTTTATTTATTCATTTTTAAGTACTCTCTACACCCAACATGGGGCTCAAACTCATGGCCCCAAGATCAAGGGTTGCATGCTCTTTCACCTGAGCCAGCCAGATACCCCCTTTTTTGGTAAAGGTTATTGGTAAGTAATGAATTCTTAGTAGCTCTCATTAATGAGAAATTTAGAAGGTAATAACCTTTCAGTGTTTACTGAAATTTTATCTAATGACTCTTTAACCGTTTTCTTATCTTTCATTAACAAACATAGCATGGAAGTGTCCTGTCATAATCCCAGTGAACTTTGAGTCCAAATGAACTTTGAGACGTTAAGTATACCAAAATATCGATGAGTTCTAATTTGCATGATTTGAGCAGTCCACCTGCAGCCCACCTGGACGTCAAGAACTCACCAGACATGTGGAATTAATTTGAAGACTGAGATTTGGGGCTGCTGTCTGGGGCTATTCCTTGGAGCTACACCCACCAGGAGCCCCTGTCCTATCTCCTTGGGTCTCTCCTCTGCTAGTTGCGCCTTAGGATGCCTGCCATGCTCCCTGGGCATCGAAAGAACATAAATATCTCCGGCAGCATCTAGGGCCCCTGCCCACAGTGTGCAGCAATGTGCCCTTTGACTAAATTTTCTGCCATTTAGGGTGAAGAAGAGCTGAAAGATGCCCACCACGCTCATCATCTGTGCATCCCATTAGACTTTAGTCCGTACCAGTTACCCTCAGAGGACCTCAAAGAAGGTTGCTCGGCTACAGGCAACTGGCCTGTGGGCTCTGCCCATAGCTCATCCTGAAGGCTCAATGGATCATAGCTGTAGGCATACCTATAGCATATTCACAGAACCCAGTTGGGAAATCTGCCTTAGGCTATGAATTACCCCTTTTCACTCCCATATTTTCTTTCAACTCTTCTTTATTGGCTCTTCCCCTTTAACAATTATAGTTAAGTCTCTATGGAATTCAAAGAAAAAACATAAACTAACCTTCATCCACTCTATATTTTCCCTTTAGCTACCACTCTAGGACTTCTTTCACTCAACAACTAAGGTTTGGGAAAGCAGAGTCACACTTTTTTCCATATTATTCCCACTCTTTTCTAAACCCACTGCTATCTAGGTATGACACTGCTTTTTGCAAAAGTTATAAATAACCTTGTTGCTGCACTTAATGGATAGTTCTCAGTCTTTATCAGCATTTGACATGAGTGACTATTCCTTCCTTCTTGGAACATTCTCTTCCTTTGGCTTCTATTACATTGCATTTTGAGCAATAAATAGGTGTTGAACGCTGGAGAGTCTATGGTGAACAAATAAGACACGATCTCTACCCTCATGGAGCAAAAATGGATATATGCTCAACAATAATTGTGATTATGGAATTTCAAGAGTTCATCTGAGAAGACAAACTTTTTCTTGACACTGAAATTAAGGAGGAATTTATTACATGGGTTTCATGTATTTTTTCATTTTTATTTTATTTTATTTTATTTTTTTTAGTTTTTTTAACGTTTATTTATTTTTGGGACAGAGAGAGACAGAGCATGAACGGGGGAGGGGCAGAGAGAGAGGGAGACACAGAATCGGAAACAGGCTCCAGGCTCTGAGCCATCAGCCCAGAGCCTGATGCAGGGCTCGAACTCACGGACCGTGAGATCGTGACCTGGCTGAAGTCGGACGCTTAACCGACTACGCCACCCAGGCGCCCCATTTTTATTTTATTTTAATTATTTTTTTTAATGTTTATTCATTTTTGAGAGACAGAGCATGAGCGGGGAAGGGGCAGAGAGAGAGGGCGACACAGAATCTGAAGCAGGCTCCAGGCTCTGAACTCTCAGCACAGAGCCCAACGCGGGGCTCGAACTCACAGACTGTGAGATCATGACCTGAGCTGAAGTCAGACGCTCAACCGACTGAGCCACCCAGGCGCCCCTTTTCATTTTTATTTTAGAGACAGAGAGAGCACACATACAAGTGGGGGGGGAGGGGCAGAGGGGAGAGGGAGAGAGAGAGAGAGAGAGAGAGAGAGAGAGAGAGAGAGAGATTGGGAATAAGCATTTCCATGCTGAGTGCAGAGCCTCATGTGGGGCTTGATCCCATGACACTGGGATCATAACTTGAGCCAAAATCAAGAGTTGGATGCTTAACTGACTGAGCCACCAGGGGCCCCCGTGGATTTCATTTTTATGAACTAATGACCACCCTCAACAATTCTTTTATAATTAATTATTTTTTTATTTTTTTAATGTCTATTTATTTTTGAGAGAGAGAGACAGAGGGTGAGTGGGGCAGGGGCAGAGAGAGAGGGAGACACAGAATCTGAAGCAGGCTCCAGGCTCTGAGCTGTCAGCACAGAACCAGACACAGGGCTCAAACTCACAAACTGCGAGATCATGACCTAAGCCAAAGTTGGACGCTTAACCGACTGAGCCACCCAGGCGCCCCTTAATTTTTTTAAGTTATGTCTAACAAGCAAACATTCTTATGGTGACATTTCATTAGACCTTAGTGCAGGTATTTTGAAGTGACTTGACTTAATTTAATCCAAACAAACTTATTTCTGGTGATCTCACAGTTCAAAATTAAAGCACCAAAGTTCTGAATTTGCTAATAAATCCTGTAGCCTCTATCAATTGTGAGTCAACTTCTAGTATGACTTTGGATTTTACCCAATTTATGCTTGAATTCTTTGGTTGTTGCATCACCCGTTACAAATAGACCTAATAACTTCTAAATGCCAGCATAGAAAATGACAGTTTAGCTTGAATACTTAAAATCTTAATTTGCTACCACAGAAAGAGCACCATACCTTTCATCAGCAGAAATCCAATTTATCAGTTGATTTGATTGCTGAGAAATATGTGGGCAATAGGACATATACTTACCAAAATACCATGTGCCATGTGTTAGGCTTGCCTCAGTAAATACAAAGAAAATGATGTAACTGGATTCTGGGATCTTACAATCTAGTCAGAAAGCAAAGATCAGATTTTGCTTTAGCATAAAGCTCATTCAGTATGTCTTCTAATTTGTTTCTTTTCTTATAAAAATGTACTCAACAGGGGCGCCTGGGTGGCTCAGTCGGTTGAGCGTCCGACTTCAGCTCAGGTCATGATCTCACATGATTTGTGGGTTCAAGCCCCACATTGGGCTCTGTGCTGACAGCTCAGAGCCTGGAGCCTGTTTCAGATTCTGTGTCTCCCTCTCTCTCTGTCCCTCCTCTGCCCACACCCTGTCTCTCTCTCTGTCTCTCAAAAATAAATAAACATTAAAAAAATTTTTTTAAATGTACTCAACAAATTCATTAAAGAAATATTTATTGATTTCATACTATGTGCCAATCATTTTGGTGTCCGTCAGGATCCTACTCTCATAGATCTGTTATTTTAGTAAGTGGAGAGAGAAAAGCAAGAAAAAAACAAATAATTATTTTAGATCATAAGTGCTATGAAAATAAATATGGTAGCAGGGAGTGACTGGGGTTCTATTTTAATAACCAAAGAAAGCGTCTTTGATGTGGTGACATCAGCTTCGATCTAAGAAGCCATGTGAACACCTGAAGAACAGTGTTCTAGAAGAGAGAACAGCAAGTACAAACCCCCTGGGCCTACTCTCCGCTTAGCATTGTCCCAGAAACAAAATGAGTATTAATTGTTAATATTGAATATCTTAGGAATATACTTGGAAGTGTATAGATTCATCAGTAAAGGTCTCTGTCCCAAAAGAGTTCCATTAACAGAGACAGACAAGCAAAAAATCACAATACAAAGCAGATCTACGTTGGAATGATGGAAGTATGTACAAAGAAAAGAGGTGCTAAGGAGGAGGAGTGATTAATTCTCTGTGGTGTGCTTCAGGGAAGGCTTTATAAAGGAAGTAATGTAAAAGCAGGATTTTGAAATACAACAGGGTGGACCAGGCAGGGGAGAGGGTTAAGTTAGGGGGAACAGCATACAGGGACTGTGAGTGCAAAAGGCCACAGGCTTGCTTTTCTTCTTTCTTTCTTTCTTTCTTTCTTTCTTTCTTTTTATGTGTATTTATTTATTTGAGAAAGAGGGAGACAGAGCATGAGTGGGAGAAGGGCAGAGAGAGAGGAGGGCACAGAATCCAAAGCAGGCTCCTGGCTCTGAACTGGAAGCACAGAGCCCCACGCGGGGCTGGAACCGTTAGATCATGACCTGAGCCAAAGTCGGGCTTAATGGACTGAGCCAACCAGGCGCCCCAGGCTGTTTCTTATTGAACACTGCAACAGAAGAAAGTGAGGCTCAAGAGGACAGAGGCCCAGTCATGACGGGCCTTATACTCCGTGCATGACGGGAGCCATCAAAAGGTTCTAAAGAAGGAACCACAGGTTTGTGTTTTAGATGGATCACAGTAGGCTGTCTCTCTTAAATATTCCTGTGGGAGAATAAATATAGGGCAGCTCTACAGGCAGTGGAAAGGGTGAAATGAGGACAGTGGCAGAGGGTTTCAGAAAGAGGTAAGAAACCAGAGGTTGTTCGGAGTTGATGAAACAAGAACAGGTAGAGTTAACTGTTCTCTGTCGAGTCACCGGGAACTTTCAGCATCTGGCTCACAGTAGCACCCAGTAAATATTTGTTAAAATGAATACATGAATGAATGTCGCCTGTCCGATGAACAGAAGTCACGAGCCCCCCAGAGACTCTTCCATTAATAGAGAACCGTTGGGTGCTTGTCTGCTTTCAGACGTGTTGCTTTAATCCTAACAACCCTATGAGATGGGTGTAATTTCCACTTTTCAGATGAGAAAAATCTGAGGCTCAAAGAGGTACTGTACCACGCCCCAGGTTCTAGAACTAGTCGGCAGCTGAGCTCAAAACACCAAGACACATAGCCAAGTACGCATGCTTAATAATTACTTTCCACCACTTTCAAAGAATGAAATAAATTGTGTAAAACCCCAAACCAGAGAAATCCAAGAAAAATCGGTTATCTCAACTAGGGGATAAGAAGGTGTTCCTGAACTTTCCCGTCAGCCGGTCACCGGAAGATGACAGGTGCGTCACAGGAGCCTGAGGCCCAACGTCCCGCGGCAGTCAGGAAGGGGGCGGGGCGGGACTCCTGACCCGCAGTGGTGGCGCGCGCAGCCGCACTGTAGCTCGCGAGCGCCGCGGCCTGGGGGTGAAGGGAGGAGGGACTAGCAGAGGGGCCGGTACCGACAGGCGCCCGCACCGGCGTCTACTCCGAGGCAGCTAGCATTTGGATGCCGCGGGGGGGGGGGGGGGGGTGTCTTGACGTCATTTCCTTCCGCAGGTCGCCAGTGCTTCCGGGTCGCGGTCATTTTGATCCCGTATTTGGGTGACTTCTTGGAGGCCAAGTTGCTGTCTGCTCCCCACCCCCCTACTCTGCTGCGGTGCAGCCCCGCGCGCCTTCCCCTCTCTTGGCCTTTCCAGGCCTTCTGCCCCCGATCGCCCGGACTCGCCGCGCCGTCGCTCGCCGCTGTCGTCAGGAGGTGGGTGAGGTGACGCAAAGAGCCCCCATGCCGCCCCAACCTACCCACTCACCACCTCCGCGCGGCCAGCCGCTATCCTGCACCTTCCGCCATTTTCCCGCCTGCGAGGGTTGGCGGATCGCGCGTTGGCTCTCGGGCTTCGGAGTGCGGGTGCCCCGGGGAGGCGAGGGAGTGATTCGTGGTGACGAACGTGTGTACTAGGGTGTTGGCAGGTGCCAGACGTCGATATGGTGGTGGGGGATGGAGTGCGGGAACCGACGTTAGGCCGACGAGGGTTCAGTTCAGGGGTCTTAGGGGGATTAACAGGTAAAAATTGTGTTGTCAGCGTGTCCTACCTAGGGTTTCTAGGTGGTATGCAGTTAGAGGAAATCAGGTTTCACTTTTAACTTAATTTTTGTTGCAGGATGGAAGTAGTCTGTTTAGCAGACTTCATGTATCCTTTTTTTCTTAGCCAAGGGATTGACATGTAGGTTTACCGAGTGAGTGAAATATGCAAGGGCCTCAGTTGCTATCCTAATCGTAATGCCATTTCCCATTTTTATGTAAATGGTTTTTAAGATGGAATAATCATCCTGTGTGAGCACTTTATCAAATACGCAGTTATCGAATCTGTTTGTCTTTTAAGTCTTGAGGAATGGGTTAAAAAAAAAACCAGTAAATAAAAATATATATGTTCTTGAAATGTTTGCCCAGGGAGCGAGAAAAGTTTGGAGAATACAGAATTTTCTGTTAGCTTTTAACCCTACGGAGAAGGGTGTGACGTCTTTTGTTATTCAGCTTTTGTGGAGTAGTGCCTTGTGGGAGAGGTTGTATCTTCCCCGATGATTATTTCATTTTTTAAAAATGGAATCCCAGAAATGACTTCTGAGATTTTTTCCTCTTCTATGTCTGGAAGGTTTAAAACATAGGATAATGTGAAATAACCAGATTCAGGAGGGAAAATGTGTCTTTTATCGATATCCTTTTATATCTTAATTTGAGGTAATCTGTTGATAAATATTTATAAAGGCCCTATTGTTCTTTTTTCAATTAAGGGACCTAAGATGAATAATCAGTTCCAAATTAGTTAATAGGTCTGTGACTTTTTTATTTAGGTGACTATTTTTATTACATCAAGTACTTCAGATGTAGTAGTGTTTAGTAAATATTTGTTTCTTGATTGCCATGTAGGCTAGTGATTTTACTATCTTAATTTATTTTGGTATATCTCATCATTTCTAATACTTAACTGTTTTTGATGCAGGAAAGATGAATGGGAGGGCTGATTTTCGAGAGCCGAATGCAGAAGTTCCAAGACCAATTCCCCGTAATTATCAATATTAAATGTTTGTATTTAGAAGCACTTTCCATGTAGAAAAGTTCCCTGCCTTGAATAATAGCAACTGGACTGGCTGCTTGAGTATGTGACCAGTGCAGTCACACACACTTGGTTGAATGATGTGTTGCCATTTGAAGTTCTTAATAATTTGAACAGTGGTTCCATATTTTCATTTTGCACTGGACCACCACATTATGTAGCTAGTCCTGATGAGTAAATAATAGCACTAACTCCTGTTTGAAGACAAAGTTTGTTAAAAGTTTACAAGCCAGTTGTTTCATTACTTCGTTTAAAAAAAAGAGTGTTTTGTTAATGTCCAGACTAAATTAAATTTTTAGGCTTAGCTTTTCCATGAGCACTTTAACGTTTGCCAATTTT
Source organism: Puma concolor (assembly GCF_028749965.1). NCBI lineage: Eukaryota > Metazoa > Chordata > Mammalia > Carnivora > Felidae > Puma > Puma concolor. Next base: position 166,175,816 of record NC_141670.1, on the reverse strand, counting down.
TCTTGGTACAAAGACATAGGGGCTGATTACATTCCAACCGAGGAAGAAAGAAGAGTCTTCGCAGAGTGCAATGATGAAAGCTTCTGGTTCAGATGTAAGTTAAATTTTCTAATCAATAAAATGTGACCTTTTTAAAAAAAAACACCTTTTTTGTAATCTTTATTTGTTTTTGAGAGAGAGAGAGAGAGAGAGAGAGCGCGCGCGCACACGATCAAGTGGGGGAAGAACAGAGAGAGAGGGAGACACAGAATCCAAAGCAGGCTCCAGGCTCCAAGAGGTCAGCACAGAGCCCGACATGGGGCTCAAGCTTACAAACCGTCAGATCATGACCTGAGCTGAAGTTGGATGCTTAACTGACTGAGCCACCCAGGCGCCCCATGACCTTTTTTTTAATGTTTATTTATTTTGAGAGAGAATGCGTGTGCACACACGAGTGTAGGGCGCAGAGAGAGAGAGAATTCCAAGCCCTTCTGTGCTGCCAGTGTAGAGCCAGGCGCCGGGCTCAATCTCATGAACCTGGAACCGAAATCAAAAGTTGGACACTTAACCAACTGAGCCACCTGGGCGACCCCAAAATTTGACTTTTAGTACCTGAAATTATTTTGACTTCATATGGAAAAAATTGGCATGCTTTTGGTATGGTATGATTATTGCTAAAAGAGGTTGATCAAAGAAAATGAATTGTGTATGTTTAAAGTAATGTTTAGAAAGTTTATTCAAAACTATGAGTTAATTCTGTTGGTGACAATAATAGCTAGCATTTACTGAGTGTACATGGATTATATAAAAACAACCCAGTAAGATTGATAACTATTACCCTCACCTTACAGATGAAGAAATTAAGATTGAGAGATGTTAAATGAATTACCCAGTGTTACACAGCTGATCAGTTGTTATGTCTGGACTTGAAGCCAGGTCTGTCTGAGACAGAAGCTTGGGATTTTAACTCTTAAGATTCCTAACTTACATGATAAAACCTAGTCAGTTTCCACTTTATCATTCTGAAATGTCACACTACTAGCGGATTTTTGACTAGAGACCTTATATGTGAGGATTTTGTTTTTTAAATACAGGGATTATACGGGGCGCCTGGGTGGCTCAGTCCGTTGGGTGGCGACTTTGGCTCAGGTCATGATGTCATGGTTTGTGGGTTTGAGCCCCGTGTCCGGCTCTGTGCTGACAGCTCAGAGCCTGGAGCCTGCTTCCGGTTCTGTCTCCCTCCCTCTCTGCCCTTCCCCTACTTCAGTACTCTCTCTCTCTGTCTCTTTCTCTTTCTCAAATACCAACATTTAAAAAAATAATAAATAAGTAAATAAATACAGGGATTATGTTGAAAGCGACAAAACAGAATCTTACTTTGGAACAGAATCCTAGAGTTGCTTCATCTGGTCACTGAAGTCCTTTCAGATAAAGTAATTCTACCAAAAAAGTAGAAGGGAATTTTAGAAAGGGAGGTAACTTAAATAATTAAAGAAGATGTATATTTTCACCAGTTGGCCTGGCATTTAAATTTTATGAGACCTAGTCTTTGTCCTAAAGTAGTTTTTTTTTGTTGTAATTGAGACAATGATAGCACATGAAACACTTAGGGAAAGATTAAGTACATGATGACTGTAGGAATTTTAAAAAATGACTGTAGGAATTTTAAAAAGGGATGAATTGGGGGCGCCTGGGTGGCGCAGTCGGTTAAGCGTCCGACTTCAGCCAGGTCATGATCTCGCGGTCCGTGAGTTCGAGCCCCGCGTCGGGCTCTGGGCTGATGGCTCAGAGCCTGGAGCCTGTTTCCGATTCTGTGTCTCCCTCTCTCTCTGCCCCTCACCCGTTCATGCTCTGTCTCTCTCTGTCCGAAAAATAAATAAACGTTGAAAAAAAAAAAGTTTAAAAAAAATAAATAAATAAAAAGGGATGAATTAATTGGAGTTGATTTAACTAAAAAAGGCCTTAGTAAACAAATGAGTGTTAACAACTAGTAAGACTTGAGGTAAATGAAGAAGAATGTTGGAGGAACATTTAGATGAAAGGAATAGTGAACAAAGGCAGAGTCTACAATAACTTGATCTCTATTGGAGACTTGAGGTTGAACTGATTGGAATAGAGATCTTTTGCTGGGGATAGAAAATGAACATAATACCAAGAAGTTAAAGATTTGGTTCATTATATTCTTTCGGTTTTAGGGCCAAGGGGTTGGTTTGTAAGTTTTTTTAAATTATTTTTTAATTTAATTTATGTTTTTAGTTTATATCCAAGTTAGTTAGCATATAGTGCAACAATGATTTCAGGAGCAGGTTCCTTAATGCCCCTTACCCATTTAGCCCATCCCCCTCCCACAACCCCTCCAGTAACCCTCTGTTTGTTCTCCATATTTAAGAGTCATCTTATGTTTTGTTCCCCTCCCTGTTTTTATATTATTTTTGCTTCTCTTCCCTTATGTTCATCTGGTTTGTAAATTTTTAAAAGGAAGATTAGGTACCAGGGTTGCAGGACAGGTTAGAAGGATAAGTTGTACTTTGTGAAATCTGTTACGAGCTTTTGAAATTGTATCAGACGTACAGTCAGTGAGGAGATGTCATTGATTGTGGTGTCATTTGGACTAGGGCAGGTGGGATGGCATTGGAAGATTTTTTAAGTTTATTTATTTATTTTGAGAGAGAGAGAGGGGGAGAATCCCAAGCAGTCTGCACTGTCAGCTTAGAGCCTGATGTGGGGCTTGAACTCCCAAACTGTGAGATCATGACAAGTCGAAATCAGTAGTTGATGACCAAGCCACCCAGGTGCCCCCTGGAAGATTTTTTTTTAAAGGATACATAACATAGTTTTTAAACAAACTGACAATAGGGTGTATTAACTTCAGATGTCCAAATTAGGAGACCAACTAATGATGGCATTACTGATTAAAAAGTACTTTGAGAGAGTTCCTGTTGGAAGGAGGAAACAAATTTAGTTGCACTTTGATTTCCTGCTGTAACATTTGATTGTGGAAGATCTGTAAGCAACTAGAGAGAAGCAAAGGAGTATGTGAGAAATTAGGGTTTGAGGTGTGTTATATTAGTGAATTCAAGGAATTAAGTATAGAAATAAAAGAGTAAAACTGATAATAGTACCTGTCATGTAGTTAATATGTAGGAATGGTAGAATACATGATCAATTTGGGTAGTACCCATGGGTAAGGGAACAAGTGGTGGTAAAAGAATTAACAAAGACCAAGAAGATAATAGGAGCTCTCATAATCTTATGCCTTTTGTCTTCAGTCTAATATTCAGAGACTTACAGAGCTTTCAAGCTAGAAAGAACCTGAGTAAGAATTAGATGATGATGCATCTGCAGATGAGAAGAATTGTTTTAGATTCATTGTCATCATGGATCAAAGACCTGTAAAAGGTTTTCACGGCTCATAGTTTGGGAATAATTTCTCTGGGAACATAATTGTACTCTGGCAACATATATTTTATCTTTGTAGATTGCATACAGTAGATAAAGTGATCTGTTTTCAAGTCTGTTGTTGACACAGAATTAAGGAAAAGACCAGTCTGGTACATGGGGGTTTGAGATCATTGTAATGTTAGGCTCATGGCCACATGGCTACTACGGTGTCTAGATAGATTTCTGGATGATAAATTCATGTTCCTGTACAAGTTTAACATTCTAAATAGCTCTAACAGCATTATGCTGAAAGTATTGAAGAACAGTGATCAATAGGCAGAGTACTCATATATGCCTGGCTGTTAAAAGTAGGGCATGTAGTGTATGAATAATAGAAGCCTCAGTAATTCTGTGTATTAAAACAGATTAATCACAGGGTGCCTGGCCAGCTCTGTTGGTAGATAGAACATGTGACTCTTGATCTCAGGGTTTTGAGTTTGAGCCCCACGTTGGGTGTAGAGACTACTTAAAGTCTTAAAAAAAAAAACCCAGTAATCACAAGTTAGAAAGCATGTAATAAGGAGAGGCTAAAACCCAGGTCGTTAGTTATATACCATATATGAGTTACTGGGAAATTACTGAATAATTTATATTAGTACATTAATAATGATTATTTTTTTTTTTATTATTATTTTTTTTTAACGTTTATTTATTTTTGAGACAGAGAGAGACAGAGCATGAGGAGGGGCAGAGAGAGAGGGAGACACAGAATCTGAAACAGGCTCCAGGCTCTGAGCTGTCAGCACAGAGCCCGACGCGGGGCTCGAACTCACGGACCGTGAGATCATGACCTGAGCCGAAGTCGGATGCTTAACCGACCGAGCGACCCAGGCGCCCCTGTGATGATTATTTTTAAAACAGAGATAGGCTAGGTGTTGCATATTGTAATAACATCAAATATAGAAAACAGAACCTTGGCTGTAGCCACAGATGATAGGCAATTCAGTGTACAATTACCAGGAGAACTAACAGTCATGCATCAGGGAGTTTTGTACATTAACATTTGTATCTTATAAGGACGTGTGTGTTTAACATATGTTAAATATGCAATATGTGATGTTGTTAACGTATAAATGAATTCATGGAATCCATGTTACTTTGGGGAGTATCATCTTATGTCCAGTGATTTTAAAAAAAAGGTGTGATGAAAATAGGAATGGGTAGAAAAAGTACTTACTAAGGTAATTTTTACATAATTTTTAGATCAATTAAATATATTCATCTTGGTTTAAAATTAGATTTGGTCTAGGGGTCATTTTAAAGTGTAGCTATGAAGGGATCTTACTTCTAGTTGCTTGACATTGTGGCCCTATGCACTAACAAAAAAATGGCTATACCCCTGCCCAAACATACAGGTAATGGAAGAATATACATAAGAGGTCAGTTTAGTGTGTATTACATGTTACAGTAGTTCTAAGTCTCTGGTATTATTGAAAAGATGTATGAATTCATACTGGTTTTATGTATCATTTATGGATTTTGTGGATCATATACATGTGTTCTACTGGTTTTCAAATGAAACAGTATAGTGAATGATGAGTATAGACTTTGGTCCCTTGTCTGGATCCAAATCCCAGCCCCATCACTTATTTATTAGCTATGAGATTTTGGGCAAGTACCTGATGCCTGTATGCCTCAGTTTCCTTATCTGTGAAATGGGGATAACAACTCATTTCATGGGATTATGGGGATTAATTCAATTTATTTTGTAGGTGTTTTCTTTATTAAATGGTTAATGCTACTGTGATTAATGAAATAAAAGGTTCAGTTGGGTACTATTATGAATTTAATGTGGCATTTTGCTATTGTAAGAGGAGAATAGTTTAAGGAATTTTAGGAGTCCTTGTATTGGATATGGTTGGGACTGTGGTCATAATGCAAAATAGCTTTCAGTCAGCAGTATTATTCATTTGCCAAAAGAAACAGATTATTATTATTTTTTAATGTTTAATTTTGAGAGAGAAAGCGTGTGTACAAGGGAGGGTCAGAGAGAAAGGGGGACAGAGGATCCGAAGCTGGCTCTGTGCTGACGGCAGCTGATAGCAGTAAGCCTGATGTGAGGCTCCAGCTCACAAACCTTGTGAGTTCATGACCTGAGCCAGTCAAGACTTTGAACTGACTGAGCCACCCAGCTGCCACTTGACACAATAGAGCAAATAGAGCAAATAGAGTTGCGGGAGTTGAGGGAACCATAGCCTGAGGGCCAGATCTTGAAATAGGAGTCATGCACCGCAGTGGAATAAGGCCATGGACCAGGGAGCCAAGAGACTTGGGTTTTAGTTTCAGCTCTACCACAGACTACCTATCTGTGTTGCTTTGGGCACATGACTTACTCTTCTGAGTATCCCTTTACTCCAGTTAAAGACTAGAAATCTCTGAAGTCTGTTTCAGTTTACCGTTCCCTTTTACTGTGACAGAATACGTGAATTAGACCTTAATTCTTTTTTTTTTTTAATTTTTTGAATTATTTTTGAGAGAGAGAGAGAGAGACACTGAGCGTGAGTGGGGGAGGGGCAGAGAGCATGAGACATAGAGTCCAAAGCAGGCTCCAGGCTCCGAGCTGTCAGCACAGAGCCCAATGTGGGGCTCAGATTTGTGAACCACAAGATCATGACCTGGGCCAAAGTCGGACGCTCAGCCAACTGAGCCCCCTAGGTGCCCCTCTTTTTTTTTTTTTTTTTTTTTTTAAGTTTATTTATTTTGAGAGAGGGAGAGTGTGAGTTTGCACTAGCAGGGGAGGGACAGAGAGAGAGGGAGAGAGAATCCCAAGCAGCTTCCAAGCTGCCAGTGCAGAGCCCAACATGGGGCTTGATCTCACCAATGATGTGAAATCGAGTCAGACTCTTAACCCACTGAGCCACACAGGCGCTCCAGAGAGACCTTAGTTCTAAACCGTTATCCTTTATAACATTAAAAGAAGTTAAGAGATTTATGCAAAGACATAGTGGTGAATGGCAAAACTAGTACTAGAATCTTTTGTTTTTGTTTTTTTTAACGTTTATTTAGTTTTGAGAGAGACAGAGCACAAGACGGGGAGGGGCAGAGAGAGAATGAGACACAGAATCCTAAGCAGGCTCCAGGCTCTGAGCTGTCAGCACAGAGTCCATCGTGGGGCTTGAACTCACAAAGTGTGGGATCATGACCTGAACCGAAGTTGGACGCTTAGCCAACTAAGCCACCCAGGCGCCCCAGTACTAGAATCTTCTTAACCAAACTTACTCTTGGCATTATACCATGTTGGCCTAAGGACAGTGAAATGGGGATAGCATTGTCCTTTGTAGAGACGGCCAACTGACTCAACACTTTTTATTCTTGTATGATTCTTGAATCCTTCATGTTGCAATTCTTGAATCAAGCTGAAGGAAAAGAATGATTACAAATTGTACTGATGCAATAATTAAAACGGACTTATCTTTCAAAAAACTTTAAATGAAAATACCTGAAGGTATTTTAATGAATCTTAAAGCATTTTTCTAGCAAAGGTGAAATCCATTTGTAAGTAGTAGACTAGGGATTCAAACCTTAGGGTTCCTGCAGATTGTTTCTGATGGCAAAGCTAATGCCCTCTTCTAACTTTATGGATTTTAATCATGCAATCTCTAATAATTTGAACATCTTAATTACCTTAGTTCTTAAATTGTTCATGTATTCTAGATCAGAGTTGAACAAACCATAGCCTAAAAGGGCCAAATCTGTTTTTGTATGGCTCTGGGCTGAGAATAGTTTTTATGTGTTTAGTTTTAAATAGTTGAAAAAAAAGAAAAGAATATTTTGTTACATGTGAAAATTACATGAAATTTATGTTTGCATCCATAAATAATGTTTTAGTGGACTACATCTGTGTTCATTTGTTTACTATTGTCTTGGTGCTTTTGCTTTAAAAGTTGAGTAGATGGGACAGAGAGACCTGGGGCCCACAAAACCTAAAATATTTACCTCTAGTTTTTTACAGAATGTTTCCCAGCCCCTGGTCTGGAACTGTGCTGTTCAAGGTAGCAGCCACATGTAGCTATTTAAATTTAAAATAACAGAAAGGATACAAGGCAAAATCAACAAAAGGAAAGGAATATGGGGTGAACTCCAGAGGAGACCAGGGGTACCAGGCCAAGGCTTCCAAGGCTCCTCTGGTAGTGGAGTCACACACTAAAGGGCATGTAAGTTTCTCCAGCTAGGGGTTGGGATAACACGAATTACCTGTCGAGGAATCTCAATAGACTCAGTGCCTGGGGTTTTTACTGGGGGCTGGTCACAAACACACACCCTCAGTCTAGAAGGTACCAAAATTCCAGAGTCTCATAAGGAAAGCAAGTGTATTTGCATTAGCAGTTTAGGTGCAGTGAGCCACTTACCATTCAGGTAAAGTTTTAGATCACTCACAGGGAACTGTTTACCAGTTAGATTCCCACGTATCAGCCAAAGACCTTATAAGGAGGTCTTCTTAAGAGTCAGTCTCAGGGCGCCTGGGTGGCTCCCGTTGGTTAAGTGTCTGACTGCTCACGTCATGATCTCAAGGTTCATGAGTTCCAGCCCCACATGTGGCTCTGTGCTGACCACTTGGAGCCTGGAGCCTGCTTCAGTTTCTATGTCTCCCTTTCTTTCTGCCCCTCCCCAGCTCACACTGTCTGTCACTCTCCCAAAAATCAATAAAACGTAAAAAACACTTTTTTAATAAATACATAAATGAAAAAGGATAGTCTCAGGGTTCCTATTTTAAACCTTTTCCGCACACTAACTGGAAAACATGGATACAGGCTATTCCCATCATCACAGAAAATTCTGTTGGATAGTGCTGGTGTTGAAAACAGTGATTTTTATTATTTTTTTTTAAATTTTTTTTTTCAACGTTTTTTATTTATTTTTGGGACAGAGAGAGACAGAGCATGAACGGGGGAGGGTCAGAGAGAGAGGGAGACACAGAATCCGAAACAGGCTCCAGGCTCTGAGCCATCAGCCCAGAGCCCGACGTGGGGCTCGAACTCACAGACCGCGAGATCGTGACCTGGCTGAAGTCGGACGCTTAACCGACTGCGCCACCCAGGCGCCCCGAAAACAGTGATTTTTAAATTATGAGCTCCTTTGAGATTCTAATGGAGAGCTTTGGATTTTTCAGCCTGGATTCATACGCGTATATATACATATATAGATACTTTTTCTTTAATGTAGTTGACACTAATATTTTGTAATATATAATATTTCATGTAGTTTTAAGGAATTCACTGGTTTAGAAGAAAAATCTATGCTTGTTCTTGCCCCAGCCACAGTATAATTGTAGACAAATAACATTTTGTGTTTTGGTTCATGCAGCGTACTTTAGAACTTGAAAGATTGAGGTCTGGTATGAGAGACAGACTATTAGAATCTGGAACCTGCCATTGAAGTAGCTGTATGGCCTTGAGCAAATTACTTAACATCTCTAAGCTTCAGTTTCCATATCTTTAAAAGGTGGTAATAAAAAGTACTGTATGTTACAGAGATAGTGAAAAGTAAGTGAGAAAATGTACGTAAGGCGCTTAGCACGGTCCATGGAGTTGAGTAATTATTCAGTAGTGGCTCTTATTTGTAATAATACTTCTTGCCTCTTGTTAATGTATTCCTTCTTACCGAATGCAGAGTTTTTAGTCACTATTTACTGTGTTGTCTTAATTGATACTAATGAATGGTTCTTTTAAAGCCGGATCTAGATGGTTCTTGATTTAGGTTCTTTTAAAGTCAAATGTAGATGGTTCTTGAATTATATTGTTTAATGTTTTGTAATATTTTCTTAAACTTAAAATGTTTCTTTTATGTTTTTATTGACTATGTATAATACAACTTTTAAAAATGGAAAAATCTTTTTTTAAAGATCTTAATTGTGCAACATACTTCCTAGATGGTTTTACTGATACACATTTTTCCTAATGAACTTGGACAAAATCTGTTTTGTTGATGTTGACAAATTCTTTTTTCTCTTCTAGCTGTGCCTTTGGCTGCAACAAGTATGTTGATCACTCAAGGATTAATTAGTAAAGGTAAATATTTAAACTTCAAATTTACTTAGCATGTTATTTTCCTCATTTTTAGATAAAGTGTAATGTATTAAACATGATCACTGATACACTTCTCAGGAGAGTTATGTGTCTGTGGACCCACAGACTCAGATGTCTTGATTTGAAAATTTGATGTTTTCCTTTGCTGTAGCAACATTAACAATCTACAAGAGCGAAGTAACTAAAAACCTGAAGAAGGTTTGCAAACAGCTAGAGAGACAAACCTGGTCTGGGAAAGGCCATCGACATCACTGTCACCTAGGATCTTGTTAGAAATGCAAATTCAGGGGCTCCTGGGTGGCTCAGTCGGTTGAGTGTCCAACTTTAGCTCAGGTCATGATCTTGCAGTCTGTGAGTTTGAGCCCTGCATCGGGCTGTGTGCTGACAGCTCAGAGCCTGGAACCTGCTTCGGATTCTCTGTCTCCCTCTGCCTCTACCCCTGCCCTGCTTGTGCTCTGTCTCTCTCTCTCAAAAAATAAGCAAACATAAAAAAAATTTTTTTTTAAAGAAATGCAAGTTCATGGGCCCTATCCCAGACCTCCTTAATCAGAATCTCAAGGTAGGGCCCAGGTATCTGTGTTTTAACAAACTTCAGGTGATTCTTCTACACTGTCTTAAAGATCAGTGGCTCCCTAGCTCCTTGAACCAGAGCTTTGTCTTATAGTATGGAGAGGTGGGGGGACACTTTTTGTCCCAGATTCTCTTGGCGTGAATATTATGGTGCATTCATGTGTGGATATTGAGTGTAATTTTTAAGTCTTTTCAGTATCCACATGTTAAAATTAAATGGTTATTACATTTATTTTGTGAACTATATATCCCTGGAATGAGGTGTCCCAGAACAGGGTAGAAACTCTTGGAGCTTTTGAGCCTCGGTAGAGTAGGAGACTGGAGAGCTTGAAGGTTAAGGCAGAAGTGGTAGTGGTTAGGAGAATCAGATTGTACCTCCTCATTTAGATAGACCTTCTAGCTTTAACAATAAAATCTCACCCCTGCTGTTTTGTTTTTGTTTGCACCTGCTTGGCTTGGTATATGTGCTGCTGAAGCCAGCACCCTGCTTGACTTAGAAATGCCTTGCTCCTCGGGGCGCCTGGGTGGCGCAGTCGGTTAAGCGTCCGACTTCAGCCAGGTCACGATCTCGCGGTCCGTGAGTTCGAGCCCCGCGTCGGGCTCTGGGCTGATGGCTCAGAGCCTGGAGCCTGTTTCCGATTCTGTGTCTCCCTCTCTCTCTGCCCCTCCCCCGTTCATGCTCTGTCTCTCTCTGTCCCAAAAATAAATAAACGTTGAAAAAAAAAAAAATTTTTTTAAAAAGAAATGCCTTGCTCCTACACATAACTAATGATACAGCTAACTGAAGCAGAAATTCCCTTGTTTTAGTTGCAGATATTTCATGATAGAACTGCTTCTGGATGAAGTGAATCCCACTGAAACTGTTAGAACCTGTAACTTAGGAGACACATTTTTCTTACAGCTAAAATCTTCCTGGATTCTTAGTCACCATTTGGTGATTCATTATTTGACTTGTCATCAGTGGCAGTTTGTGCCTCTGTGGTTTCATTTGCAAAAGTCATACCATAATCAAGAGTATTGTTCCAGAATCTGCCTCTGTAATTGTCCTTAATGTCTGAGCCTGGAGCCTTACAGTAGAATTCCATTATCCATTTTTTAGAAAGATTGAATTGCTGAAAATGATTTAACTTAGTTTATGGAATCATGTTTATTATATAATATGTGTAATAACTGTCAGTTTGTTGTTACTCTTAGGGTTTTGATAATTTGGAATAAAAAATATAAAAAACAACATTGAATGATATATTACTCAGGTAACTTTCCCAGGATTAAGACGTTTTATTATTGTTGTATTAAAGATTTGTTTTGGGTGCAGTATTCTAATAAAAAAGTCAGTCTCAAAGAAAGAGATTGGAGGGTGCCCGGGTGGCTCAGTCGATTGAGTGCCCAACTTCCACTCCATTCATGATCTCACAGTTCATGAGTTCGAGCCCCATGTTGGGCTCTCTGCTGTCAGCACAGAGTTTGCCTCAGATCCTCATCTCCCCGTCTCTCTGCACCTCCCCTGCTTGCGCTCGCTCTCTCTCAAAAATAAATAAGCATTAATAAATAAATTATTTAAAAGAAAAGAAAGAAATTGGAAAAGACTTTAGGAAGAGAATCCAAAATCCATCAAGACATTTTGCATTTAATCAAAATACCTAACGTTTTGTATATGCTTTCATCCACAGTGTCATACTCCACGTAGTCTTAGCTGCTCCATCACTACTCAATCTCTTTCTATGAAAACATTTAAACATGTCCGGGTCTGTTTTAACGTGAGAACATGAAAAAGAAAAACCTTTCCTCCTGTCCCTTTCCAACTCTTCCCAGCTGTCTCGCATTTGAAGCCAGACTTCATGAATGAGCACTTCACTTTTAACTTCTTTTAACCCATTGCAAAACCCATGTGTCAAAAAATTCTGCATATGTTCCAACATTTACCAAAACTTTTAAGTTTGTTTATTTTGGAAGAGAGAGAGAATCCCAAGCAGCCTCCATGCTGTCAGCACAGAGCCCAGCGTGGGGCCCAGTCCAAGAGCCGAGAGATCATGACCTGAGCCAGAATCAAGAGTTGGACACTTAACCGACCGAGCCACCCAGGTGCCCCTGACATTTACCAAAACTTTGAACCGTTACCAATACAACCTCCTTGTTACTTAAATTCCATGGGCAGTTTCTGTTCTTGTTGGTTATAGGACTTTAACCAGTCTTTGAAACATTCTCTCCCCTAGGCTTCTATGACAGCATATTCTGATTTTTCTCCTGCCTGTGGCACCTCCTCCATTTTTTCATGGTTTTTGGGTGCCTGATCTATACTATACACTGTTTTTAGTAGCTAGCACTAAAAGACCAAAATCTATGATCTGTTGGTACTTAATAGTGTGGGTTTTCATCCTCCACCTGTGTTCTTCAGAATTCTGCTTTGACTTTCAGTCTTCAGTCCGTATATACACTGTTAACCCGGTAATAACTGGGCTTCAGAGACCATGTATTGCTCTAAATCCCCATGATTATCCCTAGCCTAGACACCTGCTCCAGAACCATATTCTGCATATCTTTACATGGATGGACCTCCTCACAGGTTCCTCACACTGACATATTGCATCCCAAACTGAGTTCATTTCCGCGCCCCCCCCCCCCCCCCCCCCGAAAACCAGTTTCTCTATTTTCTCCATGTCTGAATGGTATCACTCTTCAGGACACTGAGACATTATCCTTAACTTCTACCTCTTACTTGCCTTGTGGAATAAATGTCCATTCTAGTCCAGCTCTTAAATATCTCTGTGAACTGTTCACCTCCATCTGCACAGCCGCTATAATTAATGCCACCATCTGTTGTCAAGAGTGTTGAATTAACCTTCGACAAGTCTATTTGCCTCTATTCCTGCTACTTCCCTTTAGGAAACAGACTGTCTCTGGCATTGACCACTGGGCACAGTGCATGTAGTAGATACTCAGATATTTGAGTGGATAAATAAGACCACGCTGTATTGCCTTCATTCTCTCTCTAGACTGTAAAAACTCTGTGAGGTGGTAAAGAGAGCATCTTGTTCCTTGTTCTGTTCTACTTCCTAGTACATAGTGTCTGTTGTAAGCGGTATGTAACTATTTGGTGACAGAATGAAGGAACAACTCTTGTATGAAAGTGGGTATTGTTACCATCTTCCTTTTCCTCCTTATCTCACTTGTGTAACTGAGGCTGATAGCATAATTTAGTTCTGTTTTTATACTTTGTATATGTGAAATTATACAAGTAAGTACTCTTTTGTACACTTTTTTTCAGTGTTATAAGATTTGTTCAGTGGTATATCGGAACTGGCTTATACCACCTCCAGAGAGCTGGTTGTTAAATTTTTAAGAACTTGGCAAGCCAATTTTTAAACTATTGATAGCTGACATCGGTCATGGTGCAAGCATTTATTCCACGGCAGCTGATCATTACAAATCAGGACTGGTTATTTGGAGAGCTGGTTTTCCAGCACATCGCTAGATTCACCCACATTGTTGCATGTAATTGTAGATTATATATTCTTGTTGCCATGTAGTTTTCTGCTGTGTAAATACACCACAGCAGCTTATCCATCTTGTACAGTGGCAGTTGGGTAGTTCACAGTTTTGACTATTACAAATAGTTCTCTTATGAATACAGACAGCATCTTTTGGTAGACATTTTGCTGGGTCGTAGATTATGTATATATTTAGCTTTGGTAGATAACTGCCAAACTTTCTAGATTGTTTAGACCTATTTACACTCTCACGCCAATTTATTAGTAGAGTTTTATTTGTGTCACATTACCACCAACACTTCCTATTTCCAGAATTCTGGCCATTGTGTTGAGTGAATAGTGATACTGATTGCATTGTGGTTTTAATTTGCATCTCTGATGACAAATGAAGTTGAGGACCTTTTCTTTTGTTTATAGCTCACTTGAATATATTCTTTTTTTGTGAAGTGTCTGTTCAAGTCTGTTGTCTATTTTTCCATTGCATTTTCTTTTTCTGTTGGTTTTGTGAGAGTTTTCTGTATGTTCTGAAAGTGAGTCTTTTGTCAGATACATGTATTGTGATATTATTTTTTTCCCACTGATTAACTAGTTCTCAATATGATCAAGTCTAATTTATCATATTTTTTTATGATGAGGGTTTTTTGTGCTCTGAGATCTTTGGCTATTAAAAGGACATGAAGAGGGCCGCCTGGGTGGCTTGGTCGGTTAAGTGTCTGACTTCAGCTCAGGTCATGATCTCACGGTCCATGAGTTCGAGCCCCGCGTCAGGCTCTGTGCTGACAGCTCAGAGCCTGGAGCCTGTTTCAGATTCTGTGTCTCCTCCTCTCTCTCCTCCTCCCCTTGTTCATGCTCTGTCTCTCTCTGTCTCAAAAATAAATAAACGTTAAAATAAATAAATAAATAAATAAATAAATAAATAAATAAATGGACATGAAGAATCTCTTATGCTTTTTTTCTATAAGTTTTATTTTTTTCCCACTTAAATTTTCAAGTATCTGGAATTGTTTTTGAATACAGGCATATCTTGTTTTGTTGTGCTTTGCTTTATGGCACTTCACAGATTTTACACTCTTTACAAATCTCTAAGGTTTGTGGCAACCCTGCTCTGAACAAGTCTTAGCACCATTTTTTCAATAGCATTTGCTCACTTTGTGTCTCTGACATTTTGGCAGTTCTCACAATATTTCAGATGTTCTCCTTATTGTATTTGTTGTAGTGATCTGTGATCAGTGATTACAACTCTAAAAGCTCAGACGATGGTTAGCATTTCTTAGCAATAAAGTATTTTATTTTTTAGACATAATGCTGTTGTACACTTAAGATTACAGGGGCGCCTGGGTGTCTCGGTTGAGTGTTTGACTTCAGGTCAGGTCATGATCTCTCAGTTTTTGAGTTTGAGCTCCGCGTTGGGCTCTGTGCTGACAGCTGAGAGCCTAGAGCCTGTTTCAGAGTCTGTGTCTCCCCCTCTTTCTGCCCCTCCCCCATTCATGCTGTCTCTCTCAAAAATAAATAAAACATTAAAAAAAAGATTACAGTATAGCATAAATATTTTTATATGCACTGGGAAACAAAAAAAAATCATTTGACTTGCTTTTTTGCTTTTCTCGCTTTATCATGGTGCTCTTGAACTGAACCTTCAGTATTTCTGAGGTATGCCTATGTTGTATGAGGTGGGATCAAGGTACATTTTACCCCCTTATGTTTATGAAGGTGACTCGGCACCATATTTTGAAAGAACTGTCTTTCTCACTGCGTGCAGTGTTGCCTTTTTCATAAGTGACTATGTGTGGACCTGTTTCTGGACTCTCTTCTGGTTTTGGTCGGTTTATCTGTTCTTGCGCTTAGGACAGTCTTAATTACTCTAGCTTTATCATAGATCTCGATATTTGTTGGTAGTCCGTTTTCCATTTTTTTGTTGTTTTTCAATATTGCCTTGTTGTATTTCCACATGATTTTTAGAATAAGTTTTTCAACTTCTAGGAACACTGTCTTTGATTTTTAATCGGGATTGCATTGAATTTATGGAGAATTGCCATATTTACAATATTTAGTCTTTCATTTCATGGACATGGTATGTTCCTCCCTGTAGCTTTCATTTCTGTCCGTAAGTTTTGTAGTTTGCAGGGTACAAATCTTTGAAATTTTCATTAGATTACTCCTGGATCTTTGATTGTTTTGTATCTTTCAAAAAGTGTGGTTCGTTTGTTTGTCTTTAGTATATAGAAATGATACATATTTTTTTTGTGTATTGACTTTGTTTCCAGTGATCTTGCTAATAAATTCACCTGTGCTAATAGATTATAGAGTCATTTGGATTTCATTTTTCTCTTAATGTTGGATTTACTTGGTTTTCTCTCTCTTTTAAAAAAAGGTTTATTTAATTTTGAGAGCGAGAACTAGTGGGGGAGAGGCAGAGTAGGAGACAGAATCCCAGGCAGGCTCTGTCTGCACTGTCAATGCAGAGCCAGATGCAGGGCTTGAACTCAAAAACTGAGATCCTGATCTGGGCTGAATGAGTCCAGCGCTTAACCGACTGAGCACCGAGGCGCTTTGGTTTTCTGTTTTAAGTAGTTATATCTTTTTTTTTTTTTAAACGTTTATTTATTTTTGAGACAGAGAGAGAGACAGAGCATGAAAGGGGGAGGGTCAGAGAGAGGGAGACACAGAATCTGAAACAGGCTCCAGGCTCTGTGCTGTCAACACAGAGCCCGACGCGGGGCTCGAACTCACGGACCGCGAGATCATGACCTGAGCCGAAGTTGGCCACTTAACCAACTGAGCCACCCAGGCGCCCGGTAGTTCTAGTCTTAGACCTCTCTGGGGTTATGGAGAGAGCTAATGTTGTCAGGTAGTATTTAAAGGTAGTCCATACTGATCTTTCCTTTTATCTTTGTGGGTTGCCCAAAGCTGCTGAGAAATAGATCTGTCTTTATACTGCAATTCCAAGTTTATTATTTTGTCTCACATTAGAAGAGATGAAGATTATGATTCACAGAAATAGTTTGCTTATTTGTGTCATTTTCTTACATTTAGCATAAACATTGGCATAAACCTTTTTATTTTAATAGAAAATGAAATATTCTAATTATGTAAATGTGTCTATCTCCAATAGTGTTACTCAGGAATATCTACCCTTTTATCTTCAGGAATCCTTTCAAGTCACCCCAGATATGGGTCCATCCCTAAACTTCTATGTAAGTATGAACAACCCTAGTTTTCCTTTCTAAGTAAAATAAGTAGTTTTTACCAAATGTTTTGTCTCATCTAACTCCTAGCCATTATTTGGTGTATTTGTTTTGACTAGTTTGTTTAAGCTTTTCATTAAACAGACTGACTACCTGGGCATTAAGAATCACAAGTTACTAATAGGAATTTTTTTCTTTATAATATAATAAAACTATTCCTCTTAAGTGATGTGTAAGGAGACAGTATCTTAAAATAAATTCTCTTGGTTTATGAGGAAAGAAAGTTGTCAAGTAGTGATGAACCAAAGTGAAGTGTCTTAAAATTAAGTCCAACTTTTAAAAATCTCTTTACATTTTAAAGCGTAAGCAAGCATAATTTACTTACATACTATAGTATGGTTTACAGGAAAGAAGCTAATAAATTGCTTTAAAAAAGAGTGCCTGTGGCTTTTCTATGAATCTTCCCAGGTTAGCCTCTCTTTTATATTGGAAATAAACACATAATGATGCAACACTAGCCATGTTTAGGTATCACTTCATAATTCATTATTTTAAGGGATTTGTTGCACCTAATTTTAAAAACAGTCTTATGAAATTAGCAGGTCAAATGGTAGCATTCCCATTTTACAGGAAAAGAAACGGCCTAAAATCCTTCTGATTAGGTTAGAACTCTGCTTTAATTCCACATTTCTGTTATACTTTTACCACGTCTTTCCTGTCTATATTAATAATTAGTAAAGTAGAATTTATATATCTTAAAGCAACTTTATTTTGGATTATTTTATTTTGTGAAAGTGAATTATATCTACAGACTCTGTTTGCTCTAAGGCTGATGTAATGGTACTTGTACCATTATTTCGAGAAATGTCAGTCTTCCCGTACCAACGACCTCTATTCAGGCTCACATTTCTTAACAACTTTCCTTTTAGGAAAGATTTTTATCTAAATGGACACATTGAGTCACATTTTTTGTTTGTTTTTACAAATAAGTTGCTTGTATCATGGGATATTTTGCTGGAAAGCTTTCTTATGTGAAAACTTGCCAAGAGAAGTTCAAGAATCTTGAGAATTCCCCTCTTGGAGAAGCTTTACGCTCAGGACAAGCACGGCGATCTTCACCATCTGGGTAGGCCAAACTCTGATTTTTATTAAAGGTTTTTAATTTTAGCTAAAAAAAATTGTAATTGGATATTGCCATAATTGAGGGCATGAAACATTGCCTAACCTGAAGGACCATTGGAAACTTGCCATTTTCCAGCAAGTTAAAACTATTTCTGTTTTACTTGGAGTAAAATTTGTCTGCTTTTGTTTTTATTTGTTTTTGTTTTTTTAATTTTATTTATTTATTTGAGTAAACTCTACACTCAACATGGGGCTTGAACTTATGACCCCAAGATCAAGAGTCTCATGGCTTTACCAACTAAGCCAGCCAGGCACCCCTACCTTTGTTTTAAATAGAGAGTTGCATCCTATCGGGAATGCTAATCCCAGAATAAAGGATTTTAATTTGGCAAACACTTTTGATTACTATATTTTGGACTTTTCTTTTAAATTCCCAAATTTCATCAGTCCCATCTCTTAATCCTTCTGTTGTTATGTATGTACATTCTCCAAATTTTTGTTTTAATTATGTTAGTATAAATAAATGAATCCTGTCCATCTGGATAGGTAGATCAATCATGTAATTAAGTAGATTTAATAGATAAATTGTTATAAATGATAAAGTCCATGAATGCTAGTAATCCTTACGTATCTGCCTTAGCTAAATAGTGTTTATGGCCTGCTAGCTATGGAAGTAACTTCCCAATTAATGTGGGAACTGGACATACTGGACATATTTCTGATTTGAAGTACTTTTTTTCTAAGAACTTTAAACACATTAAAAATGATCTCTGAAGCTTAGGGATTAGAATATTGACTAATGCACTTTTCTTCTATATTAAGAGTGACATTTTTAAGCTGTATAAATGGGTCAGAACATATTTTTAAGGTTTTTGTGGTGGAGAGAAAGACTTCATTTTGCTATCATAAATGACCATGTTAAAATTACACGATTCCTTTAGAAAATAAGATAACTAGTTTTTATATGTTGACACACTTCTTAGGGTGTAGACAGTAACTTGTGTTTCTTATACAATATGAATTACAGGCACTATTCTCAGAAGTCAAAATATGACTCAAATGTGAGTGGTCATTCATCTTTTGTGACATCTCCAGCAGCAGACAACATAGAAAAAGACATGCTTCCTCATTATGAGCCAATTCCATTCAGTGCTTCTATGAATGAATCTACTCCCACTGGTATTACTGATCATATTGCCCAAGGTAGAAACTTCTCTTGAAATGAATTTCAACATTTTATGGTCCAACGTATGTATAAACTTTATTTGATCACCTTTTCTGCTGGATATCACCTGTATGTTCCACCACCACCCTAAACTCAGCATGTTTGTTGTGCATTTGTTTCTTCCTTCATTCTACATTTTGTGACGTCCAGTAGATGTCAGGCACTCAGCTAGGTATGGAAGAAGTGTAGATGAATAAGACGTGGTCCTTGTCCCTGAGAAATTCTTTTAGACTGTTAGAATATACAGAAATACAAGGAAAAATTACTAATGTGTCCCATTAATTGAAAATACTAACAAACTTTAGTGATCTAGCAAAGACGAAGTGCTAAATTGGACCTCAGGGAGGCTTCAAAGAAGTTATACTTGTTAGGCTGGTCTTAAAGGCTTTCAGCTTTTTTGTCTATAATGTGAGAAAAATAATAATTACCTGCCTTACAGAACTGTTGTCAAGTGAGAAAATCCATGTGAAAATGCTTTGTGAAGTTTGTGTAAATACTAGCTTTGAAGATCACAGAATGTAAGTGAAACACCATCAACTTTGGATTAAGGCCTGGATTTGAATGATTGACATTGGCTAGCTATGTGAATTTAGGCAAGTAACAAATTTGTGATTCCTTCAGTTTCTTGATCTCCCGAATGGAGATAATAATACCTCTCTTAAAGAGCTTTTGGAATCAGATGAAATAATCAGAGGTAATGCCTGGCAAGTAATGGGCTCTCAGCAGACATTCATTTCCTTCCTTCGTTCTTTCAATCTAGTTTGCGGTGAAGAGTAAAGAATTAGAAAGTACAGGTTTGCAATTCCTTAGCTAAAATCCTAAAATCCAAAAAATTCTAACAACCACAAAGCTTTATTTTTAAAAATTTTTGTTATTTATTTATTTTTCTAACATGGGGCTTGAACTCTCGACCTTGAGATCAAGAGTAACATGTTCTATGAACTGAGCCAGTCAGGCGCCCCTACAAAGCTTTTTTAGTAATTAAACTGATGATAAAATCTGACTTAATTCATTTTAGACCCTGACCTACACTGACATAAATCTATTTGTAATCTTTATCTTAAATGTGATTTTCCTGCATTTTGTTGTAGAAATATAAATGTTTGTTTATGCATTGCTGCTTCAAATCACTGAATGGATGGATAGTAAGCAATATAAGGGCCATATACTATGACATTTTTCTAAAATCTGAGAAACTGAATTTTGAAAAGTTTCTGACTAGGAAGGTTTAGATAAGGGATTGTGGATAGAACGTTCTTTGAAAACGCTTCCTTTGATGCAAATACCATAAGCCAGTAACTGTAAGGAACAAACAAGGTTAAAGGAACATTTGAGCTTTTGTTGTTTAAGCTGGGACAGATTTGGGTCCATGTTTTAAGTTAAAGGGAGAGAGGGGAAACAGTGGGAAGGGAGAAGTTGATTATAAGTCAAGGTTCCAGAGGTTGTAGAAGGGGTTCTAGGTAGGTCAGAATATAAAGTAGCCACTAAATACATGTAGCTATTAAATAAAATTAAATCAGAGTGCAAATTCAATTCCTCAGTTGCTTTGTAAGCATTTCAGTTCAGTAGCCACACGTGCTAGTGGCTGCTTTGTTGGAATGTGCAGATACAGAACATTCTGATCATTTCAGAGAATTACATTGGCCAGCATTGCTTTAGAGCAGGATGGGGTGGGGGTGGTGAGTATTAATTAACCTTTCAGAAAAGAAGAGACAGGAGAGAATGGAAGTTACAGTAATTAAAGACATTCGTAAGTGGGTGGAAGTTGTCGAGAGCCTTGACTTTTTTTTTTTCCTGAATGGTTGGAAACAAAGACCTCCCAATTAGAAAGGGAAGAAGGCTGGCAGATTAGGAGAGTGGTTAGTTATTATTTTATCTTCAGAGGCAGCTGTTCTATTTCTTACTGCATCTCTCATTTTGCCAGACTCTCAAGTCCGAATCCATTCTACTTGGATTCTAGCCGTGCATCACCTCTTCCTTTGTAATGATTTTCATCTTTCCTTCCATTTGCATTAGAAAATTCCATTCCACGTTACATAATTCCTTTTCCAAATAAAAGCAAACAGACAAAATGCCCTTTGGTATCTGCCTAAGGACTACAGCAAAGCCCATATTTCAGTATATTTTATGTCCTCCAGAACAGCCATCTCTCCATCCACTGCTCTGCTTTCTCAGCCCCTTCTCTAAATCAGGGTTGCCACTCTTCGACTTCTCTCCACAGGGGCCAGTCGTGGCCTCCTCCTCTGCTTTGCCCCAGGTGCTGTCCTTCCTTACCAGGACACTCTCCCCTTTTGTTTAAGTCCTGCCTGCCCTATTTCGTTCTGCTTTCTCTTACCAGAAATTGAGAATTATTAATCTTTCAAAGTAGAAAGCACTCCTTCGTAGCTGTAAGGAGACTTATCATAGGTAGTTTATTACAGTTAGATTTAAATCAGTGCTGTTTTATATTTTATTCCTTCCAGCTCTTTATAACCTTCCCAAAGTAGTAAATCATGCTCGCTACACAATGCAGAATATTTTCATTGGGCTTTTGTGAGTGGAAAAAATTCTCCCTAATCTTCTGATTTATGTTCCATCATTTGCCACAATTTCAGAACAAAGAAATATTTTCTTTTTGGTGAGAAAAAGTATTAGACCTGGAAGGAACTTTTAGAGATAGATAGATCATCTAGTCAAACTTGCATATTTCACAATTGAGAAAAACTAAGATTCAGAGAAGCTTAGTGATTTGCCCAAGGACATTCAGTGCTTGTCAGCTAAGTGGGAATGAGAATTGTGGGTTCCTAACTAATAATCTAGTACACAGTTTCCTTCACAATTTAAAAAATATCACTTACGGTGAAGGGAAATTAAATAACTACTCATTACCAATGAAATGTAAGTGCTTTTAAAATCCAATAAAGTTTGTAATATTTTTATTTGCATTCTTTTTTAGCAAAAATTTAGTTTTCAAGAATGGTATATAGTATTAAGACTAGTTAGAAGTTTAAAGCCTTTTTGCTTTGTATCAATGCAGTATACTTTGTAGCAAAATAAAAGGTTATGGTTGAAAACATTTAATGTATAGTTATGTTGATTTGAAAATTCTGATTATTTACTGGGATCTTCCTGTGGAGTTCTAAAATTCCACTTAGATAAAAACTTCTTTTTAAAAAATTATTTTAATTAATATGATTATGTCAATAAAATGATACACCCAATTTGTGTGTAAAATTTTGAAAGATACTATTTTTGGAGTGGTGTGTAAGACTTTTGTAAGTTAAGTAGTTGTTGACTGAATGTCATGTTGGCATTGGTTAATTTCTTTTAAAGTGTTTATATGGCTTTTCTTGCTGGTTATACATTTTGTAAACTATGTTTAATATTTGTTCCTGTCATCTAATATTAGGAGTAACCACTTCCTGATTTTTTCGTCAGTTTTTGACTCTTTAATGATATGTATTCCTACCTTGACTCTCCTTGGGAGAGAGAAAGAATAAATGCTGGTTCCCCGGCCAAAATTATCACTGCCGCTTTTTTCTGCCTTAGTATTGCATCCATTAGATCTGAGAAAAATGATCCGTGCTGTCATTAAAGTCTATATTTTATACTTCTCAGTATGTATTTTCAAGTGTTTCTGTTTAAGTATAAAGATGGTAAATTTTTTTTAATAGTTATAGTTATTTGCATATAGGCTCTGGTTATAGGAACATTTAACTATACCAAGTAAAATGTGTACTATATCAGGTTTTGTTCAATTGTCACTGGTATGCTATATTTCCTTTTAATTATATAAAAAGTGTGAATAATTTTCTAGTTTAAAAACTAACATTTTCGTGAATATGAATTTTGCTGGCATATATTATGATATCCATTCTTCTGGCCCTGGTTACTTTTTAATTTTTTTATGTGGATTTTAAATTTTAGAAATAAAAGCTTAACAGTGTACAAGAAAGTCAATTTTAGTTTTGTAATGATCTTGGGAAAAATTTGGGATGGTGGTAATAATTTGAGCCTTTATTTTACTTTATTCTGTTTTTATTGTAGGTAAGAAGCATTTCTAAAATGTAGTTGCTTTGGATTTATTCAAATCCTTTTATCGCCATTTATTAACTGTTTGTTGTTTTAGGACCTGATCCCAACCCTGAAGAAAGTCCTAAAAGAAAAAATATTACATATGAGGAATTAAGGAATAAGAACAGAGAGTCATATGAAGTAACTTTAACACATAAGACTGACCCCTCAGTCAGGCCTATGCAGGAAAGAATGCCAAAAAAAGAAGGTATGATAGTTTAGTATGAATCACTTTACTCTTTAGGATTGGAAACTACAGCATTAGTTTAAAATATTAATTATACGAATATGTGATTTAACTCCTCAAGCAATTAACAAAATAACCTTTTTTTTAAAAAAAAGAATAGCTATCAGTTAACAATTTTTCCTTTTCTGAGGTGTTCCAGAGACCATTTGTGTTAGAAAATAATGAAGTCCAGATGGTAGTATGACTTAAGACAATGAGACTAGTTTTAACACATTGTAGAAATTATAAATCCATTTGAATGTTTTCTCTTATCAGAAGTCACCTTGGGGCTTGATAATGTTTTTTAAATGATGCATCTGTTGCATAAAACCGTATCTGGTGACTTGATAATGGGCTGTAATGCCACTTTTAGCAGAAGTGGAGAATCATGATTGAGTAGTGAAATTGATTTTCTTGTATGTTTTGTGAAATTGGAATAAGAGTTATTTGCCTTACAAACCGGCTTTTAGGGCACTTCCAAAAGAGGAGTTTGAGCTTTTTTTTCCAATAGTACTTTTACTTTATAAATTTAAATATCACAGTTTGTTTTAATTCCTTTTGGAACTGCTGTACATTACCCAAAGTAAATTTTCTGGCACAGAAGTTTACCCCTAATGGAAGAAGGCATTTTGAATTGGGGTTTGTACCTGTTTCAGTGTTAGAGTTTCACGATGTCTTTCTTGAGGAAT
Source organism: Puma concolor (assembly GCF_028749965.1). Lineage (NCBI taxonomy): Eukaryota > Metazoa > Chordata > Mammalia > Carnivora > Felidae > Puma > Puma concolor. The sequence goes on along the minus strand of NC_141670.1, from coordinate 166,151,812 downwards.
TTTAGAGGGTATGTCAGTTGTTTCAAGGTTTTCTATTTACTACTGTAAAAAAGGGAAGGAAGGAAGGAAGTCCCTGGTACCTTCTTGAGAGTCCTACACCACCAAGAACGCAAAAATACATAAAAATCTTTTGTATTTTTTATTATGATTGTTCTTTTAGAACCAATTTTTAAAAATTTTTTAAATTGTTTATTATTTTTGAGAGAGAGAGCATGAGTGGGGAAGGGGCAGAGAGAGAGGGAGACACAGAATCCGAAGCAAGCTCCAGGCTCTGAGCTGTCAGCACATAGCCCGACGCGGGGCTCAAACTCACGAGCTGTGAGATCATGACCTGAGCCAAAGTTGGATGTTTAACAGACTGAGCCACCCAGGCGCCCCTTAGAACCAATTTTATTTCTAATCAGTAGCAGTTGCTTCATTTAGAATTTTGTTTTCCTAACAATGTTGGATAATATTACTGTCATGGTATTAGTGTAAAAAAAACCCAGCTTTCAAATATATTTGTAATAAATACTTGTTGATGTTTATCATTAAAGAAGCTTTAGCATAAACATTATGCATTCAAGTGACCATTACTTTGTAATATGTAAAGACTTATTGGTACTTGTTCACTAATTAATTTGAGGATTTAGACTGTAAGCTCCACGAGGGCAGGCAGTAGCATTTCTCTCATTTCTGTAATCTTTTTCTGCACAACGTAGTACCATGCCCTGATGTTTCAGATATGGAGTGTTGTGGTTGGGCCTTAGTAATAAAGGTTAACAAAATAGATCTTTGGCATTTGCTGGATTCTGACATTTGTGGTTTTGACTGAATGGTCGTGAAGTTCTGTCACATGACACTAATATGAAATAATTTTTTTCTTTGTAAAAAGAAAGCTGTGTGTGTGTGTGTGTGTGTTTGTATGCTTTATATACAGAATTTAAAAGAAAACAGTTTTGAAATAGTTTGGGTGATTTTTTTTTTTAGAATGTTCTGTTTTAGAGTCTAGACAGAAAATTTGACATTGACCGAGACATCACTGGTCAGAAAATGTCACCTAAAATATGTTTGTTGACATTCAGCTAAATCAGAAATTAAGACTGAGAAATTTCAGAAACAGAAGCTTATTATCAATCAGTTGTCAGGGCAGTGATAGCACCACATTATATATAGCTTCTAGAAGACTACCTTATACTCATGAGGATATGAAGGTTAGGGGAAAAGTCAAAATATGAGGGGGGAAAACCCTATAATATCTTCTTATAATAATGAAATAGTTTTAAACAGACTCCCCAAAAGAATCTTGGGGAAAGGGTCCCTAGTCCATACTTTGACAACGTCTCCTTTACATTGTTACGAATACTAGAACAGCTGTAATCCATCGATGAACCCTACATAGAACAGAGGCTAAAAGTAAGAGAGAGAAGACAGAGGAGCTTGTTTCAAAATGTAATTTCATGTAAGATGTAGGACCGTGGAAACTCTTTCCTTCTTGTATAGTATTACAGCTCATGGGAGAAAAGAATGAATTAACCACAACCTGAAGACTTGATCATTTCTATTACTATATTTTTTGTGAAAAACAAAATTCAAATGTTTGTTACTATATTTTATTTCCTGGTAACTTTTTGGTGTGTGCTATAATATATACCACACTTAGTATGGCAAACTTGTAAAGGCATGCATGCTTTGGACCTAAACAGACTTGTGTTCTGATTTCAGTTCTATTTGCTTTATTAGGCTTGTACCTTGGGCAAGTTACTAATCTGTTTTCTCACCCTTAAAATGGGGGCTGTGTTTACTTTATAAGGTTGTTACGAGAATCAAATATTTATGTCAAGTTCTTGATAGAGCGCACCATTATTTGTGTCTGAACTTCAGTTTGCAAAAGTCTGGCTAGCCCCTTTCTGTCATGTGCATTTATTCAAAATGAGAAGCACTTTTTAGTATAATAGCAAACTTAAATAGTATCTTTTACTTATTACGGTTTGGAATCATCAATTATTTGTGCTTTTTTCCTAGTCAAAGTAAACAAATATGGAGATACTTGGGATGAGTGAAAAATTGCATCATTGGACCTACTGAAGGAGTTTTCAATATCCAGCCTCATCTAGGTGGTCATGAATATCTGCATGCTTTGAGCTCAGCAGCAGTCTTCATAAACACATTTAAAACTAGAACCTGGGTTCTTGTGGTTTGGCTTATTAAAATGATGTTTAAAACACAGATTTTAATGTGAATGTTGTATGGCTATATTCACCTTGAGGAACTATATGAATGATGGTGTTATGCCATGGTCACATGCAGTTTGTGAAATTGTTTTAAGTTACAGGATAAGGATACTCTTCTAAAACTGTAAAGAGTCTGTAATTCTCTAGGATCAGCATATATGAAAATAAATGATAGCTGCATGTGGATTTGGGGTGGGTGGTGGGGGGGAGCAAGCATAATTTTAAGTGTTAAGCTTTACATCCAAAAAATTATTAAAAAGCCTTTCTCCGGTGTTTGCTGTATTTACTTATTAATGTGTATGGTAAATAAAATATAAAGGAACATGCATCTTCATTGATTTCATGGTGTTATTGTTTGTAATCTCTTAAAGTAAGTGGTGTTTCATGGGGATAGGAAATAAAATCATCTATTTCTGAATAATAACGATACAGTGACTGTGACTCATGACGGTAAAGAGCAGAACGCCTTAGAGTAGTGGCTGTGTTTGAAACATTTGCAAACTCCACAGGAATGAAAATTGGTATACTTCATTATTGACTTAATATTTGTTTCTGGTTCAGGTGAATGGAAAATGAAATTACGGTCTCCTCTAAATTCTGCTTTCTCATTGCAGTTCTACCAGAAACAGAATGTTCAATTAGCTATTGTAAGTCCCCAAACTCAGTGGCTTTAAAATGTCATTTATTATCTCCATTTTCTCTGTGAGTCCAGAATTCAAGAAGGTTTCCGCGGAGTGATTTGGCTGTGTCTCTCAGATGCCGCATGGCATCTCCTTTCGTCTGGGTTCAGGACCTGGTCACATCCCGTGGGTGGGTTTGTGGACGTCTCACAACATGGTGTTTTCGGGACAGACTGTGACCTCTTAAAGCTCTGATGTGAATGGTGCAGCAAGAATGTCAGCAGCTGCCTTGCCTTTTATTTCTGGTTTGGCCTCAGTCCTGTAGCATCATTTCTTCACAAGCCTTCCTATCAAAGGGCAGGAACAGAAGACTCCCACTTAGTCACATTTTTAAAAGAACAGTGGGGTGGAAGGTGTTGCAACTCTTCACCCTTTGGCCACAGCAATTGACATCCCTCTCATGCAAAATTAACTATTTTCCCAGGACCTCCAGTTCACATCCATTATAACAGCTCAGAGTCTGGGAGCGCATCTCATCAGGTCCAGTTGCGGAAGAGGCACTAAGGTGAGTGTCTGAAGTACCCTTTCTCAGGCTTCAGACCTGTGAACTGAAGAGAAGCCACCCGCCCTGTTCATCCCAAATAGCCGTTGGGTATCACATCACCACACCTACTCAGAAGGGGGAAGTGAGAGGCTCAATGCCAGTCACTTGTCCATGGCGATTCCCACAAGTCCAGCAGGCTCACGATGCCAGTTCTTTGTTAGGGCTTAGGCGTTGCCACCCAGGGGTTCACCGTAGCTCTCAGTCCTGCCTTTCCCCGGAATGTAGTTCTCATTGGCAGCAGAGTAATTTTTTCAGCCTTCCTCCCCATAGAAATCCAGCATTCCAAGACCTCTACTATCCCTGTCCAAACTGATAACAGTTTTTTAAATCTGTGCAGTTCTGAAGTATCCATTTATGATCCATTCCATTACACAAAAGCCATAAGTCTGTTGGGAGACGGTCCTTTTTCTATGCTGGGTGGCTCCCTGCAATCAGAAACCTTGGACAGGGTCTACAGGTTACGCCTATAAGACTTCTAAAGGGCCATTTGTGTGTCTGAAATGTTCTATGAAGCACTGTCATGTGTTGTTGAACAAAACCTTTTGTCCCACTCTGGATTTGGTCTTTGCCTGGAAGCCATTTCTCAGTATGAGAAACTTGTAGGCTTAAGAGACTTAATGAACCTTTATATTTTCTACAAATCACATTTGGAAGTGGAATATATTCTTTATTATTATTATTTTTTAATGTTTATAAACAGGGCGAGAGAGGGGGAGACACAGAATCCAAAGCAGGCTCCAGGCTCCGAGTTGTCGGTACGGAGCCCAAAGCATGGCTCAAACTCAGGAACTACGAGATCATGACCTGAGCCCAAGGTGGACACTTAACCGACTGAACCACCCAGGCGCCCATGGAGTAAATTGTTCTTTATATTAATTACATCTCTTCTCTCATTTTAGACAGCTAGAAGAAGCCAAGTGTCACCCTCAACATTGCCCAGAAATCTCAGCTAGATCAAGTTTTAGGTACATTTTCAATTTTCCGCGTCGCCACGGGTAAGAGTTTTGCTAAACTCTGTGACTCATACTCAAAATCTCTTCCAGCTTCGAATAATGTTTCCCTCTCCTGTGATCCTTGACAGTCACCTTGAGAGCTCTTTAGGCTTCTGTGAGGACCCTCATCCAGCTTTTTAGTTTTCACTAACCATGTCCCCAAAGTCTTGTCAGTACATGATCTGCCTCATTTTAGGTTTGTGTTATGGCAGCACCCCACTTACAGCTACCAAGTTTCTGTATTAGAGTTTGATAGAAAAGCCGAATTGCTCTGATACAGAGTAAGGGGGTTATTATAACGACTGGGTCTTTGGCAATTGTGGAGCTGGAGATCAGTGTACAGGCTTGTGCCTCTCCATCTAGTGTCGGGCCTGTCCTTAAGACAGAGATGCAAGTAGAGGGGTACCTGGGTGGCTCAGTCGGTTGAGCGTCCAACTTCGGCTCAGGTCACGATCTCACAGTCCGTGAGTTCGAGCCCCGCGTCAGGCTCTGTGCTGACAGCTCGGAGCCTGGAGCCTGCTTCGGATTCTGTGTCTCAATCTCTCTCTGTCCCTCCCCCGCTCATGTGCTGTCAAAAATAAACATTAAAAAAAAATTAAAAAGAAAAAAAAGACGCAAATAGAAACACACAGGGCTTGTAAGGCTTAAGTCTGGAACTGGCACACCTTCATTTCTGCCCCACATTCTGCCTAAAGCAAGTCATGTGGACAAAACCTAAGGTCAAGAGCTAGCTACTGTGCCCCACTCACAGTGGGAAGAAATGCAAAATTCCATGTCCGAAGGCAAGGATGTAAGGAGAGGTGAAGAATTAGGCTGGTAATACAATCTACGAGGGCAGCAAAGGTAACTGTTGCTGCCCCGAATTCCAGTGGGCCTTTCATTTGTATCTGTCTCATACAGACACTACCCCACATTGTATTACAGCTGTTTATTTACATATCTTTTCTCTACTTCTTGTGTATGAAAATACCCCCCTTTCTTCTGGCACATTGCCTTGCATATTGTAGGTACTGAAAAATTATTGTCGAATTAATGAAGGAAGCCACTTCTGGGCTTCCAAATCATCAGGCCTGTGGTAACAGCCCTGATTTTCAAAACCAGGGAGGTATTAAGGGAAGTTCCTTTTTGATATTTGTTTCCCCACCGTTATTAATTCCTCTCTCCCACCCTTCCCCTTTTGTCACCTTCCCTTCCTAGCCTCATTCCTGTCCCACCATATCTAGAGATGTCTCTTCTCTCTAATAAACCAAACTACTCTTCAAGGTTGTAATACATTCTTCAAGACGATCATTCAGCCAACAAAGATTGAGCACTTACATGAACACTATACATTAAGAAACCAAAGGGGTTAACTGAATATTTTCCAGGGCAGCTGACACAACACTCACCTGTTGAATTACAAATTTGAAACTCAAAAGGACGGATAATAGCATCATGAAATCAAAAAGAACCAAAGATATCATGCGTTAGACTGGAGTTCAGAATGACCAGCTGCCTAAGCATAAAATGGGGAGACTTGACTTAAAGGTAGGTCATGTGAAAAGCTTAGCACAGGCCAAAAAAGTGTGACACGTACTTTTGGACTCCAATTAAAAGTCGTGGTAGTTGTAATAGCTAACATCCCTTGGTGGTTATTCTGAGCCATGCATTATTTATTGGAAGCATTTTGTAAGTATTAACTCATTTAAGGGGTATGTGCCTGGTTCGGTGGTTAGAGGATGCCACTCTTGATCTTGGGGTCGTGAGTTCGAGCCCCACATTGGGCATAGAGAGTACTTGAAAAAAATAGTAAGTAGTAGCTCGTTTAATCCTCATGAACAACCTGTCAGGACAGTCTAAAATGTTTCCATTTACAGATGAGAAATGGAGGCACAGAGCTGACTCAGTCAGCGGCAGAGCCTGGATATGAGCACAGAGCGTCATGCAGGGTCACTCTTGTCAGTGCACGTGCCTGAAACGAAAAGCTCCATGATTGTGGTCTTTTCTGAACCGGTCAATCCATGTCTGGGGTCTTGGTGTAAGAAAGGACAACACATACCAAAGGTGTCCCAAGACCAGGATGTGACAGGGCTGGAAACCCACTCCAGTGGTTGAAGAAACTGAGAGGAACATGTGTTCCAGTGTTTAAAGGCCACTCTGGGAAAGAAGAATAAGAATCCTATTTTGTAGCCACAGAGAAATTACAGGTGTAGGCTGACAAACATAAATGAAGTCCTTATATCTGACCAAGAACTTGGGTTGGGGCTGGAGACTCAGACATCAGTAAAAGAAGACATACTTCTCATCCTGGAAGAGCTTCCAGTCTAGGGGGGAGGGAGGCGAACCTGGGCTCCCATAAGACCTTTCTGAACACTTTTGCACAGCTGGGCGGTGTAAAGCGTAGCACCGTAGATCAGCAGGTGTCCTTCCCCAAGAAGTACATATGTGCGTCCTGGAATCTCACCTGCCCAGAGAGTGGAGGGGATTCTCACAGCGGTGGGTGGTTGGACTGGATTTCACGCCGCAAACTAGCAATAATAGAAACTCCTGGGGTGCCTGGGTGGCTCAGTCGGTTAAGCGTCTGACTTCGACTCACGTCATGAACTCACATTTTGTGAGTTCGAGCCCTGCATCAGGCTCTGTGCTGACAGCCCGGAGCCTGGAACCTGCTTCAGATTCTCTGGGTCCCTCTCTCTCTGCCCCTCCCCTACTCTCACTCTGTCTCTCTCTCTCTCTCAAGAATAAAGATTTAAAAAAAATTTTTTTTAATGTTTTATTTATTCTTGAGAGAGAGACAGAGCAAGAGCAGGGGAGGAGCAGAGCGAGAGAGGGACACAGAATTCGAAGCAGGCTCCAGGCTCTGAGCCAGCAGCACAGAGCCCGATGCGGGGCTCAAACTCACAGACCATGAGATCATGACCTGAGCTGAAGTCAGACGCTCAACCGGCTGAGCCACCCAGGCACCCCCCAAAAAAATTTTTTTTTTAATTTTTTTTTTCAACGTTTATTTATTTTTGGGACAGAGAGAGACAGAGCATGAACGGGGGAGGGGCAGAGAGAGAGGGAGACACACAATCGGAAACAGGCTCCAGGCTCTGAGCCATCAGCCCAGAGCCTGACGCGGGGCTCGAACTCACGCACCGCGAGATGGTGACCTGGCTGAAGTCAGGCGCTTAACCGACTGCGCCACCCAGGCGCCCCACCCCAAAAAATTTTTAAAAAAAGAATACCAACTCCAGAAAGACATAGAATTCTGTCAGTTGTGTTCACTGTTGCATTTCCAGGATCTAGGACTGTGCCTAGGCACAGACTGGGTGCTCAGTAATTGAATATATGAAAGAATGAACATATAAAAACCAGAATCCTCACATAAAAACCTGTGTTATTTGTTTTGAAAAGCTGGAAGATCTGGCAACAGTGGGCCCACATATTTGTGTGTGTTGTGGAAGAAGACTGGGTTTAACATGCCACTACACTAGTTCAGCTTCACTCGATTATCTGGTCCTGGACTTTGCTGCCTCTGGGTTAATCACGGACATCTCTGCAAACTTTTGTTTTGTCTTTTGAGAGAGTGAGTGAGAGAGAGAGAGGGAGCAGGGAAGGGGTTGAGGGAGAGGGACAGAGAATCTTGATGCAGGGCTCGATCTCATGACCATGAGATCATGATCTGAGCCGAAATCAAGAGTCAGGCGCTCAACCCACTGAGTCACGCAGGTGCCCCTGTTCAAACCTCAAATGTCTATGAAATCAAATTCTATAGTTGAGCTCTAACATGGAAAAGTTTTGTTGATTACCAGATTGCATTAGTTGAACATCAAGAAAATGATCTGTATGACCTTTTCATTGCTTAATCAAGTCATTCAAGATAACTTATTACTTTCATGACATTAACAGACAATAGATAAGTCATTTATTCTGACAGCAAGGGAAGAGAATATCTTTGCTTAAGTGAGACATATTTTTTTAATGTTTATTTTTGAGAGAGAGAGAGAGTGTGTGTGCATGTGCATGCACACGCTCACATGAACAGGTGAGGGGCAGAGAGTGACAGTGAGAGAGAGAGAAGATCCAAGGTGGGCTCAGCACTGACAGCAGAGAGCAGATGCAGGGCTCAAACTCATGAACCGTGAGGTCATTACCTGAGCCAAAGTCAGATGCTTAACTGACTGAGCCCCTTAAGTGAGAATTTTTAAAATATATAAGCATTATATACAGTACCTCTTTTTTGTGTGTGTTTTTTTGTTTTTTTTTTTTATGGGACAGACAGAGACAGAGCATGAATGGGGGAGGGGCAGAGAGAGAGGGAGACACAATCGGAAACAGGCTCCAGGCTCCGAGCCATCAGCCCAGAGCCTGACGCGGGGCTCGAACTCACGGACCGCGAGATCGTGACCTGGCTGAAGTCAGACGCTTAACCGACTGCACCACCCAGGCGCCCCTTTTTTGTCTGTTTTTATCATGAAGGCAATGCTCTCATAAGCTTATGACTAGCTTGGTGACGAGTGTTGGTAATATCTAAATGCTGCAAGACAAATGCTACTCTTTTGACACATCTTCCTGCAAGAAACATTCTCCCCACGATACATGCTTCCTAATATACGCAATAGAGAAAGCAGCAAAATATTTGAGATTTCTTGGATGACCTTCCAGTTTTCTCTTTATTGATTTCCTTTCACCCCGTGAAAGGAAAGATCACTGTGATGAACTGTTTCAATGAATACCTTACCTGCTTAGGAAAAGCAGAGAGCCCAAACAATAAATCCAATTTGACTCAGGAGAAAATATGAAGACGTCAGCTATAAAAACAATGGGCCTTTTCAACAATAATAGATTCATCTTTTCCCAGTACCCCAAGACTGATTTCAACACTGACTTGCTGTGCTTGGCAATCTGAAGATGTTCTGATCCCTGGGAAATCATTTTCTGGTTTGTAGGAAATAAATATGCCTAATTCTGAATTGTTGCCAATCACCCAGAGAACAGAGTCCCCACTAGTTCGTTGCCAGAGTCAGGAGTTCAACTGCATCCACGAAGCTAGGATTGTTGGCTTCTGATTTACAGAAATAGAACTTTATCAACTGAAAGACCAGGATATGTACTATGAAGGAGATGAAGTCAAAACCACACCATTTCAGGTACGCCTGGATGGTTCAGTCGGGTAAGCGTCCAGGTGTTGATTTCAGCTCAGGTCATGATCTCAAGCTTCGTGAGATCAAGTCCCACGTCAGCCTCTGTGCTAACAGATTCTCTGTCTCTCTCACTCTCTCTGCCCCTCCTCTAACACTTGTACTCTGTCTCTCTCTCAAAAATAAATGAACTTAAAAAAAAAACAAAACCCTCCATGTCATACACTTAAGGTTCATGTAAAAAGAAAATTTCCCAAATATTTTTGATATTTAAAATGATATTTCAGATCAATTATTAACTTCTGATGAGATTTTCCTTTTTATACATGGTTTCAAGATGTATTAATACAAACAGCTACACGTACGCACAAGCGTGCACACACACACACACAAACCAGTGAATAAATGGCGACACATACATAAAGCATTTTCCTGAGAAAATGCGAAGATGCAAATTAAATGTTTATGAAGGTCTCAGACAACCTGCCATAAAATGCAAGGTCTCCAGTGGAAGAGGTTAGCTGGCTGGTTGGTTGGTTGGTTGGTTTTTTCATGCAGAAAACCTGGTAGGAGAATAGGAATCCAACTCCTGGGGTTGGATTGGCTGCTTCTGAGCTCCTTATAGCCCCAAAAGTTTATCATTCCGTGAATTAATTCTTCAAGTGATTGTTCCCATAAACAAATTGTTCCTTGGGAGAAGGAGGGGCAGTTTGGAAACTCAAGTTTAAGAACCCAGTTCTTTAGTGCTGACCATGAGCATGCTAAACAAGTAACCTAAAGATGATGGGTTCTTCCAAAACTTCACCACACCAATGAGGCACAAAGTCATCTATGTCACTGAAAGGGCAGTGGATTCAAATTCTGACTCTTTCAAGGGAAATATTTTTTTATCAACTTAAACATCTTGGTTCCTATATTTTAGAAAGCACTTCTCAAACCTAGAAGACACAGTCTTTCTTGTCCCGTGTTTCTACCTCTATACACATCGGTTTTCTTTGGGGCATGGCTTCCCAAGTTCCTGAATATTCACTCCCATCCTGTATCCGCGATCTTAAAACCCTGGACAAAAGCAGAGTGAAAGAATGGATGGCCCAAATCAGCGAAGACTTGAAGCGCTTTTACTCAGCTGTAAGCAAGTTAAGGAATGCAATGTAATTTCTTTTTTGGTGTGTGAATGCCCCCGACAAGTTCTCAAATCGCAGACAAACATATACTGCTCACTTCAATTGAGAATCTTCCCCAGAAAGCATGTCAAAAAGAGAGAAGCACAATGTTTCTGTTCCACTATACATATGTTATTTTAAAGTACACTTGAAATTCTAAATGTGTACAAATTCAGAGAGAGGTTTAAGGAACTTCCAAAGCCATAGAGACAAGTTTAAGAAGCTGAAGGCTGAGAGCTTCCCTTCTCGTGTAATCCGTGCTTGATTTTGCACTCCTCACAGGTAAGCAGGCAGTGCCTAGAATGGAAGCAAAAACAGAAGTCTGTGCTTTGTCACTGGTTGGTCTATCTAGTCTTAACACAGCGTGACTGAGAGGCGTCTTCTATGTGGAAGTTCACTAGCCTAATTTTTTTTTTTTTAATTTATTTTGAGAGAGAGAGAGTGTGCGTGCAAAAGTGGGGCAGAGAGGGAGAATCTTAAGCAGGTTCCATGCTCAGCATGGAGCCTGACATGGGACTCGATCCTATGACCCTGGGATCATGACCTGAGCCAAAAGAGAGTTGGATGCTTAACTGACTGAGGCACCCAGGTGCCCCTCACAAGTTCTAATATTTAAAGGAAAAACAGGAGTTGTCTCTTGGTTTGAGACCACCCCCCAGAATCTCATCCCCCCACAAAGGTCAATAATGATCTTCACATCTGATGTTGTTTTCACAGGTTTCATGCTGCCTTTCAAATAGAACCCACTGTGACAAGTCAAGGTCTTGAAAGAAATGTGTTCCTAACACCAAACCTATCAATACTATCATAGAAATAAGTACTATTTACGGGGCCCTCACTGTTATAAATAATCACTCCTATTCCTTGTAACATGCCACGAAAACAATTCTGATCACCACTTTCTACAGAGGAGGAAACTGAAAATCAGAGAGGGTAAGACACTTGTCCAAGGTTACACAGCTTTGTAAGCAGTAGAACTGGTTTTCACCTGGGTACTCTAACCACCGGGGTAATGTCCTTAACTCCAGAGTCTCATGGCTGACACCTCTGAATGAGAATCGCAATACACGCCAACCTAGAAGGGTTCTGAGAAGTCCTGCTGTAAAGAAACCTGTTCAAATCCGGTGTGACCCCGTGATCGTAGAAGCCATGTCTGCTGATGAAGGTATTCATTAGAGACCTGCACGATGTCTCAAACACAGTAAGTGCTCAATGTTGAGCAAATGAAACAGGTAATTATTATTGAATAGCAACAGCTCAAAAATTGAGAGTTAAAGAGGTTTTTTTCAATATAGAGATATGTTAAAAATTGTCTAATATTGTAAAGTGGTGAAAAGGCCTTATTTAACTTTTTATAATTATCTTCATTACAATCTCTCAGTCAAAGGGGTGTCTGGGTGGCTCAGTCGGTTGAACATCTGACTCTTGATTTTGACTCAGGTCATGATCTCATGGTTGTTGAGTTTGAGCCCCACAGTCGTGGGATCAAGCCCCGCGTTGGATTCCATGCTAAGCATGGAGCCCGCTTGAGATTCTCTCTTTCTCTCTCTCTGCCCCTCTCCACTGCTTGTGCGCACGCGTGCTTGCTCTCTGTCTTTTATTTTCTCCAATAAAAATAATAAATAAATGAATAAATAAAAACAGTCCCTCAGCCAAAAAGATTACAAACCTGTTGCAATGACATGGATGGATCTAGAGAGTATTATGCTAAGTGAAATAAGTCAGAAAGACAAATGCCATATGATTTCATTCATATGTGGAATTTTAGAAACAAAACAAGTGAGCAAAGGGGAACAGAGAGAGAGAGAGGGAGAGAGAGACAAATTAAAAAACAGACTCTTAACTATAGAGAACAGTCTGATGGTTACCAGGGGGGAGCTGGGTGGGGGGGCTGGGGGAAGCAGGTAAAGGGGATTAAGAGTACACTTGACATGATGAGCACTGGCTAATACATGGAGCTGTTGAATCACTGTATTGTACCCCTGAAACTAATAGAACACTGTGCATTAATTACTCTGGAATTAAAATTTAAGAACTTAATAAAAATTTTTAAACAGTTACAAACCTGTTATGCCCTGGACCAAAACCAGCCCCACGGAGCTGATCTTCGACGGAATGGAATTTACTCTGGCACACTCGTATGTATGATGCCTTTCCAAGGGCAAATCCCAAGATACCCGCAACTGTAAAAGCAGGTGAGGAAAGATAATTGAAAAGCTCAGCATCGCCTCTATTAATTATCTTCTAGAACTTTCTACATTAACAGTAGTAATTCTTACATAAAAAGTACTGTGACAAATCAACGAACAAAACCTCTGAGAATGAGTCTCCCTATTAAAGAGCAGGATTGGGAAATGGAGGCTTTCTGAGCTCCTCAGTTTTGAGCTGGTGGTGGAAGGGCCAGGATAGAGCCAGCAAAGGTGCTGTCTCCGAGGCAGGCAGCCAGTGGGAGGCCCAGGTGGCAAACAAATGCCTGAGGCCCCAGGGCAGGGAGGGGTGGGCTTTGGGCGGTGGCCGTAGGTGGCTTCCAAATCATGGGGCACGAAAGGCCCTTAATTCTCTTGATGGGTTACAGTAGGGGCAGCGGCACTCCATCTTGCCTGCAGGGAAGAGAGCTCATGAGGCAGGGGGAATCTCCTATGGGAGAAATGTCCAACCTGCTCTTCTTGCTGGGAATGAGGTTTCAGACCCTGAACTGGAACGCGTCCTCTTTGTACATAACGGGTCTGTGTATGAGTGGAAGAAGATGAAACCCCAAGTTTGTGGGAAATGTATTACTAGAAAGTCTCTGATTTTTAAAAATTATTCATTTGGTAGGTCCATTATAGAAAATATCCTGGGGGTGCCTGGGTGGCTCAGTCATGATCTCGCGGTTTGCGAGTTTGACAGCCCAGAGCCTGGAGCCCGCTTCGGATTCTGTGTCTCCCTCTCTCTCTGCTCCTCCCCCACTCATGCTCTGTTTCTCTCTCTCAAAAATAAATAAACATTAAAAAATAAAAAAAAAAAAATATTTAGAAAAAACCCAGCTAACTAGACAAAAGAAGAGAATGACAGGCCCTAATGGCTCTATCATCCAGAGGCTCTGCTTGGTCTCCTCTTGTATGTTGTGCCCATGCCTCTGAGTCCAGGTTTTAACGAGGCCTAAGGTTTAATGAGGCTCAGTCTTATATCAGAAAGTGTTGGGGCGCCTGGGTGGCGCAGTCGGTTAAGCGTCCGACTTCAGCCAGGTCACGATCTCGCGGTCCGTGAGTTCGAGCCCCGCGTCAGGCTCTGGGCTGATGGCTCAGAGCCTGGAGCCTGTTTCCGATTCTGTGTCTCCCTCTCTCTCTGCCCCTCCCCCGTTCATGCTCTGTCTCTCTCTGTCCCAAAAATAAATAAACGTTGAAAAAAAATTAAAAAAAAAAAAAAGAAAGTGTTGAATGAACTAAGAACTTCAAAGCGACAAAAAAACAGACTGATTTTTCAGAGAGTCAACGCAGGCAGTTTGTTAACCTGACATTCATATCTCCAGTTGCTATAAACATCTTGTTTTTAAAAAAAAAATGAATCTTTTTAGGGTTTGTTTTTTTAACTTCTATAACTTACGTGCAACTTTGGGCAATGATCCAAATCTTGGATTAGATGCTAAATAACCTAAGAAGTAATATATAAATACATTATTATTACATTTTATACCTTATTTAAATTTATAAAATGTAAATAAACCTTTAAAGTAAATCTTGATATACACAGATTCTTAAAGAGATGATTTTTTAAAAGTTATAAGTCAATTCTTAATTGAACTTAACTCTCAATCATTTTTAGCAAGTAGCAAAGTATTAGTAGCTTTAATGTACAGAAAAAGAACATGAAACAGACCATTTAAGACTAATTTAAATATATTAAGGGGGGGCGCCTGGCTGGCACAATCCGTAGAGAATGCAACTCTAGATCTTGGCATTCTACATTCAACCCCCACATGGGGTGTAGAGATTACTTAAAAAATAAAATTTAAAAAAATTGGTATCAACGCAAAGAGGGGGCTAACAATCTAGTTCCAAGCAATTAGGCATAGTCCCCTCCCCTTTTTAAGTAACTCAACACGAAGTCTCAGTTTAGAGATTCACAGTATATATATCATAATTTTAAAATGAAAACAATAAAACCTATGGAAGGCAGAGTAATGGTCTCCTAAAGATGTCCACATCCCAATCCCTGGAAACTATGAAGAAAATGGGATTAAGGCTGCTAATCAAGTAATTTTAAAATAGGAAGATTATCCTGGATTATCTGGGTGGACCCAATGTAATCAAGATGCAATCATCTTGAGGGCCACCTGGGTGGCTCAGTCAGTTAAGTGCTGACTTTGGCTCAGGTCATGATCTCGTGGTTTGTGAGTTCGAGCCCCGCATTGGGTTCTGTGCTGACAGCTCAGAGCCTGGGGCCTGCTTCAGATTCTGTCTCCCTCTTTCCCTGCCCCTCCCCCCCTTATGCTCTGTCTCTCAAAAATGAAATAAACATTAAAAACATAAAAAAAAAAAAAAGATGTAATCATCTTGAATATGGAAGAGAGATTCAGAAACATATCATGGCAGTATGAGAAGATCTTGCCTCAGTGTTGCTGGCTTCACAGACAGAGGAAGGGGCCATAAGCCAGAGAATATGGGTGGTCTCTAGAAGCTGGAAAGGGAAAGGAAGCCCCATACCCCCCCTCACCCCCCCCCCCAAGGAATGCAGCATTGCCAACACTTTGATTTCAGCCCAGTGAAACCCATTTTGGACTTCTGACCTCTGAAACCCCGAGATAAGCAATTTGTATTGTTTTAAGCCACCATATTTGTGGTAATTTATTATAGCAACCATGGAAAATTAATATACAAACCTGGAAAGGTATATCTGTACACATGCAGAAAACTGTAGATTTTAAGCAGTTTAATATTTATAAAACATAACCCCTATAGATGTTGTGGCCATATTTTTTTGTTGTCAGAAGTGGTCTGATGAAGGCTTGTTACTGATTGATGAATATATTTCTATAAAAAGGCTACCTTGAAGTTATAAAAATGAAATTATATTTAACAAATCACTTTTAAAGACAAGAATAATATTGAGTGAAATGGGATTCTCCTGGATATGTGACATATGTGGTCTCTGACACCCCAAAAGGAACTAGAACATTTTAACATTTTCCCTCATGTTTGCTGGGTACAAATAGTCTTTTAAAAATCCTGGTAATTGGGGCACCTGAGTGGCTCAGTCAGTTAAGCGTCCCACTTGATCTCAGCTCAGGTCTTGATCTCAGGCTTATGAGTTCAAGCCCGCATTGCACTCTGTGCTGCGCATGGAGCCTACTTTAAAAAAAAAAAAAAAAAAAAAAAAAAAAATCCTGGTAATCAGCAGTGTTTAGTATAGTGGTCTTCAACAAGGCCAGGTACCTTCTTGTTATCTGGGGACCAAGCAATGTCTATGGAGGCTCTGGTGAGATGGAGACAGAAGAAAGAAGAGAGCGAGAAAGGGAGAACAGACAGGAAAAGTGGAAACCTCTAAGAGGCAGGAAGAGGTTATGTGGGGAGGTGCTGGGCGGCTGCTAGTTCTCTCGATCTGTTGCTCAGATTAGACAGGGTCCCTTCCTTAGGCAGATGTAGCCTCTTGCATGCAGCCTCTTGCCATGAGGAATGGCGTGATGGACAGAGTTCGGGTGGATTTCAGTGTGACTTACCTCCTTGGAGCACAGCTGGGCGGGAAACAACCTGTCTAACCATACCTGGAGCCCCTGGGAGACACAGGGACTCTGGCACAGAGAAAGCCGCTGCCTCAGTATCCTGTGGCTGCTGTAACAACTCACCACAAACTCAGTGGTTTAAAGCAACACAAATTTGTTACCTTATAGTTCTGGAGCTCAGAGGCTCAAAATGGGTCTCACTGGGTGACAGACCATTTGGGCAGCTACACCAAAATATGGCAGACTGGGTGGCTTAGCAACAAAAGAAATTTATTTCTCACAGTTCTGGAGGCTGAAGTCCAAGATCAGGTGCCAGCATGGTTGGGTGAGGGCCCTCTTCGGGACTGCAGACTTCCTGTTGCATCATTATGTGATGAAAGGGGCCCGGGGAGCTCTGGGATCTCTTTTACAAGGGCACTAATCCCTTCATGATGGCTCCACCCCTGCCCAAGGCCCCCTTCCTAATACCATCACACTGGGCCTTAGGAGTTCAACAAGTGAATTTGGGGTGACACAAATATTCAGACCACAGCACTGGGCTAAAATCAAGATAGTAGTAGGGCCGCATTCCTTTCTGGAAGTTCTAGAGTTTCTCTCGTTTCCAGCTTCCAGAGGCCAGCCACATCCCAGACTCCTGGGCCCCTCCTCCGTCTTCATAGCCAACAGTGTGGAACTGAGCCTTTCTGGTGCTGCCATCCCCCTGGTTCCGTCTTCTCATCCACCCTTGCATTTTTAATGACCCTTGATTACACTGGGCCCATCTAGATAATGCAGAAAAATCTATTTAAAAAAAATTTTTTTAATGTTTATTTTTGAGAGAGAGAGAGGGAGACACAGAATATGAAGCAGGCTCCAGGTCTGAGCTGTCAGCACAGAGTCCGACGCGGGGCTCAAACCAACAAACTGCGAGATCATGACCTGAGCCGAAGTCGGATACTTAACGGACTGAGCCACCCAGGCGCCCCAATAATCTCTCTATTTTAAGGTCAGCTGATGAACAGCTTTAATTCGTCTGCAACTTTAATTTCCCTTTGCCACGCAACTTAATATAGCCACTCCTTCTGGAGATTAGGACATCTTCAGGAGAGGGGGTGCTTAGGCTGAAAATAAGCAAAAACCTGCATACATAAATCTTCCACCAAAAAACAAATGCCAAGTGCCAAAAAGCTACCAGGAGCATCACTGAAACCTGGGCTCTCAAGTCGAACAATAACTGATTCTGAATCTTACCGTGGTGGACTAGTCCTTGGGTGGCGAGCATGCTCACAAGAGAAAAAGGCAGAGCTGCAAAAGAAAGATGTGGTTCAATATCGCTAGTTTAAAACTTGGCACCTCACCCAGAAGTCAGGGGAAATTAGCCTGTGTTTTCTTCTCTTATCTACCTTGGCAACGAGGTGTTAGTCATTTGTTATTTTACTTATTCAACAAGTATTTATTAAGCACCGCATGAAGAATTTTCTTGAGATCTGTCCCAGTCACTCAGCCGGGAGGCACAGCATTACCATGACAAAACCTAGCCCCGTGCCACTCCAGCTCTGACACCCGCCTTTAGGGACCGCCCACCATGCACCAGATGCTGAGCGCCAGAGATGACAAAGGTATCTTAGTGAGAGTGCACACTTAGCCGTTGAATCTGGGAGTCGCCTTTAGCTGTCTTTTGAAAATTTCAATCCTACAGAAAAGTTAAAAAACAATACACTAAACTCCGGCATACCTGATCTAGGACCGTTCCCAGCTTTTGTCTCAGAGGATATTTTGGATATGTCACAATTTGGATATGTCTGTGTTCTGAAGATTATGAGATTATCACATTCATGTTAAACATGGGCGGTGCTGAGCTATGATTTTTAAAACAGGCAAGTTAGTTTGGCAAAGGCAGTATCTAGTTCTATCAAAATGCAACACTTCTTCCAAGAGCAGAGAGCACTGATCAACATCCAGCTCCTCCCAGCAAGAGAAAAATCAAATAGCAACCAATGTTTCCACTCATATCTACCTGATGGGAGACAAATGGGTCATACTGAAATGTTAATCTACTAGTGCTTACTTAAATTACTTATTCATAGGTTGTAAAAAAAAAAAAAAAAAACAAATGTGAATTTCTAGGAGTACGATCAAGAATCATAAAATATAATAAATATCAAGTTCTAAAGTATTGCTTCCAATTCCAAAACAATTGATATTGAACTTGAATGATTTGAGAAATGAAAAAATGTGTATTTCAAAGTATAAATCATCCCAATGCTGCAAAACACTGGGACTAAATCTATGGGCTCTATTATGACATTTTCAAATGACAAATCATGAATTTTTTAAATTGGAAGAGACCTTAACACGCAGCATGAATTCACACCCTCGCCTTATATAAGACAGGCCCAGCAAGAGGAAGTAAGTGAATCAGCAGAAAAGGTTATTTCAGAGACATTGTAAGAGAATTATTATTAACGGAATGTTGCCACTTTTTACTCGTATCACAAACATTTTAATGTTTATTTATTTATTTATTCTTATTCCACAAATATTTAATAGGCAATTTCTATATGTGTAGCGCTGTGCTTGGCTCTGGGATGAAGCAATGAACCTGATATTATTTCCAAACTCAATGAAAGTTTAGTGAAATGTAGGAGGGTCAAATCTTTCCAGAAATTCTAAATAACACTCTTGGCACACGTCCTTGGTCACACGGAGGAAAGTGTGTATCACTTCTTGCTAAGTGAGGGAAGGTGTTCCTACATCAGGTATGACCTCTGCACTTAAAAGGGCTTCAATATGGATTTAGAATCGAAACAGCCACTGATATGTAAAGTTCTTCAGGGAATTATGCAGTCTCTGCTCAAAAGGGATTCGTTACCATAATTTTACTGTGATATTTGGGCAGTTTATTGCAGCAAATATGGTGTTAGCAAAGATTAAGAGGGGTTCAATTACCTCTCTTCCAGAAGCTTTCTTCTTGACACTCTCGGATAATCTTTGAAATCTCTCCTCTGTGGATGTGCAGTTTTGATTTTGGACAAAATAATAGACTCTGCAAGGAAAGTTATGTGGTGAGTTGACTGAAATCATTAGAAAAGCATCTGCTGTTTTCTCTAGAGGAGGGCAGGGAGGTCTCTTCACTCAGGTCACACAGCGTGTGTCCTGTGTGGCTGCCAGCAGAGTAATGACCAGTCTCAGCCAGTGCCTTCCAACTGGGAACGCTGGGTGGGTTTAGGCAAGGAAAGCATCCCAGCTGCAGAAGCAGAGTGACTCATGGACTCGCGAGTATGGAGCAGATATCTGGTCACAATGAATCACTGTCGAGGCCACATTTTCTTTCTTACCCCCAGCTTCCGTCCATGTGGCTCATCCTGCCCGCAATGCTCCTCACTCCCTTTGCCTGCCTGGTTTCCTTGAGACCCAGTTGCCTCCTGGGTGAAGAAGAGATTTCCCCCAAAGCACGTTTCCATCTCTGGGATCCCATTCAGGGCAGTGTACTACAAGTTAGCTATTTATAGATCTGCATTCCAATTCATCTGTTTATACTTCTGTATGCATTTTTAGGCTAAGAACTCGCCAACAAACGACTTTTTGTCATCATACTCTATCTTAACAGGTTTCTTTTTTACACATTCATAAGTGGTCTGCACGTAATTTCTGATGGGATGACCAACATGGTTTAAATGATCACTTTTACTAGATCTATTCTTTTTATTGTGTTGATATGCTATAATCTGGACTAACTCCCATCATATACCACCCTTCCCCTTTTGTGGGTATATATTACTCACTCACTCTTACTTCCATTCTCTATTCTCATATTCTCCTCTATCACTGCCATTCTGGGGGCTTAATGCCGATCATTTGTTGGTATGCATTGCTGCAAAATGTTCACTGTTATGGGTGCATGCATTTTTTTTATGCAAATGGAAGTTTTGTATATTTAATTGTACTTTAAATGTTAAAAAATATTTTTAATGTTTATTATTTATTTTTGAGAGATACAGAGGGTGTGCAGGGGAGGGGCAGAGAGAGAGAGGGAGACACAGAATCTGAAGCAGGCTCCAGGCTCTGAGCTGTCAGCACAGAGCCCGATGCAGGGCTTGAACCCATGAACCGTGGATCGTGACCTGAGCCAAAGTTGGAAGCTTAACCGACTGAGCCACCCAAGCGCCCCTTAAATGTTTTCAACTCAGCTCTATGCTTTTAAGATCCATCCATGTTGCTTACATATCTAGTTCACTGTTCCAACTGCTGGCTAATTCTCCAGGATGCTTCCTGGAGGATGTTTCCTCACCAGGGCATGTCTCCTTACAGTCCCCTGTGAGAATATTTCTCAGATATACCCCTAGAAGTAAAATACAGGGCATGCGTATTCCCGATTTGACAAAGTCTCGCTAGAGTTCTCTCCCTAATGGCTGCATCGTACTTACCCACACCAGCAGTCTTGAATATTCCTCTATGCCTACAGACCCCACCTAGGGGCCAGTGAAGCTGGACTCTAAGCAGGTTAAAGAACAAAAGCTTGGAATATTTGGCATTATCCAGTTTTCTAAATGTTGACAGTCCAATAGGTATAAATGTTAATATTTTATTCTTATCTGCACTTCTCTGATAACTAATGTGTTTGAGAATCTACATATTCTTCAGCCACAACGCCCTTCTCCTCGAATGTTGGGGCAATCCCTCAACTGAACCTGGGCTGTGCTCTTTTGTTATATGGTAGTTCAATGCTTTTTGATTGTGGTAACACACACATAATACTTACGATTTCAACCATTTTAAAGTAGACAATCTACGGCACGGAGTCCATCCACAATGTTGGGCAGCCACAACCACTAATTCCAGAACTTTTTCATCACCCCCAAAGGAAATTCCATACTCATTAAGGAGCCTCTCCTCATTTCCTGCTCCCTCCAACCCTTGGCTCCCTGGCGATCACTAATCTGCTTTCTGGCTGCACAGATTTGCCCGTTTGGGGTAGTTTTATGTAAGTGGTGTCATACAGTATGTTTCTTTTGGTGGCTCTCTTTTCTCCCTTTGCATGATGTTTTTATGGCTCATCCATGTTCTAGCACGTGTCAATAATTCATTCCGTTTTGTGGCTCAGTAACATCCCATTGCATGGATATACCACATTTTGTTTCTCCAGTCATCTACTGATAGATATTTGGGTCATTTCTACCTTTCGGCTGTTGTGAATAGAGCTGCTACAAACTGTTTGAACACCTGTTTTCAATTCTTCTGACCCATACGGTAATTCTATGTTTAACTTACTGAGAAGCTGCCAAACTATTTTCCCACCAACAAAGTATGAGAGTCCCCACCTTTCCACATCCTTGCCAACACTTCTCATTTTCTGTTTTGTTTGTTCTTTTCAAATTAGCACGTTAAAATTCTCAATATGAATTATTTCATTAATTTAAGCTAAATAAATTGTTTCTGTTTTAACTTATGGTCATGCTAGTGATTGTGAACGGTACCTCATTGTGGTTTTGATTTGCATTTCCCTAATACCAATGACATTGGTCATCTAGTCATTTGCTTGTTGGCCATTCACATATATTCCTTGGAGAAATACCTATTTAAGTCCTTCGCCCATTTTTCTAATTGGGCTGTTTGTCTCTTTGATGTTGAGCTGTAAAAGCTCTTTGTATATTGTGGATAATAGACCCTTGCCAAATATGCATTTGAAAATAATTTTTTCCATCCTCTGGGTGGTTCATTCGTTTTTAAAAAAATTTTTTTTAATGTTTATTTTTGAGAGACAGAGAAAGAGACAGAGCATGAGTGGGGGGTAGGCAGAGAGAGAGGGAGATACAGAATCCGAAGCAGGCTCCAGGCTCTGAGCTGTCAGCACAGAGCCCGATGTGGGGCTTGAACTCACGAACCGTGAGATCATGACCTGAGCCGAAGTCGGAGGCTTAACTAACTGAGCCACCCAGGTGCCCTTCATTCATTTTTTAAAAACAAATTTTATTTAATTTGCTCCTTACTATATTAGTCACACTTGTATCTCCTTGTTTGTGAATTATTTATGTAGGACCTCTGCCGTTTACCTCTTGGATTTTTTATGTTTTTCTTGAGGTGCAGTTCTTTCACTTTTGAGTTTTGCCTTGCTGATTTTGCCAATATTCATTTTTGGACTCTTTGTAGTAGATAACAATGTGGATGACGGCCACCGTTTCTTGAGTACTTTTCCACGGGCCAGGCACTGTGCCAAGCACTTTACATGCATGATGACAGGTGGAAAGACCTCACGGCCCCTATGCCTTCAGAGTTCTATAAACAACTCAAGCAGGTGACCTCTGTCTTCTTTCTCTATAACTCCCCACAGCACAGCGCCTGGCTGATGGTGGTCAGAGTGAGTGAGTCACGGGGTGAGAGAGGGAGCTCTTCTCACCCTCCACTTACCTTAGTTCCTCAGCAAGCACTCCTTATCGCAGTGTAAATATCTCCTCTTGGTTCTGCCTATGGCTGCAGCAGGGGTGGGGCACATCTCCCTCCCTCCTTTGTCCCAAACACACACATATATATGCATCCAGACTCAGGGACCCTGACTACCACACTTGCTGTGAGTCCTGCAGTCAAGACCGGTGCTCCTGCACAGTCTCCACAGAGGAGTTCTGGTGACCCTTTCCTGTAGAGCCATAAATGTTTCATGGTTCTCTATTTCACAGAGGCAACTCGGGTGTCTAAATTCTTTTCCTTGTGACTGCGTGTCATTTGTCTGTTAACCTCTCCTCAACTTTGCTCCTTCAACATCACCCCCCTTCATAAACTCATTTTAGCTGGGAAAGTTGATGCTGGAGAACATGAACTCCATTTTCCCATCACAATACTTTCTCTTTGTTTCATTTACGTGTCCCCGAAACATATACTATTCCTTCTGAACAATTTGAAATATTGTGCCCGTGTTAACACTAGGGTTCTCAATCTGATCGCTAATTTAGTGGTTAAGGAACACCTGTCAGCAGCATAGATCAGTATGATTAGCCCTGGTAACAAAAATGTAAAAGCAGGCATGATGTATCATTCTGTTAGATTCAGTTAAGACTTTTGCTCTGCTAAAGGAAACCTCTTCAGTCCTTGACAGCCTATGTAAGAGTCAGGCTAGATTCTAAACAGGGAAGAATAAAGAGAGGATTTTATAAGTAAAAACTGAAAAGGCTCCTTTTCAAGGAAGCTAGAAAAATAGTTTCCTTCCCCACTCCATTGTCTCTGCGCCCATCCAACAAAGTGCCAGACTGCAAAAAGTAAGATGACTGGCCAAGGATGAGGTCTAAGGAAGGTTCTGGATGATGTTCCTCTTCAGTTGGCAGACGTCCAAATTAAAAATATACCTGCTTGCTTGGTGGTGGCAAATGGGGGCCTTTATCTTGATTTCCATGAGTAGACACCGAAGCCATGATGACTTTGTCTCTGCTTCTCTTCTCGTTGAGCGTACTCAGCTTATTCGTTGACGCGAAGTCTAAGGAAAGTAGAAGGGAGTCACTATGCCGTGGCTGAATGTTTAAATCAACCTTAAAAACACCCTTAGTATCAACTCACCAATTTGGAAAACTTATTTTCATTTTATCATTAGTCTTCATCTCCAGCCACCTGCGAAACTCACATTCTAATGCTTCTTCCCCACAAACGCACACAAATTAACTCACCTAGTGACAGATTAGATTTAGAGTGTAGTGAAATGGCGCTATGCACAGTGCTACTACTTAAAACTTGTGTCCTAAAAAAAGTTTCAATTCATTACAAGGTCACTAGGTACGACAAATATTTATGGAGGGCCTACTATGTGCCAGACCAGGGAATACAAAGATGGATAAGACAAATCAGTGCTGAAGAAGCTCCGGGTCTAAAGGGGAAGAAAGATAAGTCAGCAGTTACACAATAGGCAAAGGGCTCCGTTACAGGTACGTACAGGGTACTAAGGAAGGAGAAAGAAAGGTCTATTCTCTCCAGTCAGTTCTGAAGACACCAAAGGCTAAGATTTTTGAGCTTTCAAGGGGTGGGTGGGCTCCAGAGGCAGGAAGACCAGTTTGGAAGGTAATATATTGTCCAGCCAAGGAACTGAAAAGACCTGAACCAAGACCACGTGGAAGGACAGAGATGATAAATCTGAGTTTGGAAATGCTGGATATGGGTGCCTGTGGGTGCATACATTGGAACTAGCCAGCAGGAATTAGAATATTTGATAATTTGGGTCTGGAGTTACAGATTAGGCATAAGCTGAAAAGATGAATTTGGGAGGTGCCATTGTAAAGATGATGGGTAAAGCAAGAAACATGAATAAAATGATCTACAAAGAGTATTGGAAGATGTGAGCTTTGAGGCCAAGGGAATACCAACAAGAGAAGAAAAACAAAACAAAACAGGCCAAGGAAATGACTGAGAAGGAATAGTTGATACAGAGGGGTAGGAATTTCTAAAGGAGAGAATGAATTATCAGTATCACATGGCTCAGAAAAGTGATTTGGCAATGTTGGGCATAGTCCAGGTGGACCCCACCCCACTCCTCACCCCAACAATGGCCACTACACTCAATAGCCCTGGATTCTATTTCCCTGCAAAGTAAATATCATACACATTTTCGTTTCCTACTAAAATGCCAGGCATATGAGCATAAGAGGACCCTTAGTTGTACCAGGTTTCACCTCAGATCTCTAATGTTATTATAGAGGCAGCATGATGATACCCTACAGTGAAAAGTCTTGAAACCAGAGACCTGAGTTCAGATCCCGACTCTACTCCTCACTAGCCTTGTGCTTTGAGGCAAGTGATTTACTGTGTCTGTGCCTCAGCATTCTCACCTGTTACGTGGGGGTGATGGATACAGCAAGGGGCTTGAGGGGCTATTGCAAGGATGAGGAAGGAAGACGAGGGAGGAGTCCATAAACCCCAGCTCAGGACCCTGCGCACCGCGGGCGGATGAGCAGTAAAGGGCAAGCTGTCAAGAGTGGCCCTGGGCACTCTATTTCTTGAGGATCTTCAGGAAGCCTTTGCTGACCTAAGGCCAAATTAGATAGTCTTTGCTTAGGCATTGGGCCGCTGCCTCAAATCCGGAAGCAAGGACACCACATCTCAGCTTTGGGGGTCCCCTCAAACCCAGTGAATCATCAGTCCACATCTGAGCAATCCTCCCGGGAGCGTGCTGCCTTCCAGGTGCAGCTCCCGCCACCGTGCCCGGGGCTGGTTTGGGGTCCCTCTGCTTCCCCAGTGCTTGGGGTTGCAGGGGTGCTGGCAGCTGGGCAGTGGGAGGGAGGCCCGCAGCAGCACGAGGAGGGGTGCTAGCTCAGACGGACAGCGGAGGGGGTCGCCGCACTTTCTGGCGGCGGGGGAGGGAAGCCGGAAACAGCCCGCAGGACTCTACCTCGAGCTACACCCTGAGGCCACCTGCACAACCCCAAGCGTCCTACGTTTGCCCGATGTCGGCCGGAGCCCGAGCCAGGAGAGGAGGGGCTGGAAGGGGCGACTCTAGATGTCCCACCCCTGAGGACCCGGGCGGTAAAGCGGCAGAGGAGAGCCCCCCCTCCTTCCCGCTTCTCGCAGTCCCTCCCTCTGTGGCCCGCGGTCACCCGGGGCGGGCTCACCTGCGTAGGTAGGGACCCGTCGCTGGCCGCGCCTGGGGGCCCGCGGAGCCGAGCCCAGACCGCCTCCTTGCGCGGCCGCAGCTGCAGCGGGACTGCTCCCGCCTCCCGGCGCCGTCCCCGCGCCTCGGCCGCCTCCCCGCCGCCGGGCCCCCGCCTCTTCCCCGAGCTGCCCGCGCCGCTCCTTCCTCCTCTTGCTCCGCCCCTCGGCTCGCACGGCGAGTGCACCCAACCCCCGCCTTTCTCCGCGGTGACGTCAGCGCCCGCTCGCCAGCGCTCCGGCTGAAACGCTGCTCTCGGAGGCTCCCACCCCCTCACGAGTCTGGACACCTGGTAGGTTCTACCTCCTCGACGTTCAGAGAACTTCTTTCATGCCAACAAGAACTGCAACTACCATCTACCGAACACTCTCCCTAGGCCAGGTGTTCACATGCACTTACAGGCGAGCCTTCCTTCCTTTTTTTTGCGGGGGAGGGGGGGGTATAATTGACATATACCATTATATTTCAGATGTAAAACCTCATGATTAGATATTTGCGTACATTGTGAAATGATCACACTAAGTCTAGTTGACGTGGCTCACTATACAGTAACCAAAACCAATTCATTTTTCCCCCTTGGGATGAAAACTTTTAAGATCTACTCTCTCGGCAACTTTCACTTAGGCAATGCAGTATTATTAACTGTAGTCACCATGCTGTACATTACACGCCCATGATTTACTTATTTTATAACTGAAGTTTGTACTTTTTGACCCCTTTCGCTCATTTCACCCATCCACATGGAATCCTTTTTACAACCTTTAGAGCGAGTACTGTCATCTTCATTTTATAGAGTAGGCAGGTGTTGTGCAAGGCCTGGGACTTTGGAGTCAAAGCCAGGTCAGCCTGGCTCCCAAGCCTTCTCTTTCTATTATTCTCTGTCCCTGTGCTCTGACTGCCTGCCACTCCCAATGGCTGACACTGACACTGACACTGAGGGAAAGCTGCCGGGTGCCTTTGTCATCTTTATCACTCACCCCAACCTCCTCATCTTTGTAAGCTGAGCATCTTCCCCTGGGATGCCCAGCACTGGGGCTCAGAGAGTGTGTTGACTTAGAAGTCAGGTTGTAAGTCAAGTAGAAGGCCCTCATCATTTCTCACTGTTTCCTACCATCCTGACTGGTCTCTAATGCCTCTGGCTCTCCACAGTCCTCACCCCTTCTCTAGCCCCTCTACCAGCCACCCCTGCCTGCTTTCTATTCTTCTTTCTTCAAGTTGAGGCAGCTCTGCCACCTGAGGCCTGGCATGGAGCCTCTCCCTAACTGGAGTCCCCACCCCATCAATCCTGTCCTGGTTCGTTCATACTCATCCTTCTCTGACTTTTCCTCAGAAAGCCTGACTTGACCCCCCATCAGACAAAAGTAGGTCTCCCTTCTCTTTCAAAGCAGGATGCCCCCTTGTTTTCTTCCATAGCGCTTATCATGAATTGTTATTATATACTTTTTAAAAAGTTTATTTATTTATTTTGAGAGAGAGAGAGTGGGGGAGAGACAGAGAGAGACAAAGAGAGAATCTCAAGCAGTCTCCTCACTTCCAGAAAGAACCTACCACGGGACTTGATCTCATGACTGTGACATCACGACTTGAGCTGAAATCGAGTCAGTCACTTAACCAGCTAAGCTACCCAGGCACCTCTGTTATTATATACTTAGTAGTGAGCTTCTTTTTTAAAAAAAAAACCTGTTTGCTCTGCCTCAGTGTAATCTTCACGAGCTACCGAAGAAGATGATATCTGTTTTGTTCATTGTTGGGTATTTAGCACCTCAGATATCGAAGGGGCTGAAAAATGGCTGTCGAGTGAATGAATGAAGGAGACTGGGTTCAAAGGCTGTCTGTCAAGATGCTGTTGTTTTGAAGGATCAGTGCTCCCTAGTAGAATTCCCCCAGACCACGTTACTCTTTGCAATTTACCAGTTTCTTTCCATTCCTTTTTTCCTTTCCAAATGGAAGGGGATATCATTCTTTTTTTTTTTTTTTTAAAGACTTTATTAAGTAATCTCTACATCCAACACAGGGCTTGAACCCACAACCCTGGGATCAAGAGTCACCTGCTCTACCAACTGAACTAGCCAGGTACCCCAAGGGCATAGCATTCTATTGTTATTTTTACATTGTGGTACCAGAAGTCAGAAATAACCCTCTGCCATTTTCTGGTCTGAAAGAAACAGCTTTCTAACTGATTTTGTTAAAAAAACAAAAAAACAAACAACAACAAAAACCCGAACAGCCTCCCAGTACACCAAAGTCTAACATCCAACAAATACCCTAGGGGCTTTTAGCATCTTGCTAAAATAATGTCCATGTCCCAATCTTCATTTCTACTCTCCATCAGAACATTCAGTTAATTGCTTTAAATAACTAGAAATTACCTATATGGAATGTGCAGGAATTATAGAAATTCCTCACTTAGTATTTGTTAGACAAATCTGGTGTGCCCACGTATTGTTTTAGACACTTTCAGACAAAAGAGAAAAGATGTGGATCCTTCCCACAAAGAATTTGTCATTTCCCGAAAAATTAGAATAAAAGAAAATAGTTTTGGCCCTAGAAGAATATAACATTGAACAGAGTCCTTTTTTAGGCTTTGCTTCAGCATCCTACAGAGCTTCAGGATCATGACCACAAAGATGATTATCGTTGGCTAATGCTGTGAAAAATGGGGCTGATTTAGAAAGTGCCAAAATGTTCACAGCAGGTTCCAGCTTGAACTCTTTCCATAGCCCTGCACTGTCCTTAGGCAAGAGAGGTGCTAGGAACATATTCAGTCACATAGCCAGGAAGTGAGAGCACCAGAATCTGAACCCCGGCTCTAGAGCCATGTGCTTTCAGAGCGATGCCACCCCACTGTCCCTCAACTCATCACACTGTGTTACAACTACTGATGTCATTCATTGCCACCTCTTGACTATGGGCTACTTGAGGGCAGGGACTGATTTTGTTCAGTAACTGGGACATTGTGTGAACTTGGGAAAAAATAAATGATTGCATTGGGGCACAGAATGAAAAAAATGAGTAATACCTGCTCCTTTATTTCAAGGGGCCCACAATTCTTTTTCTCCTTTTTTCCTTTCTTCCTTCACAAAATGGCTGCAGGGCCTTTAATTTAAATTAATTAATTAGTTAATAGGAGGAAATAAAATTTGATGACATGTGTAATCAAATTCACATAAAATGTGAGATTCCTGCAGGGCCTTTTAAACAACCTGAGAAATAGGTATTCTCATTCTGACTTTACATGCAAGAAAAATCCGGCCCAGAGAAGGTAACTAACATGGCCAGGGTCATAGCTGGGAATTGGTACATCCAGGGTTCAGACCTTTAGTGGCTTAGCTCCAGACTCATGCTCTTAACCTTTGTAATTATCTATGTCCCCAGTAGCCTCACTGGGTAGAAGAGATGCATAAACTGATACAGAACAGGAGATAGGTACAGACAGAAGCTTGGGCAGGAGCTGGTGGGGGGGGGGGGGCGGGGGAGGGACCCAGGAAGCAGACAGCAGGTGGGAGAAAGCACAATGCCATGTGGCTGGCCCTCCTGAGGGTGGGAGGGGTGGGGATAGATTTTAATGCAGATGGGACTCTAGATCAGCCCCACAGGGAGCTCCGGGCTCATTCACAACCACCTCTTCTTCCCTGCTGGGTAAAAGGGGCTGTGGCTGGCTTCCTGGTGGGGAAGTTTCCTGGTGTGTGTGTGTGTGTGTGTGTGTGTGTGTGTGTGTGTGTGTGTGTGTGTGTGTGTGTGTGTAGGGGGACTGGGGGAGGGGCATGTTGGATGACATCAGAGGCACCAGAGCAGCCCTCATCTGCCTGTCATCTTTTTTCCTGCCCCAGCCCTCCACTTGCCATCTGCCTAGTTCTGTGAGAGGCTCTGTGAATCACAAGATCCTGTGAGTCACTCATTCGTTCTCTGAGGAATAAATAACGTCAAGTCTCACAAAAGCACAGAACGGTTGGGTTTCTATGAGGTGTCACACAAAGATTGAGCACGGGTTCTGCTTCCCTTTATGAGCTGACACTCCTGTCAGGAGAGGCATGTCGCCAAGGTCTCGGCTTGAGCTTTTGGGCCATCAACCCAGAGTCCTGGCCGCGTTAGGTTCATCTGCATTTGATGTTGAGACTGCCAGACTCAGCAAGAGCAAAAGCGTCCCTGGAGATCACGATTTTCCCCAAACGGAGAAAACCTGAAATATGAAGATGAGTGCACATTGATTTGGTTGTGTCTCCAGTCTTCCTTGAGACTGGCTCATCCTTTCTTTCACTCACAAATGCTGCTAACAGACATCCTGCAAGTAAATGTAGTGCTTGAATATTCCAGAACTGCTTTCCATAGCCTATGACATGCAAAGCCCTTTGAGTGCAAAAAGCCAGAATGCTCCTGGTATAGCAGAGAGACTATGTGGTCGAGCAGAAGCCAGTAATACTTTGTGGCAGTTATGTGTGTGTGTGTGTGTGTGTGTGTGTGTATGTATATGTATATATATATATATTTTTTTTTCAAGTTTGTTTATTTTTGAGAGAGAGAGAGTGTGTGGGGGTGGGGGGGCAGAGAGAGAGGGAGACACAGAATCTGAAACAGGCTCCAGGCTCTGAGCTGTCAGCACAGAGCCTGATGCAGGGCTCAAACTCTACACGGTGAGATCATGACCTGGGCTGAAGTCTGACACTCAACCGACTGAGCCACCCAGGTGCCCCCTTTGTGGCAGATATTTTGATCTCATTCCAAGAGTGTGTTGTCATCTCTGTGTCCTGTGTCTTCCCCAAGCCTCTCCCTAGGGCATCCTCCCACCTGGCTAGAGTCAGGTGGGAGAAAAGCAATCTGATTTTATGGTGAAAAGGATTCACAACAGGGTGTTAATCCAAACACAGATTATCTCCTTGCAGGGCATGATTCTGTTCTAGAAGAGAGGCTTGAAAATCTAATTGATAAAGGTTGGGTAAGACTTACTTACAAAAATAGGCTTTATTTTTTTAGAGTAGTTGTAGATTCATAGTAAAATTGAGTAGAAAGTACAGAGATTTTCCATATCCCCCTTGCCCCAAGTCATGCATAGCGTGCACCGCCCCCCCCCCCCCTCCACCAGTGCAAGCCTCTGGTGCAGGGATCCCTCCTATGTGCTATATTTCAATGACCTCTTTATTTGTCTCTATTGTAAGATGTAAGATCCCTGAAGACAGGGACTGTCTTTCTCACCTTCACATTTATGGCTGGACAGCCATCTTGAGATATTAATTTATGTTTTGTACTCATTCAGCAGCCTCAACAAATAGTAGGTATTCTCCCTTCCTTGTTCCAAGAAAGTCACCAAGGGTGGGGGGGGGGGGCGCTTACCTTCAGGATTGTTCATGTCTTTTGTGTTACAGAAATAAAAGGAGAGTTCATAAATAAAGCATGAAACAGACATCCAGAATATTACCAGTATATAGAATTTTGTTGTAGAGAAAACCCCAGCCGAGGGAGGAAGAAGTGGATGGATCTAGAGGGAAGATTTTTGAGCTTTCTGAGAGATTGGCAGAGGAGCAGAGGTGTGCAAGTCCTGGAGTCGTGGAGACAGCATTTCACTTCCTCCTACAGCTCCGCTCTGTGGAAGGACCTCATGGCAAGAGAGCTGCTGGATGTCCTGAGGCAGGAGGCTCACTAAGCACGTAGCTTCCTAATCTGGGGCCCAGACCACTGCTTTCAAGGCACCATGAGGATTTCGACACTGAACGTTTTGACGGTGGCCAGAGGGGATCCGAGAGCCTTCTAAAATGCTCTGGAGTGTGCCAGATCCCCAGATCCCCTCTCCCGACCCCAGGAGAAGAATTACCTCCTCATCCTGTACTGACCAATTTCACAAAATTGAATATCCTGAGTGGATGAGGGCTTGGGACAAACCTAACTTTATTTGAGACACAAAGAAACATGGCTTTTTTTTGAACCTTGGTGAATACCTGCAACGTGTCCTTGGTCCTGGCAAAAGTAGGCACATGGAATATTTGGTGAGTAGAGGAATGCAGGAAGCATCTTAAAAAGTATCTATGGTATTTTAATAATACCATGGAAACAGTGTTTGTTTACCTGCCTTGAATAAAGGTTTTTCAGGGCTATTTCCTGAGCATTTAAAGCACATTCAAATGAGTTGCCTTGGAACAAAGATTCAAAAGACTTTCGTGACTGAAAGTTAGCAACAAGTTGAATTTATAACTTAATCGGTCTTGACTTGTTGGTTGCCTAAGCAACCAAGGCTGTCTACTTTACACTTTGACTCTGGAAAGATTGGCATCTCCAGTCAGAACTTGTATCAGCAAACTGCACCTCATATGATAAAGCTTGTTAGACAAAAACCCCAAATCCTACTGTGCATATTGGCATCCATTTCACAAGGTTGCCTTGTGCCTACAATGCCTGGTCCTTGCTCAGAACGAAAGGTGCTAAGCTGTTTTTTTTTCTACTCTCAATCACTTCTGGTCCTTCATCCAGGGATTACTCGAATGAATCAAATCTGGAAAGAATCCAAAAATGTTTCTTTGATCGTTTGTGTCTGCTCATTCCCCTCTTCGGTCTTCAGAGACTTCTTTCCAGGCTGCTGTAAGAGTCTGCAGACTTGGTAGAATTTTTTTGCCCTTCTAAGTATTGTAAAAGTACCTGAAATGCAGATAACAAATGGAGAAAGTAGGAACAAGCTAAACACTAAGACAGAGCCTTCAGGCAAATCTCAAAGGTGAGATATTCCATGGGTCCTCTGTCCTGGATTCTCAGCACATCATCACCATAAAGACAGAGGCTGCTATAGAGGAGAAGAAATGGAAGGGACCCAAGCATGTGTGCAATGTGGTCCTAGATTAAAGCCTAGGGTGTACAGTTTTTAACACCTACAAAATATATTTTGGGAACGATTATGGAAATTGGAATATGGCTTGGGTCATAAATGATATTAAAACTCATTAAGATGATGAATGTTGTGATGTGTTAGGCCTGCTAAGTATTTATTTGGGTTATGTCAGATGTCCTCATTTTTTTGAGTTGCATACTGAAGTATTTAGGGACGAAACATCATGATATCTGTAATTTAAAGTGAATTACTTTTTGAAAAAACCTATTTTTTTTCAAGTAAAATACTTCAGCATAAGTAATATGAGTGTAACGGAATAAAATCTGGGTGTCGTAGTTGATTGAGCGTCTGACTTCGGCTCAGGTCATGATCTCACGGTTTGTGGGTGCAAGCCCCGCGTTGGGCTCTGTGCTGACAGCACAGAGACTGCTTTGGATCCTCTGTCTCCCTGTTTTTCTGCCCCTCCCCCCTTGCACCCTCTCTCTCTCTTTCAAAAATAAAAAAACATTAAAAAAAAGTATAAAATCTGGAAGAACTGAACTGATCTGGAAGATCTCACATTACATTTTTAATTTTTTTTTAAAATGTTTATTTATTTTTGAGAGAGAGAGAGACGGAGTGTGAGTAGGGGAGGGGCAGAGAGAGGGAGACAGAATCCAAAGCAGGCTCCAGGCTCTGAGCCTGGAGCGGGGCTCGAACCCACGAACTATGTGACCATGTCCTGAGTTGAAGTCAGTCGCTCAACCAACTGAGCCACCCAGACGCCCCTCACATTAGATCTTTATTACTTGACCCAGTAAGTTGAAAGTCTGCTTTGTTACAAGTACCTGGGTAGGGAGACAGTACACGTATACTTGGTTAGGGAAAGTACAAGGCAGCTGGGGCATGATTTGCCATTTAGTAACTGTGTGATGTTGGCCAAGGTATGTTATTGCCCTGTGCCTCAGTTTTCCCAACTGTAATATAGGTATAATACTATATTAGTAAACCTACTAAATAGAGTAAATTGTGAGCTTAAATGAGTTAGATACATACAAGCCCATTAAAACAGTTACTAGCACAAAGTAATTGCTAAAGAAGTGTTAGCTATTATTATTACCATTATCGTTTTTGCTCCTGAGGAGCATGACCCTAGAAGATGCTGGGTTGGCATAAACTGCTACAATCAGCACGGTTTCTAGGGTTTTCTGGTATACTGTTCGTAGCCACGAGAGCTCAGATTCCTGGGGACCCATCTTTTGAGTTCTTCCTTTCACCACACCAAGAAAAGCCTCAACAAATGTTTTGAGGTTGGTGAACCGTGGTGAGGCCTAATAGCGTTTTTTCTCATTCTAGGCGAACTTTAAAATCATGAGCCATACCTTTTCCAATTCAGGACTGCCAGGCCAGTAGACTTTGTCTCTCTGTTACAGACATCTGACTGCGACGATTTCCATACACTCCAATAAAAAAGGACATCACAGTGCATTTCCACAATACAGTGACCTGAATTTGCTGGGAGAGCCTGTACTTCACCAGGTAAGGCTTTAACTCCCTTAGCAACCAAATCACCATCGTGCTGCAGTATATAACAGTCTCTGTAGTGGCCTGGCCTACTTGGGGCACAAGGACACAGAAGCACGTGGGTCCCCAGACATCATAACCATATGTGCATCCATCCCACAATTCATGGCTCAAGGCCGCTGCTCATAATGTTACCTGGGCGAGTAGTTCTCGATCAGGAATATTAAAACAGCTGGTATTTCCCCATAGCTAGTTTCTGTACCTACCGGAGCTTTCTATAATTTAAAATACAGCATTAACTTTTCATATTAAGCATTGAGATAAACAAATTGGATACCCTCAGCAGTAATTATGGATATATAGAATGAAAAAAATCATTGCTAGTATTATACCATATATACTTATGGTGTTGAATACAGTCTTTGTTTCTATTTTCAAACATGATGATTTATGATCTTTATATCAGGCCCCATTTTACAGCCTTAATACATACATACTGCATTATAGAAAGTGAAAGAATCTTGAATCTGGAAATAAGATGTCCCTCTCCTTCAGGTTTCTGAAGACAGCACTCATTTCTTTTACCCTTCATTGAGAAGGAGCTCATGTGATTCATAGTAATGTAGGATTTTTTAAAAACAATACCTAGGAGGTTTGAGCTGTGCATAAATAATTTAAAACAGACATCATTGGGATACTGAGCTTATATTCACATAAAAATCTATCTAGTTCTCTTCAATTTTATGAAAGTCAAAAGCAAAGTCTCCCTGAACAGAGAGACATAGATAATTATAGCACCATGGACTTGGATAGATGAAAAATGTCAGTGGGGGAATATCAAATCACGAAAGGCACAGTGAGAGTTGATGAGGCCCTCATTTTCCATCATTTAGAGAAATCACTTCTGTCTTCTTGAACACCTCATTTTCACTCATCCACTTGCACAGTCTTGGTTGTGAAACAGACATGTGTATTATATTTTTGTTTCTTATTATTGGTGGAGGTTTTCTTTTTCCTCTCTTTCTTGTCACTAGGGACAATTTGAAAAACAGGCCATTGGATAGGTAAAGCCTGTGGATTGAGACAAAAATGAGTTCTAGTGCTGGCTCTGGGTAACCTGTCTACATTTCTGTTACAGGGCAAAATATTCCACCTTCCTGGGCCTCAGTGTCATATCTTAGAAAGGAGAGCGGTAGACTAGATTAACTTTGAAGTTTCACTTTTGGCTGCAAATTTTAATCTCGTTTCAGCAATGATAACTAAGTAGCAACATGGTAGCTATAGGAGGTTATTACATATTCTGTAACACCAAATTCATAAGGTGGAAATGTAATTGAAGTTCCTTCGAGAATAGGCAGCCCATGGGACAGTACTGTTGGAGGTATAATGTTATTTCCCACTCTTTTCTATTTTTTATTTTTAAAAATTTAATCTAATTTAATTTTTTTTAATTCACATCCAAGTTAGTTAGCATATAGTGCAACAGTGATTTCAGGGGTAGATTCCTTAATGCCCCTTACCCACTTAGCCCATCCTCCCTCCCACAACCTCTCCAGTATTCTCCATATTTAAGAGTCTCTTATGTTTCGTCCTCCTCCCTGTTTTTATATTATTTTTGCTTCCCTTCTCTATGTTCATATGTTTTGTATCTTAACTTCCTCATATGAGTGAAGTCCTATGATATTTGTCTTTCTCTGACTAATTTCGCTTAGCATAACACCCTCTAGTTCCATGGCAAATGGCAAGATCTCATTCTTTTTGATTGCTGCGTAATACTCCATTGTATATATATACCACATCTTCTTTATCCATTCATCCATCGATGGACATTTGGGCTCTTTCCATACTTTGGCTATTGTTGATAGTGCTGCTATAAACATTGGGGTGCATGTGTCCCTTCAAAACAGCATACTTGTATCCCTTAGATAAATACCTAGTAGTGCAACTACTGGGTCTTAGGGTAGTTCTATTTTTAATTTTTTGAGGCACCTCCATACTGTTTTCTAGAGTGGCTGCACCAGTTTGCATTTTCACCAGCAGTGCAAAAAGTTTCCTCACCCTGTGCATCCTCACCAGCATCTGTTGTGGCTTGAGTTGTGAAGGCCACCTGTCACACTCTGACAGGTGTGAGGTGGTATCTCATTGTGGTTTTGATTTGTATTTCCCTGATAATGAGTGATGTTGAGCATTTTTTCACATGTTGGTTGGCCATCTTGATGTCTTCTTTGGAGAAGTCTTTTGTCCATTTCTTCACTGGATTATTTGTTTTTTGGGTGTTGAACTTGATAAGTTCTTTATGGATTTTGGATACTAACCCTTTATCTGATATGTCATTTGCAAATATCTTCTCCCATTCTGTCAGTTGCCTTTCAGTTTTGCTGATTGTTTCCTTAGCTGTGCAGAAGCTTTTATCTTGATGAGGTCCGAATAGTTCATTTTTGCTTTTGTTTCCCTTGCCTCTGGAGAGGTGTTGAGTAAGAAGTTGCTGAGGCCAACATCAAAGAGGTTTGTGCCTGCTTTCTTCTCAAGGATTCTGATGGCTTCCTGTCTTACATTTAGGTCTTTCATCCATTTTGAGTTTATTTTTGTGTATGCTGTAAGAAAGTGGTCCAGGTTCATTCTTCTGCATGTCGCTGTCCAGTTTTCCCAGCACCACTTGCTGAAGAGACTGTCTTTATTCCATTGGATAGTCTTTCCTGCTCTGTCAAGATTAGTTGGCCATACGTTTATGGGCCCATTTCTGGGTTCTCTATTCTGTTCCATTGATCTGAGGGTCTGCTTTTGTGCCAGTACCATACTATCTTGATGATTACAGCTTTGTAATACGGCTTGAAGTCCGTGTTATTTCCCGCTCTTAATGTTTCCTTTCATTGGAAGGGATAGCCATCATGTGACACTCCTGGCATCTCTCTGCACTATCAGTCACTCTTCCCTTGGGGAGATGCAGTGACTTGTCTAGCTAGTGGGTTTAGAAGGAGAATCTGGGTAGAGTAGCCAGCCCTCCCCTCTGCAGTCCTCTTGGGAGCTGGTGGACCTACAGAAAAGGTGTATCCTGCTCTATTCCTTCATGCCAAAGGTTTAAAGGGCCAGGGCCCTGCCCTGGGAGGTCTGAGGTCATCCATGGGTCAGTCTGTCTAATTCGGGGAGTTAGTATTAGGAAAACATTTGGCTCTTAAATCCAAACCACACATTCCGCAATATCAGCTTTCTTAGCAGTAAACATGATATTTCGATTTTCTTGTCTTTTTTTTTTTTTGCCTGTTTCTCAAGTAGTTCAGAAATTAGATGAGGTACTATTTTGGGGGTTCCCTGAAGTCACAACGAGCAGTACTAGATTGTAATAACAAATGATGTTGGCTATGAACTTTCCATCTAGATTCATATAGGTCTTCTCCCAGCTTCGATTGTCTCTGGTAAGGCCTCGACAACATCGTTGCAAATTCTGGCCTTCAGAATGCCAGAGATTATTATCTTCATTAGCAATTACACAGCTGCATGGTCCTTGTGGTTCTAAAATGGAAGCCAAATGTTGAAGCCACCACCATGTGCCTAAAATATATTACATCCAACTTATTGGAGAGCAGAGTCAAGATGGGAAGAAAGAGGTTCTTATTACATGATTGAGGATGTTGGGTGAAATTCAAATAACCAGTCTACCCTTATTATAATTTGTTTTCCCCATAAATCCAGAAAGAAGGAGTTGAAGTCACAGGAGCTATGGATTTTAATAAATATTTGAGGGCCTAGTAAAGTACCCAGACTTCTGTAGGTCACAGGGGACACAGCTGTGAACTGAAGAGAACAAACATCCATATGCTCAAGGAGTTCGTATTTTAGTGGGAGGAGGCACACCATAACCAAAATAAATAAGTAAATTATGTAAATAAATACATCGGTATAGTAGTACAATGTAGTGGCCCAGTGTCTGAAATCAAACAGCCTGGGGTCAAGGGTCCATCACTTACAAACTGTATGACCTCTGGGAAAGTTCTTAACCTCTCTGTGCCTCAGTTTCCTCATCAGCAAAATGGGGTTAATAAAACTTGAAAAAAAGCAAGACAGGAAAGCAGAAGAGAGCAGGTGAGGGAACCATGCAGTGGCATGGCCTCAATGGGTACAGCCTGGCCCATGGGGAGTTCCGGAGGGGGAACTGCACGTACAGAGTGTGTCCCCCACTTTGGGACAAGTGGGCTGGACTTTGGTGTCCTTGTGTCAGTGAGTCATTGGCAGCGGGCCGCCAGGTGAGGTGGTGGCTTCGTCCCTTTGGGCTGTTCTATCAAAACCACCCACTGGGTAGCTTGTAAACACTAGAAACCTGTCATAGTTCTGGAGGCTAGAAGTCCAAGATCAGGGTGCCAGCGTGGTCAGGTGAGGGCCCTCTTCTGGGATGCAGACTCCTCATTGTATCTTCACATGGTGAAAGGGGGCAGGGAAGTCTGTGTGTTCTCTTCTAAAGCGCTAATCCTATTCATGATGCCTCCACCCTCATGACCTAATTCCCTCCCAAGGGCCCCACTTACTAATGCCATTGCACTGAAGGTTAGAATTTCAACATATGAATTTGGCAGGGACATAAACATTCAAACCATAGTAGGTGACTCCCATTGGCCAAGGGCAGTTCCCAGGACAACGAGCTGCCATGAGCTATTCAAAGCAGCTGGAAGGTGGTGCACCAGCCTAGGGAAGGGCATCTAGGCAGGACTCAGAAATGTCACTACAGGAGGGTAATAGGAGATGAAATCACTTTTTCTAGGGGACTTGAAGGTCTTTTGTATCGCAGTTCTCAAAGATTGGAACCTGAATGCAGTAAGAGTCCCTCTGTCTCCACTCCAGGAACCAAATCCAGGCATTGTGAGGCTACATACAGTCTTTCCACTTCTATTTTCTTTAGAAGTTTATTTATTTATGTCATGTCCACCCCCAACGTGGGGCTCGAACTCACACGCTGAGATGAAGAGTCAAATGTTCTTCTGACTGAGCCATCCAGGTGCCCCTCTTTTCCCTCTTTTCACTTCTATCCTTATGCTTCTGAAAAACTGCACAGTGAAGGCAGCATTGTGCTTCTACAGATTTTTGGTTCTGACTTTTGATAGGCCCTTGATACTGCTTTAGAAAACTATGCCGTAACTCCCTGGTTCACCCTGGCTGTGGGTTCAGGACTAGTATGGGCTAATGAGAGGACGAGAGATTCCCCATCAGGTGGAGGCTCTCACTTGCACGAGCCTTTTCTCCAGATGGGGTGCCGAGTGCAAACACCAGCACTCCAGGAGGCCTTGGAAATGATCCTCTCCTTTTTCAGATAAGCCAGGGAGAGGATGTAGGAGTCAGCCTGAGACCCCTCCCTGCTTCATGGGCTTTTCTGGGAGGAGCAGAAGCCTGTGGTGGGACCCTGTTTCCAGGCAGATGCCGAGAACTTCATCGGAGATAAGCTATCTCAGTCCTCTGTTGGAGGGAATCCTAATGCTGCTGACTTCTCATAGGTAGAGCGGTGAGCTGAGGACACCCCAGACCCAAGAAAATCTCCTTGAAGCCCTCTTTGGAAGAAAAGTGAATCAGATGGTTAAAATATGTGTTGGAGGGGTCTTCTAGGAGGATTTCTACAGACTAGTTATGGGCTTGCAAAAGAATCACTGTCTACCGAGTCTCAGTGGAAGATTCAAGACCACCTGGTCCCTGGTTCATAGCAGAGCACGAGACTTATGCTGAAGCTCTCTCCCTGAGTTGACCCTTCTAGATAATAATGGGCAAATAAATAAATAAGCTTGTAGATTCCTTTCTGTATGCTAAGCACTTTTCTAAACACACCACTTCAGATGTGGTAACTTATTTAATCCTCCTAACGTCCACACTAAGTATTGTTATTACGCTTCATTTTACGGGTAAGGAAACGAAGGCACTGAAAAGTTAGGTAACTCACTTGAGGTTGCCCAGCTTGTAAGTTGTGGGGCCAAAGTAGAATCTATTCAGGCTCTCTCTGTGATCTGTGTTCTGCACCTCGACAGCATCCTGCCTTCCAAACTACTCCCTGTACCTGCTGTATGGAATTCTGTTCACCTGGCTTTCCCCAAATCCCATGGTTGGGTGGAGTGGAGACAGAGCCTGACTTAGACATCTGCTGTTCCAGGCAGGCTAATAATTTGATGCTTCTCCGAATTCTTCTTCTTTTTCTTCTCTTTCTTTGAAGGTGACCTGAATTTAATTTTTCAATTTTTTAAAAATACTGAAACACAAATACGGCTCAAAAATTCATACTGTATGCAAAGGTATACCTTGAGAATTCTGGCTCCCATCGCTGTCCTTGTCCACCACATTCTTGTCACCCTACCCCCACCCCATAGGTCACTCCTTCTGTTAGTTTCTTGTAACCTTTCAATGCTTTGAACGTACGAGCAAATCCAAGTGTGTGTAATCATTTTCCTCTTTGTCTCATATAAAGTGAGCACACCGTTCTGCCATTGAATTCTATGCCACATTTTATTTACCCAGGCCCCCATAGATAAATGCTATGGTTGTTTCTAATTTTTGCGTATGCTGCAATGAATACATCAATAGCAGAATTTTGCACATGTGTAGGTATATACAAGTTCACATAGTTGGTAAATGGTGAGGGCAAAATTCTCAGCAGTGGGATTGTTGGCCCAAAAAATAAGTGCATCTATTACTTTATTTTATTTTATTATTTATTAAGTGTATTTATTTTGAGAGAGAGAGAGAGACAGTGCAGGGGAGGGGCGGGGGTGGGGTGGGGAGAGAGAATCCCAAGCAGACTGTGCACTATCAGCACAGAGCCCAACTCAGAGCTCAAACCCATGAACCGTGTGATCATGACCTGAGCTGAAATCAAGAGTCGGATGCTCAACTGACTAAGCCACCCAGGCACTCCACATTTATAATTTTAAGAGCTGTTGTAGATTTCTCTCCAAACCTATATTCTATAAATGGTTCCAGGTTTATTTCTAGGGAAGCCGAACCCACAGTAGGCAAAGGCAGCTAAGAAGTGTCGTAAGAGGCATCCCACTGCCTCACTCCATGATTCCGATCTGGTTCCAAACTGGAATATTCCACCCACCAAGCAATAGCCCTGCAGGGAGACAGCTTCACATCCTTAGAAGGCGGGACAGTTATCCTGGATTGTAATTGGAGCTAGAGCTTTGGGTGTCTTACATGCTACCCTGAGCCGCTTATCAGACTACTTACTGCTTCCAGCCACACAGTATTTGTCCCTGAGAGGAGCTGTGCTGGCTTTGTACAATGTCGGCTTAGCTAAATTGGACCTGCAATTTCCAGATACCCAGATACAGGAATACCTTGTATGGCTCAGAGTCACTACCCAGTTGCCACAAGGGACATTTGTATGATATTTGAGAGCCAGAAGTGAAGCAGCAGCCGTTACATTTTGGAAATCAGTGGAAGTCGGTAGGGACAGCTGCAGAGGCCCCAGCGGGTTCCATTTTGTTCATGCTTTTCCTGCTCTGACTCCAGCTCTTCTTCCCGACTGTTGGCTCTACTGACCAGCAGTGACTCCAGATGCACCATGAGATGCTTTGCTGTGAGCTCACAGAGGTGGAAGCCACAAAGAGCCAACAGCCTTCCAGATGCTTCTACACCAGCCTCCTTTGTGGCTCCTCTCCAGCGGTTGGATTCACCAAGCATCAACAAGCTCTGACTTGTCCATCAGCCACAGGGCCGGTGAGGACTTTTCTGTGATACTTTTGGAAACTTTTCTTCCTCAACTCCTCCCCAAATTGTGTGAGGTCTAACACTATAATAACTAATCTATCCTATAATACACATAGTGGTCTTGCTTCCCTGATTGAACTTTACTGGAGGGAAATCTAATTATCTTCATCTTATTACATTTCCAGGGACATTTTATCATTCTTTATATATTGCCACACCAGACATCTTTCTGGATCGTTGTCCTTGAATATAATCAATATATAGCAGTATGATCAGTGTGACATTGAATACAATGTCCTTGAATATCTGGTAGGGGAGGCACAAAAGAACTCTTTCCAGGAGAACCTTAATGAGTCAATCTAAAGATCCTTGTCGGTGAGGGACGCCTGGGTGGCTCAGTGGTTTGAGCGTCCAACTCTTGGTTTCAGCTGGGGTCATGACTCACGGTTCGTGAATTTGAGTCCCGAGTTGGGCTCTGCGCTGACAGCATGGAACGTGCTTGTGCATTCTCTCTCTCTCTCACTCAAAAATAAATAAATTAAATAAATAAATAAATAAATAAATAAATAAATAAATACTAAAAAAAGGATCCTTGTTAGGGAGACAAACAGTACCTGGGGGCTGGAGACACAGTGGAAAGACCAACTATTTCCCCTCATATCTTGCAAAGAGCCAAAAATCTCCTTCCATCTCGAGGGCTGAATGTGTCACCTCCTGGTTTCTGCTTGTTGTTTTGGCGTGAGTATTTCCCCCTCATCATATAGCACTATGCTGAATGGAGGCCAGCAGAACTTAACTGAGCCACAAAATTGCTAACTTTCCTCATTCATAATCTTTCGGTGTAACGGGAAGCATGTTGGCCTGAGGCACAGGGGATCTGGTCTCTGGTCCTAATTGCCAAGAGCCATCTGTGGGATTAGGGGAAAGTCATCCAGCCTCTTTGGGCTTCAGTTTCTTTGTAATTTGTTTTATGATATCAAAATGCTAATTGAATAGATTATAGATCTTCTGCCACATATCTGAATTCATTGCTCTTGTAAAGGCCTTTTTAGATACTTGCATTTCAATTATTTACACAGTATTCCCCCCTTATCTGCGGTTTTTGCTTTTTGTGGTTGCAGTTACTCACAGTCAACCGCAGACCGGAAGCAGATGATCTTCCTTCTGACACGTTGTCAAAAGGTCAGTAGTAGCCTAATGCTAGGTCACAATGCCTACGCCATTCACCTTGCTTCATCTCTTTACATGGGCATTTTATCATCTCCCATCAGGAAGAAAGGTGAGTACAGCATGGTAAAATACTTTGAGAAAGAGAGGACATGGTCACATAACCTTGATTATGGTATATTGTTATAATTGTTCGATTTTATTATTAGTTCTTGTTA
The DNA here is from genome assembly GCF_028749965.1 of Puma concolor. NCBI lineage: Eukaryota > Metazoa > Chordata > Mammalia > Carnivora > Felidae > Puma > Puma concolor. The sequence goes on along the minus strand of NC_141670.1, from coordinate 166,108,434 downwards.
ATCTCTTATTGTGATGAATTCATAAATCAAGCTTTATTGTATGTATGTATAGGAAAAATATAGTACATATAGGGTTCGGTACTGCCTGTGGTTTCAGGCACCTGCTGGGGCCTTAGAAAGTATCCCCACTGATGGGGGGGTTGTATTATAGTTGTATGGAGTATGACACATGCATCCCAGAAGCATTATAATGTTAAACACATGGATTGACATAGGCAGCCTCACTTGATCCAAATGTCAGATGGTCTTGTGTCCTGGTTGTATCACATGGATCCTCTCTGAGGAGAGACTACTGGGAATTCTAGAAGATTGAAGGTGGTTTCCTCACTCTTGCATTTGTTTTTAGCACAGTATGATGCATCACCATTTTGCAGTAAAAGCCCTTTGTTTTCATTACATTAACTATCATAAAATAGACAAGTGACTTCAAAGGCATTTCCTGCAAGGGAACCATGGATTCAAGTGAAAACAATAACACAAGTGCAAGCAGACAAACAACAAAAGTGACAAAACAGATAGTCTTACTCCTAAAACAAATGCTTGGCTATCCACATTAAAAAATAAAAAATAGGGGCGCCTGGGTGGCTCAGTTGGTTAAGTGTCTGACCCTTGATTTTGGCTCAGGTTATGATCCTGGGGTCATGGGATGGGGCTCCATATTGGGCTCTGTGCTGACAGCATGGTGCCTACTTGGATTCTCCCTCTGTATCTCTCTCTCTCTCTGTCTCTGTCTCTCCCCTGTCCCTCCCCTGCTTGTGCTCTCTCTCGCTCTCAAAATAAATAAATAAACATAAAAAAATGTAAAAGGTAAAAATAATGCAGGTCAAATTAGATCTGAAAAAAGTCAGGCAGGGGCACCTGGGTGGCTCAGTCAGTTAAGCGTCCGACTTCGGCTCAGGTCATGGTCTCATGGTTCGTGAGTTCAAGCCCCGCGTCGGGCTCTGTGCTGATAGCTCAGAGCCTGGAGCCTGCTTCGGATTCTGTGTCTCCCTCTCTCTCTGCCCCTCCCCTGCTCATGCTCTCTCTCTGTCTCAAAAATAAATAAAAAATATTAAAAAAAAAAGTCAGGCAAAAATACTCAAAATTATCAAGAAGTTTACAACTGGATTTGCATCTACTGTCACTAACGAGGAATCTTTCCTTAAGGGCATCTTGTGCCCTAAAATGTTAACTAGGGTAGTATGATGCCATTGTGATTAGCAAGGCATTTCAAAATGTTATTTATTTCACTTTTACATGATCTTTTAATTTTCTTTTTTGTGTGCATTCATTGTAACGCTCATAACACTTTGGTAAGTACGCATATTGGAGGCATGTACTGAAGGCTTCTTACTGAATAGAAGGGCAGGACCAAAATGCTGGTGACCACTGCTTGGGACTGAAACTGACGTGTCCACATGTCCATCTGACATATGATGAAGTGGTGTGGGTCCTGGCCCAGCTCAGACTCTGCATTTCAGCTTTCAGGATTGTTAGACATTTATCACTCTACTTTTTATGACTATGACGTGATTATGGAAATTAAGAGAAGGATTATACTTTAGAAATTCAGTGTTTTCTTTCCATGGTCAGACCTCTCCCACCCCCAACTTCTATTAAAAACAACACTATGTTTAGCAATCTTTCAGTGAGTTGTTTTCTTTCTCACTTTCACCCAGGTCAACATCTAAGTAAATCAACATTTCTAACCTGTTGGTTTTTTGCAACAAAGGGAAGCTGTGAAGATTTTTCACATGCAGAAAAGACTTCTGTTTGGGTGTTGAATACGTGCAATATTTATTTTTAAGTCTACTTTGCAGATCTAAAGTTGGGAACAATAGGAACAACAAACTCCTTGGTTTGCTCATAGATTATTTATGGTATACATTTTATTTTATTTTATTTTATTTTATTTTATTTTATTTTATTTTATTTTATTTTATTTTATTTTATTTATTATTTATTTATTTATTTATTTATTTATTTATTTATTATCTTTTAAATAGGCCTCACGCCCAGCACACAGCCCAGTGCGGGGCTTGAACTCATGACCCCAAGATCAAGAGTTGGACACTGAACCAACTAAGTCCCCCAGACCCCCCAATGGCATACTATTTAAAAGTGTACTTTGTGCAGAGAATAGCCGTATTTAATACTCTAAGTTATTTTTAAATTTTACGAAAATATAGACAGAGACAGAAAGGAGACATGATGTGAATGAGGGCTAAATTGTTCACCAGTAACAGACAAGCCCCTAAATCTTAGTGACTCAATGCCATAAACGTATATTTTTTACTCATACTATGTGTCTAGCGCTGCTTGGCAGGTGGGGTTCTGCTCACTGAAATCTCTCAAGGACGCTGGTAGAGGGAATAACGGTCTCCAAAGATCTCCACATCCTAGTCCCCAGAACCTGTGAATATGTTGCCTTATATGGCAAAAGGCTCTTTGCTGATGTGATGAAGTTAGGGCTCCTGAGATGGGGAGATTGTCTTGGATAAGCCAGGTGGACCCAATGTAATCACAAGCATCCTCAAAAGAGGGAGGCAAGCAGATCAAAGGCCATAGCAGGAGATACAGCCTTTGTAGGAGGAGGCTGGAGTGATGCAAGGGAGAACCACAAGTCAAGGAGTGTAGGCAGCTGCTAGACCCTATGAAAGGCACGGAGAGGATTTTCCCCTGAAGCCTCTAGAAGGAGCCAGCTGTCAACACTCTGACTTAAGCCCAGTGATACTGATTTTGGACTCTGACTTCCAAAACTGTAAGATGACAAATTTGTATTCTCTTAAAGCAATTAGTTTCTGGCAATTTATTACAGCAGCAATAGGAAACCAATAGCGGGGCCTGTGTTCCGGCCTGACAGACTCTCTCAGGGGCCCTAAGGCTGAAAACAAGAAGTGGTGAATTATGTGTCTGCTCTTAAAGCTTCAACCAGAAGCAGCAGCATGTATGCATCTGCTTGCGTTTCATTGGCCAGCGCAAGTCACGTGGTCGCACTTGATTTCCGAGGGGAGTGGGGTGTGCGGTGTTGGCAAAGTGGGGAGCCAGAGCGTCTGTGACTAGCTGTAGGGACTAACATGCAGGAAGAGCAGAACTGGAAAGAATGGCACTTAGAACAGCAAAAGTGTGACTCACCACAGGAAAACTCAGTAGGTGACTTAGTGGACACCATCAGACTTTTCTTAAAAAAAATTTTTTTTTAATGTTTATTTATTTTTGAGGTAGAGACAGTGTGAGCAGGAGAGGGGCAGAGAGAGAGAGGAAGACACAGAAGCAGAAGCAGGCTCCAGGCTCTGAGCTGTTAGCACAGAGCCCAATGCGAGATTCGAACTCATGAACTGTGAGATCATGACCTGAGCCGAAGTCGGACACAACCAACTGAGCCACCCAGGTGCCCCAGAATTTTCTAAAAACCAGTTCAAAATTTCTCACTACTAGATTTGGAGTTGGCACTGGTGAATGAGGCAGTGGCTGCCGAGACTTCGTCTGAATCCCAGAGACAGGACGATTCCACCTCTCCTGGGCTCTATGGATCTAGAAGAGACAGCCCACCCCTGAGAGGAGAAGGAGCCCTGAAGATCAGGGTCGGTGAGCTCAGACTGTTTTAGACTGGCTGCAGTTCTCAGGTGTCTTAGATAGTTACTGCCTGGGTTTGGCCAGTGGGAGGCACTGGTAGGAAATAGGCTGGTGGGAGGAGCCAGCATATTTCTCTCAGCTTTTCCCCTTAGGTGGAGACAGGCATTATATCTCTTTTTGTCTCCTGCTTCTTCTGCATCAGGCTTCTTCCAAGGTAAGGTCTGCCAGATAACCTCAGACCTTGGCCTCAGTAGCCCCATCCCCTTCTTTTGTCTCTCCAGGCTAGGGATGGGAATAAACGTTACCCTTTTACTAATCTGTGAGTTACTTCATTATTTTCTGTTTCTCAAGCCTCTTACATCATCTGTAGAGCCACTTCTCTATATTAAAATTCCATTTGATTTCTGGTTTCCTGGTTGGACCCTGAGTAACCCAGAATCTGACAGGCACACTACCATCAAGGACAACTCTGGACAAAGGAACGTCCTTCTGGTTCCAAGCAGATTTAAGACAGAGTGGATAGAGATATAAGGTGCCCAGATCAAATGTAGGTATGTTTCATGCAATTTATAAACGATATAATTTTTTGTTGTCAGGGCTGTCCCATGTATCGTATGATATTTAGCAACATTTGGAAGATACTTGCGCTAAAAGATTATGCATTGTAGGGGGCACCTGGGTCGCTCAGTCATTAAGCATACGACTCTTGATTTTGGCTCCGGCCATGGTCTCATGGTTCGTGGGTTCACACCCCGAGTTGGGCATTGCACTGAAAGCATGAAGCCTGCTTGGAATTCTCTCTCCCTATCTCTCTTCCCCTACTCCACTTGTACTCACTGTCCCTCTCTCAAAATAAATAAATTCACTTAAAAAGAAGATTATGCATCGCTTGTATGAAATTCAAATTAAACTGGGCATCCTGCATTTTTATTTGCTAAATCTGGCAACCTTAATAGAGAAGAAGCTCATGTTGTGAGCTGGCTTCAATGCCAGATGCTCAGGCATAAATACGGGGGTACAAGGGTTCAGTGTTGGAAAAAAGTTGGGTGCTGGAATCAGACCTTGACTGAAGTCTTTGTTATAAACTACAGTCATTGTGACTGAGGCAATTAAGAAACACGGAGTAGTCCCATCAGAGGACTGTGGAATGAAAACTCTGAAAAATGTCCGTGCACATGTGTTTGCATGGTTAAATGTACAAACGCATTACAGGAACTCACCTGAAATAATGGCCTAAGTCTAGCCATTGCTAGAGAAACATTCTCAATTATTTGGGAGTTTAAAGAAATATAAATAGGGACCTAGCATGTGCTTTTTCAGGACAATGATTGGAAAAAAAGGTATCTTTTAAAGACCAAATGTCCAAACTTGGTGATCTCTCTAAACCAGTGGTTCTCAACTGGGGGAGTTTTGTCCCTCAGGGAATACTTGGCATGCCCGAACACATTTTTGATCATCACAAATGGAGGAAGGTGCACCTGGCAGCTAGGGCGTGCATACCGTGTACAGGACAGCTCCCCAAAGAATCCCCTGGCCCAGAAGGTCAATAGTGCCACTGCCAAGGAACCCTGGCATAAACGCATATGGAAAGGGAGTAATCAGCACACATTCCGTAAAGGCATCTACAAAATGTGCCATCCTAAAAGTGAAACCAGATAAGAAGGCTGCAATTCCATGGGGACAGATTCCACACTGAAATAGAAGCAGCTGGCCCCACAGAGGCCCCTCATTTGTCATCCCATATCTGGGATTTAGCCACCTCCGCAGGCAATCAATCACCATTGCATGGCATCGCTATCCTGTGTAATCAGTATCCCTGAATATTTTAACCGGAATACAGTGCCACTGTTTCTTCAGGATGATTTATAATGCTGAATGATTCAAGAGATGGATATATGCGTGGCAATATGGTTCATGTTCAAGGAGTTCATTGGGGGAAGTTGTAAACTAAACCAGGCCAAGGACATGGCTGTAAACCAAGAGAATTTCAGTCCCTGGGAAAGGTAACCGAATGCATTAATCAAAGCTGCGTCGAGTCCAGGGGACAGAAATCCACTCCAGTTGGTTTAAAAGCGGAAGAGAATATATTGGTTCACACACCTGAGACAGTTCTGGGTTAGTTTATAAGCTTGTATGCAGCAGTGCCTGTTCCCGGGATGAGGCACCACCAGAACTCTCTTGTTTTCTCACTGTTTCTCATCTCTGATTTCATTTTGCAGACACGTTTTCTCCCCAGGCTCATAATAGGGAAGATGGTTGCTGGCAGCCAAAATGTCACAGCCTCCCAACTTGGAACTTCTCTTTCCCGTTATCCACGTATCAGACTCAGGAAAGTCTCTGGCTCTATTTGAGGCATCACCCACTCCTGGATTACTCGTTTTGCCTGGGGAAATGCGGTTATGATTGGCCAGGTATGTGTCATGGGCCCACTCCTGACATCAGGAGTGAGGTTACACTTTCAGATAGTAGAGCCGGAAACTAGAATCACTTTCCTGGAACCACATTACTATGCATTTTCTAGTCCTGATGCCTCTTGACGCAAGAAGGCACCAGCTGCTGGCAGGAGCTGGACTGGTGACAGCTTTCATCCCTGGCTGAGTGGGGCTACCTTGGAGACACTGCCCTGAGCTCTTGGGCTAAGGCACTGGCTCTCTTCATGCAGGGAAACTGTCCTGCACTAATGAGCCCTTTGTATTAAAGAATTACAGAATCAGGGGTGCCTGGGTGGCTCAGTTGGTTGAGCATCAGATTTTTGATTTTGGCTCAGGTCATGATCTCACAGTTCGTGAATTCAAGCCCTGCATCAGGCTCTGCACTGACAATGCAGAGCCTGACTGGGATTCTCAACCTCTCTTTCTCTGCCCCTCCTGTGCGTGAACTCTCTCTCTCTCTGCCCCTCCTGTGTGTGCACTCTCTCTCTCTCAAAATAAATAAACATTAAAAAAAGAATGACAGAATCAGAATCACATGGTAGGAACTCAATGATGCATGATGGTGGGTTAATGGCATTTTTTTTCGTTTCTGTTTTTGTTTCCACGTTTATTCAAGAACTCATACAAAACGTTCCAAGTAAACAAGTTTTAATCCCATCTTCCTCCCCTTCTTCATTGTGGTTAATGTGGTTAAGGTATTTGGTAACTCTGTTTCCTGTTAGCAACTACATGCAGCCAAGCATGTTGACTATTCAAACATATATTATATATATATGTGATATATGTATACATATATACATGTATACATATATACATATGTATACATATATACATGTATGTATATATATATGTGTGTATATATATATATATATATATATTTTTTTTTTTTTTTTTTTTTTGGTGAGATACTTCAAATACTTTTTAGAAAAAGTCACTTCAGGAGTTAAGGTGGTCTTGCTCTTGCTCCTTTCAAGGTATACAGCCCCTTCGCCAAGATTCCCAGCTTTTCCATTCACTTTGATTCTTTCCCCCCAAAATTATTCCACGTTGGCAGCAGCCATGATTCCATCTTCTACAGGGTGGATGCAGTCAACGGTGAACTTCAGAACCCGCCTCTTTATTTGCCCCCCACAAGTTTTTTCATGGGTGCCATTGAGGCAGTGGAGGCAGAAAAGGGTTAATGGTATTTCCGTACCTCCTAGGGTGCGTGAGGGTAGTGGGCAACACACAGTCTGCGGCCCCCTGGCGGCTAATGGCTTCCCCCAGTCATTGAGTGATGTAAGAGAGAAAGCACAGTCTGTGGGGTCCGGCAGACTGAGTTCCATCCCAGTTCTACCACTTACTAGCTGAGTGACTTCTCTAAGCCCCACCTTCCTCACCTGTACAATGGGCCAACAATCCCCACCTCCCCCGGATTCTGACATGATCTATGAGATTACCTATGCACCGTGCCTGCATACAGTAAGCGCCCTAAAATGCTTCCTTCCTCTCTCCTCTTCTGTAGATTTTGGCCTGCTTTTAGCAAATTTGGAAGGTGCTGGATTTCTTTCGGTTTGGAAATGGACGGCTCCACCTGTAGGAGCAATTTGGAATGTTGAAAAGAACACCCAAGTAATACATTTGAAACTATCTAAATAAATTATACTTTAAAATAGAAGACATCACACATGATACTTTGGTAAGTAAACTAAGCTAATCATAATTCAATCTTTATGTTCCCGGACAAAATGACTTTAGATCTGAAGGGATACTAAAAATAAATATTGGAAAAAATTCCATTCACTTCACCCCACCCTTCCAAGGTCCGAATTCTATTTTCACTCTGAAGTTTCAAAATGGCTATAAATTTCCCTTCTCTGGTGGGTGAACTACCACTAGGGTGTAAATGTCTCACAAATGCTAACTCATAGGATGCTCTGCACACCATCCCAAGTTACTAAGAATAAAGAACATAGAGCCTTTCTAGAACAGTGCTACTTGAATAAATATTCTGGGGAAAGTACTTTGAGAACGGACTGTATTTCTAAAGATTTCTTAGTAATGATAATTCATCTCAGCCTGAGCAAGAATGGAGATTTGTACTTTAAAATAAATGGATAATGTATCCTAGCAACCTGGGGTTTAAAGCTTTTCATTAGTCTTCCTCTGCGCTTGGCATATCTAAGAGGAGAAACCCAAACATCATTAAATAGAGAGTTTATGTGTAAAGTGTGAGGTCTAAGAGACCTTCATTTTCTATTGCAGCTGAGAATGTCTTTGTCTAGAGTGTTGGTTGGCGTACACAAGATGAAATATACACTTAAATTATGGCTTGACAAGTTTTATGTACCCGAGGAAGGTCTCAATTCTCGTTGATGGTTTTTGGGGGTTTTTTGCTGTTTCAATTAGCTTACTTATAAAGTGAGTATGTTATATTTATGCAACTATGTTGAATTTATGAACTTTATTTCTCATTTTATTTATCACCCTACTTCAAAAAAAAAAGAAAGAAATTGTGCAAAGAATGCATACCATTAGCGTCATCATTTATTTAACTGGGCAAGAGTCAATAAGGGGAATTAATTTATTGGGATTATCTAGGATTCTTCATTGCCTTACTTTCTTTAAAAAAATTTTTTTTAGGGGCGCCTGGGTGGCGCAGTCGGTGAAGCGTCCGACTTCAGCCAGGTCACGATCTCGCGGTCTGTGAGTTCGAGCCCCGCGTCAGGCTCTGGGCTGATGGCTCAGAGCCTGGAGCCTGTTTCGGATTCTGTGTCTCCCTCTCTCTCTGCCCCTCCCCCATTCATGCTCTGTCTCTCTCTGTCCCAAAAATAAATAAACATTGAAAAAAAATTTTTTTTTAATGTTTATTTATTTTTGAGACAGGAGTGAGAGAGCATGAGAAGGGGAGGGGCAGAGAGAGAGGGAGACACAGAATGGGAAGCAGGCTCCAGGTTCTGAGCTGTTAGTACAAAGCCTGATGCAGGGCTCGAACTCACAAACTGTGAGATCATGACCTGAGCTGAAGTCAGACGCTCAACCAACTGAGCCACCCAGGCACCCCGTTATTGCCTTACTTTCAACTGGGGTTGGTTTCTCTTCCTAAGGAAAGATGTCCTTTCTTCCTGAACCAAAGACCGCTAAGAAGATTAAATGAGATAGCATGTAGTCAATATTGGCATAAAGCAAGTTTTCAGTAAACATTGCTTTTCTTTTCAGCCTCTTCCTATAACGGGTCGTCATGCCTTCCCATAACTGCTGACTTAACAGACAAGTAGTTCTCAAATTTCAGAGCATATCAGAATCATCCCAGAAATTTGTGAAATATACCACCACCTGATACCCACTTCAAAAGCACAGAATCAGAATTTTCGGGACTATGTCTCACAAGTCTATCTATGTACTTGATGGACACCAAGTATCAAAACTGCTGATCATAAGCTTTGTTTAAGTCAGAGCTGACACCAATTTCTGGGTTGATTTTGTCTCCCAAGTGTTGAATGAGTTCTGTATCAATTACAAAGAGAAATTTGGAGCTAGAAAGGCATTTAGAGAGTATCTGTTCCAACTTCCTCTTTTGCAGCTGAGACTGAATGCCAGAGAGGCTAAGTGACTTGTTAGGGACACCCAGCCAGTTGCTGTGCATGGCATGGCTATTCCTGGATGCCATCCCACACCAGGGCTGGCTTTGAGCATTAAGTCCTCCGTGGCTTTATGTGGTAGAAACATTCACTTCGGGATCAGATTTTCCTACTTTTGCTGCTTCTACATAGATGGCTCCATCCTGAATATGTCACTTTTAGGCTGTCCTGTACTTTCAGGCTGTACTTTGTACAAAAATAGCTTCCCAGTTCTTATGGCTGGCTATTTCTCACTTTGATTACCTGATATAATTACCCGTTGCCCAGTCTTCTGTGTGGTTCATGTGATTCATGGCTGTTATTAGCTGCAAGCCCAAATGCACTTTGGAAGGAGTATTATGAGCAAGGCCATTGATCAGGTGCTGTACAATCTCATTTGATTATTTTAATGTCTCAGGAGCACCGAGAGATTTAGGTGGATACATTTTGAAAAGATTGTTTCTTTTTATAGTTTCCAGGCAAGTTGGCTTTGGGGAGTATAAAGCTGTCCCATTTTTCAAATACAGGAACAGAATTTTTAAACAGCCACCCACCTATTTAAGAATTGTATTCTGTGAACGCTGGATAAAAGACCATCATGTGTGATTGAGAGTGCTGTTTTTGAAGTTTAATTCCCAAAACTAAATGAGTAGCTCAGGATTAGGTATAACCAACGTGTCTCTCTTTCTCAGCGATCTGAATTGATCTTTCCTTCCTGTGACTCACATTATTGTTCCTGGAGATTAGTCCCTCGCAGCCTGTCCCTTAGTGATTTCTGAGCCATCCTCAGGATGTACGTCCCACACCTCGCCACCTGTTCCTCCTGCTGTGACCTTGTCTGTGGCTGACCCTCAAGGGGGTCTTTTCTGTTGGTGGAGGTGCTCTTCTCTTACTCACTGATGATATCATCTGCACTCTGAGCAGGTGAAGGGAACGCAGCTTACACTCCTATCGCTTCATTCCCTATGCCTCTATTTTAAGGATAGTTTCCTGGAGATTTGATAATAACGAAAGGGATGTGCAATATAGCAGAGAAAGACCAGAAAGACTCAGTTTCCCCAAAAGTACTCAGCGTCCCTGCCTGATCCCAGATGTCCCTGCACTAGGCGGGGGCAGCTCGCTCTCTACCGGAGGTTCTAAACACTTCGTGTTTCGTACCAACTGTCTCCCATCCCTAGAGAGAAATGGGAGCTTCTTCCTCGCTTCTGTCCTTGGCCTACTTGCTGCAGATGATTATTCTATGCACGAATGATTAAGAATCGGAAATGATCATTTCTTACTGGGGAAACTGTACAGGAGAACATGGTCTGGCCCTATGGCATCAATAACATAATCCTATCATGGCCTCATGTTTAGTCCATTTCCCAAAAGCTGGTCTATTCAATCTAAAGTAAAAGCGTGTAGGAAATATCAAAAACCCAATCCAGGTTGCGTTGTTCCAAGCTCAATCCAGATAATTCCATCTCTTTTCATCAGGCGTTCATAAATGGGTAGGGTGAGAGGTCTAGTGGTTCCCGCAGTGTCTGGTGACACAAAGAAACATTTCTCAGTGCAGCACTTTCCAGAGTGTAGATATAAATGTGCCTTCTCTGTGAAAGCTGCACTCTGGGGATTCCTCCACCGCTCTGATACTTGAGTGTCCTCTCTTCCCTCATCCCTCCTCGCACTCTTCTCGAAAGCTGAAGGCCTGAATGGACAAGGAAGCCCAGTGGGGAAGTCCCTAGGGGTCAGCCCCCTGGAACACAGAGCATGGCAGTAAAGGACAGTGGGGGCACCTGGGTGGCTCAGCCGGTTAAGCGTCCAGCTCTCGATTTCCGCTCAGGTCATGATCTCACGGTTGGTGAGTTCGGGCCCCGTGTTGGGCTCTGCGCTGACAGTGCGGAGCCTGCTTGGGATTCTCTCTCTCCCTCTCCCTGCCCCTCCCCCACTCATGCTCTCTTTCTCTCTCTCTCAAAATAAATAAGTAAACTTAAAAAAAAAAAAAAAGGAGGAAAGAGCAGCAGATGAATTCGGTGGGGCATGTGGAGAATAATCAGCACAGTGCCTGAGGTAAGAGTATTTAGGGAAATTCTGATCCCCACTGGGAATTCTCGAATGTTATCGCTCAACCTAGACCTTGGATTTTTCTTAAAGATAGGTTTCATAACTGTAACCTGGCTGTGTCTGTGTGTGTGTGTCTGTGTGTGTGTGTGTATGTCTGTGTCCCTCTGTGTGTCCGTGTGTAGGTACGTCTGTGTGTGTGTGTATGTATGCCTTTGTGTTTATGTAGGTGTGGATGTATGTCTCTGTATGTATTGTGAGTGTCCCTGGATGTGTGTGTGTGTGTGTGTGTGTGTGTGTGTGTGTGTGTGTGTGTTTCCCTGAAAGCAGGGGCTTGGGCTGGAAGAGAAAAGAGGGGAACTTCTGAGGTGGAGGGCCCAGAACTCACATGTTGTGATGGTTCTGAGTCCATGAAGCAGTGCATACTCAAAGCTGACCTGCCCAGGCATCTTGGGGGCTGACCGGCACCCGGGAGAAGGATCTTGGGGGACTGAGTGATGGTGATTTTGATTATGCAAGGCAAGTTTTGTTGTGGCACAACAGGATCATCCTTCTTAGAAAAACCATCAGGCCTGGACTGCCCCTAATATTTGAGGGGCTCATTCAGTAGTATAAATGAAAGCCTGCATGCCACATCTCTAAATGTTCCAAAAGTATAAATCAAGCTCTATTGCAGCCTAGCCCTTGTGCCCAGCATGGTCACAGCACTCCCCAGGGATTGTCCTGGCAATCTGGAGGCTAAGGGAGCCATACCCGCCCCCTGCCCTCAAGGGGTAGTCCAGCTCCCCTGAGGTAGGCAGCACAGACAGGCCACAGCAGCCCAGGCTGTGGGCTCAGACTCTTGTGAGTGAATTCACCTGCCTGAACTGGGGACAGGCCCTGACGTGGACCACGCTTCCTGGGGAGTTCTCAGCTGTCAGTGCGTCCACCATCAGAGCAGAAGGATTCTATTGTCCAATTGCTTTGGGGGATGCAACATACCAATCTCTGTGTCCCCCCTTTTGGAGATACACAATTCAAATTATAGTGTAGAGTAAAGGTTATGATAGATCATACAATGAGAAAATCTGCCTGGTGTTGTTTAAGTCAGCATTTTCTAGATGGAGTCTTTTTTTGGGGAACCTTCTTTTTTTTTCTTAAGCCTTAGTAATATCCCAGGGCATTAGGGCTCTCACCTAAGGAACTACTTTTTTTGAGAAGGTTTTTTTCTTTGTTTGTTTTCCTTTTTCTTTTGAGCCTGGGCTTCAGCCATTTTTTCCTCTTCCTGCATTAGGCCAATGTGTAAGTAATACTGCTCCTTAGCCTTCGAAGGCACTGCAGATTTTACTGACCCCTTTCTCTCTAGTCCCTCCCTCAGCTGACCTGGAACACGTTGTTCACTCATTATTCCAGAGAAGGTGCCACTGAGCCTTAGACTTTATCATCAGAAGTTCAGGCCTGTTGTGCTGCCTGTGGAAAAATCCCACGTAGCCACAGTCTATTCAGTTCTAAATTTGCTGTTTTTCTTATGACTATGCAGTGAATTGGTTACAGAATTTTCCCTCTAGATCCCTTGAGGTCTAGGACTTTAGAGAGCAATCAAATGATAGTGAGTCAGTAGTTTAATTCCAATGCCTGGCCCCCAACACTAAGGAAGAGTTTTTGGACCTCAGGTGCAGAGGACTGAATGAATCATACTCCTCAGTTTGTAGCACATGATTATTCCTGGTTCCTACAAGGCCCCTCTCTAATTCAGTCATTCATTATCTGGAGCCAATTTATCATCGGGCACAGTAAGCCTGGTGCTTTAGGGCTGGTCATTAAAAATATGATTTATTTAAAAAATTTTTTTTAGCGTTTATTCATTTTTGAGAGACAGAGACAGAGTGCAAGTAGGGGAGGAGCAGAGAGAGGGGGAGACACAGAATCTGAAGCAGGCTCCAGGCTCTGAGTTGTCAGCACAGAGCCCAAGGCAGGGCTCGAACCCATGAGCCGCGAGATCATGACCTGAGCCAAAGTCAGATGCTAACTAAATGAGCCACCCAGGCACCCCTAAAAATGTGATTTTTAATTTTTTTATGGACAGAAGGAGCCACAAATGCCAAAGGGCCCAGGACCTGTGGAAATCAGAATGTAGCCCTGCATTTATGTATTCTCTTTATCGTATGTCTCAGTCCTATTGTCTCCAGTAAGTTACCCTTTTGATGTGTACATTTATTTATTTATTTATTTATTTAATTTTTTTTTTCAATGTTTATTTATTTTTGGGACAGAGAGAGACAGAGCATGAACGGGGGAGGGGCAGAGAGAGAGGGAGACACAGAATCAGAAGCAGGCTCCAGGCTCTGAGCCATCAGCCCAGAGCCCGACGCGGGGCTCGAACTCACAGACCGTGAGATCGTGACCTGAGCCGAAGTCGGACGCTTAACCGACTGCGCCACCCAGGCGCCCCTGTACATTTATTTTTTTAAGTGTATTTATTTTTATTTTGAGAGAGATAGGGCATGCAAGCAGAGGAGGGGCAGAGAGAGAAGGAGAGAGAGAGAGAGAGAGAAAGCATCCCAAGCAGGCTACACGCTACCTGAGCAGAGCTTGATGCGAGGCTCAAACTCGCGAACCACGAGATCGCAACTTGAGCTGAAACCAACAGTCAGATGCCCAACCAACTGAGCCACCTAGGTGCCCCTGTGTATATCTCTTCCTATTTTGTGTTTTTGAAAAATGTATATTATTGCCTTGTGTAATATAGTTTTTATTTCAGTGATGTTGTATTATTCTGCTTCCTGAATTTCTCACTGAGCACTATGTTTTTAAGATCAACCCATGCTGCTGTAAATATGTCCAATTCATTGCTTCTACTTGCTGCAAAATCATCCACGTTTGCTCACACGTTTCCCCATTCATTCTCCCAGTGATGCATGCCCGAGACCCCAGCTCCCTGCCACTACTATGCTGCAGTGACCTACAATGTCTTTTCATGGGCCTGGGTGGGAATGTCCCCAGGACGTATGCTCAGCAGTGAATTTCTGAGTCAGAGGGCACACACATACTTCATTTGGCTAATAAAACCAAAAGGATCTCTGGAAGGAATGCTGTTTTCATATTTTTTTTATTTTGGGGGTTAGTCACGTCAGGGTTTGCTATCAGTTATGTTATAGAATAAATTGGGTAGTTCTATTTTATCTGCCAGAGCAACATACATTGCACTGGAATTAATTGTCCTTTGAAAGTGTGAGAGTGTGGGCAGTATGACTGTTTGGTGTTAAAGCCCATGGATACAGCCAATTCTCTGAAAATGTTTTCAATTTCTTCCGTGGGTGTTGGGTCTAATAAATTTCAATGTTTTTTTTTTTGTTTGTTTGTTGTTGTTGTTTTTTAATCTGATGTTGGCACCTTGGCAGGAAAAACTAGGTCCATGTGACACCAGGATGTATATTTCTGTTATTTATTACTTTGTAACTTGCTGTAATACTTGAGGAAGATGCTCTGTGAGCACTGGATGCCTCTAAACACTAGGATTTCATTCTCTATGTCTTGCATAATATTGCCCTGGTCAATAAATGGGTTTTAATTATTTTTCATGATCTCAAATTTTTGCTTTTAAATTGATGGTGATTTCACTTACTTTTTAGGTATTACGTGTGTGTGTATATATATATATATATATATAATTATAATATATAATAACATAATTGTATATTATGTTACATATATAGGTTTTATATATACATATATATATATATATATATATCTCCTCAAGGATTTTTCCCTCCTGAGGAAGCGAATGCTGGCAAATGACTACTTATAAATCATGTGATACTTTTGGAGTCTGAATCATCCTGACTACCCAGAGAGCATTTTTTTCTTCCTTAATAATAGGCATTCCAAAATTGCACTTGTATCACAAAACTGTCCTGTCCTAAATCCTGTTTCAGGAATGACTAGTTTATTTATTTATTTTTTTAAATGGCTGTGGTTTATTTTATTTTTTTTTATTTATATATGAAATTTATTGTCAAATTGGTTTCCATACAATACCCAGTGCTCATCCCAAAAGGTGCCCTCCTCAATACCCATCACCCACCCTCTCCTCCCTCCCACCCCCCATCAACCCTTAGTTTGTTCTCAGTTCTCAACAGTCTCTTATGCTTTGGCTCTCTCCCACTCTAACCTCTTTTTTTTTTTTTCCTTCCCCTCCCCCATGGGTTCCTGTTAAGTT
Organism: Puma concolor; assembly: GCF_028749965.1. Taxonomy (NCBI): domain Eukaryota; kingdom Metazoa; phylum Chordata; class Mammalia; order Carnivora; family Felidae; genus Puma; species Puma concolor. The sequence continues at coordinate 166,092,610 of NC_141670.1, read as the reverse complement.
TCTCAGGATCCACATAAGAGTGAAACCATATGGTATCTGTCTTTCTCTGTATGGCTTATTTCACTTAGCATCACACTCTCCAGTTCCATCCACGTTGCTACAAAAGGCCATATTTCATTTTTTCTCATTGCCACGTAGTATTCCATTGTGTATATAAACCACAATTTCTTTATCCATTCATCAGTTGATGGACATTTAGGCTCTTTCCATCATTTGGCTATTGTTGAGAGTGCTGCTATGAACATTGGGGTACAAGTGCCCCTATGCATCAGTACTCCTGTGTCCCTTGGATGAATTCCTAGCAGTGCTATTGCTGGGTCATAGGGTAGGTCTATTTTTAATTTTCTGAGGAACCTCCACACTGCTTTCCAGAGCGGCTGCACCCATTTGCATTCCCACCAACAGTGCAAGAGGGTTCCCGTTTCTCCACATCCTCTCCAGCATCTATAGTCTCCTGATTTGTTCATTTTGGCCACTCTGACTGGCGTGAGGTGATACCTGAGTGTGGTTTTGATTTGTATTTCCCTGATAAGGAGCGACGCCGAACATCTTTTCATGTGCCTGTTGGCCATCCGGATGTCTTCTTTAGAGAAGTGTCTATTCATGTTTTCTGCCCATTTCTTCACTGGGTTATTTGCTTTTCGGGTGTGGAGTTTGGTGAGCTCTTTATAGATTTTGGATACCAGCCCTTTGTCCGATACGTCATTTGCAAATATCTTTTCCCATTCCGTTGGTTGCCTTTTAGTTTTGTTGGTTGTTTCCTTTGCTGTGCAGAAGCTTTTTATCTTCATAAGGTCCCAGTAATTCACTTTTGCTTTGAATTCCCTTGCCTTTGGGGATGTGTCGAGTAAGAGATTGCTACGGCTGAGGTCAGAGAGGTCTTTTCCTGCTTTCTCCTCTAAGGTTTTGATGGTTTCCTGTCTCACATTCAGGTCCTTTATCCATTTTGAGTTTATTTTTGTGAATGGTGTGAGAAAGTGGTCTAGTTTCAACCTTCTGCATGTTGCTGTCCAGTTCTCCCAGCACCATTTGTTAAAGAGACTGTCTTTTTTCCATTGGATGTTCTTTCCTGCTTTGTCAAAGATTAGTTGGCCATACGTTTGTGGGTCTAGTTCTGGGGTTTCCATTCTATTCCATTGGTCTATGTGTCTGTTTTTGTGCCAATACCATGCTGTCTTGATGATGACAGCTTTGTAGTAGAGGCTAAAGTCTGGGATTGTGATGCCTCCTGCTTTGGTCCTCTTCTTCAAAATTACTTTGGCTATTCGGGGCCTTTTGTGGTTCCATATGAATTTTAGGATTGCTTGTTCTAGTTTCGAGAAGAATGCTGGTGCAACCTTGATTGGGATTGCATTGAATGTGTAGATAGCTTTGGGTAGTATTGACATTTTGACAATATTTATTCTTCCAATCCATGAGCAGGGAATGTCTTTCCATTTCTTTAAATCTTCTTCAATTACCCTCATAAGCTTTCTATAGTTTTCAGCATACAGATCCTTTACATCTTTGGTTAGATTTATTCCTAGGTATTTTATGCTTCTTGGTGCAATTGTGAATGGGATCAGTTTCTTTATTTGTCTTTCTGTTGCTTCATTGTTAGTGTATAAGAATGCAACTGATTTCTGTACATTGATTTTGTATCCTGCAACTTTGCTGAATTCATGTATCAGTTCTAGCAGACTTTTGGTGGAGTCTGTCGGATTTTCCATGTATAATATCATGTCATCTGCAAAAAGCGAAAGCTTGACTTCATCTTTGCCAATTTTGATGCCTTTGATTTCCTTTTGTTGTCTGATTGCTGATGCTAGAACTTCCAGCACTATGTTAAACAACAGCGGTGAGAGTGGGCATCCCTGTCGTGTTCCTGATCTCAGGGAAAAAGCTCTCAGTTTTTCCCCATTGAGGATGATGTTAGCTGTGGGCTTTTCATAAATGGCTTTTATGATCTTTAAGTATGTTCCTTCTATCCCGACTTTCTCAAGGGTTTTTATTAAGAAAGGGTGCTGGATTTTGTCAAAGGCCTTTTCTGCATCGATTGACAGGATCATATGGTTTTTCTCTTTTTTTTTTGTTAATGTGATGTATCACGTTGATTGATTTGCGAATGTTGAACCAGCCCTGCATCCCAGGAATGAATCCCACTTGATCATGGTGAATAATTCTTTTTATATGCCGTTGAATTCGATTTGCTAGTATCTTATTGAGAATTTTTGCATCCATATTCATCAGGGATATTGGCCTGTAGTTCTCTTTTTTTACTGGGTCTCTGTCTGGTTTAGGAATCAAAGTAATACTGGCTTCATAGAATGAGTCTGGAAGTTTTCCTTCCCTTTCTATTTCTTGGAATAGCTTGAGAAGGATAGGTATTATCTCTGCTTTAAACGTCTGGTAGAACTCCCCTGGGAAGCCATCTGGTCCTGGACTCTTATTTGTTGGGAGATTTTTGATAACTGATTCAATTTCTTCGCTGGTTATGGGTCTGTTCAAGCTTTCTATTTCCTCCTGATTGAGTTTTGGAAGAGTGTGGGTGTTCAGGAATTTGTCCATTTCTTCCAGGTTGTCCAATTTGTTGGCATATAATTTTTCATAGTATTCCCTGATAATTGTTTGTATCTCTGAGGGATTGGTTGTAATAATTCCATTTTCATTCATGATTTTATCTATTTGGGTCATCTCCCTTTTCTTTTTGAGAAGCCTGGCTAGAGGTTTGTCAATTTTGTTTATTTTTTCAAAAAACCAACTCTTGGTTTCGTTGATCTGCTCTACAGTTTTTTTAGATTCTATATTGTTTATTTCTTCTCTGATCTTTATTATTTCTCTTCTTCTGCTGGGTTTAGGCTGTCTTTGCTGTTCTGCTTCTATTTCCTTTAGGTGTGCTGTTAGATTTTGTATTTGGGATTTTTCTTGTTTCTTGAGATAGGCCTGGATTGCAATGTATTTTCGTCTCAGGACTGCCTTCACTGCGTCCCAAAGCGTTTGGATTGTTGTATTTTCATTTTCGTTTGTTTCCATATATTTTTTAATTTCTTCTCGAATTGCCTGGTTGACCCACTCATTCGTTAGTAGGGTGTTCTTTAACCTCCATGCTTTTGGAGGTTTTCCAGACTTTTTTCTGTGGTTGATTTCAAGCTTCATAGCATTGTGGTCTGAAAGTATGCATGGTATGATTTCAATTCTTGTAAACTTATGAAGGGCTGTTTTGTGACCCAGTATATGATCTATCTTGGAGAATGTTCCATGTGCACTCGAGAAGAAAGTATATTCTGTTGCTTTGGGATGCAGAGTTCTAAATATATCTGTCAAGTCCATCTGATCCAATGTCTCATTCAGGGCCCTTGTTTCTTTATTGACCGTGTGTCTAGATGATCTATCAATTTCTGTAAGTGGGGTGTTAAAGTCCCCTGCAATTACCACATTCTTCTCAATAAGGTTGCTTATGTTTATGAGTAATTGTTTTATATATTTGGGGGCTCCGGTATTCGGCGCATAGACATTTATAATTGTTAGCTCTTCCTGATGGATAGACCCTGTCACTATTATATAATGTCCTTCTTCATCTCTTGTTACAGCCTTTAATTTAAAGTCTAGTTTGTCTGATATAAGTATGGCTACTCCAGCTTTCTTTTGGCTTCCAGTAGCATGATAAATAGTTCTCCATCCCCTCACTCTCAATCTAAAGGTGTCCTCAGGTCTAAAATGAGTCTCTTGTAGACAGCAAATAGATGGGTCTTGTTTTTTTATCCATTCTGATACCCTGTGTCTTTTGGTTGGCGCATTTAATCCATTTACATTCAGTGTTACTATAGAAAGATATGGCTTTAGAGTCATTGTGATGTCTGTATGTTTTATGCTTGTAGTGATGTCTCTGGTACTTTGTCTCACTGGGTCCCCCTTAGGATCTCTTGTAGGGCTGGTTTAGTGGTGACACATTCCTTCAGTTTTTGTTTGTTTGGGAAGACCTTTATCTCTCCTTCTATTCTAAATGACAGACTTGCTGGATAAAGGATTCTCGGCTGCATATTTTTTCTGTCTAGCACACTGAAAATCTCGTGCCAATTCTTTCTGGCCTGCCAAGTTTCAAAAGAGAGATCAGTCACGAGTCTTATAGGTCTCCCTTTATATGTGAGGGCACGTTTACCCCTTGCTGCTTTCAGAATTTTCTCTTTATCCTTGTATTTTGCCAGTTTCACTATGATATGTCGTGCAGAAGATCGATTCAAGTTACGTCTGAAGGGAGTTCTCTGTGCCTCTTGGATTTCAATGCCTTTTTCCTTCCCCAGTTCAGGGAAGTTCTCAGCTATTATTTCTTCAAGTACCCCTTCAGCACCTTTCCCTCTCTCTTCCTCCTCTGGGATACCAATTATGCGTATATTATTTCAGGAATGACTAGTTTAGAGAGTGTGTGCCCCATTCCTGACTAATCACTGCACTGGAGACAGACATGTTTCCAAAAAGGAAGTCATCAGTAAAGACGAGTTAAGTGTTTTTAATTTCTCAAGTTCTTGGCAAATTACATTATTCAGATACACTCCATTTTAAATAAACCCACAATAGCTAAGTTAAAATTTCTAGAATTATGTAAGAGGGGGCTCACGTGTCTTCCTGAAGAGTGTTCTATTGGATCTATCCATAAATGATTCCTCCAACCCACCCAAGAAATATGCCACTAATTTTGCTAGGCATTGAGAGAATGAGATTTCCTAATCAGATATGACTACTATAACTTATTTTGCTGGAATATGACTATTATAAAAAAGAAAAGGTATGACAATTGGATACTAGGATCCAAAGTGACTCAGAGGCCCAAGTTTCTTCCTTTCTCTGACGTTTTCCAGCAGTAACCTAAAATCCTAGGTGTTTAAGGGAAGTTTCCAGAAGAAAATCCTGATATGAAAGCAACTTTGTGGACTTCATATCATTAATTCCGGGCAAGAAAGCACAAAGCCCATTTTCTAATCTTAATTTGTTGTACTTGGGTATCTTATGGTGTCTTTTGGTTATCTGTGGGAGGTTGGTGCTTTAATCTACTAATCGACTCAACAAGCACTTATTGGCATCTCCTCTATGCCAGGGATACAGTGGTGAAGAAGTTCAACCGCCAAAAACAATCCCTGCCTTCCACAAGCTTGCGTTCTAATGGAGGAAACAGACCACAAGCAAAGTAACAAGGGCTGTTCTAATTTGGTGGGGCTGCTGTGTGGAGTATGGAATGTGATGGGGGAGGGAGGAGGGATGGCTAGTGGCTGTGACTGCAGACAGAGATGACTGAGACAGAGAGGTGGTGCCTTGGATAAGAGTGGTAGCAGTGGAGACAGAGAGAAATGGGCAGATCTGGGATAGAATGTGAAGCAGAGCTACAGATCTCAAGCAAATGATGTCAGGCTACCTAGGTTAGACTCTGGAAACAGATTCTGAGGTGGAGGTTCAGGGGCAGGACTTGCCTGAGGGGTGCTCTTGAAAGCCCATGAAATATGCATGCATATGCATGAAATATGCATGAAAAACTGAGGAACATAGATAAGGGGTGCCTGGGTGACTCAGTTGGTTGGGCATTTGACTTCGGCTCAGGTCATGATCTCAGTTCGTGGGTTCGAGCCCTGCATCAGGATGTGTGCTGACAGCTCAGAGCCTGGAGCCTGCTTTGGATTTTGTGTCTCCCTTTCTCTCTGCCCCTTCCCTGCTCATCCTCTGTCTCTCTCTCTCTCTCTCTCAAAAATAAATAAAGTGAGGAGCATAGAGTAGGGCAGACAGAGAAGTGGAGCCACACTTACAGCAATGGCCTCAGGCAACTGCAGAGGAAGACCAAAGCTGAGATAGTCCCTGTGACATGTCCCCAAATGAAGCAAGGAAGGTGTAGGTCTTTGTTCTCCTAGTGGAGCAGTCATTGGAAGGGGGCCGCTGCTGGAGGGAGGACATTACCTTGGGCACGGCTGCTCCCTTCACTTCCCGGGAGGGCAATGGCCGCAGAGGGTCTCAGCTGGGAGTGGTCCTGGGCCAGCACTCTCCGCAGCTGGGGAAATGAGCGCCCAGGTCATAACTGAGCATTTGGATGCTCAGCACCCCTCAAGCACACCATTCATTAGAGCCCACGTAGCCCTCACTTGCAGCGAAGTGGATATGGTGCTGTATTTTATCCCAGGCTGATGAAATGCTAAGCTCAGATTTTAAAGCCTCAAAATTTTTTTTTCAAGATTTTATTTTTAAGTCATCTCCATACCCCACGTGGGGCTTGAACTTACAACCCTGAGGTCAAGAGTCGCATGCTCCACCGATCTAGCCAGCCAGGTGCCCCTAGATTCTCAAATCGGAGTGAGCATCAGCATTATCTGAGAAGTGAATCCAGACTCCTAGACCCAGTGCCCCCAGAGAGTGGTTCAGGGGTCTGTGGTGTCACCAGAGAATCTCCAGTTTTAATGAGTATCCCAGGTTACTCTAATGCAGGAGTCCGCAGACAACACTGTGATGGGAGAATCCTGAGAAGCTGCCCGGATGTCCTGCTTTTGGGGTGCTCATCCAGCAGGATCCCAGGATTGTGAATGAGGTGGATTTGACTCCTGTGATTATGTTAGATTATGCCGCACAATTGATTATCCAGGTGGGCCGGACCTGATCACATGAACCCTTTGAAAGTGGAGGGTTTTCTCAGGCTGGTGGCAGGAGAGGAAGTCGGAGCTCAGAAGCACAAGAAGGGTTGTGGTGGTGTTGCTGTTTTGAGGAGGAAGCAGTAGCAGGGAGTATGGACAGCTTCTAGGCAGTGAGAGGGGCCCCCAGCTGACAGCACTGAAACAGGGACCCCAGTCCCACAATGGCAAGAGCCTGACTCCACCGAAGACAAGAAGGATCTTGGAAACAAATTTTCCTCACATCAGGCATGCTGAGCTAATAGATGGGTATTGTTTTAAGCTACTGAGCTTGTGGTATTTGTTGTGCAGCAATAGAAAAGTAAACCCACGGGCTCCTGGGTGGCTCAGTCGGTTGAGTGTCCAACTCTGGCTCAGGTCATGATCTCATGGTTCGTGGGTTCGAGCCCCGCTTAGGGCTCTGTGCTGACAGCTCAGAGCCTGGAGCCTGCTTTGGATTCTGTGTCTCCCTCTCTCTATCGCTTCCCCACTTGTACTCTCTCTCTCTCTTAAAAATAAACATTAAAAATAAAAAAGAAAAAGAAAAAGAAACCCGAACCATTGCATTAAACACATCCTGGAGAGCGAACAGGGAAGAAATAAAAGGGACGTGATTCTGCCACTGGTTGCTCTAGGGGAGCGCATGGCAAGAGAACCTCCCCCTAGGTTCCTCCCTGTAAACTGGAGATGATACGCTCACCCTGCCTCCCTCATGGGATTTTGGGGACTCCAAACCAGTTATAAAAATCAGATACGAAGACTGACATGTTAAGATAATATAAGCTCCGGGACTTGTAGCAAGCTTCCTCACAAGGATTCTTCTACATTGACTATATCGCTTTTTGAATGAAACAGTTGCTTTCATTCCCGAAGATATACAGAAAGTACTTCCCCTGAGACCGAAACAAATTACAGAGCACCAAGCTACCCACTGGGGCTTGTCTGCCGAGTGCCAACAGGCCATGGTACCCTCGCGAGTTTAGATTCATGCGCACTCTTGAGCCTGGGATTCTTCTTCCTTGCACCTTATAGGGCTAGTTCTAGAGCCTCTTCGTGGAAGCAGCCGGGATGGGCAACAGGGAGTGGAGTTCACGTAACAGCCGGATTCATGCAGGAAAACAGAAGCCACGTTGGCTGCTACAACAGAGAGAATTTAATATAGAGAATCGTGTGGGAGGACTAAAGGAGCAAACAGGGCACACAGGCCCTAAACACAGAACAACTACAGGAAGTAGTACCCCACCCCCCTCCCCCCAAGGGCGGCTGGAACAAAAGGGAGCGGTGGAGGTTGCCAGAACCCAGAAATTCAGAGGACGGGCCTGTGGGAGCTGGGATGTAGATCTCTGAGTTAGAAGCCATGTCCGCGTGGTGCTGGCACCACCGAGGGTGGTAAAATGAGGCTGTTTCCTGGCAGGTTGAAAAAAGCTGGAGTCTAAGCCACTCCAGCCTCTGGGGCAGAAGGCCGCTGGTTGTTTTCCAGTCTCTTTAGTGCCCTCTAATGGCAGAACCAGGGGAGCAAGCAGGCAAAAGAAAAATCTCGTTTGTACAGTCCAGCCCTCCGCATTCCCGCTTCCGAACCGGCGGGTTTGGAACCGAGAAGCAAGGCCTTAATAACCAGCACAGATGGTTTTCCATTGCAAGCCGGGGAAGCCCAAGCTTATCTGAAGGTCTGGAAGACAGTGGCTGGGGGTGGGGACGTGAGAGGCTTATTTTCAACTCCCCTTTTGCTCTAAGCAGAGATCCATGATCCAAGGTCATCGGAAGAGGACAGATTTCTCCCGCAATAGAACCCCGGGATGAGCTAGAGGTGTGGGGGGTGGAGCTAGAGAGCACCGGTTAGGGGGCGCTCACGTGAATGAGGTTCCCTAGCACAGCTGGGCGGATGGCCTAGGCTTTTGCTTCTCCAACAAGGGTGCTTGTCCCCTGGAAGGATCCAGAAGAATGCGAGGAAGTGCATGAAGCTACAGCATAAGCATGATGCCTCTTATTGGAATGTCAATTTTCCTAGAGCGTTTTTAGGAAAAATAATTTTCGTATGGAAAAAAAATATTATGGAATGGAATGCCAAATCTATTTGGATTTAAAAAAAAAATCCAAAGAGAGTGGAATTGGCCATCTCCACTACCACCCATCCTTCTAGAGCACTCCTCCTCATCATGAGCTGTTACCTGAATTTTTTTTTTAATGTTTATTTTTGAGAGAGAGAGTGAGGGTGGGGGTGGGGGGCAGAGAGACAGGGAGACCGAAGACCTGAGGCAAGTTCTGTGCTGACAGCAGAGAGCCGCATGTAAGGCTCGAACTCACCCACGGTGAGATCATGACCTGGGCCAAAGTCAGACACTCAGTGGACTGAGCCACTCAGGTGCCCCTGTTCCCTGAGTTTTTGAATGTTCAGGGAGTGGTCTTTTTGTCTGGAGAGGACTATTTACAGGTTTTTGTTTTGTTTTTGTATTTGAAATTCCAACTGTTTAAAAGTCATAAATATTAAAACTTCGTTTTCTTAAGCCTTTATGTTAAATTTAGAAATCTCGTTAGACTTTTTATAAACCTAATAAAATAAGATCAGGTTAATGTTCGATTAACTCAATTTGAATAGATTAATGTCCCCCAAACATTGGTCCCACTTACAAATTTAATTAAATTCCCTTAAACATTTTCAACTCTATTTATATATGTAATATACTTAATTTTCTTAAGTGCTTCAAGTGTCTGACAAGGCAAATTTATCACCTAGCAAGCAAAAGCTTTCTAAGCATTTGGATAACTCTTGTACATTCAATAAATTAAATTTGTAAACGTAGTTATCTTTTTATTCTCTTAAGTAGTTCACTACTGGTTAAATATCTCTTCAAGTTTTCTTTTGCTTTTCAACTTAAAATTACAGGTCAAAAGCCCATTACACCTTTCAAATTGAAGCCACAAGCATAATCCAGTAGATTTTTGAATCTGCCATATTTTTGAAACTTTTCTTAATTTTTTAAATGTTTATTTATTTATTTTTTTTTATTTTTGAGAGAGAGAGAGAGACAGAGCGTGAGTAGGGGGTGGGGCAGAGAGAGAGGGAGACACAGAATCTGACTCAGGCTCCAGGCTCTGAACTGTCAGCACAGAGCTTGACGTGGGGCTTGAACCCACAAACTGAGATTATGACCTGCGCTTAAGTTGGACGCTTAACCGACTGAGCCACCCGGGCGCCCCACGAAACTTTCCAATAACACCTGCAGATAGTCTTAGTGATTATAAAACTGATTCCTAAAGTGAATATAAAGCTGTTATGTATAGCTTTGATTTGCTTCTTCATCTGTGTTCAATTCCAATCTTTTCTAGGGTTGAAAAAGCGTTTACCCAATTACCAGAAACAATTGTACCACCGTGCCTAGGTCCAGATTACAGGATTAACCATTCCTGAGCACAGCATTGGAGTTTAAACAGCATACAGACCTGCAGGCTCCATGCTGCATGTCACAGATGATTATGTTGGATCCTTTCCATAACATTTGTGAAGATGGAGTTTTGTAGCCCCCTTTTGGATTACATTTAACTAATTTATTTTCTAGCTGATTCATTTCTATATTTTTCTACTATATTTCTACTCTTGTCTGAGTCTGATCGTCATTTAAAGACGTCCTCATTTCTTCTGGCTTTTCCAGAAGAGCATTATACTCTTGCTAGTCACAGGATGGCAGATATGGATACATGTGGGAGAAGGCCTTCAATTGCTTCCTCTGGATATAACCTCAGGTGCAGAAAAGAGATGCTTAGGGCAAAGGACCCAGTGCTTGTTCTGGAGGAGCGAGGAGAAGCATGAGTGAGGGGCGCTCACCCCTCTCATTTCCCCTCTTGTCATTGCCATGGAAGGGGTGTAAAATTTGTGCTACCCACACAGGAGGCTTGTGCTCTAAAAAGTGCCTCTTGGGGCGCCTGGGTGGCGCAGTCGGTTAAGCGTCCGACTTCAGCCAGGTCACCATCTCGCGGTCCGTGAGTTCGAGCCCCGCGTCAGGCTCTGGGCTGATGGCTCAGAGCCTGGAGCCTGTTTCCGATTCTGTGTCTCCCTCTCTCTCTGCCCCTCCCCCGTTCATACTCTGTCTCTCTCTGTCCCAAAAATAAATAAAAACGTTGAAAAAAAAAATTAAAAAAAAAAAAAGTGCCTCTTGACCCCCCCCCCCCCCATGAGGGGGTTTTGAGCTTAGAGTATGGCCTCAAAGAGATTTGGGCTTGAATCTTGCCTTCACAACTTAAAAAAAGCATGCCTATCGGGAAAGTTATCCAACCCTCAGATCCTATTTTATTTAATTCATTATTATTATTATTATTTTTATTTTTCTTGAGAGAGGGAGAGAGTGCATTCGTGGGAGGGACAGAGGGGGAGAGAGAGAGAGACAATCCCAAGCAGGCTCCATGCTAGGCATGAAGCTTGACACGGGGCTTGATTCCAGGACTGTGAGATCATGAGCTGAGTCGAAATCAAGTCGTATGCTTAACTGACTGAGCCATCCTGGTGCCCCAATTTTCTCAACTTAATTTTTTTTTATAACATTTATTTATTGTTGAGAGACAGAGACAGATAGAGCATGAGCAGGGGAGGGGCAGAGAGGGAGGGAGACACGGAATCCGAAGCAGGCTGCAGGCTCTGAGCTGTCAGCAGAGAGCCTGACGCGGGACTTGAACCCGCGAACTGTGAGATCATGACCTGAGCTGAAGTCCGACGCACAACCGACTGAGCCACCCAGGTGCCCCTATATTCTCAACTTTAAAGCACCCAATTCATGGGATTATTGTTCTAATTAGTTGAAATTATGTACATAAACCAGACAGCATTGTGCCTGGCACGCAGTTAACTATAATCACCAATAACTGCTTTATTTTTATCATCCATGTCTATCTTTTTGTAAATTAACTTTTATTTTTTAAATTTACACCCAAGTTAGTTAGCATATAGTGCAACAATGATTTCAGGAGTAGATTCCTTAATGCCCCTTACCCATTTAGCCACAACCCCTCCAGTAACCCTCTGTTCTCCATATTTAAGAGTCTCTTATGTTTTGTCCCCCTCCCTGTTTTTATATGACTTTTGCTTCCCTTATGTTCATCTGTTCTGTGTCTTAAAGTCCTCATATGAGTGAAGTCCTATGATATTTGTCTTTCTCTGACTGACTAGTTTCACTTAGCATAATACCCTCTAGTTCCATCCACATAGTTGCAAATGGCAAGATTTCATTCTTTGGATTGCTGAGCAATACTCCATTGTGTGTGTGTGTGTGTGTGTGTGTGTGTGTGTGTGTGTGTGTGTGTGTATCACATCTTCTTTATCCATTCATCCATCAGTGGATATTAGGGCTCTTTCCATACTTTGGCTATTGTTGATAGTGCTGCTATAAACATGGGGGTGCATGTGTCCCTTCAAAACACCTGTATTCCTTGGGTAAATACCTAGTAGTGCGATTGCTGGGTTGTAGGGTAGTTCTATTTTTAGTTTTTTGAGGACCCTCCATACTGTTTTCCAGAGTGGCTGCACCAGCTTGCATTCCCACCAGCAATGCAAAAGAGATCCTCTTTCTCTGCACCCTCGTCAACATCTATCGTTTGTTGCCTGAGTTGTTAATGTTAGCCATTCTGACAGGTGTGATTTTGATTTTATTTTCCTGATGATGAGTGATGTTGAGCATTTTTCATGTGTCTGTGTGCCATCTTGATGTCTTCTTTGGAGAAGTGTTCTATTTTGCCCATTTCTTCACTGGATTATTATTATTATTTTTTTTGGGTGTTGAGTTTCGTAAGTTCTTTACAGATTTTGGATACTAACCCTTTATCTGATATGTCATTTGCAAATATCTTGTCCCGTTTTGTCGGTTGCCTTTTAGTTTTGCTGATTGTTTCCTTCTTTGTGCAGAAGCTTTTTATTTTGATGAGGTCCCAATAGTTCATTTTTGCGTTTGTTTCCCTTGCCTCTGGAGAGATGTTGAGTAAGAAGTTGGTGCGGCCAAGATCAAAGAGGTTTTTGCCTGCTTTCTCCTCGAGGATTTTGATGTCTTCCTGACTGACATTTAGATCTTTCAACCATTTTGAGTTTATTTTTGTGTATGCTGTAAGAAAGTGGTCCAGGTTCATTCTTCTGCATGTCACTGTCCAGTCTTCCCGGCACCACTTGCTGAAGAGACTGTCTTTATTCCATTGGGTACTCTTTCCTGCTTTGTCAAAGATTAGTTGGCCATAGGTTTGTGGGTCCATTTCTGGGTTCTCTATTCTGTTCCATTGATCTGAGTGTCTGTTCTTGTGCCAGTACCATACTGTCTTGATGATTACAGCTTTGTAATACAGCCTGAAGTCGGGGATTGTGATGCCTCCTGCTTTGGTTTTCTTTTTCAAGATTGCTTTGGCTATTCGGGGTCTTTTCTGGTTCTATACAAATTTTAGAATTTTTGTTCTAACTCTGTGAAGAATGCTGGTGTTATTTTGATAGGGACTGCATTGTATATGTAGATTGCTTTGGGTAATATTGGCATTTTAACAATATTTGTTCTTCCTATCCAGGAGCATGGAATCTTTTTCCATTTTATTGTGTCTTCTTCAATTTCTTTCATAAGCTTTCTATAGTTTTCTTTTTTTTATTTTTTATTTTTTTTTTAAAAAAAATTTTTTTTTCCAACGTTTATTTATTTTGGGGACAGAGAGAGACAGAGCATGAACGGGGGAGGGGCAGAGAGAGAGGGAGACCCAGAATCGGAAACAGGCTCCAGGCTCTGAGCCATCAGCCCAGAGCCCGACGCGGGGCTCGAACTCACGGACGGCGAGATCGTGACCTGGCTGAAGTCGGACGCTTAACCAACTGCGCCACCCAGGCGCCCCACTATAGTTTTCAATGTATAAATTTTTCACCTCTTTGGTTAGATTTATTCCTAGATATTTTATGGTTTTTGGTGCAACTGTAAATGGGATCAATTCCTTGATTTCTCTTTCTGTTGCTTCATTGTTGGTGTATAGGAATGCAACTGATTTCTGTGCATTGATTTTATATCCTGCAACTTTGCTGAATTCATGAATCAGTTCTAGCAGTTTTTTCGTGGAATCTTTTGGGTTTTCTATATAGAGTATCATGTCATCTGCAAAGAGTGAAAGTTTGACCTCCTCCTGGCCGATTTGGATGCCTTTTATTTCTTTGTGTTGTCTGATTGCAGAGGCTAAAACTTCCAACACTATGTTGAATAACAGTGGCAAGAGTGGACATCCCTATCTTGTTCCTGACCTTAGGGGGAAAGCTCTCAGTTTTTCCCCATTGAAGATGGTATTAGCATTGTGTCTTTCGTATATGGCTTTTATGATCTTGAGGTATGCTCCTTCTATCCCTACTTTCTTGAGGGTTTTTTATCAAGAAAGGATGCTGTATTTTGTCAAATGCTTTCTCTGCATCTATTGAGAGGATCATATGGCTCTTGTCCTTTCTTTTATTGATGTGATGAATCACGTTAATTGTTTTGCAGGTATTGAACCAGCCCTGCATCCCAGGTATAAATCCCACTTGGTCGTGGTGAATAATTTTTTTTAATGTATTGTTGGATCTGATTGACTAATATCTTGTTGAGGATTTTTGCATCCATGTTCTTCAGGGAAATTGGTCTGCAGTTCTCCTTTTTAGTGGGATCTTTGTCTGGTTTTGAATTCAAGGTAATGTTGGCTTCATAGAAAGAGTTTGGGAGTTTTCCTTCCATTTCTATTTTTGGGGACAGCTTCAAGAGAATCGGTGTTAACTCCTCTTTAAATGTTTGGTAGACTATCCCTGGAAAGCCATCTGGCCATGGTCTCTTGTTTTTTGGGAGATTTTTTGATTACTAATTCAATTTCTTTGCTGGTTTTGGGTCTGTTCGAATTTTCTATTTCTTTCTGTTTCAGTTTTGGTAGTGTATATGTTTCTAGGAATTTGTCCATTTCTTCTGGGTTGCCCATTTTATTGGCATATAATTGCTCATAATATTCTCTTATTATCGTTTGTATTTCTGCTGTGTTGGTTGTGATCTCTCCTCTTTCATTCTTGGTTTTACTTATTTGGGTCCTTTCCTTTTTCTTTTTGATCAAACTGGTTAGTGGTTTATCAATTTTGTTAATTCTTTCAAAGAACCAGCTTCTGGTTTCATTGATCTGTTTTACCGTTTTGGTTGTTTGTTTGTTTGTTTGTTTTTTGTTTTTTGTTTTTTGGTTTCAGTAGCATTAATTTTTGCTCTAATCTTTATTATTTCCTGTGTTCTGCTGGTTTTGGGTTTTATTTGCTGTTCTTTTTCCAGCTCCTTAAGGTGTAAGGTTAGGTTGTGTATCTGAGACCTTTCTTCCTTCTTTAGGAAGGCCTGGATTGCTATATACTTTCCTCTTATGACCGCCTTTGCTGCATCCCAGAGGTTTTGGGTTGTGGTGTTATCATTTTCATTGGTTTCCATGTACTTTTTAATTTCCTCTTTAACTTCTTGGTTAACCCATTCATTCTTTAGTAGGATGTTCCTCAGTCTCCAAGTATTTGTTACCTTTCCAAATTTTTTCTTGTGGTTGATTTCGAGTTTCATAGGGTTGTGGTCTGAAAATATGGACGGTATGATCTTGATCTTTTTCTACTTGTTGAGGGCTGATTTGTGTCCCAGTATGTGGTCTATTCTGGAGAACATTCCATGTGCACTGGAGAAGAATGTATATTCTGCTGCTTTAGGATGAAATGTTCTGAATATATCTGTTAAGTCCATCTGGTCCAGTGTGTCATTCAAAGCCATTGTTTCCGGGGTGCCTGGGTGGCTCAGTCGGTTAAGCGGCCGACTTCGGCTCAGGTCATGATCTCACGGTCCGTGAGTTCGAGCCCCGCGTTGGGCTCTGTGCTGACAGCTCAGAGCCTGGAGCCTGTTTTGGATTTTGTGTCTCCCTCTCTCTGACCCTCCCCTGTTCATGCTCTGTCTCTCCCTGTCTCAAAAATAAATAAAACGTTAAAAAAAATTTAGAAAGAAAAAAAAAAGAAAAAAAAGCCATTGTTTCCTTGTTGGTTTTCTGATTAGATGATCTGTCCATTGTTGTAAGTGGGGTGTTGAAGTCCCCTGCTATTGTAGTATTATTAATGAGTTTCTGTATGTTTGTGATTAATTGATTTATATATTTGGGTGCTTTCCACATTTGGAGCATAAATGCTTACAATTGTTAGGTCTTCTTGGTGGATAGACCCCTTAATTATGGTATAATTCCCATCTTCATCTCTTGTTTTATTTTATCTTTATTTTGAAGTCTAGGTTTTCAGATATAAGTATGGCTACACTGGCTGTCTTTTGTTGACAATTAGCATGATAGATGGTTTTCCATCCCCTTACTTTCGATCTGAAGGTGTCTTTAGGTCTAAAGTGGGTATCTTGTAAACAGCATATAAATGGATCTTGTTTTCCTATCCATTCCATTACCCTACGTCTTTTGATTGGGGCATTTAGTCCATTGACGTTTAGAGTGAGTACGGAAAGATATGAATTTATTGCCGTTATGTTGCTTGTAGAGTTGGAGTTTCTGGTGGTGTTCTCTGGTCCTTTCTAGTCTTTGATGCTTTTTGTATTTGTTTGTTTGCTTGTTTGTTTGTTTATTTATTTATTATCTTTTCTCCCCTAAAATTTCCTGCAGGACTGGTTTAGTGGTCATGAACTCCTTTAATTTTTGCTTGTCTGGGAAACTTTTAATCTCTCCTTCTATTTTGAATGACAACCTTGCTAGATAAAGAATTCTTGGCTGCATATTTTTCTGATTCAGTACTTTGTATGCTGCCGCTCCTTTCTGGCCTGCCAAGTTTCTGGGATCAGTCTGCTGCAAACCTGATCTGTCTTCCCTTGTAGGTTAAGGACTTTTTTTTCCCCCTTGTTGCTTTCATGAAAGCAATACTCCTTGCCTGAGTATTTTGTGGATTTGACTATGATATGCCTTGTTGGTGGTCAGTTTTTGTTGAATCCAATGGGAATCCTCTGTGCTTCCAGGATTTTGATGTCTGTGTCTCTCCCCAGGTTAGGAAAGTTTTCTGCTATGATTTGCTCACATAACACTTCTACCCCTATTTCTCCCTCTTCCTCTCCTGGGACCCTTGTGATTTTGATGTTGTTCTTTTTTAATGAGTCACTGATTTCTCTAATTCTTAAATTGTGCTCTTTTGCCTTAATCTACCCCTCTTTTTCTGCTTCATTATTCTCCATAAGTTTGTTGTCTATATCAATGATTCTCTGCTCTGCCTTATCCATTCTTGCCACCATGGCATCCATTTGAGATTGCAGCTCAGTTATGGCATTTTTTAATTTTATCCTGACTAGCTTTTTCTTCTTTTATCTCCACAGAAAAGGATTATAATCTATTTTTGACTCCAGCTAGTATTCTTGTTATTGTGATTCTAAATTCTGGTTCAGGCATCTTGCTTGTATCTGTGTTGGTTAAGTCCCTGGCTGTCATTTTTTTCCTGCTCTTTCTTTTGGGATGAATTCTTTCATTTTGTCATGTTGAAAGGAAAAAAGGAATTAATGAGGTAAAAAAATATTAAAATTAAAAAAATTAAAATTAAAAAATTAAAAACAACACACACACACACACACACACACACACACACACACACACACACACACACATGGACACACACACACACAAATCAAATAAATGATGCTAGATCCTAGGTGTGTTTTGGTCCGGGTATTGAAAGGGGCTTGACAGGTTAGAGAAAAAAGGGGAAAGAAAAAAAAATGTTTGAAAATTTGAAAAAATGAATACACTGAAAAAGAATAAAATGAAATGATGGAAGTAAAGTAGAATTTGAAAAAATTTACACAAAAGTAAATAATATAGTAGAAAAAAATTAAGGAAAAATATTTTTAATAAAAATTGAAAATAAAAATAAAGGTTTCTCTTTCTGTATTCAAGAAAAAGAAAAGAAATGAAAAAGAGAAAAAAAAAAGAAAATTCAATAGATGGACCAATGAACAGACTGAAATACAATTGAAATTACTTCATTTTCCCCTGAAAGTCAAACTATGAAGTGCTTTATAGTCCATAAACTAAGCAGGCAGAGAGATTTGTGTTCCTGAAGAGTGAGGTTGACCCAGTTGGGCGGGGCTTAGTGTAATGGCTCTATTCTCCACTAGATGGCTGCTTAGCTTAGGGGGTGGATTGTTGTGGCACTTTTAGGTGTGTATGTGCATGCTTGGGAGCGGTGAAAATGGCATCTCCCAGCTACTCAGTCTCTAGTATCTGAACTCTATTCTCCCCGATCAGCAATTGCATGCCTGTCCTTTGTCTTTGGCTTCTGTCCACTCCCTGCTTTTACACTGTGACCAAGTCCCAGGCAGCATCTCCCTCCTGCAGTTTATCTCAGATGCAGCTATTTTTCCCGGCCCCTTATTTCTGAGGGACTGCAGCTTTGACCTGCTCAGATCCTCTGTAGGAGGGTCTCACTGAGCAATGGCTGGGTGCCGGCCACACCCAGGAACATTCACAGGACTGTGCTGCTGCTGATGCCCAGAGACTGCAGTTGGGTGCCAGCCCATCCCAGAGAAAGTTCATGCAATCATGCAGTGGCAGTATTTCAAGGATTATGGAAAATCACAACACATATCCAGCACCACACTTCACCCACAACAACCTTGTTCCAGAATGTGGTTGTTCTCCTGGGTCCACTGGGGGTTTTGCCTGTGGGGGGGGCCACACAGCCTCTACCAGGTGACCTCCCAGCAGGGGAACCACCTTTTCCTGTGTGGCCCGAAGATCCCCGGACTTCACTCTGCTCCTGGGGATTTGCCCTTCTCACCAGAGCACTGCCAGGTATTGAGCTGAGGAGTTTTAGACTCTGCATTCCCCCTGTTTATAGAGTCTTAATGGAATTTAAACCCTCTCCTTTCTTCCTTTTTAGTTCAGTCCCTGTGGCTGTTCCACTTTTCCACTTTCTCTCCAGCTGCTTTTGGAAGGGGTGCTTCTCCCCCCCCCCCCCCCCCCCCCCCACCGATCTCTGTCCTCTCTCTGCAAGCCACAACAGCTCCCTGCCCTCTGTGGCTTCTTGCTCCCCAAGTTCACCTCTCTGCACTGCGTACCTGCTGAATTCTGTGGTTCAGGTTGTGCAGATTGTTGTGTTAATCCTCAAGTAAGTTTTCTAGGTGTGCAGGATGGTTTAGTGTTGATCTGGCTGTATTTCATGGATGCGAGACAAAAAAAAACTCCCGTGCTCTTCTGCCATCTTGGCTGCTCCCCCCTCATCCAAATCTGTCTTGCTCAGTGTGCTCTATCCAAGACCTAGCCCAGGGCTTGGCACCAAGACTTGAATGACTTCCAACCCATGATAATATTTGGGGTACTCTTCCTTAGTTCCTAGAACTGTTCATGTTGGATGTTACTTGTGCCTGAATGATATGCTTGAGGGCCATATATGGAGCATTGGTGTTATGTCAATGTGATGATAATTGTTTTGCATAATGTATGTTTATACTGTTGGACATAGGTAAATCCAGTCATGTGATAAGGAGTGGGGTCATGCCTAAAGGGTAAGATAATTCATTGTGTCATCAACTAGGCAAGAGACCTTGATCCCAGAATTGGGTGAGAGAAGTGTAAGGGGGTAACAGAATGGGGATCTTTCTTTCTTTTGTGTTTTTAATGTTTATTTATTTTTGAGAGAGAGAGAGAGAAGGGGCGGGGGGGGGGGTAGAGGATCTGAAGCAGACTCTGTGCTGACAGCAGAGAGCCCGATGTGAGGCTCGAACCTGGAACCCAGGAACCCTGAGATCATGACCTGAGCTGAAGTCAGATGCTTAACTGACTGAGCCTTCCAGGTGCCCCAGGGTCTTTCTTTCTCTTGGACGTGATCACTGAGATGTCAAGATGATTACGGAGAGACTTTGAGAAGGATGTCTTTACATGACACCCTCCATGTGGCCACTTTCTGTCTGAGTCCCAGCCCTATCTTATTGTAATTGTCATCTGAGATAGCTATCTTCTAATTCCAAAGGGCTGGGACCTCTTCTTTCTCCTGGTTCCTAACCTGTGACCAGGGATTCCCAACTTCATCACTACCGGGTTTTTGGACTGGATAATTCTTTGTTGCAGGGGGCTGTTGTGGGCATTGTAGGAGAGTTAGCAGAATCATACTTGTAGGTACTGAAAGCAGGAAGAAATCAAATGCTCTACTCACTGGATAGCAATAACACCTCCCTGGGTGTGACATAAAAAAAATGTCTCCAGACATTGTCAAATGTCCCCTGGGGAAGCCTGTTTGAGAACCACTGAGTTAGACTGTTTCTTATGCTTTTGTACTTACTTCCCTTGTTTGACCTTTGGCATTTTGTAAGGTCTTCCTCAAAATACTGTCCTGTCTCGGCTGTGCTAAGGGGTAAGGAAATGTTCCTTGGATATGCACAAAACAAGTTCTTAAAGGTGGAGCAAGCAGACATTGGAAGCCATGGGGACTGGGGTGGCAGTAGAAATCAAAGCAAAAGAATTCTGAGGGGAAATGAAACTCCCTGGTGTCCCACCTGAAGATTCAAAGATTCAATTTCAAGAGTTTATTCAATTTCAAGAGTTCAACGCCTTAAAAAGGGATGGTGGTTTTGCTTATATTGTTTTTCCCATGAAATTTTGGATTTCCTCCTCCCCCCCCCCCCCCCACTGTGAGGCAGGTGCACATTTAAGAAGTTCTGAATAAATGTCATGCCACGTTATTGAGGCCTCATTAGAGCTGAATTTTATAGTTTTTAACTGAGAAGGGAAAATACAAAGGGTAAAAGTTTAACATGGCTGAAAGCCCAAGAAATAAATTTGCAAAGCACTTTATGGCCTTTCCAGCTATATTAGAAATTAAGAGGGGATGACGGTGCTGTTTCCTGATGGCCAAGCATCTGGAAATGTTTTTTCCCTTGTTTTCATGGGCACCATGGCTGACTCACAAGGGACTCTCCCTCTTGGCATCTTTTACGGGGAGTGCTAGTTGCAACTTGTTGGCACAGGTAAGATTTATGGATCTTTCAATTCCCCACAGTTTCTTTTCCTTGCCTGTTGAAACATTCCACCCAGACCCCGAAGTGCAAGCCAATGGAACACAATGGAATAGCTTGCAAAGCAGGTCCAAAGTGTGGGAAAAATTTTAATACAGATATCTCTGGACAAATGACAACTCAGTCCATATATGTGCTAGGGCTAATTTGTATTTTTAGACTTGAGACACTATGGAATAGGTAGGGGACAGTTTGCATGTGAGATTGATTCCAAGAAACAGTATTTAATGATGCAAGGGATTGGACAAGACACTGGGGAGGGGAAGGGAGGGGAGGGGAGGGGAGGATCAGTCAGGCAAGATTGCTGTCAGGAACGTACGCATTTTGTAAGGGAGTGACGTCTAGCTTGAATGTAACTATGATGTATTTTAACACCCTGGGGATGGTCAAAGGCTGTGGGAAAGAAGAGGAGGGAGAGACTATTTGTGGTCCCGAAGAACATGGGGTGGCCTCATGAATGAGAGAGCATTTGAGTTGAGTCCCGAAGCTGTGTATTGTTTTGATAGATGGAGATGGCTGGTCGTAGCAGCACTGGGGAGGGATGGAATAGTATGAGCAAAGGAACAAAGATGGGAAGGAGAAGGCCATGTTTTGGGGTTTAAGCGTGGCTGGGGTCTAAGATATGTTAAAGTAGCACTTTTTATCCACTAAAGACAGGAGTGGAAGATAAAGCTGGAAGGACACATTTATGTGTTTAGTAAATAAATACCCATTAGATGAGTACATTAAAGACAGGCTGTGGTCACATCAGAGAGGCACTGAATGCCAGAATGAAAGAGCTAAGCAGTTTGGCCTTCCTATTATAGGCAATATGGGGCAGTGGGCATTGAATATTTTTGAGCAGGAAAATAACATCAAATTTGTGTTTTAGGCAGATTAAATTAGCAAATGCATGAGCACGGGCAGCCGCAGAGTTTCCAAAATATGGTAAGTGCACTGTGTGGCCCTGCACAGGACGATTTTAGGTGGGCGGGGCAGGGCAGACACTCAGGTGGTAAGAATCAAAGGAGCTCTGCTGCTCGTTCGTGGCCCCCCTGCCGCTCTGCATTATTAAATGGTCCTTACATGACCCCCTAGGTACACGGACATGGAAAACGTTAATATTTATATTCAACCGTGATTTAAAACTAGCATCTAATATAAAATCTTCTCTTAAAATACACTTATTAAGAAGAAGCATGAGTTATTTTAAGAAAAAAAATTAGGGGCGCCTGGGGGGCTCTGTCGGTTAAGCGGCCGACTTCGGCTCAGGTCATGATCTCTCGGTCCGTGAGTTCGAGCCCCGCGTCGGGCTCTGGGCTGACGGCTCAGAGCCTGGAGCCTGTTTCGGATTCTGTGTCTACCTCTCTCTGACCCTCCCCTGTTCATGCTCTGTCTCTCCCTGTCTCAAAAAATAAATAAAACGTTAAAAAAAAAATTAAATAAGAGAACAGGTGGATAAGCCAGCATCCTGAAGATGACACGTGGGATTTGGGAAACACTGGATTAGGACCAGAGGTTAGAAGAAGATGATGGTTCATGGTCACTGAGCCACCTCCTGTGCCATCTAAGTGATGGTGGCTGGTCCATGACCTGTGGCATGACAAGTTTTCAGTATTGAGCTTTTTATCTTAATTGTGTGTGAAGAGCACGATTCCAGTTAAAGGGATTTTAGGCAGCAGGTAGCAACATGGGGAAAACTTGTGGGGCTGGAGGAATCCCAGATTATCAGGCTAGACTTTTTTTGTGGGGGAAGGCAAATGTTAAGATCCTTTTACAGAGAACTGTGGGGAGGGGAGGTAGCTAGAAGGAAGTGTCCTAAGTCTTTTTTCTCCAGGGGCAATTGCTCACCCAGGGTACCAGACCAGCCCAGCTAAGGCTGGAGGTCATGCCTCCTGTGCACACACACCAACTCTTTTTTTTTTTTTAATATTTATTTATTTTTGAAACGGAGAGAGAAAGTGTGAACAGGGGAGGGGCAGAGAGAGAGGGAGACACAGAATCCGAAGCAGGCTCCAGGCTCTGAGCCGTCAGCACAGAGCTCAACGCAGGGGCTCCAACTCACGGACCGCGAGATCATAACCTGAGCCGCAGTCAGATGCTTAACTGACTGAGCCACCCAGATGCCCCACAAATTTTTGTATTCTTACAAAACAGATCAATAAATAGCTCCTTTAAAAACGAACAGACTTGGGGCGCCTGGGTGGCGCAGTCGGTTAAGCGTCCGACTTCAGCCAGGTCGCGATCTCGCGGTCCGTGAGTTCGAGCCCCGCGTCGGGCTCTGGGCTGATGGCTCAGAGCCTGGAGCCTGTTTCCGATTCTGTCTCCCTCTCTCTCTGCCCCTCGCCCGTTCATGCTCTGTCTCTCTCTGTCCCAAAAATAAATAAACGTTGAAAAAAAAAAATTTAAAAAAAAAAAAAAAAACGAACAGACTTGTGAATGAGTCTCTACAGACTTTAAGGATGGTTTCTCAAGGGGAAAGAAAAAAGTCTCCCTAATTTTAAAGTATTAGCATTACAATTGGCTAGATAATTCCTGCTGTTTAGGGTTTGATAAAGGGAAAAGTGGTGAAGGCCTTCGAGGGTGTGGGGGGTGGTGGAGAGAGTCCCTTTGCCTGGATATTAAAGTTTTTACTGTCAAAGATAGTTACTTAAAAAGCACAGTTGTATTGAGATATACTTTACATGCCAAAAAAATCCACCCTCTTAAAATGTACAGCTCAGTGACGTGTTTTTTGTTGTTGTTATTGTTTTTGGTATAGTCACAAAATAACACAACCAAGAATACTCATTCCAAAATGTTTTCACCATCCCCCAACCCCCCCATACCCCTTTAGCAGTTACTCCCCCCTCCCTCCCCTTCCCCCCAACTGCTAATCTACTTCCTGTCTCTCTGGATTTGCCTATATTGGATATTTCATACCCATAGAATCATATAATGTGTGGCCTATTGTGACTGGCTTCTTTCACTTAGTATAATGTTTTCAAGTTTCATTCATGCTATAGCATACATTAAGAAAGCGTTTTTGAAAAACATTTATCTTTCTTATTAAAAAGAAAAAAAAAAAACCTCCGGGTTCCTGGGTGGCTCATTCGGTTAAGAGGTTAAAAGGCCGTTGGTTTCTGCTCAGATGATGATCTCAGGGTCGCGAGATCTGTGCTGACAGTGGCGCCTGTTTGGGATCCTCTCTCTCTCCCTCTCTCTCTACTCCTCCTTCACTCTCTCTCAATAAATAAATGAACTTAAAAAATTATTTCAAAAACCCAGAACCTTCTCATTAGCTTCTGACGGGCATAACAACATTCTTCCCAGAAAGGTGGCTCCTTTTCCTCTCTTCCTTTCCTTTCCCTTCCTTCTCCTACCCTCTCCCTCCCATGCCCCCTCCTGCTTCCTCTTTCCCTCTCTCTCTCTATCTCTCTCCCTCTCTCTCTCTCTCCTCCCTTCCTTATTTCCCTCTTTTTTCTTATGGAAAATAACCATCTGCCTGCTGGAAGGTCTTCAGGTCTTCTTAGCACATCTTAACGATCACATCCTTCACCTCTTTCCCCTTTTCTGCTCCAGTCCCCATTCCTTCCAGGCTTATTTAAAAAAAAAAAAAAAAAAAAAAAAGGAACAATCCCTTTTTTTAGCACATGGCTTTCTCATCTGGGTCTGCTGACTGATCATAGGAAATCTTACCTTATTCTGGGAGTGATGGTGGGGAACTTCCTGTCTGGATAATGTTGTATGAAGGGCAGGCAAGCCCTTTTTTGCAGAAAGCCAGAATTTTCTTAAATAACCTAGAAACAGGCATTTGCTCAGTGCACTACACCATACGAGGTGCTCTGTGGAATATAAAGTTGAGAAAACCAAAGACCTGCTTTAGGTAGCTTGTATTCTTCAAAGCTATCTAAAATATTCTTGATGATAATGATTCATAGTTGTTCACTGGACTGCATTGCACTCCTAGATAGTAAACTCCTCACAGCCTGGAGCCATGTTCTGTTAACCTTCCCAACACCTGCGATGCTCTGCGCAAAGTAGGTCTTGGTTTTGTTAGGATGCCCTAAAGAAAAGGTACATAAAGTGCTGTGGAAAGTCAGATGAGGGGTGGGTTACTTCTAGATGGAGAGGTCCCAGAAGGCTTCATGGAGAAAACGGTTTCTGAGGTAAGTAGTGAAGAATGAGCAGGATTCAGGCACATGGAGTGGGAAAGAGAATTCTAGGAAACAAGGAAGTGTACAGAGGTGAAACAGTGGGAGGCATGGAAAGCAGATCATAAGTCAAGTTGATGATGAGTTAACTTTGGAATAGAAAAGAAGGAAGCTGAACAGATCACAACAGAGATGGCCTAAGCTTTCAAGTAAGGAAAGAAACAAGAGTGTATTCAAAGGAGGAAAGAAATGGCATGGAATTTGACTCCAAAGGAGTGTGGAAAAGGTTTGGCTGTAGGATATGCGTTGGAAACTCGACTAGACATTAAGACATGAGATCTTCAGGTGTTAATAGGTCATACAGATGGAGAGATCTACAAATATTGGATCACTCTGGTTAGAACTCAATTAATTTCTTAAATATGTTGGTGCACATATTTTACATTTTAATAATTTATATTCTATTAAAAATTAAAATAGAATATGCATTCATTATTCATCATCTGGTCAACAAATATTATTAAGCACTGCTTTAGATTCTGGGGATACAGCAATGAACAAGATAGACATTTTTGAACATGTACATTCCAGTAGGAGAGACAGACAAAAAACAACAACCAAAAAACCTAAGTAACAGAAATGTGTCCAATACTAGCAGAAACAAGTATAGTTAAACATCATTAATTCAAAACTATTTATTGAAAATAATACACATTAACAATGACCTATTTTCTAACTCATCACGAGCTGTTTTCTAATACAAAAAATAGAAAATCCAAACCCAGTTCAATCAAAGCCTATTTTCTCTAGTCCTTCATATGTCATATTAAGAAGGCTTTATTATATCAAGGCAGGAAGTTATTTGGCACAATATGAAAGGCAGTCTAAAAATGACTTTCATTTGGCAAAATGAAAAAGGCAGTCTAAATGTTGGAGACACTTTAACACGAGTATACTGAGAGTTAATTTCCAGAGAATCATGCTAAGAGTCATAAAGTCTTGGTAGCACCAGGTAACACTGTAATTTTTTCCTCCTGAATATATTGACGTACATATTTAGATGCATCAGATGCAGATACATAGAGCATCCTTCCTGCTTTCAAAAAAGCTCCCAGTTGATAGGGAGAAAGAACCCACTAGAAAGCCAACAAGACCCACTGTGTAACACTGGTTCCATGTATTCCCGCAGCCCTAAAGGCAAGGCTCAGCCCTCAGTGAATGTCCCAATGTCACAAACAACTATTGGACTGGCCTTGGAGGATGGTGGAGGGGGGTTCCTGCTCATGTAGAAAGTGCTGCGTTAACAAAAGTAAAGAGGAAGTAGGTATAGAGAGAACGAACTAATGTTTATTGCGTTCTGAATGTAACATTTGGTATGTAGGAGATACTCTAGAAATATTTGTTCAGTGAATAGCCATCCTTGTTAGAAAAGGATCATCACAGCCATTTTGTAGATGAAGAAACTGAGGCACAGAAAGATGAAATAATAGTTTGAAAGTCATGTAACTAGAAGCGATGGAGTTCGATATCGACCCCAGTTAGATATCGACCCACAGTTATATTCTTTGCCAGCTGTGTGGCTAAGTGCCCACGTGTGGCTGACACAGAGGGTGTCCAGTGAGGGAACAGAGCCGGCCCTGGAGCCAGAGTGGGAACCAGCCTGCATTGGTCCCTAAATGACATACTGAGGAACATACACGGTCCTCAGTGAGAAGCCACCAAAGATCTTCCAGTAGGAGAGTGACTCCGCTGGCAGTGTCTATTTCAGGGAGACGGGGGGGGGGGGGGGGGGGGGGGGGGGGGGGGGGGGGGTTGGGGGTGGGAAGGGATAGTGTGGCCGGTCGGGGGGTGGGATGGGGCAGGATTTGAGGGAAAGGAAGGGAGGCAAGATGGGGCTGGGATCTCCAGCTTGAGTGAGGGACGAGGCCATTAGCTGAAACAGGGTATGAGAGAAGGAATGCAGTTGGTGGGCAGAAGATAATATTGGGGCCCTTGCAGGGGACACATCTAAAGAGACATGTAGGAGGGACCGCAGGAAATAAGAGACGGGAGCAAAGGAGAGCCGCTGGAACCAGGAAGGGTTAGACAGCTCCAGTCTGCATGCGGCAGTGAGGTTAGAAGGATGAGAGGGTCAGGGAGAGGGGTGGAGAGAAAAGTGAAAAGAAGAAGAGGCAGAGGAGGAATCAGCACACAGGGCTAAGGAGGGGAGGGCACGGCGGTGGGAGGAGGCCCGGAGGGAGACAGGTTACACGAGCCGAGGGAAGAGGCAGGTCCCGGTTTGGGCTGATTGAAGGTTCTCGGGGACCTCAGGAATTTCAGCTTGCCAGGAGTGGATGGGGCGAAGCCGGGTCCGGGAGCGGGGGGTGAGTGGGTGATGAGGCGGCGGGCAAGGTGGGACCCGCCTAGTCTATCAGCGGTGCGCAGCTAGGAAAGCAGAGACTCCGGATAACCGGAGGGGAGCACCCCGTGGGGAGAAATCCCAGGGAGAGGCCGTGTGGAGTTGCAGACAGAGCTGGCAGCTGGCGGGGGCAGTCACTGCAGAAGAGACGTGAGGCAAGTAGAGTTCTCTCTCTCCCACTTCTGGGCGATGCAGGTTTCTGAGCATGGAGGGGTGGGGGTGGGGGATGAGACTGAGCAGCAGCGTCCTCCGCAGCATTGGTAAGAGACGGCAATATGGCAATATTACTGTTTTAGGGGCATGTCCTGCTGACTATTTTACAATGACATTCTCTTTGGAAGGGATATGAATAGGACCGGATTTATAGCAGAGGCAATAGCAGGTGGCTGAAGTGCCTCAATTCGTGAAGCAGCCTGTCTAGGCTCAGAGCCCAGCCCTACCCCTTCCTGCGTGGCGTGAGGCAGAAGGCAACATACTTAACCTCACTGTGGCCCCGTTTCCTCATCTGAAAACAAGAGTAATAACAGGACCACCTGATAGGATTGTTGGAGCATTATTTAAACTGAATAAACACTGTGAATGACCCGGAACAATGCCTGGCACGGAGCCAGCCCCATGGAAGTATTTTCCCGCCACTGTTATTTGTTATGCTAAGGATCTGGGGTGTCAGCGCTGGAAAGAACCCTGGGGTTCAACTGACCACAGTCTTTCCACCTGCCGCCAGCCTATGCTGCTGCTATGGTTGCTTTGGCTGTTTTTCATCAACACGAAGTTCTCTTAGCTTTGCGTGTAACAGACGCTGTAAATTAGTATTTGCTTTTCCAGATTAGAAGAGGCCGTTCTTAAGTGGAAAAACAGCGGCTCCTCCTGCAGGGTAATGAGGAAGAAGACACCTTTTAGGAGAAACTGGTCGGGGTATAGTAAAACTCTGAAGCACAGTACTCATCTTGGTATAACAAAATAATTATAACACGGCGGGGGGAGGGGGGTCTACATGCTATTAAATATATTATTGTTTTGGTATATTTTAACTGGTTAGGGAGGCTATATTTATGCTTCGTATCTTTCTTAAAAATTCTTCCTCTAAAATACTCCGAAGCACCAAAGTGGAAACATCTGGTATCAGGCACTATGCAAAAAATAACCTGTTACCTTTCAGCTATTTTTGATGGCAGCTGAGGTTATTTGGAATTGCTCTCCCTCACTGCCACCTGCTGGTCAAGGCCCAGTCCAACTTATGGTCCCAGGACCGCGGGGTTGGGCTTCTGAGGGCTCCCCAAAGGTTGCAAAAAGAGGCCCTCATTTCTTCCTATTAAGAAAATACATTGCCATTAAAATTTGTTTTATTTAAAAATTTTTTTAATGTTTTTATTTTTGGGACAGAGAGAGAGAGAGAGAGACAGAGCATGAGTGGGGAAGGGGCACAGAGAGAGAGGGAGACACAGAATCTGAAGCAGGCTCCAGGCTCTGAGCTGTCAGCACAGAGCCGAATGCGGGGCTTGAACCCAAGAGATCATGACCTGAGCTGAACTAAGGCCCTTAACTGACTGAGCCACCCAGGTGCCCCTATTGCCATTTAAATTTAAATCCAGGGCCAGGTCCTGGTTTTGTGAGACCTGTAGCTCATTCAATTTGAGGGACCCTCTTCAAGATGAAAGAATCCAAAATTACAAATACAAAATCAGATACAGAAGAGAGTATCTTAAAATGAGAAATGATCACAAGTTACAAATCTCAAAAAGTGGACAACTACTACAAACATCACACAATCCAGAAAAAGAAAGTATTTTTTTTATTAATTAACTGTCTCACACACTTCTCTAACACTTTTCCCCAACATGTAAACAATTATTTGTCTCTTCATAAAAAATGATTTTGTAATATTTTCTATGTGAGAGTAGAAAGATAATTCACATTTTCTTCCATCATGGCTCAATGACATTTGTTTACTACTGACAGTTGAGAAGAATTTTCCTCAGCTTCACAATTCATTTGTAATGTCATGTATACATTGAGGTTTGTGGTCAAATCTGGGGAAGTCTGTCATTCATATATCTGCTATATGATTTCAGGAAATTTTCTAGCTTGCTTATACAGTGTCTAATCTAAAAATTTTTAAATGGTTATTTATTTTTGAGAGAGAGACAGAGAGCACAAGCGAGGGAGGGGCAGAGAGAGAGGGAGACACAGAATCTGAAGCAGGCTCCAGGCTCCGAGCTGTCAGCACAGAGCCCGGCATGGGGCGTGAATTCACGAGTTCATGACCTGAGCCGAATTTGGATCCTCAATCGACTGAGCCGCCCAGGCACCCCAGTGCAGTGTCTAATTTAAAATACTGTTGCGGGGGGCGCCTGGGTGGCTCAGTCGGTTGAGCGTCCGACTTCGGCTCAGGTCACGATCTCGCGGTCCGTGGGTTCGAGCCCCGCGTCGGGCTCTGGGCTGATGGCTCAGAGCCTGGAGCCTGCTTCCGATTCTGTGTCTCCATCTCTCTCTGCCCCTCCCCCATTCATGCTCTGTCTCTCTCTGTCTCAAAAATAAATAAAATGTTAAAAAAAAAAAAAAATTAAAAAAAAAAAAAATACTGTTGCGGGCGCCTGTACGTCTCAGTCAATTAAGCATCTGATTTCGGCTCGGGTCATGATTTCACAGTTTGTGAATTTGAGCCCGGTGTCCAATTCTTTGCTGTCAGCATAGAGCCCACCTCAGATCCTCTGCCTTTCCTTTTGGGAGTATACTGTGATTTCTGATCTTTTCAGATGCCACTCTTTCATGACAAGTTAGCAAGAAATTTAAATATCTTTCCAATTTACATATGGTTCTGTTCCTCTTCATTCGTGGGATTGTTAAACGATCTGAAAACCTATATATTACTTCTATTTGAAATTTACCTTTTTCTCTTGATGGATTACTGCTTTTGGTATGATCTGAAAAGAATTTTTTGTCACAAGTTTGCTTCTCAATGTCAGACTAATTTCCATTGATTTCATTCTTCATAATAACCAGTTTTGTTTCATATTCTTCTGAATATTTAATCTGAATTTTCTTTCAAAAGAAAAACTATGTGAGGTGAGGGATATGTTAAGTAACTTTATTTATTGGGGCAATCATTTCACAACATCTACATATGTCAATCCATCACACTGTCTACCTTAAATTTATGTAGCTTTATCTGTCAATTACACCTCAATAAAGCTAGACAGTTTTTTTCTTCTGGTTCTTTAATAAATAAGAAGTCCAATGATATCTGTTGTGTCTTACTCATTTTACTGAAACTTTCCAAAACACTTTCCAAATTGCAAGTGACACGACATATTCCCCACTCAATTCCTCCTTAGCGGGATCCCAAAATTTCTTGCAGATGCTCTAATACCCTTGCAGCAGGGAAATGTGACAGACAGGAAGTTGGAGTGGAAAGGGACAGTGGGCTGTCTGCACCAACTGTGGTTAAAATAGTTTATCTTTGGGACGCCTGGGTGGCTCAGTCGGTTAAGTGTCCGACTTCAGCTCAGGTCACGATCTCGCGGTCCGTGAGTTCGAGCCCCGTGTCGGGCTCTGGGCTGATGGCTCAGAGCCTGGAGCCTGCTTCCCATTCTGTGTCTCCCTCTTTCTCTGCCCCTCCCCCGTTCATGCTCTGTCTCTCTCTGTCTCAAAAATAAATAAATGTTAAAAAAAATTTTAAAAAATAGTTTATCTTTGCAAATTGTATGTAAACGTATGCCCATGAGAGCACATTGCTGGGGCCCTTTGCAGGGTCACTGGGTCCACTGGAAATCTCCACACCTTACTGTAATTACTTCTGTTCCCAGGAAGTGCCACGGTGTGTGGACAGCTTTGTGTCACTTCCTGATTCTGTTCTGTGGTTCCTGTCTGTGCAGAAAACTGCTTTAATTTAGATCAGGTAGATGGAAAGTCATGCTAAAGTAGAGAAAATTCAGAAATAGGAAATATTTTTAAATACACATTTTAAGGTATAGGCTAGAAAATAAGAGACTGGTCTGGTTTTGTCCCTGAAACAACTTGATCTTGATTCATCTGTAAAGTGACTTTACTCGTCTGTAAAGTGAGAGTACTTGGGTATCTGCTGAACTAAATAACTAGATGATTTCTAAGATCCTTTATAACTCAAAAACTCTGTGAGCTTGATGTACATAAATACACATACACTGAGCTGTTTCTAAGAAGAGAACAAATCAGACCTTTTTCTCAAAAATGAACTTGCAGTAATTATTTATAATTAGGGGGATCATTTCTTATTTGTGTGCTACTAAGCTTGAACATTTTGGTTATAATAAGTGGTCTAAACATTTGCTTTAGTCACAATCTTAATATTATAGATTCTTCTGTTATAGTACACAATTTACTTATAGCCCAGTTCCATGGTGATTACTAGTGACTTATATTGTCCAATGAATGTTTTATATATATATATAAATAATAAATATATACATATATAGTATTAGCAGTACTAGCAAAACATCATTGTCTCATTAGACTTTCTTTTGTATTGTTGAAAAATAATGAAACTTCTAGGGGAAAATGTTGTTTTGAAAATAAATAAAAGTCTTTTGCTTTAATCGGCTTTGCATTCCCAAATTGTATTGTCTCTTAGAAAGATTGATGCTGTTTCCACCTCACCCAGCCAGTTTGCAAATCTTCAGATTTCTTCTTTCTTTTTTTTAAATTTAAATTTTAGTTAGTTAACATATAGTGCAATATTGGTTTGAGGATGAGAATTCAGTGATTCATCACTTACACACAACACCCAGTGCTCATCCCAACATGTGTCCTCCTTAATCCCCATCACCCATCTAGTCCATCTCCCACCCACCTCCCTCCATCAGCTCCGTTTGTTCTCTATTGTTAAGAATCTCATGTGGTTTGTTTCCCTCTCTTCTCCCCTCACCTTCCCATTATAATCATCTGTTTCGTTTCTTAAATTCCACATATGAGTAAAATCATATGGGATTTGTCTTCCTCTGATTGACTTATTTCGTTTAGCGAAGTACATTCTAGCTCCATCCGTGTCATTGCAAATGGCAATATTTCATTATTTTTGATGGCTGAGTAATATTCCTTATATATATATACTGCATCTTCTTTATCCATTCATCAGTCAATGGACGTTTGGGCTCTCTCCATAGTTTGGCTATTGTTGACAGTGCTGCTATAAACATCAGGGTGGGTGCAACCCTTTGAATCTATGTCTTTGTATCCTTTGGGTAAATACCTAATAGTGCAATTATTGGATTATAGGGTAGTTCTGGTTTCAGTTTTTTTGAGGAATCTCCATACTGTTCTCCAGAGTGGCTGCACCAGTTTGCATTTCCACCAACAGTGCAAGAGGGTTCCCCTTTCTCTGCATCCTTGCCAACACCTGTTCTTTCTTGAGTTGTTAATTTAAGCCATACTGACAGGTGTGAGGTGGTATCTCATCATGGTTTTGGTTTGTGTCTCCCTGATGATGAGTCATGTTAAGCATCTTTTCATGTGTCTGTTAGCCATCTGTATATCTTCTCTGGAGGAGTGTCTATTCATGTCTTCTGCCCATTTCTTAACTGGCTTGTTTGTTTTTTGGGTGTTGAGTTTGATAAGTTCTTTATAGATTTTGGATACAAAGGCTTTGGATTTCTGAAAGCAATGTTGGATTTCAGAATTTATTCTGAAATAGCCAAAATGTTGGATCCTTGATTTATTCTCTCCCAGAAGGTCCTGGGCTCATTGTGCAAATTCATTTCATCTCTCTCCAGCAACCTGCTTTGCACTCTAGAGATCTCTGGGAGTTGCAGTGCTGGGGTTCATTCCTTCTGATGCACCCTTTGCCCTCCTCCAATGCCACCTGGACAATGTATATCATATGATCAGATTATTTTCCTGAGGACAAGAAGGTGCACTGAAGCTTCCATCACCAGAGAGGATCAGCTAGAATAACTGAGCACCTCTGTTCAATGGACCTCTTATTTCAAGTTGACCTTGGTAAGTTCCCCATCACATAGGCAATCCAGTGCACACATGGTTCATAATGCCACATATTGGGGGAGGGACTTCTTGGCCCCTCAGGACACCTAATAGGCAACACATCTTGCTTCTCATGCATCCTGCTCAAATGTCTCCAAGGTGCTATTGATTTGGGAAGGAGTTCCTAGCATACAATGCTCACTCCTTCCTCCTCCCTTTCTCTCTGGAATCAATCTGCAGAAAGCAGGTGCTCTGTTCTGCAACTGGCCACCCAATGAAGGGTTTGCCCGGTGGGTGGAGACCTGTGGTTTCCTAGGGTGCTTTGTAGCTGTGTGGGTGAGTCTGCCTACTTCTTTCATTGTTATTAAGACATCTAGGGTTGTTGCCAATCTAAACCACATGCTCCCATTCAGCTTTTTACCTGTAATTAAGCCGTTAATTTTTGAATCTCCATCTGCTTGTTTCCTTTGTATTTCTCAGTTGGTTTAGGTATTGGGTGGGGAAAAATGGTGCTATTTATTGATTCCTTCAAACCTCCACACCATGTGCGAAGACACAGGGAACTACATTAATCAAGATAGAGTTCCTTCCCAAGGTGAGTGGACAGTCTAGAAACTATGAAGATGTAAAAATGACAAATTTGCATGGGTAACATTCACCCCAAACTGAGCAAGCCCAACTCTTTCCCCCTTTATCCACCAGCACGAGCTATTCTTCCTCTGGATGAGCCATCAGGGCTACTCCTGGGCATAACTGTGTATGTTGAAGCTAATGGTGTGGGCAGTGTTGCAAAATATTTTCTCTGTGTGTGTTAGAATGGGAGAAAATAGACAGGAGATGAGAGAAAAGGAGGAGGAAGCTAACTGGTGTGAGGAATAAGTTTAGGAATTCCCTGAGCCTGCACCAATGGGTTACTAAGGCATAAAGAATTAGAAAGCCATAGGATGTTCACACCCAAGTTTGGGTACACAAGATTAGGTAAATAAGATTAGGTAAGGCGGGGTAAAGGCCCCAGTAGGACAAGGTATATGTCCAGTAGGTATATGAGGTAAACAAGATTAGGTATTCAGGGTGGAAAGGCCCCCCCCTCCCCAACTTAGTACTATAGAA
This sequence comes from Puma concolor, assembly GCF_028749965.1. NCBI lineage: Eukaryota > Metazoa > Chordata > Mammalia > Carnivora > Felidae > Puma > Puma concolor. Next base: position 166,058,397 of record NC_141670.1, on the reverse strand, counting down.
GAAAGCTGCTTTCCCAGGAAGGAATGACCAAATTAGGTAAACAGGTAAATAGGGCTATAGACAGTTGCCCAGAGTGGAGCTAATTAGCAAAAGATAGGTGCCCTGTTGACCCTGAGGTAGCATGCTCTCTTTCTTGTTCCCTAGGCCAGTTTAGGTAAACAGAGGTGGTGCCTCACATCTGCTCTAAACAACCTTTTGCCCTGTTTTGTTTTGTATTGACCCAAACCCCTAACACCACATATCTTCAAAACCCCCTTTCCCTGAGGCCCATGACTTAATGTTCCCGATTTCATTGTCTCTTTGTGCACATCCATCACCATGTTTGTAAGCCTTCTAATCCTAATAAAAATGGAGCAAGAACCCTTACTCGGGGCTCTTGTCTTCCCCCAGGCATTAGCCTCTCTCGAATTTTTAGTCCTGCGTCCCGCTTTCTTGCTGGACAAGAAAGAACTCCAGACCCAGAATCTACAACAAACTGGAACTATTTCAGGTTGATTCTGGTCCTGAACGTGTTTTAACTTGCCAGGGAGCAGTGGAGTACATTATCACATCTGTCTAGTCCTTTTCACGCAAGTCAGCAAACTTCATTTGAGCCTGTGTTCAGTGGCAGGTACATTTCACATTCTTCATCTTTGGGTTCAAGGTTTTTTCGTTAGACTGTGCTGGCATGCTTGGTGAAACTTCTGTTTTAGATCTACTGATCACTCCCTGAATTCCATATACAACTTTGCTTTTCCTGACTTTGCCCCTTTTCTAGATGTCATTCTGCTTATCTGGAATGGGCTTCTCCTAATCCCTGCCTTTTGGAATCCCTTTCCTACCTGCAAGCCCATCTGCCTTGATCATCCTAGCAATGTGAGATTTTGCTCTATGTGAGGAGGACGCTTTCTTTTCTCCACTTAAATCTGTTTCCTTAATGAGCTACCTGTTTGAACTTCATTTTCTTCTTGAAGTTTCTCTAGTGGGGCCCCTGAATTGTTTCTTTCATAGTTCTGTCGTGTAGGAGTCTACTAGTAAGTGATTTCATAGACACATAAGCGATCTCTTACACTTCTCAAAAGACACACCTATGGATTTCTATTTGATTCATTTGTTCAAGTGTTTTGTTTCAGCTCAGTTTACATACTCTTGCAGGGATGTTATTTTGCATCTCCTGAGATGCTTATTTAACAACCGGTGTTCAGTTAATGGCAGAAAAGAATGGACAAACCTCCTTCCTCCTCCAGCAAATTCTGGAGCAAATTCTGGCGCAAATTCTCCTCCAGCAAAGACACACGACAAAGAAATCTACTATGAGCCTCAAGTGCTCTATCGTGAAACTTCATAAGCATTCTACATCCTTCTCTGTAGTATATCCACATCTATTTTAACATAAAAATGTGATGAAATGCTTACATGTCATGAAAGACGTGTGATATTGAATTGCCGAGTCTCCATATTCTCTGATACACTGCTGCTCAGCCCTGTTGTTTATTCCAGGTTGAGAAGCACGGCTCAATAGATGTTCAACAAATATTTATTGGATGAATATATGATATCCAAATTGGACAATACTAACACTAGGTAATTCTTTCTGGAAATTTATTATTTTGGGTCACAGTCTTCCAAGGGAGCTCACCTTTGTAGGTGGGCAAATGGAGGCTCAGGCATGGAAATGAGCATCACATTATGCTACAAGTAAAGAGACTCTAACAGCCATGCCTCCAAGGGCCTGCAGGCCTACTCCGTTCTGTGAGGATTTGCAGCACTTTCCACCCTGGGCTGTTAGTACTTGAGCAATTCCACTCGACCACTGGACCATGAGCTCCTCCCTTGCAGGACTATGTCTTGATGCCCTCTGTGCACTCGGGGATGACGACATCCCCTCCCACACAGAGGGCTTCCAGGAAATGCTAGAATGAATAAGTGAAAATGTATAAAATGGGGTGCCTGGGTGGCTCAGTCGGTTGAGTGTCCGACTTCGGCTCAGGTCATGATTTTGTGTTCCATGAGTTCAAGCCCCGCGTCAGGCTCTGTGCTGACAGCTCAGAGCCTGGAGCCTGCTTCAGATTCTATGTCTCCTTCTCTCTCTGCCCCTCCCCCACTTGCACCCTGTCCCCCCCCCCTCAAAACATAAATAAACATCAAAAAACATTTTTTTAATGTATAAAATGTATTCTTGACTTTCCAGGCCTGTCTCCTAAGTAAGTCTTCTTTGTGACCTGTGCTAAAATAGTGCTCTTGATGATAAGTTTCATTGAAAGAAAACCTAATGTTTATATTGCATTGTGAACTCATTATTTCTCAAGACTTTCTCATTGTATTTTTACTGTATTGAAAATGTTCACTCAAGCAGATCTTCTTTACTTTGGCCAACATGACTGATTTCCTTTCAACTCTTCGAGAAACCCCCGTGTCCCAGGCCACAGTAATTGTTTCTGCTGGTCTCTGAGAAGGGGCACTTCCTGCTCTGCTGTTGCAGGAACACAACCTGCCTTGTGTCCTGTGGGGATGATCGTAATCTTACAGGTGTAAGAGTGAGTGAGTGTGAACTGGCTCCAGGTAGATATAATGAGAATCCATTGCTAACTATTTGATAGGCACAGAATGAAATTCTACAAGTTATACTGGTTTTTAAAAACAACTTTATTGAGATACAGTTCACATACCCTAAAATTCCCCTATTTAAAATATATGATTCCATGGCTTTCTGTGTATTCGTAGAGTTCTGCAACCATCACCCCCCCCCCCCCCCAGTTCTGGAACATTTTCATCACCCCGTAAAGAAACTTTGTATCCCCTATCCATCACTCCCTAACCTCTCCCCAGGAAACTAGCTGCACAATGAGAAAGCTCTGTTGCAATTACAAGAAGGTATTTTGTTTGAATACGAGCTAGTCAAGATTATCGTGTTTTCAAGTGACAGAAACCTGAATCATGCTGGCTTGGGCAAATGGGAGGATTTATTGTCTAACAGATTCCATGGACGCATTGAACAAGCAAACTATGGGAAGGCCATACATGCAGCTGGATCTTAGAAACATAGAATGAGGGACTTGAACACTTGCCAAGACTGTTCTTTCCTCTCTGCCCTTCTTTTCATGTGGTTATTTTTCCCAGTGCAAAGCACTTTCTTCTGCAAGGTGGGAGGCATGCACCATTTCCCTGCCTTACATTGTGTGACATCCACCACCAATGAAGCTAACTAATTCTGAAGCCTAAAGCCACCAACACAGACAGAATTCCCATGGAAGACAACAGGCCAGCCTTCAAAAGTCATTAATCTGTGGGATGGGTTTTCATCTGTGGGTGGTGCTGATATTGTGCTTCAAATTGGGTATAACTTATCAAACAGAAGCGCTGGTTGGTGATACCCAGCATCTGGGTTGCAAATTGAAGCTATAAACATCATAAAAATTAAGATGCATGTTTACTTCACACCATGTCCTTAAAATACAGTAACAATCATGATGCAGACATAAAGTATAATAAAATCTGTGTAAGAATAAAGTGAAAAACCAGGGTAAAATAAGCAAAGAATGTCAATGCAATCATATGATGGAGTTCTGGTCAATGACATGTAAGCGGAAGCAGTGGGTGCAACTTTGAGGGAGTGTCCTTCAAGGGCCATCGTTTCTCCTTCTCCTTCTCCTCTTTCCTTATTCTTGTTGGCTTGACTGAGCATATGAAGTCTGGAGCGGAAGCAGTTATCCTGGGTCATGAAGTGGGATCTGCCCATTGAGGATGGTGAGCTACAAGATAGAGCCTAGGTTCCTGATGACTGTGGAGCCATCAAACGAACCCAGGGTTACTGATGCTGACATTCATGTGAGACAGACAAAACCCCAACTTGTTGAAGGCACTGCTATTTTGGAATTTGTGCCATTTTTGGTCAAGCCTTGGGATGAATCATTGCAATGATATGTTTCCTATTGTGATAATTTCTCAATCTCAGGGGATTGCACTGGCAGGGTGGATAATAACATTTGCAGATAAAGCCTCAAAAAACCTACGTGCTTTCTATGTCCTCTTTCTCAGGAAGTCACTGGAGCAAACCAGTCAAGAGGAAGACATGGAATCCTGGGAACAGGGAGTCCAACACAGAAGAGAGGTTAAAGGAGTGTCTCCCATGGCGCTGATGGGAAGCTCTGGGACAAGAGCCCCGGAGAAGCCTGGAAGGCAGCCTGCCATGACTGGAGCAGAAGAGTGGAGGGAACCAGGAGAGATGATTCCAGGGGAAGAAGGGAACTGGTAGGATATCTCATGGGTTTGACTATCAGGAAGTTTTATGACTCTGGGGATAGTTCGGGAATGTATCTGTGGTTGTCACAGGTAAGTAAATGAAAAAAAATTAAATCAATTATAAACTAAAGAGGACACAAAAACTATAGGAGAAATAAAATAGAATTGCAGTATTCTGCAAGGCTCAGCAGTGACATGATCCTAATACAACAAACACACTGCTAACTTATGAAAAGTTTGTGAAGTCACTGTAACAACTGTACTGGATAGAAGGTAAGAATTATGTGTGTGCGCGTGCGCGCGTGTGTGTGTGTGTGTGTGTGTGTGTATGTGTCTATGTGCATAGGGAGAAGAGATTTAAGCCCCCATGTTCTACAATAAAAAAATCAACAGTGTCCAATATTTTTCTAAAAAATCAAGAAATAGAAACAGGAAAGTAAATACCAAAAAAACTAGCTAAGGAGTTGAAACTGGTTGCTTCTGAGGGATGCGGATCAAGGGTGGGGAGGGGTGCACCAGGGGAAAGATCTTTTGTCCTTACTATGTGACTCTTAAAACCATATATTCTATTACTTTGATACGAATAAAGATCAAATTAATGAAATAAAATGATTTGACTATATAATTCCTATGCTCTTTGGAGAGGTTGGATTGAATGTGAGAATGTTGGGAAAAAATAAGAAGGGAAGACATTATCAGAGAGGAATAATCTGCAAAATAAAATCCGAGTTTAAAATGATTTATGTAGCTTTGTCTGTTTTCTATCCATAAGAAAAAATAGTTTTATCCATTCATTCATCAACAAGTGTCTATTGAGGGCCTGGCATATGCCGCGGTTCATACTGAGTGCCAGGCCTCCAAGGATGAACATGGCAGAGTGCCCACCCCCCCAGAGTGTATACTCTAATTTTGGTGCTCCTTTCTCTGTTCACTACAAAGTAACTGTAGCATTGCTCTTTTCTCAGAGCCTACTTGGGCCAATCATTTTCCATATAGTAACCTAAATCTTCCCAATGACTCTGCAAAGGACGCTTTACAGATGAGGAAACTGATGCTCAGGAAGGTTAAATCACTTGCCTAATTTCATTGGAAGGCTGGAGTCAAGATCTGAGCCGGGGAGAGACTGATTTAACAACGAATCCTCCCATCACCTTCCCTGACATCCTTGGTGTGGTTAGTGAGGAAATCACCTTCCATCCATCCAGGGTCTGTTACACACCAGGCACTGGGCAAAGTGCTTTGCATATTTTACACTCATTTGTTTTGACCAATATCCAAGAAGACTTTTTCCTCCTTTGGTGCTGAAAATGCCAGTCACTTGCTCCCCTGGGCTTCCTTGCAGTAAGGGCACGTGGTCTATTCTCCATCAGTCAGACTTTGACTTAGGAGCCAGTGATGCCAGAGGAAAAGATGGGAGCGCTTCTTTGGCAGCAGGGAAATGTGCCCCTCAGATCACCCTTCAAGAGAATCTTGCTGTGAGGAGTACAGTTAGCAGACAGCCTCTGGCATCCACTGAGGCATTGATTCCATGTCTCTAACCAAGCAACTCCATTCAACAGAGGGGAAAAGGGGTGTACAGGGGGGCTGGGCTATTCCTCTCCCATGCAGGATCCTGAAACAGGCTCCTATTCCATCCGGCTGAGACTTTCGCAGCGGTCACTGCAGTCTTAGGTTCTTCTCACCCCATCCTCCCTCCCACCTGCTCTCTTTTCCTGAGTGTCAGACCTGCATCACCCTCTGAAGGCTCTCTCTGCCTACCCCTGCTCCCTCCCCTGTTGTTTTTCATGAGTATTTCCCTCATAAATATCTATGGGGAAATAGGTTCTATTTATGTAAATGGGTTAGAAAAAAGCTTAGGTTGGAAAGCCACCACCACGGGGCAAAAGCACCCGGGGTTAGCTAGCGAGATATTATAATGGAATCACGAGTAGCTTGTTATATCACCTGCAGGGAATTACTTTCCATCTGACACCAATGTACTATTGTATTTTGATCACAAACTCCGCTTGTCCCCTAGACCCTTTGCTTCTTACACACACAAGTTGATTACTCTCTGATTGTTTTCTTCACGTTCACCGTGCGTGTAAGGTCTTGAGCGCTCAATAAATATGGAGCTGAAACCCCTGTTTGGGGCTTTTGTCTCCTCGTAGACATCAGCCTCTCTCATATTCAATTCTGTGTCTGCTCTCTTCCTGGACAAGCGAGCACCCCAGACGCGCAGTATGCGACAAATATCTTTCACTTCCAATTCTGTCCTGGTGTGTGCTTCCTCCCTAGGGACATTAATGGACACACCCTCTCTGGAGGTGCTGGCAGATATGACAGCCAGAAAGGGATGATCTGGGGGCCATGGTGGCTCTGATGCTGGTAGCAGGAGCAGTTGCAGGATAGTTGGGTTTCCAGCATGGACATGTCAGCGGAGCAACCTGTGGCATCACTGCCCAGGGCAGCAGAGGTTTTCTCCGCACATCAGTAATGCAGTTTGGTTTCTGGCTATTGTTCCCAGAGGGTTAGCTGTGGGCTATCCATGAGTGAGCTGGGATTTGAATACGGGTCGGTTTAGCTCTGAAGCCCCATTTAAAAAATTTTTTTAAGTTTTTACTTGTGTTTAAGAGAGAAGGGGGGGGGGAGAGACAGAGAGAGGGAGGGAGGGAGGGAGAATGAGCAGGGGAGGGGCAGAGAGAGAAGGAGACACAGAATCCAAAGCAGGCTCCAGGCTCTGAGCTGTCAGCCCAACATGGAGCTCGAACCCAGGGACTGTGAGATCATGACCTGAGCCGAAGTTGGACACTCAACCGACCAAGCCACCCAGGTGCTCCTAAAGCCCCACTCTTAATAACTGTATTATGGTTCCCATTTTTCCAGTTCAAACGAATGTGATGATTTTATAGGTAACCTTAGTTGAAAATCTGATAGAAGACTCTGGCGATTGAGGAGACTGATTTCCCTAGAGAGTGTTTACTGACCAAATATTCATGAGGGGCAGCGTCACAATTCCTAGAGGACAAATTAGTACAAACATCACACTCACATTTTGTAACCTGATTATTCCTCGTTCTCTTTTTTGTGCCTAGAAGGGCACAGGATGAGTGCTCAATGGCATTCCCTTAAATTTTCATACCCACTTAACCAATATGTGGGCATATTGGTTGGGGGCAATGCTAGTTCTCTAATGAATAAACCCCAGCATTTCAGTGGCTTAATCACATATACCAGTTCAAGGTTGGTGTTCCCAGTCAATGGACTAGTTTTCCACCTTGTAATGAGTCAAGGACCTAGGCCCCCCTCCTCTTGTGGCTCAGTCTTTCCCTGGGGCCTCATTATCACAAGCAGAAGAGGAGAGAAGGGGAGAGGGCAGCACGTTTCAACCTCCTTGTCTGGCAGTGACACATGTCACTTGGTCACATTCCACTGATGAGAACCAGTCACACAAGACCCCGTGGAGATGCCAGAGAGCTGAGAAGTGCAGCCTCTGGCTAGCAGCTCCTTTCCAGTAACAACACTATCCTACGGACAGCGGAGGACAGACAGGAATGTCTGGTAGATAGCCAACCTTCTCTGCCATGGAGAGCTTCCGCTTTGCTTCCATTCAAGGAAAGAAACTTAGTCGTCCAAAGTGGAGAGAGGCAGGCAACGAGTACTCTGTTTCTTCACAGGGACAAGTTGAAGTCAGCTAATCTCAAGTAAAATCCAGTGCCTTGAAGACTTTGGCTAAAGCAAAGCCAAAGATCATCAGCTTCTTAGAGAACTTCATTACTTTTTTCATTTTGTTAGGGACGTGTAAACTCTCTCTTCTCATGTTTTCTAGGTAGGGAATCTGTTTATTGAATACTATCATAAACAAAGCAACCTCAATATCCATCAAAAGGGGAATGGTTAAGTAAATGATATATAACCATCCTATGAAATAACATATGGCCATTTAAAGTCACATTGCAGAAGACTGTTTATGGACAGGAGAAAATATTCTCAATGTATTAGGCAAAAAGAAGCAAATAATCAAAGATAATTAAATAACTACTAATCAATTATTAATTAAAATGTAAAGGACTAACAGAACTATACATTTTCTGTATATGGCATACTCTCTCTGTGTGTGTGTGTATATATGTATTTATGTGTATATATATATATTTATATGTATATATACATGTATGTGTGTATCCATGCTGTAATAGATTGCATTATTGTTCAAAACCCTTCCTGCCTCTTTTGTACAGACTTTGCCCCACTGAGGTCGGCTTGACCACTGTATTTGCTGAGTGTGATCGGAAGAAATGTGGTTTTCCATGAGACCCACAGATAGACGCTGCTCCTTCAGCCTGAGTCCCAGATTCCTGATGATGGGAAGCCGCCGCAGCCGACCCACCATGGACATGTGATGTGAGGGAGTAATAAACATTTGTCATTGTAAAACATGAACTTGGCTTATATGAAGCAGCACAGACCCTTTTCAAAAAACCATGAGCATAATTGAGAGCTTGAAGTGACATGAAGGACTTTCTTCTTATTTTGGCTCTTCAAAGAAAATCATTTCTGTTTTTTGTTAGGCCAGAAGATCTTCATTATTCCATAAAAGTATTATCTTCTAGTAGAGATTCTTGTCTTCTGATAAAAATAGTCTCAATATGCTCAGACTGACCTTGACGTGTTCATGCTCCAAGTAATAGGGAAAGAAGAAAGAAGCAGTGGGCAATGCCATAATGGGCTTCATTCACTTCCATGTAAAATAAGAATGCAAATGGCATTTGGAGGTCAAAGAAGAGATAATGACAAAAATGAAAAGACCATGCCCTTTGAAATTAAATTAAAGCCAGGCAGATTGTAAATACAGAATGTGAGGCAGCAGCAGAGAATTATATATAATAGATGCATTCACAGAGCAGGTCAAACTGAATGGTGCTGATATCAGCTATACAGTAACATATTCTGTATGTAATTAGTAAAAGTTATATAATGACAGTAGTTAAATACCAATGAAATTCAATGGAGAGCAAGCTAATTAAAAGTTCATATAAGCATTCTATTTGACTTATGGTATTTGGGAATGAAATTAAAAGCAACTTCATAATTAACCTTCTAAGGGAACAATAATTCAAACTACACTTACAAGCTACATAGGAAAGGACCAGGAATCATGATACATTTTCCCACAATGCGCCACAGAGGGACAGAATGGTAAATCAGAAAAATTACTGCAAATACAACCAAAATATTATTATCCCTTTGTAGAGGGTAAGGGGAAAAAAACCTTTGATGAAATTTTCATTGGCATACTGACGCCATTCTTCTCTCTGCAGTTGGAAAAAATTCAGAATATATTGGAGAGTGCCTAGAAAAGGCAATTAACATGAGCTCAGGATGGAGAGGCTATTGATGTAATGGTCAAATGAGTACTTACCTACAATATGCTTAGCATGAGGTCAAATATTATGAAGGAATATACAAATAATAATGCAAGCTACCATTTGTTAAATACCGTGAATACCATAGGCGATGTGCTGAGTGCCTTAGTACGAGGTCTATTTAAACCTCAAGTCAACACTGTGTATAAAGTAGGTGTTTACCTCACGCCAGTCAGAGTGGCCAAAATGAACAAATCAGGAGACTATAGATGCTGGAGAGGATGTGGAGAAACAGGAACCCTCTTGCACTGTTGGTGGGAATGCAAATTGGTGCAGCCGCTCTGGAAAGCAGTGTGGAGGTTCCTCAGAAAATTAAAAATAGACCTACCCTATGACCCAGCAATAGCACCGTTAGGAATTTATCCAAGGGACACAGGAGTACTGATGCATAGGGGCACTTGTACCCCAATGTTCATAGCAGCACTCTCAACAATAGCCAAATTATGGAAAGAGCCTAAATGTCCATCAACTGATGAATGGATAAAGAAATTGTGGTTTATATACACAATGGAGTACTACGTGGCAATGAGAAAAAATGAAATATGGCCTTTTGTAGCAACGTGGATGGAACTGGAGAGTGTGATGCTAAGTGAAATAAGCCATACAGAGAAAGACAGATACCATATGGTTTCACTCTTATGTGGATCCTGAGAAACTTAACAGAAACCCTGGGGGAGGGGAAGGAAAAAAAAAAAAGAGGTTAGAGTGGGAGAGAGCCAAAGCATAAGAGACTCTTAAAAACTGAGAACAAACTGAGGATTGATGGGGCGTGGGAGGGAGGAGAGGGTGGGTGATGGGTATTGAGGAGGGCACCTTTTGGGATGAGCACTGGGTGTTGTATGGAAACCAATTTGACAATAAATTTCATATATAAATAAAAAAAAATAAATAAAGTAGGTGTTTATAGCAAAGACAGACAACTGCTCACCATAACTTGGTTTCTTTCCTTTCTGGGCCCACAGCTAGACTGCATTTTTCCAGATTCTCTTGAAGTTAGCTGTGATCAAACAGTTAAAGAGGAAAAGAAAATACTAAGACTAAAAACTGAGCTCTGAGTGGAAGAGAAAACACAGTGTATCCTTAATAGAAGCAAAGTTTTCCCTAAAGCTTAGCTTTGAAACCTACATGGCACACAGAGCACTAGGTTAGATGCTTTTCATATGGGTGTATGAAAAATAAACCTATGTGGGCAAAAAGGGAGGAAAATGCAGTGTCTGCTGTTCATATTCACTGAAGTCCCTCACATGTTCAAGAATGGCTGATACCAAATGACTGAAACTCAGCCAAAACATTTTAACAAAATAAAATAACCAGAATGAATTGCATTTTCAAAAACTGTCTCCTTTTTTTAAAAAAAAAAAACTATCTTCTTGAGATATAATTCACACACCCATAATTCACCCATTTAACAAGTATTGTGCAATATTCTTAGTGTATTCATGGAATTGTACAACCACTGCCCCAATCTAAGTTTAGAGTGTTTTACCCCCCTTGAAAGAAACATATACCTACTAATTCCCTTTCCTTTGCCGCTTGGCCCCCAGCCCTGAGCAACTATTAATTTACTCTTGGTCACCATAAATTTGCCAGTTTGGAAAATTTCATTTAAATGGAATCATACAGGGGCGCCTGGGTGGCGCAGTCGGTTAAGCGTCCGACTTCAGCCAGGTCACGATCTCGCGGTCCGTGAGTTCGAGCCCCGCGTCAGGCTCTGGGCTGACGGCTCAGAGCCTGGAGCCTGTTTCCGATTCTGTGTCTCCCTCTCTCTCTGCCCCTCCCCCGTTCATGCTCTGTCTCTCTCTGTCCCAAAAATAAATAAACGTTGAAAAAAAAAATTAAAAAAAAAAAATGGAATCATACAAATATGTGGCTTACATTGTGATTGGCTTCTTTTACTTAGTGTAACGTTTCCAAGCTGTATTCATCATGTAGCATATATCAGTACTTTATTCCATTATTGCTAAATATTATTCTATTGTTTGGCCATACCACATCTCGTTTATCCATTCAATGGTTGTCGCGCATTTGGGTTTTCCCACTTTTTGGCTATTCTGAATACTGTTTCTGTGAGCATCTGTGTACAAATTCTGCACTTCCATTTTTCTTAGGTATACATACTCAGGAGCAGTGATAGGTCATATGTTAACTCTATTTAGTCATTTGAGAAATTATCAGACTGTTTCCCAAAGTGGCTACGCCATCTTATATTCCCACAGACAATGTAGAAGGGTTCCACTTTCTCCAAATCTTTTCCGATACTTGTTATTGTCTGACTTTTTGATTACAGCCTTATTAGTGAGTGTAAAGGGGCATCTCGTTGTGGTTTTGACTTGCCTTCCCCTAATGAAATGATTTGAATATTTTTTGCCTGTGTTTATTGGCTACTTGCATATGTTCTTTGGAGAAAGGTCTATCACATCTCTTCATCTTTAAATTGGGTTATTTGTCTTTTCACTGTTGACTTGTATTTTTTTTTAATACATATTCTAGATACCAGTTCCTTACCAGATGTATGACTTGACTACACGGTCTCCTAATATGTACATTGCTTTTCCACTTTTATTGATAGTGTCCTTTAAAGCACAAAAGTTTTTGGGGTGCCTGGGTGGCTCAGTAGGTTGAGCATCTGACTTTGGGTCAGGTCACAATCTCATGGTTCATGGGTTCGAGCCCTTCATCCTCTGTGCTGACAGCTCAGAGCCTGGAGCCTTCTTCGGATTCTCTCTCTCTCTCTCTCTCTCTCTCTCTGTCCCTCTTGGGCTTGTGCATGTGCTCGCTCTCTCTCAAAAACAAATAAATAAACATTAAAAAATGGAAAGCCCGAAAGCTTTTAATTTTGATGAGGTCCAACTTACCTCTTACGTCTTTTGTTACTTGGGCTTTGGGTGTCATTCTTAAGGATCCACTGCCCAACCTAAGACCCTGAAGATTTACTCTTATGTGTTCTTCTCAGAGTTATAGTTTTATGTCTTACCGTTAGGGCTTTGATCTATTTAGGGTTAGTGTTTGCATATTATGTGAGGTAAGGGTCCTACCTTATTCTTTTTCAGGTGGCTATCCAGTTGTCCTAGAACCGTTTGTTGAAGACGATCCGTTTCCCCATGTAATTGTCTTGGCAAGCTTGTTGAAAAGCATCTGACCCCAATGGAGAGGATTCCTTTTGGGGCTCTCAGTTCTATTCCATTGATGTATATGCTATCCTTGTGACAGGAATATTAGGAAGTAACTAAGTGATTTTGGAACTCTTTGCCTAAAACTCCTATGGACTTTTAGCAACAACTGCTCTTAAGGGATTCTGAGGCTTTTAGGCAACTCATCATTGTTTCATTTCAGAGCAAACTTTCCAGCAGTGATAAATGATAAACTCTTCTAAAAAATTAAAGCGAATTAAAATAAATTGCTCTGAGAAGGTTCAAAAAAAAATTTCAAGACATTCTGGGGTGTGGTAATACGTGAGCGAGAAACCACCGGCCTTCTTCACTGGCTCCGCTGTTGACTGGAACTCCTCTCCCTTTCCCCTTCGGGATGGGCACTCTCAGACATCACTATTCATGAAGTTGAGGAGGGCAGAGTTTCCACTCACCTCACCTGTTTCCTCTCCCCTGAGCAAGTGTTGCAAGGTCTCTACAAGCCATAGAAAATCCTGGAGCCTCTGGGATTTTCGGACCACCCTTCCAGAGCGCAATTTGTTTACCGCCCGGCTGAGGAGTAGCTCAGTCTCGGGAGGCTAATGCCGCCTCCCAAGCGTTAGCCCCGGCTTAAAGAAGGCCCACGGTCCTGTTGGCACCTGATGGCCCCGGGCGCCGGAGCCCGTCCTGCAGGCCCCCTCCCGTCCAGCCTGCGCCTCGCAGCGCACCACCGTGGGGCTCCTTTTAGACCCCGCACCAGCCGCCCGTCCTCCGGGGCTCCGGCAGCGCTCCATCCCCGCGCTGCTCTGCGGCCGGGCCGGGCAACCCCGCCTTCGCCCCGACAACGGGGTTCCGGGCCCCCGCGAGTCTGCCTGGCGCCACGGCGCGGGGCGGGGGCGGCCGGCCGGGGGTGCGGCGGCGGAGCGAGCAGGTGGTGCGGGCCCGGGCAGGCTGGGCTGGGTGTGGTGGGCGGGGGCGGCCGCGCGGCGGCCCCACCCTCTCCTGGGCCCGGCCCGGCGCGCGGGCCGCGGGGCTGGAGGGTGGCAGCAGGCTCGGCGAGGGGACGTGCGCGCGGACCCGGCTCCGGAGGACGCGGCGGCGGGCGCGGGGCGTGCGCGGCGGGGCAGGCGCTCGCTGCTCGCTCGGGAAGCGCCGTTGTGCGTCGCGGCCATGTCCTGGCTGTGGCGAGAAATCCTCCTGGAGAGCCTCCTGGGTAAGCTGAGGCCGCCCCCGGGCGCGCGTTCGCGGGGGCCTGCCCCCCACTCGGCCCGGAGCCGCGGCGCTCGGCCGGTTGGCTGGGCTCGGGAGGGAGCGCGCCGCGCGCCCAGGATGCAGAAGTCCTCTGGGAACTTTTGCTACCGCCGTCAAAAAAGACGAGACCTAGACTGAGGTTCGGAAGCCGAGGATTCCGTGGGGGAGACGGTGCCTCCGAGCTCCACTGCACCCTGGGATGGCGCTCTATTCTCCACGTGTCGACCTTGACCCCGCGCGGCTGGGACCGCTCCCGAACCGGCCCCCTCCGCGACCTTTACGTTAGTAAGATTCAGTACTGGACCTTAACTTTCACAAGGAAAGGGGTCCCCGTGTCCCCCAGCGGCTTGAGGTGAGCACGCAGGGAGGCAGCTGCTGCCTGTGTTGGCCCCGCACGAGTGGTCTTGGTGGCGGCTGCACGTTTGGGCATTGCGCGAAAAGCGTCGAACTGGGGTCCCGTGTGCGCACCTCGAAGCTTTGCAAAAAGCCCCAAGGACAATTATTGGGCAATTCTCTCGGAGTCGTGTGACTAAAGTCAGATTTCCCAAATGTTTGGGACAGTGTTATAATCTCGCTGTTCATTATGAAACATTCTTTTCGCTTGGGAGGGGCACCTTCCTAAGAACTTGATTTTCTGGGAGCTGGTAATACTCGGGAGGGTACCCCCCACTTTTTTTCCCCCTAGCTTCAAATGTATTAAGTACAGCGGTGTAAAGTGAGTTACGTTCAGTAAGTACCCAGGGTGCTAGGTATTCTGTGTACTTGATCTCATTTAATCTTAGCAACTCGGTGAGGTGGCTGAAAGGACTACTTTGCTGGTTCAGAAAGGGAGCCTGAGAAGTACCTCGGGAGAAAGTTACTACACGTGATGGTTCGATGGCTACGTTTGGAGCCAGTCTGCGTGGGTTTAAGTTCACTCTGCCGTTTGCCACTTTTTCAACTTTAGACGATTACTTTCTGAATCTCAGAAGTTTTTTTGTTCTTGTTTGTTTTTACGCTTGTAAGAGGGGAGTAAAAAGTGTCCATTTCATAGGACGTGAGCTGTAGGAGGAATAAGATCTCTGTAAATAATTCGCACAGATGCTGCCGCATAGTAAGTGCCCATTAGGTAATTATTGTTGTAGAAGATTATACAGTCAGTAGTTGGCAGAGGTGAACCTGACTCCAGATCCTGGAATTTCACTACGCCATACTGTCTTATAAGGTTAGGTTTAAAAAAGTCTACTTACAACTAAATGATTGTTGCCTGACTAACCTGCCTTTGGATGTAGTCTGGAGTGGGAGCAAAGGAGGGGCCACCTGCTGTTTGTTCCTTTTTTTTTTTTTTTTTTTGGTAGTTATCTCTACACCCAGCCGAGAGATCAAGAGTGGCATAGTCCTCCTTTTGAGCCAGCTGGACACCCTTGTTAGTTCCTCTTTTTGATTTTCATGATATTGCTCTTTATAGAATGGTTGACTTAGGTAAAGAAATTTTATCAATTTCAACCTAGATGGTCCAAATGAAGAGGTTTCAATAAAGGGACGACCTGTGTGGGTGTGAACAAGGTTAAAGGAATAAACAAGGGGTGTCAAGGGACTCACAACAGCAGGAAGCCATTTTCATCCTGGGACATTCTCTTCTTGTCCGAGGAAGGGGAGGAATTAATTCTGTACAGGAACCCAGTTAGGGTCAGAATCGTGAAGGAGGGCGGTCAGCTGGAGCCCTTACAGTGGAGGAGCAGGGCTAGTGTTTGAAACAAAGTCACATTTACACATTCTCCTTAATCATTTTTTTTTTTTCCTAGGGTATGTTTCTTGGTCTCTCTGCCATGGCCTGGGACCGATGATTTATTACTTTCCCCTGCAAACTCTAGAACTCACTGGGCTTGAAGGTTTTGGCATAGTGTTTCTTTCTCCAATATTCCTAACACTTACTCCTTTCTGGAAATTGGCTAACAAGAAGTGGATGCTAATCCTGTTGCGGATAATTACTATTGGTAAGATTTAAAAGTGCTTCTTGAAGGTGTTGTGTGTGTGTGTTTGTTTTTTGTTTTTTGTTGTTTTTTTTTTTTCAAAATCAAGTGAAAATATGTACACTGTTCTTTGTATGCTAAATGATTAAATGAAAAACAAAGATCATTCTTTCTCTTACTACTGTCTTAAAGAGTTTTACTAGAACTGGAAGACTAGACCAAGAGCCAATGTCTTTTACATTTCTAACTTTTCTGTCAGATCGGAAAAGCCTAAAAAAATCACTGAAATCAAGAGGGAGAACAGGTCAACTCTTGAAAATTTTGTGTACTTTTTTTCCAACTATGACAGAAAACTCAGAAACCATTAAAAATTGTTGAATGATACTTCATGAAAGTAGGAAAATTATGCCCAATGAACACTATAGTAAACAGAGTCAAACAAATTAGGGAAGATATTTGTAACTCTTTTGTCAAAGGGCTAATATCACTAACATGGAGTTTTTACAAATCAATAATAAAAAGGAACAACAATTCGATAGATAACAGAGCAAAGGATATGATCAGTTTACTGGGAAAAAATGTAATTTTTTAAATATGTATTTTAAAATTAAAATGTGTAGAATACAACTTACACACACACACACACATATTTGTATGTAGCTTCATATGCTGGATTGCCAAAGAACAAAGTTGGGTAACACTGTATTGTAAGGATGGGAAAGCGGGCACTCAGACATTGCTGATGGGGATGTAAATTGGCACAAGTTCTGCAGAGGATAATTTATCAGCATTTATCAAAATTACAAATACGTATATACCCTTTTGCTCAGCAATTCCATTTCTAGAAATATACCCTACAGATATACTTACGTATGGCTTAAAATGGTAAAACTTGGGGCGCCTGAGTGGCTCAGTCAGTTGGGCGTCCGACTTTGGCTCAGGTCATGATCTCGCGGTCCGTGAGTTCGAGCCCCGCGTCGGGCTCTGTGCTGACAGCTCAGAGCCTGGAGCCTGTTTCAGATTCTGTATCTCCCTCTCTCTCTGACCCTCCCCCGTTCATGCTCTGTCTCTCCCTGTCTCAAAAATAAATAAACGTTAAAAAAAAATTTTTTTTTTAAATGGTAAAACTATAAGGTTGTTAATCATTATAGCAATATTTGTAATAGCAAGGTTAGAAATAACCTACATGTCCTATATATGGGATTGGTTAAACAAATTATGGGTTTTGAAAATTGGAACACTGTAGAATACTGGGCAGCTATATAAAAGAACGAGAACATTATGTAAGGAATGGAATAGTCTTTAAATATATTATTAAGTGAAAAAAAGGAATCACTAAACAGTGTGTGCAGAATACTAACATTTGTGTAAGAAAGTTTAGATGGAAATATATTTAGTTTTTAATGCATTAAATGGCCCTAGAAGGATTTAAAAAAAAAAAAAAAAAAAAAATCCCGATAGCATTTTAGTTACTTGAAAATGGTATCTAGAGACAGACATAAAAGGGAAGCTTTGCAATACATACCTTTGGTATCTTTTAGATTCTGAATTTGAGTATGTTATGTCGCCATTAGCAATTATCAATTAAAAATTTTGAATGTACACTTACTGTCCCAAGGAATTGAGATTATTAATATAAATAAATATTGAGAGACCTTGAAGAAGTACGGGGAGTAAAAAAGTAAGAGGGTGGGGTCATGGAAGAAAAGGTTTAGAAAACAAAAACACCAGACTGTGATCTGGTTGAATCTATAGGTGAAAACTCCAGATGTCTTCCTCTTCTGTTACAATGCAGTGCAGTTGGTTTCTCTGGAGTTTTCCAAGTGGCATATATTTCTTCTCTCTGGATACAGTCATTTGACTTTTTTTCAGAAACAGTGACAGGAATTGCTATGAAATTGCCTTCTGCTTTTCTGTGGGCCAGTCCCCGAAGAAGGCAGAATGAGGTTAGGGCAGTGAGTTCTGTGGATACCCGCAAGGGTGGAGGACTCGGCTTCTCAAGATCTTGGGCTCCGAAAGGATGGTGGTAAAGACCACTGAAAAATGCACCCTTTATGCAGACGACGTCCAGAGAAATGGAAAGACCAATCAAATGTGAAAATGTCAGCTCCAGAAATAATAGAAATGAGGCGTTCTACCCTGAGTTGAGGGTATAGTGGCCGAGCTACACTCCCTTGGGCTTACAGTACCCTCCTAGGAATTACTGTGGCCTGAGTGTTGCAGGTTTCATTTTCTCGTCACGCTCCTTGGTTGGCTTTATGGGAGTGGTCTCATCAGTGGCACTTCTTTGTTGCCTTTGCTCAATGCTGCTTGTGTCAAGCCTTATCTACAGAGCTATTGACTGAGAGTTACTGGGGTGGTTTGTTGATTGTTTAAATCCACTTCTGGCCCAGCAACTTCTGGTGGCTGTAAGGGATGTTGATATTAATAAGTTTGGGGTGTGTATGGTATTTGGGATGCTTCCTGTTGTTCCCATTTCGCCTCCTTCCTCTGTGCAGATCCATCACTTGAGTTGAGGTGGAGTTCAATTTGAGAAAATGGAGTAGGTAGGAAAGTGATGTCGAGTTTGAGGATGAAGAGACTGTTTTGGCCAGATCCTCTTCTGGGTAGTCACTGAGCTCTGCTGATGCTAGACAGAGGCTGCTGTAAGCCGTGGTTTACCTTAAAACTCCCTTCAGATGCTGCTAAGGAAATGAAACAACTTTGTCTTTAAAGACAAAGTCCTAAGGAATCCTTATATAACGACAGAGAAGATCTGTGTTACATGCTATCACCTCTGGCACCTCAGACGTTTTGGGTTAATTACTATGTACTTAACTACAAACTAGTTCATATTCCTATTGGTTTAGGTTTTTTCTTGCCTGATAAATTTTGACCCACTAGGATGGCTCTAATCAAAAAGATAGGTAGTGATCAGTGTTGGCAAGAATATGGAAAACTTGAACCCTCACACATGACTGGTAGGAATATAAAATGGTGCAGCTGCTTTTGAAATCAGTTTGGCAGTTCCTTGAAACGTTAAGCAGAGTTCTCATATGACCTAACTATTCCACTTCTCAGTATATACCTGAGGAAAATGAAAACCTATGTTCATATAAGACCTTGTTTGTACACAAATGTTTATAGCAGTATTATTCTTTTTTCAAAAAAAACATACAAATGTTTATTTATTTTTGAAAGAGAGAGAGAGAGAGAGAGAGTGAGCAGGGGAGGGGCAGAGAGAGGGAGACACAGAATCTGGATGCTTTTATTTTTTTTTATTTTTTATTTTTAACGTTTATTTATTTTTAAGACAGAGACAGAGCATGAACGGGGGAGGGGCAGAGAGAGAGGGAGACACACAGAATCGGAAGCAGGCTCCAGGCTCTGAGCCATCAGCCCAGAGCCCGACGCGGGGCTCAAACTCACAGACCGCGACATCGTGACCTGAGCTGAAGTCAGGCGCTTAACCGACTGAGCCACCCAGGTGCCCCGAGGGAGACACAGAATCTGAAGCAGGCGCTAGTCTCTGAGCTCTGTCAGCACAGAGCCCGATGCAAGGCTCGAACTCATGAACTGCGAGATCATGAACTACGCTGAAGTTGCTTAACTGACTGAGCCACCCAGGTGCCTCCAGTGTATGATTTATATATTTATAAATGAATGATAAAATTAATAATTGTCAATGTTTTTTCTGCATCCTGATTTAAAAAAAACAGTGTTCATTTATTTTTGAGAGAGAGAGAGAGAGCACGCATGCATACAAGCAGGGAAGGGGCAGAGAAAGAGGGAGACACGGAATCCAAAGCAGGCTCCAGGCTCTGAGCTGTCAGCACAGAGCCTGACGTGGGGCTTGAACTCACGAACTGTGAGACCACGACCTGAGCCGAAGTCGGACACTTAACCGACTGAGCCACCCAGGCACCCCTAGAAGCATTATCCTTAGTAGCCAAAGAATGGAAACAACCCAAATGCCCGTCACTGATGAATGAATGAAATGCAGTATATCCATGCAGTGGATATGATTCAGCCATAAAAAGGAACGAAGTACTCATACATGCTATAATATGGATAAGCCTTGAAAATATTCTGATTAAATGGAAGAAGCCAGTCACAGAAGGCTACCTAGTATAGGAGTCCACTGATACGAGATGCCCAGAATGGGAAAAATCTATACGACAGGAAGTAGATTAGTGATTGCCAGGGGCTGGGGCAGTAGGGAGGAGGAAAAGGGAGTTTCTTTTTGGGGTGGTGAAAATATTCTGGAATTAGTGGTAATAGTTGCACAACTTTGTGAATATATTAGAAACCATTGAATTGTACACTTGAACGTAGTGAACGTATTGTTAAGAATGACATCACAAAAAATTAAAAATTGTTTAATTTATACACACAAGTCCGTATTTATCTGTCTGGGTGTAGAGATGGTGTCAGATGCAACAGTTATCGAATGCAGATCATTGTGTTCCAATGCATGATTGCCGGAAATGTTTAGCTCTCCTTAATTTGTTTGTAGGCAGCATCGCCTCCTTCCAGGCTCCAAATGCCAGAGTTCGGCTAGTGGTCCTTGCCCTTGGAGTGTCTTCCTCGTTGATAGTACAAGCCGTGACATGGTGGACAGGAAGTGGCTTACAAAGGTATGGTATCTTATATCCATCGACAAAGGTTCATATCTTAAACAGGTGTGATCATTTACCAAAGGGAAAGTTGGGACCAGGAATTTAAGTGATAGTTTTTACTTTGCATACAGCTTCTAGAAGTCTCACTTTTTCCCCCTTTTCACAAAATCGGAATGCGAATACTTGCCATCAGTCTCCACGATGTTTTGAGAATTAGGAAATTGCAACAAGTTGCCTAGGTAATGGGCTTTATAAGGACTGAAGATGAAGGCATGTTCATTACTGCAAATTACCAACAGGGCTACTTTATAGACTCATTCTATGAAACTATGAAATTCACTCTGACCATGGTACATTGAAAGTACATAAAAAGTTATTAAAAATACTTTTTTTTTTTTTTAATTTTTTTTTTTCAACGTTTATTTATTTTTGGGACAGAGAGAGACAGAGCATGAACGGGGGAGGGGCAGAGAGAGAGGGAGACACAGAATCGGAAACAGGCTCCAGGCTCTGAGCCATCAGCCCAGAGCCTGACGCGAGGCTCGAACTCACGGACCGCGAGATCGTGACCTGGCTGAAGTCGGACGCTTAACCGACTGCACCACCCAGGCGCCCCAAAAATACTTTTGTTTTTACAGGTACCTCAGAATCTGGGGATTCATCTTAGGACAGATTCTTCTTCTTGTTCTCCGCATATGGTACACTTCACTAAATCCAATCTGGAGTTATCAGATGTCCAACAGAGTGATACTGACATTAAGTACCATAGCCACACTTGATCGCATTTACACAGGTAAGCATATGCCCAATTTATTTAGGGATCTGCTCTCTTGCATAGTTTACTTATCTGAATGGAACACATCTTGAAAAGATAAGAAGTCTTTCTGCATTTTGCCTCTGTTTCAATTTTTTGCTCCCTCTGAAAGAGTAACCAGCACAGCCAGTGGATTATTATCTAAGCAGAAGGCACCTTTTCCTTGCCAGAACCGAGGATGAAAATAATAAGCCATTTCTGGCTTGTATCAGTGTGGAGTGGGAGAGTAAACCAGGCTTGAGACTCCCAGCTGGCTTTCAGTTTGTCTTTCTCCCCTCTCCCTCTGGATGGGGCTGAGGGATGAAACCCTTCGTCTCTCTTCCTCCACACTGACCCCCGCATATCTCTAACACTGTGAGAAGTTATTCATGAGCAAAGGCTCTGGGAACTATCTGGGTTTTTTGTTTTTTGTTTCTTTTTTTCTTTTTTTCTTTTCTGGGAGTCTGAAGATGTTTAAGCTCCAAGTCTGAAGGTTGAAAAAGAAAGGAAATCTTGCATATTTGTACCAAATCACCTGTCTCTCTTTGGAGCTGACTTTCTCAGAGACATACACATCCCCAGCTTGCATATTTATTCCATATGCTAACTTGAGATCCTTCTGAAAAGAAGGGAGAAGTGTTACTAGATTCTGGTTAACTTGCACCTGGCTTTTTGTGTGAGTCTCAGTGAGTCACTGTTCTTTTGTCAATACAAGGAGAAATCTCACAGATTAATGGAAGTTTAGAGGGTTTTGGCTCAGCATGAACAAAGTGCTTGTATAATCCGCCTCTCGCCCCAATTTTGGCATGAAACAGGGACAGTGAGAACAAGGGAACATCATTCAAGGATATTGGTCAAGTGACATTACTATTAGAACATTTAGAACTCAGTCTGGTGCCCTAATATATGCTTTATGTTTCATAAAACACTAACATTGAAAGGTGGAAACTCAGGCAGCAAATTTCACAGGTACAGGCTGATAAGGATCTGAACTTCAGGGTGTCATTTACATTTCCTGACTTGAGTTTTCTTTTTTCTCGCCTCTGTTTTAATTCATGTGACCCAGTTGTTGGTCCCTTCCTGTTTTTGCCCCGTACCTCATTTACAAAACCCCAGACTCCTCATCAGTTTCCCCAGAATATCAGATCACACCAGGCAATTTTGTAGTTTTAGTGAAGATTTGCTGGGTCCTGGGAGAGGGGTCCCCGACCAGAGTCCACAGCAGTGATGCTCCGCAAATTCAGTTTAGGTCTCCCTCTTCCCCACCCAAAGACTGCTCAGTCTCCAGGCCCTGGCCTCCTTTGTCTTCACCACCCTTCCCATCATCCCTGTGGCTCACAGCTCTGCTTCTCTCCCTCTGACTCCTTTATTGGCAGAATGGCTTTCCTCCTCCTCATGCAACAGACCCTAAGACTTTCTTCTGTCCTGCAGAGAGCTTCCCAGTAGCACGGGCCATCAGCCCAGCAGGCTGTCTGTTCTTACAAAGACATTCTCCTGCCAGCATTTTCTCCGGTTGTTACGTTTTTGTGTGTGAAGTCATTGATGCAGTGAAATGAGACCTCTTGGTGAAACAGCCCTGGGAAGTAGGGAATAGTTAGGGACACAGGTGGTGGAGTTGGTCTGCCTAAGCTCTCTTTACCAGCTGTATGATCTTGGACAAGTGACTTGTTCTCTCTGGGCCTCAGTTTTTGGATCTACTAAATGGGCCTAGTAATAGGTTACCTTGTAAAGTTGTTCCCAGGATTAAATGAGTTCCTATCAAAGGCTAGGAAGAGACCTGAAACTCAGGAACTGCTCAGTAAGTGTACGACTATTACCCTGGGTGCACAGTGGGGTAGATGAGAGCCCTCTTTGGGGGTGGGGGGAAGGCAGGGACATGGCCTGGTGTCCTGGGGGAAGGTGGGGACATGTCCTGGTGTCCTGAATATGTTCCACTCAAGAAGGACTGCATCTGTTCCCTCAACATACCAGTCACTTTTCCTGTATATGTATATATATATTTTAATTTTTTTTAACGTTTATTTATTTTTGAGACAGAGACAGAGCATGAACAGGGGAGGGTCAGAGAGAGGGAGACACAGAATCTGACACAGGCTCCAGGCTCTGAGCTGTCAGCACAGAGCCCGATGCGGGGCTCGAACTCACGGACCGCGAGATCATGACCAGAGCTGATGTAGGCCGCTTAACCTACTGAGCCACCCAGGTGCCCCTTCCTGTATATGTCTTTGCTCATACTGTTAACTTCACATGAAGTAAAGAACTCGCTGCATTTTCCCTTGTGAAATCCCAAAATGCTTGGTTCTCCCCAAAGCATTCCTGATCTAGCCTGCCTGAAATCATCTCTCACACCAACTAGCTCTCAGCACGTTCCGCTTTGTATTACAGTGCCACATCTCATCTTCCCTTCTAAAATAAGCTCCTTGAAGCCAGGTACCATTTCTTGCTTGCTACAAGTCTGTGAAATATAGAGGGTACATTTTCATGTAATTGACCATTTCTCATTTTTTATCCTAGATGGTGACTGCAGTAAGCCAGAGGGGAAAAATACTGGAGTGGCAGTCAAGGGCGTGGCCTCCAGACCTACCTGGTGCCTGGCAGGGGCTGCCTTTGGCAGTCTCGTGTTCCTCACCCACTGGATTTTTGGAGAGGTCTCGCTTGTTTCCAGATGGGCCGTGAGTGGGCACCCCCATCCAGGGCCAGATCCTAACCCATTTGGGTGAGTGTCGGTTTGGAAGCCATCAAGGAATTGGCTATTAAAGTTGAAGGAAGAAATACCTCTTTTGTTGAGCAGCTAGATCTGCGCCAGCCAGGTGTTTCATATTCCACTTTCCCTAGATAGCAACAACGTTGCATGATGTTACTGCCTACTGTGGAGGGTGTTTGCCCCGGTGCTGAAGGGTTGCTAGAAAGCAGATGATGGAGGGCTGAAGGTTGTGCCCGGTCAAGTAAGGTTTTGGAAGCTCCTGCTTGGGTGCTCTGAGGAAGTTTCCACATGGGGGAGCATTCTCAGGGGCAGAGAAGACATGCTGTTGCCATTTCCTTCAGACCCCTCCTTACAGTTACGGGCATTTGATGGGATGAGACCACGGTGCCCTGATGAGAGAAAACAGGTTGGCAGCCTGGGCATCGATCTCTATTCTCTGCGAAGGAGGGACGCCCAGAGAGATCTCTGCATCCTGTGATATTTTGGGACTTGCTCCAACCATGGGGCACCCAGGGAGTCAGCAGTCTTGAGATTAAGTGTTGGAACCAGCATATGCCTGGTCCTCATTAACCCTGTCTCTACCCTTTGGGATACGTCTTTTCTCCTGTGTTCAGGCCCAGCCTTTCATGTACAAAGATTGGAGGAACCTTTAAAACATCTGCCTCAGATAACTGTTTGCTCTTACAGTGTGGAGGTTCCCACATTTGGCAAATGCCTGGTGGATCCTTCCCCAGCAGACATGAGAGCATACCCCCAGGTGTCCAGGTCTGGACTCAGAAGTCCCCAGTCCCCAAACACGTTCGTCTTCCTCCATGCCTTGCTTCACCCTTCCTAGCTATCACTCCGTCATCCGAGCCAGAATCCAGGAGTCCTCCTACAACTGTCTTTCTCATTTTCTGTGTCTATTTGGCATTAAGTCTAGTCAATTCTACTACTTCTCTCAGATCTATCCCTTCCCCTGCGATCCCCACCCTATCTGCCTCTGTGGAGCCCTCACCATCTTTCATCTAGGCTTCCTCTCTTGCCTCTTCATGGTCTCTCTTCAGTGTGGCCTTCTCTGCACTGCCCCCACTAGCCCCGCCCCCAGTGAACTCTCCAGAAATGCACATCTAACTCCATCACTCCCTGGCTTAGAACCTTTAAGTGGTGTTTCCATACGAGGTCATGTGAGACAGGATCTGTTCCCCCACCCCTCTTACTTTTACAGACACTTCCTACCTTATCCCCGTGCTTCATCTGGGCTGAAATCACTTCCAGTTCCCTAGAAGTGCTGGACTCTTCCAGGCCTTTGTCTGCAAGTATGTGCTCTTCCCTCTGTCTGGCTGCCTTCTATGCTTTGGTGTCCTGGCAAGCTCTTACTCACCCCTCTAAACCCAGCTCAAGCATCTGCTCTGTGAAGTCTTCTCTGATTATCCCAAGGGTTCCTTTATGCTACATACTACCTTAAATTCCACCCTTACCCTCTTCTGTCTTTTATTATTATTGTGTATTACAATTTTAAAAAACATTACAGCTAGGGGCACTTGGGTGGCTCAGCCAGTTAGTTAAGCGTCTGACTTCGGCTCAGGTCATAATCTCACAGTACGTGGGCTCGAGCCCTACATCGGGCTCTGTGCTGACAGCTTGGAGCCTGGAGCCTGCTTCAAATTCTGTATCTCTCTCTCTCTGTTCCTCCCCCATTCATGCTCTGTCTCTCTCTCTCTCCTTCAAAAATAAATAAAAACATTAATAAAAAAAATTTTAAAAAGACCATTACAGTTATTTTAGATCTTCCTGCTAGACAGTAAGCAACTTGAGGGCAGGGAATGGGAAAAAGAACTACTATTTATGATTTAACTCTGTCAGGCATGGAGCCAGGAAGTTTCCATATGTTAGCTCATTCACAGTTTGTGTCTTTTGATCCTGGATGCCTTCGCATATTTGGGAGGAAGGGAAAGAAGGAAGAAAGGCACAAAGGAAGAGAAGGGAAGGGGTTTGTTCCCATGCATCAAAGCTTTGTTTCGAAAATTCCCTTTCAAAATAGGCATCAGTTATATGGAACAGCAAAAGGAGAATTGGGCCAGGACCCCGAGGCCAGGCTTGAGGGCTGGAGTCCTGCTCAGCCAACAGTAACTCATCATTCGACTGTGGACGAGTCACGTCGTGTCCCTGGCTTTGTTTTTCTCACCTGTAAAATGAGGGGCTTTTTTGGTAGACGTGTTGTAATTCTGTCTGTTGGAGGGAGGCATTGAAGATGGAGATGTAGCTCATGGGACCAGCATTTCCCCAACTGTGTTCTGTGGGACACTGGTGTCTTGAGATGTTGATAGATACCCTGAGAGAAAAAGGCAACGTCTCCTAAATCTGCACTTCATATTCCTCTCTTTGTGATTCACAATGCACATCCGCAGACGAGAGACCTCCTGGGAGTTTCTCAGACTTATTTGAAAATAGAATTCCCGGGCGCCTGGTTGGCTCAGTTGGTTAAACATCCGACTCTCGATTTTGGCTCAGGTCACGAGTTTACCGTCGTGAGATGGGGCCCCACGTAGGGCTCCTAAGCTCCGCTGAGCATGGAGCCTGCTTGAGATTCTCTCTCCCTCTGCTCCCCCCCCCCCCAACTTGTGCACGCTCTCTTTCTCCCTCCAAAAAAAAAAAAAAAAAAGTAGAATTCCTGTTTTAGAACACCTGTTAACACCTCATAAAATTAGTGTTTCTCAGAACCCTGCTGGAGAAATGTTGCATTAGGCTTTCATGAGTCATGACCATCGTAGTAGAAATCGCTTTCTAAAATCCATAAGAGATTGCATCCCAGGTAAGTGTTGATGCGGTAAAGAGGTGAGGGATGGGAGAAGGGTGAGGGAGGGGCCCAGAGCGTACCGACGGGACGTTGGGAAGCCGAAGGATCAGTGCGGATGGTAGACCCCGAGAGAATGAGGGAGCTAGATAAACTGTGTCTTCCTCATGCTTCCAGTTTCCCATCAGCCCGCCCCAGTGCTCCCGGCCTTGGGACTCTTACCACTAGTGCTTTCCGCCTTCTGATATCCTGAATTATTTATTAATTGTGTTTACTGTCTGTTCCTCCTTCACTGGAATGGGAGCCCTCGGGAGGAAAGGGATGTTTGTTCATGGATGTATCCCAAGCCCCTAGAACACAGCCTGCACATAGTAGGTCCTCGTAAACATTTGTCGTTGAATTGGGGATACAAAAAAATCAACAGTGTCCTCCACGGCCTTTTTTGACATCTGGTCTTCTGTAGACCCAGGGTGATCCTTCACCTTGGAAGTGGGGGTGGGCAGGATAGTAGCCGAGAGCCTCACTCCAGGGCCTGATGACCTTTTTTGGTTTCTGAGTCCTAGCAGAGCTGCTGTGTATGACCTCCGACAGGTTATTTAAGTGCTCTTTTCCCCAGTGTCTGCCTCTGCAAAATGGGGATAATAAGAGCATTTACCTTAGAGACTTGGGAAGATTGAGAGCCTAATAAGATGCAAAAGTCTTTTTTTTTTTTTTTTTTTTTTAACGTTTATTTATTCTTGAGACAGAGAGAGACAGAGCATGAACGGGGGAGGGGGCAGAGAGAGAGGGAGACACAGAATCGGAAGCAGGCTCCAGGCTCTGAGCCATCAGCCCAGGGCCTGACGCGGGGCTTGAACTCACAGACGGCGAGATCGTGACCTGGCTGAAGTCGGACGCTCAACCGACTGAGCCACCCAGGCGCCCCAAGATGCAAAAGTCTTAAAACAGTGCATGGGAGGTAGTAAGTGCTGTGTTTTTTAGCTTAGTTTATGTTGTAGCTATTTAATTGAGTGCCACGTGGTAGCTATTATTGCTTCTGGATATTCCCCTAAAGTGGAGTTAAATTTTTTGATTCCTCCTCCTGCAAGTTTTTGCCGAAGTAGCAAAAGAATGAAGTAGTTTGTGGTTGTTTTAAAACTCACACAACTGTCGATTATTTATACAGTTGACAGCAGTCCCAGAAAGGCCCAGACTGCTTTGAGGCAGAGGAAGGAAAAAGAGGCAAACTAAATAGAAACGATTCCCAGTGACTTTTTCTCTTTGTCTTCGGCAGAGTTATCACATGTCACATGTCACATGGCCAATATGGACTATAATTTAATAGTCTGAGAATACTCAATCGCTGTGTTTTACATTGACCATGAAAGATTGAAGATATCATTTATTTCAAGTCTGAGTTGCTATTACTTCAGTGTTCTTTTTTCTTGATTTTTAATGTTTATTTGTTTATTTATTTTAAAAATGTTTAATGTTTATTTTTGAGAGACAGAGAGAGACAGAGTGGGAGTGAGGGAGGAGCAGAGAAGAGAGAGGGAGACACAGAATCCGAAACAGGCTCCAGGCCCTGAGCTGTCAGCACAGAGCCCGATGTGGGGCTCAAACTCACAAGCAGTGAGACCATGACCTGAGCCGAAGTTGGCTGCGCCACCCAGGTGCCCCAATGTTTTATTTATTTTTGAGAGAGAGAGGGAAAGAGAGAGAGCACGTGCCCACATGCGTGCGCACCTGAGCTGGGGAGTGGCAGTAAAAGAGTGGGAGACACAGAATCCAAAGCAGGCTCCAGGCTCTGAGCTGTCAGCACAGAGTCCGGCTGGGGAATCGAACTCCGGAATGGTGAGGTCATGACCTGGGCTGAGGTTGGACACTTAGCCGACTGAGCCACCCGGCTACCCCTCAATGTTCTGACTGGATATAATATTGGTTTTCAATGAGCTCTCATTATCTCACTGGGTTTTTTCACACTCATATTATCTCTTGGATGTACCCAGAGGTAGGAGATGTATTTTCTATTTGGGACAATAAAACATTAGTGATGGTAGATGTCCTACAGCACATTATTTTCTTACAGGGGTGCAGTTCTGCTGAGCTTGGCGAGCGGATTGATGCTCTCAGCTTGTTCATGGTTTCCTGGTACCAGTTTACTCTGGTGGGTCACAGGTACGTGGGTTTACCTGTACGTGTCTGTGCCCGGCATTCCACTCAGTTGACAATTTACTTCCTCCTCCTTCACTACCTCTCTCCTCCTGTAGCCGCCACACTGCCACCTCACGGTGCTCACATATTCTCCCCCATCTCCCAAAGAAGGCATGTGTGTCAGTAGCAGTTTTTTTTAAGTTTATTCATTTATTTTGAGAGGGAGGGAGAGAGAGCGTGCGTGCCTGAGTGGGGGAAGGGCAGAGAGAAAGAATCCCAAGCAGGCTCCGCGCTGTCAGCACAGAGCCCGTCTTAGGGCTCAAACTCAAGAACTGTGAGATCATGACCTGAGCCGAAATCAAGAGTCAGAGGCTGAGCCGACCCAGCCACCCAGGCGCCCCTGTTTCTACTGCAGGTCTGAGGAGATGGAAGTCAGACATTACCGCGTTGCCAGACCTCTTGCCCTCTCCAAGATTCCCTGCTTCTCTGGTTTTCAGGAATGCCCTCCTGAGCTTCTCACCTCTCGACTTACCTTTGGGGTCCACGTTTGCTTATTCAAGGCTGGGACCCTCCACTCCCAGTCACACTGGTTAGGATTACGGGATATTGATGGAAGCCATCATATGTTAGGAGCAACTACTTATTTTTATGATTGACTATTTTATTACTATGCCTGAATTACATCACTCCTCTGCCTTCCCCTTAAAAGGCAGAAAATGGTTAGAGTTGGTTTTAGTGTTCAATAAAAAACTCTGCACTCTGTAACAGAGCAGTGAACTTGGTCTCTGTGAAGAGAGATGCCCTCTTACATGTTCATTAACCAGGTGATTCAGAGTGTTGCACTGGATGCCCTGTGTGGGTTCGAGACTGTGGATTGGTAATAGAAGGTGTGGATCGACTAACGTAATAAGGAAATTTCTTTACATCCTAAGTGCTATTACTCTTGGATGGAGACATACGTGTAATTCTTTTTTTAAAAACTATATTTTAATGTTTATTTATTTTTGAGAGAGACAGAGACAGAGACAGAGTGTGAGCAGGGAAGGGGCAGAGAGAGAGGGAGACATAGAATCTGAAGCGGGCTCCAGGCTCTGAGTTACCAGCACAGAGCCTGACGCAAGGCTCGAACCCGCAAACTATGAGATCTTGACCTGAGCCAAAGTGGGATGCTTAACCGACTAAGCCACCCAGGCGCCCTGACATATGTGTAATTCGAATAGATTGGCTCATTTAATGAAGTTAGCCAGGTCCTCGTCGTCCTGGAGCGTCATGAGCAAACTGTTGTAGTCGTGTTGAGCCCTTTTTACTTGCACATGTGTTTTGTGGTAGGCGTTCTCTATGGCGTCTGTGGAAGTTAGTATGAGTAGAATTTAAGAGTAACCTTTCTTCTCATCAGAGAGATGCCTCATGAGATTCCTCAAGAAAAGGGCCAGATACTTTTGTAAATGCTGAGTTTGCAATGAGCATATATAGCTTCTTAATCTCTATGCAGTTGGGGAAAGGAACATGAAATACATCGGAGGTTTGTTCAGCCCTGATGTCATGCCTATTTTCATGGAATATAAGGAAAATGCTTACTGGGTAGGTAATTGGCAGCTTGATTTTATTTTTTTAAAAATTTTTTTTTTCAACGTTTATTTTTGGGACAGAGAGAGACAGAGCATGAACGGGGGAGGGGCAGAGAGAGAGGGAGACACAGCATCGGAAACAGGCTCCAGGCTCCGAGCCATCAGCCCAGAGCCCGACGCGGGGCTCGAACTCACGGACCGCGAGATCGTGACCTGGCTGAAGTCGGACGCTTAACCGACTGCGCCACCCAGGCGCCCTGACAGCTTAATTTTAAACATGGAAAACTGGGGGCCCCAGAAGCATACATTGTCAGTTAAAAGACAGAAAAGCTGTGAACCTGTAGTGTTATGCTTATACTTATTTCCCGAGATGAGTAGAGTCAAACCTAATGTAGTTTTGCTGTCTCTCTGAAGTGTTAAACAGGAGTTTAAAAGACTTCAGGGGCAAGCAGATTTGAAGCTTCTAATGGGCTTTAAATCTTGGTGGCAATTAAATTACTAAAATCAAAGTTCTATTAAAATCAAAAACAGATGTGCTAAACGTATTGATAGGACCCCGGTGTATTTTACAGTGTTCCTATAATTTTATTGTATGAAAAATCTGATCTATTGAAAACTAACATGTTAGTTATTATAAATAGTACTGGAATATTCAGTTACTATTAATTCTGCTTGGTGTCGTGGCACCTGGGTGGCCCAGTCGGTTAGGCGTCCGACTCTTGATTTCGGCTCAGGTCATGATCTCATGGTTCGTGGCCTTGGGCCCTGCATCAGGCTCTGAGCTGGAAGTGCAGAACCTGCTTGAGATTCTCTCTCTCTTCTTCTCTCTCTCTGCCCCTCCCCTGATTGCTCTCTCTCTCTCTCTCTCTAAAGTAAATAAATAAACTTAAAAAAATAATTCTGCTTGGTGTCTTAGATGTTGTAAAGATTTGGAGGACGTTATTTGGAAGGACTCAGTCTCCAACACAAAACAGTTAAGGTATAGAGGTAAGTGAAGAAGGCAAAGTGACCAACAGTGTGGGTCATATGCCACCACTGGTATAGAGGTTCCTGGTGGCTCAGTCAGTTAAGCGTCCGACTTCAGCTCAGGTCACGATCTCGCAATCTGTGAGTTCGAGCCCCGCGTCGGGCTCTGTGCTGACAGCTCAGAGCCTGGAGCCTGTTTCAGATTCTGTGTCTCCCTCTCTCTGACCCTCCCCCATTCATGCTTTGTCTCTCTCTGTCTCAAAAATAAATAAACGTTAAAAAAATATATATAGCCTATTTAAAAATACAAATTAAAAATAAAAACAGTAATAGTCAAGGGAATTTGAGAAGATGTTTTCTTTCCCTCCAGACAATTCTTTGTAATAGAAACAACAAAGTCATTCTAATGTCTTTCATTTGGAATATCAACTCAGGAATCCTTGTTTTTAAAAAATAGCCTTTGTAAGCTGGTAAACAGGAAAAAGTCACTCTCACTAATCATTAGAAAAGTGAAACTCAGAATGTGATACTGTTCTCATCATTAATTTGGTAAAGATTTTTAGAAAGGAATAATTCTGCAGGGTTCAAAAGGTGAGACTTCTGGCAAGTCTTTTTTTTTTTTTTACAGTTTATTTATTTATTATTTACTTGGGGAGGGGGGAGGGTGGAGTAGGGGATGGGCAGAGAGAGAGAAGGAGAGAGAGAAACCCAAGCAGGTTCCGTGCTGTTAGCACAAAGCCTGATGCAGGGCTCGAATTCACGAACTGTGAGATCGTGACCTAAGTTGAAACCAGGAGTCAGATGCTCAACTAACTGAGCATCCAGGTGCCCCAGCAAGGTTTCTTAACCTTTCACAAAAGCAGTTGCCCATAATTAATGATTCTTTAAAATGCTTTTACCTCCTGACACAGTACTTATACTCAAAAAAAATTTTTTTTTAGTGTTTATTTATTTTTGAGAGAGAGAGACAGAGGATGAGTGGGTGGGGGAGGGACAGAGAGAGAGAGAGCGCAAGAGAGACAGAATTCGAAGCAGGGTCCAGGCTCTGAGCTGTCAGCACAGAGCCTGATGCAGGGCTCGAACTTGTGAACCGTGAGATCATGACCTGAGGTGAAGTCGGACACTTAACCGACTGAGCCACCCAGGCACCCCAGTACTTGTACTTTTAAGACTCTTTTTAAAGGACTCTTTTAAGTAAATGAGTGGAGATGTAGTAAGAGATTATTAACAAAAGAAAGATATTCCTCACAGCATTGGAAGCTTCATAAATGGCCAACAACAAGAAAATGGTTGCTTGTATTGTGGATTATCTAGTGGGTGGTATATATACATAAAAATGATTTAGAAAAAAACACTAATAATGTGAGAAGATGTTCTCGGTATAATGTTACATAAAAAGAAGAATATAATCTTCAATAAGTGGTATTGTTCCGTTAGTATAAAAATAGTTTCATATGTACATAAAACAAGACTTAAGGGAAAATACATAGGAGTACTGGCTGTGATCAGCTCAGTCTTAGACAATTCTTTTTTTTTTTAGGCAATTCTTTTTTTTTTTTTTTTTAATATATGAAATTTATTGTCAAATTGGTTTCCATACAACACCCAGTGCTCATCCCAAAAGGTGTTTTAGGCAATTCTTAATTGCTTCTTTACAGTTCTGTATTTTTCAAATTTCTACAGTAACTGGTCATTACATTTATTTATTTCAAAATGAAAAAAATTTTTGTTATGAAAATAGCCATTATGAAATCGGAGTATTTTAAGGTCTCACTGTGAGGTTAAACTCTGTGGGTTGTAGAGGGCTCTGGAATCTGGTTCTCACGTTGATCTTAGCGATGATCTTGAAGCAGGGGTGGGGAGGATAGGCGGTTACGTGGCACTGCCCTGTCGTGGTACAAGTAGAACTTCCTGATGGATGGGCACCACGGGGCACCAAGAGGCTGGCTGGAACCACTTCCTGTTCCTTACTCCTTTTCTGCAGTTCTCACCCCAGCAGCGAGGAGCCTGTGGGAGACATCCTTGAAGGGTGGGTCACACTTCTAACAAAATTGACTGAATTGTCTATAAAAAGTCATATTCTGTAGAAAGGTGTTACACAGATGGCTTGAAAGTGGGGTGCCATGAGACCCTGATGTGCTGTTTCAGAACTGATTTCCCAGGAATTGGGACGAACGTTATACTCTCAGGTTTAGCTCAGCAAACTAGCAAACATTTACTAAATGCCTGCTGTGGACTGGGCAGATGGCATAGACTTCAACACCTACCAGGCTATCGGGTAACGAATGAACTGACTGCAGCATTGCTAAAGCAGCAAGCCCACTAATCCTCCCTCAGTCACATCTTTTGGGGATGTGAGCTTGGGAAAGCCAACTTACATATTGTAGGACAAGCGGCAGCGTTTAAGTGGATGGAAAGTCCTCAAGAAAATTCCTTAACAAAAATGTTCTAGAAGCCGCGCTGACTTTATGTATTTTCCAATGTCCTGGATCCGGCTGGTTAAATTAAATGGACACAGTTTTGATATTACAGAAAATTTCACTTCTTCAGAAGTTTGTTTTGTTTTGTTTTGCTATTAGGGTCTTAACACAAATAAGCTAAAAATGCCATTTCATTCCCCCTGTCTTTCCGGAAGAAATAGCACTGAGATTTACTAGATTCACACTCTGCCTCCACCTGTGCAAGTAACTAGCCGCATGACCTTGAGCAAATCACGTTAACCTCGCTAGACCTCAGTTTCTCATCAGTCTGGAAATTGGACCAGGATGCCCTCGAGGTCCCTTCTGGCTCTGAATAGCTAGCTATAAATTGGTCATCCTATGAGCCCATTATTCCTTTTTTTTTTTTTTTTTAAGAAAATGGGAGAGACTCTTCTGCTTTTCCTGTCTGATTCTTTTCTTTCTCTGTCACAAACAGGAGCAGCTTCAGCTGCGGGCCTTCTTTACCTCCCCACGTGGGCAGCTGCCGTTTCTGGCTGTGTGCTTGCTGTCTTCACAGCGTCCATGTGGCCTCAAGTGCTTGGACATCTTATTAGCTCAGGGTCGGGCCCTGGGAAAGCCATGACCATTGCCATGGTATTTTATCTTCTGGAGATACTTTTCTGTGCATGGTGCACGGCTTTTAAGTTTGTTCCAGGAGGTGTCTACGCTAGAGAAAGATCTGATTTGCTTTTGGGTGAGTATATTTGAAAGGTCTGGATTAAAGTAACTGCTTGAAAATACCCGTCAGGCTGACTAGGATTTAGCACTTTACGTGACCTACTTTAAATAGGATAATTGTGTCTTTTTAAAATTATTATTAAAATAGACTCTCTTGATAAAAATAAAACAACTGGAGGAATGTCTAAATTACTACTTAAAAGATTTCTTAATTCATCAGTGAGTTTCAGTAATACTCATTACTGTAAAGTCCTTTTAGGTAAATTAGTTGTAAAAAAACAAACAAACCCAAGTTTAATCCTTAGTAAAGTATAAAGAGGTACTATGTAACAGTTGTATTACATGATAGGCTATGAAAAGTATGATCATGACGCTCATGTCGCTACTTGAGTGCTGCTCATAAATATATAAAGAAATTGGGATTTTTCTGGTTCTCCCAAGTCTTACCGGTGATTTTTATTTACCATATTTTTAACCAATAAAATATATTTTATATATATGAATCTTAGTCTAAATGATAAATTCCCAAATCATAGGATAAATATTTTCCATGCACCCAATTAAAATTTCGTAGACTTAGCTCAGTTGAGTATTTCAAAAATTGCCTTCTGGCAGTGATGAAATTACTGATGTATACAGGCATCCACAAATCAAATGTTGCCTATCATTTTAGTTTAAGTAAAACATGTCAAATGCTTCCAGGATAAAAATTGTGAAAAATTCAGGAGACAAAACATGTCAGTTAGGGATTCGGTTCTTTTGTGTTCACAAATGCAGTTTTCGCTTTGTTCGTTCATTCATTCAAAAAAAATCTTGGGTGCCTGTATGTTCCAGACACAGTGCCATTTGCTGGAGATTTAAGAGACATAGGGTCCTTGCCCATCTGGCACTTGTAGTAGGGGAAACACCATACATAAAATTAGACAAATCCTTACAGAATTATGGTTGGGGGTGAGGGCTGCACAGAGGTCTAGGCTTCTACCTGTCCATCCCCCTGTGCCCTTGGTATTTTTCCGGTAACTGTACGTTTTCGCATAAACTTTTCTACTCCCTGAGCTAGACATCTAGCAAGACAGGCTGATTTGGAAGATATATTTTTTTTAATTATATGAAATATTTTAAAACAGCTGAGAATTTGCTATTTCGGGTAAACACCCATGCACTCATCCAGCTGGAGGCATAAATTGCTGCATTTCCTTTGCAAGAACCTTGGCTTTGCAAACTTTGTGTTTCTTCTGGTTTCTTTCAGGTGTGTGTACTCTGTCCTGCTCTATCTCCTTGTCCAATGCCCTGCTTTTTCCTTACTCCAGCTTGCTTAGGGGTCTGCCATGTGGAGAAAACGAACAACAGTAAGAGCCGTTCTAAGCATATGTTTATTTCTTTAGAATGTTAGGAAGTTGTGCTTTTTGAGTGCTTGCTGCCCCTGAAACTGCAGAGAGTGCTTTTTTTTTTTTAAAGCTGCATACAACTAAACATTTTTTTAAGTAAGACTGCCATACTGATAGGGCCACAAAAACTAAGGAGAGTTGGTAATGCTCAGTGTAGTTTTTAATACAATTGAAAAGAATCTGTATTGAATCAGAAACTAGCAATAAACTTATTGTCAAGGTTACTCCAGCTATTTCCTGAAAATTGCATATAATGTTTTTTTGCTAGCCTTCTGCCTAAGCTTAACTTCTGCTTGACATTTTCTAACTTACATACCGTTCAGTCATTCTGTTTCCATTCTCATTGTATACAACTTCAGAAGTATGCAAACTTTACATATAAGTTACAACCGAATGGAGCTCGTCTTGATTGGCCTTATTGGCACGTGTGGTTGGTTCTAGCGTGCATCCACTGTGAGGACCCACATCCCAAGCCAGAATTATTGCCCCAGACACGGCTGTAGTAAGAGTCCACCTATCTTCCTTTCGAGTTCCTCAACCTGGTGCATTTGAGGTCTTTTCAACGGAGAAAACTCAGTCCCTAGGGCAGTTCAAAAGGCGCCTTTCTCTTGGGCTCCACCCTCCTCTGCAAAATCGACAGCGATACCCATTACCAACCTAACAACGAAGAAACACTCAGGAAATTAATAGACATTCCTCATCAAGAAAACGCTGGAGTCTTCTCATTTGAAGCAGGGTTCCTAGAACCTCCCGTCCCCCCAATTTCTTATGATGAATTCCAATTATCGAAAACACTGCTGGAGTAATTGCTTAGGTACTGAGATAAATTAACGCAATCACTGAATTTTCCGGGTATGTCCATTGAAATGAAATCTAGGAACCTGAAATTTACCATTGGGAGGATTTTTGGATTAGAATGTAATACATTCTTGCTTTCTCTTTTAACAGGGACAGTGATGCTAATTATTGGACTAAATATGCTATTTAGTCCTAAGAAAAGCCTTGACTTTCTTCAAACAAAAAACAGTCCTAAAGTGCTTTTCAGAAAGAGTGAAAAATATATGAAACTTTGTAAGTTTTGCTTTCTTTTTTTAAATCACTTAATTGTTTTTTTTTTTTTTTATTTTTTTAACAATTTTTTTTTCAACATTTATTTATTTTTGGGACAGAGAGAGACAGAGCATGAACGGGGGAGGGGCAGAGAGAGAGGGAGACACAGAATCGGAAACAGGCTCCAGGCTCTGAGCCATCAGCCCAGAGCCTGACGCGGGGCTCGAACTCACGGACCGCGAGATCGTGACCTGGCTGAAGTCGGACGCATAACCGACTGTGCCACCCAGGCACCCCTAAATCACTTAATTGTAATAACATTTCAAACATGTATGAAATTAAAGAGTATAGTGCACCCGCATATGCCCCCTTCACCCAGTTTCAAGAATCACTAACATTTTGCCAGTATCCTTAACAGATGTCTTCCTTACTTGTTGTGGTGAAATACTTTGAAGCAAATCTCTGGTAGCCTCTCATGTCAAGCACAAATACTCTGTTGTTAGTTTTGCTTCACTTCTCATGTAGATAAGATTAGTTAACAGGTAGAATTTCCAAGATGCTTTGTTTTCATTAGAACTATTTTCTATTTCAAACTATTTATTTCATTTCTTGTTCTTTTTTGGAAGCTTAAATATGTTAACATTGGGAATACTGATGAACTGGAAACTCAAACATGAAGTTAGTTTACTATTCAATCTGACTGATTTCAAATGAACTAGATTAAATAGAAATGTTTATTGAAAGGATTGCATTTGCAGGCAGTGTATTAGGATACAATATACTACCTAACTACGTAGCATTATGTCGGATGTAAAGACGTGTAAAAACGGGTCTCCACCCTCAGTGACTTGATACTTGTATAAAGAAGACAAAATATTACAGTGTGAAGAGATAGAAAACAAGCTAAATAAAGTTTCAATGTATTTCTGAAAGAAATGCCACAAAGCAGCACCACCATTATGTAAACACCTTCATACTGTTCCATCATAATTTGAAAAGATTGTACTAAACTTTAGGGGATGTTCTCAAAATTTAGAGTTTTGTTTTATTGCTCTTATGTTTTAGGTAGGTCTGTTAAACTAAGATCTGGCAGGTTTTGTTTGCTTATTTTTAATACTTTTTTTTTAATGTTTATTTTTGTGTGTGAGAGAGAGAGAGAGCACAAACGGGGTAGGGCAGAGAGAGAGAGGGAGGGACAGAATCTGAATCAGGCTCCAGGCTCTGAATTGTCTGCACAGAGCTCGGTGCAGGGCTCAAACTCAGGAACCGTGAGATCATGACCTGAGCCGAAGTCAGACGCTTATTTAACCAGCTGAGCCATCCAGGCACCCCTTGTTTGTTTATTTTTAATCCTGACAATCTTTGTCTCTATTGTTGCTGTTGTTGTTAGTAGTAGTAGTAAGAGTATTGAGAACCAGAATTCTTTAGTTCATTCATCAAATTGAGGCATTTGGAACAGTTTATTTACAAAGTTATTTAGACAGTTTTGTGTAATTTTTAAAAGTGGACTTTATTTTTTAGAGCCGTTTTTGGTTTGAGCAGAAAGTATAGAGGTTCCCCATATACCCTCTGGCCCCACAGACACACAGCCTCCCCCACTACCAGTAACCACCAGAGTTTATTATTACATTTATTATAACTGAGGAATGTATACTGACACGTCACTGTCACCTGAAGTCCCTAGTTTACTTTAGGGCTCACTCTTGGTATTGTATGTTCTGTGGGTTTTGATGAATGTATAATGAAATGTATTCACCATGATAGCATCGTACAGAGTGATTTATCGCCTTAAAATCCTGTGCTCTGCCTGTTCATCGTTCCCTGTCTCTACCAATGGCAACCACTATCTTTGTCTTTTAAAAAAAGAAAAGAATGGACTTTATTTTTTAGAACGGTTTTAGATTTACAGATATATTGGGCAGGAAGTATAGAGTTCCTTCTCATACACCCCCTCACACCGCCACCTCCACAGTTTCCACCATTATTAACATCTTGCATTAGTGTGGTGTATTTGTTACTACTGACGAGCCGATACAGAGTCCATAGTTTACATTAGAGTTCACTCTCTGTTGTATGTTCTGTGGGTTTTAACAAAGGTATAATGACATCTAGCCAGCATCACAGTATCCTGCAGAATAGGTTCGCTTCCTTAAGCCTCCCCTGTGCTGCACCTGTTTATCCTTCCCTCCTTCCTCCAAACCCTGGCAACTACCCATCTTTTTACAGCCTCCATTGTGCCTGTTCTAGACTGTCAGTCTCGTCTTTTAACTTGAAAATGTAATTTATTTTTGTTGTGATTGCTCATGCATTATGATTTATTTCTGTCATCTTACTTTGCTTTTGCTTTGTCTACTTTAAGTAGATTTCCCCCTATTTTTCTTCTTGCTTTCTTTTGCATGGATTGGGTTTTCCTTTTCTCTTTTTCTTATCCTCTGCCTTCCTACTCCTCTTTTTAGTTTGGAAATTATATCTTCACTTTCTGCTCTTTTAGTACTTGGTTGTTATTTTTTTTCTCTGCACATTAAAGATACTACTCTGTTATCTGGCTTCAGGTTTTGCTATTGGGAAGTCAGCTGTCGGTGTAATCTTTGCTCCTGTGGAAATAATCTGTCTTTTTTGCCTGGCAGCGCTAAACGATTTCTCTTTGTTCTGGTGTTCCAGAGTTTCCCTGTGATATGTTGGATGTGGATTCCTGCTTCTGCACTCCCCCTCCCCTTCTTCCCTCCACCTTGCTTGTTAGTGTTTGGGCTTTCTGAATCTGAAGAGTCATGTCTTATATCACCTGTGGAAAATTCTCAGTTTTATTTCTGCAAATATTGCTGTTTTTCCATTCTTTCTCTTTTTCCTTTTTGAATCCAGTTGGATTGTGTTGGATCTTATTATCTCTCCATGTCCCTTAACCTCTTCCATATTATCTACCTTTGTTTTTAAGCCGTCCCTTACACTAATTCTCTATTCAGCTTTGTCTGCTGCTACTTATCTTGTCCACTGAGTTTGTAGTTTTATTTCTAGAAGTCTATTTTATTTCTTCACACATGTTCCTGATCATCCTATTGAATAACCTCTTTTATTTTTCTAAACCTGTTAAGCATGCTTATTTTATATTCTGATTCTAGAAGTTTCAACATCTGAAGTATTTGTGGGTTTGATTCTACAGGATTATGTTTTTCCCTGCTGGTTGGTGTCTGTCCGTGGAGGCTTGTTTTCTTGTGTATTATTTCTTGTACATACTTATGATTTATTTTTACCTTAAGCTCATGGTCCTTGGAACATTTCAGGGAAGATTCCCTGAAGCCTGAGTTTCAAGTATGGGTTGTACATGCATGTCGCATATGAAAATTAACCCAGGAATTAGACATTTCTCCTTTGCACAAAATCCTTGCCTACTAGATTTAATAATTTCATAAAATTATTTTTTATTCAAGTATAATTAACGTACAGTGCTATATTAGTTCTAGGTGTACAATATAATGATTTAGCAATTCTTTATATTACACAGTGCTCATCACAAGAGTATGCTTAATCCCTTTCACCTATTTCATCCATCCCCACCCACCTCTCCTCTGGTAACTATCAGTGTGTTCTCTATAGTTGAGAGTCTGTTTTTTGGTTTGTCTCTTTTTTCTTGATTTGTTCTTGTTAAATTCCACATGTGAGTGAAATCATATGGTATTTGTCTTTTTCTGACTGACTCATTTCACTTAGCATCAAACCCTCTACATCCATCCATGTTGTTGCAAATGGCAAGATTTCATTTTTTTTATGGCTGAGTAATATTCCATGGTGTATATATACCACATCTTCTTTATCCATTCATCTATGCAAGTTGGTACAGCTACTGTGGAAAACGGTATGGAGGTTCTTC
Organism: Puma concolor; assembly: GCF_028749965.1. Classification (NCBI taxonomy): domain Eukaryota; kingdom Metazoa; phylum Chordata; class Mammalia; order Carnivora; family Felidae; genus Puma; species Puma concolor. The sequence goes on along the minus strand of NC_141670.1, from coordinate 166,017,441 downwards.
AAAAAATTAAAAATAGAATGACCATATATATGGTCCAGTAATTCCTTTTCTGGATATTTACCCAAATAGAATGAAAACATGAATTTGGAAAGATCTATGCACCCCTCTGTTTATTGCAGCATTATTTATTTATGTTTAAATTATTTTTTAAATGTTTGTTTATTTTTGAGAGAGACAGAGTGTGAGCGGGGGAGGGGCAGAGAGAAAGAGGGAGACACAGAATCCGAAGCAGGCTCCAGGTTCCGAGCTGTCAGCACAGAGCCTGACACGGGGCTCGAACTCAAACTGTGAGATTGTGACCTGAGCGGAAGTCGGACGCTTAGCCAACTGAGCCACTCAGGCGCCCCTATTGCAGCATTATTTAAAAAATTGTTTATAAAAAGACAAACTTAGTTTCTTTTAAAAAGTATTTCTTCTTTTTGTTTAGTTTTGTGGCTGCTTGTTGGTGTGGGGCTACTGGGATTAGGACTACGGCATAAAACCTATGAGAGGAAATTGGGCAAAGGGGTAAGTAATGAAAAATTTGGATATAGAATGTTATGTGTTATGTACATATATGCACACATTTGTACACTTTATCATTGTGTTTGAACTGTAGATCTGGATCTCATGACTTCAGGGCCCTGAACCCCATTTCTTTAACCCTTAGGTCATAGGCTAATAATATAACGGAATTATTTCATGAAGTTGGGTTCTTGGGACAGGATAGACCCGTTTATTAAAGGCAAGCTGCTCAGAATTTTGTTGTATGACGTTATCTTTGCCATTCTATCATTTAATATATCTAAACTATGAAGTAAAGAACTACTTTATAATGGGCTTTTTTCTATGGGCAGATATTGCTGAAGGCAACAATATGAGAGCCTTTGATTTAAAAACAATCTTCTAGATAATTCTTGATTTTGAAGATTATGGGTAGTTTGTGTGTTGATGAGTCATGGAAGTTTTCCTGTTCTTCCTTTCCCTGCTTGCGGTCGACAGGTTTAAATGTTTTATTGTCCCTTTCTCTTCTGGATAGGTGGGTAGAAGAGAAAGTAAGTTATTGCCGTGTTGTGCTTGCTTTCTGCGCCGATGAAGTGTGACGTGCTTCATAATGCAGTTAGAATTACGGTTTTGCCTAAAACAGAATTTGAGGGTCAGCTCTGAATTTTAGTAATCTGCATCAACCGGGCAAATTTTTCATGAAAATAAAAAGCTATACTGAGCACGGAGAGCATGCTTCTCCTAGTTACCTTTGCACGTCCAGCACCTGACAAAGGGCTTGCCACACACTCAGAACTCAGTAATGGTTTCTTAGTAAGTGAATAATTCATTACGTGGTCTCTTTCTTTTGTCCTTTGTTACTTGTTATCATTGCAGCATGTCGGTCAAATGAAGATACCTAATCTTCCTCTTTGCAAAAGGAGTCATTTCAGTTAGATTTAATACCTGTTCTTTTCATTCTTTCCTTCCTTCCTTCATTCATCTGATAAATGCATACTGAATGTCTCCTGTGTGCCTGGTTCCCGGGGTACAGACATAAACAATTTGGACAAGACCCCTGCCCTCATGGAGTTTACATTCTAGTAGGGAAGAAAGACGGTATTCAGAGGAGGAAATAGACTGTCACTTTAGATCAGGCTGCTTGGAAGCAAAGAGGATTAGGGAGTAGAGAGTAACGGGACTGGGTGGTTAGAGAAGGCTGCTCTGAGGAGGTGATATTTGAGTGGAGACTTGAAAGCTGAGATGAAGCCAGTTAATCACAGAGCTAGGGGTAAGGGATTCAGGCAGAGGGCACGTGTGTAAAGGGCTGAGGGGAAACGGGTGGGGCATGTTTGAGGCGCACCAAGGTGGCTGGTGCAGCTGAAGCTTGGTGAGTAAGGGGAAGAGTCATAGAAGATGAGGATGGGGAGGCCGGGAAGGGTCACATCATACAGGGCCTTACAGAGCACAGAGAGGTGTCCTGATTTTAGTTTTCTTTCAGTGGAAGCCATAGGGTATTTCAAGCAGGAACATGAAGAAATGTGAGAGCAGGTTGGCTGCTCTGTGAAGAATGGATTGTAGAGTAGAGACAGGGAGATAAGTGACAAGGCATTTTCAGTCATCCAAGAGAGAGACTATGGAGGTTTGGATGGGTGCGGTGGCAGAGCCATTGGAGACAACTGGGCAGACTTAGAGGATAGACTTGACCCTTGAACAGTGTGGATTTGAACTGCGCTGATCCACTTACATGCAGATCTTTTTTCAATCAGTATACTGGAGGGGCGCCTGGGTGGCTTAGTCGGTTCAGTGTCCGACTTCGGCTCAGGCCATGATCTCACGGCTGTGGGTTTGAGCCCCGCAGCGGGTTCTGTGCTGACAGCTCGGAGCCTGGAGCCTGCTTTGGGTTCTGTGTCTCCCTCTCTCTCTGCCCCTCCCCCACTCACATTCTGTCTCTGTCTCTCTCAAAAATAAATAAACATAAAAAAAAAAAGAAAGTATACTGGAGGTTTGTGACAATTTGCAAATACTTGCAGGCCACCCACACAATGTAGAAATAGTGAAAAAATTAAGAAAAAGGTGTGTTGTGAATGCGGAATATATATGTAGAGACTGGTCTGTTTTGTCATTTACTACCAGAAAGTGTCGGTAGATTTATTATCAAAAGTTACAATGTACCGAAACTTACACACACACACACACACACACACACACACACACACACACACACAGACTGTACCTGGCTCGTTTGCAGTGGAGAGAAATGTAAACATACAGATGCAATATTAAATCATAACTGCATCAAATTACCCATAGTCCATACTGTACTACCGCACCTCCTGCGGCTATCGTGGTGAGCTCAAGCGTTGTATCAGTTTAAAACTCGGTGTGATGCTGATCTCCAGGTGAGCAGTTTGTCCCTAGTAAATTTCATATTACAGTAAAAAGTGATCTCTCGTGGTTCCCAGGTGGTTTTGATTGTAAACAATACTGTAGACCTTGAACATCAACATGGGACTCATATGAAGTGCCTCTAGTGATGCTAGACGTGCTCCCAAGAAGCAGAGAAAAGTCATGACCAGAAAGCATTGAATTGCTTGATATCCTGTAGATTGGGGTCTGCAGCTACATTCACCAGCCGTCTTGAAATAACAGATCCAGTGTAAAAAGAAAAAGGAAAAAAGAAAAGGAGATTCATGAAGCTGTCGCTGCGGCCACACCAGCAGGCATGAAAACCTCACACTTTATTTGTGAAATACCTTTCTATGTCATACTGAAAATGCAGCTTTTAGGTAGGTGCGGGATTGCTGTAAGAGAGGCATACCTATAGACTCCATTATGACTTGAGAAAAAGCGAGATCATTATGTAACAACTTAGCGCAAAAGGCAGGGGAAGGATCTAAAGCTGGGGAATTTAACTTTAGAAAGGTTTTGGCTTAAAAACTGTCAAGATAACAGGAGAAGCAGCTTCCGCCCACCAAGGGGCAGCAGAGAGTTCCCAGACCCCATTAAGGAAATCATTGAGGAGAAAGGATATTAGCCTGAACAGGTTTTTCTTGCAGAGGAAAGGGCCCTATTGTGGAAAAAAAATGCCACAAAAGACACCTGTTTGTATGGAAAAGAAGCGAGCACTAGGATCTAAGGTAGAAGGGATGTGCTAACTCCACTGTTCTGTGCAAATGCAGTGGATTTATTATCAGGGCTGTCTTTATCTATAAAGCTGCTAACCCTGAGCCTTGAAGGGAAAAGATAAACACCAGCTACCAGTCTTTTGATTGTATAACATGGAGGCCTGGACAATGAGAACCCTTTTTCTGGATTAGTTCCATTAATGCTTTGTCCCTGAAGTCAGGAAGTACCTTGCCAGCAAGGACTGCCTTTTGTAGTTCTTTTGATATGAGACAATGCCCCTGACCACCCAGGATCCCATGAGTTCAACACCAAAGGCATCAAAGTGCTCTACTTGCCCTCAGGCACAACTTTGCTGATTCCGCCTCTAGGTCAGGGAGTTCTCTGGCCCTTTAAGGCTCATTACACACAATATTCTATGAAAGAATTGTCAGTGCTGTGGAGGAGAGCCCTGACAGATAGAACATCATGAAAGTCTGGAAGAATTACATCACTGAAGATGCCGTTGTTTAGAAGAAGTCACAAAAGCCATCAAGCTCGAGACAATAAATCCCTGCTGGAGAAAACTGTGCCCAGATGTTGTGCATGACTTCACAGGATTTATGACAGAGCCAATCAAGGGAATCACGAAAGGGACTGTGGATAATGGCAAAAAAAAAGTGGAGGCTGAAGCGTTTCAAGATACGGATCTTAGAGAACTTCAAGAGGTAACAGACACCACACCAGAGGAATGAACAGATGACCCACTGGAGATGAGTGCTTCCAAACCAGAGCCAGATGATGAGGAAGATGTAGAGGACGCAGTGCCAGAAGACAAACTGACATTAGACAGTCTAGCAGAAGGGGTCCAATGAGTCAAGACTGCTTTTGACTTCTTTTACGACACGGACCCTTCTACGATAAGGGCACCGAACCTAAAGCAAATGGTGGAAGAAGGACTGGTGCCATGTAGAAACATTGTTAGAGACATGAAAACGCAAAAGAAGCCAGACAGAAATTACAGTGCATTTCCAGAAAGGTATACCAAGTGTGCCTGCTTCTCCTGCCTCCCCTTCCTCTTCCTCCGCCTCTTCTCCTCTGGCACCCCTGAGACAACAAGACCACCCGCCCGCCCCTTCCTCTTCCTCCTCAGTCTACTCAACATGAACACAATGAGGATGAAGACCTTTATGATGATCCACTTGCACTTTATGAATTGTAAGTAATCATCACTCTGTACACCTAATAAACCTGTCTGTTGTGTGTGTGTGTCTTTGTGAAAACCTACCACCTGTACAGCAAGAACTGTTTAGACATTTGGTGTCCCTGTCATCAAAGTATTCACCATGCAGAACACTCTGTGCAAGACTCCCATGGAGGTGGACTGCCTATCCTTACGTAGGCATAAGGTGAGTGTGTGTAATGTCAAATTAATCACGTCTTAGTTTTCCCACTGTTTTATAACTCTGCTTTCAAAGAATTATATTAGCATACAGTATGCCTCTCTCTTATAATTGGAGAAACTGTGTATCAGCCTATCATTACAGACAAGTGGTTAAAAAAAATGGAACAGTGTTTCCAAAATTGCATTATAACGATGACTATAATACTGTATGCCATAAAAATGTTTTAATGATTCATTCATTAATTGTATAGGCTAGGCTAGCATGAAGCTGTCATATCGATTATACTAGGTTACCATAAAGCAAACATATTGCTGCTTCTTCATTATCAATGCATGAATTGTTATAGCTGGAAGTAAATATGAATTTCTTTTTCACATCATCTTTCTTTTTTTTATTTAAAAAAATTTTTTTAATGTTTATGTCTGAGACAGAGAGAGAGCATGAATGGGGGAGGGACAGAGAGAGAGGGAGACCCAGAATCGGAAGCAGGCTCCAGGCTCTGAGCTGTCAGCACAGAGCCCGACGCGGGGCTCGAACTCACAGACTGTGAGATCGTGACCTGAGCCAAAGTCGGATGCTCAACCAACTGAGCCACCCAGGCGCCCCTCACCTCATCTTTTCATTTTTGATGTCTGCTCTTAGTAATATGTATAATACCTATAGTGTTTTGTATCATATAAGACCATGTTGATATAGACACTGACACAAGATTCATCTTGTAAACAGATGATACAAACTTACAGCATCGATAACTACGGTACGCTACTGTAAATGTCTTGTCTTCCCTATGATTTTCTAAATAACATTTTCTTTTCTCTAGGTTATATTTATTATAAGAATACATTACATAATACATGTATACAATGTATAAAATGTGTGTCAGTCGACTGTTATGTTATTGGTAAGGCTTCCAGTCAGCCGTAGGCTATTAGTAGTTAAGGTTTTGGGGAGTCAAAAGTTATACATGGATTTTCAATTGTGCAGGGAGACAGAGCCCCTAACTCTCGTGTTGTTCCAGAGTCAAAGGCATTCTGAAAGAGTTGACAGGATTTATTGATGGATTAGATGTCGCTCGATAAAGAGAAGGAAGATATCAAGAATGACTTTGATGTCTTTGGCTTGAGCAACTGGATGGAGGGTGGTGGCGTTTACTGACATGGGAAGAATGAGAGAATAATAGGTTTTGGAGTGGTGAAATCCAGAGTTAATTATAGTTACATAGTTACATGAAAAGGGATAGTGTAATGAATATAATCATGCCTCTTGAAATCCCTGATGATGTCTCCTTTCTCTTTATATGACATTCACTAAACTGAATAATTTTCCTTGTATGAAGATGAAAAGCCCAGCTTACTGCTGGTAGCATACCGAGTCACCAGTGTTTACATGGTGGCATTCCATTGCAAGAGGTTGCTGCTTATCATCCTCCCAACTTCAACCTGTATGGTTCACTCGAAGTTGCTTTTCCAGTTGCGGTGATAGATTTGTTCTAATGCAGCCATACTATTCCTCAGGATCCCTGTTATAGATCAGTGAGGTATTTGCTTAAGATCGATAGTGAGGGTTGGGCAGTGATTCTCTGACTGAGCCCATGAGCCCAAAAGATGAACTCTCAAAGGCGGCTGTGCTCCTGAATATTGGCTTTGTCAGTGCCATAGAGGAGTAACAATGTGTATAACTCAGAATCAGCAGGCTGCTTTACAAATACGTGGAAGGACTCTGTATATCCCTCTGTGATCTCACTCTTCTCCTGTGCAAGGGTTACCTCTGTCTGGAATATGGTGTTTATCATTTTTCATACATTTCTTTATATTGTGCTTGCCTATGAGATAACCCCAGACAGTATCATTTTTCCGTGTTTTCAACTTCACCTATATGACATTTGACATATACATTCTGCAACTTACTACTTAAAATCACTTTTATGAGATTCATCCCTGACTCATTTATTAGGGCTGGGTAGTATTCCATTGTAGGTCTGTGACACCATTTATTTATCCATTTTCCTATTTTTCCTATTGAAACAACAGCCAGGTTGCTTCTAATTTTTTGCTATTATAAATGATGCTTATTATAAATGCTCACTTTCCAAATATTCCTCCTCACTTCCAAGCTTAAGCTGGAAGCTCATAGAAGATTTATTATTAGAATATCACCTAGCAAGTAGCTCCCTGTTTTATGAATTAAATGTGGGAAAATTCACCAAGAAAGTTCCTTTGCTGAAATATGAATTTTGGTAGAGAGAGGTGGAGAAAGCTGGGTGATTGGAACCGCCATTGTTCCTAGTCATTGTAAATTACCATTAAAATTACTCCTCAGGGACCAGCCACAGAGGTCTCTGCTGCCATCTGGCCTTTTCGGTTTGGCTATGACAATGAAGGATGGTCCAATCTAGAAGGATCGGCTCAGCTGCTCAGTCAAACAGGTAAGCCTTTTACCGGAATTAGTTCCAGGTTTTGAGAAACCGCTGTTGTTATTTTTATTTTGAACGAGATCGTAAGGAACAGGAGGAGGCTTTGCTGGATCATAAACTAATCTCATAAAAAGGCTTCATTTTGGTAGGCAGCTGCAGAAGGATTAAGCTACCATAACCACATCTGTCTTTGAGAGCAGTCAATTCAGTTGATCCTGAACAAAGCCTCACACTGAGTATCTGCAGGGAATTCTTGTCAGGCCCCTGCTCCAAGAGATACTCTTCCTGGTGCTTTCTGTTGCTTGGGGACCCACTATGGGGGACCCAAAAGCAGTCGGATCAAAAGGCAGAATGGGTCAGAGTGAGGGCTCATTTGTGAAGCACATTGCTTTCAAGAGCCTAAGAGCCAGTTTTTAAGTTTCTGTGCCCTGGGGTGCGCCTCTTTGTATGAAGCATCCTTTAAAAGGTGCGGGTATTTGGTTCTTAGATCAACTTTGTGGAACGTGGAGCAAGGTTTGTGAAGGTCTAAACTGTTCTGGTTGCTCCTAATGATAAGCATGTCCCCTGAGACATACTTATGCTGAGAGTCTATATGATTCTAATGCCAGTAAGGAATTTCCGTGGCCTTTCTTCTTGACTATAGGCCCTGCGGGACAGCTGGTCCGAGTCAGAGAAAACCAGTAAACTTACTTCTGTGCCAATACCATGGAAGTGTTTTCCCAGGAATAAAATGCCGTTACATACCACTTTGTATTTCTGAACATAAGTTGCATATTTGAAACAAACATTATGCTCATTTGAAATCTTGGGAAAGATGTTAAAAATATTTGAAAATGTAAAAGATACATTTTCATCCTTTTCTGTGTTTTCTCCAGGTGTCCCATGTTTTAATTACATTCTAAACATGGGAAAACTCCTCTTATGGCTCAGGTCTGAGCCATTTCACTTTAGTGACTCATTAGAAATTACTTTGTTTTTTGATTTATGAGGAAAGGCAAAGGGTTGAAGAAGAAAGTTTTACTAACTGTTTTTGCATAGCTGTGGTTAATCACTACATGCTTTTTTTTTTTTTTCTGAATAGGTGCAGATTTCATAACAATTTTGGAGAGTGATGCTTCTAAGCCCTATATTGGGAACAATGACTTAACCATGTGGCTAGGGGAGAAGTTGGGTTTCTATACCGACTTTGGCCCAAGCACAAGGGATCACACGTGGGGGTGAGTGTACTTTGGGAACACAGCCCTGAAGACCAGGAAGCTTGGGCTTGGAGCGGAAGGTTGATGTTCTCATTCCTTTGTCCTATGAATATGCCTTAGGGGTGCTTCCTGGGAGGGAAGAGAAGGTGCTGAAGATAGCATATTCCGTGATTGTTTTTCATGGTGGCCCAGCTGCTGGATATTTTCAGTTCTTCAGCATTATAAACCATTCAGTGTAGGAGCTGAGGGTTAGCTAAGCGTGTCTGACCTGGATGCTGTCCTCACAGGGCTTACATTCTGGTGTGAAGAAACAGAAAATCAATATGTACACATGGAAATAAATAGGAATTTGAAATCGTGATAAGTGCTATGTAGAAAAGGAACATGACTGGGTAGGAGGGGCAGGGGATGCTGAGGGATGGTCAGGAAGGTCTCTTTGCAGACCTCACCATGAGGAGGACCCAGGACCTAGCCGTGGGCAGTGCTGAGGGAACTGCCAGTGCAAAGACTTGAGGCAGGGTTAGGCTTGGTGGGCCTGAATGTGGGGACTGAGGGGGAACCAGTAAGAGATGAGGTCAAGGGCAGGCCCCTGATCTTAGAAAGTCACATAATCCATGCTGGGGACTGAGGAATTCAATTTTGATGGGAAGCCATTGGCTGCGTTTTAAATGGGAGCCATCTGATCTGATTTACATTTCAAAAAGATCCTTCTAGCTGTTCCTAGAACAGCTTGTTGGGGGCAAGGATGGGAGCGAGCAGGGAGACAGGTGATGAGGTAGGTGCACTAGCACAGGTGAGAGATGACAGTAGGAGCCGTGGTCATGGGGAGAAGGGGGGTGGGCAAATTTAAGACCTACTTTGGAACAGAGCTGACAGGACTTACTGATGGTTTAGATGTCAGGGGCCAGGAAGTGATAAAAGACAACATCTATGTTTGTTACCCAAATACCTGATAGGACATGTTGTTGTTTAATGGGACGGGGACAACTAGGCAGAGCAGACAGATCGTGCTAAATTTGAGATGCCTCTGGACAGTCAAGTGACATCTAGTAGGATGTTCTGTGCAGCGTGGAGGGCCAAGTGGGACAGGATAAGCTGGACATGTGCACAGATTCAGGTGACATCACTGTAGAGGTCATCCTGTTGGAGGGGCTCCATGAGGGGCCAGAGAGAGTGCATGCAGCCAGGGACCAGGGAAGAGACCTGGCTGAGATCTGAGCTCTGCTCATCCTTTTTATATATAGTTCTTTGACTTAGAGTGAGGTAGAACATGTTTTCATATCTTTATTGGACAGTTTATAATTCCTAATTTTGTAAATTGTTACTTTGTGTCCTTGCTGGCAAGATTGTACATTCCCAAATGTGTTGATTAATATTAGAACTATTTATGCACATATGTTGCCAGAGTAACAATTTAAGGAAAATAGATTTTGTGTATTGCTAACTCTGCCCTTTTTGTGTCTCCATAGTATTTAATAAAACAGAGTTGATGGCATTGTGCTTAGCGACATAAAGAGACATGCTAAATAGCAGAGATGCAATGTATTGTCTCAGACAGCCATATTAGTACTTTGAGCACATCCCTTTTTAACACATGTGCTTAGTCCTGTCTCCATGATATGGTGGGACCAATAATGATGCACATGTTTCTTTTCATTCCAATGCAGGATTATGGTTTTGTCCCGATACCCAATTGTGAAGTCAGAGCACCACCTTCTTCCATCACCAGAGGGCGAGATCGCACCAGCTATAACAATGACTGTTAACATCTCGGACAAACTGGTGGATTTTGTCGTGACACACTTTGGGAATCATGAGTGGGTTTCTTTGGTCTTTCTAATAGTACACAAATGCCAAGAAATATTATTAGTACGTTACTTTGATTTCAACGCAGTGACTTTTCTTTTTTTTTTTCCTCCCAAAGTATTTTTCCTTATGTAGCTGGTTTTAAAAAATGAAGCATAAAACATTTGTGGGTGGTCCTTAGAGATGGTACGGGGCAGCAATGATGGCTGTGTTAGCCAGCAATGGCCGAGCAGGTGCTGTGCTAAGTACATTATTGCATTTAGTCTTTACTCTGTATAATGTTAGTACCATTATAGCCCCATTTTACAGATAAAGACTGTGAACTGAGAGAGGTTAGATGACTAGTCTGAGAGTGTCACCCAATGAGGCATTAGGTAGACCTAACTCAGAGCCTGCATGTACTTGGGACCATGTGGTAAACCGGACTACAGAAAAATGAAATATTCTTTTCCTACAGGATTATTACAGTTGGAAGTACTGTTAGGATTTGAGGGTACTAAATGATACTCTGTTTTCCTCATGTTTTCAGAGTCCACTGATGGGCAGGTAGAGGAATTTGGCAGGGACATCAAAGTATCTCTTAATTCTGATAAACTTATGTGGATGGCGTGGCTTAGTTGTGTCTATGTGGACCTGCTAATTCATCCGCCAATAATACATGAAACTGCCCCAAAGCAGCCGACCCACCAGCAGGTGCAGTGTCTGCCTTGTCAAACTCTCCTCTTGGTAGAGAGAATATCCCAGAAATACCCCGTCTGCAAACTGGCAGGCTCCAAGGAGAAGAGGGAGGAAAGACTTGAGACAAGCATGCCCAGTTAATTCTGCCAAACTCAACTAGTTAGGAAAGTTTTCCCCAAGTGTAAAAGGTGGGAGATAGAGGCCAGACATGGTTTTCTAAGCAAGTCCTTCTATAAGGAGACATGAGGAATGGGGAATGAATTTTATCCCCAAAGGATAACATTTACAACCAGTGACTTAGTACTGAATAAATTATGAATGATGCTAACAATGTAATATAAAAGCAAAGATAAAAGTATATAATTTGTACTCTGCCATACTAAACATTCTGTAATAATAATTGAAAACGGTAACATAAAGTACTATAATACAGGGCATATAGGTCCTATCCACGTTCATGACAAGAGGCCACTGAGCTTTGAAGTGACATACAGTACATTAGAACAACATGGTTGTACTATAAGTTTCACCTAAACAAAACTAATGTGTCTGCTACCTTTATTTTCCTGTTACCTCGCTTTTTTCTCACAGCATCATGTGGCTCTGTGAAGGTATATTTGAATATTTTCTGAACGAAATCAGACTTAGCAATATAAACAAACCATCCAAATGTAATTATGTGAACCATTCACTCACCAGACTCTTGCTTGTCTTAGAAATAAAAAGGGTGTTCAGAGGACAGATGATACAGATGATGGTCCATGTCTCTTTAGAAAGCTATTTGAAGAAATGCCTCTGTTTCTCTCAATAATTTTCATGTAGCAAGCACAGGCATTCCAAAATCATTCCACTGACCTTAAATTGCCCTGGGTTTAGCTTTTAAAAAATAGCACTTTTATGATTAAAGTTGCAAGGTCTTAACCTGAGAAACAGTTGAATAAAGTCCTTCCCATTTTTCCTTTGCTTTTCCCCCTTGCCCTCTTCAACCCCCTCCAACCTCCAACATGTAAAGAATAGACTTGAAAGAGAAGACTAAAGATAGCCCTCAGAATGTGTTTGGAAAAGAGGAGGAAAGGATTACCTTTTCTAACTTTCTATTAACTACATATTTAAAAAAAATTTTTTTTTAAACTTCGAGAGAGAGCAAGCCCTAGCAGGGGAGAGGGGCAGAGAGAGAGAGAGAGAGAGAGAGAGAGAGTAGTTGTGTAAGTGGGGGGGGGGGGCAGAGAGAGGGAGAAACAGAGAGAATCCCATGCAGGTTCTGCACTGTCAGCACAGAGCCAAACTTGGGGTTTGAACCCACAAACTGTGAGATCATGACCTGAGCCAAAACCAAGAGTTAGATGTTTAACCGCTTAACCAACTGAGCCTTCCAGGCGCCCTGTATTAAGTGCATATTTAAAGCTCTCTAATCAAAACCACACCTTTCACATGTTCTCACTTACTCACTTGATTTAATAATACACACACACACACACATATATACAATGACAATGACAGCAGTGACAAAGCTAGCTAACATTTACTGCGGACATGTAGCACCAGGGAGGGAGGCGGTGTGTTTGAGTGGTTAAAAGCATGAAATTCCAGAGCTTGGAATCAGACAATCTGGTTTGAGTACTAACTGAAGGTGTATCCTTCACCAGGTTATTTAATCACCTTGGGCATCAGTTTTCTCATTTGTAAATCAGGGGCAATAATCCATTATAGGGTTCTTGTGAGAATTAAATATTATCTCATGCAAACTACATGAATACAGCAAGTGCTCCATTAATACTGGCCATTGTTATTAAACCAAATCAGATAACCCTAAATGTAAGGTCTGTTGGGCAGCTAAAAAAAGAATTCATTCATCAAACGCAGATCAAGCATCTGCCGTGTCCCAGGCACAGTGCTAGTTGCAGTCTTTCCCCTTAGAGCCACAGTTCTGTGTCACTCCTTAGAAGCCCTGTCCATGAACCCTGTAGCCTTCCAACAGGTGACGTGAAGACACTCATACACTGAAGGATTTGTGAAGCCATCATTACATATTTTCATTTGCCTTTGTTTTCTACAATACTAGATACAAAATTCTTACTGTGAGTAAATATTTAGAGATTTCGTTCTCTACTGATTATGGCATATAAACACGAAGTCATATTAGGAATGAATTATGGAATGCTTATGCATGTTGTTAGCTGATTCAACAGGATTTTTAAAATTATTGACTACACAAATACCTCATTACAACCAATAAATAGGAAATAGCAGCATTCCTTAGAAGCATTTAGGTATACACCATAACTAAAATCAATGTTATTTTATGTAATTAACTGAGCCACCAGTCCATCACCACTTTGTTTTCTGCAACATCATAAATGTACAAAGAAGAAAGAGTGCAGAACCGGTAGTCTGTAGTTATACTTTTGGTCCTGCTGTAACATAACCTCAGTGAGTTCCAGTCCTTTTATTTCTGAATGGGATGAAATTATTTTTTCCAGCCCACAGTATAGGGTTTTGGGGCTGATCACATATTAACTGATAAGGAAATATAAAATGTGTTCTCTCTCTTGCTCTCTCCTCTCTCTCCCCTGTCTCCTTTCCTCTCCTTTCTTTATACTCATACATACACTATTTATTTTTATTATCGTCACTGGATAAAATTTATCGACTGAGAAAATATGAAACCAAATTCATAGATTATTTTCCAATATATTGCTAATATATTTGTATGAAAACACTATCTATGGTACAGTGACCTTGGAATTCTTTAGACCAGATTTGAATCCCAGTTGTGTGTATCAGAAGGAACAGAATTCACTGCAGACCTAAATAAGGGACTATTTACCAAGAGGCTGGAAGGATCAAAAGAAGAGATAAGAGATACTATAGTATTCAGGAAGAGGGGCCACAGGCAAAAAGAATGCAGCTAATGGGGAAGAAATACCACAACTTCTCTCTCCTTTTTATCTCCTACTGGTGCCTGTAGTTGACGAAACCTAACTGGAAATCAGCAAAAAAGGGAGCCCAGGACATGAAATCTGCCTGGGTTAGCTTCTCAGGGCACAGAGGAGGACTGAGAACAGATCCAGACAGGGCAGTTGGAAAATAACCATAGGCGTGTTACTTAATCTCATTTAAAAATAGAGCTAATGATGAGCACTGGGTGTTGTATGGACACCAATTTGAAAATAAATTATATTTAATATATAAAAAAAGAAAAAATAGAGCTAATGCCTGCCTCTCAGTTATTGTGAATATTCAGTATCAAAGATATTTAATAAATGGTCATTCTTTTCACTCTTCTATTTCTTAAGGCATCTTTGAATGGTACTCAGCTGTCTATACATTCTTATCTAAGCTTAGTTCTGCCTTCAGATCCTACCTTCCTACATCAATGAGGTTTCTCCAATATTCTCAGTACTTGGTGATGTCTGTCTGCCTTTGTCACTGTTTTTTGTCTGTTTTTTTACTGAACAGTCATTTATTAGCTACTTTTCTCTATAAATGCCTGTGTTGGTTCTGCTGCCTATTTGCTCTTGGATCCATTCCTGGCTCGTGTCCCTCTTGGCTACACATCACAGGGAACCACATTTCCCAGAGTCTGTTGCCTTCTGGCTGCTGGGTAGGTTTAGCTAATGGAAGACATTAGTGCAAGGCTGGAGAGCAGGAGGAGGAGAGAAGAAGAGGTGTTTCTCATTCTCTCTCTCTGCTTTCTGTATTGTTTCTGGCTGCAGCTGAGTCTCTCCTGTGACTCTAACTCCTCCTTAGATAGCCCCAGCAACCTCTGGGCTGCCTCCTCCATGGCTGGCTTGCAGACACTGGGAATATCATCTCCTATTGTTGTCCCTCTAGCCCAACAAGTGGTACTGGTTGCTAAACTCTGGTTGCCTCACTGATTCCTGTTTTGCTTCCTATCAGCTAGGTAACCAGTTTCCTATATTAAATTCACCCTGTTTGAAACACCTAGAGTGGTTTCAGGTTTCCTGGCTGGATCATGTCAAATATGATATCCCTATTTTTCCCCAAACAGACCAACTGTAAAACCCTCAAAAGCATGATGTACCTACCTAATTATCTCAGCTACACATCAGCAGTGCTTAGACTAATAGAAGCCTCATGTTTAGCCAGGATTTGACCAGGAGAAACTCGGGAGGCTTTTAGTAAGTGTTCAGTTGATGGAGCTGAGTAGGTTACATAAGCCTGGTGTGCTCTGTGAGTGTTAGGATTCTCTCTCTTACCAGTACTTCTCGCTCTTTTTAAATTCTATTTTATTATTATTATTATTATTATTATTATTATTATTACCTACTAGTCTTTAGCTGTAATACTGGTGATCAGGTCTCAGATTACTGACATAACTTCTTCTGACGAAAAGTTGAGCAAATGCTATTTTAGAATAGGTATTTAAATCAACTTGACTCCAACTAGTTTGTGGGGAGAGATCATGATCTTAGTCCAAAGTCTGTCAGCCTACCCAGCTGAAGCACTGGGTCTCTGTCTTGTTCACTGGCATAACATTCAGTCATTTGCCCAAGTAGGAATCACTCGGGTTGTGTACTGTTTGAAGATCCTCTTTGGGAACTTAGATACCTAGTACTTTTAAAAAATGGTCTTGCAAGTACAATGACGAAGTACATTTTTTTAAGAAGTACATTTTTTTTTTTGCATTTTAGAGATGACCTTGACAGGAAACTTCAGGCTATTGCTGTTTCAAAACTACTGAAAAGCAGCTCTAATCAAGTGATATTTCTGGGATATATCACTTCAGCACCTGGTTCCAGGGATTATACACAGCTCATTGAACACGGCAATGTGAAGGTAACATAATCTTAATAGGATTTCTGATTTCCTAACTAAAATGTTTCTTCTTCACGTTAAAAAAAACCCCAGTGCAACAATTTAATATGTATTCTGATTATATACTGCTGCGTAGAAAACCAAGAAACATAGGGGCTTTAAACAGCAGCAGTCCTCGGTTGCTCACAGATCTGCAGTTTGGACAGGGCTGGGAGGGCATAGTCTATCTGTGCTTCATACAGAGATGTGGCTCAACTGAGGACTGGAGGATCCACTTTGCAGATGACTCACAGGGGGCAAGTTGCTGTTGGCTCTTGACCAGGAGCCCAGTTCAGGCTTTGGGTGCGGGGTCCTGGTTTCTCTCCATGGGCTAACTTGGGCTTCCTCCCTGCAGATGGCTGGGTTCTCAGAGTGTGTTTCAAAGAGAACCAGGAAGAAGTTGTATTGCCTTGTATGGCCTAGCCTTGAGTTACATAGTGTGACCTCTGCCATCATCAGAAGCCTGCTCACATTCAAGGAGGAGAAACAGAAATCCCATCATCTCCATGGGAGGAGAATCAAAGTCACATTATAAGCATACCATATGGAAAGTGGGTTATCGTAGCCATGTTTAGGAACTATAATCTGACACATTATGCAAGTTAATTATGATGTTGAGTGTAAAAGATAGAATGAAATATATAGAGAGGCTGGCTGATCAGCCATATAGGGCCTCACTAACTGAATTTAGTCCTTACCTGTTTGGGTCCAAAACCTGAATTTGTCAGTGTACCCAGATATAATCATGCTCTGGGGAACTGACACACAAATCAAATCCTTGAGACATACATACACTAGAATGCTAATAAATGCAGTGACTTATAATGAGAAATATAATTGTTATATTCCATTAAGTCCTGTGTAGATTTCTTGGTCCTTTACCTTTTGTTTTCAACTTCATCTTCTTGAGATATTTGCAGAAAAAAAAGCTTACCTATTTTACCAAGTGCTTGGAAAGACATGAGAAAGAGCATAGTATGAATAGGGTTTCTACTGTGGCTTAAATAGCAGAGAACTGTATTTCTTTTTTTTAATTTTTATTTGTCTAAACATGTTTAAAAATTTTTTTTGATGTTTATTTTTGAGAGAGAGAGAGAGAGAGAGAGAGAGATAAAAACGTGCACAAGCAGGGGAGGGGCAGAGAGAGAGGGAGACCCAGAATCCGAAGCAGGCTCCAGGCTCCCTGCTGTCAGCATAGAGACTGATGTGGGGCTCAAACTCACGAACTGTGAGATCATGACCTGAGCCGAAGTCAGATGCTTAACCAACTGAGCCACTCAGGCACCCCTTATTTATTTATTTTTTTAATATTTAAATTTATTTTTGAGAGAGAGAGAGACAAAGCCTGAGCAAGGGAGGGACAGAGAGAGAGAGAGACGCAGAATCTGAAGCAGGCTCCAGGCTCTGAGCTGTCAGCAGAGAGCCTGATGCGAGGCTTGTACTCAACAACCGTGAGATCATGACCTGAGCTAAGGTCGGATGCTTAACTGACTGAGCCACCCAGGTGCCCCTTAAATTTTTTAAAAATATTTTTTACTACTGTATTTCTTTATGTAAAATTCTGGGCAGGTGATCCAGTCCTGGTGCACTCCATGGTTTCAGGAATGTGTTCCTTCTATCCTGTGGCATCACTTTACAAGGTTTCTATTTCCAAATTTGCCTCATGGTCCACGATGGCAGCATCCATGTTCTAGCTAGCAAGATAGAGGAAGGGATTAAGAAGGGGCTAAGAGTGCAAATTCCAGGAAACTGACTTCCAACACCGTACTTACATTTCATTGACTGGATGTATAAGAAGTCAGGAGGTACACTCTTAAATCTTGCTGATACACCCAGCAGCTAAAAATACTACAAGCTGGGGAAAAAGACAGTCAGATATCGGGGAGATGAGTGAATCTCTGTGACAATGGATAAAGCAGGAAGTGGAGTCAAGATAGACCCATGATTTTGGCTTTGGTCAGAGGGTTTATGATGGTGACATTATTAAAGAGAATACTGAAGGAAGAAGAGCTTTGCAAAGATGATAATAAATTTAGCTCTAGGCTAACTCAAGGCATCTGTGGGATATTCATGGAGATGTCCAACAGGCAGCTGGATATATGGATTTGGAATTGAGGAGAACAGTCAGGACTAGAAAATAGATTAAGGAACTGCCACCATCTAGGTAATCGTGGAAGCCTTGGAAGTGGATGATACGGCTACTAAGTTAGAGAAGTGTAAAAGGAAGGCCAAAGAGAACCTCTGATAAAGTTGCATTTAATGTGACTATCAGGGTGCCTGGGTGGCTCAGTCGGTTAGGTGTCTGACTTCAGCTCAGGTCATGATCTTGCAGTCCCTGAGTTCGAGCCCCTTGTTGGGCTCTGTGCTGATAGCTCAGAACCTGGAGCCTGCTTCCGATTCTGTGTCTCCCTCTCTCTCTGCCCTTCCCCTGCTTGCATTCTGTCTGTCTCTCTCTCTCTTTCTCTAAAATAAATAAACACTGATGTAGCTATCATGGGGATGATGGTGAGAGAAGAGAAGGGAGATTATCAAAGATGTATTTATTTTGGGGAGTGCGCAAGTGGGGGAAGGGCAGAGAGAGGGGGACAGGATCCGAAGAGGGCTCTGCACTGACAAGCCCACAGCAGCAAGCCCGATGTGGGGCTTGAACTCACAAACTGCAAGATCATGACCCCAGCTCAACCGACTGAGCCACCCAGGTGCCCCAGGGAGATTATTTCAGAAGAGAGATTAAAGAGAGGTCAGAAGAAAAAAAGGAAATCCTGATACGTGTGGAGTCAGAGGCCGTATCGGTTACTTAGCGCTGTGTAACAAACCACTTCAAACCTTCGTGGCTTAAAACAACAGTAGTTTAAGACTCCTTTGATTCTGTGGGTTTTCTGTTCTTGCCTGGGTTCACTCGTGTAGTCAGCTGGTGGCTGTGTCCTGGGTTCGAAGATGGTCCCATTCACATGCCTGGGGCTTTGGTGCTGGTCAATGGCTGGGCCTCTCTCTCCATGTGGTCTCACTAGCCCAACAGGTGCCTCATTTACCAGCTGTGTGACCTGGGGGCAAGCTATTTAAAATTTCCAGGCCTCCGTGGCCACATCTGTAAAGTGGTGAGAGTAATATCTGTTGTATCACAGGGTGGATATGAGGATGAAATATAAGATAATGTCTGCAGGGCCCTCAACCTTGTATGTAGGGGGCACTCAGGAAGTGGGAGCTCTGTATATGTATATGTACTATGTGCATCTGGCTGTACGCATAAAATCAGATAAGATAAACGTGTGAGTACATAGTCTATAAAGTATAAAAGAATGTTAGATGACCATATTGGGCAAGTCTAAGAAACAATTGCGTCCTAATAAGAGAAGGAATTCGTATAGTGTGTGTGTGTGTGTGTGTGTGTGTGTGTGTGTGTAAGGGATATGGATGGTGTTAAGGAAGAGGCATTTTATTTGATTTTTATTTAATCCTCTGTTGGTTACCACTATCATGGTCAAAAGCTGTGTCAAGACTGGCAGTGAATTCTCATATAGCTTTTTCTATTAGGAAGTTTATTAATGCGGAGAGGAGTTTTAATCATAAATGCTTGGATGAACAGATTTTTCTCTTTAAGAAATGAGAATTTGAATTCTGCAGTCTTAAAATTTGACAGCATCTTTTTAAAAATCTAATAAAAAACATGACAGTTAAACATATTCATAGTTTATGGTTCCCAGTATATACAGCTGAATGACTAAATTTTTATTTCTTTCCAAGGCAAACCAAACAGTACTCTTTCAATTTTACTTGCTTTTTTCATCATTAACATTTTAAAGTTTAACTTTTAAACTGTAGTATAATTTTTTCCATGTATGCAAAGGCATGTAAATGGGTTGAGTGTGGCATATAAATAATAGTAAAGATTAACAAGCATCTATGTGTTCACCATTAAGCTTATGAAAAAAAATGAAGAAATAGGTAATAAATGTGTTTTCTTTTAGTGATTTAAAAACATATTTTAAGTTAAATTTTAATAGTAAAATTGAGAAATGATCAAAGGTGACGTATATTTTTTATTGATAGGATTTTTAAAAAGAAGGAGATGGAAATTTGTTCAGTATAAAAGCTCCATATTTAGTTTCCCACCACATTACGGAAAAAGAATATGTTTATGTTCTGCTTCTCTGATGAAAAATAACACCGGTCTTAAGCTTTCAACATCTAGAAGACTCATGGTTACTCCCCAAATGTGTTTATTTCCAATGATTCAATTTAACAAACACAGATTGAGCTCCTGCCGAATGCCAGGCTTCGTGCTAAGTACCAGGGCGGCAACGTGATGAAGGGTCCCTCCGCTCAGGAAGGGGAGGGTGGAGACCTAGAAACAAATAACTGTCCAGAATGGTGTAGCTGTTGTGTATAAAGTACTGCAGGGCATGAACGATGAGGATGCGGTAAATTCTGCTTGGGATGAAGGACGTGGAAAGCCATAGGAAGCCAGTGTCTGTATTGCTGATTTACCTGCCTGACCCTCTCTGTAGACCACCTTCACCTTTGTGCCCCCAGCACCCAGTAGAGGGCCTAGATGGGCACCCAGTAGGTGCTCCAGGAATGTCTCTAGGGTGAATAAATAATTTGGACCTTGACAGATCATTAGGAGTGAGGCAGAGAAAACAGCATGCACAAAAGCATATTTATTACTGTCCTTCACACATTTCCTTGGCAATTCAGAATAGAGCACTGTTTTTTATGCTTTAAACATTCTCTTCTCTGTTCTTTATGTAGGATATTGACAGCACAGATCGAGACAGATGGTGTGAATATATTATGTATCGAGGGCTGATCAGGTGAGCATAGGTTTTTGACTGTTGTTGTTTTATTATCTCTTACGACTGCGATCTTTTGGGTCTATCCTGGAAGGAAAAAACTTTACAGACGTCATTTTGTGACTTTTTATGCACATTGATTTGGCTAGTTACACGGTTTAACCATTTTTTCAAGGCATGGTCTAATGATATAAGAAAGAATAAATGACAGAGTAAATTAAGCTTGATTGTATAAAAAGGATACTGTGTAAGTTATTAAGCATGAGAAACACATATTAACACATGTTAGGAATGCTCCCAGTTTTGACTGTATGCATGGTGGGAACATCATGGACCATGGAATAAGTTGAATTCCAGCTTTGCCAAGTTCTAATCATGTAATTTGGGATAGGTTGACTCACTTGTTGGAATCACTACTATATTGTGGTGAGATCTCTAGGTAAGTTATATTTTTAAAAAAATCACCCCATATCAAAAAGTGAATACTATCCACATATGCATATATTAGGGTATGTATATTCCAAAATAATATACTTGTAGGATCTTAAAATTCAAATATGTAACTTTGTAAATCCGTTTTGAAAGTAGTATTTCCTTTAAAGAAGCTGAAGCAGTTTTAATACCAAAAAAGGGACTAGTCATTTATTCTTGGATTCACTCATTTATTCAACAAGTATTTATTAAATGCCTGTTACGTGCCAGGCATTGTTCTAAGCAGTGAGGCTGTCATGGGAACCAAACAGAACCCTTGACTACCATACAGCTTACATTCCAGTGGAAGGAGACAGAAGGTAAGCACCTAAGAAAGAGAAGGGCAGGTGGTGGTAAATGTGACGAAAAGATGAGTGAGGCCAGGTAAGAAGGATGGGGATGGAGCGTGCAGGCTGAGGGGTGGCTGTGGTGTGATCTTTAGGGTGGGCAGCAGCCTGGAAGACATGAGGAAGGTCACCTGCGTTTATCCTGTGACGAGCACTGCCAGCAAAGGGAAGAGCAGGTACAAAAGTTTGAGTGGCGCATAACTGGTGTTGGTTGCCAACAGTGAGGAGGCCAGCGTGGCTAGAATAGAGAGAGATGGGAGGTGACATGAGAGAGGTAAGTGGGGACAGATCCTGTGGACAGCGGATCGATTCACAGGTCCCTCCACTTACAGGGTTCTTCAGTGGAGGGAACATGCTGGAGACAGTCCCCGAAGCTCACAGCTCTCTCCTGCTAGTACACAATCTGTTTGGAGATATTTGGCCCGAGGCCCCTAACTACCCTCCTTGGGAAAGTGCTGGGAACTCTGGTGTGGGCTTCTATGAATGGGCCTCCCTGGGCCTTTGACCCTCCTCCGCACAGAGCACTTCATCACCCAGAGGTGTCCTGGCATTGGCTACCTGGTGAAGTTAGGGGCGATGTTGAACTGATCACCCCTAAGTAACATTCTAAGATCTGTGGTCCACATTTATGAAAGAAAACAGTTGCCTTGTAGGGGTGATACAGAATCACAGGGTCAGCTTCTCTCCCGTTGGAGACATGGCTTGTTCAGTTATGAGTCATAGTCTGGTGAAAGCAAACCATTATGTCCAACTGTTCTTCACCTTATTTGTCATTCAACAAGTATTGGTGGAACATAATGTATGCAGAACACCAGGGGTATAAGTAGTAAATAAGACAGAGAAAGATCTGTACCCTGGCAGGAGAAAGAAACACAATAATTTCATGATGTTGTATTTTAGGAAGTGATAAGTGTGGTGGGGAAACATTGAGCAGGGTAAAGAGCATCCAGAGTATGGAGGTGGGGTGCCATTATAAGTAGGGGTTGGGTAGGTCTTACTGAGAAGGTGACATTGGAGCTAAGATTTAAAGCAGTGGACCATGTGGCTATCTGAGAGAAGACCCCTCCAGGGACTAGCTAGTGTAAAAGCCCAAAGACAGAGTGCCAGATGTATCTAAAGAAAAGTGAGGCTAGTGGGGCTGGAGTGTGTGTAGCTAAATGGAGGTGGGAGAAGACGTAAGGGGAGTATATGGGCAGGGAGGAAGGCAGCAGGTCACAAGTTCTGTGGACTCTAAGAACTTTGGCCCTGACTTAATATAATGGTGACCTTTATTAGGTCCTGAGCAATTCTACAGGTTCATATGCTTACTGGGGTGAGACAAGGAGATGCTTGAGATGTCAGGATCATTCTGGTTACACTAATAACTCAGAAACTCCAAGAGGCCCAGAACATGCCCACATGGCTGCAGGACAGACAGGTTGACTATTATTTTGGGGTTTCCAAAGGGTTAAGGTGGGGGAGGGAGATGCTAAAGTATTAGTTTTGTAACACGTATATCAGATTGAAAACATTGTTTCTGTTTACATTCATATCAAAGTGGTTGTTTTCATGGGAATTTCTAGAAAACAGTTTATGATATAGACCGAAATAGGTATAAATTGAAGTTGTAATATTGTTAGTTGCCAAGGAAAAGTGCTGTTTATAATACCAGTGCCCATAATAGCTAATCATTTGGCTATGTATACTTGTGGCCCAAGACCTTTATCACCTTTCCTTGGAAGAGTTAGGGAGCAGATTTTTATATATAAATATTTACACATATATGCTAAATATAGCTGGGTGGCTTAAACAACAGAAATGTATTTTCTCACTGTTCTGGAGACAGAGAGAGTGGGCACACGTGCTGTGTGGTGTCTCTTCTTAAAAGAATGAGAGTCCAATTGGATCAGGGTCCCACCCCCTGTGACCTCATTTAACTTAACTACTTCCTTTGAAACCCCATCTCCATATAGGGCTATATTGGGGATTACAGTTTGACATGTGAATTCAGGGGATGATACAAACATTTAGTCTGTAACAGATGGAAATGTAACAGAACTAAAACCAAAAAAGTCCTAAAATGTATATGAAACCACAAAAGACCCTAAATAGCCAAAGCAGTTTTGAAAAAGAAACACAAAGCTGGAGGCGTCACAGTTCCAGACTTCAAGTTATATTACAAAGCTGTAGTGATCAAAACAGTATGGTCCTGGCACAAAAACAGACACATAGATCGATGGAACACAACAGGAAATCCAGAAACGAACCCGCAACTCTATATGGTCAATTGATCTTCAACAAAACAGGAAAGAATATCCATTGGGAAACAGACAGTCTCTTCAACAAATGGTGTTGAGAAACCTGGACAGTGACATGCACAAGAATGAAACTGGGCCACTTTCTTATACCATACACAAAAATAAATTCAAAATGGATGAAAGACCTAAATATGAAACCTGAAACAATAAAAATCCTAGAAGAGAGCACAGGCAGGAATTTATCTGACTTTGGCCATAGCAACATTTTTCTAGATTTGTGTCCTGAGGCAAGGGAAATAAAAGCAAAATAAAAAGCTTCTGCACAGCAAAGGAAACAATCAAAACTAAAAGCAACCTGCTGAATGGGAGAAGATATAGAACATACTTGCAAACGACTTATCTGATAAAGGGTTAGTATCCAAAACATTATATAAAGAACTTATAAAACTCAATACCCCAAAGACAAATAATCCAACTAAAAATGGGCAGAAGAAATGAACAGACATTTCTCCAAAGAAGACATCCAGATGGCCAACAGACACATGAAAAGACACTCAGTATCACTCATGAACAGGGAAATGCAAATCAAAACTACAATGATCACCTCACACCTATCAGAATGGCTAAAAGAAAAAACACAAGAAATAACAAGTGTTGGCAAGAAGATAGACAAAAAGGAACCCTTTTGCACTGTTGTTGGGAATGCAGACTGGTTTCCAGCCACTCTGAAAACAGTATGGAGACTCCTCAAAAAGTTAAAAGTGTAAGTACCCTACGATCCAGTAATCATATTTACCTAAAAAATACAAAACACTAATTCAAAGGGATACATGCATCCCTATATTTACGGCAGCATTATTTATAATAGCCAAATTATGAAAGCAGCCCAAGTGTCCATTGATAGATGAATGGATAAAGAAGGGGTGTATATGCACAACGGAATAATATTCATCCATAAAAAGAATGAAATTTGCCATTTGCAATGATGTGGATGGAGCTAGAGGGCCGAGAAAGACAAATACCATATGATTTCACTCCTATGTGGAATTTAAGAAACAAATAAAAAACAAGCAAAGAAAAAAGAGAGAAAGGCAGTCCCAGAAACAGACTCTTAATTATCGAGAACAAACTGATGGTCACCAGAGGGGAAGTGGCTGGGGGAGGGGGGATGGGCTAGACAGGTGATGGCGATTAAGGAGGGCACTTGTCATGATGAGCCTTGGCTGATGTATGTAAGTGTTGAACCCCTAGATCGTACACCTGAAACTAATATTACACTGTATGTTAACCATCCTGGATTTTAAAATTTAAAAATACCCAAATTAATGAAGTTAGGGATTACTGTTTTTCAGTTTCTGTCCATAAGACCAATTCTGTAAACGTTATCTCAATCATCTGCACTCAGTCAAGCACTTAATAAAAACTTATGGACAATGAGAAATCCCTTGTTTTAGTAGATGATTTGGTTGTCAGGTTCCTTATCTTCAAGGACTTTTAGAAGGACCTTGAAGGCAGTGTCCATGAAAGGAGTTAGAACGTTGATCTTAGATATTTGAGCAATAAAAAACCCTAGATTCACTGGACAGAGTGACCTAGAATTACAGGGTACCGCACGGATTTGGGACCTGAGCTTAGTAAACACGTCAGCCTGTCAGACAGCTTCCACCCCATTCCGATGCTGCCGTG
Organism: Puma concolor; assembly: GCF_028749965.1. NCBI lineage: Eukaryota > Metazoa > Chordata > Mammalia > Carnivora > Felidae > Puma > Puma concolor. The sequence continues at coordinate 165,992,023 of NC_141670.1, read as the reverse complement.
GCTCTCCTTTTACCCTTCGTGGTGCGCAGACTTGCTGCCTCTACTTGTCTCAGCTCTGGGTTCCTGTCTCTATTTTGTACGTAGGTACGGGTTTTGTTTTAAATGTTTCTCCTATTACTAGTCTGGCTCAAGCCCCCACCAGCATTCACCGAAATTATTGCAGTGGCCTCCTACCTGGTCTCCCTTCTTCCACCCTTTCCCTGGAGTCTATCCTCTACACAGTAGCCACTGCATTTCTGCACAGAATGCCTTGGATTGCCATCTCACTGTCGGAAAAATATCTGAAGTCTTTCCAGTGGTCTGTAAGGAAAGTTGTATCGTCTACTATCCCCAGCACCCGTGCAAACTCACCCCCAAGGTGTTTGCCCTTATGCACTCCACTCTGGTCATTGTGGAACTGGCCCTCAAAAAAGCCAGGCACATTCTCCTTCGGGTTGTTTGCATTTGCTCCGCCTTTTCCCTAGAGCGCCCATCCTCCAGTATCTGTACGGGGTTGCTCCTTTACTTCATTCAAACTTTTGCTCAAATGGCACTCGATCAGAGCAATATGCTGTGAGCATTTACTCTAAGATAGCAGCCTCTGCCACTGAGAATTCCCTGTCCTCTTTACTCTGCTTAGTCCCCTAGGGGACTTCGGCCTTTTCACCACCTGATAGAGTGTACACATACATATTTAATCTGTCCTCCTCAGCTAGAACGAAAGCTCTATGAAGGCAAGGGCCTTGTTTTGTTCACTGTTTATCCCCAATACCTGGAACAATGCCTGTATGTAGTAGGGACTCGATACATATTTGTTCATCGAATAAGTGAATAACTGAAGCTGATAGGTATTTTTTAGAGAGACCAGATATAAATAAAATAAAATAAAATAAAATAAAATAAAATAAAATAAAATAAAATAAAATAAAATAAAATAAAATAAAAATGAATTCTTGGTTGCTTATGGTTTCCATCTGGGCTTCTCTGTAACTATTTGGATAATACCTATAAAATGCTTTGATTTCCTGAAGAACTGACAGCTCTAAGCAAAAACAGGATGTGCAGTTTTTTTCAGACATACAAAATCTTCTCTATTAGACTTGTAAATGTGGATGAAAATATGCATGTGATATTTGAATTTTAAAGGTAAGAAAGAATTTAGGCATATGCTGCTGTCATTGTGGAGAACTCCTTTTCTCGATGCAAAATGTAATCGTGTGATAGGCAATTTGTAGAGACAGAATATTCATTAGTGTATGTTTAGTTAATTAAGCCTGGGTGCATGTTCCTTATTCATTTATATAGTAAAAGCAATGTTTTGATAAATATTTGGAGTAATAAATCAAGCTAATTGTAGTGATGTACAGAGTAGAGTTATAAATGGGAAACTGGCTTAATAATGCAGGTGTTATCTATTAGATCTCATCAGATTTCTATTTGGTGATAAAACCTTTGCAAACCATTTCTATTTCTGCCACAGATTGGGCTATGCAAGAATCTCCCGTGCTGAACTGAGTGACTCTGAAATTCAGATGGCCAAATTTAGGATCCCTGATGACCCCATTAATTATAGAGACAACCAGAAAGTAGTCACAGACCAGAGGGCAGTTCCTAAGGAAATTCATTTCAATCCTAGGTGAGTGAATTCTTTCATGTTGTTGACTACAGTTGAGGCACCACATCCCCTTTACAGACCTAAATACTATCTCACAATGAGCTCCAAATTATGTATGGTTCTAGAGGTTCATTCAGGTAAGGGATCTCATGGTAAAAAAGATACTATCCCACTTGAGTTGAAGTTATGGTCCCTGATTTCTGGGATAGAGAAACATGTTATGGTCTCAGGCTCAGGTGAAAAAGATCACATTGGCATCCTCTTCATCACCATCACCATCAACACCATCACAACAGCGAATCTGTGAGTGTTCTGTGTCCCAGGCCCTGTTCTAGGTGCTTTGGGTAGTACCTCAACTAATCGTCCTTGGGTTGGTACTCTTGTTGTCCTCATTTTATAGGTAAGTTCAGGCTGAGGAACATGAAGTAACTTCATTAGGGTACATAGCTAGTGAGTGACAGAGCTAACAACTGGGGAGGAAGCCTGTTAGCATCGTTAGGTTGCTGAGATTCTCAGCTCTGGCTGCATGTGCCACTCACGTGGAGAGCCCCACCCAGACCGACTCAGCAGGACCTCTTGGTGGTGTCGGCTTTGAGTTTTACAAAATCGTTCCCCGTTATTCAGACGTACAATTAAGACTGAGCCTGCGGAGAGTGGATAATTCGTTTTCACCACAGAGATTCTAGCATGCGAAATATATTGGATTCTGTTTAGTTCTGAATAGAGGTTATCTGAGAAATCTATTTGCAGCAAACTATGTGCTTTGGAGTATGTGCTCTTTTTTCTTCCTATGACTAGATAATGAGAAGAAATGTTTGCATAAAACCAAAGCCAGAACGTATCTATATATGTTATTATTATTTGATATATATACTACTTTTACCAGCTAGTCATTATGGAAACTTCTCAGACTTCATTTTTTTTGCCTGGGGGGGGGGGTGTGGTGTTGGTGATGGAATTTATCCATTTTCTTTTTCTTCCTTGTCTCTCCTTACAACAAGAAAAAACTGTACCAAAGTATAGGGAACACATGTAAGAAGAGCTACAGTCAAGTCTTTTTTATTTTTTATTTATTTATTTATTTTTTAAGAGAGAGAGTGAGGGGCAAGGATAGAGGGAGAGAGAGAGAGAATCCCAAGCAGGCTCCACACCCAGTGCAAAGCCCAACGTGGGGCTCGATCTCATGACCATGAGATCATGACCCGAGCGGAAATCAAAAGTTGTATTCTCAACTGACTGAGCCACCTGGGTGCTCCATACAACCAAGTCTTGATTGCTTGCATTACTGTTTGATCTCATCCCTAGTGTGTGGAATGTGCTCATGAACAGCATGGGCTCTGGGGTCAAGCTACCCGGTTCCAATCCTCACTTTTGTCAGAAACAGCTGGGTAACTGCAGGCAAGTTGGCTAATCCCTCTAAGCCTCAAGTTTCTCACCTGCAAAACGGGAAAAATCGTAGCACCTACCTCCCAAGGTTATTTGAGGTCTGACCGACACCTAGAGCTCTTAGAATAGTGCATGGTGATACATGTGGGTTTTTTCCTGTTCATACATTTGCGCTGACCGTGTGCTCTTGGCACATTTCGATAAAATTGTTTAGAAAAAAAAATAGTGCATGGTGAGTGCTTATTAGGCAGTAGATACAATAGCAACAGTAATATTTATAGTAGTCGCGGTAGAAGTGAAATAGAAAGTTTTCTTCCTTTTGTCAACTGAGGTGGCTTCTTATATGGAAGCTAGAAAATCTAGGAAGGAAAAAGGTCTCCCTGTTTCCTTATTCTCATATATCAGGAGTGTGGAGAAGTCCAAATAAAATATTTTTAGCTAATCACAACTGCAGACTGATCCAAACCACCTGTGAAGGGAGCTAGATCTGTTTTCGCACTCAGTTTAATTATGAAAATAACAGAAGCATAAGTAGAAAGCGTGTCTTAATTTAAAAATTCCATATATATATATATATATATATATATATATATATATATGAAGATGTATTAAATAAAGTCAACGAATACTGAGTTCACCAAAAATCCCATTCTTTAAGTCAACAAGTACTCATTGCCAGGCCTGAGGCCAGGCCTGGTGCTAGATACTGAGGACAAAATGGTGAATAAGACCAAATTTTTGTCCTATGGAGCTTATGTTCTACTGGGGAGATGAGCAATTCAGAGGTTATCACTGGTAATAGTTTTGGTACATCTCTGCTTTTTATGTGCATATATGTCTATATATCACACAATTATCCCAACTTTATAAATGTATGAATCATATATGTATATGTGCATATGTCTGTATAGACATTTTATGTATTAACCTGATTTTTTTCATCCAAACACTATATGATGAGCTTCCTTCCATAACAATATATTCTTCTGAAAATATTTGTAAATGCTTCCATAATATTCCATTATATGGATGTACCAAATATAGCTAACCAAATGAGTTGTTTTTGCTCATTTATTCTTTTCATTATTATAAGAAGTCTTCTGGGGACTCCTAATTATAACTTTGGGTGCATCCTTGATTACTTCCTTAGGACTCAGTTCTAGTCATCGCAGATCAGAGGTGCTATTTTAATGTTCCTTATTATTGTTTTGAGATGACAAATTAAACAGACCTCCTATCTCCTGTATTATGAAGGTTATTTGGATGCTGTGATTGCTGATGAAGAAAAGGAAGTCAGTGGCTTCATTTGCTCATGTCTTAGGTTCCTTTCTAGTGCCTTTTATATTTCATCATACCAACAAGAGCTATAGAATTAATTATTCATCAGTAAAGTAAGCTGTTCTTCTGTAGCATCTGTAGAAGACTAAGAAGTTGAAATTGCAAGTAGATTGCACATGCATTAATGTAACACGAATAACATTTCAGGTTTCATGATCCCCTCATCCATAAAATGGATATTTTGCAAATTGAACACTAGAGAGAAAATCCAGGCTTATTTTCCGCCAATGTTATCAGCTAATAATTCTTAAACGGTTGTGCTTTTGGAATGATTCATATACATGGAAAGAGGACTTCAAAGGTTAAAATTTTAGTCTGCCTTTCCCATATGCATGAATCCTTTTTTATGTCTTCATTTACTGATTTGTAAATTGATCACATCTCTCTTGGTTTTATGATAGGTAAGTAAAACCAAAGTAGATTATGGTTGAAATTTTATATAAGAATGTACCTTCATGAATGGTTTTTACATGTCAATTACATGTCTTTTTGTTTGTTTGTTTTGTTTGTTTTTGTTTTTTAGATTTGGATCCTATAAAGAAGGACACCATTATGAGAACGATCACCATTTTCATATGAGTACTCCCAAATACTTTTTATGACCTATTTAAAACAGGGTGCATTGACTGAGCAAGTCTGTGGAAAACAAAAGTGTATAAGAAGAGAGATGCATGAAAATGGGAAACTACACACAAAGAACCTCAGTTTTGAAAAAATATGGTATTTATGCAGTGGGAAATTCTATCAATTTATTTAAATATCTTACTAAATAAAAGCATTTCTCCAAATTGCTTTTCTTAAATTTCTGATAAAATATAGAATGTGGGGTAATATAAGAAAGTTTTACTACTAGAGACAAAAGAATAAAAAATGCCTTACCTTTTTAATGCTTAAAATAGAAAAATTGATTTACTGATGAGCTAGAAGGACTACTTACAAACATTAAATCCAGACTTATTTTCCTCCTGGGACAAAGCAAGGAAAAAAATGTTTAACGATTAAGTCTACTTGTTAGAAGAATAATGTGTCCATATAACTGTTGTTGACTCATCAGGAGAAGCATGCCCATCACCGTTCTTCCTGGAGCTATGATAGAATCATCTGTCTTTTCTCTCATGGCTGTACATGACACACTGTGGTGTTATCTCCAGTCAGGCCCCGGCTGTCAGCACACAGGTCCCACAGAATGCATTTTCTTCCCTAGAACCAAGCAGGTAGGTGATGGAGAGAATTCAGCCCAACAGCACCATCTCTGTGGGGAATAGTAATTTAAATGTTCATGGGGGCACATTTCATCTTAGGACTGGAAAGGGCCCTAAATCTTGTTTTATCTTTTGGGATAGAGATCAAAAAATATGAGAGAGAAATTCAGAGGTTTTATGTCACAATCTAAGGGGCTTCCTTACATCTATTTAGTAAACATGTACTGAGCACACTGCCATATTCAAAATATTATGTCCCTCGGGTTTTAAAATATATCTACATGATACTTTCAGGGATCACGTCAATAGTTCATTACTAGAGCAGTTTTTCTGAATGTGTAGAATACCCAAGAATTTTTTTTTTTAAGGATGCATTTGAACTTAAATGACCATCAACTTAATTTAGACTGCTATATACTTAGGATGCTATATATGAACCTCATGGTAACACAAACCCAAAACCAATGACATAGACACAAAAAATAAAGAGAAAGAAAACCAAACATAACACTACAGAAACTCATCAATCACAAAGAAGGAGAGCAAAAGAGGAGGAAAGGAATAGAGAAGAACTACAAAAACAATCAGAAAACAATAAGATGGCAATAAGTTCACACCTGTCTGCTAGAACTTCACATACAAGTGGCCTAAATGCTCCATGCTCTGATCAAAAGACATAGGGTGGCAAAATATATTTTAAAAAACCCAACTCATCTGTATGCTTCCTACAAGAGACTCACTTCAGATGTAAAGACACATACCAACTGAAAGTAAAGGGATGTAAACACATTTACCACGAAAATGAAAGCAGAAAAAAAATATATAGTATCAAACAAAATAGACAAAATCAGAGAAAACAAAAACTGGAGCAAGAGACAAGAAGGGCATTACATAATTATAAAGTGATTAATCCAACAACAGAGAATAACAGTTACAAAAATATATGCACCCAACATTGGAGCACCTAAATACATAAAGCAAATATTAACAGACATAAAGAGAGAACTTGATGGTAATACAAAAATGGTAGGGGACTTTAACACCCCACTTACATCAATGGGTAGATTATCCAGGCAGAAAATCAATAAGGAAACAGTGTCTCTGAATGACACACTAGACCAGATGGATATAACAGATATATATAGAACATTCTATCCCAAACCAACAGAATACACATTCTTTTCAAGTGTACATGGAACATTCTCCAGAAGAGATCGCACAAGTTAGGCCACACAACAAGCTTCAGTAAATTCAAGAAAATTGAAATCATACCTGCATCTTTTTTTATCACAATGGTATGAAACTAGAAATCAACCATAAGAAAAAACCTGGAAAAAGCACAAACACAAACATGGAGTCGAAACATAATACTAAACAACCAATGGATCAATGAAGGAATCAAAGAAGAAATTAAAAGCACATGGAGACAAATGAAAATGAAAACACAATGGTCCAAAATCTTTGGGATGCAGCAAAAGCACTTCTAAGAGGGAAATATATAGTGATACAAGCCTACCTCAGAAAACAAGAATAAGTTCAAATAAACAATCTAACCTTCACATCTAAAGGAACTAGAAAAAGAAGAACAAAGAAATCCCAAAGTGAGTACAAGGAAGGAAATCATAAAAATCAGAGCAGAAAAAAATGACATAGAAATGAAAAAAAAAAATAGAAAAAAATCAATAAACCAAGACCTCGTTCTTCAAAAAGATAAAATTGATAAACCCTTAGCCAGACTCATCAAGAGAAAAACAGAAAGGACCCAAATAAATAAAATCAGAAATTAAAGAGAAGTAACTATGACACTACAGAAATGCAAAGGATTATAAGAGAATACTATAGGAAATTATATGCCAACAAATTGGACAACCTAGAGGAAATGGATAAATTCTCAGAAATATACAATCTTACAAAACCGAATCCGTAGGAGAATCTGAACAGACCAAATACTAGTAATGAAATTGAGTTGGTAATCAAAAAAACTACCAAAAAATAAAAATCCAGGGCCACACGGTTTCACAGGTGAATTCTACCAAACACTTAAAAAAGAATTAACACCTCTTCTCCTCAAACTATTCCAAAAAATAGAAGAGGAGGGAAACCTTCCAAATAAATTCTATGAGGTGAACATTACCCTGATGCCAAAACCAAACGAAGACACCACAAACTGCGCCCCCCCCCCCAAAAAAACTATAGGCCAATATCCCTGATGAAATAGATGCAAAAATCATCAGCAAAATATTAGCAAATTGCATTCAACAATACATTAAGAGGATCATCGGGATCAAGTGGGATTTATTCCAGGGATGCAAGGATGATTCAATATGTTGAAATCAATCAGCGTGATATAACACCTCAACAAAATGAAAGATAAAAATCATATGATCATCTCAATAGATGCAGAAAATGTGTTTGATAAAATTCAACACTGATTCACGTCAAAAACTCTCAACAAAGTGGGTTCAGAGGGAACATACATCAACATAATAAAGGTCATATATGAAAAATCCACAGCTAATAACTCAATAGTGAAAAACTGAGAACTTTCCCTTTTAGATCAGGAACAAGACAAGGATGTCCACTACTCTTGCTACTTTTATTCAACATAGTACTAGAAGTCCTAGCCACAGTAATCAGACAAGAAAAAGAAATAAGAGGCATCTATATGGTAAAGAAGTTAAACTGTTACTATTTGCAGATGACATAATAATATACATAGGAAATCCTAAAAACTCTACCTAAAACTACTAGAAGTAACAAATGAATTAAGTTGTTGGATTCAAAGTTAATACCCAGAAATTGACAGCATTTCTATACACTGTTAACTGAGTAGCAGAAAGAGAAAAAAATAATTCCATTTATAATTACACCAAAAAGAATAAAATATCTAGGAATAAACTTAACCTAGAAGGTGAAAGACCTGTACTCTGAAAACTGTAAAACATGAATAAGAGAAATTGAAGATGACACAAACAAATGGAAAGGTATTCCATGCTCATAGATTGGAAGAATTAATATTGCTAAAATGTCCATATTACTCAAAGCAATCTACAGATTCAATGCAATCCCTATCAAAATTCCAAGAACTAGAACAAATAATCCTAAAATTTGCATAGAATCACAAAAGACCCCAAACAGCCAAAGCAATCTTGAGAAAGAAGAACAGATCTAGAAGTATCACACTCCCAGATTTTAAGATATACTACAAGGTTGTAGTAATAAAAACAATATGGTACTGGCAGAAAAAGAGATTTATAAATCAATGGAATAGAATAGAGAGCCCAGAAATAAACCCACACTTACATGGCCAATTAATTTACAATAAATGAGACAAGAATATACAATGGAGAAAAGACCATCTCTTCAATAAGTGGCATTCAGAATGCTGGACACTTACATGCAAAAGAATGAACGTGGACCACTTTCTTACACCAGACACAAAAATAAACTCAAAATGGGTTAAAAACCTAAATATGCAACCTGAAACTGTAAAAGTCCTTAGAAGAGAACCCAGGCAGTAATTTCTCAGACATTAGATGTAGCAATGTTTTTCTAGATATGTCTCCTAAGGCAAGAGTAAAACCAAATTATCGGGAATTACATCGAAATAAAAAGGTTTTACACAGTAAAGGAAATCGTCAACAAAACAAAAAGACAACCTACTAAATGGGAGAAGGTCTTTGCAAATGATATATCCAAGTAAGGGGCCAACATCCAAAATATACAAAGAACTTGTACAACTCAATACCAAGAAAATGATCTGATTAAAAAATGGGCAGAAGACCTGAATGTTTCTAAAGAAGACATCCAGATGTCCAATAGACACAGAAAAGATGCTCAACATCATTAGTCATCAGGGAAACGCAAATCAAAACTGCAATGAAGTATCACCGTATACCTGTCAGAATGGCTAAAATAAAAAGGATAAGAAATGATAGTGTTGGCAAAGATGTGGAGAAAAGGAACCTTAGTGCACTGTTGATGGAAATGTAAATTGGTGCAGCCAATGTGGAAAACAGTATGGAGGTTCCTCAAAAATTAAAAATAGAGGTATCATATGATCCAATAATTCTACTACTGGGTATTTTCTTAAAGAAAATTAAAACTGTATGGAAACCAATTTGACAATAAATTTCATACTAAAAAAAAAGTTATAACATACAACTAAAATAGCTACAATATTTAAATACAACAAATCATTTCTATACTTTACTTCCTATATAATTTATCAATAAAAACTTTCTGATGAAAAAAAATGAAAACACTGATTTGAAATTTGCAGCATTGTTTACAACAGCCAAGATATGGAAGCAACCTAAGTGTCCATTGATAGACAAATGGGTAAGGAAGATGTGATATGTACACACACACACACACACACACACACACACACACACAGGAATATTATGCGGCCATAAAAAAAGAGTGAGATCATGCCATTTGGGACAACATAGTTGGACCTAGAGGGTATGCTAAGTGAAATCAGACTGAGAAAGACAAATATATGACTTCAGTCATGTGGAATCTAAAAAAGCAAACAAATGAATAAACAACAACAACAAAGCAGAATCAGACCTAGGAGTATAGAGAACAAACTGATGGTTGCCAGAGGAGAGGGGGTTGGGGGCTGGACAAAATGGGTGAAGGGGAGTGGGAGATATGGGCTTCCGGTTGTAGGATGAATAAATCATGGGAATAAAAGGCACAGCATAGGGAATACAGTTGATGATGTAATAGCATTGTGTAGTGACAGATGGTAGCTAACGGTTGTGGTGAGCACAGCATAACCTATACTTGTCAAATCACTATATTGTACACCTGAAACTAATGTGACGTGCATCAACTATACTCAGATAAAAAAATTTTTAATTAAGTAAAAAGCAAAATTTCTAGAAATGATTTGGCATTTCCTTCAAAAAGCAGAGCCCATGGGGTGCCTGGGTGACTCAGTTGGTTAAGTGTCCAACTCTTGATTTTGGCTCAGGTCATGATCTCACAGTTCAAGGGATCAAGGCCTCCATCAGACTCTGGGCTGACAGTGCAGAGTCTGCTTGAGATTCTCTCTCTCCTTTCCCCTCTGCCCTTCCCCTGCTTGTTCTCTCTCTCTGTCTCTCTCTCTCTGTCTCTCTCTGTCTCTCTCAAATCAATAAACATCAAAAGGTAGAGCCTAATTCTCTTTTTTGAGTTTGGGACAGACTTAATGGCTGACTCCTGATGAGGAGAGTAAAGCGAAAGGGAGGGCCTGTGACTTCCAAGCTTAGGTTGTAAGGGATATTGCAGCTCCTGCCTTAGTCTCACTGTCCTGGATCTGAGAAGAGCCAGCTTCCATGTCATGAGCAGCCCTGAGGAAAAGTGGTGAGGAACTAAGGCCCCTTGCCAATGGCCATGTCAGTGAACCACCTGAGATGTGGCCCCTGCAGCCTCAGTCAAGCTCCAAACTCTACCTCAGCCCCAGTTGACATCTTGACTGTAACTCATGAGAGACCTAGGCCCGACCATCTAGCTTGGCTGCTCCTAAATTCTTAACAGACAATAACTATTGTTTTAAGCCACGTGGGTACTGCAATATTTTGTTATGCATCAATAGATAACAAATATAGCCCTTGAACCTATTCATGTTGGGGGAACTTTGAGAACCTGACAACAGCAAATGTATTAGTGTCAGGGCCATAGTTCTCTGCTAGCATGAGGTGGTGGTAGGAGGTGTCACTTAACTGCAAAAGACATTGCCCTTTTCTCTGGATCCTAACTGCCAATTTGGAGAGACAGAAAGATACAAAGACATCTTGAAGAGTAACTACTGTCTATTGACCGTCTTTTGAGCCAAGTGCTTTATCAACACTATCTCCTGACAACAATACTGCAAAGTCCTGTAACCTAGATGCCAAGTGAGGTCTCCTTCCCTTCCAGCCCTGGATAAGATGGCCAGAATCCACATTCCACTCCCACCTGAAGAGAGCGTCCTCCCCAAGACTTCTGTGAATTGTAGGAGGTTGAAAGGCCAAGTTCACATTTTTATGGTCTCTCTCATTTGTCTTCCACTGTCACATTTCCGTTCATAGATGGTCTTGCTCTTGCATTTCTGACACTTGGGTTATGCTACAAAGCAAGGTAAATGCAAGGAGAGGGTGCATTTAATGCACCTCGTCAGTGCCTGGCACTCAGCAGGTGCTCCGTACTTCCCAAAGTTCTGAGCAAATAGATCTACACTGACAGCAAGTGCCACCTATGGACTGTGACAAGTAAACATAGAACTCGATTCTTCCCTTGACTTCCTCAAAACAAAGTAAAATAGTCTCACCATGTGCTTCAGTGGATAGTGTATTTTACTGAAGATTTGGAAAGACAGAGAGGAGTTTACATTATAGAAACCCTAAACATCTTCAAATGGAATAGATATTCTCCTGTTTCACAAATCTTTTGTTTCCTCCACATCATGTAGGTTAGGAATCTCCCGCTTACCTTCTTTGATTTCCACATTCACCCAAGATATCTGTTAATTTCTACTGCAGATCAGATTATCTCTTTTTCTTTGTCTCCTTCTTTCTCATTAAGCTCTCAGGACCTACCTTACATCTTTTTTTTTTTTTTTTTTTAATATTTATTTTTGAGGGAGAGAGGGAGAGAGGGATTGAGAGCAGGGGAGGGACAGAGAGAGGCGGAGGGAGGCACAGAATCTGAAGCAGGCTCCAGGCTCTGGGCTGTCAGCACAGAGCCCGATGCGGGGCTCAAACCCACGAGACATGAGATCATGACCTGAGCCTAAGTCGGACGCTTAACTGACTGAGCCACCCAGGCACCCCAGGACCTACCTTACATCTTAAATGGCTTTTCCATGGTGGAGATTTCAATACACCTCTCTCAGTAAATGACAGAACAAGCAGAAAATTTGAACAACACTGTAAAACTTAACCTAATAGACATGTACAGAGCAGTGCCACAAGCAGCTTCAAATTATTCATTCTTTACACATGGAATATTTACTAAACTGATCCTATGCTGTCCCCAAAACCAAAACTCAACAAATGTCAAAATACTGAATTAATAGAGTGTATTCTCTAATGACAATGAAACCAAGTTAGAAACAAATAACAAAAAGATAATGAGAAATCTATAAATGTTGGAAATTGAATAATAAATTTCTAAGTAATCCATAGGTCAAAGAAGAGCTCATAATGGAAATTAGAAAATATTTTGAACTAAATAGTAGTGAAAATACGGCATATCGAGAGATACAGAAACAATGGAAGATACAGATTTAGATACAAGTAACTTAAACAGACTATTGACCCTCTATTGAGCCAAGTGCTTTGCCAAAATTATTTCCTGTTAATGGGCATCATCCAATCCATACAGATATACCTGTATCTGTATCTATTTGTATGTATGCTACATATAGGCTATTCTATCTATCTATCTATCTATCTATCTATCTATCTATCTATCTATTATCTATCTCTCTTATCTATCATCTCTCTCTCTTATCTATCTACCATCTTCATCTCCTATTGTTCTGTTCTCTGGAGAACCCAGACTAGTACAATATAAAACTGAAAAGAATGTTAAATGAAGGTAAAATTAAAGGGCAGTCTCTATCATGGCCACAGATGCAAAATTCCTAAGCAAAATATCGGCAAACCAAATCCAGCATTGTATAAAAAGATGTGTTAATGACTAAGTTAGGTTTATTCCAAGGATGCAAGGTAGGTTTAACACTTGAAAGTCAACCAATATAATTCTCCATCTCAACAATATATGTGAAAATATATGTAAGAAAGCATTGGATAGAACTTAATACCCATTCATTATTTTTGAGACAAAAAAAAAACTTAGCAATTTGGGAATAAAAATAAAACTTTCTTAACTTAATAAAGTATACATATAAAATCTTATAGTGAACATGACAACAGTGAATTATTGAATTTTTTTTAATTGAGATCAGGCATGGTTTTTTTGATGAGATCAATGGATGCCTGCTACGACTACTTCGATTGTACCAGAGGCCCTAGGCAGTGCAATTGGGCTAGAAAAGCAAATAAAAGCTGTAAGAATTGGAAAAGAAAAAATAAAATTGTCATTATTTCAGAACATATGATTGTTTTTGTAAGAAAACTCATCAGAATCGGCAGATAAACTTTTAGAATTACAGGAAGCAGGGATGCCTGGGTGGCTCAGTCGATTAAGCGTCCAACTTCGGCTCAGGTCATGATCTCATGGTTCGTGGGTTTGAGCCCCACATTAGGCTCTGTGCTGACAGCTCGGAGACTGGAACCTGTTTCAGATTCTGTGTCTCCCCCCTCTTTCTGCCCCTTCCCCACTCACGCTGTCTCCCTCTGTCTCAAAAATAAATAAACATTAAAAAAAATTTAGAATTACAGGAAGCGGAAATCAGATGGAAAACACCCATGTTAGGAGAAACTGGAAATAAGCTCTCAAAAGAACTTCAAGCCTGCTTCAAGTCATTCTAAATCCTTCTTTCTTAAAGTACAGAACCATGGACCATCAGCACTAGACTATTAGGGTTCTTCAGAGAGACAGAACCAATAAGATGGAGATCGATCTATCTACCTCTATGGATTTATTAGATGAAATTGGCTCATCCAATTACAGAGGCTGAGAAATCCTATAATCTACCATCTGCAAGCTGGAAACCCAGAAAAGCTGGTGGTGTAATTCAGCTGGGTTTGAAGGCCTGAGAACCAGGAATGCTGAGGGCAGGAGAAGACCTACATCCTAATTCAAGCAGTTGGGTAGGAAGAAAGAAAGGGCGAATTCTCCCTTCCTCCACCTTTTATTCTATTCAAGCCCTGAACAGATTGAATGATGCCCATCTATGCTGAAGAAGGAAATATACTGAGTCTACAGATCTAAATGCTAATATCATCCAGAAAGCCCTTAATTGTGTTTAATCTGGGTATCCTGTAGCCAGTCAAGATGACACATAAAATTAACCATCACAAGAACTGACATCACCCGGGAGGCTTGTTAAAAATATGGAGTCTCAAGGCTTGCCCCAGTTCTACTAAATCAAAATTTGCATTTTAACAAGCTCCACAAAGTATGTCAGTTTGAGAGGCCCTGATCCTGGTGGACCAAAAAATCTGAAGCCCTGAACCAAGATTAAGGTGATTCTGGATGGCTCATGCCCCTAGACACCTGGCAAAATAAGTAAATAAAATATGATAAAACAAAATACAATTAACAATCCTCTTAGGGGGAAGATAATATATCTCAAATTATTTCTACAAATAATTTTCATACACAATGTCCACCTCACAATCAGAGATGATTGAGCACAGTAGAAGATAAGACACCATAAACCATGTTCAGCAGAAACAACAGAAACAGACATACTGAGACTTCGGGAATAGGATTTATCAGAGACAGACTATAGAAAGTATGGCTTACTGTGTTCAGGGACATAAAAGCCATGCTTGAACATTCTGACAGGAAACTAAGACCATAAAAAAGTGACATGGCAGGTTTGAAAAAAAAGAAAAATTCTAGAATTCTCAAAAATACCGTAGCTGAAATCAAGAATTCAGTAAAATGTCTTAATATCAGAATAGAGAAATAGCTGAAAAACTGGAAGATCGGTGAGAAGAAACTCAGATCTAGAGATGGAAGTCTCCCAAGAAATAAGAGATAAGCGGAAAAGACAAACACATACATTTTATTTTTGCAAAGACACTATCTTTTGCCTACGTTTGAATAAACTCAGGGCTGCCTGGGTGGCTTAGTGGGTTATGCGCTGACTCTTGATATCGGCTCATGGTTTGTGAATTTGAGTCTCGCTGCCAGCACGGAGCCTGCTTGGGGTTTGCTCTCTTCCTCTCTCTCTGCTTGTGTGCAAACGCTCTCTCTCTCTCTCTCAAAAAGAAATAAACCTGAAAATAATTTGAGAGAGAGAGGCAGAGCATGAGTGGGGGAGGGGCAGAGAGAGAGGGAGACACAGAATCCGAAGCAGGCTCCAGGCTCTGAGCGGTCAGCACAGAGCCCTACTCGGGGCTTGAACTCATGAACCACGAGATCATGACCTGAGCCAAAGTAGGACGCTCAAGCGACTGAGCCACCCAGGTGCCCCAAGAAATAAACTCTAAAAATAAATGGGCTCATATATCGTAATCTCTTTATACCTTTACAGTAGTGTGCTTCAAAGTCATGTGCTTTGTGCAAGTCAAAGTCTACACCTTCCATTAGTTTTAGCATAAAGTACGAGGAGCACTGGTATCATGTAATCCCCTTTAACCCGATGATTACTATTCCCATGCAAGTTTAGTAACTCAGAGTGTCTCTAACCATCTGGCCTGGCCCTCGCTTGCTATTGCTGAGTCTTGAGGTAAAACCAAGGTCCTGATGTGTTGGGTGGGGTGAGGGTGTGGCCGACCACAATTTCTCTGATTGCCGGGCCCTCCTAGCAGACCCCTTGGAGTAGGAGACTAAGGCCTGTGGTAGTTTGAAGGAAGGGAAGGTTGCCATCCTGGGAGATCACGAGGACTTCTTTGGAGACTTTGAGAAGGTGGCTGACCTTGAGATGATTAATACATTGGTGTAATTGGTCAACCCAGCAAAACACAACATGTTCTTAGCTCTCTTTGCTTTCAGGGTTTCTGAGGAAATCTGTGGGTTAGAAATTAAATCAATTCTATGGGAATTTGGGGTTCTTGTTAATGAGAACACCACACTTCATATTCTATAATTGGATACAGGATGATTAGGGGTTCTGGAGACCTAATTCCTCTTCAGTTATAGCTTACTTTGTAGAGAAGGAAAGTGTACAGATTCTTCATGTTTGCACTGCTTCCTGGCAGAGTAAAACACTATATAAACATTTTTTTTTTTTGTCATAACAGAAACTTTCTAACAATATCCCTGTAAACATTTTCTAACATTTCTGGCGGTTTTCCATTCAGGTTTTTTTCCCCCTTAAAAATTTTAGCTAGCTAGCAATATGTTAAATATGGCTTTTGCTTTCTTTCTCTTCTTTCTTTTTCTTTCTTTCTTTCTTTCTTTCTTTCTTTCTTTCTTTCTTTCTTTCTTTCTTTTTTTCTTTCTTTCTTTCTTTCTTTCCTTCTTTCTTCCCTCAGATTCCTTTTAAATTTAAGATGAGAATTCACTTATGTCTTGAGTATGCCTTTAGGGGGACAGGTATTATGGACTGAATGTTTGTGTTCCCCTGAAATTCATATGTTGAAATCCTGCCCCCTAATGTGATGGTATCAGGAGAAGAGCCTTTGAGGGGAAATGAGGTCACAAGGGTGGAGCTGTCATGCTTAGGATTAGTGCCCTTGCAAGGAAGAGACTCAAGAGTTTTCTCTCTCTTCCTCAGCATGGAGGATACAAGGAGACGTTCATCTACAGACCAGGAAGAGAGCTGGCCTCTTAATTCTGTGCTTCCTAGTCTCCAGAGTGGTGAGAAATATTTGTTGTTTAAGACACCCAGTCCGCAGGAATTTGTTACAGCAACCCAAACTGACTGGGAGGACAGATCTGATAACCTGATGATTCTCACCCTAGGGTGGGGGTGGTCGGTAGAGAGAGGAGAGCAGAGTCCCGTGGGGAAAAATGGACACATCCAAATCCCTGTCCCTACTTGACAATGGACACCCTTGTGAGAACTGTCTCCTCCATTCTGGAGACCGGGCTCTCCGTTCTTCTCTGCTTGCTCTCCATTCTTCTCTGCTTGCTCTCCAAACCGATTTTCTACTTAGTGGAATCTGGCAATTCAAGAGTTGTGTCCTCTTGCCTCATTTGTTTTTGAATTCCAGGACACTTTTTAGATGATCAGATGGATTCTGGGAACAATGGAAAAGACAAGGGAAAAAAGAAAAAAAGGGAAAACTGCTTATCTGCTGTGGAGTGGTGAATTTATCTTACTTTATACAATTGGGTCAGCAGCTATTTTCATTCCTGTGCTTTTGGGAAGCATCTGATTATTTTAGTTACAGCTTCCTATGAGCTAATATTTCAATTTCTTATTCTCTCTTTCTCACTCTTAGACTACCTTCATCTGTATTGCGGAGTTCTGGAAGAGTTCATGCTGCAAGCTGCCCTCCGTCTGTGTGCAGCAAACCGGAGCAGTAATATAGCTGTTATTTTAGAGAAAAGACATTAAAGAAGACTCTAGAATGAGAGCCACTAAATCAAACATTGAAAACACAAATAATCAGATACCCTTAGTAAACTGTAATTTTTCTCTGTACTCAGCTTTTAGGCACAAGAGGCAAATCATAAGAGAATATGCCCATTTCAGAATCCTGGAATTCATAATCCCAGGGCTGGAGGAGAATCCAGAGACTGGGTAAATCAACTCTGGTTGTGCAGGTGAGAAAATGGAACTCAGACGCTCTGGGTAGTCGACTCATGGAAGGATACAGCTAAATAATAGAAGCTGGAACAGGAATACAGTTTTCTTGACTCCCTGGCCCAACATTCCACCTTCTTCGTGATCCTGCCTCTTATAAAATTTGTTTGGAAATGAAAACATTTCCAGGGAGTCTCAGGAAGATCTGATAGTTTGCCCAAAACTCTGCACCATAAAAACAGGTGTTCCAAACTGAATTATGTCTGCCTGTCTTACACATGTCTCAAATACACAGACGGTGCCCCGGTTCCGGATTCACCACCCTACTAGGACAGAGCTGACTTTCCACCTACCGCTTGCCCCCCCTACCCAGGAACTAGCACAGGACCCGAATCTCCGATGCAGATTTCTTTCCCAGCCACCCCTCTGACCTCATTTCTCCCCTTCACTTGGTCAGACCCATTGTCAGCAGCCCTGTGGAAATTTGACTTCCTCCATCTCGTGAAGTCCCTTGACCAGAGGGAACCCAAGCCCACTCGCTGGCTAACTTTGTCACCGAAGGATTGCCTGGCTGGCTGGCTGTTTAGAGTTCATCCCACTTTCGCTTACTTTCCATCTCTGTTCTCCCCTCCAGCATCCCTCCTGCCTCAAGGAGGCAGGACTATGCCTCTCCTGGAGGCTGCAGGGACAGAGACTCAAGATCCCTCTTGTGGCTAAGGACTTTTAGCTCCCTCTACCCACAGCTGGGCTCCTTTGAGGCCAGTGTCTACCACTGCCCTTGCTTCAGTTCCAGTGACTTATTTGAAGGATCAGGCCAATGCTCCTCAAACATTTTGATGTGCACCCATATTATTTAAAATTTTAAAATTGAGCAATGGAGTGTATACTCTCAATATATTTATTTATAACTTACAAATACATACTACTATAAATCCAGGTATCAAATAGAAGTAAAGCTTAATTCATCTCCAATATTTTTGGATAAAAAGAAATACAGAGAAGTTGTAATTGTTTCTCCTTGCTCTTCCTGCCCTGGCCACTCCCCGGAACTGCTGAATTAGGCACTGAATGGACCCACAAATGGGATATGTCTGAGTTCAGTAACGGTAATAATAATTGCTGCCACTTTTGGAGGATGCACAGGAGTGTGCCAGGCATAGCACCAAGCTTTTGTTAAAATGTTCCATTGAACTTTTGCAGGAGCACTGTGTGGTTGGCATTACTGATTCCCATTTTATTGTTGAAGAAAGCAAGGCTTGTAGACGCTGAGCTCTGTTCACGGTCGCCACAAGCAAGAAGCAGGGCAGAATCCAAGCTAGGTTTCTCTGACTTGAACCGTGTTTTAGTCGCTGTTTCAGGGCTCAACAGTAGACATCTGCCGAGTGCCTCCCTGGGCTAGGCACTGTGTTAAGCCCTGGACAGACACTGGCAACAACATGCAAACTCTACCTTCTAAAGCTGCCTTCTGGGGCGCCTGGGTGGCGCAGTCGGTTAAGCGTCTGACTTCAGCCAGGTCACGATCTCGCGGTCTGTGAGTTCGAGCCCCGTGTCAGGCTCTGGGCTGATGGCTCAGAGCCTGGAGCCTGTTTCCGATTCTGTGTCTCCCTCTCTCTCTGCCCCTCCCCCGTTCATGCTCTGTCTCTCTCTGTCCCAAAAATAAATAAACGTTGAAAAAAAATTAAAAAAATAATAATAAAGCTGCCTTCTAACTGGGCTCTGACATCCTGCAAACCCCCTAGGTCTGACTGAAAAGGACTTGATAAGGACGAGTATATTTTATGAGACTTAAAGAAATCACTGCATGGAATTGGTTGGGGAATTTTTTTTAAACCTTAAAATATATAATTATGCAGCATTATAAAGCATTTGGAAATTCTATTGGCTTTGTGTCTGCAAATTTTATTATCATTTATAGTGCTCTTTCAGTGGGAAATGCATTTTAAGTTTCAAACACCCAACTTATAAAGTAACTTTTCACGATCTTTTCAAGAGGCAAGAAAGTTATTATGGCATTTTGGAAAGATTTTCAACAAGAAGCATTGATGGAATTTTCACATACAGTACCATGCTTTTGAATATTCTGGCTAACTGATTTTATTATATCAAAATACTCTAAGGTGAATGAATATAACCTTAGGAAAAGAAATCATTGTTCCAAATTTCCTTTATGAAATAAATAACTTAGAGCCTAATGGTATTCTTTGCTTTGCTGGAGTTTGCATTAGTATCCCTTGCTTACAAAGCCTTGGCCCTCCTCAAAATAAATATTTAGATGCTGAATGTATTTCTCTTAATCTCCAGTATTATCACCTGACCGCAACTGACTTTGCATCCCTAAGTAGTAATGGCAAATGTCACCAAAGTTAATACTGAGTAAATGCCCGTGTTCGGAGACTGTATTTGTTCTTTTATACACTATTGACAAAACATGTTGCTTTGCAGTCTACAAGTCCTTTTCCATCTACATTCTCTTTTTGAGTCTCACAATCATATTGGTAAGTAATGTGGATTACCTATTATTATATAGTAAACTATGTCTCATGATTTTGTGGCTTAGAACTTGGCTGCATAGGGGCTTCTGGGTGGCGCAGTCGGTTAAGCGCCCGACTTCAGCCAGGTCACGATCTCGCGGTCCGTGAGTTCGAGCCCCGCGTCGGGCTCTGGGCTGATGGCTCAGAGCCTGGAGCCTGTTTCCGATTCTGTGTCTCCCTCTCTCTCTGCCCCTCCCCCGTTCATGCTCTGTCTCTCTCTGTCCCAAAAAAAATAAATAAACGTTGAAAAAAAAATTAAAAAAAAAAATAAAAAAAATAAATAAAAATAAATAAATAAATAAAAGTCATTGGAGAAGTCCAGGGTATCTAAGGGCCCAGACGGGTCTTATGTGTCTGTTTCTGATGCTACATGGTCCCAGTGCCTCTCTTTTCCCATTTGACCTATTTCCTTTCTGAGGCAGGAATGAGGTGAGAGGCAAGAGGTAAAAGGTGGAAGGCTGTTTGTAAGAACTGGATAATTGTAGCAGTGCCAGATGATTCCCTTAATGCATGCTGCTGAGTTAACATTACTTTAAGTTCAAAGCAAGTAAAGGCTTAACCTGTGGAAGAAACACCATATATTTGAGGCGAATGGGGGTGGAAAGCTAGTGAAAAAATAAATAGCTGTGGGGCAAAGAAATGCGCATGAGCAGTTTCATGGGCCAATATGCATCAGTCCTTTGGAATCTGGTTTTAAATTGAGACTGTATTCAACAAAAGCCAGAGCGTGTCACAGCAGTCTTCCTGTATGGTACAAATGGCTTTTTGAAAAGGACCTTCTAGTACATGACATTTTCTCTATTGCTCAGATTTGGTCACAGGAAATTCTGGGGTTATCTCTGGCAGAAGGCACTTTGTCTTTACTAATAACTATGCTTCCACTTTCCTCTATGTCAAAATTTCACAAGAGGCTTCTTTTCTCTTCCAGTGAAGCAATGGCTAACTCACCTTTTTTCTTTTTATTATTATAGTATAGCCTATTGCTATAATTTAGAGTATTTATAATATTATATCTTAATTATATCATCTATTATTTATAATTATATTGCTGTAATAGCCTATTGCTATTTCTATTATAGCCTATTGCTATAATACCCTTTAGATATTACCTGTATTAGATATTACATTATATTAGACATATAGATTGTATATAATATAGGTATTAAATTTATGCACCAAGTTTTTGCAAATACTTGTGTCTCTTCTCTTTCAAGGTGCTGGGACTGGTTTTATTCACTGCATGTAAACCTGCCTCATTTTTCACCAAACAGCAAAAGCATGGAAGAAATCCACAAGAGCACTTTGGAAATCTACATCGTATGTGAGTAGGGAAAAATTCCTTTCCAAGTGCTTCTGAAGGTACCCATGCCTAACATCGCTTGTGCAGAGCCAGGACTTCAAAGTAACAGCAAAATTAAAGTTCAATCAAAACGTTGTTCACTCAGAACATTTTTGCTTTGTGGATATCAAGTACCGCATGTACTTGCAGTGGCTAGAATTTCCATAAAAGGAACAACAGGGGTGCTAGATTGCATTACCTAAAAGTGATGGTAGCTGTTATCACAAAGGGAAAAAAATTAAGGCAGAAGAAAGATGATATGAGTAGAGTTAGCTGCAAATGAAAAGCAGAGTGCTTGAGCCCTGTGGGGGGGGATTAGTGGGACCGAGAGCTGTGCCCATCTGATGTGTCCTTTTATTATCTCCTTTGTTCTCAATGTTTGAGGTTTGGGAAATTTCTGTGATTTCTGAAGTGCTGCCTAGCCTGCCTCTCTGGCAAAGGACAGAGTGGCTCAGCTTAATGCACTGGTTTCCAAAATGGGATCTTTCACTCCTGGAGCTTTATAAGACAATTATCTGGGTGAAGGAAAAATATTAATTAGAATTACTATTTTATTCCATAATATTTTAGTGCTTTACATTTCTACCTTGGGGGATGCCTGGGTGGCTCCGTTGGTTGAGTGTCCGACTTCGGCTTAGGTCACGATCTCATTGTTTGTGGGTTTGAGCCACACATCTGGCTCTGTGTTGACAGCTCAGAGCCTGGAGCCTGCTTCCGATTCTGTGTCTCCCTCTCTCTCTGCCCCTTCCCCACTCACGCTTTCTCTCTCTCTCTCTCTCTCAAAAATAAATAAAACATTAAAAAAATTTAAATTTCTACCTTGGGGTCATGCTTATAGCAATGCTACTGAAAGGAATGTCCATCAATCGCAGCATTGACACCACCTGGGAATGTGTTAGAAGTACAAGTTCTTGGGGCACCTGGGTGGCTCAGTTGATTAAGCATCCAGCTTCGGCTCAGGTCATGATCTCACAGTTTGTGGGTTTGAGCCCCATATCAGGCTCTCTGCTGTCAGAGCAGAACCCGCTTCAGATCCTCTATCTCCCTCTCTTTCTGCCCTTTGTCCACTCACTTGTGTGCTCTTTCTCTCTCAAAAATAAATAAACATTAAAAAAAAAAGGCAAAAATTCTTGGGTCACGTCTCAAACCTATAGGATGTCTGATGCTCTGGGGATGGGCCCTGATGAGCTGTGCTTAAATAAGTTTTCCAGGTGATGCTGGTACTAACGTTGAAGAGCAAACTGTTTTCTAATGTATACACTTTTTTCTTTAATGTTCATTTTATTTTTTATTTTTGAGAGAGAGAGAGAGACAGAGCATGAGTGGGGCAGGGGCAGAGAAAGAGGAAGACAGAATCGAAGCAGGCTCTAAGCTCTGAGCTGTCAGCACAGAGCCTGATGTGGGGCTTGAACTCACAAACTTCGAGATCATGACCTGGGCCGAAGTCAGACCCTTAAGCGACTGAGCCACCCAGGCGCCCCTCTAATGTATATACTTACAAATAAATACATATGGGAGACACAGAAGTTTTTCCCAATGGGACGTGCAAATACAGAAATTTGAAGATGATGGTGTGGTAGAAATGCGTTGATTCAAGAACTACAAATCTTTTGCCTTTTTTTCCTACTTTCCCAATTGACCCTGAGGCGAGGAGGGTGAGTTACCCTCTTTTACTTCCTGGGCGAGCTTAAGCAAGTTACTTGACCACCCTGGAAAATGAGGATAAAGTGAGATGTCGCTCTCTCACGGGACTGTCATGGGTGTTACGTGCACTTGTGTAGACTACAAACACGGAGTGAGCCCTGAGCATAAACCAGATGCTTGGTTTGTCTTTTCCCCGATAGCTGTGGACCCCACCACACAACAACCTACGTTCTTCCGCCTGCTAGGGTACACCTATCAGTCCCCAAACCATCAGTACGTTCTATGTATGGAAGCCCAAAAAATCCTTTACCTCTACAGACTGTAACCTGATATATTACACTTGGTTTAGCCTTGACAATAAAGACAGGTGCAGAAGGCAGAGTCAGTTTATTCAACATATTCACCCCTTCCATGAGTGGCACCTGACTTTCCATTGAATTCCGAGCTGACACTGCTGTGTCAGTGATGCGGTGGGAGACTGACGGTAGCAGTTTAACATCATGCTGTGGTGAGGGACACCTGGTAAAACCACAACATCGCTGATGATCCTGATAGAGCAAGTTGCCTCTGCCTCAAGCCGTGCATACAGCCCGGCAGCCAGACGCAGCTGAATCAGTCAGTGGGACAGAATGAAAAGTGGCCGGCCAAAGCTTTTCCCTAAAAGACCTGAAGTACTCCCAACCCTGTGTTCATAGGAATCACCCCTCGGAGAGCTTGTGAAACTGGCACATTTCTGGGCCTCACCCCCAGAGATTTTTAGTCTGTTGGTATGAAGTGGGCCTAGGACTTGTATTGTTAACAAGCTTCCCCCTTGCGGGCTTCACATTACAAGTGAAGGAGAGAGTTTATATTCCCTGAATCACAGATGTTTTCAAGCTGATACGCACTTTTAGAGCTCATTTAAGATTTCTTAACCTTTTTCCCTTCATGAAAGCCAACACGATTGCCATCAAGATACACACATGGCACTCTCTTATTAATATTTTCACATTTGACAAAACCACAAATGTTGGTAAGGACTAACTATTAGCGACAGTAATTCACTGCAGATTGAGTCATTGAAAAGATTGTGTTTTACTTGATTTGCTATGACTGAATTAAACACTGCCTCTCAAGAAAACTTATCAAAAGTATAAGGAGGAGAGCGTAAGTGCTAACACAGGGATGACTTTGAATCCACTCACGTTTGTAAAACAATTCGTTAGTAATCTTGAGTAGTTCATGAGCAGTAGGTTTCCTGGTATACAAATCACAATGGAGACATTGTGGCAGAGCCTGTCATTGTCCCCTGATATTGGTTTTCCTGTGTCACATGGACACCCAGAAAAAAGGCTACATTTCCCAGCCTCTCTCACAGCTACAACGATCATGGCACAAGTTCTTGACGCCAGGATATAAAAGGAAGGAGTGTATGAGACTTCAGAAGGTGTCCTTAAAGGGGCCATGCCCTTTTTTCCTTTCTGTGCCTGAAAAGTGGAGATGAAAGCTATGGCAGCCATCTTGGACCACCATGTGGTGGAAAGCATGTGTCAAGGGTGCCAAAGGAGAGAACCAGGTAGAAGGAGCCTGGGTCCATGAAGATGCCGGAGCTGTCATGAGATCCTTGGGCTGTCTGTTTGTGTGTAGACAATTATATTTCTATCTAACTTAAGCCACTGTTATTTCTGGATTTTTGTCACATGTTGCAACCCTCATGTTGAGGGCCTCTAATTTAGCCAACCCTCTTGGTTTTTGGATGAGAACACAGGAGCTTGGGGAAGTGAGTGGCTCAGCTGAAATCACACAGCTAGTGAGGCACAGACCTGGGAATGGAATCTAGGTCTCTTGGGTTCTGGGTCAGGGCCCTTTTTACCAACTCAGGCTTTCTCAAAGTCTCTGTTAGAAAGCAAGCTCTGGTATCTCTTTCTCTTCTGTAAGGACACTGATCCCATCACGAGGGCTCCATCCTCATGACCTCGTCTAAACCTAATTACCTTCCAAAAAAGCCCTACTTCCAAATACATTGGGGGTTAGGGCCTCAACATATGGACTTTAGGGTGATATAAACATTCAGTCGGTAACAATTCCTCATGGCAGAACCTGATTCAGGGAGATTTGCAAAGACGTTTTATCCACAAAACAACCCTTTGCTAATGGGTTATTAAATAGCACACAGCTGACAAGTGAATTACTATGTTGGGAGATCAACCCAAGGGGTGTGGCCAGAACTCAAAATGAAAACGGTTACGGGATTTCAAGCTATATTATAAAGCTGTTCTCATCAAGACAGTATGGTACTGGCACAAAAACAGACATGTAAATCAGTGGAACAGAATAGAAAGCCCAGAAATTGGACCCATAACTATATGGTCAACTCATCTTGAACAAAGCAGGAAAGAATATCCAATGGAAAGAAGACAGTCTCTTCAACAACAGAGCTGGGAAAACTGGACAGCAACATGCAGAAGAATGAAAGTGGACCACTTTCTTATATGATACACAAAAATAAATTCAAAATGGATGAAAGACCTCAATGTGAAATGAAACCATCAAAATCCTAGAGGAGAACACAGGCAACAACCTCTTTGATCTAGGCAGGAGCAACTTCTTACTCGACATGTCACTGAAAGCAAACATGAACTGTTGGTACTTCATCAAGATAAAAAGCTTCTGCACAGCAAAGGAAACAATCAAAGTAATTAAAAGGCGGCCTATGGAATGGGAAAAGATATTTGCAAACGATGTATCTGATAAAGGGTTAGTATTCAAAATATATAAAGTACTTATAAAACTCAACACCCAAAAAACAAATAGCTCATAGAAATGGGCAGAAATAGAAATGGGCAGAAGACATGAATAGACACTTTTCCAAAGAAGACATCCAGTTGGCTACCAGACACATGAAAAGATGCTCAGCATGACTCATCATCAGGAAAATACAAATCAAAACCACAATGAGATATCACCTCACACCTGTCCGAATGGCTAAAATTAACAACACAGGAAACAATAGGTGTTGGAAGGAGTAAAGGGAACCCATTTGCGCTGTTGGTGGAAATGCAGGCTGGCACAGCCACTCTGGAAAACAGTACGGAGGTTCCTCAAAAAACTGAAAACAGAACTACTGTATGCTCCAGGAATTGGACTATTAGGTATTTACCCAAAGGGTACAAAAATACAGATGTAAAGGGGTACATGCACCCCAATGTTTATAGTAGCACTATCAGCAGTAGCCAAACTATGGAGAGAGCCCAAATGTCCATCGACTAATGAATGCATAAAGAAGATGTGGCATATATATATGTATATATGTATATATATATATATATATATATATATATATGATGGAATATTACTCAGCTGTCAAAAGAATGATACCTTGTCATTTGCAATGATGTGGATGGAGCTAGAGTATATTATGCTAAGTGAAATCACTTAGAGAAAGACAAATACAATATAATTTCAAGCATATGTAGAATTTAAGAAACAAAACAGATGAACATATGAGAAGTAGGGGGAGAGAAGAGAGGGAAAAAATCACAAGAGACTCCTAACAATAGAGCACAAACTGAGGGTTGACAGAGGTAGGTGGGTGGAAGATGGGCTAGATGGGTGATGGGGAGTAAGGAGGACACTCTCTGTCCGCCATCTTTCCGTGCTGCCATAATGGTGTGCCTGAATGTCCTGGCAGATGCTCTCAAGGGCATAAACAATGATGAAAAGACAGGCAAATGCCAGGTTCTTATTAGGCCATTCTCCAAAGTCATCGTCTGATTTCTGACTGTGATGATGAAGCATGGCTACATTGGTGAATTTGAAATCATCGATGATCACAGAGCTGGGAAAATTGTGAACTTCACAGGCAGGTTAAACAAGTGTGGAGTGATCAGCCCCAGGTTTGATGTACAACTCAAAGATCTAGAAAAATGGCAGAATAATCTGCTCCCATCCTGCCAGTTTGGTTTTGTTGTACTGACAACATCGGCTGGCATCATGGACCATGAAGAAGCAAGACGAAAACACACAGGAGGGAAAGTCCTGGGATTCTTTTTCTAGGGATGTAATACATTCATACTAATAAAATGCCTCACTGGAAAAAAAAAGAAAAAGGAGAGCACTTGTGATGAGCATTGGGTGTTGTATGTAAGTGATGAATCACTGAATGCTACTCCTGAAACCAATATTGCACTGTATCTTAACTAAAATTTAAATAAAAACAAAACAAAATGAAATGGTTAAAGAGGGGATAAAAGTTAAGACTCATGGTGGATAGGTCTAGAAGTTTATGCCTTTGTGTAGAGGTAAGTAATGAAGAGACTGGAGGGAAAGAAATAAAGAAATAGAAGAAAAATGTCCAGGGCTGAAAAAGAGGAATCTTGATTGAATGTATCCTCTAAATCCTGAATGGGATGAAGGAGACTAAATCCACATTGAGAGACACCCTGGCAACATTTCAGGAATCACAGCCCTCGTTTCCACAGGATCTAGACACATTTCAAATTGCTGAAGACTGTGGGATTGTTATTGCTTCAGTAACTTAACTCTTGAAATAATTCTCCTATACTCTGTTCTCGAGGTGTAGAGAGTAAGCAGCCAATGGATGTGTCTTGATCGATGTGCCTCCGGAGGAAAATGCACAGAAACACTAAATTTAGATTCTAGGAATAGTATCACATAAAACAGAATGCAAAATAACAGTAAAGGAGATAAACAATAATTCATAGAAGAAAATAACAATTTCATATCTGTACCTGCTGTTGAAGCCCAACAAAAAGAACACCATGGACACCTGCTGCTTATACAAGCTGAGTTTACTGAAATTGTGAGCAAGGAAAAACATGAGCTGGATGGAATCTCAGTAGGGTCTCCGGAGAGGAAAATTAGGGAAGAGTACTTGCAGAGTTTGTAGGACTGGGGTTAGGTCAGGATTGACAGAATTTGTAAATCTGGCAGGTTGCTAGAACTGTCTGCGGTCTTTGGAACACAGAAATGAATCCACGTGAAGTGACTGTTACTATAGTCTTATCTTAGGATATATGGGTCTGAATGAGCTAGTGTTAAAATAATTTGCGTTTAGATAGTTTATATTGCATATTATGACTTGGTACAGTTGATCTATTTTGCAAATCAAAAATACAGGTTTCTTGTTTTTTTTTTTTTTACCAATTGTGGTTTCCATTTCTTTTTTCACTGTAGTATTTAGGAAACTGCTTGGATGGGCACTCAATGAATGGTTGAATGAATTAGTAAATTAACCACTAAAGGCGAATCTGGAACAGAGGTAATGGTCTTAAATGTCTACACACAAAAGCATATGGCAGGGCTGCTTAATACAAGTTCAGATTCTGGGGATGCCCCTCAGATAGTTTGACTCAGTAAGTCTGGATTTGGGGTGAGGTGATTCTGATGCAATTGGTCCAGTTTCCACTTTTGAGGAGCTAGCACAGTGGCAAGACAAAGTAGGCTTGAGATGTTAACAAGTGCAAGGAAATAAGACCTACAGGTATCTCTGAGATTGCTAAAATAGGATTGATAAGTGAACTAAGGTAATCAAGAGTAGGTCCCCTTCAAAAGAAGCCAGCTGCTAGAAAAGGGAGCAGAATCAACCTGTATGTCTATAAGAACACACCTACCTGACAATTCACGCATCTCTAGGTGATACACAGTGGCAAGCACTTAGCTGAGAATTAAAGGGAAATAGAAGTGATATTGCTGGGGGGGGGGGGGAGGAAGCGATATTGCTACAGTAGAGCACTTTAGATTACGGTGTCTTGACAGGTATGTTACTGGGCTATTTCATATTCATAATAAAAGATCTGGGTACCCGAGTGGCTCAGTCAGTTAAGCGTCTAACTTCAGCTCAGGTCATGATCTCATGGTTTGTGAGCTCGAGGCCCGCATCAGGCTGCCTGCTGTCAGCACAGAGCCCACTTTGGATCCTCTGTCCCCCTCTCTCTCTCTGCCCCTCCCCTGCTCTCTCTCTCTCTCAAAAACAAGCAAACATTTAAAGACAATAATAAAAGGCCAAAATTTGAATGCTTTGTTGTTTTTTTGTTGAGGTATATAATAAAAGGCTTACATTTGAATGCATTATTATTTTTTTTAATTGAGGTAAATTGACAACAAATTAACCATTTTAGAATGAACAATTCAGGGGCAAGTTAGTGGCACAATGTTGTGCAACCACCACCTCTGCCTAATTCAAAACGTTTTCACCATCCCTCAATACAACTCTTTCCCATTAAGCAGTTACTCTCTCCTCTCTCCTACCCCCAGCTCCTGACAACTGCTGATCTAGTCTGTCTCTACAGACCGACCCATTCTGGATGTTTCACATAAAACGAAATCACACAACATGTGACCTTTTGTGTATGGCTTCTTTCATGTAGCACATGTTTCCAAGTTTCTAAGTTTCATCCACATTGTGGATGGATCAGTTCTTCAGTTTTATGGCTAATAATACCCCATTGTATGCATACACCACAAATTAATTTGTTCACTCATCTATCCATGGATATTTGAGTTGTTCGCACCTTTTTGTTATTATAAATAGTGCTGCCTGTTCATGTGCATGTATTTGTTTGAGTAGCTGTTTTCAATTGTTTGGGGTACACCTACCTACGAACAGAATTGCTGGGTCATATGGTGATTCTGTTTACCTTTTGGGGAACTGCCAAACTATTTTCCCCAGTGGCTGAAACATTTTACATCCCCTCCAGAAATGGAATGGTTGCAATTTCTCCACATCCTTGTCCACACTTGGTCTGCCTTTCTTTTTCTTTCTTTCTTTCTTTCTTTCTTTCTTTCTTTCTTTCTTTCTTTCATTTATTTATTTTGAGAGAGAGAGAGAGAGTGCACAGCAGGGACAGAAAGGGAGAGAGAGAGAGAGTCCCAAGCAGGCTCTGAACTGACAGTTCTATTCAGGCCTTGAACTCACGAACCATGCATGAGATCATGACCTGAGCTGAAATAAAGAGTCAGACGCTCAACCAGCTGAGCCACCCAGGGGCCCCTAAAAAAAATAGA
Organism: Puma concolor; assembly: GCF_028749965.1. Classification (NCBI taxonomy): domain Eukaryota; kingdom Metazoa; phylum Chordata; class Mammalia; order Carnivora; family Felidae; genus Puma; species Puma concolor. Next base: position 165,961,680 of record NC_141670.1, on the reverse strand, counting down.
AAGAAAGAAAGTCTCCCCAGCCACACTGACCTTGCTGTTCATCAATGTGATTGGGATACTCCTGCCTCAGGGCCTTTGCACTTACTGTTTCCTCTGCCTAGGGCACTCTTATCCCAGATCTCCCCAGGGCTTGTACCCTCATCTGCTGTAGGTCTCTTCATGTGTAATCTTCTTTGCCTTCAATAATACTCTAGTTACAATTGCAGCCTCTGCCCACTCTCCAGACCTCCCTCTCCCCCATTCTGCTTTAGAATTTGCTTTAGCAACACTGAAAACATTATGTTTATTTATATATAAACATCTCCCAATAGAGTGCAAGCTCAATGAGGGCATGGATTTTTTTTCTTAACATTGAGATATAATTCACATGCCACACAATTTACCTACAAAGTATACAATTTGGGGGTGCCTGAGTGGCTCAGTCAGTTAGGCATCTGATTTCAGCTCAGGTCATGGTCTTGCAGTTCATGGGCTCTGTGCAGACAGTTCAGAGCCTGGAGCCTGCTTCAGATTCTCTGTCTCCTTCTCTCTCTCCCCCTCGCCCCCTGCTCACACTCTCTCTCTCTCTCTCTCTCAATAATAAATAAACATTAATAAAAGGTACACAAATGCATTTTAGTATAATCGCAGATTTGTCTAACCATCATTCCAATTTTAGAATATTTTCATTCATTTCTCCTTGCAAAATACTTGCCCATTAGCAGTCACTCTCTTTCTTGCCATCCGCCACTCCCTCCACCCGCCATAGGCAGTGACTAATTTACTTTTTGTCTGTATAAATTTGCCTATTCTGGACATTTCATAAAATTGGAGTTATGCAATACATGGCCTTTTGTGACTGGCTTCTTTTGTTTAGCATGTTTCCAAGGTCAATGCCATAGAGTATCTGTACTTCATTCCTTTTCATGGCTCACTAGTATTCCATTGTATAGATATTCACATTTTATTTATCCATTCATCAGTTAATGGATATGAATAATGCTGCCATGAACATTTGTATATAAGTTTTTGTGTGTATATATGTTTTCATATTTCTTGGGTATATAACTAGGAGAGGAATTATTGGGTTATAGAGTAATTCTCTGCTTAACCTTTAAAGAACTGCTGAACTATTTTCCAAACAGCTGTAAGTTTTACATTCTCACTAGCAATGCAATTTCTTCAACACTTGTTCTCTAACCCTTTTGCCAAGACTTGTTATTATCTGTCTTTTTCATATAGTCATCCTAGTAAATGTTAAATGTCTTCATTGAGGTTTTGATCTGTATTTCCCTAATAGCTAAGATGCTGGGCACATTTTCAGGTTCTTATTGGGTATTTGTGTATCTTCCTTGGAGAAATGTTTATTCAGATCTTTTGCTCTTTTTTGATTGGGTTACATATCTTTTTTTTAAGGTTTTTATTTAAATTCCAGTTGGTTAATATACAGTGTAATTAGCTTCAGGTGTAGAATATAGTGATTCAGCACTTCCATACATCACCCTGTGCTCATCATGACAAGTGCCCCCCTTAATCCCCATAACCTATTTCACCCACCCCGCCCCACCTCCCCTCTGGTAACCATCAGTTTGTGCTCTGTAATTAAGAGTCTGTTTCTTGGTTTGCCTCCCTCTCCCTCTCCCTCTCTCTCTTTCTTTTTGTTCTTTGTTCATTTATTTTGTTTCTTAAATTCCACATAGGAGTGAAATTGTATGGTATTTGTCTTTCTCTGACTTTTTTCACTTAGCATAATACACTCTAGCTCCATCTCTGTCATCACAAATGGCAAGATTTTATTCTTTTTTATGGATGAGTAATATTCCATTATATATATATATATATATATATATATATATATATATATATATACACACACACACCACATCTTCTTTATCCATTCTTCAGTCAATGGACACTTGGGCTGTTTCCATAATTTGGCTGTTGTAGATAATGCTGCTCTAAACATTGAGTCATGTATTCCTTTCAATTAGTATTTTTATATTCTTTGGGAAAATACCTAGTAGTGCAATTGCTGTGTTAGAGGGTAGTTCTATTCTTAACTTTTTGAGGAACCTCCATACTGTTTTCCAGAGCAGCTGCACCAGTTTGCATTCCCACCAGCGGTGCAAGAGGGTTCCCCTTTCTCTCTCTGTTCTTTCTTGTGTTGTTAATTTAAGCCGTTTGACAGGTGTGAGGTGGTATCTCATTGTGGTTTTGATTTGTATTTCCCTGATGATGAGTGATGTTGAGCATCTTTGCATATGTCAGTTGGCCATCTGGATGTCTTCTTTGGCAAAGTGCCTATTCATGTCTTCTGTCCGTTTCTTCACTGGATTATTTGTTTTTTGGGTGTTGAGTTTGATAAGTTCTTTATATATTTTGGATATCAGATATGTCATTTGCAAATAAATTCTCTCATTCTGTATGTTGCCTTTTATTTTTGTTGATTTGTTCCTTGGCTGTGCAGAAGTTTTTTAATTTGATGAAGTCCCAATAGTTTATTTTTACTTTTGTTTCTCTTGCTTTAGGATATTTATTTATTTATTATTTATTTTGAGAGAGAGAGAGAAAGTGTGAGTGGGGGAGGGACAGAGACAGAGGGGGAGAGAATCCTAAGCAGTCTCCGCATTGTCAGTACACAGCCTGATGTGGGGCTTGAACTCAAGAACCATAAGATCATGACCTAAGCCAACGTCAGACACTTAACCCACTGATCCACCCAAGTGCCCCCTCAGGACACGTATTTAGTAGGAATTTGCTATAGCCAATGTCAAAGAGGTTACTGCCTGTGTTCTCCTCTAGGGTTTTTACGGTCTCAGGTCTCACATTTAGGTCTTTAATCCATTTGAATTTATTTTTGTGTTTGGTGTGCAAAAGTGATCCTGTTTCATTTGCATTCTGCTGTCCATTTTTCCCAATACCATTTGTTGAAGAGACTCTTTCCCCGTTGGGTATTCTCTCCTGCTTTGTTGAAGATCAATTGACCATATAGTTGTGGGTTCATTTCTGGGTTTTCTATTCTGTTCTATTGATATATGTATTTATTTTTGTGCTGGCACCATACTGTTTTGATCACTACAGCTTTGTAATATAAGCTGAAGTCTGGAATTGTGATGCCTTCAGCTTTGCTCTTCTTTTTCAAGGTTGCTTTGGCTCTTTGGGGTCTTTGGTGGTTCCATACACATTTTAGGATTGTTTGTTTCAGCTCTGTGAAAAATGCTATTGGAATTGCATTAATGCTGTAGGGATTGAATTAAATGTGTAGATTGCTTTGGGTTGTACAGACATTTTAACAATATTTGTTCTCCCAGTCCATGAGCATGGAGTGTTTCTCCATTTCTATGTGTCTTCTTCAATTTCTTTCATCAGTGTTTTATAGTTTTCAGAGTACAGATAATCTTTTTAAAGGTATGAGAGTTCTTTATGTTGGCTAGATACAAGTCCCTTACTAGATAAATAATTTGAAAATATTTTCTCCCATTCTGTGGATTGTCTTTTTATTTTCATGATGGTGTCCTTAGTAGCACAAAAGTTTTTGGCTTTGATGAAGTCCAATTTATCTGTATTTTTCTTTTGTTGCTTGTGCTATTGGTGTCTTATCTAAGAAAGCACTGTCTAATTCAAGTTCACAATGATTTATGCCTATGTTTTCTTATAAGGGTTCTATAGTTTTATCTCTTCCATGTAGGCCCATGATTCATTTTGAGTTCATTACTGTATATGGTATGAGGGAGCAGTCCAAGTTAATCCTTTTGCCTGTGGACACCCAGCACCACTGTTGAAAAGACTATCCTTTCTCCATTGAATTGTCTTGGCACCCTTATTGAAAATCACTTAAATATTAATGCTCAGAATTTTAATTTATGCACTCTCAATTCTATTCTATTGATCTATATGTCTATCACTATGTCCGTACCACATCGTCTTGACTACTGTAGCTTTGTAGTAAGTTTTAAAATTGGGAAGTGTGTATCATCCAACCTTATTCATATTTTTCAAGATTGCTTTGGCTATTTGAGGTCCCTTGAATAGCCGAACATGAATTTTTATGTTTTGTTAATCGCTGTATCCCCAGAGTTCAGCACAGCCCTGGCACATGGTAAATGCTAAACAAGTATTATTTAAATAAATACATAAATTCTCATAAAATTACAACAATAATAATTATGAAGTAGACATTTCTGGAAAAAAAAACCCTGCTTAGCATTCCTTCCCTCTATTCTTCTGGAAAGAACACTCACACTATTTTAGAAAACTACCCCTTGCTAACTTCATGTTCTTTTGGGGCTTCATATCATAGTATCCAATACCCTGGCCTCAGAAGACAGTTTATGATTCAGGGCTGGCCAATTCCATTCCATTTCCTGTCATACTGATAGGCTTTGGTATGATCATGTGAGTCAGGCCCTGCCAATCAGAATTCTGTCCTAAGATCACACGTTTTGAGAAGTGACCCCAACTGTAAAAGAATGCACCCTACCAAGTTGAGAACCATGGGAAGAGTGTCCTGTTGAGTTCTAGTTCCCGGATCCAGTGGCCTCTGAGGCTGGACTATCTCTGTTAAGCTTGGCAGGATTCTCAATTGTATACAATGCAACGACTCTGGTTAAATTACACAGATGAGGAATTCATGGGAAGGCTTTGGGAAGCTCACAGAATGCATGGGAAGTTTGAAAAACCTAGCTGAAGCGAGAGCCAAGGAGGGTAGAGCATGATTTAGATCCTGCCGTAGAAGTTTTGTGCTTTGGACTTCCGGCTTGTGTTAGACCCTGCTACTCTTGAATTCTCTGCCCCTGGACCCTCAACCTTCCTGCAGTCAAGAAACCATCTCTAATTCACTCTTGGATCTCTGCACCATTTTCTTAAGAGGTGAAGTCCTGGATAGGAGCCTCTACTTTTCATATGTGACCCTAGGTCAGCCACCAGGGCCCTCCTCTCAGTGCCAGGACCAGCATTCAATAAATAAATTTGCTTCTATTATTACACTTGCTTTGCCTTTTTTTGATTACCTGAGCCAAAAAATTCCCCTCTCCACCTTTTTTTTTTTTTGGTCTTGGCTACATTGATTGAATTTCTGTCATTTACAACAAAAGAAATCTGATTAAAGGAAATAAAAATAATAGTAACAGCCACGATTTATGGTATGTTAGCAGGTAAATACTTTACATACTGTTGTATTAGTTTCCTATGGCTGCTGTAACAAAATGCCATAAATGTAGTGGTTTAAAACACACATACTTATTATAGTTCTTGAATCAGAAGTACAAAATGAGTCTCATGGGGCTGTAAAGTCAGGGTGTTGTCAGGCTGTGTTCCTCCTGGAAGGAATTCACTTACTTGCCTTTTCTAGCTTCTAAAAGACGCCAGGATTCCTTGGCCCTTCCCAGCAGCTGCTTCGCTCCAACCTCATCACATCTCCTTCTCTGACTCTGACCCTCCTGCCTCTCTCTTTCACTTGTAAGGATCCTTGTGATTACAGAGGGCCCACTGGGAGAATCCAGGATAATCTCCCCATCTCAGAATTCTTAATTATACGTACAAAGTCTCTTTTGCCATGTTAAGTAACATATTCACAGGTTTCCCGGATGAGGGTGTGGACACGTTTGGGGTGCCATTACTCTGTCTACCACACGTCTCATCTGTTTGAGTCCTCACAACAGTTCTGTCATGCTCATTTCGAAAATAAAGGAATATTGCACAGAGAGTTCAAATAATGTGTCCCATGTTGAGCCGAAGAGCCAATGTTCAAGCCTTGGCTGCCTTTCCGAAGTCTGGGTGCGTTATGTTTTCATAACCCTTCTACCTGGCTTCAATAGCCTTGTTGGCGTGGGAGTTGTGGTGAAGGAAGGATGGAAAGGATCTGACGGATGCATCATCTTTGTGTTTCCCTTCGTGTCTGATGAATTGAGAAAAGAATGGCAGAGTCTCTCGGATCTTGAGATACAGGGAAGAAAATGAACCTAATTCTATGAATCTTATTTCCAAATGTTGGCTTATTCAGCAGCCTCCATAGGACAGCCTGCATCTCAAGCCAATAGAGCTTGGCTTATTAAAAGGGGACTCGAGTCTCACAAAACCTCAAATACCAGCTCCTTTAACAAAGCTAATAGCCACAGTGGCATGAGATATTGCATGCAGCTGAAATTCTTCAGGCCCTGGAATTAAAGGGGAAGGATATACCCAAAAGAAAGACTGTCCTTAATTTGGGAATAATACAAAGACCAATGGGAAAGTGGACTGTTATTGGCTGACAAAACGACAGAGGATTTCAAGTTGCCTGACACCCCTAAACAGGGCGTTAGGCATATTTAACATCCAGCTATGTCAGATCTAGAAAATGCTTCACCTGAAAGGCAGCCCACTAGCACTCAGCATGCAGAGACAGAATAAAAGCTGCTGACTCTTGCTTATGAAATCAATCCCACCAGCCCTCCACAGCCAAATTCTAGACAAACCAGAGCCATCTATTAACATAAGCATAAGTTGGAGTCTGCATACACTCAGGCCCAGTAGAAATCACAGGCAAACTGGTGGCAACGAGAGACACGCAGAAAAGCTACTCTGTACTCTAATACTCACTTCATCCAGTCCCAGTGGACAGAATGACCGCCAGTAAGAGTGACTCAAGTCTTGATGTTATACTGAGTTTCCATTACATGCTGGAGGCAATACTAGATCATCAAAGACAGAGTTCCTGCTCTGAAGATGAGGCAGTCTTAGAGAGTAGAGGTTTCTGACATGGAGGGATGGGGGCGTGGCCGAGGGAGGAGGCCCAACAGTCTTGGGAGGAGGGAGAGCTGGACCAGCTTTGCTCTATGAGCTGGGACTCTCCAGTTGCACGTGACAGAAACTAAATTTGAACTGTAAATAGAAAATGTGATGTTGTGAGAGCAAGGCCCTGGAAAGGCGAGGCATCAGCCAAGCCTCAGAAGTGACCGGAACTAGGAACTAGAAAGCCGTCATGACAAAGTCACTGTAAGGGCTGTTCCCTGTGTCTGGAAAGCTCTTCCTTTCCACTTAGTTTATTTGCTACCCATCATTCATGTGTCTCCAGTTGCCTCCTCGGGGCAACCTGCCCTCTTTCCACTCATTTCTCTTACTGAATCACACCCAGAGTCCTGGCTGGTCTCTTTGAGCCTCTGGGACAAACTAGAAAATGATGACCCTTTTGGGTGGACAGTGCCCAGTGTGTCAAGAACAAAGTACCCTTTCCTCTGAGCAAACACAGCTTCACACCAAGCCCCATGGGTTGGTGAGCAGGCTGTTTAAGTGGTATTCCAGCCCCCTGCCCCCATGGTTGTGCTCCATTGTGCAGTGCACAAACTGTATACCTGTGCAGAGTAGCTGAGCCAGTTCCCCTATTGTAAGCTCTTGAGGGGCACCTGGGTGGCTCAGTCGGTTAAGCTTCGGATCCTTGATTTCAGCTCACAGTTCATGGGTTGCAGCCCTGCATCAGGCTCTATGCTGTCAGCACTTGACTTCTGCTTGGGATTCTCTCTCCCTCCCTCTCTCTCTGTCCCTCTCCCATTCCCTCTCTCTAAATGAATAAACTTAAAAAAAAAAAAAAACAACTGTGTACCTTTTCTCCTTATTACTTGTTAAAATAGCAATTTTAGGAAGGCCTGGGTGGCTTAGTTGGCCAAGCATCCGACTCTTGATTTTGGCTCAGGTTGTGATCTCAGGGCTGTGAGATGGAATCCCGTATCAGCCTCCACACTGAGAATGGAGCCTGCTTAAGATTCTCTCTCTCCCTGTACTGCACGTGCTCTCTCTCTCTCTAAAAAAAAATTTTTTTTACATTGCTTGCATGATTATTTAAGGTATGCCTCCTTTGAAATCTCATAAGCTCCATGAGGGCAGCAATTGGGTCTGTTTTTGCTCAACGTGTAATTTCTAGAGCCCAGCAGTGTCCAGCACATGGAAGGCCAGATATTGGTCATTTCATAAATAAATGAATGAGCTAGCAAGAGATCATGTGCTCACTGGGAGTGGGAGGCATGCTGATTGGCTATCATAACTCTGTTTGATGAATGGTGGGGTGAGTAGTTCCCCAAAAGAAGCAAAAGAGGGGCAGGCCAGGCAGGAAAGCGTCCAAGTGTCCCCACCCAGCCATTGGCCTGCCTTGGGCAGTGTCTGACCAGTCACTTCTGCGTCTGTGCTTCCTCACCTGTGAGATGAGGGACTGTGCCCAGCTCATCTCTGAGATTGTCCCGCCCAACGTTCTGTTCCCTTTTGTTCTGGTTCCGTTCACTCCTGCCAAGTTCCATTCTAGTGCTGAAGGTACTAAGTGGAAAAAGACATGACTGTGGGCAGCCTCAGTCAAGGAAGGCTTAATGGAGGTGAGCCTGTGCTGAGTGGGAAAGGCTGGGAGTGGGAGGAGCTGTAAAGGAGAGACAGACGTGGGCAGACCTGGGGTGGGAGGCTGGCTGTGGGAAGTATGTTATTGGTGTTTGTCGGGAGTCTTTTTTTTTTTTTTTCGAATGTAAATATCTTTGCAAGGGGTACTATCTTAACACATCTATGTTTCCCCTGAACTAGCTTATCCGAGAACAGCAAGCCAGTCATGCACAAGGAGCTGAGGGAATGAGACATTGGACAGGTAAGTTTTAATCATCAAAATAGGTCCCCAATACAAGCGCCTCTAGGGTGTGTGAAGCAGGCTGGTCGCCCTGGGGTCTACACGGTGCCCTTGTGTCTTGGGCTCCAATAGTGGCAGAGTGACTCAGAGACAGGGAAGAGAGAAGTGTCTCCATTGCCTGATGCAAAAACCAGCGGGAGGAATGGGCACTAACCCCCTTCCTGCGACTGCAGAGTGCAATAACCTCTCAGGACCGGCCTATTCTCCTTCCACTTCTTCAGGCAACCCCTCTGTGTCTGCCCTCCAGGATGTTGTTTAAACTCAAGTCTGGCTTCTTCAATCCTGCTCCTATCAGGGAACAAAGAGGTTTCTCCTTACTCACTAAGGGCAGACCTCATCCTGAAAATGGGCGCCCTCTGTCCTGGAGGGCCGGCCACCAGGCACCACAACGGGGCCCTGGACTGCTGGAAGGGGAGCCGGAAAAGGGAGAGAAGGCTCAGCAAGGTCAAGAGGGAGGCAGGGGCAAGAGGCACAGTTTTGACCCACGCGCACTGGCAACCCTTTAAAGTCGAATTGCCCGTAACGATATTCTGCTACTTTTGGCCCTACTCTTACAGACCCCAACATGTAGTCCTGTTACCAGGTCCCCAAATAGGTCTAACAAGGAAGAGAATAAGGACACCTGGGTGCCTCAGTCAGTTAAGCGTCTGACTTCGGCTCAGGTCGTGATCTCATAGCCCATGAGTTCGAGCCCCGCATCAGGCTCTGTGCTGACAGCTCAGAGCCTGGAGCCTGATTTGGATTCTGCGTCCCCGTTTCTCTCTCTGCCCTTCCCAGGCTCGCTCTCTCTATCGCTCTCAAAAATAAATAAATATTAGAAAAAATTTAAAAAAACCAAAAACAAGGAAGAGAATAAATTTCCATACCCTGGAACTGGGAAAACCATGTTTCATGTTGCCACTGATGATGGGCAGTGAGAACACAGGACATTTGCCCCAGCCCCCTAGAGCTATGCTAGGTGTGACTGCCTACTGTTGCTGGAAAAATAGGTACAGCCTCCGCAACAGAGGACTTTGGGCTGTGTGTTGGGGGAGGGGTGGAGAGGGTGGGCACACAGCCATCTGTACAATGCTATGCAAAGAAGCAATATAGCAAAGTGATTGAAAATACGGATCTGGAGCCAGTCTGCTCAGGTTTAATTTCTCCCAGTTCAGCCATTTACTAGCTGTATGACTTTGGGGAAGTTCCTTCACCTATCTGTGCCTTAGTCGCCTCACCTGTAAAATGAGTCTAACGAAAGTTTGTACTTCTTGGGATTGTCGAGAGGATTACATGGGTTGACAGGAACACTAGAACAGTGCCTGGTGCCAAGTGAGTGGTGCTTAAGTGTTTGCCAATACAGTATTTATATCCGCCGGTCTATCATCTGCGAATCTGAAATGTGTCCCAAAGCTATAGTTATAAATTTGAATGGAGGTTTAGAACAGACTATGGTGGTGGTGTTAGAGCTTTGAAGCCAGAATACGTGATTGGGAGGTGGAGGGATGCAGAATGAAACGGAGCAGTGGCAGGGGTTCAAGGTCAGACTTCCCCAGTAAATTGACCAGACTGTGGGGGTGGGGCAGGGCAGCTGGGAGGCCCGGGGCGCAGTGGGGCTGATCAGGGCCTGGGGTCAGGGAATGGATGAGAGGGTGAAACAATTAGACGAGAGGGAAGGCAAAAGGTCCCCTGTGCGCTGGGGAGGACCCCGAGTCCGAGTGTGGGTGGCTGCAGAAAAAGCAGTTTTGACTGCAACCCCGTTTGGAACTGGAGGGGAGCAAAATTTAGAAACAGAAATCTTGGGCACCTCCTCTTGCTCTTTGTCCAATAGTCCAATATCTCCATACTGTGTTGAAAATGCTGCCCCCTGTCCCGAGCCAAGCCTTCCCTTCTCTCCCACGACTCCACAGCCTGAAACTGTTCAGGTCCCCCTACTTGAGTGCAGGCCCAGAGGTCAGCCAGACTCGGGAGGGTAGTGTGGAACTCCTCTCTCATCAACAAATTACTCATAGCCACTGACTAATCCCTAAAGTGGCTGGGTTTTAAAAAGGAAATATAAACTCAAATGAATGTCTAATCTAGGAATTCTTAATTTAGGGGGGTGATGGGGTGGGCATAGGTGGGTTTCAGGCCTTTGACAGAGTCATCATTTTCAATGCTTCCTAAAGGGGTCTGTGACTCCCAAAATGTTGGGGGCATTTGCTTTAACCTATTTGGACGAAGGCAGTGTAACAAAGTGAAGTGTAATAAGCATTCAGGTTAGTTGGAAGAAAATATTTTTCAATTGGGTAAATTAGCGATTTGTACGTGTGTGTATGTGTGCCTCTGTGTGTGTGTGTGTGTGTGTGTGTGTGTGTGTGTGTGTACATGCAGGCCTCCAGATTCTTTTTCTATTTTGGAACCACCGATATTTTTCTTAAATACTTGGATTCATTGCTTTCTTCCCACAACATGGCTTCTGTTGTTGGGGGGTTCTTCTTGGGGGGTTCGGGGATGAGTGTCAGGAGACTTGCAGTAGCTGAGGAAGATGTAACCGGGTTATAGGAGCTGGAATCTGCTTAGTCACAGGTGTTTTGACACCCTACGTCCTCTTCCTTTCTAGAACAGGAAGTTCTTACTTCCATAACATGTTATCACCAAGGAAGTGAGCATATATTTTCCTCAGCTCCTGTCTTCCTCTTCCCTCCCCCACTTCCTACTGCTGCCTGCCGGCTCCATCCACTCTCCCAGAATGCTCCACTTTGCCATAATGAGATGCTCGGCAGCCACCGACGTCTGGAGATGGATGGGGCCTCCTGTACTGCCCTGAGAGGGATGTTAAAAAGACATTGTATTCATGGAAGCAGGCTAGAAAAGGCGAGGAGAAACGAAGAGCCTGACAGCACAGAAGCCATTGTACAAGTAAAATGGTTATTCTTTCTGCCCAAACCCTGCTAGCTGGAGTAACTAAAGCAATGCTATATTCATGAAAGTCACTATAAACGTCATGCATTGTTTAGATTCCACTGGAAAATTATACCTTCTGAGATCTAATTTAAGGCAACATCATTAGGACTTGATTAGCTCTGTGCGAATAAGGTGAAAATACCCAATTCAGAAAAGAACATGTGGTAATGAATACATTTTTGTTCAAATACTCTGTTAAGTCCCTAGGCAGGTGTGATTTCTGTAAAATAAAAGGCCCTGGGTAAAATTAAAAAAAAAAAAAAAAGTGCCAGTTGAAGCATTGTATAGTTGGGCTGGAGAAAAAGATTAGCAAAAAAAAAAAAAAAAAAAAAAGCTTATTAATGCTACCCTAATAGTCATGTAGTCATGTGTCAAGAAATCGTGGAAGTTGGAAATAGTTTTAAAAATAAATGAAATTTTGGGGCGCCTGGGTGGCGCAGTCGGTTGAACGTTCGACTTCAGCTCAGGTCGCGATCTCGCGGTCGGTGAGTTCGAGTCCCGCGTCGGGCTCTGGGCTGCTGGCTCAGAGCCTGGAGCCTGTTTCCGATTCTGTGTCTTCCTCTCTCTCTGCCCCTCCCCCGTTCATGCTCTGTCTCTCTCTGTCTCAAAAATAAATAAACATTAAAAAAAATAATAATAAATGAAATTTTTTCTCTATATCCAGGAGAGGCAAAAAAAAAAAAAAAAAAAAGAAATTGAAATACTGATGTCAAATCTCATCAGAATTGGAAAATTCTTAGCTTTTCTGAGAGATCCCTAAAATGGCAGCTCCATAAAGAAGGAAACCAGGATTTTCTAGATAACTTAAAAACACAGACTCATTTTTGCTTGAAATAGCCCCAAGCATAAAAATTAGCCAACCAACTGTACCTCACAAGACTGCATGAGGTTCACAAAGAAAAATGTGGATGCATCACATAATTGGTGCTCATGCATTTATTTCTGCTTCCCTTTCCTACTTTTATAAATGTTTGCACATATTTTATCATATTTATCTCTGGAAGATATTACTCCCATTTTTATAGACGGAGGAACTGAGGCCCAGACAAGTTTAATTCCTGTTCAAGGGTTAAAGTGGTAGGGTCTGCATCTTATTCCAGGCTGGCTCAAGGGTAATATTTAAAGACATTTTGCCTCTGGTATAGCAGATTCAAAGTCTTTTATGCCAGTAACTGTGGCACTCAGAGAAGGGTAATATTACTTCAAAGGACAAGGAAGAGAAATTATTCACTATGGGAACACAATATATGCTTCTATTTATGTAGAATCCCCTGTAATTTGCTACAATTTGTTTAATTGTTTAGAAATTTCCTACGTACATCTGAACTTTCAGTATCAATCAATTTTCATTAAGCTAGTTTTCAAAGAGTTTGAATGACGCAGCATTGATATGGGGTCCCCATTTTCTTCTTTATTGTGTAAAGTCTCCCATGTCAGTTTCAAACTAGGTTAATTTCACATTGGTGGCATGTCTCGGTGAAGAAGGCTTTTGTATCCCAACTCAGTGTTCACTGTAAACTCTAGAAAGGAGAAAGGAAGCCAACTTAATGAAACATAGTGACTGTGGAGTTAGAGACCAGCTTAGAGGAAAAGAAGGATCTGGGATGACAAGGTGGATGTGAAGGGGAAGGGTTTATTCAAGAGTATGATGAGTACCGCAACTAACAGGTATTGAGCCAGGTACTTTCATATGCTTTCCTTGTACTTATTCATATGCTTACTTCTCACAACATAACTATGAGGTAGTTCATGTTATTTTCACTCTTTTGCAGATGAGGAAACTAAGACACAGAGAGAGGTGAAATAACTTGTCTTCTTTAAAAAAAATTTTTTTTTTAAATGCTTATTTATTTCTGACAGAGAGAGAGCACCAGGCAGGGAGCGGTAGAGAGGGAAACACGGATTCCGAAGCAGGCTCCAGGCTCTGAGCTGTCAGCACAGAGCCTGACATGGGGCTCGAACCCACAAACCATGAGCTCATGACCTGAGCTGAAGTCGGACACTTAACTGACTGAGCCACCCAGGCGCCCCAAAATAATTTGTCTTCTCAAGTGGTGGAGCCGATGGGTTTTTAATCCAGGCCATCTGGGTTAAGCCTATGTCTTGCTTCAGAAAAAAATGTCAAAAGTTCTGCCATGTCCAAAAATGCCCAGTGCAGAGTTGGTTCTAAAAAGTTCCATCTCTTAAGGTCTCTTTTTTTCACTTTGGGAGTTACATTACTGACCCAATAGAGGCTGATGAAAAATATGGAAGTCCCGTTAATGTGCATTATAAACCCACATGACAGGTTATCAATTCTACGAAGTAACCTGTGATGATTATAGAGGTCACTTGCTTGTGTTTCACTGTCAGTGTTCTAACCTCTAGCATAATAGGGGCAGGGGAAAAGGAAGCTGATGAAAGAAAAAGTGTGTTAAACAAGATATATGGCAAATGATGCCGTCTTTTCAGCTTGTCAATCATCACCAGTTTTTTTTTTTAATTTTTCCCCACGTTTATTCATTTTTGAGAGACAGAGAGAGGCACAGTGTGAGTGGGGGAGGGGCAGAGACAGAGGGAGGCACAGAATCCAAGGCAGGCTCCAGGCTCCAGGCTCTGAGCTGTCAGCACGGAGCCCAACACGGGCTCAAACTCACGAACCGTGAGATCATGACCTGAGCCGAAGTCGGACGCTTAACCAACTGAACCACTCAGCCGCCCCAATCATCATCAGTTTTGAGGAGAGACTGTCCCTGTTGGTGACAATGGAGGAAAATGTCTACTTCTAAGCCTTTTCCATTAGCCTAATAATTGGGACATGACTATATACAGGTATTGAAAAATGAAACCTACACTTTTATTACCCTAGTAGCATCTGCAAGTGGCTATTGCAAAACTGTTCAATGTATATAAGTGAAAAGAAGCATAAGTTACAGTGACATTCCTATGAAATTAAAAGCTTAAGAGCCGAAACTGTTTCCCAATAACACAGGCCTCAATGGTTAAAAGGTTAACTCCAGTAGGCCGAAGAGGCTGTCCCTTCCCACTGGTATATCAGAGTAGTGAATTTATTACATTCAGCAGAGCCTCATTAGATACTCTAGATAAATAATCTCATTAAAAAAATACCATGAAGTTGATAGTTGCTATTGAAATCAGGCCAAAGGATAAAACAGGTAAGAAGGATAGAGTAACCTGGAACTAATCTTTCTGACTCCTATTTTTCATAATATATATCTACAAAGAAAACCTGAGTCTAGATATTCAACTTGAGAATAAGGCCAGGTTTCACTATCTTTTAAAAGCACATTCATATCCATATCATTGTATCCTTATACATAAGTCTCTTAGGTATGCAGGGCATATATTAACCTGATTAAAAAGAGGGGGAACATTATAACGCAGGGAGTTTCACCACTTAGGGACACTATTCCTTATTAGCTAGATGGCAAGTTACTGAAGCTGTCTAAGCCTCCGTTAACTTATCTGCAAATTAGGGATAATATTAGTACTCTACTGGAGTGTTGCAAGGTTAGGTGGAATACTTTAACAAGCAAAGCACAATCACATGGGAAGCAACTAAAAAAAAAGTTGTCATCATTTGGATTAGCAAACTGTCAGTTGGTTATGAGTCTCGAGAAATGAATTATCCTGACCTCTACAGATATATTACTTTGTTTTGTTTTCGTTTCCATGTAAACCCAGGTAGCCTGACTTTTGATAAGAGTGGAGTTCTACACACTCTCGCATTGCAGTCTGAGGCTGAATTGATTCCTCCTGGACATGTGTTCTTTTCCATTCTCTTCAAATTTTACCAGGGGCACATTTATCTACTTATCTAAGCAGGCCCAGCTTTATTTCAGTCGTAGGACTATGCCATTCTCCACTCTGTATCCCCATCCCCGACACATGCAGAAAAGCCTGCTATTGTGGGATGTGTAGAATTTGGAGAAAAGTTTTACTCTACCATCACACTCCCAAGATACTTATTAATTTTTCCTCCAAGGATTTGAATATAAATGCACAGAAGTGTAACATTATTATCTCTGTAAGCATCCCCATAAGGATCAAGTAATTTGGAAATGGCACCAGAGAGAAAAACGTTACATGTTATATTACATATTGAAAAAAATTCTTATTGTGTTTCATAAAAAAGAAGGCAGTATTCCAGCTATGAAGTATAGAACTTGTATCAGGTTTTTATAATAACGTTCAAATGGGAAGGAAGAGTAGCTTACCCATCCTTGGAGTTTGAAGGTATGGTATGGGACAGTGTGGTAAGGGGGGGAAAGACCTGGTCTAGGAGGTGAGAAACCTGAGTTTAGTTACTGCTTTGCTATTAACTAGCTGAGTGATTTAGATTAGACATTTAACTTCCTGGGACCTCAAGTCTCATATTCTTAAAATGAGGAAGTTGGGTTTTCCCAAGGCTTCTCCTAGATCTAAAATTTCACATTACAGTCAACATTCCGTTCACTTTAAGGAACGACTAACTGGTGCCTACTATTTGAAAGCACTGTACTAGATGCTGGGGACATAAGATATATATAACAAGTTTCCTGCCCTCAAAGGTTTCTAGTCTTGTGGATTATTAAAATGATGGGGTGATATTTACAGAATATTATGTAATCATTTAGTTATACCTGTTTTACTATTCATTCAACATGTGGGGCAGTAAGTCTTAGCAAACTAAGAATGAACTTAGCCCCTCAATCTTCAGGCTGTAGCTGACCTACCAGAAAGATGTGTACTAATTACTAAGCCTGTTTTTCATTTGAAAATAACCATACAGGCCTGACTGAAAGTGATGCTGAGAAGTAACAAAGGCTGAACATCCTATATATTTTTGTGGACACCCTGAGCCAGTGAAGTGCTGGGTGCTAGGGGCAAAGCAGTGGGCAGATCCCTCATGTAGCTTAGCCATTATATACATTATAAAGTTTGGTGCAAAAAAATCAATACGGTAAATGGCTCCCTAGAACAAATTAGTTGTGGGTTTATTTTAATTTGGTGGTGTCAAGAAGCAACCTCCTTTCTTTGCAAAATAACTGTGTCTCAGCCCTTAAATTACCATGATCACTAAAAAACATACAAATATATATACAAAATATTATGAATTTGTGTAACCTATATATAATTTACTATTTTCTAGATACAGAGTCGGTTGAACACATAAATGTGATAAGGATTGCAAGCACAGCTCTTAGTTCAGAGTAAGAAGGGACTTTTCTTAGAATTAGATCTGCCCAACAAGGAATGGCCTATTTCAGAGTCCGGAGGTACTTACCCATCTCTGTGAGGCCCAGCTGACAGACCTATTAGGTTAAAAGTCACCAATATGGAGGAGATTCTTGAGAAGAAAACTGAAGTGGATAAATTCAGGTCAATTCTGAGATTCTACAATTAGGGTGAAGTGATTTATAAACGTGTTAATGATAGGTACAAAATTATAAGGCTGTAATTTACTCGGGAGACATTAGGGATTTATAGGGATAGAGTATACTACAACAGGAGTGGTGTGGACAGATGAACTGGTTTGATCCTGTTCTTTCAAAATATCTTGTTTTTGGTGTAACATTTATCCACTGATTTGAAACCTAAATTTCAGAACTCTGAAACTCAAAAGCCTTGGCTATAGAAATCTAAAACTTAAACGGCTAATGTTTTGTTACCAGTTGTTTGTAATATTCTTGGAGGCGGCGGGTGTGTGTGTGTGTGTGTGTGTGTGTGTGTGTGTGTGTGTGTGTGTAATGCCCTGGCTGTAGGCTGGGGCAGAGCCTTGGGATACAGGTAAGCGGTGGATGTGCCCGTGATTGGGGTAGGAGAGGGCTATCCTTCCTAAGTATCTCAAAATATTATTCTGCTACATTATGGTTAAGTGTGACGACTTGGTTGAAAAGCATTGAAAAAAATGGTTGGAACTCTTAAGAATGGTGTCAGTTCTTGTCTTAGGAAACTCAGTGATCCTAGGAATTCACTTAAATTAACACCTTCCTCTGCCAACTAACAGCCAAATGAGGCCCTCTCAGCGTCAATGAATGACAGTCTCTCAATTCAGCCAGTTGTCCTTCGAGGACTCAGAAGCTATCCTCTGGACTTGCCAACATGCCAGACTGAGCCTGAAGCTGAGAGCGTGGCCCTGATTTCCTGCGTGCTGTGGGGGGGGGGGGGGGCGTATTCAGATGTGTGTAGGACGACGGACAATGCCTGTTAGCATTCGAAGCCTTTAGAACAGCCCATTTGTGAGCAAGGGAGAAGTGTGTTGATTCTGGAAAAGAAGTGCAATTCAAAACCGGGAAGAGGATGGATTGTTGTACAAGAAGTAGGAGTTTGTTCCTTAGAGGGTTTGCTGGAAACGAGAACGCGATGATTCTTTATTCAGTTTCCAGCAGTAGGAAACAGCTAACAAGAGAAGTCCCAGTCCAAGTTCGGAGCGGACTGGGCTTCTGTTGAGGACCGCTCCGAGGCGTGCGAGACAAGTGGGTGACGCAAGTTTGGGGCCAACTCCCCTACTCCTTGTAGCGGGACACAAGATGCCCCCAACTGTGCTTTCCCTTTACCGCTCTTCACGCAACACCACGCGTGCTTTGTTTCAGAAGCCGACCCTTCTTTCTCGGTTGGTCTGCAGCTCCACCAATCCCGCCCGTGACGGGGCGGGGCTTCAGGGTCAAGGTGGACCAATTCGCCAGCCTCGCCCCTACACGCGCTTTCGGACCCCCGGGGATGAGTGACAGCAGCCAGGCCCAACCTGCTGCTCCAGAGCGTGGCCTCCGCCAGGGGCGTTACGGGGCCGAGACGCCGGGACCAATCGCATTGGACCTCAAGGGGCGGGGCCTCTTTGCCAGCCCCAGACCGGCGCCCTCCTTACTCCTTTTGTCAAATGAGAGACGCGGAGGGGCGGCCCTTCGACCGAGGTTCAGCCAATGGTTGGAGGCGAGGTGGGCAGGCCGGGAGTGCTGGCGGCTGGTCCTCAGCTCCGAGCCGAGGTGCGGCGAGCCGGTGGGGGGACCGCGAGGCGAGCGCGGGAGCTTGGGCGGCGAGTGGGGTGTGAGCTGCCCGAAAATGCACTCGGATGCCGCCGCTGTCAGTGAGTAACAGAGAGCGAGCTGGCCGGGGCCGGGCGGTTGCTAGCACTCTCCACTCCGCTCCCGCAGTCCCCGCCCCGCGCCTCCTGTCCCGAAACGCGCCGGGAGTCCCTGCCCGGGAGCCACCCCTTCCCCTCCCGGGGCCGGGGCGGGCGGTGACGCTGCGGGCGGCGCGGGGCGGGGGCGGGCGTGGGGGGGAAGGGGCCGGCCTGATGGGGGAGGGCGGAGGTGAGGGGGGTGGGGACTGGCTCCTTTTCAGTGTTGGGGGCAGGGGGGGCGGGACGTGCGATGAAGGGCTGGGACCGGAGTGCCTGGGGTGAATGGAGGTGGAGGCGGCGGCGGGCGCTAGCGGGCAGGGCCGGGGGTGGCACCGGCGCGGGGAGAGAGGGAGGGAGCGAGCGAGCGGGGCGCAGGGGTGAGGATTTCCTAGGGGCTGAGTGGTGCGGGCGGCTCCGTGAGAAAGGCGGGTGAGTGCTAGGGGAGCGCGGGGGCGGGGACAATGGGAAGAAGGCTGGATGGCGGGGGTGGGGGGGGAACAATGCGGTGGGGGAATGGGGGCAGCGGCCGAGCGGGGCTGGAGGGCGGGCGCGGAGATGAGGGCTGATGTAACGGGAGAGCGAGGTGGTGGGAAGGATTGGGGTGTGATGGGATAGTTGGGGAGTCCGGCGGGCTGGAGAGGCATAGGGAGGGTGGTAGGGTAATTGGGAGTGGTTAAGAGGGGGGCAGACGTTGGGGTAATAGGATTGAGCAGGTGTTGGGAAGAGAGGGTAATTGGGAGTTAGAGGCGAGGAAGGAGGGGAGGGTTTGAGGTGACAGGATGGGGGCAGGGGTAGGGGAGGTGCGGTGGGGGTGTAAAGCTAGTTGGGAGGAAAGGGGGGTTGGGAGGGGCCGGGGGCAGGGGGAGGACTGTCAAGTCCACATTCGGTCCGCGCGGGGCTCAGGGGAAAGGTGGCAAACTCAGTTTTCAGGGAGGTGTTCCCTCCCCCGGATCAAGATAGGGTCCATGTAAGGGGGAGCCCTGAGCTTCGGGGTGCCGGGAGAGGAGGGGGCGGGGCTGAGGTGGAGGGGGCGGGGAGGTGCCCTGAGGTTGGCGCTGGCCGCGGTTCCCCCAGAGCGGCGGGAAGCGAGGTCAGCGCTGGCGCGGGCTCCGGCTGCGGGACTGGGAGGCGGGGCACGGGCGCGGGCTGCGGGTTTTCCGCGGCGGGAGCGGGAGGGGTCGGGCCCTGGAGACCAGGTGGGGGGTTTTGCGCAGGGGAGGTGTTGGGGTCCCAGGCAGTCCGTGGGTTTGGCAGTCTGTGACGCAGTTGTCTAATTTCTGGTCGTCAGGTGTGGACGCTGGTACCTAGAGACCCGCTTCCCTGCACGGGGGGGCTGGACCACAGGCTCCACGTAGCGCCTGCGGAGCGCGACCTCTGCCTAGCTTGCGGGGAGGACGCGTTAGGGGTTTCCTTTAGGGTCTGGCTCTAGTGGCCGGGTGTGAAGGGGAAAGGCGGTCGCGCGGAATTCTGGGACTTGTAGTCCGCGCCGCGCGGGGCCGCGGTTGGGTTGGGTGCACGTGGGTAACTGTGGAAACGAGTCCCAGAATGCTTCGCGCCTTTCGGAGCTTCCCGGCTCTGCTAACTCGTGCTTTTTCCCCGGCGGACCCGAGCGAGCTCTTGGGAATCTTCTCTTGTACCCTGGGGCTGGAGCGATTCACTAGACCTCTCTGTGTCAGCGGGAGGGGGAAAACCAAGCCGGACACAGTCCTTTTGCACTTGGGTTCTTGATTCACTAGTTGATTACTTCCTCCGGCATTTGGTGGCCTTATTTGTAATTTGTAGGGTAATGCTTAGTCTTTTATCATCTAGCCCATAGGTTTGGAAAAACATTCAAAATTCAGCACGATCTTAAAGCAGAGTTTAGGACGCTGTGTTTATTGTGGCATCCAGTGTATGTAAACACTAGTTTAAAAGGCTTAATTTTACATAAATCTCGGAATGCAGTGGAGACCAGCGTAACCCTTGTGAAGGTAGTATAGATTATGTGGTTGTATTTCTTGGGCTGTTTGGACTGCCCAGAGATAGGACTTTTTGAAAAAAGATGGTCTTGAGTGATGGAGGAGGCTTAATGGAATTTAGGGTGGAAATGTGCCCATTCATAAAGCCAGCATGAAGACGAACAAAGGGAATATGTGATGTTTTCAGTTTTCAAGGGAATAGGGGAGCAAAGGAAGCTAGAAGAAGGTAAACTTGGTGGAGGGCCTTAAGTTTTCATATTGTTTTTTTGTGTTTTTTTTTTTTTTTGGTTTGCTTTTAACTGCTACTGTCATTCTTTCTCTTTGCCTCTTTAATATTAGAGACCACCCTCTCAGTCTTTAGGTGCCCTCAATGCCACATCTTTTGCGGATTGCCATTCCCATTTAAATACTGAATCTGTACATCACAGAATCTGTAACGTAGAGGGCCATAAGATTAGCTCAGAGATGACAGACTGATTTTATGTGATATATAAGGTATTGTGAAACTATTGGTAGCATAGTCACTAGAAGAATATTATAATGATCCTAATGATAAAATTTTACCAAAAAGTCCTAAAATTTGGAAACCTTTTAGTATGGTTACAAACATACTGAACTTGCATACTTGATTAAGTGATTAATGGTTAAGTGATGGCTGAAAAATTGGGCAATGTGTAATTTTTTCAGGAAAAGATTTCTGTTTATCTTACGTTTTGCTTAATCTTGTGACGAAATATTCAGGAAGCCTTTTGTGATGTGTTACTATGTAATGTGGACATGTTTTTTAAAATATGCACTTAATATTGGAATTTGTTCTCATATAAAGGGTAAAGTGTATGAAGATGAAAACAAGAGATATAATTGTCTTCAAGGTGGTGTTTTAAAAGAAGTATTAGCTTAGTAATTTTTCCCTTTTTATCTCTATTATATCCCAAAGGGCAGTTGCCCTTTACACACACACAGTCCCCCTCTTCTCTAGCCCCTCAAACCCTCGGTTTCTAAACCTGATCAGCTTATATTTTATGCTGTGGATTTTAGGTTCCTCTTTAATTTTTGGCCTTTGGGGAGGTCCTTTCTTTTCTTTTAATTTTTTAAAATGTTTTATTTATTTTTGACAGAAAGAGACACAGAGTATGAGAGGGGGAGGGGCAGAGAGAGAGGGAGACAGGGAATCGAAGCAGGTTCCAGGCTCTCAGCCATCAGCACAGAGTCCAATGTGGGGCTGGAACAAGTGAACTTCGAGATCATGACCTGAGCCAAAGTGGGATGCTTAACCGACTGAGCCACCCACGCGCCCCAATGGAGGTCCTTTATTTTCATGTGAACTTATCTATGCATTTAAACAGATGTTTCTTACCCTTGGCCCAGTATTTTTTCACAGTTTTATATTGGGAAGGTTTTTAGGTTATCTTGTCTATAGCACTGCCAGCAAAGTCTCCCTTATTTTCTTCATCATAGAGAACTTCTGTACATTTACTCTTTCCTTCCTCTGTTCCTCCAAGAAGTGCCCCTGCCTGTACTTGATCACATTTTTCCAGATGTTATTTATCATTATATCCCTTTCTGTTTTTATCTTTAGCTGCTCCCAGCAGCTCTTATAGTTTATTGCTTTCTTCCTGGCTAATAATACTTGTTTGGTATTTTGTCATCTCAAGAATAAGGATCTTGTTAAATCAGCAGAATAAAAAATCAACCTGTCAGAAACCGACCTCATGATTTGACCTCTGTTGTATCCATTATTGGCAAGTAACAATACACAACTGAAAATGGCATAAATAATAGAACTTATTATTGCCCAGTAGCAAGAAATGTAGAGAATAGATGATTCTGGTGCAGTGTCTGAATGATACCTTTGAAGACTCTAGGTTCTTTGCATCGCTTTCTTCCTCTCTTCTTAATATTTTGACTTCTGGAAAGCCTCGGGCTCATTGCCTCTTGTTGGCAGTGTGGTTGCTGGGGCCTCAGACATCATGCCTGTGTAAGACAGGGAAGAAAGGAATATATTTTCTTACAACTCCCTCTTAGCAGAGAGGAGTCTTCTAGAAGGTCACCTTGGAGACTCCCAACCCCCCCCCCCACCCCCTTTCAGTTTCACTGAATAGAACTGATCCTATGGCACTGCTACTTGTAAGGAAGGTTGAGAAAGTGAAAGTCTGGCATTTTTCAGCTGCTTTTGTGAGATGTGGCCTGTGCTAGGTGTGAGAACAGTGAGGAAAATGCTCTGGGTCGGCAGCCTACAGGTTATATCCCTGAGCCAGCTACTTTGTCCAGCTGTTTCTGGCTTGGTCTCAGTCTTTTTTTTTTTTATCTGTCAGTTTATTTTCTGCTTCATTTTAAAACAAAGGTGACTTACTAAGTATCAATAAAAGCCTGTCAAGAGAAGGAAAATAAACTGTAGATTTACGGGCTGCATATGAATGCTTGCTGTATGTTAGAAACAGGCCATATTTTGGCTCTGAGCATCCTAGCAGTCAAAACAAAGAGGAAAACAAGACTAATTAGTTTTATTCCTCTGGTTCATGAACTGCAATTCATTTACTGACCCAAGCTGGCAGCTTAGATATTTCTCATCCTTCCCCATGTCTACTGAACTCTCAGACCTATTGCCGTCACCCTGGGGCTGATCCGTCTTTCCTTACGTTGTAGTGAATGGGCAGTAATCCTTTTGCTAGCCTCAGCCTCCTCTCCCTTTGCCTTCCTCATCGCTAGTCCAATCATCTTTGTCCTTAGGATTCCCCTAGACAAAACGAGGGTTCCTGTTTACTGCATGAAATACAGACTCCTCAGAACGTGGGTTTGAACCAGCTTCTGTAGTTGAAGCTCACTTTCTTCTCCCTGAACTGCTGCTTCCTTGTCCACTGCCCTCAGTGCTACTTCTGGGGAGCTTTTCCTTACCGGGTTCCTGTTCCCTCTCTAGCAGACTCATCCTCTCTCTCTGTGTTGAATCTCCAAAGTACTGTTTACTTCTGTTCTCAGTTTTAACTTCTATAACAGTAGCTGCTTGTTTACTTATTTGTCCCTTCCCCAATTAGATTATTACCCCTTAAGATCTGGGACTATCTGACTTAGTATCCACTTTGTCATCAAAGATGATGCTTTGTTTAGGTCCTCAAGTATGTATTGAATTGCACTTAAATGGTCAACTCTTAAATAGTGAATTATCTAGAAAATTTTAATTCTCCTTCCTATTTAGTATGCTTCTGAGTCTTTCATTATCTTCAGATTGTCTTTAGGGAATACAAACTTTCACTTATTCATTCTCTTTTTTAACAAAGTCAGCCATAAGCAAACCAATTTCAATTATATAAATATAAATATATTAGAGAATGCAAGCACGAGCAGGGGAGGGGCACAGGGAGAGGGAGAATCCTAAGCAGGCTCCACGCCCAGCTACAGCCCCACCTGGGGCTTGATCCCACCACCCATTAGATCAGGACCTGAGCCGAAACCAAGAGTTGGTCGCTTAGCCAGCTGAGCCACCCAGGGGCCCCGATAATATTTCTTTTTAAATACATGCAGATATCAGTTTTGAAGAATGCCTGAGGCACGGAGAAGTTCTCAAGGGGAAAGTAAAATGCTGGTGATGTGCTAAGGGACCAGGAGTCTGTGTGAAAGCGCATGTTTCCATTTCAGATCTGGTGTGTAAGTCTGTGTGGAGAAGGCTAAGGCAGGGCTTGAGAAGACTGGCATTACCTCTCTTTGTTTTGTGACCAGATTCTGGTCCTTAGGGTTTATTTCGTAATATTAACTATACATTGAGATTGCTGGAAGCTTTCTTCATTTAGATGATAAGCTTTGTTAGTTGAAGGTGAATTTTCTGAGAATGTGACATTAGTGCTGATATCTTTTTATAGTTGGTCATCTTGCATTCGTATTAATAGCTTTTCAGAGCTTGTTCTTTTTTCTTACTCTGAGATTCAGGTTAGGAGAAGTATCTCTTGAGAATTATTCTTTTAAGCAGAATATACATTTAAAAAATATGCTTTAAGTAGAAAAAGATATCCAAACGCATTTTAAATAGAATCATGTATTTTGGCAATCATTGCATTACTGTTTCAGACCTGAGTGTTTTGTTTTTCCCCTCTTGTGTCCATTATTGTAGCAAACAAAGAATTTACTACTCCAGATTTGAATTATTTTTCTTTTATTTAGAAAACACTCTTAATGAGTTATTTTCAGTTTAGGAAGGTAGGCTTGTAGTTTTTGCAACTAATATACTAAAACACTAAATGATATGAAAAAGACCCCCACCCTCCCCAAATAGCATTACCTCTGGGTATGATTCCTTTTAGTTCCATCTTTGAGGGGTTTTTTTCTTGTATTTTTTTTTTTTTTGAAAACCTTTTGCTACTTGCTGGCCCATATCGCTAGTATTCCCAGAGATGGTGTGCCATCCGTTTGTGTCTGTGATGGGCATTGTCAGTCTTCCGGGCCCTGGCTCTTTCTCTGGTTGGGAAACTCCTACCTTTGTAGGCAGACTTGCTCACACACACCCACCACAGAACTTGAATGTGAATGAATGGAATCTGAAGCTGGAGGCAAGGGACGGAAAGAAGCCGGGGGGAGTGCCCTGAGGCCGTTTGGAGGGGATGGGCAGTGGGGGCAGCTGCCCTGGTCCCAGGGGCCAGCCAGTTCTGGCTGTGTCTGCGTGCTCTGCCGTGTGCCCGTAAGCATTGTTTTGGTTGTGTAACTTGGTTTTCTGGATTTCCTAGACATGCTGTGAATTATACGGTGGCCCTTTAAAAGAGCAGTCGTTATCCTGTTATATTAGCTAGTTGGTTTCTGGTGCTCGAGAAACTAAGAATTCTGAAGATCAACATCCAGACCTGTCACCGGACCGTTCGTGGCAGAGGCCCTTGTGGAGAAGAGCAGTGATGTGCCTTTCCACCCTGACTGGACTCTGTTCAGAGTCCTAGGTTCCTGGTCCCAGGTTACTCAAAGGACAGAAAGGACACATAGGCATGTATGACGTCGGTTGTGGGTGCTGTCTTGCCAGTGGTCAGTCAGGACTCTGGGCCACACATCAGCCACCCTGCTGGATCTCAGTATACAGAGCTTTTCACTGCTTGTCTTTTCCTAATCGCCTCTTTGCCCTGAAGACAAACAAAGTCTGATGCTCAGGAACTAATGTATAACTTCTAGTGTGTCTTTTTGGATCTGATTTGGGAGTATTAGCTATGGAAATAATATTTGTGGTTTTTTTGGGTAGAATATTTACCTAAAACTCCTATCTGAATGTCTTTATTGCATTTTAGTCATTTATTGCGTATAATATACGTACTATAAAATTGTGCCTATTTTAAGTGTATATAGCTTGATGATTTTTGATAAATATCTATACTGGTATAACCAGTACTAAAATTAAGATACAGAACATTTTCATTACCCCCAAAAGTTCCCTTGTGCCCCCTTGCAGTCTGTACTTCTCCACATTGCACCACGATTTTTGGCTTTTGATCTATGTTATCTTAGGCCGCTTCCATGTTAGTTGATGATTTGTCACTTTGCTGTTCATGGGGATGTTACAGTATAAAAAGTATTTATACAGTACAGTATTAATCTCTCTCTTTTTTTACTGAACTATTAAATCCAAAGAAAAACTATCAGTACTGTATAAATTATAAATCTGGTAATGCTTTACCACGTGGAACTGTCTAGAGTGAAATGACTTGTTCTCTTGAAGTTTTCCAGTGGATGGCTGTTCTCTGTGGCCCAAAGAGGGTCACATCCAGGGTTTGCTCCCTGGATGTGTTGATGTCTTGGATTGTTATCTGGCTCAGGTTGAGAGACAGGAAAGCATAATAGTTAAGTGTGGGCCCTAGAGTCAAATTGCCTGGATTCAGATCCTTGCTCTGCTACATATTAGCTGTGTGACCATGGGTAAGTTGGTCAGCTACTCGGTGAGCTTCAGAGCCCTCACGTATAAAACTTCCCTGCTGCAGAATATGGAGTTGTGCAGTCAGTTAGCAGTGTTTATTGAGCATCTACCATGTACCAGGCCCGGTTCTTCATCTTTCGTGAAGTTCTCAGTCTAGTGTGGGGGAGGGAGATAATGAGCAGGTAAATCATGCAGTGTGTCAGATGGCGATAAGTTGTGTGAAGAAAAAAAATAAAGTGGTGGAGGGTGGGGGAGCACAGGTGTGTGAGCAGG
This sequence comes from Puma concolor, assembly GCF_028749965.1. Lineage (NCBI taxonomy): Eukaryota > Metazoa > Chordata > Mammalia > Carnivora > Felidae > Puma > Puma concolor. The sequence goes on along the minus strand of NC_141670.1, from coordinate 165,934,927 downwards.
GAGGGGAAAGGAATGGAGCACGTTGTGGTTTTAAATAGCAGGGTCAGGTTTTAGGTTAAGACCTGATGGGAGTGAGGAGCATTCCCGGCAGCAGGGGAGATGAATGCGAGGCTCTGAGTGGGAGCAGGCCCAGAACCAAGGAAGGAATCGCAAAGAGGCTGCTGTGCTTCGAGTGGAGTTGGGGGTCGGGCAGAGAGAAAGAAGTAGGAGGCAAGGTCTGAGCGATCCCAAGGATTAAATGAGATAAAACACGCAGTTTAGAGACGTGTGTGGCTCTTTTCTGTTTTTGTCGCTAATGACTGCTGTGTAATGACGCCTTCCTCATTAGGCTATGAAAGGAGACCCTTGAGAGGAAGAGAGGTTATCAGAAGGAAAAGAACCAAGTGAGGCATTCCTTCAGTTAGCCATTCACCAAACATTGGAGGCTTTCTTGTTTGTTGCCAGGCATTGCTGTAACACACGTGACTGTGAGAATGAGGGGGTCCCTGTGCCTAAGAAGCTTCTTCCAGCGGGTTTAGGGGTGGAGGCAGAGAAGTAATGGACGGTTTGAGTATGACACGATGGCAGCTAAGTTAGTTGGATGCCCAGGGTGCTTTGGGAGCAAATGGGAAGTCATTAAAATTAGACTTCACGGAAAGGTTAGTATTTATACTTTGGGTTTTGCTTTTGAAGTTTTCCTGTGTGAAGGAAAAGATCTATGTGCGCCTGGGGGGAGGATTAGGTAGGAGGGTGCTTTCCCAGCAGTGGGGACAAGCAGGGGTGACAGTACTGAGAACTGGGGCAGTAGAATGGGTGTTTGGCAGGCTAGAGTGAAGGGGACAAGGTGGAGGGGTGGGCGGGAGCCACACGGGCAGAGGGCTGTGAAAAGGGACCAGGGAGAGAGTATGAGTAGGAAGGAGAGGAGAGGAGGGAAGCACAAGTCAGACAAGGTGGGGCACAGGGAGAGAGGACGAACAAGGGGGAATGGAGAGGGGCTGAGACAGGTTTGGTGATTATCCTTGGACTGTTCCAGCTGCTTTGCCCGTCTTGACGCATTCAGCCCTCACCACGGCCCTCAGAAGCAGGCTGTGTACCATTATTCCCATTTCACAAATGAGGAAGCTGAGGCGGAGAAATGTTTAGTCGTCTTCATAACGTCACACAGCTTGTAAGTAAGTGGCGAATTGAGATTCTAACTCAGGCATTCTGACCGCAGGGCTAGATGCCCCACCACTGCCGATGAAATAATACTCAACGTTCTGTTTGTGCCTTTGGTTTAGTCCTTATGGCAGCCCTGCGGGTATCCTGGAACCCCTGATTTTGTCTCTGGCCTGTGGATGGTGACGGCAGAGCCAGCTGACCTCATCGTCTCCATTTTGCTTCTGGCTCTTTTGTTCTTGGAGTGGGCCTCAACAGCATCAGCATGGAGGATGAATTCCTTCTTTGCCACTCCTCTCTCCTCCTCGCTGCCATCTTCTCTCAGTGACAGTTGGCATTTAAAAACTGATTCTAACTGGGGGACTGATTGTGGCAAAGTATTGCGTACCTTAACTCACGGAATAGTCGTGTTTATTTCGTCTCCTTAGATCTTATTTTACTTTTTTTTTTTTTTTACATTTTTTAAGTTTTTATTTATTTATTTTTGATAGCACGGGAGAGGCAGAGAGAGAATCCGAAGCAGGCTCTGCACAGTCAGCACAGAGCCCGACATGGGGCTCAGTCTCACGAACTGTGGGATCGTGACCTGAGTCAAAATCAAGAGTCAGATGCTTAACTGACTGAGCCACCCAGGTGCTCCAGCCACCCGGGTGTCTATTTTAAATAAACATGTATTAACTACTTCTAAAACATGCTTTTTAAAAATATGTATTTTTTTTAATGTTTGTTTATTTTTGAGAGACAGAGACAAGAATGCAAGCAGGGGAGGTGCAGAGAGAGAGAGAGTGAGAGACACAGAATCCAAAGTAGGCTCCAGGCTCTGAGCTGTCAGCACAGAGCCCGGTACAGGGCTTGAACTCACGGGCCATGAGATCATGACCTGAGCCGAAGTCAGGCACTTAACCGACTGAGCCCTAAAAACATACTCCTAAAACATACTCTTTATATTATTTTTAAATCTAGGACATACCTAACAACATTGCAGAAAAGCGAGAAAACCTAAAACTTACCTTTCAGTAGAGCTACTTATGTGTTTTTGTGTAACATCTTTGAAATTGTTTTCTTTCTTTCTGTAGTTGAGATTGAGTTAGACTCTTTTCCCCCTTTAGTATCCCTTTCTGCAGATGCCGTTCCCAGCAGTTAGACCACAGATTACTTGTTCTTTTTTTTTTTTAATTTTTTTTTCAACGTTTATTTATTTTTGGGACAGAGAGAGACAGAGCATGAACGGGGGAGGGGCAGAGAGAGAGGGAGACCCAGAATCGGAAACAGGCTCCAGGCTCTGAGCCATCAGCCCAGAGCCCGACGCGGGGCTCGAACTCACGGACCGCGAGATCGTGACCTGGCTGAAGTCGGACGCCTAACCGACTGCGCCACCCAGGCACCCAGATTACTTGTTCTTAATTAAACGGGAGGCTGGGAAGGATAGTGGCATGGTCAAGTCCAGGCTACTGGCCATTGGCGCAACACTTTTAAAGGCCCGTCACCTTGTCATCCCTTCTGCCCTGTCTTTACTTTTTGATCTTCCAGGTTCAGCGTGTCTTAGTCTATTCTGTGTTCTAATAATAGCAGGGGTTAAAACAATGAACCGTAATGGGTGCATAGCGTGGGCCAGCACTGTGCTAAGTGCTTGGCACACACCATCTCATTTGCTCCTCACAATGGCCTTGTGAAGGGGGGCCCGTTCTTCTGTACAGATGAGGACACTGAGGCACAGTGAGATTGGGTCACAAGGGGTCACTCAGCTAGGGTGTCACAGAGCTGAGACTCTAACCCGGGCCTTTCTGATGCCAGAGTGTCAGGGCTGTTGTGACATCAGTGAGATTAAAGGATGAGTTTTACTCTGAACCACGGAGTGGGTCTGTGTTCTTCGGCGGATGGGTGGGGCAAAGGGAATGAATCTAGGGCCCCTTGTACCTCGTCACACTTGGAACGCAGCCAGACAGGGTGTCCTGAAGTGGCCGACTCCTTTGAGACGGCACCAGCAGGCACAGGTCGTGGAGTGGAAGACGGGGCCAGGTGGCGCACCGCCTCTCCAGGGCGGATGGCTTCTCGCAGCCTCTTTTACGGGTCCTGTGAGAGTTAGAAGGAAAAAGCCAGCAGCAGTATGCTTGGACAGCTTTAATTTTGGATCTTGTGCTCAGTGAAAATGCTGAGTCACCTACGGTGACCTGCTTCCCACCCCTTATCAGCGTCCTCTTTGCGTGGCTCACCTTTTGGCTCTTGTGCCTTTAAGTAGCAAGTGTTTATTGATGAGGGGAATGATGTTAAGGTCTTCCTACTGCTACTTTGTTTCTTTTCATTTTCACCTTATAATCTTTCCAGCCGTACAATCTTTCCCCTACATCTGGAGCTTTTCTTTTTCCCATGCTGACGGGGTCCCCGTGAATGAGTTGGGTTCTGGTCTGTTCTGTGCTGAGCTCGTTCTGCGCTGTGCTGGCAGCCTGGGGCTGGAACTCCCCTCCCTGGCTACATGTTAGAATCACCTGGGTTACTGAAACATCCACGACCCTGTTCCCACTTTTATCTAATTGATCTGGATTGGGGCCCTGGCTGCTTTTCAAGCTTCCCAGGTGATTCTTATGTGCAGCCACTGGATTAGCATTAAGAAGCTTAATTAGCGAGCTGGGTTTGGTTCGGGCTATGGGGGAGAGGGCGCTGGGCGGATAGCCAGCCATTCCTGCTCATTGTGTGACGTCCCAGCCAGCGCTCAGTGCTTACCGTGTGCCAGGTACTGTTCCAAGCCCATCCCAGCATCAACTCATTTAATCCTCGCAGTAGCCCTGTGAGGCAGGCGCTGCTATTTTCTGTTTCATAAAGAAATTCCCACTAGCAACAAAGCGCATGTAGTATGAAACTGACCCACAAACCTAGCACACAAACTTAGAGTAATACAGTAAATCTAAAGCTGGGGGGTGCAGGTGCTGCTTTTGATAGAGTCAGGAGAGGAGAGACCTCTCTGATGAGGTGACATTTGAATAGATATTTCAGTGAAGTCAGCTGGCAGGCTTTGCGGACACCAGAGGTCATTGACGCAGAGGCATATTAAATGCAAAGGCCCTGAGGTAGGAATTCACGTGAGTCTTTAAGGAAGAGAGTGGCTGGAATGGAGTGAGCAAGGATAATGGAATGAGATGACTTAGGTCAGATCATGTAGGGCCTTGTAAGGACTTGTTGAAGACTTGGATTTTTTTTTTTTCTTTTATGCTGCAATAACAAATCCAAAATTGTGTTGCTTGAAATCAGAGGTTGTTCCGTGTTCTTTGCAGGTTGGCAGGGGTCTCCTCTTGACATCATTGGCATTCTCATTCTCCGTCTCTCTGAAACTCACTGGACAAAGGGCTTCTGTTTCTAGAAGGAAGGAGGCAAGGCAAACCTAAAGAATAAATTTCAACTACCCTTGATTTTGACAACAGAATTTTTTTCATTTTCCTTATCACTGAGTAAAATCAGCATTTCAGGAGAATGGGCCATGTAACCTGTAGCTTGGAGAACCCGTAGCATTACATATTGAAACTGAGTTAGGCCTTAGCCCACTCTGCTCGACCATATTGTTGTTCTGCCCCAGAAACATCAGGGACCCATGCTGATTTGATAACCTTTAATTTTGTCCGATCTTGTTTCACTTTTTTTGGTCAATAACATGGTTATTCTGCTCCTCCCCTCCTCAAGAGCCTTTACTGGTTTAGTTCATTCATGGTCATCAGGAAGCATTTATTAAGTACATGTCTATGCATAGTGCTGCATTGAAAACCTCTAGACCTGAGAGCATTGCTCACTGCCCAACTAGAGTTTAGCTAATAATAAAATACTTTCATTCATCGTTAGTGCTCTAGAAGAAGTGTACTTGAAATCAAAATAACACAGGTGTTATTAGTGGTAGCTTCTTTGCACATCTTTTCTCTTAAAAAGTTGGTTGTTTTGGATTCAGCCAGTTTTAGTAACTTTTAAGAAAATGTTACTCTAATTTGTGTACCTGATTATTAACAACTTTGGGTGGGAAATGGTATTGCTTTTTCCTTTTATGGAGCATGAAGATAGGTCAATTTTTGCTCTGATTACAAATAAGCTAGAATGGAGGAACGGACTTTGGATGGGGAATCAGAAGATGTGAATCATTCCCGGCTTGGCCACAGCTAGCTGTGTGATCCGCCTGAGCCAGTAAAAGGAGAATTGGACAAACGGACATGAAACGATGAACTCCTCTCGCATCTCCTGAATGCAGTCATAGTGGTTTTTCCTCCTAGTACAGTGACATTTTATAAAGAGGTTAGTTCTGAGTCCATGTGTAAGGTCAAAGTCACCTGTATGAAAGATAGCACTTGGGAACACTTTGAGAAGGTGCCCCTCGAGGGGTTTTCTCAGATCCACCCAGGACGGCCAGTTCTTTCCTCCAGCATGGGAGCAGATCACTGGCTCTTCAGTGGAGCACCAGCCGAAGCAGCTGGCCTGCATTGAGGGACCGAGTTTTATGGGAAATCCACTTTTAAATACTAGACTCGTTAAGTGTTGTGAGATGCACAAAATGTGACTGGCACGTGGAAATCGAGACTTAGGAGCAACTATGGGATTTGTATTGCCTGTCTCCAGTTCGTTAAGTAGGATGGAGGGCGGTTGTGGGACAATTGAAATTTCTTTTCTTCTCTCTTCCTTTTCTTTCTTTCCTTCTTTTTTTTTTTTTTTGGCAAGTGAATGAAGTTGAATTTGTGTGAGTTAAGCGTGGATCCTCTGCTCTCCCACTGTACCGGGATTCTCCTCTCCTCACTGTCTAACGTGAGGCCCTGCTTGTGCCCCACCTCAGTCACTCCCAGTCGTCTTCATGAGAGGCCACCCACCGTCCAGGCCACGCTCTTGCCGCAGAGTGATCCTTCTAAAGAATTCCTGATTTAAACATTTTGACCCTGTGCAGCACCCACGCTCCCAGCAGTGCTTCTCCAAGTTCTCCAGCAACACTCTGCCATGGCAGAGGTTCAGGGAATTAAGTACTCACAGGATCTTGGCAGCATGGCTCGGTGTGATGAAGTTTCTTTAAAGTCTTGTGCCATAACCGTGTTGTTGTGTTCGTATAATACTCTTAGAGGTGCCTTCTGTTGAGTAGAATCGATGCTGCTTGAATGCATCATGTTTATCTGCTTGGTTTGCATACCCTCTGGTGGCCCAGTGGGACATACGAGTCCTTAAGAGAGTAAATGGAAACTGGTGAGCAGGGTTCACAGACTCTTCATTTTCAGACCTTTGCCTTCCTTATGAGTTTCTCTTTTACCACACTGCTTCTCACAGTTCAAGGTCTAATGGTGTGGATGCATTTGAAATGCCCTGAATACATCAAAATTAAGATTTGGTGCCTTTGTATCTGTATTTATTCACTGAGTAATTATTGAGCACCTATTATGTGCCAGAGAGCGTTCTAAGTTGGTACTAGGGATACAGTAGTGGACAAGACCTGAGTCCTGGCTTCTGTGAAACTTACACTTTAATTGGGAGAGAAAGATGACAAATACAGAGGAAAGAAAGAAAGAAAGCATGGTAAGGTAAAAGATCAAAGAAGGGGTCCTGCTTGTTAGTCTGGCAAGGTTGGTAAGAAGGTGATGTTTAAGGGCGCCTGGGAGGCTCAGTCAGTTAAGCGACCGACTTCAGCTCAGGCCATGATCTCACCATTTGTGAATTTGAGCCCCACATTGGGTACTCTGCTGTCAGCACAGAGCCTGGAGCCTGCTTCGGATCCTCTGTCCCCCCCTCTCACTCTCTCCCTCCCCTGCTGGTTTTTCTCTCTGTCTCTTAAATAAATAAACTTAAAAAAAAAAAAGGTGATATTTAAATGGCAACCTGGTGAAATGTGAGAGCAAGCTGTGTTATTATTAGAAGAAGGCTCAAGGCAAAGCATGTGTAAAGGTCCTGAAGTAGGAGTGTGCTTGGGATGGTCACTGAACAACAGGAAGCTCGTTGTGGCTGAGGAAGCAGCATGGGGAGGATGGGGAGGAGATGAGATTGCCTAGCCAACTGAGCCACCCAGGCACCAGGGAGGAGATGAGATTGGAGAGGTGGGTAGAGTCAGAGCAGAACCCGGAGCCCAAGATAAGGGCTTTTCTTTTGCCTTGAGTGCCTTCCCCTTCTATCTGTATGTAACTTTTGGGTGAGGTTGGAGTGAACTTTAATTTGTTCCACCTGCTAGCTAGTTGCCCCTCTGCTGAATGATTAGCTCTTCCTCATTTATTTGAAATGCCGTTTTATCATATGTTTATTAATATGTGTGTTTATAGACACGCACATATGTTCATCAGTGGGCTTCACTGATTTGTCTTCTTGCACATGTACCTCTCTATTATAATTGTTGTACCTTTATACCAAGCATGGGCGAACCGTGGCCCACAGGCCAATTTGGCCTACCACTTAGTTTTTATAAAGTTTTATTGGAACACAGCTACACTCCTTTGTTTATGTATTTATGGCTGCTTTGAGCTACCGTGGCACAGTAGTTGCAACAGAGATTGCATAGCCCACAAGCCTACAAATATTTACTATCCAGCTCTCTACAAAGAGCTTACCAATCTCTGTTTTATACTCTGTTTTGATATCTGATAGGGCAGGTTCTCCCTCATTCTTCTTTTTTCAACAATTTCTTGGCAAGGCCAACATGTTTGTTCTTTCAGATGAACTTTAGAATCAATCTGCCCGAGTCCCTTCCTTTTCTCCACCTCTTTTGGAGTGGAGATCTGGGAGGCAGGAAGAATAGGAATTTGATTACATTTAATTTGTAGTTTAGTGCAAAGGGGAAGTGATTGCTTTACAATACTGAGTCTTTCCATTCCAGGAGTGTCATATCTCTACATTTAGGTCTTTCGGTAAACTTTTATTGTTTTTTTTCATTTGTATGTTACATATTAGTTTATTCCTGTAGGTATTATTGCTTTTTGTTGCTATTACAATGGGGAACATCTCCCAGCTATATTTTACAAGTGAGGATGGTATGAAGGAAAGGATTTGATTTTTAAGTGTTTAATTTGTGTCTGATCCTTTTCTGGAAGTAAACTCCTATAAGGGCTGTTCATTTTTAAATTTGATTCTTGTTGCTGATGGTCAGTTGTCTGAACTCACATAATTGTTTCATTCCTAATATTAATGTCCCTGTCTATATTGTGGAGCTCTAAACCCAGGGGACTTTGGGGACACGGGCTTTGACCTCCCCTCAGTGGCATTCTTTTCTTTTCCATTATGTAGGTCATGCCAAATGGTAATTGCAAAACAAACAAAAAACCAGGGAGCTTTATGCCCAGTCAACATTTGTTGATCGTTTTAAGAATGCCCCGAATACCCAGAAGATAATTTAGGCAAGCTGTTTATCAAGCAGGCTGTGCCTTTTTGCAGAGCCAGTTTTGCTTTTAATACAGAATCTAGGGTTTGCATGTCACACAGGAGAGTGACACCCAGTCACTGCTTTACTGTGGAGAGCCATGTGGTCCTGGAGTAAAGGTGACTTAACCTGGCATTTATCCTTTGGAATTGAAATATGAGCAGAAGGAAATTTTTATGAATCAGTTAGTGCTTTCCTAAATACATTCTGTGTAAAGCATTTGATCTTTAGCCTTAACATCTATTCCTTAAGGATGTGAAATCTATTTTAGATTTCAAGGTCTATTACTTGCCCTGAGCACTGAACAGATGAACCATAAATTCAGTATGTGTTAACCTTTGTGGATTTATCTTTTAATGCCATTTTTGTCTTTTTTTCCCACTGAATTTGTGCCACCTCCTTAGCTGCTTCTTACCTTGGTGAGGCTAAAGTAAAATTATGTGTGTTGCTGTTTTCTTTTTCCTTTCGGTGAAGTGATGATAGTGGATATGGAAATGGAGAATTGCTGACTGTGTTATGTGATTTGGGAAATAAGCCTTGTTATTCTCCTTGCCTGTGAAGTGAAACTTTGTATCTAGAACCTGGTCTTAAACGCTCTTGTATATTTTTTCCACTGTGTTGAGATTATCTTTGACCATCATCGTGGACATCAGTTGGTGGTGTGTGAATACAGAAAGGCCATCACAGGCTGTAACGATATACTGGGCCACATGCCTCAATCACAGAGGGAGCTCCAGCTTTGTGGAGTTTCTGTTGTGGGGCTTGACTTGGACCTATGGGAATTAGAGACCATTTTAGATAGAAGTGTGATTTGGAAAATGGTATCAGCAAATGTAGTGATCTTTGGTCTCTTTTAGTGAGCACTTAATATGGTCCAGACATTGTAATGAATGAATGACACATCAAGGTGTTGTAATCTCATTTTATAGATGAGAAAATCAAGATTTAGATTAAATAACTGGTAGACCTGAGATTCAGATTAGCGGTCAGACTCCACAGAGAGGTTGTAAATCAAGGTGTTTATTTGGCTGTGATTTTTGTATGGAACTGTGTGTGTGTGTGTGTGTGTGTAGAAGGATTTAGAAATTTTAATTCATTTAGATTCTCTTATGTGAATTTTGACAATTGAATTAACATCAGAGGGGTGGAAAAAGTATAGCATGGAGGGGGGGGGGGCGTCTGGAAACCTCAGTGCTTGAATGATCTTTGGCAAGCCCCCTTTTCTATTCCCTGCTCCATGTGGCCTCAGTGAAGAGAGAATCTAGACCCTTAATTTTTTTTTTTGTTTTTGTTTTTTTGGGGGGCCCAGGAGTTTAATTCAGGATTTAATTTGGAGATGGTAATGGAATGTATCATTTGTCCTCCAGTTTTTAAATTGCAAGTACGAAAAGGTGCGGTTATGGTGTGGTGGTAGATGTGGGTCAAGGGGGCTGTGGATGTTTAAGCTCCCCAAAGCCTCCTGTGGCTCAGAAGAGGGCTGTTGCTTCTAGCTTTAGAGACCCCGTCAATGTTTATTAAATGTAAACATAAGTAAATAAACACATACACATGTTCACATGCTCCAAATGCTTTCCTATACCTTTTCTATGCAACTGTACTAATTAAGATGGAAAATCAAGATTCTGTGCCACATTATGTCATCATTTACCTTAAGTGCGGCTAAACCATTCAGATGCTAAACAATTAACACTTGTCTGTATTTGAAGCCCATTTAGAGTCTGAGGCCCTGCTCTGATCGTCTCTCAGCCAAAAATTCTGGGCAGCTCTCAGTGGCTGTGAGTGTTAGACCATGGCCACCGCCAGGTGGGTCAGAGCAGTCCACGTGTTTGTGTGCAAGTGTGGCCTGCCGCTCCTGATGGTGACGTGTGAGGGCCAGAGGCCCTGCTGCCCGCCAGCCCCTCTGCTCTGCAGGCCAGTCCAGAGCTGGATTCCTGGCACAACTGAGAAAAGAAAGTAAAGCTCTCTAAACACTGGCAGCGAAGTCAGCGTGCCTCCCAGACTCGGAGCAGCAGCCCCAAGTCCAGCCCAGAGTCCAGCCCAGCACAGACAGCTGTATTGTAGTGTCTGCCGTTTGCTCTGTTCTTGGCACCCAATACGAGTCCCAAGTGAACCAGTGCCGTGAAGGGCGATTGTTCTCTTTTTTTATCCAAATGGCATAACTTGGGGAGTTACAGTATCTTTTCAAGGTTACTTTCAGACTAGCCTTTACGATAGAGTAGGGAAAGGAGCTAATATAAATCTTGATATTTTATGAGAATACTTCCTTGATGCTTTTTCAAATGTGAAATTAGTCATTGACTTTTAACTTGCATTTGTGTCGCCAATATGTATGCAAGCATACTTGACTTTAAAAGAAGCATTTGAGGTTAGAGATTCACAAGCCTAACAGTTGAAAGTTTTATGTTGTTTGGGATTCTACGACGTATGTATGATCTAGCATGTAGTCCTGAAATTATCAGAGATGCTGAGGGGCGGGATATGTTCTTTGAGTTGGACACGTCTGTGAGCCCGGTTTCTGCTGCTTCCCTCCTGGGTCTGTGGCGCTTCTCAGTTCTGCAGTGCGAGTGACTGTAGACTCCATCCTCGGGCTCTGGGCGCGTGGACTCTGCTTGCAGCACAGTCCTTTAATTTGCCTGTGTTTGCTTGATGGGAGAGGAGGGACTTCGGTTCCATTTTTGCTCTCTCTGTTGTATAAGAGCCAGCAAAATAAATATATTGTAAGAAACGCCAAATGGCTGAGATGCTTTTCTGTTATTTTCTTGCCAGGAGCTTGATTGGATACTGTATCAGTAATTCTGGGGAAGGGAAAGAGAAAGAGAAAGTGAACATGAAAATCTCATGAACTTAAACATTTGGCTGGGGATTTAACTTTATTGTCAGACTTTAGTTCTAAGAGATAGGTCAATAGTTGCATGTTGAATTTTATTTAGTAAGTATCAAATTAACGAGGTACTATTCAGTGGTATCAAAACATTTGTTTTTCTGCACTTCTGAGTTTTCTTGTCTTACAGTTGTTTGGCAGCATGGGAAATAAATGACCCTGAATTTTCTTCTTTTTCTTTTAAAGACTTCCAGCTGAACTCTCATCTCTCAACACTGGCAAATATTCATAAGATCTACCACACCCTTAATAAGCTAGTAAGTCAAGCTTTTAAAGACCACCAACTGTTTAAAGTAGTTAAGTGTATTTGGTGAAAATTGAGATTATGGATATTGAGATACCAGCTGTTTATGCAAATACTGAATTTTAAAACTTGCTGAATGGTATGTGATTTCTTGGTAATCATGAACATGTTTCTTGCAGAATCTAACAGAAGACGTTGGCCAAGACGATCACTCAACAGGTATCTATAAATGCTTACGCTACTTAATTTAATTTAATTTAATTTTTTAAATTATTTTTTAATTTAATTTTATTTTTTACTTAATTTTAAATAAGCTTCATAATACAAAGTTACGAAGGAGAAATACTAGCTGAGAATGATGTGTGTTGTAATACACTGACAAGTCGCTACTTGGTTGAGGATGTTTTTCAGGGTGTGTGAAGGAAACCATGTTGCCCCTCCTTCCCGGTGGTGTAGCTCCGTTGTGGGTCTCTGGTTTATGTCAGAGTTACTTCAGTCCCTTTAAAGAGGCTGGGGACTCTCCCTAGTGGCCTCACGATACCGTTTCTTTACTAAAGTGCTTTAGTATATACTAAAAACTTACAGTAATGCAGTTTGAAAGGTATTCCATAAATGCGTGTTGAATTGAGACGAAAGATAATTTGATTGGTGGGTAGGGGTGTGGGTGGGTGGGTGGTATAGGTCCAGAGGATTTACAAATGGAAACATTGAAACAGTTATTATGAGCCGGTCTCTAGTCCTGTGGTTCTTAAACTTCAGCTGGCTTATAATCAGCCAGGGAGGGCTTGTTAAAACAGATTGCTAGGCTCCACCCCCAGGGTTTCTGATTCTGTAGATTTGGGCTGGGGCCCCAGAGTTTGCGTTTCTATCAGGCTCCCAGATGATGCTGATGCAGCTGGTCTGGAGACCACACTCTGAGAACCGCTTCTCTAAACTGTTGAGAAGCAGAACGTTTAGAAACTTGCACTTGTTCTATGGTTTCTATGACTTCCAACAAAAGTTATTAAAATGTATTTAGATTTTTTGAAAATTACCACAGTAATTTTCAGGTAATTATAATTATACAGGAATACAGGAATACATGCTTGTTGGTGAATGTTGAATAGCACAAAACCGAATGGAGTGACAAGTGACAGTCTTCCTTCTCTTCTCCCAATCCAGCCTTCCCCCAGTATGCTGTTCAGTGTTTGTTCTTTCAGAGATTTTTATGCGTGCGTTTATACTTTTATAGGACTTCTAAAAATTTAGCATCTAAGATCGTACCTGTACATATTATACAGCATCTTTCATTTTTCATGTAATGGTATATCCTTGGAGGTTTGGGGATTTAGAGCTCTCCCACCCTCTCCTCCACATTGGTTTAGAACCAGTTGAAAATTAGACACAAGATGGAGATTGAAGTACCAGTTTTGTTGGAAAACACAGCTTAGATATATAGCAAGAATGCAGAGGAGTTGTAGTATTTTACCTGAACTAAATAAATAGCCTTACACCCAGTCACCGGCACAACTAGATGAGCACAGGCCAGCACACCTGTTGTCCCCACTCACCCCCAACTCCCCACTTCATGAAGGCCCGAAGAGTCTGAACTTCTGCCGGCAGGTCAGTCTGAAAAGGGGGTTCAGACGGGGGCTGGGCCGCTCTGCTCAGCTCCTTCTCCCTGGACCACTAATTGGATTAGACAATCCTCCTTCCAGGGCAAGGAGTCAGAGAAGGAGAGCAGAGTCTGTGCCAGGAGTGTTCTAGAAGGCCAGGCCACAGAGGCTCCCTTCATCTGATCTTTTTGTGTCAGCAAATCAACTCGAGGGCAGTCAAAAACAATTTGCTTAATAAATTTTAAAAACATTGTGTGCACATGGTTTTAAAAGAAGTGTCGAAAAGGTAATTTAAAATAGGGGCTCCTGGGTGGCTCAGTTGGTTGAGCATCTGACTTCGGCTCAGGTCATGGTCCCGTGGTTTGTGAGTTCGAGCCCCACATCGGGGTCTGACAACTGGAGCCTGCTTCGGATTCTGTGTCTCTCTCCCTCTCTCTCTGCCCCTCCCTGGTCACATCTGTCTGTCTGTCTGTCTGTCTGTCTCAAAAATAAATAAACGTTAAAAAAAGAAGGTATAAAATAAAAAATGAAAATTTCTGTTCCATTTTATTATCCCCAGCTTTCATCCCCACTAGTACTCCATGCTTGACTCTGCAGGGGTAACTCTTACAGTCTTATGTTTATGTCCCAGATGATGATATTTCCCCCCCAATACTGTATACATTTGTATGTGCCTCTTGTGTTTGTCACTCAGTATATCTTGATCTCTTCATAGCAGCCCATTTATAAAGCATGTGTTCTATACCTTAATGTCTCTGCATTTTTAAAGTTCATGGATATATCATAATATGTTTCTGCAGCCTCCTATTGATATACATTTAAGTGTGTTTAACTTGGCTGCTACAAGTAATGCTGAAATAAAATTTTCAGGGCCAGCTTTAATAGTTAAGTAGTGAAGCACATTTCTCTCCAATTCTAAAATAATATGTTGGTGGCTCTGAGGATTTTTTAAACTTAAGAGTTAGTGTAGTTTTGATTTAAAACTGCTTTTTGTGTTTGTATAGCCTGGAGATTGTCTCTTCTTTAGCTGGGGTAATAAGACCTCTGAGTTCTGAATCCTATACATTATGCAGTTAACTTTGAACTTCAGATTTAAATGAATGTTGTTACTATAGTAATTTTATATCTAAATATTTAAACTGAATATAGCAATTAAATAACTGGAAGCTGTAATTAAGAAAATGAAAGTGGAAAGTGTGTTTGGCCTCATGCCTCCTCTTGCCCCCTTGGGGATAGTGGATATGGGTGACACTTGGTATGTGACATGCTGGGGCAGTGCCTGGTACCCCAGACATGCCAGTCAGTGCCAATTAGCATTAGTAATTCCTTCGAATAGTCCATTTCGTTAACGTTTCCCCGTTTGGTTATAGCATCACTTGTGATTCCCATACCTGAGTATACTCAAAAAATTAAACAACATAAAATCTGTAACGTTTGGAAATCCGAGAACATTAATCACTGTAATGCTGCTCTGAATGTTTTGGCACAACGGGGTCTCAGCAGTATCTGCCGGAAACTGTATGTGGAAGAGCCAACCAAGTGCGAAAGAGGCTGGTGTCTTCCTGCTCTGTCTCTTCCAGCACTTTCCTTTGGTGCTTTCAGTCTTCCTCCCACCAAAGAGAGACAGATAGACAGACAGAATTGATCTTGGACAAGTAGCCCCAAATCCGAATTATAGGGAGTGAATAAAAAATAGTGGATGGGGAGGACAAAAAAAATGAGTAACAAAGAAGGTAGATGTCAGAAGTCAATATTTAGAGACAAAGGAAAGGAAAATTTTTTTTTTGTCTTAAGTAGTAGGATGAAAATTGCACATTTGGACCCTAATAGTTTCACTCAAGCAAGCAAGTAGTTCAATGATCTGTTCAAGGAAATGAAAGAAAATATTAGGTACTGGAAAGATGTTTTCAAACACGATCTATTTATCAACTTAAATCACTATGTCTTTGTGACATTCTTCAGTGAATAGTGAGGTGAAATAGCTCCATAAAAAGTAGTGAAGTGGCAGAATGAACCACGTAAAATGTTATTAAGTGGAACAAGGTTATGATGCAACAAACTCAATAAAATGGAAAATTAGATGGTGGAATTTTTTAAAGTTTTTTATTTTTTAAAGTTTATTTTTGGAGAGACAGAGACAGTGTGAGTTGGGGAGGGGCAGAGAGAGGAGGGGGAGAGAGAGAGAGAATCCCAAGCAGGCTCCGTACTGCCAGTGCAGAGCCCAGCTTGGGGCTTGAACCCACGAAACTGTGAGATCACGACCTGAGCCGAAACCAGGAGTCGGATGCTTAACTGACTGAGCCACCCAGGCACCCCGGACAGTGAAAGTTTTGTACTGGAACATGCATTTCTACTAAGTTAGGAAAGGTCAGAATAATTCTCTAATTTTATGGGCCTCTTGAGGCCCACAAACAAAAAGGTCAAAAAGGGAAAGGCAATGGTGCACCTACTTAAATAATGTTTATTAAGAATAACATATTTAGTTAAATTATTATCAAGACAACAAGCTGGATAGTCATTAAAGGGCCTTGGTCCAAACAGGTGAACTCAAGTTTCTCTTTAAAATAGATTTTCTAGGGGGGCGCCTGGGTGGCGCAGTCGGTTAGGCGTCCGACTTCAGCCAGGTCACGATCTCGCGGTCCGTGAGTTCGAGCCCCGCGTCAGGCTCTGGGCTGATGGCTCAGAGCCTGGAGCCTGTTTCCGATTCTGTGTCTCCCTCTCTCTCTGCCTCTCCCCCGTTCATGCTCTGTCTCTCTCTGTCCCAAAAATAAATAAACGTTGAAAAAAAAAATAGATTTTCTGGGACCAGATATTTAAAAAAAAATGTTGAAAAATGTTGGCAGTATTTCTAATTGTTTAATGTGGGAAGAATTCATTGACTACCTGATTTATTTGAAAATGTGGTCAATTAATAGAATATTTCATTTGTTTTTTTTTTTTTTTTCAACGTTTATTTATTTTTGGGACAGAGAGAGACAGAGCATGAATGGGGGAGGGGGCAGAGAGAGAGGGAGACACAGAATCGGAAACAGGCTCCAGGCTCTGAGCCATCAGCCCAGCGCCTGACGCGGGGCTCGAACTCACGGACCACGAGATCGTGACCTGGCTGAAGTCGGACGCTTAACCGACTGCGCCACCCAGGCGCCCCTCATTTGTTTTAACAACTTAGATCACTTTAGATCTACTTTAGTGATCTGAAGTTCTTTTAAAACTAAGCCAAAAAGAAATGAACTCAAATCATAACCTGGGGTAAAAAATATAAACAATTTTTATTGCCTTCCTAAGGATCATATATCGACCCTAGCATCTCAGGCTAGATTTCAGACTGACTGTCCGTCTAGTGTAGAAGTATTGAGACTGAACACCAGAACATCAAGATAATTATAAGGAGTGAGAATTCTAGCTTGGGATTATTAGTTGATACTAGTCTTCTCTTTCTCCTGCTTTATTATGATTATCAGAAGGCTTTTCTTCTTTCATATGTATCTGCCAAATATGTCTCCTGATGTAAGATAGATCTTTAAAATCTTTTTCATCACCGCTTTTTCTTGGGTGATTGGCAAAGAATGAAAACTTGCAGCTCTGATCATTTCAGATGAATTTTGGGGTTTCTTAAAGTTCATCTACAGGAAGTTGCTTTTCTTTGTTAAGTATTTATTGATGTAGGAACTTTTGGGTACTCAACCTAATGGGCCAATTTTCTCATCTGTAGAATTGGGACAGTAATAACACCTCTCAGATTAGTGAGCATAACTTTGAAAGTTCTTCAGAGTTATCTTTAAAATGCCAGATATTTTAATAATAATATTTTGCCTCTAATATTTTGCCTAATATTTTGCCTCTACCTGTAATGTCAGATTGATTGTGTTTAAGTAAATACTTA
Source organism: Puma concolor (assembly GCF_028749965.1). NCBI lineage: Eukaryota > Metazoa > Chordata > Mammalia > Carnivora > Felidae > Puma > Puma concolor. The sequence goes on along the minus strand of NC_141670.1, from coordinate 165,917,836 downwards.
CAGAGTGTTAAAATAGTCCATTCTTTGTTTTGTTTTTTAAAGTTTATTTATTTATTTTGAGAGAAAGAGAGAGGGTGCGTGAGCAGGGGAGGGGCAGAGAGAGAGGGCGAGAGAGAATTCCGAGCAGACTCTGAGCTCTTACTTGGAGCCCGACGTGGGGCTCTATCACAGGAACTGTGAGATCATGACCTGAGCTGAAATCAGCAGTCGGATGCTTAACTAACTGAGCCACCCAGGTGCCTCAAATAGTCCGTTCTTTGAAGCAGATAAACATTTCGTAATGTTCTTGTTACTTATTATTTTGTTTTTTTAAAGATAAAGTTTAATTGAAGTAGATTATGTGATATAAGTTCCGAGTAAAGCATAAATACAATGATGCAAATAAATACAAATTTGTAAAACATTCATTTAAACAAATACAATTTTTATTATAAAAAGACTTATCACAGAGTTATTTTAAGGGGCAGACATTCTTGAATATATTTGTTTAAAAAAATCCTACTTTGCCAGGAGACTTAAAGTGAAGTGCTTATTTTCCTGACGAATGGGAAAAAAATCTGAAATTATGGTATGTTATCTGTTCATAGGTATTTTAAATCTCTGGAAAGGTACTGAAGAAACATAGTGACTTTTTTCTTTTTAATTGTTTATTTATTTTGAGAGAGAGAATGTGTGTGTGCACATGAGCAGTGGAGGGGCAGACGGAGGGAGGGAGAGAGAATCCCAAGCAGGCTCTGCGCTGTCAACACAGACCCTGATGCGGGGCTCGTTCTCACAGAAGCGTGAGGTCATGACCTGAGCTGAAACCAAGAGTCAGACACTCAACTGACTGAGCCCCCCAGGTGCCCCGAAACGTACTGACTTTTTAAAGTAGAATTTGATGTATACATGTTTTAAGAACACATTTATTTAACAAATATTTATTGAGAGTCTCCTTTTGGATTCTCAATAATGTATGTATCTTATTATTATTGTACTGAGACACTGTATTGGCTGCTGTCTATGCACAGGTAAACCAAACGGGGCCCTGCAAGCCAGGGTGTATTTGGAATGTGCGCTTAAAAACCCTAGTTTATTGCTCTTGCTCAGCTGGGATCCCTGGAGCCGTGTTGGGGGGAAGAGGAGCAGTATTGGGGCAAATACGCCTTGAGTTGTGTGCTCTCTGTGTATTTCGTTGACTTGGTTCGTGTTGGCAAAGTATTTCAAGTAAACTTGTTTTCCTTGCATTAAAAAATTGCTTTTTATGTAGCCTGAAACTTTTCACTGTCGTTATGGGTTCTATCTCGGGTTCTACCTGTGAAGCTGTGCTGTGTCGTCCTTTGTATCTTCCCTGGCATGGGAATTGGATGTGTCTTTCCTCTGAGGCAGGGTTGAAAGGGTCGGTGAGCCAGTGAGTGCTGGAAAGGTGAACAGATGTTGTTCCTTTGTGAAAGATGGCCCCACGGTAGCCACTCACGCTGATCGTTAGAGTAGAGAGATCTGAACAGAAGCCATAGTTCTTGGCTAGAAGGAAAAAATTTTAAGTAAATAAAAGAATAAAATGCCAAATTGGGGCTCAAATATGATAGCATTTTACATGGACACGAGGAAAAGTGATTTGTGAAACCTTTTCACAGAAAGCATCAAATAAGGAAGAAAACAAGAGAAAGTTGAAAACGTTAGTTAACTTAAGATGTTTGTATGTTTCCCCAAAACATGATGCTCTTGTTGAGTAGGATTCAGTGAAAGCCAGACATTATACCTGTTCGTCTATGAGGAAGCAGGTAGGAGAGGAGCAAGTGGATTAACCTTTATTGGCGAATATTGTGAAAACATTATTTTAAATAGTGTTCGCTGTTCCACGGGCTGAGGGGATAGTACATTTTCCTCTGTGTTCTGCAAACACTGGTGTGAGGGAGAGTTTATTGCCAGACTAGGTGCTCAGAACTAAGCCATGACCGGCACTGGAAGGAAATGACTTTTCTTCATACGTACACATTCAGGGAGGGGAAAGTGAGCCTCAAGGTTTAAGACAGACTACTCTTCCTTCCTTCCTTCCTTTCTTTTGTTTAAGCTATAGTTGATATACAATGTTGTATTAGTTTCAGGTGTATAACATGTTGGTTTGGCAGTTCTGTACGTTACAGCGTTCACCAAGGTAAGTGTTGTTACCGCCTCTCACCATACCCGGTTATTACGGTATTATTCACTATATTCTGTACTTTGCATCCCTGTGACTTACTTATTTTATAACTGGAAGTCTGTACGGCTGAAGCCCTTTCACCTATTTTGCCCACCTCCCCCCGACCCACCTCTCCTCTGGCAGCCACCAGTTCTCTGTATTTGTGAGTCTGTTATTTTTCATTTGTTCATTTGTTTTATTTTTTAGATTCCACATACAAGGGAAATTCTGTGGGATTTGTCTCTCTCTGACTTCTTGCGCTTAGCATAATACTCTCTAGCCCCATCCATGTTGTTGCAAATGGCAAGATTTCATTTTTGTTTGTGGCTGAATAATATTCCATTGTGTATGTACACACATCTGCTTTATCCCTTCATCTGTTGAGGGACACTTAGGTTGCTTCCCTATCTGGGCTGTTGTAAATCGTGCTGCAGCACACCTAGGCGTGCATATATTCTTTTCAAAATAGTGTTTTTGTTTTCCTTGGGTGAATACCCAGAAGTGGGATTGCTGAGTCATATAGTAGTTACGTTTTTAATTTTTTTGAGGAACCTCCACACCGTTTTCCACAGTGGCTGCACCAGCTTGCATTCCCACCAATAGTGCACAAGGGTTCCCTTATCTCCACATCCTCGCCAACATTTGTTATTTCTTGGACAGACTGTTATTTCTGAGCAGTGTGGCAGGCTTTCCAGCTAGGCAGGATGTACTTTTACGTTCTGCAGGCCCCAGCCCAAAGCGTTAACGGACAAGAATGAATCTTTTTCTTGTGTGTTGGCAGTCTCCAAAAGCTTGGGTCGCTCTGAAACTCTTTGGACCTTTTTGTATGCTCCCATGTTGTTTATAAGCGGGACCACCCCTTCATAGGGAAGATGGTGTGTGTGGTGGTGGGCAACACTTTCTCTGGCTTTCTTTTCGGGTTATTGCTGCTGTTGTCAGGGAGAGAGACACGGTACGCCTTGTGTCTCTGAAAACCCCCCTCCTTGCATTCTTGCAAGGACAGGATCTGGTTGGGACCTGGAGTAGGGCCACTGAGGGTCGTCTTTCTAGCCCTGTTTGGGGTCTGCTTCTGTGCTAAAGGAGCAAGCAGGACCCTCGAGCTCACACGTTGTTCAGGACCTGGCATTGGGTAGAAGCCTCATTCAGGCTGTGGTCCTGGTTTGTAACAGAAAAGGTGCTTTTGGCTGCTCCGTTCCTAAACATATCGCCCTGGGAACCTAGCACAGTGTGGAAGCCTCACTGTGAACTGGGCTTTAGGTTCCAGTCCTGATCATTGCACTTCTTGTGGTTGTGACCATGAGCTATTGACAACTCTCTTCCTGCCCACAAAACAGTTTTCTAGAAGGAGCGGTCTGTGTGCACTGTGTTCGCTCCCTCACCTCGCATCCCTCCACAGCCCATCGCAGTGTGGCCCCCGCCCTCACCGGCCCCACGCTGCTGTGCTTCGTTGCCCGTTGCGGTGTGTCCCTTTTGCTCCTTCCCTGAGCTGACCTCTGTGTGCACTTGACCGCAGCCCGAAACTGTCTCTTCCTGGCTTGTAGGACATTGTACTTTCCTAGGTTTTCTCCCTGTCTTGGTCTTTCCCTGACCCTTAAATATCCGTACTCCCCAGGGCTGTGTCCTGAGTTCCTGCTTCTCATCTCTGCCTGGATGGCCTCAGCGGCTACAGAAAATAGCGGCTGAGGGCTTGGACTTTGCTGCCAAGCTGCTTGGCTTCCGTCATCCATTTCACCTACCGCTTTCTGGCTGTCACTTAATCTGTCTTCTTCAGTTTCTTAGTATGTAAAAATGGGGTGCTAATCATACCTACATCGCAGGGTTGCGATGCAGCCTGAGCACTGCCTGCATAACTCCAGTATGGAAGTTAGAGCGTGTTTCTTTATGTCCCTGCCATCTGTCTACACATAGCGCTTGGCACCTAGGCACTCACTGAATGGATGTTTTCCTTCATAAAAATCTGGAGAGGTAGGTATCACAGTTCTTACTCCTTAAATGAGGAACCCGAATAGGGTAGCGGTTGACCAAGCCACACAGTTAGATGAAGAGCCAGAACTTACTCGTCGAATGCAGGTCATTTAAACACTAGCCCCTTATGCTGCCTCTTGTCTCTGACTCAGTGAGAGCCCAGAGCTTTCCACCAAGGAGCTGATAGAAGGAGGAGAGAGTCATGGGGGTCCAGAATACACCGCTGAACACTTTTGGGACCTTGGAAAATCACATGGCTGCCTGAGCCTTGGTTTTTCCCATATGTCAAGTACAGATTATGATCTTTCCCCTGCCTGACATTTGGGGTTATTGTGGGAACCAGATGGCATATCTGATTACCCCTGTGCCAGGATGGATACAAGTATTTTAATTTATAACGGTTTTAGTCTGAAACGAGACTGTCTGGGTTTGTACCCCAGTTTTGCCACTTAACTCCCCGTCTCCGTTTTCTCATCTGCATGGGCAACAAAGGTTATTCTCTTTTCATAAGCCTGTTTGGAGGTAACAGGTCAGTAGGTCATATGAACGGGTTCTGGCTCACAGGGAGGTCCCTGTAAGTGCTCTACGTTGTGATTGTTGTTACTATAGTTTAGTATCTTTTACCAAATGAAAGTTATGCGTCTGAAAACCCAGACTGAAAGTGGCAGAAACAATCTCAAAATTAGTATGGAAATTGTGCTCAAGATCATGTCAGGCTTCTGTCCAAAAAATCTAAATCCTGTTTTTCTTTTTTCTTTTTTTTTTTTTTTAACGTTTTATTTATTTTTGAGACAGAGACAGATCATGAACGGGGGAGGGTCAGAGAGAGGGAGACACAGAATCTGAAACAGTCTCCAGGCTCCGAGCTGTCAGCACAGAGCCCGACGCGGGGCTCGAACTCACGGACCGCGAGATCATGACCTGAGCCGAAGTCGGCCACCCAACCGACTGAGCCACCCAGGCACCCCTCTTTTATTTTTTTTAACATTTATTTTTGAGACAGAGACAGAGCATGAACGGGGGAGGGTCAGAGAGAGAGAGGGAGACACAGAATCTGAAGCAGGCTCCAGGTTCTGAGCTGTCAGCACAGAGCCCGACGCGGGGCTTGAACTCACGAACCGAGAGATCATGACCTGAGCCGAAGTCGGATGCTTAACCAACTGAGCCACCCAGGCACCCCTAAACCCTGTTTTTCTAAGATGAGATATCCCTGAAGCTTAAGAGTATTGGGACTGAGGTGCCTGTTTGTATTTTAGATTCAAGGTTACTGGTTGATCTGGCCTTGCCTCATGAAATACGCAATTGAGATAGCAGTGCAGTTCCTTTTGAAGGAACGTTGACAAATAAGAGAGACCGAAAGCTTTGATGATTTATATTAATGTTTTTGGAGAGTAAATGGAAATTGTGATAACTTCCGTTTCTGATGTGGTTTTGTGGGGACAGTGTTAACTTATTTGTGTCACTGCAAGGTTTATTTCTTGACTATACATTCTCTCAAAGAGGAACTAAAAACCTTTTGTTCACCTTATAACATTTACAGATAACCTCTAAACCCTTTACAGTACAAGCCGTGAAAGTTTTTAATTTGGTGGTGGTATTCTTTGGAAATGTTAGGATGTGGCTAAACTTGATGTTGTGCCCTTTGACTCTCTGTTCGTAGGAAGCCTGCGGTCTTGCAGTTCCTCAGACTGCTTTAGTAAAGTGATGCCGCCGAGGAAAAAGAGAAGACCTGCCTCTGGAGATGATTTATCTGCCAAGAAAAGTAGACATGACGGGTATGTCGTAGATCAGAGCGGATGATGTGTATCAAAGAGGCGCATTCCTACCCAGCCCTCTGTGGGTCTGGTCGTGCGCAGATTCCACTGGAATGTTGTTTTGGTTCTGCCAGGTGTATTTTCAAGGTGTAATTATCTTGCGATTCTTCTTTCGTGTGGGGGTTTCTAAAACGAAAACAAACTTAGGTAAGTTGAGTTCTTAGGAACCCAAGTTTTATCTTAGTCCATTGATCCACCAAAACTCGTGTAGAGTTTTTCTTTCCTTTGAAGGGCCTGCCATCTGTGCGTGTTGAGGACCGCAGGATTGGTATGCGTGTGTTCTTTAAGAGGTCTCACTGAACACACAACCACAGGAATCCGTAATTGCTTTCACAAGGGACCCAGGCTGGGTTGCAAGAGAGCGCTGCCGGGACTGAACGCTCTGAGCCCACTCGGAGTATTAGCCGAGCAGAGGTTGAGTCTCAGATGAGTGAGAATTTTTTAGGAACTGTGAAAAAATAAGACCATGTAAACGAATTCTTTTTCCGACAAGTGAACTGTTTAATTTTGCTAGCTCTAAAAAGTCATTAGACTTGTTGATTTGAGGCATCTCTATCATTGCCCCTTGATTTTCATACATCATTTTTCCTTTTCTCTCTCTCTCTCTCTCTTTTTTTTTAACAATGAACAAACATCATAATTTTAGTCTTTGCTGCTTTTCTTACATTTTCCTCCATTCTGGCCTGTAGGTTATTTCACTAATGGGCCTGAATATTCACATCTATAAATCAAGGAGATTAGATGAGATTTTTTCATTTTTTTTTCTTGCTGTGATACTTAATAGGTTCCAACTCTGTTGGAAGGATAGAGAGATAGACTCTGAAAATGTGAAAATAATATGACTCTTCATATCCCAGATGAGTAGAAAATAATGATCTCTAAGAAGACAGTGGTGATTTAGAAGATAAGCACCAGCAGTGTGTAGACCAGTGATTTTCAGCTTTGGGAAGCCAGGTTACTTGATACTTCTTTGGTGTAAAGAATTATTTTTTTTAATTAAAAATTTTTTTTAATATTTTATTTGTTTTTGAGAGAGAGACAGACAGAATGCCAGCAGGGGAAGGGTGGAGAGAGAGGGAGACACAGACTCTGAAGCAGGCTCCAGGCTCTGAGCTGACAGCACAGAGCCCGACGTGGGGCTCGAACTCACGAACCGTGAGATCATGACCTGAGCTGAAGTCGATGCTTAACTGACTGAGCCACCCAGGCGCCCCTTTGGTGTAAAGAATTACCAAGTTCTGATAATCACATAGCATTTTGTGACTGTGTATGTAGACTTGTTATTTCTCCCCACAGTCCGACAGAACTTAGTATGAAGGAGCTAGTTTGGAAACTGGTAGCTGTGTTGCAGAAGGATGTGAGGTACTCTTACTGATAGCATTTCATTGGCCACCCAGGGGGTAGGGGTCTGTAGCTTTAGCTCAGTTTCCCTCTTGGTCTTTTTTGAAAAACAAGTTTATTTACGTACCATAGCTTTCATCCATTTTAAGTGTACAACTCAGTGATTTTTACGAAGTGGTTAGGAATTACGCAGCTGTCCCTACAAGGCAGTGTTAGAAGGTCCCCACCACCCACTGCGATCCCTGATGCCCATTCACAGTCTGTCCGCATTCCCGCCCCCAGACACTGCAGTCACCCATCCAACTTCTCTCTACAGATTGGCCTTTTCTGGGCATTTCACGTGAGTGGTCTTCATGTGTCATGCTTCTGTCACTTAGCATGACGTTTTAGAGGTTCATCCATGTAGTAGCATGTGTCAATATTTTTCTCTTATTTACGGAATGGTATTCAGTTGTCCTTTTTTATGTGGGGTGTGTTTAGGCCATTCAGACATTACAGTGTCATACGGAAGTCTCCGTGTTGTTACAGACTGTGAACTAAGAATGTCTAGGCCCAGGATTGGAACCTGTGCGTTTGAACCCTTGGCCAGTACTCCCCTTTGTTTCTGGGTAGTATGGCTACATTTTCTAGAAGAAATAGAACACTGGTGGTTTGCAGATTCAGTATCTTAATACCCTGTAGCCATGTTTGGTATCAAAACCCAGAATCTCTAATCAGAGGTACATACAGTTACTTTGATAAATGCCTAGGTCATGAGTAAATACTTACTAAAAAGTAATTATGTGTGATCTTTACAATATATACTATATAAAACTACATTCATAAATGTTCATATATATATATACACACACACACATGCACACAACACACGCACACACACACACATACACACCTATTTAGGCAACCTATATAGAAATGAGAGAAAGAAAAAGTATACGCCCCTAATTTTTCTATTAAAATGACTATTTTCAAGATCCTTCCTTCGTTCCCCTCCCCAGGTAGGGAATATCTTGGTTCTTAGCCCCAGGTCATCATAAAATAGAGAATTCTGCAGCAAGTCACAGTGTTGGAGGAGGAAGCCACCCTGCTTCCCGACTCAGTTCTCCAGCTCATGCTAGCCGTCCCCACAGTAGGGGGGTGTTGCAAGAGAGTGGCAGAAACCAAGGCTTCTCTGTATGTCTCTCTCCTGAGGTGTTTTCCTGGAGGTGTAGACATAATTTGATGTTTCTTTTTATTTGCTTCATGGTCCCTTGACATGTCTAATACTGACAGGTTCTTCCCTAGACTGTGTTCTGTGCCCAGCCTGACTTGTAGGACATGAAAGTCAGGAGGCTTTTCATGCAGAGACATGAGTGGGTTCTAGGGTCATTACTTGAAGAAAACACCTCAGCTGTTGCTGACCATGTCTCACTATATCATTCTGTAGTTGGTTCTGGCTAGTGGGGTAGAGGGGAGGATATCCAGTCAGTTCTTACTGATCCACTTGTTAATCAGAGAAGAACCTGTATCAAGTGTTTACTGTTTAATTCTGTTATGGGTATGACTGTGTTTAAAACTGTAGTTATAAAAGCTGAAGCTTCTGAATGCAGGAAGTAAAATGTTTAAAATATACTGGGAATCTGATTGAGTAGGTATCTGGTTTGGGTAAAAGAGTAAAAACTATCTGCTACTGAAAAGAAACTCAGCATCTTTAAATAATTTGATTCCTTTCTCAATTTCTAGCATGTATAGAAAATACGATTCAACTAGAATAAAGACTGAAGAAGAAGCCTTTTCAAGTAAGAGATGCTTAGAGTGGTTCTACGAATATGCTGGTAAGGTCCTCGCTTATACTATCTAATACTGATCCTCATGAAAATAAGGAATACCTTAGGGGAGATTAAAGAAGTTTAAAATGTGTACTTTTCTAATGTGGTTTCTGTGCTGTCTCTTCCTGTTTGAGGGAGGGAACATAGTCGAAACAAATCACCAAATGTCCTATTTATAGCCAGCAGCTAAGCCAAAGAATTCAGAACACTAGAACGGAACTGAAAAGATGAATGCACTTGGGAGAAATACTCTGGATTGCTAGGAAACCTGTTTAGAATGCTGGTAGTGGGTGATGATTTGGTTTGTATATCAAAGTTAAAATAAGCTTTGCTTGCTTTGAACCTTTTTGTGCAATGGAATTTCTTATATTAAGTGTCTGTTTTGAAAGATCATTTGGTGGAGAATGTTTGTTTTGTCATTTAAAATGTCTTAAGTTCAGTCCTGTTTTTTGCAGCTGACAGTTAACTGGTTGGATAATATAATACTGGAGTCTAGGGGTTGTTTGTCACTGTAGCTGTGCGTGGTGTAAAAAGAAAAAGGAATATGTCCAGATAAGTTTGAGCTCAAGGCTCTTTTACTTTTCCTCTTCACCTTATTTCAGGCCCTCTCCTGCCCTATCAACTTGACAATTTCAGCCACTTTCAGACCGATTTTCGTATCATGTGTCTCTGCTCCCAGCTAGGTTTCACGCACCTTCCGTTGTCTCATTTAAAAAACAAAACAAAAACAAAAAACTGAACAGGTAGATCATACACATCATTCCCTAACAATCCACTCCAGCTTCGCCCCCTGCTGAAAAATCCCTGCTACCTATATATGGGTTGAAAGACATCTGACTCACTGCCGTCCCCTTACCTGGAGGGTTTTTTCTCCACTTTTCCATCTGACAGCTGTGCTGTACATCTTCTGAGCCCCTTAATTTGCTTAATAGCCTTCTTTGTACTTAACACAGCACAGGACAGTTTTCATAACTAGTTCTGATACTCTTTTATTGGAGGTCAAAGTGAGGGTTCCTCCTATGGCCTGATCTTGCCACCCCTCCCACCCCTCCCACCTCTCCCCACCCCTCCCCACCCCTCCCCACCCCCACCTGACCCTAGCCCTTCTCTAATAACAGCCTTGCCTTTTTGGCCACAGAAGTTGTTGTAGGGGCTGACGGGTTACCTAGGCCAGGCCGACAGATAAAATTTCCCAGGATTTTCAGATTGAAGCTGGGAGGGAGAAGGGCTTCTTTCTCTTCGGGTGGAAGGTTTGAAAGGACGCGATCCTGATTCCTGTAGGTCTTTGGTTTTGTGAGCTACCCCAGTATCTTTCTAATGAATTCTTCTTTATTACTTGAACTAGTTTGAGCTAGATTTTGTTTGCAGGCACGGACATTAGTATAAACACTTAAGGCAGTATTAGAATGTGTGTGTTCCCATGTTTATATCATGAGAATACGAATCTTTTGAAGACATTTCGTGTCCCTAGGAAAAAAGGGTGGCACTTTTCCAGCTGTTTGACATATGGGTACTGAATGAAGAGTTTTCTCATATTCGTATCACCTTGATTATGAAAGTTTTTTGCTTTCTTATCTTGGTTCACATTTATTTTTATGAAATGTGTTATGAAAAGGAAGTTTTATTTTTTTAGTTCTTTTAAAATATAATTTATTGTCAAATTGGTTTCCATACAACACCCAGTGCTCATCCCAACAAGTGCCCTCCTCCCTGCCCATCACCCACTTTCCCCTCTCCCCCACCCCCCATCTACCCTTAATTTGTTCTCAGTCCTTAAGAGCCTCTTACGGTTTGTCTCCCTCCTTCTCTGTAACATTTTTTCCCCCCTTCCCCTCCCCCCTGGTCTTCTGTTAAGTTTCTCAGGATCCACATATGAGTGAAAACATATGGTATCTCTGCCTGACTTATTTCTCTGCCTGACTTATTTCACTTAATACCCTCCATTCCATCCACGTTGCTGCAAATGGCCAGATTTCATTCTTTCTCATTGCCAAGTAGTATTCCATTGTATATATAAACCACATTTTCTTTATCCATTCGTCAGTTGATGGACATTTAGGCTCTTTCCATAATTTGGCTACTGTTGAAAGTGCTGCTATAAACATTGGGGTACAGGTGCCCCTATGTATCAGCACTCCTGTATCCTTTGGGTAGATTCCTAGCAGTGCTATTGCTAGGTCATAGGGTAGATTTATTTTTAATTTTTTGAGGAACCTCCACACTGTTTTCCAGAGCGGCTGCACCAGTTTACATTCCCATCAACAGTGCAAGAAGGTTCCCATTTCTCCACATCCTCGCCAGCATCTATAGTCTCCTGATTTGTTCATTTTAGCCACTCTGACCAGCGTGAGGTGATATCTCATTGTAGTTTTGATTTGTATTTCCCTGATGATGAGTGACATTTAGCATCTTGTCAGTGTGTCTGTTGGTGAAAAGGAGGTATTAAACAGACAAAAAGTATACTTAATCCCACCATTGTAGCACAGCTATTTTGATTTTTTGTGTGGATGTGTCTTCGTTTACAAGCAAACATAATTTTTCCATGGCACGATCACATTTCTGTTTCCTTTAAAAAGAGAGCAGTCTACAGTTTTCCTTTTTGTTTGCTTTTCTCTGGCTCAGGAAGGTGACATTTGGGATAAAGGTTAAGCCACAGTTTTTAGGATCCTGGAGATCCCTGCCAGGTGGTTCCTTGCAGTTCATCCCTGCAAAAAGTGTTTGTGGGTGTGGCCATCCCTATTTTTACCAAGCACCCCCCCTTTTCTTCTTTTCCTGTATCAATAGGGAAAATGCCTTGAAAGTGGAAATAATTAAGAGCCCCAACTGACACCCACTTCACTTTTAATATCGAACCACATGAATAAAAACTGTAGATCATTATTATTTTAGAAAAACCAATGGTGAAATGACCCGGGGTGACTGTCAGGTTGTGCTGTAGGATGAGTCTGTAGGCCACAGGCCCCCTGGATGCTAGAATGAGGAAGGCTTCACAAGCTGTGGGGAATCCTGTTTCCTTAGAAAAAAGTCAGCTGGTGTGGGCCGACTCCCTGCACTTTAATCCAGAGTGAATGGAGGGGTGGGTAGAGGCCTTGGAAGTGGAGCTGCTTCACATGGATGCCGCCTTGTTCTTCCCAGAGTTCTCCATTCCACTCCTTACCCTGCCTCCACCATCCATGGCTCCTGCAGCCTGAGCCCCTCTCCTCCCAGCTTTGGCCCAGCCAGTTAACCCCAGCCCTCCTTTACACATTCTAGGATGCAGCCTCCCACCTTTTAGAATCCCTGTCAACTCCATTTCTGGTTCTCAGAGATTTAATACGGAAACTTACTCCACTGGGGGCTCCTCCTGTTCTCTGTGGTTACAGGTTTACACCCTTCTGTGCTTTGATTACCTTAGTTCTCTGTGACTTTAGAAAGGATTGGTTCCATCTGAAACTGGGGCTCCATTTCTTTTCATTAGAATGAAAATAACCAGTTTTACATAATATACAATTTACCTAATAACTCCCACTTTCTGAAATATATCTAAGAATAAGGAATTAAGCCAAATATACCCGTGCCAACATTGACTTCAAAGTTACACTAAATCTCACATAGGTAGATCGTGAAAGTTCTCTAGGTCTTGACTGTAGGCCCTTAGTTTCTGTTTTTGATTAAGTTCCATGATAGAATTGTTTTTTGGTTTACTAAAATGAGATCAGGGACCCAGGAGCAGGTGCTGAGTGACCAAGTGGTCTGTCAGCAAAGGAAGAGATGTTAAAAAGGGACAGTGTGGCCTTGTTCGCCTCAGGGATGCAGTGTGGTGTCATTATGGAAACCTTATCGTGAGGGTCTTGGGCCATCGTTAAAAAGGTCACATATATTTTTTATGGGCCCCTGCTTAAAATGGCAGGGAAAGTGGGAGGACCACTTTTTCCTAGAGTGTTGTCAGTATATCTGTCTTCTGAACGTATCTTCAGTGTCTCATTACCAGGACATTCCACAGCTTAGGATTTTAGATATAACTTCTTAAAATCCTCTCCTTCTTCACTTCTAACCCGCCTTGTGTTAGCCAGTTACATATTCAGAATTCTCAATTCTTAATTTTAGAATTAAGATTGGTCAATTTTACAGGTGGATTATAAGTTTAGTATAAATACAGTCAAAATCCCAAATAACAGTGTGATTACAGCTAAATCTAACTGTGTGTGTGGGAAAGATAATGGCAAAAAAAGAAACGTTGTTTTAAGAAGCAGAATTGTGGGTATTTAAAAGATATGGAAAAGCTTGTTGATTAACAAGCTATATTTTACTGTTTTTAGGATAAAATACTACTTTTGGCAGAGTCATGCCTTTGCAAATCATATGGTTAAAAACTTGCTCTTTAAAAACACAGATGCACACTCTATACACTGTATATGCTGTATATTAACTAACTTGACGATAAGTTATATTTAAAAAAACAAAAAAATAAAATTAATTTCACCTATTTCTTTTTACTTTTGAACATGGCTACTAGAAAGCTTTAAATCACATATGTTGTCTACAGTATTATTTCTGTTGAATAGCATTGAGATAGAAAGGCTGAATGATATAAAGTCAATGTAATAGGTAAAAAATAACAATGGAAAATAAAAACATAGACGCAGGTGCATACAAGTAATATGACAGTGGCATTGCACAGAATCTGGAAGAAAAGAGAAAAGCATGGAGAACTTAACATTACTCCTGCACAGTATACCTCAGCAAACGTCCTTTGAGGGCTTGCTGGGGTGACACACTCCACCCATTTTCTTGTGCAGCAAACAGACAAACTGAGAAGCATTGTCTTTAGGATGAACGCTGGCAGAGAGAGGCATCAGTGGCCAGGTTTGGAGGGCGGATGAGGGGGAGTAAGCCGGGACCCACCCAGGTCTTGTGCACAGACGGGGAAGGCAGGTGGCTCTTGAGATTCTAGAATAGGTTACAGTGGGGGCGCCTGAGTGTCTCAGTTGGTTAAAAATCCAGGTCATGAATTGGGCTCAGGTCAAGATCCCAGGGCCATGAGATTGAACCCCGCCTTGGGCTTCGTACTGGATATGGAACCTGCTTGAGATTCTTTCTCCCTCTCAGCCCCTTCCCCGCTCGCATGCGCACACTAGCACTCACTCTCAAAAGAAAAAAAAAAAGGTTATGGGGAAAGAGCTTTTTTAAATCAGGAGGAATGGAAACCAAAGACAGGAATTTTAAAAGAATTGTAAAGTAACTTTTTCTTTCAAATCTGCAACTACCTCCCAGGGAGTCCTCTCAGTAGGTACCAAAAAAAGGCATCTGTTCCTAAAAATAAAACCTCTTAGCACAATAGGAATAGGTGAATATTTCCTTATGAGAATAATTATTCTTTGATCTCCTAGCCAAAATTCTTTCTTAGTAGTAGAATAATAAAAAAACAATGAAACATACACACATACATGCAGTGGAGTAAGGTTAGAAGAGTCCGCTAACAAAGTAGATGTATAGACATTCCCACGGGAAGGTTACAGGCGTACTCAGTGACAAAAGCCAGGTATAGGATTCATAGGCATAGCGTGAACCCCTGCGTGTAGATAAATTTAAAACTGATTTCATTGTATATTTGCACATACATAAATATAAGCACAAAGGTCTCAGGACACATGTCTGACTGGTAAGGAAAGGGAGAAAACGGTTTTCTCTTTTTAGTTTATTTTGCTCTGACTTTGCCTATATGAGTATTTTGCTATGTGGACGCATTACTGTGTCATTCGTATAATATGTGCATGTGGGCACACATGGGTATATGCACTCTCAAAGCCAAAGCTAGCAGCCTATCAAATGATAACATGCAAAATGTATTTCCATTTTTGAGTGGAAAATGAGAAAAGCATGCTCACTCTTGGATTGCTTATTTGCCATTGTTTTGGAAATTATTAGCCAGTGTGATTAGACAAAAGGAAGAAAGAAGGGGCATAAATAATTGGAAAGGAGGATGGGGCACCTGAGTGGCTCAGTCAGTTGAGCATCCGACTCTTGATTTTAGCTTAGGTCATGATCCCAGGGTCAGGGGATCAAGCCCCGCTGTCGAGTGCGTGCACTCTCTCTCTCTCAGAGATAAAAAATAATAAAAATAAATAGCTAAAAATAAATAAATAATTGGGAAGGAGTAGGCAAAAATGATCATTTGTTGGAAATGAAATGATTAAATTCTACCTGGAAAGCCACAGAGAAATTTCATTGACACTTAGAAACAGCAAATAAATATGTATACATTATATGCATGTAGAATTCTATAAACGAGTTATTTTGGGAAAGCTGCTTACAGGAATTTTTAATAAATGGTTGTCTCTGAGGAGTAAGGAGGGGTTGGAGGGGAAACTTGCTTTGTAAATTTTTTCACTTTCACTTTTAAATGAAATTTTGTATCATGTTTATGTGTTAATGTAGCAAAAAATAAGTAGCTTAAAAATGAAGTAATCTTCTTTGAATAACTTTTATTATCTTAATATTTAATATTTAAATATTATTTAAATATTTCAGTATTTAAACTTTTATTTGAATAATAGCTATTCCCCTAATAATCAAGATAAGACAATTAGGAATACTTGGACAAACGTAAAATAAAAGGAGAAAATAGAAAACCCCAGAAAAAGGTAACAGATTGGAAAATATGAAACAAAACATTTTGTAACAAAACAGCACATTTGTGATTACAAGGGAAATAAAGCATGCAAAAAAAGTATTTGCTGTGGCCAGATTACAAGGAAAGGGCTTGAGTGTGACTTTAGGGGAGCCAAGGATTTGAAGCAGAGGAATGACATAAGACTTTCCAACAAGCCCTCTAGGTGATTTTAATATTTATCCTTTGTTGAGGACAACCACTTTATACATTTATTGTGGTTTATATATTACTATTTTAAGATTATATTTTTAAGTAATCTCTACACCCAGCGTGGGGCTTGAATTTGCAACCCAGAGATCAAGAGTCGCCCGCTCCACTGACCGAGCCAGCCAGGCCCTCCTGTTTATTATTTTGTATTGAAATTACTCCTGGGGCACCTGGCTTGCTTGGTGGTGGGGCACGTGACTCTTGATCTTGGGGTTGTGAGTCCAGGCCCCATGTTGGATGTAGAGATTACTTTAAAAAAATAATAAAATCTTTCTCAAATTCCACATATGAATGAAACCATATGATATCTGTCTTTCTCTAACTTATTTCGCTTAGCATAATACACTCTAGTTCCATCCACGTTGTTGCAAATGGCAAGATTTCATTCTTTTTTGTCACTGAGTAGTATCCCATTGTGTGTGTGTGTGTGTGTGTGTGTGTGTGTGTGTGTACGTATATATACACGCGTATATACGCATATATACATATATGGACGTATACATACTACATCTTTATCCATTTATCAGTCAATGGACACTTGGGCTCTTTCCATAATTTGGCTATTGTTGATAGTGCTGCTGTAAACATTGAGGTGCATGTGCCCCTTTGAATCAGCATTTTTGTATCCTTTGGGTAAATTCCTAGTAGTGCAATTGCTAGGTTGTAGGGTAGTTCTGTTTCTAAGTTTTTGAGGAACTTTGAGGAACCTCCATGCCGTTTTCCAAAGTGGCTACCGCAGTTTGCATTTCCACCAACAGTGCTAAAGGGTTTCCCTTTCTCTGCATACAAAACTCAACAGATTAATATGCAGGAAGGGAAGGAAAAATAAGATAAAAACAGAGACGGAGGCAAACCGTAAGAGACTCTTAAATACAGAGAACAAACTGAGGGTTGCTGGCAAGGAGGTGGTAGGGGATATGTGAAATGGGTGATGGGCATTAAGGAGGGGACTGTTCAGGATGAGCATTGGGTGTCACATGTAAGAAGTGAATCGATGGGTTCTACTCCTGAAGCCAAGACTGCACTGACTGTTAACGAACTTGAATTAAAAAAAAAAAAAAAATCTTTAAAAAATAAAAAAAGAAATTACTCAATACTCGGTCTTCCTGGAGGGCAGGGACCATGTTTTCTTAATCTTTAGCAGTTACGACAGTCTATGGCTTCAGTAAATGTTACCTGAGTGAAACCGAGATCTATTGAGGAGTGGATGCTGCAGGACCACTGGATCTAGAGGCTGTAGAAAGGTTGTAGAGTGGTTCCTGTCTTCAGGTATTCATTCATTTATTTATTCAATAAATTTTATAAAAGCAGCTGCTCCTTGCCAGGTGGTATGCTGAGGTTACACAAGAACTACAATAGCTCTTACTTTTGAGGGATTAGAGGGAAAGGCAGATGAGCTGGGACTTAACACAGATGTGCTAAGTGTGAGAGAACCACTCCTAGCATTGCTGGGGTCACAGAGGACCGCCCCTCCCAGCCTCTGCAGGTGGGAGTCAGGAAGAGCGGGAGGGCTCCCGTCTGCTTTCCCCTTAAAGACTGAATGAGTTGGCCAGATAACATGGGGAAGGGAGAGGAAGATGGGCCGAGGCCAGAAAGAACAGTCTGGTATTGGGTGTGTGGCAGGACCTGTGTGCAGAGCAAACCATAGGTAAGTATTTCTGGGTCTCAGTTTTTATGCATTTAATAATATTTATTGATTCATTTATTTTCGAGAAACTTGATTTAAAGGTGGAAAGATAGGAGGCTGAAGAGGAAAGGAGGCACTAGATCATTGAGAACCTTATTTGGTAAGGTTGAGACTTTGGACTTTATCTTCAGGTGGTGGGAGCCATTGAAGGATTTTAAGCCAGCCTGGGATTTGTGTTTGGGATGGCTCCTTTAGGCAGCTGTGTGGAGGAGGGGCTGGAGGGTACAGGGCTATGGAGTTAGGGAGATCCTGGGGAGACCGCTGTGGTCATCTGAGTGAGAGAATAAAGTCTGAGCAGGTCAGCACGGGATAAGGTACAATTAAGTGTTTGGCAGGAAAAACGGACAGTACACTCGGTAATTGACTGGATGTGGAGAGTGTAAGAGAAGGGAAGAGTCCAGAGTGACTCCCAGGTTTCTGTTTCTGCTGGTGCCACCAGTGGGACAGAGTACAGGAGGATAAGCAGGCTTGGCATGGACAGATGGTCCTTCTCCGTGAGGTGACGGCTGAAAATGTGAAATGCAGGAAGAGGCTTGGGACAGAAGCTGAGTTTAGCTGTGGCAGTGAAACAGCAGGTGGGGTAGCCGGGCAGTAATGTGGTAGACAGTCCAAAACTACAGGGGGAAAGTGTGGGCCTGGAAACTCGAGCATGGTTGAAGCTTGGGCGAAGGTGCAGAATGGACCAGACGAGGGTTAAAGATGGAACCCTGCCCATGAAATCTAACAAGCTGGGAGAAGCGAAGGAACACATTAAGAAGCCAGAGGAGGAGAGAAGTGGGAGGGAAACCGGAGGGAGGGTACTTCTGCGAGCCGTGGGAGGAGGCAGATTTTGCAAAGAATTGCTTCAGAGTTTCAGATACCACAGAAAGGTCAGATAAAATAAAGATCCGACTGTCGATTAGATTTGGCAGGTAAGGTGTTATTGGTGACCTTGGCAAGAAGTTTCAGGAGAGAGAGAGAGGAACAGAAACCAAATTGCAGTGGTTGAAGAAGGAGCAGGAGGTCAAGTGGAGATGGACCATGCAGGCGGTTCTTTTGGGAAGAAGCAGAGCTGAGGCCCGAGGAGGAAGAGGCTTTATGGCCTTACCAGGAACAAAAAGACTACTGGCTTTTCTTCTATGTAAAAGAAATGATTATGTTATTTCCCAGTTAATTTTATAAAGAACATTGTGTGGTTCTCTGCTATGTTTCCAAAAATTATTACCAAAATCAGGCAGAGCTGTACGCTACTTTAAAGAAGCAAAGTGGCCTTATCTTCAGACAAAAATTATGTGTAGCCTCTGTCCGTAGGTCGAAAGGCATGGCAATACATTGACAGATGATTGTGCAGAGCCGAATCCTTTAAAGAAGTAACTGAAATTCCCGAATATTTTTCGCTTTACGCTTGGTGATTTCTTTTTTTCAGAAAAGAGTTCTGGCCTGTAGGTATTATTTGATTTTCGTTTATTTTAATAATAAATATTTCAGCAGTGTAATATCACTGTAGTAATAATCATGTACGTGGTCAGATTTAATTTATGTAAGATTGCATTTCATCGCAGGTACTGATGATATTGTAGGTCCTGAAGGCATGGAGAAATTTTGCGAAGACATTGGTGTTGAACCAGAAAATGTAAGTCTAGCCTATTAAGTTGGGCAAATCGGTTGATTATTTTTCTTGTCTTTTGTCCCTTGACAAATAAAGCAACAGTAAAGAAGGAATGGTGTGTTAGTTTTGTGAGGCAATCTAAGAAACAAGTTCCAATTCTAATTGGATTTCTAAGCAAAATTTTTTTGTTTTAATTGGCATGGTGTAACTAGTCAGTCATGTTTTCCTCTTGTTTGTTTCTTGTATCTAAAAGGTACGATAGTAAAGTAATTAAACTAGATGTTTAGAAAATGTTATGGGCATGTGTACCTCCCGTGAGAGATGAGCTGGGGGGGCCGAGTCATAGTCTATTCTGTACCTTTGTCCCCCTCCCTAGTTGTTCAGCATAATGTAGAGTTTGTCCAGATTTTTGAGTAATTATTCATAGGGGTTTGGAATAAGTTGTAATTATCAAGAATCTTTCATAGCTCTTTCACTTCCGATTAAATTTAACTCAGGGATTGCTTTTTAGTATAAAGGCCTTAAGTATTTCCTTTAAAAAATTTTTTTGAGAAGTTATTTTATATGCTTAATTATTTTTCCCAACTCTTATCGTCATGTTATTGTTGAATATTTTTTTCCTGTTCCTACATAATCTCTCTTACACTAAAATGAAAAGTTATGCTCATACAGGTGCCCTGGTTCATTAACTATGCAGTTTAATATTGCATTAGCCTCCAATTTAACAAATATGTCTAAGGTCCTAGATGAGTTTATGATGGGGAAGAGATCACAAGAGATCATCCCCCTCGTATAGACTCTTCTTGGAAGATAGGTGCTGCCCATGCACATATGTCATGCTCTTAAAACTGGAAATTAAGACTTCACACTTTGGGGGCGCCTGGGTGGCTCAGTCGGTTGAGCGTCCGACTCTTGGTTTCAGCTCAGGTCATGATCTCACGGTTTGTGAGCTTGAGCCCCGCATCAGGCTCCGTGCTGGCAGAGAGGAACTTGCTTGGGATTCTCTCTCACCCCCTCTCTCTGCCCCTCCCCCAGTCGCTCTCTCTGTCTCTCTCTCAAAAATAAATAAATAAACTTTAAAAAATTAAAAAAAAAAACAACTCTAAAGACTTCACACTTCATTCTTAAAACTTTTCTTACCCTTGACATTTGTATGCCTCTGTCCTCTCCCAACTCCCTCCAACACCTTACATTTTCTAAAGAGCTTTTTGCTCATTACATGGATTTTTGTCTTGTAGTTTTTATTTTAATGTGATCTAGTTCAGTATCTTAATGAACTATTCATTGGGGCGCCTGGGTGGCGCAGTCGGTTAAGCGTCCGACTTCAGCCAGGTCACGATCTCGCGGTCCGTGAGTTCGAGCCCCGCGTCAGGCTCTGGGCTGATGGCTCGGAGCCTGGAGCCTGTTTCCGATTCTGTGTCTCCCTCTCTCTCTGCCCCTCCCCCGTTCATGCTCTGTCTCTCTCTGTCCCAAAAATAAATAAAAAACGTTGAAAAAAAAAATTTAAAAAAAAAAATTAAAAAAAATAAAATAAAAAAATAAAAAGCTAATGAACTATTCATTTTGGTATAAAGGTTTGGGGAGAACTGCCAGTAGTATTTTGTCTGATCTTGCCCATAGACTAGTCATAAGCATAGAAAAGAACACTTCAGGGGCACTTGGTGGCTCAGTTGGTTGGACGTCCGACTTTGGCTCAGGTCATGATCTCGTGGTTTGTGGGTTTGAGCCCCTTGGCAGGTTCTGTGCTGAAAGTTCAGAGCCTGTAGCCTGCTTCGGATTCTGTGTCTCCCTCTCTCTCTGCTCCTCCCCTGCTCGTGCTCTGTCTCTCTGTCTCTCTCAAAAATAAACAAACATTTTTTTAAAAAGATTAAAAAAAAACAACAACACTGGCTTATGAAAGAAGTTTCCTGATGACAGCTGGGCCAATGTTGGCAGAGTGTTTTCTGGACTGAATAATAAGAGGGGCAAGAGTGAGTTGGACCTGAGAACAGACCCAAAGCTTCTCTCCCTCTCTCTCTTAAATTTTTATTTAGTTTTGGGAGAGCGCAAGCTGGGGAGGGACACAGGATGGGGACGGGATCCGAAACAAACTTTGCGCTGACAGGCTGACAGCAGCAAGCCTGATGTGGGACTCGAACTCACGAACCACAAGATCATGACGTGAGCCAAAATTGGATGCTCGACCAACTGAGCTACCAAGGTGCCCCAGACCCAAAGGTTCTGCCCAGGGGACTGTCATCAGCATGTGATCAGAGGTGGGCAACAGGGCCGGAAAGGGAGGAGATTGGGAGGCCAGGGTCAGGCTGCAGGTGTGAGAGGCACTGTCTGAACATTTATTCTCAGAGGCCCGGAGGCCTGTCAGGTGGGAGGGAGGGCTGGTGTTGATTCTAACTGAAGAAAGGCACAGTTCTTCAAATAGCAGTACTCCGTAACAGAGAGCTGCTGTTATTATCCTTTTGGGGGGCAATGGTGTCCCTTAGTCTCCTCTTAGGAATAGAACTAGACTTAACATGTTGAATCACATTGAAGATGAGGAAACTGAATTCAGAAGATTATTCTAAAGTATTTATTACTGTACTTCAGTTCTAAGCTGCCATTAATAGAAGTTGTATATCATCACTAAGAAAGAAAAAATGTTGCTAAATAAACTCTGATATGCATCCATTTGGAATGCATCCCAATTTCAGAAATGTTAACATTTGAAAAATAAGAAGTAAAATTGTTTTTAAAGCCTTGTCCTCATTGTTGAGTTAGCACTTTCAAATACTTTAAAGTACTTAAAACCTTCACCTTGCCTGATACTTATAGCCTAGGAAATTTAAGCAGGTTTGTAAAATTCAAATCTACTGTCATTTACTATGGCCACAGCAAAACCTTTTGTTTGCCTAATTAGCTTCCTTATTAGCTACCATAAGAAAAGTCCATTTTGTGTAAAGAAATACTCATCGTGAATATCTACTTTGACTTTTTAGCCACATTTCATGCATACTTGTGTGTGTTTCTGTGCCCTAACCATTTTTTTTTTTTAATTTAACAAGTGTTTATGTGGAACTTTAAATCTTTCTTATTGAGCATTTAGTATATATATTGTTTGAGAACATAGGAAGTTTGAGTTCTAGAATGTGGGTTAGGGGCGCCTGGGTGGCTCAGGCGTTGAGCCTCTGACTCTTGATTTTGGCTCAGGTCATGCTCCACATCCGGCTCAGTGCTGACCATTCAGAGGCCACTTGGGATTCTGTCTCTCTTCTCTGCCCCTTCCATGTGCACACGTGCTCTCTTTCTCTCTCTCTCTCTCAAAATAGTTTTTTTAAAACTGAAAATGGGGGTTATTTCACCTAGGTAAATTGTTATGTGGGAGTCAGAATTCCAAGAAAAGCTGAGGGATGAGGGGAAATCCACTAATGTGTAAATATTTGGAAGAACATGTGTGCTCTTTTGGGGAAGTTTAGGTCTCTTAAGTTAAAAAATTTTTAACGTAGGGGCGCCTGGGTGGCTCAGTCAGTTGAGCTTACAGCTTCGGCTCAGGTCATGATCTTGTGGTTTGTGGGTTTGAGCCCCGTGTTGGGTTCCATGCCGACAGCTCAGAGTCTGGAGCGTGCTTCAGATTCTGTGTCTTGTCTCCCTCTCTCTCTGTCCCTCACCTGTTCATGCTCTGTCTCTCTCTGTCTCAAAAATAAATAAACATTAAAAAAAACTAAAAAAAATTTTTTTAACCTATTAAGCAATGCTGTTTTGTGATGGTGTGCATATGTAGAAACATTGGTTTACTAATCAGTGCTAGTAATCTACCTAGTAATCTAGATTGTTTAATCTAAAAAACCTAGTGACTTTAAAAATTGGTATGTACTGATTTAATTGAGATTTGATGAAAGGGCTTAGAGATTCAGTGGGTTCTCACTGCTAATCACTTCTAACATGGAAAACCATAGAGTCAGCATCAAGAGAAAGCTTTTCATTAATCTTGCAGCTATAAATTAGACAAAGCTGGACATTTTTAGTCCACAAGCTAGCTTGCTGGCAAACGCAAGGACCGACTTTCTGAACCTCCTAAATAGTATTGTTCTGCAGTACTTAATTTGTGTAGTGGCTTTCAGAGGCCAATTAAATCATCTGGAGTGATTTCTAATTGACTGCTTGCCTTACTTTTTTCATGTTACATCATCCCGATTCCTTTTACCACCGTCGCCATCTGACCCAGTGGGGCACGTGGGTGATAGATTAATGGTTGGGTTGGTTCTTCCAGCCGTCGAAATGAAGCCTTCAGGTCCTGTGTAAAGAAATCAAATTAGCTGCCAAATGTGGAACATGCTAGTCCCTGGCCAATTTTCACAGGTCTATTTTCTTACCATTGATTTTTTGTTTGTTTGTTTGTTTGTTTGTTTTGTTACAACAAATGGAGATGTAGCCATTTAGCAGTGAATATGTGATCCCCAGGTCAGGACTTGGATGTCCGTTAGGTGTGGACAATGTCCTGAGGCACACAGTCCCACAGAGTGGCAGGATGGTCCTCGGAAATCCCTGTCCCTCTTCTTTACCCTCTTCTTGGATGGATGGCCTCAGCTCTTTCCCTCTGCAGAGCCCTGGATAGTTGGAAGCTAGATGCGCTTTTGAAATGTAATTTTGTCTTTACTCCTTCAGGTGTTTATTAAACTCGCTGGCAGTATCTCTGTGTCATCTTTTCTCTAAAGCAGCTAAGTGACAAGCAGTGCCATAAACTAGAGTTGTTACAGTTCCTGATGCCTACAGAGTTTCAGAAGATTCACTAAAAGCAAGAGTGGCGCCCCGCTGAGAAGTGATTGGGTCACTCATCCTGTGCTCATTCCAGGCACAGCGCTATTTAAGTGGGATGTGGGGCCACTTCACAATAATTTTCTTCAGTGTGTATAGTTCAGCTCACGAACACTAATGTATTTGTGGTACAGCTGCATTATTGTGTATGACTCACCACTTGCCTTTTTATTTTTCAGCCCTCTGATCTACAGCTTGCTCTTTTCACTAAATCTTGGAGATTGTTCCCTGTTTGTACTGATAACTCTACTTCATTTGTCTTAATGGCAGCATAGTATTCCTTTGCATAGAAAGTATTCAGCAAGGAAGTATATACTTAGTCCCTGATTAATGTTGGGTTGTTCTCAGTCTTTTGCTGCTATAAATAATTCTGCAGAAAATATTGTTGAATATACATCTTTGTGTTCGTGCACAGGTATAAGTTATAATATAACTTTCCTTAAGTGGAATTGCTGAGTCAAACACTGGTTTTAATTTTGATAAATACTGCAGAATTGCCCTGTGGAGAGGTTAATGGCTTTACATTTCCACCATTCTGCATCATAAGAGTTCATGTCTCCCCAAGCCCTTGTCAGCAGATGAATTACCAAACTTTTGGATGTTTCCCAGCCTAGAACTCATTTTTGAAGTTACCCTGTTGATATTTCCGTGACTAAACTGCGGCGAGCAGAAGCATTTGGAGAGTTGTTAATATGATTAATTACTGAGATCTGTCGTTCTGATTTGATTGGTCTGTTTTTTTGTTTGTTTTTATACAGGTAGTTATGCTTGTCCTAGCTTGGAAATTGGATGCACAAAACATGGGTTATTTTACTCTGCAGGAATGGTTAAAAGGAATGACTTCTCTACAGTAAGTCCCGCGGCTGCCCTGGTCGGGAGGCGGGGTGGCGTCCTTGCACTCCCCAGCTGGCTGCCTCCTCCCTGGCGGGTCAGGAGCCTGGGTTGGGTGACTGCAGGAAAGCCGGGTGATCTGGCAAACTTCACCTGTGGCTGTAGGTGTAAAGGCCAAATCCCATTTTCATGATGAAGAGAAGACAGTATGCATGAAGTTTTGCAATTATAATTTTTATATAATGTGTATTGTTTATTTTAGTATTCTTCTAGAGCAGAGCTGCCCAATAGAAAATAGACCAGCCTCTCCTCTTCTCACAGATGTGAGCTACATATGTAATTTTAAATTTTCTAGCCGTCCCATTAAAAAAAAAGTTAAAAGAAACAGGTAAAGTTAATTTTAATATATTTTATTCAACTCCAGATATCCAAAATATTATTATTCAGACATATAATCAATATTTTCAAAATTTATGAGCTGTTGTACATTCTTTTTTTCATATTAAGTCTTCAAAATCTGGTACATATTTTACATTTATGATCCCTCTCAGTTTGCATTAACTGCATTTCAAGTGCTTGATGGCCATGTGTGTCTAGTGACTGTCATATTAGCACAGGTTCAGAGCTTAAAAAGCAAAGGCCTATCAGCATCTGGTTTACAGTTAGGGAGAAAAAGTTGACTGAAGTTTAACTTATAAATGAAAATATGTATTTTATATATTCTGATTTTACCTTTGGGCAAAATTGGAACTTCATTACTCCAGTGGTTAAAAAATAATAATAAAGAGTCTATTTGTGTTACCCAGAATGAGAAAAAAAACAGTGGTTTTATGTGTTCATTGTGTGTGTGTGTGTACACAAAGTTTCATTCAAGTAAACAGTTGTTACTCTGTATTCTGAATTGAAGGATACAGTTGAGATGGGTAAGTAAATATTTCAGTGGTACCTGAAGATGAAGAGCAGATTATTAACACAGTAACTTTGATCTACGGAATGACTCTTTTTTTTTTTTTTTTACTTTTC
Organism: Puma concolor; assembly: GCF_028749965.1. Taxonomy (NCBI): domain Eukaryota; kingdom Metazoa; phylum Chordata; class Mammalia; order Carnivora; family Felidae; genus Puma; species Puma concolor. The sequence goes on along the minus strand of NC_141670.1, from coordinate 165,891,971 downwards.
CTAGGAATAATAGACTTTGACATGTACTGGATTGAAATTGGAGTGGAAATGGTTTTATGGTTTTATTCAAATAATTTTGGAATTTGCCAAAATTGTTATCCATTTGTTATTGATAACAATGCTTTATTTGCACCATGCTTTAGTAGTTCATAAGTCATTTTGCTGCTTTTCCATTTGAGCCTCACGGCTGCCTTCCTTGTGAGGAAGACAAATCAGGCTTTATCCTGCACATTTTACAAATGAGGAAACTGAGGCTTAGAAGGGACACATGGGATACATGATGTGTTAAAGTAAGTGGCAGAAATGGGAAGAAAACCCAAGACTTCTGATTTTTTTTTTTTTTTTAATGTTTATTTTGAGAGAGAGCACAAGCAAGCAGGGGAGTAGTAGAGAGAGAGGGAGAGAGAGAATCCCAGGCAGGCTCCACACTCAGCACAGAGCCCGACGTGGGGTTTGATCGTAACCGGAGATCATGACCTGAGCCAAGTCAAGAGTTGGATGCTTAACTGACTGAACCACCCAGGTGCCCCAAGACTTCTGATTCTTAAGTCGCATTCTTCCTTTAACAACTGTTGTCTGATGGCAAATGAGTTTTAGATAAAGCCATACACTTTCCTGTCATCATGCTCTAGAATTTTAGGGTTAAGTCCTCTGAAATCTCTTTAAAAATTATGCTTGTCATGTTGGGAACATCTCCTTAACAATTTTAAGTCTACTGACTTTCACTGTTTCCCCCCCTGCCTTTCCTAACTGCCTTCTGAATACAGCACATAATGGCTGCACTTTTTAAAGGGGGGCCCGTGTAATGATGAATGCATGGCCATATCAAGATTTTATTTCAAGCCTTCAGAGGAGGCACCATTAGTATGTTTCGGGCACATTTTCATTTGTCTTAAGAGGCTATAATATCCATTTTTAAGTAATTCTAGATTATTTTTTACATTTGCCTTTACAAAAGAATGTTACACACTGCCGGGCCTTTCCCTTGCGTTTTGAGGGCCACACCACCTGGGAAGTATGCAGTTACCTGGGAAGTATGCAGTTTCCTGGGAGGTCTATGTAAGTTCAGGGAGGGCAGAGGGGAATTGCAGGGACCCCACCCCGTAGGTTCTTTGTTGGGAACCCTGCTTGCCACTCAGTGTGACACACACGGGGGCAGTTGGGTTCCTCTAGGGTACTGCCACTTGGTCCTTGTAGTTCAAGATGAGGTGACAAGCTGGGTCCACTCTAAGGGCAGGGAGGAGCCTGCTTTCTTCTTGTGTGATACGAAACTCGGAGACTGGTTTCCTCATCAATGAGGAAGAGATCATTACTCAGAACAACCTTTAAGGTTCTCTATAGTTCAGAATAGTCGAATTGCAAGTTTTAAGAACCTCCACTCCCCCTCCCTTAACCTCCCTAGATTCATTTGTTCAGCAAGTGTTTGGATGGCAGCGATGTGCCAACTGCAGTATTCTACATCCTGGGGAAATAAAACTCACGAGCAAGACAGTCCTTTTGGGGCAGGGGCTCAGAAGCAAAGTTCAGCCAAAAGATCCAAAAATAATAAGGCCACTTCTCTTTATGCTTCTCGAATTGATTACATAAATACTGTATTTGTAAGGCGTCCACACCCGGTAAATAAGAATACTCAGAGACGAATATGCTCTAGAGATAGAAAGTAGTCTGTCTACTGAATTGCCTGTTTTGTCTTCTAGTTTGGATTTTTGTCTTTTTTGCCCTTTTTTGGTTTCATTAAACCTGTCCAGTGAAGTGTTTTGAGCTCAATCTGGAATTAAAGTGTATGTGGCAATCCCTGTATTTATAATAGAATATTCGATTAAGATGCTAAGTTTGAAGAAAATGGTTACTGGACAGAGGGAGTGGAGACTATGCTCCGCTGCTCCCTGGGTGTCTCTGGCAGCACGTCTAGAACCAGGAAAGGGAAGTGATGCTCTGTGACTCCCACCTGGGCTCTCAGAACTCCATCTCCTGGACACTGGGGAGGGGAGCGAGCTGTGTGCAAGCCCCACCAGGGCCAGTGTTTTGGAAGTGCTGGAAGGCGTGACGGAGGGCATCTGGCGGGGGTGGGGGGGCCGATATGTTCATTCCACGTTCTGTAGCTCATTCTCAGTCAGGAGAAGGCACAACTCATTTCAGTGGACTGTTTGTTCTATCGCCTTGTTCCAACACGTGGGTTTAAGGTTACTTCTAATGAATCAAACTTACAAAGCTGTTTAAGCTAAACAAAAGTGTGTTAGACTTGTAGCTTACTTTGCATAGAAGTGAGGATTGGCTGGAAAAATACCTTTGGCTAAGTGAAGGGGTGAAGGCCTTTCCCCAGGGAATGGAGAACTCCTTTTGGTTTTAACCTTTGGTGCTTATTGTCCCGATTTCTGGTGCTTCTGAATCTGTAACAGGAGCAGAAGTCACGGAAGAAATGATCTCACAATATGGCCACGTTTTGTTTTGGAAAACGGTGCTCTTGAGCGGTGTGGCACTATGTCACTCAGAAACTAACAGGAGTTTTCTTACGTGTGATACACTGGAAAGCAGGGGTGGGGAGGGGGGAGGGGGCAGGGGGGAGGCTGAAGATGTGGCTGCTTCCTGAAGTCCCAGGCTGGTTTGCTTCAACTTCCCGACAAGCCAGTTTCTTCACTTGATCTTGTTGAGTGGCCACTAGATGGCAACCTGTAGTTCGGACCGGGTGACTCAGAGGCGTGTTCCCTGCTGGGGGTCACTCCAGAGGCTCTGTGGGTCAGGGCCCTCCCCCCCCTTTTTAAAAAAAAAAAACAAAAAAACGTTTATGTATTATTGAGAGACACAGCATGAGCATTGGATGGGCAGAGAGAGGAGGAGACACAGAATACGAAGCAGGCTCTGAGCCATCGGCACAGAGCCTGATGCAGGGCTCCAATTCACAAACCGCAAGATCATGACCTGAGTTGAAGTGGGATGCTTAACCTACCGAGCCACCCAGGCGCCCTGGGGCAGGGCCCCTTTTAAAGCAGATTAAACTCTTTATTGATGGTAATAGCTCTGACATGTGTAACTGTCTTTATTACATACGTAAAGTGAAAATTTTACTTTGGTATTTTATGCTTTATACTCCAGACAGGAGATCTGAGCGTCTTAAGACAAATGAAAACGTCTTTCAGGGGACATCTTTTGCCAGGGTGGCAGCTAGACTCCCAGGCATGCTAACGAACTTCCATTTTGCCTTGCGGTTCTACCCAAAGACTCATGGCTACATTATTTTCTTTTAGCTATGTAGCAGATGTCTAAGTGAGTGCTCTCTGCCCTTGAATCTGTTGAAACAGACATCTGTTCTTCTTCCTCTCATTGGACAGGACTAAACTAACCCCCCTGCCAAAATCTGGCCAATTTCCTGTGGCTTTGGTCCTTAACCTTCCTTTCCAGTGAAGAGGAGAGACCTCGGCCTTAAATGTTTCGGGGTTAGCTGGTCTCTCTCCTCTTTGACCCTCTGCCATATTATTAATAAAGTATCATTAGTTATTTATGTATACAGTAAAAAATCAAACCATACAGTAGAGTCCCCAGTGCAGAGAAGGCCCTGCTCCCTTCCTGCCTCCTAGACTCCAACTTCCTGCTTTCTCGTGTGCCCTGTTAGCTTCTACCAGCCCTCTTTTGGGGGTTGGTGCTAGATCTCTAACTAGGCTATCGGCATCTCTCTTTTTTTTCTTCCCCAGCCTTTCTCCACAGAGATTCAGAGTGAATTTTTCAAGATGCAAGCCTGATTGTGGTCTCTCCCATGGTTGGAGGTAGCTTCCAGTGTTTCTAGGATTCAATTTAAAAAACAAAAAACAGTATGGACCACAAAACCCTTTATGGCCTGGCCTCACCTCCCTTTCAGCCTTATCCTGGAACCACTTCCCCTCTTACTCTCTTCTGTTTGGTCACAGTGGGTTTCTTTAGTCTTTGAGCTTGGCATGCTCCCTTCTGCCACTGGGCCTTTGCGCATGCTGTTCCTTTTATCTGGAAAACCCTCTGCTCCAGAAATATCCTGTTTCTGCTCTCAGCCATTAGCTAACATTTCAGTCCCTTAAAGAAGCCTTTTCTGACTTCTTAAAACAGTTTTTTTTTTTTTTTAACATTTATTCATTTTTGAGAAACAGAGCACAAGCAGGGGAGGGGCAGAGAGAGAGGGAGACACAGAATCAGAAGCAGGCTCCAAGCTCTGAGCTGTCGGCACAGAGCCGGACGCGGGGCTCGAACTCACGAACTGGGAGATCATGACCTGAGCCGCAGTCAGATGCCCAACCGACTGAGCCACCCACGCCCCTGCCTTTTCTGACTTCTAAAACAGTCTAATTGTTATCTTTTTTAGTTTTCAAACATCCGGAAGAAATACAGCACATTCTAAATTGTTGTAGATTCATAGAAGTGAAACATTTACTCTAATTTTTGACTTTTAGGTATTTTATTATCTCAGTAGATTATGGGGGAATATTTTGTAGTTAGCTACAAAAAGAAACCTTTACAAATTTATTGCTAAAGATAGATCAGTGTGCTGATCTATGATGTGAACGTATGAACGGTGTTTTAGTTTATAAAGTATATAAACTGTTTACGTTGATAATACTTTTACTGTGTATTACTTATGCTTAGTGGTAGGTGAAAGCCCTACAGGGGAACACAAGAAAGCACGTCCAGCATTGAAAAGCTTTGATTTTGCTGATGGAAATGGTGACTCTTGGTTCTCATTTTTAAGGGCTAGATATGAGGAACAGAAAATTAGTTTGTAAAATTAGCCAATCAGTCTGCTTCCTTAGGAAGAATAAACAGTGTGTCCCTTACCTGTAAAAACAGGTTTTCATCACCAAAGCTCCCTGGAGATATAGCTGATTTCAAGTCTAGGGTAGAGAAAGTACAAGGTGAGCTGGAATATCTTGTACCATAAGCAAGGACGTGCTCAGAGACTGGTGGCACATGTCAGAAGGACACTGGCACCAGCTTGAATGGGCCACTGCCCAAATGAGGACGATTTGTGCACCAAAAAGAATAAAGGCAGTAAAAGATTGTAACACTGAATAAAAAGCAAAAATCCTTAAGTCCGGAAAATGCAAAAGGTGGTGAGTAGAACTCTTCTTTATAGAATAACTTCAGCCGGTAAGGGTGATAGAGTCAGAAAAATCACCGTTTTGCATCTTCAAATGTAACGTCGATTCGGGTGGTATCACCAGTGGAGGCTAAAACCACCGGATGGAAGGTTGTTCGGGAACAAGATTCACAGTCTCAAGATATCATCCCATAGATTACATACTGTTTCAGAGGAGGGAAAATACCTGTTCGTGGAGAATCTGGGGGATGTTACCTTAACTGAATGAGTCCATTTACCGTGACTCCTAATGGGACAGACTGACGTTACAAGTCCTCTCGTGGGGTGCACTGAGAAGGGCCTCACAAGCAGTGTTGTCATAACCATTTAGCTTAAGTATAATCAGAGGGAAATTATCTGACAAACGGAGATTCTACAAAACAACCGTTCTCAAAAATGGCATTGTCAAGAAAGAAGAGAGGTGACACCCTTCTGGAGACTAAGGAGATATGACACCTAAAAGCAATACGTGAGCCTTGATTGGATCCTGGATCAAGAAAAAGCATCTGTGAAGAAAATTGAGGGAACACTGGGGAACTTTGTATATGGGTTGTATATTAGCTAAGAAAGTTTACACTGATAGAATATTAGGAGTGATGATGGTATTTAAGTGTTTAGGAGTGAAGTGTCATCATGTTAGTAAGTTACTTTCAAGTGGTACAGAAAAAAGTGCACATGAGAGCACAAATGTGACAATGTGTGTTATGAACTGAGGGGATGGGTATATGAGTGCTTGTTCATTATTCTTTCCGTTTTTCTGTACATTTGAAATTTTTAAAAATCAAAAACGTAGGGAAATGGGTCATCATGAATGTGTTGCAACTCCAGGGTTTTATTGTCTTTTGGTATTCTGTTTCATGTTACTGCCCCAGTTAAGTAAAAAACTCAGGTTATAATTTGCCTTTATTCTGTTTTTCTAGATGTGATACAACAGAAAAACTCAGAAATACTTTGGATTACTTAAGATCATTATTAAATGATTCTACAAACTTTAAACTTATTTACAGATATGCATTTGACTTTGCACGGGTGAGTTCTCTGGAGCCTATCCAGATGTTTCCCTCTCCTCCCGCCCCCCCCCCCTTTTTTTTAATTGCCTTTTGAGGTTTGTTTTTACATGCTGCAAGCAAAGAAGGTTGAGTAAGTTACTCCCAGGGTGCTAGTTAGGATTTCTTTCTACATGTACGCTTTCTACACTAACCCTGATTCTGGGCAAAAATGTAGTTTGTTAGCAAAAAGCTATGGTGCCAGACCTTGAATAGCTCTTGCTATTGGCTTAGAAGTAATTTATAAACTGGCATGTAATAGACACTTTTCTGAATGTCTTTTAGATAGGCTTAGAAAAGCTTTTCATTCTCCTGAAACAACAAACCTTCACCCATTGAGTTATTGGAGTAAACTGCAGATCTGATTCTGTTTCACTTCCTGTATTGTATTTGGAAATCGTTTGAATTTCTGACCTAAGCTAATTGCAGTGAACATTATTCAACCCTAATTTCCAGTCGTCATTTTGAAAAGCGAGCATCTTGTTGGTCACATCGTGAGGCTGGGCTAAGTGTGTGACCGCGGTTCTCCTGGAGCGGAATGAAGGCTCAGTTTTTCAGCCTCGTCACCGTAGGCAGTGGATTCTGAGGCACCAGTTGGCATTGTGTTCATTCGCCCGCAGTCCCCAGCCCACACGGCCACACTCCATTCAAGAGCGGTGTCGTGTTTTCTGTTAAGTTGGTGTGTTTGGTGCATTCAGGGCATTGGGCTTGATTGATCGATTGTGATTTAAAGCAGAGAATTCAGTGTCAGGTGACTCCCTTTTTTCTTACCACCACGTTGGTCTTTTTCACTGCTTACGTGCTTCGGCTCTGCTAGTTCCGCACCAGAGGTTTACCCGATGGTGAATTCTGGTGCATCTGCGGTAGCACATGAGTAGTTCTCTGTGGTGTCCTCATTTGTGCATTTTTGCATGTCTCATAACCTTCACATAAAATCCCAACCCGTGAAAGTTTATAGATGTTAGAAATGGTATGGTGAAATGCAAATACAGTGTTCCACCAAATGGCATTAGCGTAATCGTATGCAGAAGTTATTTGCCAGATGCTTTTAGAATAGATACACAGTTTGTAGGATTAAGTATTTCATCCCGCGAGATCGTTTTCCTCCCAAAGTCAGCTGTTTCTTCCTGTTTGGTAAAGTTTGTGTAGAAGCGTTCTACCTTCTCACCAAAGTAAGCCCTGTTTTCCAGCTTTTCTGTTTGGGGGCCAGAGTTGCCCACGTATCTGCCGTAGCCCCGTCGCCGGCCGTGGTCCGTCAGCGCAGCCTGTGCCCCGAGGACTCCTTTGCTCGCCTCTTGTGGCGCCTTCCACCGCAGCCTTGCCGATCCGATCGAGGCCCTCGGTCCTCCTTCTCCTTGCCTGCGCTGCTGTGGTCCCCTTATTCCCGGGCTCTGTCACATCCCTTCCAGCATCACATTAGCAGGGTGCCACTCCTCCACCTTCGGCCCCAGGGTCATTGGGCCGCCTTCCGGCTCGGCGAAGCCTTCGGTTCCCGGTGCCCGGATGTCACGTGGGGCTTCCCCATGCGCCCCCTGCAGCTGCTCTGCAGCCTCTCGAGTGACAGGCAGGGGCGTTTTCGGTCTACTTCACGGAGGAGCAGAGTGGGCCTCGGAGAAGCAGACACATTGCACCGTGGTCACTCTGTCCGCGGCAGTGGATCCAGGACTCAGACCCGGCTTCTGGCCTCAAGTCCAGGCTGCCGGTCACCCCAGGCTTCCTTTCTCCCACGGCGCCTGTGTTGCGGGGAAGTCCAGTCAGCTGAACCTGCCGCCCGCCGTTTTTGGCCTTTCTGCTTTCTGCCTTTCGTCCCTCCGGGCCTCTGCCCGCGTCCTGTTGGTGCTCTCCCAGCTCTCTCCTGCGTCGGGCGCGTGGGCCCAGCCTCCCGGGTCCTCCTGTCCTGGGGGGTCGTGCGCCTTCGCTGCATACCCTGGCGACCTCCTCCGGCTCGGCCGTGGCGTCTGGGTGGCGTCTGGGTACGACAGGCGTTCGTCTTCTCAGACCGAGCCAGAGACTGTGTCTTCTCTTTCTTCGCATCCCCGGTAACAGCCAGCAGAGGTCTTTGCTTTTGGTGAGCATTACCAGTGAATTAATAAGCCCCTTTATGGAAGGTGAAAAGCATGCATATTTAATCATTGCCAAATAGATTCAGTTTGGCTAAAATATGCTCTAAAATGGATTTAAAGATTGTTTTCAATGTTTATTTTTGAGAGCAAGAGAGAGAGCGAGCGTGAACGGGGGAGGGGCAGAGAGAGAGCCGCGCGCGCGCGCGCGCACACACACACACACACACACACAAAATCCAAAGCAGGCACCAGGCTCGGAGCTGTCAGCACAGAGCCCGACGTTGGGCTCAAACCCACGAACGGTGAGATCACGGCCGAAGCTGAAGTTGCACGCTTAACCGAGCCACCCAGGCGCCCCTAAGATGGATTTTTTATTGAATCCTTTGGTTTGCTTTGGTGTATTCAGCTGTATCCCACAAGATTTGAGATGTATGTATTTTCATTTGCACTCAGTTCAAAATGTTTTCTGTTTTCCCTTGTGATTTCCTCTTTGACCACTGGTTATTTACAAGCGTGTTGTTGGTGTTATTTTCCAAGTATTTAGGACTTCCCACATAAGCCTCCTGTTATTGATACCTAGTTTAATTCTGTTGTGGTCAGAGAAGATACCCTGTGTAATTTCAGTTCACTTAGAGGTATGGGGACCTCATCTGTGGTCCAGAATGGTCTCCTGTGATGAATGTGTTATGTGTAAAACACATAAAAAGAATGAATATTCTGCTGCTGTTCGGGGAAGTGTTCTATAAATGTCAGGTCATGTCAGTTGATAGTGTTGTTCGGGTCTTCTGTATCCTTCCTGATGTCTGCCTGCTAGGCTCTGCCCCTCACTGAGAGGGGATTGTTAAGCTCTCCAGCTCTGTTCCTCCTGTTGTTTCTAACATGGATTTTGAAGCAGATACTAACTAGGTTTAGATCTACTTCATGGTGTTCTATGCTCTTAAAGAGTCGACATGTTAGCATCATGAAATGTCTCTTATCTCTGGTAATATTCCTTAATTTGAAGTTTGCTCCTGAGACAAAGCCATTCCTGCTTTCTTTTGATTAAAGTCTGCATGATAGATCTCTTTCCATCCTTTTAAAACTGTAAACCTGTCCATGTGTCTTTATTTAAAGTGGGTTTCTTATAGGTAGGATATAGTTTCTTACAGATACCATATACACAGTCTGACAATACCTGTCTTAATTGAGATGCTTAAACCATGTACGTTGAATGTAATTATTGCTGTGGTTAAATTTACATCTCCTATAGTATTTTTTTTCCTATTTGTCTTACCTGTTTTGTTTCTTTTTCCTTTTTATCATGACTTCCTTGGATTGAGTTTTGTTTGTTTTTTCTAATGATTCCATTTTAATCATTCCATTCCACTATTGTCTTAATAGCTGCATCTCTGTTTCATTTTTCTTGCGGTTGCTCTAGGCTTTACATATACATCTTTAAATTTTCATAGTCTACAAATAATATTCTACTACTTTATGTATAATGAAGAACTTTTATAACAGTAGACTTTCATTTTGCCCTCCCATACTTTCTGCTGCTGTTGTACATTTTACTTATATATATATATATATATATATATATATATATATACACACACACACACACACACATGCTATAAATCTCACAATATATTGTCTTACTTAGTCTCTTCAAACTGTTACAACAAGATACCAGAGACTAAGTAGCGGGAATCTATTTCTGTAGAAGGGAGGCTGGGAGATCCAGGATCAAGTTGCCAGCAACATTAGGTATCTGGTGATTGCCTGGAGCCTGATCCTTGAATGGCTGTCTTTTTGCTGTAACCTCACATGGCAGAAAGGAAGAGGGAGCTTCTGGGGTCTCCTTATATAAGCGCACTAATCTCCAGCCTCGTGACCTAACCACTTCCCAAAGCCCACGCTTTCTAATAACCATCACCTTGGGGGTTAGGATGTCAACATACGAATTTTGGGGGAGCCACAGACATTCAGCCCATAGCATACATTGTTACCATTTTTGCTTTAAATAGGCAAAAATATTTTTGATGCACCGTCTTTGTGCTCTTTATTTCTTTTGTGTAGATTCAGATTTCTTCCTGGTATCATTTTCCTTCTACCCAAGAAATTCCCTTTAACATTTTTCATAGTACAGCTTTTCTGGTAATGAGTTCTCTAAGCTTTTAATTTGCCTTCAATTTAGAAAGTGTTTTCTGGGTAAAAGATTTTAGATTGACTATCTAATATTCTTTCAGTACTTTTAACAATCTCTCTCCCTTGGTGTCTCGTATAATTTCTGATAAGTCTGATGTTCATTTTTCCTTTGAACATAGTGTCTTGTTTTGTTTTTTATTCTCTTTTCACTGCTTTTCAGCAAGTTGATTATGATATGCATTGGCATAATTTTCCTTATATTTATTTTGGTTAGGGTTTGTTTAGTTTTTTGAATCTTTGGACATATAGTTTGTGTTAGATTGTGAAGTTGGTCAGCTGTTGTTTCTTCATCATTTTTTCCGTTCTCCTCTGCCCTCTGTCTGGGATTATAGTTACACCTAAGTTAGATGCTCGATACCGTCCCACAAGGCAGTGATGCCACGTTCAGTTTTTTGGGTCCCCCCCCATCCCCTTTGTAATATTTCTTGCTACATCTGCTAATATTAATCTTTTCTTCTGCAGTGTCTACTTCTGTTAATCCTAGCTAGTGTATTTTTAATTTTAAGTACTGTAGTTTTTCATCTTTGTAAGTTCCTTTTGAGCCTTTTTGTATGTTTCTCTCCTCATTATGTGATAATATCTCCTACCTCTTGAATATCTAGAACATGTTTATAACAGTTGTTTTAACAACTTTATCTTCTGGTACCATCATGTATGTCGTTTTTGGGTTTCTTTCTATTGCTTAATTTTTATCTTGATTATGCGTCGTATTTCACAAGTTCTTTACATTCCTAGTAGTTTTTGTTTCTTTGTTTTTTGATTGGATGCTGGATATTGTGAATTTTATGTTGTTGGTTCCAGGGTTTTCTAGTATTCCTTTAAATAAGGTTTGATTTAAAAGTTTTCCTGGGGTATAATTATAGTTACTTGGAGATTGCTGTCAGTCTAGGGGTGATTCAGCTTCACCGTAAGACTCTTTTTGAGGATTCTACCCCAGGCCATGTGTGTTAGGTCCTTTCACTGTAGCTAATAGGAATGCAGGGGCTTCCTAACCCTGCAGGAACCCTGCCTGCTTGTTTGCTGCGTGATTCCTTCCCCAGACTCAGGCAGTTTCCTCTTGCACAGACACAGAGAAGTCCTTGGCCAGTGACTAGGGAGACACTTTGTAAATGTCTAGATCCCTCTCTGTGTAGGTCCTACCTTGGTATTCTGTCCTACAAATTATAACCACCTTTGTGTCCTTGAACTCTTGTCTTTTCCAACTCAGCAAGACCACTGGACTTGGTTTGGGTTCCCCCTCTTGTGCTCTGGCCTCAGAGGGGTATCCCAACAGTGAGCTGGGATCACCGTAGGGCTTACTTCCTGTCTCCTTTTTCTCAGTGGTCATGGTCCGTTGTCCAGTGTGTGAGAGGCATCACTTCGTATATTCAGTCCAATTTTCTGGTTGTTGGAAGTGAAAGGGGAAATCTGATTTCTCTTAACTGCATCTTGGTTAGAAGCAGAACTCAAGTTCTTCTTTTTCCCCCCTCTAACGTTTTCTTTTTTCCTACTAAAACATGACTCCTGGAGGTAATAATGCGTAATTAACACAGCAGACCTTTTAAAAATCAAACTTTTAATAGAAGTGAAACTTTCTGATAGTTTTAACATCTTAAATATTCCCTGGTGTAAATAACAGTGGCATATGTTAAATATTTTCATTTATACTTTAATGTACCAGGAAAGAAATTATAGTACAATACCAGAAAGTGGTAAAATGAGCTCTTTGACATCTCTCCACCAAGACTGTAGTCCTGAGGATGTGATTGGGTTTTTTCCCCTCACTTTCAAACCTTGTAGCCAATTAAAAATAGTGCTTGGCTGTAAAGTTGCATTCTTTTTCTCCTAATTTTACTCTGACTTGGACTTAGTCTTATGGATGCCGTGGAATTGTGGAGCTTTAGAGCTGAAAGAAAGCATAAGAGGCCACTTGGTCCAGTGTTGTTATTACGTAGATGATGAGACTGAGCCAGAAAGGAGGGGACAGCAGGAGGGCCCAGGCACCGCCCCTGTGGTGCACGTCACTGTCTTCTCACAGAGCCACAGCGCCTTCCCTGACTGGAAACTGTCACCACCCTGTGGTGTCTTGTTGGAGGAAGATGGTGGGACATACATTCAGGGGCTGAAATGGCCAGTTTTTCCATACGAGTGGGATTTCATCTGAGTATTTTTATGTGGAAGGGTTTTTTCCCCGATGTAGGTATTATTATACAAGCAAATATCATTGTATGAATTCCTTTAAATAAAACAGCCATTTTTTCTTGATTCCTTTTTAATTTTTTTTAAGTTTGTTTGTTTTGAGAGAGAGAGTGTGAGCGGGGGATGGGCAGAGAGAGAGAGAATCCCAAACGGGTTCCACACTCTTAGCACAGAGCCCCATTCAGGGCTCGATCTCACAAACGGTGAGATCATGACCCGATCCAAAATCAAGTCGGACGCTTAACCACCTGAGCCACCCAGGAACCTCTTGATTCCTTTTTAAAGAAAGGACCTATTGACAGTAAGATTGTACCGATGGAATGAGGTAAAAAACTATAGTAAGTTTTTGTTGATCTGGGAATAGTTTATTAAATGCCCGTTAAATTTGATTTTTCTCCATTCTCTGTGGCAGAGGCAGGTAGCGTGCTGAAGTCATGGAGCGAGTGGACACCTCGGAGTTTTGAGGAGGACAGATGTTGGGCTGAGAGGGCCTGAGAGCAGCAGCGTCTTAGCCCTGAGAAGAGCGGGCGTTCTCGGCCTTCCCCTGGCGGGATGTTTGGACTTGGTGCAGAAAGGAGAGATGAGGGGCAGATTGAGTGAGGAGGCTGTGGGCGTGGGGGGCAGCGGGACTCGAGAGGCCTCCTAGACCAACACCGGTGCATCCACACGGGGTGGGGAGGAACGTGGAGTCAGGAGGAGCCGCCAGGTGGAGAGCAGGGAGGCCCTCCCTGTGAGGCGCGGGGGTGCAGGGAGCAGCGGGCGATTTCTCTGGGGGGAGTCCTTGCCCTTGCAGTCCTCAAACTAAAGCTTTAAGAAGTTGTAACAGAGGGTTCTGTGGAGGCAGAAGAGCCCGGTGGGAGCCCCTCTTACTGGGAGGCGCTCTCACGCGCTTACTGGGCGACAGGGTGGTTCCCGCAGCCTCCCTGGCTGTTCGTGCTTTGCCGGCCTCAGGCTCCCAGCGCTTCTGTGACCACTCCTGAGGGGGTGTTTCGGGAAGATGTAGGGAGCCCCACAGATCAAAGCTCCTGTGTCGTCTTCCTGTCGGTAAAATAGCAGCTGAGTCATGTCTGTCCATGCAAATTAGACGTGACTGAGCACGTCACTCATAGAGTTTACTAAGGAAAGTCTTCCTAGGCCTCGTTCAGCAACCTCTTACCAGAGAATCCCACCCGACTCTAACCTACACCTGTTGCGGTGGTTTGAGTCACTTCCCGTAATAAATTTCTTACTTCTTAACCAGTGTGTCTGTCTAGTTTCCCTCTCCACACAGTCCCCCCAACACACACACACACACACACACACACACACACACCTCTCCACTTCTCACGTTTTCATTGTGAATTAGGAAGAAAACAGAAGGTTTTGTCCTGGGCGAGGACAAAAGCAGGAAGAGTATGCAGTCATCTAATCCCAGGTTGGTTACCCTGAAAATCTGGTCAGTTTTATCTTTAAGATTACGCTGTGGTTATTGTGGACACCGAGGTTTGCCCAGCAGGTACTCGTAAAGCTAATTGGACCCTATGCCTCAGTATTTCAGCCTCTCTCCTCGTTCCTTCTCAGGGAAGCGACGTGGTACTCGGTGAAGAGCTCAGGCTTGGACTCACACTTCCTGGTTCATGTTATTTAGTGCCCCGTGCCTCAGTTTCCTTATTTATAAAGTGGGGATTATAATAATGCCTGTCCTGACACGGTTGTTGTATTAAATGAGTTTAAGGCACTTAACAGTTTCTGGCACAGATTAAGTTTTTCGTAAAAGTTACCCATAGAATTGCAAATAGTTGTTGTGTTACTCTTCATGGGCATTGTTTAGGTTGTCTGCATACCTCAAGTCTCAAATAATGACTTGTTTTCCAAGAATAGTGCTTACAGTAATACAGTCTGTGCCAAATAAAATGACAAGGAGAGACTGTGCCTGTTGGCAGATTTTTTTTCTTTTGTTCTAAAGGAAGTGTCAATAGTTTAGCTTAATTAAGTAATTGCCTTGCAAACATTGTTATCTGTAAGTGAGTTGCTGGGTAAGTTCTAAGAGCATAATTATTTAGTTTCATTTTTCCCAATGAGAGGGGACTCTTGGTTTTTTTGGACTTTTAGCTTGTTTTTAATGTGCATTAAAAAAAAGCTCCCGCTCAAAAAACTGATTTACTGCATTGTCAGTTTTGTAAACTGAATCACAGTAAGCTTTGAGTCCTTTAGCATTATTTTTCCCTTACGTTTGTTTTCTTAGGTAGCTGTGTTGAAGAGGACTGCGTTCTCTCTTTATTTTTTGTAATCCTTGTGGTCTCAAGCGAGAAGTGCAGGACGCGTGTCTTCCGTTTTCAGTTTAGGCCTTTGGATCTCACCGATTTCTCACTTGGTTCTTGCCATCTATGTCTGTGAATTGTGGTCACATATATTGTTTCTTGAGCTCATCTGGTAAAGGCTGTCTCGAAAATTTTAGGGAGTTTTTTTATTTTGAAGGCTTTTTTCCTTCATCATTTTAATAATTCAAGGTCCATCCCCCTTTTCACATACAAGTCTTAAGCTGTGAACACTTTGTGAAAATTGGAACTAGATCATCTGGAACAGTTGGGGGCCTCTGATACAGCATATCTGGATACTGGATGTGAAAGATGTTAGAAGATTCGTCTTTATAATACCATACTTACATTTACATATTTACCGTTAATTGCTTTGTTTCTATTATTGTTTCTTAAGTCACTTGAGCCATTTAAGGAAAAAAATGATTAATCTTCACATTTTACAAGAAGACCTATCCTGGAACAGTCTTACATAAACATGAGTGCTTCTTAAAAGTATATGTATTAGAACTTTAGATCAGACCTTAATAGAACTTCATTACTCTACGTTAGCTATTGTTAGACTTCAGCCTGAGGAATGCATTTATTCCATATACAAAACATAACTTCCTCAAATCTTCAGATACATTCCTTTGGTTTTACGTGGCACCGCTAAGAGGCCTGATTCATCTGTAACTGCTTTTTAAAAATCTGTGTTTAAGGAGGCAGCAAGGCAGAATCTAGTTGTGTATTGTAGGGAGTTAGTGTATCTTTGGTGTATAGAACCTGTTTGGTTCCTATTATTAGAAAAATATAATTGTTTTTTAATGTGTTATCTTACGTTGAATGCAAGTGCGTGAAATATATACCTACACTTTTTGGGTCAGGAGTAGGCAGGAAGGAAAGTTTCGTTTCTTCTCCTTTAACCTTGATGGGCCTTCGGGGATACTGAGCGACTCTTGCCTGTCTCTCTCAAGGCACTTTCTGCTTAGATTCTGACCTTGAGATGCGGAAATCTGTCCCTCGCTCCTTGGTGCTCTATGAGCAGAGGGTCCTAGGGTTGGTGTTGACAGTGTACTATTTAAATTCTCGTGAGGAGCTTCTGTGTGTCTTTGCCGTACTCCTTGAATTTGTTAAGGTGAATTTTTTTTTTTTTTTTTTTTTAAACTGCCCATGATGTTGATGGCTGCCTCATGGCATTCTAGAAGATTCATTTCACTTTTAATTGGGACTCCTTTGCAGAGACTGCCATTAGGATCATTGTCACAGAACCCCCTGAGTGTGTCTCCCATTTTGCTGTTTAGGAGATGTTTGCTGTGAGATCTCTCAACTGTGCTGTTCCAGGAATTTTGAGCCTTTCCAGTTATGGTCATTCGCACTTAGTCAAGTCCCCCCACTGGCAATGTTGGTTACCAGCAAGATGCCACTGTTCCGACCGTGAGTGCATCCATAATATCTTTCTCTTATTTGCTAGGCAGAAGATGGTGTTAGTGATTGCGAGCTGCCGGCTGGCACCCTGGCAGAGCAGGAGTAAGTGAGTGCTGTTCAGCTTCCGGTCCTGTGAGTCTGATGCCTTTTCCTCCATGTTTTGGCATCACTGCCAAACACATGCATTGAAATCCTTCATGATCATCAGTTTGTCAGATGATTATATTGTTGCAAAGAGTCTGTCCAGGTCCTTCGTATCTTTTTTTTTTTTTTTTTTTTTTTTTTTTTTTGTCACCTTAGTGTATGTCCATTGTGATGGGGACAGAGGCATTGATGTTGGAAGAAGGCACAAATGTATCAAGGCAAGACTAGTGATTTTAGGTGTGGTGAATGATGACAAACTGCTCAGAGGGAAAGCTTTTCCAGAATGCCGGTGGCGTCAGCCCTGTGCTGCACGAGCTGTTGTTCAACAAACGACGTTTGGGCCCAGTCCTGTGGTGCCGCGTGTGTTCTCCACAGTTTACTCGTTATTATTTTTTTATTTTTCTGTGGATTGCTTTATAGCGTGGTGTGCTGTTGCTGTCTGCCACACCTATGTTACAGGGTAAGAGGAAGTTTTCCATTTGCTTGCACAGTGCATCACAGAAGTATGAACCCCCGAAATGCAACAAACCAATGAGGTGGTGGGCAAAAGGTGGGCAATCTCGGGAGCACCTTTTCTACTGTCTTCCTCTCCGTGGGAGTGAGTACCGCAGCCCTGAGCAAGACCCGTATGCATGGCCGGGAGACAGGCAGAGAACGCCGTGGAAAGGAGGTCCCACCTGTTGGCATTGAACTGTGGAATTGGGCCCCCGCCATCCTCAGACTCAGTTGTGTGGCCTGTAACAGAGAAGGGTGACTTGGAGCCATCTGACCCGGTCTGTACGAGAACGGTCGTTACGCTTTATGACCGGGACCGAAAGACAGACCCCGTTGTACATCTTCCTGTATCTGCATCTACCTTGTTTGCTGCTGTTGAGTGAGGCCCTCACATTTGCTGTATTGTTTGAGTCCTTTACTTCTAAATCTGGTGTCATGGCCAGAAATTCTCTGTGTACTAAAGAGCATTTCAGCATTAAGTCCTTGAGGTAACAATTTATTTTATCGGAAGGTATGTGTGGCTGCATATGTGGCTGACAGTGGTGGTCACAGCATCGTCTGTTAATTTGGCGAACGTTTAGAGTCCACCCCGAGTGAGATAGCCAGGCACTTTCTCCCTCTGTAGAAAAGTACTTCTGCAAATTGCCACGGTAGTTAAAATACCACAGGGAGGCTAGCTTTGGATGTGTGAGGTTACCGCTTATGGTCCCAGGTCCTTTGTCCCTTTGCATAGAAAGTGCCCACTTGTAGTTCCGGAATGGAAACTTGTACAGAAGGGGACAGTGAGAGAGGAGGATCCTAATTGCAAATATAAGTGAATTTGAGCTTAATCTGCCCATATTCAGGTTTATGTAATATTTCTCTTCTGGTTTCCTTACAAAATGTTGTTTTTCACTGGGCTACTAGTTAGGTGTATTCTGCTAAGAGATTTCACATCTAATAAATCCAAGGTAAGAAGGACTGTAATAGGTTAGACTGTTTTCCCGCAGAGTAGGGGGATGCATTCGTCCTCTTAGAATCCCCAGAGCCCCAGCATTTATTATGAGTTGAATTTAATTCCAGCATGTTTAGGTACAAGAAAAACATTTACCAATGAAATGAAATTGTTGGAAAAAATGGTTTTTATTAAGGAAACCTGATTCCTAAGCATGGAAACCGAAACCCTTAAATTCCGTTCAGTTAAGTCACGGGCTTTGGGGTCAATACTAATGATTTGGATGATCATCAGAAATGTCAAATGGCGAGTGATTGAGTTGTAGCTTTTTCTTTATCCCATGAAATAATCATCGGTATTGTTACTACATAACTGATCCACTTTGCATTAGGGCGATCACTCAGCTGACATGAATTTCCTGTGGTAAATTGGTACGGTACCCAAACGATTAAGCCCTCCGTTGCGTTTGACTGCCTCCCCTCCCCCCTCCCTTAGTCTTGGTTCAGGGTTTTTATGGTGTATGATAAATGAGCTGTTAACTAATTTTGTGTCGAAGTGAAATAGAAATTTGGATTATTGGAATTTATTATTTGGGGGCATCTGGCTCATCCTTGTTTTTGTTTGTTAAACAGGAAAAGGACCAGCGCAGCCTAGACATAAACACTGCCAAGTGCATGTTGGGACTGTTATTAGGAAAAATCTGGCCCCTTTTTCCAGTTTTTCACCAATTCTTAGAGGTACCAAATTGCTATTTTATGGAATGTATGTTTGCTTGCTTAGAACTACCAAGTATACTTTATTTAACCATTTCACGTAATTTTGTCTGTTGTACTTTTCTGCCTTTAGGAATTATGGTGACGTGTAATTGCTGTCCGTGAGCAGTTACCCGTTTTCTTGGGGTGTGTCTGTGTGTGGGGTCATGTGTCGCATGGCTCCCCGGCGCAGGTGCAAGCGAGACAGCTGGAGCTCTGTCCTTTCCTTTCTCTCGCCCCGCTCGGAAAGCTTTACTGCTGTCAGGATTTCCTACTCTGCATGAGCAAGATTCACTTTCTTTTGTGGCTCTAGATGAATTTCCACTTTGAGTGAGCAAAGGTTAAAAAACAGCCTTCTGCCTTCTTACTAAAAGAAGTTTGTGATATATTGTTGTCTAGTCTAGATAGATAAGAGATCTGTCTTCTCTCCAGGAACTTGGGGACCTAGACCAACCTGAGCGTTAGGCGCACTGGCAGTATCCCCCTCAGTTTCCACTTGCTTTACGTCTGCGTTAGAAAAACGCCAGCGTTTCACTCCATCGTTGTTTGTTTGCTTTAAGTGTTAATGATCACAAGTGCTGAGCTGCTGGTTCTCAGGAGCTGGTTTTGATGCTGTGTGATGCTGTAGGACCTGCGAGTATCGGAGATGCAGGTTTGAGCTACTTGGGTTGTCCTACATGGCATCCTTCTTGCCCTCCAGCCCCAAACCCTTTAAAAGGTGCCCTTTGCTTGAAAGGATGAGGGTGCCGAGTCCTTGAGGAAAGCTCGGGCCGTACCCTGACCGGCTTCACTCCTGCCGTAAGCTTCTGTGCAACCCACTTTTTGTATGGGTCCGGAAACACTTCCAGCTGATACGATTCTTTGAGGACTGTTACTAAAAATTGCTTTTGATGTTCCTAACCAGGACTCCTCAAGACAGGTCTAAAAACTCTAGTTTTACTGTGAGAAGTGTCTGTTTACATGGCAATCCATGTCTGCAAATGGTCTGTTCTAATTTCTCTGGCCATCCCATGACATGTTAGCTTTCTTTGGAAAATGAGTAGAAATAGGTCCTTGTTCTTGGAGTTGAGGAGACTGAGCCTGAGTGGGAGGTGCGTTTTAGCTGAGAGACCTTGCCGCGGGCAGGTCTGACTGCACAATTCCAGAAGCATCTTCAACTGTTTCCGTGACCGATGTTTGCTTTGCACTGCTTAGAAAGTTCAACTTGTAGTCTGTGCTTTGTTCTCTCTTTTACATTAGTTTGCTTTTTTTCTTTTCAAAGGACACAGCGATCCTTTCATTTGAGTTTCTCTTGTGTTTGCATCCTCAAAACCATTGGCTCAGCTCTTTGGTTTTTGATGTACTTGTATATTTTTCCGGTGTTCCTGATTTTTAGTGGTTAGGATTCCAAAGCCGTTGAATCTGGGTTTTAGTTTTCAGTCTTTCTACAGGAATCGTGTACTTTAAAATATACCTGCGGCATATTTCTTGTCTAAGAGGAATAGAAAAACCACTTCATGGGTATCCTTGATTTGTTACTTTTGTGATCAGATTCAAGTTTTGAATTGTTAGAACAGTAACTTTCTTCAGTGGCTGGACAGAGCAGCTAGCTCTGAGACCGCTGGTAGCACTTCGTAAGTTCTCGTAGAGTAAGTCGCTGCTGTGTGTACTTTGTGCTGACACCCGGCAGTGAGCCGTGCCGCTCAGGACAGCGTTACTCGTGGGAGTGGCTCTTTCTCTGGCCCCTGCTTTCTGCCAAGCACCGAGTGAAGTACTTTACATGAATTCTCTCTTTTAATTCTTGCAGTATCTCTGTGAAGTAGGTTAATTACCTCTTTTTTGTAAAAGGACTTCTGCAGGTTAGGAATTTCACTTCTAGGGACAAAAATCACGTTTCTTTGGTGTGCTTGTCATTTTGTGTTGAGCCCTCATAATATTTTCCTAATGCAAATTGTCATCTTCAGTCCTCTTGCTCTCTCTCATCCTTGTCCTAGATTGGTGCTTAACATCCCTCAAGTGGAAAGAGTTAACCTTCGTGAACTTGATTATGTTGATTCATACAGCAGTTGAAACCGTGCCATTTGTTAATTCTGAGTGTCGGTAATTCATATTACTTTTCCCTCCATCAGCAATCAAAATATAAAGTTATTAACAAAGACCAGTGGTGCAATGTGCTAGAGTTTAGCAGGACAATTAACCTTGACCTCAGCAACTACGATGAAGATGGAGCGTGTAAGTACCGGCGCTGGGCGCCCTCACACCCCCGCCACCGTGCATTCGCACATCCATCCCCCTGTGAGGAAGAGCCTCATAGCCGTGTTCTTTTCTCTCTCTCTTTAGGGCCAGTTTTGTTGGACGAGTTTGTGGAGTGGTATAAAGACAAACAGATGTCCTAGGACTTTATGCATAGCAGCGAGAGAGTCACTGTTACCACAGATATGTCAACCATTAGCCATAAATTGCTGTTTGTATCCAAGCGCATGCTGCTTTTCTTGCACTGTCTCCCTTCTGCAGGGACGTTGTGGTGTTTGCTATTGAACGGGTCAGCTCTGCTTGCTGTGTAGCATTGTTCTCTTGGAAGGCTGCTTTGCGGTTTGTATTTACACTACAGATTGGTGAATTTGCCAACGTCCTCACTGTGATGATGTGTATATTGCTGTTTAAATTTTGTATATGTGTATAAAAAGAAAAAGCTTCACCTAGAGATTATTTCTGCAAAACTGTATTGTAAAAATAATTTTTGTGGCATATTTCTTAGTCCCTTTTTTCAGACGAACCAATTCTACTTTATTTGGTCTCAAATGTAGCATTTCAGAAAACAAGAGAGAACAACTGTTACCACAAGCAAATGTTACCTGAATTAACCTTCTTGTTTAAGAGGCCAACTTTCGTGAAGCAGGTGGGAGTCATAAATTTTCAGAGGCATATACCAAATATAATTTGGTTTACTTAAATATGAGCGCTTTTAAACGACGGAAGTTCTAATTACTTGAACATACAGACACGCACCATGCCACAAGCCTTTCCACCATGCGAGGTGTAGGATTTTATCCTCTGAGGTTAAAGCCGGAGTAGTTCGAATATAGGTACACGTGAACAAATGAAAATCGCACGTTTTGAAAAGAGCTTGAAACTCTCGTAAACTTCCTTTAGCGGTTCTGTTTCTCCTTTTGCATTCTCCTAGTCAGTGTTGGGTCTGCCGATGCTTCCCGTGCCATTCGAAGTAACCTTGATTTCGCCTCCTCCGTGGAAGCCGAATGGTTCGCTGGCAGTTTGTCACCGCAGAGCACTTTTAGTTGTGGTTTGGATTTTCAGTTAAGCTTTCACGGTGTCTAATTTTCTAGTTTTTTGGAAAAAGAACTCTACTGTAAGCGAGAGGTTTCGTTTCGTTTCGTTTTGTTTCTCTCATGCTAGGCTTTCCCTGGCAGAATGTCCATTGCAGGCAGTGGACACGAAACCACCAGCATTGAGCTAACTTTATTACGCAGTAGGACCTTTCCTGGAGGGGCCACTCGTCATTCATTACCTGGGTAATTTGTACAGAAAGGTGATAGCCATTATTTATGTGGATGAGGAAACAAGAGTAAACAGGACGGTATTTGGGGGTTTGTATGCTGTGTCTTTTTTTTGCCCCCCCCCCCCCCACCCTTGCCTTACCCTTCTTGAGGAAATTTTTAGGTAACATGTTTCCCCTCAACTAACTGGTGCTATTGAATGCCTGATTTAGTCCCTAAAGTTTTGTGAAAACGTAAAAGTCTAATGATATAAACCAAGTAAAAAGCTAATGGTGCATTTGAACAAATGAATCCTATAGATGTGAGCAGGATCCATGATTAAATAATGATTGGAAGAGGTTTGGGTTATTTCAAAATCTGGCCAAAAAAATCTTTTGGATTAAATGTGAACCTTTAAATGGCATTAAATGAGTGAAGCACACAGACGATGCTACTCTTGACCACTATTTCACAGTTTATTTGCAAACAGTGTTCAGATTTTCATATTATTTTTTTCCCTAACTGAACCACCAAAGACAGAAATTTTGTATGTATATACGGTGTGTGTGCATATACAAAATCATGATATGGTAGAGTGAAATTACTTCCTTTTTCTACCAAATAGAAATGTTTGGTTTGCTGTGAAATAAACCAGAAGTGTGAAAAACTCTGTAGTGATTAAGCATACTTGATCATTCCTTGCTTAGGAATTGTAGACTCACTTCTACCTTACAAATTCATACCAGTTTGCACAAATTAATACCTGAGAAGCATAGAAGGTGTTGATGGCAAGCACAGCTCTTGGGACCGATGTGTTGCAAGGGGTTCCGTTCCAACGGGTGCCTGTTACTCCAGTGGCGATTGGCCATCGCCAAGTCTGAATTGGTGAAGAGCTTGATTTGTTTCCAAAAGTATCCTGTAAAGTTAAAAAAACAAAAACACACTTTAATGGCCACAGTTCTTAAATTTGATCAATTACAGTTTTGTTTAAACAAGTATGAATCACAGATAAAGTTATTGTAAAAGTTATTGTTAGAAACTGGAGAATGTTTTAACACTAAGCACAGTTAATCCTAAAATAAAAGGATTGTCATGGGGAGACGTTACATTTCATCCATAGTGACCATTTTGATGATGGGCAGAAAACCCGAGTGAAAACTGTTCGTGGTACAGAATGTGAAAGTAGGTATTCCAACGTGATGATAATCTTGCATATTTAGAAAACTCCAAATAACTTTCAAACTTCCTTGAAAAATAAGCCTCTGTGACTGTGGAGTGCTTGCCCTCAGTTCTTGATTTTATGCAGTCAGCACTTGTTTCTAGGGAGCAGAAAAGGGGCCAAATGAGTAATAAGATACTTTTCTCTTAAAAATGTTCCTAAGTTACATAAAATTGAGCAGTCATCAGACACTTATTTAGTGGTTAATGTTAAAGAAATTAGGGTGCCTTCTTCTGGTTTTTCTTTCTTACCTGTCTACACCTTTTCTCTCTTTCCACTGTGTTTTGAACTACACATTGCAATACTCCGTTGTCATGGAATACAACTTTTTGGTGTTTCCTGGTAGGTCAGAAGTTTCATGATTTGATTTGCCATGAACACCCACTGTAATGTTACGTGCCGCTTTTTTGAAACATGAACTCTGAATTAAGTTTTTACAAAATCTGACCAGACACCCCTCTAGATTCTCATTTAACAACGGACATCTGTTGCCTCTCAAGTCTCCATTTTAACAGTGCTTTTGAAGTTTATACAGAAAGCTTTCCAAGTTAGTTTGTGCCCTTGGTTTTTATTCTTACAACTGCTAAAATACCTCTGTAAGCCTTATCTTTTATTCTTTCATATGTTGTATAATAAATGTATAGAATTCATTGACCAACTAAACGTTGGGTGTCTGTAAATGAGACCAAAACATGGGTTGCTTTTTATCATAGAATCCTTTCCCTTGGGGGTTACTGTTAAGTGGACAGCAGCCAACCTGTAACTGTGAACGCTTCGTGTCGTCAGTATTTGCATTACATCCATAAACGCGTGCAAGTCCTGTGACTCCAGCTTAACTACAATACTGTTATGCCACCTAACTTGAGTACAGCAAACTGGTTTTAGGTTTTCATGGAATTGATGTAAAATGATATCCCATAAATAAAAAGTATTTGTGTTTGGTTTCAGAACTGACTTGTCAATTCTTTCTTCACTTCCCGGGCTTTTGCTTCAAAAACCACTTAAGGTAGTTCCAGAGTATTTTTATCTTTTATTTTCTCCTCTCCCTGCCCCCCCCCCCCCCCGCCAATTCTTTATATTAAAGAATTTCAAAGCTACAGAAAAAAAAAAAACACGGAAGAATACAGTGAACACCCATCCATATACCTGTCACCCAGATTTTCTGCTCGTTAACATTTTGCCACCTTTTCTGTACCACCGAGTGTGTGGGTGTGTGCGCACGCACGCACACACACGCGTGCGTACGCCCTTCTCTGTGGATAGGTACGCTTGTTTCTGAACTTGAGAGTAAATTACATTATGAAGCTCCAGACCTCAAATTTTGAAACAGGGACATTTTTATAACCGCAGTACAGTGATCACACTCCAGAAATTTAACATTGACCCAAGACTATTACCTAATATACAGCACAGATTAAAATCTCTCTGTTTGTACCGATATTGGCCTTGATAGCAATTTTGTTTTCGTAATCTGGAGGAAAGCGTTGAGTCTGGCTGTCATTCCTCTTTAGTCTCTTTTAAGCTAGAACGGTTCCAGATGCAGTACAAACGCTCCTCAGCCAAACTGTGATAAGAAGATCTACAACCGCATGGTTATATATTTCTAAAATACTGAGCGGTTAACAGAGTGTCTACTATGTGCCAGAGCCGGACGGAAATGACCACTTTTACTGCCTCCAGCACTACCGTGCGGTTAGTCTCTAGCGTGTGTCAGTCCTGGTTACCGCTCTCTGAAAGTGTCTCACGTTAGAATATCCGCTCCCTGATGGCAGGACCTCTGGCCCGGAGTGGGTGTCCAGAAAATGTACGCGGAAGGAAGCAAGTCACACAGTTGGCACTTGGCAGAGAATTGCCAGGAGCTAAGAAACCTCACGTAAAGATGAGAAGATCCTCAAGGACTGATCCAGACTTTAAGACTCCCAGAAGCTTGAAAGTAAGACCGGAGGTCGAAGACAAGATTCCTATCACACAGAATCCAGACGTACTCTGTTTAAACTGGTGCTGTCGATGGTGTTTCAGCGATAATTTGGACCAAAAGCTGAGGATCAAATCAAGAAGATACTCTTGCAGACACCTACAAAGGCGGTGGGTGGAATGAAGGGAAGAGCTTAATTCTATATGGATAGTAAGGAGTGGGAGGTGGCCAGTGTTAGGACCGAGGACCCAACCTGGGATACAGCAAACAGCAGAAAACCACAGGCCGCTTCATCCAGTGCTACAAAATAGGAATATGAGATGTGTTTCTCTGGGCAATACTAGTCTATATGAAAATTCACAGGACTTGAGGGGTGCCTGGGTGGCTCAGTCGGTTAGGTGTCCAACTCTTGATTTCGGCTCAGGTCACACACAATCTCATTCGTGAGATTGAGCCCCACGTCGGACTGCCCTGGCAGCATGGAGCTTGTTTGGGATTCTCTCTGTCTCTGTCTCTCCTCCTCTCCCTCTCTCTCTCTCTCTCTCTCTCTCTCTCTCTCTCTCTCTCTCTCAAAAATAAACATTTAAAAAAATTCAGAGGAATTGAAATAAAGTTCTCCAGCCATGTAACAAACAAGGTAGACTGGGGAGAGAATAAATCACTAATGCCTGCTCAAGACAAAAAACCCAGCTGAGGTCCGTTGCAGCAGACTTCCGAAGGAAAAAGGGTTACAGGGTGCACCTGGGTGGCTCATTCGGTTAAACGCCCAACTTCAGCTCAGAGCATGATCTCACAGTTCATGAGTTTGAGCCCTGCATTGGGCTCTGTGCTGACAGCTCAGAGCCTGGAGCCTGCTTCGGATTCTATGTCTCTCTCTCTCTCCCTCTCTGTCCCTTCCCACCCCCTCTCAAAAATAAAAAAAAGTTTGTAGGAAGTTTGCTTCAAGGGAAGAGCATTTTTAAAGACCACTTTTTGCAATAAGGGGATGAAGAGGAAAGTGAACTGAAAAATGACAAACACCCACAGGAAAAGACGGAAGGTCACCAAGTCCACCCCAGGGCTACAGAAGTGAGGAAGAGAATTAGCTACTTCTGGACAGCACCTTTCTTGCTTTCTTTGAACCAACAGGGAGGCAGGACGTGTTCTCTGTGGTGCAGTATGCATTACATCATCCTATATGACTCGTTTGAACGTTATCCCCAAATCTTAGTGTGAAGAATAACTTTCAGGCAGAAGGTGAGAGAAAAACTTTCATGATTCCTTTAGAGAAGAATTGCCAGTGGAACTTCGTTACAGCTAGGGAGGAAACAAACCTATCACGTAAGGAAAGAACACATCAAGCTTGCTGGCCCTGTCTACTTATCTAAGCATTTAGGGCAGAAGATAATCCAAAATAGACCACTTTTACCACTTTTGACCCATTCAGCAAAAAATAGTTTGGGTTCCCCCCCCCGAATTCGTTCCTAACGTTTATCTTCAATTGCCATAACAAAAAATAAAATCATCCCGTGTGTCCAAGTACTTGCTTAGAAATTATGGTGAGTAAGTAGACTATGCTGAGAATAATAATTGGAGACCGAAAAACAGAAATTGTCTGTAGTAATTAAATGGAAATGTCTTAAAACATCATTTAAAATGTAAATCTCTTCTCCTGGAGAAGTGTATTCAGTCCTTTGAAAAAAATTCCTTTGCAATCACTCCCTGAAGCATGTGGGTTGTGAAGAACCAGGGCAGGAAGGAAGTAAGCTGAGGAGCGTTTGTGTTTTTCCAGAGACATCTCGGAATTGCCTACATTTGAATATCTGAAATTCAAGCTAGCGTTTTCTAGAAATCTTGAGATAAATGTGATGATAAAGGAGAGCTGCAGCTGTACTCACAGCCAGTGAGCTAATTCACCAAAAAGTGTTGGCCAACTTTCAATAGTATATTAAGGGCCACTGCATTTCATGTCTCCTTGCTTCTTACGTGTTTCGGCTTCATTGCCTGTAGGGGCTCCTACCCACTCCATTTTGAGAATGGGACTTGGACGAGGGTTGTGACTCCATCACACATAATCCCGATAGATTAATACGTGCATTTTAGCAACCTATTCTGCATGTCTCAGAGTGCTCATAAACGCTTCAAGTTCTTATTCCTCCTTTATTGCTCTAATCAAGGTTGATTTTCAGATTCTCAGTATAATCATTGTATCAACAAACTTTATATGTTAGGCAGGGCTCCTGTGTGAAATTGGGAACACGGGCACTAACGTGCAAGTGTGGAGTGGGGACTGGAGTAAATAGAAAATCACCAGACTGAAGAATTGGAAAGGACCTGGGGGTCTTGTGCCCATTGGCTGTAAGTGGCATCAGCCACTTACAAATAAATGGTAGATGAGAAAGACACCAGCTCAGTCGGAGCCTAGAGTTCCTCTGGAGAGTAGGGCATTATAGTGATAGATGGGGACTCGGCCGAGGAGAGCTCTCGGGGGGCGTCTAGTCGTGTATGCAAAGATAGCAATAGGGGCGGCATTAGATTAGGCTTTTCAGGACAGGAGTTTGTGGTTGTCACCAAGAGGTAGCAATACAACTGATGAAAAGATGCTAACAGAAGAAGTATCTCCTGACAAATGATAAGGAATGTACCGAGGCAGCTTCAATCAAGCAGGGGGACAGTCAAGCGTATTTCCTGGTGGAGGCACACCTTCCCAGAGCCCCAAAGTTCACTCTGGGGAAGGCTGACTATAGTGGAAAACTCGCACACGGTGTGAGGCTTCTAGCAGGTGTGAGATGCTCCCTTTGCCGTCTTACAGAGGGTGTAGGCCTCTGCCATCTTCTGGAGATCGGCCCTGAGCCTGCCCACTCAGCAGATGGAGGAAACTGGTGCAGAGCACCCCAGCCCGCTCTCCACAGGAGGGGCACAGGAGGGGCACGGGAGGGTCAGTTTTCCAAGAGTATCCTTCCCCGGGGCCCAGCCACTAGGCATTTTCCGTAGAAGGGAGGACACTCCTGGGAGGAAGACCCCCGAGGTTCAGCATGGGGAGTGGGAAGCTGAGATGCTGGGAGGTGAGAAGGGTCTCACAATACGGCAGAGGGACTTAGGGGAGGAGAATCTCCGTGGGGAGCAGTGGGGCAAGCGGGACCAAGGTATGGACAAGTGCTTGGAAAGCGGGGAGTTCGCCGGCTAACAGATTTTCAGAGAGCCAAGTCTCAGTAGCAGGGAGAACACACAGGCTAGCAGAGAGCCTGTGCTTTCTCTGCGTCATCAGAATTGAGTCAGTCTTCATACAGCATGTTCTTTTGTGGAGTCTGTCAGAATCTTTGCAGCTAAGCAGTTGGGTCTCCCCCTACCCCACCTCCACCCTCCCTGTTAAAAGAACAGGCTGCTAGAAGGCACCCACAACCACCCCCCCCCCCCCCCCCGCCGCTTGCTCCAACATGGAAATCGGGGGGTGTAAGGGAATAGACTTTTATGGGTCTTTTAGGCAGAGTACTTTTTGAATTCTGACCACTATGAGATGACATTGTAGGTGACAGGCTCATGAGAGGGAACCAGAAAACAATTAGATTTTCTGGTTCAACACAATCATCTTTGTTACTTTAGATGCTGAATATCATGCGTATATTCATGGACTTTGTTTTGAGAGTTGATTGCTAGCAAGCTGTGATGGATCTGAAGGATGAAGACAGGAAGGCCAGTTGGTGGCTTACTGGCATCATTTAGCTCCTTTCAGAAGAGAAGACGGCCAGCCAGGCAACATGCTTTATGCTCACCTCCTGAGACACCTTTCAACCGTCATGGGAAACATGTGGAAGAAATGGAGGTTCCGAACGTTTACGTAACTTGTGCTAAGTCACGTGGCTGGAAGGTGGGGAGAGTGAGGATTCAACTCGGATGTGTCCACCTCCAACAATTTGCTGAGGGGGCCACGTGGTGTAGAGAAAAGTTTGCCACGAGGAAAGTTGAGGCACGGCAGCCCTGTGTGTGCTGCTTGGGTCTCTGATAGGGTTATTGGTGGCCCTCTCCTGCGAATTTTATCGAGTTCTAGGAACACACGACGTTCAGGGCTTGGCCAGTTTTTCAGAAGTGGGAATGTTTATGGATTGGTTGTACTTCAGCCATGAAATTGAGGTCACTGGAATAAGAATATTGCTGATTGGCTAACTCAGAAGTGTGGGGCTGGCTTTCAAAGGCATGGTCTGATGTGTGTGAGTTTTCCAACACCACTAAGCATTTAACTCAATTCTGACACTATCTACCTGGGTAGATCCCACAGCTTAAGGGCTGAGTCCACAAGACCATGCCACATCCCCCCTCCACTTCAGACACCAGTAGCAAGAGCATTTGTCACCTGTGCTTCTCACCAACTGCCTATACGCTGGAGGTTTCCACATCTGTCCTTGGGTTCAATTAACTTGCTAGAGTGGCTCATAGAACTCAGAGAAATATTTACTTACATTTACCAGTTTATTATAAAAGGATGTAACTCAGGAACACCTGGATGGAGAGATGCATAGAGAACGGTATGTGGGAAGGGGCATGGAGCTTTCATGCTCTCCAAGTGTGCCACTTTCCCCCAAATTCCATGAGTTCCCTAACCGGGAGGCTCTCTGGACCCCGTCTCTTGGAGTTTTTATGGAGGCCTCATTACATAGGCACAATTGATTAAATCATTGGTCATTGGTAATTGAACTCAGTCTCCAGACCTTCTATGGACGTGGGGGCAAGGGTGTGGGACTGAAGGTTCCAACTCTCTAATCACATGGTTAGTTTCCCTGGAAGCCAGCCCCATCCTTAGGTTACCTAGGGGCTTTCTAAAAGTCACCTCATTAACATTACAAAAGGTATCCTAATCCTCTCATCACTTAGGGAATTTCCAACGGGTTTAGGAACTATGCCAGGATCTGGGATCAAAACCAAATACACAATTCTTATTATCAGTCACAATATCACACATGGGTACTGATGATACAAAGCTGTCATTGATCAGCAGGGACAAGTTTAAAACCAGTTCTAGTAGTTATTACATGTTACTATGGCCAGTGAACCTGCTGCTTTTCCTTCCTTTCTTGAAGTGGAGTATAAGACCTTTTTATTCTCAAGATAAAGGAGAGAAAGGAGATGGTGATGGAATGAGGGACTGGAGATAAGCAGGAGGAAGAACCGACCCTACAGCCAAGTGGAGACTTAGGGCAAGGGACCAGTTTTCCCCTGAGACAAGAGGGGGAAATGTCTATGAGTAGGCGGCAGTTAAATGGTGTCACCTTATGAGACCTGATCGCAGAGACTGATTCAAAGATTTCTACTGAGAGAGGGAAGGGAGAAGTAGGAGGTTCAAGGAGAGAGATAGAAGTATGGAAGAGCCCCTGAGGAGAATGAGAAATGATTAAGGAATAGGTCTAATTGCCTCCAGAGAAATAAAAGTAAGGGAAACCCAGTTACGCCACATCCACTGGTTTGAACTACCATGTATCCATGAAGGCTTGCATATACTTTGCATTGTTTTCTAGGTAAAGGTGTGGTAAAACAAAGTGGAAGTCTCCATAGTTGAGATGCCATGCCTACTAGTCTTCAAATCCAGACCAGCCCTGTGGTCAATCCTTGTGAAGAGTTAACACGCTTGGGCAGAAAGACCTCATGTGTAAGAAGGTAGCACAGAAAGACTAAGGCAAGCGTGAGAAGCTTCCTAAGTTACTGGAGTGGTGCCATCCAGCCAGTGGCTTTCTGTGGCTTTCAAGCTGCAGGCACAATGGATGATGACATTTGTGTGATTATTCTGGGATACTGGCATGGATCATCTGGTAGATTAAAAGAAAAAGTGGGATGAGAGGGCACGCTGTGCTCAGAGTTACAATATGAGGAATACCAGACTATCCCTTACTAATTTGGAACAAACATCAGAGGACGTCAGATTTTCCCAAGAATACAGCAAGCTCTACAGAGAGTGAGATACTAAGGTAGAAAGACAATTTATGACTACTTAGATAAAGAGGACTCACCCAGTGGTGCTCTAGTTTCTTCCTGCGGGCCATCTCCAGGGCTAGAGTCCCACCTGACAAACAGGAGATCCTGAAGGATGTTCTGGAGGATGGAAGTGTAGGAGACCAAGAACCTAACTAGGTAAGAGACAACCACTCCTGTGGGGAGCAATCTAGAAATGGAATGGATGGTAATGGGAGGAACCTGAAGAATGGATCTGGGTGGGCCTCCCCACCAGGACTGTGACATCATTGGCATGGTAACACACTTAATAGAGAAAAAAGAATCAGAGGTTGACTTTCCCCATCATTATCCAACCCTGTACTCCGCAAACCCAAGCTTTGGAGACTAACTGGAATAATTCCATGGACCAAGGAGTCCTAATATCAGGTCCCTCAGGAGATGAGAGACTGTACCTCAATGTGATAGTCAAGTGGAAGGATTGGAAAACATATTCTGAAGGTTCTCTCAATGTGAGAAATCAAATGATAGCTGGGTAACCCCTGTCACTTTCCAAATGTGTCTCCTGTTTGATGAGAGAGCTGAAAGTCCAGCTCGCATAAGAGCTGGAGAGTTCTTGAGAAGCCTGGCCATTGGTGGTTGTGATTGTGTAAGACCAGCCAGAATGATCTGTGGACATATTAGGAAACAAGGGGAGAGGTGATAGTTTTTTTCTTATGGAAAGTCTCATGTCATGGTGGTAAATAGGGTCCACTCAAATGTCTCACTTTGTCCTAACTATCCCATTAGATTAACACTTGTCATTACCCATGTGCCAGGCAAAGTGGGAGAAATCACAACCCTCATCCAAAACAAAAAAGTGGGGTGTCTGGGTGGCTTAGTCAGTTGAGCGTCCAACTTCGGTTCAGGTCATGATCTCACGGTCTCATGGTTTGTGAGTTCGAGCCCCATATTGGGCTCGCTGCTGTCAGTGCAGAGCCCACTTCAGATCCTCTGTCCCCCTCACACACAAACTCTCTTTCAAAAATAAATAAACATTTAAAAAAAGTGATGAGTGGAGTAGAGGAGGACATGTATATCCCACTAGATAACCCTTTTCCACCTTCATGAGTTGCTTAGGCCAAACTTGGGGTCTCTCTGAGGCAACGGGGCAAGAAGACAGAATGTGCTATAATGGCCTTGAGAAAAACCACCAGGTGCAACAATTAATGTAAAAGTTAGCTATAAAATCTTTTATAATATGGAAGGACCAAAGGTCCTGGGAAATAAGACCAGTTCTTATTATAAATTGGTGACATTCTTGGGAAGTATGTAGACAGCAGATGAAGTTTGCTTCTTACAGTGGCTGTCTTGACAACTTCCTCATAAGGATAGCTTCAAAAGTTAGGCAAGATATTTTTAGAATCTGCTTGAGGAATTGAAAGGCTACTAAGGAAGTGAACATTTGTTGGGCAAAGATCTAGAAGAAGAAAGAAGCCAAGAGAGATGAGGTAGTATTTGAGGTCACTTTTTTCCCTTCAGAAAATAGTCCATTCTGAAAGTGAAAGCAGAGGCTGAGGGCTCACTGACATGACTCACTGAGTCTTTTGAAGGACTCATTGATATGGGGTGATAAAATTTGAGTTCAGAGTCTGCTGAGGAGGATGGGCTTTGGTAAACCCCCAGACTTACGATTAGGACTCTGAGAAGCTAGAGGGGTTTACAAGTAAGGATGAGCTAGAGATAGACCAGTACTCACAGGACTAGAGCTCAGTTCTGAATCAACTCAATCCCTGACGTGATTGCCCTCAGTCTAACTGCCTGACCGATTCAGATGTAACTTCTCTCTGGAAAAAAAAAAAAGAAAAAAATATATATATATCTCCCATGGGTTATTCATATGTGAAGTAAAATTCTATTCACTCACGAAAAATGGAATTCAAATTTAAAACAATGAGGTAATTTATCTTCAGGAAAGCTAATAGATGAAGAAAATAACATAAAATTTAATGATGCTGTCATCAGTGCTTTCAGACTATACTAGATGTGATGATCCTTGGTTCTGCTGGGACTTCCCTCCAAGCCTGATCTTGCTGCCCTTTTTGAACATGTGAGTTCACACCTATGGTTACGGCTATGACTGACTAGACCAGGAATACACACCATTCCCGACGGGTACCAATCCATTGGCTGAGCCTCTCATATTCTCTTTTTCAGGAATTTGAACTAAACTGTAGTGAATCAGTCAGGAGGAAATAGGTGGGTATGAGATCCAGAATGTCTTGAAGATCTGAGGTAGATTGTCATTTGACATGGTTTATATGTCAGTAGGTCAGAAGTAAAAGCTGGTTAACCCAGAGCAGCGGTAAGAAGCAGCTTTGAGATGAGCAGGTCCCTGAGGGAGAGTTGAAGCAGCTCTAGTCCCCAAAGTTCTAAGACCAGAATGCATTTTCCCAGCTGTCTTTGCTCCACTTTTTGAGGTCTACATTTAGGTACCTTTAAGACTCTTGAAACCTTGAAATAATCTTTCTTTTATTAAATATCATACAGGGAGCACCTGGGTGGCTCAGTTGGTTAAGCATCTGACTTCAGCTCAGGTCATGATCTCTCAGTGGTCTTTGAGTTCAAGTCCCACATCGGGGCTTGTCAGCTGTGCTGACAGCTCAGAGCCCGGAGCCTGCTTCACGTTCTGTGTCTCCGTCTCTCCCTGCCCTTCCCCCACTCACGCTCTGTCTCTCGCTGTCTCTGAAAAATGAATAAATGTTAAAAATAATTTTAAAAAGAAATATCATACAGAACTTTATGTCTACAACTTCATTGTCTATACACAGTGTTCGTTAAATGTTAATCAGTCAAAAATAACAAAAAGGCCAAGACTTTTTAATGTTTGTTATTTTTTTTTAAACATTTATTCATTTTTGAAAGAGCACAAGTAGGGCAGGGGCAGAGAGGAAGAGAGAGACACAGGTTTTGTGGAGAGCAGGCTTCAGGTTCTGAGCTGTCAGTGCAGAGCCCCATGAGGGGCTTTGAACCCACAAATGATGAGATCATGACCTGAGGCAAAGTCAGACGCCCTACTGACTGAGCCACCCAGGTGCCCCATATTGATTATTTTTGAGAGAGAGAGAGAGAAAGCACAAGTGTAGCAGGGGCAGGGAGAGAGGGGGAGAGAAAGAATCCCAAGCAGCCTCTGCACTAGCAGTGCAGAGCCCAATGCAGGGCCCAACCAATCCCATGCACCTCGAGATCATGATCTAAGCTGAAATCAAGAGTCAGACACTTGGGGCGCCTGGGTGGCTCAGTCAGTTAAGCGTCCGACTTCGGCTCAGGTCACGATCTTGCGGTCCGTGAGTTTGAGCCCCGCGTCGGGCTCTGGGCTGATGGCTCAGAGCCTGGACCCTGCTTCTGATTCTGTGTCTTCCTCTCTCTCTGCCCCTTCCCCGTTCATGCTCTGTCTCTCTCTGTCTCAAAAATAAATAAAATGTTAAAAAAAAAATTTTAAAAAGAGTCAGACACTTAACCCACTGAGCCACTCAGGTGCCCCAAGGACAAGACTTTTTTTTTAAGAAAGGAGAAAAACCAATAGATAAGAGGGTCATAGGAAATTGAGATACTAGTGTTATCTAACATGGACTTTAAATAACTATGAATTATATCTATAAGACAGACTTTCAGCAGAGAACTGGAAACTATAAAAAAGAATCAAATGGAAATTATAGAACTGAAAAATTTAATAGATGCAATAAATAACTCAGTGGATTGGATTTAATAGAAGATTAAACCCAACAAAGACAGAATTAATGAATAAAAGATATGTCAGAAAAAATCCAAACTGAAGCCCAAAGAAATTAAAAAAAAAAAAAAAAGAAGTGGAAAATATAGAGACAAGTCAGAGATTTATGGCACAGGGAAGAGGTCTAAAATACAAATAATTTTAGTTCTGGAGAAAGAGGACAGAGAAAGTGGCAGAAGCAATATTTTAAAACATTGTTCAAGAATTTTCCTAAACTACTGAAAGACAAGAAGTCCCAATTCAGGAATGCTGCAAATACCTGAAGAGGACAAATAGAAAGCAACATACGAGTAAAACTTCTAGAAAAACAAGGACAGAAAATCTTAAAAAGCAGCCACATGTACGAGTAGAAACTATAAAGTGCTGTAAATAAATTAAAAACAACCTGAAGGCACTGGAGAGTAAGCAAAAACAGGCAGAATCTGAAGTAAGTTGACACCTGGATTAAGAGAATGGCACAAAAAAAGGTTTTCCATTTTTTATAGCTTTTAGTTTAGTTTAGCTTTTTAGCTTTTAGTTATGCCATAGTCTGCACCACATGGGGAGAGTAAAACTTTCATAGAAACCCTGCAGTCTTTCAAATAACCAGAAGACAGATTTCAGGACAACCACAGCCTCTAGAAAGTGAGAAGGAATCCCAGAAACAGAGCCAGAAGGGAGAAGTCCCAAATTCTGAGTATTAACTCTGCCCAAATCTTCAACTAATCCCTAAACCTTGCATATGCAGGACAGTTTGCAAGTGGCACAGCTAAAGATAAAAATAGTGAAATGCATTTTGAGGTGCCACACAATAGGCAGAGTTTGCTATTTGAATCTAAGCGAATTAACCAACACTCTTTGGAGGAGTTTAACAGAACCCAGAGTTTCCACAACAAAACAATCACAATATCCAGGATACAACCCCAACTTATCATAATGAAGACCCAAGAAAATATAACCAAATCTCAAAAGATAAAACTATCAGCAGAGACTGGTCCTGAGGTGATCCAGATGTTAGGCTTCGTAGATAAGAAGTTTCAAGTGGACATTATAACTGGCTCAAAAATCAGAAGGGAAAACAGTTGTTATAAGGAAAAAGATGGGAGATCTCAAGAGAGAAATAAGAACTATAAAACACAACCAAATGGGAATTCTAGGAGTAAAAATTACAATACCTGGATATTAAAAATTCATGGGGAAAGATTCAATATAAATGAAGATAGGTTAATGGATATTAATCCGATATGAAGAAGAGGGGGACATTTTAAAAAAATGAATAGAAGCTCATGCATCTATGGGACAACAGCAAAGATCTAACCAAAGACTAGAATTTCCCCCAAATTTATTGCAACACATACGTTTACAGATTTAAGAAGTTCAGGAGACCCAAAACAAAATAATTATGAATAAAACCGTGCGTAGGCACATAATAGTAAACTGCTGAAAACTAAAGAAAAAGAGAAAAATCACAAAAGTAGCAGGGTATAAACAAAAACACTGTATATAGGAGGACAGCCATTTCAGTAACCATCACTCCTCATCAAACACAATGAAATTGAGAAGACCTTGGACCAACACCTTGTGGGCTATAAATTTATAATAAGGTTGTTAACCCAGAATTTCTACACCCAGTGAAAATATCCTTCAAAAATAAAGGCAAAGATCATTTCAGATAACTGAAAATCAAGAGAATGTGTTCCCAGCTGTTTTGCAGTCTGAGAAATAATAAACGAAATTGTTCAGGCTAAATTGAAATCCTATCCGATATAAATGGTAAAGAATGTGGGACAAGTTAATAAAAGGGAAGCCATGGAGTAATCTAATTAATTAAAATAAGAGATAAACAAACACGGTACATATAATATAAATATAAATATTAAGATGGTACATGTAAACCCACATATATCAGTAATTTAGATTCATTGTAAATGCATGAATTACACTACTTAAAAGTCAAAGATGTTCAGAATAACACCACCACTCTAACTGCCCTACAAGAGGCCACCCTACATGCTGCCTACAAGAGGCAAATCTTAAATACCAAAATATTTAAATAATAAGGTAGATAAAGATAGGTCATTGCAAACATTAACAAAGAGAAGGCTGGTAAGCAATTCTAACATCAGACAAAGTGGATTTCAAGGCAATCCATGTTACTGAAGATAAAGTGGGATCTCTCATACCTATAAAATGTTCAATCCATCAAGAAAATATAACAATTCTAAATCTTATGAACTTGATAAGATGACTTCAAAATATAAGAAGCCAAAAGTGACAGAACCAAAGTGAGTAATTGACAAATCTACACGGTTGGAGATTTTATCACACCTCTGTCACTAACTGAACAAAGCTCACAGACAGACATTAAAGATATTCAACATTTGAACAACACAGTTATCAAACTTGACCTAATTGACTTCTATAGCACACTGCTTTCAACAACTTCAAAATAGGCAATTTTTTAAGTGTACACAAAACAATGCCAAAAATAACCATATACTTGTTAAAAAAGTAAGTCCTAATAGATTTCCAATAAAGTACCAAAACAGCAAAACTAAATATGAGTATATTTGTTCCAGAAACATGCTTGTAATCCAAAGCACTTGTATATCAAAGCGAATTTCCCCATAAGAAATAATGGAAACTAAGATGATTCATTCCACAACCCAAAAATATTTATATAAAAATGATTATAATACTGTAATATAATACAAAATAATCAAGAAAATACAAAATATTAAGAAAATAAATTAGCCTGCACTTACCTTTGAAACCCTTAGTGGCTGATGTGAGGGAGACAAGAGAGAGGAGGGTTATTTTGTAGGACTACTTTCACTATCACTAACAGAATCACTGTTGTCTATTGGCTCAATGGAATCTTTTTGTACATGGGGGCCATTGTATATGCTCGCACACGGATGTTGACTACAGTAAAGTATTAATAAACTCCTGTCATATTGTATTTAATGTAACTGGCAATAAGGCAGCAGAGGAAAGGCAGGCAGCATGACCTGGAAGGAAGCAAAGCATTCCTAAACTTACTTTTGTATGGAAAAGCAAAGGACTTTCCATAGGTGCTTTGAAGTGACAAAAAATACCCTAGTGCCGGTTGTGGTCACCTTCCAACATTCTGAAACGTCACTGATTTCTGCCAAACACTGCAGCCTGAGGCCAAGCATCTGAACATGGGAGACAATCACGCACAATCCCGCAGAAAGAGAGAGGGAGAGCGAGAGAGGGAGAAGAATCATTGGCTCGGTTGTGATCATGTGACATTCAGCATCACGTACTATTCATATTGCAAGACATTGCTCATTTATCAAGTTAAAATTTATGAGAAATCTTTGCTCGTCTTGCAGAACACTCAGAACGAGTTACTCATGATCCAAGGTTTTACTGTAATGGTCTCAGAATTCAGGATAGCAGTTACCCTTGGGAAGGGGATAAATGGCTGGAAGTAGACAAGAAACAGGCATCTGGAATGCTAATTATGTGCTGATTATGTGCTGATTATGTTTCTCAATCTGGGTGCTGGCCACATGGCCATTACTCACTTTGTGAAAATGTACTGCAGTATACTTATGTGCACTTTCCTAAGGTTCTGCTTAAGAAGTGAACAACAATGGCCTTCCTGTAAAGCAAAATAAAGCAAAACTTCAAGCCTGGATTTAAGGAAGAGATAACACTAACACTTTGAATCTTGTTTTATAGTATCAGTATAACCTAGGAACTTTACGAGAAAAAGTATTGTAGGTTAGTTTCTTTTGTGACATAGGTGCAAAAATCCTAAATTGTCAAATTGAATTGAGCAAAAATATGAAGACCATCAAACTGGGTTTATTCCAGGAGTGAAAGGTTATTTTCACTTTTGAAAATCAATCCATGCAATCTACCATATTTATAAAATAAGAAAAAATTATATAATACATCTAATAATCTTAATGGATAAAAGATTGCATACAACAAAGCATCCGAGATTCATTAATGGAGCATCTGATGATTCACACCGTGAATCATCTGGGAAGTGCCAATTGGAATCCCAGTGTGACACTTCCACTCTCACCCGAAAATGGCCAACGTGAAAAATCACACGACTGACAATAGCCAGTTTTGGTGAGGATATGGAACAACCGAAACTCACACATGGCTAACACGAGTGCACTTTGGTACAAATACTGTGGAAAATTGTTTGGCGTTATCTACTAAAGCTGAACATACACATACCAAGTGATGGATCATTTCCCCACTAGGTATACACTCATCAGAAATGGTTGCATAAGGGCACCAAATGACATAGAAATCAATGCTCAGAGCAAACTACGTGCAACAGCTTATGTGATTGTATAATTCTAATATAAAATGAAAGAAATGAGTGGCAATTCCTTCTCTGTTATTCTATTTATATACGTTTCAAAAACAGAAAAGCTAATGTATAATGTTAGAAGCCAGGACAGTGGTTACTTCTGAGTAAGAGGGAAGGAATGATCATTTGGAGAGAGAATGGGTGGGGTGGTGAAGTTCTAAGGTTCTGGCAGTGACTTGTCTTAGGATGATGATTATACAGGTTTCTACACCCTGTGATAACTTATGGAGCAGTACACTTAATATTTGTACCCTTTTTTGTATATGTATTCTACTTCAATAAAAGAACTTATATTAACATTATAACATAGGCAACCATCTATTTTGCTGAAGTTCTAAAATCTTCGAATTGACATACAAATAGCATCCTGGTTCTTGTTCTGAAAGACAACAATAATTTGTCCTATGAGTGCACAAACCTTAACGTAACCCAAGAATCGGGCCAGTGGGCCCAATATAAGCTATAGATGTGATCTGTAAAGTATCCATATAAATTCCTCAGTTGGCATAATGGAACCACCAAGCTGCCAGTGACCTCAAGGACCAGAAGATGATTGAGGAAAATGCTTTATGGAGCAGGGCTTTAGGAGAAGGCTCAGTTAACAAATACCCAATGGGAATTCTCATGTTTCTCCTCCGCTGGCCGGTAGAGGATGCTTTGTGCATCGCAAGCAATTGAGACGTGAAAAGTTTGCCACCAAAGTAATCGTAGGTAACATCTGCTGAGTGCTTTCTGTGACCCAGGCTCTGTCCTAAGCCTTTTGTAGGCAATAACTCAGTCCTCACTACAGCCTTATTATTCTCATTACACAGATGAAAATATCAGAGGCACAGACAGGTGTAACAGTTTCTCCAAGGTCACAGAGAAGGGAGGAGACAAGACTTGAACCAAGCAATCTGGCCTCAGAGCCCATATTCTTCACTTCTAACCACACAGCTCCTCCAGGCTAATTAGCAGCTTCACGAACTGCTCTTGCATATATGCTCAGTAACGATACAGAAGGAATACAACTTTTTATTCACTGGAAGAATGTTCTTCCCACCCAAAGAAAATATATTTTTTTTCCTCCGCTGGCTGTGGTTAGAAACTCATCTGTGTGAAAAGCCCTTGCATTGGCAGCTTTGCAATAAAAAACCTCCTCCTTCTGCCTAGTAAAGTGGGAGGCTTGGAATTAGGGGAGGCTGCTGACCAACTAGAAGCTTCTGACCTCAGGAAAACTTGGCCGTGACTATGAGTAACACTATCCATTTTTGGAAGCAGTAGGAATCCTCTCTTTGCAAAGCTCTGTTCTGCTCAAGACCCTGTCTGTTTCAAACACCCTAATTCCCCAGGAAGAAGGGAGATTGTAGACTGCCTATCATTTGGTAACATCAGACTTTTCTCAGATTCCATTCAGTATATTTTTTGTTAGAGCTTCTTGGTTTTTATTTATCTGTCTATGTGAAGATACATGAGATTATAGGAATTTGTTTTTTGTTTTTCTGAAGAGCAGCTGGGCCACTGTGGGAACCAGCAATCCAAATTTTGATGCCTTCCCCCTTCCTTTAAGCTGTTAAGATTGTTCGACATTTCCAAAGTTTCAAAGGTCTGCTTGATCTGATTCATCTTATAGTAAGTGAAAGCTGGTTAACTTCTTCAAACTAAGTTCTAGGCAACCAAATGGAAAGTGTCCAAGGAATTCACTAACGGCTAAAATATTACATATCATATCATTATGACTCATGCCTTCCTGTAAACGTGTTTCTGGAAATGCTTGCCTAAAGAAAGTGATTTGAGACAAGTAGCACCCTAACACGGCTTGGATAGTTTAGGGGTGCCAGGTTGTCTGGGAACTCGGATTCCAACCCAGGTAACTGTCGGGTGTCAGCAGATGGCAAAGCGTTTCTTTGCTGAAATGAAACTTGAATGAAGCCAACGTGAACTGTTGTAACCACTGCAGTGTTTCTGCTTGTCCGGACAGTAATCCCAGCGTGTGAAGCCTGCAACTTAATTATATGAATACAAATTTTAAGGATACTCTTAGATGCTGACTTTGTGCCACTGAAACTCAATTTTTTTTTTAATATGAGTCATTGAATAGGTAAAGGGGAGGCATAGATATGCCAAGTTTATGATGGCCAGCACTTCCTGGATTTCTAGTTTCTGTTTCTTGGAGAGAAGCTGGTTCAGATTCTCTCAGTGAGACAGATTTGGGTTCTGTTGTTCTGCTGTTATATTCCCACACAGAGGCACCCACCAACAACATACGACTGGAATGCTTTGCTTATTTTTCTGACTTTGTGATTAATAAGATTTTGTGTCCTTCCATAACTTTAAAACCCTTTTATCAGAGGAATATATGAACATGGGTGTGGATTGCATAATTCAGAAAGGATTCCAATGAAAACCAAGTCATCTGTACCACTCACTTTCAGCTCAGTTCACTCCTTGTTATGTTTTTGATACCCAGGCGACTTCTCTTCTTGCTCACTGGTTTGTTCTCTAATTTGTCTATTTACTGCTGAATCATTTCATTCAGTTGGTTTGTCATGATCTTTCTCTTCGGGGTTTTAGGCCTTAATCGATTCAGTGACGGTCTGCCAAAAAATCTGCAAATTCACAACTTTTCCTGAACCTGTCAGAGAGCTGAGGTTGTAGGTCAACCCACAAACTTGAAATCTAAGGGAAGACAGGCACCTCCAAGGAGAAATGGGCCATGAGCACCTGTTTGGCCAGAACAGATGCTGCTGGATGGGTCGAAGTTGGTAACAAGGATTTAACTAAGATTCTTAATGAGTTGCTAAAGGCTGAATGTGACTAATGTAAGAATATAGAGCCCTTTGGAGCAAACAATTTTTGTTCCCATTTGCACGTTCTTCACTGGACTCCCATGTGCTCGCGAGAAAGGCTGGGGACATGGTGGTGAGGCTGGTGTGTGCCATAACCAAGGAACACTGAGTTTAGGGAAGCACTTCTTACAGAGCAAGCCCGCTCTTTGGGGGAAGAGGCTACCTCATCCCTCGCACTGCTCCCTACACACTCAACCCTGAGAAGTGGCCAGGAGGAGGCGTGAGAGCCTCGCTCGCATTCTTGGCACACCCAGTAGGAACTTGCAGGCACCCACATGGAGGATCGCCTCTCCCAACAAGGTCGAGAGCCAGTCTCAGAGGACCCGGCCCGGGGAGTTCTTCCACTGAATGGGGAAGATCCTTCTTCTGCCCATTACGCCTCGGCCATGGGCTTGCCGTTTGGGACGGGAGGGTATGACATAGTGGAAGTGAAACCTGGGAACCTGCCTCTTCTGTTCTGAGGGACCAGAGGAGGCGATGAGAGAGGAGTAGGAGGGCAGAAGGGAGATGTGCCACCTCCATGTGGGGGGTGTCGAGACCAGGGTCCCTCGGGACGGGTGAGAGGAGACCGGGGAAATGCTGAGGGCATCAGTCAGGACTCTGGGTGGGGGTCACGTCAGACACCACCGCTTCCCCCACAGACCTGGGGCCACCACGGCCAAGAAGCAGACTCAGCCGGGCAGCACGGTCAGGAGATGGGGGGCTGGACGGTAGCTTTCCAGAGCTGCTCTTTGTACCATTGTGGTGTGGCTCAGACCCAGACAGTCGCGCAGGGACCCAGAAGGGGGTGTGCTGGACCTAACTTGTGTGCCTCCCCAGACTCCTCTGGCCACGTGCTCCTGGGCCCAGTCATGTGGACCCTTCCCATCCTCTGCCACCAGCACATCACTGCCTGTAAACCTTACTTTCTTCATCCACATAATAGGGATGAGAACGGCACCTACCCCATTATATAACCACTTTGTGCCTCTGCACAAATGAAAATAATGCATCTGCAAAATGAAAATAATAATATTACCCATTTCCCCCATCCCAGGTTTATAGTTATAACTGATACACAGACTGTTTAAGGTATACAGCATAATGGCTTGATATACATATTGCGAAATGATTGTCACAGTAACTTTGGTTAACATCTATCATCTCATATAATATCACCTATTCCAAATGATTGCTGTAAGGATTAAATGATTTAACATGAATAAAGCACTTAAAACAATGCCTGGTGCAAATAGGTACCATATAAGTGTTTGCGTTATTGTTACTGTGTTTTCGAGTTAGATTTGCTTCATCAGAGTTCCTTTGTGAAGCATAGGACTTAGCAAATGAATATATTTAAGTGTCAGAGTATTGTAGGCTTTTAGAGCCGAAATGGATTTAAAAAAAAAAAATTAATCTAGTCCAAACCTTTTGTGTTATAAGTGGCAAAAACAGGCTCTGGGGGGCATACCCAAGATCGTCCAGGCCGTAATGGCAGGACTGGGACTAGAATCCAGTCCAGAGCTCTTTCCACTTTCCCACACTGTACTCCATACTTACCGAATACAGCACCAATGTGCCATTGGCCCTGATTAAGCCATGGTCTTTACCACAACAGTCAAGCTTGGGTCCAGAAGGTGACACAGAAGCTTACAGGCAGAATTTGGAAATTACCCCCAACACCACCACCCTCTGTCTTTGGCTTTGGAATACCTATTGAAGGCTGGTTCTTTAATGTCATAAGATGACATCAAGAGAAGTTATGGAGCTCCCCCTCTGTGCTGCACCCCTCGGCCAGAATTGGAGGGATTGTATAGGAAAGTTCCTTTAATTCTTCCCAAATGAACTCTCTCTGTACCGCCTCTTAATTCTCCCTAAGAAGTCTCTCGTCCAGGGAGAGTTTACGTAATTTTCTGCTAAGGTCAAAGCACAGTTCTCTTTTGGCACCTGATATTGGGCATCGATCTTTGAACTCTGCTTTTTCAGACTACTGGGCTAAAACAGTGAAAAATGTTGGTCTTTTAGAGCGCTTTTTGCAAAACCTTTCTTCCATTCTTTCCTCTCTTTTGCCTCTGTCACCTCCCCAATGCAGACCCTTTTCACAACCTGGTGATTGAGGAGGGGGGCTATAGCGCGTTGGTTAGAAGGGTGGTCTAGAGCGAGACCAGGGTTTGAGCCCTGACTCTGCCACTGATGTGCAGGGAAGCGCTTCTAGGGAAGTTGCTTAACCCCTAAGCAGACCCATGCCAGAGCTGGCCCAAGGTGGCACAGGGGAACAGAGTTTGTGCATCTTTTCCCAAGTCTATGTCCAGTGACTTCCTGTTGGCAGGTTGAAATTCGCCTTGGGGATGTTTTACGCCATGAACGCTGGCAAATGCTACAAATTAGCATCCTCCTCCCTCCAGCATTTGCCTGCACACCTGTGCCTCTAAGCCTTGGTTTCTTCATCCATGTAGTGGGGATGACAATAGTATTTACCCTGAAAGAGCTGCTGTGAGAGTTAAATGAGAGAACGTATAGGCGCACCTCAGAGACCTTGAAGGTATGGTTCCAGATTGCCGCAATAGAGCAAATATCACAATAAAGCAAGTCAAATGAACTTACTGGTTTTCCAGTGCCCACAACAGTTGTGTTTACACTATACCGTAGTCTACTAAGTGTGCAATAGCATTACGTCTAAAATCAACGTACATACCTGAATTTAAAAATCTTGCTAGAAAATGCTAGCCCTATCTTAGCTTTCAGCAAATCATAATCTTTTCACTGATCTTGGGGTCTTGCCTAGATGTTGAAGGCTGCTGCCTGATCAGGGTAGTGGTGGCTGAAGATTGTGGTGGCTGTGGCAATTTCTTTGAATAAGACATTTCTTTGAATGACGTTTGCTGCATCGATTGACTCTTCC
This sequence comes from Puma concolor, assembly GCF_028749965.1. NCBI lineage: Eukaryota > Metazoa > Chordata > Mammalia > Carnivora > Felidae > Puma > Puma concolor. The sequence goes on along the minus strand of NC_141670.1, from coordinate 165,847,021 downwards.
TTTCACTAACGGTTTCTCTGTAGCTCGTGATGCTGTTGGATGGCATTCTACCCACAGCAGAACTTCTCTCAACATTGGAGTCAATCCTCTCAAACCCTGCTGTTGCTTTAGCAGCTAAGTTTGTGTCATACTCTATATTCTAACTCCTTTGCTGTCATTTCCACAATCTTCACAGCGTCTTCCCCAGGAGTAGACTCCATCTCAGGAAACCACTTCCTTTGCTTGTCCGTGAGAAGCAGCCCCTCATCTGTTCATGTTTTGCCCTGAGATTGTAGAAATTCTGTCACATCGTCAGGCCCCACTTGTCGTTCTAGTTCTCTTGTTATTTCCACCACGTCTGCAGTGACTTCCTCCACTGAAGTCCTGAACCCCTCCCAGTCATCCACGAGGCTCGGAATCAACTTCTTCCAAACTCTTGTTCCTGCCAATATTTGGATCTCTTCCCGTGAATCATGAATGTTTCTAATGGCATCTAGAACGGTGGATCCTTTCCAAAAGGTTTTCAATTTGCCCAAATCTATCAGAAAAATCACTGTTTATGTCGGCTCTAGCCTTATAAAATTTCTTAAATATTTCTTAATAAGATTTGAAAGTCAAAATTACTCCTTAATCCATGAGCTAAAGAACTGATGTGTTAGCAAGCATGAAAACACATTAACCTCACTATACATCTCCTTCAGAGCTCTTGAGGGACCAGGTGCATTGTTGACGGGCAGTAATATTTTGAAAGGAATCTTTTCTCTGAGCAGCAGGTCTCAACAGTGGGCTTAAAATATTCAGTAAACCATGTTGTCAACAGATGTGCTGTCACCCAGGCCTTGTTGTTTCATTTATAGAGCACAAGCAGAGTAGATGCAGCATAATTTTCTCTTTCTTTAAAGTTTATGTATTCTGAGAGAGAGAGCGCGCGCGAGAGAGAATGGGGGAGGGGCAGAGAGAATCCTGAACAGGCTCTGCACGGCCAGCGCAGAACCGGATGCAGGGCTTGAACTCAAAAACCGTGAGATTGTGACCTGAGCTGAAACCAAGAGTCAGACCCTTAACTGACTGAGCCACCCAGGTGCTCCAACTCAGCATAGTTCTTAAGGGCCCTAGGAGCTTTGAAATGGTAAATGAGCACTGACTTCAACCTAAAGTCCCCAGCTGCATTGGCCCCAAAAAGTCAGCCTGTATTTGAAGCTTTGAAGCCAGGCCCTGACTTCTCCTAACTATTGAGAGTCCTAAATGCAGGGTTATCACAAGCCTTTCATTTGTTAAAACAAAAAAACAAAAAAACAAAAAAACAAAAAAACCCCCTAAAAAACAATATCTGCAAAGCACAATAAAACAAAGCACAGTAAATTGAGATATGGCTATATGGAAAATACCCAGGAAGTGCTCAGTGTGGTTGCTGTTATTATCCACCTCCTAACTAGTCTAGTACCTCCTAGCTCTTTCTGTTCTTGCCAATCACTCATTCACTCAACAAACATTATATTCAGCAATTCCACGCGCCATTCTCCCTCCATCAGTTTTCTCCTGTTTCCTACTGCCTGAGATCATTTTTCCCAAACTCAACCATACTGCAGATGTATTCTGAATTATAGATTCTGTGAATGCGGAGTGAGGAGGACAGAAGATAGAAGTGAACAGGAGGGAAATCTAGAGTAAATGTAGCTGTAAAAACCTGCTTCACTATGTCAGAGATTAGTCTTTATTCCCGGTTCTTCCACTAATTCTTTGCTGTTCTGGAACCATGACATTGTCTACATCTCTCTGTTTATGCATCAACAAAACATGAGCAGCCGCACCTGTGTGTGTGCTTGAACAGAGGTGTACCCATATGCGTGCGTGCGTGCGCACACACACACATGCACCGCCACCCAGCGTGGGGAGGATTCTCAAGTTTAAACCTGATGGTGGTCAAAGCTGCTCCAATGGGAGGTGCTGCCTGCCATTTAATTCTTCTGGGATGTTCTCCAGGCCCTTTGCTGTCTATTCTATTTCCTGTTTGGCTTCCAGCTTTCTTGTCTGTCAATGTCATCACCTCCCGGTGAAAGAAGGGAAAGGAGGTTATACTGAGATTGTGCCCACAAGATGCCAAAACACCATGGAGCCCGAATGTGTACAAAAACTCACTTTTTCCTGAACTAACTGGTTCTTTATTTGGTTTGCTGGCTTTAGAACATCTGCGTTGTGATTTGCTGCAAGTTCCACAAGAGTGGAGGCAGGAAGTTGAAACTATTAACTGTCTTTACTTTTAAGGTTTACAAGGTTAATTATTTATGCCAGGGCTCCCCACACATCCTTGCAAAGAGGGAAGGGAGAGGTGTTTTTCCACGCACTCTCTCCAACTTCTTTTTGCCTGCATCCTTACCACAGCTTACCTGGCTCTTCCCTGATTTTCCAGGGGGCCAGCTGCTGACTCCCTCCTCCTGACTCCCCCCTACACCCATAAACCTGATCGAGATCACTTGGTTTTTCCTAACCAACTTGCTCCAGATACAGACAAATCTCCTCCCTCCTCAGAGTTTGGACGATTTCAGAAAGAGCTTCATTAGGAACTTAAAGGGCAAGCCAGTATTGAGTTGGTGTTCACCAGTATGATTCTACTTGTCATGAAGATATTAAAATACTGTGCATGACATCATCTTATATAGAGAAAAATTCTAAAGATCCCCCCCCAAACCTGTTAGATGTATTAAAATTCAGTAAAGTTGCAAATTATAAAACCAACATGCAAAAACCAATAGCATTTCTATACAGTAATATCAAAATATCCAAAAAATAAATTAAGAAAACAACCCTATTTATAATAGCAAAGCTATAAAATACTTAGGAATAAATTTCAGGAAGGAGATTAAATATCTGTACACTGAGAACTATAAAACATCATGAAAGAAATGAAAGAAGACACAAAACAATAGAAAGGTATCTATCCTGTGTTCATGGACTGGAAGTTAATATTATTAAACTGTCCTACTCAAAGTGATCTACAGATTTGGTGCAATTCCTTCCAAAATTCCAATGGAAGTTTTGCTAGAAATAGAAACAAACAATTCTAAAATTCAGTAGAACTTCAAAAGACCGCAAATAGCCAAGTCAATCTTGTACAAAAAGAACAAAGCTGGAGGCATCACACTTCCTGATATCAAAATTTACTACAAAGCTATAGTAATCCAAACAGTATGATGTTAGCATCAAAACAGACATATGGATCAGAATAGAGCCTGGAAATAAATCCATGTATTTACAGTCAGTTGATCTTTGACAAAGGTGCCAAGAATACACAATGGAGAAAGGAGAGTCTCTTCAATAAATGTGTTGGAAAACTGGACACCCATGTGCAAAAGAATGAAGCCATACCCCTATCTCACACCATATACAAAAATGAACTCAAAATGGAGTAAAGACTCAAACATAATACCTGAAACATAATACCTGAAAACTACTTGAAGAAAACATAGGAGAAAAGCTTCTTGACATTGGTCTGAGCAATGATTTTTTTTGGGTATGACCCCAAAAGCACAGGCAACAAAAGCAGAAAGAGACAAATGGGACTGCATCAAACCAAAAAGCTTCTGCACAGTAAAGGAAACAGTCAACAGAATAAAGCAACAATCCATAGAGCAGGAGAATATATTTGCAAACTATATATCTGATAAGGAGTTAATATTCAAGATATATAAGGATCTCAAAGAATGCTACAGCAAGAAAATAGGTAACTCTATTAAAAAATAGTCAATGTACCTAAATAGACATTTCTCAAAAGAAGGCATTAAAAAAATACATTTGTCTTCTTTGGAAGATAAATTTTTTATTTTATTTTATTTTTTTTTTATTTTTTTTTAATTTTTTTTTTCAACATTTATTTATTTTTGCGACAGAGAGAGACAGAGCATGAACGGGGGAGGGGCAGAGAGAGAGGGAGACACAGAATCGGAAACAGGCTCCAGGCTCTGAGCCATCAGCCCAGAGCCTGACGCGGGGCTCAAACTCCCGGACCGTGAGATCATGACCTGGCTGAAGTCGGACGCTTAACTGACTGCGCCACCCAGGCGCCCCTAGAAGATAAATTTTAAAATGCTCAACATTGGGGTGCCTGGGTGGCTCAGCTGGTTAAGCATACAGCTCTTTTTAAAAATTTTTTTTCATGTTTATTTATTATTGAAAAAGCCAGAGACAGAGCATGAGCAGGGGAGGGGCGGAGGGAGAGGGAGACACAGAATGCAAAGCAGGATCCAGGCTCTGAGCTGTCAGCACAGAGCCCGATGTGGGTCTCAAACTCACAAACCGCGAGATCATGACCTGAGCCAAAGACTGACGCTTAACCCACTGAGCCACCCAGGCACCCCAGGTGTCTAGCTCTTGACTTCAGCTCGGGTCATGATCTCACGGTTCGTGGGTTCAAGTCCTGCATTGGGCTCTGCCCTGACAGTGAGGAGCATGCTTGGGATTCTCTTTCTCCCTCTCTCCCTTTCCTTCCCCCACTTGTGCTCTGTCTGTCAAAATAAATAAAGAAATAAATAAACTTAAATAAATAAATAAATAAATAAATAAAATGCTCAATATTACTAGTCATCAAGAGAATACAAAACAAAAGCACAATAAGATATTACCTCACACCTGTTAGAATGACTATTATCTTTGCCGATCCACCCCAGCTAATACACCAGATCCCCAGCACCACAAGCCTGGCAGTGTGCAAGTAGCCCAGATGGGCTACGCCACCCCACAGTGAATCCCGCCCCTAGGAGAGGGGAAGAGAAGGCACACACCAGTCTGACTGTGGCCCCAGCGGTGGGCTGGGGGCAGACATCAGGTCTGACTGCGGCCCCGCCCACCAACGCAAGTTATTCAAGACAGCACAGGGGAAGTGCCCCGAAATCCCACACCACTCCAGGGACGATCCAAAATGAAGAAACGGAAGAATCCCCTCAGAAAAACGTCCAGGAAATAACAACAGCTAACGAACTGATCAAAAATGATTTAAACAATATAACAGAAAGTGAATTTAGAATAATAGTCATAAAATTAATCGCTGGGCTTGAAAACAGTATAAAGGACAGCAGAAAATCTCTTGCTACAGAGATCAAGGGACTAAGGAACAGCCAGGAGGAGTTAAAACATGCTATCAACGAGTTGCAAAATAAAATAGAGACAACTACGGCTCGGATTGAAGAGGCAGAGGAGAGAATAGGTGAACTAGAAGATAAAATTATGGAAAAAGAAGAAGCTGAGAAAAAGAGAGAGAAAAAAATCCAAGAGTATGAGGGGAAAATGAGAGAACTCAGTGATGCACTAAAGAGAAATAATCTACGCATAATTGGCATTCCAGAGGAGGAAGAGAGAGGGAAAGATGCTGAAGGTGTACTTGAAGAAATAATAGCTGAGAACTTCCCGGATCTGGGGAAAGAAAAAGGCATTGAAATCCAAGAGGCACAGAGAACTCCCTTCAGACATAACTTGAATCGATCTGCATGACATATCATAGTGAAACTGGCAAAATACAAGGATAAAGAGAAAATCTGGAAAGCAGCTAGAGATAAACGTGCTCTAACATATAAAGGGAGACCTATAAGACTCGTGACCGATCTCTTTACTGAAACTTGGCAGGCCAGAAAGGAATGGCAGGAAATCTTCAATGTGATGAACAGAAAAAATATGCGGCTGAGAATCCTTTATCCAGCAAGTCTGTCATTTAGAATAGGAGAGATAAAGGTCTTCCCAAACAAACAAAAACTGAAGGAATTCGTCACCACTAAACCAGCTCTACAAGAGATCCTAAGGGGGATCCTGTGAGACAAAGTACCAGAGACATCACTACAAGCATGAAACTTACAGACATCACAATGACTCTAAACCCATATCTTTCTATAATAACACTGAATGTAAATGGACTAAATGCGCCAACCAAAAGACATAGGGTATCAGAATGGATAAAAAAACAAGACCCATCTATTTGCTGTCTACAAAAGACTCATTTTAGACCTGAGGACAACTTCAGATTGAGAGTGAGGGGATAGAGAACTATCTATCATGCACTGGAAGTCAAAAGAAAGCTGGAGTAGCCATACTTATATCAGACAAACTAGACTTTAAATTAAAGGCTGTAACAAGAGATGAAGAAGGGCATTATATAATAATCACAGGGTCTACCCATCAGGAAGAGCTAACAATTATAAATGTCTATGCGCCGAATACAGGAGTCCCCAAATATATAAAACAATTACTCACATACATAAGCAACCTTATTGATAAGAATGTGGTAATTGCAGGGGACTTTAACACTCCACTTACAGAAATGGATAGATCATCTAGACACATGGTCAATAAAGAAACAAGGGCCCTGAATGATACATTGGATCAGATGGACTTGACAGATATATTTAGAACTCTGCATCCCAAAGCAACAGAATATACTTTCTTCTCAAGTGCACATTGAACATTCTCCAAGATAGATCATATACTGGGTCACAAAACAGCCCTTCATAAGTATACAAGAATTGAAATCATACCATGCATAGTTTCAGACCACAATACTATGAACCTTGCAATCAACCACAGGAAAAAGTCTGGAAAACCTCCAAAAGCATGGAGGTTAAAGAACACCCTACTAAAGAATGAATGGGTCAACCAGGCAATTAGAGAAGAAATTAAAAAATATATGGGAACAAATGAAAATGAAAATACAACAATCCAAATGCTTTGGGATGCAGCAAAGGCAGTCCTGAGAGGAAAATACATTGCAATCCAGGCCTATCTCAAGAAACAAGAAAAATCCCAAATACAAAATCTAACAGCACACCTAAAGGAAATAGAAGCAGAACAGCAAAGACAGCCTAAATCCAGCAGAAGAAGAGAAATAATAAAGACCAGAGCAGAAATAAACAATATAGAATCTTAAAAAACGATAGAGCAGATCAACGAAACCAAGAGTTGGTGTTTTGAAAAAATAAACAAAATTAATAAACCTCTAGCCAGGCTTCTCAAAAAGAAAAGGGGGATGACCCAAATAGATAAAATCATGAATGAAAATGGAATTATTACAACCAATCCCTCAGAGATACAAGCAATTATCAGGGAATACTATGAAAAATTATATGCCAACAAACTGGACAACCTGGAAGAAATGGACAAATTCCTGAACACCCACACGCTTCCAAAACTCAATCAGGAGGAAATAGAAAGCTTGAACAGACCCATAACCAGTGAAGAAATTGAATCAGTTATCAAAAATCTCCCAACAAATAAGAGTCCAGGACCAGATGGCTTCCCAGGGGAGTTCTACCAGACGTTTAAAGTAGAGATAATACCTATCCTTCTCAAGCTATTCCAAAAAATAGAAAGGGAAGGAAAACTTCCAGACTCATTTTATGAAGCCAGTATTACTTTGATTCCTAAGCCAGACAGAGACCCAGTAAAAAAAGAGAACTACAGGCCAATATCCCTGATGAATATAGATGCAAAAATTCTCAATAAGATACTAGCAAATCGAATTCAACAGCATATAAAAAGAATTATTCACCATGATCAAGTGGGATTCATTCTTGGGATGCAGGGCTGGTTCAACATTCGCAAATCAATCAACGTGATACATCACATTAATAAAAGAAAAGGTAAGAACCATATGATCCTGTCAATCGATGCAGAAAAGGCCTTTGACAAAATTAAGCATCCTTTCTTAATAAAAACCCTCGAGAAAGTTGGGATAGAAGGAACATACTTAAAGATCATATAAAAGCCATTTATAAAAAGCCCACAGCTAACATCATCCTCAATGGGGAAAAACTGAGAGCTTTTTCCCTGAGATCAGGAACACGACAGGGATGTCCACTCTCACTGCTGTTGTTTAACATAGTGTTGGAAGTTCTAGCATCAGCAATCAGACAACAAAAGGAAATCAAAGGCATCAAAATTGGCAAAGATGAAGTCAAGCTTTCACTTTTTGCAGATGTCATGATATTATACATGGAAAATCCGATAGACTCCACCAGAAGTCTGCTAGAACTGATACATGAATTTAGCAAAGTTGCAGGATACAAAATCCATGTACAGAAATCAGTTGCATTCTTATACACTAATAATGAAGCAACAGATAGACAAATAAAGAAACTGATCCCATTCACAATTGCACCAAGAAGCATAAAATACCTAGGAATAAATCTAACCAAAGATGTAAAAGATCTGTATGCTGAAAACTATAGAAAGCTTATGAAGGAAATTGAAGAAGACATAAAGAAATGGAAAAACATTCCATGCTCATGGATTGGAAGAATAAATATTGTCAAAATACTACCCAAAGCTATCTACACATTCAATGCAATCCCAATCAAAATTGCACCAGCATTCTTCTCAAAACTAGAACAAGCAATCCTAAAATTCATATGGAACCACAAAAGCCCTGAATAGCCAAAGTAATTTTGAAGAAGAAGACCAAAGCAGGAGGCATCACAATCCCAGACTTTAGCCTCTACTACAAAGCTGTCATCATCAAGACAGCATGGTATTGGCACAAAAACAGACACATAGACCAATGGAATAGAATAGAAACCCCAGAACTAGACCCACAAACGTATGGCCAACTCATCTTTGACAAAGCAGGAAAGAACATCCAATGGAAAAAAGACAGTCTCTTTAACAAATGGTGCTGGGAGAATTGGACAGCAACATGCAGAAGATTGAAACTAGACCACTTTCTCACAGCATTCACAAAAATAAACTCAAAATGGATAAAGGACCTGAATGTGAGACAGGAAACCATCAAAACCTTAGAGGAGAAAGCAGGAAAAGACCTCTCTGACGTCAGCTGTAGCAATTTTTTACTTGACACATCCCCAAAGGCAAGGGAATTAAAAGCAAAAATGAACTACTGGGACCTTATGAAGATAAAAAGCTTCTGCACAGCAAAGGAAACAACCAACAAAACTAAAAGGCAACCAACGGAATGGGAAAAGATATTTGCAAATGACATGTCAGACAAAGGGCTAGTACCAAAATCTATAAAGAGCTCACCAAACTCCACACCCGAAAAACAAATAATCCAATGAAGAAATGGGCAGAAAACATGAATAGACACTTCTCTAAAGAAGACATCCGGATGGCCAACAAGCACATGAAAAGATGCTCAATGTCGCTCCTCATCAGGGAAATACAAATCAAAACCACACTTAGATATCACCTCACGCCAGTCAGAGTGGCCAAAATGAACAAATCAGGAGACTATAGATGCTGGAGAGGATGTGGAGAAACGGGAACCCTCTTGCACTGTTGGTGGGAATGCAAATTGGTGCAGCCACTCTGGAAAACAGTGTGGAGGTTCCTCAAAAAATTAAAAATAGACCTACCCTATGACCCAGCAATAGCACTGCTAGGAATTTACCCAAGGGATACAGGAGTACTGATGCATAGGGGTATTTGTACCCAAATGTTTATAGCAGCACTCTTAACAATAGCCAAATTATGGAAAGAGCCTTAATGTCCATCAACTGACGAATGGATAAAGAAATTGTGGTTTATATACACAATGGAGTACTACGTGGCAATGATAAAGAATGAAATATGGCCCTTTGTAGCAACATGGATGGAATTGGAGAGTGTGATGCTAAGTGAAATAAGCCATACAGAGAAAGACAGATACCATATGGTTTCACTCTTATGTGGATCCTGAGAAACTTAACAGAAGCCCATGGGGGAGGGGAAGGGAAAAAAAAAAAGAGGTTAGAGTGGGAGAGAGCCAAAGCACAAGAGACTGTTAAAAACAGAACAAACTGAGGGTTGATGGGGGGTGGGAGGGAGGGGAGGGTGGGTGATGGGTATTGAGGAGGGCACCTTTTGGGATGAGCACTGGGTGTTGTATGGAAACCAATTTGACAATAAACTTCATATACTGAAAAAAAAAAAAGAATGGCTATTATCAAAAGGACAACCGACGAGGACTAAGATGTGCAGAAAGGGGAACCTTTGTATGCTGTTGGTGGGAACATAAATTCATACCTCCATTATGGAAAACAGTATGGAGGTTCCTCAAAAATTAAAAACAGAACCATATATTATGATCTTTCAATCCTCCTCCTGGGTATATACCCAAAGGAAAGGAAATCAGGATCTCAAAGACATATCTGCCCTCCCATGTTCACTGCAGCATTATTCACAATAGCTAAGATATGGAATCAACTTAAATGTCTACCAACAGATGAACGAATAAAGAAAATGTGGTACACACACATACACGAATATTATTCAACCTTGGAAAATTAGGAAACCCTATTATTTGAGACAATATCGATAAACTTGAAGGACATTATGCTGAGCGAAATAAAACCAAATACTGCATGATCTCACTTATATGTGGAATCTAAAACAGTCAAACAGAAACAAAGAGTCGAATGGTGGTTGCCAGGGGATGAGGGGGCAGGAGGAGGTGACGTTGGGCAAAGGGCCCAAAGTTGCAGTTATGCGGAATGAATACATTCTGGAGATCTGATACACAGCATGGCGACTATAGGTAACGATGCTGTTTGGTACACTTGGACATTTACTCAGAGAATAAGTCTTAAATGTTCTCTGCACACACATACACACACACACACACACGCACAAGTTAATTGTGTGACATGATGAACATGTTAACTAAGTTGATGATGGTCATTTTGCCACATGTACATATATCGAAACATCACATTGTATGCTGTAAATACATTAAATTTCCATTTGTCAGTTGTGCCTCAATAAAGGTGGGGAGGGGAGAGACGGGAACACTTGTGTGCCAGCTGGTATTCAGGAACCCCCCCCCAAGTGCCATGGAAGCCCCCCAGCAAAGGCAGAACAAGTAGTGAAGCAGGAAGAGAGCTCCAGATCCCTGCCCCACTCTCAGCAAGCATCCATTTGACTGATTAGTTCTTATCTTTAAAATAGTTGAATATTACCCCGTGCTGAGGGGAATAAATAAGATTACATGTTCCAGAGCTCAGATTCCTCCTCTGAAGTCAAGAGTGGCCAGAGACTGGCAGGCTTCCATGGGCTGGGGGACACATCTGCGCTCTGCCCGGCCCACCCCCCCCCCCCCCGCCCCCTAGGAGCTGCCCTGTCCTGAGTAAACTCCCTTGGGCACTGAGGCCAGAGCCACTCCACTTCTCCTTTTCCGTCTCTCGCTTAGAACCTGGGCCCCTCCTAGAAGCATGAGATTCCTGGCCCAGTGGTTCCCAAACAGCCCTGTGGATCGGGGCCCATCCGTAAAGAGGGTCTTTCGAGCCTGCTGAGATGCGACACATGCAAGATATATGCTCGTGTGGAGTGGCTTGTATTGTGTTGTGTTGTGTTTTATAGAGGAGAATGGTGGCTTCCTTTACTGTTTTATTTTTTATCGTGGCGAAATACACATAACACCATTTTCCATCTTAACCACTTTTTCAGTGTATAGGTCAATAGTGTTACGTAGGCTCGCATTGCTTTGCAACCTATCTCCGGAACTTTTTTGGTCATGCAAAACTGGAACTCTGTGTCCATTAAACAACTCCCATTCTCCCCTTCCCTTAGCCTTTGGCAACCACTATTGTGCTTTCGGTGTCTATGAGTCTGACTACTCTAGGGACCGTTTATCTGTCAGTGGACATTTAGATTCCTTCCACCTTTTAGCTACTGTGAATGATGCCGCTATGGACATGAGTGTACAAATGCCTGTTTAAGACCTCGCTTTCAGTTCTTTGGGGTATATACCCGGAAATAGAGTAGCTGGATCAGATAGTAATCTTATCTTTAATTGTTTCATTGTAGACCAGTCAAGTTTCTGTCCCGTGTTCATAATTTGTGGCACTGGGGCATGGAGGGAATGATTGATTTCACGAGGCAGAATTTACAGGAGATAATATCGCAGCATCACTCGCAAAATCCAGCCTAGGGTAACATAAAGGAGATGAAGCCGTATATCAGTGGCTGGTTTTGGAACCAATAAGAACGTGAGGAGATGAATTGGTGTGTCCTTTCAAATGTTGTTATCCTGAAGGCTGTAAACCTATTTTAATGATTTTGAGAACACATTCTTGCGAACAATTCCCTGGGCAGTCAGTCACCATGCATTCAGAATGGATGTGATTTCTGGAAATAGCTGAAAGTGATTCAGAGCCACATCTGGTGAAGATGATTGGAACCACGCAGGGAAATGCTAGTTTCATCAAAAAAAGAAGCTATGGCTACAAAATAAGATAGCTGACTTGTAAACCTTTCTGAAGGCAATTCCAAGAGAGGAATTCAGAAATATGTTGAGCAATGGAAGCATTACTGCTACGAGTGGGTAGGTGCACAACTTGACTACGCTGAAGGAAAAGCTATAAGTTTTCACTCTGCTGTGAATATATGGTGGTGGGGGGGAAGCAAAAAGAAAAACACAGCTTTCCAAGGATACCCCATAGCTTACTCTCTTGGGACACCAAACACAAGCTGGCAACTCACAAGCCCTATCTTGGCCCACACTCTGGTTTTCTTTGGCTTGCAGAGTATTTTTTTTTTTAAACACTTGAGTATTTAAATTGGGAGATTAATATTTTTTGGTCTTAATTTCCGACTAATGAAAAAGTCAGCAGAATTATGCCATATTAGCAGGCATGTTCTGCAGCCAGACTGCCTGCGTCTGAATCCCAGCTCTGCCCCTTTTGACTTGTTTGACCTTGGAGTTACTTAACGTCCCTGTGCCTCAGGACTCTAACTCAGTAAGGAGTTGTGTTTTTTTTTCTTTTTTCCCTCATCTGAAAAATAGGGATAATAATAGTGCCTCCTCATTGGGTTATTGCGGGCTTAAAATGAGGCTATCTTTCTGCCTCGGTAATGAAAACTACTATCTGGGAGCACTGCACTGTCTTTTCCGTAGGGGGCGACAGTGACTGGGCTGTGGCTTACAGGGCTGTGTCCCCTGGACGCAGTTCTCAGACAGTCCGCTTGGCCCATTTCCATTACCCATCTGGCTCCTGTGGGCCTGTGCGGTCTGTAGCCGTGCCTTGGGATTACGGAGCCAGCGGAACAGCCACATTTCAAGGTAAGGAAAGAATCAATCTCCCCTTCACAAGGTCCATTGAGGGTGGATTCCAGTGCTCCCGGATCTGTAATCATGGCCCACCGAAAAGGCTCTCACCAGTGCTCCGGCAAATTCTAGCAGGGCCACAAAACAGCTCACAAGCACGCAGACTTGCAGAGCAAGAAGAATTTCTTTCACCTTTTATGGATATTCTTTCTGGGATAGCCAGGGACCACTTAGACTTAGCGATGAAAAATATTTCTATTTCTTACGATCTCAATTGTCTTCTCTTTGTTGAAAATTTCAATCTGTAGAAAAGCAATGGAACTCTCCATCAGGTATGGTTGAAGCAGTCTTCTGGGGTGACTTCTCTCTGTTCATTGCTTCCAGTTGGTATCTGGGTATATGAGGGCCGTCCTTGATTTCTGAGGCTTTGGGGAGAAAGGATTCTCAAATTAGGCTTTGCAGGAGGTGGTCCTGGACCGCCCAGTGGCTGCCTATCTTGTTGTCATTCCCTGTCACTTGACTGGGCCCAGGAGCACGTGGCCAGAGGAGTCTGGGGAGGCACACAAGTTAGGTCCAGCACACCCCCTTCTGGGTCCCTGCGCGACTGTCTGGGTCTGAGCCACACCACAATGGTACAAAGAGCAGCTCTGGAAAGCTACCGTCCAGCCCCCCATCTCCTGACCGTGCTGCCCGGCTGAGTCTGCTTCTTGGCCGTGGTGGCCCCAGGTCTGTGGGGGAAGCGGTGGTGTCTGACGTGACCCCCGCCCAGAGTCCTGACTGATGCCCTCAGCATTTCCCCGGTCTCCTCTCACCCGTCCCGAGGGACCCTGGTCTCGACACCCCCCACATGGAGGTGGCACGTCTCCCTTCTGCCCTCCTACTCCTCTCTCATCGCCTCCTCTGGTCCCTCAGAACAGAAGAGGCAGGTTCCCAGGTTTCACTTCCACTATGTCATACCCTCCCGTCCCAAACGGCAAGCCCATGGCCGAGGCGTAATGGGCAGAAGAAGGATCTTCCCCATTCAGTGGAAGAACTCCCCGGGCCGGGTCCTCTGAGACTGGCTCTCGACCTTGTTGGGAGAGGCGATCCTCCATGTGGGTGCCTGCAAGTTCCTACTGGGTGTGCCAAGAATGCGAGCGAGGCTCTCACGCCTCCTCCTGGCCACTTCTCAGGGTTGAGTGTGTAGGGAGCAGTGCGAGGGATGAGGTAGCCTCTTCCCCCAAAGAGCGGGCTTGCTCTGTAAGAAGTGCTTCCCTAAACTCAGTGTTCCTTGGTTATGGCACACACCAGCCTCACCACCGTGTCCCCAGCCTGTCTTGTAAGCACCAAGCAAGTCCCGGTGAAGAATTTGGAGGTGGGAAGGGGTGGCTTTTTGTAGCGTTTTCCTCTTTTCTTATTGTAGGCAGCTTGAATCCATGGCTGCTGTGGAGCCTGAACATGGACAAAGCCAGGTGGCTGTTTCCAGAAACAAGCAGCTGCCTATTGCCTTTCTGGCTCCAGATAATCTAATTTCTGATTTGATATGAGCTTCAACAGAGCAGCGGGAGGAACGCGAAACTATTAGCTGTCCTTAGTTTTAAAGTTTTCAAGATTATTCATGTATGCCAGTGTTGTGTGCAAAGTCTGTAAAAGATTTTTTATGGTAACAAGAGAGAGAACGGAAATCACCTAATTAGATGCAGGGAGGCCCTCCGTGCGCTGACTATACTCACCTTCCCTGTCCTGTAGACTGAGGTTGTACTGAGAGAATTCTATAAACCTGGTCCTCGCCCTTGAAGAGTGTTAAATCTCAAGATACACTTGCTGATGAGAACACCAAGGATTATGATAAAAGACTTCCATTGGTGACTGTCACTTAGGCATGTGGGACATACGGAAATCAAGGTGGTGTCCAAGCATGGGTGGCAAGCCAGGCCCAGTACAGGACTTTGGCTAACGTGCTGAAAGAGGCCGAGGAAGACGTCAAACTCAAGAGACCAAAGACTAGTATAGATACCACCACGGACCTAGATGCCATAGGAATCCTTGCCTAGTGCCTTTAAAGATACACTTAGAAGTGGGTTTCCTTTCTCCAAAGCCTATAAAGGTGGGGTAAAAGCAACCATCTTTCAATGATGAAAATTGTCAGAGAGGCAGGGGTTTGGTAGGCCTTGCTATTGAAAGTAAAAAGAAAATTTTTATAATGTTTGTTTTTGAGAGAGAGAGAGACAGAGTATGAGTGGGGCAGGGGCAGAGAGAGAGAGGGAGACACAGAATCCGAAGCAGGCTCCAGGCTCCGAGCTGTCAGCACAGAGCCCCATGCAGGGCTTGAACTCATGAACCATGAGATCATGACCTGAGCCAAAGTCGGACGTTTAACCGATGGAGCCACCCAGGTGCCCCTCACTATTGAAATTTTATGAAAATGTCTTAATTTTTTTTATTAAAAAAATTGTTTTTAGTTTATTTTTTGAGAGAGAGAGAAGCAGGGGAGGGACAGAGAGAGAGGAAGAGAGAGAGAATCCCAAGTAGGCTCCGCGCTGTCAGCACAGAGCCTGATGTGGTGCTCAAATTCACGAACCATGAGATCATGACCTGAGATGAAATTAAGAGTTGGACGCTTAACCGACAGAGCCACCCAGGTGCCCCCGAAATGTTTTAAGTGAAGAAAAAGACTGAAAGTCAGGAAGAATAAACATTCTTCCTTTAATTTTGAAATTTTCTAGAGCACAAGAATTCTTCCCAATAAATCATACACAGTTGTTATTAGCGGAAATTGGATGCATTTTCCTTTGGGCATTTCTGAAAGTGAAAAGTCTGGGGCCTGGTTCCTATTGTGAATATGTGTGTCCTTTCTAACGTAAGCGCAACTCTCGGGAGTTGGAATTTATTTGTTCAATCGACAAATGTTTGTCGAGCACCTATTTTGTGCCAAGTACTGTCCTTGGCCCAAGGGATGCTATCGTGACCAAGACAAGATTTTTGCCCTTATTGGAAGACAGACACTGAAATGATAATTTGGCAGATAATTCTAGGAAGTATGAAGACGATGGTAAAATGTGATAAAGAATGCTTTGTATGGGGTATGCTACCTCAGACAGGATGAGATGGGAAAGCCCAGCTGCGAGGGTGAGCTATGAGCTGAGACCTTTATTACAATGAGCAACCATGGCAAGAACCACAGACAGAACACTCCGTGCCCAAGAAACGGCAAACAGGAAGGCCTTGCAGTGGGGCCACCCTGGGCGTGTTCTGGGATCGGAGAGAAAAGCCAGTGTGGCTGAAGAGGTGAGATGAGAGTGGCAGGTAGTCGGCTTGCGGGGGAGGCAGGCAGGGAAGGTGGCACGGGGGTGCTGTGGGCCAAGGGGGGGGGGGCTGAGCTGGAAGGTTTTACAGGACAGTGATACCGCCTGGTGGCTGCATGGAAACTATCCCTGTATTTTCGTTGGAAAATAACAAGACGGCAGTTTGTACATTCACTTCTGGGTCGGGATTCAGATGTCTGAAAAGAAATCTTTCATGTTTTGCTTAGTAGCAATCTTCGTAGGCAAAGAGGTGTACATTAGCATTTCCTCCAGTGTTTTGAGTTGTGCTCACACAGTTCATGACATTATGTACTCAAAGACAAAATTTCCGCATGCTTCGGTCTTTAGATTTAGACCATCCTAAATGACCGGGCCTTCGTAACTGAAATGTAAATCGAATCAATTTATGCATTGAGTTTTCCTCTACTGACAGAAGTAAGGCTGTAGCCCATTACATTTTTGTACTTTTGAATTCAGTTTAACATTATTTATTTGGATATGTGCTTTAAAATGTTTATTTATTTTTGAGAGAGAGAGAGGCACAAGCAGGGGAGGCTCAGAGAGAGGGGAAAACACAGAATCCAAAGCAGGCTCCAAGCTCTGAGCTGTCAGCACAGAGCCCAGTGTGGGGCTTGAACCCACGAACTGCAAGATCATGACCTGAGCCAAAGTCAGATGCTTAACTGATCCAGCCACCCAGGCGCCCCGCACATGTGCTTTAGACAATACATTGAGATTCTTCCTGTATGCATGCATACATCACTTTATAAAATGGACAAGAGTCCAGCATGCATGTTTCCTACCTCCCTGGCTTCGCATTCCTACCCCCTTGTCTTCACCTCTTCCTTCCCAAATGTGGAACTGATTTTTCTGGACAGCACATGTTTGTACTTCTGGTGCAGGAAGCACGTCTTTGGGAGTCTTTCACTCTGGATTCTGAGCTCTCTGAGGACAGGACTGTGTCGGTCCTGTCCCACCCCGTCCTCCGTCACACCCCACATCCCATCCTCCCTCACTGGCTTGCACAGTATTTTGCACATCAGAGGCCTTCCGTTGAATTGTAGGATAAATACAAGACTGTTTCTGCGCATGAGTCAAAGTGTCCTTACGGCATTTTAAGCGAGCGGCAAAGTTGACTGGAAGCAATTCGTTCCAGACTGCTGAGTCAGCCAAAGTCAAAGCTGATGCATTTTGAAGCCCGGAGGTGGGGGAGTAGGTGGAGAATGTGTGTGTGTGTGTGTGTGTGGGTGTGTGTGTGACCACAAGCCGCAGCACCTCCAACACGGAAGGATCCCAGGAAGGCTCTCCATTTGGAGATGGCAAGCTGTTACATAATCCACTCTCCCTGTTATCAGCGCTCTGCTTCTGTGCAAGGAAACACTTTTGCAATGATTCGGTTTTGTCACAGTTTGTTTCTCTTTTTCCTTGGTAACTGCAGGCAGGACTTGATGTTCCCCGCCCTCCCCCCCCCCCCCGCCCCCCCCCGCCCCCCGGCTGGATTTGGGGGTGAGTGAATTTCCATTTTTACTGCTTTGTAAATCATTGCCCAGGCTTTGAAGGAGGCACTTTGGTAGGCACGGGTGGCATGTGCTTAATGCCTAATGCAGAACATACCAGACGTCTAATCACCTCTTTGCTGCGGCAAATGCATCGCAGCCGTACTTGCTTTCCTCCACCCTGGCTGCAACTGCAGACCCTGTGTTGCACGGGAAAATTTTTTTCAGTTCATTTTGGTGGAATGTTAAAATGGGGTTGCCAGGTAAACTGCAGGTCACCCCGGTGAATCAGAATTTCAGCCACAGAATAATATTTTAGTATAAGTAGGCCCCCAGTACTGCATGGGACATAGTTGAATAGTAAAAAAAAAAAAAAAAAAAAAAAAAAAAAAAGTATTTGTTTACCTGAAAGGCAAACGCAACCAGGCGTCCTGTATTTGTATTTCCTAAATCCGGCCGCCCTGATGAAAATCACGGTGGCTTGCCGGCCGGCAGATAGTCGCCCTTGGTAAACAGGGATGGAGCATTTCTTGTCGGTTCAAGGTCTTCTGCTGTGCTCTGTCTTTCCACGGGAGGGGAGCGAGGTCCTCAGTGTCCAGCCGCCGTGTGGTGCTGGAAGGAGGCAGGGAGGCCGGTCTCGGAGCAGATGGGCCTCTGCCAGCTGGGTCAGGGCTGCTGTGGCAGGAACAGCTTCAGCGTTACTTAAATTAAAAAAAAAAAAAAAAAAACCAACAAAAGGGGGGATGGGGATCAACGCAGGCAGTTTTAGCAGTTAGCATTCTATGGCTATAGCGTCCCTGCTGCCCGGCCCACGGAGGGAAAAGGCATTGTGGGCATAGGGAGGATGGGGAGAGGAGAAATGCAGCCCCACCGCCCCCCATGCGGGGTGATGGTGAGTGCGAACGTGGAAGGGCCCTGGAAGATGGTGCGTGGAGCCCAGATGGCAAGAAGAAGTTTAGGTGGGAAGGGTGGAAAGCACACGGCTACACCCACCTGTGGGGGACCACCCCTGTCCCAGGGAGTGTAGCCCTGAGGACACAGGCAGGCAGTTGCTGCAGCAGGCGGACGGTTTTCTGGGGCGGGGGTGTCTGGAGATGCTGTGCCATCCTGGGAAGAATGTTCTAAATCTCCTGGGGAGCAGGGCTTCCATACCCAGCAGGAACGGCAGAACGAAGGTGAGGACTGTCCGCATGGATGCGGGATGTCCGAAGTGAGTTCCGGTTGGAAACGCGAACTAGCTAAGTGACCTTGGGCACATAAATTTACTTACCTGCTCTTCAGTTTCCTCGACAGAATCAGGCTGGAGAACCTGGTGGGCTCTTACAGCTCTGATCTCATTATTCACCCGGAAACTGCTTGAAACTGCTCCGAATTGGAACAATGCTTCCCCAGAGGCAGTTCAGTTACCTATGTCATCTGTAAGAAAGAATAGAATGACAAATTTGGGGGAAGGGGGAATGGAGGGGAAATGACTTGTTGTTTCCTGCATAATTATCAACATTATTTCTCACCAGCCACCTGAATCAACAGTCCCTCCTCCTTGCTGAAGGGTGTGAGATATCATTCAGGGAATGTGATCAGCATAAATAAACTGTAGCTAAGGCAAAACAGAAGTGTACCTATAGTAATTTTGGTATTTGCAGAGTCCAGAGAGTCTGGAAACAGATAGTACCATTTTCCTTTTTTTCAGATTGAAGATATTTGTAACAACAGGGCCCTTCTGGGTAGAGCATTAAGTATATTCACTGTGTTTCTGGAATACACACACACACACACACACACACACACACCTATACATATATATGTATATTGCATATACATTCGAGACAGAGAAAGCAAATATTGCTTAGTGAATCTAAAAATAGTCAATGAAGGTGTATGTAACTCTAGATTTTTCACAGCTGTATTCAGGTAGCTGCTCTTTAAACAAAGCATTGCACTTGAATGGAAAATGAACTTTCAAATCAATGAGATATAAGAAATGACTGCAATATTTGCACTAGTTATTAAAGGCATTAACTACAGAGAAAGACTTAACTTTATATGCGTGCAAAGAATTGATAGGCAATATCTAGTATTAATAAAACATTCTCTCTTCCAAAAACAGATAGCGAGGGGTGATTTTTCATTTTTGTTCCTTTTGGAACTTTACATTTGATTTGAAAAGCATTTCTGATTTCTGCACCAGATCCCGGGTAAGAATTACCAGAACCTGTGGGCTCATGCTTTCCAGCACAACTGGTTAAAGCTGTGCTAATTCTCCTTTTTTTATTAGCTACACCTAACCACTTTTCATTAAAACTGGACAGTCAGCTCTATGTTCATTTATTTTTATGAAATAATTCACCAAATAATTATTTGAAATCTGACTTTACCTTTAAAGTTCCATTCAATATTTGATCCTGGAATGTCGGGGGTGGGAGTTATGTATCAAACATGATACTTCCTCAATGAGCCGATGGTCCAGATGCTACAGGGCACGGGTTGCTTCAGGACTGACATTCTGGTTCTGGGCCTGGAATCGGAGGCGGGTTCTTTTTTCTCTAAAGGAGTGGATCTTTATGCAGCCCCTCGAGGTATGAGTAGAACCCCAGTGAGCTTCATTGCCGTCTCCAGCCCTTCTGGGCAGAGCACAGAGCATTGTCAGAGACGGGAAGGAAGAAGGAGTTGCTCTGATAGTTCAGAGTCTCCAAGCTGTACCCCGTGCACCTCCCAGTGAACATCCTGTTGCCTTTGACGACCTGCAGAAAAAGTCAGAGGACCCTCTCTTTTTATGCGGTCAGTCGTGTTGTTCTGACCCATATCAAGGCAGGCCAGCTTTAAGGGCCTGGACTGTGCAGGTACAATAGCCTACGAATCCCATAAAAATAGATGGCAAAAAGTGAGACCTTCATTTTAAGCACAATATTGGGGCCTGAATTTAAGCTGCTATTTCGCAATCAAGCTTCCTCAGCCGGCTTTTGTCTTAATAGTTGGGAGGACAGTCCGATGACTCAAGAAAGCATGGTGTTTTAAGGAAGGGATAAGCTCCCAAAGGAGACTATCCAGGGGCTTCTTCCTAGACACAACTCTGTCAGAAAAACAATGTGGTTCAAAGCAGAACGAGATATGGCACCCGGGTGGCTCAGTCGGTTAAGCTCCGACTCTTGAGTGCTGCTCAGGTCATGATCTCACGGTGGTGGCGTGGAGCCCTGAGTTAGTTCAGGGCTGAGCATGGAATCTGCTTGGGATGCCCTCTGCCCCTCCCCCACTGAGGAATGTGCTGTCTCTCAAACTCCAATTCAAGGGGATACGTGTATCTTGATGTTTACAGCAGCATTAGCTACAATAGCCAAATTCTGGAGGCAGCCCAAGTGTCCCTGACTGTTGAATGGATAAACAAGTTGTGTCGTATATTATTCGATTTTGAGTTATAAATAATTCTGTGGCAGGGCAAATTTACGAAAGAAAATCAAAGTGTGGAATTTCAGTAGGTATGTCATAGAGGAAATCTAAAAGAAAGCCAGAGAATTAATGTGAACTCTTGTACACAAAGGAGATCACTTCTAGCTCTGCCCCTAAATAGCCCGCCTGGAGTTACCCCAAAGCTATGCTTGTTACCCTCTTGGGCCTTGGACCCACTAAACAA
Source organism: Puma concolor (assembly GCF_028749965.1). Taxonomy (NCBI): domain Eukaryota; kingdom Metazoa; phylum Chordata; class Mammalia; order Carnivora; family Felidae; genus Puma; species Puma concolor. The sequence continues at coordinate 165,825,619 of NC_141670.1, read as the reverse complement.
CAGAAATTTAGAGGCCAAATGGGAGTTCCTGGTAAGGCTTTTCACAGGGGGTTATGCTCCAGCACAAGGGAGCCGGTACAGAAAGCTAAGGGTCCTTCGGGCTAACTCCCCATACAAAAGGGGGAAAAGCTTTTAAAGGGGCAGAGGCGGGGAAAGGAGTGACCGCTAAGACCTTCGGGGCAGGGAGAGATACAGGAAGTTGGTGAGCAGGCGCAGTGCCCAGAACATGCACGCGTGTTGTGGCATGTGAAATCTCCACCTCTGGGCATCATTTTTCATATCATGATGAGGGAGAAAGTCAGTGAAAGGTCAGCACTGGGGTCCATCTTGGCGCAGACAGGTTTGGCCAGGTCTTCAGTCTTGTAGTTGAGTCCCTCCTTGGGGCAAGCACCCTGCTTCCGCATTTCTGCAAGAAATGCTACTCATGGGGCATAGGGTTTCAGCTCTCCAGGAATGCTAGATTTTGTGGTTCAGGTTGAGGGGACCAACACCAGTTCCTGCCTCACACTCCATAGAAATAATCTAGTCTGCATTCCCATGCCTAATTTTTACACGCCAGTACAATGTATTCCTCTATGTTCAGATAACAGCGTGCAAACAAACCACTCAAAGACGTAGTGGCATAAAACAGCATTTTACTATCATCTCTCTCAGTTCTGGAGGGTGGTGAGTTCGGCTGAGTTGTCAGTGCTGTGGATCTTATAGGTTTGCAATCAGGTCGTGGCTGTTGCTGAAGTCACTGGCTTTATTCATAATGTCTGGCATCCAGGCTAGGAGGTCTGGAACATTTGGGAACTGGTTGGGCATCTGTCTCTCCATGTGGCTTCTCCACATGGCTAGCTTGGGCTTTCTTAGGCTACAGTGGTCTTAAGGTGATTGGACTTCCTCTGAGGGAGCTGGCTTCATGCAGAGCAAGCTTCCCAAACACCGGCGGCGGAAACTGTAAAACTCCTTATGACAGTCTCCCAAGTCCTTCAGTGCACTTACACTGTCTCCATTGGTTAAAGCAGTCACAAATCAGCTCTGATTCGAGGAGGGGGAAGGACAGCCCCCACCCCGCGATGTGCCCTGCATGTGCACCGAGGGAAGAGTCGATGGCTTCACGAAGCAGGTTTCTACCATGTGAAATAGTTCACGTGCGATTAAAAATGATGTCCGTCTAACCTAGAACTCAAGTTCGATTGCACCAGATTTTTTTTCTGTGCAAGGGGAGCTGGCAGAGCAAGAGTAGAATTAGAACCTTGAGCAGGAAAGAAAAAAAAAAATCCCACAAACTAAGCAAAGCAGGATTTCTTTAGTTGTGTTTTATGAAAATTAAAAATGAGCACGTGCACCAGGCTCCCCGGGGATGCCCAGATTGGTGCATCCCGGTCTTGAGTCACTCTTGGCTGCTCTGCCTAGGAAGCCCCTGGCTGAGATTTCGTTCAGCCGGCATTGTCCCAGCACCCCCCAGCTCTAACTAAACTGTGGCGAGCAATTTCCATTCAAGAGACCATGTGAATTTTTCACAACCACCATTGTTAGCCTCTAGCTGTGCCTCCCTGCCTGCCTGGGACATCCAAGGTGACTGTCAGGTACCAATGACTGTTTTCCTTAGCACTCTGGTTACAAGGTTGCCTGACTTTTGAGTGGTCTCCCCAGTTTGATGTCTCAAAGTCCCATGGTTTTTAATGTGACTCTACAGAATGTGAGGTTTTTCAGATACACAAATTTCATATCATAGCAGAAAAACCTGAACTGTTTATCCTCTGTTGAGAGAAAGCAGGAATCTTTGGAGAGAAGCTGATTCCATTCTTGGGGTAACGTTCTAGCCTGGTGTGGAACATTTATTGCCAGAAAGCAATGATGCTTTAGAAATTCTGGAGAAAACACAGAGACCAGGTTAAGGGTGGAGCCATTGGCCAGGTTACCACAAATTGAGTATGAAAACAAAAACAAAAAATTATGGTTGATTAAATATGTTGAGTCATGGGGCATCCGGGTGGCTTAGTCGGTTAAGTGTCTGACTCTTTTTTTTTTTTTTATTTAATTATTCCGAGAGAAAGAGAGAGAGAGAGGGAAAACAGAGGGTGGGTAGAGAGGGAGGGGGAGAGAGAATTGCAGGCAGGTTCCGTGCTGTCAGTGGAGAGCCTGATGTGGGGCTTGAACCCATGAACTGCAAGATTGTGACCTGAGCTGAAACTAAGAGTCGGATGCTTAACCGACTGAGCCCTCTGGGTGCCCCCGACTCTCGATTTAAGCTCGGTTCATCATCTCACAGTTTGTGAGATTGAGCCCCAAGCCTGCACATCAGTGTGGAGCCTGCTTGGGGTGCTCTCCCTCTCCCTCCGCCTCTCCCCTGCTCATTCTCTCCTTCCCTCCTTCTTTCCCTCTCTCTCTCAAGAATAAATAAATTTTCTTTAAAAAAGCAATTCACTTATGGCACTGGTTGCTCTTCAAGAAGAATAAGATATTTCCCCCCCCAATTTTATTGGGATTTAATTGATGTATGGCACTGTGTAAGTTTAAGGTCTGTAGCATAGTGATTTAAGAAGACTAAGATTTTAATGTTTCATGTTTTGGGTTTACAGTCACTGGTCCGAGATTTATGTAATAGGTTTAGAAGCATGTAAAGGTAAATTATACAAGAGATTTTTCAAATGTTTCTTAGATGAAAACTTGCTATTATGGAATTGTTAGGCTGATAAAAATTTGAGCTACTCTGCTAGAAAAATGCAAAAACGTTTATGTTAATGAAAAGTAAGACAAGTTTTAAAGACCATTTATGTAATCATAGAACTGGAGACTCATAAAAATAAATGAAACTAAAACAGAAGGAAAATGGAGGTAAGAGGACCTATGGGGGGGTGCCTGGCTGGCTCATTTGTTGGAGCATGTGACTCTTGATCTCAGGCTTGTGAGAGGTGTAGAGATTGCTTAAAAATCAAATCTTAAAAAAAAAAAGATCTATGGAACTTAGGTGGTTTCAAGTTTGAGGCAGTTTGTGGGCAGAGCCCAAAGGTGAGCCATTTTGGAAATCTGGACTTCACAGGCCTCAGATCTCACTCACATCAAGTAATGTTAACCACGCTTACAGCAGGCACGTTGAGAGGGGTTTTAAAAATTTGTTTTTATAAGCACTTGCTGAGAAACAGAGCTACTTACATAGAATGCCTGTGATGTTTATGCCACATTACCAGAAGCCTTTTCTTTTTTTTTTTTTTTGGAAGCATGAAGAAAAACAAACAAAAAGAGTCAAAACCGTGTCTACCTTTGCTCTATGCTGCTGGAATACAAAGTAATTTTTCACTTCATAAAAGAACTGTCCACCCTGAGATGATTTGCAGCTTCATAGACTTGAGTCAGAACTGAATGTCACCTAACAACTGGAAGTTGGCCCACAGATGTCTAGAAGAATTCAATCACACCATGTGAAGCTTTGTTTCTTCCACAATACACAGCCGTGCCGTGGGGGCCCCAGGGAAGAAGGCAGTGGTCCTCTCTACTTGGGTGGAATTGGGTGAGAAAGACTCATGGAGGAGGTGATCCTTAAACTGTATCATGAAAGAAGGGTAGATGTTTGCCAGGCAGATGAGGCTGAGTTTAGTGGAAAGCTCATAGGTGCAGCCTGGAAAGGGGGAACAGTGTGGACTAAGGTGTGGTGGGGCGATATAGCCCAGTGTGTTTGTAACTTTGAGGTCAGGAATGAGGTAGGGCACAATGAAATAAATACTGGATGGAAAACTGCCTGGAAAGCAGGGCCAGATCATGGACATCCCTGTACATTGTACTAAAGGGTTTGTTTTCACTCATTTATTTAATACATTGTTGTATGGAAAACCTAAATGACAGACCTGGGGAGGCAAGACACATTTTGTTATTGTTGTTCTCCTGGAGGTTATAATATACAAGAGGCAGACAGACGTTAAATCAATAATCACAAATATACCTATTTAATTTTACTTGGGATAAGCTCTTGTCTGTGAAGGACGATGCTTATGTAATGAGAGTTTGTAATGGAAAAATCTAACTTGCTCAGGGGGTCCAAGAAGCCTTCCCTGAGGAAGTGAACATGAACGTGAGAACAGAGTAGGGGTTACTGAGCCAGAGGAGGGCTTGTTTGGGTGCGGTCGTTGGGTGGGGTTGGGAAGTACATTGAGGACAGTTGTGACAGGGGCAAAGACCTGGGGACAGGGAGTTATCTGGGGCTGAAGTGAAGCAGAAAAGCCTATCGATGGACTCCAATCAGGGGAGCCTCATGATCATATTTGCATTTTAGGGACTGCCCCCTGGCTGTACTGTGGGAAATAATAACAGCATATAGGACTGGAGGTAAAGAAACCTGTTGGTGTGCTATTATCTTAGATCCGGTGGGAAGGTCAAGGTGAGAGCAAAAGCTGGCAGTGTGGACAGAGAGGAGGGGCTAGATTTGGTAGATGTTTAGGGGCTAGACTTGGCTGTTCCTGCTGACTAATGAATTAGATGTGGGAAGTGAGGAGGAGGAAGTCAAAAGAATGACTCCTGGGTTTCTGGATGGAACAACCGAGTAGATGGCGAAAAGGGGCACAGAGGATCAGATATGGTGGGTGGAGAGGATTAGGCGGAGCTAATGAGCTTCATTTTGGACACACTTAGTTGGAGGTGCCTATGGAAATATCCAAATGGCAGCTGGATGCGAGTGTGAAGTTCCAGGAAGATTTCAGAGCTGGAGTTACAGAAACAAAAAACATCAGCAGTTAAGGTGGTGGTGGAATTGACAGTTCACACAGGGAAAGTGGATTGAGTGAGAAGACAGAAGACAGGTCCTGGAAAGGACCACACCCTAGGAAACATAGGTATTTAACAGGTGAGCGTAGAAAGAAGAAGTAGAAAGGAGCCCGAGGAAGAATGACCAGAGAGGTAGAAGAATCAGAGGTAAGGGCATGCTGGGTATTCTCCATTTGCCCCTCCAGACCTACTTTCTTCCCTTCTTTATCCTGCTTTGTGGCCTGGAAGGCTGACCTCTGTGGACTGCAACTACCAGCTCTCTTGCTCTCTGGCTTCCAGAGGTCAGCTGCTGGGAGGCACTGACAGGAGAAGGGAAGGCCAGAAGAGAGGGAAGCCGGGTGATCTTTCCTGCCACATTGTGGATTGTCAGCAGGTGTCCACACTCAAAGTCCACACTCCCGTTGTGCACACCAAAGTCCACGCTCCCGTTGTGCACACACAGCTACAGTTCTTTCGCCTCTGCAGGCCTTGGGGTGGGAAAGGCGCCCTCTGTGGCTTGTCTGTAGGTCCCTCACCTTCCTTTGCTAGTCGCTCTTAATCCCGTCTAGATCTTTTCAAGTGGTTCCTTCATTGGACTGTCTCCAGTCTCCCTGTTTCTTGCCATCTGTGTCTTGCTGGGATCCTTGCCCTTGAAGAGAGCTAGCACAGACCACAGGGTGAGTTTCAAGGTGCCCTTGAAGAGAGCTAGCACAGACCACAGGGTGAGTTTCAAGGTCTCTGCAGAGACCTTGTTTGAGGAAGACTGAGGAGTCCCTGGTATGTAGCAGCTGGAGGTTGTCGTGACCTTTACTGGCACAGGTCAAGGGCATGGTGAGCTGAAGCCTGATGGCAGTGCACTGAGGAGTCAATGGAGAGCCACTGAAAACTCCTCTGAGGAATCTAGCTATGGAAAGAGAAGAAGGTGGTATTTTGAGGGAGCTGTAGGGTAGGGTTTTGTTTTGTTTTGTTTTTTTACTTTTACTTTTACTTTACTTGGGCATGCTTTAGCCAATGGGAAGAAGCCATTAGATAAGGAAAGATTGGAAGTGAAAGAATGGGAAGTATGAATGGATCCATGCCCAGGACTGTAGCAAGAGCTAAACCTTGACCACAGAATGCTCACTTCTTCGACGGGCCAAGGAGTGTGAATGTGGATAGTAAATGTGTACTGCTATGGGGTAAGGAATGAGGAAGTTTCTTCCTGACAGCCTAAATTTTCTCAGTGAAAGTTCAAGGACAGGGAAATTTCAAAATAGCAATTGTGAACAACAGGGGAAAAATTGATCCAGGACCAATGAAGACCTCAAAAGTTTGCTAAGATAAATGAGTAAATGATTGGTCTAAATGATGTAAACCTGAATGCAGGATGAAGTTATAATGTCGTCAGATAAAGTTGGAAAGTTAGGAGGTGTCTATGGAATTTGGTGTTTATATAGGCAGAAGGGAGCATGGGAAGTTCTTTGTTTTGTTTTAGTAATCTCTACACCTAACGTGGGGCTTGAACTCACAGCTCTGAGATCAAGAGTCTCATGCTGTACTGACTGAGCCAGCTAGGTGCCTTCATCAAAGATTTTTGAGTAATGGAGAGATGAAGAGAACATAAGACTTTTGGGGGAGTAAGTGGGGACATGGAGAAGTACCAATGGCCACAAAAAGGCCTTAAAATAATCTAGGTGATAGATAGGGATGTGCCTTATTTTGAGGGTAGAGATTACAAACTTAAGAGTCACTGAGGAGCTAGATCCTATAAGACTAGTGGTGATGCCAACAGGTGAATTAAGGGATGGTTGGTTCCTTTCCCCAAACTCACTCACCTCCGATCCTAATCACCCTAAATGAACACTCTAAATTAAAACAGGGTGCTTTCTATGCAAATACTGGTTTGACATAAACTGCCTCGCCCTATCCAGACTTAAAACGCCACACTTAAACGTCTCCTTGTATAGACATACGCTGCATACACTCCCACTGCATAGAGCTTAGAGGCTACTCAGATCTAGGAAATAAAAGACAGAGAGTCTGAGATAAGTCAGAAATTTTAACTGGCTTTACTGGGTGAATGTCGTGATGCTATTGACCAAGAAAGAGAATGTGGGAGACCATGTTTGTGAAGGAAAATGATGAATTTTAGGTCCCAGGATGATCTATGTGGATTTGGGCCATTGGGGTTGAGAATGTGAGTCTGAAGCTTGGGGCTGGGCCTCATCGTACAGATGCAGGTGCCATCTGTATGGATCTGTTGTGAAACAGCGGGGTCCCAGGAGAGTGGTGTGTAAGAAAAACTGGGAAGAGATCCTTGAGGAATGCTCTTTGAGAGGGCAAGCAGAGGTGGGGAAGGAGTGTCAGAAAGGAAAAGGAGAAAATGCCAGAGAAGTGGAGAATGAACAGAAGACCACAGCTCCTGACAGCCCAGATTGGACAGTCACACTAAGGAAGAGATAGTTGAAGACAATGGCAGAGGATCTTTTCCTTGTACAAAACATATCACCTCTCTTCTTGAAGACTGATTTTTAATTTACTGTTTGGTCTACAAAATGGTCCCTCTTTTAACATAACTTATGGAAAAAAAACCAATTTAGAGTTACTCTGAATCCCCCCCAACTTTGTAGTTTCATGATCGACCTCTCAAAAGCTGTGTTGTCCTTTGTGCAGAATTTGTTAAAATGGGTTCAGCCGTTTTGTCCGGTGCTTCGGTCTATACTAAAATGTTATTTGAGTTCCGTTTGACTTTCAAATGTCCTGGTCTCTGTCGTAGTAGAGCTGGTCCTCACATAGAGAGCCAACTCCCAACAGGTTGTTCTGGGTCTGCATTTGAGTAGAGACGTTACAGTGCTCCTTTTCTGACTGCGACACGTTCTCCTGTGAATATGTACCCCAGTCTCTATCACCAAAGGGCTCCTGTGCTCCTACTGAACTGGTTTCATTTGGAGGCTCTTGTAACAATGGCCCCTGGCTCCTGGAACTGTTTTCAGTATAATCCCTCTCTTCTCTTTCACACTGAAGAGCTGGCTCGTCACCACAGGACTGTAACAATTGAGTGTGGCTTATAACCTTCCTGGAATCATAGTCCTCAAGAGGACATGTCAACTCCTCATTTGCATCAGTGTCTATCGGGTGGGAATTCATGTTGACCCCTTCAGGATTTTGTGGTGAGGGTCTTAAGTTTTCACCTGTAGTGACCTTGAGAGGAGTATCATTTTGAGCTGTGTTTCTCCCCTGAATGCAAGGTTCGTATTTGTAAATATCTGAGTCTCTTTCATGACAGTCACTCTTATCAGAATCTGAGGGAGCTTCAGGAGAACATGATGGTCTTTGTGGTAAGACATCTACACTGAAAAATTCTAAGTCTCTAAGTGAGCACTGCCACTCCACTGCCTCAGATTGGAGAGCTGTGGCATAATCATAAGTGACCTTGCCTGCGATCTCATCCCTGAGGGGACTACTGCCCGGTGATCCAGGCAAGGTCAATGCATCCTCAACTGTATGAGGGTTAGAGGCACTTTCCAGATGAGTCTCGTATAAACCAGAGTCTGGACCAAAAATGAGAGGTTTTTCAAAACGATCCTCCTGATTCTCACATTTCCCCAGAATCTTCTGGAAAGTGCTGTAGGCCTCAGGATCCTCTAATGATGTAACATTGTCCTTCCTCACCCCTGAGTCCTTGTCCTCTGGGGGCCCGCTGGCCCTGTGGCTCTCCTCACCATGTGCCTCTTCTTCGGTCACATTTCTTTCATCATCTGAACTTGAACTGAGGGTAAATAAAGACCCTTCATCAGAATCGTAGTTGCTGTCCAGCTCGCACTGAGGGTCACAAGGAGCATGTTTCTGCTCTGGTTCCGTGTTAGCGGGCGTGACACGCAGGTCATGGCCCCATCCCGGAGGAAGGACTGGTGGGGATGGGTTCATCTCTCCTGGGTCACCGAGTGTGACCTCACTGGAGCAGGCGGGAAGCCCCTCCTCAGCACTGGCCCTCGTGAGCCTCTGCTGCTGTGTGTCCAGCAGATTCGTGTAAATGCTCACTTGCGTTTCCTCCGAAAACTCCGAAGGTAACCATTCGGTGTCCCCTCTTTTCTCGTTCTCTGCAGTCCTCTGTGCTTTCGTACATGTTTGCATTTTAGAGAGAGAAGCTGTCATTCCTTGTGAGAGTGGTGCGTTGAATTCATCCGAATCACTATGAATTGATCCAGAGACAGTTAGCAATCTGCCAGCTGCCGCAGGGACGCCCACTGAGTGCTCACTGAGAGAATCTTCTTGGGCCACCGTCGCATAATTTATTTCTCCAAAAACATCTTTCTGGTAGATGTGATCCTGTCCTGCAGGAGTTGGTTCCTTATGATGGGCGTTTGTCTGTCCTCGGAGAGTGGAGCGGGCCTCGCTGTCACTCAGAAGTACGTCATCCTTTCCACTCCCAGGGCCACTGTGGTCCCCGCACAGTCCCCTGCTCTGCCGGCTGCCAGAAAGAATTCCGTCGGGGAGGGCAGCAGCATCAGGGCCTGCAGGGGCCTGCTTCTCACGGAGGGGCAGGTCTGTCCTCAGGCCCTGGGTGTTGGTTGCAGCTTCGATGTCGATACAGAAGCCCTCGTTGGAGTACGCGTTATCCGAACTGGGCCTTTTCTGTCCGCACCTCTGTTGCCACAGTCTGTCCAGGAAAGGCCTGGCAAAAGCCCCCAGGCAGAAAGCCACGAAGAATGTGATGAACACCGCCAAGCACACCGCCAGGGTGAGGTCCTGGGAAGCATCCTCCTTTACGGGGCTCCTGACCCATCTCCGCAGCCGGCTCCGCTTCTCACTGGGGTGGGTGCCGGCAGGGTCCTTGCTCCCCAGGGTGGAAAAGTGCTCGGATGGTCCCTCCTGGGGCCGCTGGTCTCTGCCTGCTATGAGGCTTTTCATATGATTCATAGTAACGAGAGGAAGGCGGGTCTCCCTGGAAATTCTTTGGGGAGTCCACTGGTAGGCCTCCTCGTTCCCTGCAAGTGGGGTGGGGGAAACGCACAGTGAGTGGACACTGAAGGAGGGCTCTGGTGGCTTCAGAAGCTTGCATGAGTCCCCCTCAGTGCCCTGTCTAACTACATCTGAAGCGTATAAGCAGCCTTACTGATGGATCGGGCGATTGTCTAATGCCAATAGGATGTCTGCGGCTCCCTGTGCTTGTGCACGTGGCTGTCTGGCTTAGGTCTGCTACTCGTAGGCCCAGGAGGCTGGGTGTTTCTTAGGCTTCTTGCCTGACGGCTGCCCAGGGAGGAAAGAAGCCAGACTGGAGGGGACAGCTGCATCGCTCCTCCTTCCTCCGCATCCTCCCCTGCCGCACATTTCCGAGAACGTTCCATCAGGGCCCTGCAAGGCCCGCCCTGGCTCTGCCCACGTGCACCATTATCTTTCCCACGGCTAACGTTAAGACTTCCTTGTGGTCTTCGTGGATTTCTTCTAAACCTGGTAAGCACGGCCTTGCTTGTCCTTTAGTGCAGCCGTGAACAGAACAGAGCCCAGGGCTCACTGAAAAACACTTCCCACCCCACAACCAGGAGGGGTTTGGGATTTTTAGCCAAGATAGTTAATGGCAAAAAAAGGTTTTCAGAATGCTCAACTCTAGTAATGTGGTCTAGCATTTGGGGAAAGTGTCAGGGAACAAATCAAAGAAAAGTATACTTTTGAAATATGTATGTTTTGTTTATCTATAGGAATATCTTTTCAGAGGGTTAGGAAGTATTTTATTTTATTTTATTTTAATTCCGGTATAGTTAACATACAGTGTTATTTTCAGGGGCAAGCACTTTAAATAATCATGTTTCACATTTTAAAAGTTCATTCTTTGATCAAATATTTGTTAAGAATTGGGATAAAAATGCGACATTTTGGGGCTTTCTCTTCTGGTGAAATTTCTGTTTTTGACCAAATCTAATTGTTTCTGAGCTATTTAAACTAGGTTTCTTTGACCCTGTGAAGACAATTATTCATGAAGTGAGAGAAATAGGTAGCAGTGATGATTCTGTGACACAGTGTGTGGCTGACTTAATGCCATAATCAACATTTTTGCTTTAGGGAGACTGTCACCGTTTCAAATGAGACTAAATTTTTCATGGACTTTTTTTTTTTTTTTTTTTCAGTTCGGCTGGAACATTTCAGGAAAAAGAGGCACCACTGACTTACCTACAGACTGGCTGCAAATTATATTCCATGTTTTCCTCCAGGATTCAGAAACGAAATTTTGGAAGGCTGCCACACTATGGTCACACTGCCATCGATTATCAGCCAAGTCCACCTCCAGATGGGGAAATTCTAGGGCAATGAGCATCATTGGCAGGATGGTGGTGAGAACATTGTTGCTGAGGTCTACAACCTGCTTGAGAAGGAACAAATTTAGGACAGTCTGTGAATAAAAGACATTTGGAGACAAAATAAACAATACAGATATTGCTTACATTGGTATGGAGGCAATATGAATTTTGCACTGATGTGAGAGTTAGAGAATACTGGGTTTAAATTTCTGTCCTGCCCCTAGCAACTCTATCAGCCTCAGCAAACTGTTCACTTTTTAGGAACCTACCCCCTAGCGTTGTTGTAAGGATTAAATGAATGTGAAAGCTTTAAGTATTGTGCTTACCTATATTAGATGCCTAATCATTTTCCCTTTCTTCTCTCCTATGATTTGAACTGTTAGATAAAACTTAGACTTCCTGTTGTTATCAAGGTCTAGAATTAGATACCAGGTCTAGAATTTCTAGAAGCACTGTGATCTTGACAGTGACAGAAGATGCTGGATGATGAGTGCATAGAACACAGAACTGTGGTTGACCAGAAGTAGCAGAGAGATCTTTTGCATCAACTATTATCTCAAGGGTAGTAGTACATTTCCCTGCATCCATGGATACCTAGTATACACAAGATGACTAATTTTTCTAGTTTGATCAGAAATGAAGGGGAGAGACACTGGGGTGGCTCAGTCAGTTAAGTGTCTGACTCTTGATTTTGGCTCAGGCCGTGATGTCACAGTTTGTGAGATGGAGCCCCAAGTCGGGCTCTATGCTGTGAGCACAGAGCCTGCTTGGGATCCTCTCTCCCAATCTCTCTGCCCCTCCCCTGCTCCCACGTGTTCTCTCTCAAAATAAATAAACATTAAAAAAAAAAAAAAAAAGAAAAGAAATGAAGGGGAACCTGGGAAACAAAAAGGATTCGGTGGCTCTAGAAACACAGAGCCAGATCTGCTGAAGTTGGATATGGCCATGACACGATATGGCAGGAAGAGCAGTTGGGTGTAGCTCCAGCTACTATTGACTGAGTGCTGCTGTGTACCAGGCCTTCCATCAGGCGCTTCACATGCATTATCTCCAATCCTTCCCAAAGCTTCCTCAGAGGAGGAAACTGGGCTAGGTCACACAGTATTTACCACCTAGCCCCTGCTACTAGGGCCTGGTACATGGCAGGTGCTCAGTAAATAATGGAGAAAGGAATGAATGAATGAAATGGCAGAGTTGAGAGCTGATCTAGCCCCACAGCCGTGCGCCTTCCACTCTGGAACACGCTCTCTCAGAGCCTGATCTCCCACTGCACTGGAGTGCAGGGCTGGGTGGGTGGGGGGAGGCAGCGGGAGGCAGAGGTGGGGCTTGAGGAGGGGCAGGTGGTCATTAGAAGAACAGAAAATCATAAAAGAGAAAATGCAAACCTTGCTGGAAGGAAAAAAAAAAAAAAAAAGGAAAGTGGGCCATGGATGAAAGCCAGAGAGACTGAATGTTATCCAGGTCAATTGTTTTCTAAACATCAGGGGAAAAAAACAGCACTGATATCTTGGGCTATATAAATTCCTAAGACCACTACAGGTAGAATCGGAATTCTCCCTGAACTTAGGTAGTGAGGGCAACCTTTCCAGTGTTGAGTAACCAAGCAGTCTTGACTCCCAAGGGAGGGTTGCCAAAAATAGGAAGTAGGAGACCAGGAGGGGGATAGGGAGAAAATTAAACCACTTTGCTTGGCCCGGCCTGGCCTGGGACCAATAGCTTTCTTCTGTACCCCTCCTCAGCAACAGAGTGAAATCCTCTGATGGTTTTCAGCTGGTCACTTTCTTTTTAGTGCATTGTCTACATTTGTGTCACCCTAGCATCTTATTATATTACAAATCATGGGACTGAAAACAAAACTGAAGCAAGGACAGAAAACGAATCAAATGATTCAGGAGGAGTAATTTCTGAGAAAAGATGAAAGCAGAACAGTCCAATTTGGCTAAAGAAAGAAGCCATCCACCAACATCTGAAAGGGGTGTACGTTACAGAAAGATTGGGAGGCACCTAATATAGCTCCACAAATCACTGCATCTAGGAAGAACGGGAAAGATACAGAATGCTAATCTGAAATGTCAGTTTACATAGATCTCATTCTATCTAAACACGATGATGACTGTATGCTTTGAAAAATCTATCTGGCTTCTGGAAAGATGCCCTCACGGGAAAACACATAGCATAGTGCAAGTATTAAATACATCTCCTGAAAAAGAAGAAAACATCTATTTTAATATTCAGCTTTCTGGTACCAAATATATCCATCGAGTTCCAAAACCAGTTTTTAGAGTTCTTGCCAAACACGGAGAAGGGATAATGGAGAAGGAGAAATTGTATGATTCTGGGCAGGTCAGGTGAAGCAAGAATTACAAAGGATTGAAAACATTCCTGGGGCTGGTTTTTAGTTGGCCTGTAGCATCTGTTGCATGCGAGCTACGGAACACTAATGAAGCACAGCAAAAATGCACAGGAGATAAAAACAGACATAGGGCAATTACATACACAAATACACTTATAATCAGTATCCAGTGTGTTAAATGAGGTTCCCAGGCAATCTGGCAACATATTTGTGGTGAATTGGGGAGCACTTTCTCATCTGCTCTGATCAATACTGTGGCAAAGATGGTCCCCAGCGATCCTGCCTCCTGGTATTCACACCCTTGAGTGGTCTCCTCCCCTAGAGCGTGGGCAGGGCCTGTAACTTGGTTCTAAGCAACAGAATATGGCAAAAGCAATGTGATGTCACTCCCATAATCACATTATATTAGATTGTAATGTTTTTCTTGCTGGCAGGCTCTGTCCTTCAGGCTCTAAAGCAAGTTGCCATGCTGTGAACTGCTCTATGGAGAGGCCCCCATGGCATGGAACTGAGGGGAGGCTTCGGCTGACAGCCGGTAAGGAATTGTTCAACAGCTCACAGGAACTGAGTCTTGTCAACAACCACATGAGCTTGGAAGTGAATTCATCTCCAGCTGGACCTTCAGGTGAGCTTCCAACCCTGGCCAACACCTTGACTGCAGCCTCTTGAAGTAGCCTTAGCAAAGGACGAGGGACCCTGCCTGGCTTCCTGACCCCGCAAGTTATGAGATAATGTGGGGGTCTGGACTGCTAAATTGGTAGTAATTGCTACACAGCAATAGGTAACTAATACACCTGTTCATGGTGATCTACTTATTCATTCCTTTGCTCGACAAGTGTTTTAAAATATGTGTTATGAATTAGACATATGCAAAGCACTAGAAAACAAAATAGATTATGGCGTATGTCCTCAAGGGGCGTAAGGATTATGGGGATGTAGGCATTAACAACTAACCATCCCTAAAACTAAATGATGATTTCTGTTGTGATGAATGCAATAAGGAAAAAGCATAGCATATTATAAGTGTATATAAACGGGCAACTAATTCAATCTGGAGGCCCCGGGAAGGCTTCCTAGGAAGTGACATTGGAGGGATTCATAAGAGTTAGCTCTTCCAAAGGATCAGCAAGTGGGGAGGCCTTAGTGTGAAGATAGAAGGAGTGCAGTGAGCAAGGGGAGAGTGGTTTGCAATGAGGCTGGAGAGGCAGGCGGGGGCCAAGCTCTTGTTGCGAAAGCTTAGGAGGGGTTCTAACAAGAAGTGGCACAAGCAGATTTGTATGTTAAACTAGTGGGATACCGTGGCCACTTTAGAATTTCTATATGTAGTCTACGTTTATAAAGAGCTTGGGGCGCCTGGATGGCTCAGTCGGCCAAGCATCTGACTCTTGATTTCGGCTCAGGTCGCTATCTCGTGGTTCGTGAAATCAAGCCCCGCGTCAGGCTCTGCACTGTCAGAAATAAATAAATAAACATTAAAAAAAAGAGCTTGCTATATTCCAAATACTGTTCAAAGCACTTTATGTGCATTCAAACATTTAGTTCTCACAACATTCTATGAGGAAGGAATGAAGTCATCTCTGTTTTTTCAAATGAGAAAACTGAGGCACAGAGACATTGGGTCACTTGCCCAAGATTGTGGGGCTGCAAAGTGGCAGAGCTTCGGTTTCAACTCAGGCAGCTGACCCCAGGGTCACTCACCTCACCACCGCTTTACTGGTCTCCCTTCAATAGCGGAGGGACTTGGGGGACCCTGGTTGAAAGGGGGCAGTTGGAAATTTGTCTTGCAGCAATACTTGAATAACACTTCTCATAAAATTGGGAAAAATCAGCTATGGTGCTGCTAATCTGATGGCCACTAACCACCCATGTGGCTTTAGAGCACTGACCTGTGACTAGTTAAATTGGGATATGGGTGTGAATAATATACACCAGGGTTTAACAATGTGAAATAGCTCATTAATAATTTTTATATTGATTACATAACTTTATATTTGTAAAAAATAATATTTGGGTATACCAGGTTAAAAAATATTTTACCAGGGGCACCGGGGTGGCTCAGTTGGTTGAGCGTCCAGCTTCGGCTCAGGTCATGATCTCGCGGTTCGTGGGTTCGAGCCCCGCATCGGGTGCTGTGCTGACAGCTCAGAGCCTGGAGCCTGTTTTGGATTTTGTGTCTCCCTCTCTCTGCCCCTCCCCCACTCGTGCTCTGTCTCTCTCTCAAAAAGAAATAAACATTAAAAAAAATTTTTTTAAATAATAAAAATATGTATTACTAAACGAAATTCACCTACTTATTTTTACTTTCTGAATCTAGTGACTAGAGCCTCTAAAACTGCATACCTGGCTCACAATGGTTTCTCTCGAACGATGCTGGCCTACATGAAGAGTGAGGGTGTGTGACAGAGGATACGGGGCACTAAGTCTCTTCCTGAGACATCGCTAGATGTCACACTGGAGGCCCCTCGGCCTCTCTAAAGGAGTACTGTGGGAGGATTTTACAATATCCCCCAGAGAAGAGGGAGGTGGAGGACAGTGCTTGGGGAAGGGACGGAAGCTGCCGGGCCCAGAGCAGGGCTTTGGGATGCTTCCCCCTCCCAGCTGTCAGTTCTTCAGTGAGATTCATTGAAAAGTGCCTGAGAGACAGGTGTCCTGGCTCCAAAATGTGACGTAGAGACCCCAGGATGGATGGGTCTGACGTTCAGAACAGTATGTGGCATGTGGTAAGTAATGTACAAGCATGAGCTGTTGTTACTATCATTTTTATATTTAGTGCCCAGTTTGGGTTTGGAAGCAACAGTGTCACAGGCCTTCAGGGCCCCATGTCATCCTGGGTTGCTGACATCTCAGCATTGACCAGCGTGGCTCAGGGGAACCTCCCCAAGTGCTCCAGATTGCACAAGACCCCAGTGACCTTTGACCCACCTTGCAGCTCAGGGAGGGGCCTCGATTATAACTCCAATTTAATTTCTTGCCAGCTGGTAAGTGGTAAGTTGGAGCTGGGTTTAGTTTGATTTAGAAAAATAATGTGCCAAATATTGGTGCTGGGTAATATGTTTGAATAACACTCATGTCCATGACTGAGGCATTTGATTTTTTAAAAAAAATTTTTTAAATTATTTTTTTAATCTTTATTTATTTTTGAGAGAGAGAGAGACAGAGTGAGAGCAGAAGAGGAACAGAGAGAGGGAGATGCAGAATCCGAAACGGGCTCCAGGCTCCGAGCGGTCAGCTCAGAGCCCAACGTGGGGCTCGAACCTACAAACTGTGAGATCATGATCTGAGCCGAAGTCAGATGCTTAAATAGACTTATCCTTTTTGACTAACAGCCAGTACTCCTGGGCATGGGGAATATTTCAATAGAAATATTCTTCTAATGTAATTGCCCATATGGCTACATATTGGAATACTCTAAAAGTCATTTTATAACCTGTAACTTCTTGAGGTCCTTGAAGGCTCCTGGATGAATTCTGAATATTTTGTTGCTCTTTAAGTTGAGGTTCTCCAGCCGTAGGCAGTTACGAAAGTCAGACAAACCTATCTGTGATATCCCATTGAACGACAGGTCCAAACTCTGTAATGACTTTAGTTTCCACAGTCCTGTTAAAAATAAAAAGCAAATTAAAATATAAGTGGGTGATATTTACTGTCGCATTGTTTATCATGGTGAAAAAGTAGAGTCACCCTATGTGGTTCTCAGTGGAGAGGTGGTGGACAAAGCACGGTACAGCTATACCCCAACACACTGTTCCGTCTGAAAGAGAAGGGGGGACCGAGGGAGCGGAAGGGGAAAGGTCAAGTTGCAGAACAGCAGAGAGTAGGATTCCAACGTTCTTGGGGAAAAAGCCACATGCAAACCAGATACATATGTTCTGAGCAAGCAGAGAAAAAGCCCGGGAAGGAGATGAACCAAACGATCAGTACTAGGAACACTCCAGAGGTATTGTTGATACTATGAACATTACTAGGCATTCATGTATGTTTCATAGGTAGTAAGTTGTAGCTAGATTTTGTTTTCTGATAAAATAATCTAACTGGGTTTTGTTCTCTGTCTTTGTATTTCACTTGACTCCAGAGAGTAACCCGGAGGCCCATTTGGCCCAGAAAATAAAGGCAGAGAAGGAGGTGCCTGTCCTCGCATACTTCCAAATTTGATTACTCGTCTGAGTCTCATAAGGCAGCCCTGCATTTTTACGTTTCCTTCCACTCTGTTCTCACATGTACTTTGAGTCTTTAACCAACTACTACCTAATAGAGCAGGCTGGTTCAATTCCAGAAGGGTTTGTTCCTCTGTACTGTCTGTAAGGACCTCGTAATCAGACTGACCATGCAGAGAGAGGATGACCTACTTCAAATAGCTGTCCATCCATGTTATCGTATGTTCACATCAGCCGTACAGGTGAAATAAGAGATCAGGAGGACAGCTCAATCAAAACATTAAGAGCAAGGCACATAGTGCTGAGGACAAATAGAGCATAGAGCCCTTGTGTCTGACTGAGTGATAAGACATACAAGAAAAAGTTACCAGTTATACAGGCAGCTACATCCTCACCATCCTACTATAAAACTAACTGTTATTTGTCTGTCAGCCTCTCCATTAGGTGACCAGTCCCTTCAGGGCAGAATTCACATCTTTGTGAACTCCTGCCATACCTGGAATATAATATGTATTCAATAAGCCAGAGGTTACGGTGTTTGACCTTCTCAGAGATTTAAAAATTATTGAACTAACAATAAAGATGCAATACAAAAATTTGCATTTCTAGCTTCTCTTGAAAAAGCTGAAGTTCCAACCGGCACAAGACAGTGTTTGGTGAGAGCCAAATGAGGGCTGCCTGCTTTAGATGGGGCAGACACTTATAGAAGATGATTTCTTTGTACTCACGCCTCTATTAAAACCGGGAAAACAAAGGATAGGCCAAGAAGCTAACTGTTTAAAAAAAAAAAACAAATGGGAGAGAACCAAGGCTGATATTCAGCTGGCAGATGCTAGTAAGAAGTGCTTCCATATTGGTTTGTAAATAATGATTGCGGTGGGGCGCCTGGGTGGCGCAGTCGGTTAAGCGTCCGACTTCAACCAGGTCACGATCTCACGGTCCGTGAGTTCGAGCCCCGCGTCGGGCTCTGGGCTGATGGCTCAGAGCCTGGAGCCTGTTTCCGATTCTGTGTCTCCCTCTCTCTCTGCCCCTCGCCCGTTCATGCTCTGTCTCTCTCTGTCCCAAAAATAAATAAACGTTGAAAAAAAAAAATTTAATAATGATTGCGGAGCTCTCCTTTGATGCCACATGACCCTAGGCACCTCAGTGAGTCCCCTCCCCCGCAACGTCCACCCCCCACCAAAGCAGGACTCTGCTCCATCACGATGGCCAGGAGGCATGTAACTGGAAAGCCCAGGCTACAGTCCAGTTGTTAAGTATTTTGAATATAACCCCTGGAAAAAAAAATGTTTCTTCGTGGAGTGAAGAATATTCCTACACATTTTCATTTACAAACATATGGGTCTGCAAGAAAAAAAAATGCAGCATAAGACACCAATATGAAAGCAACTATAGTTTCCTTAACATTGTCATGACACTTACCTGGCCTATATATGGATGTGAGCCCATAGTTCCCTATAGTAACTCACTGCTTAACTGAATTGAACGTGTACCCTAGGAGTTCAGTGGAGGGAAGACATCATTGTAAAACTCCTATGTAATTGTACACTCTCTTTATGCCCTAAGCATGTCACAAACATGTCCTTTTGAGCCTCATAAAGCCCTGGGAGCTGTTACCGTCTTGTAAATGACAAAACCTAGGCGCAGTGAAGTTAGGAACTTGCCCAATGTCATAGTAGGTGGAGCTGTGGAACTTGGATTGAAACTCAGATCTCGTAACCATTACTGTTTAACCATGGACACTTCATAAGAAAAAAAAAAAAAAAAGACACGGGCAGGCCCATGTTTAAAGAATAAATAGTATAACATATGTAGTGGCAAAATGAATGGCAATACTAACACAAAGATCAGGGGAAATTAAATGGAAGAATACTGTTGTAAGTTTCTTGTGTTATAGGCAAGTGGTATAATACCACATAAAAACAGACTGTGATATTAGGATGTATGTCAAAAACCCCAAAGCAACCCCTAAAACAGCACAGCAATGGCAAAGAATTATGGCTAGAAAGGAGATAAGGAGGATTAATTTAAAAAATACACCATTAATGCAAAATAGGCAAAGGGAAAAGGGGGAACTAAGAATAGAAGGAACAAATGGAAAAAAAATCAATATGAGAGATATAAATAATAGTCTAAAAACACCAATTAAAAGGTGGAGATACTCTGTTTGGATAAAAATTCAAGGGTCAACTGTATAATTCCTACAAGAAACCCACTTTAACTATGAAAACATGAATAGGATACATGTTAAAGGATGGAAAAAATAGTCTTTCCTGCAAATGGCGCTGGAATAATTGCATATCTTTAAAACTTCTATATGCTATTCATACTATGTACAAAAATTAACCCAGACTATTTTAAAACTATCATAAACCTAGCTGTGAAACCTATATTTAAACCTACATGTAAATAGATCATAAACTTAAAATGTAAAAAAGTAAAGTTATAAAACTTCTAGAAGAAAATATAGGGGAAATATCTTTGTGACTTTGGATTAGGCAAAGATATCTTAGATATGACACCAAAACACAATTTATATGCTAACAGATGAACTGTACTTCCCCCAAATTAAAAATTCTGCTCTTTGAAAGACATTGTTAAAATAATACTCAAGCCACAGACTGGGAGAAGATATTTGCAAATCACGTATCTGTGAAAAGTCTTATATCCAGTATATATAAAGAACACTAAAAGCTTAATAGTTATAAAAAAATTTAGATATTGGCCAAAGATTTCTAGACATCATCAAAGATCTACAGATGACAAGCGTACAGAAGGATAGCTAATGCCATTGGTCATTAGGGAAATCCAAATTAAAACCACAATGATACACCACTATACATCAATTAGTATGGCTGAAATTAAAAAGATTGACCATACTTGGTGTGGGTAAGGATGTAGGACAACTGAAATTCTTACATAATGCTAGTGGGAATTTAAAATGACACTGTGACTTCACACAACACTGGCAATTTCTTCAAAAGTTAAACATCTACTTAACATCCAACTCAGCCATTCTATGCCTAGGTTATTTTCCCAAGAGAAATGAAAGCATATATTGGCCACAAAGACTTTGTTTCATTATTCTTTTAACGTCAATAGAAACAGTAGGGATGATCCCTCTTTTATCTCTGAGACTGGCCATTTGTGTCTTATTTTTTTTCTTGGTTAGCTTGGCTAGAGGATTATCAATTTTATTTATCTTTTCAAAGAAACACATTTTGGTTTTGTGGATTTTAACTGTTTTAAATTTCATTGATTTCTGCTGCAATTTCTATTATTTCTTTTCTTCTGCTTGCTTTAGGTTTACATTGATCTCATTTCTTTAATTTCCCTAGGTGGAAAGTTACATTATTGATTTTAGACTTTTCTTCCAATGGGTGGTTTTAATGCTATAAATTTCCCTCTAGCCACTGCTTTTGCCACATCCCACATATTTTGATAAGTGCATTTTCATTTCACTTAACTTAAAATATTTTCAAATCCTTCTTGAGACTTCTGTGATACATGTCTTATCTAGAAATGTGTTGTTTAGTTTCCAGAGATTTGAGGGTTTTGCAGCTTTCTGTTACTGATTTCTAGTTTAATTCCATTGTAATCTGAGAGTATACTTTGCAAAGTATACACATACACAAACACACTCTATATAGAGTAACACTATACACACACACACACACACACACACACACACACACAATGGACTATTATTCAGACATCAAAAAGAATGAAATCTTGCCATTTTCAATGACATGGATGGAACTAGAGTGTATTATGCTAAGCAAAATAAGTCAGTCAGAGAAAGACAAATACCATATGATTTCACTTATATGTGGAGTTTAGGAAGCATGATTTCTGTTTATTCAAGTTTGTTACGATGGGTTTTATGGACCAGAATATGGTCTGTCTTGGTAAATGTTTCGCAGAAGCTTGAAAAAAATGTGTATTCTACTGTTGTTGGAGGGAGTATTGTATACATGTCAATTAGATCAAGTTGATTGGTGGTGATATTCAAGTCAACTGCATCCTTATTGATTACTTGCCTGCTTAATCTATCAATTGACAGGCGAGTGTTGGAAGTCTCCAGCTACAGCAGATTTGTCTATTTTTCTTTTCAGTTGTCAGTTTTTTCCTCACATATTTGATTCTCTGTTAGGTGCATTCATGTTTAAAGTTATTATGTCTTCTTCAAGAATTGGCCCCTTTATCCCCTTTATGTAGTGCTTGATCCCTGATAATTTTCCTTATGCTCAAGTCTCCTTTGTCTAAAATTAATGTACCTCCTCTACTTTTCTTTTGACTAGTGTTTATCTAATGCTTTATCTTTCTCCAACCCTTTAGCTAGCATCTTTATTTATAATAGCTAACAAAGATAGCCTAAGTGTCCACTGACCGGTAAACGCATATCCACACAATGGAATTCTGTCACTGAAAAGGAATGAACTTTTAATACATACAACACCATGGATGAGTCTCAAAATAATTATGCTGAATGCAAGAAGCTATACCCAAAATAAAAGTACATGTCATAGGATTGCATTAATATAAAATTCTAGAAAATGTAAACAAATCTATAGTGTGAGAAAGGGGATCAGCGGCTACTTGGGCAGAGGAGAGAGGATGGGTAGGAAAGATAGATTACGAAGAGACACGAGGAAACTTTTGGGTGTGATGGATAATTCCTTATCTTGATAGTGGTGATGGTCCTGCAGATCAGGGTGGTTCAGAAAGTCAGAGGACGGATCAAAAGAGTGCTCAGAACATGGAGAAGCAGGAGGCTCCAACAATGTCTAGACTTACAGAAGCCTGAGCAGTGGGGACAAGATTGTTGATGAGTGCTCTGAACTTCATATAAACTCTGAACTTTTGCAGAAAGAGAAGGGAAATCACCTCAGTTACCCATTGTGCCTCAAATCACAGAAGTGACCATCATAGCAAAGACTGGGATGGGAAACAGAATTAGAGCCTCAAGGTGATCAAAAGGCACTAGAGGGGTACTGCCATTTTTGAGCACCTATTGTGTCCCAGGGACTGAGAAATGTTTTACATACGCCATCACTCTGTGTGTTCAAGTATTTACAAACACCATCTCTAACCCTCACGTCCTCCCTGTAAAATGCCATTATCTTCAGTTAAAAATAAGAACCGGGCAGTTTTTCATAGCTTAAGTGACTTGTTTAAGGTCCATTAACAGAAGTCTAATACTTATGTTAATTAATACAAGAAGTATAGAAGCATAGAAGAGTATAAGAGTAAATAAGAAGGGTGGGACCAGAACATCCTAAGCATAAGGGGGGGTGGGGATTTTGAAGGCAGAGAGTTACGAGGATACCCCCTTATTTGATTCCCTTCATAATATCAAGCTAAGATCCCCAAGAGGAAGGAGAACTTCTGTAGATGGGAATTAAGACTGCTGAGTTCAGTTAAGCCTCCTATGTGAAGAATTTCCACCTACTTCCAATTTTAGAGAATTAAGGTTTACTTTTATGGAAAGAACTAGTGTGGGTCCTATAAATGACTTTGTTTGTTTAGGGTCTCCCAAGACAGAGTTGGGAAATTTGAGTAAACTCCAAGATACTTGGCTGTGAAATTATGGAAAGAGCCTAAAATGTCCATCGACTGATGAATGGATAAAGGTGTGGCTTATATATACAATGGAATACTACTTGGCAATGAGAAGCAATGAAATTATGCCATTTGCAGCAACATGGATGGAACTGGAGGGTATTATGCTGAGTGAAATAAGTCAGTCAGCGAAAGATAGATATCATATGTTTTCACTCATATGTGGATCTTGAGAAACTTGACAAAAGACCATGGGGGAAGGGAAGGGGGAAAAATAGTTACAAACAGAGAGGGAGGCAAACCATAAGAGACCCTTAAATACAGAGAGCAAACTGAGGGTTGATGGGGGGTGGGGAAGAGGGGAAAGTAGGTGATGGGCATTGAGGAGGGCATTTGTTGGGATGAGCACTAGGTGTTGTATGTAAGCCAATTTGACAATAAATTATATTAAAAAAACAAGATACTTGTCTGTGTTTCTCGATGGGGGAAAATACGTTCTTTTAAAAATTTAGCATGTGAGTCAATGTTGAGGGGATGCTCAGGTGAATGAAAGAGGCTGAGAAGTACATTCATGGCTGGGGCTTGGACATCAGAGGGTAGATTCCATGTTTCAGGAGGCTAGAGTCAAACACTGGGAAGAAAATATGGAGGCACTTTTGTGGGGATGGAATTATTTGTTGAACTGCTTTCTGATGATCACATAAGCCATGGGAGCCAGGAATCTGATTAGCCTTTGCATTTAAGAAGCCAGAGGTGTTTTATTATTTCCAAGAAATTATTTCAGTGTCTATCAGAAGCAAGACCACAGAAGGTATGCCCAGACATTAAATTGCCTTAGAAACATTCCTTTGGACTATCAACTTCTTAAATGCTCTCCTAAGAGTGATGACCTGATAATGTAAAACAATGATATTCAGGGGTTATTGCTTCGAGTTCAAAGAGTATTAAGAATTGGAAGAGTCTGGAATGGTCCTAGACAGGTATTGATTTATAAGGTCAGCCCTCAATGTGGTCTATTTTATATACATGAGCCAAAGACCTTGCCCTCTTAGCTTAATGAGATACATTTCATTTTGTTATTTTAGAACCCGACTTGGTTTTGAGAATACAGCTTGTTGGTATTTCCATAATCCAATAACAATCAGCAGGCAATATTCAATTCCCTAAAAATTAAAAGAGTACTAGGGTTGCTTGGGTGGCTCAGTAGGTTAAGCATCTGACTTCAGCTCAGGTTACGATCTCATGATTCATGAGTTCGAGCCCCTTGTCAGGATCTGTGCTGACAGCTCAGAGTCTGGAGCCTGCTTCGGATTCTGTGTCTTCCTCTCTCTCTGCCCTTCTCCCAGTCAGGCTCTCTCTGTCTCTCAAAACTAAACAAACATTTAAAAAAATTTAAAAGAATACAACATACTTTTGTTTTTACCAAACAAACTTTTAGTGTGTTAATGTCAGGCTGTCAAATCTGGTCTGTCAACCTAATTGGAATCCCAGTAAGATGTTGGCCCTTAGACATTTCCAGGCACTCCAGTCACGTGATGAAGGTGGGATAGTATAACTGGAGATTGATTCCACTGTTGTAAATGTTTTAAAACTGATTTTTCTGTCATTAATGCTGTATTCCAAAAATATAGGAGGAAGGTGGCATCATTAGTAAGGTTAAAGTCACGGCTAGCTACTGTTTTGTAAATTGCATCGGCTGGTACCTCCTCTGGGTGTTTTTCCCAACATGAAGCTTGTGGGTGACGTCACATGTGATTCTGAAGATAGGCGATCAGTTGACACTGGGTTAGTCAGTGTCCAAAGGTGGGCTTTCCTGAAAGCAACTTTTCATTGGTTCTATAAACTGTCACCATTTTAAGTCGTGAGGCATGATTTATAAAAGTATGCATGTGTTACAGGCCAGTTGCTTGATTGCTACTTTCTGAGAACCTCTAATTTATTATTATTTTAGATGAGTGCAAGCACTTATATAAATAGTTAAACACAAATGATTCTCTGCTTGTGAATTATAGTGGGCTAGGGGTTCCATCTACTACAATAGTTATTTAACATTTCAAAAGATAGCTTGAGATTTAGACAAAACGGAATTTATAATTACAATTTGTTTCTAAATAGACTGCTATTCTCAACTTGTGCCAAGAGAGTAAAAATAACTAATATTTTCAAAGCACTTTACAAGTATACAAAGTACTTTTCACACACTTTAATAGCTACCATTTATTATGCCAAATACCATGTTAAGTTAGGTTCTGGAAATACATTTTTTCCTTTAATAATCCTCACAACAATTCTATGAGTAAATTACATTATCCAGATGTTACCTTTAAAAAAAGTTTGTTTTTTTTTTAAAGTAGGGCTCAAACTTACAACCCCAGGATCAAGAGCAGCATGCTCTACTGAGTCAGCCAGGCACCCCCAAATGTTACCTTTAAACAGGGTTAAACAAAGGAATAAAAAAAAAAGGGGAGGTCAGAAATCGAATGGTACTCTAGGAAGCACCTCTCATTTACCAGCTTTTTCTCCCCAAGATAGGATTTCAAAATCAGAGTCAGTAAACCACAGTTACAGAATCCCAGAACAGCAAAAGGATGTTATAGGGGACTCAACTGAAATGTATGATGATTATGGGAAAATAATTCAAATCACACAATGCTATGGATAAAAGAACTCTGAATTATATCCAATTAGATTCGGGGCTTACATTGGTCTTCCATCATCTATTGGTTTCATTAATCTCTCTATGGTTGCATTTGCTAGACTTCTAATAGAAACTCAGATACAGGATTTGCTCATTTCACATTTTTCCCTCCTTTGCAAGTTTAATATTTTTCCTGATATTTTGGGAGGCAGAAATTGAACTTGGAAAACGAAGATGGGGCTGTATGTGCATCTTACAGGGGTGTTAGGTCCTAAATGGAATTGTATTCCCTCCAACCTCTAATTAGCTCTGGGGAATTTGTCCGCCTTAAGGAGATATGTTCAGTGGTGGGGTAATATTTTGAGATATTAATCTTTCATCTCTATTTCTCTCTTTCCATTTCTCCTCATTCAAGCAGAAGGTAGGTTCTGACCCCAAGGAGTCACAGTGGGGGGCAGAAAGCAGAGGAGTCTACAAGTCTTTCTGGTTTTTGTTTTCTAAAGGCCTAAACCTTTAGAGGAAAAGAATTTCTAGATCTAGATAGAGGTTGTTGAGTGTGTGTGTTTTTTTAAGTCTATTTATTTATTTATTTTGAGAGAGAGTGAGAGTGGGGGAGGGGCAGAGAGAGGGACAGAGAATCCCAAGCAGGCTCCATGCTGTCAGTGCAGAGCCTGATGCAGGGCTTGAACTCACAAACTGTGAGGTCATGACCTGAACTGAAATCAAGAATTGGACGTTCAACCGACTGAGCCACCCAGGTGCCCCTAGACAGAGGGTTTAAAAAAAATAAAAAGTGGGAAGAATCTTCTCCAAACTGAAAAATTTTAAAGTAATGTTCTCTGCCTGACAGGAGTAAGGGATACACACAAACACACACACACATACACACTCATGTACACACACACACATATGCACAAACACACACACAGATACTGATGCCTTGTCTGAGTAGAAGATTCTAGATAGAGCTGTGGTACAAATTTGGAGAAAGGCAGAGGAAAGCCCATGAAAGACTGATGTCAAGTGCAAGTATCTCTATATCCCACCCTCAACTGAATGGGGGCTCAGAATCAGAAATTATGTTGACTTATAGACAATAGAAAGTTAGTACAATTGAATTTGTGGGGTTGAAATTCACATATACCATACTAGTTAAAAAATATGCTATATCATATGGATATGTGTAGCTATAATGATGATCATCAAAGAGTTATAGCAAGCAAAATGGAAATAGTCTAAATATTGTTTGATCAATCCAATTATAACATATGTACATATAAAAGCTATTCAGTTATTTAAAATATTATTTTTGAGATTCCTTAATTATATAAAGATGTTCAAAATATACTGTGATATGAAAATATGAATTATTAAATATTATGCAAAGTATGATCCAACTTTGAAAGCAAAATATCTACATACACATAAAGAAAAACCTTAATATATACAGTTGGTCCTTGAACTATACAGGATTTAGGGGTGTTGACCCCCAGCACAGTAAAAAGTTTATATATAACTTTGACTCCCCCCAAACTACTAAAAGCCTGTCATTGACTGGAAGCCTTACCCATAAAGGAAAGTCAAATAGGGGTGCCTGGGTGGCTCGTCAGTTAAGCATCAGACTTCAGCTCAGGTCATGATCTCACAGTTCGTGGGTTCAAGCCCCGCGTCGGGCTCTGTGCTGACAGCTCAGAGCCTGGAGCCTGCTTCAGATTCTGCGTCTCCCTCTCTCTCTGCCCCTTCCCACTCACACTCTGTCTCTCTCTCGGTCTCAAAAATAAATAAAACATTAAAAAAAATTTTTTTTTAAGTCAAATAATATTTAAAGTCAAATAATTTAAAGTAAAATAATATTAAATAAAGTCAAAATACAAATATTATATGTATTATATACTATATTCTTACAATAAAGTAATATAGAGAAAAGAAAACGTTAAGAAAGCCATAAAGAAGAAAAGATATACAGTACTCTACTGTATTTATATATTTAAAAAATCCATGTATAGGTGGGCCTGCATACTTCAAACTGCATTGTTCAAGGATCAACTGTGTTACACGAGGGTCTTCAGTTTAAAAAATTTTTAATTCCTAATGCTCTACAAATAATAGGTTTTTTAAAAATAATAATACAAAAAAATTATAAAATAAGGTGCAATTAGTTTATACTTTACACTGAAAATCCTGCAAATTGCTTTTATGGAAAAGCTTAGGGAAAGGAGACTCCTCCCCCTTCTTACACAATTCTGTTGATATGGTGCCTGGGATAATCATTCCTTCACTTGCCAGGCTATTATTGTCAAAATGATGCTTAAAACAGATCAGAAGCTGTTTTAAGAAGAGCAAATCAATGAAAATATGAAAGAACTGAAAATAAGAAAAATTAAATATGCATAATTTGGGATGGAGGAAAAAAATGACAATATCCTTACACTTTCTTTTTTAGTATAGTGTCTCATATAAAGTAAGTACTTAGCAAACAGTGACCAAGCCTAAAAACAAACAAGGAAAGGAAATTGTTTTAGCACTCTTGAATATAAAAAATGGCAAAGGAAGCTAGGGATTATGAATCTGACACATTTTCTTATTAAAACATTGGTGATTCCTTAAAGAGCTCCAACGTGTAGACTACTGAATGTCAAAGTGGATGAAAATTTATTATAACAGCAGGATATGTGGAGTATCCTGTTAGAAACCAGGATGAAGAATTCTGATTTTGATCTGAATCAGAAAGTTTCCATATTGATTACATAACATCAGCATATTTCTAGTCTACATTTGGAGGGCAACTAGACAAGCAGAAAATGTATTCTAAGAAAGGAAAAATTATAAATATGGCAACATACTTAATTTGAATTGTGCTAAATATTGAAAGTATATGAACTAGTTATTCCTTAGTGCTTTTCTATATTAAGTAACATGTATATGATAAAGTAATTTAAAAATCTGATTATTTAGCACTTAAATAGTTCCTAGTATCTCTCGACAAATCTACATCACATTACTGTAAGTTATAATAATGGGAGATTAAATTGCATTCACTATGAATTCCACATATTATAACTTGAAATTCCACTAAGGAACTCATTTATTTGTTCTGATAAAATTGGTTTACTTTCAGCTATTTCCTCAAATCTGAAAACCACCATGGAATTCCACTGGGCATAAAACATGAACTGTCCACATACTCATTGTTTCTTGGGCTAGTCCATCTTTTAAAATTGTACTTACCCTTGGGAATGTCACGGAGTTTGTTTCTTCGAAGAATTAACAGCTGTAGAAATGCAAGCCCACGTCTCAAGCTGCGTCTACGGCGTTTCTGCCCTGGTGACTTAGGACTGGGTAGATCCAACCAGACGGAGCAGAGGGAACTGTTGCTGAGGTTTAGTATTTCCAAAGCATGGAAGTGTGCAAGGGGGCTTAAGGTTATTTTTGAAAAGAGATTGTTACTGAGGTCCAGATGTTTTATATTGCAGTCTCCTTTTTTCATGGGGAACTGTAAGAGAGCCCTAAAGAAATGGGCACTTGTATCCCCTGTGGCTGCTGTCTGTGGTCTGTCCACAGGTGTATCATGCACTCCAATAAAAGAACAATTTGTCAGAATATATCCCTTCCGTTGGCACTCAGAATTGAATGAAATACTGCTTTTCCTTGATGGGTTTGTCATTGTTCCAGTAAAATAAAGACCTATTAGCATTGTTATGGCTCTGAAATGCAGGTTTTTCATAATGCCTAGAGAAAGGAAAATGAATTGACTTATTCAAATTAACGTATGTAAAAATTAACAGTGAATAAACAGAAAATTCAATTTTCAATTTAAGATTTAGGAAAATTATCTTGCCTTGATTGCCAATTTAAGTGAAGGATTTCTTAGAAATTGGGGCATTAAAAAGACAGCTAAAAACATGTTATATAGTCTACAATTACATTTATGTGACATTTTAAAGTAAGAACTCCCCTGATTTTTCAGAAAATACATATTCACTTGGGCCTCACCTCTGTGTCTGCTTTTCCAGGAACATTCAGCCTGCGGTTTTCTTCGGAGTGAGGGAAACCTACCAAGATTAAAGACTTCTGTTTTCTTGCTGGTCATTAGTACTGAGCAAAGTCTATTATGCTTATCTACAACCTGTAATCAGCTATGTGGTTTATGTGAGTAACAAGCCATCCGGTTACACTAAACTGTGAACTGTATGGATGGAAAGTTCAACTCACAAAGGAGACTCTTGATTTTTTATTTTTTTGATATGAAATTCATTGTCAAGCTGGTTTCCATACAACACCCAGTGTTCATCCCAACAGGTGCCTTCCTCAATACCCATCACCCACTTTCCCCTCCCTCCCACCTATCAACCCTCAGTTTATTCTCAGTTTTTAAGAGTCTCTTATGGTTTGCCTCCCTCCCTCTCTTTTTCCCCCCTTCCCCTCCCCATGGTCTTCTGTTAAGTTTCTCAGGATCCACATAGACTCTTGATTTTTTTTAACATTAAATTTTTTATAACTTTTCAAATTCTTTTGAAATTATTTAGATGCAACATAAACAAAATGGGTTATAAAAAGGATATTCTGCATCAGAACCACGAAGATGTAATAATATATAGATAGAAATTAGATAGATAGAATAGATAGATAGAAATACAGATAGAAACTTATAGAAACATAAGTATCTTTTTCACCAAAGATTGAGAAGAAACTAAAAATTTCAAAATAAGCCTCTACAAGTTACAATGGCCAAATGTATGCACAAAAATATTTTAAAGAAAATGGGATAGTAAACTCCTCAAAAGGCTGTATGCTCCCAGAAGGGCATGTTTCTTTCTCTCTCTCTCCCTCTCTCAATTCACAAAAGAAACTCTTGCTTGATTTTTTTAAGGACTAGAAGAACTACATATATAAATCTCTCCCCGTTGTCCCCCAAGTTTTATATTTTCAATAGTCGGTCATCTGCCACTATGTTGTTTGGATGAGTAAGTGCATGGAGTGAAATTTAACATGTAACTTTTAAACTTTAGTTTTATACAAGGTCAATTCTCCTACTTTTGAAGGGCACCTATATCCAGGTACACATGGCCACGAAGCGTAAAGGTGCCCTACAGCATGGAGGAGTGATTTATTTTTATAACGTGCCTCTCAGACAATACCAGACTCTGTACAGCCAGAAAGATATTTGTTTCTGTATTCAAAGCTGCAGTCATTGTAAGTACAATTGTATACCAAGTTAATGTAACAATATGAACAATCAAAAAATTTAGTCATTATTCACAGGCACATTACTTGAGAAACATGTGATTGAAAAATACTTATGGGGGCGTAAGTTAGATTTTCATTGACCTGGTTCTTTCAAAGTTGAAGAGATTTATATACTAACTAATAGATTTGAATTCAAAAAAGGCTAGATAAGGATAATTTTAGGTCTTAAAGTGAAAGATGCTAATTTGTAAAGAAAAATTATATATACTACATACAAACTTCTATGTATTAGGTAAGGAACCACAGTGAACTCCAGAAAAACTTTCTGACGAAACTGAACACAATTAGGTAAAATGTCAGTCTTTAAATGGACACATTCAAGGCTAAGCATGAGGAAGCAGTTAGAGATACTGGGTGTGTGTGTCAGAGGGTGAGAGAGGGAGAAGACAGTAGAAGAAACAAAGTACAACAAAAACCAAAGAGGCAATTCTTAAAGAAAGTAGTAAAAACAATTAGAAGACAAAAGCAGAAGGTAGTTGTAGAAGGAAGGTGTAGGAGGAAGGCAACACAGGTAACAGTTTCAAAGGCATACCTTGTGGTTCTTAGGTAGTGTGCCAACAGTCTTCTATCTGGATCTAGCCAGGTGGGGATTTAGACCTGAGCCTTTGAGGCTCCACCCATCTGCCTTTGGAGCCTGTCTGCCCACCCCGTGGCAAACCTTCGCCCTTTCATCCTTCAGGCTCTGGCCTCTTGCCACAGTGACAGGACACATATTCCCCTGGAACACTGAGGGAGGAGCCACTCGAGAGACATTCTGCAATGCACAGAGGGTAGGACTGTCCAGACAGGAACTGGACAGCTTCGAACTGTAAGCTCCGGGATTCCAGAGAGATTATACAAATACCAGTGTATTTAAGTATTATCAAGCTATAATTAAATCCATCATGTTTGAACGATTAAGTAGGAACCTTAATTTAAACCATTAAAAAAATCAACAGCAAACAATTTAGAGTCTTTATTGTAAACAGAGATCATTAATAGTTATTACAAACTGAATTAACTGAAACTCAGGTTAGCAATCCAAAACAGAGTTACAGGGTTGTCTTTGTATGGCATAATTTGTAGTCTTTGCCCCCTCAACACTTCTTAAAAGACTACTAAAATTATCAGCATTTCAATGGTTTCTTTTCTGTCAAGTTTAGCACTGTAACATTCTCATCCTTTAAAAAAAAATTCACTCAAAACTAGGCAGAACTTCCACCTTTCATCAAAACTATCACACAAAATTTGTTTTTTCATAATGCAAAAACAATACAAAAATTTTTAAATCTTGCAGCCCATAAATAGGCAGTCCCTCCTTGTGTTGTTTTACATTTTCCTAACTGCCCTTTGGACGGTTTCTGAAGTACTCTGCTTTCGTTTCATCTGTCCCTGTTGTCACTGTAACCTACCTCCGGTTAGGTTAAACAAGCATGTATCCACGCCCCTTCTCCTGGGGTCCTGTCTCCGTCTACCTTGCCGGAGTCTGCTGCTTGTCATGTCCGTGCTCAATGCAGGGGAGGTACAACCAGCAGAAATAGGCAAAGCTAACGTTTCAGTTTATAGGAAAATACCATCTGGTGGTGAGAATGCGTAGCTAAAGCTTTGCCATTGTGCAAAACAGATCACAGGTAAAATGGACGGTTTGTTCTTAATCTCCTTTCCGGTGAATTTTCCAGGACTACATCTCAAGGAAAAGGCAAGGGTTACCTGCAAAATGTCCTAAAAAAATGTTACCTGTTACCTTAACAATCACTTCTATAAAAACATCAAAATATCCTCTCATTAAAAGCACTTAATGGAGATGTATCAAAAACACAAGTATTTCTCAAAGAGGAATAAAAATAGATTGTTTCATGAATTATATTCAATAAATAATACTCTGTAACATAGTGTTTTGTAGTTTTTGTAAAAATATTTAAAGAAACCTTCAAAACCTAAATAAAACAGACAAATAAAGAATGTAAAATTAAAAATATACTGAGCATCTGAATGAAAATTCCAATGGATTTTTCTGAGTATCACTCAAATATTAAATGACACTGAATATATTCAAATAGGATTTGAATATCGTAACACTCAGAGGTCATTAAGTTCAATTTTTTCCCCTTCCTTTAAAAACTGCACTCAGTATTACATAGTAAGTCAATCTATTTTAAATACTTTAATGACTGTTCATAATCTCTAAGGCATTTGGTTGTCCTATCAGAGAGAACTGTGATTGTAGTGAATGCAAATTGCTTTTTGTATTGATTTTCTTATCTACATAGTTCAAAGACCATGACAGAATACTGTTGTACTTGAATGCAGAGTGGGGCTTACCATTCATCGCTACTGCTTATTTTACAGCAAACTGTTTTTGAAAACTCCATCCCTGGTGTTGTGTGTCTGATGAATACCAGAGAGTCCCTTTTAAGTCAAATATAAAATACCTTAAAAGTCAACTGGCTTGAGGGTTGATCATTATGATGGGATTGTAATATGAGGAGCAGAGATCAAGTCTCATACTCAAAAATTACTTAAAAATTATTTCCTGTATCAACACCCTTAACTCCAGCGCTTCCCAACTTTGTTCAAGGCATGGCGCACACTGCAAAGGGGACTATTTGTAGGGCATGTGGCTGTGGTAACCTTCCCAGCCATCCCCAGCCACCAGGACTTGCCTGGGGCCACGTCCTGTCCTCTCCCTTCTCACTGCGCTCCCCTGAGGGCTGAGGGTGTAAGTTAGCAATCCTTTTACCCAATTCAGGTTCTCCAAAGTGCCAAGGCCCATCAGTTAGGAAACTGGGGTAACCCACCCCTACACTAATTTGACTTCTCTAAATTATAATTTTGGAATTGGCTTAAGCTAGTTTAAAACCTGATAGCTGTTGGCCATTTTATTTATTTATTTTTAAACCTGAGTAAGCATAACTGTTTTGTTAGATTCTTATCTACTTAGGTAAGTTTGAGTTACTCTTCATTCATTTTTCTGGAGTCTTAAATAATTAAGACTTCAGTGCAGATAGTGAACAGAACATGGGAGTTGGAAGCAGGTACATTTTCATTTGAATCCCATGTGAATTCCAATCTCAACCCTGCTCTTTTCCATGTGACATCAGGCAAGCTTCTTAACTGTTCTGATCCTCAGTTTCCTAATGGGTAAAACTGGAATAGTAACACCTACATGCAGAGCTGTGGTGAGAATTAGAGATTGCACACACAAGATGCCTGGGACAGTGCCTCGGGTGTGTAAGATGCACAGTAGATGACCGCTATCATCGTTTGCTAGTTAAAGCTGAGATGGTGCTTCAATTTCTACCACACTGTGAACACGACTTATCAGTATTTAACAAGTAAACATTCTATTACAGAGTATTTTCATCCTGGTGCAAAACTAAGGAACCATAGTTTCATGCCAGCTCACATATGTGAAGTTCTTTAATGACTTCACTTGCATTGAGAATATAGCTGAAAATTAATGCAACAAAAATCTGTCTTTTCTCTCGGAAGCCAAAAGACAGAGCATGTGACATTTATTAATGGTGGCCCTTTCAACCATCTTAAGTGGATGTATCCCCGTTAGTTACCAAAAGCTTTCTTATAGTGAGTGGCCTAAAGAGTTACTCTTTAGACCAGGAAGAGTGGAGTTTTAAAAACACTTCTTTACAGATTAATTTTGCTTCTATTCACTTCTGGTAATTATTTTAGAGAATTGCCATTTGAAGATCAGTGCAACTTAATGAAATGTGCTAAAATTTAGGCTCTCTGAGAATCTTTTCAATATGGAGGTCATATAATAGATACAATAGTGCTCTGCGGATAAAGTAAGAGTTATCGCAAACTCTCTAAAAACATGATTTGCATGCACACTCTTAAAAAAAGGTCAAGATATGAACATATTGGTGGCCTCGTGGGTTCTTCTAATGAGTGTTTCCACAGGGATTGTCTGAGATCTGGCAGCCCATGTTCTGGCCTGTTACTTGTACTTTGAAGAGAGTTCCATCTGCACACATACAGAGCTTGTAGCGTACCCAGTCACCGGTACCAAACTGGTCCCCACTGGAGGAACTAGGTAGGCGAGTTGTGCTAACCATCACGGTTCCATTTAGGATGATGCTGTTCTCCTAGGAGAAGAATAGTAACACAATTTGTTTAGCTCCACAAGTGGTGACAGAACAAAGTTAATAAACAAAACTTAGAATATTAACAAGAAAAATATGTAGTAAGAAACAGTAAAGTCATGACCAAATCAACAACAAAGAAAACAAAACCACTGTCAAGATTCAACTAGTGACCTCTTAGTAATAGTTCACAATGTAGATCAAATACAGTTATAACACTCTTAAAATTATATCAAAATTCCTAAGTATATGGGACTGATACTGATAAAGTCTCAGATCATTTTCATTTGTTACTTCCTAAGAGAGTTTTTACAAAGTTACTAATGATTGGTAAGTTTCTGATGATGAGAAGAAAAAGGCTTGTTTTTCTCTTACAGAAAATTAATTTTGATTTCTAATGTTTACGCAATGCCACAAATGAAGTTTCAAACCAAATAATTCTGAAGACCAGGCATTCAAAGAAAACTGCCTGGAGGTTCTCCAGGCTGTTTCAGGAACGTTTAGGTCTTTTCTTTTTGGGAACTCCTAAGCCTCTCCCTCCTTTCTTTCCTTTTCTTCTTTTCATTCATCCAGCACATAATTATTAAATGTCTACCATGTGTTAGACACCATTCTAGGTGCTGTATACAGCAGTCAAGAGACAGGTGAGCCCAAGTTCTCACACAGTTGACATTTTAATGGGGGAGGGGCAGACAATAAATACATGAACAGGTAAAACAAATAAGACATCAGTGGAGAAAAATAACTCAAGGTAAGCAGAGAGAGAGAGTGACCAGTCAGGAGCTGTGTTTACACAGGATGGTCAGGAAAGGCCTCTCTGATAACGTCACAGTGCAGTGCAAACTGGGTGATATGAAGGAGAAAGCCATGTGGGAAACTGGGGAAGGGCACTGCAGGCAGAGGAAACAATCCATGCAAAGGCCCCGGTGTGAAGATGTGCTTGGTGTTCTAGAGCAGGTGGAAGCCAGTGGGGCTAAAGCAGAGAGCAGGCGGGAGTCGACTGGTAGGAGATGAGTCAAAGAAATAACTAGGGGCCAGACATGTTAGGAAAGGGAATGGACTTTTGGGTTTTATCCTGAATTCTATGGGAAGCTGTTTGGAGGGATCTGAATACGGAAGTGACGTGATCTCTGAGAAAGGGTCATCTGGCTGCCATACAGGGAACGGACTACAGGGGCAAGAGTGGAAGCAGCCAACAGTGCAGCAGGAAGCGGTGGGTTTATACCATGAGGGGTGTTGTTGCTGGTGGTGGTGGAGGCAGTGAGAAGCGGCCAGACTCTATCTTTTGAAGGCAGAGCCAGGAGGCTTTGCTGATGGGCTGATGGGCGCCATTTCACAAGAGGGGGACACTGAAAAAAGAAAGGCATGTTTGGGGAAGGAGGGAGGATACGAAGATTTTAGACTTGTTGAATCTGAGATGTGTATTATGTCCTGGAGTGGAGAGGTAAGAAGGCAGCTGGTGGGTGTGCGAGTCTTAGTTCAGAGGAGAGATTAGAGCAGGAGTTCCAAATGTGAGAGTTATCAGGTTACAGAAGGTATTTAAAGCAATAAGACAAAGTTGGTTATGAAGTCACGGAAGCGGCTATGGACTAGTGATAGTTGTGCACAGGATATAAATACAATCCGTATGTGATGAATTTTGAAATTTTGTTCCAATGTTGCCATCTTGTGGTCATTTAATTTTCCTTTCTTCTAACTGCTAAAGCAGTTACTTCTTTAAAAGCAGTTTGATAATATTTTTTTTTGATAAAATTTTTTCTTTTTTATAATTAGCCATACACTTAAAAACTACCACTGATGTTAACTGAATTTTAAAGCTAATTATCTTTTCAATACTGGATTTTTTTTTCTAACTGTGGAGAAACTGGTATGTGTTTATGTACATTTCTAAGTATTTTAATATTTCTCATACTAACAACAGTTAGAATTTTCAGATAGGAAACAAGGAGTTAGGTAGCTTGCTAATGGTTATATACATTATCTCTCACACTTCTTGCTTCTTTGAGTTTCATAGCCCCCTGTGACCATTCTTCACCATTACTCTCTTAGAGGAATAGCTTCTTACAATATGTGCAAAGAATACTCAGTATTGCTATTGAGTTTCTAGCAAGAAACACGTTTTATGTTCTTCTTTTGTTTTTTGTTTTTTGTTTTTAGAAATTGGAATATGTGCTTTAAGGGAGAAAAGCTATTTATGAAAATGGAAGAACTTAATTTTTCAAAGCTTATTTTTTCTAGAACTATGAAATTAAACTTAAATAAAAGGAAAGAATTATTTTATAAGTCCTGGGGTTCAAGCTCACTTTTGCCATATTTTATGCTTGGTAAAATAAATTTAATTAGTTTCAGTTAAGTTGCATATAGCAGGTGGCCAAAGACATTTTGAAGAAATATGCTTTGATCAGAACTATAAGCAGGTAAGCCATTTTTTTTTTTAACGTTTATTTATTTTTGAGACAGAGAGAGACAGAGCATGAATGGGGGAGGGTCAGAGAGAGGGAGACACAGAATCCGAAACAGGCTCCAGGCTCTGAGCTGTCAGCACAGAGCCCGACGTGGGGCTCGAACTCACAGACTGCGAGATCATGACCTGAGCCGAAGTCGGCCGCTTAACCGACTGAGCCACCCAGGCGCCCCAGCAGGTAAGCCATTTTTGGACTTCTGGCTCCCTTACATGAGATATGTTACTTACTGAAGTTCAGATATAATCTGTGAAGTACAAAATTTCACTTTTCAATAGCTATAATAAAGGCAAAATCTTTTTCCTTTCTAGTTAATAGATGGGTGAATGAAATACATTTTGTACACTTGCTAATTGATTTTCACATCACTAGATATAAAACTCATGAAAGGATATGAACAACCTTTAACTAAAAAGTAAAACCCCAACAACTTCAGAGAATGGATACTTCGAGAATTCCCACTTGGAGAATTCTTTCAGAATTTTAAAAGATTACTTTTGCCTTTTAAAATAATAGAGGAATCATTATGTAAAAAAAATTTTTTTTTAGAAAACAGCAGGCAGGCAGAAAGACAAATAAAATTAAAATTAGCTGTTAGCCTGCTACCCATAGCCAGCCACTGTTGACATTCTGGCATAGTTTTCCAGGTTTTTATAAACGTATATATGTTTTGCAAAATAAAAATGAGATATTTCACAAATTGTAACTTTCTTTCACTTCAAAGTCCATTTTGAACATCTTTCCATATCAAAAAATATACAACTACATTACTGTTTTTAATAATGGTATACTGTTCCACATATGGATTTATGTACCCAAGAATCTAATAATTCTCTAAAACTCTTAATACTCACTGCCTTTAACTCCATATTACCACCCATGTGAAATTCAATGGTTTTGCCCATAATGAATACACCTTCATTTCCACGCACAATAGCACGCCCGTCAACTTTTATGTTTAAATCACTAGTAGCATTGCTGGTAATCTGAAAATTAAAAAAAGAAAGCAATAAAAAGTGTTTCTAAATTAAAGTGAGAATTATTATCAGAGACAGAGGAACAGGAGTTTCAACCATGGAATATGAAAGGCAACTATTTTTGGTCACGTTTTATAGGTGTTGAGATAGAGAGACGTGACTTGATAATGATCAGGTGACAAATCTAGAACAAATCAACCCTTCCCATTGTTTTTTATCCTTTCACATCACTATAAAACAGCAAAACTCCCCTCCCGCTTTGTAAATTCAGACAGTAATTCTCTTCCATTAAGAAAGCAAACAAAATAAATCATACCCTTTCAGTAGATGCTTTTTGAACATTCAAACTTTTCACTCCACTTGGCAAATGAAACTCATGAGTTTCATAGTCTGTGCTGAATAAGATATTCTGAGTCCTCGGGTCAAAAAACTGCATACCAATGTCACTTGTAATAGAAGTTTTGTTCTTTTCTACACTGAGCTTTGTTGTCCCTTGCTGAAAAACAATCTTCAGAAAAACACTTTATCATAAATATGTTTTCAAAGGAGACTGCATCCAAAACTCATCAAGAACATTACCAAAAACACTTTATAATAACAGCCTAACTTCAAGTAATTTTAACTGCATCTGTCTGTCCCCTCTTTATCCACTTGGGAAAAGAGGTCTTTAGAATGAGGGTTTATGTGCTTGTTTGCTTACGCTGCTCTGCACAAATCCATGGGTCACAGGGCATACAGACCTAGGCCTAAGATGGGCAGGGGGTCGTAAGAATACCTCCTTGAGGTTCTATTCCATCAAAAACCTATGTTATAGCAGCCACTTGGCATGGGCTGCCACAGACTAGACTGGCATATTCTCTTCCAGCCTCCAGAAAGTAGAGGGTATTCCAACCTGGGAAGGTGCTTCGTGTGCTGGTTACCTCATGTGGAGGAGAGAGAGTACATTCTGTATTCTCATAGTAATTAATCTACCACAAAAAAGGATACCACATTCAGATATTAAGAAAGCATGTTACATTAATAGATTGTAAGACCAACAATATTATTAAATATGCTTATGGACAGTCTCTCAAGGAAAATATCCATTTCCAAAAATCAACACTGGGTTTTTACTAAGAATTTTTCTCTAATGTCCCTCAACCGATGTGGTAACTTACAGGCTGGTTGTTGCCCGTGATGACCAAGTTTTCATTCCGCCTTCCTCCTACTGTGCTCTTATAAAGAGGATGTATGACTCCCATGTCAGATACTTGCTTAAACCGAAGCAGGCCACTTTCGTGGAACTCCATGCTGTCACAGCCATTTGGTCCGATGCGGATCACGGCCCAGATAACAAGTGTTATCTAAAAAAGGAAACAAGCCCCCTGTTGATAGGTCACGTACATTTAACATAACTGAAAAAAAAACAGAAAAGATCATTGCCAAAATGTCTCATCAGTGATGAACACATCAATTGGTTTTCTACGTATCAACGAAACCAACTTCATTTTTATCAAGGCAAATAGCCAAGAGTCAAAAAAAAATATGCTAAAAGAACAGTTTCTTATTTCTTCTGCTCCCTCCACATCTCGTCCAGGGACAACCACTTTCAGCAATTTTAGGTATTTCATCTAGAATTTATTCCGTATTTTTAAGTAATATGAGTATATTATTTCTTCACTCATCATTTTTAGGTTTTATCTATTCATTTCCTACTTTACCAGATGAGAATTTATCTCATTTCTTCTCCCCCAATCTCAAGTCTTGGCTAGATCCATGTTCAGAATTTTCAGTATTACAAACACGTAAGTATTTTTCAATCCCAAACCAAATACTGTAACTAAGAGAGCAGTTCGTTTCTTATACTCTGTGTCTCCTGGAGTTTCATATTTCCCTTTCTTTAGCATCAGACCAAGGTTGGTGAGTTTCTCTGGAAGCCTGACTGAATCTTTTCAAAACCTCTGATGTTTCTGTAAAATGTCACTCAGTAAAATGTTCTGAAAGCCCAAACCTCTCAGATAGCTTATTCTACTGGCTCTAGTTTTCTGTCTCAGGAAATCTTGCCGGAACTCTTATATTCTTGGTCCAGTCTGTTAGCCCTGGGTCTGTTACACAACTGTAACCATGAATTTTTTCCTTCACTTTCATGCTGGAACTTCCTTGTCCTTCTCCAGTGCTAGACACCCAGTTTGCTGTGTCCTTTTCTTCAGCTTTCTGGGAGTTAATGACTTCTTTTGGTGAGCACCTCCTCCAGTGGCCTCCTTAGAAAGAATCTATGTGAAGTAAATTTTCAGAGTGTGCATGGTTAAAAAATGTCTCTGTAAGCCCTCACATTTGGTGGCTAGTCTAGCTTGATATATACATTCCTAGGTTTGGTGTTATTTTCTAAATTTTGAAGGCCCCTGCTTTCTGGTTTCCAGGGCTGCATTTGAGGGGTCCGACGCCTGTGATTTTGTATTCTTCATGCATAACCTGTTTTTATTTTTCCTGTGGAATATTTTAGGATCTTCTCTTTATCCCTGTTTTCTTAAATTTTACAGTAATGGCCTTGGTGTGCGTCTTTTTTATGCATGACACTGGACCCAGAATGGTAGTTTTCGATCTGTTCTAGGAAATTTTCTTGACTTGTTTGGTAACTTTCTCCCCAGTGTTCTTTCTTCTCTCTTTCTGAAACTCCTATTAACAGAATGCTACACTTCCTCAATTGATTCTTTAATTTTGTTGAATTTTCTGGAAGGGTTCCTTTTATCTTCCAATCTCTTTCTCTCTCCATCCACCCACCCATCCATCCATCCCTGTGTATTTCTACAAGTTCTTCCTTATTCTTTAATCACTCCTTTTTAATGGCATGCTATTCTTGTTCCATGGATGTAATATACTCTTATTTCTCTGAAGATACTGATTTTAATTTTTTGTTTTCTGCCATTCATCACATTTTTCTCTCCCTGAATTCTATTTCCCTACGGCTTGGGTGTTTTTGGTCTCCATCATTTTCTCAGTTCTGGGAGCTTTCCAAAAAATCTATTGATCCCTGGTGGCTCAGTGTTCATATTTAACACTGAGGCTTAAAAAAGCGCATAGAAAGTTCTCTGTGTGGGGTGGGCTTGTGGTAGACAGGCTTCAGAGTAAGAGATTAGGTGGCTTTTTCACTGCGACCTGCCAAGCGTCAATATCTACAGGTCTTTCCTCCACAGAAGGCTATTTCATGTCTTGCCTGGGGTACATGTGCCTGGTGCCGGGGAGCTGGAGACAGAGGACAGAGACAGGAGATGGATGGAGCTGGAAAGAGTCTCAGTGCTTCCAGGATTCACACTTCCCTGCTTCCGGAATGGAAAACCATCCCTACCCTCTTCTGCACAACAGTATCCTCAGGCAGGAAGAATCCCCTCCCTTCTGTAACACACTGTGTGGGGTCAGGAGGCATAGTGGCCTCACTGCTGGCTGGAAGGGTGAGGAAGGCTAGGGATCTCATGGCTCCTCCTATAGGTTTTTCAAACAAGCTGTTTTCAGTTCCTGCCTCACTCCTGCTTTTCAAAATACTTGTATTTCCAGTTCCTGAGGCAATCCCGATGATTCTGCAAGGCACTTTCATGAACACACCCTGCAGCCCCCTCTTCAACACACACAAGCAGTTTCTCTTCTCTGACAAGTTATTTGCCATTTCTCATCCTGCTTTTTGGTCTTCATATATTATGGTTTAGGATTTCAGTTACCTCTCGCTCTCTTTCCAGATATTTCTGTTTGTTGACATTGTCATCTTAGGATGAGCTTTTTAAATGGGATGGGAATAAAAAAAAGTCTTCATTCTGCCATCTTAACCAGGAGTTTCCAATAAAATAAATTTCTAAAATAAGATAATTTCAGAATATGTGCTCCCAGTATTTATAATACCAGCTCTTTTCAATGTAAGGGAAGAATTCGACACAAATGTTTTGGATGTACGTAAAATATAACGGGCTGGCTTGAAAGTACTGGAAGTCAAAAATAAAGTAAACGGAGTGACTTTAGAACTGCTGCAGCCCATGCTCACGACCAGTCTTAGTTATACCAAAAACTACCCTCTGAAAATGTCATCTACACACATGCCAGAGGGTTTCAAGTTTAACCCTCAGAGAGTTACAACCTTGGATTAAGTCTTCTTTAAAAAAGCAAGTATCTTAGGAAAAGGCAACATAGTAGGTCCTCAGCACCTTAGTGTAAACTGGCCTGCCACATCCTTTCATTCTTTGACAACAGAGACTTAAGACTATAAAATATAACCCTTTGCTGTCAAACAAGGGTTTACAATTTTAAAATCTAGTTGAGGAGGTAAGACTTCATGTAGGAAAAGCTGAATGAAAACAGAAAGGATTATTATTTTTTAGGACAGACGAAGGCAGTAAAGTCATGGTGCAAAGGTCTCTTCTGCTGAGTTGACTTTACCCTTGCAAAATTTAAGCCATTTAAAATACT
The DNA here is from genome assembly GCF_028749965.1 of Puma concolor. Classification (NCBI taxonomy): domain Eukaryota; kingdom Metazoa; phylum Chordata; class Mammalia; order Carnivora; family Felidae; genus Puma; species Puma concolor. Next base: position 165,782,713 of record NC_141670.1, on the reverse strand, counting down.
CCATGAACATTTTCTTCTACATAAAATTAATATATGGCAATATGAGCATACTAGGTAACATTTACGACAACTCAATAAGAGGTGCAAATTTACAGTTATAAAATAAGTCACAGAGATGAAAAGTACAGCACAAGGAATACAGTCGATAACACTGTAATAATGTTGTAATGTGACAGATGGTGACCACACTTACGGTGAGCACTGAGTGCTATAACAGAACTGTCGACTCCCCATGTTGTACGTCTGATACTAATAAAATACTGTATGTTAACTACACTTCGATAATAAATAAAAAAAGAAAAGGCTAGTGGGTCTTTCCTAAAAGTATTTAAAAGATGGAATCTCCTGTTGTCTTTCAAAGTATATATCAGAAGAAGGAACATCTGATAAAATGCACTCTTGGTTGTGAAATTAGGAAGACAGGATTCTGTCAAATAATATTTTGGAGAGTAAGCAAATCAGGGGCTCTTTGTACAAACTGTAAAGGGTAACTGTGCATCTAAAAAAAAACCTTAAGAGATAAAACACGTAGAGAAAAGCAGAAAGAGGGCTTCAACAAGAAATTATACAAAGTCCATGATTTCACTGAAGAATTCCCCATGGTAATTAAAACAAGAAAATTCTGGGGCGCCTGGGTGGCTCAGTCAGTTAAGCGTCTGACCTCAGTTCAAGTCATGATCGCACGGTCAGTGAGTTCGAGCCCCGCATTGGGCTCTGTGCTGACAGCTGAGAGCCTGTCTCCCTCTCTCTCTCTGCCCCTCCCCTGCTCATGCTCTGTCTCTGTCTCTCAAAAATGAATAAACATTAAAAAAAATTTAAAAAAAAAACAAGAAAATTCTGTGGCAGATACTTACGATTAAATTGATGACAGCCAGGATAAACAAGAGGATAATCACACAGATGGCTAAATTGCCCTTTCTCCCTCTCAACCCCGTTTTATGGAGGCGATCTTCATCAATTGGAATATATCCGGCTTTAAAATTACTATTGTGCTCCTTATTGACATTCCTCCTCTCGACAGCCTTCTCACGCATGGACTTCTTTACGGGACCATTGGAACTTTGCTGAAAACAAAATACAGCACAATGGAACAGCCATACCCACTCCTTTTGACGCATTTATTTATGAAGTGCAAATTCCTACCTAAAGAAAGCTGAACTGGTTAGTGATATATTTGCCATAAATAAACTTTTAGGTGTTGAGTTGCAAGCTCCAACGCAAGACATTATTTTGCTTGGAGGGATAATAGAGAAGAACCGTTAGTGAGACTATTTGATAACACATCTCCACTCTCTGCTCTGAATAGTCCCATTGTCACTAAAGTGCACAGCTAGCTCATTTGGGGGAAGAGTTGACACAGACATTCCACAGTCGGTAATCTTTTTTTTTTTTTAAGTTAATGACTTACAATGATTTGTTTCATTACATACATTTTTTTCATTTATAGGAAAAGAATTTGGAAAGTCTGACACACTTTGCTGTTTATGACCCCAATTGGCTAAAGATAATATTATCTTAGATCGGTAGTTTTCAAAGTATGGGCAGGCGGGCCCCGGAGGAGCCCTTTGAACTCTTTCAGGAGACTGGAGGGTAAAAACTATCTTCAAAACAACACTAAGATGTTATTTACCTTTTTTACTCTCCTTCTTTCGTGAATGTTCAGTGATTTCCAGAGGCTAAATATGTGATGACATCACTGCTCTACCAGCTAACAGAATGTGTGCTTGTGTATTCCTGTGTTTCAAATTTTCACAGGTTTAATTTCTAATATAATAGATATCAATGAATATAACCCACATAAACAAAAGTTCTTTGGGATCCTCAGCAACTTTTAAGGGCATAAAAGTAACCTGAGACCAGAAAGTTGGAGAGCCTCTAACTTAGACTATGGTTGAATGACATTTTTGGTAATACATCAGAAACACAAAATGGGTAGAAATGGATACTGCCCAACTTACATACATTTTAGAGCTCTGAGACAATTTATTTTTTTGAATAGGCATTTATTAAACATTTCATGCTTAAACACTAGTAGGAATACAAAAATAATATAGGACAGGATCCTTATCCTCTAGATGTTACACGTTATTAAAACAGTTAGCGATGCAATAAATTATTCTGTGTGTTCAGGTGCCAAAATCAATAGTCTGGGCAACACATGCTGTGGAGTCCAATGAGAGGAGAAACAGGATGGCTTGGAGTATTTTTTCAAGGAAACAGGAAGTAGGTGGTCAGAGCCGGCAATGTAGGGAGAAGAAAGGTGCAAAGTAGGGCTGGTTGGGAAAATTCCTGGCCTGCTGGGTACAAATTCCAGTCTTCCTCTCTGTTTAACTGGGAGTCACTGGAGGTTTATGAACATAAATGACATATATTTCAGGATCCTAAACATGCGGGCGTTTGTAGGAGAGATCGGAACAGGAATACCAGTTAAGTAGGTTGTTGGGCGACGTCGTCATAATGGAGGTTGGAGGTAATGAGGTAATGAGGGCCTGAACTAAGGTGGGATGGAAAAAGACAGGTTGAAAAGATACAAAAAAATAAAAATAAAATAAAAAATAAAAACATACTTCAAGAGAAGAGTTAACTGAATCTGCAGCCAGCTTCAAAAAATCCCGTGTTTACTGAATGGTGACTAGTGAAGTATGGAGAATGAAGGAGGGAGAAGATTCTACATATGCTGCACTTAAACTGAATGAGAAATAACCTCGTGACTCAAAGGCAAGGGGAAGGCAGGGATGGGGTATTAGGTCAGTCAGAGCTAGAGACGGAGATTTGAGATCCTTAGCCTTGAGGTAAATTAAATCCACGAGTGCATCTTCTTACTGTGCAAAACAGTATACAGGAAAGAGAACAAAGAGCCAAGGACATGGTCTGGGGAAAATTTAAATGTGCAGCTACAGTGGGAAATGAGGACTACAATGAATGGTAAGAGAACCAAGCATGTGCACTGTTGCTGAACTTGCTTTGTTAAGAAGTGCTTCTGTGACTTTCAAAGATGAACTCTAAGTAGCAAATGGGTAAGCAGGAACAGCCTGAAAAGATGCCACATGTGTGTATCTATTTTTGAGTCCAAAAAGAGAAAAGAGGAAAGAGAGGACTGTAGCTAGAGAATTACGTACACTCAGAAGAAAACTGTGTATTCAGTTTTGCTGTGTCTTCCTCTCCTCTCCGTGCAATTTGGGGGAAGACTCATCTATTTGACCGCAGAGGGAAAGATGCCAAGCGGGGCAAAGGCCAAAGGTCTCAGAGTGGGGCAGGATAATGGAGGAAATGAGATCCTTCAGGAGGCAGGAATGAAGCTGACACAGAGTACATGAGAAAAGATAATCTTTAAGGATAGGCTTCGCTGAAACAGTTCACACCCAGAAGAGAAAACATCTTCTTCTGGGATGGAAAAGGCAAGGTCATCTGCCAAGGAAGAGTGGAGACGGCTACTGGAATCATATCACGGTGGCCGAGGCAGCAGGCTGGTTAAGGGCTTGTGGAAAATGGAAAAGGACAGGAATAATCATTGTGAGTAATGCGGCAGGTAAAATTTTTTTTTAATTCCACAAAGCGGTAAGGAAGGCTATATAGAAGACGCCTCAATCTACTACCAGATTTTTTTTCACAAGACAGGTTGCTGAGTATCATGTAAGTTGTGTGTCTGCATGAGGTGCAACATCTAGGAGGGTACACTGACACTGCAGACCTCTTAGAGCTGAATGTTCATTTTGAAAGTATTTGGGCTGAAGGTATAGAACACCTTAAGGAAGGTGTGCTTTCTTCTAATTTTCACAGACACAGTAGGGGCAACTTAAAAGTCAGGGCTTGAATACAGGTCTACATAGGAGAGGGGGCAAAACTGATCCCTCCTGGGAGGCATTCTTTACTCTTCTCTGCCAATTCATGTACATCATTATATTCAATTTGATGCATTTATAATTCACTGAAGAGTTACTATATGCCAGAGGCTCCAGATCACCAAGACAAGCAAGCCATAGCACTGCCCTCAGTGAACTTCCTCACAGGCCAGGACAGTAGACAGACAGGTCACTAACAATGCCAGTTCAACATGGCAAGTGCAGGAGTAGCAAATACACTACTGACACGGTACAAAAGAGGAACGTAACTCTACTTAGCAAGCAGAGGCATCAGGTGAAGGTTAAGAAAGGCTGAGATCTCACTTGAATTTTGGGAGGATAAATGGGAGTTAGCCAGGCAAAAGTGCAGGGAAAGGTATTCCAGGCAAAGGGAACAGCATCGAAACTGTGACTACAAGTCACATCAGTATGAACCGATTTTGGTAGTTTCTGTGGACCGTGAAAAGGAGGAGTACAGAAATGGGGCAAAGAATAAGGTGCGAGATGTGGGTAGGTGCCAGTAAATGAATGGATGTAAGTTACCATGTCAAGAACAACGGACTGTATCCTGAAGGGTATGGGGAACCACTGAAGATTTAAAATAGGTTAGTGATACAATCAGATCTGCATCACAGCAAAATCAAATTCATGTGCCAAAAAGAGATCAAGGGCAACAGGAGCGTTCAGAGATGAAGATATCAACAGCAGGTTTATCTAACAGTCCAAAGGAGAGCTTGACTGAGCTTTAGATGAAGAGATGACAGGGAGAGGCATTAAGAGGAAGATTCTCTCTCTCTCTCTCTCTCTCTCTGCCCTTCCCCACTCATGATCTTCGTCTGTCAAAATAAACAAGAAACATTAAAAAAAGACGACGAACTACAGAACTTGGTGATTGATTGGCTGTGACACAGAAGGTTCTAAGGTGACTCCCAGGTAGGACCTGCTACATAATGTGTGGAATCCAGGGACAGCAGAGCATTAAACCAAGTGTGGGTCCTTTCTGAGCTCCCTTAAACTGGCCCTGCTCTCAAGTTTCTAGCTTGGTTAACCAATTGAATGGATGGTTGTAGCCCTTTTTTAAAATTATTTACTTTTTTTTGAGAGAGACAGCATGAGCGGGGAAGGGACGGAGACGAAGCAGAAAATCCCAAGCAGGCTCTACACTGTCAGCACAGAGCCCGATGCAGGGGCTCAAACTCATCAACCGTGAGATCATGACCTGAGCTGAAACCAAGAGTTGGACGCTTAACCAACTGAGCCACCCAGGCGCCCCTGGAGCCCTTTTAATGGTAAATATGATGAGATCCAATTTTGTACATTTTTCAGTTTGGGGTGCCTGTGGAAAATTCAGTTCACGGTGGAGACATAAATGCTTTACTCTGAAGTGAAACTAAGGAATGGGCCACTCTGCCCAGTTTCTGTGTAAAGCAAGAATAGAACCTTGGTGGAAACTCCAGAGCATTCATAAGTGATGTGGATGAAAAAAAAAGAACAGGCTGAAACAAGAGCTGATAAATCAGGAGGGAAATGTGGAAAGCCAAGGAACAATTTTAGTCTCAACAAACTCCCAGAAGCTGTGTCTCCGTTCACTTTCACTCATTCCTTTAGGTTTTATACTGTTAGATCAGTAGCTTGCCCCTGTGGCTGATTTTTCTGCACTTAATCTGACTTGAAGCTCCTTGAAGGCAGATTTCATGTCTTCTGCTTTCTATGCCCCTTAGAATGACTGTTCCGGTTATGTATCTCTATTAGGTCCCTAAAAGCAGTCAATTAGTTAAGAAGGTCTTTTCTGGGAACAGAATGCTGGCAACTTGACTCCAATTTATTCTTCCAACGATGCTGAAGAATGAGACTTTTTCAAAGGAAACTACCATATCATAGTTTTGTAAAGGGAATAACAGTTAAGGAGAAAGTGACTATGAAAACTATTTTTATTTTAACAAAGACCCTAGCAACGACAGGTATGTATATGTAACAGATGCATGCATATATGCGTATACATACGTAGAGCTCGCTTTGGGGAGGAATAACAGCCTTTTAAACTACTCTAAGTTACAAGTTTACCATGCAGATCAGGAAATACTTGATAAAGCATTAGCAAATAATTTTAAACCAACTGGACAGGAGGCAGTTTTAAACTGGTGACTAAATCTCTAAAACCAAAACGGGAGGAGAAACCTGATGTCTGCATATCGGGGATGGCAGACACAAGAAGTGGCCGCAAGCTGGCACCCAGGCAGCAGCTGACTGTTTCTTGGCGGGTGTCAGGGAAGCCTCCCCGCTCGCAGGCTGAGGCTATTTTTACCCGCATCTTCGCTGGCCACCGTGCCGGGCACGTCTCCGGCACGTCCTGGCGCAGGCTCCCGCCTGCCGCGGCCGCCTCCCCGCCCCTCAGGCGGCGACCCCTCCTCAGCCCGGCCGGGGGGCAGCGGGCCTGGCCGAGGGCCGCGGCTTGCTCCCCCTCCTCGGCCCGGAGCCCCTGCCCGCGGTCCCAGGCGGCCCTCGCCAGCATCCCGGGCTGCGGACAGCTCCTCCCGCCCGCTCCGCCCCCCTGGAGCCCGGCCCCCGGCCCCGGCGCGCCCTCGCGTCCCGGCTGCCTCCCCCGGCAGCCAGCCCCGCGGAGGGCCCCACCGGCAGGACCCGGGCCTCCCCTGTCTCTCTTGCCCCCGGCCGCGGCGGGGCTCCCAGACCTGCTCGGCCGCCGCCGCCGCCGCCGCTGCCGCCATCTTCCCGCGCCTGGCGCCGCCGCTCTCAGCGCCGCGGCCGCACCCCGCGCGCCTGCGCCTGCGCCTTGGCGTGGCGTGGGGGTTGGGGGGAGCGCCGCTCGCCGGCTTCGAGCCCCGCCCCTCGGAGGGAGGTTTGGAGTCCCGGGGCTGCGGGCGGGGTCAGCCGCCCCTGCATCCAGGGCTGTGGCTTCGGGGCGCGTCTTCCGGGGCACCGGTGTTCACGCCACCTCGGGCCGCTTCTGGGTTCTACCCGAGGGGCGCTCCAAAAAGAGGAGGGCCCCGCTCCCTTCCCCCTACGTTGCCGTCACGGAGAGCTGGTGCCGTCCTCTTGGTTGATGGGCCGGGGTCTCCCTGGCCAGGGTGGGAAGGGGCGTCTTGGAGAGGACCCGGGGACGGGCGGTAGTGACAATATACACGGACGTTGACAAGTTGCCAATTAGCCAGCTAAAATCTTGGAAACTGAGCGTCTTCAAGGAGGACAGAAAATCGCTTTAGGGATGCCTCTTAACTTCAGAGGGCCTATGAAGTCTGGCGCTTTCTTCTGTGGTACTGGGGGTGGATTTTCCATGTAGTAATGGAGACAGTGTTGTTCGGGGCGGTAAGTCTGGGGAACCTAATTTAACAGATATTCTCTGCACACCCGGAACGTGCCATCCAAAATGCACAAGACTTTGAGTATACATTCCTTGTTCCTTGTCAGTATAATCCAACACTCCTCTTAATTTGCTGTTACTTGTTTTTTTGTTTGGTTGCCTTTTTAAAATGCAGTGAGGGCAGTAGCAACCAAGGTTGCTGTTCCTCAGGTAGCTGAAACAGACTTCTAGAAAGCATCTTTGGGCCCCAGGGCTGCCTAAGTCAGCAGGAAACACAAAGAGACCAGCTGGCACAAGCTTTCTTTCTCTAGGAACTAGGTCAGTTTTGCTTTTTGATGACTTGGAGCTGTTATTTCGCTGCTCTGCTTGCTATACATCAGAAATTGTTGTGAAGTTTAAATTGGGTAATCTGTCGCATAATAAATCCCTTACAAACTTTTCCCGTCTGTCCTGATTTTGGCTGATGCCAGTAGCACACTGGTCATCAATCTCTGTGTATCTTCTTTCCTGAATGCTAGAACCACTGACTCACATCTCTCTGCTCAGTCCTGCTGGGATCTCTAGGATAAACCTGCATCTTAACCAGGACGACTGTAAATTACAGCCCAAAGCTCTTGGAGTCAGCAATAAGTCTTCAACACTCTGGCTCTGGTCCCAGAGCTGAGTTATCAACTCAGATAACTGGGCTTTTGACTGATCCTCAGCTCCTGTCTCCAGCTCTGGTACCACAGTCCTTACATCCTATATGTTTTGCCTCTTTTTCCTCTGCTTGGAGAGAGCTTCTCTTTCTCTCTCTGGCAAGCGCACTCTTATTCATCCTCCAAGAATCCATTCAAATGTCACATTCCCTCTAAAGCCTCCCCAGGCTTCCACAGGCAGTTTTTAGCTGGTCCATCCCCTAATTAACTGCGCTGTCTTTTGTAGCACTTTATGTGGCATTGTATTTTATCTTGTTTACCTGTCTGATGTCACCTGAGATGGGGAGCTTATTCTGGAAGGTTCATGTCTTACATATCCTTTTACTTGCAATGCCCAGCATAGCGAAGAAACTTCATAAATGTTTTAGAAATCTGCCTGACACCCCAGTTTCTAAGACCAGAAGCCCTGCCTTTATTTTGCCGACTTCTCTTCCACTTAGGTGGTGAAATACCTGACAACTAAATTTCCTGATGCCAAATGCCCCCTGACTCTCTGAAAAATCACCTTTTCTTGGAGTCCTTATTGCTGATCTCCAGCTGACAGGACACTTCACAATTCTTCTTGATGTCAATTGCTATAGTCTTTAAAGAGATCCAATATACTCACATGACCCCATTGTTAATGTGGGTCATTCCCAAATGTGTTATCTTCAAGCTTTTTTTGGTCTTGTTTTGTAAATAACATGTAGAGTCTACACATACCTGGGAATGTCTCTCTAATTACCCTGACAATCTCACGTTTAGGTCCTATTATCCCCATTTTACAAATGAAGAAATCAAGACTCCTAGAGGTTAAAAGCCTACCAAGTTTTCAACTGATACAGAGCCTGGATTGAATTTAGGTCTATCTGACCTACAGTCTTTGCTCTTTCTGCCACATAACACAGTCTTTAATTCTACATTTCCTTTTGCCTGTGGGCGTGCAAACCGAGGCTAGAGTTCTGGTCAGATTATGAAGACAGTTATCCCTGCATTCACTTTATAATGCGTTGAATAGTGTCCCCCTACGAAGATATCCAAGTCTTAATCCCCAGTACCTGCAATTGTGATGTTATTTGGAAATAGGATCTTTACAGATATAATTAATTTAAGGATCACCCTGGATTTAGGTTGGGTTTTAAGTCTCATGACTGGTGTCCTTAAAAGAAGAGGAGAGGACAAAGACACAGAGGAGAAGATGATGTGAAGACAGAGGCAGAAATTGGAGGGGTAATGTTTCTACAAGGCAGGTCATGCCAAGACTTGTCACCAGAAGCTAGGAGAGAGGCCATGGAACAGATTCATTCAGAAGGAACCAACCCTGCTGATTTTCTGAATTCTAGCCTTCAGAACCGTGAGGAGATAAAGTTCTATTGTTTGAAGCCATCAAATTTGTGGTAATTTGTTACAGTAGCCCTTCAACACATCCAAAAACTGAACTGAAAATCTTTCCCCTCGATCTGCTCTTTGAGTATTCCTTGGTGAATGGCACTGGCATCTGGTCAGAAACCTTCAAAGTCATTCTACACTATTTGTAGTGTGATCTTCCTTCCTTCCTTCCTTCCTTCCTTCCTTCCTTCCTTCCTTCCTCCATTCCTTTCCTTTCCTTTCCTTTCCTTTCCTTTCCTTTCCTTTCCTTTCCTTTCCTTTCCTTTCCTTTCCTTTCCCATTCCTTCCTTCCCTCCTTCCTTTTTCCTTCCTTCCTTCCCCTCCCTCCTTCCTTCCTTTCCCCTTCCTTCTTCCTTCTTTCCTTCCTTCCCTCCTTCCTTCCTTTTCATTCCTTCTTTCCTTTCTTCTTTCTTTCTTTCTTTCTTTCTTTCTTTCTTTCTTTCTTTCTTTCTCTTTCTAGAGCGTGCAAGTTGGGAAGAGGGGCAGGAGAGAGAGAGAGAGAATTTTAGACAAGCTCATGCTCAGTGTGGAGCCAATGTGTGGCTTGATCCCATGGCCCTGGGATCATGACCTGAGCCAAAATCAAGAGTAGGACACTGAACCGATTGAGCCACCAAGGTGCCCCTGATCTTTCTAAAATCATGACACTCTTCATCCCACACTTTAAAATCCTCCAATAACTTTCACAATGAAAATTAAATTCCTTTTATTAGCACATAAGGTCTCGTACTTCCTGGTCCCCGTCTACCTTTTTTTAGCCTCATTTCCCGCCTCTTCCACAAACTCATCCTCACTCCAGCCTTGTGTGGTATTTGCAGTTCCCATCTATTTGCCTGAATGCATCAAGTTCTTAATATCTCTATGCTTTTGCATATGTGGATATTTCCCTATTTTATCTAGCTATTCTCCTACTTGTCCACCAAAACTCAGCTTAAGGGATACCTCTTCTGGGAAGCCCTTCTTAATCTTTCTCCTCATTACAAAACTCTGATTTTTGTGGCCCTCTGTGTGATCCTCAGCAGGCCTCTGTGATCACATTTATCCCTGTACAAGGGAATTTCTTTAGTTGCCCACCTGTCTTATTTATGAATGCATACCTCCCTAAATTCTAACCCTCTTTAAAAGACCAGCCTCAGTCCCACTTCCTCCTGAAAATTACAGCTAATCATTATTGCTTTCTCTTTGTAATTGTTATGGCACCGATTTGCTATGATGCCCCCTTGATACTTAATAATACACTGTTTTGTGTTATTTTACTTTTCATGCATGTATGGTTCACTCCCAAGTAGATTATAAATTCATTACAAAGCAGGGGCAATGGGTTACCACTTTTGTGCTCCAAATCTTGAACACACTGGGAACCAAGTATGTGATATGTACTTAATAACTCTGATGAGTGAATATGAGATTAATTTGTCCTACTGGGTAAAAAATATTACTAGCATCTAAGTGTCTTTGACGTATGTTCAACGTCTTTGACGTATGTCCAGTCTTGTCTCTGATTCCCTGAATACCTTATAGTCACGCTGGACGAGCATTCATCATTCCCTGCCTCTCCAGGCAATTTCATGCCTCTTTGCTACTGTCCATTCTGTTCCATCTTCTCTTCTCGGTGAACTTCTCTCCATCCTTCCAGAGCTGGCTCTAAATGTCACTCTCTTCCATAACTTCCTCTGAGCCTTTCTTTAGGGGCTGGAGGAGGAAGTAAGGGAAGAGTTAGTATTTCCACAGAGTAATTTATATATTATTGTAACGTGTCACATTGACCTATGGTTGCATATCTGTCTTCTGAAAAGATTGTGAGATGCTCAGGAGCAGGAACCGAGTCTAATCCTACCTTATGATTAAGGCAGATGTTTGGTTGCACGAGAAATTCAGTAAATTCTGATCAAATGTGATGAAAAAAGCCTATTTCCACATTCTTCATTTTAGGGACTGCCTTCGTGCTGTCCCAGATCCTCTCTTGTGATGCTTAAGGACATCTTACAGTGTGACCATACCCATAATGCACATTTGCAACAGCGTAACATATCCTAAGTACACCCCTTCAATGGCCATTTTCACAGAGCCAAGTATTTGCCATGGCATTTAGCTGGCAGAACTGAAAAGGTTGAAAGCAAGGATGCCTCAATATTCCATTATAATAATGGAAACCTGGGTTAGATATGAGGGGTATATTATGGCTCTCGAAAATCACACCAAATCAGCTTTTTTTTTTTTTTTAATTTTTAATGTTTATTTATTTTTGAGAGAGAGTATGTGTGCCGGACGGGCAGAGATGGAGACAGAGGATGCTAAGCGGGCTCTGCGCTAACAGCAGAGAGCTCAATGCGGGGCGCGAGCCCATGAACCTGTGAGGTCATGACCTGAGCCAAAATCAAGAGTCAGATGCTGAACCGAGGGAGCCACCCAGATGCCCCTTTCTCCGCCGCCCCCCCCCCCCCCCCCGCTCCTAATCTGTATTTGCTACAAATGCTCTGAGTTATTTAGGTGCTAAGGTGATACAGTTGTGATATATTAAAATTCTCCTCGGGGCGCCTGGGTGGCGCAGTCAGTTAAGCGTCCGAGTTCAGCTTCAGCCAGGTCACGATCTCGCGGTCCGTGAGTTCGAGCCCCGCGTCAGGCTCTGGGCTGTTTCCGATTCTGTGTGTCCCTCTCTCTCTGCCCCTCCCCCGTTCATGCTCTGTCTCTCTCTGTCCCAAAAAAATAAATAAACGTTGAAAAAAAAATTAAAAAAAAAAAATTCTCCTCCTGTTTTTCTGATTTAAACAATAATGGACATGGAATAATTTTACGGAAAATTCCCGAACTGTGGCTGTGAGCAGGGAATGCTTACTGGTACGACACAAGAAATATCCCTGCGTCTGTCCAGTGGTGGAAGCTGCCCTCAATTCGGATCCCAACCAATTAGTTCTTTCTCCAATGGGTGGTGGGTTTTTTTCTCCTTTTTAAATCCTTTTCCTTTTTTTTTTTTTTTTTTTTAAGTTTATTTACTTATTTAGAGAGAGCACATATGCATGCATGTGAGCGGGGGAGGGGGCAGAGAGAAGGAGAGAGAGAATCCCAAAATCCCAACGTCTGTGCTGACGGGGCAGAACCCAATGGTGGGCTCGATCCCATGAACCCCAAGATCATGACCTGAGCCGAAATCAAGAGTCGGACACTCAACAGATGGAGCCACCCAGCCACCCCTGAATCTTTTTTCTTTTTAAATCTTTCCTGCTACGTCGCAGAGAGCAAAAAGGACCAAGTGAAGCTGATAAAATGAGTATGGGGAGCGCTCAGATTAGAGAGCAATGAGTAAACTGGCAAATGAGCGTCTTGCTACCTGTGAGTAGAGACAGTGCTTCAGCAATGCCACCAGTAAAAAAAAAAACTGCAGTTAAAGGAAATTTCTTGCAAGTGGGTGAGAAAAGTTTAAAAGACTCTCTTCAGGTGGTAATAGGTCCCAACCTAAAGAAGCGAAGTCCTTGGGGCGCCCGGGTGGCTCAACTGGTTAAGAGTCCAACTTCGGTTCAGGTCGTGACCTCTCGGTTCGCGGGTTCCAGTCCCGCATTGGGCTCTGTGCTGACAGCTCAGAGCCTGGAGCCTGCTTCAGATTCTGTGTGTCCCTGGCTCTCTGCCCCTCCCCCACTCGTGCTCTGTCCCTTTCTCTCTCTCTCTCTCAAAAATGATAATAAATATTAAAAAAAAAAAAAAGAGAGAGAAGCGAGGTCCTAATACAGACAGCTGTAGGGCAAGAAGAGCACAGAGCACAGAAGGGGAGCAGGGGCGCCTGTGAAAGCAGCCAGGCCAGAGCAGAAAAGAGTATTCTTTTAGGCACACTAAGGGTGCACAACTGTCCTCAGTGAGGAAGAACTGGAAAGTATGATGAGGATCCCACTGTATATCCTTGTAGTTTATTGCGTATATTTATATTTAGTGTAGCATGGAACTACATATACGCCCCTCACTACACTGAATGGCTTCAGTTAATCTTGTTGGCTTCTCAAAATCCCAAATTTAAAATCTGCTCAGCTGATCGATGCAGGTAAAATTCAGACTGGACAAAATGAAGGACTTTCAGAAAGCCTGTTCCATCCAGACATTTGTTATTTGACACTTCTCTAGAACCAATGGCTCCTGGCTGGGTGGTAGAATTATGATGCCATAAAAACAACCAACTGGCCATTAAATTTGCTTTCTTTTGTCTCAACAGGATTATGACGTCAGGTAAAAAGCAGCCAATCATCTCCTCCCTCCCTCTCTTTCTTTCTCTCTGTTTTTTTTCTCTCTCCCTTTCTTTCTCCTTCTCTTTCTTTTTCCTCTTTTCTTTTCTTTCTTTTTCTTTCTTTCACTTTTTATTAACAAGTCAGCTCAACAGACTTTTACAGAGGGCCTAGAATGTGTCTGTTATTGTGCTGAGGAAAAGCTAAACAAGCCTCTGTCCCATTTCTTCAAGAAGCTCACAAACTTAATGGTTGAACATCCGACTTCAGCTCAGGTCATGATCTCGCGGCCCATGGGTTCGAGCCCTGCATCCGGCTCTGTGCATCAGCCAGCTCAGAGCCTGGAGTCTGCTTCAGATTCTGTGTCTCTCTCTCTCTGCCCCTGCCCCACTCATGCTCTCTCTCTCTGTCTCTCAAAAAAAAAAAAAAAAAAAAAGGAAGAAAAGAAAAGCTCACAAGCTTATCCAGGAGGCAGACAAGCAAGTTTAGAACAGTGTGATAATTGCAACAATATTAACATGTCCACAAGTAAAAGAAAGAAAGCATGAAGAAGAGCTGGGTGAGCTCTGAGAGACTGGGGGTGGTGGGGGGGAGTTTGGAAGAATTTGTCAGTTTCAATTGGGTTTAAATTTGTTAAAAGTGCAACTATAGAGAACCCCCTTGTCTATTTCCTGGAGGTTAGGTATATTAGTTATTCCAGCAAGCCTGCAGAATAAACTGTACTCAAGAAAAATGCTCCACTTTTGGTGACTGACTAAATGCTCTCTGAATCAAGGCCTGACCCAAACTGAACTTGTGAACCAAAAATTGGAATAAAGGGTGAGATTTGCTCAGTCTGAACCTAACCAGTATGTTAAAAGAAACAAACAGAACAACCAGCGCTAAAGGATGTCAGAACTGCAACAGATCTTAAAGCTGATCTAGTCCACGTTTTTCAGTATGTAGATGGGGAAAAAATGGGGCTCAGAGTGATTAAAGACTTATATAAAGTCAATGGGGTGCCTGGGTGGCTCAGTCGGTTAAGCGTCTGACTTCGGCTCAGGTCATGACCTTGCAGTTGGTGGGTTCGAGTCCTGTGTCGGGCTCTGTGCTGACAGCTCAGAGCCTGGAGCCTGCTTTGGATTCTGTGTCTCTGTCTCTGCCCCTCCCCTTGTCATGCTCTGTCTCTCTCTGTCTCAAAAATAAATAAAAACATTAAAAAAAAAAAGACTTATGTAAAGTCACAAGAAACCTGACCACTTGGCAGAGGGTGACATAAAGCAAGAATGTCCATTATGATCCAAGTTTATTGTTCTTTCAACTTCTTCAAAGTACCGGATAGTGTACGACAAAAGAAAAACTTGAGTTTCCTTTTTCTTTCCAAATAATCGCCTAGTTGATAATATCCTAAAATAATCAAATTGAGACACAATTAGAGCATCAAAGTATCGTCTAAATAGAGCTTTGACTAATCTGATAGTTCTTCCATATGTATAAAAAAGTAGGTTTTAAAAATAGAATTTCAACCTAATTGTCTGCATAGTTGTAATCTGAAGCATACGGAGTCTTCTTTCATTAGCAACACAGACTGTTTGCACTCCAGGCTCTAGTTCTTAGATTGCTAGCCAGCACCCATCAAAAGCTCTCTGGAGGGGATCATTATTAAGGGCACTTATGAGGATGTCCACTTGTTCTTATTCTGCTATGGAAGTTCCAAGTTTGTATCAAGTAACATCACCGGAGAGCTAAGAAATGGGATGTCAATTGCTCGGCCCTCTCTTTGATGACAGGTGTTCTAGCATTACCCCCTTGGCATTGATCAAAGAAAGGTGACTGCAAGAAACAATCATATCAAGACTGCTTCTGTATTTTCTAGAAAAAGTGGGGGAGGTATCAGAGACACCATCATCTGTATTGCTCTAGGCTCTTTGGAAAAGGATAAGCATTATTGTGGAATCGGTACCAGGCACAGGTGTTTCCATTCAAAGAAGTGGTATGTGTGTGTACTTTTAAACTCAAATAATAATAATCATAAAAGTCATTTTCCTTTCCGTGTTGGCTTCCACGAGGTACAGATTAAATGTTAAATGAAGCTCGATCTTAGTACACAGGTTTACATTGGGGGCATGTTTGCTTTTTCCACTAAAAAAATATTTCTATAAGTCTTTTACTGTAAGTTATCAGGTCCTCTTTTAGATGTAGTGGGGAGTAAATAATGTATAAATACATAACACATTTCCTCTGTTTTGGGTCATTGATGACTATGCAGCTTTGTTATCGATAAACATGAAGTTCCTACTACACATAAGCACATGTTCCAGAGTTCTGGGGAAACCAAGAGGTACACGAAATGACTGCAGGCCTTAAGGGTCTTGAATCAACCTGTAGGGCTAGAGCATATGGAGAGATAAATAATATCAGGTAGCAAATTCTAAACAGATTTCAAAGATCCATTCTATCTGAACACCCTATAAGACTACTAAATTAGTCATTTGGATATTTGGTCAAAAAGCATTCTGTTTCGAATCAGCTTAAATATTGATATTTTGGCTAACGTTTTTCTGAAGGTGGCAAAATTCTCGGGTAACTTTGCTTCTGAATGAGTTTTCACAGAAGTAATTAGTGTTAATGGTAGAAGTTCAGAAAACCAGAAAAGTACAAAGGAGCAAATTAAAATAATCTACAATAATGCTTTGGGTGCTTATTGTATAATATAACACATATATAATATATATAATTCCATGTCCTGCTTTTTTCACTTTATATAGTGAGAATTCCCGGGTACTAGATGTTCTTCATTAACAAGATTTCTTTTTCTTTTTAATGTTTATTTTGAGAGACAGAGAGCACAAGCAGGTGAGGGGCAGAGAGAGAATCCCAAATAGGCTTCATGCTGTCAGTGCAGAGCCCAATGCAGGGCTTGAACTCATGAAACATGAGGTCACGGCTTGAGCTGAAACCAAAAGTCCCAGGCCTAACTGTTGGAGCCCCCAGGCACCCCTCTTCAGTAATAAGATTTCTATTGTGCAACGTTTCATTGAAGGATTTGCCCAACAATTACCCTATTGTTTCCAACCTAGTTTTCTTTATTAAATATAATACTGTGATCTACATTGTAGTAATAATGATCATGCTTTTATGAAGCACTTACTATTGTATATGCCAAACACTATTAAACACTTCATACAAATCATTTTGGTCTCTTAATAATCCTGTGGATTAAGAACTATTATCCCTTGTTTGTAGATAATGTAACCAAGGAGTAGCAGTTAAAGAGCCCACAGCAAGGAAGAGAATTTAACCCCTAATCTGACATAAGTAAATATTCCAAATTGTTTTTTTTGAATAAGTAAATAGGACTGTTCAAAGATTCCCACTGCCTACTGAAACATGCAGTTATTGGCTCCAAATTAAGAAATTTGTGGGATTTTTCTCCATTCTCTTCCTCCTTCCTTTTATTTTTTTAAAGGAAGAAAGTTTCTAATGAATATTTAGTGAGTTTGTTTTTCTTTTACTTTAGTAATTAATAATCTACTATGATAAAGTATGTTACGTACCCTTAGAGCCCTTATTTTTTCTTTTGTTTTTACTGAGAAATAAAGGACATATAACATTCTACTAGTTTCGGGGCTACAACATAATGATTCAATATTTGCATATATTGTGAAATGACCCACACAATAAATCTAGTTAAAATCCATCGTTATGCATAGTCACAATTTTTTCCTTGTGATGAGAACTTTTACAGTTCTGATTTTGTTGGCTACAGAAAATAGTAGGAACACAGGCTCCGGAAACAAGCCTCTCAATTTTATTTATTTATTTATTTATTTATTTATTTATTTATTTATTTATTTATTTTACGAGCCTTTCATTTTTAATTTTTTTTTCAACGTTTTTATTTATTTTTGGGACAGAGAGAGACAGAGCATGAATGGGGGAGGGTAAGAGAGAGAGGGAGACACAGAATCGGAAACTGGCTCCAGGCTCTGAGCCATCAGCCCAGAGCCTGACGCGGGGCTCGAACTCACGGACCGTGAGATCGTGACCTGGCTGAAGTCGGACGCTTAACCGACTGCACCACCCAGGCACCCCTACGAGCCTTTCATTTTTATTGGAGGACAGTAAAACTACTGTAACTAAGAGACATAAGAAAAAAAAGAGGTGGTAAAATTCTGAGTATTACTGTCCTGGGACATGAGCAATGTTCATGTATTTTCAAGTACCTACAGAAAGAGAACTGAACCAAACTAGCTAGCTGAGGCCCGGCTCCACCCCTGCTGTTGTAATGACTAGAAAAAGATGGTTTACACTCAGCTCATCATTTGATGCACATAAAAGAAGGGTTTCTAAAGTGCTTTAAGGATGGTTGAAATGGTTTCATTTCTGAAGTAGTTGAAACTATCCTTGTGGCCAACACACCCTTTTGACCTAGTGCCAAATTGGTCTGATTTTTCACAAAGTTTCAGTTAGAGAAGGAGAATTAAATGAAACTTTGGAGTGCTCGACGATTCTAAAAATATTACCAAATCTTTCCTAAACTCGAGGGATGAACTTTAGTTGGTGAACATCTTGGAGCTTGAGATCTGCCAACCTGACCCACCGAATCCTAAGTGTTACAAAGGAACCACTGAAGGTCTGAGAAGTTAAATAAAGGAAGGGGTGAAACGGGTGCTTGCCTAACCACAATGTCAATGGACAAACAACCTTTGCCTTCCTAAGTAAGAGGCCTCCGGTTACCTCCAGCCCACCCTGCGGGTGCGTCTTAGTCCATCGAGGGACGGAGGACGCGGCCTCTGTAGTCTTAGCCTCTCCAGCCCCAGAGCCCACCCAGAGTCTCAGGGGCCTCGCGTGGCCTCGCCCTCGGCTAGCAGTAGTAGCAGCAGCAGCAGCAGGAGCAGGAGCTGCGCCAGGGCGGGTGCCAGGACCCAGGAGCTGCCGAAAGGGCGGCTGGGTGGGCCCTGGGTGGGAGCTGTTGTCCCTGCAGCTCGCAGAGGCTGGCGTTGCCAAGGCGCTCGGGGCGCGCGTCCCTAGCAGCCGCCCGCCCACGTCAAAGTTTGTTTAATAATCGCCCAGGTATTTATGCCTGCGGCTCCGGGCAGCCGCCCGGGAACCAGGACACCGCAGGGCAGCGGATAAGGCGCGGCGGCTGTGGCCTAGGGCACCTCCCCCCCGGCTTCCCGAACCCTGCCCGGTCCGACCCGAGGGGGAGGATGGAAGAACCAGCCGCGCTCTGAGCCCCTCAGGAAAATAACACCCTTCCGGCCACATCACCCCCGGTCGTGCGGAGGCCACCGCCTCGTCCCCTCCACGTCTCCATCTCCCAAAACAGGGCCGAGTGAAAAAGGGAGCGATGGCAGAAAATCTGAGAAAACTGGTCTCGAGCGAAACTTTACAATCGATGCACGACAAGCTAGAGTCCTGGCTGAGGGACTACAACGTGAGTCGGGGTGGGAGAGCCCCGGGAGGCTTTGATTCCTTTGCAGAAACTTGGGCCCGGGTTTCTTAGGGCTGGCTGGGGGAGGCCGCTTAGCAATGGCCAGGAGGTTGTGATTCCTAACCGTGACCCAGTCTCGGACCCGGATCGCGGGAAGGAAGGAAGGACACCGGTCTGCTGGTTTCCTTTTCCCCCCGGCGGCGCGAGGCGGCGCAGGGCTGGCATGGCCTGCGGAGCGCACTCCGGAGTCCGCTCCCGGAGCGCTCATTCAGCCCAGCGGTAACCAAGGACGCTGGCGGCCCTAGCGACGGGAAAGATCCGCGGTCCGCCAGGGATCTGCCCCAGCCTACCACTCACTTTCCTTTCCATCCCCTCCGCCAGCAATCCACCTCCCTACCCCCAACTCAAATTAGTTTTTTACTACACCCCTTGTCCTGCCTTTCCGCAAGTCCCAGAGGATACTCAGGGGTTGTATCACAATGTATTTTTTTATAAAAATACTCCCAGGAGTTGTTAGCCAGAAGTCAGTGAAATGGACACTTGTCAACGTTGCTGGTTTCGTTTGTGTACTGATCTGCATGGCAGGTAGGGCACAGTTTCCACACCAAGGCAGACGTCCGGAGGCCTGTTGCCAAGGCATTTGTAGGAAGCAAATATTCTGTCGTCGAACCCATAAGCGCTCTTCAAGTCTCATTAAGCCTTACCCCCACTGTGGTTCGCGTTAACCGTCCCCGCACATTAAGTACAACTCAGCGTTGCACTTGGTGGATTTGATCCGTCCGTCTTAAATAGGACAGTCCCACTCGTGTGGCGAGTGCAGCGCTGAGGCAGACAGAGCTGGGCACTCGTGGACCCGGAATCAGCCCCCACCCCCATCCCACACGAGTTCTAGGTCTGGCTCTAGAAAGAACTAGCTGAACCACCTGGGGTAATTTCTTTCACCTCTCTGGGCCTCAGTATCTCATCTGTTACATAGAAGAGACTCAACCAGATGATATGTAGAATTCTTTTTCAGATCTCAATTTTTAAATTTATTTTTATTAAAAAATTTTTTAATGTTTATTCATTTTTGAGACAGAGGGACAAAGCATGAGCAAGGGAGGGGGAGAGGGAGAGGGAAACACAGAATCCGAAGCAGCTCCAGACTCTGAGCTGTCAACACAGAGCCGGACGTGGGCCCGAACCCACGAATCTGGAAATCATGACCACAGATGAGGAAGGCCGCTCAACTGACTGAGCCACCCAGACGTCCCAATCTCAATTTTTAAACAATTTAAATTGGTTTGTTTCTGAAGTCCCACCAGGAAATTCAGCTAGATGCTGTGTGAGTCTCTGGGCTATCCCATTCACCCTTTAACCAGGGCTCCTATGGTGGACGGGAGCTCAAAGAACAGCAACAACTTCCCCCTTGCCCCCTTACTAGGGTTCAGTGTTTACCACCTTTACCCACTTCTAAAGAACGAGCTCTGTGACTATTTTCTCCCCATCAAGATTGCAGGAAAATTAAAATTTACTCTTATTACATCTTACAGCATTTTCTTTCTTTTTTTCTTTTTCTTTTTCTCTTGTTATTACCCTGTGGCTTAAATAAATGTTTATGTTTAACATTAAATAAATGTTAAGTGTTTAACAAAGGTAACACTAGCGTTTGTCTGCGTCAAATTAAATGATTGTTTTAGAAACTGTTCAGAAGTACTGAGAAATGCCAGCGTTTATCACACTTAACTTTCTCAGTAACAGTGGTCCATCCCACTTGTCTGTTGTCACCGAAAGCATTTCAGTTAGAATCTCTCCCCTGTGCCAAGTCCCTCCCTCCACCTTTATAAAGACTGCACTCTTCGAGACCAATGCCTTTCCAAAAAATCTGCGGCCATTTCCCCAAGCGATCATTTCTCTCTGGCTCTCTAGTGTCTCTGTTGCATTTGACTGAGGACACCACCATTCTTCTAAGGCTCTAATAATTTCTCTCCTTGCCTTACCCACTTCCTTCCTCTGGCAGTTCGTCAAGACTTTAGGAATCTTCTCTTGGGCCTCCATTATTCCTTCTCTCTTACACATATGGCCATGAGCCTCATGTCTGTGTTTTCAGTTGTGCTATTGTCATCTCAGAATCAAATCAATCTAAAACCTACCTTAGTCTTGCCCATGGCCCGAACAGCGGCCTCTTTCCTGACTTCACGGTCTTCATCATGTCATACCCCACAAACTTTTCACCAGCTTAATTGGTTGGCATCTACTTTGAAATTCTCACAGAACCCTTTTACCACCTCTGTGCATATTTCAGTACGAGAATAATGTCTTCACCTTATCTCCCCCTTCAAGTCTTTGCTTAAATGTCACCTTCTCAGAAGAGACCACCCTCTTTACAATTGCAGTCTCCTAGCCCCGTCCCTGGCACTCGCTGTGTGCCTTCTCTGCTTTATTTCTTCTGTAATAGCTACCTCTAATTTTTACTTGTTCTTTTATGTTGTTGTCAATCTTTTCTCCCCCCTCTTCCCACTAAAATGTAAGCTCCAGAGGGCAGAGATTTCTCCCTTTTCTGCTCATCACTGTATTGTCAGCACTTAGAATAATGCTTGGCTCCCAGCAGTTGCTTCATAAATAATGACTGACTGAATGCCACCACCATTCTCCCAGACACCTGGGTTCTTGGACTCATTTCTCTTCTTGAAACCTCGTATCCAGTGTAGAGTTGAAAGTGATCCCCAGATATCTTTAATTCAGCCTTTATTAAAACTGCGTTGAGGGCAAAAGACATGATTTCCAATTAGGGGCATGATTCAGAGGGTGCAAGTGTTTTTTAACAGTTTTTCCTTGCTTGTGTATCACTAAAGAGAGAGGATAAGAAAATGTCTATATACTACTTTACTAAAATTTAGGTTACATCTAGACTTATTCGGTGTCTTGTCACCTGCAGTGTGGGTTTGGGTCAACTGCTAAGAGCTTTCCTGTAAGGCTGCAAGTTTGTTTTACTAGTTCCAAGGACTTTTGCCTTGAAACCTTAAGGTGAAGAGTATTCATTGTAGCAAAGCTATATTTGTTAAAATGTTGGTGGTAGAGGTTTGTTCGCTAAAAGTTTTAAATTATGTTTGCTGTGGAAAGTTGATTTTGCTGACTGTGACCACATTGATTTAGTTCTAATTAACTCAAGCAAAATAAAAGGCCATAAATACTAGTCTAGAATTAGGGATGTGATCCAAGTTACCCCTTGGGAAACTGTTATTATTCAGTGAACAAGATGAATGATTTGAGCAGATGAGTTCTACAACACAATGCAGATCGTTTTATTTTTCTTCAAACTAACTAGTATTTGGATTAACAGTTGGATCCTGGCTAGGTTTTCTTCTAACTTTCCCTCATCTAATTTCCTTCGTATGGATTCCTATCCCTTCTCCCTTAATCTGTCCATCACTGCTATCTTCTCACTCTGTCCTAAGTATATTGCCAGACACAGTAAATTCTTTAAAAATGTAATTTTCTGCCCCAAAGCCTTTGGTTTTTATTTGTTGGCTGTTTTTTTGTAATTGTTTTAATGTTTATTTTTGAGAGAGAGAGCACAAGTGGGTCAAGGGCAGAGAGAGAGGGAGACACAGAACGTCGGGCTTGAACTCACGAACCCTGATATCATGATCTGAGCCTAAGTCGGCAGCTTAACCTACTGAGCTACCCAGGTGCCCCTGTTGACTGGTTTTTAATCTTACAACATCCAGCAATCTTCTGGGGCCTTGGCAAAACCACTGTTTGCTTGATTTTTTAAAAAACTTTATTTATTTAAAATTTATTTATTGAAAAAAAATTTCAAGAAGGAATAGTTTTCAAAACCCCACTAGAGAAACATAATAAAAACAACAGCAAACATTGCCAATTCACTTTCTTTCAGTTATCAAAGAGAAGCTGATTATTGTATTGCTTGGTCTTTAAAACTTGGGTTCCATCGGCCGTTCAAGGACAGCTTGGTGCAAACATGTAACTCTCAGGATTGTTTTTTCCTCCTTTGTGGCTATTGAGAATGTTGGCGAGAGCCATCGATAATCCCTTCTTGTTGAACCAAGACCTGAGCTAGTTATTAAGAGCTTAAGAATTTGGGGCACCTGGGTGGCTCAGTCGGTTAAGCGGCCGACTTCGGCTCAGGTCATGATCTCACGGTCCGTGAGTTTGAGCCCCGTGTCAGGCTCTGTGCTGACAGCTCAGAGCCTGGAGCCCGTTTCAGATTCTGTGTCTCCCTCTCTCTCTGCCCCTCCCCTGTTCATGCTCTGTCTCTCTCTGTCTCAAAAATAAATAAATGTTAAAAAAAAAAAAAGAGCTTAAGAATTCACTCAACAAATGGTTATTTAGTTTCTGCTACCTGTGAACGTTTGGCCTAGACACTCTGTATTTACAGCTTTGGCGGTGTACTTTTATTGATTAGTTTATTCAACAAAATATTTTTTCAAAGTTTATGATATGTCTATCTGTGCTGGATGCTAGGAATAGAAATGTCAGTTGCATCTTAATGATGAGGTTCCAGTTGGAGCGGAGGATGAGGGGTAGAGGACGCAGCTTGTGCAAAAAGCAGGGAGGCATGAAGAAGCCGGCCTATGTAGGGGGCCTGTGAATAGTTCACGGCAAGGAATGGAAGTGAGATGAGGCTGGGGACGTGGGGTGGTTGCGGCCAGAGGGTAGAGGCCTTGGACGGTGTGTTAAGGAGTTTGGACTTTACCCTGGGGGCAATGGAGGGAAACTAAAAGCACCATGCGGTGAAGACACATGTTTGGATTGTTTGGCAAGGTTGCTCTAGCTGCAGCATGCTGGGGAAATTGGAAATTCTAGGGAGGACGGACAGAGCTGGGCAATATTTTAGGCAAGAATCAGCCCCTTGTAAACTATGCTGGCACATTCAGTAAACAAGGTCCGACTCTGAGAATGGTTCTGCAGATTCAAGTAAGAGTATGTGGCCCCAAATGCCCACAATTGATCATGCAACATCTGCATGGTCTTCTTGGTCAACTTTGTGAAGGGGTCAAACACCCACCTATGCAGAACTGGGTTCTGATTATTAATGACTCTATAGAGATATTAAGATGAGAAATTAACCTCTGTCCAATGTCAGCAGTACCTGGAGAAGGTCAGCTCTGGGTTCTGGGCTGAAACTCTCCTCCTCCTTAGGTGCTTTTCTTTCCACGCAGAGTCTTGTGAACTAGGGAGTTACCTTTGGTCAGATGCTCCGAGATTTATTACTTTTTAAAATGTACTGTATGTAATTATAGGGGGCAAATGGTAAGTTCTTACTACACCCTTGATAACCCCATCCCTATGATAGGACAAGATTCCATTTCTTGAAGTAAATTAATAGACACCAAGACATTACATTCTGGGAACTTTTGATTATTTGATATGTGAATGGGGATAATAGGGAGAGCTGATAATGCTCCCTCTTGCATTACTTTCTTGTGTTATAGAAATCTGCCCTCTTAAGCAACAACAGCATATCAACCACCAGTACATAAAAAGGAGATTGCTGGGGCGCCTGGGTGGCTCAGTCAGTTGAGTGTCCAACTCTTGATTTCTGGATCAGGTCATGATCCCAGGGTTGTGGGATTGAGCCCTGTGTCAAGCACCGTTGGGCTCTGTGCTGAGCGTGGAGCCTGCTTAAGATCCTCTCTCTCTCCCTCTGCCCCTCTCCACAGTGCTCTCTCTCTCTCTCTCTATCTCTCAAATAAAAAACAAAAACAAAAAGGAGATCTCAAAGAGGCATCTCCTCGGTTTTCAGATAATCTTTGTGGTTGAAATAGATGTTGTCTCCATGCCAAAATATCCCTGATTCTCAGTACAAAATGTTGTGGTTACTATGGTGTCACCAAACAGACTCCCTGGCTGCCTTTGCCCTTCCCTGTAGTGAACATACTTCTACATTCTTGGGGATTCTATCTAATTAGTAAATTTATAGAAAACATTTCTTTCCCTTTATCTCTTCCCTCCTATGCTGCAGTGATGAATAAAACCCCAAATCTTAGTGTCTGAACTTTGGTAAAATAAGTTTTCTGCATAATATGATGGCAACTCTTTTCCACCATTGGCTCCGTGTCAGGTGCCCTCCACCTGGCGGAGCAGCCATCACATCGAGGGACCTCAAAGATCTGTAGGGAGAAAGAGAGAGAGCACTTAAATTATACACACGTCTTTCACTCATCTTCCCTTGACCAGAAGAATTGTTATGTGGCTCCAACCTCATTGTAAAGGAGCCTGACAAATGGAGAGCATGTGGAATATTTATTTGGGGCCACGGTTTCTGCCACAGCAACTCATGATGAATCCGTGGTTGTGAAAGAACTTGACAAGTGATTGAGGCAGATTATTTCAACAGAGGGCCAGATTATTTTATTTTATTTATTTATTTTTTTTTTTAATTTTTTTTTTTTCCAACGTTTATTTATTTTTGGGACAGAGAGAGACAGAGCATGAACGGGGGAGGGGCAGAGAGAGAGGGAGACACAGAATCAGAAACAGGCTCCAGGCTCTGAGCCATCAGCCCAGAGCCTGACGCGGGGCTCGAACTCACGGACCGCGAGATCGTGACCTGGCTGAAGTCGGACGCTTAACCGACTGCGCCACCCAGGCGCCCCGCAGATTATTTTATTTTTAACAGGGGGCTGTTGACAGTCCTTTCTTATTTTCATCTTGGACAAACTTATTAATGGCAACATCATCACTGTTTAATATTTAAGGATAATAATGAAAGAAATCCAATAGACATATTAACCGCAAGTCAAGACATTAAAATCCCAGTGGTGAGGTCTAAATAGAAGCTTTTGCTAAATTGTTGGGGTATAAATAAGCCTACTCCTCTTATACCCGAAATTCAGTATTCTGGTTTTAATTTTTTTTTTTTTCAACGTTTATTTATTTTGGGGACAGAGAGAGACAGAGCATGAACGGGGGAGGGGCAGAGAGAGAGGGAGACACAGAATCGGAAACAGGCTCCAGGCTCTGAGCCATCAGCCCAGAGCCCGACGCGGGGCTCGAACTCATGGAGCGCGAGATCGTGACCTGGCTGAAGTCGGACGCTTAACCGACTGCGCCACCCAGGCGCCCCAGTATTCTGGTTTTAAAACATTGTTGTGGAGCTGGTGCATTGTGGCAAAGTCAGCCGTGCTGTTAACATTGAAGGTTGATTTTGGAAACAGAGCTATTTGAAAGCCTGCCCACGTATGGGAAAGCCACTTCCCTGGAGGACTAGTTGTAGCCTGTTACAACCTGCATCATCAAAGCTTTCAAAGACTTGAAAGCTTTCAAAGCACTCTTCATGCGTTATTGCCTTTAAACTTCATAAGAACTTATGAAATAGCAGGTTTTATTTTCTACATTTTACAGATGAGGAAACCAAACCTCAGGAGGGCAGCTAACCTGCTTGAGGTCACTGCAGTAGAAAGGGTTGAACTTGGATTTGAAACTAGGTCTTTTGCTTGCCAAATTCATTCTCTTCTCTCCTCCAGGGGGAGGGAAGGTGTAATAAGGAAATTTCACTCACTTGCAGTGCCCATTTCCTGCCATCCTTCTGTGCCCCTCCCCTCTCATACACATGTGCTGGACAGAAGGAAAAAAGGAGGTAGAAATTAAGGCTTTTGTTTCCCATGTGTGAATTTCCATGACTGGCTGCAAACAGCTACATAATGCTATCCCTCAGGCTAGTCTCTACACGCTTACTGTCATCGTTTCTTTTCCTTGCTCATCTACTAATTCTCTAACTGGCAAGTTTGGAATGGCATTCTTGTATGTAAAATTAGTTTTCTTAATGTTTATTTATTTTTGAGAGAGAGAGAGAGAGAGAGAGAGAGAGCAAGTGGGGGAGGAGCAGAGAGAGAGGGAGACACAGAATCCGAAGCAGGCTCCAGGCTCTGAGCTGTCAGCACAGAGCCTGATGTGGGGCTCAAACTCATGAACGGTGAGATCATGACCTGAGCCGACACTTAACCAACTGAGCCAGCCAGGCTCCCCTTAAAATTCTTTTTTTTTTTTAAATAAAAGTTTAAAAAATAAAGTCAGGTAAATAATGTAATGTTACAATAGGATTCATGTTTTTTTTTTAAATATGAAATTTATTGTCAAATTCGTTTCCATACAACACCCAGTGCTCATCCCAACAGGTGCCCTCTTCAAAGCCCATCACCCACTTTCCCCTCCCTCCCACCCCCCCCTCAACCCTCAGTTTGTTCTCAGTTTTTAAGAGTCTATTATGTTTTGGCTTCCCCTCCACCAACCTTTTTTTTTTTCCTTCCTCTCCCCCATGGTATTCTGTTAAGTTTCTCTGGATCCACATAAGAGTGAAAACATATGGTATCTGTCTTTCTCTGTACGACTTATTTCACTTAGCATAACACTCTCCAGTTCCAACCACGTTGCTATAAAAGGCCACATGTCATTCTTTCTCACTGCCACGTAGTATTCCATTGTATATATAAACCACAACTTCTTTATCCATTCATCAGTTGATGGACATTTAGGTTTTATCCATAATTTGGCTACTGTTGAAAGTGCTGCTATAAACATTGGGGTACAAGTGCCCCTATTCATGTTTTAAAGGAATGTTGCGATGAATCCTTTGTACTGTTAATTCTCACCTAATATATGTGAAGTGTATTTTGTGAGTGTGAGACTGAGGTTTGTTTTTTCTTTTTAAACTTTATTTTGAGAGAGAGAGAGAGAGTGAGCGCGATTAGGGGAGGGGCAGAGGAAGAGGAAGACAGAATCCCAAGCAGGCCCTGCACTGTCAGCACAGACCCCGATGTGGGGTTTGAACTCATGAAGCACGCGATCATGACCTGAGCCGAAGTTGGATGCTTAACCAACTGAGCTGCGCAGGCGCCCTGAGACTGAGGTTTCTTAGAATGGAAATCAGTATATTTTGTGCTCTTCGAACTTCAGTTTGAAAGTTGATTAAAGATATGCAGCGCTATATTTTATTAACGCAGTGATGGAAAGCTTTTTCTTTTTCATGTTGTGGAGGTGCTTCAAGGTCAGGAGTAGAACCAAAGGCGGGAGAGAACCACTGGTAAAGGCGTGGGTGATCAGGCTGTTACAAGCAGAAATGTTAACAAGTCAAGGCTGCTCGGTAAAAGGCGTGTAAGGACAGGAAAGGGTGGGTGGTGGTTCTCGCACATGCGTCACGTGTGCAAAGGCAAGGCTGGGGTGGAGAGAGTTGCTGGAGGGAAGCGCAGGGGAGTAAGGCTCAACAAGTCACGCGGAGGCATGTTATGAAGGATTTGGGAAATCAGGCAACATTTAGGCTTGATATTATCAGGAGCTTCTGTTTGGGCAAGAGAGCAAGGACCTTGAAGGGATCGGAGCAAAGCCACTGTCCTGCTGGTCTCCTTCTGCACCTGGGAACTTCTTGAAAGAGTCACGTGTCCTCATTGTCTTTGCTTCTTCTCTGCTCCCATTTGTCCCTCAACCCCGTGCAATCTGGAAACGCAGCAAATATCCCCACGCCATTCTGCTGTCACTGCTCTCATCATGGTCACCAGAGGCCACTGGATGGCCGAGTCCTACTTCTTTTTCCCCGTCCTTATCTCCTTGATTTCTCTGCAGCAATTGATGCACCGAATTCTATGGCTTTAGCTACTTCCCAGATGCCGGTGACCCCCAAATCTATCTCTAGCTTGCGGCTTTCTGCGGAGCTCCCGACCTGAGTAACCACCAGCTTTCCAACCAGGACCCTGTGGACACTCTACATCCTCCAACCCGACACGAACCCAGCAGGACTAGTTTTCCCCTCTCCAGCCTTGCTGCTTCTCCCACTTGGGTCCTCTAGTTGGGCAATAGCACCGCATTCTCTGCTGTGGTCCAAGTCAGAAACTTGGGGCCCCTTTCTTCATCATGCCTCCCAAACGGGTTCATCACACTCCCAGGATTCTACCTTTAAATATCCACCGAACATGTCCCATATTTTCCCCTCTTGCTACCACTGCCCTTGTTCAAGTTCCCGTCATTTCTTACATGGGTGGGAAAATCTAGGGTAAGTTAGGGCACGCCTCAAGCAAACTTTGTTGCGGAAATATCTGTGCCTGCAGGGAGTAGACTCACAGACCCAGGAGATGCATGCTGTCCAGAGAACTCTGCCCTTGACCGAACTCACGGTATGTGAGTTCCACTCTCACATACCTTCTCCTTCCACTCTCTCCGTCTGCTGAAGGCTTCCAGAGACGCACCTCCGACCCCCACCGCTCGGCTGAGATCCAGATGCCTTTCCTGCTGCTCTTGATACAGTGCCATGGATGCGAGCTTGGCTCTGTGTCAAAGGCTGCAGGAACGGGCTTAATTTCCAGCTCAACCACCTTTTCTCCAAATTACTTAAGATCTCGTTTTTTTTTTTTTTTTTCTCCTTGGTGGATTTGGGATCACAGATGGTATCCATTTTGTAGGGTTGCTTTGAGGATTAAATGAAACTGTATTTAGAGCACTTTGCACAGGGCTTGGCTGGCACAAAGTAAGCGCTCAATAATTGTTGGGTACTATTACTAGACAGCTCTCTCTGAAGGTCCTGCGGGTCCCCTACACTGTCTGAAAATCCCTCTGACACCTATCTGTTTCCCACCCTTCTGTTCCCACCTATCTGTTTCCCACCAGAGCTGTCTGCTTCTGCCAGAGTGATTTTTGTAAAACGCAGAATAAATGGGACCATGTCACCACCCTCCTCTACCCACCCCTTCAATCTTTCAGTGATGGGCTAGAGCCCACAGCCCTTCGTGGGGCGTATAAAGTTTATCATTATCTGGTCTCCGGACCCTGTACTCCACTTTGCTACCTTGCTGCTCCTTGTCTTGGTACCTGCTGTTCCTCCTTTTGAAATATCTTGATTTCTTACCCCTCACTGCTCACTAGGGTGCGCTTTGCTCCTTCTACAGCTCACCATCCCCCTAGAGCACTTGGCACACTCTAAGGTGACCATTAGTCCTCTCTGGGCGTCTCCTATTTTCCATCTCGTGTCCCCAGCTGGTGCTGTCATTGACAGCAGGCAACTTTTAATTTTTTCAAGGTAGCTTTGTTTCCTGAGCTAGCAGCCCAACGCCTTATGAATGATAGGAACTCAATGATTTATGAAGGGATGAGCTTTGGAATTAGGAGACAGCACAATTAGTTCATATCTTTGCTCTATTCATTTTGCGGGAGTGATTGTTAGAATAATGTGACTCTATTGTGTCTGGCGTGGTGCTTTGTGTTAGAAGCTGCGGCACGTTGTGAGAAGTCTTGGGATCGGAAGCTGTCTCCCACCGTGTATTCTCTTCTGTTATTTAAGCTGTGTGAACAAACCCCCTTAAGAAACATTCCTCTGGGCACCTCCTTTGTACCGGGCACTGGGCAAGGCATAGGAGCATATGGTAATAATACTACAACAATACTTTGAATTATTATGCACCTAAGTTAGCTCGGGAGATCGGCCACCTCCTCAGTATGAGTAAACAGGGGTTCCTATTTAAAATATCTTTTCTAAGAGAATATAGTGAATAAGTGTAAAACTATATTTGAATCGAGGCTTACCTTATCCTCTACCATTGCCCCCTTCAGTACCACACTCTACCTCATCGGTACAGATTGTTGAGTGCCTTCTGTCTCTGAGACGCTAGAGAGGCATTATTGGGATTTAATTCTCCTAACATACTCTGCAAGGTGTCATCCCCATTTTCCTGGAGAGGAAACGGACTCAGACAGATTAACTAACCTGTGCAGGATCGCACAGCATGGTGGCAGGTGACAGAGCAGAGAAAATCGCTCAGGTCTGCTGGACCCCCGGGCCCCATTCTCTGTTCACTTAGCAAATGGCATGACCCAGCCAGAGGGCGAAAAGCTGCTCGCAAGCAACAGGTTCACTGTGATGAGTGCAGGAATGAAACAGCAAGGTCAAGGAGCGGCTGGTTCAACAAGGGAGGGACGGACACAGCTGTTCAGCTGTAGGTTCCAAGTGTTCTGATTATGTCAATATTTATGCCGTTAAGTTATTCATTCCTTCATTCATTCATTTGTCAAATATTTTGGGGCCCTTCCATTTGTTATGCATGCTAGCGGCAACTGATACAAACAGGCAAAAGACCAAGTAATTTTTTAAAAGAGCTCCTACTCTCTTTAGGAGAAGGGGATAGAAGGATGAGACAGAAACAAATGGCTGCATCTGAAATAGGCGCCACAACAGAGCTTGTCCCCGGGTGCTATCCACCGGGCATGGACGTAAACCAGAGGCGGCACCCAGGTTGCAGTGAGTCCATGCCATCCAAACTCCTCCCTGGCCCTCTAGGGTCTGTCCTGCCAACCCCTCTCACCTTTGGTGTTTCTGCCACACGCGCTTACTTTTGGTTCCCAAGGTGGCTTAAGTTGTTCCTGCCTCTGCCACGGGGCCTTTGCCCCTGCCGTTTCCACAGCGTGGCACAGCCTTCCTTCAGGAATCCGCGGCCAGACTTGGCTCTGTGTCTCCCCCTCAGGGAGGCCTTTCCTGCTGGCCCTCCCCATTCACTCGTGTCACATCAGCCTGTCCTCCCTCTGCTCCCGGCACTTCTCATGATCTTAAGAGCATGGGCTCTGCAACAGGCTGCCTGGGCTCCAGTCTCAGGTCTGCCATTTTCCTGGCTAGGTAACCTCGGACAAGTTATTTAGCCCCTCTGCACGTCAGTTTTCTCATCTGAAAATGGGGATGCTAACAGTGGTACTCCACCTCACAGTGTAGTGTTGAGGGGGTTAACCGAGCTTACGTATGCAAAGCATTGACCCTGCCCGGTGTGTGGGAGGTATGCAATAAACACAGAGGGCGTGAGTCTTCTTGTCATTTGTCCATCCAGTACTTACTGGGTTTGACCATAGAGACCATAGAACACAGGGCTGGGAGTGCCATAAGCGACCAGGCCAGCACAGCCTCTGTCCACAAGGAGCTTACCGCCCATCTGAACCACTTCTGTTGTTGACACACATATGCATTTGACCTGTAGCCTTTTGCCTGCAGGTTATCTAAACTTTTCCTCTTTGTTCTAGTTTTTTTTTTTTTTTTTTTAATATGTATTCATTTTTAGAGAGAGAGAGAGAGAGCACGCATGAGCAGGGGAGGGGCAGAGAGGGAGGGAGACACAGAATCCAAAGCAGGCTCCAGGTTCCGAGCTGTCAGCACAGAGTCCGACACGGGGCTGGAAACCCACAAACTTTGAGGTCATGACCCAGGCGCCCCTTTGTTCTGGTTTCTAATCGTCTTCACACCCTGCTTCCCGTCTTGGGATTTGTGGCGCCCAGGAGGGACCCACTGCTCGTGCCTTACCGTGGCTGGAGATAACACATAAATCTATGCCTCTTTACACCCACGTGATTTGTTTGTTGCTTGTAGCTGTGTTGCTTCCTTTAGTGTTAGAATCAATGAGAGGTTTGTCTCGTGAGGAAATGGTAAAAACCCACCAAGGAGATGAAAACAGCAGAATAATAGTTAAAGGCCCACCTCTTGGCTTCTTCATGTTCTGTTGTTTCACAACCACTGGAACTGCCCTTTTCTCCAAGTCTGCCCAACGTCTCCTGTCCTAGATTTCACTTCCTCTCAGAAGTCTTCCCCGATTTTCCAAGACCATGGGCTCTGGAGTAGACCTGGGGTTCACCGGTCTGGTGAGACTTACTATTCCACTGTGTGTAACTGTCTACACTCTTCCCTCCCCTACTAGTCTGCATGTGCCATATGGCCTGGGCCATCTCTTTCGCCATCTCTTCTGGGTCACACCTCGAAGTGGCACAAATCACTTCCTGTCCCCTTGACCGGAACTCAGTTACGCGGCTGTACAGACTGCTAGGGAAGCTGGGGAAAGCCATCTAGCTGTGCGCCCAGGAGGAAAGGGAAACAGGTTTTGGTCAACACATGGCAGTCTCTGTACGTGGGAGCCCACCAGAGCGAGGCAGCCCCTGCGTAAAGTCAGGGTAGCCCTTGTCTACCTGCGGTGGGTCCCGGAAGGGGAAGGAATTGCACTGATCTTCTGTTTTGGCTTTGTAGACAAACACATGTGATCAAAATCTCAATCGTTGCCTTGAGTTCATTGAACAAATTTCCAAAGTGCAAGGACAACTCTTCAGGATCCTCACCACGGCTGCCCAAGAAGGTGAGAATGGCCTGTGCTTCCCCGTCTCCCTTCTTTTGTTTCTCTTCTCTGTACTCTCTCCCTGTGTGGCTAAACTTCTCTCGCTGACCTGATTTGTGGACTCTTTTAGGAGGACACAATGATGGTGTGGAAATAATCAAATCGCGCCTTTTGCCTTGGCTGGAGGCCTCCTTTACTGCTGCTTCCCTGGGAAACACTGTTGACAGCAAGGTCCCCTCTCTACAGGTAGGCACGCTAAAGGATCACCCTTGACTTTCAGCACCCAGATCAGGCTCTGGGAACTCAGACATGTAGAAGATACAGCTTTTACCCAGTGGGGGACTCAGCTCTAGTTAGGGGATTAGGACACAGGTACCAAAGGTGAGCTTCTGTTTATAGTCTTGTGCGGCATAACGGGTTGAGGTGTCTCTTCAAACAGACCTGCATTCAAATCTCAGCGTTGCCTACTTACCAGTGGGGTGACCGCAGACAAATGAATGAGCCTCTGCTTCCTCAGCTGTAAAAAGGGACTGGTGATGTCCTACATGTAGGACATTGCCCACACTAGGCATTAAATAGGAACTTTTGGATGACAAAGTAGTCACACCGACAGTTGGGGTACCATGGGGCCTCAGAAGAGAAAGAGACCACCAGATGGGGAAAGCTCCCCGTTCTGAAAGAGTGAAATAACACTGATGGAAAACTTCCAACATGAAAAGAAAACTTAGTTCTCAGAGGCTGACAAAGGGCATCATAATTGGCGATTGATGCTGGTGATTTCTGTGGGAAAAGTGTCAGCTTTGGAACCGTTGAAGCCCCACCCTGGAAAGAGAATACATAACTCGTTTAAGGCATTGGCATCATTAAATATTAGTCAACTTGATTTTATTTATTTTTTTATTTTTATTTTTTTTTTAAATTTTTAATGTTTATTTATTTTTGAGACAGAGAGAGACAGAGCATGAACGGGGGAGGGTCACAGAGAGGGAGACACAGAATCTGAAACAAGCTCCAGGCTCTGAGCTGTCAGCACAGAGCCCGACACGGGGCTCGAACTCACAGACTGTGAGATCATGACCTGAGCCGAAGTCGGCCGCTTAACCGACTGAGCCACCCAGGCGCCCCGTGATTTTAAATATTTATATGCATTTACATAAGTTCTTTTCTAAAATGAAAGCATTTAGAGCAGGCCTTTCTTGGCAGCCTTAAGAGGCCGTGGTGGAAAGTTTCCTGCCTGGAGGTCACCGGGTAGAATTCTGGTTGCTCTTCTATGGTCGTGGGTGGGTTATCTAACCTTCCATGTCTCAGTTTCCTCATTTGCTGAATGGGGACAATGCTTTTGCTGACCCGCTAGGGCCATTTTGAAAATTCCATGTGATAAACATGCAGCAACCACTGACATAGGGTAAGTACTCCATAGACGTCAGTTGTTATTAAGCAAATTTTTCACCCCTGAGGATTTTCCTGTGCCGCTTAGATTTTTACCCCATGGGTGTTATTCTGAGTATAAAGACACGGGATGATATTTCAATGTCTTTTTAAAAAATTGAAGTGTAATAAAAAATGGTGGTATAGTTTACCTGCAATGAAATCCATAGCTTGCTAAGTGCATATATCCATGTAACCCACACCCTATTAATTTATAAAACATTTCCATCTCTCCGGAGCATTCCCTGTGTCACTTCCCAGTCATCTCCCTCCTCCCCCACGGCAACCACTCTTCTGATTTTTATCATTCTAAAATTTTTTTTTAACATTTATTTATTTTTGAGAGACAGAGCACAAGCAGGGGAGGGGCAGAGTGAGAGAGGGAGACACAGAATCCAAAGCAGGCTCCAGGCTCTGAGCTGTCAGCACAGAGCCCGATGTGGGGCTTGGACCCACGAACTGTGAGATCATGACCTGAGCTGAAGCCGGACACCCAACCGACTGAGCCACCCAGGCGCCCTATGATTTTTATCATTCAAATTAATTTTGCCTGCAGTAGAACTGCATATAAATGGACCTATCCACGCGTGTTCTTTGCTGCTTGATTTCTTTGGCTCAGCATAATGTGTTGCAACCCATCATGCTGTTTCCTGTATTCAAGCCTATTTTGATTTGTGTATCATTCCAGGACACGTTTGATAAGGAGAGACGTAAAGATCGAGATCGGGACATGCAGCAATTAGACTCTGAGTTGAATTCAACTCGTAATCAACTCAACCAGGTTCAAGACGAGTAAGAGGAATGCAAGTTATCTTTTTTCCAAGAAGAATTGTTCTTAATTTTTAAGTTTAAAGGGAAAAGAATGGCTCTTGTAAAATGTAGACAAATAACTAGTGTGCAAATAACTAGTGTGTGTGTGTGTGTGAGAGAGAGAGAGAGAGAGAGAGAAGGAGAAAGAGAGAGAGAGAGGAGGGGGCCCTACCTCTCTCTCCACCCTCATCTCCTGCCAAGGTCTCCTCCGCTAGTCTGTTGTCTACTCCTCACCCTGAAGCCTTTGCCTGCGCTCCTTCATAAACATGGAAGCCTTCCTTTGGTTCTTTGCATAGCTCGTTCTTTATCTTTCAGGTCTCAGCTGAAAGGAGATTTTTCTCAGAGTCTGTCTGTGACCATGTATATCGAAAGGTCTTCGTTTCCCCATCTGTAGTTCTCTTTCACAATGATCTGAGACTAGCACTTACCACCATTTGGAACGTTAAAACATTTCTTTGCACGTTTATGATCCACTTGGCTGGAAGGTCCAAAGGGGTGCTGTCTTGTATTTGCTCTTCTGATATTTGCTATCTGCTATTCTTGCTGTATCTCCATCACCCAACATCATGCCTGCCACGTGGTACGTTCTCAATGAATGAATAAATCCCTAATTAAAAAAAAAATATGTTAACTTGCTTAAAGTAATGCTTGGCTCATGAATGTATCTCCCTTTCTTCTCTCTGTATATCATTCAAGCTGCCAAATTACCATGTATACTTGCTTGTATGTACACGTACAGGTGTTCACACCTGTGTGCCGTGTCTTAAGAGAAAAAAAAATCACTACTTTATTCCTTTTTCATATTCTCCTTCCTTTCTTGGTATTTTTGCTTCTTTTAATTTTCTGCCATCTTCTTTGGACAAAAATGTTCACTTTTTTCTCCACGTATACTTTTAAAAAACCTGTAACAGGGGCGCCTGGGTGGCGCAGTCGGTTAAGCGTCTGACTTCAGCCAGGTCACGATCTCGCGGTCCGTGAGTTCGAGCCCCGCGTCAGGCTCTGGGCTGATGGCTCGGAGCCTGGAGCCTGTTTCCGTATCTGTGTCTCCCTCTCTCTCTGCCCCTCCCCCGTTCATGCTCTGTCTCTCTCTGTCCCCAAAAAAATGAATAAATGTTGAAAAAAAAAATTAAAAAAAAACAAAAAACAAAAAACAAAAAACCTGTAACATATTCACCTGTAAATGAAATCACAGCAATTTCCTTTCAATCTCCAGTAGCCTTATTGTGAAGTTATTGCTACTTTGGCTTTTTTTTTTTTTTAAAGATTTTAGACATTTTGCTCATTCATTCATTTTTCATCTTGAAACATATCTACTCTGTTACAGGCATTGTTTTAGGTGCTGGGGATAAAAAGGTGAATAAAAAAAGTTCTTGCCCTTACGTGGTTCATGGTATGTTTGTAATGAGACTGTGTGAACCAAGTGTTGGAGGTCTCAGGAGAAAAGGAGACACACTTTGCTCGAGAGAGTCAAGGGTGGCATTTGCATGGGCATTCATAGGATGAGCGGGTTCTTGTTAGGAGAGGAGTAGGAGGAGGAGACCCAAAGGAATGTTGGGTAATCACACTACCTCCTGTTATTGCCTGATTGGCTGGGATCTGTGGGGACTTGGTAGCAATCCCACTAGCTCATTATTTCTCAATCTGCTTCACTGTCTAGGGGAGAATCCCAGTGTTGGACCCTCCCTTCCTCCATCTAAAGGGAAGGAAGAAGACAGGTGTGAGTGTAGATAGCAATTGCACTCTCTTAGCCCCAGGACGACTATGAAGAAAGAGCCTGGATATTACAGGGAAGTAGGGTCGGAGAAGTCAAGAGACCTTTGCCAACCTATGATCTCTCACTGGACTAGGGCAACTTAATTGAGAACCACTGGTCTCCATCCAATGTCATCCGCACACTCCCATTTCTTTTTTAATTTTAGATAGACCTAAAGACGTAATATGATTTATTATGATTTGCCTACAATGGAGAGAGTCCTTGAAACTAACAGTGACCTAGCTGTGTTGAAAACTCAGGAAACTCGTGCTCAATATGTGGCGCGAGTCAGAGGCAGGATGACATGGAATGCTCGGTAGTTAAGTGTGATTGTGGAAGACTTTCTTTGTAGGTGGGCAAATAATGTTTTCTTCATATTTAGGAAGTCAGGGACAATTAAGTCAAACGCAACTCTACGGTGCAAAGTAATGAGCACACTGCAGAAAATGGTATTCGTATATTGCAAATTAGCATGAGTCTATTGCAGGAAATGGAGACCTTATGGGGAGACACAGCCTGAGGATTTGGTGTAATTAGAGCAGATGAATCAGGAGGGTGAGAAGGAGGAGGTGAACAACTTTCTTTGTCCTTTACAGTCTAATGTTAATAATTATTACCTAGTCTTTTAGTGGTAGTAGCTCTGTAATGTCTTTGTGTCTGACATTCAAAAGAATACTAGCATGTTTGTGCATAATATTTGCAATAGCATCTGATTGAATGCAGATGTCTCACAATTTGATCTTGTTTATGTTCAATTTATATCATATGCCAAAAGTTCCCAGGAGAACCTATATCTTGATTCAGAAAGTCTGCCGATTTTGGAAAATCTGTCTTTAGTTATACTGATTTCTCTTACAGTCTGGCTGAAACTGAAAAGACTCTTGAAGAAACCAAGAACAGATCGGCCATATCCCTTCTGGCTGCAGAGGAGGAAATAAATCAGCTAAGAAAGCAGTAAGGGGAAAAAAAAAAAGACAGGATTACGGCAGCCTCTGATTGATCATTGAATTTAGCTTTTCGGTGCTTCGTTACAATATGAAAGAAGCTATTCACAAAGAAAAGGCAGCAATATTTTTATTAACGTTTTATATACTTTCGCTTACCACAAAAACATTACCTATCTACTATAGAACATTTTCTTTCTTTTTTAAATTTAGTTTTTCAAATTTACATCCCAGTTAATTAGCACATAGTGCAATAATGATTTCAGGAGTCGAACCCAGTGATTCATCCCCTACGTATAATACCCAGTGCTCATCCCAACAAGTGTCTTCCTTAAAGCCCCTTGCCCATTTAGCCCACGTCCCCCACTCTCAACTCCTCCAGCAACCCTCAATTTGTTCTCTGTATTTAAGAGTTTCTTCTGTTTTGTCCCCCTCCCTGTTTTTATATTATTTTTGCTTCCCTTCCCTTATGTTCATCTGTTTCGTCTCTTAAATTCCACATGAGTGAAGTCATATGATACTTGTCTTTCTCTGACTGATTTTACTTAGCATAATATACTACGTTCCATCCACGTAGCTGCAAATGGCAAGATTTAATTCTTTTTGATTGCTGAGTAATACTCCATTGTGTGTGTGTGTATATATATATATATATATATATATATATATATATATACCACATCTTCTTTATCCATTCATCCATCGATGGACATTTGGGCTCTTTCCATACTTTGGCTATTGTTGATAGTGCTGCTATAAACATGGGGGTGCATGTGCCCCTTCCAAACAGCACACTTTTATCCCTTGGATAAATACCTAGTAGTGCAAGTGCTGGGTCGTAGGGTTGTTCTATTTTGCCCTTTGCTCATTGCCCCACCCTTCTCCCCTTTGACAACCACCAGTGTGTTCTCTGTATTTATGGTCTGTTACTGTTTTTTGTTTGTTACTCATTTGTTTGTTTTCAAATTCCACATATAAGTTAAATCTTCTGGTATTTGTCTTTCTGTCTTATTTCACTTAGAATGATACTCTCTAGGCCCATCCATGTTGTCACAAACGGCAAGATCTAGTTCTTTTTTTGTGGCTGAGTAGTAATATTCCATTTTATATATATATATATATATATATGTGTGTGTGTGTGTATATATATATATATACACATATATATGTATATATATACACATATATATGTATATATATACACATATATATGTATATATATATATACACATATATGTATATATATGTATATGTATGTATGTATATATATGTGTATATATATATATACATACATATATATACATATATATGTGTGTATATATATATGCCACATCTTTATCCATTCATCTATCAGTGGACACTTTGGTTGCTTCCATATCTTGGCTATTGTACATAATGCTGCAATAAACATAGGGTTACATGTATCTTTTCAAATTAATGTTTAGTTTTCTTTGGGCAAATACCCCATAGTGGAATTTACTAGACCATAAGGTATTTCAAGTTTTAATTTTTTGAGGAATCTTCATATTGTTTTCCACACTGGCTGCACCAGTTTACATTCTCACCAATAATGCACAAGGCTTCCTTTTTCCACACATCCTTGTCAACACTTGTTCTGTCTTGTCTTTTTGATTCTAGCCATTCTGACAGGTGTAAGGTGATATAGCTTCCTTGATATTATTTTTGATTTTGCCCCCGCAGAAAGGAAGTGGGAGTTGTGTTAAAACACACACACACACACACACACACAAATACCTTTCTGTTGCCTTCAAACATGTTCCATTGTTCTGATTTCTTCAGGAACACCTCCACACTATAGCTGGGAGTAGTGGTCAGTTTTCCACTTCTATCTCCCCTCTTGCCTTGGTTTTCATCTCTTATTTCCTATTTGAAAGACCTTCTCAAATTCTGTGATCATATAACTCAGTGATTTCCAGTAGCAGCGATTCTGTTCTTTACTGTTGCCAGCGCAGCTTTTAATTCTGCTATTACATTTCTAGCTTCTCTGTGTACTTCTCTCGTTTTTCTGGCATTATTTTTTATTTTTTCAATTATTTGTTTACAGTGTAGTCTTGGCTTCAGGAGTAGAACCCAGTGATTGATCTTTTATATGTGACGCCCAGTGCTCTTCCTGAAAAGTTCCCTCTTTAATGCCCATCACGCATTTAGCCCATCCCCTTAATCCCCTGCCCTCCAGTAACTCTCAGCTTGTTCTCTGTATTTAAGAGTCTCTTACAGTTTGCCTCCCTCTTAATCTTAGCCTTTGCCTTTTCACCTTCTATCACTGTCCTTTTCATCACAGCACATAGTCTTTGTGTGGCTTTGCTACTGTTTTAGTGACACCTATTTTTATCTTTATAAGAATGCCAATTGTATTTCTGAAGCTTTGTCTCTAGAATACATTATTTTTACAAGTTCACTGTTCCACCTAGTATTGTGGGTCTTGTTAAATCTCTATTGTTATCCCCCCCCCCCCCCCAGCCATATCCATCTGTTCAGAGAGTCAAAGAGCTAATGAAGATAAGACCAGCTTCTGGCCCTAGGTTTGGGAGGTCAAATGCTTCCAGAGTTCTGTGTGGGACCAGCCAAATGTAGAACAGGAGGACTATAGGCGCACTCTGCTTTTGTTGGAGGATCTGTGTGCATATTCTTTTTTCAGCAATCTCTTTTCATGCAAGTGGAGGGGGGGGGGCGGGTAGCATTCTGACCCTGGCAATTCTGCTCTTTTCTGATTTGTGTTCGTGCCTGTGTATTTCCATCGGAGTTGTCCAATGCGGTAACGGGCATACTAAGCAGAGCAGCCTCGGTCATTAGGTATGCCAGTTGTTATTACCTTTCCTCATCTCTGCTTCCCTCTCTTTTCTTTCTTCCTTTATTTTTTTTATTCAAAAAATTTTTTTTTAACATTTATTTATTTTTGAGAGACACAGTGCGAGCAGGGAAGCAGTAGAGAGGGAGAGAGACAGAATCTGAAGCAGGTTCCAGGCTCTGAGCTGTCAGCACAGAGCCTATTGTGGGGGCTCGAACCTGCGAACTGTGAGAATTGTGAGATCATGACCTGAGCTGAAGTCGGACACTTAACCGACTGAGCCACCCACGCGCCCCTCCACCTTGATTTTTGTTTGCAGGCTTAAATCTCTTCAGGCCCAGGAGGAAAGCCGCCACAAAAACTTAGAACACAGAAGCCCAGAGCACTGGAGTGTGGACTCCAGAAGCTCGGAGCCCAGGACCTCAGAGCAGAGGAAGTTGGAGCAGCGGGTCCTGGACAAGAGGAGCACAGAACACCGGACCGAAGTGATATCCGATTATGAGAAACAGCTTCAGACGCTGAAGGACGAGATAGCGGTTTTGTCCGCTGAAAAATCTGTACTCCAAGGAAGGTCGGACAAATTCTTATAGATCTTTTCATTTAAGCTCCTTTCGGTAGCGGTCCAAGGGTGGCTGGGAAAAAACGTGGAATGACAACCTGAACCCAAACCCCTCCAATCCGGGAAACTGAATTGTGAAGGGATTGTGTGCTCGAACTGCGCCCTTCCAGAGAGAGGAAATGCCTCCTGGATTGCCAGAGCTCGAGCACCAGTTAATTTGGGGCTGACATTGAAGCCCAAGGAATGAAACTGAGAGATATGTGAGGGGAAAGTTCTTTGGCTTGAAAGCTGATCTGGGTGGGCCTTTAATGTATGGGTGGTGCCCTGGCTGAAAGAATGTTCCCTGATATGAGGGTCCTGTTCTCTGAGGCCTGGGAGTCCTCTCTCTGGGATGATGACCTGTCACTTTACTTGCTGTATCTCACTCTGTTT
Source organism: Puma concolor (assembly GCF_028749965.1). NCBI lineage: Eukaryota > Metazoa > Chordata > Mammalia > Carnivora > Felidae > Puma > Puma concolor. The sequence goes on along the minus strand of NC_141670.1, from coordinate 165,741,058 downwards.
CATGGAGCGTGTAGGTAAGTGTTCTTGTGACATCCGTTTCTACTGACGGACAGAATGCTAAGACCCGTCATTCAGAGTTAACTGAGGACAAAGCAGGATGTTTGTCTTGGAGCATTTTTCCTTGTTCTTTTTTTTTTTTTAAGTTTATTAATTTATTTTGAGGGAGAGGGGAGAGAGAGAGAGAGGGAGAAAGAGAGAGAGAGAGAGAGAGAGAGAGAGAGAGAGAGAGAGAGGGAGAGAGAATCCCAAGCAGGCTCTGCACTGACAGCAGAAAGTCCAATGTAGGTCTCGAACTCATAAACCATGCGATTATGACCTGAACCGAAGTCAGATGCTTGACCCACTGAGCCACCCAGGTGCCCCTGGTTGTTCTTTTTAACACCTGTGACCTCCCTCAGCCCCACGGAGTGGCCTGACTCAGGCTAGCAAAGCCACTCCCACACCTGGTCCCCATTCCCCTAAATGCCACCTTAGTTTTCCAGTTTTGAGAGTCACTCTGTTATGTTGTGGTGGCACCAGCTTGTACTGGCCCCCAGGAACTGATTCTGTGCATTTCTGCCTAATAACTCCCAGTTCGGGGTGATGTCACATTAACAGCTTGAAACTGGCCACCATGGGAATATTTCTTGCACCATGGAAATCGTCAGACAGACTGCCATTGACAGAAGGAAGCAACAGCTTCCTTCTCCACCTTCAGAGAGGGATTTGTATTACCATTTGCTTCACAGTTTCTTCTGTAACACTTCCCTCTCTGGGGGCCCCTTTCCTTTGACAATTTATACTTGATAGCAATACGTTTCACTGATAACAGGGCTCTACCATTCACCAAGTACGTCCCCCTGTTTTAGCTCACCGCCTCTTTCAGCCCCCCACTCCTGCCCAGAAATAGGGCAAACATGTTGTAGGTGAAAACTTTAGGCTTTGGAGAGACGAGATGAGTGCAAACGGTCCCACTGCTATCGAGAGAGAATTCAGATCTTTCTCTCTGTTCAGTGTTCATCCCGTTTTATACCATAAGGCCTCTGCGGATATGCTAGTGCCCCAAGGTTGGGGTAAGAAACACTGACAAGCCGATCTCTTTAACTCCGGCTCTCGCTAGCGGTGTTACTTTGCTTTGGGACCCTATTAACTTTTCGGAGCCTCGAGTTCCTCGGCTGCAAAATGGCCCACAATCGATGTTGACCTCCCGGGGCTGCTTAAAGGATAACATGAGGTGCGAGCTCACCACGCAGATACAGAGCGTCTGAGCGCGTATTTGACGCCTTGCGGAGAGGTCGCCGAGACAGCGGCTCTCCCGGGCCCGCAGCGGGGCGCGGGCCTCCAGGTATCTTGCAGCACTTGCGGCAGGACCGAGGGAGGCGTGCATCAGACTGCTTCTCTGGCTGCTTCTTGCTTGTGCACAGGTCGGTCCGGAGCCGCACTCCCAGCCCTGCCCCGCGCAGCCGCAGCCGCAGCCGCAGCCGCCCCGCCAGCCCCTCCACCGCAGTGGCCAAGGTCAGGAGCCCGTCGCCGAACCGCGCCAAAGCGTCCAGCGTGGCGCGCAAGGCTGCCCTCCTGTCCCGGTTCAGCGACGCCTATTCCCAGGCCCGCCTGGATGCACAGTGCTTGCTTCGACGCTGCATCGACAATGCTGAGACGGTGCAGCGGATCATCTACGTTGCCACCGTGGTAGGTGACGCTGCGGCGGCTGCGCGCAGAGGCCCTGGGGCGCAGCGGGGAGACAGCTGTGAACAGGACGGCCTAGGAGGGCTGGTTGATCCTGGGGTCGCGGGAGGAGGGCGGCATGTCCATTTGCTGGCTGGCTGACTTCCTGCCTTCCTTTCTTCCTTGGCAGATATTGGGGATGCATAGTTTTTCACAATCACGAACTATTCAGATATACTGATATTTCTATCGACCAGATACTTGTTGAAGAAATATCCATAAGTACAGGATTATCTCAAATGAGCATATGCTGTGATTTGCACTGAAATTTCCAGTGTGTGCCTACGTGCACCAGTGGGGAGATGTTACTGCTGATGGCTATCACGTGGTTGATCTTTTGTTCTCAGAAAAATCAGAAGACTGTGCTTGTGCTAACTCTTCTGTTTACTTAACTGAGAGTAGTTACTGAACCTGCTGGAGTATCAGCTACTTGAGTACGGCGGATTAAGAGTGCTCGTATATAATCCTTAATTCCCAAAGCAAACGTATTCGTTCTAAGAGTCCGTTAGGAGAAATGAGTCCAGTAGGAGTCCATTCTGACAAATGAGAACAGTCAGTATTTATTTATTTAAAAATTTTTTTTCAACGTTTTATTTATTTTTGGGACAGAGAGAGACAGAGCATGAACGGGGGAGGGGCAGAGAGAGAGGGAGACACAGAATCGGAAACAGGCTCCAGGCTCCGAGCCATCAGCCCAGAGCCTGACGTGGGGCTCGAACTCACGGACCGCGAGATCGTGACCTGGCTGAAGTCGGACGCTTAACCGACTGTGCCACCCAGGCGCCCCGAGAACAGTTGATATTTAAAAACAAAACAACACGCTGGTGGGACAGCAGCATTATCAGGGTCCACTGAACTTTATTCTGCATTAATTTATTTCAGAGGTCAGCAAACTATGACCTGTGGCCCAGATCTTGTCCAGGCCCGTATTTCTAAGAAAAATCCCACTAGACAGCTAAGAATACAAGAATGGTTTTACATTTTTTAACAGTTGCCAAAAAAAAAAAAAAAAAAAAAAAAAAAAAAAAAAAAAAAAGTGACAAGACATTGTATGTAGTTTAGGGAGAGTCTGGAATATTTACTCTCTGGCTCTTTACAGAAAAACGTTTGCCAGCCCTGGCTTATTTCATTAAGAACTTAGGGTTCTAGGGTGTTTCACGAATAACTGAATTTTCCCAGTGCCTACTACATGACATGCATTTAATAAATATTTGTTGAATTAACGTATGCCAGGAAACATGCCACAGACACTTGATATGTGTCTGTGTATAACGTAAACACTAGATTGGTAATTTCATTTCTTGACCAGTTAATATGATATTGCTGTGGGATCATAGACTCCATCGGCACTTTTTTTTTTTTTAAATTGTTTTTTTCAACATTTATTTATTTTTGGGGGACAGAGAGAAACAGAGCATGAACGGAGGAGGGGCAGAGAGAGAGGGAGACACAGAATCGGAAACAGGCTCCAGGCTCTGAGCCATCAGCCCAGAGCCCGATGCGGGGCTCGAACTCACGGACCGCGAGATCGTGACCTGGCTGAAGTCGGACGCTTAACCGACTGCGCCACCCAGGCGCCCCGTCCATCGGCACTTTTTAAGTGTTTATGCAACCGCAGGCCATCTCTTTCCTTAAACCTCTGCACTGTCCTGCCTCCTGCACTCGGGATTCCCGGAACAGTGATCACCTGCCTGGGAATTAGTGAAGGTGCATAGTCATATATGTATTTGTGTACTTTTCAAAACCGAGGTCTGTGTTTTCTCCCAGATTAAAATCAGTTTTGATCAACTGTGTTTAGTTATCGGAGGACCCATTTGCTGTTGAATCTTTGGTGGGTATTCTTTCTTCCTTACCTTGGGCCTCCGTACTTCCCTTCTTCTATCTAATAAATCTGCTGCATTTTTTACGTGCAGGAGGCGTTCCACGTCGCTAAAATGGCATTCAGACACTTCAAGATCCGTGTGAGGAAATCGCTGACGCCATCTTACGCAGGGTGCAGTAACTTTGAGGATGCCGTCTCGGATTATATCATTTGTCATCTGGATCTCTATGATTCCCAAAGCAGTGTTAACGTAAGTGGTGGGTCTCTTAGTGGGACTGGTTTTCTGTTGCTGCTCTTTACATGGAATACTAATAACTCAGCAATCCATCCAGTGCTTAGTACTGCTTTTATGTAACAGAATAGCGCCCGATTTACTTTGTAGAACCCGGCATGCTTGGCGGTTTCTTAGACATTTTACGGGGGAAAAATAGTCCGACCTTTATAGTTCTCTTCTTTAGACGAGCCCTTAAGATTGGGGATAGAATACCATGGTGCTTAAGAGCCATGGCCTTGGGGAAGACAGGTGTAGATTTGCACTCCTAGTTCTGCCACTTGCTGGCTGTGTGACCTTGCACGTTTACTTAAAAACCACTTTGTGCTTCAGTTTTCCAGTCTCTATAGCAACAATGGTCATCACCCTCATAGAGTTCTTGAGAGGATTAAATGAAAAAAAGCAAGTAATTTGCTTAGCACAAGACCTGACACATGGTAAATGCTCAATAAGGGCAAGCTTATTGTTATTGCTGTTATTATAGATTATGAGCACGTTGGCACATCTTCTACCTACCCAGAATAGAAACATAAGGAAATAATAAATAAAAGCCTCAAAGGGTGTTTTCTTTTTTTTTTTTTTTTTTTGGGAGGGAGGGGATTCTCTTGGCCCTTTTGTAGGTCCTCTGCATCATCTTTCCTCCGTCTCTAGCAGTGAGCCTTTCTCCTTTAACACATGTACAGCTTTTGTAGTTTACGAGCTCTTTCCCACCCCCACAAGTCATAACCTCTTTCGGGTGATGGAGCTTCTTGTCACAGGTTGGTAACAAGGCAATGCCATCTCTTTGTTTTTCAGGACGTGATCCGAGCCATGAATGTCAATCCCAAGATTTCATTTCCTCCTGAAGTTGACTTTTGCCTCCTCAGCGACTTCATCCAGGAGATATGTTGCATTGCTTTTGCAATGCAGACTTTAGACCCACCCCTAGATATTGCATTTGGGGCTGATGGAGAAATTTTTAATGATTGCAAGTAAGAGACATAAGAAACAGAAGCTAAGGGATTTAAAAAAAAAAAATCAATCTGTATTTCCTGGAAACAATTTAGGGCAAAGAACTCTGGGTGGGGAACTCAACAGATGTGACCTGACTTCCAGGTCCTGCCGTATACTTCTCTGTACTACAGGGCAGAGCCTTCTCCTGGGGTTTATTTTCTTTCTCAGTCAAACATGATTCAGAGGTGATATTATGATTTCCATTGAAGGTATTGGTCTTGGGCAGAACTAATGAGTACCCGAAGCCTGTCTGGAACACTTTTAAAAAGGGTGCTATGTAAATACAAGTGTGTATTACTTTTTATTTGTTTCTACTGAATTATTTAGGCCAGGTTTCTCAAAGTATGGCCTATGGATCACTTGTGTCAGAATTACTCAGATCTTGTTAAAAAGGCAGATTCCTGGATTATACTTCATGGTATTTTATGCAGTACGTCTGGGATGGCGGTCAGGAATCTGACATTTAACAAACACCTATATGTGTTCCTTATGCGCACTACCATTTGAGAATGACTACTGTAGACTTTCTGGGACCATTAGATTTCTTTTTTTTTTTAAATGTTCATTTATTTTTGAGAGAGAGACAAAGTATGAGTAGGGGAGAAGCAGAGAGATCCAAAGCAGGCTCCGGGCTCTGAGCTGTCAGCAGAGAGCCCAACGGGGGGCTTGAACTCATGAACTGTGAGATCATGACCTGAGCCGAAGTCGGATGCTTAACCGACAGAGCCACCCAGGCGCCCCGGGACCATTAGATTTCTATCAACTTCCACATGATAAGTATTTTTTATAAACCAGAAGAAATTAAATGAACTTAAAACATTTTGCTGAAATTTTATGGGATCCAGTGATATGGCTGGGGACTATTGGGAGGAGGCCAAGCTTGTGGTTAAGAACACTCTGAGGCTTGAGGTCTGAGGCTCTGACATCAAGCTGCCTGGGTTCAAATCCCAGTTCTACCACCAATTAGCTATATAATCCGGGGCATGGTACTTAATTTTTCTGTTCCTTAGTGCCCTCTCTGTCAAATGGGAGAAGTAATAATACCTGTTTCCTAGGGCTGGAGAAGGTTAGTTGAGCTCATTCAGATAAAGTACTTAGGACACTGCTTCGTCTGTAGTCAGCACACAGGAAATGTTAGCTCTTGGGTCTTTGTTCAGCCCGTAGAGTCATAGGGTGGTGGTGGCCCAATATCCCTACAAGCTTGTTAACGACAGAGACTGCATACCTTTCCTTTGCCTCTCCAAATCACAGTGATGGCGTTTCCAATCACCTTCTCGCTTGCCATATTTTCCTGCCATCGCCCTGTTTCTAGTTTCTTTCAGATCATTGCTCCCAACTCGTGTCCACTCTTGGAAGAGCTGGAATTAGGACGTCACACTGTAGTTGACCTTTTTGATTTCCTTATGGAACATATTATCGTCATCCCTCTTTCTTTCTTCTTTTCTCCTTTGGAGAATGCATTGAACCACGCAGAAATATTCATCCACTTTACTTTGTGCAATCTGCACACTTCACAGACCTTGGGGGCCTCCGGCTTCTATGCTTTTCATCAGAGGGAACATGTTGCCCCTTGGGGCACTCTGTAGCTGATACCTCTGGAAAGCTCTAAAGCTAGAACTGGAGTTCCTAACAATGCCTGAGGATTTGGTTCTACTTCACGTACTTCAGAGAACAAGTGTAATCTTTTTTTTTTTTTTTTTTAACCCCTGGCAGCCTTTCACATATTCGAAAGCAATTGCTCAAGTCTTCCTTCTTCTGGTCTCATGGCTTTGGGCTTTTCCATATAAAGGGGGTCTGAGACTTCTTGAGAAATAGATGGGTGTCTTTGGCCTATGCTCCATGCTCTTCTGAATATTCCTTGTCACATGTCCACACTGAAAGTAGTCCCCTGTTTTGAGCTGAGCAGCCTGGAGGGACCAGTACCCTTATTCTCTATTAATTCCGCTAATTTGTACTCATTTTTTTCTTTTCTGTTTTTTTTTTTAAGTTTATTTATTTTGAGAGAGACAGAGACAGTACGAGTGGGGGAAGGGCAGAGAGAGGGAGAGAGAGAAATCCCAAGAGACTTCATGCTGCCAGCGCAGAACATTGGTGTAAAATTTGATTTTTTATTACGCTTAGTCGAGGTAAATATGGATACCGATTCTGTTATTGAAGAGATGGTTGCGGGCTTTCAGAATAGGAACCGGTGATAACAAGCACCCGACATGGACTCACATAGAACAAGTCATGTCAGACTGAACTTATTCCTTCCCTTCTCAGGATTGTAAGAGTTACAGTACAGGACAATTCTAGAGATGGAGATCCTACAACATTGAGCTGAGCAGAGGTGGGGCTCGAACTCATGAAACTGCGAGATCGTGAGCTGAGCTGAAACCAAGAGCCAGACGCTTAACTGACTGAGCCACCCAGGCAACCCCCCAGAAACATGTTTTTTTTACTTGTACTGTGGTTAAGTCTTTTGTTTCTCCTATCTGTGTAATGATACACTTCTTAGACTCAATTCAAGACCTCATACGTATCCACATTACATGGTATCTTATTAGATTCAGCTTATTGTTCCTGCCTGTTGAGCTAATTTTTTATACCATCATTTGTTTCTTCTTTCCTACCCATCCTTAACCTTTGAGTGATTTTTCTATACTTCGTGCAATCATTGATGGAACATGTTATTTATCAAGGGATTGAGAGAGAGCACCTTGATTCAAGTTCTCATTGACTCATTAATTATCTTACTTTGGATATGGACCACTTTGTAATTCACCTCCTTAAGTCAATCATCCACCTATATTTCTCTTATTTTGCCCACGAAGACACCATGAGAAATGTTGTAGGATGCCTACCGGATTTCAGATGGTCTCCATCTCTAGCGTTTTCCTGTACTGTAACTCTTACAATCCTGAGAAGGGAAGGAATAAGTTCAGTATGACATGACTTGTTCTATGTGAGTCCATGTCGGGTGCTTGTTATCACCGGTTCCTATTCTGAAAGCCCGCAACCATCTCTTCAATAACAGAATCGGTATCCATATTTACCTCGACTAAGCGTGATAACAAATAAAAATTTACACCAATGTTCATTTCTCCAGTGATGCTACATCATTGCTTAACTTCTCTTTCTTGTTCTTTTGTGTGTTTAAAACAGGTACCGTCGCAGCTATGACTCCGATTTCACTGCTCCCTTGGTCTTCTATCACGTGTGGCCTGCTCTCATGGAGAATGACTGTGTCATTATGAAGGGAGAAGCTGTCACCAAGAGAGGGGCCTTTGTACGGTGGCCTTGCATAGTGACAATTCATCCCGAGTGTTTGATTCACAAGTTCGAGAACATTTATAAACCCAGAGATTCTATAGAAGAAGTTCATAAAGAGTTGCTTGATAAGGTTTCATACAAAGGAGAGGAAAGGGACTGGCTAGGAAAGAAGAGATACTTTTCTTTGTTTCTTCCGTGATTCCTCATAATTTTCTGGCAGCAATTTCTCTGTTGCTTTCTTTATAAGATGGAACTCATCATATTTGCCTCCTCCTTAGAAATATGCTGTTATAAGGGCAAAGCTCTTTGAGCTCATCTTATTGGAGGCCCTCTCTCATTCTAAGCATTTGGAAGTGATCAATGAACTTTCAGGAAACAGTTGGCCAAAGTTTCACTGACAGAGATCCATTTTGGGAAATGACGAATGTCCTCTGTTTTCTCTCCTTGGTATGATGTGTAGGGAAGGGGGAGGGATGGAAAAAAGAAGGCAGAGGAGATGGGGAGAGAGCAGGCAATCAGTTTTGGAGGGTTGCTTCCTATATACATTGGTTGTAAAATGTTTTTAACATGGTAAATAATTGGGCAGCCTTCAAAATGGAGTAGTAGGTGTGCAAGTGTGTGAGTGTGTGTTGTGGTGAGTGTTGGGTGGCCACAGGGGCTTGGGTATTCTGTATAGTTCCCATGTGGAGTTTTAACCCTGCCCTTCCTAGAGAGAGTTAAGTGGATTGTGAAGAGAAGCTCCTCAGTCCAGTGCAAAGCCACCGTCACGGTGTTCAGGTGCTGGGGATTCAGCAGTGAACAAAAGAGGCCCAAATCCTTGCCCACGTGGGGTTTACATTCTCCCAACACTTGCAAGTTTGAATGTAGGTCTAACAATTTACTCATCAAAACAAAGTTCTAGCACCAAGAATTTGAATATTGCAAAGTTCATTGTAATGGAATTTGTCTGAGAAATACTCTCAAGTTATTGTCAAATATTGGGTAGCTGTAAGAAATGAAGAGTGTATCCCATGCTGATTGCTGCCCAGTAATGGGCAAGTGTAATCGTAACAGCAGAACCTCTCATTCTGTGGGGTAGACATTCGTTTTAGGCCATGTAAGTTTTCACAAACTATTGACTATTTCTCTCTTTTTTTAGTGGAATTCAGTGCGACCTGTAAGTCGATGTCGAAGCAGGAGTTTAAGTCCCATCTGCCCCCGTAGCCATATTGGTTTAAGCACGGTGCGTATCTAACCATTTTTACACAAAGCATCTTAATGGTTGACACTTTTTTTTCCTCAAGAGTCACCAATGCCAGAGGTGATTGTATGTCTATAGGTAGAAAGAGAACTTGTTGCGATAATCCCAAACTAATTTTTTTTTTTTTTTTTTTTAAATTTTTTTTTCAATGTTTATTTATTTTTGGGACAGAGAGAGACAGAGCATGAACGGGGGAGGGGCAGAGAGAGAGGGAGACACAGAATCGGAAACAGGCTCCAGGCTCTGAGCCATCAGCGCAAAGCCAAACTAATTTTTTATGCTATCTTGGGCTAAGGCGTTTATCGTTCTAGAAAGAAGGAAGTAGAGGCAGTTTTTTTCTTAATTACTTCAAAGAATAATAGTCTTCACTTATTTCATAGTTTTATTTTTGCTTTGGAATGAAAGTGAGCTAATAGATAAAGTCTTCTGAACAGAAGATGGGAGTGATCTGGGCACAGGTCCTTGATTTCTCTTAAACAGATTGCATGAGTTTGGAGAAATTGCTCAAATGGTCTAGATTTCAAAACTGTATGAAGGGCACTGCAGGTATTAATTTTCCACCAAACTTCAAAGTAGGAAGAATAACATTAGTCTCCTTGAGTATTAGTTCTTGGGGGGGATTACTAGTACCTCTTTTTAAGAAAAAGAACAGCAGGGGTGCCTGGTTGGCTCAGTCGGTTGAGCGTCTGACTTCGGCTCAGGTCTGATCTCACTGTGAGTTCAAGCCCCGCATCGAGCTCTGTCCTGATAGCTTAGAGCCTGGAGCCCACTACAGATTCTGTGTCTCCCTCTCTCTCTGACCCTCTCCTGCTCACACTTTGTGTCTCTCTCTCTTAAAAATAAATAAACATTTAAAAAAATTAAAAAAAAATAACAGCAAAAACATTTCTGAAAACCAAAAACATTGTTGTGATGTATCACTGTTAATTTATTCAACAAATAATATTTAGTCAATGCCTTTTGAATATAGGGCTGGACCACGTCATGTGAACACCAGATAGGCTAACAATTTGCTGTTTCTTCAAATAGAAATTCTTTAAGTATTTGTTCAGTCTTGTTTTAGGGAGAGTGGTGGAGAAGGAGAACCAGATCTGGCAGGACTCCACTTCTCTGAAATCTCTAGCAATGCATCTCTAGCTATAAACTTCCACAACTCCCTCCGTAAAACAAAACCCAAAATAACTGCCATCCCACTCCATTAATAAGATCTACTTTTCTGAGTTTAGTGAGCATCTGTTACTTCAGCATGCTCTTTATCAAATACTCCTCTATTTCTGATGGATGCTAGATTTGGAGGGGGACACAAAAATGATGAAAACATGGTCTCTTCCCTGAATGGGTTTCAATATAGGAAGATCGATATGATTTGAACAGAGTGACTGAGTGTGGTTTATGCCACAGGCCATGCAAGAGGCACGAAGGACTAGAGCAATGAGAGAAGGTAGGAAGTCTTTCTGTCCTTGATAGTGAGGAAGGGGATCATGGGGATCTGACTGGTTAAAATGGTTGGAATTTTAATGTGCTGGGACATTGAGGAGAGATATCCAGAAAAGGGAAATGGCCTGAGAATGGAAAAGGCATGTATCTGATACAGATCTTCTGCTTTTGGAGATTTTAATATCACTTACTTATCCATATTCATGAATAAGTATAGTAGGTAAAAGCAAAAGGATAGTGCATTTAGTGGACTGATAAATGAAAAGGAAATCTTGAGAGTTTTATCCTGGAAGAATCACAATCCCCTTATTCTAAGAGGGCAAGGCTTATCCAAAAAAGCAATATTAGACACCTATAGTGCTTATAGCCATGGCAGATTTTTCCTCTGGATTCTCACTAGAAGACTTATTGGTGGGCAATGTCCCTCTTATAAAGCCCTTTTACATGTTTCACACACCTTCTTTCTCTTTCCTGCTTTGTGCCCAAGGAGAACCAAGTAATTTAAACTTTAGATGAGAATAAAATATATTCTTCTTCTTTTATTTTTTTTAAATAGGCTCCATGCCCAATGTGGTGCTTGAACTCATGACCCTGAGATCAAGAGTTGCATGCTCTACTGACTACGCCAGCCAGGCATCCCTAAAAGATATTCTTTTCTTTTTTAATTTTTAAAAATGCTTTTATTATTTTTGAGAGAGAGAGACAGACAGACAGAGCATGACCTGGGGAGGCCCAGAGAGAGAGGGAGACACAGAATCTGAAGCAGGCTCCAGGCTCCGAGCTGTCAGCCCAGAGCCCGATGCGGGGTTTGAACCCACAAACTGTGGGATCATGACCTGAGCTGAAGTCAGACGCTTAACCGACTGAGCCACTCAGGAGCCCCTAAAATATATTCTTAACGGTGGAACTGCTGCCCCCTTTCTGTCTCTGCACCCTCCTCTCCTTACAATGACTGGATACACCTGCAAAATATAATACAAATGTTTAGAGTGGTCTAGTTTTTGGCTTATTCGAGGTCTTGATGCATCCAGACAGCTGTCATCTTTGTTAGTGTTTATTTATCTAAAGTTTGTGGAAGTTCAGAGCAAGAATGTTGCTTGTAGTCTGTTATCTCTGAGTCATAACAGGTTTGTAGGTAGAGGTGTTGGCTTTTGCTTAGTGAAAGCAAAGGTGAGTTTTGGAAAAATGATTCTTTTCTGGCTCCCCAGGGACCTTCCTTAATGGGGCAGGGTTTTGGACACATTACACAATTCATACAAAGATCTGTCAGAGAGTATTCTGTCATTTTAATTTTAATTAATTATAATGCCATTAATTATTATTTTCTGGAAAGCACTGAATTCAGCATGGCCATTCAATGGCCACTGAGCATCCAATCTCCCAGTCTTCCACAGCCATTAAAACAACAAACAAACAGACTAGGCAACTGAGCCCAGATTTCAATCAGTGACACAGTTTAAGCCAAATCGAGCGCCCGTTACTTCAGGAAATATAAGAGGAATCGCATTGCTCAACCTTAGGGGTGACATCATCGTTCTAAAGTACCTCAGAACAACTACCTAGCTGGTTTTAGGAAGAAAATGTGAAAAAGATTCATTCTTTGAGCTCTGTCTACCGTGTAATTAACATTACTCTTTTGTATTTTCCAGGTATCTCGAAGCCGGAGTCCTTCTCCAATAAGATGTGGATTGCCGAGTAAGTGGGATGGTTTAGACGGCACAAGTTTTGTGCTTTTCAATGCTCTTTTTGGTACTCAGCGTTGTGCTGCAAAATGAATGTTTTGCCTCCTAGGGAACATCTTTGAACCCCCCCACTTCGTCCTTTTCATTTCTGGGCCCTCTCGTTGATGGTGCCCGAGCAGGTCCCATGGGTGACACAGAAGGAACTCCCAATCGAGAGGTTTTATTGATGTAACCCCAGATTGACCACCCCAGTTTCATTTAGATCCTTCCAAGAGATATTCTGAGAAAGTGTCCATAATCACGAACTGTTTGTTTTTCTCCCTAGGGTTTTAAAACCACCAGACATGTTACCTTGCCACAGGACGTCTGCAACAGCCAACTTCCCCCGTGCCTCTGTCTCCTGTGTCTGCCTCAGAACTCACTTAAGATAATGTGAAAAGGCAATTCTGTGTATCACTCCACACAGAGAGTTAAATGTTTCGGCTTAGCGTGTTTGTAACTTTCCGATATATTGCATAATTATTTTATAGACACAAATTCCATTAATTTGATAAAAACCATTGCATAGGTGTTTAGGATCATATTCATTTGAAGCAAAGGCCATCGCAGAGGTTTAGGGATTGCCTCCTGAAATGCTAGGCTCTTTTGCAGCAACTATACAAACGCTGAGCCTGACCTGAGCTGACAGAGTCAGTTTAGCTTATAAACAGATCGTAAATATTATAGTGGCTGGTATAGCTTTGAATCGAAAACACTACTGGGTGTTCTAATGACCTTTTGTTTGGAAGATAGCCCTCATCTAGGCTGGGGAACTTGGAGTAGGTAGCAGGGGCTCCAGGCTACATGTAGATGGTGATGATTTTGGAGAATAGAGTTCCCCGGCTTGCTTGTCTATGCTATCCGGCTTTCTGCTATTCTTGCTTCCTGCTATGAGGATGCCCGGTTTGGGTTAGCTGGGTGCCAGCATCAAAGCTACTTACCTGAGAGAATGTTCTTGCTTCATAAATGTGGAGCAATGATTGGGCCAGAAGCCAGTTTTGAGATAAGTGGCAATGACCTCATGTTTATCTCGCGGGAATGCTTTATACAGTTTAATGTACATGTTCAGTACAGAAGCTCGCTGGGACGTGTGTTCTACCTACTCCACCTGGTTGGTTGCAAATTCAGACCCCCTAGGAACTGCAGCTGACTAAACATACCTAAACTCAAGGCTTAAAACCAGGGGTACCATTTATTGACTTTGAATGGAGCGAACATACCTCGCTTTCCTCCCTGTGAAGGACTGTTGAAAAATTCGAGTTCAATGTACTGGAATGTAGCTTTCCCAAGATAAGTGATGTTCTTTCTGCTTCTCCCTGCTGCCCCACTTGCCTGTGGCCTTAAACACGGGCTTCACAAATGACTGCTTTTACTGTGTGCCTTTTAGAGAGAAACTCTGAATTGGCCACAGCTCAGTCTCTGCATAAACCCAGTGCCTAAACCGGCACCTAATGCTTTTTAGGTGAAAAAACCTAAAACAAAACAAAACAAAACAAAAACCAAAAACCAAAACCAACAAAAACAAAGGAAAAAAACCTTCTCTGAAGCATCTTGTCCCTTTTGCTGGTAGCTAGAGATGATGGGAGAGACCTTCTCTACCTCTGTCTCTTGGGTCCAAAGATCACCCACTCATTCAGAACTGTGAGGTTAATTTTTCTCCCTCTGTGTATTTTTTTTTTTAATTTTTTTTCAACGTTTTTTATTTATTTTTGGGACAGAGAGAGACAGAGCATGAACGGGGGAGGGGCAGAGAGAGAGGGAGACACAGAATCGGAAACAGGCTCCAGGCTCTGAGCCATCAGCCCAGAGCCCGATACGGGGCTCGAACTCACGGACCGCGAGATCGTGACCTGGCTGAAGTCGGACGCTTAACCGACTGCGCCACCCAGGCGCCCCTCCCTCTGTGTATTTTTATGTAGTCATCACGTTGAGGCAAGGCAGCATGCTGCAAAGAGAAGTTGGTATCCAGGTAGCTCCAGTTCTGACTTGGTTATTAGTTTGCCTTTGTGACCTTGAGCAAGTTACTTCACCTCTCTGAGCCTCAGTTTGATTGTAGAGTGAGGAGGTTGAACGAGATCAATGGTTCTCAACCCTCCTAGATTCAGTGCCCCTTTATGACAAATATTCTGATCATTCTGAGATAAAATTCAAAGTTGTTATGATCCAAATGCATACAGACTTTTAAACAATGAGTATAGTGTCCTAACTAATACAAAGCAGAACAAAGGGAAAGCAGTTTTTAATGATAAGTATTTCAGTAAACAGGCATTGGCATTGCCATTCTAGAAGATAAGTCATCAGATGCCTATACCTGTGTAGAGTCATGAGCTACAAATTCTAGGTCAGTGTGTGCTCACACCACAGCAGTGTTGGATATGATATTCTAAAATGGTGGACAACTCTTGGTAAAGTTTTAGACGAGAAACTTAGTTATACCTTGATCTACATAGTAAGTGCATTCCTGGAAAAGTTGATTACATTGAAACCATGCCACTATTACTTTGTGTTGTATGTTAAAGATCATTTCCAAAATCTCACTAAGTAATGAGAATGCATTTTTAGGTGTTGAATGGGGGAACGCATACGCTGATTTGCAAAATGTTCACATGTAGCTTAGTTGATTTGCTCTGTACCCTGTCTGGCCACTTGTCATCTCTCAGGTCTCTGATGTGAACTGTAACCACACAGGGAGTAGTGAAGAGTCAGGAATAACTTTTGGGAAGGATCTACAAAGCCAGAGGAGGCCGACCTATACTCATCTCATCTGGGCATTCACCTTAACCTTAGTAACTTTGAAATGTGAAAAGCTCTTACTTTGTAACTGGTAAATGTCCATGTCTATACTATTGGTTTAGCATCTAAATAATAAAATCAAGAAAAAGAGTGCTTCTGTATCTGTAAATGCTTTCTTTCCAGATCCCCACGTTCAGCCATATCCTTTGCCCATCTCCATTCTGTAAGGTTGGAACCAGGGTCACAGATTCATTTAGTAGATAATGGACTCCGCTCCTGCTCTGGGGTTGACCCTGTGAAAGCTGCAATTTTACGTTGTAGCTTAATTGCCAGTTTTAGTTAATACGATTCACAATCCCGTGTCATCATAGTCAAGATTCTGTCTCTGAGTAGTGCTTGGCCATTTTAATGGAGCTTGCACTTACTTGATTTGCCCCTGCAGCAAATTCAGTCATGTGTTCAACTTACAAGTAAGGAAGCTGTGCCCCGATACGCCATGCTGCCTTCTTCCAATGCCTTTTCTTTCAGAATAACATTCTATCCTGTCTTGTTTTGTTCTGCCATGGCTATTACATCAGTTCTTTCATTTATTGGTTCGTTCACTCACACACTCATGAATATTCAGTACCTATTACTAGGGACAGAGTGGTGGACAGGGTTCTGGCCCTTGTGGAGTTCAATGTCGTGTGCAGTTGCACTCTTTGGTGATTTTCTTGTCACTGAGAGCAGATACTGATGGAAGACAGAGAAGAAAATGGGGTCAGCACAGCGTATCCATTGAAGAATTCAAATACGTTAATTGGGAGGGCAAATGCCCATATATAAGAAAGTTATGTAAGGAAGTAGGAGAAAAGTGGTGAACTGCATAAGAGGATATAACTTGGTGTAACTCAGTTATGTCATTCACAGGTAAAGTACTCAATCTTTCAACAAATATCTACTAAGCCTATGATCCCCAGGATCATTAATAATAAAATGAGTATGGGGGGGGTAACTCATAACTCATCTTATGAGTTACTCTAACACTTATGAGTTAATTCTAACACTTCCCATGACCACAGCCGTGTGTTCCACCTGCTATATTCCTAAGCAACAGGGCAATTTGCAGACCAGTGTACTTCATTTCTAGGCACCCCACGTCCTTCATGAGCTAGATTGCGGCCAACAGTGTTCTATAAAGTTTGAGTTGAGTAAGAGATTTCTTAGTGGTATGACTTTGGATAATGTCACACCTATAATTAAGGGCAAAACATTATGGAGCTTTTAAGAAAACTAGTATTACAAACTGCATTAGGTCATTGAAATGTGAGCCCAGGAACCACATGGGTAAGTGACATTTGGGGTTTGCCATTGAAATACCAAAGCAGTGAAGTGTGTTGGTTTTAATACAGTGAGTGAACAGGGACCTTGAAAATAAAGCAGGAACTAATTTTCTTACTTCAAAATGAAATGTAACGGGACATTTTATGCTTGAAACGTTGCCCACTGGGTGCCAGCATGAATATTATACTTTCCATAGTATCACTGGCAATTAGTATATCAAAATTGGGCAGCTAACTTAATTTTCTATTGGGTGGGAAACAAAAGAATATGACACATAGGTGTGTTATAGCTTTATTTCAGTAGAGTTTAAGCCAAACTTGCGTCACTATAATGTATTGAAATGTGATGTGAAATATATTTTAGAAGAGATCTTTAGTAATTGGACAGTTATCAGAAGATCTTGAGTGTCATTTGATGAATCAGAACCTTTAGCAATTGATATCTGCCCTTGGAATACTGGGGCTGGAGCATTACATTTCCCTTCTACTGAGTTCCATCTTCTTAGACAAGGGAACAAGTTTCGGAGCTATGTCCTCAGAATAACACAGTTTAGGATTGGCTCAGCTGGGTGAGTCACAAGTTGAAGCAAGAATGGAAACATCATTCATTTAAGAAGACTTTGCTGATGTTGGTTAAGTGATGTTCCAGGCACTGTGTTAGGCCCTGAGAATACAATGGTGAACAAGACGTTTGGTTGTGAAGAGAATGTGCTCAGCCCTCGTTGGCAGCATGTACCTATGGGATGGGTCTGTGGTCCCTCTCAAAGATGGGCAGTGACTGGTAATGATCTTTTGCTTGGGAGATAATCTTAAGTCCATGATGGTGATGGTGGGTTGCATCAGTTTTCTTTGGGAAATAATCTTAAGCCCATTGTGATGATAGTGGGTTGCATCAGTCTTCTTTGGGAGGTCATCTTGAGTCCACTGTGGTGATGGTGGGTTGCATCAGTCTTTTTGGGAGGTCATCTTGAGTCCATTGTGGTGATGGTGGGTTGCATCAGTCTTCCATGGCACTGTCACCTAGAAGCCTAGCCTTGGTACCCACTGATAGTTCATTAAGGGAGGTTTCCCCAGCATAATGTAACATATGAGGAGAATGCTCTGAGAAAATACATGTGCAGCTTATATCATGTGGCAAGTAGGGCATAAAGGACTTTGTACTCATGCTTAGAAACGAAGCATGAATGAGAACCAGACAAGATGCATTATCAAGATTGAAGAATCTATTTTCCACAGAAGTCATTTCCAGAACCCTCTCAGGAAGGCCTCCCTACTCACTTGCACTTTCTTGGCACATTCTTGACATTTACATTTTAGAGCTTTCCTCAGACTTAGGTCCTTGAAGGAGGCTAGAATGCCAATGCCAATGCTAGAATGCCAATGACTGGGAGCAGTAACCCAAGAGCACAAATGAGGTGTTTGATTCTTTCTTGACAGTCATGTGGATAGAGGGAGAGACAAGGGATGACGAGGGCACTGAGTCTGTGACTGGTATTGGCAGGTTATGGAATGAGAGGGGTTTTCCCTTTGTATGGGGTGGTCGAAGGCATGGAAACCAGGTTTCACCTACTCTACTGCTGTATTTGGTGTGAGTCTTACTGGCCAGTGGGGGTTCTGTCTTTCCAAAGGCAGCTTCATCTTAGAAATGGTTGCTACAGACTGGATATTTGTATCCCCCCCAAGTTCATATGTTGAAACCTAATCCCCAAAATGATGGTATTTGGAGGTGGGGCCTTTGGGAGGTGATAGGTCCTTTGGGTGAAGCCCTCATGAATAGGATTGGTGCCCTTATAAAAGAGATCCCAGAGAGTTCCCTCACCCCTTCTGCCATGTAAAGACACAGCAAGAAGATGGCTATCGATGAAGGATGAAGTGGGTCCTCACTGGGGACCAAATCTGCTGGCACCTTAATCATGGACTTGCCAGCCTCCAGAACGGCAAGAAATACGTGTTTGTTGTCTAAGGTATTTTTGTTATTGCATCGTAAACGGACTAAGACAATGGTTACCTTTGATCTAAGACCCATTTGCATCCATACTATAGCCTTTTCCTGCAAATCACTTGCCTTGATGGGATATCACTGACCTCTGACTTTTCTTGGTTTGATTTGAAACCGCCTGACTGAAAATAAAAAGAGGGGAGGGGAGGAAAAATTAAAAAAAAAAACTTTCTGGTTTTCTTTGATTGGAAAAATAAATTTCTTCCGGATGTTTTAAGAGTGATGGCGTAATTTAATATTTATACTTTATATCAATAATTCGACAGCTAAAGGAGGCCTTTGTTTTCCCAGAAAATCCTCTGGAATACTAATAACAATACTTCATCTGACATTTACTATTAGCCAGACGTTGTGCTAAGCACTTGGTGTTATTAAGCCTATTTTACAGATGGAGAAGCTAAGGCCCTAGGTCATTAAGTAACCTAATCCCAGTAAATGTTGGAGAAGAGTTCAAACCCAGGTTTTGTCAAGTGGAACCCACCCTCTTTGCACTGAGTCTGTGGGATACTAATAAGATGTGGGGTGAAAAAAAATATCCTGTGGCCCTATCAGTTTGGAAAAATGAGTTAAAAGTGAGTGGAACAAATCTTTTCTGCCAGACCCTGAAGAGCCCTTCGTTCTCTGCTGCTGGTGGGACACTTCAGGGAGAAGGTCACGTGCAGCACTCTCCACATTTATTTCACCATGGGACCTTTCTTTCATGGAGCTCTTATAATTTTTTCTTTTTAGTGTTTATTTATTATTGACAGAGAGAGACAGAGCATGAGTGGGGGAGGGTCAGAGAGAGGGAGACACAGAATCCGAAACTGGCTCCAGGCTCTGAGCTGTCAGCACAGAGCCCAGCGCGGGGCTCGAACTCACGGACCGCGAGATCATGACCTTAGCCGAAGTCAGATGCTCAACTGACTGAGCCACCCAGGCGCCCCTCATGGAGCTCTTATAAAGGTATTGTTCTACAAGACCCATTTCAGGAAATGCCTCCTTAGGACCTATTTATTCTTTTTGAATTACAGATGAATTACAGATGAATTGGGGGTTAGGCTTTATCAACTTTTACAGTAAGAGGAAGAATCTTGTTTTTATCACCTGTTATGACTTTCCCCCCAATAAATTAGTTCCCAAATAAGAGGCCTGAAATGAAAATCTCTGTCCATTATACCTCTGTTTATCCTTTCCCTTAGTCTTATTATCTTCACCCTTCTATGAATTGCATCGTAAAATAGAATTCCCTTGAACCCAACATCTATATCAGGGTGGTTTTTCTAGCATTTGTGGTTTTCCTTAAACCCTGACCACGTTAGACCTTTGCTTCTTCATTTGTGTTTTGTCTCTTATTCTCTCCTACTTTCACTCTTTTTCAGGGTTTCAGTTTTCCTAGCTAACATCCCTAATGCACATTCATTTACGCTTCTTAAAAACAGGCAGTTAAACTTTAATGCAATTATGAATCAGTGAAAGAGACAAATGAATATTCTTCAAAATTAAAACACTGAACAGCATTCCAAATAAAGATGCATATAATGCATTCGTATAATTAATTCTATGAAAATGTCAAGTAATTATTTTCTAAAATTTTGAATATTTGGGATGACAGTTCTTAAAATTATACTTAAACATTCCAAATAAAGATGCATATAATGTATTCATATAATGCATTAATTCTATGAAAATGTCAAGTAATTATTTTCTAAAATTTTGAATATTTGGGATGACAGTTCCTAAAATTATACTTAAACTTCCCACAAGCCTGAGCTGTGGACATACTTGTGTCTTAGGTCACTTCAATAAAAATGTTGACTAGTATTTACCAAATTTGTCCGATGAAGAAAACCACTGGGCATGTTCATCAGGAGACAGATTATTGGGCTCCACTCCAATCGTACTGAATCAGAATATCAGGGGCATCTATATTTCTAATATCAGCAGACAAGTAGTCTATATCTGGCTTTAATGATCCATAAGCAAAATATTGCAGAAATAACTTATTGCATATATTATGCTGCCCTTAACTTTTTATTTTTATTTTTATTTTTTTTTTATTTATTTTTTTTTTTCAACGTTTATTTTTGGGACAGAGAGAGACAGAGCATGAACGGGGGAGGGGCAGAGAGAGAGGGAGACACAGAATCGGAAACAGGCTCTAGGCTCTGAGCCATCAGCCCAGAGCCTGACGCGGGGCTCGAACTCACGGACCGCGAGATCGTGACCTGGCTGAAGTCGGACGCTTAACCGACTGCGCCACCCAGGCGCCCCTGCCCTTAACTTTTTAAATGGAAAATAATGTATTAATTTAAAAGCCTCTGAGAATTTTAAGTTATTCGTTATATTTTAGTAATAGGTAATTATGGAAATTTAGCATAGTCATTCTTTAAAAAAAATTTTTTAATGTTTATCTTTAAGACACAGAGAGAGAGAGACAGAGTGGGAGCAGGGGAGGAGCCAGGGGTGGGGGGACACAGAATCTGAAGCAGGCTCCAGGCTCTGAGCTGTCAGCACAGAGCCCTGATGCAGGGCTCGAACCCACGAACTGTGAGATCATGACCTGAGCCGAAGTAGGACACTTAAACGACTGAGCAAACCAGCCACCCCTAGCACATTCATTCTTTATCTGCATATATACATATAAAATATGGTCAATTGTGGGCTATACAATTAGATTTTCAATAAAAGAAAAGGATGCAAAACAATAGCAATTTTATTTTTCTTCCTTACAGGTTAAATCGTCCTCCCTTATGTTTCCTGTTTGGATAGCTTCTTTGCTGACCTGTCAGAATATGTATTTCTTTCTAAACTCATAAGTTACTCCCTTCAACCCCGTAGATCCATGTTCTCTGTGTTTAACTGAGAGAGTCATGGTTAGAATAATGAGTCCCCATGGGCCATAGTTTGCCTAGTCATGGTTGTCTGCCAAATGGAGCTAGTCACCTGGATGATTCAGACTTAGGAACATCTTTATGATTGTTCATATGAGTCTCTAGTGAAAAATCTAAAACGGAGTGAAACTGGCATCCAAGTGTTAGACCTCACAGGTGGCCTACCTCCTCTGGGATTTTCCCAAATATTGACTAGAGGAGAGAAATTTGGCTCTTTCTGTTTACTTTGCAAGGTACCAAATGACCCCAAAAGAAGATTGGGAGTAAACCTGTTTCAGCTTCCATTCATGAAAACTAAAGCATGTTTTCTTCTTTTCTTTTTAGAGCCTGATGGAATCTCTCATCGAGGCAGGGTCTGAGTTGAAAAGCAAGTTCTAAATTAGCTCCAGAAAAGATATATGGATACAGAAGGGCCAAATGTAACCCCAGGTTGAATGTGCCAGGATTTGAAAGGCGTGGGCTAATAGTTCTAATAGAGATGCTTTGGTGGAAACGATAGATTTTTTTCTTAATGTTTTTATTGTCTGATTTCAGCTTTTCTTCGTTGAGTAGCCAAAGGTGGTAATGTAAGACAAAACAACATTGATTATTGGACACTAAAGTTGTAGAATTTCTTGAGATGATTTCTCCCTTCCTAACCAAGTTGATCCACTGTTGGAGGAAATTCTGGGGACATAAATCAATTCTGGGCTTTGGTGCTTTCTGGGTCTCTTTGGTTTATTTAGGCTTGGTGTTTTTCCTTGGGAAATGTTATGGATTTAGCCACGAGATGGCAATGTTGCTTAAGAAGTGAGATGAGACCTGACCTGGCAAATTCCTTAGATAAAATATATAACTTAATTACTAGTTTTACTGCTCTCCACAAATTTGGAGAATAACTTAAATTAATGGAGGATGGCCAGGCATTAAATACAGGGTGTGATAGAAAATGTGAGTGTTAAATAACTATATCATTATACCTAATAAAGGATTTTGCATTTAATACCCTAGTCTCGGGAAGGAATTCCTCTGACAGAACAAAATTTTTTTGTGTGTTAATTTAAAAATCCTCTTATGCAATCTAACACCATCATCTTGTCAACTTAGAGTTCTTACTGAGACATAATTCAGTTTGTTAATAAATGTTTTGAACAAAGGTCTTTGCCCTTAAACTGGGAAGAGGAGAACTTGATGGCTTTTTTAATGATCTTCTAAGATTTCCAAGATTTTTCAAATTATTAGCATTTCCCATGGTTCCAAATCCCCAGGTCTTGGGTATGGAGCTCAGTTTCAGAAACCCTTAGGGTTATTCCAAGAAAATATTTTAGTTTTCACCTGGAAGATGGAATAATATGGCTAAGAAACCCTCTTAAGAAATTGCAGGGACTCACTAGAATAATATTGCCAGGATGTTTGAAAAAGCCACAATTCTGTACGAAAGCAAGAAACATTTATAACATTAATAACTATTTTCTTTTCTTTAAAATCACCTCTCAGAAGCAGAAATGTTTCCTGTCAAAAATGAAGATTTCCAGGCACCAGGGTGGCTCAGTTGGTTAAGTGTCCCAACTTCGGCTCAGGTCGTGATCTCACGGTTCGTGGGTTTGAGCCCCACATTGGGCTCTGTGCTGACAGCTCAAAGCCTGGAGCCTGCTTCCATTCTGTGCTTCCCTCTCTCTCTGCACCTCCCCTGCTCATGCTCTGTCTCCCTGTCTCTCAAAAATAAATAAACATTAAAATAAAAAATTTTTAAAAAATGAAGATTTCCATTTTGGCTCCTCTAAGCCTGATTGAACTATATTTTTTCTATGTTACTTTTTAACAAGATAATTTTTTAGAAACATCGATCTTTAAATTTATGTCTTTACAGTCAGTGAATTGATAGTTAAATGTCCCTCCTGCCAACGACCACACACCTAAGTTAAAATATTAGTCTCCAAGCAAAAATTTACAAAACACTTCCTACTGCCCCCTTCGCACTGAGGCTTTAACCCACCTCTTAAGGGGATTGAGACTTTTGGGAAAGGGCCTCAGTCCCCAGTTTTTCTGGCATCCTCAGAGGTACAACAGTCATAAGATAGTGTCACTGGGTGACTGAGGGAGAAAGGAAACTCTTCCTGGGTGTGGTAGAGCATCCACGTTATTTGTATTTAATTTTAACAAATAGATATTGTGTGGGACTATCAGGATTGCAGAAGTCCTCCTGGGGAAGGTACCTTTCTCTTTAAAAAAATTTTTTTGGGGCGCCTGGGTGGCACAGTCGGTTAAGCGTCCGGCTTCAGCCAGGTCACGATCTCGCGGTCCGTGAGTTCGAGCCCCGCGTCAGGCTCTGGGCTGATGGCTCGGAGCCTGGAGCCTGTTTCCGATTCTGTGTCTCCCTCTCTCTCTGCCCCTCCCCCGTTCATGCTCTGTCTCTCTCTGTCCCAAAAATAAATTAAAAAACGTTGAAAAAAAAAAAATTAAAAAAAAAAATTTTTTTTTTAATGTTTTTATTTATTTTTGAGACAGAGACAGAGCATGAGCAGAGAAGGGGCAGAGAGAGCGCAGGAGACACAGAATCTGAAGCAGGCTCCAGGCTCTGAGCGGTCAGCCCCACGCGGGGCTCGAACTCACACACTACGAGAACATGACCTGAGCCGAAGTCGGACGCTCAACCGACTGAGCCACCCAGGCACCCCAACCTTTCTCTCTTAACACTAACAGTGTCATAGAGCCTTTATCTCATGGCCAATCCAGAAAAGGAAAGGAAATCTTTCAGGTGTTGAAGATGTAAGGAAAAGGGGGTGAGGATTAAAGGGGAGGTTGAAGAGATCTTTCTGCTAGTTTTGCTGGTGGAGACGCGTCTCTCAGGAAGGCAGGAGAGGTGAAGACAGACGGTCCATATTCGGTGCTACAGATTCTGCTTCTCACAATCCGAAGGAGCCCCTCATTAGGATCGCTGCTACTTCAAGTGTCCCTCTTCAAAGAACTTGGGCCAGAATGTAAATCAACGCGCTGATTCCTTCATTGACAAAGTCTTGCGATTAAAAAAAAAAAAAAAAAAAAATTGCCTTAACTAGTGTGCTTAGGGACACAGTTGATTAAATTCTGATGCAAGCTCTTTATTTCATGGTGGACCTACGATCAACAGCTTATGGACTGGCAGTCGCACTGAGGGGCCCTGATTAGACTATAGTGAGAACAGCGTTCCCTGGAATTGTGCATTAAAAGAAAAAGATCATTTCTTTTGAGAGGGACAGAGCATGTGCGTGCACGGGAGGAGGGGCAGAGAGAGAAGATGAGAGAGAGAATCCCAAGCAGGCTCCTCACTGTCGGCGCAGAGCCTGAGGCGGGGCTCAAACTCCCAAACCGTGAGGTCGTGACCTGAGCCCAAATCAAGAGCTGGATGCTTAACCCACTGAGCTACAGGCACCCCGAGACTCTTTTTTGATGGATAAAACGGGATGCTTATATGAGAACTAAATTTGAAGCAATGTAGAGCAGGTGCTAAGTAAGTGTGTGGAGAACCCAAATTTCCATAGAACATTAGACATGCAGCTGTAAAAGTTAAGCTTTCTCTTGCTGAAGATGCTGGGCATCTCACCTCTCTGCATGTCTCCCTCCAGTCCTATTCCTTCCTCCCAGAGAGATGGGGCTCCTTTCCCTGGTTCCCAGGCTTTCAGTTTTCTGGCCTTCGGTCCCCAGGCATGTGTCATTGTGGACACTTCTAGGAATCCTGGGATTTTACTTGTGAAAAGCCGCCAGTGAGGGTAGGACACTGTTAGCCAAGGAAAACCCACTGTAGAGCATATGGGTTACCAGGTCAAACCTGGTTCTCCTCTGGGCTGTGGTGAAAACACATCACTGCTGTGTCTTTAGAAAGAATTAACATTTTTGAAAAGTAGTGGTTATAAATTATGCATAGGAAAAAGGACTGAATAGCACGTTGTTTTAACAGGAAAGGAAGCAGACATCTTAAAAACAGGAGTTCCCTGCTGCAATACTATCCTTCTAGTTTGAAATATTCTACGCTATTATAATAAAAAAGCGAAACATTTATGATGCAGAGGAACTTTACCTGGAAATCTTTTCCCCTACCGCCTAAAGAGCTCCTCAGCATTAAGGACAAAACCCATGTACCTATTCCTTCTGTAATGAGATCTCTCTGCAAAAATTCACCCCATGCTATGTCTATAGAAGTGACCAGTGTGTGGGGCGCCTGGCTGGCTCAGTCAGTTAAGCGTCTCGCTTCGGCTCGGTCGGTTAAGCGTCCCACTTTGGCTCAGGTCACGATCTCACGGTTCGTGGATTCGAGTCCCGCGCCGGGCTCTGTGCTGACAGCTCAGAGCCTGGAGCCTGCTTCGGATTCTGTGTCTCCCTCACTCTCTGCCCCTCTCCCGCTCATGCTCTCTCTCTCTCTCTCTAAAAAATAAACATTAAAAAAAATAAAAAATAAATTAAAAAAAGAAGCGACCAGTGTAATTTCTGGTCTGGTCTGATCTGGCCTGGAGCTTTGATGATGGGAAGAGAAACTCCATTTCCCTCTTTGTATAGCCGGTTCTTGCAGCAAATGGAAGTGTTTGCGAGAAGTGTTTTGTCTGGTCCTAACAGAATTCAAAAGCTAAAGGCATTATCCCTTCCACTCTGCAGATGCAAAAGCTTAGTGAAATTCGAATGGTCTCAGCTCCACCCCTCCTTTCCTGTTAAAATATATGACAGCAAAGAGTCTCCAAACTTACTGTGTTAGGGGAACCTTGGAGAACATTTGCCTCAATGATGTGTTATTTTAATACCTGGTTCACGAAATCCCTTGCCTGGCTGGAATCACTTTTAATAATTAAGAACTCAATTAACTCAAATATATAAACACAGGGAATGTGCAAGCTCGTGTTTCATTGGAAGCCCAACCTCAGTGCACGGCGGACGGTTTATGGGCTCTTACCTTCTCCAGCATGAACCTGCAGGGGCTTATTACGCAGCCTCTGCATGTCTGACGGCCATATGCTTTCCTCGCTGCAACTTTAATCAAGACCAGACTTAGCTTGATGTGAAATAAGATCCGAAGGCCCTGAGAAGTCATCCTCATGAAACTTGAGCAGCTGGAACCCACAGACTGAGAGAATGTGATTTAGAAACATCATTTCAATGCTAGATTTCCAGTGCCTCTTAAAGGAAACACAGCTCAAATCTTTGGGCCCTGGAAAAGTTGCATGGATCTTGGAGCTTCCTGTGAACCTGAACCTGGCTATATAACTAGTGTAGGAAGTGAGAGATGGATTTTTGGATGATCCTATGGTTGAGTCTTCAATCAGTGGGTTCAGTGGGGCTTATGGATGGTTTTCCAGTAAATTAGCATGAACGTTATTATAAGTCAAGCCCGTTATAGAACAATGAACGTTATTATAAGTCAAGCCCTGTGTGTGAGCTTTTTCAAGATTTGATTTTAATTAGATCAGATCAACAGAGGTACAGTGAGGTCTCACGAGAGCTGGGGAAGCTGCAAATAAATTGTTCTTGGCACAACATGAAGTGAGGAACAGGGTCTGGAGCTTTAACAGAGTTTGTGGATGCCTGGGGAGAATAGAACACTGAGACAGAGGGCAGCTGGTTGTTTCCCCCAGGCCTTGGTGTGTGCGACCTTCTCTGTCCAAATTTGTACTCCTCATCTGGAGTGAGGAACTTCAGTATATCTAGAGAGCAGTGCCCATGATTTGTCCATTGTCCCTGAAAAAATGTTGTTTTTTTCCCTTTCTGTCTTTGGTGGCAAAGCTGGAGCCTCACATTCATTTGCCCAGTGGAAAGAGAAGCAGCTGGAGACATTGGGTCCTTTCCTCCAGTCCTGCTACTTCCTATTTGATGACCCATATCCTTTGTCTTTCATTATTTGTCAATGGAGGTAACAATGTCTCCAGACCTACCTCAAGTGAGACTCACACGAGCCAACAGTTATGGAAGGAAGCAGAGCATGTTGACCCCCAGATTATGAAAGAATTTTAAAGTTATGGTGAAGTCATCCATGGCCTCTCCTTAATCTGACATGCAAAGAAAATTTATGTAGTTGAATATAACTGGTAAGTTCTGCCTCAGGAACTCCTCTTATCTCTAATTCCTTTGGGGAATGGGAGTTGATCTGGCCCAATCCAATTTAAAAGTTGGTCTGATTCCACGATTTAAAGTGATTCATGTTCAATCCGGTGTCTCAGGGAATAGCCTCCTGGTATTTCAGATCTCTCCCTTCTTTCCTCTACTGTTCTCCAAGATGGCACCCAAGTGTATGGAAGATAAGCTTCCACAAACATATGGTCTTGTAGGAAAGGAATCTTGTGATCTTGTGCTAGACTTTTGGCATGTGTGGCTTATGTCCCCTGAGGTATGGCCTAGCCCTGTCCTTTAATGTTCTGCTGGCATCTCTGCTGATGTTTGTGGGTTCTACATATGTAGCCTAGTCTTTCTCAGATAGGTCAGGGTCTAGAGGATCTTCCCTGTCTTCCCTCATCCCTATCATCTTTTGGGGAGTCCTTCCCATGGGTCCATCTCATTCTTGGCCCAGGTTGTCTAGCCTGTAGTAGGGGCAGTGGGTGTATCTGTTTCCCCCAAGAAGGTGGGCATGATGGCAGACCAGCTGGTCAACCTAGCATTCATGAAACACGGAAAACAAGGGTAGCTCAGAATGGCAAAGCGAATCCCCCCTCTGCCTGAGCATTCTACATGTTGTCTCTGGGGCCATCAGAGGTGTAGGGTTGCCTTACAGAGCAGTCTCTAGTTAGGTCTAAATGGCCTGCAAAACAAGAGGTCCTCCTGACTTACCTACTATGCCTTCTCTCCCATTGGAAGGAGGGGGATGGGCACATTTCTGACCTTCTGTCTCCCCAACCACTGTCTCACCTGCCTCACCTTGTAATCCTTCTGGGCTGACGGAGCACGCTTTTCTTTTACTCACTCTTCCTGTCTGCTTGGGCTTCCTTGTGTCAAACTCCTTCTGCAGGTCTCTCCTGCAGTCTTCTCTTCACTTTGCTCATGTTCTCTTTTACCAAATTAGTCTCTATTTTCTCCCAGATTAGCTAAGAAATAAATATCATATCCATTTAGCTTTTTGTGGAAGGATGCACAAGAAATGTTTAATAGTGGTTACCTTTGAGGAAAATGATAAGGGTGAAAATTAAATAAAATTAAATAATTTTAGTAAAATGAAAAGTGGAAAAAAAATAGAAGTTTTGAATTGCGCAGAATAGAAAGTTAATCAAAAAATTAAACTGCTGTGGTTATATTAAATGTGGCCTTCCATACCCATTTCCCCACTTTCTCAGGGGAAGTCTGAGTGAGGTACTCTGCTGAAAAACTACATTTCCCAGTTTTCCTTGCTGCCAGTGTAGCCCTGTGTCTGTGATCTGCCCAATGATGTGTAAGCAGAGCTGGTGGGTGGGATTTCTGAAAAGACTCATTAAGAGGAGGTAACTAGACCTTCCTCTTCCTTTTTTCTTCCTGTCACTGTAGGATTTCCAGCAGCCTTCTCTGGAATGGGTCCTTAAAGATGGAAGTCACAGGCTGAGGACGGGGGAGTAGGACAGTGGGAGAGGCAGGGATCTTGATGACTTCATGGAGTCACAATATTGTGCTGGAGAACCTATCTCCAGACTTCTTTTACATGGAAGAATAAAGTCTCATGTGATCAATATACTTTTTTTTTTTTTTTCAGGTCTCAGTTTACTCACAACTGAATATAATTCCTAACTAATATGGTGGCTTAATTGTATTTGCTCTGAAAAATGATTTATGAAAATTCATCGATATTGCCATCATTCTAATTAAAATGTTTCTTGACATGGTGTCAAGAGTTTGAGATAAAAATTTCCACCAGGTCAGGGGCGCTCGGGTGGCTCAGTCAGTTAAGCATCTGAATTCAGCTCACGTTATGATCTCACAGTTTGTGGGTTCGAACCCCACGTTGGGCTCTGTGCTAACAGCCCAGAGCTTGGAGTCTGCTTTGAATTCTGTGTCTCCCTCTCATCTGCCCCTCCCCTGCTCACTGCCACACACACACTCTCTCTCTCTCAAAAATAAATAAACATTAAAAATAAAAACAACTAAAAAAATTTCCACCAGGTCAAGATGACACAATGTCTTGTACTCCAAAGATATAATTTTAAAAGTAAAGCTCAGTAAAAGTTCAATGCAAGTTAAAGATTGTTGTTATTTCTACCTCATTGGGAAACCTCAGACAGATTCCTTTTTCTGTCATAAAACTACTTATGCAAATCTTGAATCATGAAGTTCTCTAATTGCAGAGACTGCTGGGAAAATACACACACCATGGCTTACACATTCATGCTGTCTGGACACCCTGTCCCTCATTTAAGGTCAAATACCTGTGGTTTGCATTTGCCTGGGGCAGGCAAATGGAACCAGATGGGAGATTTCAGTGGGAAATTCTTGATTAAACACAAAGGTTTGGATATCATCTGGGGTCTCCTGGACCCTTATGATCTTGGTGACACTGGCCCAGGCCTCCAAAGAAAGACCTCAAATAAAGTTCAATATCTACCCAAGATTCTGCAATTCACTGTCATCTCTGGCTCTGATTTCCTGTATCTTCCTCATTATCAACATCAGTCACCAGAATGGTATATATATATATACACCAAGGATGAAGCTATAATGAAACACCACAATCACCTGAAGTCCATACTTTTCCTTAGGGTTCATTCTTGGTGTTGTACATTCTGTAGGTTTGGACAAATGTGTAATGACCTATATCCATCATTATAATGTCATACATCGTATTTTCATTGCCCTAAAACTCTTCTGTGCTCTGCCCATTCATCTCTCCATCTCCTACCCTTGGCCAATATTGGTCTTTTTATTGTCTCCACTGTGTTGTCTTTTTCAGAATGTCATATGGTTGGAATCATACGGCAGGTGAAGCCTTTTCATATTGGCTTCTTTCACTTAGTAATATGCATTTATTTTAAAAGTAAAGCTCAGTAAAAGTTCTATGGCTTCCAAAAGGCCAATGGCTTCCATGGCTTTCCATGGCTTGATGGCTCATTTCTTTTTAGCACAGAATAATATTCCATGCCTGTATGTACTATAGTTTATCCATTCACCTTGAGGACTGGACTTTGGCTGATAGGTGGTATCCCATTGTTGTTTTAATTTGCGTTTTCTCTGATGATGTGATGAGGAACATCTTTTTGTGTGCTTATTTGCCACCTATATGTTTTCTTTGGTGAGGTGTCTGTTAAGATCTTTGCCCCATTTTAAAAATCAGGTGGCTTGTTTTCTTCTTGTTGAGTGGTAAGAGGTTAGTTGTATATTTTGGATAGTAGTCCTTTATCAGATGTGTCTTTTGCAAATGTTTTCTCTTAGTCTGTGGCTGGCTTGTCTTCTCATTCTCTTGATGGGTCTTTTGCAGAGCAGAAGTTTTAAATTTTGTTTTTTATTTTTCTTAAGATTTTTTTTTTTATTTTAGAAAGAGAGAGCGTGAGCAGGGGAGAGGGGCAGAGGGGGGGAGAGAGAGAGAGAGAGAGAGAGAGAGAATCTCAAGTGAACTTCATGCTCAGGGTGGAGCCTCATGTGGGGCTCAATCACACGACCCTGGAATCATGACCTGAGGTGAAATCAAGTCGGACGGATGCTCAACCAACGGAACCATTCAGGCGCCCCTAGTTTTTTATTTTAATGAAGTCCAACATATCTGCTTAAAATTCTTCATACTCTACCTCAGGACTTCCCAGGTGTTCAGCACTGTCCTGACGCAGCAAGATATCTTACTTACCATTTTATTCCAAGGCCCAAGACCCTGCAAGATTCCCAGCCAGGGTCAATAGTATCTCTTGGGGAGAGTAGAGTGAAAACTTAAATAGTAGTGGGGTCCGACTGATAATGTAAATAAGCGAATACGACAAGGTCCAATACAATAGGGAGAGGTGAATACTCTAGAGAAGTACAATTTCATGCCCTAACGAGGCAGCTGCTATTTAGTTTTAGCCAATTATTGCTGTTATTGACTAACTGTGCCCCACCCCCCTCATTCATATGTTGAAGTTTTAACCTCCAATGTGACGATATTTGGAGTTGGGGCTTTTAGAAGGTGATGAAGATTAGGTAAGGACAGGACAGTGACGTTCCCATGGTGTGCTCGGTGGTGTCCTTATAAGAGGTGGAAGGAGATCAAAGGTCCCTTGTTCTCCCATGTGAGGACACTGGGAGAAGGTGGCTGCCATCTGCAAGCCGGGAAGAGAGTTCTCACTAAGAACTAAGCCCGCTGGCACCTTGATCTCAGACTTCCAGCCTTTAGAATGTGAGAAGTAGTCTGTTGTTTAAACCACCCAGTCGATGGTATATCATTACAGCAGCCCAGTTGCTCTGTGACTAACACAACTGTCTAACACACTTGCTGTGCAAGAAGGCAGGCCTACAATTGCCACACCCTACAATTTTTAAAAGAAAAGCTAAAATTTTCTGGTACCCCAGTGGCTCAGCTGGTTAAGTATCTGGCTCTTGATTTCCACCCAAGGCCACGATCTCATAGTTCGTGAGATGGAGACCTGAGTGGCGCTCAAGAACCCACTTGGGATTCTCTCTCCCTCTCTCTCTGCCTCTCCCCCTTGCTCTCTTTCCCTGTCTCAAAATAAATAAACATTAAAAAAAATAAAACAAAAATACAACAGTAGGTGAGCCCCAAATGAAGCAAAGCTGTAGACTGAATGCGTCCTCTGGGTCGCCACTTGCAACTTTTCCTGTGGTAGTTCAGCATTCTTACTCTTCACGCCTGAGTTTCTCAGACTCTAGCGCTTACTAGCTGTGTGTCCTTGGACCAATTAACTTAGTGTGTATGAGTGCAGTTCTTTCAGCTATACAATCAGCAAAAAAACCAGCACCCTGCAGTGTTAAATGAGTTAATTTAGAAAAAGTAGCACGGTACGAGACACACAGAAAATGTTAAAATAAGCCAATTGGAAAAGGATGCATGCTTACGATTCCAACCACATGACATGCTGGAAAAGACAAAACTATGGAGATGGCAAAAAGGTGAGTGGTTTCCGGGGGTTCAGGAGGAGGGAAGGAGGGACAAATAGGTAGAGTCAAAGGGATTTTTAGGGCAGTGAAACCATTCAGTATGACACTGCGCTGGTAGATGCCTAACATCATACATTTGTCAAACAGGTAGAATGTGCACCACAGTGAACCGTCATGTGACAATGGACTTTAGTGGATGACAATCTACCTATATTAGCTCATTGACTGTAACAAGATAGCACACTAACGCAAAATGTTAATAATGGCAGAGACTGGGGGTAGGATGTGCGATCATGTGGAAGAAAATGTTAAGATGGTTTATGATTTCTGACGATGAAGAGACTATGCTAATTACACTTGCACCAGTGAATTACTGCCGCATACCAAGTCACTCCAAACCTTAGTGGTTGAAGTCCGTAACTAACTCGAGTGCTCACAAGTTGATGGGGTAGCCGGGAGGTTCTGATGATTTGGGCCAGGGCTGGCTGATCTCAGCGGGGTTCGCTCATGCATGTACAGTCAGCCCCAGATGAATAAGCTCCTCTTGGCTAGACTTGGTCACAAGGGGCCCTTGAACCAAGTACCACAGGTACCAGCTGGGTCACAGCCGGTACAACTGGGCTGACTGACCACAGGCCATGTGTTTTCTCATCCTCCAGCAGGCCAACTCAGGCTTGTACACATGGTGAAGTCAGGGTCAAAGTGAAGGGAAGTATGCAAGGGCTTGCACACCGATGTTTCTTCTACGTGCTACTGGCCGGAGCAGGTTACAAGGCCAGCCCAGATCCAAGGCCTGGGGAAACGGACTGCACCCCTTGATGGCAGGTGCTGCAATATGGCAATGCAATCCCATCGCAAAGGGCATGGATACAGGGAGAAGAATAATTGGAACCATTTCCCAGCCCCCTCCCGCCCCCCCACCGACAATCTATCAAACTCAAGATAATGGACGTTTTCTTCTTACCCACCCCTTTGTGGTCACTCCTCATCCATGCCCCTTAGGATCTTTTCCCAGATTTCATTTGACCATATCACTGGCACATTTTTTTTCGTTTCCTTGGAGGTTTGAATCAGAAAGTTAACTTGACCAGAGCCCATGCTTTTCATCCAGAGAGACCAAGGAATGCAAGAGGCACTCAGGTTGGCAACCAAATCTGCGCTGGAGAAACACGGACCCGAAAATATGGAAGATCTTGGGAAAGGGACCTATAAACCTGTCACATGCCCTGTGAGCGTGTCAATAGGCTCTAATTTTTTGTTATCAGGAGCAGTGATTTTTGTTGCTCAATTACATCGGAAAAAGAAAATTTGACTCAATTTACCACAATTTACGAAGCCCCAAGACACCCACACATGACTCATAACCTTTGCAGGCGGAAATAAGAGTGGCGGCTGCCCTGGGAGTAAATACGGGACACACGGCGTGCTGCACTGGGCTGTAGACATGCAGAGACATTTGAGGAGAAATGTTCATACAAGTCATGCGCCGAGGGCTTCGGGCTGCTGTTTACTTCTGCGGATAAGCAGTGCATAATTTACCGGGAAAGCATTTTTAACAATCCCAAACACCCACATTGTGGAGAAATAGGTTTGAAGAGTTTCCAGTTTTGTAGCTGAATTTACAGTCTTAGCCCTACGAAAATATTTAGAATCCTCTTCATTGACTCAGTATTTCAAATATTCCAGGGGAAGAACCCCCAAACACCATTAGCTGTTGAAGGCAAGTATAGAGTCCGCCACTGCCCCAGGGTGTAACTGACATCCAAATGTCTGTCTTCTCTTGACCCCAGGTGTGGGAGACTCCTCTGGGTGAGGCGGACCTCTTTTTATCTTCCGGGGTTGGGGGTGCTGCATAATCCAGCCTTTCTCTCCTTATCCCACTTCTTAAGTTCTGCCAGGGAGGTGTGAACTCTCAACGAAGTTCCATTTCTCTAATACTGCTCCAGGATGTTGCCGGAATGATACTGTCCAAAGTGTATTCCATGGAACACAAGCCCCATGACATGATTCTCAGCGAGGTGTTCCATGGTCAGATAATTATTGAGAAACGGTGTAAACCATATCCCTCTCTCAGAAAGCTGCAATGCGTATTAGTGAGTAAAAGCTCTGAGGAGTTTCCCAGTAAAGAAATCTATTTATTTTTTTTAGTAATCCAGTGTTTCCCACTTGTTTACCCAGGGAATCATTTTAAGAATAATTATAATGTGGGGCGCCTGGCTGGCTCTGTTGGCTAAGCATCCGACTTCGACTCGGGTCGCGATCTCGTGGTTCGTGGGTTCGAGCCCCGCATCGGGCTCTGTGCGGACAGCTCAGAGCCTGGAGCCTGCTTCGGATTCTGTGTCTCCCTCTCTCTCTGCCCCTTCCCTGCTTGCACTCTGTCTGTCTGTCTCTCTCTCAAAAATAAATAAACATTAAAAAAAATTTTTTAAAGAATAATTATAATGATATAATAGGTGTTATCACTTAAATAACAAACATTCATTTCTCACAGATGTCCAAGATCGAGATGCCAGAAGGTTCCGTGTTTGGTGGGGCCACTTTCCTGGTTCATGGATGGCCATGTTCTTCTCACTGTAACCTCACATAGAGGGGTGAGGGAGCTCTCTGGGTCTCTTTTAACATACTTACTATTACTACTACTATTATTATTTTAATTTATTTTTTTTAGTGTTCATTTTTGAGACAGAGAGAGAAAGTGTGAGCAGGGGAGGGGCAGAGAGAGAGAGAGAGAGAGAGAATCTGAAGCAGGCTCCAGGCTCTGCGCTGTCAGCACAGAGCCCAATGTGGGGCTTGAACCCATAAACCGTGATGTCATGACCTGAGCCAAAGTCGGGACACTTAACCAACTGAGCCACCCAGGTGCTCCTAACGTAATTTTTAAAGTTTTAATTTAAGTGTTTTGAGAAAGACAGAGAGAGCACAAGTGGGGGAGGGGCAGAGAGAGAGAGAGAGAATCCTAAGCAGCCTCCACACTGTTCAGCTCGGATCCCAATGCGAGGCTCGAACTCATGAAACTGGGAGATCACCTCCCCAGTCAAAATCAAGAGTCCGATGCTTAAAGGACTGAGCCACCCAGGTGCCCCTGTGGTCTCTTTTATAAAGACACTAATTCCATTCATAGGACCCATTCATCTCCCAGAGGCCCTACCTCCTAATACCTTCCTATTTGGGGTTATGGTTTCAATATATGAATTTGGGCAGGACACAAACATTCAGTCCATAACAACCACTTATGTCCTCGACTCATGGAGGTTTGGCCTTCCCCTTTCTTCACAAAAGTGCTTTCAGGGCGTGCCGTCCCTTTTCATTTCAGACAGGAGTCTCCAATGCCAGTGTCTCTTTGCTGTGAGTAATGGTAACGTGCCTGGGTCAAAACCAAACAAAAACCCTGAATGACAACACATCCACAGCATTGAAATTGGTTCTCCTAAAGGCACATGTTTTCATTGAGCAATCAAATGGGGACAAAGAAACTCTTTTAGGCACCTGGACCTTCGTATCATTTATAGCACCTTAGCAGAAAAAACACACTGGCCGTAGCCTCTCACTCAATTTTGTATACCTAGCCCCTGCACGCTGCCTTCAGAGAACGAGCGACTCTTCAGTGACTCTGCTGATGGACCGAACTCGATCCGTGTTTTCCAAAACATGTCCCACGAGATGATTTGGCCCTGAAAATGGACAAAGCTTATTTATTTTAAGGTGTAATAGTAAAAAGGCACATTCTTTTTTTCATGATTTGATGGATATTATTGCTTAGGACATGGCTAACATTAAGACGTGCACTGATTTAAAGAAAACTTTATGTCGGGGCGCCTGGGTGGTGCAGTCGGTTGAGCGTCCGACTTCAGCCAGGTCACGATCTCGCGGTCCGCGAGTTCGAGCCCCGCGTCGGGCTCTGGGCTGATGGCTCAGAGCCTGGAGACTGTTTCCGATTCTGTGTCTCCCTCTCTCTCTGCCCCTCCCCCGTTCATGCTCTGTCTCTCTATCCCAAAAATAAATAAACGTTGAAAAAAAAAATTAAAAAAAAAAAAAAAAAGAAAACTTTATGTCAGTGAAAGAGCAATGGAGATGTAGATGTAATGAAAATCATAAAAATGTTACATGAATGATTGGAGTTTAGGAAAACACTCAGTTTATCATATCCATTGTGAGTCGAGGCTCTGAAGCGGGGCGGAGCCTGGGAGAGAACAGAAGGGTGATGGCTGTTCCCTAAAGGAAGGAAGTGCCTACTTTTTCCCCGATGATGGAAAATCATACACTCATCGAAACAAATGAACTGGAAACAACACTCTCTTAAATTCATTCAGTTTGCCAATTGGCCATAATGCTTTGTCAAAGAATCCTGGTGATAGCAATATAAATGAAACTGAAGATTCTTGCCTCGCCCTGAAACAGGATGCTTACTGCCTTCGGGTTGGGATGGGCAGGACTGAGTTGGGCATAATGTGACTGTAGTAATATTAAAAAATAAACAGAATTTAGGAACAGATCAGCTACTTTTAACTCATTTTTTCTTAGAAGCTTTCCCTTAAGTAAAATCTTATTAGTTAAAAAATCTTATTAGTAAAATAAAATTCTAGACAAAAATCAGATCAAAGTGGAGTCTGTCGATGTGATTGATGGAGGAAAGGGGCACTGGCAGAAGGGTTGAGCTGGGGGAGGATGAGCTGTTCCCTCTTGGCCTCATCTCATCCCCTGCTGTGGCCCCTAAGTACAGTTAGAAGAACCCCTAGATGAGACAGTTTCTAAGGTTTCCTGTAAGTGGAAAATTCTAGTTTTTAACTTCTTTGGTGTCGTGGGAATCAAGAATACCCACAGTGCATGAGGATAACCCAAATGAGTGTTTTTCTCATATTTTTCATGGAAACATCTAGTAACATAAGAAAGAATTAACATGCAATCCTATCATATCATGCCTGCCAAGTCTGAAAAGGTAGCCGAAAGCATCTTTTTTAAACATGAAACTTACAGAGCTCCAAATTTATCTTCGGAGCCCCTAACCAATTCCTAATTGTCCTGCTGGTCAGTGGATGAGATATCACATATATCACATTAAGTCTATAAATTCACGGAACTGGATTGAAAGGATGAGAATCAACTCTGCATGTCAGGGCAGCATTTGGTGGTTTCTCTACACTCTTGATGTAAGATTTTGGTAATTTGGTTATATATATATATATATATATATATATATATATATATATATATGAATATAAAAATGCCAAATGTAGTTTCCCTCCTAGATCTTCGAGTGGATTGATGCTTCAGGCAGATAGCTTCCTGAGGCTTCATGTGTTCACAGAACACCTTAAATTTCTCGGAAATATGAGTCTGCTTGGTAGTGAGTATCAAATATACAGTTGCTAAGGAGCAGTGTGTATATCTGGGGGGATGTTTGCTGACATTAGCCGGAAGTGATGCATGTCTTCACAAGGCAACATTGTTTTCAGCTTAGACTTTTAGTGAAAAGTGACTCTTGTCAACAAAAGTGTTAACTACACCTTCCCATTTCTACAGGTGGCTGAATTGCTCCCTGCACAGTGAGCCCAGACACAATAACGCTCAGGTTAGAGGCACAATGAGGTCCAACATCATAAAGCCATAGTAAAGATCTCCCAGAGCATATTGGAAAGAAACAAGGACTCCCTTCCTGAGAAGTGCCCAAGGGAAGAGTGAGCTCTCTCTGTCATTGGGAGTAAGGTCTCAGAAACCAGAATGGACATCCCAGTGCAGAGCACTGTGTGGTTAGAGCCAGGATTTAAAGCCAGGTCCTTGGGCTACAGAGCTCATAGCCGCCAGGCGAAACTCTTCTCACTGTCTTCCCTGGGTATACGTTGGCAATCCTTTCTATCATCTTCAGTCATGTTCCTTCCAGTGAGGTATTTATGCCACACTTTTTTTCCTTTGTTTAAAAATACTTCAGAATAAATCACCTATCGCACAGACATCTTGGTTGTGAATTATTACCATGTCTCACAAAATGGGAATTCCTTTCTGCTTTCTTTGTTTTTATTCATAGATGCTGACTGCCAGATTTTATGACCTTCCCTGCCTGAAAAATATTAGTGTCCAGAAGCTGGTTTCCCCATTGCTGACAGAAGGCAAACTAATTAGAAGTCTGTTGAGGCAAGTTTAATGGGGCAAAATGCATTTTTAGTTCAGCCAAGGAACTGAGCCGATCTTAAGTAAAAAGTAAGAGTGTCTCCTGGGGTAACAAATACATGAATTAGGAAATCAACCTTAAACCTCCCAGATGCATTGAAGGATGCATCAATGCATCTGGATGCATCATGGATGCTCCCAGAAGAATTACAATGTGATCCTTTGGTGCATGGTTATACCACAGACGGAATACTTCAAGGGTCAAAGAAATGGGGGCATCCTATAAATTCTGCTAAATAAAACGTCCACATTATACCCAGATAAAGTCTGAAACTGGTTGGGGAGCAAGGGTAATAGAAGCACAAAATAAGATTGGATTTACAAGTTTCTGGGGTAGAGGCTGTGTTATGGAAGCCAGGTGATTCTGAAATTTTTTTTAACGACTCTCGCTCCTTTTCATATAGCAGACTCTGGAGTCAGGCTGTCTGGGGTCAGATTCTGGTCCCTCAATTAACTGAGTGAGTGACTAATTTCATTAACCTGTGTTTCAATTTCCCCATCTTCAAAATGAGGCAAATGATAATATTTACCTTGTAGTTGTTTTCTCAAGGCTCCAATGAGTTAATATCCATAAAGTTCTTAGAACAGCAGATAATCTTCAAATTATAGAAACTAGAATGTTTGAGGAAGAACCCGCATACAGATAATATTCTCTATTATTTTTTTAAGTTTATTTACCTATATTGAGAGAGAGAGAGAGAGAGAGAGAGAGAGAAAATGAATGGGAAGAGCAGAAAGAGAGAGGGAGAGAGAATCCCAAGAAGGTTCTGTGCTGCCACTGCAGATCCCAATATGCGGCTCATTCTCACGAACCATGAGATCATGACCTGAGCCAAAATCAAGAGTTGGACACTTAACCAAATGTGCCACCCAGGCACCCCTCTATTATTATTATTATACTCTATAACACCCATGTTACTTTTCCACTTGAATTGAGCAGGACCCTGTTACATAATTTGGAGGTCCAGTACAAATTGAAAATGTGGGTTCCCTTGATCAGTAATTATTAAAAATTTCAAGATGCTAACAGTAGAGTATTAAGCCAAGCATTAGGCTCCTTAGAGTTGGGGGTAGGGCTGTGCCATTGCTGAGATCACATACCCATGAAGTATGTGATCTCTGGAACCAAATTATAGAAACTAGAATGTTTGAGGAAGAACCCACATACAAAACAAATTCATATAGTTTCTTACCTCTGGAAAAGTCAGTGAAATTTGTTTTCTTAAAAAGGGGATTATTTATGAAGATCAAATCCATTTGGGAACCTCAGAATTGTCCCTTCACAAAGCTGTGTACGGGCATCTCAGCTGAAATGTTGCAGCCTCCACTAGATTCACAGAGAAAGTAAAACATAAGTGTCATAGGAGATGATGCTTCCAGGCTCCATTTTTTTTTTTAATTTTTTTTTTCAACGTTTTTTTAAATTTATTTTTGGGACAGAGAGAGACAGAGCATGAACGGGGGAGGGGCAGAGAGAGAGGGAGACACAGAATCGGAAACAGGCTCCAGGCTCTGAGCCATCAGCCCAGAGCCTGACGCGGGGGCTCGAACTCACGGACCGCGAGATGGTGACCTGGCTGAAGTCGGACGCTTAACCGACTGCGCCACCCAGGCGCCCCTCCAGGCTCCATTTTAAAATTTTTTGCCAATGAAATAAGACAAAGAAATGCTCTTTTCCCCAAATGCTCTTTAAGCATCAACAATCTTTGTTAGTGTTCACTTTTGGTTGTTGGTTGCCAGAAGATAATCCTGGCTTAAATTTCTCCACATCATACGTGTGTTTCCAATAAAACATTTTGAGCCACATGAAGAAAGAAACAAACAAATAGCAAATAATAACCTTGATGAGTGGATGAATAGCAAATCAAAGTTCTATTTATTTCTTGCCAAATTTGTTCAGTTTGGGGCTATGGTGAAGGTCACAATTACTTAAAACTTATTAGACAAGGGGCGCCTGGGTGGCTCAGTCGGTTGAGCGTCCGACTTCGGCTCAGGTCATGATCTCGCAGTTCATGAGGTTGAGCCCTGCATCAGACTCTGTGCTGATGGCTCAGAGCTGGAGCCTGCTTCGGATTCTGTGTCTCCCTCTTTCTCTCTGCCCCTCCCCCACTCACACTCTGTCTCTCTCTCTCAAAAATAAACATTTAAAAAAATTTAAAACTTATTAGACAGATTGAGGCAATCAAGAGGAAATTGAATCCCAGATAAAAAAATGGATCTATGTCACTGGACCATTGGGTAACATATAAATATAAATATAAAGCAAATATATATATATATATATATATATATATATATATATATTATATTTAGAAAGCTCTTTACCCATTGTTTTTGAAAATTCTTTGAAGGCAACATCTGCTCACAATGAGGCAGCCATCCGTGGACAAATATTTTTCAGCTGGATTGTGTAGATTTCATCATATTATAAATGAGATTTAATCATTCCTTTATTTTTTCAAATTTTTAATGTTTATTTATTTTTGACAGAGAGCGAGAGAGACAGAGCATGAACGAAGGAGGGGCAGAGAGAGAGAGTGAGACACAGAATCCGAAGCAGGCTCCGGGCTCTGAGCTGTCAGCACAGAGCCCGAGAAGGGGCTCGAACTCACGAACCGTGAGATCATGACCTGAGCTGAAGTCAGACGCTCAACCCACTGAGCCACCCAGGTGCCCCAGCAATTCCTTTATTTCTGTGTGTGTAACACTTTCAATATCCTTTCTTTTTTCGCTTAATAACATCAAGCACAGTTAACCACTTATCTCTATATGGATTCTAGCACTAAACAATTGTTTGAAAGAATAACAATTATTTTGCTTCCTTGTTTACCCACCAGTAACTTTTGACATTCACTACTTAATATTTGACCTAAAAGAAAAGAAGATGGGGCTGGGAAGAAGGAGAAAAGCAGAGAAAGAGAAGAACAAATAAATGGCCTGCAAATGTCTTGAATAGTTGATTATTATCTGTTAAAAATATACCCATAAAAAATTTTAATACACATTATGAAATTATTAAGTTTTAATCCATATTATGAAGGTATTAGAAGACTAAACATTCACCAAGATACATTACAAAATCGGAACTGAAATATGCTTTGTGAAATTCAGCAAGAGGTCTAAGAAACTAGGGAAAAAGTTCTTAAAAGAGAGTCTATATCTTTTTTTTTTTTTTGAGAGAGAGAGAGAGAGCACAAGTGAGGGGGGGGGGGGTGGAGGAGCAGAGAGGAGAAGGTGAGAGAGAGAAGCAGGGCTCACCCAGAGTGGGGATTGATCTCACCTGATGCCAGTCTTGAACTCAGGAACCCCGAGATCATGACCTGAGATGAAGTCAGATGCTTACTCAGCCACACAAGCACCCCAAGAGAGTCTGTATCTTTGAAATTTAGTTATTTTACCTACTTTTCTGTTCTTGGTTGAGGAAGATGTGAAGTCCTTATTCTGGGTTCCTGAATAAATAAGCCTTCTCAGAGTTATGAGCAGAAATTCTCCTTTTCTTCAGCCCCCAGACAGGTTTTTCAATTAAAGAATAGTAATAATGATTTTGATATAGACTTTCAAATTAATTTTTAAAAGGTCCCTGCTGTACTGGTTCCCTCATCTGCCCATTCTCTTCGACAGTTTTCCATGTTTCGTATCCCCCAGGCATGTCTTTATGCATACATGAGAACGTACGAATACAAATTCTAATCTTCACTATTTATTTATTTATTTTTTTTAATTTTTTTTCAACGTTTATTTATTTTTTGGGGGGGACAGAGAGAGACAGAGCATGAACGGGCGAGGGGCAGAGAGAGAGAGGGAGACACAGAATCAGAAACAGGCTCCAGGCTCTGAGCCATCAGCCCAGAGCCCGACGCGGGGCTCGAACTGACGGACCGTGAGATCGTGACCTGGTTGAAGTCGGACGCTTAACCGACTGCGCCACCCAGGCGCCCCTAATCTTCACTATTTAAAACACACTTGCAAAAATAAAACTTTAATTTAATTGCAGGGGACAAAAGTCAGAATCCAAAATCAACTGACATTTCTAAAGGAACACTTGGATACAGTTCCCAGTATTCCAGAACCTCCAGACTTTTCCACGGGGCATTCACGG
Source organism: Puma concolor (assembly GCF_028749965.1). Lineage (NCBI taxonomy): Eukaryota > Metazoa > Chordata > Mammalia > Carnivora > Felidae > Puma > Puma concolor. The sequence continues at coordinate 165,698,450 of NC_141670.1, read as the reverse complement.
AAGGGAACATGAATGTCTACCCATGATGAAGGCTCTAAGAGAGTGCTGGTTCCCACCCCCACCCCCCCATATCAGAGCATCTTGGAGATCTTTCCATATCAGTACACAGAGATATTTTCATTCTTTTTTTTTTTTACAACTGCATATATTCTATTATATGAATGTACCATGCTATATTTATTCCTAAATATTAATATTTAGTATTAATGGTATGGCTTGTTACAATTTTCTGATATTAAAAATAATGCTATCAAAAATTTAAAAAATAAAACTAATGCTACAGTGAATAAATTGCACAGGCATTATTTTCCACACAAACATTTTTTTTTTTTAACTTGACTGGAATTTTTAAGAACATCTTTATTGAGATCCTGCATTTGCAACAACGTGGATAGACCTAGAAGGTATAATGCAAAGTGAAATAAGTCAACCAGAGGAAGACAAATACCATATGATATCACTTATATGTGGAATTAAAAAAATAAAACAAACAAATAAGAAAGAGACAAACAAAAAATCAGGCTCTTCAATACAGAGACCAAACTGGTGGTTGCCACAGGGAAGTTGAGGGGGCAGACCGGTGAGTAAGGTAAAGGGGATTAAGAGGTACAAACTTCCACTTACAAAATAAACAAGCCACAGAGATGAGAATACAGCACGGAGATTACAGTTAATAATATTGGAAAAATGTTGTAAGGTGACAGATGGTGACTACACTTGATGAGCACCGAGTAATGTATAGAATTGCTGAATCATTATGTTGGACAATTGAAACTAACATAACATTGTATGTTAATTATGCTCTGCTTAAAAAAAGGACGTCTTCACTGAGATATAATTAACAATAAACTGCGACTATTTAAAGTGTATAATTTGATAAGTTTTTGCCTCTGTTTGACACTCCCATGAGATTATCATCACAATTAAGATAATGAACATATCCATTAACTCCCAAAGTGTCCTTGTGCCCTTTCATAATCTCTCTGCCCTACACCTCCCCTGGTACCCGGCAGGTACAACACTTACCTGCTTTCTGTCATAAATTCATTTGCATTTCTAGAATTTTATATAAATGAAATCATGCAGTATATACTTTTTTTTTTTTTTGGTAGAGCATCTTTTTTTTAATTTTTATTTATTTTTTTATTTAAAAAATTTTTTAATGTTTATTTGTTTTTGAGAGAGATGGAGACTGAGTGCAAGCGAGGGAGGGGCAGAGAAAGAGAGGAAGACACAGAATCCAAAGCAGGCTCCAGGCTCTGAGCTGCGGGGCTGGAACTCACGAACCGTGAGATCATGACCTGAGCCAAAGTGGACGCTTAACGACTGAGCCACCCAGGCGCCCCTTAGCTTCTTTTTTTTTTTTTTTTTTTTTTTTTTTTAATTTTTAAAGTTTATTTATTTTGAGACATTTATTTATTTGTGAGAGAGCAGGGGAGGGGCAGAGAGAGAGAGAGAGAGAGAGGAGACAGAGGATCCCAAGCAGGCTCTGCGCTAACTATGGGCTCGAACTTATAAATTGAGAGATCATGACCTGAGCCGAAATCAAGAGTCGGACGCTTAGCCGACTGAGCCACCCAGGCACCCCTGTTGAGCTTCTTTTACTCAGTATAATTATTTTGAGATTCATCCGTTGTGCGTATCAATAGTACATTGCTTTTTAGTGCTGACCAGTATTCCATTGTACGGGTATAACACAATTTGTTTATCTACTCACTGCTGAACGTTTTGATTGTTTCCAGTTTGGGGTTATCACAAATAAAGCTGCTATGAACATTCATGTACAAGTCTTTGTATGAACATATGGTTTCATTTTCTCTCGGGTAAATGCTTCGGAGCAGAATGTCTGGGTCATATGGTAGGTGAATAGTAAAAATTTTAAGAAACTAGCAAACTAAGTGCAGTAAGTCAGAGAAAGACAAATATTGTATGATTTCACTCATACGTGGAATTTAAGAAACACAACAGATGAACATAGGGGAAGGGAAAGAAAAATAAGATAAAGACACAGAGGGAGGCAAACAACGAGAGGCTCTTACATATAGAGAACAGACTGAGGGCTGCTGGAAGGGGAGGGGAGGGTGGGTGGGTTAAATGGGTGATGGACATTGAGGAGGGCACTTGTTGGGATGAGTACTGGGTGTCATCTGTAAGAAATGAATCACTATGGGCGCCTGGGTGGCGCAGTCGTTTAAGCGTCCGACTTCGGCTCAGGTCATGATCTCGCGGTTCGTGAGTTCGAGCCTCGCGTCGGGCTCTGGGCTGATGGCTCAGAGCCTGGAACCTGTTTCCGATTCTGTGTCTCCCTCTCTCTCTGCCCCTCCCCCGTTCATGCTCTGTCTCTCTCTGTCCCAAAAATAAATAAACGTTGGAAAAAAAAAAATTAAAAAAAAAAAAAAAAAAAAAAGAAATGAATCACTAGGTTCTACTGAAGCCAAGGCTACGCTGTACGTTAACTAACTTGAATTTAAATAATACTAAAAAAAAGAAACTAGCAAATGATTTTCTGAAGTGTTACATTATCGGACATTCCCCTGAGCAATTTGTGAGAGTTTCAGTCTCACCCTATTCTTGCCAACACTTGGTAGCGTCCGTCTCTTTTGTTCTTGCCTTTCTAGCGGGCGTTTAGTAGTAGTATCTCATTGTGATTTTAATTTGCATTTCACTAAGACCAATGATGCTGAGAATATGCTTTTCTTTTTTTTTTTTTTTTTTTTTTGTCATCCGCATATCTTTCTTGATGGCGTCTGAATTTTTTGCTCAGTTTCCATTTGTCTGTATTCTTACTGTTGAGTTTGAAGGATTCTTTATAAATTTTGGATACAGGTTCCTTATCAGATATATAATTTGAAAATATTTTCTCTCCATCTGTGAATTTTCTTTTCATTGTCTTTAAGAACGTGTTCCAAAGGACAGACTTTTCCAATTTTGACACAGATCAAGTTATAAATTTTTGCTCTTTCAAGGCTCATGCCTTTAATGTTTTCTAAGAAATAATAGCCTGACCCATGGTCATAAATATTTTCTCCTGGAAAATGCACAGTTTCAGGTTTTACATTTAGGCTCTTTTAGCATCAAAAACCTCAGTTCGTGTTCACTTTTGGTTGCTGATTGCCAGAAGATGCTCCTGGCTTAAATTTCTATCCGTCATTCATGTCTTTCCTGGCTTCTCGGTCCACAGAAACTGTGTGAGATAATACTATTCTTTTTGTTTTGTTTTGTTTTGTTTTAAGCCACTAAGTTTTGGGGTAATTTTTAATGCAGCAATAGAAACTAAAATGTTAATTAAGTTACTTGGTAAACAGTTTGATCCTCCTGGGTTTGCTTTTAAGCTTTTCAAGGCGATACCAAAGCAGCATTGAACGTAGGGCTAATTTTGTCCCACTATTGAGGCAAAGCCCTTCTGCGTACTCTACCTAATGCCCATGAATTATAAGGTTTTGCCACTCTGGCTGGTGGGAACAAGAGCTATGCCTGGCCTGGTGTGGTCTTGGGGTCTGTTCTCTAAGCCTCCCAAGTGGTTCTTTTCCTGGCTTTGGGCGGATTCCTCACATGTATGTGCTGATAGGTGTTCACCCGGAGGCTCTGGGGGACCCTCTGCAGACCCCCAGACTTCTCTGTGCCGCTCTCTCCTCTGTAGTACTTTTCCCTGAAAGTCTAGACTCCTTGTCCTCCTCAGACTCACAGCTCTGTCTTGTCAACACAGAGAGATTGCCAGGTTGTACCTGGGTTCCCCGTCCCTGCTCTGTGGTCTGGAAACTTCTTCCAGCTAGTGAGCTAGGGAAATTAAAAAAACTCGGTTCATTTGTTTCTCATCTCTTAGGGATACTTGTCCTTCATTGCCTGATGTCCAGTGTCTTGAAAAATTTTCTTCATAGGCTCTGTCTGGTTTTTAAATTGTCCAGGCAGGATGGTAAATCTGGTTCTGTTACTCCATGTTGGCTGGAAGTATCCCCCAGATAGACTTTGGAAGGCCAATGTTTATTGAGAACTATGTTCCGGATATGGTGCTTGGTACTTTACATGATAAATCTTAGTTAATCCTCCAAAACGAAACAGAACAACACAAAAATATAAAAGGCAAACAAAGGAAAAAAAAAAGGAACTATGAAATAGATCCTACTAGAATTCCTTTTCTGTAGATGAGGAAATCATGATGCAGGGACATTAAATAGTTTCTTCAAGATCGTAAGGCAAATATATATGGTGGGATTGGGATTTGCATCCAGATCTGACCGCCAAAAGCGAGCTCTTAACCAATCTCTTCCCATACCCCTTACATCTAACCCTTGCTTCTTAAAGGAAACTGAAAACTGACTTGCTTTGCTTTATGCCCACCCTCTGCAGGTACTTACTCTTCTGGACTTTTCATTCTCCAATGAGTCCCACATGGAGAACTCTCCAGGCTCTATAATATTAGAGACTGACTTCAGATTTTCCTTTTGTACAGAAGAGCAGTTTATTTGGGGGCCTGACTTTTTTGTCCCTGCATACAATGGGACAAATTTAGGTTGAGAATTTATAAAATAATACATTTCCATCATAAATGTATTAGTTTTGGTCAAATGATTCCAAACTCTTTGAAATAAGAAGAGGAAGGAGAAAAAATTAGCTCTCTTTGAGAGTAATGTGAGGATGTCCCTAAAGTTTGAATGGAAGGTGAAATGAGGTCTAAATTTCAAGTCTGCTCCCAGCCTTCATGCGAGAACGGGCACGAAGGCTTCTCTACTGGGAGATCTACTGATGAGTGTTCATAGTGGTTCCAGGAACCCTCAACAAAATGCCACAGAATGGAAAGACACTCAAGCCAACACAACTGACACGGAAATAGAGAAAAATTTGCTAAATACATTTTTAAGGGGAATATTAACACATAATTAAGGTGGTGATTCCAGGGAAACTTTGAGTCTGTTATAATTCTGAACTTCTCATCAAGTCGAAGAAGATTTTGACCGAGTTTTATCACTAGTGGAGACCCATGAGCTTTAACCTAGTATTTATGAATAAAACCGAAGCTCTCAGTTTTAGAATTTGAAACTTCTCCCTGCAGTTTTCCCTTTTCTCTTTCATGCTTGTCGGACTTTAATGACACAAATAAAATCTGTTTGTTGTTGAAAAAGTAGGAAATATAAATTAGCAAAAAGAAAAATATCACCTATAATCTTACCACTTGGTCAGCGATCACAATGAACATAGGGATGACTCTCCTATTGGCCTTTGTCTTCTTTCTATGTAAGTAAAGTATATATGTGCATTTGTGCGTGGATGATGATGATGATGATGTGTGTGTGTGTGTGTGTGTGTGTGTGTGATGTATAATTCTAGAATAGTTTATAATGCCATAAGTCAGAGATTCCTCCTACCTCTGTAATCGTGGCACAAGTTGGGGAAACCCTATTAACTTTGTTGAATCTGGGTTGGAGGGCCCCCTGCCAAGACATGGTATGCTTTTATTAATTACCTTTTCTTCTGGAGCTAAGTCTCTGCAACTTTTTGCCTTTGCAACATCCCCAGAGACAAGATGCCTGAACCTGTGGCTGGAGGGTCATCCTTTGCGTAACAGTCCCAAAGGTGACTCAGGCTTAAGGTCTGGGCTGGAAACAGTCAGAACAATATTTCCCAGACCCACAGCTGTGTGGGTTACAATCCCCAGAGGCTCTCTCACTGTGGCTGTGATTATGGAGCACAGTTCACTCTCCCTGGGACATGTGAGTGCTAGAAAGGCCAGATTTTTAATAAATTGAGAGTAAAGATCCTAGGGAGAGGCAGCTAGCAGAAGAGGAGGGTCTACTTTCTTTTTTTTTGACTGAAGTATAGTTAACATACAATGCTATATTAATTTCAGGTATGCAACATAGTGATCCAACAGCTCTACACATTACGCTGAGCTCTTCACAATAAGTATGGTCACCATACAGCATTATTACCATAGTATCAACTGTATTCCCATGCTGTACTTTTCATCACTGTGATTTATTTATTTTAAGAACCAGAAGCTTACTAAGAACAAACTGAGGGTTGATGGGGGGTGAGGGAGAGGGGAAAGTGGGTGACGGGCATTGAGGAGGGCACTTGTTGGGATGAGCACCGGGTATTGTATGGAATCCAATTTGACAATAAATTATATTTAAAAAAACTAGAAACTTGTAACTTTTAATCCCCTTTGCCCATTCATGCAACCCTATCCCCTTGGCAACCACCAGTTTGTTCTCTGCATTTATGATTGTTTGTTTGTTTGTTTGCTCATTGGTTTTGTTTTTTATATTCCACATATAAGTAAAATCTTATGGAATTTGTCTCTGACTTCTTTCACTTTGTGTGATATTCTCTAGATCCTTCCATGTTGTCATAGATGCAAGGTCTAATTCTTTTTTTATAGTTGCATAATAGTCCATTATATATATAATATTCCATTGTATATTTATATATCATTTTACATATATATATATATATATATATATATATATATCACATCTTTTTTATCCATTCATCTATGGATAGACACTTAGTTGCTTCCATCACTTGGCTATTGTAAATAATGCTGCAATAAACATAGGGGTGCAGATATCTTTTCAAAGTCGTGTTTTCATTTTCTTGGGTAAATATCCAGTAGTGGAATTATTCATCATACAGCATTTCTATTTTTAATATTTTGAGGCATTCCATACTGTTTTCCACGGTGGTTGCACCAATTTACATTCTCACCAACAGTGCATGGGGGCTCCCTTTTCTCCACATCTTCTCCAACCCTTACTATTTCTCATCTTTTTGGTTCTAACCAATCTGACAGGTGTAAGGTGCTATCTCATTGTGGTTTTGATTTGAATTTCCCTGTTGACTAGTGATGTTGAGCATCTTTTCATGTGTTTGTTGGCCATCTCTATGTTGCCTTTGGAAAAATGACTATTTGGGTCCTCTGCTCATTTGTAAATTCAGATTATTTGTTAGGAGGGTCTACTTTAGATGGTTCCACGCCATTCAGCTAATTTGCAAGCCATTGAAAAAAAATTTTTTTTCTTCATTTGGTGTATTTACATGCATTAAGCAGAAATTGACTGACTGATTTAACCACCCCCCCCCCAAAAAAAAATGACTGACAAAAAAAGAACATTACTGAAAGACAACTGCCGGCAGGATGAGAGAAGGAGACTTAGAAGACAGGCAGCAAAGGAAGGTGGGTAAAGAATGACAGCCAAATCATGCCCTAGGAACAATCTGGTCCTTCTGACTTGCTTGCTATCCCACCTCTGATGTCAAAGACTAAGCCTTTTCTTAACAATTGAAGGACCAGTGCCAAGAGTATAGATGGAGGTTCAGTACCATATGTTTAAATATTTATAATTTTCAAATGAACAATCTGTTAATTTTTTTTAACGTTTATTCATTTTTGAGAGACAGAAAGAGACGAAGCATGAGCGGGGTAGGGGCAGAGAGAGGGAGACACAGAATCTGAAACAGGCTCCAGGCTCTGAGCTGTCAGCACAGAGCCCGACGCGGGGCTCGAACTCACAAACTGCGAGATCCTCACCTGAGCCGAAGTCGGATGCTCAATCCACTGAGCCACCCAGGTGCCCCAAGTGAACAATCTATTACATAAAATATGTTAAATCTTCCTTCCTTGACGAATTCATAGTCAGCTAAAAGAGCTCAAGCTTAGAATTCTTGACCTCTTAGAATTCCATGAGTGGAAATCCAGCCCTTGGCTCCTGTCCCCCACACCCTAGCACATCCTTCTTTTTTTTCCCTACTTCAGCCTGAATATATACCAGCACCACCCACATCTCCCGCAAAAGTCTTCTCTTGATCATCCTTTGGATCTAGAAGTGTGAGTGGTCTCCTTTCAGGGGGATGGATACAGGGAAGAAGACCACAAAGTTTCCGGAAATAACCTTGGAGTCATTTGGGCATAGGATTCTGGGGAACCTGTGCATCTGGAATGCAGTCTAGAATAAGGGATGGAGTTTAGGCTCTGAGTGGGTGTGTTCTGTTGGATAGATTCCTTGTTCCGTGGGAGAAACACAGCAAGAAGAGAGCCAGGATGGGGTCCCCTAAACTGGGGCCCAGGATAGAGCTCCATTTGCCTGAATCTAAGGGCAGTACTGCCCAGTGCCAGTGCCTGCTGCTCTGTGGACTGGATATGGCTACCCACCACCAAGGGCACAAAGTCACCTCTGTCCATGCTAGTGCCTCAGCAGAAATGTATTAAAGGCTGAACCAAGATTATACACCCCACCTTAGCCCCTGGGGATGAAGTGGAGGTGGGGAGCAATAGAAAACAGAATCTGGGGAAGCCTGGGTGACTGAGTCGGTGAAGCATCCAACTCTTGATTCCAGCTCAGGTCATGATCAAGCTCTGCATCAGGCTCAGTGCAAAGCACAAAGCCTGCATGGGATTCTCTCTCTCTCTCTCTCTCTCTCTCTCTCAAAATAAATAAATAAACTTAAAAAAACAAAAAAACCAAAAAACAAACCAGAAGCAATCTACCCGTAGACTGAACGAGCCACTTTTAAACATGTTTTACTCCAAGCCCTCAATCCGGAATCTGCACAGTTATTTGAGAAAAAAAATATACCTGGGTTTTGAGTGTTGAAGGTAGTCAAAAAAAAAAAAAAAAAGGAAACATAATATTATCTTCTACTGGAAGTCAGTGGGGAAGCTTTTTGTTCCTGTTCATTTTATTTCTATTCCTATGCCTATGCTACCTTCCCACAGTCTGAGGAGTGAGATTCTATGTATCGTAGTCCCCCGTCAGTATGGTAGATACTTGTTGCTTTTGTCTTTCCAACACCCATTCCCTCTTCCTCTGTTCCGTAACTTCTGTCCTTCTGGTAACAGCTTCTAGTTGGCTTGGGTGTTGTCGACCAACTCCTGGTTCCAAGGGTTGCTGTGGGACCCATTAGTCTGACCAAGCAGATCACACACTCCTCGTTCCCAGATGTTGGAATGCCTTCTGGAGCACAGCTACAGCCATTCCTAACCTGTAGATACTTAAGAAGCGGGTATTTAAGAAGGAGGAACTTTTGGATGGAAGCAGTGGGTTGTGAGAGGTGGGTCATTAGAAGATCCTCCCTGGAGCCCAGAACCTGCATGGGCAGGCCACTCACCTTCATCACTACGTCAGAGCCAGAGCACCTGGGTTGCACCTTCGATGGCCAGAGTGCTGACGCTTCTGTGTGCTCAGATCTGTTTGGGTGGTGTTCTCAGCTCAAAGGGCATGACTCAGTGGCCCTCCTTCCCTGGTCCTCTGCTCTATGCTAGAGGCTCCCTAACGGTCAGTATCACCCTGGGATGCAACACGCTTCAGTTTGAATCCTAGTTCCAGCGTGTAGCTGCACACTTCAGTCACCTCTTTTGTCAAAGAGGATGCTCTTCTGCCTGAAAAGGGGAACAGGGATGACCGTTAGACCAAGGTGGTTGAGGAGGGTTCTTGATGTTCTTAGGCATTTTGTCTTCGGATGAGAGCCCCAACTCTCGCAACAAAATTGGGCTTGGTGTGGATTCAGCATGAAATGAGATTGTAAGGTGACTAGTCTGCTCCCGTTGACTGCATAAGGACGCCTCCCTCTTTGCTCTAGAGTCGCACCTTGTACACACCTTGCCAAGTTCATTGTGCATGGTATGTGCTTAGACAATAGTTAGGGATTGATTTCTTTTTGTTCACCTGAGTTGTTTGATTCACACAAGAATGAAATTCACCCAACAAATGTGAACGGCTGTGCTTGGTGCTGCAAGGCGTGTGTGATGAGACACCCTCGCCTTGTAAAATGTGCTAGAATGAGTGAGACGTTCCTGAACGAACCAAGGCAGCACGGCTCCCCCCATCTTCATATTAGGGAAAATAGAGCTGCTGACTTGTGTGGATTTATTTTAATGGAAGTCTATAATCCTCTCTGATTTTCCTTTGGCTGACATCCAGGTTGCTGCTGATGACATCCCTGCTGAGAATTTTCCTTTGATTTGTGAGTGAGCTGCACTCTCGGTTTGACATATTTTATTTCCTACTTAGTACCTGCCTGGGGTTCATGTTCTCTCTGCTCCTGCACCTCCCCTCCTGGAGTCTCAGGCTGCTCTCCAGGGCCCAGGGTGGGGGTGAGGGGGGTCCCCACACCACCTTTCTCAGCAGGGAGTGAGGCTTCTGGGGAACACCAAGTCTCAAAACCCCTGACTACATTTGGCTCAATTTTCCTCCTCCTTTGGTTTCTTTCCATATGGTAAAGTCAAGCCTTCCCCAAGGATACAGATTTTATGGGCCAAAGAAAGGAAAAGCAGATTCATTTTAAAGGAGTCTAGACTGGTACTGGTATCCTTCATTCTGGAAAAGAAAACCCCTGATTTATCCCCTCAACATGTTGTCCTTCAGGTACTTAGATAATGACAAAGCCAAGGTATATAAGCATCATTGGTTAAATATAAAAATGAATCTTTTAATTCATTTTGAGAGAGAGAGAGAGAGAGAGAGAGAGAGAGAAAACAAGTGGGGGAGGGGCAGAGAGAGAGGGGATCAGAGGCTCCAAAGCGGGCTCTGCACTAACAGCAGAGAGCCTGATGTGGGTCTCAAACTCACCAACCATGAGATCTTGACCTGAGCCTAAACCAAAAGCTGGGCACTTAACCGACTGAGCCACCCAGGTGCCCTAAAAACGAATCTTTCAACAAGACGATAAAATTTTAAAGGACTGACCAAAATATATCACTGATACAGTGTCAGATACGTATTATGCTCACCCTGTATTAAGCGAAACCATAAATTGCAAAATGGTGTGTTCCGTACGATCCCATATTATTAAAATATGTCTGTTAACACAAAAGAATCTTTCTGTAACCATAGAGAGTTAATGGACGGTTTCGCATATTTATTTCTTCAACAAATCTGGAATTTAGGCAGAGCAGATAGTACTTTCACTTATAGTATGTATGCAAGGGGGAGGCACACCAAGCTTATCTGTGAGGACGTATCTGACAAATAGCAGAGCTAGAACACAAGTTCAGGTCTTCTGACTACAAATCTCTTTTTATATTATCCTGGTCACACGCAATGAAAAATTACAGGGTTTCAGATGAATCACATGTGCCATGATTTCCACATAAATATCCTACACATGTATTATAAAATAACTCGTATGTGAATGAGTATGTGACACCAATATCGGTCCTTTTCCCACTCGCACTTGTTCAACCCCTCTCATACCGCCATGCACATTTCACTGTGCCCATCGTTACTGCCATTTTATGTTATCTTGTGCAATAGTTTGATTCATGTGTTTCTCTTGCACTAGACTATAAGCCTCATGGGAGAAGAGAGCATATGTGATTTTGCACACGTTGAATTCCCAGTAGAGTTCTTGAGTCATAATGAGTGCTCAGTAAATATTTGTTGAAAGAATACATGAGTGAAAAATCAGGATGAAGCAGCTAGTGCTTTGATGTGGGACTCTGTTCTCAACCAGAAATCGACAGGGTCTATGAGGGACTGGGGCCAAAAGAAAGTGTACATAACAGTGTTTACAGGGGCGCCTCGGTGGCTTGGTCCGTTGAGCATCCGACTCTTGATTTTGGCTCAGATCATGATCCCAGGGTTGTGGGATTGAGCCCCACATTGGGTTCCATGCTCATGCTGAGCACAGAGCCCGCTTGGGCTTCTCTCTCTCTCCTTCTCTCTGCCCATCTCCTGCTGGCTCTCTCTCTCAAAATAAATAAATGAATTGAAAAAAAAAAAAAAAGTTTTACAGGCTGTTCTTGGACCCTGCAGTGAACCAGGTAAGAAAGCAGCATCCTTTCTAACTCATGTGAAGGGAGGTGAGCGGCTTTTACTCCCAGGGAGGCCTCTCTGGCTCTTCCTTTTCCTTCACATTGGCTGCAGGTTGAGGAGAGGGAACAGTGGCAGTGGGTAGAAAGGCTCTGTGACACTTACTTGAGTGTCAAGTAAGAGACCTGGCAGTGGTGCCTCTTCTGGCTTGGTGGGTTGCTTGCAGACAGAGGGTGTGGTCTCCATCCTGGATCCCCGAACCAAGCCCTGAGGCCAAGTCCAGGCCAAAGTCAATCCAAGCTGTTGCCTTGGGCATGGAGAGAGTTTTTAATTGCAATACCTGAGACTTTGAGGGCATCTGCCACTTATTTCTTTTGGCATTAACAGAAGAAAAGAAAACTCTTCCACTCTAGATATTGCCAAACCCAATATCTTTCTTAAAGGAGAAAGGAAGAAAACTCTTGTGCTCTGATGGGGGCTGACAACAAAGGGATAAGGAAACACATTTCGCTCTGTGTCAGGTATGTGTTCACCATTCTTTTTTTTTTTTTTTTTTAATGTTTATTTATTTTTGAGAGAGACAGAGAGAGAGAGAAGATCTGAAGCAAGCTCTGCACTGACAGCGGAAAGCCTGACGAGGGCTCTAACTCATGAACCTTGAGATCCCGACCTGAGCTCAAGTTGGACTTAACCGACCGAGCCACCCAGGCACTCCTGTGTTTACTATTCTTGCCGCTGAAAAGTCCAAATGGCTTTTCACAAACTGCAAATGAAAACATATTACCCAAGAAGTGACCGAAGCATTCATTTATCTAAGTACAACCTTGCCATCCAATGTTATGACAAAATGGAAACTCAAGGTCAGCGCACATCAAAGACTTGGTATTTACTGAGCTTGTATCCGTCAGTGCTTACCCGGAGTGAACTGCGTAAGATGCTCTGCTCTGAGCATGTAACTTACTTGAAGGACTCTCAGAAACTTGGCCAATGTCATTCATGTTCTCTGGTTCCTATCACGTGTGGGGCAAAAGTAGAATCACCTTTTGAGCCTGGCAGGCTGAAAGCCAGGCTCCTTTGGGGTGCTGCCCTGAAGGGTCAGATCTGCTTTTAAGATTTTCTCTTTAGGGGCACCTGGGTGGCTCAGTCGGTTGAGCGTCCGACTTCGGCTCAGGTCACGATCTCATGGCTTGTGAGTTCAAGCCCCGCGTGGGGTTCTGGGCTGATAGCTCGGAGCCTGGAGCCTGTTTCAGATTCTGTGTCTCCCTCTCTCTGCCCCTCCCCTGTTCACACTCTGTCTCTGTCTCTCTCAAAAATAAACATTAAAAATTTTTTTAAAAGATTTTCTCTTTATCACGGGTTTAAAGTAATTTTATCATGATATGTCTTGGTGCAGTATTTCTTCTTGTGCGGGAGGCTCATTGAACTTCACAATGGCGGGTTTACAGTTTTTGCTTTGGATAGTGCTTTCATGCTTATTAACATTTTCTTCTGCAATGTCTAACCTACTATTAATCCCACCCAGTCTGTTTTCCATCTCAGACACATTAATTTTCACCTATAGAATTTTGATTTTCTAAAATTATCTTCCACATCTTCACGTAACATATTCTGTCTTTCCTCTGACTTTTTGAACATATGGAATACAGGTACAATAATTGTTTAATGTCTTTGCTGATTCATTCATGTGTGTCAGTTTTGGGTCAGTCTTGATTGCTTTTCTTTTCTTCACTGTGGGTTATAGTTGCCAGCTTCTTTGTCTGCCCAATAACTTCATTAGATGCTAGACATTTTGCATTTCACCTCTTTGGGTGCTGAATACTTTTACGTTCTTAAGAACATTCTTGAGCTTTGTTTCGAGATGCAGTTAATTGGAAACAGGTTGAACCTCACGGTCTTGCTTTGGGGATTTGCTGGGAGGGAACAGGGCATCATTGGTTCTAGGGCTCATTGGCTCCATGAATTATGAATTTTCTCAATTTAGTTGGCAAGAATGGGCACAACTGCTTCCATGGGCTCTGAATACTATTCCCTGGAATTCTTTTGGCTGGTTCTTTCTTCAACCTCAGGTAGCTTCCTCAAAGACATCCACTGATCAGTACTCTGTAGAATACTTGTGGAAGCTTTTCTATATATCTCCAGACTTCTTTGTATACCTCTATTTTCTCAGGTCCTCGGCCTTGTGTACTCCAGCTTCCTTGGTCTTTTCTGTTTCTCATCCCCGTCTCCTTACCTCAGGGATTTGCTGGGCTCCACTTGGTTTTCCCCTGACCCCGCTGCCGTCTGGAACCTCTACCAAGGGACTGATCAGGGGCAACTTTCAGGCTCACCTTATTTGTTTCTTGTCCTCAAAGGATCACTGTCTTTTGTTATGTGATCTCCGAATGCACAGTTGAAAACTGTTGTGTTAGGTATCTGTCCAGGTTTTTTGTTATTTCATGTAGGAGAATAAATCCTATCTTTTTTTAAAAGTGTATTTATTTTGATGGGGGGGGGAGGGCAGAGATAGAGAGTGAGGGAGACTGAGAATCCCATTGGGGAGGCTCAATCCCATGAACCGTGAGATCATGGCCTGAGCCCAAATCAAGAGTCAGACACTTAACCGACTGAGTCCCCCCAGGTGCTCTGATAAATCCAATTCTGTTACTCCATCCTAGCTAAAGGTGGGGGTCTGGCATCAGTAAATTTAAAGAGCTTTTTAAATATTAGAAGTAGTAACCCTTCATCCCATATGTTGGATTTTCCCCCTCTGGATTTTGTTTTATTATTTTATTTTATTTTATTTTATTTTATTTTATTCTATGGTCTTTTTTTGGTACTGAAATCGTACATCGAATTTTATCAAATCAAATCTAGCAGGTCATATTTCATTGTTTCTGACATTGATGTTGCACTTGAAAGTCTTTCTTTAACCCAAAATTATAGTCTCAGCTGTCCCTTTTTATCATATACTAAATTCTTACATACCCTTGTGCTTTATATTTCGGTCTGTTTCTCTTATTTTATTCTATAGAAGGTATGAACATACTTTAATAATTGTAGCTGCTTCATATATAACAGGCAAATGATGTGTTGGACAATTGCTAGAGGTCCTTCAAATCCCATTGCCACCCTCTTTTATGAGAATAAAGCTCTCAGTCTTTTTTTAAATTTTTTTTTAATGTTTATTTTTGACAGGACAGAGAGACAGAGCATGAGTGGGGAAGGGGCAGAGAGAGAGGGAGACACAAAATCTGAAGCAGGCTCCAAGCTGTCGGCACAGAGCCAGACATGGGGCTCGAACTCACGGACCGCGAGATCATGACCCGAGCCGAAGTCCGATGTGCAACAGACTGAGCCACCCAGGCGCCCCAAAGCTCTCAGTCTTTAGGTGAGTGTTGCTGCCAAGAATAATGACTACATTTCCAAGTGTCTCTGGAAGTTACGTGTGGCTATGTGATCAATATCCGGCCAATTGATTACTAAGTGGCAGTGGCGTCAACTTCCGGGATGGGTTCTTTAAGGAAAGGAGCGTGTCCGTCTCCCTCTCCTTTTTCCTCATGCAGACAACATTGTTGGAGCTTGAGTCGACAGTATGGGTCAGAGGTGGAAGCCGTGTCTGGGGAGGGCCGAACAAGAAGATGAGAGGATCCAGGTTCTCCGACAAAAGAGGACTTTTTGCAGCCCTATGGCACCCCCTCTGGACTCTACTTACTTGGAGAGAAATGGGCTTTTATTTTTTTTAATTTTGTTTTCGCCACTGTTGGTTTGGATTGCCTGCTGCTGAGAACGCAACTGAATCCTGACTGATACAAAGTATAGAATTATTTTGACAAAAATAAATCCTGCTGAGGCTTCAAAGGAAATTATACTATATTTGTATATTAATTCAGGGAGAATTGACTTCTTAACAGTATTGTCTTCCTATCCAGGAACATGCTCAGTGCTTTCATTTATGCATGCCTTCTTTTATGTTTTTAGAAGCATTAAAAAAAATCCCTCAAAGACTGTTTTTATCTTTGTTTTGCATATTGTGTGTTTCCAGTATGTTACCCTTTGAATTACAAAATGAAAAAAACACCAAGTACATTAAAGTATTACAGAACAATGCAGAAATGTAAACCCAGGGTGAGCCTAAATAAAGGAAAAGAATCTGCTTGTTAAGTTTAACTTTTTTGTTTATTTGAACATTTCATGAAAATTTCCTCTCTGCACATGATTTCCAGAAAGTATGTTGGTGGCTGCTGAAAACTCCAGCATTGCTCAAAGCAGCCTTTTAAAGTATAATTGCTTAAAAAAAAATAATTGCTTACCAGAAATACCTAGAGATTCATTTGTACTACATGCTTCTATTGGGTGTCTTATTTCTTAATAGGATGTCATCCTTGTTGTGTGTAATTTTTCTTGGCAGTATGGGCAGAGGATGGAATGCCCAAGGTCTCACTCGATCTCAGGGTTCATCGCTAAGAAGACACCATGGTATTTGTTATCAGAGGAACTGGGTTTGAGACTTGGAGTAAGTTTCTGATAGATGTAGGACTGTGGACGGGTCACCTACAATTTTGGAGTCCCAGTTTCCTCATGCGTAACTCGGGCAGGACAAAAATACTAGCTTATGTTTCTTTCGGTCTGAAAATGCTTTAGAAATCATAAAAGTCTATATAAATGTTAACAATAGGTTGGTTTTTTCCTAATCATAAAATAGCATATTTCTCATTATCTTCAGCCATTTAAAAAAACTTTTTCAAGTACAAAGATCTCTCATTAAGATAGACGAAATTTCCATGCACCTTCTATGCTTGGTGGTATTTTTATTATCTTTTGATTGAAGAAATTAATGAGATAGTATGAATGCCTCAGTAACAGTTGTGAATGAATATTTTTAATCACAACAGCAGTGGAAATAGGAGTTTATGATTAATTCCTATTACCTGTTCTGTCTATGGATACTGTTGTTGAGATGCTTTTTTGCTGCAAGTAACAGGAACCTTGAAACACACTGGCCTAAACATAAAGAAATCCAATATCACATTAATTGCATGTACAGAAGTAAGACAGGATTCAAGTTTGGTTGATTCACATGCTCAAGGATGTCAGGACACAGGTTCCTTTTTTTTTTTTTTTTTTTAATTTTAATCCCAGTATAGTCAACATACAGTGTTATATTAGTTTTATGTATACAATTTAGTGATTAAAGAATTCTATACATTACTCAGTGCTCATCATGATAAATGTACTGTTAATCCCCATTGCCTATTTAACCCATCCCCCTACCAACCTCCTCTCTGGTAACCATCAGTTTATTCTCTACAGTTAAGAATATGTTTCTCGGTTTGTCTCTTTTTTCTTTGAATCACTTGCAAAACCTCCTCGGGTTTATATTTATTGATCTCCAGCTATGGTCTCCCCAAATGACCTCACAGCTAAGACTGAGTCTCAGTACTGCCAAGAATACATACAAATCTGCAAACTTTCTCACAAAATGGAAAATTGTAGACCATCTGGAAACTTGATGGCTATAATTAGTAGATATAAATTCTTCTTTATGAGCTTCTGAGGCTTTATTTAGCCAAAATGCTTCAGATTGAAAAAAAGTTTTTTTTAACATAAATAACATTTATTTCAAAATACTGTATTTATCAAAACAAAAATTTAGTGAGAATACTGCTTTGCATTTTTGTAAATCTATTTTTTTAATTGCTTAAAAACATTTTTTTTAAATTTCTTCCTGCTCCCACCCCCTACCTCTGGAAACTATCAATCTGTTCTCTGTATCTATGAGCTTTTTTCTTTCTTTCTTTCTCTTTCTTTCTTTCTTTCTTTCTCTTTCTTTCTTTCTTTCTTTCTCTCTCTTTCTTTTTTTCTTGTCTTTCTCTTTCTCTCTTTCTTTCTCTCTCTTTCTTCTTTCTATTTCTTTCTTTCTTCCTCTTTCTTTCTTTCTTTCTTTCCTAATTCCACATATAAAAGAGATCATACAATATTTGTCTTTGTCTAACTTATTTCACTTAGCATAATGCTCTCGAAGTCCATCTTATGTTTTTGCAAACGGCAAGATTTCATTCATGCACTGATAGACACTAAAATTGTTTTTTTAATCTTGGCTGATGTAAATAATGCTGCAGTGAACATATATGAAAATTTTTTAATATAAATTTTTTTCTTGATACATCTGTCTTTCCCCATCTGGGAAAAAGGTGTTTATTTCTTGAGATTTGGTGTTATTTGAGGCTTGGATCATTTTACTAAATCTGCTTCATAGGGATTTGGGGGATTGTTATTATGTGTGGGATAATATTTTTAAAAGATGCTTTATTTTTTCAAATAAAGTCTTTGGCTCGTTGGTTTATAATATTCTTGGAGTTATTCCTTTAAACTGTGAATTTCAAAAGGGATATGGCCAATGGATGGATAGGAAAAATTGAAAGCTTGATTTTCCTCAAATAAAATTGGAAAGCAGAACTCTATCACTCATATTTTCACAAATGCCATGTGGCTGGAACCTTGGACATCTGGGATGTGGGCGGCTCAGGCTTTCTTCAGCCTCTTACTGGAAATTGAGGAGTTTTCTTGACAGCAGTAATAAATCAAACATCCCCAGGAAGCAAAGAGATAAGTGAAATGAAACATAATCTGTGAAATGTTCTCTCTGAGATTAGGATGGTTCTTGCCTTGGTGGTTTTTCTCTTTGGATCTGTTAGCGAAAGGAGTCTTCAGGAGGACGTAGGAATTGGAGATATCAAAATTACTTTTTTGTGGATATTTAACCTGTACCTAGGTTAAGTTAACTTAGCACATTTTACAAACTCTAGGTAGCCTAACTTGTCTTAGGCTATTATGAATCCATGGTATTTTTGACTTTATGAATTTAAATTTTTGAGCTGATTTAATGTAAATGTGCTTAGCAGGTATAATAAACATTCTAAGGGAATTTATAGTAGTTCATAGGAAGTAAATATTCTGAAATATTTCATCTTGAAAAACTGAATGACGTAGTGAACTTAGATATAATCCCATAACTCTTGACACAGGAGGCCTCTAAGGTTACTATTGTTGGTACCATTAATTCATAGTCATTTTCTGTTCAGTTGGATGCCTCTAATGTATTTTAATCTGATTTTGCTGCTAATAGTAAGACACTGGCCTTGGCTAAATTTGGACTCAGTAATTTGAAAAAATATTTTAGATCAATTAAATCACATTTAAAACATAAAGTTAAATAAATAATATCTTATGACTTTCCCCCAAATTTTAGATGCAGCAATTATCTCATGAAGAGGAAAAATTGTCAGTATTCACAGAAGATTATTTAGTTTCATTTGATTCCTCTAGGAAGATTTGTAAAAATAGTTGATCTTTATAAGCTCCTACAACACAACTAGAACCCAATTAAAAAGGGGGAAAAGGATTTGAGTAGATAGTTTGCCAAAGAAGATATACAAATGGTCAATAAGTGTATGAACAGATGCTCAACATCACTATAATTAGGGACATTCAAGTAAAAAAATCACAATGAGATAGCACTTCTCACACATCAAGATGGCTATTATAAAAACAATAGAAGGGGTCCTGGGTGGCTCAATTGGTTAAGCATCTGACTTCGGCTCAGGTCATGATCTCACAGTTCATGGGTTCAAGCTCCGTGTGAGGCTCTGTGCTGATGGCTCGGAGCCTGGAGCCTGCTTCGAATTCTGTGTCTCCTTCTCTCTCTGCCCCTCCCCGATTTGTGCATGGGCGCTCTCTAGCTCTCTCTCAAAAATAAATAAACATTAAAGAAAATATTTAAAAAATAAAAACAATGGAAAATAAGTGTTGGTGAGGATGTGGAGGAACCAGAATGCTTGCACATTGCTGGTGGAAATGTGAAATGTTGTAGCTGCTGTGGAAAACAGTATGGTGGTCCTTCAAAAAATTAAACAGAACTGCCGTGATGCAGCAATTCCACGTCTGGAGAGAATAGAAGAGCAGGGACTTGAACAGATGCTTATGTACCACATAGTTCAGAGCAGCATTATTCACAATCTCCAAAAGGTGGAAACAACCCAAACGTCCAACGATGGATGAGCGGGTAAACAAACTGTGCTGTAAACATACACTGGAACGTTACTCAGCCTTAAAAAGAAACGAAATTCTGACACATGTTACAACGTGGATGAATCTTGAAGACATTATGCTCAGTGAATAAAAACAGACACAAAAGGACAAATATTGTAGAATTCCACTTACATGCAGTAACTACCATGGTCAAATTCACAAAGACAGAAAACAGGATAGCGGTGTGCAGGGGAGGGGGATGGGAGCGAATGGGGAGTTATTTAAAGAGTACAGAGTTTCAGTTTGGAATAATGAAATGATTTGGAAACGGATAGTAGTCATGGTTGCCCAACAATGTGAATGTTCCTAATGCCACCCAACCATACAACTAAAGATGATTAAATGGTGAATTTTATGTTCCATATATTTTGCTGCCCCAAATCCCCCAAACAAAACAAAACAAAAAACAAAAAGGATATGACTGACTATGGTAATGAAATCCTAGAAGTTTTTGTGAGGGTTTTCTGCTGTCAAAAGGTGGAGCTTTGGAGTAGGTGATCCTTTGTTTAGCAGAGCACATAGACGGGGGGTATCCGGATTGCAAAATCAGACCCAGAGAATAGTTGTGCATTTGTACGTGTGTGCGAACGCACACCATGGTAGGTAAGTAATGGCTCTATGTCAGAAAGTAAACACTGTTTAGGAGGTTAGGTTGGGAACCAGAGTTGAGAGAAGGGTCTCAGGTTGGTGGCGGAAGCCAAGAAATTGGTAGCAAGCTGTACTCCAAAGGAGAGAGCGTGACCAGAGGGGGAAAAATCTCTATCCCAGGGTATGACTAAGGAATGTCTAATACAGAGTTTTAATTGTTGCCTTTTACAATGTTGGGTTGTAAATCCCCTCTTTATGTCCCCAACTTTTAGCCAAAACATGTGATGCACAATACCCTTGGCCTAGTGATTCTTTAGGGGGAATGGGGATTGGGAAGTGCTCAGCAGGGCACAAACTAGGCCAATGAAATAAGGCGAGATCTGTACAGCTGCATGTGATGGTCAGAAAGAAGGCTGCAGCTTGGACCGGTCAAGAGAATGAGAATCTCCCTCTGCTCTCCAATAACCCCCGGAGGAGACTGGAGGGAGACTTCCCACAGCATCGGGAATGGGGGCTCCAGCCATTTCACTTAGATGTTAAAGGCTAATAGCCCCAGAAACCACGAGAATTTAGGGACACCAGCGTTACAAATGGAATCAAGCTCATTGTGTAAATTCAAACAGTTTTTGTGGCTTTGCTGGAGTAATTCTTTTTCGTCTTAGTCCTTTGACATTTTCTTCCCTAGCCAATAAAGTTTTGTGGTAAAGATATTTAAATTGATAATTTACTACAGTCGCATGCTAAGGTTGCGGCCATATGCTGCTTATCATAGGAAGCACAAATGATCAAAGTCGAACAGAACAATTTGGTATTTAGCATGTTCCACAAAACTGTCTTGTTATAACTTTTTTTCGTTAACAATGGTGAGGAAAATAAACTGACGTCAGCTGTGGCCATTGCCAAAGTAGACATTTGCTTTCTGTTAGCTTCAGCCCTCCTCTCCAGGGCTTACTGTATCTCACGATGGGCTCCCAGAGCTACGTCTGCTTTATGTAGGGCTTCCAGAGATAAGGATGGGAGAATCTCCCCCTCAGAGCTCAGTGTCCCATTGGAGCTCATTCTCTTCCTCTTCTTGTGGAACATCTGGAAGCCTCAATCAGAGGTCGTTGAGCTGGTCCCACCCTGAGGTACAGATTTTAAGAACAGCAGTGTGTGCAATACCAGCGGGCTTGGGCTTGTAAGGTCTACACATTGGAAAAAGCAATTGGTGCGTTCATCTCCAGACATGGCCCATCTGTGCTCCTGAGAGGAAACAATGGTCTTCAGTGAACGCAAGTGGAGAAGGGATATATAGCTCATGTGCCTGTTCACCCTCATGGAGTGGTGATTGGTCCAATGAGATCTCTCGGGGTCCCAAATGGCCAATCAAAGTTGGCTTCTGGCAGTCACTTATATGCAGAAGAGGAGAGTGGAATTTAGTGTGGGTAAAGAGAAAAACAACATGAGATGATTGCAATGTTGCTAAGAATCTGAGAGATCAATAGGCCTCTGGTACAGAAAGAAGGCTTCATCTCTAGGAGGGCAGAACAGCCATCAGTTAAGAAAGCCCTACCTGTGTTACTAATGCATGTCCATGTATGTGTACCGTAACAATATGCATGGCGTGCGTGAGGGGGGGGGGTTGCAAGTTCTCAGGATCTATTCCTCTTTCCCAATTTTTTTTTTATTGAGGTAAAATTCACATAACATAAAATTAGCCATTTAAAAGGACACAACTCAGGGGCGCTTGGGCAACTCAGTCAGTTAAGCGTCAGTTGGTTAAGTGCCTCTTGATTTTGGCTCAAGTCATGATCTCACAGTTCATGGGATCGAGCCCTGTGTTGAGCTCCATGTTGACAGCATGGAGCTGCTTGGGATTCTCCCTCTCTCTCTCTCTTTCTGTCAAAATAAATAAATAAACTTAAAAAAAAAAAACCTTTAAAAGCATACAACTCATTAGCATTTAGTACATTCACACGGTTGTGCAACTGCCACTCTAGTTCCAAAACATTTCATCATCATAAAAGGACACCCTGTACTCATTAGGCAATCCTCCCATATCCCCCTTCTTCTAAGCTTCCGACAACCACATATCTGCTTTCTGTCTCTATGGCTTTACCCATTTTGGATATAGCATATAAATGGAGTCCTACAGCATGTGAGATTTTTGTGTCTAGATTCTTTCACTTAGAATAGTATTTTTGAGGTTCTTTCATGTTGTAGTATTTATCAATATTTCGTTCCCTTTTATGGCTGAATACTATTCCACTGTATGGCTATACCACATTTTGTTTACCTGTTCATCAGCTGGTAGACATTTCAATAGTTTTCACCCTTTGGCTGTTTTTATTTATTTTATTTAATTTTTTAAATTAAGTTTTAATTTTAATTCCAGTATAGTTAACATACAGTGTTATATTAGTTTTAGGTGTACAATACAGTGATTCAACACTTCCATACAGCACCCAATGCTCATCACAAGTGTATTCCTTAACCCCCATCACCTATTTTGCCCATTCCCCACCCGCCTCCCCTCTGGTAATGACCGTTTGGCCATTTTTTTAATAATGCTGCCATAAACATTTGCATACAAGTTTTTGTTTGAAGTTCCCTCCCCATTTTATACTGTGCCTTTCTCAGCATGTTAGAAAAAAATTGCAAACATTAAATAAAACATGATCACACATGAAATCAGATATATAAGTTGTGGTGGTCATGTTTATTCTATAACCACTGATATGAGCATTACAAGCTCAAAATAAAGATACATTATAACTACACGTGCTGGATAACTATGAAGGCTGAAAAAAAGTAATAAAAATTGTATATTCCACCTGACGGGAAGTGTCCTTGAATTTCTGTTTATCTTTTTTAAAAATATTTATTTATTTATTTTGAGAGAGAGAGAGAGAGAGAGAGAGAGAGAGAGGGAGAGAGAGAGAGAGAGTGAGCACATGAGCAGGGGAGGTGCCCCATGAATTTCTGTTTATCTTTAAACATTGAAGTTGGGAATAGCAGACAATGCATTATGGGTATGGTTGATGTCAGGAAGATTTTATAGATCACCAAACAATAAACTTACATTGAAAGTAGAGGCCTTGGCCCTACATGTCAACAAACACATTGCACATTTATATATGTATTAATTTTTGTATTTATGTGTTTATGCACTTATGTATTTGTACTAATACATACAATTGAAATAGTACAGTTATATGTATCAAGTTGAAATAAAGTGTTTAAGAGTTAGAAAAAAAGATAACTCATGACATCTTTCAGGTTATGCCCACCCCCCTTCCTTCCTGGCTATAGACTGGCTGCTTGACAATGAGATTCTGTAATGGGAATAGGTTGAGGTGGAAGAGAGGTGAGAATGGGGAAGGAAGGGAAGGACTGGGGCGGGTAGGCTCCTTTGGCGTGTCTAGAAGCCAGAAGCCAGGAAGATGGGACATCCAGCCCCACCTGAGGGGGGGGGATGGGGAATGGGGTCTCCGGTTCCCCTCACCCAAGCAGGGATATGTTGCCAGACATGCTCAGAGTTAGGATCCTTCTCGGGGAGGCATGGAGGTTCTTTCCCTCCAGGGCTGCTCTAATTAGACAGGAGCTACAGCTGAAGGTCAAGTGCAGACTCTTTGGCTCTCTGTGCTGGCTGAGAGAGTTAGTGGAAGCAGGGATTTCCCCCATCATCTCAAACACGGGTGCACCGACCTTGACCTCCAAACTATGTAAAAAGGGAGAGCAAATGTAAAATGCCTCCTATGGAGGCATTACTTCCACATCTCCTTTGTGGCAGGCGACCTTTTCTATCTGAGAAAGGCTCACCCACAGAGAAGACTGTAGTGAGCTTGTAAGATCTGACTTTGTTGTTTTGTCTACAGTAGGTGCGGGTAATACAGGAGCACCCCTTATTCCCCGACAGCAGAACCCCTATTTTTTTTTTCCTCAGGATCTAAGGAGGCTACTGGATTTCTAGTCCCTTGTAGGTGGGAGACTCAGTCAACAGCCAGCCCTGAATACCAGCTACCCATGTATGGAGGGTAAGCCGAGCATCCCTGCTCAGGATGCTGTTCAGGAAATGGGGTTCTCTGTGCACTTGGACCTCTTCCAAGTAGTCCTATGTCTTACTCCAACAAGTTTATCACTTTGGTGACATTTGTAAGAAAATATGAGCTCTGGCATGTACAAACTGGTAAGACATTCAATTCTAGAGCAGAATTAAGGGAAAACTCTTGCTTCCCAAGGCCAAACATAATATGAGCCAAATAAAACTTTTAAATCTAGCCTTTTAGCAAAAGTCCGTAATTTTTCTTTTCCCTAAATCTTTTTTTTTTTTTCTTTTCTGGACAAGCCTCATCTGGAAGTCACCAAAGTCAAGAGACAAACAGCGAGAAGTGTTTATTAAACCATCTGTAATTCTTAAAACCTGAAAATGTCTCTGAGCAATAGTAACAGAGATATTGGTGAATGTAACTTCTTGGGATTGGTTGCAAGTTTTCACTGTCCCTAGACAAATGAATGTTTGATATCATATGGTTTGGTATTACAGAAAGCATCCTAATTGCCAGATCTGGAGGGTTATGCACAACTTGTTAGAAGCCTAAAGGCTTCAGGGTCTCCTTCCTTCCTTCCTTTTTTCCTTCCTTTTTTCCTTCCTTCCTTCCTTCCTTCCTTCCTCCCTTCCTTCCTTCCTTCTTTCCTTCCTTCCTTCCTTCCTTCCTTCCTTCCTTCCTTCCTTCCTTTTAAAGACTTTATTTTTTTAAACTAATCTCTCCACCCAACATGGGGCTCAAACTTACTATCCTGAGATCAAGAGTCGCATGCTCTACTCACTGAACCAGTCAGGGTTTGCTTTTTGACTTGAGGATAGAAACTGCACTGTTCCTAAGATGTTTGTGTGTGTCTATCTGTGTGGCATTTCCCTTACTGAGTCTGGCTCAAGGAAGGGTACATCAGTCCTTTCCAGAATCCTACCCAAGGGACAACCAGTTGCTTATGGCTGCAAGTGTCCTTGGATTCGCAGTCATTTCAAATGTAGGTCATGGAAACAGCATAGGACCTCCAGTCAAAAGACTGGGCTCAGGATCCTGGCTCTGCCATTGGCAGCTGAATGACCCTGGACAAGACATCTAACCTCCTCCGGCCTCTTTGCCTCATCTATAAGAAGGGCATCTGTACTCGAGTGATAGTCTCCAGGGTCTCTGCTGTCTCTAACAGCCATGACCATTTGTTTTGGTCAAGGCTTTGGCATATCTACAGACAGCTGGCTTTAGAGACCCAGTTTATCAACAGCATCTGCATAATTTACCACTTCCTTAAGTTAGTATTTTTCAGATGCTTGCTGCTCTATGGAATCTACAGCACTTTCCAGCTGAATGGGTGGGCTTTTTACCCCTTCCCTTATGGAGCAGAAAGCCTGGCTAAAATATTGAAAGCGAGAACAAGTGGTATGAGACAACTATATTTATTTTAGAAAATTTCCTGCTTTCGGCCACAGAAGAGCCTACTCCACTGCCTTCCCTCTGGCCCATATTTTAGACACATTGACCCAGAATGAAGCAATAAAAAGAACACGCTGCTTTTTCTGGCTTCATGCTGGCTGAGGGAAGGGAAAGGCAGCTTCCTTTCACAAGGTATTTCCTTGCACCTTCTGACAATGTCTCTTTCAGCTACCACAACCCCAAAGGCCATCTCAGGAACTGGAATTGAGAGAGGCTGGAAAGGAATCCAAAGCCAAGTCAATCTGGAGGGATGGCAGTGGGCCCGTAGGCCGGCGTCTGTCTGGGAACCAGGAGCATCTGTGACAACACCAGTCACGGGAAGAAAAGAAGCAATTGTTTGAGGTCTCTGAGGTCACAGGTTTGGGGCACTCTGGCTGAAAGTTTGACCTTTCTTCAAGGAGAGGCTAGGAAGAGAAGAGGGTATGCTTGCTGAATGATGGCTGCCTTCCCAGGATAACAGTGGCGCTGGGTCAGAGGGGAGAGTTGTTGCTTTGTTTTTTTGAAGACCTGCTGGGTTTGTCTGTGGTCCATTCAGGTCTGTGGAACCCTCTTGCCCTTCCTGTTTTGCCTGGATTGCCTGTATCTCTCTTCCTGTATCTTTCCCTTGGTTTGGCCCTGGGACAGCACTTGGCTTTTACAACTGGACAACAGAATTACTCCATTTGCCTCCTGTCTCAGGGGACAAAAGTCACTGAGATGTCTTTGTGGGGTCAGAAATGCCGCACAATGCCCAAATGCTCTGGTTTCTCGTGATGGTTTGTTCCCTGTTTCTCAGCAGAAGCTTCTCTGTCCAGCCTGTAAGAAGAGTGTCTCTAGGAGAGTATCGCTTTGTGAAACGTTTGAGACGAGTCCAGTGTTCGCAGATATGAGCTTTTATGGTTTTGGGGGTTTCTTCCCATGAGTTTTTAGCATGCCTTGTAGCTTGTGGCTCTTCCATCATTATTATTTTATTTTCACTCTAATGAGAATTCTAATATTGCTAAATGAATACTTCTTTCTGATTCAGTCTTGAGCACAGATATCTTAACAAGATTGAAATTTGAAACAGAAAACTCTAATTAGACGAATGTTCAATAAATTTTCTTTTTGTCTCAAGCTAGACCTTTCCTAATATTTCTCCAATACTTATTTATGGAATCCTTCAAGCTTTTTCTGGGATATACACACCTTTGGGGACATTTGTCCACCTATGATGTCAAGATTAGGTCAGATTCAAGCAACATTTGTTATATTGATATGATTTCGTAAATTTTTAAAATATAATTTATTGTCAAGTTAGCTAATGTACAATGTATACAGTGTGCTCTTAGATTCCCATGATTCACAGCTTACATACAACACCCAGCGCTCATCCCAACAAGTGCCCTCCTCAACGCCCATCACCCATTTTTCCTCTCTCCCCTGCCCCCCACCCCCGCCATCAACCCTCAGTTTCTTCTCTGTATTTAAGAGTCTCTTATGGTTTGCCTCCCTCTCTGAAACTAGTTTTTCCACTTCCCTTCCCCCATGGTCTTCTGTTAAGTTTCTCAAATTCCACATATGAGTGAAAACATGATATCTGTCTTTCTCTGGCTAACTTATTTCACTTAGCATGGTACCTCCAGTTCCATCCACGTTGTTGCAAATGGCAGGATTTCATTCTTTCTCATTGCCAAGTAGTATTCCATTGTGTGTGTGTATGTGTGTGTGTGTGTGTGTGTGTGTGTATATATATTACGAATAGTTTTATCCTGTGTGTATGTGTGTGTGTGTGTCACACACACACACACACACACACACACACACATACACATATGTATATATACATATACACATACACACCACATCTTCTTTATCCATTCATCAGTTGATGGATATTTGGGCTCTTTCCATAGTTTGGCTATTGTTGATAGTGCTGCTCTAAACACTGGGATACATGTACCCCTATGAATCAGCACTCCTATATCCTTTGGATAAATTCTTAGCAGTGCTATTGCTGGGTCAGAGGGTAGTTCTATTTTTAATTTTCTGAGGAACCTCCACACTGATTTCCAGAGTGGCTGCACCAGTCAGGTTTTCATGAATAAACTTTTGAGCCCTCAGAAAGCTTGGATAGATCAGCACTTTTAAGGGGCAACATAGAATATAAAGACATATCTTGTTTGGAAAAAAAATCTGCCTGGCAAAATCACCACAAGCAAAGTCAGAAGACCAAAGAAAAACCGTATTTACAATGCACAATCAACCTTCAGTAGAAAATTGGGCAAAGCATAGTAACAGATAATTCACAGAGAAAAAAATTTTATATCACTCTTAAAATATGAAAAGATCCAACCTTTACTCGTGACAGAAATGCCACTTACAACTAGAATGAGATATAGCTTTCACCGACCAGATTGGGGAAGATATGAATTTTGATAACACACTGCTGTTAGCATAGCGAGAGAACTGGATGGTGGGAGTGTAAATTGATATAATCTCTAACAAAATTAGATTAGCAATGTTTATAAATAGCATACAAATCCTTCGACTCAACAATTTCCTTTTCTGGGAATTTATTCTAAGATATAGTTGCACATGTGTGAAATAATGTGTGCACAAATATGTTCATGCAGCCTTGTTTTAATAGTAAGAGACTGGCAATGGTGTAACCATACAGGTCAAAAGGGACTGTAACTAGGGCACCTGTGTGGCTCAGTTGGTTAAGCATCTGACTTGGGCTCAGGTCATGATCTCACAGTTTGTGAGTTGGAGTCCCATGTCGGGCTCTGTGCTGACAGCTCAGAGCCTGGAGCCTGCTTAGGATTCTGTGTCTCCCTCTCTTTCTCTGCCCCTCCCCTGCTCGCACTCTGTGTGTGTGTCTCTATCTCAAAAATAAAAACATGAAATTTTTTTTTTTTTAAAAGGACTGTAGGGGCGCCTGGGTGGCGCAGTCGGTTAAGCGTCCGACTTCAGCCAGGTCACGATCTCGCGGTCCGTGAGTTCGAGCCCCATGTCAGGCTCTGGGCTGATGGCTCAGAGCCTGGAGCCTGTTTCTGATTCTGTGTCTCCCTCTCTCTCTGCCCCTCCCCCGTTCATGCTCTGTCTGTCTCTGTCCCAAAAATAAATAAACGTTGAAAAAAAAAATTAAAAAAAAAAAAAAGGACTGTAATTTTTGTACACCTATACAACTATTATGCAGCCATTAAATAAAATGAGGCAGGCATGTTTGTATTGAAATGGAGAAATTCCAGGATACATTGTGAAGCATAAAAAGCCAAGTAGAGATCAACATGTAGAGCAAACCACATTAAAATAAAAAAATATAAAATGCATATTAAAGAACTATATATAAACATATATATCTACTTGACCTATATTCTATCGATGGATGTACATGTAAATGTGTGCAGGTGTGTGTATTTGTACAAGTATAGACTATCCCTGAATAGACACACAAGAGGTGGGTGATAGAGGAAAGAGAAAATGGGGGAAGACGGATGGCTTCCCATTATTTGTTTTTTGTTTATCTTAAATTTTGTACCATGAACAGGTGTTCCCATTTAAAACTATCGACCAAATTAATTTTTAAAGGGATAAAATATTACTTTCTCTTTCAATAATCTGAAGTTCTTACATTTCTCTTGTGGCCTCTAGAAGCAGGCACCCCTGTCTCTCAAGCACAATTACTTGACAAGCTGAGGAAGTCTCCAACTGATTTGTGGGTCACTGTCCCTCCATTTTTCCTTCCTAGAGTAAAGGGCCTTTCAAAGTTTATTTACCCGAAACCCTAGAGTGAATCTGGAAAAATTCCTAAGCTCTTTCTCTGCATCTGCGCCTAATCTTTTGTGCCAGGTTCTCTTCTAGATAGCTAAGTTTCTCTTGCCTTCAGCAAAAATCAAGACCGCCTTGGCTTTCTCTCCTCTTTTCAGCTGAATAATTATCCTAGGCCAGATATTGTACACATCTCTTTACTTCCATTATTTTTCATCGTTACAACAATCCTATTACACCTCCATTTTATAGATGAAGAAACGGAGCCCAAAGAGTTGAAGTTATTCGCCCCAAATCACACAGTCGACAAGTGGCTTTTCACTCTATGGAGAGATGAAACAAACAAGCGAACAAACAAACTTTGACAGTATGAGAATAATTAACTTTTTCCACTTGGAATGAAGCATAGAATGTGTAATACAGGTTGTCAGGTTGCAGATGTTTGAGAAATTGCTTAGAAATGGCTGGGCTCTAGTGCTTTTATTTCTCCTAGCAGGGAAACATATAAAATGGTTTGCTGAGAACAATCAGGTGGAAAATTAATGTGACCTAAAAACACTGAGCTGCATGTGCTGGGGAAGATCTGGAACTCTTCTCTAGAGTGTTGACTCAGTCAGGGTTCAATCAGAGAAGCAAACATATATGTGTGTATATGACTATGCGTATGTGTATATATACTTTCTGTGTCTCATATTTATGTGTGAGATATATCTTTGTGTTTGATTGTGAGCTTGAAGTTCACAGGGCAGGTAGTTGGAACGGGGGAAGTGGATGTCAAGTGGGAAGAATAGGGACAGACTGCAGTCCATGAAGACTGACTGGAACCTGTTAGTTCTCATTGGTTCCACCTTAATGAGGTGGTGTCTCACAGGAGAAATTAGTGCCCTTCATCAAATGGCTAAACACACGGGCCCAGGAGCAGATAAGGCTGCAGGAGGACCCAGGGGAAGAGGGTGTTGCTGTAGGTCCAGGTGCTGCCTGGTCAGTGCGGGCGACAGCGCACGGCATCATGAGTGATACAACAGCGCCTGTGCTTCCCAGCACAGGAACCAAGATGGCCACCGCTTTGCTTTTGCTTTCCAAGTCTCACCCAAAAATATCTCTTAAGGCTCGTTCTAACCAGAAACATATAGGAAAGGCAGTTCTGTGCAATGTAATTCAGTCAAGCTGACATACCACAGAGACCCTACGAGTATGCTGCAGGAAGGCAGGCAACAGTCTCTGGGCTCAGGTCTCTCAGACATGCATCTTGAGAGACCACTTCCATTCCTGGCCTCCTTTAGCCTCTGGGTTTCTTCTCATCTTCTCTCCTTGCTTCTAGGGCAGAGAAGAAAGAAAGAAAAGCTCAGAAGCCTTCACTTTCGAACCCCATCTTCCCAGTCATCATTTTTTGAAAGTAGGACACAAAAACAAAATGGTATTTTCTTAAAATGAAAAAACTAAAAACAAAAAACGAATTTCTGGTGCTTTTTGCCCCCTCAGGAGGAATGGAAGTATGGGGGAAGTTGTTTTTCTCCTGTGATAATCTCTAAAGCTTTGAGTAGCTCTGCACCATGCCCTTTGTCATAAAAGAGACTGGCAGTGCCCTCTTGTAACACAATGGCCTTCCTGCTAGTGATCAACTCCACACCCACAGTCTTGAGAATGTTCAATTAATTCTTTACTTCAGGTTCATGAATTATCCTGTTCACAGCCAAATGGGAACTGGGCCTGGTTTTGGTTGTCTGTCAGCCTCCCCCATGTTCTATCAGATCCTAGATTTTTCTTATATGCTGTGTGACCATCCCCCCGGTCAGCAGAGAACACCTCTTCTGGAATCTCTCCCTTCCCTTCTTTTCCCTTCCTCTACTATAACTTCTCTATTTTATTCCACTGTTTCTTCCTTCACTACATATAGCCCCTACCCAAAGTTATCAGTTATTCTTTCCCTCTTGCTGGGAAGAGGGTTCAAATCTTCAGCTGGGCGACAGGAAAGGCAGAGGCCATCAGGGTGGGCTGGGCTCTGGGTAGAGAATTT
Source organism: Puma concolor (assembly GCF_028749965.1). NCBI lineage: Eukaryota > Metazoa > Chordata > Mammalia > Carnivora > Felidae > Puma > Puma concolor. The sequence goes on along the minus strand of NC_141670.1, from coordinate 165,666,822 downwards.
AGACCCTTTGGATTCGAAGATTAAACTCCTGCTTACCTACCTCATATACCTCTTTTTGCAACTTAGGCTTCATTTCAACACCCCCCTCCCCACCTTCTATGTCATTAGCTCCTTTCTGACTCTGAGCTGGGGTGTAGGTACTTATCAGGAGTGCCCTGCTAACAGCTCAGGGTCTATTACTAGGCTCTGCCCCAACCCTTCTCTCTAAACCTGGGGAATCCTAAGTTTCTGTGATTAATTTCATGTGTCCCCTTGATGTGCCAAGGGATGCCGAGGTAGCTGGTTGAACACTGGTCCTGCGTAGTGAGGGTGTTTCCAAAACAGATTAGCATTTGAGTTTGTGGGCTGGCCCTGTACAATATGGGTGGATTTCATCCAACCCACTGAGGACCGGAATAGAATAAAAAGGTGAAGGAAGGTTGGGTTGTCTCTCTGTCTGATTTTTCAATCTGGGACATTGGTCTCCTCCTGCCCTCAGAACAGCCTGTTCTCAAGCCTTCAGACTTGGACTGGAATCTATACCATTGGGACTTCTCAGCCTCCATAATAGTGTGAGCCAACACATTATAATAAATCTCTTTACATGTATGTCTCTACATCCTATTTATTTTGGTTCTCTGGAGAACCGTGACTAATATAGTGTCTGTCCCATTGCCTGATGGTGGATCTGGGCTCTTGGCCTAGTCTTTTTGGATTGTCCCTTCACTTAGATGGTCTGGCTATTTCATTCCCCCTGAACTTAGGTCATCCTCAGTCTTGTACTCTAGGTTCATAGATCAGTCCTGTCCCATCTTGTGCTCAGACCAATAAACAAACTGTAACCCCAGGTGGGGCTCAACCATCAAATTTACTTTCTGGGAAGACAGTTCAGATATTAGGCTGGGTCTGGAGCTTTTGAAGGACTACTGCAGATTCAGCTTTGGGGCAAAAAGGGAGGTGGGTATGGAGCAGAAGGAAGGTTTTTTTGTTTTGTTTTGTTTTGTTTTTAAAGAAAGAGAGAGAGAGAGAGAGAGAGCAGGAGAGGGGCAGAGAGAGAGAATCCCAAGCAGGCTTTGCACTGTCAGTACAGAGCTGGATGTGGGGCTTGAACTCATGAACCATGAGATCACAACCCGAGCCAAAGTCAGACGCTTAACTGACTGAGCCACTTAGGCACCCCAGGAGGGTTTCTTTTTTCTTTTTTCTTAATGCCAAGAAGCCTCTAACATAGGTGTCCTTGATGGAATCTTCCAACTTCGAGTCAATAATTCTGTAGCGAAGCTAGGAAGGATGACTGGGTGGCCCAAGTGGGCAGATAGCTGCGATTATGAGAATATGCATTGGCCTGATGGCAAAAAGATAAAGGGACAATTTTTTTTTTTCTAGAAAAGGAGGCTAGGTTTTGTTCTCTTCCCTGGGCTACAATAATTGGGAAGGACTTTAGTTATGTAACTCAAATCCAGGAAGGAGCTAGGACTCCAGTCATGTCCTGGTGTGTAAAGTCTTTCTATGTTTTTGTTGATAGGTGGTTAAGAAGTCATTTTGCTTGTGCTAGAGAACTTCATATTTGACTTTTGAAGGGCTCTACTTCTGAGCAAATTCTTTTATGTGTTAGGTCAAAACCATCCATCCAGTTTTTGTTAATTTTCTTAGGTATGGATAACTGTAGTGTGGTTATGTACACACGTGTCCTTATTATTGGAGATGCATTTTAAAAATAGGAGTGAAGTATGATATCTGCAGCTTACTTTAAAGCGTTTCAGAAAAAAATATATTTATGTATAGCAGATAAAACGAATAGACAAAGTGTTAATTGTTGATTCTACAAAGTAGGTATAGAGGTGTTCATTTTACTATTCTCTCAACTTTTCACTATTTTTGAAATACTGAAGGATTTGGGAGGGAAAATCAGACTTCTAGTAATTTCTTTTTTTAATTTTGTTTTTAATGTCTATTTGTTTTTGAGAGAGAGAGATAGAGCATGAGTGGGGAAGGGGCAGAGAGAGAGAGGGAGACACAGAATCTGAAGCAGGCTCCAGGCTCTGAGCTGTCACTACAGATCCCAACGTGAGGCTTGAACTCACTAACCATAAGATCATGACCTAAGCCCAAGTCAGAAGCTCAACTGACTGAGCCACCCAGGTGCCCCTAGTAATTTCTACCCTTAGTCTTTATTGTCTTGTCTGGACCAACATGGAATTGGTTTAATCCTCTCTTCTTGTGACACCCTTCTATATGTTTGAGGACATCTTGTACAAAGAGGCACTCACCAACTGGAGAAAACACCGATGAGTGGAAACCTCATTCCCTCTGACCATCTGGTTCCATATTTGTAACTTCTATAGTGAGGATCTTTGTCACCTGACCATCCTGAAACCCCAGGCGTCCCCCAGAACTTTTCTGTTGAAATGTGGGGCAATGAACTTAGGGTGGAATGTGGTGGGGAAAGAGCCAAGAAATCTGGGCAACGATTAATAGCAGAAGTTAATAAAGCTCACGGACTCTGTAGAAACATGGCAATTAGTAGCTGTAATGGTTAAATGCATAGATTCTGGAATCAGACTGTCTGGGGAGGGGTGTGTGGTTTCCAGATCCATCACTCTTCGGCTTTATGACCTTGAGCAAATTACTAATTTGTATGTGCCTCATTTCCCTCATCTGAAAACTAGGGGTTAGAAGTAGAATCTATCTCCTTTGGTGATTGTATAAAATTAACAAGTTGGTCCATGTACTGAAAATAATGCCTGGCACTATCAGCTCTCAATAAATGCTAATCTTATTATTATTATTATTATTACTATTACTTCTTTGTTCTCAAGTTATTTGGAGATTTTTATGTTCTTTTTGCCTGGCAAAAAGGCTGCCTGGCACTAGCAGCTCTCAATAAATGTTAGTTGTTTTATTATTCTCATTCTCGTTCTCATTCTCATTCTCATTCTTATTCTTCTTGTTTTGCTCTCAACTTATTTAGAGATTTTTGTGTTCTTTTTGCCATTAAATTAATTCAGCAAATCATGATTGAACATCTGCTACTATATATATCTGATGACGGAGGTCCAGAGAGAAGTGAGATTCTGTTATGCCCTGAAGTAGGTTACAGGTAATAAATACGACAAAGCCAGTGGCCTCCAGGCCAGATGGGAGGGAGGCATCAGATCTCCATTGAGGAGAAGTTCAGCCCATTGTCTTGATCGCAACTTTTTGAGAATCAAAGAACTTCTAGGTCTAGGAGACTGCACTTCCCTTGGAAAAGAATAAAGGGCTCTCTTAGACTAAAGACGATGGTGCAGGAAGATAATATTTTTGAAAATTTTTTTAAGAAAAAGAAAATTAACTTCAGCCTGATCTGCCTGTAAAACCCAAAGAATAAGAACATGATTCATGTCATCATTTTTAAGTTCTCATATTTTACCGATTAATTTTCAAGGTAAATTAAAATCGTGACTATTCAGGAGAGGCAAATGAAAGCAAAATTAATGTGAACCAAGGCGTAGCTAGTTAAGTCTGGTACAGATAAGGGAATGTTTAAGAGAAAAATGTTTAGTTTTGCAAAACATTGTCTTTTTGACAAGTGTTCATGGTTTGTATATGAAATAGTTTAAATCACATATCACACCAGCAACAAAACGTTCTTGAACGCATTTCATCTATTTCTAATGGTCCCTATTTCTTTCTTCTTTTCCTTTCTTCTCTTCTCTTCTCTTCTCTTCTCTTCTCTTCTCTTCTCTTCTCTTCTCTTCCTTTCCTTTCCTTTCCTTTCCTTTCCTTTCTTTTCTTTTCTTTTCTTTTCTTCTTTTTTGTCCCTCTAGGGGAGCTAAGTGAGTCAGATCAAATAATTCTAATAAGAAAAGAATTGGAGAGTCTCTCAAGACACACGAGGTTGCATTATGACTGCTGGCATAATGGATTCCCATCTTCAGCAATGAGAAAGCAAACAGTTTTTGGAGTGGGTGCCAAGAGCAGGGAAGGGGCTACAGGATCACGTGACAAGACATTTTCCACATTTGGCTTTTTGTTAAGTGTCCAAACTAATTTTTCTGTACTAGTTTGTGGTTGTTTCCATTTCTTTATGCCTCAGTGGTTGGTGAGAGCCTCATTGGTGCAATATGCCTTCCAGCCTTTAAAGGAGTGTCACAAGAATTCCTGTTGAGTTCTCCAGGGTGTTTTCCTAAAGAAAAATAGTTGAGCTGAGTCTAGAAGCATTTGCATAAACGAGTTTGGAATATGGGCATACATTACCTTATTTGTTATGGTTTTATTTTGAAAGGAAAATAGATGGTGTACATTTTTCAGCTCTCTTTCTCTCAAGACGCTAACAGTTTCTTACACCTGAATTTCCTGAAAATATATTAATTCTAAACAAAAGATCAGATGAAGTCTGGAAGTTCCAGAGAGGTTTGTACACAGGTCAGTTCTGTCGCAGTTTGACTAGTTCAGGAAGAGCTGTTGACTACCGACTGTTTTTTACAGTCTTTTTTCACTGCCTGATGCCTTTGACCCTTAAAGGTATCAGCTTTAGGAACTACTTGTAAAAACACTTTAGATCATGAGAGGTCATCTCTGTAGATTTTGTGTTCTAGGGTTTGAACGTTCAGGAACAAGGGATCACTTGATGTTGCCATAAATCTCCTTCTTAGCAAATTAGAAGGAACATACCCTTCGCATAGAAATGCGGTATTTTAAGGTCTCTTACAATAAGCTGAAAGCTTTATCTTATCCCTAACTTCCTGTTTGTGTACTGTGAATATTTTCAGCATTTGTGTGAAATTTATGAAGCAACAAAAGTTTAAGAGGTGGTGTAGGGTAGGGAATCTATTCTGCACCCAAGGAGTTGAAAACTGTGACCCATTGTAATGGTGGATGGACATTATTCAGATTTCATTTAGCAGTAAGACTGTTGACTCACAGTTATTTATTTGTTTGGTTGGTTGGTTTTTAAAATTTTATTTATTTATTTATTTTGAGAGAGAGAGAGAGAGAGAGAGGAAATGAGCAGGGGAAGGGCAGAGAGAGAGAGAAATCCAAGCAGGATCCACATTCCGTGCTCCACACTAAGCCCAATGCAGTGCTCAATCTTATGACCGTGAGACCGTGACCTGAGCCAAAATCACAAGTTGGATGCTTAACTGACTGAGCCACCCAGGCACCCTGACTCACATCTATTTAGCAACATCTGGCAAATAATGTTCCTTGAAGGAATGGACTAGGATGTAGTTTAGTTCTTGTTGTTCTTGTCCTATTTTATTCATTCAGCTAATAATTATTGGCTATTCTCTGAGTCCCAAGCACTTGCAAGGCAATTTCATTCTTTTATGCTTTGTTGGCATGGACTGCTGTTGTCGTTTTTTTTTTTTTAATGTTTATTTATTTTTGATAGAGAGAGAGAGAGAGAGAGAGAGCATGAGCGGGGGAAGGGCAGGGAGAGAGAGAAAGACACACACACACAGAATCTGAAGCAGGCTCCAGGCTCTGAGCTGTTAGCACAGAGCCCAACGAGGGGCTCGAACTCACAGACCACGAGATCATGACCTGAGCCCAAGTTGGATGCTCAACCGAATGAGACACCCAGGCGCCCCTGCTGTTTCTCTTCTTTGCCTTTCTAACCCCTGCTCATTCTGCAAATTCAGTTTAAGCAACACCACCTCAAGGGACCCTCTCTTGACTTCCTATGTGAGTTACACCGTGCTCCCCAGGCTTCCCTTGAGCTCCTTGCATCCTTCTAACATCGCCTTATATCATAGTTGCTGATTTCTTTGTAGCTGCACCCCTGGCTTCCAAAAGACTGTAAGATCTTTGAGAAAAGGTCTGTTTTGGTTTAGGTTTGTGCCCCCAGCACTTGGCAGAGTGTCTGGCACATGGTAGAAGCCCAAAGAATGGTTGGGGAAGGAATGAAAGCATGCGTCCTGCCTTCCCTACCCTTGGGTGAGTCTTAAGAAAGATGAACTAGATTTGAGATCTTTTTGCATAATTAAATTACACTGTCAAAATAATTTTTAAAGCTGAAAGGAAATTCGGAGATCAGCTACAGGAAATTGAGGCCTAGAGAGGTGAAGAGAATTGGCCAAGGTCGTGCAGCTGTGTAGGTCTCCTGCTGGCCAGTCCTAGCTCAAATATGGGAAAGCTTAGTCGTTATTTCCTCTTAAAAATTACCCTGGAATCCAGGCAAAAAGGATTTAGCAATCTAAAAATGCTAATGAGGAGATGGCAAATTAAAACTACTTAGAGAAATAAATCTAACATCAATTATAGCAATTACAGTCACCTGTCCCTCCCCCCCCGCCCCCCCCCCCCCAGCCCCTTATTTGCTGGGAATACGTCCCAAGACCTCCAGTGGATGACTGGAACCCTATATATGCTATGGGTTCCCTCCTCCCCCCATATCTTATATGTTTTTTTTTACATGTTTCCTTATATGTTTTTTTTATTGTACTGTACTCGCTCTTCTTCCCGTGATAATGGGAGATGATACAATATGTTACAATGCATATCTGATGAGATGAAATGAGTGATATAGGCATTATGATGTAGTGTTAGGCTACTATTGACCTTCTGACGATATGTCAGAAGGACGTCTGCTCTTAGATGGCAGTTGACCACAGGTAACAGAAACCATGGAAAGTGATACCACGGGGAGGGGAGTGCTGCTATATCCAGACCCTCTGGGAACGCCAAGAGCCGGCAGCTGAGAGGGGCTCCCAATTGATTTCCATTGACGGGGCCACTGGCCTTCAACTCAGTGTTTCCTGGTCAAACTCTAACGAGGTTGGCTGTGTGAACAGGACAAATTTAGCAACCATCTCTGCAACCCAGATTGGGTTGAAAAGATAATTGCCAAGTTCAAAAACAGTAAGTGTGTTCATATTCCTAAATGTAGGTCAAACAGAAGATTTGAAGTGTTTCTTGCTTTTAATGTTAAGCAACGATGGATGTAAAGAGGAAGATTTCTACTTGTAATTTCAGAAAGCAATTTAGCCTATTTCTAGAACAAGCCCCATGAAGAATAAAAGTCAGATTTTTGGATGTGCGTTGAAGTTCAAGTTGACTAATGAATGGTTAAGCATTAGGACAGCTTTGTGAATATTTAGCAGAAAGATGACAAACTGGTACCAGTGATCCAGAATTGACCTGCGGATGTGTTTTGTTTGGATGGCCCAGTGTTTTACCATTTCAAAAATTGTCAACATTTAAAAATGAGATTTCAGGGGTGCCCGGTGGCTCAGTTCGTTGTGTCCGGCTTCAGCTCAGGTCATGATCTCACAGTCCGTGAGTTCAAGCCCTGTGTCGGGCTCTATGCTGACAGCTCAGAGCCTGGATCCTGCTTCGATTCCTCTGTCTCCCTCTCTCTCTCTCTCTTTCTGCCCCTCCTCCACTCGTGCTCTGTTTCTTTCTCTCTCACAAGTAAATAAACATTAAAAAAAATGAGATTTCACATAGAAAAAATTCTGGATTTCTGCCTTCTTTTAGAAAGTGGGAAAACTCAGTAAATTTAGATATACTTCTGTATTAGGTTCCTATGGCTGTCGTAACAAATCACCGCAAACTTGATGGCTTAATGCGTCAGAAATGTATTCTCTCATAGTTCTGGAGGCCAGAAATCCCAAACCAAGGTGTTGGCAGGTCCACACTCTCTCCAAAGGCTGAAGAGGAGAATCCATCCTTGCCTTTTCCAGCTTCTGGTGCAGCCAGGTTGTTCTTGACTTGTGGTGACACACACATTCTGTCTGTATCTTCCTACCATCTCCTGTTTGTGTCAAATTTCCCTCGGCCTTGCTGTAATGAGAACACCTGTCATTGGATTTAGGCCCACCCAGGTAATCCAGTATGCTCTTATTTCAAGACCTTTCATTTCATTACAAGAACAAAGACTCTTTTTCCAAATAAAGTCATATGCAGAAGTTCTGGGGATTAAGACATGGTCATATTATTTGGGGGGCAAACATTCAACCCAATACAACTTTCCACATGGGCATTCCCTGAAGCCGAGTGGTGGCTGGGCACTGGTGTTCAGTTTGCCTCAGTCCCTACTTGTCCCCATTGCCTGAGAACTTTGAATTTGTAAATCTTAGTTTGGGGTTTGGTGAGAGAATTAAGAATCATCATGTGAGTTCACATGGGATACAACTCTGACAAGATGGCCATGGTTCCTAAACAGTGACCGTGCACTAAAGTCACTTCAGGAACGTTAAAAGGTAGGTGTCTGATTTTGCTTCTGGAGAGTCTGGTCCAGTAGGTTTAGAGTGTGGCACTGGAATTTTCCATCTCCTTCTTTGCACTCCTAGGGCAAAGCTGCTCTTGGAAGCCATGGTGGAGCATCATAGCCTGGTTGTGTTCCTGGGACACATGAACTTGTGGATTTTGCCAAACTCCAAGGATAAATAAGCTAAAGACATTTGACAGACTCTCTTGATCTAGCTCTGCTTCCTCTGTCATTTTAGCTGTTGTCCTTGTTCCTTTTCATCTTTCATGGTACACAGCTCTATAATTAACAATTAATTTTGAACAAAGTGAAGAAATAATGATGCAAATTGTATAGGATCAATATAGACCATATCATTGCGTGCTACTCAGCTTATTTATTTTCTTTTTAAGTATACTCTATGTCATTGCAGAAAAATTTTAAGTTGCCTTGCCTTCATTTTTCCAGGGAGACAAGTAGTAACCTTGAGGGGGGATGAAGTTGCGGTGGTTTAGGACATTAAAGAAAGAACAGTCTGTGAATGGACAGGCATGAGAAAACAGTGCTTATAAAGGAAAATGCAACTGGCTCAGAATTACTGAGTATAAAGTGAGAGAGGACAGTGGTGGTGAGAGAAGATGAGCAGACACGGGGACCGTGTTATGAAGGGCCTTGAATGCCAATCTGGTGAGTAGACTTTATCCTTGAGGCATACTGAGTGCTTCATGCCCATTTTGGTATCGTGAGCAAAGACATCACATGATCCTGCTGGGACAGCTATTCGTGGGCAAGGCGATGGCTGTGTTGAGGGAGGTTCCAATTCTGAGAACAGGGAGGCGAGTTGGGGGGCTATCATAAGAACACAGGAGAGAAATGTTGAAGATATAAATTAGAGCTAAAGCAGGGTTGTGAAGGAGGAGTAGGGGATCCGATCTATAAGGTTAGTGATTGACTAGTTTTGGGGAACAAGATTTCAACCCAGGATGTGGAAGATAAAGAATTTAGTGGAAGAATAGAGGCCATGGGAAGAAAACTCAATGTGAAAGAGAGATAATGCCTTTAGTTTTAGATGCACTGAAAGACTTTGGTGGGATATTCGTATAGTTATGGTTGGCCTTGGGGTTTTTAGACATTGAACAAATAAGATCCTTCTCTTTCCCGTCCAAGTTCAGAACCATCTGAGAGATAGATATAAAATAAAGTCAAGCAAATAAGAACCAACATATCCGTTTTATTACTGAATTGGAGGACATGAAATGACATAACTTTAGATCTGTGGTCACAATGACTTCGTGACCAGGTCACAGCCCTTCTCAAGGGAGGGAGGTTTTCCTATAAAACTTATAACATGAAGGGCCTTTAGTTCCTCCTGCAGTAAAGAGGTTTCCAGAAAGGAGGAAGGTGCTGACCTGAGGCTGCAAAGATCGTTCTCCCGAACTTTCTGTGACAGGCAGAGAAATGGCCCCCAAGGATGTCCATACCCTAAGCTCAGAATCTGTGAGGAGGATACCTTTACAAAAAGGACTTTGCAAATGTGATATTAAGGTTAAGGAGGTTTTGAGATTATCCTAGGTGATCTGGGTGCACCCATTCTAATCACCTAAGTCCTTAAAAGCAGAGAACCTTTCCTGGGGCTGTGGTCAGAGAGTGATGTGAGGACACTAAAGGGTCAGAGAGGTGCAGCATTGCCGGCTTTGAAGATGGAGGAATGGGGCTGTGACACAGTGAGAGCAGGTGGCCTCTGGAAGATGAAAAGGCAAGGAAATGGTATCCCGAGAGCCTCCAGAGGGAACACGGTCCTGCTGCCATTTTGAGGTTAGCTCAGTGAAACTCCTGTCAGACTTCTGACCTCCAGAACTGCAAATCATACATTGGTATTGTTCAAGCCACTAGGTTTGTGATAGTTTGCTACACCAGCAAGAGCAAACAAATACACTCTTGGGGCAGATTGTTTCGCGTCTTCTCTTACTGGAGGGTTGTGTCGGGGACAGGTCCTTGCCCTCCTCGTGCTGTATTCCTGCTGTTCCCCTAGAGAGATACGTAGTTTGCTTCCTGCTTCAGACTCAGGTCTCTGCCCAAATGTCGCCTTATCAGACAATCCCCCAGTAAACCCCTTAACCTTAAAACAAAACAAACCAGAAACAAAGCAAAAACAAATCCCATCATTCTCTTTACCTTTATTTTCCTTCATAGTACTTGTCACCTAACTGACACATTACACATTTAGTTGTGTGCTGTCTTCCTACTAAAATTTAAGCTTTTTTTTTTTTTAAAGTCTATTTATTTATTTTGAGAGAGAGAGGGAGAAAGAGCAGGGGAGGGGCAGGGAGAGAGAGAGAGAAAGAGAGAGAGAGAGAGAGAGAGAGAGAGAGGATCCCAAGCAGGCTCAGCACTGTCAGCACAGAGCCTGATGTAGGGCTTGAACTCATGAACTCTGAGATCATGACCTGAGCCAAAACAAGAGTGCTTCACCAACTGAGCCACCCAGAAGCCCCTAGAATTTAAGCTTTGTGGGCACAGGGTCTTTTCTTTTTTGTTCCCAGCTATATCTCCAATGCCTAGAACAATGCTTGACATGCAGTAGGTCATCAAGAGCTATTTATTGGGTGAATGAATGAAGGGGTGGATAAGTGAAAACTTACCACGTCCTCTGGGGCCTGTTGTGTTCACGTACTTCTCTTTGATGAGATTTCCTGGAATTCTTCCCATCAATTCTCTTCTAACCTGTTGAATGAGGGGGCCCTGCCTAAGCCACCATCCAGGTAGAGAGTGTCCAGTTGGAATCTTGTGCTCAACTATTTTCCTGCTGTCCTTCCTTCCAGTCCTTCACGTGGACTTCGGGTGAGGGTGTGTCCGTGGTTTCTGCATTTCACACTCATATATCCTGGGTGCCGTCTCTGACTCAGTTCATTCCCTATTGGTGCCTTTGTTTTTCACTTTGTATCCATTCTAGATTTCTCTCCCTCTGGGCCAGCATATCAGGCCTAGGCTGCTTTCCTTGTGGAATGATCTAGACTTTCACCCCTGAGGGATCTGAGTGCTGGTTACCTTGCCCTTGCAGGCTGTGATTGCTATAATTTGATGTTCCTAGTTATTACTGGACAGGAAAAGACCAAGACCTACCCCCCACACTGCCACCTCCCCCACAGTGGGTTCCCCCAGGGTCTTGTCCTCTCCTGCCTCCACTATGAAGAAATAATCTTAGCTTCTCCCAGGTTGGCTCCCTCCGACAATAAAGTAGCTCTTTTTTTTTTTTTTTTTCTTTTTTGCCTGGGGCTTAATATCAGAATCACAAAAGAACCAGGTGGCAGTTGTAAATTCAAGTTGAGTGAAACATTTATTATACCTTTTGGTGGAAGCCATCCCCTACCTCCTCCTGGAGATCATGATCCTATGGAACCTAAGTGGAAACACAAATCTTCAGAGCAGTTGACTGGGAATACTGATGCCCCTGCCACCCACGGTTCCCAGCATGTGGCTTCCAGCTGTTGGGGACACAGCATCATGGATGGCCTTTCTTTTCCAATAATGGATTACATTTGGGAAGACAGTGTCCTAACTCCACAAGGTGTTGTCCTCTCGCTGGGACCCTAGCTGAGCCTTTGGCAGACCATTTCAAAGTTCTCTTAGGGCAACCAAGAGATGCCGCATGATGTGCTGTATGGTGGGAGCCGTGAATTCCATGGTTATGAGCCCATTAAAAGTAACTTTTTGGGGGCGGGGGGGCGCGCCTCGGTGGCTCGGTTGGTTGAGTGTCCAACTCTTGATTTCAGCTCAGGTCATGATCTCATGGTTCATGAGATCAAGCCCCACATAGGACTCTGTGCACACACATGGTGTGCACTGTGCTTGGGATTCTCTCTCTCTCTCTCTCTCTCTCTCTCTCTCAAAATAAAAAAACTTAAAAAAAAAACCACTTTTTTGTTAAATCATAAAGTGGGCCCCTTGGTCTGAGGGATATTACATGAAACCTGTGCTGGTAATTTGGACATTCTGTGAGCGCCTGGGGAGAGGCACTGGAGTTAAGATGGGAAAACCCATACCCAGAATAAGCATAAATTCCAGTAATTTTGAATCACCGCCCCCTCCATCCTTGTCTGCTGTAGTCAACTTGACATTGGATGTGTGGTTGCTTTCCTCAAACAGAGCTCCACATCCGTCTGCTACTGGTAGGTTGGATGCCCAGTGGTGGCAGGAGCTAAGTCGGCTTCAGTGAGAAGGAAGCTATGCCATTGACACATGAGTGGCCTTCAGCCCTGACCCCATTGCTCCTTCGTGGTGCTGGAGAGAGCCTGCAGACAAAAAAGCGGAGAGAGGTGGTGCTTGAGGTAGGCAGCTCTCAGTGTGCCAGGAAATTAGTACACTGGAGCTGAAGGGGATCTCCAAGGCAGGCCAGGGGGCTATGGGGTCAGCCATCAGGAGCCGCTGCTACCCTGGCAGCTTAGGAGGAATGACTGTAGGCTGCCCTTCCCAGGATCCTTCGTGTGCTCAGGGCTCCTCCTTCTTTGTGTTGTTCCTTTTCATGGAATCCCGATGGACACTTACATGTTAGAGAGTTTCTCTCTAGTCTTCTCTCAGGGAAGTCTGGGCGTGCGTGCGTGTGTGTAGAAAATAAAGACCCCATAATATTAAAAAGAGCTATATCTGCATGATCAGATTATAGGTGACTTTTTTACTTTTGATTTTGAATACACTTATAATTTTTAATAAGATATATTATTTTTATAATCAGAAGTAAACAATTACTTTAAAAATGAGGCAAAATCCACCTTTATGTTTCCAATATAAATTTTGATCCATTTGTCCTCAGCTTGCCCGATATTTTCAGTCGCTTGACACAGGGGGATTAATTGTTGTAAAATAAAGCTTTTCAAGCAAATATGAGACATGAATGGAGGATTACTGAACCTGCTGCCGTGCCAGAAGACAGCCAGTAGGTCACATTATTAACCACAGTCTGTTTTTTTAGAGTGGGTTTCAGAGTGAAGAGAGACATAGTGGAGTTGCATGTATTGGAATATTTATTGTGAAGAAATCTGGGAGGTCCTGTGAGTTTGAAATGTAATTACTCAAAAATTTCTGCAGGAGAAGACTGCTGTTCCAAGTGAACTGAAGGAGGCTCAGCGTTTTTGTGTCACTCCATTTGAGTACGTGTGTGTGTGTGTGTGTGCGCACGCACACGAACTTCATCTTTGATGGAATCTAAATGTGCTTTGAGTTCTTGAGTGAAAAATATATTTATCATATCTTTACACATATTATACTTATTTATTTATTTTTAATTTTTAAAAAAGTTTAATGTTTATTTATTTTTGAGAGAGAGACAGACAGAGTGCGGGCAGGGGAGAGAGAAGGAGACACAGACTCCGAAGCAGGCTCCAAGCTCTGAGCTGGCAGCACAGAGCCTGATGCGGGGCTCGAACTCACAAACCATGAGATCATGACCTGAGCCAAAGTTGGACGCCTAACCGACTGAGTCACCCAGGCGCCCCTAAATTTTTTTTTAATGTTGACTTATTTTTGAGAGAGAGAGAGAGAGAGTGTGTGTATGCCTGAGTAGGGGAGGGGCAGAGAGAGAGGGAGACAGAAGATCGGAAGCAGACTCTGGGCTGACAGCAGAGTCCGATGTGGGGCTTGAACTCACAAACTGAGAGATCATGAACTGAGCCAAGGTGGGACACTTAACGGACTAAGCCACCCAGGCGCCTCTACATACACTATATTTATTATGTATATTAAATACATTTTATCTCTTGAGATAACTACCCGTATTTTATTTTAAATTCAAAATTTGATTATCCTGTACTTTTGAACATTTTTGTAGCATGCCTTACAAATTTAGAAAAAATATAAAGAGACAGTCAGTTCAAATTCATAAGAGTCAGAACTAATATTTGAAACTGTGAACACTGTAGGATTTAATAGCACAGAAGTTAATAATACTTTGCTTAAAAGAATGCCTGATTTAATAAAATGATAAAATAATTGGTAAATGATGTGTGTTGTGCAGGTAAACGGGTAGTGCTATTTGACCTTGAGAATGTTTAGAGACAGCATTTAGAGTAAATTAAAAAAAAAATTCTGGCTTGTGTGCTTTATTAATTTGCGTAGCAGAAAAAGAAAGTACGAAGGTTCTCATAGAAACAGAATGTTGGAGTACACCTGAGAAGAAAGCACTGCCTCCATTTTATAGCTGAAGTAGATGTCTAGAGGTGAAGTGACCTGTCCAGACTCACAGGGAGGGGATGGCAGATCTGTTGATAAATCTGTTACTAGAGTGGCGTGCTAGCATCGTTTCATTTCAGGCAAAGTGAAAAGGAAAAGAAACGTTTACTGAGCATCTACTGTGGGCTTTTACACATGCTTTCCAAGATAACCCTCGCAGAAGTCTTCTGCAGTAGAAACCAAGATTTAGGAAGGCAGAGTGTCTTGCCCAGGGTCACATGGCTGACAAGTACTGGAGCTGTGATCCCTAACCAGGACTATCTCAATCAATGACAAGAGGTTATCAAGTGGAAGAGAGACATATATTCACGATGGCAGAGTAAACTCCTCCTAAAGTCCATACCTTAATAAAAGCAACACAATCAATGGCAAAAATTTTCAAAATGACCTTTTTGAAAACTCTGGAAATTAATCAAAAGTATGCACACGTTTCGGGGTGCCTGGCTGGCTCAGTCGACTGAGCGTCTGACTCTTGATTTCAGTTCAGGTCGTGATCCCAGGGTCTTAGGATTGAGCCCTGTGTCAGGGTCGGTGCTGAGCTGAGTGTGGAGCCTGCTTGAGATTGTCTCTCTCTCCCTCTGCCCCTCTCTCCCACTCTCATTCTCTCTTTCTCTATAATAAAAAAATAAAAATTAAAAAATAAATGTTCACACACATCTAAGGAGTGTTTACTTGAGAGGAAAGGCTGCCTCTTGATAAGGATGCAAGTTTTGTGGCATTTTAACTATTCCTAGTCTTATCCTCCTCTCCACAGCTCCATGGTAGCCTTGAAAACCAGCAGCCTTACAACCACAGTAGCTGTGAAAAGAAGCAACTTAGTACCTTTTGAAGAGGGTAGATGAGTTTGGAGCTCCCCCTAAAATCCCATATCCAGAGATTTATCATGATTTGACCTATCTGGTACCTGCCTGAAAACCTTATTTACAGAGCTTGTCTTCATTGAAATTCACTAAGACCTTGCTCAATGGGAAATTCCTTTCCCCAGGACGTTTGTTGAAAATAATTATTGGCGACCATCCAGCATCACAACCACTGGAGGCAGTGATAGTAGGTGGGACTTTCCAAAAGGAAATCTCAAGAATGAGAGGTCAATAGAGGACTTTGGAAAGCTCCAACATACAGTTGGGAGTCTAGAAGGTAGTCACCTTCTAGACCAGACCAGACCATGTCCAGGAAATGGAAGGCTCTAATCTCTAGTCTCTGGCTAGTTTTGAGGCTCTGCATACAGGAGTAGTAAAGACTAAGGCAGAATTGTAAACCATCACAACACACACACAGAACCCTTCAGAAAAGTGTGGGAAAACTCATTGGTTCAAGGCATTTAAGGAAACCTCCATTCACTCATTAGCTGACCACTAAGCTGAACAAGAAGGTGCATCAGTAGCTGCAAATAGAGGAATACAGATTTAACAGAATTAGTTAGGACAGTGACTAAGCAAACAAACAGCAACAACAACAATGAAAAGCAACAACAGATCCTAAGGAGGAGAGCAATCTTTTTGGGGGAGACCTTCACATTTTATTATTTAAGATATCCAGTTTCCAACAAAAAATTATAAAACATGCAAAGAAACAAGAAAGTATGGTTCGTACCTGGAAGACAAAAGGCGAGAGATCTGGAAAGCAGCAAGAGAAAAATGGTTCACCACACACAAAGGCTCCTCAGCAAGTTAACAGATGTAATGTCATCAAAAGCCATGGAGGCCAGAAGGCAGTGGATGACATCTTCAACGTGCTGGAAGAATGAGGAATGTAACCAAGAATCCTACATCCAACAACACTATCCTATGAAAGCAAAGATGGGATGCAGCCACTTTGCAAGAGAGTTTGGTGATTTCATACAAAGCTAAACAAAGTCTTAACATACATTTAAGCGATTGTGCTCCTTGATATTTATTCAACTGGTCTGAAAACTTACGTCTTACAAAAACTTACGAAACCCTGCATGCAAATATTTACAATAAACAACTTTATTCATAATTGCCCAACTGCAAGCAGCTAAGGTGTCCTTCAATAGGTGAGTGGATGAACCATCTATGATATATCCATATAATGGGATATGATTCAGTTATTAAAAAAAGACCACAAAAAAGAGGCCACAAAAAAAACATGGATGAACTTACGGGAATATTGCTAACTGAGAGAAATTAGTCTGAAAAGGCTGTCTACTGTATGATCCCGATTATGTTACATTTTGGAAAAAACTAAACTATAGAGACAGTAAAAAGATCCATGGTTGCCACATGTCTGGGGAGATGGGAAGGGATGAACAGAGGAAGTGCAGGTGATTTTGAGGGCATTGAACCCATTCTTTGTGATACTATAATTGGGTGACATATGACATTATCAAAACCCACAGGACTTTATAACACAAAGAGCAGGCTTTGATGTATGTAAATTAAAAAAAAATGATTTGGGGGTCAGGAGATCCAATAAAGAATGTAGACTCTGATAAGAGAATATAACTATATTACAAATGTATGAAACAAACTATGGGAAGAGCTTGGAGGAGAAAGCTGAATAACTTTGGAAATGAGTAGAACTTGTAAGACCGAAGGCAAAAGAAACTGTCCATGAGCGCTGTACTCTAATTGATAAAGTCTTTCCCAGGGAGGTACAGGTTAACAATTCTAAAACCACTGTACGTGTATACTGGAATTGAACAATCAAATGAATATATGGTGGATAGTGTGAGTCAGGCTTCTCACGGTTGAGGTGGGAATTTCCAGATAAGCAAGCGGAGGTGGCTAGAATGGCCCATACGGGAATAGATTAGACGTGTATTTGTATGGATTCAGGTTAACTTCATATAGATACATGTATACGCACAGGTTAGAATCCACCACATATTCTCTTGCTCCCTCAGCTGAGAGGACTAGAAGCAACAGCACCCCAGTAGCAATGAGCATCCTTAGCAATTAGCACCCAGATCTTGGTTTCTTTTTTTTTTTTTTTAATTTTTTTTTTAATGTTTTATTATTTATTTTTGAGACAGAGAGAGACAGAGCATGAACGGGGGAGGGGCAGAGAGAGAGGGAGACACAGAATCGGAAGCAGGCTCCAGGCTCTGAGCTGTAAGCACAGAGCCCGACGCGGGGCTCGAACTCACATACCGTGAGATCATGACCTGAGCCGAAGTCGGACGCTCAACCGACTGAGCCACCCAGGCACCCCCAGATCTTGGTTTCTAATATCATTTCCAATAAAAGTCAGGGCTCCCTGGAGAAATGGCTAATTCCAGGACTTAGCAGGAAAGATACAAGAAGAACATCTTGTAATGCCAGAAAAAGGAAGTCCTGAAAACAAAAAAACAAAAACCCACCCCCTACATTGATTATGGCAAGTCAAAGGGACACGGGGGCCAATTATAAGCCCTCGAATAGCCAAAGCAGGAACAATTTGGACAATAAAATAAATAAAGTAGGATTGGATTATAACTCAAAGTATAAAATAAATATTCATGTTCATTTTGATATAAGTGAATAATTGAATAAATAAATAAATGGGAGAGAATAGACAGACTTCCTTTGCAGAGGAATTCCAAATAATTTATGTGGATATTCTTCCCTCAGCGAAACAGAGCATAAATCCCTATTTCTTTAAGTGTGGATTGCACATAGGGCTTCTTTCTGAAGAATATAGAAGAAAAGGGTGGGAAAAGAGTAATTTTACAATGGAGAAACCTGAAAAACACTACCTCAGCCACATGATTAAGGTCAATATTAACTGTGGTAAGCCATGTTGATAAGTATCTACCCTTGTTATGTGATGAGAATGGAATTCTACCTCTGTGGTCTTCCTCCCGCAAACCCACAACCCCGGTCTAATCATCAGAAACACATCAGGCAAACCCCAATAGAGGGGAAATGCAAAATCTTTCACCAGTACTTTTCAAAATTGTTGAGGTCATCCAGCACAAGGAGAACTGAGCCAAACCTGACTTCTAACTAAGTCAAAGTCACAGCCAACAGAAGCCTAAAGAGACATGACAATGAAATGTAATGTGCTACCTTGGATGGGGCCCTGGAACATAACAAGGAGCCTAAATGTCCATCAACTGACGAATGGGTAAAGAAAATGTGGTTTATATATACAATGGAATACTACTTGGCAATGAGAAAGAATGAAATCTGGCCATTTGCAGCAACGTGGTTGGAACTGGAGGGTATTATGCTAAGTGAAATAAGTCAGGCAGAGAAAAGACAGATACCATATGTTTTCACTCATATGTAGATCCTGAGAAACTTAACAGAAGACCATGAGAGAGGGGAAGGGAAAAAAAAAGTTACAGAGAGGGAGGGAGGCAAACCATAAGAGACTCTTAAATACTGAGAACAAACTGAGGGTTGATGGAGGGTGGGGGAGAGGGGAAAGTGGGTGATGGGCATTGAGGAGGGCACTTGTTGGGATGAGCATTGGTTGTTGTATGGAAACCAATGTGACAGTAAACTGTATTTTTTTTAAAGGACATTATGTAAAAACTAAGGGAAATCTGAATAATTTATGCACTTTGATTAATAATGTGTCAATACTGGTTTGTTCACTGTAATGAAGATACCATATTAAAGACATTAGTAATAGAGAAAACTGCATCTGGGGTATATGAGAACTCTGTACTACCTTCTCAAATTTTCTATAAATGTGAAACTGTTCTTAAAAAAATACACAAAACTGAAAGAATTCATAGATATGAGATCTATAAGAGATACTAAAGGGAATCTTTGGGGCTAAAATGAAAGGGCACTACGCAGTAACTTGAAGCCACCTGAGGAAATAAAGAACACTGGAAAAGTAACTATATTGGTGAGTATAAAAGACAGTATATATGCATTTTTGTTCGAAACCTTTTCTTATCTGATTTAAAAGATAATTGCATAAGGCAACAACTATCGATCTGTGTTGATGGGCTTGTAATGTATAAAGATGTTATTTGTACGGCAAATATCACAAAGGATGGGGTGGGTGTTGCAGCTATATTGGAGCAAAGTTTTTGTGTATCAGGGAAATTATTGGTTCTAATCCAAAGTAGGCTATTTTAAAGCTAAAATGTTAATTTTAATCTTCAGGACAGCCAATGAGGAAAAAAACTAAACACACACACACACACACACATACACACACACATGAAAATAAACAACAAGGGAATTAAAACAGCATAATAGAAAATATTTATTTAACCACCAAGAAGTCAGCTTTAAAAAAAAATAAAGGAGCAACGACAACAAAAAGACAATATATAGACAACATATAGTAAAATCAGAGACATAAATCCTACCTTATCAGTAATTACATTACATGTAAATTTATTGAGTACTCCAATCCAATGGCAAAAGTTTCAGAATGGGTAAAGAAACTGGACGCAAAAGAATGAAGCTGGACCCATATTTAACAATTAATTCAAAAGAGACCATTAACATAAATGTAAGAGTGAAAACTAAAACTCTTAGAAGAAAATAGAGGAGTAGCATATTCATGACTTATGGTTAGCCCTTGGTTTCTTAGAGATGACACTAAAAGCACAAAACAACAAAAGGAAAAATAAATAAATAAATTGAACTTAATCAAAATTTGAAAAACTTTTGTATTTTAATTTTTAAAAAAAAAAATTTTTTTAACGTTTATTTATTTTTGAGACAGGGGGAGACAGAGCATGAACGGGGGAGGGGCAGAGAGAGAGGGAGACACAGAATCCGAAACAGGCTCCAGGCTCCGAGCGGTCAGCACAGAGCCCGACGCGGGGCTCGAACTCACAGAGTGCAAGATCGTGACCTGAGCCGAAGTCGGCCGCTTAACCGACTGAGCCACCCAGGCGCCCCCAACTTTTGTATTTTAAAGAACACCATTAAGAAAGTAAAGAAGGAACCCACAGAATGGAAGAAAACAGTTGCAAACCACAATCTAATAAGGGACTTGTCAACTCAACAATAACAAAACAAAACAAAATTTTAGAATAGGCTAAAGATATGAATAGACATTTATTCAAAGAAGATATATGGATGGCTAATTAGTACATGAAAAAAATTCTCAACAGCATTAGTTATTAGGGAAACACAAATCAAAACCACAATGAAGTAGTTCTTCTTACCCAGGACGATAGCTAAAATAAAAAACAATAGGGGCACATGGCAAGATTTCATTCTTTTTGATTGCTGAGTAATACTCCATTGTATATATATATACCACATCTTCTTTATCCATTCATCTCTCGATGGACATTTGGGCTCTTTTCATACTTTGGCTATTGTTGATAGTGCTGCTGTAACTGGAAGGTATTATGCTAAGTGAAATTAGTCAGAGAAAGACAAAAATCATATGACTTCACTCATATGAGGACTTTAAGAGACAAAACAGATGAACATAAGGTGAGGGAAACAAAAATCATATAAAAACAGGGAGGGGGACAAAACAGAAAGTCTCATAAATATGGAGAACAAACTGAGGGTTACGGGAGGGGACGTGGGAGGGATGATGGGCTAAATGGGTAAGGGGCATGAAGGAATCTACTCCTGAAATCATTGTTGCACTACATGCTAACTAATTTGGATGTAAATTTAAAAAAAAATAAAAAATTTAAAAATTAAAAAAAAAAACACAGTAGGGGCGTCTGGGTGGCTCAGTCAGTTGAATGCCCGACTCTTGATTTTAGCTCAGGTCATGATCTCACAGTCCTGAGATTGAGCCCTGCAGCAGACTCTACACTGAGTGTGGAGCCTACTTAAATATTTTTTAAGCTTATTTATTTTTTGAGAGACACAGAGACAGCGTGCAGGGAGGGACAGAGAGAGAGAGAGAATCACAAGCAGGCTTCTCACTGTCAGCATGGAGCCTGATGTGGGGCTCGAACTCACAAACCATGAGATCATGACCTGAACCGCAACCAAGAGTTGGATGCTTAACCGACTGAGCCACCCGGAAGCCCCATGGAGCCTACTTAAGATTCTCTCTCTTTCTCTCCCTCTGCCCCTCTCTCCCTTTTGTGTGCATGCTCTCTCTCTCTCTCTCTCTCTCAAAACAAAACAAAAACAAAAACAAAAACAAAAACAAGAAAAGCAAGTGTTAGGATATGGAGAAATTGAAACCCTCATTCATTGCTGGTGGGATTGTAAAATGGTGCAACCACTTTGAAAAACAATTTGGCAGTTCCTTCCTCAAAATGTTAAACATAGAGTTACTATATTATTGGGCAATTCTGTTCCTATGCATACACTCAAGAGAAATAAATTTGAGTCTAAACAAAACCAGTACATGAATGTTCCTAGCAGCATTATTCACATTAGCCTCAAGTGGAAACAACCCAAATGTCCATCGATTGGACATAAAGATGGAAAGTAGATTACTTCTTGGTAGGGCTTAGGGAAAGGGGGGAAAGAGTTCATTAGTGACTGCTAATGGATCTGGGTTTCTTTGGGGGGTCAGTGAAAATGTTCTTATAGTAAGGTAATGATGATGATTGTAGAATTCTGCGAATACACAAAAACCACTGACTTGTATACTTTAAAAGGATAATTTTTATCTGGGGGTGGTTTTATATGCCAAAACAATGTGATTTGCTCTCTAATTGTTAAGCTGCCAAGTTGAACATATAAAATCATTGGAGCATACAAGATAAATGTTATCAAGGAATCAGAGCATTCCAATGTATGTTTGAAAAAATGTGTCAATGCCTTTCTGACTTTCCCTCAGCCTATCTTGCTTTATAGCTGACCTCTTCCCTTTCTAAACACATTTGCTTATATTTTTGAAATTTATGAGGATTCTGTTCTGCTTCCTATCTACATCCCGTGTAGTCATGTCTTTTCAGGAAAATTCTTCAGGCAAAGTGACCTTTTCCACATTCCCCCTTCCTCACGCTCACAATTCTATTGCCCCCTAGAAATCAACACCATCCCAATTCAGCATTTCCCAGCAGTGTCTGAGTTCATAAGCTGACATTTGGGCCTAGAGTAAGCTTGAAGAGATGCCAAAGATCCAATTAAAATCATGGCATTAACAAGGATGGGTTTTCCTAAGGACTTCAGACTTGATTGACAAAGTTTTGCTCTAGGAAATGACTGTGTGGTGATGAGCCAACATAATACTTGCATGATTAAGGGAATTTAAAGAAAAGCTTAGGTTGAAAAAAACCTATGGGTTTTTCTCTCCCTACTCCCGATCCTAGAAAATTATATAGAAATAAATAAGGTCTAGTACACTTTAAACACTTTATAAAGAAAATAGATTTTCCAAGCAGAACATAATACCATCTATAGTTTTATAAAAACGTATTGTTGGAATTCCACTATTTGCTATAGTCCAAAGAAAGATTCAAATGTCTCACTAGATTTAAATTGAATTATACTTGTAAAGCATGGAATACCAACTTTGTGGGCTGAATTCTTATAAATATCTACTGGGGTTTTCAGTAAGGAAAAGGAATGTAATCTCCTATGATCACATACATTGAGGGGTGAATAAACAATGGAAGGGATCCAGCAGACATGAGGATCCTGAAATGCTACGAACCCCAGATAATGATCAACATGTGGAATGCACACCTGCTGGAGAATGGAGTTATGCTGAGGTCACGTCCACCCATCCTGGGCACAGTTGGACTTTCTGACATGACATAGCTTGGGATTGAACTCATCTGTGGCCCAATGACCGTGGAAACTCACCATCAGGGCATGTCTTTTTACAAGCTCATCAAATTTTGGAGAAAAAAGTTTTCCTCTACTTGGAGCTATCAGTCTTATTGCAGAATATGATGTGTTTTGTTAAACTCTAGGGATAATGGTTTATGGACTTATAGTAATATCTCAAGAAAGTCTTCAGTATCAAACAGACCTTGTGGGACCTCAAACTATGACCTGAGGAAAAATATTCAACAGTAGGAGCAGGTTTATGAGTTACTAATGTTTATATGTTAACATATGTCATGTTACATGTTAATGATGATGGTGATATCTACACAGAGTGCTTTAGAATTTACAAGAGTTTTTATAGACATAATTTTACTTTTCCATACAGCTAGCCTGTGAGGTATTCAGGGCAGATATTTTTTTATCTTCATTTTATACATGGGACAACTGAGGCTCAGAGGAGTTGAATTCTCTGCTTGTCATTTACAGATCAAGGGCTGGACCCAGGTTTCTTGACTCCAGTTTCGGAACATTTTTCACAACCACATACTCAATCTGGGCTGCACATCAGAATCATCTGGATAGAACTTAAAAAAAAATCCTAATGCCCTGGCTGAACCCCAAACCAGTGAAGTCAGAATAGCTTGGCATGAGACTCAGGCCACAGTATTTGATGCAGCTCCTCAGATAATACCAACGTACAGCCAAATTTGACAACCATGTTCCCTAACATCATGTCTCCTCCTTAAGGGAAATGTGGCATTTAGAAGCTTGAATGTATAAAGGCCAAAATGTGATATGACAAAGATTTTAAGAAATTCATTTGTTTTATTCAACAATTATTTACTGAGAATCTTCTAAGTGCCTGGAGGCACTATTCTAGGAAATTGACAGTGAACAGGACAAAATTCCTGGCAGTCTGGTTACCTCACTGGCATTATTATCACTTTAGTGAGACAGAGTGACCTTCTCTCACGGTGCTGAATCTTTTTCACTCTTGGACCACTAATTTGACCCTGATGCTCATCACGTTCTTCCTATGTGAGGTTGTAAAGCTCTCTGACAGCAGAGGGCTACGTGAACACTAAGAAGTCTTCCACTGTGTAGAGATGCATGTGAAAAATTCCCTCAGAGCTCAGTGTGAAGAAAAATGTCTTCTGCTCTGGGAATGCAAGCTGGTGCAGCCACTCTGGAAAACAGCATGGAGGTTCCTCAAAAAACTAAAAGTAGAACAACCCTACGACCCAGCAATTGCACTACTAGGTATTTATCCAAAGGATACAAGTGTGCTGTTTCAAAGGGACACATGCACCCCCATGTTTATAGCCATACTATCAACAATAGCCAAAGTATGGAAAGAGCCCAATGTCCATTGATGGGTGAATGGATAAAGAAGATGTGGTATATATATAAACAATGGAATATTACTTGGCAATCAAAAAGAATGAACTTTTGCCATTTGCAACTATGTGGATGGAACTGGAGGGTATGATGCTAAGTGAAATTAGTCAGAGGAAGGCAAAAATCATATGACTTCACTCATATGAGGACTTTAAGAGACAAAACAGATGAACATAAGGGAAGGGAAACAAAAATACTATAAAAACGGGGAAGGACAAAACAGAAAAGACTCACAAATATGGAGGACAAACTGAGGGTTACTGGAGGGGTTGTGGGAGGAGGGAGGGGCTAAATGGGTAAGAGGCACTAAGGAATCTACTTCTGAAATCATTGTTGCACTATATGCTAACTAATTTGGATGTAAATTTAAAAAACTAAAATAAAATTTTAAAAAAATGTCTTCTGCTCCCCAATAGGTTGCCTTCTGTCATAATCAGGGGAGCCATGTAATGCATCATGTCTACTTTTTGACTCAGCTGCTAAGAGGCTCAGAACTATGTTTTACGGGTGTCTGGTTAGTTTCCTTCACTGCATCTCTTCTGGTATGTTTCTCTCTGTATCAGTCAGACCTCCTGGCCCTTACGTAAGGTCACTGTGGAGAAACGAAAGAAGATCTGGGGAGAGCTAAGGGAAACCAACAAGTTATGGTGGAATGTTCTGAGGCCAGCTGTCTTGTCTGGGGGCTGGCAAACCCTTCCAGCCCGGGCCTGGAGAAGAAATGAGAGGCAGCCGTTGCTGGAACATGGAAGGATCTTGCCACTGGAAGAGAGGGCTGGCAGCCGGAGCTCTGGCTCTTGGTGGAGGGCATGTAGCCACTGGCAATCCAAGGCCCTTCAGAGAAGGAGGCTGGAGCAAATATACCAACACCTTTCTCTTTTGGCCCTACAATCCCTTGCCAGGCATGGTCATTGGCAAAAACATCCAGAAATCAGTAGGCATAGGAGCCCGCCTGATAAACTCCATGGAGGTCAGTGTCCCAGGACACAGAGCAGCGTAAAGGGGTGAATCTGGAAGGGCGAGCAGAGACTATCAGTGGCCCATCTTTACTAGAAATGAGCTTTACACTTTCAGTGACTTTTATTACAGCTGTGCCTTTTGTCATTTGCTACTTATTACCTCATGTTATTTTTCTAATTTAAAACTAGGCTGAGTATAAAAAAGATAAATGGGTGCAACAAGTTTAGAAATGGCTGTAAAACCCTAAAATAACACCATTTGTTGTGGTCAAAGACACATAAGGGAAATATAAGGCCATAGTCAGATTTCAGGAATTCTTGAGGGAAATAAACCAACGCTGTCATCTTTATGATTGAATCATCTTCCCTTGTATCTCACAGTTGTAGGCTCCATCCACATATCTCAGGATAAACCAGAGGGCTGATTGTTTCCTGACAGATCTATATATTGCTTCTTTAGGGATTTGACTGGAGTAAATCCTCTTGTCATGTTTTTTTTTTTTTTTTTAATTCAGTTACAAAAGTCCAGGATCCCATATACCATTTCTTTTCCTTCCTTTCTTTTTTGTTTTCACATGTTTTTTGGTTTAAGGTTTTTGAAAACGACAGAAAGCATACGAAGAAAATAAGTCCACAACCCCTCCACCTAGAGATAATCACTATAAACACTTGGGTTTATTTTCTCTATGTCTCTACGTTGACTGATGGGTTTCTATTACTACCCCCACCATGACAGCCCTTACTGAGGGCTTGGCGCTGTTCTGAGCACTGTACCAGATGAAGTAGAAAGCGTTAGGATCTTTATTTCACAGATGAGGAAACTGAGGCAGACAAAGGTTATATCATTTGCCCAGGGTCACATGACAAGTAAGTTGCAAGACTGGGATTTGAGCCAGGACACTCACACTCCAAGTCACGAAATGCAGTGATGGAACATCTGTTATAAACAGGAGCCGCAGAAGGAAAAAACCAGGGTAGGACCATAAAATAAAATCAGAAACGGACTAAAAATTCCAAGCCATAAAAACCTTTATCCTGGCCTCTGGCACTCTACAAAGTTTTCTCTAAGTTTGTGTGCTACCACGTCCAAAATCGGAGTCTGATCAATTACAAACTTCTCAGTGTGAGTGAGATTAAAAGCAGATCAACTCATCAACAGAAATACTGCTATTGTTGATATTATGATCAGGCAAAAGTAATCTTATAAATACTAGGCCATTGTATAATGTGACAAATAATGCTATTTGTTCATTTATCACTTCCTTATCATTAAGCACCTACTCTGGGTCAGACATTGTTCTGGGTGCTAGCAAGATACTAGTTAATACGTTTTTGTGTTAGCGATCTTATATTGTAGGGGAAGAAACTGACGATAAGCAAGTGAGTACATGAAAAATATATCATTTTAAGTAGAGGGAGAGGATTGGGGGTGGCAGACATCCCAACTGGGGAAAATGTTGAAGTTTGTGGTCCATGTCTTGTAGCATCCCTCAATAAAGACCAAGTGGAATTCAGGAAAGGCGGTCACGTGGGAGACCAGCACGATCCCTGATCAATCTATGGAGGCAGATTTTAGATTTTAAGGAAAAAATATATGAACTTCTTATCTGTAATTAATTACCTGTAAATATAGTTTTGAAATGTTGTTCATCCAGGGACTGGTGACTATCGGGTACTGGTGAGGTTTTTCACTAATGAGCATTGGGAGTTAAATATGGACCAGTGGTTCTCAAACGTGAACTTACATCAGACTCTCAAGAAGGCTTATTAAAACCTAGATTATCAGCCCACGCTGAGAATCTTAGGTTTGGAGGGTCTGGGGTGGGACCTGATAATTTGCATCTGAGTTCCCAGGTATTACTGTTTCGGGCACTACTTTTTGAGAACCACGAAACGGACCCTTGGGTTTTGAGAGACAATTTGGGTGGTAATCATGGTGGAGATTGTGTGTTGAAATACGGAGGGTAGAGTTGAAATCCTCTTTGAAGGACTGAGTACTCTAATCTAACTCACCGTTTCAGAAAGCCATTCCATTATTTATATAGAAGTGAGCTGAAGAAGTGGCTTGTCCCCAAGTAAGGCCGGGCTTTCGCTTGGGGAAATTGTTTTCAAAGGACTACAAATCACAGACAAATGGGCACTTGAAGCTTCAAATTCTATTCCATTAGCGGGGCCAAATCTGTTTCAGCAAGGAAAACTGTCAGGAACGTGCAAACAGAACCCCTGTCTCCTACCTAAACTTTATCCTGGTAAAAATACATCCCAATCATTTTATGTTTTATATTAGAAAGTTATATTTTGTAGTGTCAAAAAAAAAAAACCCTTAAAATATACGTGAGACTTTTCTAAATTGATAAAATGCTCTTGTAAACATCATCTTAATAGATAAAAAACATTCCATTATGTGATTGTATGTAATTTATTGGACCATTTACCTTTTGGAGATTCCTACTGTGTTTTGTTCCTACAAATAATGGCATAATGAATACCTGTGCGCAGAGATCTTTGTCCACATTCTAATTATCCTAGATCACTCGAAGTGGCATTGCTGAGTCAAAATGAACATTTCTAATACACTTGAGGCATATTTCCATTTGTCATTTCTCATTAAGAGGTATTTAAATGTGAGCAGTGTTGTAAGGACAGCGTGACTGGCTTTCTTCTTTGCCATTTAAATAGTCTTCTTGTTCTAAAAACAACAAAACAAAAACATGTGATTCATCTCGAAGGAAAAGAAATTTCACATCAAAGTCTTGAAAGAAAATTTATGAAAGTCTCTTTGAAGAGCCAGCAAATGGGAAACTGCTCCACAACACACAGCATAATTTCCTAAACACTGTCTTTAAACATCTCTCTCGCCTCCGAGTTGCGGAGGCAATAATCGTAAGATTATTATAGCGGCTGCTTCCCCCTCAAAATCCCTTGTCTCTCTTTTCTCTCCAACCCCAGCTGATCTCTCTCACCCTGTACTTCCACTTTCCAGACCCAGATCCAGGCCAGGCTCATGTAAAGAAACGTCAGCTCTGGTTTTTCTAGAGTCAATTTCTAACCGTAGCCCTGGTGAGTGAAATGAAGGCCCAGAAACGGATTGAACAAGGAACTCTCTTCAGGAGCTTTGGTTGGGGTCAGGGGAGCCCTGTGAACATCGCAGAAGTGCAGTGCTGGTTGGCTTTGGCCAAAAGTCCCCACTTAATTTAAGTATTGGCCGCCGCCTTTGGAAGGCTGAACAGCCAAAGTTTGCTTCTTTCGTATCGTTTCCGGCCTTTCTGCACTTGGTTGGCCTCAATAATTGTGTCAGCAGTTAAGTTCCAGTCACATCTATCATATCTAATCATTGTAACAAAAGTCAAGGATAGGAACAAAGCATGTCAGTCAAATCTATTAGCATTTGAATACTCACTTTTAAATATGGGAAAGCATTGTGGGGGTAAAAATCGCTTCCTGTGTTTTATCTGTTGAAATTCTATTATTTCTTTGAAGCATGTATACACTTACTAATTTCAAGAGTGTAATATTGCAATAATTACTAATTATTATAAAATCTGTTAACAGATTTATGCACGAGAACAATAAGAATTTTCAAATAGCTAAATAGGTAAATTGATTCACTGTCAGTATGAACATTGAGAGAAT
The DNA here is from genome assembly GCF_028749965.1 of Puma concolor. Classification (NCBI taxonomy): domain Eukaryota; kingdom Metazoa; phylum Chordata; class Mammalia; order Carnivora; family Felidae; genus Puma; species Puma concolor. The sequence continues at coordinate 165,637,834 of NC_141670.1, read as the reverse complement.
CTATTAGCTAAATAACTTGAGGAAGAACTTTACATCCTTTTCTAGCCAACAAGTGCCTAAAAAAATTAATAATATAAGGCCAAATAATAGAACTCAGTTTTATTCCTAATTAGAATTTTTGTGGAATCATTTGGTATACTAGCTTTCGTAACGGTAAGCAAACTCTTAAATAAATTATTTAATTTTGAGTGATTTAACCTCGCCATCTTTCAAAAAAAATACCTTTTCTGGGTGGGGGGGAGGATGCCTGGGTGGTTTAGTCGATTGAGTGTCCAACTGCGGCTCAGGCCACCATCTTGCAGTTTGAGTGTTCAAGCCCCACATCGGGCTCTGCTGTGGGTGCAGAGCCCGCTTCAGGTCCTCTGTCTCCCTCTCTCTCTGTCCCTCCCCCGCTCACTCTGTCTCTCTCAAAATAAACAAACTTAAAAAACATTCATTTTTAAGAGTTTCCATGAATGAATTAAAAGCAGAATGCCAATCTGTCCATCTCAAAGTTTTCTAAAGAGGAAAACCTTCATAATCAAGTAGAGCAGCATCCATAGTAAATTATAGCTGATCTGATCTGGCTATCAGAAATATAAACTACAATGAAAACAAGAAAGTACTGGAGAAAAATGAAGTATCTAATAAACTCTTCCTTTCTCTTCCACCATCAGTTTAGAGTGAATGACTAGCACAGCAAACGTGAAGTCAAGTCCCAGGAGCAATCAAGCAACTGACAAAGCTAAAGAATGAGTGCTCCGAATCTCAATGGTAACTTTGTGAAATTTAGCTAATAAAGGTTAAATAATAATAGTAATAATAATAATAATTTAGACTTATTGTGGTTATCCCAGAAGCATGTTCTCTGATTAGGATATTTGGCTTTGGATGAATATTGGTTTGTTTTTTTTTTAATCCAGACATTTGCAATTCAGTCAAAATGTGTATTTGGCATATCTCTAATTTACTTTAATATCTCTAATCCTGTCAAAGCGCATTAGCAAAAACTGCTGTTGACTGCAGCAGCGGGAGACTGGGCCAGACCTGCCTTGTTAAAACATTCCTGTCTGGATGGGAGTTTTTCAGCTTTCCTCGATGAGGTATTCAACTGGCAAAAGCAGAGATTCTCTACTATCAGGAAAGTTTTCTCGAACATACTACTCTTCCAAATCTTCAAATACTTAACTTCTTGTTTCTAATTTAGACGTGGTGTTTGCTTACTGGACACCAAGAGGATTCATGTCTTTATTTTCTGCCGAGAAATGCCTGTTGACGTTCAGAATGGCAAGGAAGTTTAGAAGACATCGAATGGAGAATCCTCAGTTTGCAGAGGAAGAAACAGGCCTGAGGAGATGAAGGAACTCGCCCAAGGAAGGAACTGGGTGCAGGGTCCAATCTCCCAATATGCCATCCCGCAATCGGTCCAGAGAAGCAACCTGTCTCTTTCTCCTTCCTAGTGCCATACTCATGACTGCAGTTAACAAACATCGTTTTCCTTCCCAAATCTATTTACATTTCAACTTTCAAGCACGGATGAGACAGAACCTCTTTGATCTCTTTCTAAGTATTTCAACCTGCTGCCTCGTGGGTTTAATGAGCATCGCAGATGATCCATTGATGTTTCCGGCTCAGTGAACCATTCATTATTACGGTGATTATTACAAAATGCCTATTGGCAAGCTCTCCTTCCCCTTAATTTTGAAACCCATGTGTATTTGGCAGGAAATCTAGTCCATGTGTTTTTGACTCATTTGCACCTAGGTCATTAGGATGTGGTTGGTCAGAGCTAACTGGACTCTAAGTGGTGCTCTGAGTCTTTCCATAGCACATCGATGACCTTTGCTTCTGCAAGACGTCACCAACCAGATTGTGTGTAGCTCGTGCTCCAAGTCCAGCTATTCTAAGCTGACTCTATGGTACACTTCCATGCACCTTTTCTCAATTAACTCCAAATTTGTGATGTTTTCCTTGGATGCCTATGTGAGACTGAGGCAGGTTTGAGCACATTATTCTCTCTAGAACGGATGTGGAAATAGTAATATAAATAATAAAACCTTACATTTATTGAGCGTTTTCTGTGTGCCAGCCACTGTTCCATGTGCTTTCTTTGTATCCGTTTCTCATAATAACCCAGCGAGATGGGTAGGATTATTATTTCCATTTTAAAGGTGGGAAAACAGAAGCCTGAGTTTGCAGCTAGTAGACATTGAAGCCACAGATCGAACCCAATCAGTCCGGCTCCGGAGCCAGTGCTTCTGACTACTAAGTAATTGTTGTATGCTACTATGACTCGTGTCCATGATAAACTGCATTTTCTTATCCTGGATGTGAGAAACATCAGTGAATAGCCCTGCCAACGTTAGCTTCCTTAGACAACTAGCTCAGTGACTGACGTGTGCTAAGATTAGCGATCATTCAATATATGGCAATTGTAAAAATGCCCATACAGATTCCTGTGGCCAGGAAGGGAGCAGCTGAAGTTGGATCTATATGCTCAGGGTGGATATCTTTCTGTGTAATCTGATCCCAGAGGGTATCTCCAGACTATACACAATTCACGGTAAGAAATTCTACTCTTGTCCCAGAGACTTGCCTATATGCTATTTACATGGCCAAATGGCCGAGGCAGAACTAACGCCACGCACCTAGGGAACTCAGGCTGTGGACACATTGAACTGAATGTTGAAAAACAGAGGCCTAATTGGAAGATATCAGGATAAACAAGACTGTATTTTTATAGGAAGTTTGGGAGAAGGATCAGCTTGCCTTCAAGTTAGGACAAAGTTCTGTCTTCACGGCACCTGCCCACACTCACTTGCACCTTAAATGAAGGTGCAATGAGAATCTGGGTCAGAGAGACCCTTATGTTTGTCATGCATCCGTTCACCTGCATCTCTAGCCTTTTTCTGAATGACAGTTAAATCAAAACACATTTGGTGAAGAAGGACCCAGAGAACCAGGGGACAGTCACTATCTTTGAACCCTACAGAATCAGTGGATTCTTGAAGCTGTGGTTAGGGAGGGTCCTGTTTCTGAGCTTGCAGATTACTCTCTGCCCACATTTTAGCCACACAACCTTAGGTCCCAAAGACATATTCAACTTTATAATTAAAATCCATAAGGAAATCATTTATTAGGTTTCCTGATCAAAGGCAGAGTTAATCTACATATCCTTCTTAGATAATCTCGTCAAGATCATTTACTGTCTATATTGTGACTCCCAGCTTTGGCCCACATTTCTTTACTGTGGTTAAGGATGGCACATCCATTTTTGCCCACTAGACATCTCTATTTGGAGGGCCCACAGGATCACAAACTCAATGTCTAAAATTGAACTTAACATCCCTTCTTCCCGGTTTCCACAACAGACGCTTTACCTTGTATTCCTATCTCAGGAAAAGACATTGTTTCCCTTCCTCCCTCACCTTAAAAAAAAAAAAAAAAGTTTGTTTATTTTTGAGAGAGGGCGGGGGGATGAGGCAGAAAGAGAGAGAGAGAATCCCAAGCAGACTCCACGCTGTCAGTGCAGAGCCCAGTGCAACGCTCAAACTCACAAACCGTGAGATCATGACCTGAGCCAAACTCAAGAGTCAGTCACTTAACAGACTAAGCCATCCGGGTGCCCCTTTCCTCATCTTTTTTATGCCCAGTCTATCAAGTTTTGTCAGCTCTATCTCTTTAAAGTGTCTTCAATCAGCACACTTGATCTAACTGCTCTTCTGCAAGTTCTCCACTGCAACCCCTTCCATCAGGTACAAAATCTCACCTGCATTGCTGCCACATCTCTCTGCCGCTGGTCCATTCTCTACACTGTATACCTGTATGATCATCTTTTCGATGGCTTTCTTTTGCTCTTAGGACAAAATCTTAACTCCTTACTGATCTTTCTCTCTGGAGTGTGAGTTCTTTGGGAGAAAGGACTGTAGTCCAGCTCATAATTAAATATTCATTGAATGAATGAAAGCATCTACACTGGTTCTATTCAATGGCAAATAAAAACTAAGTCTTCTTTTCCTTCCAGAGTTGGTGGGAGAAGGGTGGCGTGGGAGAGAAATCAGGGATGATGGTCTCTGCCTCTCTTGACCCAAATCTTTCGAATAAGAAAGGAGATAAATACACAGCATGCTATGTTCCAGTTAGGTACCAGGAGATATTTTAAAGAGATGAGTTCATTGCATCACAATGGGTACCCTGTGAATGTTAGATCTTCATTTTACAGATGACAAAACTGAGGTTCATCGGAATATGCCCAAGCTCACAAGCTTAATAATCAATTAAGCTTACTAATTGACAACCCCATCATTTGAAACTTAATCAAGCTAACTCCAAAGCTGGGACTCCTTATGTCCAGCAACCGTATGAAATTTGATCCAAAAACTTAGTCCAATAACTTTGTGCATGAGCCACATCTGACCCAGGCCTCCCGCACACCCTCCCTCAAGTGTCACTTGCCAACACCTTCATCCAGTCCTCCACTCCACCCACAAACAGCTCCCCAACCACAGTCCATGGGCTCCAGCAGAGCTCAGAGTTTGCCAATCTAATTTAGAGATAAGAAGTATCTTACAGAACTTTTCTGATCCAATGATAGCCACTTCGTTTTCTTGGACCAGTTAGGGAGTTTTAATTAAAATTTGTATCTCTAACTGCTGAGTTAAAAGATATATTTGCCTCTTTTCCAGGTTCTGATACTGAGAAGCTAAGTAAAAATAACCAGCGTGCAAAGAGAAAATGGATTTCCTGGAAACGGAGTGTGAAGCTTTTGAAATTTTGGACCCAGTTGCTCAGGCAAATGAGGCAACTTGAACATTGTGAGGTTTTACACAATTCCTTACAGAGCAAAAGCATCTGAGTGAGGAAAATAATAACATGGGGTCGTAAGTCCAGGGAAAACCAGTATAAGATGGGAGCTATTATCCAACTCAGTTCATTTTATTTAAAAAAATTTTTTTAAATATGAAATTTACTGTCACATTGGTTTCCATACAACACCCAGTGCTCTTCCCAAAAGGTGCCCTCCTCAATACCCATCACCCACCCTCCCCACCCTCCCACCCCCCATCAACCCTCAGTTTGTTCTCAGTTTCTAAGAGTCTCTTATGCTTTGTTCATTTTAGAGTTTGAGCACATTTATAAGCTTCCTATGTACCCAGGACTGAATACAGAAGTAAATAGGTCACGGTTCCTGCTGGTGAGCTTACACTCTAGTCAGGGAGACAGATGTGAAAACAAATGAATAGCATTTTATTATGATAATTATGGTAAGTACCTGCATGGGACAGGAGAAAGGGGAATGGATTTATTTTGGGAACCTTAGGGAATTTAGAATGTAGGGTTATCAGAGGAGGCGACATCTAAGTGGAGTTTTGAAGGACAAATTGGAGTCCGTGAGACTGAAAAGTGGAGAAAAGTGCTTTGGGCAGAGGGGGAAAGCATGTGCAAAGGCATGGAAGCATAAATGAACAACCAAACAACCAAACAAACAGCCCCCTGGGTGTGTGGGGGCCAGCCAAGGCTGCTTAAAGACCAACTGAATGTGTATATAGGGTGTGTGTGTGCATCTGCGAAGAATCAGCGTCTTCGTCCATCTTATAAAGACAGAGAGATGTTTAGGGCTGACTACCAGCAATGCTCACCCTTGCATTTTTTTATATAATTCTTAAAGATTAGGTCAAGTCTATGCTGTGTACATATGAATATATATTGAGGAAAGAATAACACAGGAGAGAAAGGGTCTTAAAATGTCACCTAACCGTCCAGTTTTGTTTGATATATGCAATAACATCACTTCACTGCCCTCATAAATTTAGAGAGAAGTCTGACTTCAGGGCCTGTTTACAAGGGCTATTTGACTTTGTGAACAAAGCATTCTCATTTGCTCTGGGGACCTTTTGATAACTGCATGATTAGGTTCTTTATGGAATGGATTTGGTGGTCTCAGTCCTTGGTGGGTTGCGATGTGCAGCAGAACTTGAACGCCAGCTTGTGTGATTTGCCTGAAATGTCAGTCAGGGTTTTCTCTGGTGGCCCCTGGAGAAAGCTGGCGTCACGTTTCACTTCTAACAAGCTAGTTCTCTTGCATTCGGCTTTCCACGAGCCTCAAGATAACATGGAGAGGCCAGTGGATTCTGCTAAATTTTGCCAGCTTTCCTGAAGTTATAAGGACGCCAAATTCAACATTTACACGCTGCTTTTAGGAGGTGAGTGCTTTGTGTGATGATAAATTTCCTGGGCTGGAGTCCAGAAGACTGAGGTCTTTTCTCCATTCTGCAACTATGAGCTAGTGAGTTGGACACGTGGAAGCTTGCTCATTAATGTCCTGTTAGCGCATATGTGCATTTGTGGCAGGGCCTGAGAGCTGCTATCTAATCTTCCCTCCTTCCTTAGGAATGCCCCTTGAAGGCTGTATTCCTAGTTCCCTTCATCCAGAGTGGCCAGTGAGACATAAGCAAAAGCTGTAGGGTGGGGCTTCAAGAGTTGGTGCTATTAATACAATTACCATCTTCCCCCCTTTCCCAAATCTTCCCATTTCCTGCCTGGAATCATAACCTGATGGTTGGCACTCCAGCAGCCATTTTGGATGATGCAACCTTGATGGTGGAAACCAGGCACTAAGGATGGAGAAGACAGATAGAAACAGCCAGAATCCCTGATGACATTGAAAGTCTACATTCCAGCCGTGAACCACCTACTTCTGTACTTCACGTTCTGCAAGAGAAAAATAAACCCCTAAATCTCGTTGAAGCCTGTGTTATTTGGGTTTTCTATGATATGCAGCTGAAAACAGTTCCTAATGGGAAAGTTTATTTTCTTCTGCCATATATCAGCTTTCCCCAAGCAGCAGGGAAAGCAGCTGTCAGCAATTCCAGAGAAAATAGACAATAATGATTCAGAGCTGGGCTTCAGGAGTCAGACTGCCTCAGGCAGCAGCGTCCTGGCTCTACCACCCAGAGGTCATCATGACCTTGAGCAAATTTTTAATTGTCCTGTGCCTCGGTTTCCTTTTTTTTTTATAATAGGGACAATAATAGTACTTCCCTTACAGGAGGACCAGAATTGTTCCAGCGTGGTGGCTCCATGCACCTGGGTCACACACCCACCTTCGTGGGGGTGTCGGTGGGAGAGATTGCCCAAAGATCAGTGGTGGGAGAGGGAGTCGGCTGGGTGTGGTACCAGAGAGGGGCAAGGATGTCAGTGCTGGAAAATAGACGCTAAAGATCCCATATGCCTCTTATTCGGCTCTTGAAAATATTGAGAAAATCTATGTCTGCCAAACTCCTTGACACTTTCTGTACCTATGAAATAAGGAATTGCTATCATCAGCATGCCCATCTGTCTTTGGGGCCTTTTTTTTCTTTCCTATCAGACTTACACCCAATTTAGATCTCACTTTTCTTTTAGTGCTGAGGCAGCTTCTGGAAGGCCCTGTGAGCTCAAACCCCAGTCCGCCTCCCCTCGTACCACGATGCTGGTGATAGAAACAATGTGTGGTGCTGAGACAAGGCAGCCACGCCCACTGCTTTCAGGGGGGACAAAAGACACCTACAGCTAAGCCACCAACAAAGGGTCTGTAGACAAAACAACCCCGAAACTAAACAGCTGTCTGATATGTGGTGTTGTGTCGTAAAATGTCCAGCTCTGTGTGTGTGTGTGTGTGTGTGTAACGATCGTGTCTTTTTATTTCCTTCATTCTGATGATTCGACATGTTGGGGCCTTACTGACCCTAATGGGACTGCCCATCCCAGTCCAAAGGTTATCTTCCTAATGAATCACATATTGGCTTCTCATTTTCTTTTAGGAGATTAAACTCTCCCAGGAATATATTTTGTGTTCAAGGGAGATAATATAAAAAAAATATTCAAGAAGCCAATTTTGTTATTATATCTTAACAACGAAAAAGTTTCTCAGAGTGTGGCTCTTCCTGGTGATTTTAGCATCTTGAAACTGATCTATCAGGTGTATCAGAAAACGCGAGAAGAGGGTCATGATTGGTGGTTAATGCCGCCGTGGAGACCAGGAGGTTGGCAGGGCAATGGGACTTCTCCTGGGAAAAATGACGCCAACCTTTCACCAGATCCAAAAGGTGCTGTGCTGATTTTGTTTCAAGTACATGAGTGAAAGAGGAACATTTGAAATGAGGCAAGGCTTCCCCTTTAAAGAAGAAAGGTAATGATCCAATCATCGAAGTGTTCATTTGTCCAAGCTCTTGGTCGGTTTTTGCAGCCACAGAGGGCTCTCTCTCCCCATCACTGTTACCAGGAGAAGTTCCAGGAGGATAGAGCTGTTGGCCTTAGCATGATTCTCCTAAGATGAAACTGTTATCTAGGTTTCTGGGAGGCCTGAACCCATGATCATATCGTAAGGCAATTCTGTGGTGGAGTTTTGCAAGCCACTGACTTGTTAATTGTGTGATTGCTGAGGGCAAAGGTCAAAGTGCAGCATAGCTGATAGGCTGAAAGAACAAGGAAGCGGTTGTTTCTGTAGCCAGAGCTTAGAGTTCTAGATCTAACTAGTTAGGAGATATCCCGACTCAGGCCTGGAACTCAGAGCCCTCGGCAGCCCTCCAGATAACATTGATCCTGAGCTTCCTCCAATGTCCAGTGTGGAGGTTGGTGGGGAAAAGAAACCCAAGTTCACTCGTGGTCTGCCTTTTGCTTCGTGATTTGCATGTATTATCTCACCTAAATCCTTCACTACAACAAAGAGGGTAGGGTTCGTTGTCATTATCCAGATGTGAAATTAAAGGGGCTAGGGATTTGCTCAAGGTTGCACAGCTGGTAAGTGACACGGCCAGATTCAAAGCCAGGTCTGATTCCAACGCACGTGCTGATCGCCCTGTGCCAATGAGTCTCAAAGCAGGACCCGCATCACCTGGAACGTGTTAGGAATGCAAATTCTGGGGCCTCACCCTAGACCCACTGAATCAGAAACATCTGGATTGTAACAAGCCCTCCAGGTGATTCTGATGCACACTGAAGTGTGAGATGCCCCGCACTGTGCCATACTTTGTCTTCTTGCCTCTTCCCAAGCACCGGGTTTGAAGGTAGGCAAGCAGAAGATGCCACTTTCCACTTAGGTGACTACGGTCAAGGTGATGTCTTGGAGTTTCTATGTATTTGTTAGTAAAGTGGGAATAATAATCATATCTTGGGATTGTTGCTGGGATTAACTGAGTTAATGTATGTAGACCACTTAGAACTGTTAGATAAACACTCGATAAACATTAAAAAGAAAACATTCAAACAGTTGCTATTACTACAACTGCTACTATTAGTTTCTCCTGCCTTTTTGCCACACAAATGTCAAATCCAGCCACCTGAAGGAGGAAGAGTGAGAGTATTTTCTAGTTCTGTGAATTTAGGCAACTTATATAAAGTCTGGGCCTCAGTTTCCTTCCTTACTGAATGGAGATAATAGTACTTGCCTCATTGAATTGTTATGAGGGTTAATAAATGGGTTAATAATAGAAGTACAGCATCTTAGGTCTATACCTGGGACACAGTAAGTGCTCAGTTAACATTAGCAATGATGAGGATTTGTCCACCTTTTGTGAAGCTCGGATATGATTGTCAGAGGAGTGTTGGCAACAAGTGAGATGCTTGGATAGACAACATCTTCAGCATGAGGACCTGTCTGTCCCACCCAGGCCGCGAGCTGTTCCCCTTTGCAAAGACTTCCCTCACGTTACTTATCACACTGCCCTCTCTACTCATGTCCATTGTTTATGTCCCTGGTGCAAATTAGTGTTCAGTAAATGTTTGTTAATAAAGGGCAGCTTGAACTCTAATTGTGATTTATACGTGCCATCTGCGGTAGGCAGATAATGGCTTCCCAAAGAGATATACCCCTTAATTCCCGGGACTTACGAATACGTTAGGTTACATGCTAAGCAGAGGAGTTAGGGTTACAGATGGAATTAAGGTTGCTAAGCATCTGATTTTAAAATAGAAAGATTAGCCTCAGTTATCTGGGAAGTCCAATATAATCAAAAAGGTCCTTAAATGCAGACGAGTGCATCAGAAGACAGAATCAAAGAGATACTGTGTGAGAAGGGCTCACATCACCATGCTGGCTTTGAAGATAGAGGAAGGGTGCCAGAAGGAAAGGGATGTGGGAAGTTTCTAGAAACTGAGAAAGGCAAGGAAAGATTCTCCCCTAGAGTCACTGAAGAACACAACCCTGCTAACACCTTGATTTTAGCCCAGTCAGACCTCCAGAACTGGGAGATAATAAATCTGTGTTGCTTTAAGCCTCTAAGTTTGTGGTAATTCATTCCAGCAGCAATAGAAAATGAATATACTACCCTCAGCGCCATGATAACAACCAGTTTAGAACTGGCTCTTTTTCCTTATTTAGCCTAACCACCTCCACTCTTCCTTTCCTGTCAGCCATGACACCTCTGCCCAGGGAGCCGGGGCATTGAAAAGAATTTTCCACTGTGCAGTTGTCATCTGAGAAGGAACCTGTAGACACATGTTTAAAAGTCTTCAACTCAAGGTCTAGGGCATGTTGGTATATGGTCCTTGAGTGCTCACCAGTGGGACCGGGGCCCTTCATGTGTATCCCTTGAACTCAGCCTCTGGCTGCTCACCAGGGAAGGTGTCAAGCAGCAGCCCACGCCAGAGTTATTCCAGTAGTCCTCTCGGCTGGGGGCACTGCCCCCCACCGCAGGCCATCTGTCTGCATTCTGTTGTGCGGGAGCCACTCGAAGGGGATCTGGTCGCTCCTTTCTGTCAGCTCAAGGGAGAGCCAAATGCGGTTCTGTCAGCAAGTGGGAGATCAAAGAACTACCACTCCCATCCCCAGCCCGGCCACTTCAGACGAGAGAGGCCACATTGAGGACCTCTCTCCCTCTGTGCGAGTTCTGCTGAGCATCTCCTCCCGTACGCCCTGATACCATGGCCTCTCAGAATGTTCGAGTTTGGGTTCGCTAAAAAAACGAACATATCAAAATGTGTTTTTAAAAATTGAAGCGTATTTTACACGTTCACGTTTCCTATATTAACACTTTCAACCCTTGAGGAAACAATGCCATGTAATGATGTTATTCACAAGATACTCAGGATTTATAAAAACACTGATTCGTAGTGGAATGGAGTCACCGTAAACTGCGAATAGAGCGTTTGTTAAACTTAATAATGAACATCTTCTTTGAATCCTGCTCATTCTTCTTCATGACCCTACAAATTCTATGGTTTGGATATAAATGAAGAGCGTGTCTATGAAGCCTGTGGTGGATGGAAGGTCTCAGTGGAGTAGACCACCTGCCCCACACCTATTCCATGTCTGCCCTGCCCTCTGAGTGTCCTCACTGCTTGAAACGACATTAAACATTCCTGTGTCCATTGGGAATGACAGCAAGTAATTTAGCAATTTTGTGATGAGATATCAGAGGCTGAGAAGCACACCTCTCCCAGGAAAAAGGGGATCTAGGCCTGAGATCGATACACGATGTACATGTAGGCAGACTCCAAATATACATTCTTTCCGGCTCGTTGTTCATTTCAGGAAGCAGTTTGTACTCGGAACCTAGGATTTAAAAAACATTACCCTCGGGCAGAATTTATAAAGTTTTTCAGGGTAGTTTTAGTTCCTGCAGAGAAGCTAATTGCACCAGAGAGGAAGGCAGCTTATCATATCTCTTTGCGTTCCGTTGTTAGGAAAATCTACTCTTAGGGGAGTGGATGGCATCTCTTGGCTCTAATGACCCGAGGGAGGCCAAGGATCCATAACAGAACTGAGGCCTGCTTTTTAGGCCACCACACATGTATACAGAAGTCATCAGTGCTTTCCAAGATTGACTAACATGAAAGTTCATATAGTCTTAGGGTAGCTGGGTGGCTTAGTCGGTTAAGTGTCCAACTCTTGATCTCAGCTCAGGTCTTGATCTCAGAGTCATGAGTACAAGCCCCACATTGGGCTCTGGGCTAGATGTGAAGCCTACTTAAAAAAAAAAAAAGTCAGAAGTCTCTCCCCTGCCACCCTCCAGTTGCCTATTACTGAATATTTTTTTTAACATGGGCAAACGGGTAATACTAGCAGAAAATGATCTAGCTCAGCATTGGCCACATTCTCTGGTCTGAAATGTCTATGATTTTCTTTTCCAATTGCATAAATTATAGGAAACCACTTTTATATTGCAGAGTCCCGAAGTCATCTGTGACAGCCAGGTCATAAAGTGCAAAGAAGAGATACATAGGCAGGAGCACTTTAGAATCAGGGGAGCTTTAAAAACTACTGATTCCGAAACTCCACCTCCGGAGATTTTTACATAATTCATTGAGGAGCTAGCCTGGGCACCAGAACTTATAAAAGGTCTATAAATGGTTCTAACGGTAAGTCAAGATGGAGAACTATTGATTTAAGTGAAATCAATGCTGATTTAGCCCATCGTTTTGACTTGTTGCCCCATTGACAAAATGGAACAAGTAAAATGATTGCGTTGGGGTTTTGAATAGACATGGTCTACAGGTGATATTGTCGATTTGTTTATTAAAGCAGGTTTATACAAATTCAAAGCGAGGTAGAACTATCGGTTTGAAATAGTACTGTTTCAACATGTTCTTTCGTGTTCTATCCTTCAGTCAGCCTGTCTGCTTCAAACTTACTAAAATGGGAAGAGTTTCACTGCAGGCTAATGAAGCTTCTGGACTGTGAGGTCTGGCTGTGCAGCACAAATTCAATAATAATCCTAACACGACCACTGGCTGACTCCAGCCCACTGTGAAGAGTGTGAAGTCAATTCCTTGGAGGGCTTCCAGAGAATATTTTTGGCACCATTCCCAGATCATCAACAGGGTTCTGTCCTTGACATCTGGAACACCCATCTGAGATGCAAGCAAATAGTTTTGAAATGAAGTTAGGTCTCTTGACCAATTAAAGATGTGTGTTTGACACAAACCCTGTGCGATTCATTAGCTATGCCGCTCGTTTCCAGCAGGTATGAATTCCTAGGGATTCTGGGTCCCTGGTTGTTGGGTGATCTGCCTGGGAGCTGGAAGGTAATGTGGTATGAGTTCCAGCTGGGGATGGTTTAGTTAGCATAAGGGTGTGGGTGACCAACCACCTGCAAGTAATTACTAGTTGTGCTTCAGATAAAATAGGACCCGGGCCTGGTAGTCTACCCTTTGTTCCTACCATGAATGTGGCACGTAGCTCCGTTTTTAGCACTCTACTCAAGTGCTATAGTACTCCAGAGTTTCACCTGTAGCTGAGGGGCTTCTAGACATTGCAAATGCATGTTTTTGTGCTTTCCACTAGAGCAAGTTTTCTCACGCCGACGCCGTTGCTATTTGGTCTGGATAATTCTTTACTCTGAGGGGTTGTCCTGTGTATTGTTACGATATTTAGCAACACCCTGGCCTCTACCCACCAGATGCCAGGATCATTCCTCTGGTTGTGACAACCAAAGAGATCTCCAGATCTCTTGTTAAATGGCCCCTGGTGTGGGTGGGAGTGGGAGGTGGCTGGGGATTGGAGAACAAAATTGCCTGGTAAAGAACCAGTAACTGTTCCCCAGATTTCATAATATAAGAAAATGTTTTCTATACAAACACTGAATGATGATTTTAAGCTACTTCCTAAGTGCCATTCAGTACAAATAAACCTTCCTTCTCTTTGTCATACACAACAGCTTTAATATTTTTTTTAGTCATCTTTGTATGTTCTTCAGTGCTTAATACAATGCTTTATTCACACAGTAAGTCCTCGGTAATATTCATTGAATGACTCAAAAGTCTTCTCCCACTTCTGTCCATGGGGTCTGGATGGGGCTTCTGGGAATTTAACATGTGACCTGGCCCAAGCCAATCAGATCGTCCTATTTCTCTAGTCATAATAGTAAGTTCCAGGTACACACACAGAACTGAAGCCAGTTTTATCAGAGAGAATCACAGGACTCATCGGAAATGTTGGGACAAATACACTCAGCTCAGATTTTTTTTTTCTTGCTGGGTTTGAAGCTGTTAAAGTGTAATCCTCCTGAAATTCTGGCAGCCATCTTAATATTAAAAAATAGTAAGAGAGAGCCTGTGTTAGAATCACTCAAGAGAAATGGAGCAGAGCAGAGAGATGAAAAGAAGGGGCTCTCGTGTGTGACTCTAGATCCAAAGTCGTTTCTAGTCACGTCCACATCCACGTGACTCTTCAGTTGTTTGAGCCAATATGTGCCCGCTGGTTTATTTATTTCCATTTTTATGATGTTTTGCTTAGGCAAGTTTGAGTTGGGATGTCTATCTTTTGAGATCAGAAGAGCCCTCTTTTAGACAATGCAGTACAAAAGAGCTGGCCATTTTGTGTGTGTCGGTGACCTGATAAGACACAGTGAAAGTGGTAATTTAGGACGACATATTCCTGGCATCGAAGGGACCTTAGAAGTGATGGTCTGGCCATCACCTGATGCAGAGTTACCTCCCCCAGGTCTGCCCATTTCTCTGAAAGTCTGCTCTGGCTGTTAAAGAACTCCTACTACAATTAAGTCAAATATGCTTCCAGGTAATTTCCATCCTAGAAATAAGGTCTATGACTAAACAGAACAAAAATGTTTTTCTTACACTGAAGATAAATACCATGTTCTGTCTTTATCAGTTTTTCTCCATTTCAACCATTCTTAAGGGCCTCCAGCTCCTTCTGAAAAGTCATGGTCCAAATCTCTGTTATTGTAAAGAGGAGAGATTTTGGAGTGAAAAAGACCTGAGGATATAACCCGTGTTTATAGATTTTTAGCTGTGACTTTAGAAAAGTTATGTATGGTTCCCTACTGTTTGCATTTTCATCTGTAATGTGAAGACCACATTCGCTCTCTTATAGGGTTGTAGTGAACATTCCATGGGATGATGCCTATAAAAAGTGTTTTAGCTCTTTATTCAGTACCTGACACATCGATGTGCTGTGTTCCCTAAATTGTCATTATCATTTTCATCATGCTGCTCTCCTTGGAACACAGCTTTAGGGTAATCATTGAAAATATGGTCTCCAAAATTCATCATAGTATTCCAGATGGAATCTGATCATCCTAATATTTTGACATCTCTGCTTGGTTTATTTAAGGCTTCTTCTCATTTGCTTTGGTCATCCAAATTGGCATGGGTGTTCCTAACAATCATGTTGTCAGGGTCATAAAGAGTGCAAATTACATGCAGTCCTTTTTCTTGCCATATTGTGGCTAGAAATCCACATCATTGGAAATGTGATCTTTGCCCAGGGACCATCAACACAGAGCCCAGCCTCGTAACTCCTAGATGTCCCAAATCAAGGTTGCATCTCAGCGCAGGTCAGGAGTACTGTTTTCTTTTCTATAGCATAGCTTGCTGGCCTGAGGGAAGAAGATGCTGGTGTTTCCATTGGCAGGTTGTAACTATCAAAGAATGAAGCAAACCTGATTGTATGATAGGAGGACATCCAGGAAAACAAGCAAGCAAAGTCCTTGGGCCACATGGAGACTTCAAGGCTACAGTGAGCTTTTAATGTCCAGCCAATATTTGTGGTACGTGAAAGAAGTTGTTTAAAGTCTGTGCTGATTGGTTGTGCTTTGTTCTATGAGAAAAATCTATCCTGATTACTCATATATAGCACATATATCCCCTCCACAATCAACAAGAACAAAAAAAGATAGTGCCTACTATCTGCTAGACACTATTATAATAGTAATGGTAGAAGAAATAAAAAGAGCTGCCATTTGCTGGATAATACAACTGTAGGTCAGTGTCATTCTCTCCATTTTACAGGTTAAGCAACAAGGCTTAGAGAACGTAAATCACTTGTCCAAGGTCATATAGCTTAAGAAGCAGAGTCAGGATTCAGATTTGGGTCATCTGAGTCCAGAGCTCTACAGTTAATCCCCACACGCTATCATCACTTTGCTATGGTAGTGATGTGACCTGACAGAGGTGGAACCTAACGCTACGGTGGGTAATCATTTTGCAACATGTAAGCGTATCAAATCAACATGTTGTGTGCCTTAAACTTACACAATGTTGTGTGTCAGTTATATCTCAATAAAGCTGGGGGGAAAACAATGTCTGGACAGGTCATGGTCCTCGATATCAATTCCTTCCTTCTAGATTCAGCCTGAGAGTCAGCTCTCTCCCTTACGTCCTCAGCTCTGGGAATTTCTCTAAATTCTGTCTCCTAAGTCAGCCTCCCTAACTTGGCCTTGCCCATTCCCCACTGAGGGCCCTTTTTTTGGATTCCGGTCTTGCTCTCTGCCCACTTCTATTGGTTTTGTTCTTTCTATCTTCCCTGCTCTTTGTTCCTCCCCATGTAGGACAGGGATACCAGTTCTCTGTTGTCCTGCCAGGCCTTCTTTCCTCATCTATACTGTAAGTGGCCCCAACAGACATGTAGGTGCCCTCCAAGGCCAGCCCCACATCCTGCAACTCCAGGCAGGAAAAGCCCTCACACAGCGGGTAGAAAGACTTGAGGTGGGGGTGTGGTGAAGTCATCAAACACAGAATCACTGACCTCCGGAGGCTTTGAGTCATTATGCAACATCTGACCGTCAGGTTTTATTGTTTTTACATTTTGAGAAGGGGAGCCAGTAGAGAGAGAGAGGGAGAGAGAGGAGTGTAAGGGTTGCAGGAAAGAAAAGAGGAGGTTGAGAAGGAAGATGAGAAGGAGAACAAAAAGGAGAGATAGGAAGAGAAGAATCAAGGCTGATTCAGGTGTCGTCAATGGTGTGTTAAAACAATTTGCTGGTATTTGTGAGTAATTAAAAATTTGTTATGGCAGGAACAAGAGAACAGGTCTGCAGGTGCTGTGTGCTTCCTCGCTGCAGAGGGAATATTGAAGTATCAGTTACCACGAGCAGGAGAAAAACAGCATGTGAAGAGAAATTCCCAGTTTGTTACAAAGCATGGGTTTTTCTAGCTCTCCAGCTTAAATTTCTCTCCAGGGGATCTCCAGTCCCCCCTCAAAATTGTAATAATAATAAAGTGCCTGGAAGATGTATTTGAATTTCCTGTCAATTAAAACATTTGTTAGTTGAGAATACTAAGAACTAAGGCTAGAGGGAGCTATATTTTTTTGCTGAGCTTTTTTGGTGGTGGTGTTAAGCCATATTCTATTCTCCTTCAACGACAGTTGACCTATTTGGGGATTCTTGAGTACTTCAATGTCCCTAGCATGGTTGAGGCAGGAGGGGGATACAGAAGGAGGAATTATGATTTATGCCTAGAGGAGCCCAGTGTCCACAAGGAAAATTGGGAAAAGCCCAGATTCCCTCCTCCTGAAACAATAGAAAAAAATATAGCACCATGTAGTATTCAGTGAGATAGTACTTACTCCTTTCATAGCTTTATTCATTTTCCCCTTATTCTTTATTCATTTCCTCAGGGAAGCCTTCTCTGACCTCTTAGGGTAGGTCAAAAAACCATCTGTGTTCTCAGTATCTCATCGTTTTCCTTTATAGCACTGATCATAGTTTAGAATATATTTATAGATTGTATTAGAGATACAATATAATTTTATATATGTTTATGTATGTGGTTTCTGAAAAATTTATATCTCTCTGGCTCACCAGACTATAAACTCTGTAATGGCAGGATTAAGTTCTGCGCACCATTGTTACTTCCCAACATCTGACACAAATGCCAGGTACTCAATAAATATTTTGGAGTGAAAGACGTATTAACATGTGAAGCGTTTAGAGATAGGAACGAGTCCATGTACTTGACTGTTGAGGAAGATTCTATGAGTAAAACTGAATTTGACCAGGCTTCCCTTATGAGGAATTATAGAAGAAATGCCTTTCAAGTCTTAACACCAAGAGAGACTGGGTTTCCACTGAAAACCTGTCTGTTTTTATGTTTATAGATTCTGCGACTCTCATAAATCAAGATACTTTTCTCTTTGCTTTGGCCGTGAGGAGCCAAACTTGGAGCCAATTTTGTTACCTATTTCCAGCAAGAGTGCATTACAGTTTAATGTACTAACCTTGCCCCTGACTTTCAATATGTTCCTACTCTGAATTTTCTCTTGCTAATTTTCTACATTTATTTGTATTTCCATATTATAAATTACACCCCTTTTAAAATGAGATTTGGTATACATTAAGGCTTGGGTAAATAATAGTCATTCATGTCCAAATTAATGTATGGAAAGCTTTATAGAGTATTGATGTTTTAAAATGGGTTTTGGCATCCTTAACTAATCTCTTGTTGAAGATTCCCTCCAGGAATTATTGAATACAGATACCTGTGATGGGGTGGACCATATGTGACTGGTAGAATTAAGATTCCAGCCAAAGGCAGGACTTTGTAAAAGACTATAAACTCTCTGTCACCTTGTTCTGAATCCTGAGACATTATCTTAAGAATTATTTAAAGTTTGCAGAAATTTTGGCCAAGAGAATTGGACTCTGAGTACCTTCTGCCTCTTCATGCTTTGATCTCATGCCACCAGCTCATATGTGCCCAGTGACCCTGTCATTTGTCATGTTGGATCCAACTAGATTAGCTATATTGGTATTACATCTTAGTTATAAGGAAATGAAATTGTTGCTGTGCTCCCCCAAGGGAAAACTTTAAAGGAATTAGCATCCAACTATTCTCTGTCATCTCCTTTTGGGTTCCAAATGAAAGCAATAATTTAAAAACTTGTGTTTGCCCCCAACTGAATAACCACAATCTGCTCCCACTCTATGGCTCTATAATTGAGTTAGTTTGAAGAACTACAGTAAGATGTGTTCTATATATTTTTTGTTTTTCTATTTTACTATATTAAGCCATTCCAGATGGTGACTGAACACCATTTTTGAAGGGTTTCATTTATTTTCTTCAGTTTAATAGTTCACATTGTGAAACTTCTGGGACATGTGACAGCGTTGTCTATTTTTACCACTCCATCCAGCAGTCGTTTACGGAAACCACCCCTAGTAATTCTATTTTGGTTAAATAATTAAGCAAATATTAATGCATTCCTAAGGAAGATATAAATGATCATTTAAGCAATTACTCTGAAAATTAATTGGGAAGGAATTATGGCAAGGTTTCGCAAATTACTAAAGATCTACCACCATAGCCAGTTTGTTTGAAGAGAAATAAAATGTTGACAGTCCTTCTGAATATGAAATATACATCAGTGTTGTTATTATGGAAGAGTCACTTATAATTCACCAAATCTTTAAAGCTAAAAAAATATATATTCAAGTGTAATGGGGCCATAGTCCTAATGTACACATTGATTGTGGGACTTTGGGACATTAGGCAAGCCATCAGGGTCCTATTTGCTTGAGGACCCCTTAGCCATCCTGAGAAAATACTGACGAGGTGGCAGGGGAAATTTGGAATTAATACTTCCTAGCAAAGGAAAACAATCATGCTCCAACCATTCAGGGAGGGTCTTGGAGGTATAGGGAACTCATGAGTACAAGAGTTACATTAGACTCTGTCTGAGGTTGGTTCCTGGTCCATGAGGCAAAGGACTTAGTAGAGCCATAAAATAGCCTCTGGCCAAGTTTCCTAAGAACTTATGTCAAAGTGGGAGGTTCGCAAAGTGGGCATTTGCGAACAGATCAGCCTTTACAACAAGATGGCTTACCCCCACCCCAGTGTGATTTCCTATTATTTCCCTGTTTAGATCTCCCAGATGAGCTATCTTCTTACCACTCACAGGATGTTTCTTGCCTTATTTTGCCTACAGAATGACACAAACTCAGAAATGGGTGTAACTTGGGAGTCGGGGTTTGGGAGAAGATAGTGGTAAAGGTTGATGATGGTGATGGCCAACACTGATTAAGAGGCAGTGTTGGTTTTGCGGTGTTGGTAAGAAGTGCCTGACAGTGAGTGTACCGACCCCAGAGCCAGACTGCATGGCTTTGAGTCCTGGCTCTGACATTTACTAGCTTTATAACCCCAGACAATTTATTTATCTCTCAGTTCCCTCATCTATAAAACTGGGGCAATAATAGCGCCTACCTCAGAGGGTTGTTCCTATTTGTAAAGCACTTGGAACAGTCCCGGGCACACAGTCAGCACTGTATATTTGCATGTTAAGTTATGTGAGCAGGTTACACATGCTCTTTGGCTATGGAGAGAATTCACGAGCTGTTGGAGTATTCTACCATCTACTGAAAATGACTTTAAGACAGAAGAAATAAGAAGGTATTGAACAAGTCAGCAGTGGGAATCCCTGAACGTGACATTACCAGGGTTTATATTAATTACAGTTACAGCTTCAGAAAGGGAAAGATCTGCTGGGCCTCGTGAAAAAACAATAAGCAAAACATGATGATAGATTGGTTTGGGGGATAAAGTTGGAAATAAACTATCCTAAGCTTCTAATCTTGAGGGATTAGAAAGATGACGATGCTGTTGACAACAATGGAGAAAGAGACGCCTATTTCTGCAGAAAGACAGGAAGCTTAGGTCGTGTCAATATGGAAGAAACAAATGGGCCACGGGAGTTAAGCTTACCATGGCCTGTTCATTTGACAGATGGTCTGCAGCTGAACCAATTGCGATGCTTCATTAGGATGTCTGAGGTGTCAGAGATGTCCCATGCCACGGTCTGGTGGGTTTTCCACCTATATACAAACACATCCCTATTCTTATGCTTAGGTCGGGCTTGTTATATGGGGGTCCTACTTCATCCTGGAGACAGGTCATGTAGTCATGTGTGATTCTTGGAGAACAAGAAGATATACTATTGAGCTGACATATATATATATATATATATATATATATATATATATATATATATGTCAAATTTTAAATCAATATGTGCTTCCACTAGAAAACAGAACTTGGCTTAAAGATGTGATGGTATCATTATTATTTTCATCCTCTTATCATGAGAGAATGATTTTGGCCGAGACTTACTTATATGGTAATTGCTGGAGATTGTTCTAAGCTCTTTATGCATGCTAACTCATGGGATCATCATCAACACCCTATGCAGAAGGGAATATTACTGTCCTCATATTAAGGAAGAGGAAATTAAGGCCCAGTGGAGACTGGTGGCCTCAGGTTAGATTCAACATAATTCTGAGATGAGGATTTGTGTGCAAGTGATTGATTAAGGAAGTGCTTGTTTCCAGGGAGCTTCAGTAGGGACTAAAGAGATGGAAGGAGAAAGAGGAAGAAGCCAAACAAAGGTCAGATGGAGACAAAGTCTGGCAAAAGGGAGCATCAGCCTAATCTTGCAGGGGATCTCTGGAGTGTAAGTTATAGCTCAAAGTCACCCCAATCCAAGGCAGGGGAGCTGGACTTTCATGCTCCCATTGCTTAAAAGTCAACAGTTAAAGGCTGCCTGCCCTGGAGAGATGTGCTTCTGGCCCTCTGTACCTGTCAGCAAAGTGGTTCCAGTTGGTCTAAGGTAGTCTTGTATAGAAAAGCTGCAAACACTCTCTGTTGGACACAAAAGTACAGCCAAGGTGGCAGATGGGGTGTGGGGGTAGGTTGTGTTCAAGAAGAATAAGGAAGCGAGGGGGTCTGATGGAGGGTGACCCTTTTGGCCTCACCAGTGCTTTAGGGGCCTGACAATGTCTATCACATAGCTTAAAGGGATCAGCGAAGCCAACTGACTTTTTTTTTGGCTGTTATTTTAGTTTGCCAATTTGACTCATGCTGGGATATGTAACTGGGAGGTCTAAGGTATGCAAATCTGTGTCTGTAGACACACATACACATAAACACACACATTCATACACACTGAGAAAATGCAAAGTTGATGCAGCCCAGATGGTGTATGTTAGATATCAATAAACTGGTGACTCATGAGTTGAATGCAATCTACAGACCTTCTTGGTTTGGCCCCTACTGAGATTTTAGGTGGACTTAACAGGCAACATCTTAGATATTGGAAGATTTCAACTAACACTCCAGATTCCTGACCTCTCCCCACATTCTTACCTTGTATAATGGACTGGAGGTGGGTTGTAGATGGTGCCTCTGGGGACAGGGTGTGTGCAAGTCCACTTCTTCGCATTTGTTACGACCCCTGGTTATCACCACAGCCATCACTACCGCTCTGTGTCATCTGTCTGGTTCCTAAGGATATTTGCATTCGCAACTCTTGTTGTAGGTAACGTCACGACCATATCAGCTTTTGTTTGTTTCTGGAGACGGACAGCTCCTGCCAGGTTTTCATAACTTCTTTCCTGTTTGTATTTCTACGTTTTTGACTATTGTATACCCTGTCAGAGGAAGTATAGCATTAGGTTAATTCAGTGTAGGGGGCTGTGTAAGCTAGAATGACCTGAGTTGGCTCCGACGTTGTTGAAATTAACACAGCAGTTGTCAAACCATTCCTTTGCTTATTGTGCTAGAACTGCTATGGGCACAAAACAAATTCTAAAGATACACAAAATTGGTTTTTTGCTCGGATAAAGATGGACTAATAAATCTCTCAGAAGCTTCCGATATGTTCATTTTCTATGTCGAAGGAAACATATGAAAATTAAATCCTGAGCTGTATGGGAGTTTAAGAAATTATAGTAATTTTCTGGTTGAGCAAACAATTATATTGTTTCAGGAAATAACCTGAATTAAAACCTTTCTTGCTTTTAGGACGCCAATGAAAATATATCTTAACAAAGCCTAAAACCGAATGCCTGGGAAAATCCTTAAATTCTAACTACTCCCGCATCTCATTTTAAATTTTCTAGAGTGTTCTTTGGACATTTTTTCCTAACTAACTCAAAATAAAATAATCAGATTGCATAATGAGTTATTAAAAAATCTTTAATTTTTCATGGAAAGTTTAATGCTGATTATAGGTCAGATGAAGAAAAAAATGTCTGCTTTCTTTGCTTGCTCTTTAAGTTAGACTTTGAGGAATTAAGGTTACGGTTTTTAAAATATATGAAGACATAAGTAATGATTTTTTCAACAATAAAAACCCTTCTATAAAATTCATTAAACAAATCATTATTTCCCTAGGTGAATAATGAAAGTTATATTTTCCCCAAATAATTTGACTGTTCATATAAATTCCCTTTTTAGTGCATAGTTCTTATCAAATTTTATTCAAAATAAGTTGACTTCATAGCATTTTAATAAGAGACCTTAAAATTTTAAAAAGCTTTTGGAAAGACTGAGGTCAGATCAGAAATCTGAATTGGGCCTGTAGTTATCCCCAAGTAAATCATTTGGGCCCAAATGAAGGCAGATGCTGTCTCACATAAAGTTACCTTTGCTCTTTAGATGGGAAGATGGCTATCTCCCTGCATCTCTTCTTGTCATTTCTCTGCTATTTATTTCTAGTCATTTGGCCACCTGGGTTTTTGGGTGTTTTTTGTTTTTACTGTTAATGGACAAACTTAAATTTAGGTACTTGGTATCTGTCACCGGTGTAAAATGTGGTAGGAGAGAGATAGCCCAAAACTTATATGTGGGTACACACGCGTGCGGGCGTGTGTGCGTGTGTGCGTGCATGTGTGTGTGTGTGTGTCTTCTTTTCATTTGAAAAGGGGGAAAGGACATTTGGTACTTTCTAATTCCTCCCTAGTTTGGGGCATTTCCCTTAAGGAGTTGGATTTTTCTAACTTGTAGTTTCGGACGCCAGGGTGGCTGACATAAATCCAGAGAGAATATTCAACCCTAATTTTTATGGGGTTTGAGATAAAACTGTGCTTCTATTTCCCCTGCTTCTCTCAAATGAAGAATGGCCTTCTCACCTACCTTTGCAGGACGTCTTTCAGTGTCCTCTGAAGCTGGGAAGGCAGAACTGTTGATGCAGAGAGATTTGCAGAAGGGAGAGGTCTAAGAGGAAAGAAGGCTTTTGGTGTTGTCCTGGTTCTGTCCCTCAGTAGGCATGTCATGTTGGAAAAATCACTACACGTCTCTTTCTCCAAGCCTCAGTTTCCTCATCTGTGAAATGAGATTGGTAATAATTTCTCTACTTTGCTTACAGGCTTATAGTAGAAGGAATCAAATGAGATGTTATGTAAGAAAGGCTTTCATTGAAGGGCTTTGATTGCTATAGTTTCCCTTGACCTATTTAATACATAAATATTTTACTTGGTAGTATGTAGAACTATGGAGAGTATTTCATTTCCTAGAAGATAATTATGTTTTTGTGCACTAGATGTCAGTAGAGCTCTATGGTTCAACTGGTACCACTACCTGGCCAGGACGATCTGTTCTTGGCTTATTTTGCGTTTCTTACCAAATGGCCATGAATTCAGGTATCGCGCCCCACACCCACCTTCATGTCCATTGACTAGAATTCAGGTTTCGGCACAATTTTCTGCCTCGTTGGAGCCTCCCTCTTTTCATTGGCTGGAGGCATTCCTACAAAATCATTCTTTTTTAAAAATGTTTATTTATTTTGAGAGAGAGTGAGAGTGTGTGTGCGTGCGAGTGAGCAGGGGAAGGGGCAGAGAGAGAGAGAGAGAGAGAGAAAGAGAGAATCCCAAACAGGGCTCCATCCACACTGACAGCCCTGATGCAGGGCTCGATCTCATGACCCGTGAGACCGTGACCTGAGCCGAAACCAAGAGTTGGAAACTTAACCAACTGAACCACTCAGCTGCCCCCCAAATCATTCTTTCAGAAGTTTCTTTAGTAAAACATGTGAAAATGAAGAGAAAATATTATATAAACTCCCAAAATGATTTAGAATATTTATTGCACAGACTTAGCACTTGTAAAATTAAATGTCACTTCAAAACATCCTGTTTACATTCATTTTTCTCACTATCCTATTATCATTGCCTCATTTTCATTTCTTTTTTAGCTTTCCTTCTAATTGAGATATAAAGCAGCAATTTCAGAGACAAGCTCTGTGTTACCAGAAATGCTTAGTAGGCGAACCCTCTGTTTTTCCAAACTGCTGACTGTCTCTACCGAAAAGAAAAACAAATCTCTTGAAACTGTAGCTATTTTTGCTCCCTGGAAATAGCTAAAAAGCTCAAGCTAAAGCATATGGGCTTTAGAGCCCATGTCCAGTCTTTCAGGAGAGGCATGTTCCTTCCAAAAGTAAGGTCCATGTTTTCCCTGGCTTATTTGGTCACAGCAGAATTCACTAATTAATTGCTTTTTTGACTTTCAACCTGAAAAATCATTTACCAGCATAAAAATTAAGAACGTGCAGGATGTTTTCATGATTTGTTTTTCCTCTAAGAACAAAGGGAACTTAAAGGATTAAATACCTGAAATTTCCCAAGAAAACTCTGCTACATTCAAACATCGGGATTTAGAAAACTGAATTGTTTTGAAGTGAGACATGCATGAATACATAAAGTATTCATTTTCAAATACTTCTTAAGAATTATTGGTATCTACTCACGTAAAATAATCCAACCGTGTTGCATTCCACTCTGTACAAATGGCTGTTAGTTGGAATGAAAATTGCTCAGTCATTTTTCCTGGGTGTCTATGATAAGATAGGCACTATCTCACGTGTATGTGCTATTGCTGAGCATAAATAGTGAGAAAACTTAGCCCTGGAGCTTATAATCTAGTGGAAGCTACAAATACTGACCAAATAATCACACCAACATATGGAAAACTACAAATCTGATCCCCCCTTCCCTGTGTCTGTTCCCATTTCCCTGCTTTATTTGTTTTTAGAGTACTTACCCTGTGACATTTATCTTGATTTGTTTGTTGTCTGTTTCCCATCCTAGAATGGCAGCTCTATAAAAGACACTTTGTTCTGTCCAGTGACGTATCCCAACTTGACGTGCAGTAGGTGCTCAATAAATATTTGTTGAGTGAACTTAATTAATAAAATACTATCAAGAGAAGTACCTGATGTCATGAGATTCTTTACTAGAAGAAGTCAACCACATCAGCGAGATCAAGGAAGATCCGTAACAATGATGCTTGAGTTGAGATGAAAAGTAGGCATTAACCACAATGAGATACCATGTCAGAATGACTGAAATTCACAACTCGAGACAACAGATGTTGGTGAGGATGCGGAGAAAGGAAAACACTTTTGCACTGTTGGTGGGAAGGCAAACTGGTTCAGCCACTCTGGAAAACAGTATGGAAGCTCCTCAAAAAATTAAAAATAGCACTACCCTATAACCCAGCAACTGCACTACCAAGTATTTATCCAAAGGATACAAAAATGCTGATTGAAGGGGCACATGCACCCCACTGTTTATAGCAGCACTATCAAAAATAGCCAAATTATGAAAAGAGCCCAAATTTCCATCAGCTGATGAGAGGATAAAGAAGGTGTGGTATATACATACAATGGAATACTATTCGGTGATGAAAAAGAATGAAATCTTGCCATTTGCAACAATGTGGATGGAACTAGAACGTATTATACTAAGAGAAATAAGTCAGTCAGAGAAAGATAAATACCATATGATTTCACTCATATGTGGATTTTAAGAAACAAAACAAAGGAGCAAAGTGGGGAAAAAAAGAGAGAGAGGCAAACCAAGAAACAGACTCTTAACTATAGAAAACAAACTGAGGGCTGCTAGAGGGGAGGTGGGTGGGAGGATGGGCTAAATGGGTGATGGGCATTAAGGAGGGCCCTTGTTGGGATGAACATTGGTTGTTATATGTAAGAGATGAATCACGGGGTTCATACCATCCTACATTGTAGGTTAACTAACTTGAATTTAAATAAATAAGTAAGTAAATTAAATAAATAATGAAAATGAAGGCAAGTAGATTATATATTTTAATAAAAGAAAAGAAAAGTAGGCATTGTTTAGGTTGAGAAGGTATAGAAGATCATTCAAGGCAATGTGTGCAAAGACCCTGGGTCAAGAGGGATCATGAAGAATATAAAAAACAGAAAGAAGGCTTGAAGGACAGAAGAGGAAAGACTAAGTGAATTAGGAGGGCAAGATGAAACAGGCAAGGGAGGGTGGAGTCAGGCTGTGCAGGATCTTGCACGCTGAACTATGAAGTCAAGAAGTTAACTTTATTCTAGGGGTGCCTGGGTGGCTCCGTCGGTTTAGTGTTGGACTTTGGCCCAGGACATAATCACGTGGTTTGTGAGTTTGAGCCCCACATCAGGCTCCATGCTGGCTGTGTGGAGCCTGCTTGGTATTCTCTCTCTCTCCTCTTTCTCTGCCCCTTTTCGGCGTGCACTGCCTCTCAGATAAATAAACTTAAAAAAAAAAAAAAGAGAGAGAGAAGTTAACTTTATTCTAAGAATAATAACAGTGAAAAGTCATTTGGATATTTTAAGCAGGGAGGTGACTTAGATTTGAAAAGAGTACTCTGGCTTCAGTTTGGAGAATGGATTTTTGGAGGGACCAGAATGGATGCAGGAAATCTGGCTAAAAGGCAGTGGCCCAGATGAGCAATGTGGGTAGTTTGAACTTGAGTGCTGGTAGTGAGGACTGAAGTACTCGCATATAGAAGAAGTAGCTGCTTCAGTAGCAATTTAAGAGGTAAAACTAATAAGACTTGGTGAAGATTTGCATAAAAGGTGAAGAAGGAGGTAGAAAGGTTGAGCCTGAAGCTTATGGTTTGGATGATGGGATTTTAAGGCAGCTATTCTGTCCTCACATGAGAGATAAGGAAACCAGCATAGCGAAGGTCAACTAATTGGCTCAAGGTCGCACAGATAATAAATAGTGGAGCCAAGATCTGAACCCAGGAATTCTCCTTCAGAGGTAATACTCATAATCTCTGCGCCAGACTGTGTTACAAACCCACCATGCAATTTTATAATGTTTTGCATTTTGGATTAGACTGAAATTTCTCAGTAACACTTTTATGAACTACTTAGTGGTTTGCAGATTCTGGGAGTATTAAAAACGTATTTGGGCCTGCGGCCCTGTACCTAACTCAAATTCCCTTTGGCTTCTCCGGGATAAAACAGCCCCAAAAGGCCATTCTGGCCCCTGGCTCCATTCTGGCTTGTGGAATAATGCGTGATACACTGATCGAATTTTAAATATAATGTTTTGGGACCTCTTAGTCATAGTAGAGAGATCATTTTCCTGACTCAAAACAGAGGTGTGTCCAGACATGAGGGCACAGGAAAAACATTTAGCAAAGTTCCCCATAAAAACAAAGGTGGAAGATTTGGTGGTTTATGTCACCCTGCAAAACTTTGGGGTTGGTGTTGCAGCTGGTGTTGAAATAATACCTCAAATCCTGAGACCCCAAAGGGCATCTGCAACTCTCATAATACCCCTCCTCTCGGGTGTTCATCTGCGTCCTGCCTCTGGGCACAAAGAAGACCATAAGGAGCTCTTGGGAGGTACAGGATGCCCATGGCTCACCTCTCCCCTCCCCTCCCTCATGCTTCACTGGGTGCAGTGATTATGTCTTATAATCACAATAACCCTAGGATGTAGATAATATTATTTCCCCTCCTTTTTTAGATGAGGAAACTGAGGCACAGAGAGGTGAAATAATTTGTTCAAGTTCACGCAGTGAATTATTATCAAAGCCACCGTTTGTACCCACGTGGATTCATACGGTTCACGTCTCAGAGGCTGCCCTCTTGACTACCTCTTGGGCACCCACTTAATAAATGTGTGACTGGAAAGACAGGTCACAAAGGTTCCTCTCACAAAGGCTGGGGAGGAGGAGTTTAGTAAGTGGGCCTGAGGCGCACAATTGGAAGCAAGGTGGGAGGCAGGTTGGAGGGAACAAAGAAAAGGAACGAACACTTCTCTTGGAGAAACAATGAGCAGTATTGACTCCTTGCAGGTGAGGCAGAATGGGTGCATTCTGGCACATTCTGGGAGCACAAGGCAGAGAACACATGCATAGGAGCAACTACTGGACAGACTCTTAGGAGGGTCTTGAGGTAAACCCTCCTCTCTCTGGGGGGCAGTTAAGACGGGTACAGACTTTGCCCGTGAAGTCTGTACTTTATCAATCAAAGGGATCTCCCCAAGGGCTCTTTCATTGTGGGAACATCTAACCCTGACCTCATAAACTCTCAGGATGGAGTCACAGTGCACCTCTTCTACGAACTCACCACCCACTGTTTGGTTCAGTCCAGTCTTGATTCTCTTTGTGCAGTGGTCTTCGGGTAACCGGACCAAGCTTGGCCAGGGACCATGTTCTATGTTTGTTCCCATGAATAAGGCAGATTTGAAAGCCCCTTCTTTGTCATTAGAGGGATTTTGCTGTGTTGCTGGCACATAGTAATCGACTCGGTAAATTGGTGTGTGTGTGTGTGTGTGTGTGTGTGTGTGTGTGTGTGTGTGCATGTGTGTGTGTGAGAGAGAGAGAGAGAGAGAGAATAAGCGGGATGAAAAATAAAACCATGGGCAGGTTGTTGCCACCTCCAACCTGGACACAGGCCACTTATTTTCAAGATGCTAATAATCTCCATTTGTGGGACATGAGCAGGTCCAAAAATTCATTGCGTTATTGTCACGCACTTTGGCCCACCGACGTTTCTTCTCTGAGACACTGTCACAGCGACAAACACTCTGACTCAGCCTCAGACACTCTGAATCAGCCTCACATTCATGCTGGGCCCTTGAACACGTATTCCGTTTCAGAGAAAAACAACCACCAGTCTGTGCACCTTTACCCTTGGTTAGTCCGTTTTCAAACGGAACGTTAAGCTTCTCACCAGGCCGCGCCCTGAGCACGCCCGCCCATCTAGATTATAAACATTCCGAAAATTGCAGGCCTTTTCCATCCAGTTGGCAGCTCTTTCCCCGGTAAAAATATACCCGCCCACATGCCACGTTTGCTCCAGTTGGCACTGAGTCAGAAGGCAAGGACGCTCCCCACGGTGACCACAGTGCTGCTTCACCAAGTAGAGAATGTTTTTCTTAATGACCTTGTGTTTCCCTGAATACCTCAGTGGCACTCAGGCTGGTTGTGTAGATCAGGGCATTAATCAGATGGTGAGATGGCATGCTTTGGTGTGTTTCTGAAGAGCAGCCAGCATTGGCTGATGCCAAGGAAGATATGGTCACGTTGGGACTGAGTCCTCAGTAGGAGTTCCCTGGCCGTCACCGAGAGCATGGCTTCGCCTGCGTCGCCCGCACTTTCTCCTAGACCTTTGTGCTCAAAGATCCTGCAGCTCAGATTTAGGTATTTCCCTCCCTGTCCCTATTCAGTAAAAATGTGCCCATGTGCCCACGTGCCCAGCTGCCTGGGTGGCACACTGGGTAAGTAAGTGTGCCCGGCTCTTGGTTTTGGCTCAGGTCATGATCTCTTGGTTGGCGAGTTTGAGCCCCAAGTCGGGCTCTGTGCTAACAATGCAGAGCCTGCTTGGGATTCTTTCTCTCTCTTTCTGCCCCTCCCCTGCTCGTGCTCTCTCTTTCTCTCAAAATAATTAAACTTAAAAAAAAAAAATGGGCCCAAGTGTTCAAGCGTTCACTGACAAGCAGACACAGGGAGAGGTTTGTGATAAACTGTTGAGTGGGAAAGCAGGTTACGAGTGTTGTATAGCGTGTGATTCCAGTTTCGTAAAACAACATAATAGGCACATAAATAGGCGCAGATAAAAGGATGCTAATAGTAAGTATCTCTACGTAGTGATATTAGGTTTTCATTTGATCCTTTTCACTCATCAATACTATCTACATATATTTATGTATGATAAATAAAATAAATTAATAAGCAAAAGAAAAGAAAACCTGCCGTCTTTTATGGCCAGTTTCAAATCTTACCTTCTTTCAGAATCTTTCAAGACAGCGAGCACTATCTAGGAGGAAGCCTTCCCTTATCTAAACATACGTAAAAAACACGTAAAACATGTAGGGTACATAGAATTGCATACATGTCTCTATAACAACACTTAAAACTTTCTTCCTTGAACTGTAGTTTTTTGTTTGTTTATTTGTTTTTATTATTTTGATATATAGAGGGAGGGAGTGCAAGTAGGGGAGGGGCAGAGAGAGAGGGAGACAGAGAATCCCAAGCAAGCTCCACACTGTCGGCACAAAGCCTGATGTGGGGCTCTGTGCGGGGCTCCATGCGGGGCTTGAACTCAGGAACTAAGAGACCATGAGCTGAGCCGAAGTCGGATGCTTACCCCAGCCACCCAAGTGCACTAAACAATAAAAGTGTCAAGTTTTCTTGTCTCCCAGAGTAAATTGTAAGTGTTTTGAGAGCAGGGACTGTGTTTGAGTCTTTTTTCTGTCTCTTAATGCCCATCTCCCCGCCCCTGCCTGTTGTAGGCAGTTGTCAGGAAATCCTTTTTGAGTGAAAGATGATGCGTATCTTTGGGCAAACTCTGTGTTCCTGCAAGATTCCACCAAAATTTACTCTCTCAGAATTAAAAAGCCTACATCTTTTTTTTTTTTCAACGTTTTTTATTCATTTTTGGGACAGAGAGAGACAGAGCATGAACGGGGGAGGGGCAGAGAGAGAGGGAGACACAGAATCGGAAACAGGCTCCAGGCTCTGAGCCATCAGCCCAGAGCCCGACGCAGGGCTCAAACTCACGGACCGCGAGATCGTGACCTGGCTGAAGTCGGACGCCCAACTGACTGCGCCACCCAGGCGCCCCAAAAAGCCTACATCTTTTTAATGAAATAAATAACCCTGAGATTTAAAAACTTCACATAGGTACTTTGCTATGGTTAATGTATGCAAAAAAAAAAAAATAATGAAATAGACGTTACCGAATATAAGAAAGATGCGGTGGTGTTAGCTCTGGGACTCCAAATGAATGGTCAAGTCGAGAATTGTAGGGATGCTCAGTTCCATATGGGTTATTTTTGGATGTCTCAAACCAGAGATGCTGCCTTTCATTTCCCAAAGCTCTTAATTTATCCTGAAATGCTAGGAAATATGTCAAAATTCCAAAGAGAAGCCAAGGAAAGGTGAGGGGAAATTCAACGTGTAGTTATTTTTAAAAGGAATCATGACTTGTGACTTGCTTAGTGTGTTGGCCTCAACCTAGCAGAATCCCTAGAAGATAATCACAGATTTATCTAACTCTGTGCAAAAAAAAAAAAAAAAAAAGGACACAAATAGGGCCAGGGATTTATGTGCGGGCTTAGCAGGTGGAGAAAATCAGATAGGTCTTTGTTTTCCCCAACTGAGAAAAAGCCCCAACTGGGCTACTCTCCTCAACGTTCATGTGCATCCTCATTAAACTCACATTCCAATCAGCTCCTTCAGCCTGTTTTAAGTATTCCTTCACCACAACACCCAGGACTCAGCCCTTCTCTTTAGTCCAGCTCTACAATGCCCTTACACATCGTTCTAAACTCAAGGGTCTTATTGGGATACCAGACAGCAGGGTCTGATTCCTTCACAATCTGTATGAATTCCTATGCTCGACAAACATGTATGGAGCCCCTCCTATGCGCCAGGTTAGTTGCTTTGAATAAAGTGGCGAACGAGAGAGGTGCCGCGCCCGCCTCGGGAGAGATTCCCGTGCAGCAAGGGAAAGCAGATGTTATGCAAACGAATGCTCAAAACGCCGTTGCACGTCAGGTGTCATAAAACCTATGAAGGAAAAGCACGGTGAGGAGAGACAATGGACAATCAGGATTTCTGAACTAATCTGAGGAGTCAGGGCAGGTCTGTCTGATGACGCTGAGCCCTTCGGGGTAGGTTCAGAGTATCCCAGGCAGAGAGGAAGCACATGAAAAGGCACTGGGGCCAGGAGTGTGGAGTGTCCCAGGGACTGAGAAAGGCTGCTGAGGTCACACAGGGCCTTGCAGTCCACACAAAAGGATAGGAATATATCCACAGAGCAATAGGAAGCCATGGAAGGTTATGGAGCATGGGAATCACACATCCAGATTGCAGCTTTTAAACGTCTCTGTGGCTGCTGTGCAGAGAACACGGAGAGGGTAGAAGGCAGCAGGGCCACCATGTAGGAGGTCCCTTGCTGTCATCCAGGTGACAGGCGATAGGGCTGCAAGCAGCATGTGGCACCGTGGGAGGGGGTGAAGGAGTATGTTTTAGAGACTATGTGTAAGGAAAAAACCAATAAGACACAGGCTCTTTGTCACCACCTGTAAGATGTACCAAAGTTAGCACTATACATAAAAGATTCCAATCCAATTCTTGACTATTTTAATTTCATAAGTTTAAGAGACTATGGACTTCATTGGACAATATAATTATATATATTCCATAAATAGTTGATTTTTTTTCCCTTAAAACACTTCTCTAAACTCTCTAGGGGGACACTACAGACCTCCACAGCCAGAAGTCCTGTGTTGTCACGTTAAATCAGTGATGCGTGTTGAGCTCTGAGCATGTGCAGAGCTTTCTGTGGTGTTAAAAAAAATAGATGGTCCTTGTCCTCAAGGCGCTTATAGTCTCCTTGAAGTCAGTAAATGCGCTCTCCTTGAGATAGAGGGACACGGAATGCCAGGAACCGAATCTCCAAGTGATGCCATAATTAGTGAACGGGATTAGAAAGAGAAACCAGGAGAGGGTCCCCAAACCAGCAGACGAAGAGATAAGGGGAGAACCAGGTATGAAACCCCACTGGAAGAAGAGAAGGTGGCGACCAGAGCCATGGGCTGAGCTGGCAAAGAGAGGAAGAATGATAAAACCCATAAGGAAAACTGCAGTGGCTCATGACAGAGCCGCGACAAGGGAGCAGAGGAGGTGGAAGCCAGTACAGTGGATAGAGAGGAGAAGATGGAAAAATATGACCGTGATTGTAGACTAGTCTTTGCTCTATTGATTAATTTCTATTTTGCCTTGTTCCTGAAAGGATTTAAGGAGGCTTATAGGGAATCAAGTATACAGCAGGAAAACGTAAATTAAAAGGATGAAAGGAGAAAGAAAAACAAGGGTGGTGCTCCACGACGAAGCAGGAATGTGGCTAAATGCGTGCACAGCTTTGGCCTCACCCAAACTGGGGAATTAGATCAAACAAAATGAACTAAACAGCTGCAGAGGACGATGCAATCCCTTTTTGTAGTTTTTATTCTCCTTACTCTGCTGTTATCTTGTGGGTTTTTTTTTCCCCATTTGGAAGTCCAGATTGTGCTCCAAGCTGGGTTGATGTGTCATTATTTGTGGAGTTTCTGCTATTTAAAAGCCATCTTCAGTAGGGGTGCCCGGGTGGCTCAGTCGGTTAAGCGTGCGACTTCCGCTCAGGTCATGATCATGCGGTTCATGAGTTCAGGCCCCGTGTTGGGGTGTGTGTGCTGACAGCTTAGAGCCTGGAGTCTGCTTCAGATTCTGTGTCTCCCCCTCTCTCTCTGTCCCCACCCCTCGCACTCACACTCTGTGTGTGTCTCTCTCCCTCTCTCTCAAAAACAAACACTAAAAATTAAATAAAATAAATAAAAGGACTCTTTAGTCAAAAGATGGACAGAATCAATGTTGTCATGAACTCATCAGCAGCACTAGAAAGTCAACTCAAAGCTATGTCTCTCAAATGGTCACTCTTGTCTGCTGTGAAATAAAAGGTGGCACATTTTGGGGTAATGGTCCCTTAGTAACCAGATAGGATGGAAAGATGGAGTTGGTCCAAGTCTAAGTTAACAATCTCAACTTGGACCAAAGAAGAAGGCCGTCGTAAGAGAAGCAGCAACAGTGGGACATGGCAATGCTTATTATCACCTGGCCCCCGGCCGTCCGCCCCACCGGACTGCAAAACCTTTCAAAAGCTGGGACTCCGTTCACCTCTCGGTGACACCTGATGGGCTTGGTTCATGAAGGGCACTCAGTTACTGCTTGTGGAACCATCACATGTTGATCGGTGGAAAGGAAAGCGTGCCTTTTGGCTCCAATTGGTGTTTAAATATTTTGGCCGTTGGAACTAAGCACCTAACCTCTCTGGGCCTCAGTTTTCTTACTTGTGAGAGTAGTGTGTATGCAGCACAGATTGCTAACTACCACCGACGTTCATTCTCATGTTGGTTATGATGCTTCTTAGATAAATACTCCTCCCCTCTCCTCACAGCTGCCCTCTGAGGATTTGTGGTCTGACGTGTTGGAGAATTCTGACTTCTACTCTAAAAGCCCCATTTAATCCTAGACTTGGGAAGGAGATAACCCTGGTGACATCTCACCAGTCCTGAAGGTCAGGCATGGGGCAGCAGATTAACCATAGGGTGACTCAGAACTGGCTTGGGGTGGGCAACCTAAGTTTGGAACCTTTGCTTTAAATGACTTGCTAACCGGAAATACCTACAGAAGGGCGAGGATGGTCAACTTGTAGTGCCCAGGACATGTCAGGGACTTCACAACGTCATGAAGATACTTTGAGAAACAAATGAGAAAACATCGCTGTTACTTATTACCTCGATGCTTTGAGAGCTGTCCTCTGCTACCTTTGTTTTTTAAAAATGTTACCACATAGAGTGTATCTTTAATAGGTGATAAGAAAAATATGTTATTTTTTTTAATTTTTTTTTTCAATGTTTATTTATTTTTGGGACAGAGAGAGACAGAGCATGAACGGGGGAGGGGCAGAGAGAGAGGGAGATACAGAATCGGAAACAGGCTCCAGGCTCTGAGCCATCAGCCCAGAGCCCGACGCGGGGCTCGAACTCACGGACCGCGAGATCGTGACCTGGCTGAAGTCGGACGCTTAACCGACTGCGCCACCCAGGCGCCCCGTAAATTGAAGTACTTCATATATAACATTGATGAGTTCTGATTTGTATGAATAATAAGATTACTATTATAATAGAAGATTTCTTTCATCTGAGGAATGTATTTATTCCCCCAGGCCCACCAAACAAAAGGATTCACAAAGCATCCTTTAAATAACAGATGGCCCTAGTGTTTATGAAATATGATTCAATACAAAGAATTAGAATTCAAATACATATGTACCTAGCATAATGCCCCAAAATGAGTAACTCAATGTATTGTCCTAAATAACACGGAAAGCTATTTACATGAGCTATAGAAAACCACGTGACCATATGAGGAGACCTTGACCTTAAATGCCTAGCTATTCAAAGTCAACAACACCACAGCCAATACCATTTGCAGAACGAGCCCTCAGCACAGATTATTATATGCCCCTACTGAAATAGTTACCATTCAACACATACACACACACCCCGTCAACATTAGGGAAAGACCAAAACCAACTTAAAGCTAGGATAAACGCCCTATTATATGGAGCTTGGCCAGCCATTTAGAAGTCAGATGAGGAATCCTGGGCATCTGTTAAAGGAAACCTGGGTTGGGTGCCTGCACACTCGTCAGTCCCCCACCATGCTTAGTCAAGATATTGTTAACTTACAGCAAAATTACTCCATTCCTGGTAGGGTGCAGTGTTTAATGCATGCAAACAGACTCTTCAGTCCTTTCCAGTCTGTCCTGTTCCCCCTGATTTACCACCAGTGGGTGGCTCCTGGTCTGTGTAATAGTCAGCTCGCAGGCCAGAGATGAAGTCATGGCCCTGGCTTTATGAGCTCCTGCAGCTGCACACTGTCCTAAGAGACTCTCACTGCCTTCTGGAGCAAGAAAGTGTGCCTGCAGAGCCTCAAGCTATAGTTCTTAGGGTGCCAGGGAGCAGCCTTCTTTCTCAGAGGGGGCCTTCGCCTTCTAAAAGGTTAGTCTCCAGGCCTCCAGGCCAGCGGGGTGAAGAGCTTTCCTTGAGGCCCTGCCCTGCCTGGTCGTTGAGGCAAGGTTAGAGTTTGCTCCGCCTGCGTCCTATTATTTCCTCCAAGTTGAGCCGGATGGGGTCAGGTTCCCATGGGATTACCATTCCGATGAGTGTTCACGTAGTTTTAAAGATTTTGATTTCTCCTGGTCTATTCTGCACCCTCTGTTGGAAGGCAAATAAAAAAAGCCCATTTTCTTCTGTCTTTGAAATTCGTCAATTTCTATAAAGCACTGAACAAAATGATTCCATTTAGCAAAAAAATGGGGAAAAGAATTCATTTGGCAGAAGAATTCACTGAGCAAAAAGGATATGAGAAGTGAGGTGGGATGACGATAACGGAAGAGAATGACAAAAGTCATCTTCATAATACGGCAGAGAATTGTACGATGTCTGA
The DNA here is from genome assembly GCF_028749965.1 of Puma concolor. Lineage (NCBI taxonomy): Eukaryota > Metazoa > Chordata > Mammalia > Carnivora > Felidae > Puma > Puma concolor. The sequence goes on along the minus strand of NC_141670.1, from coordinate 165,601,067 downwards.
TGGAGAGCTATTTCCTTAAGCAGTCATCAGTATCAGGCATCTATTTATTATGGACGTATGAAAATACAGCTACCAACACTTAGTTGATTATAATATACTAATGTAATTAGAAGTTAATAAAACAGAAATGGAATTTTAAAGTATGCTTATAGAGTATTGATTTTAAATAGGCTTATAGACTATTATAGAAATATACTTATAGAATATCGATTTTAAAAACAATTACTTATATACTTTCTCTATTGCCCTGTATACTAAAAGGACTGTATATTTAAAGGAACCCTGGGGCGCCTAGGTGGCTCAGTCGGTTGAGTGTCCGACTTCGGCTCAGGTCATGATCTCACCGTTGGTGGGTTTGAGCCCCGCATCAGGCTCTGTGCCGACAGCTCAGAGCCTGGAGCTTGCGTCGGATTCTGTGTCTCCCTCTCTTTCTGCCCCTCCCCTGCTTGTTCTCTGTCTCTCAAAAATAAACAAACATTAAAAAAAATTTTTTTTAAATAAAGGAATCTTTAGATGTTTTTCTTAGGTCAGTATGCTCCCTCCCCTCACATCTCTCTAGGGTCTAATTGTCTGGGGGCAAATCTCTTTGTCTACAACCCTGCAAGGTTGAGTGGAGAAGGAGGAGGTGGGGTATCCAGCATGCCCTGGTTTGGGAAACTGACAGGTTAAGCTAACTCCCCATTGCCTCCCACTTCTCTTGAGTCTGGGGTGCAGAGACAGTAGAAGAAGGGACCAACCAAGATTTATCTGAGAACTTGGATGACCATTCTATCTCATTCTCTAAACGATGAGTAGGGCATGAAGAAGTGCTTTGGGGAGTATTTCTTTCCATTAAAAAGAGCACAGGGGCGCCTGGGTGGCGCAGTCGGTTAAGCGTCCGACTTCAGCCAGGTCACGATCTCGCGGTCCGTGAGTTCCAGCCCCGCGTCAGGCTCTGGGCTGATGGCTCAGAGCCTGGAGCCTGTTTCCGATTCTGTGTCTCCCTCTCTCTCTGTCCCTCCCCCGTTCATGCTCTGTCTCTCTCTGTCCCAAAAATAAATAAACATTGAAAAAAAAATTAAAAAAAGAGCACAGACAAGGATATGGGTAATGGATTTATGGTAAAACAGAGGACTGGTATCTGTGGTGGGTAAGCAGGAAGGGGTTTTATTGGGAACATTCAGGTCCTAGATGGAACTGTTTCCTGAGAAGGGAAACCTGGCTCTGCTACTTACTGGCTGTGTGATCTTGGGCAAATGATTCAACCTCTCTGAGCTTTATCTTGCTCAACTGTACACATGGGAAGTTTTACTTTACAAACTTTTCGTGAGGATCACATTTACATGGTAATGGTAACATGGCTATTTTATCATTCCATGGGGATTCCATTAAATAGATTAAATGATAAATGCAATAAGGATTATGTGAAATGGTATAGGACACATTGTGCTACATAGTGGACACTCAGTCTTAATCTCCTTTTCCTCATGACCTCTATCCTGAGTATACAGTTCCAAAGTGCATGCCCAAATATTTAGTGTTGCATAACTAGCCATTGACCCACTGTACGATTACATCACTGCTTCATACAATCTAAGAAAAACACACGGAAGAAAGTAAATAAAAATGGGGGAAAATATTATGGCATTTCCTACTTCCTCATAAACTAGAAATAAAAAGTTGGCTGAATTTTCATTTATCCATAAAATCAGCATTAAAAACCAGACGAAGAAAATAAATGTCAGTTGTATCTTTGTCAGATGAAACGCTTTAAGCATTAGAGGAAATCTAGTGCCAGAACAACAAAGAAGATTTTGCCCAGTTAAGACTGGGCATTGCGTGGTGGGAAGGACAATTCTGAAATATACGTTATGAATGCCTTGGTAATGAGCTCTTGGCCAGATGTGTTTCAAATTCACAATGTCTCAGATTTGAGAAAGGCAGCATGGTGAAAACACTATATATTACATAACACCCCTGGTCTGGGGTTATTATTAGGTCTGCAGTGAAATGTAAGAATATTTATACTAAGTGGGACAAATAGAAACCCATAAAGGGCTTCAGCTTAGTTTAGATGTGTCCAACTTGGAAAAAACTTTTTTTTTTTTTGCTCAGATTTTGGGGATTTTTTCACTGTTTTGAAGAAATTGGGAATTCAATGCATTTCCCCTGGATTTTGTGTACCCCTTAGCCCATCCCCCTCCTTTGCGGGACCCACTGTGGCTTGGGAGAGAATGGATGGGAGTCAGTTCAGACCTGGTCTCCTACTGCACCCGGACCCCTTCTCCTTCTGACCCCCAGGCCCTGCTGCTGAGCTCAGTCCAAGCACTGGGGCCGTCTTTACTTCTGATGCCCTGGAGTCTCTCCCTCAAATCAAACGTCAACTCTGACCCTGTCCCCACCCTGTCTACCCACTATGTCTGCACTTCACTTCTATGTAGCTCAAGTGCCCTCTCCTGGGACTCCCAACGTCCAGGTAAGTATTCTGTGGCTGCTAAGTGATTTTTGGTCTGCACAGCAAAGCTCCGGGGTGGGGGTGGGAAGCAGCTGACATCATCAGCTTACATCTTCCAATCCTAGCTCCGGCGTTTCCAAGACAACATTATATGTAAGTTTTGGTGTGTAAAATTTATTCTCTCAGACCACACTCAGATGTGCAGGAAAAGAAATAGTAGTTTCTTTATTAACTTACGACTTGATCTGGATTTCCTCACAAGCTCTCTACTCTGCTGCGTAGAAATGGGGGTTGAATGAATTTCATCCAATTTGATCAGCTCTTCTGTTCTGTGGGCCGTCTGTCCAGGTAGTCCTTTATGGGTCTATATACTCAGTTTTTCAGAACTTCATCATCTACTTCTTGTCCCTCAGATGGCAATCAGAGTATGAAGGATGCTTACTGTGGATTTAAGGCACTGGAGTGATGGGTCTTCAGAGCTATAACATGGCCTCCAGCCCCTATGGATTTTGGGGTGTTCTTTGTCAGTCTTGTTGCTGCCCATCTGGCTGGGCTTTGCAGTTGACGTTGGCCTCTGGTATAAACTATGGTCTAGTTTCTCTCAGCCTGGCCAGGAATAATGGTGTGGCCTTTTGGGGCTAGCCTCATTTCATCTCTCACTGATTCTGTAGACCTCTGTGCGTGTAGGTGATTCAGCCTTAGCCTCAGCTGTGAAGGCTCTTCATGGTGCCTGATGGTAAACCGTGGCTCTCAAATTGTTGCCTTCAAAGTGCACACAGGAACTTCAGGGCCCTATATATAATACAAGGTATGGAAAAGACTCGCTAGTAGCAACCAAAAGCTGTCTTCCCTCTGTTCCGTGATAATAGAATTGTACCTGGGCAAACATGGCTGCTTTGCTACACTAATTTCCCAGCATTCCTTGTGGTTAGATTCGGTCGGGTGACCAAGTTCCGGCCAATGAAATATGAGTAGAGGTGATGTCTGTCGCTTTTGGGCCAGAGTCTTATGACATGGGGTGTATCTCCTCTACCTCTCCTCTCTTTTCCCTTCCTACCAAATGAAACCTAGACATGGCAGTCCCCCAGTGGCAGTCACGTACAGTTGATGACAGCGTGCTAGGCTTCGTGGCAGGACAACTACTCTGAGTCCCTGAATGAAGAGCTGACCACCAGCCTGGAAACTCACCTTAGATTATTCTAGGAGAGAACTTTTTTTCCTTCTAATGACCCTATAGTTGAGTTGAGCCGCTGGATGAAAGCAGCAGTGTTCCAACAGCAGCTGAGAGGAACTGATCGCCGTCAGGGAAGGCCACATCCGGTCTTACACTAAGTGACTAGAATATATTACTTAAGCTAAAGTCCTCTATTCTGGGAGTTCCTCTCATCCTACCTGACATATCCCTCTGTCTTGGAGCAGGGAGACTGAGTTCCACAAGTCCAGCCTCTTTCTCCCTGACTCTCTCCATAATTTATAAGCACATGTATGTGGACTTCAGATTCCCCCTCCCCCATTCCAGTGATAAAATAAATAAGTCCTGGGGGCATAACACACAGCATGGTGACTATACCTAATACTACTGTATTGCATATTTGAAAGTTGGTAAGAGAGTAGCTCTTAAGAGTTCTCCTCACAAGTAAAAAACATTTGTAACTATGGAGGTGACAGACGTTAACTAGACTTACTGTGATGGTCATTTGCCAATATATGCAAATATTGAATAATTATGTTGTACGCCTGGAACTAGTATAACATTATGCATCAATTATATCTTAATAAAAAAAAAATCCTCCCTCTCTGAACCAAACCTGGCTTTCAGGCTGTCTGCAAAATCCTATTTTGACTCGTGAACATGAAAATGCAAGAGGAATGCTCATTAATAGTTTTTGAAATATTACCTTTCATTACAGATGCCAAAAAAGGAAAAGGATTTATAAGATATTTATAGTGTTTATCACTGTACGACAAAATGATGTGGTTTTTAAATCTTGTTTCGATTTTTATTTTCTGACTTCTACGATGAACATATACTACTTGGCTAAAGTCTTTTAAAACAATGAGAGTTATTTTAAAATATGCCTGTAGCACTATCAGTTGGGAAAAGGCAAATTACAGTCTCTGTGGGAACTAAGTTAAACTTGTCAGAGCAGTTAAATTAATTAGGTCTTAACTGACATTTAACAGCCAGGGTGGCAGGTCTGATATAACTTAGCAAGGACTTAGAAAATTAGGGATAATGGTGTGCAGATTGCATTCCTGCAAAGCATGCTCAATTCAGGGGAAACAGTGCATTGAACAGAGTTCCTAAAAATGCCTCTGCATTTTAGTTTGTTCTTTTTTCCTGGAGCTGCATGCGTGAAATATCTAAGATGAAACACAAACGCCTTCTTGTTGGCTTTCCTCCTTGACATATTACAACAGGGGAATTATTGCAGGATTTGTTGCAATATTTCATGTATGGATCAGTATAAAGAAGTCCCATGGCACTTTTCCCCCATAACAAAGAGAGACATAGGGCTCTGTTTTTGGTAAGTAAATTTCCTTGAAAAAATAAAATATGAGTTAGATGTATAATGTCCAGGAGGAAAGACGAACTTCAGAGTTTTCCAGCAGTGGGAAGAAAACTCCCAAACTGGAGGGAAGAGAGGGGCCTCCTTGCCCTGACAGAGGCCCTGCTTGGCCTGGACCGGGGACAAAAGTAGGTGAGGGAGGAAGTCAGGAGACAAAGCAAAGGGACCAAGCACACCTTGAAGAGTCATCTGAAGGAAAGTGCAGCTGAAATGTCCCAAGCGAGAAACTTAAAGACTTCAGGGAATTAAGAGAGTCCACAGGAAATTCTAAACTCTGTTATTTTTAATTCAGGGAGGTCTGGAGGGAGCATCTTGCTCCTTGCATAAGGGAATTGGACAGAAATGGCCGCCACTGCCAGAATGCCAAAGAACTCACTAGACAGTTTTCATTTTTCACTGTGGAAACCTCCACAGCATAGCAGACGGGGAGTCAAGATGGTGGAGGAGGGGGAGGGCTTGCCAAACACTTCTAGGGCAAAGGTTTCTTTCTGGGGCTCTACCAGTTCCAGACTATTACCTGTCTGCTGCCTTCTGGGCTGGGCTTAATCTCTTCCAGCTGTGCTGGCTCCTACAGCCCCTCTCGCTCCTCCCCGTCTGGCCTTCTTGCCCTCCGTCTCTCTCGTGGAGGAAAAATTAAGTATCGCACTTAAATCCCCCCTTAGGACTTGGGGATCCCGAGCAGGAGCCTTGCCACAGTATCCATCTCCAGCAAGAGATGACAGGCTGGCTTGCCTCACAAGGGGTGTCTCCTTTCTGCCCTGTGGCTAAGCTCTTCTCCCTGCCCCTAATCAGTTCCAGCTAAGCACACAAAGAAAAGGTATAGCGCAGCTCCCGTGCAGAGATCCCCTCCTCTCAAAATCCCACCTTGGTCCCCCCAATTCCTTGTTAGGGATCGATTCTTTAGGACTAAATTAACCCTATTTTTTTTTTTTAACGTTTATTTGCTTATTTTGAGAGAGAGAGAGAGGGCACAAGCAGGGAGGGGCAGAGGGACTCCAAAGCGGGCTGCACACTGGCACAGAGCCCGATGTAGGGCTTGATCCCACTGCCATGAGATCCCAACTTTGAGCTGAAATCAAGAGTCCGGTGCTCAACCAACTGAGCCCCCCAGGTGCCCCTAGGGTGTCATCTTTTGAAATACCCATCTTTCTGCCAGAATGGCTGGAATCTCCACCAAATGGTTCCACACCAAGCCTTGGTGACATGTGGGAGTTGAAAGTCTGTGGCTAGAGCGGGAACTGGGGAGTGCCTGACATGTGCCTGCCTACCCCACCCCTCACACGTGTAGATGTCACTCATCAACCATGGAGTAGGTCTCCTGCCTGAGAAGCTGAGACTGAGGCTTCATCATCTTCCAACAGCATGCCAGGTGGCCACTATAGACTTGGAGAGACTTGACAGACTTGGTGGAATCTCTTTGCCATCTCTGGACGAAAACACAGGATACATAGTGAACGGTAAGCAACGCGTCTGCGTCTGTGGGTTCTCAAACTTGGCATTACAGCAGAACTGCCCGGAGAGCTTGTTAACACAAAGATTTCCAGACCCCAAGGCCAGACCCCTATTTCAGTAGGGCTGGGATGGAGGCCCAGGTGATGCTCCTCCTGATCAGGGGCCACACTTAATAACCACTGGTCTACATCAATCCAAGGCACTTGAACTTTATTCATAGGCAGTGTAAGATCCTTGAAGGATGTGAATCCAGGTGGGAGGGGGTTACAGGCTCACAATGACGTTTTCCAAAGCTCAGACTGCCATAGTGTGGAGGAGTCCCTTGAGTGGACCGCAGCTGGGCACAGGAAGGCTAAACAGAGGCTGTCGGCATGCTCCCAGTCATGTCCACGATGAGGTATTTTGTGCAGGCTTACAAGAATGAGATCTTGACAGCAAAATTGTGCTGGGCCACTTCCAAGAGCCCGAGAAAGGTAGATGGTTGGGGAAGATGGTTTAGAAGAAACCACTAACCGGAGACAGAAGGCCTCAAAGACAAATGTTGGCCTTTTCCCAGTTTTGCCAAGCTCCAGTCCAGTTTCCAAAACAGAGACTGTGTCCTTGCAGAGAGGTCTCCCGAAGCGACTGTCACTGGGCAGAACTGCTGAATACATAGGTCCGGCTCTCTCCCTCCTTCCCTCCTTCTCTGCCCTCTGGGGAGACTATTCTATTTGGGGAGAGCCACTTGGAGAACAGGTGGTGATAATTACCAGGAGACCGGCCATTTCCCTGCCTCATCTTCAATGTGTCAAAAAGGCTGACTTAGGGAATTATGGAGTGTGGGAGCTTCCCTGATTTGTTCAGTTCAGTAATACTGGGCAGAGCCTGGTCACTCTGACTTAGTGTCTGATGTATAATTTTGGAAGGACATTAAAAATGATCTCAAGTCTACTGAGTACTTTCCTAAGGAGGGTTACTAGCATACACGTAGTAAAAGAGAATTCAGAATTTTGCTACACATTCCAGATGCGTAAACAAAGCTGCATCAGAATCTGGCCAAGTAATAATAATACTATCCACAAATGGCATCATGCCAGACCCCTGTTTATCAACTGTTAGGGGATTCACATGACTTTGGATGTCTCCTGACTCACCTACAGGCCACAGAATTGGTCAGACTGGCCGACTCTCAATCTGCTTTGTGCATTTTCACCTCTGACTCGGCTCAGACAGCCATAGACAACATGTAAATGAATGGCAGTGTGGCTGTGTTCCAATAAAACTTTATTTATGGACATGGAAATTTGAATTTCATATTCTTTTTACATGTCATGAAATATTATTCTTCTTTTGATTTTTTTTTTAAATGTGGAATACTTCACAGATTTGTGTGTCATCCTTGCTCAGGGGCCATGCCAATATCCTCTGGATTGTTCCAATTTTAGTATATATGCTGCCAAAGCGAACTGATTTTTTTTTTTTTAACTAGGTAAAAAACATTCTGACCCCTGGTCTAAGCCAATCATTACCATGATATGGCTGTTTTAGACCAGAACATGTGATACAACTTGGACAACAGGATGTGAGATGAAATCTGCTGGGAATCTTCTGGGAGAGATTTCCCTACACTTAAAAAGAAGCATGGAAGACATGATCTTTTTGTTTCCGGATCATGTCTTGCATGGATATGGCTGCTGGAAATCTGGAGGCCATCTTGTCACCAGGTGAGGAGCCAGGCTGAGGTCAAAGCCTTCATGCTGATGCTGGCCAAGCTGAAGGATGGAAAGAGCCTGGGTCTTTGATGAAGTCTTTTAGCCATTGAATTAATCACCCTGGAATGGCCCTACCAACAGTCTTATTATTCTGAGAGTTTATAAATATTTCTATTGTTTCCACAGTGGAAGGTAGAATTTCCTCCTAAGCTGCAGCTGAAAGCAGCCTCATCTGAGAACACTTTGAACACCACAGGCCACCATGATTGGGAGCTCCCATAGCTCCTCATGACTGAAGTGAGTGGGAAAGCAGAATACCCAGTGAACAGTCGAGAATCTCATTTTATATTTCCTCTTACCTTGCTTGCCTACACCTTCAATCCACACTTGATTGATTGCTCTTCTAACACCCTTAAGCCCCAACTCCTAAATGTTCTTCTCATTGTCCAGCTGCTGCAACATTTATGTTCCTGCTATCGTTGAAATAGTCCCTGAGATTGCTCCCAATGTGCATCTGAAGGAACGTCAGAAAAGGGCTCAGCTCACTCACCAAAGTACAGCACAGAGTATTCCCTCTTGTGATCTGTGGCTTGAATCATCTTTCCCTCTCCTCTTCCAGCCTCACAGCCATGATTCATCCACCTTTTGAGTGAAACTTACCTTCCCAGGGTTCCAGCCACCCTCCACCACATCCTTCCACTCAAGGCCACTCTCCTTTCCTTCTCCCCATGCACCCGGGTGCTTAACAGTAAAGGCAGAGAGTTGTTGTTGTCTAACTCTGACCACAAGACGTGGCACAAATTCACAGCCCAAGGAAACACCCTTGATTCGACCTCAGATGCAGAAGCAGATCTGGTTAGCGGGGGGTCTTCTCCTTCTGCATTTGAGGCATCTCTTCAGCCAGATGCCCACGTTTTCCCACCAGCAGCTGCAAATCCCCATTCCTCTTCTTACTTGCTGCTTTTGTCTCTTTCTCCTCTGTATTTATTTTCTTTGCCTACACATTTTGTTTTTCTTTCAGGGGACCCTTACCTAGACCTGCCATATGGTTCTGCTTTGAACAAAGTGTGGAGTGTGCAGATGCAGCTGGTGGGGTCCCTGGACATGATCGTCTACACATGGGCCCCTTGGAGCTCAGGCTGCTGCCTGGCAGAGAGGGGCTAAGATCCAGCTGTGGCAGGGAGAGGGGGATTCCAGAAAAAGTCCAAGGCAGGCCACACACCTCATTAGTTCATTTTGATTAGTTTCTTTTATCCAGTTGTTAGGAAGGTGAACAGTGATAGACGAGGCACTCCTGAGATTTTTATCCCCTGAATTATATACAGTTTGGCAAGATGAGATAAACCACGGAGAGAGCACACAGAACCTGACATGTATATAGCCAGATTGACTTGTAAGATTGTGTGAGGTTGCCTGAAATCCTAACTCCACAGCCCTTCTTCATTTTTCTTGCAAAGTTTTGAGGGCTTATGCTTTGACAGCCTTTTTTGACTTTTGGCTCCTTGTCCATTTGTGCCATCTCTTCTTCTATCAACCTGGGCTGAGAACCAGGACAGCTGTTCACCAGGATGCAGAACCAGGTTGGACCCTGCACACCGGTGCCCTGCCCAGGGGCAGGGTGGCAACTAAAGCTAGCTTCAGTTCAGATTTCCGAAGAAAGACCAGAGGGAAGGGTCTGAGGTAATTCCTCCACCCCGAGGGTACACCGTTTTGTAATTTGTTTTACCCTAAGGGCCTCCTTTTCTAATTTGTACAAAAGTAGTAGCCAGGTAGATTAGCGGAGGGTCCTACACTGACATTTGACCTTCATTGCTTCTTTGGAGGAATGCCAGGCCTGACTGAGCTTCTAGGCAATGAAGAATTTAAGGGGCTGGGGTGGGAGGTCACTTTGTACAGTATACAACTTCTCACTCTTTCCTTTTGTCTCCTTTGTCCCCATCTCCTTTCCTTGTCCAGGAGCTTAGAGTCACCCTTGCTGTTTGAATATGCTCCCGTGAGTTATCCAAGTATTCCTGCCAAATGAATGCAAAGCTCTCCCTACAGTAATATCTGGGAGGAACATTTTCTCGATCTCAATTTGTTGGCGGTAACCAAAGCAAAGCAGTGTATCTTTGCTAAGCTGGAATACACTGCATGTAACACATCGCTGAACGGTGCTGGTTGTGGCAGCAGAACTGGTGAGTTCAGGAGAATACCATCCAATTATTATCCCTTCTCACTATTCAAACTTGTTCTGTGGAATTATGTTTTTCTTAGATCTCACGATGTATCTGTTTATTTTCATTGTAAGAATGGTAGCACTTTTGTGGTTAGACTGTTTAGTCACAGGTCATAGTGGAAACTCTCTTTCCTTTGAAGTGAAGGCTCCCCAACCCCTACCACCTCCCCAGCTCCCACACACCTGCTTGATGAGGTTCACCTGTCAATGCTCGGCACCCCGCGTGCAAATTGCCTGGGTCTTCTAGGATTGAAGAAGAGGAGATGGGAAAGTCAAAGACAGGGGAGCTGTGTTTGCCTGGCACCCATGAATCTGGTGTTGGTTTCCTCCAGCCCTGGCAGAAGTATAAAGCTGAGTCTCTTTTTCGTGTGTTTTGGTTTTTGTTTTGATGATAGTTTCCTCTCTTATGAGATCATGAGCACTTCAAGGATATACAGTAAAACCTTCGATTGTTAGTAACTTGTTCTGTGAGTGTTCCAAAGACATGCAAACATTTCTAATACATTTTAACTTGAGAAACAAGCAGTGTCTTGCAATACAAGTCGTACGTGATGCCGAATGTCACATGATCACAACTGAGCCAATGGTTCTTGAAATTCGCTTTGATATATGAATGCTTTGGATTACGAGCATGTTTCCAAAACGAATTATGCTCACGAACCAAGGTTTTACTGTAGTTTGAGTAATACATCCACACTGAACATGAATACTTGAAGAAACGTGTGCTAGAGAGATGTTAAAAAGGCTATAATAGCCTATTAACATATAAAGAAACAAAATATAAAGTGGGTGCAGGGTGGGGAGGGGGGCCAGTAGTTAAAAAAAAAAAGAAGAAGAATTGCTGTAGTGCTCCAGCCATCTGCTTTACAGCATTTCAGCTGAGCACCTGCTGTGGGCAGGCACTGCCCTGGGCATTCAACATCATTTCAACATATGAGCTATTTGACAAGCGATTGGAGGTTTTTGACTCTAGGAAACATGAAGGCATCTTGCTTTGCATTACACGCAAAGTGAAGATGCCAGTCAGAAGCGGCACCTAAACAAGGATAGGAGAGTATAAAGCTGAGTTCCTTTGAGTCTGATGGGTGTTCAAATCTTCCTTATTTGTTTTTGAAAAGCATCTGGGACTCTGATTTCCCTTGCTGAGGCCTCCAAGTGCAACTTCAGCTGGCTGCTGCTGCTGCCCTGTCAGCTCTGCATCAGATGGTACCTCTCCCACCTCCTTTTGGTTGTGCCTTCCTTCCTTTGGCAGATGTCCATTGTAAGGTGACCACAGGTCTGCTGACTCTCCCCGGTGGCCCAAATCTGGGTAATACACCATCTCTGCTCTCTTAGCCTGAGCGCAATCCTTATCCCTGCTGCCTGCTGTGCCTCAGTCAACGTTTCCTGAGCAGTCATTTTCCCCAGTCTTGGTCCATTGTGTGTTCCAGGATCTCTTGATGTTGTTTGATAACTTGATCTAAAACATACTGGCTTTGGCAGTTTTCACCTTGCTGTTACAGAAATTTCAAAATTTACAAAAGTAGGGAGATTAGTTTAAGAAGCCTATACTAGACCTATGAACCAATCACCCAGCTTAACAATGATTAATTCAGAGCCAATCTCATTTTATCTGTACACAGATGTATTCCCTTCTCTGCTTTTCCATGAACACAAGACTAAATTTCAAAGCAATTATAATTTTTACATGAAGTTCTTTTGTAAGCAGTATCTCTAAATTTTAAGAACCTTATTTACAAGCTAAAACATATACAACCACTCAGCCAAGTTAACAATAATTCCTTAATATCATCAAATAGACAATTTTATTTTATCATCATTTTTTGTTTTTTTTTAAAGATTTGTAAGAGAAGTTTTATTTTTTTTAAATTTTAATTATTTATTTATTTTAACATTTATTTATTTTTGAGACAGGGAGAGACAAAGCATGAACGGGGGAGGGTCAGAGAGAGGGAGACACAGAATCTGAAACAGGCTCCAGGGTCTGAGCTGTCAGCACAGAGCCCGACTCGGGGCTCGAACTCACGGACTGCGAGATCATGACCTGACCTGAAGTCGGCCGCTTAACCGACTGAGCCACCCAGGCGCCCCTGTAAGAGAAGTTTTAAATTCATATCAAAATTAAGAGAAAGATACAGAGATTTCCTATATATCCCCTGCCCCTGCACACACACAGCCTCTCCCATTATCAACATCCCCTACCAGAGTGCTATATTTGTTACAACTGATGAATCTATATTGATTCACAATAATCACCTCAAATCCGTAGTTTACATTAGAGTTCACTCTTGGTGTGTATGTTCTATAGGTTTGGCCAAACGTGTAATGACATATATCTACCATGATAGTATCATACTGAGTATTTTTACTGCCCTCAAAATCCCCTGTGCTCTGCCTAGTCATAACCCTTAGCAACTATGGATCCTTTTTACTATTTCCATAGTTTTTCCTTTTCCTCATAATTTTTTTAAACAGTTGGTTTGCTCAAATCAGGATCAAAAAGTCCCTACGATACATTTGGCTGATGTCTCTTTTAATCTGTAGGTCTTCTCTCCTTCCTTTTGTTAACGCTTAAGATTTATTTCCTAAAGGAACAGGGTCATTTTTCCTGTATAACTTCCTACAATGAATTATCGTTGATTGTATCTCTTTTTAATCAGTAGTTTTTATTAACATTTATTATATTCCTCTGGGTTGGTCATCATTTCTGTACCATTTCTTTGGTCAAGGAAATGTGTATTTAACAAAATTCTTAAGATGGGAAGGGAATGTTGTTAGAGGCTGGAAGATGGCAGATTAGGAGGAGCCTAAGCTCAAATCGTCCCAGGGGAACAACTAGGTAACACTGATGTCAGCATAAATAATCCAGAAAGCAATCCCAAGACTGTCAGAACAAATTCCACAGCTAAAGGTAGAGAAGAGGCCACACAGAAGAGATAGGAAGGGTGAAGATGTGGTTTGCAAGCAAAATGGACGACGGACACGCACAGTTAGGAGAGAGCCAGAGGTGAGGAGAAGGACGAGAAATAGACTATCACATTGGGAAGCCCACACAGGTGAAATGAATCCCCATAACATTTGGCTTTGAAAGCGAGAAGGGCTGAATTTCATGAGTTCTTACAACCAGCAGGACTTAAAGCCTGGAATTTTAAAAATCAGAGATCTTGGTTTTGGGAGAGCCCAAAAAGCATTAGGAAGCTGAGTTCCTGCCCTTCAAGAGACAGCACAACAAACAACCCTCAGAGATACAGCATAGAAGCAGCAGTTTGAAAAACCTCTGGGGCATACCCAAGAGAGAGTTATTAACTTATCTCAGAGCATGCCCTGGAGAAACAGTTATTGCAGAGAAACTTCTCCAGGAACAAAGGAACTGGCAGGCACCATTTCCCTCCCCCAGCCCAGCATAAACACATGACCACCTTCGGGAATCAGCACAGTGCAGGCACTCACTACCTAACTTGCTTACACAAAGCCCCACCCCCTTATACTTCAGTGGATCTGCCCTTTCCAGTCAGTCTTGCCTAAGTCCCAGTATTGCAGGTCCCCTCCCCAAGAAGACTGGCACAAACCCTGCCAAGATCACATCTCTGACCCACATGGATTTTGTGGGGCCTTGGATCTGGAGGCAGCTGTGATAGCAGGACTTATTTCACAAGCAGAGCAGTGTGCATCTTGTAAAATTCTCCCCACCCCACAAAACATTGCTCATAGCAGGAAAAGAGAGCCTCTGAAGCTGACTGGACTAAAGGAAAAAGTGGCCAGGACCCAACAGTAAGGGGTAGCAACATAATTAGGAGACACTCACCGAAGCACCAGGTCCTGGGGAACAGGGGACATTGCACTGCAGGGCATTACAGGACCTCTCCTTCATAAGGCCATTACCTTCAAGAGCAGAGATGTAGCTGACTTTCCAAACACACAGAAATGGACACAGACAAAATGAGGAGATAGGGAAATATGTCCCAAATGAAAGAACAGGGCAAAACCAAAGCAAGACACCTAAGCAAAACAGGTATAATATGCCTGATAGAGAATTTAAAGTAATGATCATAAAGATACTCACTGGACTTGAGAAGAATGAAGGAAATCAATGGGACCCTTAACAAAGAGATAAAAAAGAACCAATCAGAGATGAAGAACCCAACAAATAAAATTAAAACACACACTTGAAGGAACAAATAGCAGGCTAAAGGAAGCAGAGCAATGAATTAGCAACCTGGAAAATAGAATAATGGAAAGCAATAAAGCAGAGCAAGTGAGAGAAAAACAAATTATTCAAATTGAGAATACATTTAGGGAATTCAGTGACTACATCAAGTGTAATAACATTTGCTATAGGAATCCCAGAAGATGAAGAGAGAGAAAAAAAGGAAGAAAATTGATTTGAAGAAATAATAGCTGAAAACTTCCCTAATCTGGGTAAAGAAACAGATATCCAGATCCAGGAAACAGAAAGATCCCACAACAAAATCAACCGAAGGAGGTTTACACCAAGACACACAGTAATTAAAGTGGCAAAAAGTAGTGATAAAGGAAAAATATTTTTATTTCTTTAATTAATTTATTTTTTTAACATATTGATGCATAATTTATTTAATCATTTTCTGAGTGAATGAATGAATGAATGTTTAGGTTGTTTACAATGTTTTGCTGCTACAAATAATGCCATATCCACCATTTCATTTTGAAATGTAAAGTGATTCTGAAAGTCCAGAGGTAAGGAGGCTTTGGGATTTGTTTTCACCACTCAAATATGTCACCAAAGACTCAGTTTCTTTCTATCTCCTTGCTCTGCTTTCCAAGATATAGCCTTCATCTTATGTCTGTCTCACTTCATGATTGAAACATAACTGCCAACAGGGCCACATGCTTCACCAGAGGGGAAAAATATTTTTTTAAAAAATTATGTTTATTTTTGAGAGAGAGAGAGAGAGCACATGCAAGTGGGGGAGGGGCAGAGAGAGAGGGAGAGAGAATCCGAAGCAGGCTCCACGCCATCAGTACAGAGCCCGATGCAGCTCGATCTCACAAACCTTGAGATCATGATCTGAGCCAAAATCAAGAGTCAGATGCTCAACCGACTGAGTCACTAGGCACCCCAATAAGGAAAAAAAAAAAATTAAAAGCAGCAAGAGAAAAGAAGACAGTTACATACATGTGAAATCCCATAAGGTCATCAGGGAATTTTTCAGTAGAAACTTTGCAGTCCACAAGGGAGTGGCATGACATATTCAAAGTGCTGAAGGAAATAATCTGCAGCTAAGTATGTTCTATACAGCAAGGCTATCATTCAGAGTAGAATGAGAGATAAAGAGTTTCTAACAAAAACTGAAGGAATTCATGCCCACTAAACCAGCCCTACAAGAAATATTAAAGGAACTCTTTGAGTAGAAAGGAAAGACCATAAATGAGTATAAAATGTAGAAATCACAAAAGCAGTAAAAATAAGTATATTTGTAAAGGTATTCACAAAATAAAAGGACATAAAATATGACACCATATACCTAAAATGTGTGCATGTGTGGGGGGGAAGGAATAAATAATGGATTCAAACTTAAGCAACCATCAACTTAATATAGACTGCTATACCCACAATGTTATATGCAAATCTAATGATAATCACAAATCAAAAGCCAGTCATATGTATGCAACTAATAAAGAGAAAGAAATACAAGCATATCACTAAAGAAAGCGAGAAAACCATGAAAGAAAGCAAGAGAAAAAAGGATGAGAGAAAAATTACAAAACAAGTAACAAAATGTCAATCAATACATATCTATCAATAATTACTTTTAACGTAAGTTGACTAAACACTCTAGTCAAAAGACGTAGGGTGACAGAGTGGATACAAAAACAAGACCCATCTATATGCTGCCTACAAGAAACCCATTTTAGACCTGAAGTCACCTGCAGATTGAAAGTGAGAGGGTGGAGAAACATCTTTCATGCAAAAGGATGCCAAAAGAAAGGGGAGTAGCAATACTTACATTGGGCAAAATAACTTTAAAATAAAGACTGTAACAAGAGACAAAGGAGGACACTGTATAATAATAAAGGAAACCATCCAACAAGAGGATATAAAAATTGTAAATATTTATGCACCCAATATGGAGGAACCCAAATACATCAGTTAATAATAATACAGTTGATAACAAACAAAGGGATTAATCAATATTGACATAATAATAGTAGAGAACATTAACACCCCCACTTACTTCAATGGACAGATCATCCAAATAGAAAGTCAACAAGGAAACAATGGCTTTGAATTACACACTGGACCAGAGGGATTTAACTGATATATTCAGAACATTCCATCCTAAAGCAGTCGAATACACATTCTTTTCAAGTGCACATGGAACATTCTCCAGAATAGATCACATCTTAGCCTAGACAACAAATCTCAACAAATTCAAAAAGATTGGAGTCATGCCACAACTCGTTTCTAATCACAATGCTATGAAACTAGAAATCAGCTACAAGAAAAAATCTGGAAAGACAACAAATACTTGCAGGTTAAATAGCATGCTACAAAACGATGGATGAGTCAACCAAGAAATCAAAGGAGAAATTAAAAAGTACATGGAAACAAATGAAAATGAAAACACAATAATCCAAAGTCTTTGGGCTGCAGCAAAACCAGTCCTGAGAGGAAAGCTGATAGTGGTACAGGCCTACCTCAAGAAGCAAGAAAAATCTCAAATAAGCAACCTAACCTTACACCTAAAACACCTAGGGAAGGAAGAAAAAACAAAACACAAACCCAACAGAGGGAAGAAAATAATAAAGATTAGACCTGAAATAAATGATACAGGAACTGAAAAAATAATAGAACAGATCAATGAAACCAGGAGTTGGTTCTTTGAAAAGATCACCAAAATTGATAAACATCTAGCTAGACTTTGCGGGAAAAAAAGAGAAAGGACTCAAATAAACAAAATTATAAATGAAAGAGGAGAAATAATAACCAACACCATAGAAATACAATTATAAGAGAATGTTATGAAAAGCTATATTCCAACAAACTGGACAATCTAGAAGAAGTGGATAAATTCTTAGAAGCATAAAACCTACTAAAACTGAAGCAGGAAGAATAGAAAATTTGCACAGAAAAATTGCCAGCAATGAAATTGAATCAATAATCAAAAAGCTCCCAAAAAACAAATGTCCAGGACCAGATGCTTTCACAGATGAATTCTACCAAATATTTAAGGAAAAATCAATACTTATTCTTCCTAAATTATTCCAAAAAAAAAAAAAAAAGGAAAACTTCTAAATTTGTTCTTTTAGGCCATCGTTACTTTGATACCAAAACTAGAGAAAAACACCAGAGAGAAAGAGAGAGAGAGAGAGAGAGAATTACAGGCCAATATCTCTGATGAACATAGATACAAAAATCCTCAACAAAATACTAACAAACCAAATCCAACAATACATTAAAAAAATAATTCACCATGATCAGGTGGGATTTATTCCTGGGATGCAAGGATGGTTTAGTATTTGCAAATCAATCAACATGATACATTACATCAATAAGAGAAAGGATAAAAACCATATGATCATTTCAATACACACGGAAAAAGCATTTGGCAAAGTACAGCATCCATTTATGATAAAAACCCTCAACAAAGCAGGTTTAGAGGGAACATACCTCAACTTAATAAAGGCCTTATATGAAATCCCACAGCAAACATCATACTCAATGGGGAAAAACTGAGAGCTTTTCCCCTAAGGTGAGGAACAAGACAAGAATGTCCACTCTCATCACTGTTATTAAACAGAGTACTGGATATTCTAGCCACAGTAACCAGACAACAAAAAGAAATAAAAGGCATCCGAATTGGTAAGAAAGAAACAAAACTTTCACTATTTGCAGATGACATGATACTACATGTAGAAAACTGTTGAGTCCACCAAAAAACTATTAGAACTGAAAAACAAATTCAGTAAAGTGGCAGGATACAAAACCAAAATGCAGAACTACGTTGCATTTCTATACACAAATAATGAAGCAGCAGAAAGTAAAATTAAGAAAACAATCCCATTTACAACTGCACCAAAATGAATAAAATGTCTAGGAATAAACTTAACCAAAGGGTGAAAGACCTGTACTCTGAAAACTATAAACCATTGATGAAGAAATGGAAGATGACCCAAAGAAATGGAAAGACAATCCAATTCCATGGATTGAAAGAAGAAATATTGTTAAAATGTCTATACTACCCAAAGCCATCTACACATTTAATACAATCCCTATCAAAATACCAACAACATTTTTCACAGAACTGGAACAATCTTAAAGAATTTGTATAGAACCACAAAAGACCCTAAGTATCCAAAGCAATCTTGAAAAGGAAAAACAAAACTAGAAGTGTGACAGTTCCAGACTTCAAGTTATATTATTAAGCTGTAGTAATCAAAACAGTATAATACTGGCACAAAAACAGACACGTGGATCAATGGAACAGAATAGAAAACTCAGAAATAAACCCTCAATTAATGGTCAATTTATTTTTGACAAAGGAGGAAAGAATATGCAATGGGAAAAAGAATCTTTTCTACAAATGGTGCTTGGAAAACTGGACACCTACATGCAAAAGAAGGGAACTGGACCACCTTCTTAAACCATACACAAAAATAAACACAGAATGGATTAGAGACCTAAATGTGATGCCTGAAACCATAAAAATCCTAGAAGAGAGCACAAGCAGTAATATCTCTGGCATTGGTTATAGCCACAGTTTTCTAGAAATGTCTCCCGAGGCAAGTGAAATAAAAGCAAAAGTAAGGTATTGGGACTACATCAAAATAAAAAGCCTCTGTACACTGAAGGAAACAATCAGCAAAACTAAAAAGGCAACCTACTGAATGGGAGAAGATATTTGCTAATGACATACCTGATAAAAGGTTAGTATCCAAAATATATAAGGAATTGATACAACTCAACACCCCCAAAACCAAATAATCGAATTAAAAAGTAGGCAGAAGACATGAGCAGATACTTCTCCAAAAAAGACATATACATAGCAAACAAACACGAAAAGATGGTCATCATCACTCATCATCAGGGAAATGTAAATCAAGACTACAATGAGATATCACCTCACACTTGTCAGAATGGCTAAAATAAAAACCCAAGTGTTAGGATATGGAGAAAAAGGTACCCTCTTGCACTGTTGGTGGGAATGCAAACTGATGCAGCCACTGTGGAAAACCGTATGGAGTTTCCTCAAAAGATTAAAAATAGAACTACCCCACAATCCAGTATTCACATTTGGGTATTTACCCCCCCAAATATGAAAAAGGATATATGCATTCTTTATAGCAGCATTATTTACAATAGCCAAATTATGAAGCAGCCCAAGTGTCCATTGATACATGAATGGATAAAGAAGATGTGGTATATATATATATTAGAATATTATTCAGCCATAAAAAAGCATGAAATATTACCATTTGCAACAACATGGATGGACCTAGAGAGCACAATGCTAAGCGAGATAAGCCAGTCAGAAAGATAAATACCATATGATTTCACTCATATGTGGAATTTAAGAAATAAAACACAGAAGCAAAGGAAAAAGAGAGAGAAAGCAAGAAACAAACTCTTAACTGCAGAGAACAAACTGATGGTTACCAAAGGGGAAGTGGGTGGAGGGATGGTGGTAAATAAAGGGGATTAAGAGAACACTTATCATGATGAGTAGTGAGTAACGTATAGAATTGTTGAATCACTATATTGGATACCTGAAACTAACATAACACTGTATGTTAACTATAACTAGTATAATACAGTATAACCATGCTGGAATTAACATTAAAAACCTAATCTTAAAAAGATGGGAAGGGAAGTAGAATGAATTTTTTTAAGTAAAAGAATAGAATGGGAGGCTTCAATGTTTAGCACATGTGGGAAGAATAAGTATTCTTTCGAGAAACTTTTTGTTTTCTTTCATGAGAGAGAGGGAGAAAACGTGTTCTGTACCTGAAATATTATTTTCAAAATCATGATAGCATTCCAAGAAAATATTTGAAAACACTGGAGTAGATTAATTGTTTGAGCCACAATAAAGACCACCATACATTGGAAGACTGCTCGTCACCTTCAATCAAAAGATCAATTAGGTCATGAGATATAAAGGGCAAGAAGCCTTGTCTATATTTTATGTTGTTTATTGTATTACCATGAATCATGTTTGTAATAAGAAAATTAAATAAATGATAAAAAGGAAAACTTCACAGGAATAAAAGGGTGAGTTTAATTTTTTTTAGTGCGTATTTATTTTTGAGAGAGAGACAGAGAGACAAAGAGAGACTGAGAGCGCTCCAATGGGGGAGGGACAGAAAGAGAGGGAGACACAGAATCCGAAACGAATTCCAGCCTCTGAGCTATCAGCACAGAGCCCGATGCAGGGCTCAGACTCAGGAACCGTGGGGACCATGACCCGAGCTGAAGTCGACCGCTTAACCGACTGAGCCACCCAGGCGCCCCCAAAGAGGAAGTTCAGAGTCACATCAACGCACTCTGAACGGGTGCAGGATTTTAATGTGGCCGTAAAGCGAATTTATCCAATTTCCTTCTTGAAACCTTAAGAACCAACATTTCAAATGTTCATAAAGGATATGAGTAATTATGCTCTTTAGTCAGCGAGGGAAGAAGAAGTGGAGAGGGAGAGGTAGCAAGCCTCCCCAGTAGGTCAACAACCAGTAACTCTGCTGTCCCGGCCACTTTCCTGTGCCCCTTAGCCGCTTTTAGCTTCACTGAAGTTTTTTTACAAAGGGAATTCCACAAAGTCCTATGATCAGTACCGTGCTCTCCGCTACTACAAGCAGATGGAAGACGGGAGGGTGGAGTCAGTTTTAAATACGAAAGTCATTCAGTCAGGCTCACGGTTTTCGTTCGCCATAAATGTAGACATCAAGCATGGAAACAGAGCTGTTTCCTTTTCATCCTGATGCAGACTGCAGGTGCACGTATCAAAAGAGAATGAAATCCTAAAAGCCCCGTGAGAGCCGAAAGCCACTCTGGATTGGCTGCTTAACAAAATTCAGATCTGAAATAGGGGACGGGAGAGCTATAAAGCGGACAGGATTCATTGTTAGATATGAAGTTTAAAAGGAACCTGTTCTCGAAACTCAAAGTTTGCGAGCCGTGCAGTTTTAGACATTTGAGAGGTAGCGCGTGAGAAGTCACAGACGTTTTCTTCCAGGAAGGCACGTCAGGAAATGTGCAATAAAACTGAGACGTGCACAAGCGCTTGCCCGTAGGCAATCCACACCGTGGCCACTTACTCTACACCAGGGGTTCAAACCACCTGCGCTTTAAAACAGCCCTGGGAGTTCGACTCACCAGACAGAGGGGAGTGTCTTTCAGGAGAGAGATCTCTCTCATTCTTTCACTCCTATGCCTGTTGCTTCACTCTCCCACTCCTGTGTACCCACTTGCTGTCCTCCTGTACCCCCTGCGTGGCCATCGATGAGGGACTCAGCCCTTCTGCGAGTTCCCCCACCAAAGCATCTACCCACACAGAAGTTTTAGTAAGTAAGGCACCCTTCGCAAAGCACTTTGAAAAAGAGACGGAGACGGTCTGTCTTGCCATCCTACGGCAAGCAACTTAAATTAAAAAACCAAAACATGAAGATGTTCAGGTTCTCCAAAGTCCTGTCTCAACGTCAGTCTCCACCCAGAATGGTCTTCTCCCCGCCTCTGTTTTCTTTTTTTTTTTTTTTTTTAATGTTTATTTATTTATTTAGAGATAGGGAGAGAGGACAAAAGCACAAGCTGGGGAGGGGCAGAGAGAGAGGGAGATAAGATCCCAAGCAGGCTCTGACGTGGGGGCTCGATCTCACGAATCATGAGATCATGACCTGAGCTGAAATCAAGAGTTGGCAGCTTGACTGACTGAGCCACCCAGATGCCCCCTCATTCCTCTTCTCCATGAAGATCTTCTCCTGATTCCCTCAGTCTAGGATTGCCCTGGGAAGTTCAAATTCTTCTGCCTCTGTTTGCCAGATCCATTTAGCTGCCTCTGTTCCTGTCCCTAAACTGGGAAACTCTTTGCAAGGACTCAGCAAAATAAAGGATTCTCCAGTTAATAGAACCTATACTCCTTAGAAAGCACTTTCTATAATTAGTACATTCAGCAAAGATATACTGAGAGTCTGCCATTTAAAAAAAGAGGGGCGCCTGGGTGGGTCAGTTGGTTAAGTGACCAACTTTTGACCTCAGCTCAGGTCATGATTGCATGGTTTAGGAGTTCAAGACCCGCATCCCACTCTGTGCTGACAGCATGGGATGGAGCCTGCTTGGGATTCTGTCTCTTCCTCTCTCTGCCCCCTCCCCACTTGCATTCTCTCTTTCCCTCTCTCTCAAAATAAATAAATGTACTTAAAAAAAGAAAATCCTTACTGATTAAAAGAAAAAAATTATATAAACACACATACACATATAAGTACATATGTAGGTGGGCAGGGCAGGAGTGTTTCTTTACTTTTCTGTATTTAAAATGTATTTTCCAGGGTGCCTGGGTGGCTCAGTTGGCTGAGCGGCCGACTTCAGCTCAGGTCACAATCTCACGGTCTGTGGGTTCGAGCCCCACGTCGGGCTCTGTGCTGACAGCTCAGAGCCTGGAGCCTGTTTCGGATTCTGTGTCTCCCTTTCTCTCTCGCCCTCCCACACTTGTGTTCTGTCTCTCAAAAATAAATAAATGTAAAACCAAAAAAAAAAAAAAATTAAAAAAAAAAACATTTTTTCCTTAATAAACAACATTATTTTCATAAGAAAAATTTTGGAATCTTGGTTTGTGAGAGAAATTGTCTCCAAAACCTACTTCTTCCATAAAACCTTTCGTGATTAATTTTATCTATTTCCCTTCATGGTTTTCTGCCGACTGCACGCCTGTCTCCACACTGTCACACGGATTTTCATTTGTTTGTGCATATTCCCTGTGTGTGTTTCAGGACTCTCCTTCCTATTAGATTGAAAGTTCTTCAAGAGGAAGAATCTGTCTTCACTTTCCTCTGTATTTCACGGCTTATCTATAAAAGTACTATCTATTTGTTGAGTAAACACTCTGATCAGATTTTACTACACCAACATTTCCCAAATCGTGTGCCACGGGTCTGTAGTTCCTGGAGATGCCCCACAAATGAAGAGTTTCCTGAACAAAAAACTTTCAGAACACTGCACGTTTTATGTCCCTGTTGAGGTTTCACAATGCAGATTAGTATATTAAAGGCTCTGAAAAGTCCCCCAGTAAACAAAGCTGCTTAACTCAATTTAACTCAGCACTGCCCAAACATATTTGATGTGAACACTTCTTTTTTTCACTAATCTCTATCGATATTGGGTCTTTTCTGGGATGCTTTATGAAAAATAATGATTAACTCCTAGAAGATGGGGATAGAGATGATACCTTATTGATCTTTGTACTTGACATTGTAATTCTGACACACAGACACATAATAGTGTTGAACAAGAATAAATGTGTGAGTGAAGAAGTACACGAAGGTGAGCTTTTATGAACCAGTGTGATGTGTGGTGGAATAGCTGTGGGCTAAGGGCAGATTGATCAGGTTTTAAGAAATTAAAAATAGAACTACCCTACAACCCAGCAATTGCACTATTTGGTATTTATCCAAAGGATACAAAAATGCTGATTTGAAGGGGCACGTGTACTATTGACAATAGCAAATTATGGAAAGAGTCCAAATGTCCATCATCTGATAAATGGATAAAGAAGACATGGGGTATACACACACACACACACACACATACACACACACACACACACACACACACACACACACACAGTGGAATACTACTCAGTGCTGAAAAAGAAATCTTGCCATTTGCAACAACGTAGTTGGAATTAGAGTGTATTATAGTAAGTGAAATAAATCAGAGAAAGACAGATACCTGATTTCACTCATACGTGGAATTAACGAAACACAACAGATGAACATAGGGGAAGGGAAGGAAAAATTAGATAAAAACAGAGAAGGAGGCAAACCACAAGAGACCCTTAAAGACAGAGAACAAACTCAGGGTTGCCGGAGGGGGGCAGTGGGGGATGGGTTAAATGGGTGATGGGTATTAAGAAGGGCACTTTTCAGGATGAGCACTGGGTGCCATACATAAGAGATGAACCATCGGGTTCTACTTCTGAGGCCAAGATCACACTGTTTGTTAGCTAACTTGAATTTAAATAAATAAATAAATAAATAAATAAATAAATAAATAAATAAAATACATTCCGGAATTTTTTTAAACCTGAATTTACATTAAGCTGATCGATAGAAAAATGTGTGAAAATATCCCAATCCCAGGATGAAGACTAAATTATACACCTGGAAGATGTCCTAAAGATATTGTAGCTTATATGCCAGGGACTCTCTAGGCACAGAATAACCAGACTGTAAGCAATATGCAAGATCACCCAGTCCAATTCTTCTCAGACTTTTTCATTGACATGCCCTTACTGGCCAAGGATACTGAGCACAAACTTGAGGGAGGTCTGGGGGAGAAATATAACTGGCTAAATACAAGGAGGAAGTTCTGTATTTTGTCTTAATTTTTTAAATGTTTATTTAGTTTTTTGAGAGAGAGAGAGAGAGAGAGAGAGAGTGCAAGTGAGCGGGGGAGGGGCAGAGAGGGAAGAGACACAGAATCTGTAGCAGTCTCCAGGCTCTTCACTGTCAGCACAGAGCCCCATGCGGGGCTCGAACTCACAAGTCGTGAGATCATGACCTGAACCAAAGTCAGATGCTTAACCAACTGAGCCACCCGCTCAAATATTCTTCTATTCTACTATAGGAGATGTGAAACTCACTAGGTGTGTTAAGCTTAGATAATTAAGCAAATAGAGCTTGAGGCATAGTCAAAATTCATGACAGGTGAAGTAAACCTAAGTTGGTAAGTAGAGCCCATCAGTGTTGAACATAGACTAAGACCCAGGAGCCCCCGTATTTTATCTTTAAAAAAACCTCAGTTTTTCAATTACTCTATAATATATATGAGTTTATTTTAATATAAAAGTAATGCTTTATATTTTTTAACTCAGGGGCACAATACTTCTGTTTGAGATGCAAGAACCTATGCCCTCTCATTTAACAATGAGAAAACTTACATTCAGAGAGAAAAAGTGACTTGTTCTAGACCTCACAGCAAATCTCTGGCAAAGCTAAAGGTGGAGTCTAGCTCTCCTAAAAGCAGTTATTTATTTTTCTATCTATCTCAAAAGCAATGCCCCAAAATATTAAGAGTGGTCCTTTTCGGCCAGTGGGTACTGGATGATTTAAACTTTCTTTTTATCCTTTTCTATGTTTTTCAAGCTTTCTGCAATGAACATATCACTTTTACAATTAGAATTAAGCAGAGGGGTTGCCTGGGTGGCTCAGTCAGTTAAGTGTTCAACTTATGATTTCGGCTCAGGTCATGATCTCATGGTTCCTGGAATCAAGCCCCATGTCAGGCTGACAGTGCAGAGTCTGCTTTGGCTTCTCTCTCTCCCTCTCTCTCTGCACCTCCCCCCTCTCAAAGATAAATAAATAAACTTAAAAAAAGAATTAAGCAGAGTATTATTTCCAAGTAGATTTGTGGGGCTCCTGGGTGACTCAGTCGGTTAAGCGTCCGACTTCGCTCAGGTCATGATCTGGTGGTTTGTGAGTCCGAGCCCGTGTCGGGCTCTGTGCTGCCAGCTCAGAGCCTGGAGCCTGCTTCGGATTCTGTGTCTCCCTCTCTCTCTGCCCCTCCCCCGCTCACACTCTGTCCATCCCTCAAAAATAATAAATAAACGTTAAAAAAATTTAAAAAAATGAAAGTGTATTTGTAACCCCAAAAAATAAAATTCATGAAAAGGTAAACGCAAAGCTTGGCTGTTTTAGGCACGTGACGCTGAATTACTTTCCAGGCCTTTCTTTCTCGGTTTGAAAGGGTAACCACAAATTAGATCCCAAGTGCATCTGCTGGTGGAGACTGGAGAGCTGAAAACAGCGTGCTCTTTACAAAGGGCGTGCATGCCTGAGCTTCCCAGGCAAGCCTTAGAGACAGATCCCCTCACGTAGCTGGCTTTTTCTGCTATTTCCCTCTTCCACCTTTCCTTCTGCCCTGTGTCCCTGGTTAGATTTTCACTCTAGAAAGAGCTGGCGTGGAAGTCGTGTCCGGCCTGTGGGGGTCCATGCAGGTCTTGCTTATATAGCATCTGCGGGCAAGGAAGCATCATCATCCTGGGTGGCTGCAAACACATGTGCGGCTTCATTTATAAACAAATGAAACTGGACCCCCGTTTTCAGAGGGCAGAAACACAGCCTCCTGGAAGGAAAATGTCTTGAAATAGAACCCTACGACACCACCATACCCTAGCACCGTGACTCTAACTTAAGCATGCAGCCTGGAAGGTATGTGAAGATACGGACTGCCGGGCCCAACTTCAGAGTTTCTGATTCAGTAGATGGGGAGCGATCTGGGGAGCTCAACATTTGCATTTCTACCGCTGCTGTTCTGGGGCCACACTTTTGAGAGCTGCTGCTCTAGCGGAAGCACAAGACCTGATTAACATAAAGAAAAGGAGGGGCGCCTGGGGGGCTCAGTTGTTGAAGCATCCAATTCTTGGTTTCGGCTCAGGTCATGATCTCACAGTTTGAGGGTTCGAGCCCCGTATTGGGCTCTGCACTGACAGCGAAGGGCCTGCTTGGGATCCTCTCTCTCCCTCTCCCTCTGCCCCTCCCCTGCTTGTACTGTTTCTCTTTCAAAAGAAATAAACATAAAAAAAAAAGAAAGAAAGAAAAGGAGGGGACCACTGGCCTTGGGACCCATGGCTTTTTAGCAGAGGGAGATTTTGATTCATGAGATCCTCCCTTTCTTTAGCCTAATTATTCTCTCTGTATTTCCCCATTTCTAAGACGTTCGTTCACTCATTCAGCAATTTACAGAGCACTCATAAGAAATGAAATGTTAAAGATACTGCAATAAACAAGAGAAGCAAGGACTAACAAGAGAGGACTTCATCACAACAGGAATGATCTACAGTAATTAATTGTGATGAGCATTTCCAGTATTATTTGAGGATTCTCAAATATTCTTCTATTCTACCATAGGAGATGTGAAACTCACGAGGTGCGTTAAGCATAACGAGTAAGCAAACAGAGTGTGAGGCATAGTCAGAATTCATGACGTGTGAAATAAACCTAAGTTAGTAAGTAGAGCCCATCAGTGTTGACCATAGAAAGGAATGGAAGGACCAAGAGAAACCTGATATTCATGAGGCACCAAGTACAGTGAAACCTCGGATTGTCAGTCACTTGTTCCCCAAGACGAACAAACATTTCTAATAAATTTTATATTGATAAACAAGCGATGTCTTGCAATATGAGTAGTACATGTCGCCGAATGTCACATGATCACAACTGAGCCAATGGGTCGTGAAATTCGCTTTGATACACAAGTGCTTTGGATTACAAGCATGTTTCCGGAATGAATCAAGTTCGCAAGCCAAGGTTTTCCTGTATTCGTGAAACACTAAATACGCACCAGGCATATGAGGCCCTTCAATATTCACAGAGTTTTAATTTGGCCTCCTGTTGGTGATGCCCATTCTGTTCCCATGTGCCCTCTGCTCACAAAACACAAGAACAACCCAAATTTGCTCTTCAGGCTGACTGGCAAGTAATCACTGTGGCCCAGGGTACTTATTCCCACATCTGTTCCGCGAAGCAAGTGTGTATTTTGGCCCCAGGTATTTTCCACCTTCGGGGCTTCCTTGCTCGGACCTCGACTCTGGTCTCAGCAGCCACACGTCAGTGAGAAAGGCTGACGTGGGGGCGCCTGGGTGGCGCAGTCGGTTAAGCGTCCGACTTCAGCCAGGTCACGATCTCGCGGTCCGTGAGTTCGAGCCCCGCGTCGGGCTCTGGGCTGATGGCTCAGAGCCTGGAGCCTGTTTCCGATTCTGTGTCTCCCTCTCTCTCTGCCCCTCCCCCGTTCATGCTCTGTCTCTCTCTGTCCCAAAAATAAATAAATGTTGAGAAAGGCTGACGTGGCAGAGGGGGAAGCAGCATGTAAACATTGCCTAATCGGGAACGTAGCAGCCTGGTCCTGCCATGCTTCGTTCACCCCATCCCCCGGGTGCTATCCTCTCCCATCCCTTTTCTCTGGCTACTTGCTACATGTTCTAAATGCATTCAAGTATCCTAATTTTGGCTGTGAGGACTTCTGTTCCGTGACCTCTGGGATAGCTTGTCTCACAGGATTCTCTGTGGCATCAGTGTAATTTGCTACGAGACCCTAACATTCATGCAAAAAACTACAAATGTGATGCCTTTTTACATTTCTTTTCTCTCTATATGGCCTCACCCCTTGCCATTAACACAGCTTAGCCACAGAGCCTGTCTTTGGAAAGAGAACTGACATGAAACGGACGTAGATAACACCTCCCTGTGGGCCTGATGCGAAAATCAGAATGAGAACGTGAGAGTGTCTGGAGGCAGGTAGAGCGTGTTCCCACAGAGGTTGCTATTATGGGGTGCCTGGGTGGCTTAGTCGGTTAGGCATCTGACTCTGGCTCAGGTCAAGATCTTGCAGACTGTGGGTTCAAGCCCCGAATCAGGCTCTGTGCTGACAGCTCAGAGTCCGGAGCCTGCTTTGGATTCTGTGTCTCCCTCTCTCTCTACTCCTCCCCTGCTTGTGCTCTGTCTCTCTTGCTCTCAAAAATAAATGAACATAAAAAAAATTTTTTAAAAGGGTAGCTATTATTATTACTTTTCTACTCCCTATAAGACATTACTACATTCTAACAAACAACGCAAACCTTAACGGCCTCCTTTAATTCTTCTCAAAGGATTTTCTTTTCTACCCACCAGCACTAAATTATCTTGCCAAGTTATGTCACCTGATAGGCCTTGTCGTGGCTCTATTTCTGTTTGTTTCCTGAGCGCACAGGGTCTCCCTCACTCCCTAATTATTTTACAGGAAAGCTTATCACATTGCTTGGGTATATTTCATATCCAACCCACAAAATAAAGACCATGACTGTGGTTCATCCACCGATGCCAGTATTTTGTCCCTTACTCCCAACTACCATCACGTAATGAAAAACATCACATATTGTCTTCCATACAGTCAATACTTTGTAATTCACCAAACCCCAAACGCTGAGCCCCCTTCTTCAGTAGGGAATGATACGAACTCCCTTCCTATTTGAAATATTCTATGGTAGCAACCTTCATGAGCTCCACAAAGCAGCTGTCTGTGTTAGGACAGGAAAAGCTGGAACACATTTAGCAAGGTTTTGTTTTGGTTTTTAAATTGCAGACTTCAGGGATCTCCCCCCTTCTTGGGCTCAGAAACCAAGCTGTTGAAGCCGGCTGAGAGCGGCAGTTCGGAGGAGCAGCTGAAAGCTATTTCACCATGAAGCAGACCTTGGCAGGCCTCAAAAGCTCCATATGGTCTGCAGCTCTGGTCTCCAGGAAGCTCCCAGCTCATTCTCCCCCCTTGGTTTGCCTTGTATATAATCCCAGCATGTGTGTTTGAAAGGCAGTTGTATAGAAAAGATGCCTTGCTCTGTGTTTAATTTTTCCTGTTAAACTTGATGTGAACAATTTACTGAGACACAATTTAATATATATTCCATCTATGTATTCTCTGTCAAATTGCGTGGTGAGACAACTAAGCTGTCGTGAACCAGGGACTCAAGGAGGCAAATGGAGTTGTTGTCTTCAAGGGACCAAGGCATGGGAAATACGTCTATCTTCCCCAGCACTGTGGAGGCCTTCGGAACCCCAAGACCTCCTTCCTTCTCCAGCATTCCTGCCCTGCTCCCCAGAAGCTGCAAACAGACTCCTCCCTCAGCCCCAAGTTCAAAGCCCTCATGCACATAGAGACCAGCCCTGCCACTTTATTGACCGACAGAGACAAGCCCAAACTCTGTCTAGCTCAGTCCCCATGGAAGTCACCTTGCTTGGATTCCAACCTGATCTCAAGGGAATGGCTGACCATGCTGTCCAACAGAAATGTCACATAAGCCACAAATGCTTGCCCTCTTCTGGCAAATATAATTTATGATCTCTAGAAGCCACATTTAAAAAAATAAAAAGGTAAAAATAAATTGTAATAATGCATTTGATCTAACCCAATGTATACCAAATATTGTCACTTCTTTCTTCATGAACCATGAAATCATGATCTGAGCCAAAGTCAAGAGTCCAATGCTTCACTGATTGAGCCACCCTGGTGCCCCCGAATATTATCATTTCAACATGCAATTAATATAAACAATTATCAATAAAAATATTTATTTTCTTTCAGAATAAGTCTTCAAAATCTCATGTGCGTTTTACACTTCCATCACATCTCAATTTGGATTAGCCACATTTCAAGGGCTCGGTTGATGCATGTGCTACCATATTGGACAATGCAGGTTTAGAAGTTCAAAACAAGGTCGGTGGGAAAAACAGAACCTCTGAGTGAGAATTTCAGTGGGAATAGTATCCCTTTTCACATTTTTGGGAATTCCCTCTCCTGGACGAGTGAGGGGCCTGGCTATTAGAGAAGAACGTTTTCACTAAATCCTAAGCCCCTGGGGATGAGGGCGGCCCATATCTGTGCCAAGGAACCTTCTTCTTCACCTGCCCCCCTTCTCCGGTGCAGGGCTCCTCTCACTCCACTGTGCACACTGATCCCCCATGACCTTCTTAAAAAGCACATTCTGATTCAATAGATCTAGATTTTGCACTTGTAACAAACCCCCCGATGAATCCCTGCTGCTGTCCCCACACCCACTTTGAATAATGAGGTTCTGGATGCTGATGCCCCCCCAGCATTGTGTATGCAATTAATTGGAGGTGGTGTGTATTGCAGTGTGGAGAACATGAACTTGGAGTCAGACTGCCCAGGTCTAGGGCTTCAGTCTACACCCAGCTGTGTGAGTCAGGCAGGCTGCTTAACCTCTCCAGGTCTCTCCTTATCTGTGAAAATGGAGGCAATAAGGTATCATCACACACCCGTGAGAATGGCTAAAATAAAAAACACAAGACGCAGCAAGGGTTGGCAAGGATGTGGAGAAGAGAGAACCCTTGTGTCCTGCTGGCGGGAACGCAAACTGGTGTAGCCCCCATGGAAGACAGTATGGAGTTTCCTCAGAAAGTTAAAAATAAAACTACCCTATGATTCGGGAAACTCACTACTGGGTATTTACCCCCAAAATACAAAAACACTAATCCAAAGGGATACATATACCCCTTTGTTTATTGCAGCAGTATTTAAAATAGCCAAATTATGGAAGCAGCCTAAGTGTCTATAGATAGGTAAATGGATAAAGAAGAAGTTATATATATATTATATATAATATATATGTATTATATATTATATATGTGCAATATATTATATATTTATATTATATTATATTATATATTATATAATATATACATATATATTATATATGTATTATATATATTATATATTATATTTATATATATTTATATATTTATATAAATATATGTATATATATACACACACACATATAATAATATACACATATATGATAGTATACACATATGTATTATTCAGCCATAAAAACAGAATGAAATCTTGACATTTGCAATGACATGAATGGATCTAGAGAGCATAATGCCAAGGAGACAAGTCAGTCAGAGGAAGACAAATACCATATGATTTCACTCGTACGTGGAATTTAAGAAACAAATGAGCAAAAGGAAAAAGAGAGACAGAGAGACAAGCCAAGAAACAGACATTTAATTATAGAGAACAAACTATTGGTTGCCAGAGGGGAGGCGGGTGGGGGACAATAGGCGATGGGGATTAAGAGTACGTTTTTGATAATCACTGAGTAACGTATAGAATTGTCGAATCACTATATTGTACATCTGAAACTAATATAACACTGTAGGTTAATTGTACTGGAATTAAAATTAAAAACTTAATAACCAACAACATAAACAAAGTCAATAAAGACAAAAACCATAAAGCAATAATAGGCCTCCGTCATTGGCTGGTGTTGGTACACCAGGAAGCAGTCGATGAAGGTCAGCCATTTTCAGTGCAGGATGTGGAAGTACAAGCTTGTAGTAAGAAAAAAAGGGGAATTGAATTTCTTTGATTTAACCTGAAATGGGTCCAATGTAATACTTAAACATCACCTCATCAAGGAAGATTTCCCTAACCTGCTGGTCGGATATACACATAAATGAAGTCCCTGTTCTTCAAACCTCTGTAGCTCTGATATAGTCTCTGTCACGAAATCCATAACTATAGGCTTCATTCTCAGTTTCTCCCACTGGAATTTAAATCATTTGAAGGCAGCAAGGACACTGTCTCACTCCAGTTCTTTCTGATTACTTGGAGGAGCAATCCTGCTTTGGCTGCGTAAAAATCACTTAAGGAAATTTGTTTAAAATATAGATTCATAGGCTCCATCTCAATAGTTAGATTCAGTGGGTCTCATTTGGACCCAGAAATCTCTGTCTTTATATATATTTTTGAAAAGTTTATTTATTTATTTTGAGAGACTTAGTGGGGGGGGGGGGGCGCAGAGAGAGAAAATCCCAAGTGGACTCTGAGCTGTCAGTGCAGAGTCTGACATGAGGCTTGAACTCAAGAACTGTGAGATCATGACCTGAGCTGAGATCAAGAGTCTGACGCTTAACCAACTGAGCCACCCAGGTGCCCCATGTTCCCAGAAATCTATATATTTTAAGAGTTCTGCTCCCTGGCTGGGTTTGGGAACCACTGGATTTTTCCACTTTGGATCCTCAGTGTCTATGCAGGAGAAAGTCAGCTCCCAGTTTGCTGGATGAATTATCATTCTTTCCATGGACACAACAAGTCACAGTTTCCAAAAGGCCATCCCATATATAATTTTATCTGTAGGGTCGGCTCAGGTCTTGTGGACCTGATCCTTACTCAATTTGAGGCGCCTTCTTTAAGCAAGGAACAAAATCAGATGTGAACATGAATATTTATTTAGAATGGGAAAAATCACAACGAATTCAAGTTACGAAAAGCTGACCAATACTACACTCCAGTCATTATTTTTTATATTAGTTTATTTATTTTATTAATTAATTGCTTGAGATCCCTCTACCTTATTTTCTATCTAACGTTTTGGGGGCTGCGTATTTTTTATCACCTCTTCCTATAACAAGTTTTATAATATTACTTATAATTTTCAATAAAGAAATAGCAATATAATTTAGTCATTCCTCCAACATGGGTGATTAAAATTTACTTTTTTTTTAAATTATAGATGGCTTGGGATGCATAAAACCTGTGGTTTTCCTATACTAGAATGTCTAGCAATAACATTACTACATCTGAAAATCTAATAAGTATTCCATTAAACCCCAACTGAAAGTATTGCTAACTTGACTTTGCCTTAGCTGAGTTCTTACAATGACTGTGGTCACCCCATTATCATCCAAGACAAAGGGCAATGTGATTAAAAGGAAGCCAGATGGGAAAGAAGCAGTGGTCGTAACCAGTTGCTATTGAAACTCACTTTTGTAATGCAATGAAAACCTTTGATGAAGTCAAGCCCTTGCTAGGGTTCATCTGACTGCCTTGGAAGGAGCTTAGGCAAGCAAGGGGTCTGATGCCTAAGCTCAGAGAGCTTCATAGTGAATCGACCTTTGCTCGCTTGGTCTCACCGTCCCTGTATTAGAATTCTCTGGATGTGAGCAACAGAAACAACTCTGGACAGCAAGAGGACATTTATTGGCAGTGTATTGGGTCCTCCCAGAACTGAAGAAAAGTTGAACCATCAATCTCAGAAAGCAGCTCTGGGATTCAGAAACAGAAGCAGATAGGCAGTCTTCTCGTACCTTCCCCAGGAGCAAAAATAGGATTCACATGTTTTTCAGCCTTTGCTTAATTAGCTCAAAAACACAATTCCAGGGACATAGTGACTGAATTAGCAGGGCTCCAGGGCCTAGCCAACCAGGGGAGAGCCATGCTGCTTGATGGACATGATAACCAAGACTGGGTCTGTGAGAGAGGCTGGGTTAGGTGCTGCTATCAGAGCAAGTGGGATGAAGCTGGGCGGATGTCTTCTGCTTTCCTTGTCTGGGCCTCGTATTATAAACAATTTGTGTGTGTGTGTGTGTGTGTGTGTGTGTGTGTGTCCAACTGGTTTTATGTCATGCGTCATTAATTCCCAGTTCCAAATTTCCATACTGCATGGTCCATGGTAGGTATGCAATACATGTTTAAGTGAACGAATATTCTGATGGAGTAGTGGAAAGGTATTACTACTCCAAAGTCACTTATGAAGTATTTGTGGTCTAGAGAAGGTTAACTAACCTTTCCCAGGGCCACATGGTCGGAGAACGTGTCTGCTATAGGACGAGATACCCGCCAGTATACAGAAGGAACTTAGTGTATTCTCTTCCCATTGGGGTTGGAATCTGGTCATATCAGTAAATGTCTGGAAACTGAGGAGCCTCTCATGAAAGGAAAGTCACAGGTTCTGGAAAGTTCTATACCTATCCATCCCCATTTCTTCCTCAACTGCATCCCTCAGGGACCTTCCAGCTAGAGAGAGGGACATCGTCACACCTGCCACAGCACTTAGCCCACCAGGGAAACTGGAGCCAGCCCCCGGCCGAGGGAGGGTCAAGCCCAATGCTCAGCTCTGCCGTGAGAAGCCCATCATCCAAAACGCCTAATAAAAACTGAATGTGTGCCATCTGGCAGCATTGCACTCCACCGACCACACCCCCCACCCGCCCCATTGATTCTCCACCAGGCATCATGTAACAGGAGGTCTAAGTCAGAATGACATTTTGCTTTCTGCAGCCTGAGTTCCTTGAAGCACAGAATTGCTAATGGGGAGATTCCTGGGCTGAAAATAAGCCAGGAGTCCCCACAGCTGGGTCCAAGCTACCAAGCTAATGCTCTTTCCAAGGGCAGCGTGGCAAAATCTGAGTTGTGACTATTGTTTGATCAGTGGTTCTCAAGCTGCAGCATGGAGGTGAATCACCAGGAGGGCTTGTTAAAACACAGATTGCTGGGCCCCACCAATTCAGCAGGCCTGGAGTGGGGCTCCGGGCTTTGCATTTCTAACAGGCTCCCCTGGGGATGCTAATGCTGCCAGTCTGAGGACCACACCTTGAAAACTACTGATTTGGATTCTTCAGGGGCTCTTTCTTCCCCCTCCCCAGGATTACTGCAAGGAATTTCATTAGCCCTGGCTCAGTGATGGAGATGATTTCAAGGTGTGCACCAGAGGACCCTGCAGCATATCAAGGCATACAACTGCTCTCTGGCCTTAAGGCACAGAATAGAAGCATGTGAACACACGAGGGGTTCTCAATTTCCCAACTACTTACATTTTGGATCGGATAATTCTTCATTGTGAGGGGCTACTCTGTGCAGTGTTGGATGTTTAGAAGCATGCCCAGCCTCTGCCCTGTAGGTATCAATACATGGAATCTCCCCTCCCGCTCTAATGTCTGTGACGATCAAAACTGTCTCCAGACATTGCCAAATGTCCCTCAGATGGCAAAGTCACCTCCAGTTGAGAACCACTAACATACACTCTAACATGCTTCCAGCAGCATGCATGGGGTGAGGGCGAGAATTTAAGATTTCTCCAGCTGGGCCCCATGCAGCTGCCTAAAGCAAACTGGAAGCTGACATGAAACACAGTGATGCCTTTCTTTTGGAACACATGTTTTTTAGGGCTGTTTTGCATATTCAAGTTCCTATGATCCCGACCTATGTGTTTGGAGGAGCAGATATTACTATTGTCTTCATTTTAAAGGTGGGGAAACTGAGCCTCCAGGAGGTTTGGGATTTGCCCGAGCTTACGTAGCAGAGGACTGGAATACACGCCCTCTGATTCCTAGGCCAGTGAACTGTCCATCACATAATGCAACTTTTACTCAGTCTGCAAACATGCCATAATCAGTGCCAGGTAATGGCGTTTTCATAATTTGTGGTGGCCGAGAGGCCAGAAAAGACATGGAAACATTTATTTGTACAGCTGTGGGCTTTGAAAATCCCAACTGGGGCTAATGAAATCTATGTATCCTGGGAACAAATTGGTCACTGTGGAAGCTTCTTGGTCTATGGGATCATGTGAGGCTAAAGTTCCCTAGGGAATATGCTTGAGCAAGCTGATGAGGTTCTTCTGATGGTTGGTCTAGGCCTTGTACTCATG
Source organism: Puma concolor (assembly GCF_028749965.1). NCBI lineage: Eukaryota > Metazoa > Chordata > Mammalia > Carnivora > Felidae > Puma > Puma concolor. Next base: position 165,564,534 of record NC_141670.1, on the reverse strand, counting down.
AGCAGAGCAGGGGGGTCCTGCCTCAGATATCTCTCAATTACCCCCATCCTTTCCAATATGTTAAGTCATTTTTCAGGGGGTACTTACTGTCAGGGCCTAGAAACGTGTATGAAGTAAATTCTCAGGTTCTCTCTTTCTCCTTCTCTCTCTCTCTCACGTACAACACACACACACACACACACACACACACACACACACACACCACTTTCTGTTTATTCCAAAGAGGATCTGATGCCAAAACCCATGTTAAAATAATGCTCCAGACAGAGAGTCCAGTAGGTATTAGAAATTGAGCATCGGGCATCTCCATGTGTAGATAGATATATACTACATCACCACCGCCCACCATATGGGCCAACCTGCACTGTAGTTTGCTGCTCTGGTTTGTTGGGGTTGAGCATGTAGGCAGAGACCAAGCCTTGGGGACTATGTGTATCTATAGGAAGTATTTTCGCTATCACCTCCATTTAGCCTTTTTGCCCTTCTAACACCCTCGTTGACTCTCCTGGAAAGAGAGCAATGTCCATTCAAGTTTGAGTACATAACAGGCAAAGAAATTTAAAATAAGAACAAATTCAGGAAATGAAAAAGGTAGCCTAGCAAGGTACAAGTGTGTTTCTACACCAGTTTGAAAATGTCAGTATTAAAGGGGTGGGGTGTGTGTGTGTGTGTGTGTGCGTAATATCTGCGTGGATGTGTGTGTGTGTGTCTGTGTGTTCTGAGGAATTATTCTGGGGGTGGAGTGAGACTCACTGGTGAGAAGCCTGATGAATGAGACACAATTTGTCCACGGTTTTCAAAGCCAGGTGCTATTTGTGTCTCTTGCCTCTTTGGCTCAAGAAAAACGTTCAATATGTAGCTTAAAGAGTTGAGGGTTATTGAGTGAGCCAATAGGGCCATCTCAGAGAGAGTAATGGATTCACCCCTAGTGAGATCAAAACAGAACTCTCAGCTGGAAAACACCCCAGAAGCCCTGGAGTAACCCAATAATGAAAGAGCTTGGATTCCTCCCCCAGGTGAGATGGTCTCAACTTCCAGCATGCTCTCCGAGGCTCTGGCGATGCCGGGCAGATGGAGTTACAAAAATAATCACTCAGCCAGAACACTCGCTGCCAAGTGCCAACGGATTCGGGTCACGACTGCACTTGCCAGAGTGATTTTACTGCCCATACAAGACCAAGTGACTCTAATGGCTTCCATGCGGCTCCATATGGCCCCTCAATGTTCATATTCCCCGCGGTGGGCTTTTCTTTGGTCATATTTCTTTCTGTAAAATTTATTCAGAGGAAGAAAGGGAGAAATGATGAAATACCAACCCTTACTTACCTGCGTCTGGCAGAAGAAAGGAAGTTTGTATGGAAAATATATAGAAAGGAAAGACCAAATGAAATTGTAACACTTTTTCGCACCTCAACCACATCTTCAATAAAATAAGAGCTTCTTGAACTAACATTTTATGATGCCATTTTGTTCTGCGTGTATTGAAGGTTTCTGTTACTACATTTTAAAAAGGTAGTGCCAATGTATATAACTAACATCAATTTCATTGGAAATGTTCAAATAATTGAGGTGAGAGGCTAAGAAGATGGGTTACCAGTTTCATCATTTTCTAGCTGTGGGATCTAGTCCCAGTTACCTAAACTAGGCATCCGTTCACCTATTCATTTGTTCATTCCAAAAACATTTGTTGGGTTCCTGATACATGCTGGTCACTGTTTTCGGTACTGAGGATACAATGCAAACAAGAAAAGCGGGTCTTTCATGGGGTTGACATTTCTGATGTAATATGAAGGCAATTAAAATGTAAGCAAATCAATAAATTAAAAGTAATATCAGCTATTGAATGACACTAATAGCTCTTCTTGTCATTCAGATCACAGCTGAAATGTCACCTCCTTAAAGAAATTTTGCCTCCCCATTCAATCCTTCCCTTTGTATTTCATCTGAATACATTTGATCTCCATACAAATGGAAGCGTTGAATGACAACCAAGAGCCAGCCAGGAACATATGGAGGAAAAGCATTTGAAATTGAGAGAATGGAAAATACAAAGTCACTTAGATGGAAGAAAGCCTGGTGTGTTCAAGAATGAAAGCAGGGGCGCCTGTGTGGCTCAAAAGGTTGAGCATCTGACATCAGCTCAGGTCACGATCTCTGTTTGTGAATTCAAGCGCACACCGCAGGCTCTAAGCTGTTAGCACTGAAACCACTTCAGCTCCTCAGTTCCCCACTCTCTCTCTGCCCCTCCCCCTCCCTGCCTTCTCCCCCCACCCTCCCCCCTCTTTCTGCCCCTTTCAAGTTCTCTCTCTCTCAAAAATAAATAAACATTAAAAGAAAAAGAATGAAAGCGAAATTCAGCTTTGCTGGAGCCCAGTGAGGTGGGAGGAGAGCGCGGTACAGGAGTTACTCTTCTAGATAGGTAAATAAAGGGGAATTTTAAAGGCCATAGTAAAGAATTGGAGATTTTATTCTGAATGTGATGGAAAGCATATAATTTATCTATTGCTGTGTAACAAATTGTGGATGGCTGCAATAGGTTTGATGTTTGCCTCAAAGCTGTTTCTTTATCTGATTCTTTGTCATTAGAAGAAGCTGAAAATTTTCAAAACTTGTGAGTCCAGGCTTCTTTTGTTTTAACAATCCTTCCTTGATTGCATCTTTTTCTTCTTGCATTTCCATTTAAGTAGGAAGAAGAAACCAGGAGGTGCCTTCAGCACTTTGCCCGGAAGTCTCCTAATCTGGGTCACCCAGTTCATTGGGCACATTTTCTCTACTTTCCACAGTTTACTGCTGCTGAACTTTCTTTCATTGTGTGGTAAGGATCCTTTCTTCCAGCTTCCAGTGACGTTTCTTCCTTTCCTTTATATCCTTTCTGGTAGCATCTACTAAGGCCATTGGGCTTCTGCTAGCACTTAGTGAAAACACCTTACACTTTCACTAACATGCTTTTGTAAAAGTTCTTTCAGCTTCCACACACTTCCCAATTCCAAAGGGACCCCCACATTTTGCTTTTGTTGTGGTAGCACCTGACTTCCATGCACATATATATATATATATATATATATATATATATATATATATGTTACCAATTGCCCTGTAACAAATTCTCCCCAAACATAGTGGTGTAAAGGAACAGATATTTTTCACTGCACCCATTTTCTGAGAGGTGGGAACCCCGGAGCAACTTAGTTGGGTAGTCTCACTCACAGTCTCTCATTAGGTTACAATCAGGGTGTTGGTGAGGGGTGCAGCCATTTGACTGGAGCTGGAATACCCACTTCTAAGATGGTGCCCACTCTAAGTGAGGACCCACTCACTCAAATCACTGTCAAGTTGATGTTGGTTGTTGGCCAGAAGCCATAGTACCTTGTCATGCAGTCCTGTCCATGGGCTGCTTGAGTGTCCTCATGACATGGCAGCTGGCTTTCTCCAGAGCACCTGATACAAGAGAAAGCAAGATGAAAGCCATAGTGATTTATGTTTCAGCACAGGAAACATAGCATCAGCTCTATAATATTCTAGGGGTTGCATCGGTCAGCCCTATACGACGTGGGAAGAGAATACACGGGGCATGAACAGAAGAAGGCAGATATCACGGGGGCCATCTTAAAGGCTGGTGACCACAGAAAGCCACTAGATTTTTAAGCAAACGAATGATATAATCTGGTTTATATACTTAAAAGTTTACCTGCTGCTGTGAAGAGAATGGATTTTAGAGTAGAAGGCGGGAGATTAGACCAGAGGCCAGCAGAGTAGTCCAGATGAAATATGTTGGTGGCTTGGAGTAGGTTGGGAGCAGGAAGGGAATTTAGGTAATTGGATAGGTTTTGGAGTTGTGTACCTAAGACGTGCTTAGTGATGTTGGAAGAATGATTATAACTGAGGATGACACTTGGGTTTTTTATGGGCTCAATCAGATGAATGGTGATTCCAATTACCAAGCCAGAAAAAAAGTAGAGAAGAAGCAGGTTTGGTGAGCATCCAGAACTCAACTCAGGATGTGTATAGTTTGAGATGCCTATTGCAAATCCACAGACAAGAATCAGGAGGAAATCATTCAATCTTTCACCCTTAAGTATGATGTTAGGTGTTCATGCTTTGTAGATGCCTTATAAATTTGAGGACATTCCCTTCTATCCCTAGTTTGATGCATGTTTTTTATCATGAAAGGGCATTGGATTTTGTCAAATACTTTCTCTTCATCTATTGAGATAATTGTATGGTTTTGTCTTTATTCTATTAACATGGTATACTACAGAATTAATTTTTAGATGTTCACCCAAACTAGCATTTTTATGACAAATTCCATTCGGTCATGTGTATAATCCCTTTTTTTTATATGTTGCTGGTTTCACTTTGTGAGTTTTTGGTTGAGAATTATTGCATCTATAGTCACAAAGGTTTTGGGCCATAGTTTTCTTTCCTGTGATGCCCTTCTCTGGTTTTGGTAACAGCATTATATTGGCCTCCAAGAATGAGGTGGAGGCTGTTTCCTCCTTTTCTACTTTTTTGGAAGAACTTGTGAAGAACTGGCATTAATTCTTCTTTACATGATTAGTAGAATTCAGTGGTAAATCATCTAGGCCTGGGCTTTTCTTTGTAGCAAGTTTTAAAACTACTAAGTCAATTTCTTTACTTGTTATAGGTTTATTTACCTTTTCTATTTCTTCCTCAGTTAGTTTTGGTATCTTGTGTTCTTTAAGAATTTCTGAATTTCATCCAGATAATGTGGTTATTCATAATATTTCCTTAGAATTCTTTTTATTTCTGTAAGGTCAGCACCAATATCCCCTGTTTCATTCCTGATTTTAGTCATTTGAGTCTTCACTCTTTGGTCTTGTTAGTCTAGCTAAAGTTTTGTCAATTTTGTTGATCTTTTCTAAAAACCACCTTTTGGTTTGGTTAATTTTTTTCTACTGTTTTCATATTCTAATCTACTAGGAGAGGTTCAAGCACTCCGAGTTTTGTACTCCGGGAGAGGTCCAAATATACAGCATCCTATTATATATAGCACTATAGAGTTAACAATCAATCTTTTATGGGTTCTTTCTCCCAATTTGCATATGAGGTCAAATCCAAAGAATTTAATATGATCTGCTGCAGAGATCAAAAAGATCACTAAGTCAATGGGGAGAAATAGATACCCTGTCCTTGTGCTGACTTCATTCCCTGTGTCTTGAATGCTCCTAGTTTGTAACAGTGAAACATTTCCATGGGGAATCCTTGTTCACTTCAAGGCATTTACCCATCACTCCAGACAATGGCTATAAAATCTCCCCTAATAAAAATGGAGTTCCGTCCAACACTTAAGAGGAGTTTGACAAGAGACAAGTTTTACTTAAGATTGCCAGGTGCATAGTTTAGGGGCAAGAGCCAGTAGAAAAATCTGTAGTGTTGGGAAAATAACTGAAATTGTGATTATCCTTACAAAAATAGCGGCACAGTCACTGCTGTCTGTACACCAGGTGTTTCTACTTACTTCGTGAATTTGCAGACTCTGCCTCTCCACATAATTCCTTATCCCTTTCCCAACAAAGATCTTCAAGACAGTATGTTACAACACCTATACCTAGTGCTTTGTGTTTGCTGCTGTCTCCTACCAATCACTGAGTTGCTTATCAAAACCTTGAAGTCTCGACAAGAGCCTGGAACATTTATTGGGTATTTACTGCATGCATGCTGGGCATTGGGTTAAGAAAAATAGAAGGAAATCTCAAAGAAATCAAATACTTCCACAATAAACTTAGTGTCTGGGGGAGGTGGTATACTGGAGGATGGGTTGGACAGGTCCATTTCTCAAAATACAGAAAGGAAAAAATATCATGCTTAGAAACATCATAGAACTGTCAAAGTACACTAACTCTCCTATACATGCTGTGATAAATAAAGACTGGTTTTATCTGTTTCTTCAACAGTGTAAAAGTACAGATTATTCTTGGAGATAGAAAAAGAAAGCAAGGAAAACTTAACTTGTACTTCTGACGGTGACAACTTCTACTGAGACATGTTGTTCAAATACCTGTCAATGCAATGTTCGAGAAGACTGTGTCCCCCAGTCCCCTTTGCCTCCTTCCCCTGTCCCCAAGCATTTTAGTCATTCTTGCCTGGGACAGATCCTAGTGTAAATACACCTGACTGGAAGAACTTACTTACAATGCAGATCCTTGCTTCAAGTCCGTTAATACAGCAGGAACACCAAATTTTGAATTGTAAATGGTTTTCATGTAACTTTGACGCTGGTGGTCCCAGGACCACACTTTTGAGTAACTTGGACCGAGTTCCTGCTCTGTGCAAGACATAATATCTACCCTAGAGAAGCTTAAGTTTTAGTTGGAAAGTCGAAACACATTAACAAAACAAACTGTGAAGAAAAAGATGGCAATATTCATCCATTCAGCAAAATTTATCAAGTGCCTGCCAGGCTGACAATTTACCAGAAGAACAAAAGGGTATCAAAACTGGACGCTTCTTTTTTTTTTTTTAATTTTTCTAATTTTTTTTTTTGAGAAAGACGGAGTGTGAGTGGGGCAGGAGCAGAGAGCTGGGGAGACACAGAATCCGAAACAGGCTCCAGGCTCTGAGCTGTCAGCACAGAGCCCGACTTGGGGCTCGAACTCACGGACCACGAGGTCATGACCTGAGCCAAAGTTGGACACTTAACCGACGGAGCCACCCAGGCGTCTCTCACAACTGGACACTTCTTATCTCAGTTTGGCTGAGGTTGCAGATGTAGATGCCACATTTGGGTTGCTGAAGGATCCAAAGGGAGGGTGGGAAAGGCTGGTTGGCCAGAGGGCTTCTTGTGCCACACTGCTCTTGCTTTTCTGCCAAAGGGGGTTTCTCTTTCCTGCCCATGTTTTGTGGCACTCTTCAGCCAAAGGCCTCCAAGTGATAGTTGTTGAACTCCTGAACACCCTGGTGAGGTGGTTAGGTATCATTATCCCTAATGTCCAGCTGGAAAAACAGAGAAAATTGGCTGCATTGATCTAGATCTCACAGGGGGCAGGTTTGGGAAGAGAAATGGGCCATAGCCTCCTACAGCCACAGTGGGAACTTTGGTCAGGTCTCCCAGGGAAGATTCCCAGTTACCAGGCCAGAACTTTGAGTATGCCTCCTTCAAGTGCAAGAGTTCATGAGGCATTTTGTGATCGTCAGGGTGGGTGAGCTGAGAGCAGCTGTGTGATGAAATCTGAGGGAAGGAAAAATTTTCACAAAATATCCTGTTTCCAATTTGCACCTGATTGACAGTCAGAGATAAAGAAAATTGTGTTGGTTTAATTGGCAAGAGAAATGTGCACCCAAGAGACCGGCGTTTCCTGGCTTTATTTTAATTTTTTCAATTAAAAAGATATATCTAATAATGTGTGTGTGTGTGTGTGTGTGTGTGTTACAATGACTGCTTACACACCTTCGCTAACAAGCCTTTGGCAGCAACAGACCGTCCCCAGAGCTCTCCTGAAATGCTGCCCTGTGCAAGGAGATGCTTAATGACTACGAGAGAACTCCGTTAAACAAACACTGAACTAGCCTGAGAGTGCAGTGGGGGTGGGTAGACACAGAGAGATAAATATAATATAGACCTTCCCCTCCAGGAGCTTACAACTTAAATAATTATTGATAATAGAGTTCCACTTCAACTGGAGTTAGGTTCTAAAATCGGTGCGTACATAAAAATCTCATTTAAGCAAAATTACCCTTGCAAATTTTTTATCCTGTCTGTAAAGTACGGCATACAAGAGTTATCTGTACAAACATGTATAATAATTTTTATGCCATTTGAATTTTATGAAACATAATTTTAATGAAGACAATGTTTTTGTGTCTCTCTTATCACTTATCTGCTCACTCTTAGGTGTAATGTTGCTAAGTCAAATCTGCAAACAGGGGCCCAGCATCAATTCTTTTCGTACATTTCGTTTTTGTTGCCAGCATAATATGAAAATCCTGTTTCACACAGGTGCATTGTAGCCCAAAGAAGAAATACACGAACTGCACGCCTCCGATGCTTGGGTACTCTTGAATTAGGCTACTCCAAAAATCATTTAGTGAAAGCTCGCTGCAATTTTGCTTCACTTGAAAATCAGATGTTAAATCAATCAGACTCTCCTCCTCCCGGGCTGCTAATGAGGCCTGTGTAACAGTTACTGTAAGTGGATTTCCAACCCAAGTGTTATTGTCATCTGTTACAAGAAAATATTTTAACAGAGTAGAGCGTGAACACAAAAGACAGGCCGTGCTGTTTATCTGAACATTGAAACTTGCTTACCTGTAAGATAATTATCAAAAACCTGTAAATAGGGGATGGGGTATAAGGTCACACAGTTATAAGATAATATAGTTATCTGCTTAGATTTGCTGCATACCAAACAACCCCAAACTCAGTGGCTTAAAATAACCATCATTTATTCTCACGGAGCTGCTGGTTAGTTGTGCGTCAGCCATCTTGCTCAGGCTTGGATGGGACCATTCAGCGTTGCTCCACAGTTTCTTCATCTTTCCCCTGACACTAGTCAGCTGACTGGATGTGTTTTTTCCATGGCAATGGCAGTGACTCAAAATTGCAAGGCTGTAGAACCACAGGAATAGCGAGGACAGTAGAAGCAGATAGAGCCTTGAGTCATAATGACAATAGGTAAACTTACCTCTAGTCTGCAATTGTCTGGAAGTCACGGAGTGTATCTTACTCGGCAGCGCTGGATCCCTACCCTTGCATCATCTTGCTCTTGGTACCTGTTCAATCAATAGCTGTTGGCTGATGAATATTAATCACGTTGGGCCTTTAAGGACACAAATCATGTTGAAGTGGAATAACATGCTGGTGCCATCTGGTCAAGCTGGGGTAGCACAGGCCTGACCGGCAGGAAGCTTAGTCCTCAAAGGAACTTGTAGTTCTTGTGACATTTTTTGAGAAACTTGATCTTGTGAGCTCATTGAGGCCAGAGACATCTCTTAATTATCATAATGTCTTTCCAGGGACTAGCACAATCTCACAAGGGAGTCAAATCTTTACTCCTATAATTAACCATAACTCTGTGTGATTAATGCCATAGCTGCATGAAGAATGGAACCCTGAGGGAGCAGGAGCATTCAGGTAAATCCTATCTGGGGACAGGGATGTAGAGGGGAGTTATTTGGGAAGGTTTCAGAGAAAAGGTGGGGGGCTTCCTCTTTTTTTCTTGTTGGAAGTAAGTCCTTTGTTTTCCACAAAAATACCTGTGGAAACCGGAAGTGGCTAGGAGCACTCCTGTGGAAAAAGGAAGTGGCTGGGGGGTACCCCTGGGACAGGAGGTTGGAGAGAGACTTTTATAGAGAAAAGGCAGAAGCAAAATAAGAAAACCGTTGATTGGTTATAACTTAAATCCTAGTTGTCTGCTATTGGTTGTTATTAGGTTTTACTTTTGTAGCCTCGAGGCATTTACAGGTTTAGGTTTTGGTTTGCTTATGGGCAGCCATGGCACCTCAGAGCCTCCTTGTTTAATTAATTTAACAAAGGGAACAGAAGGGCTAAGGTGTGCCTGTGTATGAAGTATCCTGACTCGTGCAAATATGGTGGAACTCAGCTCCATCAAGGCTTCCTCTCAAAACAGCACACAGCAGACATCAAGTAGCCTCTCATCTCAGGATGGAAGGAGGATGTTAGAGGTGGTTTCACAGCACCTACCTCATGCAGTTGGGAAAAACAGTTCTGGCTTTCAGAGTCTGTTTCCTTGTCTATTAAACATGTTATAAGTAACCACGTGCTTGACAATATTAACAAAGCAGGGAGATTGGTTCCCAGGGAGAAACTTGACATCCACCTTCACATGGGGCTAGGACTTAAAGTTTGGGTGTCACTCATCAGTTCGCAATACTTTTTTTTTTTTTCTCATTCTATTTTTTTTTTATTTATATATGAAATTTATTGTCAAATTGTTTTCCATACAACACCCAGTGCTCATCCCAAAAGGTGCCCTCCTCAATACCCATGACCCACCCTCTCCTCCCTCCCACCCCCCATCAACCTCGCAATACTTTTTAAATATATTTTTTTAATGTTTATTTTTGAGAGACAGAGAGAGACAGAGTATGAGTGGGGAAGGGGCAGAGAGAGAGGGAGACACAGAATCCAAAGCAGGCTCCAGGCTCTGAGCTGTCGGCACAGAGCCCGATGCAGGGCTCGAACTCACGGACCGTGAGATCATGACCTGAGCTGAAGTCAGATGCTTAACTGACCGAGCCACCCAGGAGCCCCTGGTTCACAATACTTTTCAAAGAAACTAAGAGTTGAGCTAAACCTTGAAGTCTAGAATTTAGATGGAAGCCAGAAGAGAGGAGAATGGCTCTGGGAGATGACATGGTAGGAATAAATGACTCAAACGGATAGGTGGAGAAAACAAATGGGTAAGGCAGGGCATGCTGAGGAGCAAGGGCTTAATCAGTAGTGGGAATTCATTAAAGGTTTCTGAGAAGGGATGACTGTAAATTCTATGAAGACCCAAACTGTGTCCACTTGGTCATTGTTGTTTCCCTAGTATCTGGCACATTTCAATGTATGAATGAAGATAGAGAGATAGGTAGCTGGGGATATACAGACATACACACACACACACACACACACACACACACACACATGCATATATATGTAATAGTTCAACACTGTTAATTATATAATTGTACGTGAATCAGTTCTTATGAAAAAGTCAAACAATGAAGGAGTATATAAAGCACAAATCTGCTAATTCCTCGCTAATCTGCTAATTCCATTTTCTTCCCCCAGAAGTAATCGCAGCTATGAATTTGGTATGTGACCTTCCAGATGGTTTTCTCTGTATTTACAAAAGTGTATTTCTACATACAAACATTTTTTTTAAATAATGGGGTTATTGGGGCGCCTGGGTGGCGCAGTCGGTTAAGCGTCCGACTTCAACCAGGTCACGATCTCACAGTCCGTGAGTTCGAGCCCCGCGTCGGGCTCTGGGCTGATGGCTCAGAGCCTGGAGCCTGTTTCCGATTCTGTGTCTCCCTCTCTCTCTGCCCCTCGCCCGTTCATGCTCTGTCTCTCTCTGTCCCAAAAATAAATAAACGTTGAAAAAAAAAAAAAACTTTTAAATAATGGGGTTATACTCTACTTATTGTATAGTAAACATCCATTTACCACTTACTATGTCTTGGATGTCTTTCAACATTAGCATATATGTAAAGCTTCTTGATTCTTTTCTTTCTAATGTTTATTTATTTTTGAGAAAGAGAGAGAGCATGCAAGCAGGGAAGGGACAGAGAGAGGAAGAGAGAAAATCTGAAGCGGACTCTGCACTGACAGCAGAGAGCCTGATGCGGGGCTCGGATTCACAAACCGTGAGATCATGACCTGAGCCAAAGTCAGAGGCTTAACTGACTGAGCCACCCAGGCGCCCTTTGATTCTTTTCAATTCTTGCATAGTATTTTATTATATGGAAGCATGATGATTTACAATAATTTTGTAATTATCTGTTATCAACGCAACATCACTTTTAGCTCTCTCTGGAGACCACATTTCCCAGAATCCTCCTGGCAAATGGTTCTAGGCTGGGATTTGCTGATAAAAGACACTCATGCCAGTTTGCAAGTCAGACTGGAAGAAGAGGCCATTATGTCCAGAGGCAGCTACCGCCAGATGAGAGGGCAGGCACTATACTTTGTAGTGGTTTCAGAGGAATGAGCCTTAGAAAACCATGCTACAGACTAGGAGAGCTGGGACTGGCATTCAGGAGCCAAATCCGGGCTGAAAATGAGGTTTTCAGAGTCTAGAAAGTGGCAAGCTTGGAGTTCATGTCAATCAATAAAATATCTACTGTAAGGATTACAGAGAGACAAGATCGATGGAATGAACAAATAAGAACAAGATAAATGGTGAAGGGTGTGATGGTGGGGGGTACAGATCTAGAATCACACCTATTTGCCAGCGGAAGTAAAATGCATTTACTTCAGTAAAACAGTACTCTTCAAGTCCTATTGTGGTCTCTCATCTACTATTCCAATTTGGAATGCTTAAACTCCATTACTTGACAACTTAAATTAGTCAAAGGACCAACTAGATTACATAGAAATGTAATTCACTTCCCACTTGATTGATTGGGAATTGATTATTGCTTAAATCATGTTGAAAGCCGTAAGTTTGCTTGTAACCTACATTCATCCTTCATTCATTCATTATTTCTACTCACTTCATTTCATTCTATTCACTTCATTCTATTCACTATTCATTTTTATTCACTTCTATTCAAACTTCACTATTTCTATTTTTTAAATGCTTATTCATTTTTTTAAAGTTTATGTATTTATTTTGAGAGAGACAGAGACAGAGAGATCGTGCGAGCAGGGGAGGGACAGAGAGAGGGAGAGAGAGAATCCCAAGCAGGCTCTCCATTGTCAGTGCAGAGCCTGATGAGGAGCTCAAATCCACGAGCTGTGAGATCATGATCTGAGCCAAAACCAAGAGTCACATGCTTAACCGACTGAGCCACCCAGGTGCCCCAATGTTTATTCATTTTTGAAAGAGAGAGTGCAAGTGGGGGAGAGGCAAAAAGAGAGGGGAACAGAAGATCCAAAGTGGGCTCTGCGGTGACGGCAGTGAGCCCAATGTGGGGCTCCAACTCATGAACTTAACTGTGAAATCATGACCTCAGCTGAAGTCAGATACTCAACCAACTGAACCACCTAGGTGTCTTGAAACTTTACTATTTCTAAGTAGAGAGTACTACACCAGAGCTTCCAAGGAGGTTGTCCATCCTTAAGATGTTTGGTCTTCACTTAAAAGGTCACACCAGATGGGAATGCAAACTGGTGCAGCCACTCTGGGAAACAGTATGGAAGTTCCTCAAAAAAATTAAAAATAGAGCTACCCTACGACCCAGCAATTGCACTACTAGGTATTTATCCAAAGGATACAGGTATGCTGTTTCATAGGGGCACATACACCCCAGTGTTTATAGCAGCACTTTGCACAATAGCCAAAGTATGGAAACAGCCCAAATGTCCATCAATGGATGAATGGATAAAGAAGATATGGTATATATATACAATGGAGTATTACTTGGCAATCAGAAAGAGTGAAATCTTGTCATTTGCAACTACGTGGATGGAACTGGAGGGTATTATGCTAAGCGAATTAGTCAGTCAGAGAAAGACAAATGTCATATGACTTCACTTATATGAGGACTTTAAGATACAAAACAGATGAACATAAGGGAAGGGAAGCAAAAATAATCTAAAAACAGGGAGGGGAACAAAACATAAGAGACTCTTAAATATAGAGAACAGAGGGTTACTGGAGGGGTTGTGGGAGTGGGGATGGGCTAAATGGGTAAGGGGCTTTAAGAAATCTACTCCTGAAATCATTGTTGCACTATATGCTAACTAACTTGGATGTAAATTAAAAAAATAAATTAAATTAAAAAAAAGAAAGAGGGGCGCCTGGGTGGCGCAGTCGGTTAAGTGTCCGACTTCAGCCAGGTCACGATCTTGCGGTCCGTGAGTTCGAGCCCCGCATCAGGCTCTGGGCTGATGGCTCAGAGCCTGGAGCCTGTTTCCGATTCTGTGTCTCCCTCTCTCTCTGCCCCTCCGCCCGTTCATGCTCTGTCTCTCTCTGTCCCAAAAATAAATAAACGTTGAAAAAAAAAAAATTAAAAAAAAAAAAAAAGAAAGAAACAACAGAACTAAAAGCATAAAAAAAGTCACACCAGAACTATTTAGCTCTTTAACCATGAGTAATTGTGTGTGCGTGTACATGTGTATGTGTGTACGTGTGTTTATTCCAAAATTCTTAAATTTTCTTAAATTTAAAAACAGATGCTCTTGAGGTGTATCCTCAGCGCCAGATGTTGGTCGGACTATGCTAACAAAGTATCACAAACTGGGGAGCTTAAACAACAAAGCTATTGTTTTACAGCTCTGGAGGCTAGAAGTCCAAATTCAGGGCTGGTTGCTTCTGGAAGCTGAGAGAGAAAGGTCTGTTCCAATCCTCTCTCCTTAGCTTGTTAATTCTTATCTCATCCCTGTGTCTCTTCCCATTATGTTTTCTCTGTATGTCTGTCTCAGTGCCCAAGTTTCCCCATTTTTATAAGGACATCAGTCATATTAGATTAAGGTTCATCCAAATAACTTCATTCTAAACATAAAAAAAAATTATTTACCTATTTTGAGATGGTGGGGAGGGGCAGAGAGAGAGGGAGAGAATCCCAAGCAGGCTCTGTGCTGTCAGCACAGAGCCCCATGCCAGGCTTGGTCCCATGAACCATGAGATCGTGATCTGCACCTAATTCAAGAGTCAGATACGTCACCGACCGAGCCCCCCGGGTGCCCCCAAATAACCTCATTGTAATGTAATTACGTGTGTAAAGACCATATCTCCAAACAAGGTCATATTCTGAAGTACTGGGGATTAGGGTTTCTTTTTTAGAAGGACATACACAATTCAATCAATAACACTGAATTCCTTTGATAATATGTAAAGCACTGAGAAATCATTATTTTAATCGCTTTGAATTATTTTGTTGGGAGGAAGTCAGATGATTAAAAGGCCCAATTTGGTCACTTGGAATTTGGCTTTTATAAACACCTCTCACACATTATTAGGCATTTTTTAAAATCAGATTTATTTATGGGGCGCCTGGGTGGCTCAGTCGGTTAAGCGTCCGACTTCAGCTGGGGTCACGATCTCACGGTCCATGAGTTCGAGCCCCACGTCGGGCTCTGGGCTGATGGCTCAGAGCCTGGAGCCTGCTTCTGATTCTGTGTCTCCCTCTCTCTCTCTGCCCCTCCCTTGTTCATGCTCTGTCTCTCTCTGTCTCAAAAATAAATAAACGTTAAAAAAAAAAATTTTAAATCAGATTTATTTATAAAAGATGCAAATCCAGTTCCGCTAATGAAGGAAATAAGACGGATAGGAAGGCTACTCTCTTGATTCCCTTCCCTGCTTTAATAGATAGTTCTGGCTATACACCAGAGATGAACTCCATTACATTCTGTTTACTGCTACTTACCCCAAAGCCTCATTCAGTTCAGACCAGGGTGGTTTGAACTTTGTTAATTGTGAACTAAGTTTTGTAGTAAGCTGTTAAACCTTACCACTTCCCAGAAAAAAACTACACTTCCGGGTTAGCCACTTGATTCAAATGGGTCATTCCAAAGTGATTAGTAGAGATGACCTCTCTTCTACAAATTGACTTTGTGGAACACATCCTTTAGGACATGGAAGCTAGTGGAACCATTGAAATAAAAGTGGGATTCAATGTGGAACTCATAGGAATGTAGTGAAATTTGTGAATGATTGCAACCACTTTGAAGAAGATAGTTTCTCTATGTCAAATCCCGGAGGTAATAAATTTCCTTGATTAATTTATTCTGGTTCCAAATTTTATCTCAATGTCCATCTACTATCTCTCTCCTAAGACATCTTTTTTTTTTTTAAACCTCTTTGCTGGGAAAGTTGTAGTGAGGAAGAGAGCATAGAGGGTGGAGTGACCATTCTTGGGCACCTTAACTAAGAAAAGGAGGACCTCTCAGCTCAGTACTAGCTCCCCACCTAATGTTCACCAAATTTTGACAAACTCCTTAAAAAGGCAAACCACCAAATAAGATTTAAAGTTTATGGGGCACCTGGCTGGCTCAGTTAGCGACTCTTGGTCTTGGGGTTGTGAGTTCAAGCCCCATATTGGGGGTAGAATTTACTTCAAAAAAAAAAGTTTATTTACATCAATGCAGTCAGTGGTAGTTCAGAGACTGTTTCAAAGGGTAAAGGAAGTGGAAGAGGACATTTTGGACCAAAGATCTGAAAGGGAGGGAGGTGTTTTACCCAGTCATAGAGAGTGAGCTCCCCGTCCAGGTATATTAGTTACCTGAAGCTTCCATAACAAATAAACACAAACTTGGTGGCTTATCACAGCAGGAATTTGTTCTCTCAGAGTTCTGGAGGGCAGAAGTCTGATAGCAAAGTGTCGGCATGGTTGGTTCTTTCTGGAGGCTCTGAAGGGAAACAAGTCAGACAGAGAAAGACAAATATTACATGATCTCATTATACATGAAATGTTAAAAAAAAGAAAAAAGGAAAAAAGACAAGTAAAAAAAAAAAACCCAGCAAGCTCATAGAGAGAATGATTACAGGTGGTTGCCAGAGTTGGGGCAGGAGGGTAGTGGCAAAATGAATGAAGAGGGTCAAAACGTACAAACTCCCAGTTATATAATAAATAACCATGGGGACATAATGTCAGCATGGCAACTACAGTTAATAATGTTATATTGCATATTTGAAAGTTGCTAAGAGAGTAAATCTTGAAAGTTCTCATCACAAGGAAAATAATTCTGTAACTATGTGTGGTGACAGATGTTAACTAGACTATTTTGCTGAATATTTCACAATATATACAAATATTGAATCATCATGTTGTACAGCCGAAATTAATATAATAGTGTGTGCCATTAAGCCTCAACTTAAAAAAGAAATATAGTAAATAGAAGAAAAATAAAGCAATTTTTTTCTGTCTCACTTACGGAAAAAAATTCTAATTATAAAAATAACATAGTAACCCTTTAAAAGCACCAGAACCAGATGATTTTACAGGTGATATTAAAAATAATGTTCCAAGAATGTGTAATTCCCATGTTACAAAACTTGTTCCAGAATCTGAAAAAAGTTGAGACTCCATCAATTTTAAGGCTAACGTAACACTGATTCTAAAACCAGACACAGTTGGCATAGAGAAAGAAAATGGCAGGCTAATTTTGCTTTCAAACACTGATGCAAAAATTCTAGATAAAATGTTAGCAAGTCAAATGTTAAATAAGATGTTGGCATACCAAAACCAGTAGTGGGTTGAAAGAATGTTACATCATAACAAAGTAGGATTTAACCTAAAGATGCAAAAATACAGTTCAAAATTTTAAAGATCATTTAATGTTACTCATTGTGGTAACAGATTAAAGGATACAAGCTATATGAACATCTTGATAGATAATAAAAGGTATTTGCTGGGGCGCCTGGGTGGCACAGTCGGTTAAGCATCCGACTTCAGCCAGGTCACGATCTTGCGGTCCGTGAGTTCGAGCCCCGCGTCGGGCTCTGGGCTGATGGCTCAGAGCCTGGAGCCTGTTTCCGATTCTGTGTCTCCCTCTCTCTCTGCCCCTCCCCCGTTCATGCTCTGTCTCTCTCTGTCCCAAAAATAAATAAACGTTGAAAAAAAAATTAAAAAAAAAAAAAAGGTATTTGCTAAAGTTCAGCAGCCATCCCTTATTAACCACACACACACACAGATACACACACACACACACGGAGCAACTACCAGAAAATAGCAGAAAGTATCATGCTGATGCATGAAATTTACAGAGCAATGATTTTCCTAACCTATTAGAAGGAAAATGATCATAATAGCAATGATGAAATATTCAAAATGCACCAGAAGAAAACTATGAAACTTCACTGAAAAGACATTAAACAAAACCTCAGTAAGTAGAGAGTAATATACAATGTTTCTAAAAGGGAACACACATGATTATAAGTATGGTAATTCTCCCCAGATTAATTTACAAATTTAATACATTTCTACTGCAAATATTAAGATTTTTCATGGAAATGTCAAGCTGATTATAATTTCTTCTGAAAAAAAAAATAGGTAATAGACTTTTGGAAAACAGTAATCTAAAAGAACTTGAAGTACCAGATGTCAAAATATACTGTAAAGTCAGTCATTAAAATCAAGACAAGAATTAAGACACAAATACCCAGATCAATTGTCAGACAGAAAGTATGAAAAACAGATTCACAGACATACATATGAAAATATAATAACTGATGAGGGTGACATCTAATCACTGACTAAATATTGGACTATTCAACAAATAGTTTTTTGACTATCCTCTTGAAGGAAAAAGAAAAAAAAAAGATTCTTAACTTTCTCCACACATAAAAGTAAATTGCAGATAGATTGAGCAATCAAGTTGTTAACTGTGGCTGCAGGCCTCTCAGAGATTGACTGGCAACGATCCACATCCAAGATGGCTCACGGTTGTTGGCAGCATTTAGCTTCTTGCTGGCTGGTAGATGGGGTCCTCAATACCTCACCGGCTATCTTTGCCACTTGGGCAGCTCACAAGATGGCAGCAGGCTTTATCAAAGTGAGCAAATGAGAAAGAACCGGAGCCAGTGCCATTGAGACAGTAGTCACAGTTTTTGTAACCTAATTTCTCAAGTGACATCTCATCACTTTGGCTGTATTTTGTTTGTTAGAAGTGAGTCATAAGGTGCAGCCAGCCCACAGTCAAAGGGAGGTGATCACACAGGGTGTGACTACGAGGAGGAGGGGATCATTGGGTTCCATCTTCTTCTGTGCCCAATGCTTACCACAATAAGAAATGGTTACAAATGGGAGATTCATAGAAGAAAATGAAAGGCCGGCAAACATAAAAAGAAATGGACAAGGTAATTCAAATAGACACAACATTCCATTTTCCTCCCATTTGAGTGGCAGAACACAAGCTCTGGGGTCTTGTTGTCTGAGTTCACTGCTTGTTAACTGTGTGAGTTGGCACATTTACCTGATTTTCCTGGGGGCACCTGGGTGGCTCAGTCAGTTAAGCGTCCCACTTCGGCTCAGGTCATGATCTTGCGGTCCATGAGTTCAAGCCCTGCATTGGGCTCTGTGCTGACAGCTCAGAGCCCGGAGCCTCCTTCAGATTCTGTGTCTCCCACCTCTCTTCCCCTCCCCCGCTCACACTCTGTCTCTCTCCTTCAAAAATAAATAAACACTAAAAAAATTTATTTGATTTTCCTGGCCTCTATTTCCTTATCATAGGACAATAATAGTAACTACCACATTGTTTTGAAAAATATTAAATTGATATATGCAGAGCACTTAGTGTCTGAGATACAGTTAATGTTCAATAGACATTTTTTAAAAAATCCTTGTTACTCAAGGTGTAGAAAAATGACAAATAATACTAGTAATATAAATTAGTAAATATTTCTGGCTATCATTTTAGAACATGCCTTTTCACTAGTTAATTGTATATCCCCTTCCACCACAACAGTATTTCTTGTCTAGAGTTAAACTCCCACAGTTGCTTGAAAACACAAGTTCACAAATGTTTACTGCAATGTTGTTTATAATGGAAAAATGGCCCACCAAAAGGTCCATTAATAGGGAAAAGGTAAATATGCTGTAATATAGTCATACTTTGTAATTTCTCTAGTTAGAAAAATATTTTAAGATGTAGGAACCCAAACCCAAGTTACAAAATGACACCAAACATTGGAGCCTGTTTATTATCAAGGTGCTTAATAAACATTGGTTGAGTGAATGAATCACTAAAGTAAGAAGAAGCAATTCTGTATATACCGAAACAAAATATTGGTATGAAATTAGGCTTCTAAGAAATACCGTTATGGAAAAAAAGAAAATGCAGAATCGAATGTTCAGTGTGGTACTATATATATATATACGCAAATGACCTCAATTTACGTATATGTATATAAATGCTTTTTAAAAAGAGCCATATGGACTTTGGGTGATAATGCTGGGCCAATGCAAGCTCATAGATTGTATATAACAAATACACCAGTCTGCTACTGGATTTTGATAGTAGGGGACGCTGGTCTTTTGTGTAGGCGGGGAGTATATGGAAATGTCTGTACTTTCCACTCTATTTTGGCATAAATCCAAAAATTCAAACTTAAGTGTATTAAAACAAAGGGATCTGGAAAGATTCATGCCAACCTGATAGGGAATATTAGTTCTAAGGAAAAGACTAGGGTCACAGTTTTTGGTCAAGGGAGGGTCTCCATTAATTTGTATTGCTTGAGTTTTTCACAAATGTTTATGTGCTATATATCATTTGTGTAATTTTTTAATAAATAAAAATAAATGTTTATTATATAGAATTTAGAAAACACAGGAGGCCCTCAAGAAAGACTTAAAGTATCCATAGTCTCACTGCACAGAGGTAGTTACTGTTGACATTTAATGATATATTGCTATAAATGTAAGTGTGTTTGTACCTATTTTTACATACATGTAAGGTGAATCTTGTAATTTCAGGGGCGGGGGCATGTATAAAAGCTCCGTTGCCTAATATGCCTTGCATCTTCTCACTGATGTCTGTTCCTCCCACAATCACTAATGTCAGAGGAATCACCAACTAAAACGAACTCTATAACCAGCTTTCATTTTCAAATTTGGGGTTTTCAGTATTGCTACCAGAGACATAGGAGGGGAGCTAGTTTATTTCTTCTCACCCACTTAGCTCAGAGCATAGAGCTGGCTTCTTCAATCCCCACATTCTCATTACTCTTCCGATTCATGTTTCCACCATCATCTAAAAACTCCTTTGTGGGGCACCCGGGGTGGCTCAGCTGGTTGAGCGACCGACTCCTGATTTTGGCTCAGGTCATGACCTCATGGTTGTGAGACTGGGTCCTGCGGTGGGCTCTGCCCTGAGTGTGGAGCCTTCTTGAGATTCTCTCCCTTCCTTTCCCTCTGCCCCCTCACCTGCTGCTCGCTCTGCCCCTTCCCTGCTTGCTTGCCCACGCGCCCTCTCTTTCTCTCAAAAACACTAATTAATTAAAATCAACAGAAAATTTTTAAAAACCCTTTCTTTGTGTATGATCCCAACTCTACCATTCTCCACTCTTCATCCTTGCTGTTCTGTTGACCTGGCGATCAATGTCGTATTTTGAATAATCAGCGCATTTTGGAATACAGTCTTTTTGACACTCTTCTGATAGGCACATGGACCGCTTTCCGTGTTCTACTTTTTAGTCACATGACCCACATAGCTTCTTTTATACATATCTTTCAAAAGTAGGCTCAGAGAGATTCTTGTGGAGTCAGGGTTTCCTTACATAGCTCTGTTTGTCTTCCTCATCAAGATCCTGGATCATTGTTCTGCCAGAATTCAACTTTAGAGGCTCTGATCCCTTTTTAATTGAACTTTTAAGAGTATATGACCCTGGTATCATAGCTATCATTTTTTCCAACTTTCTAGAGTCCATACATACCTGTCTATAACTACTATGCTTTTTCTTCTTCTTCTCCTCCTTCTCCTTCTTCTTCTTCTTCTTCTTCTTCTTCTTCTTCTTCTTCTTCTTCTTCTTCTGCTAAGATACATGATTACTTGCTCCCCAGACTCATTTTCACTTCCCCAGGTCTTCTTTCATTTTTGGTTGACAGTGAGTCCGTAGTAATCATTTCCTTAATTATTTCTTCTGATTTCTGAGGGAGTTCACATCATCACATGGTAATCAAAGATTTGCCTACCACTCTTCTTTGAACAATCTGAGACTTTCTGCAGAGGTCTACATATCACTCCTTGTTGCTGTGCTGTGTATGTGTGTGTGTGTGTGTGTGTGTGTGCGTGTGTGTGTGTATGTGATTTGTATTATGATAGCTCATTCATCCTGCTATCTAGCTGGTTATCTGTAGTAAAGTTCTCCAATTAAACCATTGGGTTTGCTCTCTTTCAGTTTTATGAGATATAAGTGATATACAGCCCACAGTAGAAGTTCAGGTGTACAGCATAATGATTTGACTTATATATATTGTGAAATGATTACCACAATAAATTTTGCTATCATCCATCATCTCATATAAATACAAGAAGAAAAAGAAAGAAAGAAAGAAAAGTTCTTTTCCTTGTGATGAGCAATTTTAGGATCTACTCTCTTAGCAACTTTCAAAGGTACCATATGGCAAGCAGTGTTATCTACCGTCATCATGTTGTACATTATATCCCCAGTGTTCATTAATCTTATAACTGGAAACTTGTACCTTTTGACCACTTTTATCCAATTTCCTCATCCTCCACCTCATAGTTTTCCTTCCCAAAAGGATGGGGTTCTGAGAGCTTTGGGGCTGGTGAACATGTGGAGATTTGGAGAGAAGGCAGCACTGGGGAAGCATAGGAGCTCTGCACTCCTTCCTCATACATCCGCCCTATCATCTCTTCCATCTGGCTGTTCCTGAGTTATATTCTTTTATAATAAACTGGTCATCTAGAAAAGAAAAAGTTTCTCTGAGTTCTGTGAGCTGCCCTAGCAAATTGGTCGAATTGAAGATGGAGATCGTTGGAATCTCTGATCTACCGCAGGTCCGTCAGAAGCACAGGTGACAAGCTGGACTTGTGATCAGTGTCTTAAGTGGGGGTGAGGGGCAGTTTTGTAGGACTGAGCCCTTAACCTGTGGGATCTGAAGCTATCCCAGAGGGGGAGAGGAGAAAATGGGTGATGGGCATTGAGGAAGGCACTTGTTGGGATGAGCACTGAGTGTTGTATGTAAGCGATGAATCACGGGAATCTACCCCTGAAACCAAGAGCATTCTGTATACAATGTATGTTACCTAACTTGACAATAAATTATATGGAAAAAAATTTTAGGGAACCTGCGTGGTTCAGTCAGTTAAGCTTCCGACTTCAGCTCAGGTCATGGTCTCATGGTTCGTGGGTTCAAGCCCCACATCAGGCTCTGTGCTGACAGCTCAGAGCCTGGAGCCTGCTTCAGATTCTGTTTCTCCCCCTCTCTCTGCCCCTCCCCTGCTCATGCTCTGTCTCTCTCTCTCCGTCAAAAAGAAATAAACACTAAAAAAAATTTTTTTAATAAAAAAAAAGAATACACTTACCATGATGGGCACTGAGTGGTGTACAGAATTGTTGAATCACTATATTATACACCTGAAACTAATATAAAACTGCGTTAACTATACTGGAATGAAAATTTAAAACCTCATTTAAAATTTTTTCATAAGGAAAAAGAACATAAAATGTAACGTTCAAAACCTTTGGCCTCTGCCCATGCGCTACCCTTTCCTGGCTGTGTGCCCTTGAGCAAGTAACTGAAATCCTCTAACCCTCTGGGTTTTCTGTGCCTGTGCAGTGGTGGTGATAAGCCCTGTGGTTTAGGATGTGATGAATATGAGGGAGAAAATGTACGCAGAGCACCCAGCATTCGTCTGAGATGGGTCACCCTGAGAATACGGTGGCCGTGTGGCTACTTCGTGGTTTCCCAACATGTGTCTATGGGACGCTAATATCATAAGTGGGCTGAGAGTGAGGGGTTCCAAGGTCAACAAAGTTTGGGAGACTATACATTATACACATCCCTTCTTGGGCCCTGAGTGACATCAGGATATTAACGGTACTGAGAAGTTCTATGGTAAAGAAATCTGTTTTGATTTCTCTTTGTTTGTTTGTTTTTTCCATTTAAATTGGTATTTTCAGATTTGGGGCATGAAACACTGACCTACAGTGTCCTTGCCTAAAAGCGCTGAATGAGGTCACCATGATAGCGGCTGACCTTAGTGAGGAAGGCTACTCTTCCTTGAAGGGCGTGGTGCAGAGGCTGGGGTGCTAATGATGCACTTTCCCACCACTGTGACATGTGACTGACCGGAGGGCAGTTGACACAAAGGTGCACCTGACATCTGGGCCACCCAGAAAATCTCTGAAGTGTGCTCGTGGATGCCCATTAACTGGTTGAAAAGATTCCTCCAAACTGGCATCCTTCCCAGTGGGAAAATTATGGACAATTTTGAAGATCTCACAAAACAAACAAAAAAAGAAAACAGACAGAGCCCCCACATTGGAGATGACTATGTATTTCCAGCTACTAATAATTCGCCACCAGCCAAGAATCAACTCCAAGTGAAGGCACATGTTTTGTGTCCTGATTTGCAGGGAAGAGGCTGTGATAACGGCCCCACCACTCATCCTCCTGGCAGATTGTCGCTCGGCATGCAAAGACCAAATATAGATGGGTGTCTTGCCTGGAGCTCATTTTTATGATCTGTTTGAGCACTTAAGAGTTTGACTCTGAAGGAGATACGCCCTCCCTGCTCTGGGTTGCATATGTGAGGACCAGAGAGCCTGAGTGGGGGGTGAAAGGAGCCTGCATTACTACTGGCAGCCAGTCCCAGCTGGGTGTGACCTCAGAGGATGCAGACAGACTTTCAACATTGATGACAGCATGTCTCCAAAAAGGATGAGCCGCCAAAGAGAAAAGCAACGCGCCCAGCAGCCCAGGCAGGGACAGAGAGTAACGCGGACAATATCTCCTTTCCAGAGAGGAGGGCTTCCCTATCCCTATGTTCCCTTCCGTGCGTTAGAATTTTCTAAACAAGGCAAGACTGAAAGTGGGGAAGGGGTGAAGGGGACCCTCACTAGGAGTGGAACCTGTGGTCAGGTAATCACCCTCTGTAAGGCTTCATCTCTTAACCTGTAGGACAGGGGTAGTAACAGTGTCTCCCTTGTGTGGTTGTTGTGTAGATGAGGTGAGATTAAATCCAGAGTCCTACCGTGGTACCTGGCACCTAGGAGGAGCTCTGTCGGTGTTGCATAGAATTTAGATTGTGACAGTAGAGAGTTTAACTTGTTGGTGGCATGTCATATGCTGGCCACATTTACACTGCTTTTCCCAAGAGGACCTGTGTCCCAGCAGGCGCTTGGCTGAAGCATGCTCACTGTAATTGAATCTAGGGTCTGGTCGTGCTGTGTAAAGAATAATTGATATGCAGAGACTCTGAAACAAGCTTTGGGAATCAAACATCTGGTTTGGAAGGCAGCCTTGTAGGCCAACCCCCTGTAGACCGGGGAGGAGAGGAAAACAGGAAGTTTTATTCATCTTACTTTCTTGGTTTTTCAAGTTACAGTCTCCAGCTGTTTACATCAACTTTGTTTTTCCTAAAGAAAAGAGAGAGAGAGGGAGTCACTATAAAGCAGTAAGTCACAATCTTTCCATGAAGTAGCCCTTTGTGGAAAATCGGAGTTATTCTTTCACGTGGCTAACGCATCTTTTATTTTTCTCTTCTCCTCCCAAAGCAAATATCTGTTCTCTGGCTTCCATTCAGGCCTAAATAAGTTGTGGAGAAGGAAGAGAGGAAAGAAGAAAGAGTAGGGAGAAGGAGGGGAAGAGGAGGAAGAAAGAAAAAGAGTTCACGCCCCTGAAACTTGAGATGTTTCCAGAGTTGGCAGTTTTGCCACATGGATGAATACGAATTCAGTGGGACACCACAGATGTGAGTAATTGTCCTCAGAGCTGAGGAGGAACGAGGGGGAAGAGACCTTCCAAACAAAGGCCGAGGAAGGTCTGTTGTCAAGTTTCTCGAAAACAACTGATACTTAAGGTACTGTCCCCACGTCGGCCAAACATCGGTGCAGACACTTAATGTGGCACCTCCTGATCTGCCTGCTGCTCTCCTAGCTTTGCCTTCTAGAGCAGGGGTGAGGCCAATGGTGTCTGGCCCCGGACTCTGAGGGTTCAAACCCCAGCTGGGGTACTTGCGAACTAAGTGACCTTCGACAAGCCATGTGACTCTCTGGGCCTCAGCTTCCTCGTTTGTAAAGTGGAGATGATGATAATGATGAAGACAATGGTTTGCCCATAACCTAGGCTGTTACAAGGATTAAACAAGTCAGCTCACGTAAAGTGTCCGGCCTCGAGGTAAGGGCTGTGTGAGTGACAACTATCACCGTCCCAGCTCACTCTGAGTATGAAACCCCACCCCATGAAGCGGCATGCATTGGTCCCTAACAGCATGTGCTATTTGCAGGCCTTGTTCAGAATACTTCACACATGAGAGATCATTTTATGTCATACCAACCCTAGGGGGCAGGTGTACTATTATCGCCTGTATGAAACGGAGGCACAAAGAGATTAAGGAAGTGGCTTAATTTTGCGCGTCTGATAAACGGCATAGTAGCCTTTAAGCCTGAGTAGTTTAGCTCTACAACAGGGATCTGTAAAAGTAGGGCCTGCCACCTGCTTTGCAAATAAAGTTTTATTGGGCCATGGTTTCACTTATTCATTTACGGTATCGCCTATGGCTGCTTTTGTGCTACGATGGCAAACCTGAAAATGTTTGTTATTTGGCCTTTTTATAGCAAATGTTTGCTGACCCCTGGTCTAGAGTCTATCTACATTCTATTAATGTGGTGTTGCCAAATAGAGCAAATAAAAACATGAGATGCTTGGGGAGCCTGGGTGGCTCAGTCGGTTAAGCGTCTGACTTCAGCTCAGGTCACGATCTCATGGTTCGTAAGTTTAAGCCCCACGTCGGGCTCTGTGCAGACAGCTCAGAGCCTGGAGCCTGTTTCAGATTCTGTGTCTCTCTCTTTCTGCCCCTCCCCACTCATGCTCGCTCTCTCTCTCTCTCAAAAATAAACATTAACATTTGTTTTTAAAAAATATGAGATGCTCAGTTAAAATCCAATAAAAATTAAAAATTAAATCTAAATTTTAGATAAACAATGAGTAACTTCTCAGTATAATGTATCTTATACAATATTTAGTACCTGTACATTAAGGTTACCTTCCTCTCTGATCTAACTATGAATCCATGGTCAAGATTTTCCAGAAACCAACCTGTCCTGAATCATAGTAGGTTTGAGCTGCAAAGGGCCTAAGATGGCATGTGACTTGTCCAGCACCAACTCCAGAGTTAGTGATAGTACTGGGTTGGAACCACCTCTTTGTATAACAGGTGGCCTTTTAACTTACAAATTTTAAGTTTTAGTAGTGATGAGGTATTATGACATCTGGGAAGGAGAATTAGACCAGGAGCATGGCTGAGCCTGGGAAAAATAATGACTTAGAAAATCATCTTTGTGACTTCCTGTCCACCTGTTACCTTGCCATCAGCAGACCTGATTCTCTTTACCTTGTTTACAACAGACTTTCCCTGAACCTTCTTACCTGCCTCCTTTCATCCTCTGTAAAATAAAAACAGTAGTGTTGTGCCCAGGTAAACTGAGGCTTCTTTCCTCTCTCCTATGACGTAGGGGAGGATCTTAGAGATTGGAGACAAGTGATTCCAAAACAGACCCATTCTTGTTAGGTCATGCAAGGAGATTTTATAATGTGGGCTGGAAGAAGGATTTCTCTCAGCCCCACCTAAGGCCCAGATACCCTTATGTGGTGATTAATGTCCCTTGTGGGTTCAGGGTAAGAAGTAGATCAGGGCGTCATGCCTGATTCCCTCTCTCCCACCCCTGGTTCTGTATGGCTTCCAAATCCATCAACATGCAGATATTCATGCCAGGGTCCCGTACACATTCTGTTCTTGGTAGCAGGTGAGGAGGTACTTTTAAAGTTCATTCCCTTCATGTTCCCTCCTTTGAAGGCAGTTAGAGACCTCCATCCTGGGGTCCTGGAAAACATGGGGAATGCCCTGTGGGTTATATTACCAACCTATCTTCTATATCCTAAGAATAAACGGATCGGTGTCCAAGGAGTTTTGAAATCTTAGAAATGCATACAAATTAAATGGCGATTTAGTAAAGGTCGATGGGTTTTAAAATACAAAATTCTGGGGCGCCTGGGTGGCGCAGTCGGTTAAGCGTCCGACTTCAGCCAGGTCACGATCTCGCGGTCCGTGAGTTCGAGCCCCGCGTCGGGCTCTGGGCTGATGGCTCAGAGCCTGGAGCCTGTTTCCGATTCTGTGTCTCCCTCTCTCTCTCTGCCCCTCCCCCGTTCATGCTCTGTCTCTCTCTGTCCCAAAAATAAAAACGTTGAAAAAAAAAAAAATTTAAAATACAAAATTCTTTGATACTCCTCCTATCAAGAGGTGGGGTCTATAGCCGTTCCTCTTTACCTGGGCGGGGTTGTATCTGCTTCGGCCAATGAAGTGTGGTGAACATAATGATATGTGATTTTCAAAGCTAGGTCATGAAAGGTCATGGAACTTTCTAGTACCCAAGGTTGTTCCATAGAACCCTTGTTCTTAGACCAGGTAAGAAATCCTGAGGTGTCCTGGTGTGAGGAAATACAGCCACATGACATACCACATGTAGATACTCTGGTCAACAGTCTCTGCTGGGTCAGACTTCGAGTTACAGGTATAAGACATTTGAGTGCAGAAGTTTCCATATATACCAGCCCTGAGAGGTCCAGGGAATTTGAATCTTCCAAGCTGTGACCCCAGATATTAGAGGGTAGAGACAAGCTATCCCGCCACTGTCCAAATTCCTGATCAACACACCTATTAACATAACAAAAGAATTATTGTTTTGTACCACCACATTAGAGTGGTTTGTCCTGCAACAATAAATAATTGGAACAATCCTCAGGATTTATTGAGATAGATAAGTAGATAGATAGATGGTTAAATAGATATGCATATGTACATATTGTGATATTGTGGTATAATAAGAAATATACATTTGGTCTTTATCCCAGGTTCCTGGCACAGAGTTCCTAAAACCCTTGTAATTTCCTGAGTGATAAGGATGAGAAGAGCATCTTTTTTTATTCATAATAAGCCCCTTTCAACCTTAAATGAATTTCTGTTAATGAGGTGACTCTTGGAAGATATGGGCAGGTTGCCAGGAACCAACCATGTGATTAGAGAGTTGGAACTTTCCACACCACCCCCCCAACCTCCTGGAAGAAAGGCTGAAGGTTGAGTTCATCACTAATGGCCAACGAATTAATTATACCTATGTGATTCATGCCTGTATAATGAAGCCTCCATTAAAAAACCAAACCAAAACAAAACAAAAACCTGACAGAAGGGACTTGGGGAGCTTCCAGGTTGATGAACACATTGAGGGGCTGGGAGGGTGACGCAGGCAGAGAAAGCAAGGAAGCTCTGTGCCCCTTCCCACATACCTTGTCCTATCCATCTCTTCCATTTGGCTGATCCTGAACTATGATCTTTATAATAAACAGGTAATAGTAAGTAAAGTAAAGCACTTTGCTGAGTTCTATGAGCCATCCTAACAAATGATCAAGTCCAAGAAAGGGGTTGTGGGAAAGCATAATATACAGTCAGCCGGTCAGAAGTACAGGTGACACCTAGGGACTTTCAGTTGGCATCTGAAGTGGGAAGTAATCTCGTGGGACTGAGTTTTTGACCTAACTCTTGGTGCCCTAGTTCCTGCTGCACTAACTCCTGGTGCACTGTCTCCTGGTGGCTGGTGTCATAATTGAATTGTGATGCCCAGTCGGTGTCCAGAGAGTTGGAGAATTGGTTGGTGTGGGGGAAACCCGCATATCTGGTGTCAGGAATGTTGAGAGGCCTGAAAAGAGGCTTTTTTTTTACGCGTACATAGTATTGTATAATAAGCTTTGGGGTCCGTATTAAAATGTGCCTTTTGAAGTCTTAAAGCACAGTGAGCAAGATGAGATAAATAGATGTGTAACTGATGAAAATATGGAAATGATTTGTACACCTTAGAATTTGGCCAGTTGTCTTTACAAGGTCTTCTAAAGGATGACTCCAGAGATTGAACAGCTCATTCTTGAAAAGGTGGCATCCCGGGGTTTGAAAGAACAGGAGTTTATTTTCTAGGGAGATGTTTACTTTTACTTCCCCATAGGGTCTGACTCAATATTATTCTTTTATTCCTCCCTCCTTGTATATAATCTTTCAGTAAATGGTCAGACTCTGACTCCGATCCCCCTGACGCCAATGAAGGAAAGAACAAGGGAAACACTTGGACCTGAAGAAGTCCAGGGAGACCTGGTGTAACTAGGAGATATACCATTTGCATTTATTTATTTTATATATGGTTTCGAATTCTTGGAGATCCTCAAGATCTCCAAGATCTTGGTTTGGCAGACTTCAGTGCACACACAAAGTTTATATGGTCTAGCACTTGGCTACCTCTCCTGATCTCTGCTTTGCTCTCCTCCTTCTCCTTTGTAGACAAACACAAGTGGACACTTTGGAATTTGGCATTAGGATGGATTCCAGAAATTAGGTAAAAGTTAAGTTGGACAAAGGTTAAAACAATGAGCTCTTAGGCTTGATAGCTAGCTTAAACTTCACTAAAAATGAAAATATCTTACATATGAAACCCACCCTATAGTAAGGAATATTCAATACATGAAGGCTACATTAAATCAAAACACAATGGCACCTTAAAATGGTTTTTAAAAAAAGGAAGCAGGAGGTGCTGAGAGTGTTCATTACATGAAAGATGCTATGTTGTATTTACCATAAACCACGTAGCCAACACGATTTTGGTATCCTCCCAGATATCAAAGATTTTTCCTCTTCCCAGACTATTTTGCATACTGGAATTGTAATCATTTTCCTAAAAGTTTACTTCCATCTTGAAGTGCTAGAAAATATTTGCTCCAACCATCTCATTTTAGATTTGAGAAACTGAAACCCAGAGACGTGATTTGTCCAAGGCACTCAACTGCTTCCTGAATCGGAGCCCAGATGACCCCGTTTCCCAGCAAAACAACATACTTCCTGGAGACAGGGACACTGAGAGGCAGTGCAGGAGAGTGGAGGAGAGATGGAAAGCAACCAAGAGACCTGACTTATCACCCAGGTGCAGCCATTCCTTAGCTGCATTTGGAGTCAGGTCTAAAGTCCTTAGCCACGGATTCCCACCACAGCTTGAACTCAACCTCCTTTTCCTACCCATCTCCAAATAAACTCTCAATTTGAGCACTACTTAGCTACTTATTGTTCTAAAAATAATTTCCCTTGTTCCCCACCATGCTTTTGCTCATTCGGTTCTTCCAGCATTTTCTCTCCTCCCTCCTTCAAATTCCCCCATCCCTCGAGACCCAGCTTAAGTGTTCCGTATCTAGTATGTCCTCTCCAAGCCTACCAAAGCCTCTACCTTCTACAGCATTGTTATGGAAGACATAACCAGAGACGTGATCTACATTAGTCTTACGGCCTTCAGAGATGCCCTAAGAAGCTTACTGTTGCTCAGTGTCTATAGCTGTGCAGGCCATTCTCGTTCTCTATATACCCTAATGTAGAGGATCAAGCAGGAAATGACCATAAGGCTCCTTTGGGACCCCTTGCCAATGGATTATCTGGAACAGCGCTGGTTTTCACCCAAGCGGTGCCCAAACTAAACTTTCCATAGAACTGGGAGCTTCCTCTCCCCAGGAAGGAGGCATGTTAACACCACCCACCACATGGCTCCCCAAGGAACCCAGGTGATGAGCATCTTGTATTCTGCAGCCTCCCCTAAACATCTGGTATCTATTTCAGACTGGTAATATCCACTCCTACTCAAAGAGTTAGGGTTCAGCTATCAAGTTCAGTTCCAAAAACAGAGCGCAGGGGCACCTGGGTGCCTCAGTGGGTTAAGCGTCTGACTTCCGCTCACGTTATGATCTTGCGGTTTGTGAGTTTGAGCCCCACATCGGGCTCTGTGCTGACAGGTCAGAGCCTGGAGCCTGCTTCGGATTCTGTGTCTCCCTCTCTCTGCCCCTCCCCTTCCCACGCTCTCTCTCTCTCTCTCAAAAATATATAAACATTAAAAAAAATTTTTTTTAATGGAGAGCAAATGGAGGTCAGGACACCTCTCCTGGTGTTCAGCAGTCTGACCTGACACCTCTCTGTAGAATGAAGAGAGATCATGGGACCCCACGTGTTGTCCTGCTAACCCTTAACTTACAACCTCCCTCTCATGAAATGTGTTCTGTAATTCACACTGGGCGGCTTTGTGAGATGCACCGTCCCCCACCTTGCCATAGCAACTCAGCGCACGTGGGTCCACGACTAACCTGGGAACCGCCAGAGCTTCTGCCGTGTGTGTTCTGGGTTAAGCTCTCAGTTTTCTGTGCACAAATCAAGACAACAGCTGTTCTGCTATGAAACGTAGCATGCAGTGCTCATAACCTTGGAACCCGTCATCTTAGTAGTAGCCACTTTGCACTGAATACATACTGTGCGCCTGACCCTGACTTCTTTCACTTAATCCTCATAACAATCCGTGGAGCGAGGTACTATGATTATCTTCTTTTTTTTTAATGACACCGAGACTTGGTATATTCAAGACACCTGCTCAAGGCCTCTCAGCTAGTAAGTGGCAGAGACAAAAACCTGGATCTATTTGACTGTCAAGCCCATTTTTAAAATAAACAAACAAACAAATGAACAAATAATTAATATTTTTCCTATCACCTAAAACTAATAACTTTTTTCAATTTGTGTTTCTTAATGAAAAAAAAACACAACAGTAGAAAAGTCCCCTTTAACAAGCATTCTAAATTCCGTTCCCACCATTACCATGAGTCTGTTGTATATTCTTATAATTGTATTTCATAGTTTTACATAAATATGTGTGGCTATTTACCATATAGTTTGCTAGGTGTATATTTAAAGGTTACATAAATGTCATCAAAGCAGATATGTCTTTCTTAAAGCCTGCCTTTCTCACTTTCTGGGTCACCTTGTGTCTCGGTGGCCAGCAGCTTAGTTATGGGATAGTGTGGACAAACAGAGTCGGCTCTTAAATGGCCACTTACAATAGAGTGGGTGAGCTCATGCTCCTGCTGGAACACAGCCAGCCTGGGTCAGCAGGGCCCGTGTGTGTGTGTGTGTGTGTGTGTGTGTGTGGTGTTTGAATATCCTCTCTTTAGTAGGAAGATACCATTGTTTAGGTCGGAAAAGCCTCGTTATTTATTCCAGGGTCACATTGCCCTAAAATGTTTGCAGATTCAAACCTGCTTCCATGAGGTCACTGTGGGTCCACTTGCAACTTTTATCAGTAAGGCTGGTGCTGTGACGAATGAAATAGCCAGATGTGAGTCTGTGTTCTAGTAAACAAATAAACACAACTTCCAGAAGTATAAAAGCTACCTTTTATTGATTCATAAGTTTGAGTTAGATTTCTTAGGGTGATTTTTTTGCTTATTGCCAACTCATCCTTCCATAAGACATTTTTTCCCCGAGAAATAGCGTCCTTTACTTTCAAAAGTCTACAGAAAGCTGTGGGAAGGTTCTAGCCTGCCTCAGGTGAGCTGACCCAACCATGGCTGGAGAGGGAGGCATCCTGGTTTCTATGGCATATGTTGATTCACTCCATGAGCCAGAGTACAGTCAGTTATGAATTGCTTTTGGAGGATTTTATTTGTTTGATTCTAAAGCCCATTTTTTAAAAATGTAATATCAACTTTTCCCCTATCATCCAGAGCTTAACACTTGATATATATCCATCAGCAGTGTAGAGTTTACTATGCTTATGTTTAAAGATTACATAAAATGTAAAGATTGCATAAAAAATTACCTACAATGCAATCTACATGGGGCTGGGTTTTTAAATCAGCATGTAAGGAAAATCACATATAGCTGTGTTTTCCCTGGATCCTCCTTAAATAGTCCATAAAGTGAAGCATGGAAATGTGACACTCAAAATTTTAACAATAGGTATGGCACAGCCATATGACCAATGAAGTGGACGTCCTGGTTGTACAGACCTAGGGGATACATACAGTCATATCTATGCATGCAGGTGCATCTCTGCATGGCACCGGTTATAGTGCACATCAGTGGTTCCCAGTTGGGAAGGTGCCCTCCTCCTCCAGAGGACATTGGGCAACATCTGGATACATTACCTTATTATCATGCCTAGGGGTGGGGCTGTTATGGCATCTAGTGAGTAGAACCCATAGATGTGGTTAAACATCCTACAATGCACAGGAGAGCCCGCCAACAAAGAATTACCTGGCTCAAAATGTCATAGTGCTGAGGTTAAGACCTCTTGGTACACAAGACTTGTACACGCATAAGACTTGTACACGCAGTGTGTTTATGTGTTTTCATAAATGTACCATATTCAGAATAATGTATAGTATCTCTTTAATAAAGAAAAGTATCTCTTTAAACACACAGTGAGTTACACAAGCAATGATCTTTACTGTTCAAACTCAATGTTTCCATCTCTGCTCTCTGAGGCATTTGCTCATGGAGCCAGTGCCTGGTGGGTGGAGCTGTCTACACACCCAGATTTTTCCATGTGTGTGTGTATGTGGGTGCTTGTTACAGGTTCTTTCTTCAGCTATGGACTGAAAATTTCTAAAATCATGTAAAAGTAAGCCTTACCTATAGAAATCTTTAATGACCTGACAACTATAAAATGGTTTATACTTGGACTTTTCCCAAAGAAGTTTTAATTATCAAAGTAGTATATCAAAATTATGAAAAAATTGGCTAATATAGAAAAATAGAGGGGTGCCTGGGTGGCTCAGTCGGTTGAGCGTCCGACTTCAGCTCAGGTCACGATCTTGCGGTCTGTGAGTTCGAGCCCCGTGTCAGGAGCCTGCTTCCCATTCTGTGTCTCCCTCTCTCTCTGCCCCTCCCCCGTTCATGCTCTGTCTCTCTCTGTCTCAAAAATAAATAAATGTTAAAAAAAATTAAAAAAAAAGAAAAAAGAAAAATAGAAAAAAACAAAACAAAACAAGAAACTGGCCATAATACCAACATCCAGAAAACATGACTATTAAAATTTTAGTGGGGTTCCTTTTTGTATCATTTGTTTGTTCTGTTTCCAGCTTTATTGAGATATAATTGACAAACAACATTGTGTAGGTTTAAGTATTCAACACGATGAATTGATAATACATATACATTGTGAAATGACTATCACAACAAAACTGGTATACACATCCATCACCTCACAGTTACTTTTTTTGTGGTAAGAACATTTAAGATCTACTCTATTAGCAAATTTCAAGTATACGATATAGTCTCATTAACTATAATCATCATGCTGTGCACCCTTTGGTATTCTTTTAGTACACGTGTATTTTCCTCTGCTTGAGATCATACTATGGTTTTACTTTTGCCCCTTAACTTTATGAATAGTTCATGGCCATATAATTAAATCATGTGGATCACAACATACTTCTCAATTTTCTTTTCGTGAAAAATTTAGATTGTTTACATTTTTTAACCAATGTAAGTTGCACGGCACTCGATATTTTTCTGCATGACCCTTTTCCTACATTTCTGACTTTTTACACATTTCTGGAAATTTATTGATTGGAACAAAGACTATGCATTTATTTAAAACTGTTCATGGGCAATGCTTTTGTGAAAAGCTGCATCCAGTTTGTACTCCTGAAAGTAGCACAAAAGAGTAACTGTCTCTTCATTCTATCCAGTGTTGAATACTATTCATTGTTATTGTTGTTTTTAAGTTTGTTTATTTATTTTATTTTATTTTTTAAAAAAAATTTTTTTCAACGTTTATTTATTTTTTGGGACAGAGAGAGACAGAGCATGAATGGGGGAGGGGCAGAGAGAGAGGGAGACACAGAATCGGAAACAGGCTCCAGGCTCTGAGCCATCAGCCCAGAGCCTGACGCCGGGCTTGAACTCACGGACCGTGAGATCGTGACCTGGCTGAAGTCGGACGCTTAACCGACTGCGCCACCCAGGCGCCCCTGTTTATTTATTTTGAGAGGGAGAGGGAGAGAGCAGGGGAGGGGCAGAGAGAGGGAAATAGAGATTGCCAAGCGTGGAGCCTGATGCAGGGCTCGATCACATGAACCATGAGATCGTGACCTGAGCTGAAATCCAGAGTCGGATACGTAGCCAATTGAGCCAGCTAGGCACTCCCTGTTCATTGTTGTTTTAAAGCGTTGGCATTGGATAGGTGAAAAATGATATTTTATTGTTGTCTTAATTTACATTCTGCTCATTTCCAGTCAGGCTAACATTTTCAACTATATTTATTACCCATTGTTTTTGCTCTTCATGTTCTCTTGATGGTTTTCCCAGGGTTTTTAGGACTGGTTTTAATAGGCTGTTTCTCTGATACCGGTACCTCATGATTCTGAAAAACTCAATATTCCTTTTTTTTTAATTAAAAATTTTTTTAACGTTTACTCATTTTTGAGAGACAGAGACAGAGTGTGGGTGAGGGAGGGGAAGAGAGAGGGAGACACGGAAGCAGGTTTCAGGTTCTGAGCTGTCAGCACAGAGTCCAACGCAGGGCTCGAACTCACAGACGGCGAGATCGTGACCTGAGCTGATGTCGGAAGCTTAACCAACTGAGCCGCCCAGGCGCCCCAGAAGAGCCAAATATTTGTATAAATTTGCAAGGTATTAACCCACCAGCCCTTTAGAAGTAAGCTTACTCATCTTTAAGTTTGACTTGCGGGAAGGATGGCAGCTTCCTTTTTGTCTGTACACGAATTGAGAATATGATTAGGAGTTCTCCAACTTTTCCTTGGAGACGAAGTACCTGAAGGTCATGTGATCATTATGCAACAACCTAAAACATTAGTATATTCATAAAGTAACAAAATACGTTGGCTTTTGATCAGTTTCCATCTTTTCTTAGAGTCTAGTACTGAAGCTTTAACAGAAATGTGGGTAAAATCTTCAACATTGAGAACGTGAATCTTATTAACCAACTTTATCCTCGAACTGAGGCAAAACATCTCTTATGCACTTGTTTCTGTTTTTGTTTTTGTTTTTGAAGAGTAAGAGGGTGTACATGAGTGGGGGAGAGGAGCAGAGGGAAGGAGGGAGAGAGAGAGAGAAAGACAGAGGGAGAGAATCTCAAGCACGCTCCATGCTCAGTAAGAAGTCCATCGTGAGGCTCAACCCCATGACCTGATCCCGCGACCCTGGGATTTCACCACCTGAACTGAAATCAAGAGTCAGGTGCTCAACCAACTGAGCCACCCAGGTGCCCCAGGCACTTGTTTTTAAGTTTTTTTTTTAAACGTTTATTTATTTTTGAGACAGAGAGAGACAGAGCATGAACGGGGGAGGGTCAGAGAGAGGGAGACACAGAATCTGAAACAGGCTCCAGGCTCTGAGCTGTCAGCACAGAGCCCGACGCGGGGCTCGAACTCACGGACCGCGAGATCGTGACCTGAGCCGAAGTCGGCCGCTTAACCAACTGAGCCACCCAGGTGCCCCGGCAGTTGTTTTTAATAGGAAAACTTGAAACCAAAACAAAAGCATCACAGAAAAGTCTAATTTGGGGTGTATTGAAACATTCATCACCAAATCCTACCCCTTCCACTAGAGTGTAAATTCCCTAAAGGCAGGGATTTTTGTTTGTTTTAATTACTACTGGCTTCTCAACGTTCAGAACAAGCTGGGCACATAATATTTGCCCAAGAAATATTTACTGAATACATAAATTCTTCCTTCTTCTGGAGACAGTGTGGTGTCTTGCAAAGAGCCGGGTCTTTGGGATTAGACAAACCTCCATGAAAGTCAGATGCTAGTAATTGATTTTTATCGGAAATAACTGCCAAGTACCTGGGGTGCCAAAGCTTCTTCCCTTCTCTCTCTGAGCTAAGAAGGGCCACCCTAAGCTGTCTCACCCTAAATTTCTCAAGGATTTCTGAAGCAGCAGCTCTTTCAGAAAAGGAGGAAATGGCCATATAAAACTTAGGGTATGAAGCAATTTGAGTTCTTTGTAAGTTCTCAAACTATTTGTAATGAAGGACTAGATTTTTTGTTTTTTATTCTTTATCATCACAGATCAACACTTTTATAAATACAATAAAAATTAATTACTAGCAAAATTAAATGAGAAAATACAAAATGTATAATCAATCTTTTATTATTACTAGTAGGTTCAACAGACGTAAAATTAAAATTCAATAAAAGTAGTCATAACAAACATAATATAGAGAAAAAGAAAAAAATCACAAAAACTGTAAATGTTGCTCATTAAGAGTATGTATAAATGATTAAAACAGAATTGCACTTACACTTGTAAATTTCTGTTTTCTGCACTCACGATAAAAGAATTAGTGAGTGAATAACCCATTTTAAATATTTGTACACACATTAGAATGAATCCCATATACGTTAATTGTTTTTTAATTTTTTTAACTTTATTTATTTTTTAGAGAGCGAGAGAGAGAGAGAGAGAGAGAGAGAGAGAGAGACAGAGCGTGAGCAGGGGAGGAACAGAGAGTGAAGGAGACCAGAATTCGAAGCAGGCTCCAGGCTCTGAGCTGTCAACACAGAGCCTGACACGGGGCTTGAACCCACGAACTGCAAGATCATGACCTGAGCCGAAGTCGGATGCTTAACCGACTGAGCCACCCAGGCGTCCATGTTA
The DNA here is from genome assembly GCF_028749965.1 of Puma concolor. NCBI lineage: Eukaryota > Metazoa > Chordata > Mammalia > Carnivora > Felidae > Puma > Puma concolor. The sequence continues at coordinate 165,526,744 of NC_141670.1, read as the reverse complement.
ATTTTTTAATGTTACCAAATGAGCTTGCTTCTTGCTGAGTCATTTATATCACTTATGCAGTCACTTTGCCATCAAATGATCCTCACAGAGGATAATATATATCTTAATTATTTGTATATTTGGCCTGCAGAGTAGAAAAACTAATCTCACAAAAGCTTGTTAATAGGAGCGGAAGAGGAGATTCTAAAGCAAAGTCAAGATACTTATTCTTAAATTTTATCCACAATTAAGCAAGTAGAGCTGATTAATTTCAAAACTTTCATCAGTAACCAGTTGGTACACAGATACATCTTGGCTCTGCTTAGGACTCTCTCCCAGCCCTGAGTCTAGCAAAAAGAAAGCATGGAGTCAGAAATGAATTTGAGTTATGGAAAATGTACAGAGTTTTATTTCTTCATGCTGGCACTTGTGAAAACAGATTCTCATTAAAGGTTTCATAGATCAAAAAAAAAAAAAAAAAGACTTCTAATGGTATCTTAAGAAACTCCTAAAATCTACCAAAGACTACCGTTTAGTTTGATTTAATTGGGGAGCACAACCTCTCTGAAATGGAGCATCCTCAAACACAATTAGCTTTGGTCAAATGTCTTCCTTTAATTGGACCTCTTTCTTGTGTATTTAATGTAAAGGAGAAACATATGTTCCAGAAAAAGATATATTTTATAAGGTGTTAGATTGGGGTCGCAGCCAAATGGAACATGGCAAGATATAAAGTGCGCAGCAGCAAATGCAGACGGGCAGGTGGCTGTGACCAGTTGCTTTGGGCACCTTCCTCGAGGTATTAAAGCCCAAATGAACCCCAAGTGCCAAGCACTGAAATAAGGAGGGAAACAACATACCGCTTCTCCACCGTCTCTTTGGGTTACAACTGAACTCACTTAGCAAACAATAAAAAAGAGAATTGAATGATTTTTGCTCTTTTTAATGGCTGCCATTGCTATGTTGATCTTTTCCCATACAATAACAGAGGCAATTGTGCCAATAATAGCTTTTATTCTGTTCAGTGACATTTTCTTGAAGGAGTCCCAAGTTTAATAAAGTAGAGAGACGTTTTTTTTTTTTTCAAATTGACATAAAGCTTTGTGTCTGTAAGTAATAAAATCTAGAATAAAACACCTCTAATATTTAGTCCAACGTTTCTGTTTCCCCCCAGGGTGTTTGATTACCAAACTCATGAAGCCGGCCAAAAAATTTGATGATGTGTCCACCAGCAAGAGAGAAATTGTTGCTGACTCCGCTGTAAGAAGTAATTAATATAAGGCAAATAATGACACTGTGGGATTAAGAGGCAGAAAACCATTAAAATACTCTGGGTTTACTTAAATTACTCTTGGTTTACTTACTTAAGGAGTTTGCATGTTTAAGCCAATTACACTGGAGAACATTGACGGCCCTTAGCATCTGTTTTCTTAGCCACTAGGAACACATGCACACACCTTGGCTAACCCTTTCCTTGTCCACTGAGGTAAACAAGCCAGAAAAGGGATTGGATTTGGCCAAGAATGAAACATTCTCTATTCCACCAAGCATTTTTCCCTTTGTCATAAGGGAGTGCTCAACTGGTATTCCAAAGGCACACGTGCAAAATGGAATTATCTCTGCCTGGTTGTGGTGGCTCTTCCTGTCTCAGTACACTTTTATAAAGGCTGTGTCTCTCCCCAGTGGGACGTGTATGACTTATAACTCTGGAGGGAAGCTTACACTCCATCTAATTGGGTGGTCGACATTTGGACTCAATTTTAAAATTCTTTTTCTCCTGCTGTCCTTATAAACCAAACAGAATAAATCAAGTGTAGTTAATTTGGTTGTGTCTGGGCTTTAATTTTCATCCATGTGTACCTTACAGCTTAAATTCAAAAACAATGAGACCAGATGACTCTTGCCGTTGGAAAAGCATTCTCTTTACTGTGTGTGCGTGTGTGTGTGTGTGATTCCAATAAAGAAACATAAGGAGTCACTAGATTATAAGCTCCTTGAGGGCAGATCTCTTGTTATTAAACTTTGCATTTCTTGTGTCTCTATTTAGCACCCAGTATACAGCAGGCACTCACAAAATGTTTAGTTCAGTTATTTTCTTATTTAATTCTCACAACAACCCTGTCAGGTAGGCTCCATTATCCCCACTTCCTAGCTGTGGAACTGACATGCAGAAAGGTTAAGTAACTTCCCTGGGGTTGCACAGCTAGTAAGTGAGAGAGTCCTCACAGTCTGACCCCAGCATCCATGCTCCTGATCGTGCCACACTCCCTCCCCTCTCTGCTGTCCTGCCAGTCCATACACAGCAAAGAGGCAGGCCCACTACCAAGCGCTCTATCTACTTAGGGCAAACTTTCTTCTCACCTCACAATCATAACTTCAGTAAGGAAACAGATGATCTGGTTGAGCTGTACTGACCAGCAAACAAGAAAGAGCTATAGGAACCAACATGAGTGTAAAGATTCCATTTGTCCAACATTGCATGTGCCTGTGTGTGTGTGTGTGTGTGTGTGTGTGTGTGTGTGTGCATAAACAGATGCAAGAAAGAGCACTTACCAAAATATGATGTTTGTAATCTCAGGGTGCTGGGACTTCAGGTGAATTTGACCCTTTCCCTTATATTTTCAAGTGTTGCTTGAATTTCCACAATATTTACAAATATGCAGAAATATACAATATGTATATTTGAAATATTATATACAATATACAAATGTAATCAGAAAAAAACATGCTAAATTATTTTTTATTGTGATATAAACAGTCATGGCTCTGGAGTCAGCTAGGGTTTGAACCACTTTGCTCCTGAACTTGGGCAAGTTTCTTATCCTTTCCACTTTGGGCTTGTTTGGAGGCAAACAAGGCCTGATGGAAGGTGTCTGCTCTGACAGGACTGGGCATAGTGCAGAGCCCTATTCACCAGAGTTGGCACTCTCATCAGGCCTGAGGAGGAATGACAAAGGACAAATGCCCTGTGTTCAAGGAGCTCATGCAGGTGGCTTCTGGGGAACAAATGAAATTTGCCCATAGGCTCTTATTTCCAAGGATGGCCTGGCCGCCCCATGGCCACCACTCAAGCAGTTAGATATGTTCCGACTCCATTTGGGTTGTCAAAACCCCTTTTCTGGTTTGTATCAGGAGTTCAGAAGAGTCCCAGGCAATAGCACTCCGAATGACTCTGCCCTTGGCTTTCCTTGCATGGGAATCTGCGTGTGAACAACATTCCAGAATGTTTAGTCCATTCATCTCCTTTTATCTGGCCAAAGAGGAGGCATTTCACATAAGACAGGGACAATAGTTCTTTTCTTTAATGCTGTCACTACATGTTTGCTCTTTAAAAAGAGCAGTGATGGGCAAGAAAATCCATCCTCGCCAAGGACGGAGGATGATCACTGGGACAACTGGTTTCACCACTGCTTGTGGGGTGGAGGGCACTCCTGGAGAAGGTGGTGGCAGCTCAGAAAAGAAAAATGGGCCTCAGCAATAATAACCACACCTTGTCACCTTCCCTGGCTGTGGAAGAACTTGGTGAGGTTTGGAGGAATTCCCTGACTTCCATGGCCAAGTTCAGTAAGAACCTGCATCCCTAGGTTTCCGTAACAGCCAGAGCAGGGCTCGTGACAGGGACTCCTTTAATGACGCTCACTCAGGTGAAACTTGTATTTCAGGGGACCTGTTCTATTGGTAAGGGCTGCATGGAGGCATCTGGCTTCCAGAGGTGTCAAAGGTCAACAACGTCAAGTTCCTGGTGGGGCAGTGGCCCCAGTGGTTCTGCCCACGTCTGATGGGGAAGCAGTGGCAGTTTCTTGATCAGGCCATCCTGGGCTTGGTTTTGTGCACCCACTCCTGGAAGCTTAGCCTCAAATCACTCCATAACTTTTTACCAAACTCTTTCTGCCTAGTTAGCAACAAGCTTCTTTAAGTACTAAGAACCCAGAGAAGAGTTTTCAGCCTTCCAAGGAGGCTGAGCTAAAGGAGCCAATCACCACTTCACATGCACTGGGATTCTAACGCCCTCATCATTCTTCACATATGAGTTTTTGTTCCCGTGTCAGTGGTTCTCAAATTTTGCCGCACATTGCAATCATCTCGGGAGCTTTGAAAACCTCTAGTTTAATCGCAGTCAAATTCAATGAGTCACGGGGGCTGGGGGTGGGGGACCATGGGCATCATTCATTTTTACATAGCTGAGTCTCAGAACCAGTGGGTCTAAAAGTGCCTCCCCAGACCAGCATCACCTGAGAGATTGTTAGAAATGCAGCTTCTTGAGCCATACCCAGACCTACTGAATGAGAAACTCTAGGGAATGTTTACCACCCCAGAAAGCAGCCTTCTAGATGGTTTAGGGGCACAATCAAGTTTGAGATCCACTGGGCTAAATCACTGTCAGACCATCGTTTAGGTATTTTTTAAACCTTACTCTTTCGGTGCAGTGCTTAAGAAAATTTTTATTCTTGCAATAAATATGTCATGATACAAATTTCTGCATGGAGAGAATTTTCCCAAAGTACAGATTCCAAACCAACTCAATTCCTCCCATTCAAGTTTAGAGTGGATCCATTTTTTTTTTTAATGTCTATTCATTTATTTTGAAAGAAAGAGAGAGAGAGAGCACACAAGATGAGTGGGTCAGAGAGAGAGAGAGTGAGAGAGAGAGAGAGAGAGAGAGAGAGAATCCCAAGGCTCTACGCCACCAGCATGGAGCCCAACGCGGGGCTCAATCCCATGAACTGCATGCAAGAACATGACCTGAGCTGAAATCAAGAGTCAGATGCTTAACTGACTAAGCCACACAGTGGATGCCCCAACCGGATCCGGTTTTGAAAGCCTAAAATATCTATTTCACTGTATGTATTTAACCAGAACTACATTTATTTAATTTTGAAAGATTGAACTAGAAATAAAATAAGGGGGATCAAGCATCAACCTGAGGCTTGAACCACAGCAGATGCACATGTACATGCGTGCATGGGCACAAATGCACATATTCACACACATGCACAGACTGTCACACACAATTCCATGAAGCGACTATTGCCTGTCCCTAGCAGCGCTCCTGGACCTACGGGACAGGAAGAAATTGCTGGTTGACCGGGAGAGGCCTGTAGGAGATACTGCATTGCTTAGTACAAACTCATACTGGGTGAGGAAAGGTTATCCTGTGATCTTTTCTGTGCAACAGAAGATTGGGCTTGCTTTCAAAGCCTGCCACTTACCAGCAATGACATGAGAATAGTAATTATGATCCTTTAGTAGCAAGTTCCATCAATAAATGGGTTTATGGTTGTTAATTTTATTATTGCTATTACTGTCATCATGGCAGTGGGCACCTGGAGGGCTTCCAGATACAACCACCCACTTGAGACTTGCAAGCACAGAGAAGAATTTCCTCATCAAACTTATTTTTTCCATCCAATCTTGAAAAAAGGGACCCTCCAAAAAGCCTGAAAGGAGAGGCTGAATAAACTTTAATCACGATGCCTCTTCCCCAACCTTCAAAATAAAATGGAGGATCTGAGCTTCAGAAAATCATATAAGAGGGTGGGTAATTAAGAATGTTATAAGGGGCACCTGGGTGACTCAGTCAATTAAGTGTCTAACTTTGGCTCAGGTCTTGATCTGTGGTTCACGAGTTCGAGCCCTGCATTGGGCTTCCTGCTGACAGCTCAGAGCCTGGAGTCTGCTTCAGATTCTGTTTCCGTCTCTCTCTGCCCCTCCCTTGCTCACACTCTGTCTCTCTCTGTCAAAAATAAAGTTTAAAAAAATTACAAAAAAATTTTTTTAATAAAAAAAAGGAGTGTCATAAGATGTCTATTCTGTATGTAATACGCTCCTATTCGTTATTTTAAAGCTAGCATTGTGATTCGCAGTCATCACCTTCCCCTGAAGGGCCTATTAAGGGACTTATTCCTTATTTTTCCTTATTAAGGAAAAAGGAAGAGCGATGTTTACACCTCATCTTATGTGGGGGAGGCCCTTGGAGGAGATTATAGCAACTTAAAAATGAAGAAAGCAGAAAGCCAGGGGTCTCAGAAGTAATGGTAAAATCACAACCAATATTAATTCAGCACTTAATAAATGCAAATTAAGCACTAATGGCCAGGCCCTGAGATAAGGACCCCAACTCATTTTATCCAGGTCCAATCATGAGCCCTGTTACAGATGGTAGCTGAGGCACAAGCATATTACCTAAAGTGTCCCAACTGGCGGATGTCTAAATTGGAACTATTTGCCACTCTTGACCAACCAAAGAGTAAGAGGTGACTACCCTTCTTCCCATGACTGAAACCTTCTAGAGTCCTGTTTACCTCTGTTATAAAGACATCATTATATTTATTGCCTGCCAATTATGTGGTAAGTACTGCCTTAGTTTGGAGTGGATGTAACGGCAGATAAGGGAGGCACAGACCATCTTCCAGTGGGCATACAGAATAATAATTGCAGTAGGACCCTGGGGTCTTCTCAGAGCGAGTTACAGCTGAGCTGAGACCTGATAGTGTTATCACTGGCCAAGGAGATATCCCAGACCAAGGCAACAGGCTAGTGAAGTCCTGGAGGCTGGAAAACATGGCCCTTCAGCAAGATGTGAGTTCAGCATGGCTGGAATACAGGTCAAGACTCTTATTAGGTTCCTTAAGGACTTTTGACTTGACCTTGATAACTGAGGAGTCATGGAAGGGCCTTAAATAGGAAAGGTCTTGATCAGATTTGAATTTTACAAAGATTGTTCAGATTGCAGCACGGAAAATGTGTTGGGTTTGGATAGCTGCTAACCAGAAGCAGGGAGCCCATCAACAAATATTTACCGAGCGCTTACTATGTGCTGATCACCATTTGAACATTGGCTTCTGTAGTAAACAAGACATCAAGAGCCATATTCTCCTAGGAATCACAATCTAATCAGAGAAGGAAAGAGATTAGTCTCCACATACCCAGAGGCCATGGTAACCTCCCTTTAGGTGACAGACACCCCCACCCAAGCTTCTCAAACTATTGGTAGTGAAAGATTGGATTTTCCCCCCTTCATCCCAGACTGATACGTGATTCTAATGGACGTGATTAGCACACCCTCGTGCCACATGTGACCTACCACCCCGATATGACAATACCTCAGGTGGCTGCTACTCCATTCCAAGGGACAAGTCCATTGATTTGCACGTAGATCCTGCAGCAAGGGGAAATTACAATAAAAAATGTTGACCTTTATCCTCGCTTGCTAACCACTAGGGAGGTTATGAGATAGAAGAAGGTCTGGAGGAAGGCTCAGTGTTGGAAGTACTAGGTTATACCTGGTAGGATACAAGAGATGTCAGGGCAAATGGATATGTAGGTTTGAATTTTAATCCACAAACTCAGGTAGGAAAAGGAAGTATGCATTGTTATTTCCATTAGTTCCTCCAAATCAGCTTAAGTCTGCTTCTCATTCATTGTCCCAGCGTCTTGGATCAACTAATTTAAGTGATAAAGCTCCTTGCAAAAGACTTGAAAAAGAAATGAATGATATTGTTAACCAAATTATCTCTGAGGGACTTGAATGCCAGTGTGGTGGGGGAGGGAAAAGGGGTGGAAGAGACTCTAGAAGCAGTGTGATTCCTAGTATACACAGCAAGTGTATGCCCTGGCCCCTGCTGGTAGGAAACTGCATTTTCCCAAAAGGATTTGACTCCCCAGGGGGAGGTCTGCGGTCTGAAACCTGAAGAGAAATCCTTGTTCCATCATCTGTTGGAAGCAGAGGGAGACCCCAACTTTCTCCTGTTGGGCAGCCAACAGCGGAGATGTACTTTCAGTGGCCTTGCTTCTACTCTTGCAGTCGAGTTCTGGGATCAGGGCCTGGCTCCAGGCACTTCTGAGGTCCTTCAGCCCCGGGGCAGTGCCTGGTGGTAACCAACCATCCCAGAGAAGCTCTACACAGAAACACTCCTTCCTACCCCTAAGAGAACCCTTCTAACAAACATGGCATCCAAGGGAAAGTACACAACATTTCACCTTGTATGTGGGGGTACTGGGAAGACTGGGGTGGGGGACAACTCTGTACTCCCCACCTTCCCCTTCCTTTGCTCTGCCCCCCTCACTAGAACCTCCCTGAGAGTCAGTCTCCTCAGCACTATCACTGGGAGGGTGGGAAGGCCTCTCTGCCTCACCTCACTATGGAAAAGGGCCTCGCCATCATCCCAGATGCAGTGCCAGATGCAGTCACAGACCAAGATGTACTAATAGATTGAGAGAAGACTACACTATGTCCCATCACTAGGCCAGCTACCACCATATTTTAAATTGATACTTTTACAAATCTAATTATCTTGTGGAAACACAATTATAGTATATTGTAGTTGTGTGTGTTTGAAAATACTAAGCAGTTAGGGGCATCTGGGTGGCTCAGTTGTTTAAGCGGCCAACTTCGGCTCAGGTCCTGATCTCACTGTTCATGAGTCCAGGCCCCACATCGGGCATCCTGCTGACGGCTCAGAGCCTGGAGGCTGCTTCAGATTCTGTGTCTCCCTCTCTCTCTGTCCCTCCCCCGCTCACACTCTGTCTCTGTCTCAAAAATAAATAAACATTAAAAAATTTAAAAACATACTAAGCAGTTAAATACAAACATGTTTCAAATATCACAATTACCATCTCTTGTTTTTTAAAAAGTAAACTAAGAATTTCAAATAATGGAAACTGTCTGGCCCTCTCCCTCCTTCTAAGACACTTTGCGTCTCCCTCACTCATCCACCCTTAGGAACCTGTTCAGTTCATTTCCTTAGTTAAAAGAAGAAAGAAAGAAAGAAAGAAGAAAGAAAGAAAGAAAGAAAGAAAGAAAGAAAGAAAGAAAGAAAGAAAGAAGAAAGGAAAAAGAACAGAAAAGAATGATGTGCCCAGCAGGGGGCAGCAAGAGACAAAGAATATAATACAGCTTTTAGCTTCTGGCTCCCCCACCCCAACCCCCAACTTTGTCTGAAATCCTAGATTAGAAAGGTTTAAATTGGGAAGAGGGTGGTAGGGGAGCAGGGACTGGATCCAAACCACAGAACCCAAATTCATAAAGTTAAGTGGATACAGAACTTGCTGGAACAAGATCTACTGAAAACAATAGCTAGACAGCCATTTTTTTGGGAGCTCTATGCAAGAAGGCAGCCCAGTGGACTTTTTAAAGAAAATCTGGCTCTCTGTGGTGACGTCCACAAACTTGGTAATATGAGTGTGATTTAGGAAATATCGCATAGATAAGAGGAAAGAATATGGTTCTCTTTGAATAAAATCTCACAACCTATATTCATGCCACTATGATTTGGAAACACGGCTCTCACAGGCTGGGAGTACCTGGGCACTTGGTTTGTATGGTAGCCAGCACTGGGCATCTTAGGTAGGACTCACCTGACTGGGTGAGAAGGGATGTGGGATGCTGGAAAGAGGGGGGAGGAGGGGCATGTGGTCCAGGACAGAATCTCTCATGAATCCTTGAGTTGTGTGAAAATGCAAACCCTGATATAAAGGACCTCGGACCTGAAGGGAGAGTATGAGGAGAAACAGGAAAGAAAAGGATTGTAGTGGGGAGTTCTGGCTGGGACATGTTTATTTGGGGTCCTAAGCTGTAACCAGCGTGATTAAAAATCCTGGCAACAAACGTAAGGAAGACACGGGCTTGTGTCCATTTCGAGAAATCTATATTGGTTTCCCAGGGCTACCATAGCAAAGTACCACCAACGGTGTGTCTTAGAACAACAGAAATTTATTCTCCTACCGTTCTGGAGACTAGAGGTCCTAAATAAGGTGTTGGTGGGGCCATGTTCTGAGGTTTCTAGGGAAGAATCCTTCTTTGTTTCTTCCTAGCTTCTAGTGGCTCCCAGCAATCCTTGGGGTTGCTTGGTTGGTAGCTACATTACTTGATCCCTGTCTCCATCATCACATCCTTCTTCTCTGTATATATGTGTCTGTGTGTCCAAATCTCCTGTCCTTTCTCTTGTACAGACACCAGTCACCAGACTTAGGGCCCACCCTGATCCAGTATGACCTCATTTTAGTGTAACGCATCACATCTATTGGATTTGGGGGAACACACTATTCAATCCAGTACATACCCCAAATAGTAGTCATGCTATGACAATAAAGCTAGACGATGCTACTCTCGGATCCTGGCTCACCTTCCTCTGTCCCTTAGTTCCCATAAACCTTGTGAAAATGGTAGCGAGAATCCCTAATGGAACCGTGAGACAGGTCAGAAATCATGCTCTTACTTCAGCTGGTGCACCACAGTGGTGCAGCCAAGAGGTTGGGGGTGATGCAGTGGAGGTGCCTCTCTTTCCTGTGCAGGCTGCCCCAGGGACTCATCCAGAGCTCCCAGAACGTTGCAGGCATTTTCCCAACTGCTTTGCCCCAGACTCTACTCTCAGGAGTTTTGTTTGCCAGGTTTCTGCTTGGGATCTGATTTATTAATCTTTCCCTATGAGTTGCTACGTGCCTCCTCCCGGGAGAGATAACCTTTAAAGGGGAGATGGCCCGCTTAGGTTCTGTTTCAACTTCAGGGGGTGGTGGCAGGGGTCTCTGAGACCGTTGGGAACCAATGAGGAGAAAGGTTGGGGGCCCTTTGAGCAGGGCCATGATTCCTCAACCTTCAAGTGACTCCGAGTGGTCAACGTCTAACCTTGCTACTGGCGGGGCCAACCTGGATGCAGCAGGGCTTTGCTTTGGGAATCTGGTGCAATCAACAGTCACAATTCCTGGTTGGGGGGAAGACAGCAGGAACATTCAGAGTTGTGCTGCAAGCTTTTTACAGGAACATTTCTTGCTTCCAGCAGCTCCTACTTTGAGGCTGGTCTAGGCCTGGTTTCTGCATTTAGCCTCCATACCAGATTCACTGAGATAGATAATGACAAGTTATTTGATATTTGATGTTGATACTCATTTATTAGTCTGAAGTCTTTTTTTAAAGATTTTTTTTTATTAAGTTTATTTATTTAGAGAGAGAACGAGTGCAGGAGAGGGGCAGAGAGAAAAGGAGAGGGAGAGAACCTCAAGCAGGCGCCACACCGTGGGTACAGAGCTCAATGTGGGGCTGGAACTCAACAACCATGGGATCATGACCTGAGCCAAAATTGAGAGTCAGACGCCTAACCGACTGAGCCACCCCGGCACCCCTGGTCTGAAGTCTTTATTGTATCTCTGTTGGAAAAATTTATTAATTCCAAAAGTGGATGGGGAGGGGGGGTGCTGATAATCATCTTTTTCTGTTTGATCAAGGAAATATTTTCTTTTATAAGCCCAAGATATTTTTAAGCCTGAATCTTTCTGAGTGGGTCAATAATAGCTCACGGGAAATGCTTAATTTCCACAGTCAGATTGGTAAAACCCAACCAGACGCAAATCAGTATTTTATGGAAGTGCCTTCTCCATGCCTTACTCATTCAACAAAGCTGTAAGAACATCTAACTTTCTAACAATTAGACCCTTCCACAAATGGACCTTCGTGGAAAGGTGCTTTGACCTAGAAGTCTCAACCAAATGGACTGAGTTTGTCAAGGGTATCATTTGGTTTGTTCTCTCATAATAATTGGCATCAGACTATATGATCTCATTTATCCAGTTATTCATTCATTCAACAAATATCCAGCATTCTATGGCAGTCTGCTTTTAAAATGTCTCCCCTGTCTACCTCTTGGTACTATGCACTTATACATCCCCTTTCACATAAGTGTGGGCTGGGCCAAGTGTCTTGCTTCTGACAAAAAGGACAGTGAAAAGTGATAGAATGTCACTTACAAAATTGGATTACAAAAGACTGACTTCTGTCTTGCTCTTATTCTCTGTCCCTTTCTGTCTCTCTGTGCCCCTCTTGTGTCTTCTCACGTGCTCAGTCTGGTGACGGAAGTGGCCATGTTGTGAGCTGGCAGTCTGATGGAGAGATTCATGAGGTGAGAAAATAAATCCTGTGAACTTTGTGTGTGAACTCAGAAGAATAGTCTACCCCAGTCCAGCCTTGTGTTAACTGCGTTCCAGGTTGACATTTCCATTTCACCTTTTTTTTTTTTTTTAATTTTTTTTTCAACGTTTTTTATTTATTTTTGGGACAGAGAGAGACAGAGCATGAACAGGGGAGGGGCAGAGAGAGAGGGAGACACAGAATCGGAAACAGGCTCCAGGCTCCGAGCCATCAGCCCAGAGCCTGACGCGGGGCTCGAACTCACGGACCGCGAGATCGTGACCTGGCTGAAGTCGGACGCCTAACCGACTGCGCCACCCAGGTGCCCCTCCATTTCACCTTTTGAGAGACCTTGATTCACAAGACCCAGCTAAGCCGTGCCCAGATTTCTGTCCCACAGAAACCGCGAGACAATGAATACCATTGTTTTAAGCCACCACGTTTTGGAGTAATTTGTTACACAGAAGTAGATACAAAATACATACTTTACTGCCCCTGAAGATACAAATTGGAAAAAAAAAAATCCATGATCTTTTTTCTCAAGACATGAAACAATTTCTGTAGAAAACAATAAATGCTCTCTTTTCAAAATACAGAGGTTATACAAATGAAGATGAGATCTGGGTTTTTAGTCTGAATATATAGAATTCACAAAACTGACCAAATGTTAAAGTGATTTGGAAGTATTTTAAACATGTGAGATATCTTTGACTGCTTGGAAATGGCTCACTGCGGACTGGGGAATATGCATACATCTCAGAATAAAACGTATCTGGAGCTTGGAATAGGAATCATTTCAGGAGATGATATCTGCCTCTGCAAAATCCATTTTTTGTGAAAGAGCCTCTGAAACAAAACTAGAAAAGGAGGTAATAAGGTCGTCCCACCCATTTCTGTTACTTCATTTTCTGGTACTGTATTATATATATTTTTTGCTCTGGACCAGCTGTAAAACATAGACTAAAAATAAAGTATACAGACAACATTTATGCCAATGGGAACAGAAAGACTTTGAAGGAAGCCTAAAGGAAAACCTGTTGATAAAATTTGGGGCCATGATGCTCCGACTCAAGATACTGGACTTGAGGATCTGTTCGAAATTTCCCGCATTTCTGCTCTATCCATCCCCAGGTTGACAAATTTAATTTCAGAAAATTAGGTTGCTACCCAAATGGAGTGAAGATAGGTAGTGGAATAGAAGAACCTGTAGCTCAGGAGAAGGGTTGAGGTTAGATGAGATTTCGAAGGGTGTGGTGGAGATAGTGAAGAAAAGAGATCCAAGGGCTGAAGGCTGATAAACTCCAGACTTAGGAGGGCTGGAAGAAAAGGAGTCACAGAGAAAACCGAGAAGGTCCAGCTCAGCCCGGTTTAAAGCGAGGTTCACCAAAAGGGAGAGAAGGCTCATGTTGACTTGTGAAGATGGGGTGCTTGGTTCTTTCTGTCCTCTCTATGCCCTCACTGTTAGTTATCTCATTTATTTGCATCGCTACTACATATTCATCCCCATGAAAATGATTCCAAAATCTATGTGTCTATTCCCATCTCTGGACGTCTCTACCTGGATTGGTATACCCAGTGGCATCCCAGCGCAACATGTCCTAAATCAAACTGTCTTAAATCTCCACACAGATGCCATCTTCTCCTGAGACACCTGCCTGGATCACCTTCCATAAATAAGCCTCTTATCCTTTCCCCAACCACAACTTCCTGAAATTGTTTTATTTTCAGTAATAATACTTGCCAAATGCTGAACATGATGAGTTTTTTTTTTTTTTCTTGTTGTTGTTCTCCTTTCCCTTCTATATTTAGACTATAAGCCCCATGAGAGCAGGGACTTGGACTCTTTGATTCTTGATGTATCCTTAGCGCCTAAATTGGTCCCTGGTCATAGTAAGTGTTCAATAAATATTTTCTGATTTGATATTTTTGCAACCTCTCATAATGGGACTTCCAAAATTAAACCTATTATTTTAGTAGGTTTAAATTAAAATAATAGTTTTAACTTTGAGACAACTTTAGATTTGCATGCAGTTGTTAAGAAATAATATGGAAGGGATCCAATGCACCTGTCGCCCGATTTCTCTCATCTTACAAAACTGCTGTGCAATATCACAACCACAATAATGACATTGATACAGTCAATACAGAACACTTCCATGACCACATGACCATGCTCCTGTTACCCTTTTATAACCACATTCACTTCCTCCTTGCCCCTCCTCCCTCCTTAACCCCCCAAACCACTAATCTGTTCTCCATTCCTAGAATTCGGCCATTTCAAGAATTTTATATCAATGGAACCATATAGTATGTAAACCTTTTGGATTCAGTTTTTCCACTTAGCATAATTCTATGGAGACTGATCTGGGTTGTTACATGTGTTAACATTTCCTTGCTTCTTGTTCCTGAGCAGTCCTACACAGTATGCATGGGTCAGTTTGGTTAGCCATTGAACCCTTGAAGGACATCCAAGTTGTTTCCAGTTTGGGGCCATTACAAATGAAGCTGCTATAAATATGTGTGTACAGGTTTCCCTGTAAACGTGTCTTCATTTCTCTAGAATTAACTGTTGCAAAGTACAATTTCTGGGTTGAATGGTAGCTGCATATGAATATTTGTTTAAGTTTATTTATTTATTTTGAGAGAGAGAGAGAGAAAGGGAGGGGGGGAGAGAGAGAGACAAAGAGAGAGAGAGAGAGAGAGAGAGAGAGAGAGGATGAGCAGGGGAGGGACACAGAGAAAGAGAGAATACCAAGCAGTCCCCACATGGCGCTGAGCCCAACCATGCAGCATAGATCCCCATGCAGGGCTTGATCCCATGAACTATGAGATCGTGACCTGAGCCAAACCAAGAGTTATATGCTCAACTGACCAAGCCATCCAGGTGCCCCAGCTGCTTTTTAAGATTTTAAAGAACTTGTCAAACTGTTTTTTTAGAGTGGCTGTATCATTGTGCATTCCTTCCAGCAATGTATGAACGATCCAGTTTCTCCACATCCTTACTAGCATTCTGTGTTTTCTCTATTTTTGACTTTAGTCATTCTGATGGGTGTGAGGTGATATCTCGTGGACTTAGCTTCCATTTCCAAAGGCCAGTGGTGTTGAGCACCTTTTCATGTATTTATTTACCATCTATACATCCACTTAGTGAAATGCCTGTTTAGGTCTTTTGTCTATGATTTCATTGGGTTCTTTGGGATTTTTTTTTTTTTTTTTACTATTTTTAGAGTTCTTTATGTTTTTAAATACTAGTCTTTTGTTGGCTATATAGTTTAAAAATATTTTTCTCCCAGGCTGTAGTTTGTTTTTCCCACCTCTTTCTTTTATATTCAAAAAATTTTTTTTAACGTTTATTTAGATTTGAAGGAAAGAGAGACAGAGTATGATTGGGGGCTGTGGGCAGTGCAGACAGAGAGGGAGACACAGAATCTGAAGCAGGCTCCAGGCTCTGGGCTGTCAGCACAGAGCCTGACACAGGGCTTGAACTCACAAACCGTGAAATCATGACCTGAGCCAAAGTCAGTCACTTAACTGACTGAGCCACCCAGGCACCCCTGTTTTTTGTGGTTTGGTTTTTTTTTGTTGTTTGTTTGGTTGGTTGGTTGGTTGGTTTTTTTCTTTTACCTCTTAACAGGATCTTTCACTGAGCAGAAATTTTAATTTCAATGAAGTTCAATTTATCAGTTTTCCTTTGATGGATCATGCTTTTGGTGTTATATGTAAGAACTCTGTGTATAGCTCTAGATCCTGGAGGTTTCTCCTTGCTTAATTTTTCTAAAATTTTTATAGTTTTGCATTTAAACTCACAATCCATTTTGAGTCGATTTCTGTATAAGGTATGAGACTTAGGTCAAGGTTCACTTTTTTTGCCTATGGGTATCCATTCACTCCAGCATCATTTTCTGACAAGGTTATATTTCTTCCATTGAATTACTTTTGTACCTTCATAAAAAAAAAATGAGTAAGGCATATTTTGGGAGATCTAATTCTGGGTTTTCTATTCTGTTCCCTTGATCTGTGTGTTGATCCCTCTGGCAATACCACAGTGTTGATAACTGCAACTGTCTAATAAGTCTTCTTGAAATGAAGTAAACTGATTGCCCTCAATTTATTTTTATTTTTCAAAAACGGTTCTGGCTACTGTACCTCCTTTGTCTTTCCATATGAATTTGGGAATAATATTGCTATTTCCAAAACATCTTGCTGGAATTTTGATAGGAATACCACTAACTATATGAATTTGGGGACAATGGACATCTCTGCTATTGAGTCTCACAATCCATGAATAAGTTATAGCTCTTCGTTTATTTAGGTCTCCTTTGATTTCTTTTACCAGCATTCTGTAGTTTTCAGCATTCAAGTCCTGTACGTGTTTTGCTAAATTTTTACCTAAGTATTTCTACCCAACCCCCGCAATTATAAATGGCATTGTAATTTTAAGTTCAGCAACCATTTGTCCTATGTTTTATGAGTTCTATTTGCTAATACTTTATTAAGCATTTTTTGTATCTATATATCTATATCTATATTGCCTATTTTTAACTTATTTCTTTTCAGACCACCTCCTTGCAGTTTCCAGAGAGAAAATACAAATCAAGAAACTGACTTGATTTCAAATACATAAACAATGTGTGGAGTTTAAAGCGTTACTTATAACCTTATTATAGAAGAATGTCAGCTTACCCCAGGGCACTTCAGTATTCCTGAGGAATAAACATGATTTCTCTTTTCCTCCCACTGGGATGTTCAGGGGTAAATCACTGGTCCTGCTCTTTGACATATTTTCCATGTAGAAGGTATGGAGCCTGAAAATCATGTGACAATTGCAGTGGGCCATTCCCAATCCCATGCCAGAACCAAAGGCTAATGGCCACATTCTTCTTTTACAGAAGGTAAGTGAGAAAACAAGTCATAATTCAAATCCAGTACCTACCTTCACGACTGCCTCTGCCACGTTCTGGTCCCATGTCCTACCCAGCTCAGAATCCGACGTGTTCCCCACCCACAGCTCCTGCTTTCCTTCTGCATGTATGTATTAATGGAGAATATTGATCGGGAGCTTTCTTTTTATGTAGTGTATTCATTTGATTTTAGTATCCGGGTAATACTACCTTTATAAAATGAGTTCACAAGTATCCCTTCCCTTCTGTTTGGTGAAAGAGATTGCGCAGAATTGGTTTAATTTTTCCTTGTATGTTTGGTAGCTTTCTCCAGGGAAACCATTTGTGCCTGGAGATTTCTTTTGGGGGAATTTCAAAATTACAAATTCAATTTCCTTAATAGTTTTAGAACTATCCAAATTATTTCATATTGGCTGAGTTATGGCAGTTTGTGTTTTTCTGAGGAATAAGTTTATCAACTTAATGTCAACACGATGTCAAATTTGTCATCAACAAACGTTGAATTTATGTGTGTAGAGATTATTCAGAGTATTCCCCTTTTATCCTTTTGGGGTTTGCAGGGTCTGTAGTGATATTCTCTGTGTCATTCCTGACGCTGATAACTTGTGTTTTCTCTCTTTGTCAGGCTTGCTAAAGGTTTGTTTATTGATCTTTTCCAAGACTCAGCTCTTTCTTTCATTGATTTTCACTATTGTTTTTCTGTTTCAGTTTCGTTGATTTTCGCTCTTATCTTTATTATTCCCTTCCTTCTACTTTCTTTAGGTTTAATTGACTCTTCTTTTCAAAGGTTTTTGAAATGGCAGCTTATATTATTTATTTGAGAGTGTTTTCTTTTTTAATTTAATTTATTTTTTTTTAATTTACATCCTAGAGTGTTTTCTTTTCTAATGTATGCATTCATTGCTGTACCTTTCCCTCTCAGTACCGCTTAACCGTGTCCCACATTTTTTTCAGTTTTATTGACATATAATTGACAAATAAAAATTGTATTTACTTAAGGTGTATGACTTGATATTCTGAGATACACACACACACACACACACACACACACACACCACACTGTGAAATAATGTCCAAAATTAAGCCAATTAACATCTATCGCTTCACTTGGTTACCATTTTCGTTGTGTGTGTATGTATGTGGAGGGGAGGACACTTAAGGTCTACCTTCGTGGCAAATTTTATCTATACAACACAGTATTGTTAACTATAGTCATATTACTGCACATTAGGTCTCTGGTACTTACTCATCTCGCAGAACTGAAATAGTCTTACACGGTTTTATATGCTCTATTATTTTCATCCAATGTGTTTTTTAAATTTCCCTTGACACTTTCTCTTTGATCCCTCAATTCTTTAGAAGTGTGCCGTTTCCAAGAGTTTGGAGATTTTCCACTTATCTCTTTTATCGATTTCTAGTTTCATTCCTTTGTGGTCGGAGAACACATTCTCAACACTGTATGAATTCCATTCTTTTCAATTTGTCGAGGTTTGTTTTATGGCCCAGGATGTGGTCTGTCCCGGTATGTATTTCATGGGCGCTTGAAAATAATAGGTGTCCTGCTATTTGGGGTAGAGGATTCTATAAATATCAATTCTACCTTGGGTGGGTGACGGTGAGTTCTTCCATCCCTTCGCTGATTTGGTTCCAATTATTTCAGTTGGGCAAAGGGGGCACGGAAGTCACCAACTGGAACTGTTGATTTGTCTATTTCTCCTTTCAGTTCTATCAGTTTTGCTTCACGTGTTTTGTGCCTCTGTTGAATACACATTTCGAATTACTACGTTTTCTTGGTGGACTGGCCTTTTTTATCATTACGTATGTTCTTCTTTGTCTCTGGTAATTTTCTTTGCTCTGAGGTCAACTTTATTTGATATTAAAACAGCCACCCCTTCTTTCCTTTGATTAATGCTTACATTAACTTTTTCCATCCTTTTGGTTTCAAGTGGCCTATCCCATTATATTTGAAGTGAATTTCTTATGGACAGCATATAGTGGAGTCCTGTTTTTTAATTCACTCTGTCAATCTCTACCTTTTAATTGGTGTATTTGGACAATTTCCATTTAATATAATTATTGATGTTGGTGCATAAGTGTGCCATTAAAATTTTTATTTTATTAGTTATGCTGTTTTCCATCTCTCTGTTTTTCCTTTTTCCTTCCTTTCTATGGATGCCTTGAACATTTTTTATTTATCTATGGTAGTTTTGACTGTATATTAATAAAGATTTTATACTGGTTGCTGTCTATATTACTTTACATATACAGAAGTCAACACAATCTACTGGGGTAGTGTTACCAACTCTACCAGGATGTGTAGAAAACTTACTTCCCTTTATGTCCCTTTATTTATTTTTACATTTATAATGTAAGTATTGTAGATATCTTCTAGACATGTATTTAGAACCATAGAGATAGTTTTATCCCTTATGCTTTCACCATCAAAAATAATTTAGAAAACACAAGAGGAGAAAAAAAGTCTATTGTATTTATTAGTATGTTTGCTGTGTTCTTTCTTTCTTCCCGATGATCCAAGGTTTATTCCATTACTGTTTGTTTGGTTTCGTTGCTTTGGCTTTTTTTCCTGTTTAGAGAACTTTAGTTAGCCATTCTTTTAGGATTGGTATGCTGGTGACATATTCTCTTAGTTCCTTCACCTGAGAAAGCTCTGATTTCTCCTACATTCCCGAAGCACATTTTCACTGGGAATAGGATTCTGAATTCATAGCTCCATCTTTCAGCGCTTGAAAAATGTTGCGCACTGACCTCCGTGGTTTCTGATGAGAAACCCAAAGGCATTCGTTTTCCCCCTTTGTTTTGGGTGTTGTTTCCCTCTTACTGATTTTAAGATATTTTTCTTTGCTTTTATTTTCCAGAAGTTTGACTGGAATGTATTTTGGTCTTAATTCCTTAAGGTCTTAATTCCTTAATTCCTTTAGGTTGATCCTGTTTGGGATTCACTCAGCTTCTTACATCTATGGTCTCAGGTCTTTTGCCACATTGGGAATTTTTCAGCCATTATTACTTCAAGTACTTTCTCAGCCCCTCTCTTTTGGGGACGCTGGTGACATGAACATTAGAACTTTGGTTATAGTCTATCTTTGGTACAAGAGACGTCATCCTGATGAATTGCAGGGATGGCTTGCCATTTTTCACACAGTCCCGACCAGGCACTGTATCCAGCATGTACGCAAAAAGAAAGCCACGCCCACTACCAATCCACTTCTCTCACAATGCAGTGACCTTCTGTTTGGGCTCCCACATTTCTTTCTTTATTAAAGCCAGGTTGGAGCTTCACAGCGTTTAATGTGCTCTTTATCTCTTACCGACAATTTTATAAAGGGTATATAGAAAAGGCAAAATGAAACTTGGAATAATGAAAATTTTTAGAGAAAAAGATCAAAGCGGTAAAAAGATTAAATATAATGCTTTGTAAAAAGGCTGGCTCTGAACATAATACTCCCTCAAAGAGGCTTGAAGAGAAATAAAATAGCGCTCTAAAATTCCTAATGCAGCCTTCACAACAGAGTAATTTCCACTTGATAAATGATTGGAAAGCCCTGTTCTGGGAGCAGTTGCGCCTCCCTTATTGAAGACAGGTGCTGCCACGAAACAGTTTACCAGTGTTTGAATTTTTTTTTTAACGTTTATTTATTTTTTTGGGACAGAGAGAGACAGAGCATGAACGGGGGAGGGGCAGAGAGAGAGGGAGACACAGAATCGGAAACAGGCTCCAGGCTCTGAGCCATCAGCCCAGAGCCCGATGCGGGGCTCGAACTCACGGACCGCGAGATCGTGACCTGGCTGAAGTCGGACGCTTAACCGACTGTGCCACCCAGGCGCCCCAGTTTACCAGTGTTTGTAAAGATGACAAGTCCATTTGTATCAGCTCTGGTCTCCTCATCTGTGGGCTCACGCCTTTGCTACTCAGGAAACTAAATCCAGCTTGACTGACAGGTGCAGAGTCTTATGAGATCAGAACATCATTATTTGTCCCCAAACCTCGAAGTGCTTCCAACCCCCCCTGAACCTCCCCGGTTGACACTTTTCACACTTTACTGATACTCCTTTTTGAACATCTGCCTCTTGAGAGGAGACTTGGCTCTGTGAGGTTTGACGAAAATCCCATCTTGTTAGTCAGCAAGTGGGGGCACTGAATAAATGTTTAACAACTGCCTAAATGCACAAGATGTCTCTTTAAGTGTAGAAAATATCCCCCCCACCTCAAGCTCTATACCTCATTCATTCAGTCATTTATTCCAAAAAGGTTTTAGGGAATGTTTACTCTATGTAAGGTGGGATGCGAGATGCTGAGAGTCCAAGAGAAAACAGGATATTTATATTCCGGCCAGACGCTCCTATGAACATATCATGTCTGACCTGTGCTCATACATGGTGGCTTGGGCTCCCACGTGTGTCCCCAGATCAGGCACCGGCAAATTATGGTCAGCGGGCCAAATCTGGTCATTGCTTTTTTTTTTTTTTTGTAAACAAATTTTGTTGGAACACAACCACGCTCATTTATTTACATATCATCTATAGCTGCTTTCACACTACAATGGTGTACAAATGCCTAGGGTATTTGCTAACTGAACATTGACGGAAAAAATGTTGCTGCCCCCTACCATAAGTCATGAATTGGGGAGTGTCTGATATACCCTCCCTTACCTAAAAGTTCCTGCAGTGTCACACAGGCAAAGTCATGGTTGTATCCTTTAGGCAACTCATCCTTTGGTCAAGACTATTGGCGGGGGGTGGGGAGGGGTATATTTAATACACAAAATATATATTGTCCCCCAAACTCTCCAGATCACATATCAGTGTCATCCACAGTCCTTGATTCTATTAGAATGTCTTTTTTTTTTTTTTAATTTTTTTTTTAACGTTTATTTATTTTTTTGGGACAGAGAGAGACAGAGCATGAACGGGGGAGGGGCAGAGAGAGAGGGAGACACAGAATCAGAAACAGGCTCCAGGCTCTGAGCCATCAGCCCAGAGCCCGACGCGGGGCTCGAACTCACGGACCGCGAGATCGTGACCTGGCTGAAGTCGGACGCTTAACCGACTGCGCCACCCAGGCGCCCCTAGAATGTCTTTTATATTCATTAAAACTCACAGGATGGAAACAAGAAAGGTGGTGTGCGATCTGAGTCCAGGACAATTGTTTGGTTCCCATCACTTAGCAGTGGGAACCCTGAGGGTTCAGGAATATACAATGTACAACTCATGTCCCGTTGGTGTGCTTGGCATGTTGGAGATGTTCGCTGAACAATGAGGGATTCAGTGAGACTGGAGGGGAGTGAGGGAGAGGCTGCAGTGAGAGATAAGAGCAGATCACTGTGGGGGGTGGGGAGAGACAGAGAGAGAGAGAGAGAGTCACTGAAAGGATGACCGATCGGTTGGGTTTTGGCAGAAAGGTGTTTAGATTCTGCATTTTGGTGATGGAGCCAATAACATTTTCTGATGGGTGGAATGTAAGAAGAGGAGAGTCAAGGAAGGCTCTGAGGTTCTCAACCTGAACTACTGGAAGGATAGAACTGCCTTTGAGATTGGAAAGACTGGGGAGAATCAGGGTTGGGGGATGACATCAAGACATGGGATGTTTGACATGTCTTATTTTGTCCCCAATGTCATCCTTCTCCCTTGGGTTACCCTCGTTCTGAAAACAGGGCCTCTCCATTCGTTTCTAGGTCTGCCCTACTCCCTTCCCTTCATTAGCCCCCCACCCAGAGATGGCCTGTAGAACAGTGGTGAGAAGAGTGGACTCCAGAGACAAAATTCTGCATTCAAATCCAGGTCTGCCGTTTTCCTGAGGAAAATTGACTGTAATTTAGTTCTTCTCTTTATAAAGTAGAAAAAAAAAATCATCGTCTCTCTCTCAGAGTTGATGTGACGATTACAAGGGATAACATATGCGAAACGGGCAAGCACCCGGTCAATATTGGCTCTCTGCCTATATCCCAGGCTTTGGTCTCCAAAATTTTTCCAGTTTCCTGTGACATACCTCAGGACTGGGGTGTGGGGATGAGGTTCCTGTGGGGAGGGAGACAACGTGGGGCAGGTGGGAGCGGAAGGAGCCAGGGTCCAGTGCAAGAAGCCCCGCCTACTTTAGGATGGGTTGGAGGCGGGGCACAGGTATGATTCACAGAAGAGAGCTTGAGCAGACAGGTAAGTAACGTTAGCATCCTTCTGGTTCTCGGAGGTAGCACCTCTCAGCTGTAGAAGTGGCAGACGGGGGGTGGGGGCAGGAGGAAGCCAGGACCTGACATGAGGCAGGGCCAGGAGAAGAGGGTAGTGGGATAGTAGCTGTGCAACTAATGCCCGGTGTTCAAGGATGAGGCCAGGCCGCATTACGATGAAGGCAGTGGCCTGTTGTGGGCTTCCAAGAAGAAATGGAGGGATTCCCACAAAGGCAGAGCCATAGGGATGGAGATAAGACATCTTCTGGAAGGCTTTGCGTGGCTGGGGACCACCAGCGGAGCTCAGGCCCTTGGTGGGGAGCAGGTGAGAATGGCAAGGTTACTCCTCCAGACCCACGACCCAGCTACCCCTGCCTGAATCTGGGCACAGATTCAACTAAGTTGAATGACTTAGTTGAATCACACAGTACGTGCTCCTGAGATGGCAGGATTATACAGGTAACTTGCCTGCTTTTCACTGCTTGGTCATCAAGCTGGGTGACTATCTCTTGCGGTATGGAAAAAAGGTAAAACGAGTCTAAATTTCCTTTTGTAATGCTGGGTACGAGTGCAATTCTTTTTTTGTTTTTTAATGTTTATTTTATTTATCTTTGAGAGACAGCGTGAGCAGGAGAGGGCAGAGAGAGAGGGAGACCCAGAATCCGAAGCAGGCTCCAGGCTCCGAGCCGTCAGCCCAGAGCCCGACGCGGGGCTCGAACTCACGAGCCGTGAGATCGTGACCTGCGCTGAAGCCGGACGCTCAACCGACTGAGCCACCCAGGCGCCCCACGAGTGCAATTCTTTAAGAAGTGTTTCACGTGTGCAGCAATGACATGAGAGGTTCCTATGGAAGATCTTTGGAAGATGGCCCTCGTTTATATATAAGAACTCTAGTGTGTTTATTAAAAGCCAGTCACACCTTCATGTATGAGACATAAGCCTCAGGAAGGCGGGGAAGGAGAACGTTTTATTATCAGGAGAGTTCACACATCCAGAGCAAGAACAGTTTTGCTTCAGAAAATTCCAGTCAAGGCGGCCTTGGTGTTAATTTTTCCTACACGTGCAGCCGACACGGCTGTCTCACCAGATGCCTTTTCATTCTTTTTAAGGAGATGCTTCATCCATCAGTTGTCCGGACTCTCACCCTAAGGAGACACCTGCCTAGGGTTCATAGCAAGACACCCCCCTCGAGCTCTAACCTGGTTCTCTAAGTTAGCAGAAGCACCTCAGCAAAGCCACGTGGTATGATGTAGCAGAAGCCACAAAGATGTCAGAAATTCTCTTCCTAAGAATGTGTTCTAGGGAGAGGTTCATGGGAAGGCAAAAATTATACGCGAGAAGATGCCTCCTGCAAATGTTACCTAAAAAACGACGAAAAGGAGGGAGGGAACTAATTGTACAACAATGTAGGAATAATTTAGTAAGCTCTGGACTGTTGTGCAAACACTGAAATGTTTAAATATGAAGGCTATGGAAACATAGAAACTGTTTTGGATGTGCTGCTAAGTGACATAGCAGAATGCAAAACAGGCATTGCTTTGTGGTTGCAAGTGTATAAAATGCTTACGCGTGGATGAGCCGGGGTAGATAATGGGCAAAGATGAAACACGACCCGAGGGGGCTGGAAATAGAATTTGTCCCTTCAAAATGTTTCTTGATGCGGTCGCTATGACAACTTCAACAAAAATGTTTAAAATAATTAAGTAAACCCAAGGCACCAAAGATGTGGACTCCCTGAGGCTGGGTGAAATGATACGCTCTCATATACACCGATTACATGAGAAAATTCCTTCTCTGTTGCTTAGGCACAGGTTATAGATCACCTGCTGAACATTTGTCTTCTCACCGAGGCGGGAAGCCTCTGCTGCCTGGTAAATCTTCCATACGTGACTCACAGACATCAAAGCCCCCAAACCTACGTAGCCAGAACTAGAAACACTGGCAGCCTCTACCTGGAATTTTCTAATGATTGATTTCCTGTCCAGAAAAACTGGGTTTGGGGAAGAGAGAGAAGTTTGACTTATATCCCTTTACCTATCGGAACCACATGGTCCACGCTTTTGAATAATTAGTCCTCTAAGCCAGACTAGGCTTGTCAACAAATTCATTTTTCCTGGCCTGTAGTCACTCACTCACTCACTCACTCACTCACCAAGCCTGTATGAAACATCTTTCATGAACCCAGCATTTGCTCTGTGTGAAGAGTTAAATTGCATAAGAAATAATCTTATCAAGGAGCTCAAAATCTAATTAGAAAAAACAGACACCGTTGTAATTTTGTATGATGACTTAAGGTCTTGCTTTCATCATCTGTGAAGTGGGGGGAGGAATTCTTCGCCAAGTCAACAGAAGGTTTGATGCAATGACACATGCACTAAATACCCAGAAAAGAGACAACGCTCGGGAAATATTGGTTTCTCTCCCATTGACTTTGAGCGTCAGACTGCTGTGTCATCCTAACTTGGAGGAAGAGCAGAATTCCTAGGATTTTGCTAATGATAGAGAAGCCTCTGCAGAAGCAGGGACTCGTGCTGGGCCCGGGGAGACGAGTGGGATTTCTCCAGGGGGAAGAGAAGAGACAGGACCATCCAGAGAGAAGACCCTGGGTGCACAGACACAGAAGGGGCAGGGGCAGGCCACACGCATGCTTCTCCACGACCTGACTAGCTTGGGGTTCAAAATTAGGCTACATGACTTCCAACACTCGATGGAAATAAATGAAGACCAGCTAAATGAGAACAAACGAAAGCTATTTATTCAGCGCTTACTATGGTCAAGCTGCCATCAGTTATGTTTTGGCCAAGACCCACAGGCTGGTAGAGCCGCAGGAAAGCTCTAAGCGGGAACAAGGGGAAGCTTCAGTTGTGTCCTGACTGCAGGCTGTTGGCCTGGGGAGGCGGTGCGGAGAGGGGGGCCGGAGGGAGGGTCCTAACTAGAAGCAGGCTTCCTATGTGATTGGGAAAGAGTGCATGTTTGGCTTTCTCTGACTGGTCCTAAGTTGGAAGTGGTGATAAAAATTAGGGAAGCTGACGGTTATTAATCAAGTCCTAGCCCTTTGGGACTGATGGTCATGGGAGTTAGTATTTGGCTTCCTGGATTGTTGCTAGAAGTAGCAGTCTGACCTCCTACAGGTCTCACAGCAGGCTGGCTTCCTGAGCTGGTTATTCTAAATAACGGATTGGTTTCCTGAACCGTTTGCTGCAGGTGTGGGGCAGAGTTCTATTCTATACGGTCTGGCCACCGTCCATTGGTATACTCGGACTCATTTGAAACTCAATGTCCCAGGGGCGCCTGGGTGGCGCAGTCGGTTAAGCGTCCGACTTCAGCCAGGTCACGATCTCGCGGTCCGTGAGTTCGAGCCCCGCGTCAGGCTCTGGGCTGATGGCTCAGAGCCTGGAGCCTGTTTCCGACTCTGTGTCTCCCTCTCTCTCTGCCCCTCCCCCGTTCATGCTCTGTCTCTCTCTGTCCCAAAAATAAATAAACGTTGAAAAAAAATTAACAAAAAAAAGAAACTCAATGTCCCAGGTGTCCCATCTCACTTAGAGCGAAAATGTCTTCTTTTTTCCTTCCCTAGGTTTCACCTGAGGGCTTGCTTGTGTCCAAAGGACCAACTGTGAAGGCTTGGAAGATGCCCAGCCCAGCCCAGCCCCCACGTTTGCTGTGTTACTCCAGAGCGTGCTTCTTTCCTTCACACGCACTCACCACGGTCATTTCTTCTGGCCCTTCCTGGTCCCGGCCTTTGAACCTGGCCGTGTTCTGTCCAAAGGCACCTTCTGGCTTTTCTTATCTCACTGCTGGAACCGGAACTCAGCTCACTCTCAGGAAGCAGGCATTGGATTATAACTGACAACAACTCTGTGATTTTTCAAAAGACAGATTTTCTTGTAGATGAGTATTTCGTATATTTCCCTCTACCAAAAAAAAAAAAAAAAAAAAAGGCAAAATTACAAGTAGGCAAAGGCACTTCTGTGTAAAGCTTGAATAACAGAGCCCCAGACCTGTTGTTCTTCTGACGAGCTGACTCTGGGCCGGGGTAGAATGAGAGAACTGAGAAGAACAGGGAGTTAATATGCCATTTAGACGGGCTCCTTGAAAATCAGATGTCTCGGTCCCGCTCTTGGCAAATGCTGAACTGCAATCAGTTCTTGGGTAAATTCTCTGACAGGTGTTCAAAGTGATGATATTCTGGGCTGTTGATTAAAGGGTGACCCATATGTTTCAGGTACCAGATGTGCAGTCAGCAAAGTCAACAGTTAGTTGAGAAACGTAGGAGCCTGACTGGTATTTTCCCCAGACGGACTGCAGGAACATTGGCAAGTGAGCAAAGTATTGTTTTTTTACGGGTTAGGTCATAAAGCATAAAAGAGATCATTCTGGCCTGGAAAAAAAAAAAGAAAGAAAAAATCATTTCGAATCTACTCAGATCTTAATCAGTTTATTTTTAAGTGACCTGACCTTCCATTTAAGAAAATAAATGTAAACTGAGTACCTATGAGATTAGCTTTCAATTTACTGCAAAAGAGGCATTTTAAAGGTAACCGTAATATAAAGTAAGGGGTAACTATTCTATATTGGGTGATTCTCAGAACACTGTTTTGAGCCAGCACAGGGCTACTGGCTGATGGAACAAGGCATTTTGTCTCAAAGGGGATCTGTCCTCAAGTTATGTAGACCTACTAGATGGAAACACTGTATTTAATTCTATGGTGGGTGATCGAAGCTAGGTGACCTCTGTCTAAAGCCGTGATTCTCAGCCGAGCCATTCTGTATCCCAGGAGACATTTGGCAATGTCGAGGCAGGCATTTTCAGTTGTCACAATTTGGGAGGTGCTATAGACATCTAGCAGGCAGAGGCCAGGGGTGCTGCTAAATGTCCTACAATATACAGGAGAGCCTCCCACAGCAAAGATTTATCTGGCCTCAAATGTCAATAGTGCAGAGGTGGAGAAACCCTGGTCTTGAGGGAGCTATATGCTCACCTCCCCTTTCTAGCCTCACCTTCCTGGCATGCCCCATGTATCAGCCAGTCACCCCCCGGGAAACCCATGAATCTTGACCAATATCTATTAGTCTCTCTGCTCGCACGTCCCTCTCCTCCTTTCTTTCTGGCAATTTCTTGCCTATCCTTCAAGACCCTCTTTAAATGCTAGATGCTTTCTTTCTGACATCTCTGATCCCCTCCTCCCGGCCCACCCTGCCTCTCTAGGCAGAGAAAATTCTCTCTTTCCCCTGCCTCTCACTATGGCATGCATCACATTGTACTGCGATTGTTTGTTTGCATTTTAGAGAAAGCTGACCTCCTGAAAATTAGAGATGAAGCCTTTTCCATCTCTGCTCCCAAGACCTGGCACGGACATTCTAACACCTTGTGGGGGAGCAATGATTTTATGCCAAATTATTCCTTTAAAAGGATCCCCGAGTACTATGCCTTTCCCACAGGGAGCCCAAATTTCACAGAGAGAAACAGCTTTTGTTGTGACTCAGGGAGAACATGTGTTGTCTGGGTTGTATGTAAATCACCTAGCGTAGTGCCTGACACATAAATTGTATTAAACGAGCATCGTTTCCTTCAGTTTTCCTTCAGAGCAGCCAGGGTAGCTCAGGGAGATGCGTGGTTGTTTTGGGGAGCGTGCAGGCATGAAGGTATCATACCACACTGCTGTTATAGACTAGTAATTGTCATTGAGCAGATGGTAATCCTGCCCAGTTCTTATCATTGCCTCTCACCTGCATTCTGGGCCCGTACACGTGCAGCAGGAGACCAGGTGGACAACCACATCCAACTTTCTCATCATCACATAGAGATGCAGCTGAGAGGTAGGGACTACCTTGTCCAGCCTCCTTGAATTTTGCTGTGGGCATAGGATCGGTTCTTACCAACAGAACGCAAGCAGATAAGATGTGCGTGCTGCTGGCCCAAAGCTTTTGAGAAACCTATGTGCCTCTTCCACAACTTTCTTCTCTCCTGCTGGCCAGGCATGCTAGGGATGGCAAAGGCACAAAGGTCCCTGAATCTCTGCATTAAGGACAGCAGCTGCCAGAAACATTGGGCTATTATCCTAATGTGAAATAATCTATCAAATGCATCCTAGGATCAATTTGTTACAGCAATTTAGCCTCCTTTAATCAACACGATACACCATGTTTTTATAATTAAAACAAATGGAATAGTGCTTAAGGTGACAAACTAAGCATAATGCTGATCTCCACTCTTTCCCATGATCATGGGAAAGTGACACTAAAGAGTAACAGCCAGGACAGGAGGGACCCCAACAGATTATGAGAGATCTTAGCAAGTTCCCAGGAGACTGGAAGTAGATGGAAGAATATTGGCGGATGAAGCAGATTGGACAGTGCGACACCTAGTCCTGGCGGGCCCCGTAAGGACAAAGGCTTCAGTGTATCCGGGATCTTGTTTGCTAGCATCCCGAGGACATACCACCCTTGCAAACTGCATATGGTACAATGGAGGGCAGGAATGAGAAATGAGATAGAAAACACAGGCGTTATTTAAAAGTCAGATGGGACAAATGACCCTCCCATGACACCCCTCCCCCAATGTGTGCTCAGAACAACCAGCAGTCGGGCATCTAGCTCCCCTACTCCCACAAATACATAGAAGGCTGTTCTCTAAAGAGACCACAGACGGAGAAAAAGGGACCCCTGTGCACCATTGGTAGAAATGAAAATTGGTGCAACCACTGTGGAAAACAGTACGAAGATTCCTCAAAAGACTAAAAGTAGAATTGCCATATGATCCAGTAATTCCACTACTGGGTATCTACACAAAGAAAACAAAACACTAATTTGATAAGATATATAGCACCCCTGTGTTTATTGCAGCCTTATTTACAGTAGTTAAGACATGAAAGCAACACGTATTTATCCATAGATGAATAGATAAAAAAGAGGTGGTACACACACACACACACACACACACACACACACACAGTGGAGTATGACTGAGCCATAAAATAGAATGAGCTCTTGCCATTTGCAATGACCTGGATGGACCTAGAGAGTATAATGCTAAGTGAAGTAAGTCAGTCAGAGAAAAACACCATATGATTTCACTCATATCTGGAAGTTAAGAAACAAAACAAATGAACAAAGAAAAAAAGACAAAAAACGAATAAAAAATAATAGACTCTCAAATACAAAGAACAAACTAATGGTTTCCAGAGGGGAGGGGGGAGGTGGGGGTGGGTGAAATAGATAAAGGGTATCAAGAATACCCTTATCTTGATGAGCACTGAGAAATGTATAGAATTATTTAATCATTATATTGTACACCTGAAGCTAACATAACACTGTATGTTAACTATACTTCAATAAAAATTTTTTTTTAATTTTTTTCAATCTTTATTTATTTTTGAGAGAGAGACAGAGTGTGAGCAGGGGAGGAGCAGAGAGAGAGGGAGACACAGAATCTGAAGCAGGCTCCAGGCTCTGAGCTATCAGCACAGAGCCTGACACGGGACTCAAACTCATGAACCGTGAGATCATGACCTGAGCCAAAGTCGGACGCTCTACCGACTGAGCCACCCAGGCGCCCCCAATAAGAAATTTTTAATAAAATATATATATTTTATTACTTAGCTTAAATTAAAAAAAAAATAAAGAAACCACATAAGCTGTCTAAGAATTACCAGGATAGCTACTGTGAGTGTTGGTGTGTCAGATAAATCTCTCTGTATTCTGAAGGGCCCCCAGCACAGGAACAGTTCTCTTCTTACCCTAAAGTGACACCTGTAAGCTAACCAGCTCCAACTCCCACAGACAAAGGTCTGAGTCCTCCTGTTTATTGATTTCTATCTGAATATAAATAACTAACCAAGGATCTACAGAAAGTTGAAAAAAAAAGCCTGGAAAGTTTGAGAAAGACTAAGATAAACCAACTCCTAAAGAAACAGAGAAATTCAGAGAATGAGACCCTTCCTTCCTTCTAATGACATCGTCAAAAAAAAAGTGGAGAAGATATAGCATATGTGGGTGGGACACTATGAGAAAGGGACAATCAGAGAACAAGTTTAAAATTTTGGAAATTAAATACCTGATTACTGAGCAGAGGAGACAAATCTCCCATGCAGAACAATTCCAAATAATTTATGTAGGTACTTCAACTTCAAAGAGGGAGAACTCTTCACTCCTCAGAGTGCGGACTGTGCATAGTGACTTCCTTTCGAAGACCAGGATATGGAAAAGGGAGAAGGGAAAGGGTAGCGGTGGAGAAACATGGCAAGCACAACCCCAGCCAGGTGATCAAGGCCAGGGTCAGCAGCCATAAATCATGCTGGTGGAATGTGCCCTTGATAGTGATGTGATGAGTATGTCTTCCTCCCAATAATCCCTACCCCTACTTATCATGAGGAAGATATCAGACAAATTCCAATAGTGGACAGGAGCCAAAAGAGACATGACAATTCAGAGTAATGTGGTCTCCTGGATGGGATCCAGGAAAAGAGAAAGGACTTAGGTAAAAGCTAAAGAAATCCAGATAAACTACGAACTTGAGTTAATAATGCATCAGTATTGGTTCCTTAACTGCAACCGATGCCTCGTACTAATAAGATATTAATAATAGAGGAAGCTGGGTACAAGGTGTATGGGAACTCTCTGTACTATCTTTCTAATATTTTCTGTAAATCTGAAACTGATGTAAATAAATAAAATGTAGTTACTGAATTTAAGAAGTCAGTAGACTAGTTGAATAAGAAAACTGGAGAAGTTTTCCAAAATGAAACAAACAAAAACCAAGAAAATGGAAAGGAATAATATTAAGTAAGAGATATTAATGATTTATTTGGTAGATCCAGCTTACTACTAATATGGACTCTAGAAAGAGAAAATAAGGAAAAACGAAGGTGGGGGGAAGATTATCAAAGAGCACAAGAATATTTATGAAATAAGACATTAGTCTTCAAAATAAAAGTATCAAATGCCAAGAAGGATAAATGAGGGGAAAAAAAGTTTATTAACTGTAATGTTCAGTTGTTGTATTGTTTGAAAGTATGCATTCCTGCTATAGGAGAAAAGAAAATAAATAGGATGGATGAAATTCATAACATGTCTTAAGCACAGATAAGTAGTAAGCAGAGCACGTATGTGTTAAACATAAATAGAAGGGATGGAAGAACCAAAAGATAACTAATATTCATGAGCAACTAAATATACAAAAGGTGCCCAGATGCTAAATATTCGTGATATATTGAATATACAGCAGGCACTAAATACTCAAAATTCACTGAATATACATGAGGCATGAAGCATTCAGTCTATATTCGGAGGCCTAATTCAACCAGCCACTAGTGATGTCCGTTCTGGCTCTATGTGTCCTCTGCTCACGAAACAATAATAAAATCCGTGGCTACTAAGCAGGCTAATTGGCTAGTTCTAGCAGTGGCCCAGCATCCTTGTCCTGCATCCTTCCAATAAGACAAGTCTGTACTATTGGCCGAGGACACCTTCCATCTGTGAGCCCTCTTGCTTCAACACTCTGGTCCTAATAACCTACCATCATTGGGGAAGGTTGGAGTGGCAGAAGGAGAGAGAGAGAGAGAGAGAGAGAGAGAGAGCTGACACAGGAACATCGCATACCCCAGGATCAGTAGCATTCTTTTACCCTGCTCGCACCTTATCCTAAGGGCCAACTTACCCAATAACTTGTTTTACCTTCTTGCTGTATGCTTTCAACTGATTTAATAAACTATGTGGTCTGAACGTTTTAATTTGTTCTGCAAGCCTTTCTCTTCTGCGACTTGTGGAGCAAGCAGGTATATTTGGAAGCTCTACCGCAGCTAGGCAGTTTCCCACGTGACAATACCTGGTATATCATTGAAATTTCAAAACTTTAAGGATGAAGAGGACATTTTTAATGCTTTCATAAAGACAAAAGAGTTCACTTACAGAGAAATGAGAATTAGACAAAGACTTCTCACCGACATCAGAGACTAAAGGATGAATGAGCAATGCCTCCAAACAAATCCAAAGTTATTTTCAAACCACGATTCTATACACTGCCAAAATACCAGTAAAGTGTGGTTTCGTATTAAAGTTATTGTTTGGTATGCAAGGATTCTAAAAAACTACCTCCCTCATATCCTTTGTCAGAAGCTACTTGAAGATGTGATCTAGCAAAATGAAGGAGTCCAAAATCAGGAAGACAGGCATATAGAAACCTGGAAAACAAAAGATTTGTGGATGTTTCTGGATATGTAGTACTATGCACGAGGCTTAAAAATGCAAGTAAGAGGGGCTCCTGGGTGGCTCAGTCGGTTGAGCGTCGGACTTTGGTTCAGGTCATGATCTCGCAGTTCATGGGCCTGAGCCCCGTGTCGGGCTCTGTGCTGACAGCTCGGAGCCTGGAGCCTGCTTCAGATTCTGTGTCTCCTTCTCTCTCTGTTTCTCTCCTGCTCACGCTCTCTCTCTCTCTCTCTCTCTCTCTCAAAAATAAAGATTAAAAAAAAAATTTTAATGCAATTAAGAAAAAATAAAGGCAATTAGAAACAACAGAAAAGACTAAACCTACAAACAGCAGAGCAACAGGACCAAGGCAAACCATTTGACCCTGAAATGAACAATCTTTATGGAGGTATAACGACGTAAGCACTATTTGCCGACTTTGTACAGTTAGAGCTAACCTACAGACATGGCTTAGTTATGGTCACAGAAAGGAATCCAAATGTTTCAACCACGAGGATGTAAAGGTTAAACTACCTATGGCAAAAATTGGGGCAAGGAGACTACTATTTTCATCTTATAAAGAGGAGAGTCGAAAGATCGAGATGATCTTTGTATTTGTATTTGATAACTCAAGAAATAATGATGTAAGTCTTTTGTTTAAATTTTCAGAGGTAACCAAGGCAAGCACTAGAAAGAGTGCTGAAACTATTTGGGGGAACTGTTTTATGTGGACTAATCCCTCTTCTCTCAGAGAGAAATTAATACATAATTTCTTAAATTGGTAAGTTATATAGTCATATACTTAGCAACATGGAGGACCCATCGGAAGAATCCAAAACAGAAACTATTAAATAAATTAACATAACCACCCCTGAGAACTGATCTTGGGAGGATATTGACCAGGGGGCTGTTGCTTTAAGTTTTAAGTCTTTGTTTATAATTTTTATAACACCACATACTCATGTTGCTTTGATAAGTATTTGTTACGCTCCTCACTCTAGGCCGGCACCAGGCACCTGGCTTGGTATCTCCCCTTTGCAAGTAGCCATGAAGACTGGAGCTGAGATGTTGGACATCACCTCTCTCATTAAACAAGCCTTGGTCAAGCTTAAAGGCACAGCACAAAATAATTTTTTAGAATCAGGGTCATTCAGTTACAAGCTCAGCCCATACATCCTGCAACACGTTGGCTCTTACAAAGGGAAAATGAGAATTAAAAAAGCAAAAACTGATCTTTCTCTCCTCTCCTGAATGTCCCCTTGTACCTACCCCCACCACCTCCACTACTGTTCACACACACACACAACCACATACATTCAGACACATACACACTCACACAACCACACACACATTCTCATATACACATGCGCACACACACACACACACACACACACGAATTCATATGAACAAATTCTTGCTCAATCTGTTCACCTGTCTGAGACTTTTCATATAGTTTCCCCTCCTGAATGGCTCCTTTACCCACCTCCACCACCATGATACACACACACACACACACACACACACACACACACTTGCACATATGTTTTACCCACTGGAAATCTCCTAGCCGTCTACCAACGGTACCTGGTTCATGGTAAGGCCTCAAATAGTATTTCTTGAGTAAATGTGTCAGGGCACATCCTGGGTGAGAGTGTCTACTCTCCACCCTGTGACTGAGCTCTGCAAAGCAGGGACCGTATCTTTTCTGCCATGACTCCATAGCAGAGTGATTTAAGGCTTAAAAGCAGTAAGTGGAATTTTGAAAATACGTTTGCTAAGTTGAAAAGTAGTGAATTATTAAGTGCAATATTGCAAATCGAAGAGGTTTTTAATTCAACAGAAATTCTGTGTCAATGTTTTAATTTACTATTAATTCACACATTTGGGCCAAGTTGTTATGTCTTAAGTCAAACTCAACACTTATGAACTCAAAACAGTTTTTTTTTCCCGAAATTACCTTCACCATTCTCACACTTTGAGAGAAGCTTATTTTCTCCACAGTTTAAGCAGGGTGTATTTGTTTTTGGATGGTGATAGGGCCAAGCAAAAACGTGGGGCCGCTAAGAACTTGAATTCTAGAGTTTGATTGCCTGGATTCAAATTCTTATCTCCACCACATAATAACTGAGTATTTGAGAGCAGACTACTTGTCTTACATGCCTCACTTTCCTCATCTGTTAAATGGGAATAATAAGACTTAATATGACTATTGAGCAGATGAAATGAAATCGTGCATATATTAGTCGCCTTGGGCTGTCGTAGAAAATATCAGAGAATGGGTAGCTTTAACAACAGAAATTTATTTTCTCATATTTCTGGAGACTGGAGGCCCAGAATCAAGGTGCCAGAGTTCGATAAGAACTCTCTTCTCAGGTCACAGATGGCTGCCTTCTTGCTGTGTGCTCATTAGGACTTGCCTCTATGCATGTGCTTGGAGGGAGAGAGAGTAAGCATGCTCAAGTTCCCTGGTGCCTCTTCTAACAGGGACACTGGTCCTATTGGATCAGGACCCTACCATTGCAATCCTGCTTAACTTTAATTACATCTTTAAAAGCCCCATCTCCAAATATAGCCACACAGGAGGGGGTTAGAGCTTCCATACATGAATTCTGGGTTGACGCAAACGTTGAGCCCATAACTGCATGTGAGGAAGTTAAGCAGAACACCTGGTGTACGTGGGCAATAATGTTAACTGGTTTTGTATGCCTCTTTCCGTTTGCAAGAAGAATCATGCTAGACCTCTCATATTCCATCTGTAAATATTTATTTCATGCCTGAACCTGTCCCTGGCTTAAGTATGACTCAGGTTGGATGAAAAGATTGGGAACTGAAGCAATGAAGTAAGTGTAAACCAGGCAAGGTATTAATGGCGAGGGAAAGCCAGGAGCCACGAAAAAGAAACAGATCAGAGCATAGCAGAGAATTCAAAAGAGAGGGGAGGGGGAAGAAAAGAAAGGAAAAGCAGGACAGGGGGTAGACAGTGAGAGACTGATGGACAGGGAGGAGGACAAGCTATCTGTGGACCCAGCAGAGACCCAAGAACACCTGTCTTGGTGCTTTTGCATCATTCCAGGGCTTGGCTCATCTTCATAGACTCAGAGTCTGGATTTTTGTCTTCTCATCAATAATGAGTCACCTTTGGGAGAGAAACTCCTGAGAAGCAAGTTGGTGAAAATACAAAGAATTAATCATATAATCAGTGTATCTATTCTTAATAATAGACTCATCTCTCCAAAGTCATGAAGGCTAGATGCGTGCTCCCCTGGTACCTACTATTGATGCACTTAAGAGATAAAATCAGGGGCGCCTGGGTGGCTTGGTCGGTTAAGCGTCCGACTTCGGCTCAGGTCATGATCTCACGGTCCGTGAGTTCGAGCCCCGCGTCGGGCTCTGGGCTGACGGCTCAGAGCCTGGAGCCTGTTTCAGATTCTGTGTCTCCCTCTCTCTCTGCTCCTCCCCTGTTCATGCTCTGTCTCTCTCTGTCTCAAAAATAAAAATAAACATTAAAAAAAAAAAAAGAAATGAAATCAGCAGAAGATGCTCTTGGTAAGCAAAGTATCAGGTCAAAAAAATGGTCCTGAAGTATAGTTCACAAGAAAGGGATCCATTATAGAATAGCCTTCATTTGCTTCTAGCATATCCAGAATGTTCATATAGGATTTTTCTCTTGCTTTATTTGCTCGCTTAGGACTAACGCTTAAAAACGAATCTCATTGAAAATCTGTCTCAGTCCCCCAGGGGTAGGACTGAGTAAGCACTTAGAGAGTGCTAGTGGTTTGTGAAAGGGTGGAAGGAACAGAAGTCTTTGCATACATACTGCATAATCGACATTCTGCTGGTTGTTCAAAAATATTGTATGACATGTAATCCTCACACCGTTTTATTACCCTCTAATTTTCAGTTAAGGAAATTAAGCTCAGAAGCATTGTTAATGACCTAAGCAAGAGCACACATCTCACCAGACTTTGAAGTAGGTCTAATGGCAAGCATCATCGTTGGGGACTTCTGAACACAAAGACACACAGATACGAAGAGTCCACCAACCGTCATGAGAGTTCAGTGGCTGAACGCGTAGATGGCACAGAATTATCCATATGCTAACAAATTCCTGTAATCAGCAGATCGTGTTAACGTATGTAATACTGACATTCTGTTACTTGAACTCAGAGAGGGAAGGAAAGCCTCAGTGATTTGTCACAAGGCAAAGGTAGTTACGGTTTAAAGCTTACTAATAATGTAGGCTGTGTCTCTGAGTTGAAGCGAAGAGAACCCAGGGAATCCAAATAGATGTCTTCTAATTAAAAGCAAATGCAACCCCTCGACACACATGATTAGGACGAGTTACGTTGGCTATAAGGAAAGATAGTCTGAGACTGCGTGATGGCAACCATCTGGGTTTGGGAGAGCGGATGACTGGCTGAATTGAATTGTACATATTTGGACAGCTGGATTATATCATATTTAGGGCACTGTCTTCTCACCACCCTTGCCCCGGCTCCCCATCAAACAAAAATAAGTTACTTCTCCAAAGCAGTGCCGCTCATGTTTCCAATCTCCACTGGTGCGCAGATAGTTGGGGCTAGAGGCCATCACTTCCTCACGTGACTGACCTGTGGCCTGAGGCTACCAGGCTAAGGCAGGAGGCTGAAAGCCTTCCGATCATAATCTTAGCTTTTGGGAGACTTCGGCAATAAACATCTCTCTTGGTTTCTGAAAGCGCAAAGTCATATCATCTCACTGCTGCTGGGTCTCTCTTTGCTCTCTGCTTAGAAAAGGAAACAAGGTCATCATCAGATCCAAAAGTAATTTTTTTTTCAGCTCTTCAAGGTCCTGTGTAAAGTGACAATTTGGAATGCTTCTGTTCTCCCTTAGGTTTCACTTGAGCAGTGGTCACTTGTTTAGCCGAGGAAGCAAAAAAGAGGTAAAAGGTGTGATCCCTGTTCATACACAAGAGTTTTCACTGTAGCTGTGTTCATTACAATAAAAAAAATGGAGACAGCAAAGATATCTAATAATAAGGGGCTGGTTAAATAAATAGATCATGGAACACTTGTAACTTATACTTTAGCACTACAAAAAATTGTGCATTTAATTTTTTTAGTGTTTATATATTTTTGAGAGAGAGAGAGGAGAGGAGGGGCAGAGAGAAAGAGAGAGCGAGACACAGAATCCGAAGCAGGCTCCAGGCTCTGAGCTGTTAGCAGAGAGTCGGAGGTGGGCTTGAACTCACAGACCATGAGATCATCATCTAAGCGGAAGTCAGATGCCCAACGAACCGAGCCATCCAGGCGCCCCCAAATTTAAAGAAACGTTTAATGACATACAAAAATATTCAAAATAAAACATGTTAACTGTTAAAGAAAACAGGTCATCCCCAGTTTTGTTGAAGAAACACAATTAGCTATAATAAGGAAAGGATTGATCCCCAAAACGTTGACAGTGGCTATATCTCATAATGGGAGTATGGGCAGTGTCCATACAATTTAACATCCAAACTGAAACGTTAAAAAAATTTTTTTAAGTTTATTTATTTTTGAGAGACAGAGACAGAGTGTGAACAGGGGAGGGGCAGAGAGAGAGGGAGACACAGAATCTAAAGGAGGCTCCAGCTCCCAACTGTCAGCACAGAGCCCAATGTGGGGCTTAAACTCACAAACTGTGATATCATGACCTGAGCCGAAGTCAGACATTTAACCAACTGAGCCACCCAGACGCCCCTAAACTGAAACATCTTTGAAAATAAAAAGGGATACAAAAAATAATTTAAATTATAGAATCATTGAAATCGTTATTTATTAACTGACCAGTGGTTTCAAACCCACAAAATGGGCCTAAAAATCATCTTCAAAATATAGAAAATATTCCTTAAAAACTAAAAATATGTTTATATGTCTTAAAGCAACATAAGAAACTATTTTCCGTTGATCATTTAAAAATATCATAATAATTATTTTGACACATATTGACATACTTTGGTTCCTTTTAATGTACTTGACTCTTGGCTTATCTTGCTTTGTCACTGGTATTTTTAAAGAATGTGTTTATTCCAACATGCTTTAAATTTTCCAGAAGAATTGTCTAAAATCTTTGTCAAAAGTGCACTTGAAGGTTGTGGTAGATTGCAAAATGGCCCCAGTTCACCATCCCTCCCTGTATCCCAGCCCTTTGTCAGGGTCCTTCGTCAGGCCATCACCCTCCATGCCTCTAGGCCCAGCCATGTGACTTTTTTAGACCAGTGGGATGGTAACAGATGTGATACGAGTGCGGTCTTGAACAACCACCACAAGAACCCACCCAGTCTACTGCTAGTGAACAGTGCAGGCAGTAGAGTGAAGATCATCCTAGCCAAGGATGGGCAGCTGAGGGCAGCTGAGGGCAGTGAACAGCCAGCCAACACCCCAACAATGAAGCCCAGCCAGGATCAGCAGAGCCCCTCTCTGACCACCCACATATGTGAACCATAAACACCTATTGTTATTTGTCGCTGAGCTGTTGTGTGCTTGTGGGTTAGCTACGTGCAGCATCGTTGTGGCAATAGATAGTTGATGCCGTAATTACTACGTTTAAACATACCGACCTTTTCAACGGACTCCTCTCTGGGGTCATAATATTTTAAATTAAGAATATTTTCTCCCGGTAGATGCTGAGTTTTGGTGCCCACTGTGGCAAGTGGAGGATATTCTCTATTCCTTATGGGGTTCTTTTTTTCATATCAAAATAGAGAACGATTCTAATTGAAATGTTTTCTTTTTCTTCATTGAGGTTGCCATTTTCTAGACAGAAAATGGAAAAGAAGAGAGCTGGAAGGGAGACGAGGGAGTCGTGGAAGAAAGGCAGAAGAATTTAAACTTGACAAGGGAGTGAAGTGGGCAACGTGGCCAGTTCACAGTCCTTACTGGTGGAGGGAGTGGGCTTCGTGTATATGTGCAGGATGAACTGGACTGAAGAAAGACTGGGAGCATGGACCCCACGTCGGGGGCATCTGCAGTAATAGAGGCCTGGGGTAGAAAGCACCTGGGCTATGTATTGGGCTGGGGGTGACGGTGAGAAGGGTGGTGAGGTGCTGCTGTGCATTAACGATGGCGATGAGTCATGGAGGCGATGATGGAGGGGCGGTGATGATTATGGAGGTGATGGTGCTGGTGGGCTTCGGTGGAAGAAGAAGAGGAGGAAATGGCTTATATGTTTCTTTAGAGAGAATCCGTGTGTTCTAAGCATCACCTACTCCGCCCTCTCTAAGCGTTTAGCTTCTCTTGACGGCTCTGGGCAAATGGTCCAACTGAAGCCGTACAAGGGCCACCCTCACAGTTTTGACACAGTCACGTCTTATCTGAACTACCGTTTGCTTCTTTAAATCACTCACTTTTGGGGCGCCTGGGTGGCGCAGTCGGTTAAGCGTCCGACTTCAGCCAGGTCACGATCTCGCGGTCCGTGAGTTCGAGCCCCGCGTCGGGCTCTGGGCTGATGGCTCAGAGCCTGGAGCCTGTTTCCGATTCTGTGTCTCCCTCTCTCTCTGCCCCTCGCCCGTTCATGCTCTGTCTCTCTCTGTCCCAAAAATAAATAAACGTTGAAAAAAAAAAATTAAAAAAAAAAATAAATAAAATCCAAGGAATATTATTTTTTTAAAGATTTTTATTTATCGTGATGAAAGGGAAATGTATTTTTAAAAGGAACCCCGATGGTTTATTCTCACAGATAAAAACAATGTATCATTTGGCATAAATTCAAAACGCCAGTGGAATTAAAAACTGCAACCAAAAAAAAAAAAAAAAAAACCCCTCTGTAATTAAATTACTCGGTGTGCCCAAGACTCTGAACATGTGATCTGTTCTTCCTTTGTCACAAAGGAAGACTAAAACGTTAGAGAAATGTTCAAGCATAATCGTGCTACCCGGAGACTTTCCCCTTCATGGAATCGAAAGGACTGAAAGAGAATTGAGATGAAAATGGTTTTCTCAGAACCTGATAAGATGTAACTTAATGACACATCTGCGTGTCACCTAAAATCACCTAAAATCACAACCCACGGTTCAGAAACCCTGTTCCAGGAAAGAGTTGTTTCTGCCCACCTGGAACACTGGGGACTTCTCTTTCTTGGGACTAATGGGCTCATGAGGGAAGAGGCAGCGAAAGAAGAGAAGAAGGAGGGAGAGAGACAAATAGGCAGGGTCTGTTCACACAGCAAAGCCTGAGGGATGGCTACAGGCTGTTCCTAAAAATACCTTTGCTTGTGCTTTAAAAAAAAAAAAGGTATCATTAGCAAGAAAGAAACCATAGATGATCATGTAAGTACTTCATGGTCAAGAAGTCAAAAATCAAAAAGAGAAAAAAAGCACTTTGCTACCGACGAGCTTTGGAAAATGCCCATATGAGCAAACACATGGTGGCTGGCAGGCTCTTGGGACGCCATCTGTGAAGCCGTGGAAAGACTGGGGTGTCATCGTCTGTGGAAATGTAAAAGTGTGTATTTCTTTTATATTTGGGGAAAAAAACCCACAGAACCTTGACATATGCCTCCCGATTTATGTAGCTGATTTCTTACACCCTTAGGAATCGAACGATGTCTTCAACAGGA
This sequence comes from Puma concolor, assembly GCF_028749965.1. Lineage (NCBI taxonomy): Eukaryota > Metazoa > Chordata > Mammalia > Carnivora > Felidae > Puma > Puma concolor. Next base: position 165,485,029 of record NC_141670.1, on the reverse strand, counting down.
AGAACACTGTTTTCCCTCTGGGAAGCGGTTGGAAGGGGTGACAGGCCTCTCAGTATCTCCCCCCAGCACTCCACGGGTGTTTCCATAAACATTCTCATTTTTATCCTCACAACTGCCCTATTAAATAGGTGATTCTAGCTGTGCCCTAGAGCTGAGGCTCAAGGAGGCTGGTGAAAGGCTAGTCGGAGGTTCATCACAAGTCCCTGCCTTTCCCACCATCCCCAGTGCCCCCAGATAAAGGGAATGATCTTTGGTGTTCCAGAATTGTGTGTGTGTGTGTGTGTGTGTGTGTGTGTGTGTGTGTGTGTGTGTCTTCTCCTCTGTGCTCATAAGGACTTCCGTGCTTTGTTCAGCAACACCATCAGGTGATAATGAGCAGTCCTCAGCAATTTCATGGTTTTTCTGCATCTGGTTATTAAGCTGCCCGAGAGTCTGGTTGGCCCACAGACATCGCAAATAGGTGGACAGAAAGCAAATGCCTGGCACTGGTTCCAAATAATATCCAGAAAACCCAGTGAGTCATTTGATTTTAAGGCTAGGGTTTTCACATCCAGTATATAATTTTCTTTAAAAGGGGTTGTTATTCAGAAACTGGAAAATGCCTTTTGGTTTGATGAATAGATATTAGCCTCTCCAAGTATCATTTATCCAGTGCTCACAAGCATGTGAAAACTGCAGTATTGTTTGGTGTGCATGCAAATTAATTGGTGGCTTAAATGTTAATAACAAGTATCTTAGAAGCACCTCAAAAGAAATTGCCGAAGGAGTATCCGAAGCTGACTTGAAGGGAAGTCCTGTAGTTATAATCAACACAGAGGTACTCGTGGTGCTTCCTGGGTTCCAGGAGAATTTTTACTCTCCCACGGGTGCCATTTAAAATACCCAAGAAGCGAATGTAATGCCATAGAGTGAAGTGCCTTCTGTTTATCCTCACGCCTCTACTAGAAACCTTTTCTTCCTGCTTCTGAAAGTACCACACAGCTGGAGGGTGAGTCAGTGACATTACAGTCGGTCAGTGATTCAATGTTAGGGACTGCCCATGTGCCCGGATCTGTTTTCCTAGAGGATCCAGAATTCTTAGTTTTGCTGAGTGAGCAGATGATCACAGGAGATTGATTATTCAGGGTGGTATGAACTGGGGATCACGATGACAGATTTCTATTTCTACTTTTGCTAACTTGCTGGGTCTTGTGAAATGTGTTACATTTTACCTCGGTAAGATGAGGAAATGAGTTAGAGACTCTCCAGTTAAAAAAAAAAAAAAGAAGCTGCAAACCTCTGGAGCTTGAACTCAGCAGAAAATCTATAAAACGCTTTGTTTCTCAGTGTGAACTACCATAGTGAGGCTGAAATGTTAAGAGGCTCTATGATGTATCAGGTCTACAATAAGCCAGAGCGATGTCATCCCCAAGCCATTCCCTGCACATGATCATGGCCTGTTCCTCTGTAGGATCCGTAAAAGTAAGAGACAGCAAGTTGCAGGTGCTCACTGGAACGTGGTCCCTCCGAATGCCCCTTAGGTCAACCTTGGCTTCATTTCATGGGCTGCGTTGTGCAGTTTACAAACTAACCTTGGGAACTCAGGCTCTTCTGTGAATTGATGCCATCCGCTGTCGAGCCGAATTTGGAGTTATGAAAACATGTGCTCTTAAGTGCGCATATCCCAATCGGCCTGCGGGACCCACCTCCACCGTTAAATCGGACACTGAGCTTTAGTTCCACCTAGGTCTCAAGTACACGAAGAAGGAAGGGTATTAGAATTAGACCGGGCTACAGGCAACAGAAAGCCCGGAGAAACATTGGCTCAAACCGGTGGAAAGTTGATTTCTCTTTCAGGTAAATGTAGATCATCCCTGCACACAAGCGTTAAAGCAGCAACTGTGAGACTGCTCTCCTTGGAGAGGTCTGTCTGCAAGGTCAGCCCTTAGCTGGCAGCTGGAAATTCGGCTCCTGGGTGCCCTGAGTCAACAATGAGCTGATATTGGGGAATAATGCGAGAAAATGCTGGGGGATATATTTTTAATTGAGATCAAGGATCTTATACCACTAAACACTGTGCATCGACTCTCTGTCTCCTTCCCTTGTGAGGGTTTGGAATTTTGGTGTGTGCTGGGCAGGGGGTACCTACTATGACCAGTTCCCAACTGGGCACTGAGTCTCTAATGAGCTTCCCGGAGCAGAGACATCACACACGTGTTGTTGCATTTTCACTGCTGGGGGAAGAGTGAGTTCTGTGTGACCCTCACTAATGGGAGGAGGAGGGCACAAGGAGGCCTACATATGGATTCCTCCGGACTCTGCCTGCGTGTGTGTGCGTGTGTGTGTGTGTGTGTGTGTGTGATTTTTTTTTTTCCTTATGATCGGGCTGTGTATCCTTACCACATGGCTGTAATAAATCTTAGCCACGAGCACAATTATGTGATGACTCCCGAGAGTCCTTCTAGCAAATCTCCAAATGTGGGGGTGGGATTGAAGAACCTGAAACAATTCAGGACCAGTGGGGCAGCTCCACAATGCAGGCTCTTCACTGTGGGGGGTCCAAGATGGCTCTTCCTTATGTTTACATTCCAACCAGCACCAAGGAAGAAAGGAACAAGAGAAGAGATACCCTCCCCCACCAGTATTTAATACAACATCAATCACAACCCCTCCGCCAGAAGTTCGTCAGATAGCCACACCCAGCTGCAAACGTGGTGGGGAAACGGCATCTTTACTATGAGCAGTCATGTATCCAGCCAGGACCCTTGATTCTCTACTAATATACATATGATATACAAAATCGTATGGAAATGTCCTTTTTTGTTGTTGATTTCATCAGCTGATCAAAGAAGTGCATAACTCCCAATGATTATGATGCATTCCTTACACAGTTTAATTTCTGACTGTCTAGCGGTGACAGATGTGCTGTGATCCGTTCATGCTGACCTCCTGGAGACTAGCAGTGAGGGGCAATTGACCAGCCAGCCAGTCAGTCGGGGCCAGAGGTGTGGTCTGGATAAGAAGCAGAGCAAAGCAGCAGGCCCCGGACAATTGGGACTCACAAGCTAGATTTGAAGTACAGAGTGTCTCTACCAAGCAACAGCTTTTCTTAGAACAAGTCACTCTTAAGCAACTTGTCTGACTTCCATAGGATGGCTTGTAGTCTTCTAGATCGGAAGTTAGTGCCAATCCAGGGGCCCCCGTTTTCCCTATAAATCCTGAGCTCCTTCCACTGAGCCTCCTGCCGCAGTCCCATTGGTGCCATACCATGAGTGTGACTTCTGCTGTGCCCTGATGAGGGCTACAAGGGAGCATTAGGGCTGGAGAGCACAATTCAGGAGCCCTGGTTCAGACAGGTAGTGATCAAACAGATCACATCTGCTCTGGTATCCTTCAGAAGCCAAGGTCCATGAGATACGATAACATACAAGACAATCAGTGTGTTGTCAAGGAATACGGGGGATGAAACTGATCACTTTCGTTTGGCACATTTCCTTCTCTAGACATTTGACAAGGCTGCAGAGAAATGTAATGATCTGAGCCATTCTGCTCAGTGATGGGAAAGCAGACATCTTCTGAGATTAGAGCGATTGCAGTCTCCAACCATTTGTCGTTACGTATGGGCACGACGTGGTCTGACATCTGAAGGTTGTGGTAGACCTCCAAAGCAACAGGGACATCCAGGATCACACTGTTTAGGGACGAAGGTTGGTAACACCAGAAGGCAAATAAGCTTTTGCCAAGGGGTCTTAAGTGGCAACCCATCACCACTGGCCCTTTTTGTATATCTGGAATGGCACAGCTCTGACACCTTAGGAAACTTTGAATAGCGCTCTTACATCATGGACATTATATTAGTTAGGGAATAATTTAGGAGACAAAAACATTACAGTGGCTCAAATAGAAGAATAGAAGTTTCTCTCTCACCAAGTGCCCAGAAGTCCAAGCGCCGCTCCACCAAATCGTCCAGGGACCCATGTTCGGAAACTTGCTGATCCACCATAGCAGGGAAGACCACCGGCACCATGCCAGGTTCTGGCCGCAAAGGGCAAAAAGAAAGTGGAGAGCAGGTAGCCTCCCCCTCAGGATGTGATGCCCAGGTAGCTTACAGGCACCTTCGCTCCCATTCTATTGGGGAGAACTAAATCAGAAGGTCACATTTAGCTACAAGGCAACCTTGGAGATGAAAGCCACAGCTGGGAGGCCATGTGCTCTGCTGAAACTGATGAGGGTGGGAAGGAGGCAGTTCTATCTCCAGAAAGAAAAAAAGGAGAAAGATTCTGTGGAACAGCGATCCATCTCTGCCACAGTGTGAATTCCCTTTAACAGAACTAGTCAGAGGAGGCAGGGTAGAGTAGAGGGAGCTTGGGGTTTTGAGCAAAACAGACACCTCTCCACCCTGTGTCTCTCACTTAACATCTGTGGGATTTTGAGCATATCACTCTGCTTCACTGAACCTCAGTTTCCGTAACGATAAAATAGCAATAATAACACCACCTAACTCACAGATCTGTGAGGATTAATGATGTGCTCCCAGTGCCTGGTACATAAGACAAAAAGATATGGACGCGTACGTACACACACAGCTCTATATCCTCTGTCTCTCTAGCTGTCTATACCTATGTCTATCTATATATGATTTCACCAAGTTGTGCAAGGAGAAGATACAGGGAAGGCAATGACCGAGGTTGCAGTGACCTTGTAAATGGAAATAAGGATTGAGATAACTTGCCCTTGCAAAAGTTCCATTTGGTCTGTGCCCTTAACGAAAAGGCACATTCATTTCTGAGAAGGGAAAGAGACAGAATGCTTCCGTTGTTAATAAGTCAGCAGATTTACAGTCTAAGGCCCTGTCCCATAACGAATTGGGAGCTGACGTTAAGCTTCCAACTTCGGCCGAAGATTCACCCAGGATTGTGAATATTCTTTCTTTCTCTGTAGTATGCCCTATGTTCTCTCATCTTGAGGATCTTGCTCTTTCAAGGCCCAACCTATGAGCTAGGTCTTCTTCCTCGAAGCCTTGCCTGTTCTCTCACGGGCAGAATAAACTTCTCCTTCGACCCTGGTTCCAAAACGGTGGCTTCTGCCCCTTCTGCCTACGTGACTGCTGGAGGTCTACCTGCCTGCATGCTGTGGAAGACACTAAGCCCTTGAGGGCAAAAACCACATTTTATATCACATGCGTCATTGTCTCCCTCCCTCTCCAGCCCCCGGGGCAAAACGTCACACATAACACATGCAAAATAATCAGTGGGGGCTAAATGGATAAATGAAGGATAAATACGTAAATTCCTACTCGGCCACTCCGGGTCAACGTACCAGTGACTATGTATTCTGAGTAAAAAATTAGGACCTGTTGTCTGATAAAGGAACATACTGGGAGAAAGTCCAGATTCCCTTAAATCTTAACCGTCCCAGGGAAGATCTGAAACATTTGGTTACGTTCAACAGTCACGCATCTCTCAGTGAGTTAATGTGGTTTTAAGTTTGTTTTTTCTTAAGTAAGACACGTAACCGTTATAGCTTCTCGTTTCTTCTCTTGGCCCAGTGTGGGTAATAATACTTGACATGCCTACCACAAGGGGTCGCTGTGATGAAAAGCGATGGAAATCACCGTGTGGGCGAAATCTCTTTGGGAAATTCTAAATCACTGTAAGATCTGAGGTCATAGCTACAGAAGTAGCTCCTCATTTTATGGAACGTAAAAATTAAGCCCCCAATTTGGATCTTCTGGCCCCACAGCCCCATCATCTTTCAAGGCACAGGCTGGAGTTTCTTCTTGTTTGGGGGCAGTAACTTCTCATCTTTCATAGCTAAGAAGTTTCAAGACTTGGAGGTCACTTCATAAATTTGGAGGTTTGAATTAATCCAAAGAATGTAATGACCTGACTCGAACTTTCATTTTACCGCATAGAGATTAGACCCGTTATTTCCTTTTTCTATCAGTGGTGGACTTTCCTCTCTTGCCTTTTGCCCCAGAATGTACAATAATCTACCCTCTTGAAAGGAAATTCTACAAAAATAAAGTTTCACCGAAATGATGGATGAAGGCCACCCTCGCTGTTAAGATGTTAGGTTTCTGCAAAAGCAGAGCAGACTGTAAATTTAAACCTTAACAGGCTCAGCATCAATCTAAGATATGGCCTCGTTTCCTAAGGCTACAGTCTACTAACATTACAAAGAGAGTTTGACTGAGGACAGGCTTCTCTGGTTTTAGAATTATTTCCGAGAGGAGGAAGAAGTGTGCAAAATTCTCCAGGAAACAGGAAATGGTCCAAGGATCAAAAGCTCTTGTCCCCGAAGTAAGCTTTCATTATTCATACAGTCCTTTTTTAAAAACCAGAAGGGTCCAGAGGAAGCAGATAAGTAACATCCGAGTGCTGAAAGCTTCTTCTCGTGTCTGAACAACACAGAATATAAAGGAGAAATTCAGCAGAAAGGTGTGGGGGTGCTGCTGGTAGAGGAGGAAGGTGACGATGCCACAAAGCTAAGAAAGCCTTGGAACGTGATGCCTTTTTAAAATTTCCACATTTTTTTAGAGCAGAGTTTCTCAACCTCAGCACGATTGCTGTTTTAGACCAGATGATTGTCTGTTGGGGTTGTGGATGCGGATCTTTGCATTGCGGGATGTTTAGCCACCTCCCTTGTCTCTACCCATTAGATGCAGTCAGCATTCCCCAGTTGCAACGACCAACATGTCTCTGGAATTGCCGAATGTCCCCTCACTGCGTCCCCCAGGTGAGAACCATTTTTCTAAAGCCTATGAGTACTGGGAGGGTGGGGGTCAGTTCTTAGCTCCCCATTCTCATGCTTCGTTTAGAAAGAAGTTCCAAGTGTGGTTCAGGAATGTGATGCTGTCCTTTGGTCTTGCTCAGACATAAATAGAGCCGGCAAAGCTGGTGCAGAGGATAGGGACTTGGGAGCAGGACAGGACTGCTCTGGAAGGAACTCCACAGGAAGCGGTAGAATTCTGGGACAGGGTGGGCCAGGGGATGGGGAGGAGGTCCCTCGGGGGAGTATGCAGGCAGGGAAGATTGTTTAGGTAAAGTCAGCTCAGGTGGGAAGAATCCAGTCAGTACCACAGGCCAAGGCAAGCAAGGTCAAGACTGCATCTCCTATCTCTAAGTCTGATGCACTTTCACGGGCTGTGCTTTATAATTACATAGTTACTATGCCCTAAATGCTTTACTGAATGGTGTCCCCTTGGAATGATTTCAGCTGCCATTATATACAGAACACAAGTTAAAATGGCTTAACCAACAAGACTAGTATCTCAGATTACAAAAAGCCCCGAAGGAAAATGTCTTCAGGTTTGGATGATTCAGCAGCTAAACAATGTGGTTGGACACGCAGGTTCTTCTCTCCTTTCTACTCTGCCATTCTCAGTGGGTTAGTTTGACCTCAGCTAATTCCCTTCACAGCTCCAGAATGGCTGCCACAGCTCCAAACATCACAACATGGAGGCAACAACATAAGGAATCACTTCCTATGGATCTCTGACTAAAGGAGAGAAATTATTTTAATTTGCCTCCTGGGCCTGGTGATAGAGCTTAGCTACCTTGAGCCTGTGGTTCTGTGGTTCTGAACATCCCCAAATTAAACCATGATCCATCAGCAAGGAAGAAGTGGAGAACGGCTACAGAGCAGGCATTCAAGGATATCTACCCTATATGGACGATTTGATGCAAATTCACTACAATTCTGTAAGGGAGGCACTATTGTTAACTTCATTTTACAGATAAGGAGTTTTGGCAAATTATGTCACCCAAGATCATTCAGCAGGCAAATGGTGGGGTAAGGTTCCAAATATGTGGTCTGACTTTAGACCTCAAGTTCCTAAAGAGTCATTCTGTGACCCCTACACCCAAGCTACCTTATTTGTACTGAACTAGGCTACTGCAATTATCCTGCCCAATTATGTTCCAGAAATAAGTCACACTTTCAAGGTCATTTTTGAAGAACTCATAAGTTGTGAGGAGTGTGTGTGTGTGTGTGTGTGTGTGTAAACACAAAAACTAATAGGTGAGTTTTTTCCTTTCTTTCCTCTTTCTTTCTTCCTTTTCTCCCTGCATCTCTCCCGACTCAATCTTTCACTTTTTCTTTAAACACCTAAGTCAATAAACAGATACTTGTTTTAACCCCGCACCCAGAAATCTGTGGAAACCTCTCCTGGACCACCCAGGAAACTGACACCATTTCTGCCATTTACAGATAGCATTTACAGATTTCTCCATGATGTGTTAAAGGTAGTTTAATGAAGCAAAAAGAAAAACCAAGAAACATCCTTTCTATGACACCATCTTCAACAGTAAGTGGAAATGGGTCAGAGCTCATTCCTGAATGGAAGTCTAGGAATGAAAATTGGATTTCTGCGAAATTCATTGGATGTTAAATCTACTGAGGAAATCTGTGTGTGCAGTTAGGTCAGACACTGGGATTAGCAAAACTGACATCAAGATGATGTGCCTCTTAGCATTCTCAAAGCTTATTAAATATTTTTGCCTAAATGCAGAATGGTCCTGATGTGCTTAGAATCCAGAGAGGCCAAATCAATGAATTCCTTGTTACATGGCCACATCTCCATTACATTTGGGTAGTCCAAGTGCTAAGAGTGCTACCTTCCCTGGCACTTGGAGTTTTAGAAATTCCTAGAACTAGCTGGGAGCAGCCTCTCACTTCTAGGAAGTTCATTGGCTGGTTAGTAGATTATCCAGAATGCTGAGACAATGGCCACATCAGTTGATGATTTTCTGCCTTTTCGGGTAGAAGGTAGGAACCTCTTTTTCATTTCTCCTGGTTTTGTCAGGATTTGGCCACATTTAACGGGGGGAGAGAGAGAGAGAGAGAGAGAGACAGAGAGAGAGAGAGAGAGAGAGAGTCTCTGCTGTTGTATCAGAGCAGGGAAAAATGCCTGTCATGGGGGATGAACAACTTTGGAAGCCATCTTCCTATTAGTGAAAGTTTAGGAGTTTAGAAGACTTTTTTTTTTAATCATAAACTGTCATCAATTTGTCTTTATTTTTCTGAGCCTTAGCTATAAAACACTGAAATGCATCCAAGTGTCCAAATGGTAATTTATCTTTTTTTTTTTTTCAAGGATCCAAGGACATCATTTCTCTCTCCAGACAATATGATCTTTAAGACTCTTGCTATTAAAAGATTTTCACAGCTCTAGTGAATGTTATGCATTCTAAATGAAGGGAAGTATACCGATGTCTGCACCTTCCTTGAAATGCATCAAAAAATAAAATGGATTGACAGATGGATAGGGGATCGGCTGAATGGACAGAAGTGTGATAAATCCAGTATAGGAAGGTGTTAATTGTGGAATCCAAGTGGCGGCTATGTGGGGAATCACTGGAAAATTCTTTCACGTTTTCTGGATTTAAAAAAATGTTCATAATGGAGCACCTGGGTGACTGACTTTGGCTCAGGTCACGATCTCATGCTTCATGAGTTCAAGCCCCGGTTCATGTTGGGCTCTGTGCTGACAGCTCAGAGCCTGGAGCCCGCCTCAGAATCTGTGTCTCTTTCTCTGCCCCTCCCCCACTCATGTTCTGTCTGTCTCTCTTTCTCAAAAATAAACATTAAAAAAATTTTAAAATACATTTGTAATCCCTTATAATTTCCTTTGTTCAAATTTAGACATACCTGTCCTTGAAATGAAAGACAAAAATTTTATAGACAATCAATCTAACCACCATATTTTTTTAATCTCATTAGCATTACCTTTTTTTTTTTTTCGACGTTTATTTATTTTTGGGACAGAGAGAGACAGAGCATGAACGGGAGAGGGGCAGAGAGAGAGGGAGACACAGAAACAGAAATAGGCTCCAGGCTCTGAGCCATCAGCCCAGAGCCCGACGTGGGACTCGAACTCACGGACCGCGAGATCGTGACCTGGCTGAAGTCAGACGCTTCACCGACTGTGCCACCCAGGCGCCCTCATTAGCATTATCTTATCACCTCTCTCAACCTTAACTGCTCATGAAAATCTCATTTCCACTGAGACCTATAAAAGGGAAATTACTTTCAATTACCCACACACTTTCCAAGTAAAACATAGACACACAAAAAACTAGGGATACCGTGCCCCCAAAATGAATTTCTATTTGTTAAATGTATACTTACTCAATAAGTTTTCCTTTGAAGATAGCCTTACACTAATTTAACTGCCTATTTAAAAGTTCAATTGAATAAAAAAAAAACCAGACTCTTACAAAGGATAAAAGAATACATTTTCCTTGGTTTAAGATTGTCAAGATACAACTGATATATTTCTTTTTTTTAAATTTTTTTTTTCAACGTTTATTTATTTTTTTGGGACAGAGAGAGACAGAGCATGAACGGGGGAGGGGCAGAGAGAGAGGGAGACCCAGAATCGGAAACAGGCTCCAGGCTCTGAGCCATCAGCCCAGAGCCTGACGCGGGGCTCGAACTCACGGACCGCGAGATCGTGACCTGGCTGAAGTCGGACGCTTAACCGACTGCGCCACCCAGGCGCCCCGAGATACAACTGATATATTTCTAAACTAGCAAGGGCCGTTTCCTCCTTTTCTCAAAAAGTTTCCTTTACTTACTGAAAGACATTAGCTTCAGATTTGCTCCTTTTGTCTGGCGAAGAGAAAATTACATCTATTTAAACATCTAATTCAATTAATTTAGCTAAGAAGAGCTAGTCGACTAAACCCACATGCTCCTGCTCGTGGTAGTTACATCTTTCATTAAGTGAGCAGGTGTATAATATTGAGGAGTTTGAGATTTATTTCCCGTGAGAATGGAAGAAAATGCAACACAAATACGCAAAGACAATCATGTGTGTATCCCAGAATTGCCAAATGCACCTGAGAAATGAAGGTGTCTGCACACACAGGGGATGGAACCAACGGCATTCATATATTGTGCAGCTGTAGCCTCTGATTCCATAAAATTTTAATTAAAATTATACAGCAAGAAAAAAGATGCGCTGTATAACGTTCATTCCATTTTTATAGCAAGAAAGCAACTCAGTTAACCAGGTTGTAATAATTCTTATCAATGATTTAGAATTTGTATGGGGGCCATAAAAATGTCCCGCATTTATACTCATCATTCAATTGGTTCTAACACATACTACGCATGAAATTCAGCTTATCTTTGACATTCAGTACTCAGGGCAGATCTCTTCTTTTTCACATTGACTAACGCTCTCAGAGGAAATGTTACCTGAAAGAGGAGGTGAAGTTAAAAGCCTAAAACGAGGGGCGCCTGGGTGGCTCAGTCGGTTAAGCGTCCAACTTCGGCTCAGGTCTTGATCTCGCGGTTTGTGAGTTCGAGGCCCGCGTCACGCTCTGCGCTGACAGCTGGGAGCCTGGAGCCTGCTTCGGATTCTGTGCCTCCCTCTCTCTGCCCCTCTGCCCCCGCTCTCAAAAATAAGTAAACATTAAAGAAAAAAAAAAAAGCGCAACATGAGCTACCACGAGGACCATCAGAGCACCTGCCACCGTCCGGACATGGTTACAACCATGTCTTCAAGTGGAAGCAGCACCAGGAGATGGAATGATCTGTGAGCATCAGGCCACCAAGCTGAGACGAGGGTAGTTTCTGTTCCCCCCCCCCCCCCCCCCCCCGAGCAAAAGACCAAGGACTGTTGACCTTGTGGGTTCAGGCACTCTGCAAGTGGCCACTCTGTATCAGCTGAGGCTAAAACCACCCCAGCCACTTCTGTGAAGCCTCAGGAAAGCACACGGCATTTATCTTTAAATGAGCAGAATCTTCCCCACGACATTTAGCATAATTTCTCAGGTAAAGTAGATAATGTAGCAGAAGGACTGGGTTGCAGCTGGAAGCTGTTGCTTATCGCTACCCGGGCTGCAATAATGTCCCTGCTGGTGGGAGCAACTCCGCTTGTGACAAAGGTCAAGTTCGGCTGCCAGGGCAGAAACAGTTACTGCGCCTGTTCCCTTCCAGGGAAGTGCTATTCGCTATTGCAAAATTTATCCTCTTACAAGAAGACAGCTTTTCAACGTTGAAAATGTTCTCAAGTCATTTTGCTTCATATGTCGTCCTCTGAGAGTGGAAGCCAATGTCATGGTTGCCAGCAACTGCACCGAGCTTCCCACGAAGGGGATGACTCCACACCCGTCAACATCTTCGCACATCATCCATCAGCCTGGAAGGAGCTCTGAGCATCCTTGAGTAAAGATGATTTCAGGTTACAGCAACCATGGGTGATCTGGAAGTTTCTCTCCATTGGCTGTTGTCTTCATAATCCCTCTATCTAGTGACTTCTTGTTTTCCCAAGATGATCAGTGCTTGCACAAGTTCCAGAACCCTGGTTCTCTACGAAAGCTGGCATGTTCACCTCAGGCCAACACTATTGAAAGATCACTAAGTCATAGAGTAAAAATTCATAAAACAGAAGACCTGCAAAGGGAACAGCCACAAGCATCAACTGCAAATAGCTCTCCCTCTTTAATGGAAGAAAAGATTCCGCCTTCCAAATCCTAAACTGATTGAAGACTTTTCTTCTGCATAAATTCGGTGCCAACGGTGACGTGTTAAATCCAGTAAAAAATTGCCATAAGGAAACCTGGAAATGCCAAGCCAGATGAGGATGTCCAGATCTCAGCTTAATACCTGGCATAAAGAATTCAAGTTGGCACACACTCACCAGGAACAAAGTGTGCTTGTATCTAGTTTATATTCCTCTAATCCCAGGTGTTTCTCTATTTATTTACTTGGTTTTTTTATTTATTTACTTACTTACTTTTCTATTTTCTTCGGTCCTTAACATTGCCATTTATGGAACACGTAGACAGTTCCTTGTGCTTCTAGTCCTTGAACTAAAAGGTTAAAGATGAAGAATTGGGGGGTGTGGCCTAAATTTCCCATCAATACAGAGGTTGGCTTAGGGATTTTTTAGGCGTTCGATTTGTCACAAACTAATCTCAAAGACCCTCTGGAGACAGTGTGCCCTCAAAATTTCATAGGCTTCTGCTCGATTTGTTCCTATCAAAGTGTTCCAGGACTCGCAGCCAATGCTCTGGTCTTCTAAGAAGTATACTTAAAGGAGGCTACTTAAAGAATTTACAAGAATAGTTTTGGGGACTAATTTTTAACCTAAATACAATAAAATTAACTTTTTTTTATGCATGGTTCTGTAAGTTTTGAAAAATGCACAGAAGTTATGAAACTACCTTCACAATCAGGATGCAGATTAGTTCCCTCCCTCCAAGGAGATTTACTCCTGCTGCGGCTGCTGCTCTGTGGTCAAATCTCCCCCACCTCTAACCCATGGATCTGTTTTCCATCCCTCAAGTATTGTCTTTTCTAGAACATCAGGTAAATGGAATCAGACTGTATATAATGTTCTAAGTCTGACTTCTCTCACTTAGAAAATGCCTATGAGAGTCACCCATGTCATCGCAAGTATCAATAGCGCATTCCTTTGTATTGTTAAGTAATACGCCATTGTACGGATGAACTGTCTCCTGTGTATTCGTCTACCAGTTAAAGAATGATGGGTCGTTTCTAGTTTTTGGTGATTATGAATAATGCAGAGACGAACATTTGCCTCCAGGTTTTTGTGTGAACATAACTTTTCACTTCTTATTGCTGGGTCATATGGTAGGTATATATTTAAATTTATAAGGAACTGCCAACCGATTTTCTAAAGTGGCTGTACCATTTTGCATTCCCACCAGCAATGTATGAGAGTTCCAATTGCTCTACCCTTGCCAGCAACTGCTGTTCTCCATTTGTTCTAACTTTACCCATTTTAATAGGTGTGCCACGGTATCTCATTTGCACTTCCGTAACGACTAATGATGTTGAGCGTCTTTTCGCATGTTTGTTTGCCATCCATGTATCTTCTTTGGTGAAGCGAAGGTTCTTTTGCTCGTTTTTTAATTGGGTTGTTTGTTTTCATTTTTGAGAGTTATTTTCAGATACAAGTCCTTTGTTAGATATTTGATTTGCAAATGTTTCTCCCAGTCTTGTTTTGTCATTTTCCAACAATTTCTTTCGCAGAGCTAAAGTTTGGAATATTGACTAGGTCCCATTTATCGTCCTTTTCATTTATAGATTGTGCTTTTCATGTCATATCTCAGAATTACGTGCCTAAACCAGGGTCATGAACATTTCCTCTTATGCTTTCTTCTAAAAGTTGTATTGTATCACATTTTAACACTTAGGCCTATAATTCATTTTGATAATTTTGGTATAAATTGTGAAGTATATGTCAAGATTCATTGTTTTCTTTTTTATTTTATTTTTTTTTAATTTTTTTTTAACGTTTATTTATTTTTGAGACAGAGAGAGACAGAGCATGAATGGGGGAGGGTCAGAGAGAGAGGGAGACACAGACTCTGAAACAGGCTCCAGGCTCTGAGCGGTCAGCACAGAGCCCGACGCAGGGCTCGAACTCACGGACCGCGAGATCGTGACCTGAGCCGAAGTCGGCCGCTTAACCGACTGAGCCACCCAGGCGCCCCAAGATTCATTGTTTTAAATATGGCTGTCAAATTGTTCAAGTGTCTTTTATAGAAAAAGGCAATTCTCATTGAATTGACTTCACAACTTGGTCAAAAATCAATTCCATTGACCGTATATTAGTGTGCATCTGTTTCTTGACTCTAGTCTGTTCCCGTGATGTGTGTGTCTATACTTTCACCAATATCCCATTCTCTTGATTACTGTAACTTTACAGTAAGTCTTAAAATCAGGTAGTTTGAGTCCTCCAACTTCTTTCTTCTTTCTTAAAATTATTTTAGCTATTGTAATTAGTTTGTGTTCTGTATAAATTTCAGAATCAGCTTTTGATATTATAAGAAAATCTGAAGTAGTTTTGATCAAGATTGCAGTAAGTCTATAGATCAATTTAGCGAGACTTGGCATTTAACAATATTGAGTCTTCTAATCCATGAACACAATATATCTCTCCATTTATTTAGGTCTTTGATTTCTTTCATCAGCATTTTGTAATTTTCAGCATACACAGCCTGTCTATATTTCATTGGATTTACAACTAAGCATTTCATTTGGGGGGAACTATTGAAAATAATACTTTTGTAAAATTTTTGTTTCCAATTGTTCCAGGTGTAAATATACTTGTTTTATATATTGATTATGTATCTTGCAACCATGCTAAACTCACTTATTCCTTCTAGGAGCTTTTTTGTAGAATTCTTGGGATTTTCTATGTAAGTAATCATGTCATCTATGAATAAAGGCAGTTTTTTTTCTTTCTTTTCAGTCAGTATGTCTTTATGTCTTTTCTTGCTTTATTTCCCTGACTAGAGTGACAAGTATGATGTTGAATATGAATTCTCAATGCATACCGCCTTATTTTGGTCCCAACCTTAGAGGGAAAGCATTCAATCTTTCATCATTAAGTAGGTTTTTGTTTTGGGGGGGGGGTTGTCGATAATTTTTATCAGTTGGGTTTTTGTCGTGAATGCACATTGAATTTTGTCCATTTGTTTTTTGCATCTGTTGAAATGATCTTATACTTTTTCTTTAGTCGATTAATATAATATGGTGAGCCATACTGATAGATTTTAGAATGGTGAACCAGCCTTGCATTCCCAGGATAAACCACTCCCCCTGCCCTGCTTTGGTAGTGTTATGTTATGTTTTTATTTATAGCTGGATTTGAATCATTAATAGTTTGTTAGGAATTTGTGTCCCTGTGTTAATGAGGGATATTAAGCCATAGGCTCCTCCTCCTCCTTTCTCTTCTTCTTGTTAACTTCTCTAGTTTTGCAAGCAAGTTATGCTGGCCTCATACAATGAGGAGAGATCATGTGGAACTGATACTATTTCTTACTTAAATATTGGAATAATTCACCAGTAAAGTCATCTAGGCTTGAAGTTTTCCTTGTTAGGAGGTTTTTGACTATGAATTCCATTTTTAAAATATGTATAACTACTCGGGTTACCTACTTCTTGTATACATTTTCATAATGGGTATCTTTCATCAAAGTTGCTGAATTTATAAGCATATAACTGTTTATCGTATTCTCTTGCTGCATTTTCAATCTCAGTGTCACTGGGGTCTATCATGATATTCCCTCTTTTGTTCTTGATATTGGTAATTCATGTCCTCTCTTTCTCTCAGCTCAGCATAGATTCCCTTAATCTTTTCAAAAAATCAGCTTTGGCCTCATTGATTTCCTCTATTGTTTTTCCGTTTTCAATGTCACTGATTTCTGCTGTTTATTGTGTCCTTCCTTCTGCTTGCTTTGGGTTTAATTTATTTTTCTTTTCTTAGCTTCTTAAGGTATAATATCAGATTTTTATCTGGGACCTTTCTTATTAATATGCCTTAATGTTTTAAATTTCATATTTAAAAAAAAATTTGTAATGTTTATTTATTTTTGAGAGAGAGAGAGTGTGAGTAGGGGAGGGACAGAGAGAGGAGACACAGAATCTGAAGCAGGCTCCAGGCTCTGAGCTGTCAGCAGGGATCCTGACGCAGAGCTCGAACCCATGCACAGTGAGATCATGACTTGAGCCGAAGTTGAACACTTAACTGACTGAACCACCCAGGTGCCCCTAAATTTCACATTTGTATTCAATGTTTTAAGTTTTCCTCTGAGCACTGCCTTAGTTGCATCGCACAGATTTTGATATGCTCAGAATATTTTTAAATTTTCCATGGCTAATTTCTATGTATCCATTTTCAAGTTCCCTGATTCCTGAGTTATCTGCATTCTGCTAGTGAACCATTCTGTGGGGTTTTTTTTATTTCAGTTATTATAAGATTTGAGGTCTAAACTATTCATTTAATTTTCTTATTTCTTTCTTTTACTTGCTCGCCGAAAATTTTAATCTTCACCTTCATTTCAAGAGTGTTTGCCCTTCATAAAGTATATCTATATAATAATTGCTTTAAAGTCTTTGTCTGATACGTCCAACATCTGGGTCATCCTGGCATTGGAATCTGTTGATTATATTTCCATGAAAATGGTTGAGATTTTCCTAGTTCTGTGTATGTTGAGTAATATCAGATAATATCCTGGGCATTTTGAATATTTTGTTTGGAGTCTCTGGGTCCTATTTAAGTCCTCTGGAAAATGTTGATGTTTTGATTTAGCAAGCAAGCAATCTGATTAGATTTGGAGTACGGCTCCTGATGCCCCTTTGTGCACTGTGGTTTCCGTCTCAGTTTAGTTGTCAAAGCCTTTGCTGTACTACTTGAGTCTGTCCCCATGTGAGCACTTCCTAGGTTTGGGACCTGAGAGTTGATTCACATTGTGGTTTGGTTTCCCAAACATTTGCTGGGCCGCTTCCGGTCAGTTTCATGCATGTGCAACTCCGCGATGGGTCCAGGATCTGACACACAGATTTAGAGGATCTCTTTGTTCAGTCCCCTTCTCCCTGTGGTATCACCATACTCTCCATCAACAAGGGGCACCTTTTCTGGTCCTATAGGTAGGAACCTGGATGTTTATCGTCCCTGAACGGTGTCACGCTCTCTGTGTCTGAGTGCCTCAAGGACATAGCAGTGCAAGACCACAGGGCCTGCAAGTCGGAGAGAAAGGTTTTCTTTCAGAGACTTAGAAGTCTGTGTTTTAGATCTGGGGTTAACTGTCTTGGTGATTTCACGTACAGCCTTTTCTGCCACTAGGGAAGTACAGCTTCACAACAGGGGCTTGCCTCAGAGTAGGATTGGGAGAGTGAAAAGGAGAGAAAATGAAGGGCCATTTCTTCCCCATGTTCTGCTCTGTAAAGGTCCTACTTCCTGGTGACTAGAAAAAGCGAAGGTTTTTCTTGGAGGTTTCTCTGTCCTTACCTCCTGTATAATTTCAGGATGCAGTCTGCTCTCAAGTATAAACCAGAAGTTATGGTGGATTCAGAGAAAGAAAGAAAGAAAGAAAGAAAGAAAGAAAGAAAGAAAGAAAGAAAAGAGAGAAGGAAAAGAAAGAAGGAAAAGAAAGAAAGAAAGAAAGAAAGAAGGAAGGAAAGAAAGGAAAGAAGGAAAGAAAGAGAAGAAAGGAAGAAGGAAAGAAAGAATGCATGAGAAAGAAAGAAAGAAAGAAAAGAAAGAAGGAAAAGAAAGAAAGAAAAGAAAAGAAAGAAGGAAAGAAAGAGAAGAAAGAAGGAAAGAAAGAATGAATGAGAAAGAAAGAAAGAAGGAAAGAAAGAAAGAAAGAAAGAAAGAAAGAATGAGAAAGAAAGAAAGAAGGAAAGAAAGAAAGAAAGAAAGAAAGAAAGAAAGAAAGAAAGAAAGAAACGCCTGTATCAGTCATTCCTCAAGATTGTACTTTTTTGCCCAAGATGCCTACTATTATTTACTCTTCAGAGTTCTCAGACAGTTGCGTATGTATTTAGGGTAGAGTGTGCTTAATGCACTGCCGCCACTCAAAATTTATTTTGTCTACGAGCTACGTATTTTCATTTTATCCACTGACTGTAGACTCTAACCACTGATTTGGAATTCAACCCCACTCTTTTTGTTTTCTCTCTTATCACAGCTGCTGTTTTCAAAATGTCATCAGATGTTGCTCATTGTCATTTCTCACGTGAAAGCACTTACCCCTGCAAAAGTCTCACAAATAACAACATTGGGTCAGGATGAGAGCACGTGGGTTGGTGAACTCGGGTCCAGTTCTGCCACTTATCGGCCGTGAGATGTTGAGGAAGTTCCTGAATCTCTCTGACCTGTGGTTTCTGACCTGGGTGAGGCCAGTCAGAAGCTTTTTTAAAAATTTTTTTTTAATGTTTGTTTATCTTAGAAACAGAGCACAAGCAGGGGAGCAGCAGAGAGAGAGGGAGACACAGAATCCAAAGCAGGCTCCGGGCTCCGAGCTGTCAGCACAGAGCCTGACGCGGGGCTCGAACCCATGAACCGGGAGATCATGACCTGAGCCAAAGCCGGCTGCTCAACTGACTGAGCCACCCAGGTGCCCCAGTCAGAAGCATTTTTAAAATGAAGATCCATAAGAGATCTGTTTGTTCGTGTGTTTTTTGAGGTTGTGAGTATGACAGATGACAGTGACCCAACAATCGCCGAAACACAAGTGTCTTCTGGAGAAACATTGATGAGAGATTTGGCAAACCTGAATGAAAGAGTCAAAATAGCTGTGGAAACACAAAGGAGGGTATGAGAATACGGTGACATATTCTACCTTTGGCAGAATTTTTTCAGCCTCCCAGCTTTTTTTTTTTTTTTTTTTAATTGTATCTTGGACTCAGTTCTTTCTTTGTTCCCTGAAATCTCCTGATAGCAATTCTTTTCTATTCATCAATCCTCATTGTAACTTTAAAAGCTTGTCGCTGCCTGGAATTTCTTTGTTGAAACTGAAGCAGCATTTTTCATAATTCAGCCTTTTGGGGGGGGGCTAATTATCTTTTTCTATTTGCTAATTAGTGGCCATAACTGTTCCTTTCTTTCTTTTCTGAATTTCTATTGCCTTTCTCATATCTGGCAGGTTATAACTTGCTTCAGCGTTTGCTTCTTGAATTTTTCTTCTTGCTAGCTCTCTTGTTTATGAGCTTTATGCTTGCCTGGGACTTTTTAATTGCACTCTATTTGAACACAAATGGCTTCTGAACTTTTTATTCTTCACATTTTTGCAATGATAATAAGTAGTAGAGTCGAATTTAACTAGAGAAGAAGAATATCAAAAGTTCTCTAGAGCAGAACACCGAATAATACAGCATTTCATTAGTTTTCAACACCCACACTAGAAATCTCACTTGCTGATAATTCTTTTCCATTCCGTTGCTATTGCTTCTGCATTCACAATGTCTGCCATTATTTCAAAAGTGCCAAAATAGAGCGATGATTCCTTCCACGGGGAGACGTAGGGCTGAAATGAGCTGACTGCTAAGAAAGGAAAATTACCAGTTATACTGAATATTGAAATTCCGTACCCACCAATAACCAAGTGTCTGTTTTCTACACGAACACCTACTGTATACGTAGCAATGTACAAAAATAAAAATGAAATATGCCCAAAGTTCCTCCCTTCTCTATACCATTCCTTGCTTCCTTTTTATTCTGGCCAACCCATCTTCATCACGAGTACTCTTTCTTGAAAAGCAGGAACCTTAAAAGCTTCACGGGTTTAACTTTTCAGCCCACCAGCAAGTGTAGGTACAAAGAATCCCAAGAGCCTGAAGGAGCAGACCACCAGGGCTCCACTATGGAGTGTGCTATTTGTTTTTTAACGTTTTATTTATTTTTGAGACAGAGAGAGACAGAGCATGAACAGGGGAGGATCAGCGAGAGGGAGACACAGAATCTGAAACAGGCTCCAGGCTCCGAGCTGTCAGCACAGAGCCCGACACGGGGCTTGAACTCACTGACCGTGCGATCATGACCTGAGCCGAAGTCGGCCGCTTAACCGACTGAGCCACCCAGGCGCCCCAACCACTCAGGTTTGTGAGGGTTCTTGCTCACAAGAAATGGCCCAGGAGTAGAGCTCAACCGTGAAGGAAGCTATAATAGATCTCTTCTGTTTGGGCTGACGAGTCTGGAAATCTGCCCTAAAACATGTTTATAGGATTCATTTGATCTTTTTTAAGGATATTATCATGATGGTAGGAGAAGTGAACACCTGAAGATAAATCTACATTAGCGAAATCTTCCGACCTGTGATCTGGGTTTATTGCTGTCTTTTGTATTTCCAAGATTTTTTTTTTTTGTATTCCCAAGATTTTTAAACATTTTTAAGCAGCTAAGGAGAAATAGACCTTAGAATGATAATACTGTGTCAAAAATAAATTTCTAAAAATGATAATGAAAATAAATGTTATGTAACTGACTATCAAAAGCCTAACTAGAGATGTTTTCTTCCCAATGTGATGGAGTAATGGGTCTTCAACCAACCTCCCTGTTGAAAACAAGTATAAAACTGACAATGATATATGGAACAACTAATTTCTTTGCCTACAGAAAGTGCAGAACTGTGATCCTCGAGTGAAGGGAAGTGAACGAGGGGAGCCCCCCAGATGGTCTGGCACCTCTGGACCACAGCACAGGAAGCAGAACACTGTTGGATGCTGGCCATCTCTGAGACCTGAGTGACACAGATTAGAACTCAGATTCTGGGGGTGCCTGGGTGGCTGCGTCGGTTAAGCATCTGACTCTTGATTTTGGCTCCCATCTTGATCTCATGGTTCGTGGGATCGAGCCCCACGCTGGGCTCTGTGCTGACAATACGGAGCCTGCTTGGGATTCTCTCTCTACCTTTCTCTCTGCCCCTCTCCACCCTCTCAAAATAAATAAATAAACTTAAAAAAAAAAAAAAGACTTCAGATTCTGATTTGGCTAAGATGGGTGGGGGTCAACTTGGCTGCTGAGTATTGTCCCGTCTACTTCTCCCTCTCCCAGTATAGGTGTTGATCACTAAGAGACATCTTTCACCCTCAAACCCTATCTCAGTATTCACTTATAGAGAATTCAACTTGCCACACTGGTAAATTCTAACATTTGAGCATATAATAATGATATTGCACACACTCTGAAAATAGAGAAGGAGAGAGTACATCTACTCTATATGGCCAGTGTAACCCGATATCCAAAGTCTGACAAGGACATTGTAAGAAAACTAAGATCAATATCCTCCAAAACATAGGTGTAATTTTTTTTAATTCTAAAACAAATCCAGTAAGTTATAAAAAAAAAGAAAAAATGTCATGACAAATGGGGTTTGTACTAGAAATGCAAGATAGAATTACCATCTGAAAATCCATAATCTCTTGCATAACGAAATAAAAGAGTTAAATCATGTGATCATTTCAATAGATGCAGAAAAAGCTTTTGACAAATTTCTACATGGCTTCATGATAAAAACCCTTAGCAAAATAGAAAAGAATACCCTTCATCTGATAAAGAGCATCTGTGAAAAATCTACAAATAGCATGATTTTTTTTTATTAAAAAATTTTTTTAACGTTTATTCACTTTATTTTGAGAGACAGAGCATGAGCGGGGGAGGGGCAGAGAGAGAGGGAGGCACAGAATCTGAAGCAGGCTCCAGGCTCCGAGCTGTCAGCACAGAGCCCCACACGGGGCTCAAACCACCGAGCGGTGAGACCATGACCTGAGCCGAAGTTGGACACTCAACCGACTGAGCCGTCCAGACGCCCCCAAATAGCATGATATTAATGGTGAAAGAATGAGTTTCTTTCTCCTAAGATCAGGAATGAAATGAGGATGCCTAAAATCACCACTCTATCCAACATCATCCTGAAAGTTCTAGCTAGATCAACACAACAACAGAAGGAAATAAAAGGCAAAACATCTTGAAAGATAGGAAGAAGTATGACTCTTTTTTGTCCACAGACGACATGAATGAAATCCTAATAAATATATAGAAAATGTTAAAACAATCGGAATTCAGTAAGATTGTAAAATACAAGGTCAATATACTAAAATCAAATATTGCTTATTTATACCAGTGACCAAAAAAACCTGGAAAATATATTTTAAAACAATACAATTTACAATAATAAAAAATACTAAAACCTTTACGAATCAATGTAATGAAAAACACACATTACCCCTACTTTGAAAACTGAGTCAATAAAGACTGAAATAACTGGGGAGTTATCCTATATTCACGGGCTGGAAGACTTGATTTTGTTAGGATCTAATTTCTCCTCACATCAGTTCATAGATTGAAAGCAATCTCAATCAGAATCCCAAGAGGTTTTTGTAATAATTAATAAGCTGATTCTAAGATTTATATAGGAATGCTAAGACGTAGAATAACCAGAGCAATCTTGCAAACAAGATCAAAGTTTAAGAACTTACTCTACTTGATTTCATGACTTTTTATAAGGCTATAGAAACCAAGACCATATGGTATTAATGAAAGGCTAGACAAATAGATCGATACAGATCAGAATAGAGCGTCCAGAGATAGAACTCAATGGTGATTGCTTTGATCAAGTAGTCAAGGTAATTCAGTAAGGAAATGGCTACAAGAAGTGCTGGGACAATTGGATACCATATTGGGGGAATCTCAACTTTTAACTCATACCACATAGAAAAATTAACTTGACGTGCATTATTAGCCTAGGCATAGACGCTACAAGTCCAAAACTTCTGAAAGAAAACACGTAAGAAAGTTTTCACAACCTTGAAATAGAAAAAGATTTCATAGACAGGACACTAAAAACAGAAAACACAACAGGAAAAAAAAATTGATAAATTGGCCTGGAATCAAAATTAGAATTTCTCCCCTTCGCAAGACATTAAGAAAATATAAGAAGCAAGTTACACACCGAAAGGACGTACGTGAGATACAAGTATCTGACAAAGAACCTATTTAAAAAACTCAGTGTTAACTCCAGAAAACAATTCAGTAATTCCCCAAAATATTAAAATATATGACCCAACAATTATACTACTAGGTATATACTGAAGAGAACTAAAACCACAAAACTTATAGCCCCAAAGTAGAAACAACCTAAGTGTCTGCCAACTGATTAATGGATAAATAAAATGTGGTATATTCGTAGCATGGAATATTACTTAGCCATGAAAAGGAATGAAATTCTGATACATGTTATAATGTAAATGAGCCTTGAAAACATTACATGCATGTAGGGGCGCCTGGGTGGCGCAGTCGGTTAAGCGTCCGACTTCAGCCAGGTCACGATCTCGCGGTCCGTGAGTTCGAGCCCTGCGTCAGGCTCTGGGCTGATGGCTCAGAGCCTGGAGCCTGTTTCCGATTCTGTGTCTCCCTCTCTCTCTGCCCCTCCCCCGTTCATGCTCTGTCTCTCTATCCCAAAAATAAAATAAAAAAAAAAAAAAGAAAACATTACATGCAAAGTGAAAGAAGCCAGACACAAAATGCCACATATTATAAGATTCCTTCTATGTGAAACGTCCAGAATAGGCAAATCCCAATGGACAGAAAGTACACTGGCGGTTGCCAGCAACTGGGGAGAGGAGAAAGTAGGGAGTCACTGCCGATAGATAAGGAAGGGGTCTCTTTTTGGGGTGAGGAAGGTGTTCTGGAATTAGACAGTGTTGATGGCTACACAACATTGTGAATATACTAAACTCCATGGAAGTTTAGTTTTTAGTGAACTTTATGTTGTGTGAATCATATCTCCAAAAAGGGGTGGGTTTCTTAGTAATATAGCAATAGAATAATTGGCACGAATTCCCAGAACACTTCAGTCATTATCAAACTAGAGTTTCTATTAACTCCTTGCTAAAAGCCATTGCTGACATGACTTGATTTTTGGAATGGAAAAGATTGTCTCTGCATCCATAGAAATTATGATTGTTCCCAACATCTCCCCCAGACAGACCAACAGTTGTCCTCTCCCACCCACACACGAGGGAGAATGGGGCATGGTGTTACTCATACAAACTCTGCCACAGCAAGAGGTTAATTTATTTTTGAGCTTTGAAAAGTAAAATCTGGATTTTAGTCTGCTTAATGCAAAATGCTTACAGTGTTTCTTTGTTCTAACACTTGAGTTTTTACTTTAGTGATGTTGGCGTTTGCTTGTGGAATTCAATCACCAATTCAGCTACCAGACAGGTTTTAAACGCTGTTCTGTTCCAGGGCTGACCATTAAAATAGCTCAGTATGTTTGTTTTCCACATCTTCCCATCATTTTAGCTCAGGGAAAAACTTCATATGAAAAGTGAATTTTTATTTTACAGTTCCTATGGAGATTGCTCAAATAATGTGAAGCTTAAGATCAACTTTACTTGAGAAGCAGTATATGAATATGCCTCTTAGTGAAACCCAGTGTGTTTTCATCTGTGATGTGACCTGAAAGACAAGAAAGCATTCTATGGAGAGAACATTAGACTATTAGAAAAGTAGGTCTAGTCCCACTTTTGTGGCTACCTGATTTGTGGGGGCCACAGTGATCCTGGGCCCCAGTTCTCTCATCTGTTACATAGAGGGACTCACCTGTGGCTCAGTCACCAAATTAACAACACAAGTGGCTAAGTCTTTGTTCAAACTGTATCTAATGCAGAAGTCAAATATGGAAAACAAATGGAAGGAGATGCTGCACCTGTTGGAAGATTTATGGCAGGGTCACCCTGTCTCCTCATCCTGTGATGATCCCAATGGTGGATGTGGACTAAGAGGCAGGACAGCCACATGCCCAAGTGCCTATCTCGAAGGGAGCACTAAAAACCTAAAACATCATAGGAAAAGGAAGTAGTTGCCAGGTTTATATCAGTACCCATCTGATCACCCATGGTGGTTTTTAGCTGAGCATAATGCTACTCTGAAGAAAGGCTATATAAACTAGGCACCCTTGTGACTGGGTGCTGGGCAAAAGGATGAGAATGAAGTCATGTGTGCCACTCTAGGCCCTGGCCTTAAGAGAAAAGGATGCACATCCTCCTTCCTCTTTCCCCATTCTAACTGGCCAGAATACAAACATGGCGGTGAGTCATTTCGCACCATATGGATGAAAGCACCATCACACAGTTGGTGGGTCAAAAAGAGAGAAGGAGTCAAGGTTCCCAGTGATCTTGCGGTGCAAAGCTGCTATGTCAGCACAGATTTTTCTGTGTGAGAGAAAGAAACTTCTATTTAATCTACACCATTGCTATTTTGTTTCTGTTACATGGAATTGAAATTATAGCCTAACAGAAAAATGAATCTATTGGAATTTCTCTAAGGGAGAACAATATGTATGTTTAGAAGGAATACTTGGAAAAGTGAGATCCTTAATAAAGAACATGCTTAATGGAGACATTTTACATCTGTGAGGTAGGTGCATTGGGTCAGTGCTAGACCACTTGCTTACAAAGAGACTGATAATGACCATGAGTGACTTTGTGACTTCATCCACAAAGGACAAAGCTCACTTTCTTCTCCAAATAAGTTTAAACAAAGGTTTTAAAAATATCACTATGAAGAGAAACTAAAGTACTAGCAGGTATACGTGACTATGTGCCCCCATCCAATCCTGAGGGGCAGCTCTACAGATTGGTTAGAACTCTTCTTTTTTAAAAAAAGTTTATTTATTTATATGGAAAGAGAGAAAAAGAAAGAAGCGCAGAGAGAAACGGAGAGAGAGAATTCCAAACAGCCTTTGTGCTGTCGGCATAGAGCCAGACACAAGGCTCAATCCCATGAACTATGAGATCATGACCTGAGCTGAAACCAAGAGTCAGACGCTTAACTGAGCAAGCCACCCAGGCACCCCCTGGTTAGAACTCCTCTTAACAATCATTTGAAGATACCAGACTTCAAGCTGTATTACAAAGCTGTAATCATCAAGACAGTATGGTACTGGCACAAAAACAGACGCTCAGATCAATGGAACAGGATAGAGAACGCAGAAATGGACCCATACACTATGGCCAACTAATCTTTGACAAAGCAGGAAAGAATATCCAATGGAACAAAGACAGTCTCTTCAGCAAGTGGTGCTGGGAAAACTGGACAGCGACATGCAGAAGAATGAACCTGGACCACTTTCTTACACCATACACAAAAATAAATTCAAAATGGATGAAAGACCTAAACTGAACACAGGAAACCATCAAAATCCTTGGCAAGAAAGCAGGCAAAAACCTCTTTGACCTTGGCCGCAGCAATCTCTTACTCAACACGTCTCCAGAGGCAAGGGAAACAAAAGCAAAAATGAACTATTGGGACCTTATCAAAATAAAAAGCTTCTGCACAGCAAAGGAAACAATCAGCAAAACTAAAAGGCAACCTACAGAATAGGAGAAGATATTTGCAAATGACATATCACATAAAGGGTTAGTATCCAAAATCTATAAAAAAACTTATCAAACTCAACACCCAACAAAACAAATAATCCAGTGAAGAAATGGGCAAAAGACATGAACAGACACTTCTCCAAAGAAGACATCCAGATGGCCAACCGACACATGAGAAAATGCTCAACATCACTCATCATCAGGGAAATACAAATCACAACCACAATGAGATACCACCTCACACCTGTCAGTATGGCTAACATTAACAACTCAGGCAACAACAGATGTTGGTGAGGATGCAGAAAAAGAGATCTCTTTTGCACTGCTGGTGGGAATGCAAACTTGTGCAGCCACGCTGGAAAACAGTATGGAGGTTCCACAAAAAATTAAAAATAGAACTACCTTATGACCCAGAAATTGCACTACTAGGTATTTATCCAACAGATACAGGTGCGCTGTTTCGAAGGGGAACATGCGCCACAATGTTTATAGCAGCACTTTCAACAATAGCCAAAGTATGGAAAGAGCCCAAATGTCCATCAATGGATGAATGGTTAAGGAAGATGTGGTGTATATATATATATATATATATATACACACACACACACACAATCGAGTATTACTCGGCAATCAAAAAGAGTGAAATCTTGTCATTTGCAACTACATGGATAGAACTAGAGGCTATTATGCTAAGCGAAGTTAGAGAAAGACAAATGTCATATAACTTAACTCGTATGAAGACTTTAATATAAAAAACAGATGAACATAAGGGAAGGGAAGCAAAAATAATATAAAAACAGGGAGAGGGACAAAACATAAGAGACAAATATAGAGAACAAAAAGAGGGCTACCAGAGGGGTTGTGGGAGGGGGGATGGGCTAAATGGGTAAGGGGCATTAAGGAATATACTCCAGAAATCACTGTTGCACTATACGCTAACTTGGATGTAAATTAAAGAAATAAATTAAAAATAAAGTGTTAGTGTAAAGTGTTGGTGGTTTTCATTTTGAGTAACTAATGAAGGGAAAAGCTGTAACATTTTGTCTTGATTTTGTAAAAAGTAATACCTATTAATTGTCATGAATTGTTTATCATTTATAAATTATTATGCAGCATGCAGATTGTATGTGTATATATAATTTTGTGCTACATGAATATATGTATGCATATATTAGGGGAAAAAATAACAATCATTGGAGGATAGGGTCACCTGAGTGGCTCAGTCGGTTAAGTGTCTGACTCTTGGTTTCAGCTCAGGTCATGATCTCACAGTTCATGAGTTCAAGCCCCATATCAGGCTCTTCACTAACAGCAAGGAGCCTGTTTGGGATCTTACTCTCTCTCTCTCTCTCTCTCTCTCTCTCTCTCTCAAAATAAATAAATAAACATTAAAAAAAACAATCACTGGAGGATATGGTTCTTAAGCCCCCATCCAGCATCATCATTCTCTAGTATATTCTTTCCAGAAAACAGTATGCAAGACCCATCAGTATTGTTCAAATACGAGGAGCATTATGTCATCTCATCTGATCAACACAGAAAACACCACCTGGAAAGTGTTCTGCACTTTACTGTCCCTTCATTTATTCTCTTTAACCCACTTCAATCAGGCTCACATTCTACCACTCATTTTTAAAGTTTTTGTTTTAATTTTTATTTTTAATTGAAGTATAGTTGATACATAACATTGTGTTGGTTTCAGGTGTACAAACACAGTGATTCATCAACTGTAGTCATTACGATATGCTCACCACAATAGTATAGTTAACATCCGTCAGCACACAAATTTATTAAAATACTACTGACTTTCATCCCCATGACCTACTTATTTTATAGCTGGAAGCTTGTACCTCATAATCTCCCTCACCTATTTCACCCATCTTCCCACCCTCCTCCCCTCTGGAAACCACTAGTTTGTTCACTGTAGTTACCAGTCTGTTTCTCTTTCTGTTGTTTTCATTTGTCTGTTCATTCTGTTTTGTTTTTCAGATTCCACATATAAGTGAAATCATATGGTGTTTGTCTTTCCCTGCCTGACTTACCTCACTTAGCACAACACCCTCTGGGTCTATCCGTGTTGTTGCAGATGGCACAATCTCATTCTTGGCAGTGTGACATTCTTATATGTTTCTTCCTTTAAAGTTACCAATGACTTCCATCTTGGAAAAAATGGATGAGCGGTTATTAGCGCCCATCTTGCTGTATCTCTAAACAGAATATGACATGATCATTCTGTGCTCTTTGAAACACTTCCTTAATTTGACGTCTTCATCCTCCTGGTTTTCTTGTATCTCACTAGTTGATAACTCTCCGTGTTCTTTGCTGGCTTTCCTTTACTGCCCCAACTTCTAAGCGTCAGCATGGCCTTGAAAGCCTTGGTCCTCTGTCTTCTGTACTTTTAGTATCTGAGTGATCTCATTCAGTCCTGTGGATTTAAACACCATGTCTACATAATGACTCAAATGCGTAACTCCAGCACCAACCTGCACTTCAGACTCACTTACCCAATTTACGTGTCACTTTAACATCCCCACCTTGGTATCAAATAAGAATCTGAGCCATAACATATCTACAGCTAAATTTTATAAATTGATGCTCAATTTAAATACTGAGTATATTTTACCTAGAGTAAAATACGTTGATTTTTAAATATAAACTTTGAGAAGTTTTGATAGATGTATATACCTGTCTATAAAAGATATCAAGATGTAGAACGCTTTTATAATTCCAGAAAATTCCCTCATAATCTTTTCTAGTCAACCTCCCTCCCCTCTGCCCCTGAAGAAGCAACCACTGCTCAGATGACTATTAGCAAGGACTGATGTTGCCTGTTCTGGCAACTATTGAGAAACACATGTTAATACATGCAATTGTGGGGTGTTTATTTCTTCCTTTACTCTGTCAGTTTTGCTTCGTGTCGCTAATAAGTGCATACATATCTCGGATTTACTTGGCTTCTTCACGGATTGGCCTTTTTATCATTACGAAAAGTCTTTCTTTATCTCTGCTAATACTCCTCATCTCGAAGTCTATTTTATTTGACACTGATGTAGCCAAATCTGCTTTCTTATTATTAGTGTTTATATGATATTTTTCTATCTTTTTACTTTCAAACTATCTTAGTCTTTGTATTCAAAATCTAGGTCTTTATATTCAAAGCAAATCCTTGCAATGTTTCTTTCTTTTTAAAAAAAAAAATGAGTCTGACAATCTCTGCCTTAAACTGGGGTATATAGACCATTGGCATTTACTGTCAATTTACTGCAATTATATGGTTGTGCTGATGTCTACTATTTTAGTATGTTTTCTATTGGTCCCATTGATTGCCCTAGGGAGTTTAGCATGTATCCTTAACTTTCATCATTTACCTTGAGTTACTATAATACCATGTAACATGTAATGTCAGAATCTTACAAGAGTAAAATTCCGTTTGTAATCTCTATTATCCTTTATGCTATTATAGTGTTATACTTACATTTGTTATCTAGCTCAAAATACATGTTTTTGCTTTAAATAACCAATTATAATTTAAAATCATTAAAGAGATAAGACAATTAAACAAAAAAAATTCTTTTATATTTACCCACATCTTATCCATGTAGTTTTTTTCATTGCTTTTGAATATCCAACTGGTCTTATTGTCCTTCTACCTGAAAAGCTTCCTTTAGCATCGCTTATAGTGTAAATGAGTCTATTGGCAAAGAAGTCTCTCAGCCTTCATTGTTATGAAAGCACATTTATTTCACCTTCCTTGTTGAAGACTATTTTTAGTAAATAAAGAATTTTCAAATGACAGGCTATTTTCCTTTCAGGACTTTAAAGATGTTGTTCCCTGCCTTCTTTCTCCATGGTTTCTGATGAGAAATTAACTGTCATTATTGTTACCGTTCTCCTGTACGCGATATGACTTTTTCCTCCGAGTGCTTTTGAGATTTTTCCTTCTATCTTTGGTTTTTGGCGGCTTAATCTAGGTCTGCTTTTCTTCGTATTTGTCTTCTTTAAGTTTATTGAGCTTCTCAGTTATGTATTACCCACAAAATTTGGGTTTGTTTTGTTTTATTTTTGCTAACGTTATACCACACTGGCCTTGTGACTATTCCTCAAGTAAGTCAAGCTCCTTCGTCGTCCTTGCATGCACTCTTTAGTACAAATGTCCCCTCTTCGAGGAGGTCTTCCTTGACAGCTCTGTTCGTCTTTAATGTCTTATCCCGCATTGTGTTTTCATAAGATTTTTCACCACTAACCATTATAGTGTATACATATTTGTTTGTTTTCTATTGTCTTCATCATTGACCGTCCCTGGTGGTCTAGTGGTTAGGATTCAGCCCTCTCTATTGTCTTCATCATTGAACTCCATAAGGGAAATGGCTTTATCTTATTCATCATAGTATCATCTATAACAATGCCTGGCAGTAAGTAGTCGATAAATCTCTATTATCTGTTGATAAGTGCCTCAAAGCAAACCAGTTCTCTCAATGACCTAGTATATAATGGCTTCTTCCTAAATTAGGCTCCTGGAAAGATACATTCCTTTGTGCTGCAGAATTCTGAGAAGCTCTTCATGGTGAAAGATGGGAATATCTTTCTAAAGAATGAGGGCTTCTTTGACTGTGGCCTTTTAAAACGTTTCTGTCACCTTGTAAAGGAAAATTTGCAGTGATAGGAAATCAAGGGATGTGTACTCAAAAACTTGTAGACGAGATGCTCATATCTGCCTCCACTAATGCACTCATGAGACTGTGAGTCTGCAGCCCATCAAATAGAGAGAGAGAAAGAAAAAAAAAAATCTTTCCAGGAGCTTCCATACCCATGTCCAGTGGCTGGCTTGCATGAGACTACTATTCTAATGCAGAGAGATGGCCATGATAAAATGGATTTCAAGAATGACTATGTCACGGGGTGAGAAAGACTGCCACAGCTCCCCTATTCTGTTCTCCTATGAAAAGAGAACATTTGGATAACTGAAACTAGCTCAACTGAGTACAATTTAAGAAACATTTCTCAAACAGACACTATGGAATGTGTGCCACGGAAGAACAGAGGAAAAAATGAATACCCTCCATCATGGTCTTCGACTAGGTTAGAGTTCCAGGAGTCTAGACTAGTCTAGGCAAGCCCAGTTTAAATGCATAATGCACTTCTTTTTTTAACTCTCTTGCACTTATTATTTTGGATGGGGAATAGTCTTTCCCCAATATGGTGATGTTTTGCTACATTTCAAAACAAGCCTAAATGAAATGCATCCCCTTTCACATTGGCACAATATATTACAATAGCTTCTCTGGGGTTATAATAGTCTATTGTCCTCTTTTGCTTTCTCTGTGAAAACATGCTATACTTTCATTGGGAACATGTGGGAAGAACCTGCAGAAATTCAGCTGCATGGATCTAATGCGGCTGTCAACTTCAACAGAGTTTGTTTGTTGCCTTAGTCACAGTAATTATGGAACAATAGCTTTTAACAATCCCAGCGGAGGAGGTCTCTTTGCTCTGACCTGGTTTCTGCCTGTTTCTTCACTGATAAGAAAGACAAATTGGGTTTACAGTTACGCCAGAGCTCTGCTTCATTTGGAAAGATCACATATCCCAGTCAAACTAAGAACCTGATGTTTAATTGGGCAGCTAAGAAGCCAAAGGGCTTGCCATTCTAGTTGGCATTGCTGCATTTTACAGCTAATGTTGGTACCGTGCCAAAGGGAATCTAACTCCAGAAATGTGGTTCCTGGGGAGATAAATTCTTTCGTGCTACAGAATCCTGAAAGGCCCTTCATGGTAAAAGACGAAAGTCTAACAAAGAAATATGTTGTCTCCTGTTGGGACATTAACACCCATCTTCATATTCTCCATTAAGGTGGATAGGCCAAGTGTGCTTAAAATGTAAACACAGAGTGCATTTAGTTATTTTCCTGAAATTAAATTTCCTTGCCGGAAGTGGCTCAGCTTATGATCTGATTGGTCCCAGCACCTTTCTTTTTTCTCACCCCGCTGCCACCCTCCACCCACAACAGTAAGCACGTATCATCAAAACCCCGAATACTTGCCTTCTCTCTGGGCTTCATCAGTTCACACAACACGAGCACAGATTTTACAGTTGCTTATCAACCCTCTCCGCACAAAAGCTCTAATGTTTGTTCGTCAAAATGAGAAAGGCTTCAATATTTATTCCAAGTTAATAAAGAGCAAAATAGGGGGAGGAGGAAAGAAAGAGTGAGAAGGAAGAGGAAAAGAAAGATAATAAGGAAGAATAGGAGGGGAAGGAAGAAGACCAAAAGACTAGCGAGTCAGTCTCTGAAAAGCCAAATGGAATAATGAAGATAATTCCTGTTTCTTCCCACCTTAACCGAGTTAACACATGTCTCTCTCTCAGCTCTCAGTGTAATTGTCACTTTTACAGGGAAGTCTTCCCTGACCCTCCAGCCCAGGTCAAACCTCCATTACAGGTTCCCTTGATACTGTATACCTTCTCTTTCCTACTCTCTAGGATAGATGGTACATTAGGTGACAAAACAAGTTTCGGTCAATTTAAAAGACTGATACCATACAAAATATCTTCCCCAGCCATGACGGAATAAAGTTAGAAGTCAATGGTAGTAGGAAATCTGGACTATCCGCTAATATGTGGAAATTGAACAACACACTTTTTTTTTAAATGAGTATGTTGTCTACATACAGCAGGTCCCATGGGGATCGGCCAAGTGTCAGGTCACAGTGAGGTCAACACCTGCTGGAGAATGCATGGGAAGTATGCTGGTAGCCATCATTGGAAGGTCCACAACCCACAGGAGCAGGCAAAGAGCTCTGTAGCTTTTCTTCTAGAACAGTGTTCACTCTTCCCTCTGAAGGCAGTGTCATGGTCCGTGGATGTTGGCTAAGCTCTCCCTCGGTGTGAGCCAACAAGTGAGGGCCTGTGTCAGGAGCATTCTGTCCCCTTCCTCCCACCAAGTCAGATCTCCTTCGATGCCCCCACCCAACTCCTCTAAGATTCATCTGCTCCATGCCAAACCCAAACCCAAGTGAAGGTGCATAATGATCTCTTTCTTCCTCTATATGCCTACATTCTTTCTAGTTCCATTGTTATGTCGTATACTCCATGCCTGCTTTTCCTCAATATTTGCCTTTGAGCCTCAAAAAGCCTATTTATTTTGTTTTTTTAAACTTGAACTTTGACATTGAATAGCTTTTATTCCTTCCATACTAATCCCTTCTATAGACAATATGTTGTCTTTTTTTATTTTTTTTAATGTTTACTTATTTTTTGTGAGAGACAGAGCACGAGCAGGAGAGGAGAAGAGAGAGAGGGAGGCACAGAATCCAAAGCAGGCTCCAGGATCCGAGCTGTCAGCACAGAGCCCGACACGGGGCTCGAATCCACGAGCTGTGAGATCATGACCTGAGCCGAAGTCGGACACTCAACTGACTGAGCCACCCAGGCACCCCAACAATATGTTGTCTTTGACTGACTAGGGGTGACTAACTTTCAAGTGATCTGATATAAAAAGCCTAACGATGAATATTTCTAGATATTATCTTGGTTTTCTTTTGTTTTTGTTTTCAGGTTTTATAGGTTATTTCTGCACCATTCAGTTCCCACTCCCTATGCTTAATATCAAGCATGTAGTAAAGAAGTTTTGTTGTTGTTTTTTAAACCAAGAGTTGGCTAGCTAATTCATTCAGCAAATATTGTTTGCTCACCTACTATGAAAAGCACAGTTTAGTTCCAACAATACACTGCTAACTCAGACTATCCCTGGCATTGCTTCTTTTTTTCTTTTGACCTTTGACCCTCTTCAGTCGTTTTTTCCCACCACTCTACCTGCCTGCCTCTGACAACCTGGCAACCACCAATCTGTTCTCTGTATCTATGGTTTTTATTTTTGTTTTAGATTCCACATGTAAAAGAGATCATTTGCCTTTCTCTGACTTATTTACTTTTTTATGGCTGAGTAATATTCCATTATAGATAGATAGATAGATAGATAGATGATAGATATCATGATCTATTTATCCATTCATCCATCAATGGACATTTAAGGTATTTCTATACTTTGGTTATTACACATAATGCTGCAGAAAACATGAGGGTGAAGATATCTTTTCAAGTTAGTGTTTTCATCTGCTTTGAATAAATACCCAGAAGTAAAGTAGCTAGATCCCATGGTAGTTCAGTTTTTAATTTTTTGACAGTGTGTTTAAACAACACAGTCTGAAACAAAGAAGAAAACACAAGAAAAAGTAGAAAAGAAAGTAAAACCTTGATTTGTGGCCATAATTCATTCCAAAAGCACGCTTATAATCCAAAACATTTGTACATCAAAGCGAATTTCCCCATAAGAAATAATGGAAACTCAGGTGGTTCATTCCAAAACCCAAAAATATTCATATAAAAATGATTACTGTACTGTGATACAAATATAAAGAAAAATAAACAAATTAACCTGCACTTGCCTTGGAAAAACTTCGTGGCTTATGTGAGGGAGACAAGAGAGAGGAGGGTTATTATGTAGGACGACTTTCACTATCACTAACGGAATCACTGCTGTCTATTGGCTCAAAGGAATCTTTTTCTACATGGGGGCCATTGTATACACTTGCATGGATGTTGACTATAGTTTAGGGTTAATGAACTCTTGTCATATACTGTATCTAATGTAACAGGCAATAAGGCAGCAGAGGAAAGGGTCTATATCTGCAGGCAGCCTGACCTAGAATGAAGCAAAGCACTCCTAAGCTTACTTTTGTGTGGAAAAGCAAAGGACTGTCCACAGGTGCTTTGAAGCAACAAAAAGTACACTCGTGTCAGTTGTGGGCACCTTCCAATGATCTGAAAAATCACTGATTTCTGCCAAACACCACTGCCTGAGACCAAGCATCAGAGCATGGGAGACAATCACCCACAATCTTGCAGTGAGAAAGAGAGAAAGAGATAGAGAGAGGGGGAGGGAGAACCATTGGCTCAGTTGTGGTCATGTGCTACTCATATTGAAAGACATCGCTTGTTTATCAAGTTAAAATTTATTAGACATGTTTGCTCATCTTGCAGACTATTCGCAGAACAGGTTACTTGCAATCCAAGGTTTTATTGTACTTTGGGATGAGTGAAAACTAAAAGACAACATACCAAACATGCAGCAAAAACAACACTCAGGGAAATTTAGAGCTCTAAATACCTATGTTTACAAAAAGAACAAGACATATCTCAAATCTCTAACATAACTTTCCACCTTAAATAATTACGGGGGGCAGGGGGGAAGAACAAACTAAACCCAGAGAAAACAGAAAGAAGGAAGTAATAAGGATTAGAGTGGAGATCAATGAAATAAGGAATAGAAAAGCAACAGAAAAATCAATAAAACAAAAGCTGCTTTTTAAAAAAGATCAACAAAACAAACTTCTAGCTAGATTGACCAAGAAAAAAAAAAGAGAACACTCAAGTTATAAAAATCAGCAATAAAAGTGGGACATTACTAATGACCTTACAGAGGTAAAAAGGACTATAAGAGAATATTCTAAACAATTATGTGCCAACAAATTAGATGACCTAGACGGAATGGACAAATCCCTAGAAACACACAAGATACCAAAACTGACTCAAGTAGAAACAGAAAATCGGAATGAACCTATAACTAGTAAGAAGATTGAATCAGTCAGCAAAAAAACTTCCATCAAGGAAAATTCAGGACCAGATCATTTCACTGGTGAATTTTATCAAACATTTAAAGAAGAATTAACACCAGTTTTTCTAAAAATCTCCTTAAAAATAGAGGAGGAAGAGGAATCACTTCCTAACTCATTCTGTAAGGTCAGTATTAACCTGTTAGCAAACTAGGTGAAGACATCACCAAAAAACAAAACAAAACAAAACCCTATGGATCAATATCTTTTTAAAGCATCTGTGCAAAAATTCTTAGAAGACTCAGTCCTGTTAAGATACAGTTCTCTGCAAATCACTCGATATATTCAATATGACTACAATCAAAATCTCAGGAAGATTTTTTGTAGAAATTGACAAGCTGATTGTAAAATTCATATGGAAAGGCAAAGAACCTAGAATTGCCAAAACATTTTTGGAAAAGGAGAAGAAAGTTGAGGGCTTATACTACCTGACTTAAAGACTTATTATAAAGACAAATGACCAAGACAATGTGATTTTGGCATCAAGATAGGCAAATAGGTGAACAGAACAGAGTAGAGTCTAGAAATAGACCTACTCCTCTGTGGTCAATTTATTTCCCACAAAGGTGTAAAGGCAGGTTGGTGGAGAAAGGATGGTTTTTTTTACAAATGTGCTGGAAAGATTGTATAGTCATATGCAAAACAATGAATTCCATTACAAACCATATACAAAATTACCTAAAAAGGGATCATATCCCTAAATGTAAAACCTGAAACTATAAAACTTCTAGACGAAAATATGAGAAAATCTTTGCGGCCTTGAATTAGGCAGATTTCTCAGTCAAAACTCCAAGCATGATTCAAAATAGAAAAAATTGACAGAGTAAGTTTTCTTCAACATTAGGGACTTCTGTTCTCTGAAAGACACTGTTAAGATAAAAAGCCAGCCACAGACTGGGAGAATATATTTGCACATCTCATATCTGATTAAGGACTTTTATCTAAGATACATATTTTTAAAACTCAAAAGAAAATGATGAAAACATTCCAATGGAAAGTATACAACATATTTGAATAGACACTTCAATAAAGAATATATATAGGTGACAAATCAACGCATGAAAATATGCTCGACTTTATCAGTCATTCAATTAAACCAGAAGAAGATGTCAATACACAACTGTTAGAATGACCAAAATTGAACAACCATTCCCAGCATTGGTGAGAATGTGGAGAAACTTGAACTCTCATACACTGCTGGTGGGAATTTAAAATGGTACAACTACACAAAAGCACTAATTCAAAGAGATATATGCATCTCTATTTTTTTTTTCAATATATGAAGTTTATTGTCAAATTGGTTTCCATACGACACCCAGTTCTCATCCCAAAAGGTGCCCTCCTCAATACCCCTCACCCACCCTCCCCTCCCTCCCACCCCCCCCATCAACCCTCAGTTTGTTCTCAGTTTTTAAGAGTCTCTTATGCTTTGACTCTCTTCCACTCTAACCTCTTTTTTTTTTTCTTCCCCTCCTCCCTCCTCCATGGGTTTCTGTTAAGTTTCTCAGGATCCATATAAGAGTGAAACCATATGATATCTGTCTTTCTCAGGGTTACATCTCAATTGAAAAATGTCATCAGTTGAAAATGTCGTAAGTTGAAAACGCATTTTAACCCCCCCTCACCTACCGAACATCAGGTAGGTTTAGCCTCGCCTGCCTTAAACGTGCTCAGAACACTTACTTTAGCCTCCAGTGGGGCAAAATCGTGTGAGACACGATTTTCTAAGAAAGTCTTGAGTATGTTGTGTAATTTATTGACTGCTGTACTGAAAGCGAAAGCGGATTGGTTGTTGGTGTATCAGTTGTTTGCCCTTACGGCCCCGCAGCTGCCTGGGAAGTGCCACACAGTCACTGCCTGACCTCAGCAGAGTCTGTACCAACACATCACTAGCCTGGGGAAGATCAAAACTCAAAATTCAAAGGTCAATTTCTACTGAACACGTATCACTTTCGCACCATTGGAAGGCTGAAAAATGTCAAGTCGACTTATTATAAGTTGGGCGCTGTTGGCGCGTCGGAAAACTCTGGCAATTTCTTAAAATGTTAAGCAGACACCTAGCATATGACCCAATCATTTCTCTCCTTGGTATTTACCAAAGAGATATGAAAGCATATGTCTATCCAAAAACTTCTTTATGAATAGTTCGTGGCAGCTCGATTTGTACTAGCCCAAACCTGAAAACAATCCCAATGCCCATCAGCAATTATCTTAGTCCATCTGAGCTGCTATAACCAAAACTCACAGAGGGAGAAGTTTATGAACAATGGAAATTTATTTAGTTTTTACAATTCCGGAGACTGAAAGTCTTAGATCAGAGTGCCAGCACAGTCAGGTGAGGGCTCTCTTCCTGACTGAAGACTTCACAGTGTATCTTCATGTTGGTGGGACCAACACACTCTCTGGAGCCTCTTCAATAAAGGCACTAATCCCATTTATAACGGCTCTGTCCTCATGATCTAATCACTTCCTGAAGGCTCCACCTCCTGGTAGCACCACCTAGGGTATTAGGTTTTCAACATATGAAACTGGAGGGGACACAAACATTGAGACCATAGCAATAAGTGAATGGAGACACAAATTATGCTATAGCCGTACAATGGAAGAATGCTCAGGCATAAAAATGAATGAGCTTCTGGTACATGCAAAAACACAGGCGAATCTCAAAATAATGGTCCTGTGAAAACAGCCAGATGAAAAAGTGCAAAAACTCTTTGATTCCATTCATATAAAATTGTAGAAATTGCAAGCTAGAGTGACAGAAAGATCAGTGATATTCTAGAAATGAGGGAGGCAGGCTAGGGAGGAAGGGATTAAAAGGGAACAGAAGGAAACTTTGGGGAGTGGTGGTTATATTCATTATGTTGATTTGGGGGGATAGCTTCATAGATGTATTCATATGTTAAATCTATCAAATTGTGGAATTTAAGCATGGGTGGTTTGGTGTATTTCAATTATACCTTAATAAATCCATTTAAAGAAATAATGACGTTTTCTAAAATTAGTGAGAAAGGTGTCATTGCCTGATATTTCTGCACATTTGTTTTGTCACACTTAATAAAAGACAGCTGGATTCTCGTATCTGCTTGCTACATTTAATATGTAGAATTATGTCGTTTTAGTTTAAGTATATAAAGAAAATCCATTTTCACACAAATATATAGCGAGAAAAGGGAGAAATATTTTAATAGCCTTCTCAGGTACTTGTCGATATTCTTCCTTGATATCACATCAAAACTTGACAAGTGGTACTTTCTTAGAAGTTAGTTGCGGTGTGAAATCTTAAACCAGATTAATGAGTTTTTCATACTCTGCTATGTTAAAATCCCCTGATTCATTTTATAGTTTGAATGGATCTTTTTCCATGTGTAGTTTTATTATAGCATGCATTGGTCATTTGGAAACTATTGACTCACTGAGTTATGCAGAGTTTTCGAGTGTAGACACTGATCTTATCAAAAAGTCCTCAAGTATTGGAGAGCTGTCAAATTCACTGTGGCAAGTACAAGTTTTCCAAAGCTCCTAATTTTCCCTTGAAAACTCAAGTCTTAGAATTGGCAGCAGATGCTATTCATTGTTTTTCTCGAAACAACAGCCTCCTTTCAATCATTTTCTGAAAAAAAAAAAAAAAAAAAAGAAGAAGAAGAAGAAGCCTGCCAAACATTCAAATCTAAATACCCATAGTTTCTATGTCACTTATTCTCTTAAAAAAAATGGTTTCCCCTAAGGCTAGTGGCGAGTTAGCTTGCAACTCCACCATTTCACAAGGGCTCTTTTGGAGACGGCCATCTTCCTTTGGTAGACAGCAAAAGTGCTTCATGCATACCTCTCATCCCATCACACCACATATTAAAATGTTCTTTTCCAAGGATTTGAGACTGAGTAGAGGAAGTTTTCACATTGAGAACATTCTTTTTTTTTTTAATTTTTTTAAATGTTCACTTATTTTTGAGAGAGAGAGAGACAGAGTGCGAGTAGGGGAGGGGCAGAGAGAGAGGGAGACACAGAATCTGAAGCAGGCTCCAGGCTCTGAGCCATCAGCACAGAGCCCCATGCAGGGCTCGAACTTGCGAACCACAAGATCATGACCTGAGCCAAAGTTGGACGCTTAACCGACTGAGCCACCCGGGTGCCCCCTCACATCAAGAACATTCTTAAGTGACACTGGTCCTTCTATTTTGGTGAGAGCATGACAGGGAATTGGACATTGAGTGCTCTGCTAATAGTTTGGTGCCACTGCTCTAATGTGTACTATGCCATTGCAGGTTTACTCCCCACTGTTTCTGAACTTTGTGTCCAAATGTTAACACAGTGAAAAGGGGTCTCTGGGACCCCTATGGGAGCACAGACCACATTTTAAGAACTACTTCCCTAGACTGAAATTACAATGCTTGTGCTTGACCCTCATCATCCTGCCTAGAAATCAGCGTGCCCTTAAAACCAGTCA
Source organism: Puma concolor (assembly GCF_028749965.1). Lineage (NCBI taxonomy): Eukaryota > Metazoa > Chordata > Mammalia > Carnivora > Felidae > Puma > Puma concolor. The sequence continues at coordinate 165,444,279 of NC_141670.1, read as the reverse complement.
AGCTTCCAAAGACCTACTCATTCATCTCGTACGTGTTTACTGAGTGATTACTTTGGGCCAGCTCCAATTCTAGGTGCTGAGAAGAGAGTGAAGGAAACATAAGCCTTGCCGCCTTAGATCTTATATTCTGGGGGGGAGACAGACCATAAACAAACAAAAAATAAATAATTACGATGCCCGATGATGATAAGTGTCATGCAGAAAAACACAGTTGGGAGATGGAGATACGAGGAGGGAACCTCCATTAACAGAGTGTCAGGAAAGCCCCCTGATAAGATGCTTGAGGTAAACCTTAAAGAAAGTGAAAAAGCTGACTGGGCAATATCTGTGAGAGGAGCATTTCTTCGGAGAGGAGCAAGTGCAAATGCACTAGATGCTTGGCTCATTGGAAGGACCTCAAGCAGGATGTGTGACTGGAGGATGGTAGGTGAGGAGAGGAAAATGTATCAGAAGTGAGGAGGGAGCATACCATGTAGAGTTTTGTGGGCCAGTGGGTTTTAATCTGAATAGGATGGCATGTCATCAAATGACTTTGACCCAGTGAATAAATAACATGATCCACTGAATGTTTTCTAAGGACCCTTCTAGTTGATGTTTTAAGAATGGACATTAGAAGGTACAGACAAAAGCATGGAACCCCAAGCACCAGGCCAGAGCAGGAGCTGCAGAAGAGGTGAGAAGCAGTCAGATTAGGGATATACTTTAAAGGAAGAGCTAGTCGCATAGTATAAGAGAAAGGGGTGACATTTAACCCCAAGACTTGGGCCTGGATAGCTAGAAAAATGGGATAGCCATTTATGGAGACGGGGAAGCCTGCTGAACGTCGGAATTTGGAGGCCAGAGGAGACAAAGAGCTCCATTTTGGACATCTTAAGCATGAGATACCTTCGGCCACCCAAGCTCCCTTACTCTTTCCTCCCTGTAGTCACCTTGCAACATAGAGTTGCTTTATGTCACATGACACCAGGGCCGGTTTTACAGGCACACGATCTGTGTAGTGGGACAGGACCCACCCTCAAAAAGATCCCATTCTTAATTTAATGCTCTGCCGTCACTGCCTTGAGACTTCTAAGAATTTTATCCTTGAACTTATGCTCTGTAAGTGAAGTCCAATGGGGAAATGGGGCGTGCCTGTGAGCAGCAGAGACGCACCAGGCGGCCACACTCACTCCCAGGCACAGGGGGCAGCTGGGGTCTGAGCAATTGGCCTTGCAGCCTGGAGCGCATGTGCGTACCTCAGGGCGGTGGGACCTGGCCACAGGTTGACTGCGGTAACTGAGGCAGCAGCAGCAACAGTGCATGCATGTGGCCGAGGGAGGAAGAAGGGCAACAATGAGACCCTTAGGGGGAGGCCAGCTGGTCCATCCAACCTCCAGAGCCCACACCTGGAATATCAGCACAGACAACTTCTGGACCTGAGCAGGAGGACCGGAACTGCTAGCTCTTGGGCAGTGACCTCTGCCAATAACTTATTACAAAACAGAGACATACACGTGGATATTGCAATAAAGATAAGCAGGGAGTTATTAGAATTCTTGAAAGAAACTCCAGTTTTAAAACCCAATGCATGGGGCGCCTGGGTGGCGCAGTCGGTTAAGCGTCCGACTTCAGCCAGGTCACGATCTCACGGTCCGTGAGTTCGAGCCCCGCGTCAGGCTCTGGGATGATGGCTCAGAGCCTGGAGCCTGTTTCCGATTCTGTGTCTCCCTCTCTCTCTGCCCCTCCCCCGTTCATGCTCTGTCTCTCTCTGTCCCAAAAATAAATAAAAAACGTTGAAAAAAAAAAAAAAACCCAATGCAACATCAGGGCGCCTGGGTGGCTCCATCAGTGAAGCCTCCAACTTCTGCCCGGGTCATGATCTCACGGTTCGTGAGTTGGAGTCCCACGTCGGGCTCTGTGCTGACAGCTCGGAGCCTGGAGCCCGCTTCGGATTCTGTGTCTCCCTCTCTCTCTGCCTCTCCCCCACTCATGCTCTGTCTCTCTCTGTCTCTCAAAAATAAATAAATGTGAAAAAAAAAACCTAACGCAACATCACAAAGCAAATACGCACAAGCCTAGAAATTAAGATGTAAAGATCATCACAGCTGATAGAAAAGAGAGAAATGTCCAGATAAAGTTTCAGAAGAACCAATCTTTGAGGAAGATGATTTTAGAATGAACTTTTGCTGCACTGAAGCAAAAAAGGCTTTTGGGATGATGTCTGTATCACAACACCACTTTCTGTTTCTTGCATTGCCTCCACGTGCTACAGGAACCACCAGGAGAAAGACTAAAACGCTATTGTATAAATTAACAGTTAAAATTAAATCATTTCAGACTTACTCAACGCAGATTTGGATGAAGGGTCAAATCCCTTTAGAAAAATAGGTCGGCGAGAACCATCAGCTCTAGATGTGCTAAAAATTCTATTTTGAAAGAATTCTCAACACATAGGTCAGTGTTGTTCAAACTATAAAGGAATCTTAGTAACTGCGATCATGGTTGTCAGCAGAAAGAACCTTCTCAAAATGGAAAATGATAAAAAAAAATGATTTACAATCTCGCATTGGTCAAAAGCAACTGAGGTCTTTCAATTATATCAATTGAAAATAAAGCTGCTAAAAGTATAAATTGTGATGAGCTAATACATTTACAGAAAACTGAGCCAGGAAAGAAAAATCTTATGATCAAGTTCTCACATTAATAAAGCGTTATTATGTAGAATATTGTACAAAAATATAACACTAAAAACATTCTTTGCAGCTTGCAAGCTTATGTTGTTACTCACTTATCACTCTTCCTCCTATTGCATTTTATAAGTAATTAGTGGTTTTAATGGAAAAAGCTTTATATTTTATAAGTATAATAGCATTTTTTCCCCTGTTCTTTTTACACAAAGGCCTCCTGTCTGACAAAGAAGTCTGACCAAGCTTTCGGTGGGTGTCAGTGCATTCCGACCAGACTCTCCACATTGGCCACAAACCAACAGGGCAGTGACTGGATGGGGCCCGTGTCTTCAGGTACCTGCCGAAATTAGCGTTGACTGAGTGATGCATGAATTCAGGGATATTCTGGCTTCCTTCACTGGCAATGCCAGGATACTTAGAAACTACTTGTAAGGGGATTGTTTTGAGTATGGAAACGAAAAGACACAACAAATGATCACACATGGTTTATTTAACTATGACCATGTTCATCTCAGGTTCTGGATATCCTTTCTACGCAAAAGTAGTTTCACTCGAGACCAGTATAAATGTCATTGACTGAGGTCAACGTGTCATGAAGAAGCTTATTCATAACATCGTAGGTCCCAGATGGAGTCTAAATGACAGCCAGATATGTATGGGCACATTTGGTAAAGTGGCCGTGTGGGTCTGCCAAATACTGACTGGCAGAAGAAGATACTGGATACAACTAGCAGGGCTTGGGGCACCTGGGTGGCGCAGTCGGTTAAGCGTCCGACTTCAGCCAGGTCACGATCTCGCGGTCCGTGAGTTCGAGCCCCGCGTCGGGCTCTGGGCTGATGGCTCAGAGTCTGGAGCCTGTTTCCGATTCTGTGTCTCCCTCTCTCTCTGTCCCTCCCCCGTTCATGCTCTGTCTCTCTCTGTCCCAAAAATAAAAAAAAAAAAAAAAAAAACCAAAACGTTGAAAACTAGCAGGGCTTAATAAACACACCTGTGAGTAGAGGGGAAGGAGGCTGTTTACAGCACGGTGGTTGTAACTTGGTTCCCTCTCTGATCCAAACCCATAGCTGGGTGCCAGGGTTATAGAGAGCAAAGTAAAAGCCATAATAGCTACTTGGCTGATGTGTGTAATTGGACCCCAAGCAGCACTAGTATAGGGCACTTTTAACAGAGTGTAGCACAGGGGTGCCTGGGTGGCTCAGTCCGTAAAGCGTCTGACTCTTGATTTCAGCTCAGGTCACGATCTCATGGTTCATGGGTTCAAGCCCCGCGTCAGGTTCTTCACTGAGCGCATGGAGCCCGCTTAAGATCCTCTCATTCCCTCTCTCTCTGCCCCTCCCCTTCTTGTGCTCTCTCTCTCTCTCAAAATAAATACACAACAAAAATTAAAAACAAAACAAAGAGTATAGCACAACGCAAGTACAGACAACGGGCAGTGACAGGGGTGGCAAGGAGCATGGACCTTCCCACACTTTCATCTACCTTCAGTCCCTAGTCCAACCAACAGCCAGAGAAACCTCGAGAAAACAAACAAGTTTTGCCTAGAACCTTTCAGAGTAATCTAAGGACATGGTTTTTCTAAGATAAGATCTTGGGATGAAGTCCAAGCTTAAGTCACAAACATGTCCACTAAACTGCTATGCAGAAGACAATGAAGGAAATAATTCTTACTCCTAGAAAAGATGGAGAAACGGGTGTCCCATCCCAAATCATCAGTAGAGTGCCTAACACCCACAGATGTTTAGTGTGAGGGCACAACCAAGGCAGCATTGGGGGCAGCTGGTATCCAGGATTCAGAGGAGGCCAGAAGAGCCAGAGTTCCCCTGATACTTGATGGAAATCCCTGGAAAACCATTGGACTTGCACATAGCATGGGATGGTGGTGTTCAAATAATGCTCATGTAGATCTCAAAGAATAGGGAGTTCCTGGTTGGCATCTGAGATAAGGTTGAATGAATGGAATGAATGAGGAAATGAAAGAATGAATGGAGTTAGAGGTGTCAGTTACTTTGAAGTGAGAATGGAGAATTTTAGCATTTTATATACTTCAGTAATCCCAGAGGAGTCTACGATGATGTCTGAGTATCAGACACTCCAAAGTCTATCCATTTGATTAGAAATACCTCCGATAATACTTCTAGGCACTTTAGCACCAGATTTCAAGTTTTCATCAGTCTAAAACCTTGAGGTCAGTCTTGTATCCTCTTTTCCTCTCATACCCCACATCTCAGCTGTCAGTAAATCCCAGTAAGTCTACCTTCAAAACATATCCAGAATCCAGGGCCCCTGGGTGGCTCAGTTGGTTAAGCGTACGACTTCGCTCAGGTCATGATCTCACAGTTGGTGAGTTCAAGCCCCACGTCGGGCTCTGTGCTGACAGCTTGGAGCCTGGAGCCTGCTTCAGATTCTGTGTCTCCCTCTCTTTCTGCCCCTCCCCTACTCACACTCTGTCTCTCTCTGTCTCTCAAACATAAAAAAAAAATTATAAAAAAAAAAAAACGTATCCAGAATCCAACCACTTCTCACCAGTCCATGGCTACCACCCCAGTCCCAGCCAACACCATCTGTTTCCTGGATAATTGAGGTAGCTTCTTTATTGATCTCCCTGCCTCCATGCTTTCTTCTCTTGGAATTGTTCTCAACTGTTCTTAAAGTTTTCAGGTCATGCTACTCCTGCCCAAAACCTTCAGTTGTTTCCATATCTTGGCTACTTTGAATAATGCCGCTACAAACATGTGAGTACAGATATCTCTTCCGCATAATTATTTCATTTCCTTTGGATGAACATCCAGAAGTGGGATTGCTGGATCATATGGTAGTCCTATTTTTAATTCCTTGAGAAACCTCCATACCGTTTTCCATAGTGGCTGCACCAGTTGACCTTCATGGATGTGTTAACTCAAAGGGAGAACCCTTCCGCGATGTATACATGTATCAAACATAGGGTATGCTTTAAATATCTCATAATTTTATTTGTCAATTACACCTCAATAAAGCTAGGGGGGAAAAGTCTTCAACAGCTTCCATTTCACTCAAAGGGAAAGTGATAGTCCTTACAATGGCCCACAAAGCTCTATGGGATTGGCCTGCCCTAGCCCCACCTTATCGCCTCATCTCCTACTGTTGTCCCCCCTCTTCTCTTCACTTAGCCACACTGGGTTCCTTACTTTTCCTGCATGTGTCTCATGTCATGGCGCTAGGCATCTCCTCTGCCTGCCACATTCTTCCCCCAGATAGCTGTACAGCTTCCTTCCTTGATTTTGTCAAGATTTTGTACAAATGTCACTTTCTCTGTGAAACCTTCTCTGGACACCCTTTACCACTGTGAAACTCTCAACCACCTGGGACCCTTCCCTTTTCCTGCTTCATTTTTCTCTAACCATACATTATCATCTGACATAGGATATATTTCATTTAATGGTTTTATTTGTTATCTGTTTCTTCCCAATAGAGTGAAAGCCCCACCAGAGCAGGGATTGTTATCTATTTTATCAGAAGCATATCCCTAGCTCCGCTAACAATACCTGACCCTACCAGGTGCTCAATAAATAAACAAATAAATGTGTTGGTCATTCTAACTCTTATTTGAGGCCATTTCTCCTGCCAAACCTCAGTTTATTTACAACCCTCTTCACGGCGACCCAATCCTGGCAGCTGGCAGTGGCACGTGAAGGAAATCGTGCTTGGAAAAACACAGTCCATCATCGGAACCCCTAGGGGCATTGCTAGGGCAACAGAGATTATGGTTCAGCTAGTTTGGACTCAACTGCTTCCTCTCATTCATAAATCTGGAGCTGAGATTGGCAGAGAACAAGTGGACTCTGGTTGCCCAGCAGTTAGAGGAGGGACCTTTGATAGGCCCCCCTGAGAAGTCTAACAACCCCGTCCGAGAACCAGCTGGACTCTGGCAAAATCCTCAGAATTCTGGGAAGCTGTGTCTCAGCACAGGAAGTACTAATTCTCCCTTTCTTGGCCTGCTGACTGGTCATTCCCCACAGAAAAGTCCTTCTTCCTAAACAACAACTATTTCACTAACATCAGACCAATACCCCTGCACTGCTTGGGATATGTATATTCTTCACCTACCCACTGGTTTTGAGATTAAAACCATGACATCTTATGTTGGCTGTGCATCTGTCCATGAAACGCAATAATTACAAGTTGACTTTTGATGATGCTTTCTGTAAGAACAGACTCTGGCGTGGGGTGGGGGTGGGGGGTGGACATTCTAGGACAAGTAAGGTAACCTTGCCTGCCTGGTGAGTGCTGACATTGGGGGAGTCTACCAATCCCCAGAAATTCTTCCTTACTCTAACTCACCAAAACAATAGGTTAGTCAAGAAGGATTGCTGCCTTGACAGGATAGATTTTACCACATTGTATGGGCTGGACTGTATCTTCCCAAAGTCATATGTTGGAAATCCCAAGCCTGGTACCTCAGAATATAACTGTATGTGGGGATAATGTCTTAAAGAGGTGATTAAGTTAAAATGAGGCCATTAGGTGAGGCCCTAATCCAGTATGACTGGTGACCATAAGAAAAGGACAGGGTGAGTGCACACGGGGGAGATCATGTGAGGATACAGTGAGAAGGTGGCCATCTCCAAACCAAGGAAAAGAGCCTCACAGGAAAATCACCCTTCTGGCACCTTGATCTTGGACTTCCAGCCTCCAGAACCATAAGAAAGTAAATCTTTGGTGTTTAAGCCCGCCAGTCTGTGATATTTTATTATGGCAGGCCCTAGCAAACTAAGACATGACCTTATTTCTCATGCTCTATTTCTGTTCCTATCTGATCCATCAAAATCACAAAATGCTGAAAATTCTGAAGATATGAGGGCCTTCCAAAGCAAATGCATTTCTTTTTTTTTTTTTTCCTTCATGTGTATTTATTTATTTATTTTTGAGAGGGAGAGCACAAGTGAGAGGCAGAGGGTGAGAATCCCAAGCAAGCAAGCAGGCTCTACTCTGTCAGCCCAGAGCCCGATGTGGGGCTCGATCTCACGAACTGTGAGATCATGACCTGAGCCAAAATCGAGAGTTGGACACCTAACCCACTGAGCCACCCAGGCACCCCTGCAAAGGCATTTCTTAGGTACCCACTGCAACGTTCTTGTAAATGCCTTTAGAAATTATAGTCCGCAAGATGATTCCTATGGCCCTTAACTCTCATGGCGATATAGAGTAACTTAGGGACAACCACGTAGGTGATTTGCAGGAAAAAGCTGACTGGAATCGTGCTCTTAATTTTGCTAGTGTACCAGAGTTGGGTGAGAACAAGAATGCTGACTTTTACCGCTGAAACTCACTGAAATATGTAAACCAGAGCTATCTCTCACTAGTGGCTAAAATACTGCTACTCCTATCTGAGGCATGGTATTCCCACTCACAGAACACTGTGGGAGACGTACTGGCAACTGGTGATCAGAAGTGAGCCATGTGTGTGGCATCAGATCAAAGGAGGGTAGTGGATAGTCACCCAGGTGTTTTTCCAGGTCATGGTCCCTGTGCCAGGAGAGAGCCCTTCTCCAGGCACCAGAAAGCTGGTGCTGCCCCAGAGCATCTCCCTCATCCGGACAGCACCAGGTACACATGGACAACTTTGCACGCTCCAAGCTGATGCCGCCCTTTCCTGTTCACCTACCCTTTCTCCTCACAGGACACCATGTGATTGATTCGACTTCCTTTTTCTCATGACAAATCACATTGGAGTTGGAGTTTTAGCTGTTCCCAAATTCTCTGAGCCCTCATTTACAGTTTCTTGCTTTACCCTCAGAGACAACAGTCATGTTCATTGCACGTGGATTTTATTAGAGAAACACTGAGGGCAGCCATTTCTCCAGGTTTTAGGGAGCTCGTTAGCACTACAATTTCACGAATGGATAATAATACTTGGTTTTCAGTAGGAAAAAAAAATATGTTCTGGGTGTTATTGTTTACTTTATTCCCCTTTTTCAATTCCTTGGGGGGGGTGGGGGGTGACAACCCAAACCGAAGCCTCCTTTCGCTGCTCTTCCCCTGCTTCCTGCCCTGTCACGTGTGTGTTTAGCTTCTCTGGCAAGTTCCACTTATGGCGGCCAACATCCCTCTTGAGTACCTAGGACAATAGAAGTAACAAACTCTTCAAGGGATGTAGCCAGAATTTGTTTGGTTGCAAGAAATACCCAAGCTAGTTTGAATAAAAATAAGACTTCCTAACAAAGATACACAACCTATGGGAAACTGAAGCTTTTAAGTCCAAACCTCACCCAGGCAAAGCACATCCAGTCTGGCTCCAGTGCAGGGGTGGGAGGAAGGGAGAGCTGTAAGAGCAGGGTTTTCCCAGCCCTGCAGCGATGGATCCAAAATCCGTGAGATCTTGTGTAAAACACCCTTCAAAGTTACTTGGGGGATCTAAGAAGAAAAGGAAATCATTAAAATATATCTGTACGTGATTTTTGTTCAATTATAGAAAGCATTCTGCTGTGCCTCAGGATGAGAGGGTGTTTTGATGGCAAAGACCCCCTCTGTGCATCTTTCCTGTTCTTTCTCCAGGAACTGTTGGAAGATTGATTAAGAGGGTCTCTCACAGAGCTTTCAAGTAATCTTTCTCTGCAGGTCGCCCTCTCGTCTGGTGTCTCCACCATTTCTCTTTGTACCTTGCTTCCGTTCTTTCCCTCGCTCTCTCTCTCGTTCAGCTGGCTTTCTCACTGGGCCATTTCTGCACCTTCTCCCTTAACTGAAACTTGCCCTGTGGCCTTGGCATCTCTTCACTGGACCACAAAACTTATTCTGCAGCACCTGTCAGTGCAAATTACGAGTTTCTGTTACTCCCGGGCCAAATTACCAAGAGGCAGAGAATCTGAAGGCCATCAGGTAGCTGGATAGGTCTGCATCAGGCGTCCCCCATGGTGTAACCAGCATTGATGAAGGTAGACGTGCTCACCTCTCACATAGGATGGGGCACAAGAAGCCAAGAGGGAGGGTTGGGTGGCAGCAAATAGATCAATATGTTCTCTACTTCCAAGTCTCCTGGTTCCCCCTGGAGACACCAGCCCTGGAGGCCGAGGCTCCTGATGCCCATTCAGTGCTGCACCCACTACAACACATGCAGTGAATACACTAACAGTAGAATTCCTCCATCCAGAAATAGACCCACAGATACGCTGTCGCTTGCTTTACGACAAAAATGCCACCATACCGCGGTGAAATGGGATGGCCTTTGCATTAAGTAGTGCTGGAACAATTTGATATTCACATGGCAGGGAAGGGAAAGGAATAAACCCTGACCCCTACCTCAGGTCACACTCAAAAGTTAATTTGAGATGTATTATGGATACAACTGGAACTCTTACGCACCGTTGATGGGATCTCAGCCGTTTTAGAAAACCATTTGGCCATGAGCACTAAAGTTAAACAAGCATATACCCTCTGAGCCAGGAATTCTGCTCCCGGGTATGTACCAAAGAGAAATGAGTTCTTGTGCCAACTAAAAGACATATGCCAGTGTGTCCTTAGCAACCTTATTTATAATGACCCAAGATGGAAAACAACCCATATGTCCATCAACCGGAGAATGGTTGAATTCTGATATAGCCAGCTAATGAAATGCATTACCTAGTTTAAGAAAGAAAAATCCACTGATGCAAGCACCAGCACGAATGAGCCTCACAGACATGTGGAGCGACAGAGGCTAGACACAAAAGACACACCCTGTGTGCTCCCGTCGATACGAAGTCCGCCAGAAGGCAAAAATAATGGACGGTGATAAAAATCATGAGTAGTCATGTCTAGTAGGGGGCTGCACATGGGCAGGGGAGAGCATAAGGAACCGTTCTGATGTGCTGCAGATTTTCCTATCTCGATCTGAGCGATAGCTACGTGAGTGCACACGTATGCCAAAACGTATGGAGCTCCCTACTTACAATTGTACGTCTTGCTTTGTCTATTTCGGCAGGCGCTCATTTTTGTGCCACAAGAGAAAAGTAAATGCAGCGATTCCAAGTAAAAGTCTAAGTGGTGGAAGCAATGGTTCTTCTCATTTTTTGTCTTTTCTAGACTATGCTCAAAGCCACCATGAAACAGGGGAGTGGAAATTAATAGCACTGCCACAGTAACGAATCATGAATAGTCTTTAAAGGAATCATCACGTCACCATATTGGGGGTCTTAAAACCATTTGTCCAGAAATCTATATTTTCTCTCATATGGAAAAAAAAAATACATTTTACATGTTCCGGGGAGTCTTAACTTTTCTCATCGGCTACCCTTACACCACTCCGGAAATCTGGTGGGTTAGGGAAAATGAAGCAGGGAAAACAGCTTTTATCTTCTCCATCTGAAAAAAAAAAACAACAACACAAAACCCTAAGGGGGTTTCTATAAAGGAAGAATAGAATGGATGGTTCATGCTATTAACCATGTGTGCAATGGCCTCTCTGGCGGGCAATGCAATCACTGTACAAGTACGTCCCACACTCGGTCTCCTGTTTGTTAGGAAAATAAGAAACAAGATGTGAACACTGGGAAGATAAATCTTGAGCAGAACTCTGCTCCAAACAAAAGTAATAGAAGCAGCCGCCGGTTCAAGACTGAAGGGGCGAAGGGAGGGTGGTGTGCACACGGAGATAAAGTCTGGGAAGCAAGAGGCTTTATCTGGAAGCAGTGTGCAGAAAAGCATCAATAAGCTTGAGCAGACAGAACACGTGGGTCTGAGTGATAAGCTTACCTTCGTCCTGAGTGCCTCTGTGCTGACCTTCCAAACACCAGATTTGCACCTGACGGGAAAGTCTGCGTAAGTTTCCTTAGCCATTATTTATTTTTATTTATTTATTTTTTTTATTTATTTTTAATTTTTTTTAACGTTTTTTTTTTTTTTTTTTGAGACAGAGAGAGACAGAGCATGAACGGGGGAGGGGCAGAGAGAGAGGGAGACACAGAATCAGAAACAGGCTCCAGGCTCTGAGCCATCAGCCCAGAGCCCGACACGGGGCTCGAACTCACGGACCGCGAGATCGTGACCTGAGCTGAAGTCAGATGTTTAACCGACTGAGCCACCCAGGCGCCCCCCATTATTTATTTTTAAAAAATATTAGATAAGAGAGTAATAACACTTTAAAGGGGGAGGGAAGAGTGGAATTGTGGAATTGAAAGACTTCCAAGTATTTCTCAAAGCCTGGTTCTACTGTGAATGGGTTATGTGGCCCGGTGTGAGTCCCCCAGCATTTCTGGGGGTTGAGCTCTGCACTTGCAAAACAGAGGGACTGAGTTAGAGTCTGAGTTTCTATCAGCCCTCCCCGCCCTGACATTAAATTGTGCTCCATATTCCCCATTTAAAGCACTTATGGAAAACATGTGATAAAGTTTCAGAAAGATGTTCATCAAATATGCTTCACAGTTTTATTTGTTTATTTTGAGGGAAAGAGAGAAAGAGAAAGAGCATGAGCAGGGGAGGGGCAGAGAGAGAGAGACAGAGAGAGAGAGGATCTCAGGGCTTAGAGGATCTTGGTGCAGGGCTCGAACTCACAAACCGTTGAGATCATAACCTGAGCCAAAATCGAGTCGGACACTTAACCAGCTGAGCCATCCAGGCGCCCCTCAGATATGCTTTAAAAATGAAGGTTGGTGCTTGAAAGGCTAAGCTTCTGGTAATGTGACATTTTGCTCCTTTGAACATCTTTTGTGAGCTGGTTTCATTTGGGTACTTTTCCTCTCTACATAGAGGCTCTTCCAAATGACAGCTTCTCGATTATCATCAGCCTCAACTCAGAACATCAACCACCCTTGTTCTACTTCTTTTCCTGCACAGTCTCGGGAGCCCCAAATAGGGGACCACTAGAAGAGCAATTTTCGTCTATTCACATGACTTTCATCTACCCTCATAGAGAGGAGAACATAATCATGGCCGCAGTTCCCTCCCTTTGAGACCCGGAACACGGAAACCTACCAGCCACAAGGGAAGGGGGCTTGACGCTCCGCAGTCCTGCCAGGATTTCTCCACTGGGCCTCCAAGGCAGACCCTGGGAAATCTGAAAGCAGAGGAGTGTCATGCTACACACAAAAGACAAGGCGGATATTTATTCTGCATTTACATTATGCTGGATCTCAAGTTTTTGCTGCCCTCAAGTTTAGACCAAACCTGTAAAACGTCCGTGAAACAGAAACAATTCACAGCAGTTGAATTCAATACAACAGGTGTTTAACTTTGGATCAGTCCAACAAGTTTCTGACTCAAGATTCTTTTTCAAATGAAATTGTCTTTTTTTCCAGGACTGCCTGGCTCAAGATGGTATCGCTACCTATACTTTATCATTCAAGTTAACCAGGAAGACATTTGACACAAGTCTGCTAGGCTGAGAGAGTGAAATAGCCTCTCTTCATCATAAAACGTTCTTTCTTTTAGTGGGGAACCAGCAGGAAGACAGAAGGCAAAACGCTTTGACCACAGTTGACCTTGAAAATGGTGATTTGGTCTCAACGGACACTGATCACAATCTTCAATAGAGCTCAGAGATCTGAAGGAAATAGTGGCATTTAACACCACCCTCTCTTCTTTTCTTAACTTTTCTGCATCAGATACCATGCTCTCGTCTTTTTAACATTTTCTGCTTCTGAAATGTGTACTTAAAACCCCCAACCGCGGTCACAAAATAGCGTTTGTAAAGATATAATTCCCAAAACACGACCCACGAACAACCGTCATCCAAAATCCACTGGGCGTGGGGGCGTGGTCCTCGCTAAAATGCAGATTCCTGGGCCCAACGTCAGAGCTACCAAGTCAGAATCTGTGAAAACGGGACTTGGCCGTGTGGGCTCTTAGCGAGTGTCCTGAGTGATTCTAAAGCACAATGAATTTGAGAACCATTTGTCCGGCTTCCTTGGCCTAAACAAAACTGAGGTTTGACCGTTCAATTTTAACAACAGCTTAAAGGAAGACAACAGAAAGAAGTCCTCAGATTTCTGATATATTTGAGGACAAGGCAGAGGAGCTTTTCTGGTTGACCAACGTGGGCTCTGAGGAGGGGCGTGGCTTGTCTCCAGGACTGCCACCACTCCAGTGGAGTCGCAATATGGAGATGGGAGGCCTCTGGGGGGATCGTCCTTGGGTGATGGCATGCAGCGTGGGCCACACGAAGTCTGAGGTGCACACTAGACATGTAAATGTCGGCATCAATTAGACAATTGAATAGGATTTTCCAATTTGGGAGACTTTACTTGTCCACACCCACAGAATGTCCAACACCAAGAGTGAACCCTGATGTAGACTATGAACTCTGGGTTACGATGAGTCAACGTGGGCTCATCGGTTGTAGCAGAGGTACCATCTGATGGGGATGTTGCTAATAGGGGACTGTGCATGTGGGGGGCAGGGAGCATATGTGAAGTCTCTGCACCTTCTCCTCGATTTTGCTGTGAACCTAAAACTTCTCTGAAAAATAGTCTATTTAAAACAAAACAAAACAACGACCACAAAAACAACCTACAACCTGGGATGCCACCCCCCTGATACTGGCCACCAGGCCAGTTATCTCTTCTTTAGAAGAGAAGTTTAAATGACCACAGATCGTTCTATGATATGGGGTATCAATGTGTGTGCGTGTGTGTATGTGTGTGTGTTTTTCATCTGCGCAAGGATTACCTGGGGATCTTGTTAAAATTAGATTCTGGTTCAATGGGTCTAGGGTGGGTCATGACCTTCTGTGGTTCCAACCAGCTCCTGGGTGATACCGTTGCTGCTGATGCATGGTCCACACTTTGAGCAAGAAGGGCCTAGAGCTTTCCATTCTGGATTTCTCTATGTGTCTCACAACTGAAGGACCTGGTCTCTGGCTTCTGTGAACCCATGTATCCTCTTACTGACATGCCTGCATCTGGAACATTATGGTAACTGATTTGGCCACAGCCCTTTCAGAAGCTAGCAGCATTCTGAAAATAGTGATGAGGGTTTCGAAGTTACAAGTTTGGCTTCATGTCCCATTTTCACTGCCTATTTCCCGCGAACAACCTTGGGCAGGATACTTAAGAAGCTATGCCTCAGTTTCTTCGTCTATAATGTGGGTATACTAATGCCTAACCCTCCATGTTGTTGGCAGAATCAGGAGAGGAGATGGAAAGTAACAACACTCTAAATTACAAAGGACAGCATCACTTCATGGGTGATTGAGAAGGTGGGCTCCAAAGTTTGACAGAATCACTGTTTTCCAGTTGTGGCACTTTAGATGAGTCCCATAATCTCTCCGGGCTTCAGTTTCCTTGTCTGTACAGTAGACCTGTCTCACGGAGTTAAGAAAATTAAATCAGATCATGTGCAATGCAAGGTCCATAACTGATATATTTCAAATGTTAGTAAAAACATTTTTTTAAAAAAAGGGGGCCACTGGGTGGCTCAGTGGGTTGGGCATACGACTTCAGCTCAGGTCATGATCTCACAGTTCATGAGTTCGAGCCCTGCGTTGGGCTCTGTGCTGACAGCTCAGAGCCTGGAGCCTGCTTTGGATTCTATCTCCCTCTCTCTCTACCCCTCCCCTGTTCATTCTCTCTCTCTGTCTCTCTCGCTCTCTCAAAAATAAATAAACATTAAAAAATGTTTAATATTACGATTTTTTAAAGATATTTTTTATTTCACTATTATAAGCGTTTCAGTACATTCCGATTTTTTTTTAAAGAAAACATGTACTATATTCACAAATCAGATTAATAAGTCACAGTTCCTCATGTGACAACCTTTCCTGGGTTTATCTAATGTCTAAACCCAGTTAAACATGAATCTCCTGAAAAAGACCATTAGGAAGGATCAGTGGTAGGAATCTGGGCAGAGTGGATGCTGTGGGATGAATTGAATACCCCCAAAATTCAAATGTTGAAGTCCCACAAGCATATAAAAGTACTTGAGAATATAACAAGTTTAGAAATAAGATCTTTAGGGGCGCCTGGGTGGCGCAGTCGGTTAAGCGTCCGACTTCAGCCAGGTCACGATCTCGCGGTCCGTGAGTTCGAGCCCCGCGTCGGGCTCTGGGCTGATGGCTCAGAGCCTGGAGCCTGTTTCCGATTCTGTGTCTCCCTCTCTCTCTGCCCCTCCCCCGTTCGTGCTCTGTCTCTCTCTGTCCCAAAAATAAATAAACGTTGAAAAAAAAAAAAAAAAAAAAAGAAATAAGATCTTTAAAGAAGGTGATGAAGGGGCACCTGGGTGGCTCAGTCGGTTAATCGTCTCTTGATTGTGACTCAGGTCACGATCTCACGGTTGGTGAGATCGAGTCCCGCCTCGGGCTCTGTGCTGGCCTCACAGAGCCTGCTTGGGATTCTCTCTCTCCCTCTCTGTCCCCCTCTGCCTGCTGCTTCCCCACTTGCTCTCTCTCTGTCTCAAAATAAATAAATAAACACTTAAAAAACATTAAAGACGGTGACAAAGTTAAAATGATGCCCTTGGGGTAGGACCCTAATGCAATATGACTGGTATCCTTATAAAAGGATGACTCCAGAGGCGTGTGGATAAGGGGGCGACCAGGTGAAAACACAGGGAGATGACAGCCCTCTGCAAACCAAAGAGAGAGGTCTTAAGAGAAACCAACCCTGTTGACACGTTGATCTCAGACATCCAGCCTCCAGAAGTGTAGGAAAATAAATGGTGCCAAGCCCCCCCAATCTGTGTTATTTTGTTCTGGTAGCCTGGCACACTGCGGTAAAAGGAACTTGTGCCGTGAGCAAACCATACTCTACAAATACGCTGCTGTCTTCCAGGAGTGCCCCCCAATTCCACCTCATTATTATTACATTCAATAAAACTGTTCAATGCACAGCTGACATGTGTCATTCTCATACTTTCACATGTGGAGGTTCACATTTTTCACGTGACCCACTTTGTGAATCTGTTCGTCATACCGCCGTATGAATTTTGACTCATACTCCAGTCTCCCCTCTGGGAGCCAACAGGTGCGCCTGTACGTGAGGCTCACGCGAAGCCACCACACGTGGGGACCACTCTGTCATCTGGCATGCCCGGGGAACTGTGCAGCTTGAGGAGGAGCGTGCTGTGCAGAATAACAGCCCCTCAAAGAGGTCCACGCCTATGGGGCGCCTGGGTGGCTCAGTCGGTTAAGCGGCCGACATCGGCTCAGGTCATGATCTCGCGGTCCGTGAGTTCGAGCCCCGCGTTGGGCTCTGTGCTGACAGCTCAGAGCCTGGAGCCTGTTTCAGATTCTGTGTCTCCCTCTCTCTGACCCTCCCCTGTTCATGCTCTGTCTCTCCCTGTCTCAAAAATAAAGAAAACATTTAAAAAAATTAAAAAAAAAAAAAAGATGTCCACGCCCTAATCTCCGGAACCTGTGAAAATGGTAAAAGGGACCTTGCAAGTGTGGTTAGGGTAAGTGTCTTGGGATAGAGGGTGATCCTGGATCATCCAGGTGGACCCAATGGATTGACAGGGGTCCTTATAAGAAGGAAGCAGGAGGGTCAGAGTGGGGAATAAGGTATGTAATGGTGGAAGCAAGAGGTCAACAGGATGTGAAAAGGGAGCCATGAGCAAGGAATGCAGAACAGGGCAAGGCAACATTCTTTCCGGAAGCTTCCAGAGCACCATAGCTCTGCTGACACGTTGATTTTAGACTTTGACCTCCAGCACCGTGAGGGAAGAAATCTATGTTATTCTCAACCTAAATCTGTGATAATTCATTGTGGGGAGCTCTGGTTTGCAGAGGTGACTGGTTCCCGAGGAGCAGGCTGTCTCTCCAGTGGGTGACAGTGTCATCCAGGGCGTGCCAACTGCGGGAGTGTTTGTGGCCACCTCTGCTTGCTCCCAGCTCTCCACTGCAGGGCATTGCCAGCCCCCCGTCTCTGTCTGGGCACCTCACCGACCTATAGCCAGTCTGACACCCCAGCCTTCCCTGCCCTGTTTACGGGCATGAGCGGTCAGAACTGTCCGTGCCAGGACCTGAAGTGAGGTCTCAGAGGCCCAGACTGTATGGGTTCTACCCTTTTGGTTGCTGGATCCTGGGAGTCCGGAGGCAGGGGCCTGAGCAGCTGAGAGCAGCA
This sequence comes from Puma concolor, assembly GCF_028749965.1. Taxonomy (NCBI): domain Eukaryota; kingdom Metazoa; phylum Chordata; class Mammalia; order Carnivora; family Felidae; genus Puma; species Puma concolor. The sequence continues at coordinate 165,426,611 of NC_141670.1, read as the reverse complement.
GGGAACAGTGGAAGGACACCGAGGGACCTGGGATAGTAGCTATGGAAATATTTCAGTATTTTAGCCTCTTTGGCAGCCTCACTTATCTGACCTGCTTGTGATCCAACCCCGCCACACTCCTTGTAGGGTTTTGTCCTTGATCTCTGCCCGAGATAGAGGCCCCACAGGTGGGCGACAGGGCCAAGATGGATTGGGTGTCCCACCCACGGATACTCAAACCGGCAGCACAGCCACGCCGGGCAGCAAATCACAGCCCAGCCACGGGGCCCGCGTCGGACTCCAGTCCGCAAGACAGGAGGAGATGGCAAGACACAAGTTATTGGAGCCAGAACTCCGATAGGGGAGCGAGAGAGGCCCCCATTACGGAAGGAACTTCACTGTCACCAACCAGTTGGGAGCAGATCTGAAACACAGCTTTTCACGTGGCGGGATCCTGCTCTCCTGATCCTGCATTGCTCTTTGAAACAACAGTGATGGAAAACACCAGCAGGAGAGCCAGGGTCCCTGGAACCCGGAGCAAGGAAGAAGGACCGACAGCATCTGCCCACACACACCGGCTGTTTGCAGCCGTCGGTCCGCAGCTGCACTTCCCGGTAGAACCGAGATGACCTTCTGCCTTCAGATGCCGGAGGAACATGCTGGAAAGCGGCCAGGGAAGGCAGTGGGAGCAGGAGTGCTTTTAGCTTATGCAGCACTTACAAACCCAGATCTCCATCTGTGTTTCCCCCAAAGATGTTTTCGGTCTCTTTGAAAAGAACTCATTCATCTTAAAATGTCATTAGGGAAATTGCATGTAACAGGAGGTAAAAGCAGGACCAGAGCATCCAGAGGCTTTGAGGACTCCCCACCCCGCTCTCCCCATCTCTTTCTATTGTGCTCTGTGCTCTCTCTCTCTCTCTCTCTGTCTCTCTCTGTCTCTCACTGTTTGAATCATGCAAATGTAGAAAGCTCTACTATTTGTAAAAGATTCAAAACAATAATACTTTTCTTTTTTTTTTTATTTTTTTTATTTTTTTATTTTTGGGACAGAGAGAGACAGAGCATGAACGGGGGAGGAGCAGAGAGAGAGGGAGACACAGAATCGGACACAGGCTCCAGGCTCTGAGCCATCAGCCCAGAGCCTGACGCGGGGCTCGAACTCACGGACTGCGAGATCGTGACCTGGCTGAAGTCGGTCGCTTAACCGACTGCGCCACCCAGGTGCCCCAAAACAATAATACTTTTCAATAGCAACAGACATTCAATTCAATATATTCAGCATTCTTTCACTTCTTCTTCCCTTCATGTACATTACACACACACACACACACACACACACACACATCAGCTTGATCCCCGTATGATCTACAGGGCCACACTGCCAACTGTGACTTTGGGACTGGAGATCTTCAGCTGACTGCCAAATCAGGAAGGCAGCAGCCTTATCCCTTTCTGAAAGCTAGATGTACTGATAGCTGGGGAAGCCTTAATCCCCAGATCAGCTGCCTGTCCTTGGGCAACACTGTTTCATTCATACCATGAAATGAACTAACCAGATTCTTTGGGTATCTTTGATTATTTCCAGATGGGACTTGGGTCTTAGAACCTACCTGAACAGCTCAACTCTGGTCCTGCACACAAGGGAGTTTGCCCTGCATCTTAAACTTAAGAGGCTCCCCAAACATTTTGCATTGTCGTAAGTAATGTGTATGGAGCATTCAGCATTGATGTCTTGGGAGTCTATAAATGATACCCTCTTTCTTCCCACTCCAGAGCTTGGAACGTGAGCAGTGAAACATGGAAGGACAGATGGAGACCAGAACACAGCCCTACTACTGATGAAGTGGCCACAGGACAAGGCTTTAGCTCATACACAAGTAAACAAATGTATATATTTGATCCTTGAATTGGACTGGATCGCCAATTACAGACAACACTCCACAACCACAGACCCCTCCCCCTGAGGGCGGAGCTAGTCCCCCTTAACCTACCTCATGCGGAGACAGACCAGAACACATCCCTCTGTGGCCTGGCTTGTTTGAAATGACAGTGACTGAGCCATTAGGCTCATTTCTTCTCCCAGACTCCGTATTGGAGAAGTCACTCTGCTGTCCTTCTGGATAGGGGTTGGGCGGTGGAGGGGGAGGGGAAGAAGTAGTGACTGAGGAAAGATTCCCGAAGTCCCTTCACCTGGTAATACAAAAAGTGACATTTCCCCAACATTTCTTGTCTTGGAGCACTGTGCTAATCGTCTCCTTAACAAGCATTAATTCACGTAATTCCCCGAATAACCTTGTGAATTAGGCTCTCTCATTTAACCAGATGGGCAAATCGGGAAACTTTGGCTCAGAGAGATGCCCAAGAACCTACGGCCAGTGAGTGGCAGCACGAGACTTTGAACCGAGCCAGTCTGATGCTAGAGCAGGCAAGCCTAAATCACTTCATTGTAACTGCCCCCATCCATCAGTTTTCCTAACATCCTCGTAGAAGAGAAATCACAAAGGTTACAGGCGGAAGGGCAGTTACATCCAGCCATTCCACCCCTAAAGAAAGTCACGTACCTACGCACAGGAACTTTGTCCCAGAATGTAGAAAGTACCATTGTCAGTGAGGGCAAGAGCCAGAAACAGCCCGTGATGGAAGAATGGATAAATAAATGATGGGGCCTTCCAACAGCCGTGCAGTGCAGGTCAGTGAAAGACAGTGAGTCACAGCACACGCAATGATGAAGAAATCTCGAGAACGTGATGGTGGGAGAGAAGCAAGAATGAGAGTATGGTTTCATTTAACCTAAGTTTACAACATTCAAAACTAAAATATACACTGTTTAGAGACAATCAGAGGTGATAAGGCTAGAAGGAAAAGCAAAGACTTAATCAACAGAGAATTCAGACAATGGTCACCTCCAGAGGAAGGGAGGGAAATTCAATCAGGAAAACCGCACAGGAAGCTTCTGGGCTTTAGAACATAGTATTTCCTGGCCCAGGTAGGAGACGCTTTTATGTTGTGTTACTATTCTTCACACTGTAGAAGTATTTTGTTAAGTTTATTTATTTATTTTCAGAGAGAGAGAGAGAGAGCGCGCGCAAAAGCAGGGGAGAGGCACAGAGACAGGGAAAAATCCCAAGCAAGTTCCCCACAGTCAGCACAGGGCCCAGCGTGAGGCTCGACCTCACGAACCACAAGATCATGACCTGACTCAAAATCAAGAGTCAGATGCTTCACCGACTGAGCCACACAGGCGCCCCTGTACAGGTGTGTTTTATACACTCTTGTATGTAAGGTATGTTTTACAATAATGTTTTTAAAATAAAAACAGTAGGAACATTAAGACGCAAAGAAGTCTGCAAAGTGACCCAAGTACAACGTTCATGAAAGAGCTGAAAACAAAACTAAATTTTCTGATGCATGTAGATTACAACTGTTATGGCAAATTCTCCTCTACATACAGTGAATCAACATTAACTCATTCAGTGAGAAGCAAGAGAAGATTCCTTGGCTTTGCAAAACACCCAGCTGCCAGTTAGTATCCTTTGTCCTGGGGATGCAGGGGTGAAGAGGGCAGACCCCAGAGACTGACTTCATTGGTAAAATGAGCCTAAAAGTCACGCTTATCTGTCAGGATTGATGTGTCTTAAAAATGATCGTGCACATAAAACCCTTTAATCAGTCCCTAGAAAAGACAAAGTAAAGACTCAATGACCATTAAGAGTTATTACTGGCCTAGAGACGAAGAATCATTTCATCAAATTTAACTTTCAGGGCACTACCAGAATAGATGTTTCACACCTTTTAGTATTTTTTGTGTTGAGGGTAGGATAGGGACCGTGGTTTTTCTGAATTAGGAAATCAATGAAAAGAGAAATCTGAATTCGTAGCCATGGGAAGAAAGACTTGGCTGCAATCGTGACGTGTTTCAAGAGTGGAATCTGGAACTTGGTAAGAGGCTCTAGTTTCTTTCACCTACCGCCTGCCTCCAGCCTCTCTGGTGCCTGAATTTTCAGGGATCGAATTGCCCTCAAGTTCCTTTCCAAACTGAGGGTCTCATGAGATCTCATGACACCTTCACATTAGGGGTCTTTATTCTTTTACTCAACTATCCAAAGACAGGAGTCTGCATACTGTTGTTGATATTAGTCCGGACAAGACAGAATTGGACAAGCAAATATCTTCTCCCGCCAATGTCTCCAACACCCACCCCCCGTATTTCTTGAACTCCCTCCTTGCTCAATTTCCCAGATGCTAGCACTGCAAGCCATATGGGGTAAGAACAAAGACTCTGAAGTATAACAAATCTGGGTCCAAATCTTAGGTCTGCCACAGGCTAACGGTGTGACCTTTGGTGAGTTATTTACTCTCTCTAGACCTCGATCGCCTCATCTATAAAATGGGCCTAATTCCAACTTTATAACCATTTTATTGTTGTGAGAATCAAATCACATACCGCATGAAAAAGTATTTAGCATAGTGCCAAGCATACAGTAAGCACTCAAAACAATGGTAGCTATTCTTACACTCTCCCAGATGTTATCAGACTCGATAAGCACCCTGTTGGTTTCATTGCCTGGCTGACCCTTTCTGCCTGCACCATTGACATCGGGTTTCATTTCTCCCCCTGTTTTGCACACTTACCCAGGGAACCTCACCCAGTCCCATGACTTTCACTGCCTACCACAGACAACACACACACTGATGATGCCCAGAGCTCTCTGTCCAATCTTGTTTCTAGATTTGCATCTCCACCTATCTGCCCCAGCCCCCTACTGCCTCTGCTTTGGTTCTGGTCCTCCTTACTTCAGGCTGCTTGAAGGAAATGGCCTCTATTTGTCGCCTCATGCCCCACACACTAACTCCCTCGCATACCCAATCATTCTCTAAATGCCACTCAATTTGTCTCCTTCAAAAACAAGCCATGGACGGACTACATCAATACTCTCTGAATGCGGGAGAGAGGAAACATCTTAACAAATATTTAACAGTGAAATATTGGGGGCATACCCACTAAGATCAAGAAGCAAAAATGATGTCTAATAATGGTATTATCGAACATGGTTCTGGTTTTTATCATTTACCATGGGTATATCCTTCTCCCAGATGGAAGCAGTCGCTCTGCCTTCTAGCCCCCCACCACACTTGCTTAGCGCTTAACATGTATAGCAACTCATCGTTCCCTCCCTGCCTAGCCCACATCATTGTCCTCTTTATATTTCCAGAATCTGCTGTCATGCCTAACGCATAGTCAGAACTTGTTAACAAACAGAAAACAATCTTATAGTTGGCTTTTTGTGCTCCCCTTTAAAAGCAAAGACAAGTGAAATTTTTCTTGAAGTCACAGAACGACAGTATCATTTTTTGTGGGATCTAAGCATTTTCCCTTCTTAATAATTCAGAAGTGGTTGTTTTTTTTTTTAATTCGTTGGCTAGGACCAAGGAGTGGGAAGGCAGCTTTGACTTATAACAAATGATTCATTTCTTAGCTTTGAGTTTCAAACTAGACTTTTATTAAGGAAGTAGGGAGAAAGTCTTGAAGGAACCAAAGCTTGGACAATGGAATAGACCAGAGAAGGAGGTCCTTGAAGGAAGCTCTTGGCCCCTGGGAGGAGGAAGCCTTTCCACTGGCAGGAGACAGTCAGTGTTCCAGAAACTTAATGTTATCTGTGTATACAGGACAACTAAGTTTGGAAGGTCAAGCTTCACCCTAACTAAATTCATAAGAGATCAGTGCATAAAACACAATGGCAGGGGTTGGTTTGGTTTATAACTGATTCACCCATTTAACAAGGACATACAGCAAAAGGTTAACACCAGTTCCCGAGTCAAACTATCCGGGCATGAGCCATTCACTAGCTGTGCGACTGGGGCCACAGACTCAGTCAGCCTGTTTATTTAGTCCTTTAGCACCAAGCGAAGATGGTGTTCCCCCTCCTGTAGAGTCTCAATCTTCTATTCTGTCTATGTTTGTCACATCCTTAGATTAGCCTCTAGGAAGAAGTTTCCAAATATTAGCTATGGTTATCAGAACTAAAGTTATGGATACCTGATCCCTGTCCTTATGGTGTTCCCTGAATGCCGGACTAGAGTTCTGGTGTTCTTCATCAATGCGTTCTTTCCCCACGGGAAATCTGTGGAAGCCAAGTGATCAATGGCTATGTCCCTGGCAAACAGTAGTCAAAGCCAGGGATGTTAGTTGGCCCATTGGTTCTAGTTGTCACACGCTGAAGCATCTTTCCTTGTTTGAAATCACAGGTGCATGCTTCTCGAAAACAAGGAACTCATTTATTGTAGCAGAAACTGCTGTGTTTGCATCAAAGACTCTTCTTACCAGGCACCTACCTAACCTCCTGTCTCATCTCCCAGCTTTCCTTGCAGTTAGGGGAGGTCATGTGACTGGGCACTAACCAATGCAATGTGAATGGAAGTCGTGTGTGCCCGTCCTGGCCTGGCGCATAGAAACTCCCCCCAAGCAATCCTCCACACTCATTGAGACTTTGAAAGCCGCATATTGAAAATGTCACAGCCACAAGAGGAAGAAATCCGGGTCCTCAAATTTCTACTTGAATGAGGCATCTACTCATCAGCAATGCCCACCGTGAACTTCATATGAGGAAGAAATGAACTTCCATCATATCTGAGCCATTACATACTCTTGAGTATATTTGGTATATTTGCTACACATTGAATAATTGCATCAACAAATACATCTGTCTTTATCTTCGTGAACTTACAGTTCCTACAGCAGTGCCGGGTACATAGTAGGAACTCATGCCCACAGAACCCCAGATTTCACTAGAAAACGGAGCCTGGTGTTTAAACAGCAGAGTAAGGGTCATCATTAACATGCAGGAGGGGTGCCTGAGTGGCTCAGTGGGTTAAGCGTCCGATTTCAACTCAGGTCACGATCTCACGGTCCGTGAGTTCGAACCCCGCATCAGGCTCTGGGCTGACGGCTCGGAGCCTGGAGCCTGCTTCCGATTCTGTGTCTCCCTCTCTCTCTGCCCCTCCCCCGTTCATGCTCTGTCTCTCTCTGTCTCAAAAATAAATAAACGTTAAAAAAAATTTTTTTTTAATAAAAATAAAAAAAAAACATGCAGGAGACAAACTCCGGAACTTTACAGACGAATGTAGTGATTGAAATTTCCAAAACATAAGAATGCTATGTCCAGGAAGAAAATATAAAGCATTTTTCTCCAATTTCAGTTCTCCTTAGATTTCACAAATCAGATCATCCAGATCCAGAATGACCGGAAATGATTTCACTTAGAAACAGTAGAAACCAGGCCATGTACGTGTGAGGAGAGCAGCCACGCTCCGAGAAGATTCTTCTTTGCACAGTCACTGACAGCTATTTAAAGAGGTGGAAAATTGTGGGGCGCCTGGGTGGCGCAGTCGGTTAAGTGTCCGATTTCAGCCAGGTCACGATCTCGCGGTCCGTGAGTTCGAGCCCCGCGTCAGGCTCTGGGCTGATGGCTCAGAGCCTGGAGCCTGTTTCCGATTCTGTGTCTCCCTCTCTCTCTGCCCCTCCCCCGTTCATGCTCTGTCTCTCTCTGTCCCAAAAATAAATAAACGTTGGAAAAAAAAAAAAAAAAGAGGTGGAAAATTGATATTGAATAGATGGGAGAAACTCTAGGTTTGCACTAAATAAAAAGACTGACTGAACCATGTGACCCCCAGACTGGCACTGTCCCGGGATACCAGCAGTGTCTGGATAGATGCCTGAGGGAAAAGAACAGTGTTTGGATAGATGCCTAAGGTTTCTTTTCCAATACCTCCCACCCCGCTCCACTTCTCCACATTCCCCAGAAAGTTCTTCCTCTGGGAAGAGTCCCAGCATACTGCATTTGCCACCGATGGTGCACAAGATGTGTGTGTTGTTTCGCACCACCATGAAACACTTCCTTCTTCTCAAAGTTTTTTTTTTATTTTATTAAAGAAGCAAAATCATACCAGCTCTCCACCACCCCATCTGTTACTCCCAGTTAAAGAGAAAAGTAACACTTGGGCTCTGTCCAAGTAATGCAGGTGGCAACCTATAAAATGTGATCTTGGGGGACACCTGCGTTGCTCAGTGGGTTGAGCATCCAACTTTTGGTTTCGGCTCAAGTCATGATCCCAGGGTTGTGGGATCGAGCCCCGTGTCGGACTCTACGCTTAGTGTGGAGCTTGGGATTCTCTCTTTTTCCCTCTGCCCCTCCCTCCCACTCACACTCTCTCTCCTGGTCTAAAATATAAAAATAAATAAATAATTTTTAAAAATTTTATCTTAGACCAAGAAGATGAGCATTAGACAGGAAAATGTCATTGTAGGTGGGAGTTAGAGGCACTCTACGGGTGTATATGGGACAGGAGAAGTCTTGGAACTCACCACTCCCACTGACCCCTCATAAAGGGTTATACACAAGGTTCCTCACTTCACTGAGATGCTGGTCCGTAAGCAAAAATGGCCATGTCTGTGCCCTGCCTCCAGACTCACAGCTTATCGAACCAGAACGTAGTCAACTTAGGGTTGACCAGCGGTCTATGGGAAAGCCTGGTGAGAAATGGCTTCCCTCAGAGATGATGGTGATTAAGGCATCAAATTATCTTTCTCAGCAATATGAAATGAAGCCAAGAAGAGAGTCTGTCTTTGGTCGCAAGAGAGAAGGATAACAACACAGGGAAAGGACAAACAGGATTGGAAACAAATATTAGAAGGTCAAGGGAAAGTAGAAATTGTGAAACTCGAGGAAGCAGAAGCTATGGGGGCACAGAAGTCAAGATATATGCACGTAGAGAAGTAAGTAGCTATTCACAGTGGGCTGGAGATACAAACGGGAGGTGTGCCCCAGAATAGTTGACCACTTGAAGATCAACACATTCCAGCTTCTCAGAAGAAGAAGACAGGAGCTGAGGCTGGAAACAGGGTAACTGGTCTCAAGGACGATGTGAGTACTGAATGACCTTCCTGGTGCCATAATCCATTCTGGGCTCTGTGATGCTATGCTTCCCGGTGGCTCTTACTCCTCTAGACAGGTTGCATGGCTTTACTTCCATTCCCAAATGGCCCGGCAACAAGCTTGAGATTCCAGTCTTTCTTATTCCCATGAAGACACAAGCGATACCCACCTTAACTTGAAGTGACACAGGTAAGTATATTCCTTTGTATTCCTTGCTATTGAAGAGTGGAGTGTGTGTGTGTGTGTGCGTGCGTGTGTGTGTACAATGTGCATCAGCGTGCGGTGGGTTGGCAAGATGAGATGAGACATAAAAGGATGTTGCGGGCAGCAGAGCAGTGATAAATTTGGGACCTCAGGGTTCTAGGGGAGGAGACCCCGGTAATGGGGGTAAAACAGATATGGACAAACTCATTGGTGCCTTTTCACACTTTGTCTGGCACCAGTCTGGCTTCCCATGTCCCTCAGATTCCCTTTGTCCTAAATATATTGCATGCAAAGAGGAAAGGGCCCATGTCCCTTCCATTCACATCCTTTATTTACTCAGAAAGTCAGCTCATCTTCTTCTAAGGAAGCACTTCATGCGCTGATTGCTCAGGACTCTCGGTGGAAAAGGGCAGGAGCTCAGTTCGGGCTAACCTCTGGGGCTGGTCTCTGATGGCTCGTCGGGTATCTTCTCACAGGCCTGCTGTCTGCCGGAGGCAGGAACCGTGAGGGGGTGGCTCCTGCCCTCACTCACATCCCTGTGGCTTCACCAGCCTGGACCCCAGACATCCCTAGAGCGAAAGCTGTAACCAGAAGGGAACCATCAGCTCCTACTTGCGTCAAATGTTAGACCCATGGCAAGGCGTGGGGGGCAGACTGGGCAAACTGCCGGGGGTTGTTGGGACCCCCCCACACACACTGTGTCTGTTACGGGGCCTGGGGGTCTCACTCTGGGCTGTGACCAGCACAGCAGCAGTTGTGTGTGGATGCACACACAGCCGCGGCTCCCCTCCAGCCCAGAAGGGGGCAGCATTGTCTCCCTCTGCCTGCTAGGCCCTGGCCTCCCCACTGGCTGGGATTCCAGGCTTCTGTCTCCGCAGGACTAGAAATGGAAAAAAGATTTTATCTTAGGAAAACCATCATGCCGCCAATGTCAAGACTCTCTGAGGTCAATCTAGATTTTCTTCCTCCTTTTAAGGTCTCAACTTTTAGGGGAACCTGGGTGGCTCAGTAGGTTAAGTGACTAACTCTTGACTCAGGTCATGATCTCACGTTCATGAGTTCGAGCCCCACATCAGGCTCTGCGCTGACAGCACTGAGCCTGCTTGGGATTCTCTGTCTTCCTCTCTCTCTCTCTCTCTGCCCCTCCCCTGCTCATGCTCTCTGTCTCTCTCTCAAAAATAAGTAAATAAACATTAAAAATATAATAAGGCCTCACATTTTAAAACAGTCATAATACCCCAACGCCAGAAGGAGACTTTCGGATTATATCCTATCTAGCACTCCGGTTTAAAAATGAATAAATAGGCCCTATAAAGGAAAAGAAACTCAAATACTGTTTCAACATTTGGTAGCAAATTGCTAAGTCACCTGAATCAAACATAAAAAGCAATGAAGGAGAAATAAAATATCTGAATGAAATATTGGGTATCAGTTTCTAGAAGGCAAGACTAAACTTTCAACAGGAAGACAACTTGTCAAAAAAATACCCAAATAGCCTTTAAGAGGAAACACGTGCACAAACGTTTTGGACACGCACTGGGCAACAGAAATATGATGTAAGCCAGATGTTAAGTCATAGATGTAATTTTTTGTAATTTTCTGATATGAAATTTATTGTCAAATTGGTGTCCAATTTTAAAGTGGTTGCTAGAAACGTTTTTAAAGGTAAAAATCAACAGGTGAAATTAATTTTAATGGTACTTTAATTTTTAACCCATATATCAGAAATATTATTTTGCCAGGTAATCAATAAAAAAATTATGAATGGTATCTTTCACGTGCTTTTTTCATACCAAGTCTTTGATGGCTGGTACGTATCTTATACTTAGAGCACATCTCAGTTCTGACTAGCCACATCTCAAGTGCTTGGTAGCCACACGCAGGGAATGGCCACCGTATTGGACAGAACAGAACTGAACAACACATTCCTTCTAGACCTTGCAAAGACACTGCACAGACATTTACACTCACTCCAGAGCCCCCTGGAGAAATGTTTTATACAAATAGACTATAATGGACTGATAACTTTTGATCAGAAGGAGCTTCCTGTTTCAAAAGAACCTGCTTTTAACTTCCCCTCTCCTCAGAGAAACCCCAGAAGGACGCATGATAATTGCAACATTATTATTCCTAAACAATGAACTGAAGTTGACGTTGTCCGGTCAATGCCAATGGGAATTTGGTGGAAGAGGCCTTCTGTTTTACTCCCAGAGGGACCACCCACTCCATGAGCCAGAGGGTTTCATAAGATCTCATCAAGCCAGCTGAGAACAAATGGATATTTTTTTTTCCCCAGTACTGCAAACACCAGCGACAATTTTTGTACAGCTGCCCTCCCTTTTTCATAGGAGGTGATGGGAGAGGCAGGCCGTAATCACAGTGTGTTATTTGAGGACAAATAGAGCACGTCAGGCAGACTGCTCTTTCGAAAAAGCAAAACAGCTTTCAGGGTTTCAAGTCACTTTCAAGTGCTCAGGAAAGAATGGCAGTTTAAACTTGCCATCAAAATGGCGGACAGTCAAAGCCAACCGGGGCACAGCAAGGAGTGGATTCAGAATTCCCCAAGCCCCTCCTTCCCAGTAAAGATGGAGGTGCAAGCCAGTGTCCCTTTTGGGGAGTGGATGTTTCACACTCTGCTCTCCTCAGCAGCAGCCTTTGAGATTTGTTCCTTATTGTTGTCTGGCGTGGAGACAGGCACAATGTTTGTGCACACCTCCAACCACCTCTCCCTGGGGCTGCTGCTTCCCTGTCTTCCTCAAAGCCCTTGGCAGTGACCTCTGAGGTGAGGGTTTCTCACTCAACAGTGAGCCGCGCTGCAGGCACACCTTGACCCAGCCTCATCCTAACTGCATTGAAGTACAAGCATCCCCCCCTAAAAGGAGGCAGTGTCATCCCTTTATTGATGGAGTCTTCCTTCCATGGAAGAACCTGTGATGAGGATATTTGTCATTCCCAGCCTCTGAGTCTTCTGTTCTAACAATAATGATTGACCTTCCCTGACCACTTAACTACAGTCGCCTGGGGTTCGCGTAGTAACTCACTTAGTGCCCTTTTTCTGTTCCAAGTGCTTTACTTACTGTATCAGTTTTATGGGGCTAACAAAGGATCACAGACGGGGTGGCTTGCACCACAGAGTTTTATGAAAGTCCAAGGTCAAGGTATTGGCAAGGTTGGTTTCTTCTAAATGTTTCCAGAGAGAATCAGCTCCTTGTCTCTCCCCCAGCTTCTGGTGGTTTGCTGGCAATCCTTGGCGTTCCCTAGCTTGTAGGTACATCAGCCCAATCTCTGCTTTCATTTTCACATGCGTTCTCCCCGTGAATATCTATGTCCGCACTTCCCCCCTATCTATAAGGACACCCATCACACTGGATTAAGGCCCACCTTAATCACCTCATCTCAATTAATTGCATCTACAGTGACCCTATTTTCTAATAAGGTCACATTCTGAGATATTAGGGGTTAGGACTTCAACATCTCTTGTTTGGGGGACCAAATCCAACCCGTTTCATATACATTAACACATTTCATCTTCCCCAAAGCCCCCAAAGCCCTCTGAGATACGTTCTTAGAAGATTTATCCCCATTTGCATAAGACACCTGAGACACAGACAGAGGAAATGACTTGCCAAGGTCATATGGCTGGCCAGTAACAAAGCCACCCCAGACTGCCCAGCTGCAGCACCCAAGAGGCAAGTGTGTGCTATGCAGCCCTGTGAGATAAGCATTGCTATTTCCACATCGAACTTACCCCTGAGGAAACTAAAGCACACAGAAGTCATGAAACCCACCCAGGTCTACACAGCTAGTGATTGGCAGAATTGAAATTTGAACCCACTACTATTTGGCTCCAGTGTCCTAGTTGTTAACCATTAAGCTATACAACATCTTTAAATTAAAGCAAGTTCCCAGAATTCAGGAAAGGCCACACTTTCCAAGGCTGCACAATTTTTTGGTATTGTTGATTCTATGTCATATTAGCCCTTGGAAGGGAGCGATACTGGTCATTTGTACCCAGTGGAACCAGGCTAATACCAGGAGTGGGGAAAAAGGACTTAGAAACTTTGCCAAGTGCTTGAGGCCGCTTCCCCAGCACTGCCCTGGACCACCTCAGGCTCTACCATGGCCATGGGAAGAGGGTGGACAGGTACGGAAGCCATTCTGGGCTGCTTTGGTTAAATGAAGAGGGGGGTGGGGGTGAAAGGGTTCAGGTCTTTAAAAGAAGAGTCTGACAGACCCCACCTGATCCATTCTCCATACCTACAAGTAAGTGAGGCTCATCCCACTCTCTCAGGAGGAATGGGGGAGTCTGGCTCCTGAGCAAGCGGACCAGTCTTGCTCTGCGTCACAGTGCAATGATTTTTCTCTCTGAAAAATTTAAACGAAGGGACACAGAAACTGGGAGCTGAGACCTGAGTTTCACTAATGTCATCGCTGGTGAACCACACAGGCCTCGGGATCGGCTGTTCAGCTTCTCCTTGAAATCTGAGAGAAGTCCATTGAGTTCCCCTCTCCCACCCCTGCTATTTGCTGTCGGTTAAGAGAGCTTGAGTTGTCTTTTCAATACATTTAGTAAGAGTCCCATATAGTCAAAACAGTAGTGGCGCTAGCTGTCATTTCATCATTCCAAAAACCCTTCTCCCCAGGTTCACCCAACTGGAAGAAGCTTCCTTTACTTGGTTCTTACAAACTAGGTACCATACTTCAACTAGCTGCTTCTAAAATAAACCAATTCTGTTTACACTCCTAGGGTAAAAGCGCCCCGAGGATAGCAGTGTCGTCTGTTGCATTTACTTCTGCATCCTGAACACCTAGTGAAATGCCTATTACATGGTGGGATTCAGTAATATTAATGATGCATGTATAGCTATGCATAAATAATTTCTCCCATTTTGCGCATTTACTTGCAATATATGCCGTTCTGCATGTTGCTTTCTTTTTTTAAACTTATTCGTATGCATTGGAGATTGTCAACTGTTAGAGAGGCAGGAGGCAGGGGGTGGGACTCTCCTTTCTGTAAAGCAGAAAATAGGGGAAAAAAAAGCAATTCTCCGACCCCTTCATGCACTAATCCCAGGATACAGCCATCACCCAGCATGAATTAAACCTGCCGTGTAGGGCATGCCTTGTATGTGACAGAGCCTTCTCTTCGTTGTTTTGAAGCAAGATGACCCACACGACAGCCACTAGTTCTTAGTGCCCAGCATTCAGGATCTGGCTACATTTTTTAATGTCTATTTTGCCTGTGGACTCCTGTTATCTTCCTATCAAGCTAAATATGAGTGACGTTTGAGGCGCCTGGGTGGCGCAGTCGGTTAAGCGTCCGACTTCAGCCAGGTCACGATCTCGCGGTCCGTGAGTTCGAGCCCCACGTCGGGCTCTGGGCTGATGGCTCAGAGCCTGGAGCCTGTTTCCGATTCTGTGTCTCCCTCTCTCTCTGCCCCTCCCCCGTTCATGCTCTGTCTCTCTCTGTCCCAAAAATAAATAAACGTTGAAAAAAAAAATTAAATATGAGTGACGTCCGCATCACGGGTACTCAAACACGTATGGGATGGATTAAAAGTTAAGGTGCACTACGAAATGAATTAAATTAATTTTTCTAATTAGGGTCATTAAAATAACAATAAGATACCGGTACCGTGTCTGGCCAAAATCCAGAACATTAACAACACCAAATGTTGGAGAAGACACAGCAACCGGAACTCTCACCCATTGCCGGTGGGAATGCAAAATAGTACAGCCACTTTGGAAGACAATTTGGCCTTTTCTCACAAAGCCTGCAAAGCTAAACCATACAACCCAGCAGTTGTGCTCCTTGCCATTTACCCAAAGGAATTGAAAACGTATGTCCGTTTGCGAGGTGGATGGAGCTAGAAGGTATTATGCTAAGCGAAATGAGTCAGTCAGAGAAAGACACATACCGCAGGATTTCATTCATATGGGGAATTTAAGAAACAAAACCGGTGAACATATGGGGGGGGGGAGTAAAAGAGAGAGAGAGAGAGGGAAACAAACCGTAAGAGACTCTTAAAGATAGAGAACAAACTGAGGGTTGACGGAGGGAGGGGGATGGGAGATGGGCTAGATGGATGATGGGAATTAAGGAGGGCACTTGCGACGGGCCCTGGGTGTTGTCCGTAAGGGATGATCTGAATTCTACTCCTGCAACCAATATTGCACTGTATGTTAGCTAGCTAGAATTTAAATACAAATTTGAAAAGAAAAAAAGAAAGAAAACGTATGTCCATTCAAAAACCTGCACACAGATGTCTGCAGCAGCTTTACTCATAACTGCTGAAACTTGGAAGCAACCAAGATGTCCTTGAGTAGATGAATAAATGAATAAGCTGTGGAATGTCTAGGCAACAAATATCATTCAGGGCTGAAAAGAAGAGAGCTGTAAAGTCATGAAAAAGGTAGGCAGAGGCCTTAAATGCAAATTACTAAGTGAAAGAAGCCAGTCTGAAAAGGCTGGATATGGGATGATTTCAACCATATGACATTCCAGAAAAGGCAGAACTGTGGAGACAGTAAAAAGATCGGTGGTTGTCAGGGCTGGGGGAGGGGGGGAGGGCAGGAGGATGATTTTTTTAATGTTTTTCAATAAGGTAGCCTTTGGAATTCCCTTGGGACTTAACACAACGGGCTACTTGTAAAGTCTTTTAAGTACCTTGTCCCTGCTGCCTGCCCACCCATTGTCTTCATGCCCTAGAGCCAAATTCTTCTGTCTGCACTTGGCTGTGGACTGCTTCCATAAGAACCAGCTAATTCAAGAGTTTTATTCCCAGACAGAGTCAACTTTCTCATTTATGGCCAGGGGCATCTCGGTTGCTTCCAGATTTTGGCAATTGGTGCACCGTAGGATAAAAAGTGGGATGTGGGCAGATGTCTCGGAATCTAGAAGTTGTAACAGCGGGAGACAAAGGGGTCATCTGAGATCAAAGGGGACCATTTATCAGGGTTACTCTTGTCATAGACTGTTTCTTCGGGGCATTTACATCACCCTCTGAAGTCACTGTGACCAAGAGCTTCTTTTTGTCTCTGTCTCCTCCCAATGGGATGTATGCTTCATGAGATGGGAGCCTCTGCCTGTCTCGTTCACAGTTCTATCTCCAGTGCCGAAAATCACTCCTGGCATGTGTTTGGTGCTGAACGGTTATCTGTGGAATGCATGAACAAAGCAAAGAGAAGGATGGGGATGGTTTTCGGCTTTGTACCAGTCCGGGTGCTTAGGAGTCCTTCATTTTGGGAACCCGTCTGGAAATTATCTAAGAAAGCTTTTCCCTGACACACGAGAGGATCGTTGAGAAAGGAGCAGCCATCTGGGGTTCGGTGGAAAAAATGCTCCGAAAATGTAGTTACGGCCTGATGTCAGTGGAGCCTGACTTCAAGTGTCTCCGGTCATTCTTCGGGCTTTCGCTAACATTCCTCTCCACGTCCTTCGGCCCACCACCCCACTCAAAAATCACACTCCTATTTTCAGGATTTTGTTATGACGTCATCCCCCTTCCAAGTACCGATATCTACATTGGTTACCAACTGCTGAGTAAAAACATCACCTCAGAGTTTAGTGGCTTAAAACAATCATAGTATAATGGGAAATATATATCTGGTCTTTGTCCCCAGTCCCCGACACATAGCTCTTAAAACTCTTGGAATGTACTGAGTGATGTGTCTTTATATGCTAATGAGATGAGGGGCAGCCGGGGAACCCCTAGATAGCTTCAGGATGGTGGCTGGCCCCCAAAACACCAAGGCATAATTAGCAAGTTGGCTCAGCCCCTCCACACCCCAATGCCAACCAGTGGGGGGGCAGGAGGGGGAAGGGCTGAAGGTTGAGTTCAATCACCAATGGCCAATGATCTAATCAATTGTGTCTATATAACGAAACCTCCATAAAACCCCCTGAACAATGGGGTTCAGAGCTTCTAGGTTGTTACACACAATAAGGTGCCGGGCGGGTGACGTCCCCAGGCAGAGGATGAAGGCTCTGCCTAGCATCCCCTCCCCTATACATTGACCTGCGGATCTCTTCCACTTGGCTGTTCCTGAGTTGTATCCTTTATAATAAACCAAAAATAACAAGTAAAGGGTGTTCCTGAGTTCTGTGAGCAGTTCGAGCATGTTATGAAGCCTGAGGAGGGGGTTGTGGGAACCCCGATTTATAAGCTGATGGGTCAGAAGTACGAGAGGCCCAGACTTGGGGCTGGCGTCGGAAGTGTGAACGGTCTTCTGGGACTGAGCTCTTACCCTGTGGGGTCTGCGCTAACCCCGGGTAGTCAGTGTCAGAATTGAATCCAATCGTTCAACACCCGCCTGGTGTGCAGAGAACGGGAGAACCGGTATGGAAAACCCACACACATTTGGCCTCTGAAGCGTTGTGAGTGAAAACAAGTCAACAATAGACGTTTACTACCGCGTAGTTTCTGTGAGGAAGGACTTAGGGAGCCGCTTACCTGGATGGTTCTGGATGGGAGTCTTTCTGTGAGGTCACAGTCAAGACGTCAGCCAGGCGGCGGCCACCAGAAGGCGTGACTGGGCCCGGAAGTCCACCTCCAGAGCTCCACTTCACCGTTGCCAAGTTGGTGCTGGTTGTTGGCAAGAGGCCTCTCTTCCTTGCCACTAGAACCTCTCCAGGGGGCTGCTCGGGACATGATGGCTCCCCTCCCAGCAAGTGCCCCCGGAAAGCAAGATGAAAGCTATAATGTGTTTTGGTGTCTGGGCCTCATAAGTCACACCGTGTCATTTCCACAATGTCCTGTGGGTTTCCCAGGTCCGCCCTAGTGTTTGTAGCCGGGAACTACACAGAACACGAATAGCAGGAGGCAAGAATCTTTGGCAGCCGTCTCGGAGGCTCAAACACAGGGCTCAAATATACTTTTCAAATCAATGAATGAATTACTTAATCAACTCCGCGCTTCTCTAAACCCAGTCCGTTTGGATCTAGTATTTAGCACAAGAGCTTAGGCTCCTGGCAACACAAAACTTTTTATGGGCTTTAGTGTTTTCACCCTGGAGAACCTCAGACAAATGATCTACTTTCATTGTGTCTCGAGTCTGAAAATGGGAGTTGTAAAATCACCATGAAATTAAATAACTTCAGAGCCATGAAGAATGTTCATTATTAAAACTCTCCCACAGGCCTGGCCCCAGGCAAAACTGTGAAGCCAGGGAAGCTTGGCTTTTCTAACTTGAGTCTGCAAATCTCCACGCCCCTCCCCCCACCACCGTCACCTCACTGTGCAGTATCCCGTTTAGTGGGCACAGACGTGCATTTTGCAGGACTCGCTTTCACACACTTTGAGAAAGTTCCGGTTGGAGATGGTAATACTGTGTAAGTGCGTGGTTAAGTAAATTCAGCAAGGTCAGTTTTTCTCCTCTGGCTTTGAAACACATCACCAAATCTTGGGGTGCCTGGGTGGCTCAGTCGGTTGGGCATCCGACCTCTGCTCAGGTCATGATCTCACGGCTCATGAGTTCAAGCCCTGCATCGGGCTCTTCGCTGACAGCTCAGAGCCTGGAGTCTGCCTCAGATTCTGTGTCTCCCTCTCTCTCCGCCCGTCCCCCACTCACCCTAGGTCTCTCTCTCCTTGAAAAATAAATAAGCATCGGGGCGCCTGGGTGGCGCAGTCGGTTAAGCATCCGACTTCAGCCAGGTCACGATCTCGTGGTCCGTGAGTTCGAGCCCCGCGTCGGGCTCTGGGCTGATGGCTCAGAGCCTGGAGCCTGTTTCCGATTCTGTGTCTCCCTCTCTCTCTGCCCCTTGCCCGTTCATGCTCTGTCTCTCTCTGTCCCAAAAATAAATAAACGTTGAAAAAAAAAAAAAGAATATTTAAAAAAAAAAAAAAAGAAAAAGAAATAAGCATTAAAAAAATTTTTTAAATAAAATTGCGATTTAAAGCACAGCCTCCCCACCTATCTTACTCTGCTGTAGGCTTTGTTTCCCAGCACTAGCAAGTATTGAAAGTATTGTAACAAATTATGTTAGTGTTACCCGCTAACACACTACAATGTACTTCCTTATTGTCTTTAATTTGTGTCTTTCTCCCACACCCGCATGCCGGGCCAGAATTTCAGCTCCACAAGGGCAGGAATCTTCATCTGGTTTTCTTTTGTTTGTTTGTTTTTTTCACTGACGCAGTGCCTGGCCCGTAATCCATACTAAATATCTGGTGAATGAATGAATGAATGCTGGGGTGCTGGGGTACAACAGTGAATAGAACAAAGTTGTGTCTTCTGCGTGTTTATCTTTCTCTCTCCCGCTCTCCCCATCCAAGCATTCCGTCGCCATTCTCTGGTTTAGTCCAACAATGATGCAGGTATCCTGTCCTGATCTTCCAGTTTTTTCCTGCAGGGGCCTCCAGCAAGCTGTGGCATCTCCTTTCCAGAGCAGCCCAAGTGCCTTTGCTGCAAAACCTAAATCCCCAGGTCACTCCAGATTCCAATTTCACACTTGTTCTTAGGAAAATAAAGTTTGCCTTCCAAATGTAAACATTCCAGAGCCCCAGTCATGCTTCCTAGACTCTCTTCGTGGCAGTACCTCTGGGCTTCGGGCAGAACACCTGCCTGTTTTCACTCTCAAAATGTTCAGAAATGGGTTATAAGGCTACACGCTTTTGTCAGTAAAGATTACCACCCGCCCCCTTTCCTTACTATGAAAGAGACAACGCTGGCTAGTCCCCAAAAGCCACATTAAGAGGAAGAACATTCCAGTAACAGTTTATTAAAAACACAGGACATGCCAAAGGGAAGCGCACAGAGAATGCCAACTGGAATCAGACAAGGTGGCCGGAGAAGCCAGATGACAGGAACACAATTAACAACAACCAATCGCGAACGTTTAAAGGGTTTCATTAAAGTGCAGGAATGCAGTAACCAGCTTATGTAACATCAACCACCTTTCTCCACAGATAATCACATTAGTGTATGTGCTACTGATGCAGATTAGACCCGAGGAAGTATTTTTCCAAGTACCAAAAAGAAAATGGGGACAAAAGGCATTGTATGTCATGACCAACTGGTTGAAAGACTGGAGAAATAGATATTTTATTTTTTTTTATTTTTTTTATTTTTATTTTTATTATTTTTTTTTTTTGAGAAATAGATATTTTAAAAAAATAGTTATTCATTTTTGAGAGAGAGACAGACAGACAGAATCTGAACAAAGCAGGCTCCAGGCTCCGAGCTGCCAGCGCAGAGCCCCACACGGGGCTCGAACCCACGAACTGCGAGATCATGACCTAAGGTCATGTCGGATGCTTAACCAACTGAATCACCCAGGCGCCCCCAAAGGCTAGAGAAATAAAGACAGAATGTGAGTGGGGGAAATTTGCTGAAACCAGCTACTAAGAGCTACCTTGGGAATTTAAAGGAGTGTTTCGGTGGCAGGGAGTGGGGAGGGACGGACGCACAAAAAGGCTTTGTGACGTTTGGCACTTTGCTGAAGAAAAAAAGGCCAGTGGTACCGGTCCACAGTCAAGATCAAATGGCCAAACCTGACCCTTTACAACTAAGCTGTCCCATAAGGCAGCCACTAGCCACGTGCGTTATCTAGAATTAGCTAAAATGAATTGAAATTAAATAGACTTTAAAACTCAGTTCCTCAGTCACACTATACACACGTCAAGGGCTCAATAGCCACATGTGACATAGAGGCCTGTGCAGATATTTCGTGTTTCCATCATCCCAGAAAGCTCTGTAGGGCAGCACGGCTATAGAGCTTGACAGGTGGAAAAGCGAATACCCATCAATATCTATACCAGCTAGACCTGTTCTTCTCGTATGCTCCTAAAGAGAGGCACTCTCACAATGTCCTAGTTGGCAAGGACCTTGGCAAGCTACATCAACGTTCTTACTCTTCCTGATGCTTTTTTTAAAATCAGATGAGGCCGAGAGAGGTTAGCTTAAGCCATTTATTGAACATGTATTTTAAAAGGTGCCACAGACATTAAAGTGAATGAAACGCAGTGAAAACCTCAAGGTGTTCACATTTTTTTAATTTAATTTATTTTTTTAATTCACATCCAAGTTACTTAGCATATAGTGCAACAGTGATTTCAGGAGTAGATTCCTTAATGCCCCTTACCCATTTAGCCCTTCCCCCCTCCCACAACCCCTCTAGTAACCCTCTGTTTGTTCTCCATATTTAAGAGTCTCTTATGTTTTGGCCCCCTCCCTGTTTTTATATTATTTTTGTTTCCTCAAGGTGTTCACATTTTAGTTAAAATGATAACATGAAAGAAACTAATTATATTAAAAGGTAAATTTTATAATAGAGGTATGCATAGGGCACGGTAGCAGATTGGATTTTCCAAAAATGGTCTGGCAGTATTTTTAGTTTCACATGCTTTTCCAGAACCACCCAGGACCTTCCACTCTTCATCAATAGGGGACATCTAGTTCCTCTCTTCTTTAACTTAGATGGACTCGTGACTGTTCTGACCAATATAATAAAGCAGAAGTGATGTTCAGGGACTTCTAAGTCCAGATCATTTAAAGAATACAAGCTTTCTCAATTCCTCTCCTCTCTCTCTCTCTCTCTCTCTCGCTCTCTCAGTGTGCACCTTTGGAACCCTGAGCCACCTTGTAGAAAGTCCAGCTTCCTTAAAATTGTAATGCTGAATGTAGGGAAGCAACAGAGATATATAGAAAGAGCCTCCGGGCTCTTGCTGTTCTAGCGTCGAGGTGTTCAGCCCTTCCCCTGCAACAACTACCAGCCAAGTGAATGAACAAGTCCTCAGATGATCCCAGCCCAGTCTTCCAGTGTCCAGCTAAGGAGAGAGAAGCTGTTCCTGCTATGCTGTGTTCAAATTCCAGACCCATAGAATCCAGGAGCATAATAAATGGTTGTTTTCACCACTAGGTTTTAAGGTAGACTGTTAAAATTGGAATAGCCACTCTGGGATCATAGAGGGAATTCTCAGCCTTCCTAGGGAAGTCATATAAGATTGTGAAGAGCTGCTAATATTTGAACTCAATCCTGAAGGATGATACATAGGAACAAGGAGGAGATAGATAGTCTACCAGAAACAGAATAGAGTGTAGAAAATACCGAAGCCAGAGAGCAAGGGCTAATCTGGGAACTGTCAGCAGTCAGGTACAACTGGAGTGCAAGTGGGTTTGGTTAAAGCTAGGAGTTTCATTCATTGGTTTTTACTCATCCATCCAAAAAGTATATATTGAGTCCTATCCTGCTCTGCTTGTGTATCAGTTAGAATTGCTTTTGGCTGCAAATCCCACCTCCAGAAAAATTCGGCTTAAACAATAGGGACTCGTTGTTTCCTTAGTGAGAAAATCAGAGGTAGGCAGTCTCAGAAATGGTTTGCCATCTCCAGCCAGTCTCTTGCCATCTTTCTAATACACTGACTCCAAATGTTGGTTTGTCATCTCGATGCCTCGTGGTTGCAAAACGGCTGCAATGGCTCCAGGCTTCACAAGCACCACATTCTCTCCTACCACACCCAAAGGCGGGAAGTTACCATAAGTGAGTCACATGGCCACCCCAGCTGGGATGGGAGCAGGAAAGGAAGATGCTGGGAAAGTGAGGATCTGAGACACAGGCAAGGGAAAGGGGGCTTGGGAAAAGTTGGGGGAAGACCACCAGCAGTGCCTACCACAGCCCGGCACAGCAAAGCGCTTTAGACATCATGTCCTTTCAGGATGCCAGATGAGGTTGCCAATGGAGGCTGCACCAGGTTATGCAACTCAGAGCCGTAGAAAGTCGTGGAAACACTGCAGCTAACACACTGATTTGGTCAGTAACACGGAAAGCAGAGGACAGAGAAAGAAGATAAATGACAGCGTAGTAATTCCTATGCCACATCTTCACAACTGTCACTAATCACACGTGACACACACGCATGCGCACACACACACACTCACACACATACACATACACACGCAGCCACCTAATTACTGTTTAATTCAAAAAAAAATACCAGGGCCTATTAGAAAACGCTGGTGCTTGTGGGAGATGGATTGGATAGGACTAGGTCAGAGACAGGGAAACTAGACTTTCCCCCCAAATCCACCTTGGTTTCAAAACAGAAATTGGAAGGTAAGTTTGAAAATCCTACTTGGTTACTGTATGATCTGCAGAAACATAAAGACTACCTTCTCCAGAACTCCCTTAAATTTCAGTGTTTTCAATATCCAGAGAAATAGGGTGAAGGGAGAGGGTGAAGGCAGAAGTAAATTTCTTCTGATTCAAAAAAGTTTCCAGTGCATTGAAATGGAACAAAGTAACCTTTAACGCAAAGAAGTATCTGCGCCAGAGACAACGCCCAGCCCCTCCCTAGCACAGGGTTCCTCTCTCCCTTTTGCAGGAGGGAAAAATGCTGTCAATTTTTCACTGAACTGTCAAACCCCGTTTTCTCTTCTCCAATTCAGTCCTGGGCTTCATAGATAGAAAGTGTTCAAATAAGAAATGACTCTAAGATATTCCAAAATCATAAAGCCGCACACGCAATTGCTCTAAGCGGAAAGGGTCTCTAAGCATTTTTCAATGGATAAAAAAATATACATGATTACCCAAAGGCTCTGGGTGTTAATCTTCAAAAGGCGTATGGAGAGCAAGACCGAACAGGAAGGATAAACTGAACATAAAGGTAAACTGGATTATTCTACCAGGAGAGGTTAACCTTTTTCGAAGAAAAGCGAATCCAACAATTAGGTCCTGCGTTTCTCCCAAATGAGCGTTCAGCCAGGGGATTTGGAGGATCTTTAGGGATGACAGAGGACGATAGGTAAGTGTATGTCTATGGATTCTGCAAGGGGATTGAATATAGCTCGTCGTGGAGGGTGGAAAGGGGGGTGGAGGAGTCCATCTAAGATACTTAAGGCCCCCTTGGGAATTCTCTTCATCACCGAGTTGCCCCAGCCAGGTGTGACCTTAGATGAAATGAGAAAGCCCCCCCCCCCCCCCCCCCCCCCGCCGGGTGCAGTGAGGGGGAGGTCTGAGTAAGCAGAGCAAATACACATTTCTCCGTTGCCCAAGTTTCTTGGCGGCTGCCGAAGCCTGATGGAGCCACACTTTGCACCTCCCCTCCCCCGCCACTGACTCTGCAGCCATTGCTTGGAGTCAGGCCATGCCCGGTTGTTGCCCAGTCCCGGCAGGAGCATGGTACAGGTGAGACAGTGACGTGTATGGTTGGGAAATAAGGGAAAAGGGGAGAGAGGAGTTACAGAGAAACTATACCCCCTCTTGCTCTTCCACAGTTTGTCTCCCTCTGGCCCTCCCCCCACCCCCCACCACACACACACACACACACACACACACACACACTAATTTTATAATTTTATGACTAATTTTATGTGTCAACTTAGCTAGGCCACATTCTCCAGATGTTTGGCCAAACACTGTTCCAAATAGTTCTGTGAAGGCATTTTTTAGAAGAGATTAACATTTTATTTTATTTAAAAAAAATTTTTTTAACATTTATTCATTTTTGAAAGGCAGAGAGAGACAGAGTGTGAATGGCGGAGGGGCAGAGAGAGAGGGAGACACAGAAACAGAAGCAGGCTCCAGGCTATCAGCACAGAGCCCGATGCAGGGCTCGAACTCACGGACCGTGAGATCATGACCTGAGCTGAAGGCGGCCGCCTAACCAACTGAGCCACCCAAGCACCCTGAGATTAACATTTTAAACCAGAGACTTTAAAGCAGATTACCCTCCATAATGCAGGTGGGCCTCTTCCAATCAGTTGAAGGCCTTAATAGAACAAAGAAGAAGAGGGAATTCTGCCAGTAGCCCACCTTTGGACTCAAGCAGCAACCCTTTCCTGCGTCTCCAGCCACCATGCAGATTTTGGACGTGCCAACCTCCACTATTGTGTGAATCCATTCCTTAAAAAGCCCTCACTCTGTTGCTGTCATCTGTCATGCTAGGGGAAGCAAGCAGCCATGTTGGAAGTAGCCCTATGGAGACACCCATCAGGGCAAGAAACTGAGACCTCTAGCCAGCCTCCAGAGAAGTTCTGAGACCTGACAATAGGCATGTGAGTTGGCTTAGAAATGAACATTCTGTAGCCTGCCAGCAATGACCCCAAGTGGGCTTAGAAGACCGTCTTACAGTCAGTGCTTCAACAGCCCAGGCCAACAGCTTGACTGCAATCGCATGAGAGATCCTGACCAAGAGGACCTCACGTGAGTAACACCCTGACCTGCAGAAACTGTGAAATCATGGATATTTGTTGTGCTAAGCTGTTAATTTTGGAGTAATTTGTTACACAGCCATAGATGACTAATACATTTCTAATGGTAACACAACCACTTGGAAAGCAATTCGGCAACATCTACTAGGCAGAAGATATGCCTGCCTTCGAACACAAAGTTCTAATTTAGGGTATCATAGTGAACAGTTATTATGCTTTTTAGCCACCAAACACTCTTTGAAAACGGTCCTCCATTGGAGGAATTTCCTACCCTTAGCACCATGTCCCTTGGGCAAAAGCCTGCCTTCTCTTTTCCAGCCTCCCTTGCTGCTAAAGCTGAGGGATGTGACCCAGGCTTCCCCATTCAGATGCACCCAGATGAACCTGTGATTGAGAAAAGAATAGGGTGACACTGATTCTGGCATGGGGGATGATGCGACATGGGCCCTTTGGAGGCAGTAGACATAGAATTCCTAGTGAATCCCAGCCTGGCATCACGGGCAAACAGCAGCACCCCTAAAGACAGTGGATATGTTTCCTCACTGCAGGCTTCCAAATCTGCTGCTTTGCCCCATCTCAAGCTTCTGTTTGATTCAAAATCCTCTAATAGATCCCTTTTATGCACACCGAAACCAGCTAGAGCAGAGTCTATATTTTTGCAACCAAGAACACCAAGAAAGTCCAAGGAAGTGTTGGGTTGAACGCCTCAGTTCTTCATTCTCTGATGATCAGAGGCTTCTCTGGGTGTCTT
The DNA here is from genome assembly GCF_028749965.1 of Puma concolor. Lineage (NCBI taxonomy): Eukaryota > Metazoa > Chordata > Mammalia > Carnivora > Felidae > Puma > Puma concolor. Next base: position 165,400,595 of record NC_141670.1, on the reverse strand, counting down.
GGTCCATCTGGGTTGCTATAACAAAGTGTCACAGACGGGAGGCTGAACTACAAACATTTATTCCTCACAATTCTGGAAGTTGGGAAGTCCAAGATCAAGGTGCCAACAGATTCAATGTCTGGTGAAAGCCCTCTTCCTTCTTCAAAAGGCTGCCTTCTTGTTATGTTTTCACGAGAGAGAGAGAGAGAGAGAGAGAGAGAGAGAGAGAGAAGGGTGGTCTCTTCCACGTCTTAGAAGGGCACTAATCTCATCATGGGGGCTCTACCCTCATAACCTCACCTCCAAAAGTTCCCACCTCCAAATAACATCACACTGGGGACTAGGGCTTCAACATATGAATTTGGGGGGGACACAAACATTTGGTTCATAACACTAAAGAGTTCTGCACTTTTGCAAACAAAAAGACGTGCTAAAATGGTTGCTGCAACCAGAACTAGAATGGTTTCCATGCAACCATGGAAAAATAAACTGTGGTGTATTTACAGAATGGAATTCTATACGTAGGTTAAAATGAATGAAACATGTATGTGTCAACATAGATCTGAAACTGTAACGGTGAGTAAAAAAAAATAGCAAGTCCCCTTGTATCATTTTAAAAAAACACGCGGGGCGCCTGGGTGGCACAGTCGGTTAAGCGTCCGACTTCAGCCAGGTCACGATCTCACGGTCCGGGAGTTCGAGCCCCGCGTCAGGCTCTGGGCTGATGGCTCAGAGCCTGGAGCCTGTTTCCGATTCTGTGTCTCCCTCTCTCTCTGCCCCTCCCCCGTTCATGCTCTGTCTCTCTCTGTCCCAAAAATAAATAAACGTTGAAAAAAAATTAAAAAAAAAAAAACACGCAGCGCAAAACTACTTTTGTTTATGGATACATACGTAACGACCCTAGTCTTAACATATACACACTAAAGATAAATACCAAGTCCAGGGAAATGGCTACTTCTGGGGTGGGGGGAGAGCAGGGGATTAGGAAAGTGTCTCGGGAACTTCAATCTGTTTTTTAGACAGACCTCGTGTTATGTTACTTCACTTTACTGGGCTTTGCAGATACTGTGTGTGCGTGTGTATGGGTGTGTATGTGTGTGTATGTGTGTGTGCGTGTGTGTGTGTGTGTGTGTGTGTGTGTGTGTGTTGTATAAATTGCAGGTTTGTGGCAGCCCTGTGTGGCCCCATTTTCCCAAGCAGAATTTGCTCACTTAGTGTCACATTTTGACACTCACAATATTTCAAACTTTCTCATTATTATCATATTTGTTATGGTGATCCGTGGTCAGTGATCTCAACTTGCTGAAAGCCCAGGTGATGGTTAGCAGTTTTAGTATAAAAATAAAGGATTGTTTAACGACACAATGGACACAAAGGATTTTTTTAGACACAATGTTATTACACACGTAATAGACTGCAGCATAGTGTAAACAGAAGTTTTGTGTGCGCCGGGAAACCCAAAAAATTTATTTGACTCACTCATCTTCTTTATTGCGGTGGTGCTTTCTTTTTTCCCCAAATTTATAGATATAGTTGAGATCACATTGTGTAAGGTAAGACGTACAACATGATGCTGATACACGTAGATTGCAAAATGATTGCTACAGTTGGTTGGCTAACACCTCCATCACCTCATGTAGTTACCATTTCTGTAGTGAGAATATTTAAGATATACCTTCTTGGGGCACCTGGGTGGCTCGATCGGTTAAGCGGCCGACTCGGCTCAGGTCACGATCTCGCAGTCCGTGGGTTTGAGCCCCGCGTCCGGCTCTGTGCTGACAGCCGAGAGCTGGAGCCTGCTTCAGGTTCTGTGTCTCCCTCTCTCTGTGCCCCTCCCCGCTCACGCTCTGTCTCTCTCTGTGTCTCAAAAATGAATTAACATTAAAAAAAGTTTTTAAATAAGATATACCTCTTAGCAATTTTCAAGTATATAATACAGTATTGTTAGCTCTAGTCACCATGCTGCACATTAGATCCCCAGAGCTTATTCATCTCATAACTGGAAGTTTTTACCCTGTGACAACAGGTCTCCATTCACTCCACACTTCCCCGCCCCAGCAACCACTGTTCTACTCTTGTTTCTATGCTTTTTAGATTTCTATGATTTTTTTAGATTTCACATATGAGGGATATCAGACAGTATTTCTCTTTTTGTGTCTGACTTCATTCACTTGGCATAACGCCCTCAAGATCCATCCATACTGTTGCAAGCGACTGAATAATATTCATATATATGACACATGTAATATTTTATTACCTATATATATCACATCTTCTTTATCCAATCATCCACAGACAGACACTTAGGTTGTTTCCATATCTTGGCTATTGTGAATAAGGATGCAGTTAACACAGGAGCACAGATGTCTCAAGATCCTGATTTCATTTCCTTTGAATCTACATCCAGAAGTGGGATTGATGGATCATAAGTTAGTTCTATTTTTAATTTGGGAGGAAACTCCATACTGTTTTCCATGGTGGCTGCACCAGTTTGCATTACCACCAACAGCCCACAGGGTTCCCTTTTCCCCACATTCTCACCAACACTTGTCATTTCCTTTGTCTTTTTTTTTTATTAGAGAGAGAGAGAGCGAGAGAGAGAGAGAGAGAGCATGCCCTGGGGAGGGGTAGAGAGAGAGAGAGACACAGAATCTGAAGCAGGCTCCAGGCTCCAGGCTGTCCGCACAGAGCCCAACATGGTGCTTGAACTCATGACCTGTGTTATCATGACCTGAGGCAAAGTTGGACGCTTAACTGACTGAGCCACCCAGGTGCCCCTGTCTTCCTTCCTTCCTTCCTTCCTTCCTTCCTTCCTTCCTTCCTTCCTTTCTTAATTAGAACCATTATAACAGGTGTAAGGTGGTGATATCTCATTGTAGCTTTAATCTGCATTTTCCTGATGATGAGTGATGTTGAGCATCTATTCATGCACCTGGTGGCCTTGTATGTCTTCTTTGGGAAAATGTCTATTCAATCCCTCTGCCTGTTTTTAAATTAGATTGTTCGGTCTGCCTGAAACTGAGTTGTAGGAGTTCCTTATACATTTTGCAAATTAACCCCTTAGCAGATAGGTGGTTTGTAATCATTTTTTTCCCATTTGGTAGGTTGCCTTTTCATTTTGTTGGCTCTTTTGCTGTGCAGAAACTGTCTAGTTTGATACAGTCACATTTCTTTATTTTTGTCTTTGGTGCTTGTGCTTTTGGTGTCATATGCAAAAAAAGGAAAAAAAAAAGAAAAAGAAAAAGAAAATCATTGCGAAGACCAATGTCAGGGACCGTTCCCTCTAGGTTTTCTTCTGGGAATTTTACCATTTCAGGTCTTGTACTTAAGTCTGTAATCCATTTTGAGTTCATTTTTGTGAGTCGTGTAAAATCAGGGTCCAATTTCATTCTTCTGCAAGTGAGTATCAGTTTTCCCAACACCATTTACTGAGCAACTGCACTTTCCCCATTAAGCGGTCTTGGCTCCCTTGTCAAATATTAGCTCACATATATGCAGAGGTTTATTTCTAGAGTCTTGATTCTGTTCCACTGGTCTATGTGTCCATTTTCATTCTAATACCATACTGTTTTGATTACTATGTGATACAGTTTGGCATCAGAAGTGTGATGCTTCCAGCTTTCCATAATCCCCTCCAGTACGTTAAATTTACTTCTATGCACCGTAGTCTATGTACTGCCTGTATACCTGTCAGTTTCCTTGAGGGCAAGATTTATGATTTACTCATTATTAAATGCCTAGATACCGGCAGAATGCTGAGCACATGGCAGATAATTGTTAAACAAATGAATTTGGCTCTATCTTTTTTTTTAATTTTATTTATTTATTTTGAGAGAGAGAGAGAGAGAGAGAGAGAGAGAGAGCATGAGTGGAGGTGGGGCAGAGAGAGAGGGAGAGAGAGAGTCCCAAGCAGGCTCTGCACTACCAGTGTGGAGCCCGACACAGGGTTCAATCTCATGAACCGCAAGATCGTGACCTGAGCCAAAATCAAGAGTTGGACGCTTAACCGACTGAGCCACCCAGGCGCCCCTGGCTCAATCTTTTATAGCACCTGAATATTATTTTATATTTGCTTTACAAGGCACTCACCACTCCACCAGACATCTTGTTCCAGATTTAGAGAGTTCTAAATGTCAGAAAAATAAATCTTTCTTAGAATGGACTCACAACTGCCTTCAGGTAGTTTCCCCCAAGCTGCACTTAATAAGCCCGATGCCTGTTCCATCAATGACTCCTTGAACGTGAGGAGTCACACTCTCCCTTTCCAGACGGGGTCGACCATCTCCCCTTTAGTCTTTAGATCAAGCATCTGGATACTTTCAACACATATGACGTACGTATTTTCCTAGTGAATGCTGTTTATAGGAAACCAAATAGATTTCAGACCCAAAAGGAGTAAGACATTTCTCAGGGCCAAAAACTCCATGTTATTTTGTTATACCCACTTCCAGCACCCAATGGATGCTCAAATTAAACTCTTTTGGCTATTCTTTTCCTGTCCTTGTATAAAAATGAAAAGATAAGCATGAGGTTCACAAAGTCTTCCCTAATATCACCCTTCCTCATTCTCACCCCCCATCCCTGTGGGAAAGAATTCACTGACCCTTCATGTACTTTCCACAGCACTTTGTACAAGCTTATCTCAAAGTACTGATCAAGATGTATATGATGGTGAAGTTTCTGTCTATTTCCTCAGGAGACCATGAACCCCTTGAGGAAAGTCTCATTTGTTATTGTATCCCAGCATCTAGCACCGCGCCTGGCACATAGTGGATATTCAACATCTGTCGCGGGCAAGTGCAATAAAATATCTAAAATAAAATTATCTTATTTGAACACAGGATTCCTTTTCCATCCATTTTTAATAAAGGGATAAAGCTCTGTTTTCCTGGGTCGCGTTGGGGCAAGAAAAGACGACTGTACTTATACATTATACATATTTGGGGGATACTGGAAGGGAGTCCTTGCAGGCTTTTGAGAAAGAAGATACAGGTTTTAGGCTTCCATGTAAGAAATTTGCAGAGCACAGGGTATACCTTGAATTGAGTTTAATAGCATGATTGCTTCCATAAGGGCACTCTGAAGTTCCAAACCAAAGGCCCAGAGAATGCAAATAACCCGTGCCCCTTTAGGACAATTTCCATGGAGAAGCAGGTATCTGAGCCAATACGCCTCCCCACCTCCTGCCCGTGGGGGTACGAAAGCTTTAGAAGTCAACCCTTAAAAAGAAATTTTCTTTCTTTTTTAAAAATTAATCCCCATCATCCCTTTAATCTTCTTTGGGGACCTACTGGATGGGTGGGTTAGAAGTCAATAGCCGTGACAGCATTTTCCCAGGAGGTATGTTCATCAGCTGTTATGAAATCGGAAGTGTGCGTGTTGGGCGTGGGAGTGACAGACACGGCCAGGGTGACTTCCGTTCAAACAGAACCCGAGCTACGGGCATTTTGTTGAGATGCCCCCAAGGACAGACACTCAATCTACAAAAGTGGAGTCCAGGAGAGAGTCCATGGCAACCATCCCTAGGAGACAGGGGGACAGTAAAAGAGAAGGGCGCTAGGAGCAACAGATTGGCTTTTAGCGTGTGGCTATTTCAGGGTTGGCTTTTGAGAGAGCCAAATTTGTGACCCACCCATGGCAAGGGTGCCTTTACGTTTTGTGCACAGCCTCTTTGCTGACCCCTTTTACATCTCTACCTTATTCTTTCCAAGGCCTCAAAACTTCATTCGGGAACAAAGGGAGAAAAAACGGAAACTCTGAACACAACGTTTGTTGACGGGTGGCCTTCTCTCGTAGGATATCAGGCTAGAGATCATCAATTCTTTTCTCTTGAGCTGCTTGGTTTTACCAGACAGGAATCCTCCAATTTTCTGCCGTAGGATGGAGAAGGGTACAAAGCTTCTTTCCGTGTCAGAACCCAGTGGGGAAAGGGAACTTGTTTGCGATTGAAGGTATTCACTGTTCACTTGGTGTCTTCCTGCGATTTCACCTTTCGTTGTCCCTTCACAAGATATTGGTGACAGGGTGGGGTGGTAGAATGAGGTAAGTGTATGTGTTCAACACTCTGTGACTAATGGCAAGTCTTTGCAGTGATGTCTGGGAGAAGACATCACTTAGCCTCCTGTAAGTGATTCTATGAGCAGGAATGTCAAATAGCCATATGACCTAGAGAATACACGATGACCTTTCTGTACTAGAACCAAAGCTATTATTCTTCAGCTTACCTGTAGTTCCTTGGACTGTATTAACCTAGTATTTTCCCAAGGGATTAAAAGGATCCATCACTGAGAGTTGCAGAAAAGGTCCATTTAGATTCTAAGCTACTCCCAATCACTAGAGACGTCACAGTCTTTGGAACCACTGTTGGGAGAGGTGTGGGAACATGCCAGGATGGTCTGGTCCCCCTCCTCAAAGGTCTACTCCAGATTAGAGTAAAGACTAGGGTCCTGCTAAGGGTGCCTCATGTCCTTCTCTGTGATCATCATCTCTGGAAAGTCCCTCCAGTGTCCTCAGAGAGTGACAGCCTCCCAAGCTGACCCCCAAGCAGACTCAAACCCGGGAAGATTTTGTTAGCAGGTGGACTGGGGAGACCTCAGGCCCTGAGGCCTCGACCCAGCCTGTCCAGAAGATGCCCTCAAAGGCCTTTTTTGGTCATGAGAAAGAATTCAAGGACAGACCCAACGCAGTGGATTAGCAGTACAAGCAGGAAAGTTTATTAAATCGAAAGTACACTCTGGAAATGTGAGAACGGGTGAGCTCAAAAGAGAGCTGAACCTGGGGTTTGGGTCTCTACCTTCTGATGAAAGTTGTTAACAAGGGGGAGGAATATTCATCACTTAAGGTGGGGATGACAGGGAGCAGGGTTTTCACATCTTACATTCTAGTGGGAATGACGCAGAGCTTATCTTGAAAGGCAGCAGGACCAATTTTAGGAAAGATCTACCCATGCATTCTAATTTGATAAGAAGAGATTCATTTGGGCTTGTAAGTCGTAAGAAACTCAAAAAGGGTAAAGGCAATGGCCCTGTGGAAGCAGAAGGCCAGGTGAGCGGCACAGCAGGACCCAGCAATGTTCCCTGACCCCCAGGGAGGTCTGGACTAGATGTCCCTCCCCATCCATTGCAGAGCTGGAGATCTAAGGTCCTGATTTCTAATGTCTGCATTTTCTCTATTACAGAAACACGTATAAAGGGCTGAACACAGTGCTCAAAGTCTAAGGGCTGATATTACAGCTGTTGTAATTATCTGTCCTCTTTTCTGCCTTTCATCGTTGGAGGCTGTCAGTACGCGTACACATTCCCAGAAACATCCTGCTTGTCCGGAACTTTATTCTCCCAAAGCACTCGGATTTTACACTCTAGATAAAACTTCTCAGACAACCCTGAGCCAAAAACATCGGGAACCTTGAAGTCTCCTTTTACCATTTAGGGAGTTACAGACCTCTTTGGTGATCTTAATGTAGAGGACAGGTTTAGACAGGAACGGTAATAGGCATTTGCTGATCTGGGGTCACCCGGTGTCCTTTCAAGCTACTTCCATTAACAGGCTCGGTTCTCATTCTTACGCCCTGGGGCTCAGATGCACACTGCCCCTCATGTACACCTAACCCCATCACCCCCCCAAAGCACCAATGATGAAACACGTGACTTCATTCAAGGAGCTCATTCAGCTCCCCCACCGGCTCCCCACAGTGACTGGTCTAAGGTATCAACAGGTGTTCTAATCAGTGCCGGGGAGGGGGGGAAACACAATGAGACCTTTTGCGGAAATGCTGCAAGGAAGCACGTGCTCTTTCCTCCTGAAGCTGAACTTCACATTGGAAGCTGGAAGGCCACAGCCATCTTCGAAACAGGTGGGCACTGAAAACAGAGCTAACTCCGAGAGAAAAAAGCTGGACGAGCAAGAGAGATGAAAGAGATAAAAGGAAAGAGGGATCACCAGATGGGATCTCGGCGGTATTATTTTGAAGCCTAGGCCAAACGTGCTAGAAGCCGAAGATAGAGCCCTGGCGCTTCCACCACGCGAGGCAACGATCTCCCGTTTCTACTTGAGCCACTTGGCACTGTATTTATGGTCACCTGCAAAGGAAGAAAGAAGCCTAGTTGTTGAGCTGAGTGGCAGCTACCTACCACACAGAGTAGGGGGAACGGATGCCTCGCTGATGTGACTTGAAGGAGAACAGGTCCAGGACAGCCGGGTGGGATGGGAGAGACATGGGCAAGCAGCAGACTCCCCCCGGTCGTGCCCCGCGAGTTGGGACTGAGAGCTTGGAAAGAAGATACCACTGTGGATGTCGTGCAACACCGCGCCTACTCGTTTGTAAGTGTGGGAGGACATGGGATTTGAGAAATTGCAATTAGAATAACAGCGGCGCCTGGGTGGCTCCGTGGGGGAAGCGTCCGACTTCGGCTCAGGTCACAAATGGCGGTTCGTGAGTTCGAGCCCCGCGTCCGGCTCTGTGCTGACAGCTTGGAGCCTGGAGCCTGCTTCGGATTCTGTGCCTCCCTCTCTCTCTGTTCCTCCTGCTCGCACTCTGTCTCTCCGTGTCTCAAAAATAAATAAAGATTTAAAAAAACATTTAGAAGAATAACAACTGCCTAATAGGGTAGATTTCCTGGGTCTCTCAGATTCCAGAAAAGAAATGACTCTCGTAGGGGTCAATTCTATGGATTCATCAAAAGATCATTGAGTCAAGAGAAAGAACCCAGCTCCTGCACTGTAAATCCCAAACAACCCTCTTTTTAATTTTTTTAATGTTTATTTATTTTTGAGAGAGAGAAAGAGAGCACACGAGCTGGGGAGAGGCAGAGGGAGAGGGGGACAGAGGATCTGAAGCAGGCTCTGCACTGACAGCCCAATGTGGGGCTCGAACTCATGAACCTTGAGGTCATGGACCTGAGTCACAGTCAGATGTTTAACCAACAGAGCCACCCAGGCACCCTCCAAACAACCCTCTTTTTAAACTGAGGTACAAAGTAAACCCCTGTCTTAACTCAGGCTGTTATATCAAAACACCACAGGCTGGGACTTAAACGGACATTTATTGCTCTACGTTCTGGAAGGTGAGGAGTCCCAGATCAGGAAGCCAGCATGGTCGGGGTCGGGGAGGGCCCTCTTCCTGGCTTGCAGGTGGGGCCTTCTCACCGGGTCCCCACTCGATGGAGAAGGTGGAAGCTCTGGTGTCTCTCCCGGCTCCTTGTACGGCACCCCCTACTCCCACCATGGGGGCATCACCTGCATGATCACATGTAAACCTAATTACCTCCCACAGGCCCCAGCTCCTAACACCATCCCTTTGGGGTTTGGGGCTTCAATATACGGGGAAGGGGGCGGAGAGGGCAACATTCAGTCCCTAACAATCACCACCGCGCTGCTGATATTCAGAGGGCTCCTGCCATGTTGTGGCTACTTAACTTTCATGCTATGACCAACCCTTTCTGGTTTTCCAGAGGCTGCTGTGGCGATTTTTATAGCTGAGATTCCAGAACCTTCGTTTTGGTCTAGCATCCAGAACCAACATGCCCCAGTTCTGCTGGAGTGGGCAGGTTTCCTCTTGTGTTTTCCTGCGATTCCAGGTTTGGGCCCGGTTTCTAAAATGGATATGATGCCCTTGGCCGCTGACCGTGGTGACCTTCCAAAGGAGCTTAGCCAACAGAGTAATCTTTGCTCATATGAGAGACCCCTGCCTCGAAAGCTTAACTTAAACCACATTCCACAAATCACAACCCCCCAGGAGAAGCCTCTGTTCTAAGGAGATGATTGCACTTTTGTCTTTTAAGTAGAGCTCAAGTGCCTGTAAATTTTGTCAGGGATTCTCCATGGATAATGAGATTTGGGAATAGGATTAATACCAGAATATGTGTTCCCCAAGTTTCTAAGAAGTACTATTATTTAAATCCCGTTTTTCATTTCGTTAGAAAATGACGTTAAAGGGAGTGCAAATTACTTGTTGGCTTGTTTGTTAATTAGAACAATATGAAGCGAGAATTCCATCTTGGGTCAGTTTGAACAAAGCATTCTGTAGCCAACGGATGTACCCCTTGAGTTCCAGAGTGTGATTTCTACTGGTCTGAGCAAAAAGGTTAAAAAATAAATAAATAAATAAATAAATAAATAAATAAATAAATAAAAGAGAAGGAAACAAGGCAAATATTCTCATCCTCTCTGTTATGAAGGGCACACGCACAATTGCAGGAAATAACCCCCATCTTAGTGACTTAACTTGAGACCATTTTATCTCTTACTCATGCAAAGCTCAACTGACTATTGGGCAGGGAGTCTCGTGGGTGCCGTGGTCTTCTGGCTGAGCCTTAGAGGTGTCACTAGAGACCCCTCTGGCCCTGGCCAGCAGACATGGAAGGCAGGAGACTAAGGACACATGTGCAGGACGATTTAGAGGCAGAAGTCTCTCTACCCACAGATGAGACTGAGAAATGCACCCTGCTCTGTCCCCAGAAGAGGAGGTTCGGGTTTGGGGAGCTCTAGATGATTCTGCTACCTGTTTTGCTCGGCACTCAATGTCAGTACAACGGCTTGCCTTCTCCCCCCTGTCTTCTGCGTATTCCTTGTCAACATCACAGTATTTGCATAATACCCCGTACTGTATAAAGCCCTTGCCTGTGCATTCTTTCAGTTAATCCTCCCCAGCAGCCCAGGAGCACCAAACAGTAATCTCCACTGGGTGTCGAACCCAGGTCTTCTGGCTCTAACTGCACTATCCCCCAGGGAGGCAGCGCGGTGACCAGGCCGAGGGACCTGGCTGTGGTGCCAGAATGCCTGGCCGAAATGGGGGCCCCAGCGATCGGGGCGTGCTGGGGACCTCTCTGGCACTAGCCTTGCAGCATAGGGCCATGGAGAAGTGCCTCCCTCATAGGGCTCTGGTGGGGGCACAGGTGGTGATGGCCACGGGCCCAGCAAAGCACCCAGCTTCTAAGAAACATCCACAGTGACTTGCTGACGGCCGCTGTGGGAAGGAGGCTAAAAACATCCAGACTCTTGTAGGGTCCCTGCTTACACCTCCAGGGTTTCCTACTGCAGAACATTTTCTCAAATTTCATTTTAACATAGAGAGAAAGCATTTCTGGCTGCATTTTCATTTTCATGACCACAAAGGGGTGCCCTCTGTCACTTGGTGAGGGACCCAGGGGCTAGGGCCCTCTCCCCAGACCATCAGTCATGTCAGTCCTTCCGCAATGGTCACGATATGCTCTGCCCCCCACCGCCCCAGACAGGGAGGCTACAAAACTGGAAACTACTTCTGAGGGGCCATTGAACAAGGAACCCTTTCCGGGGACCCAAGGGGGCCTTTGAACTTGGGGCGTACAAACACTTCAACTGTTTCAACACCACAGGTAACTTTTAACTATACCAAGGCTACACCAAGTTTCTGTGAACTCTGTCACTTACAAAGGCATTTCTCATTTGACTGTCCCACAAGTCCCCCAAGAGGGAGACATGGAAGATGCTATTACTCCCCATTTCTAAGGCTAAGGAAACGGAACCTTGAAAAAGATCACTTTTTCCAAAACTATACGGCTACTGAAGAGCCTGGTCAGTACTGGAATATGCCAGAATATGAAGTGTTACTGCCTTTCTCGGTATGGAATCCTCAGAAGCAGATTCTGAGATGAAGGTTTGAAAGCAAGTGGTTAGAGGTGATCCCAGGAAGTGGAGAAATGAGGGAGGAAAGGGAAGGAAGCCAGTAAAGTGTCTCCCATGGGCAACTGAGGCTCATCCTGCTGGGAAGCTCTGGGAGACACTGAGGGATGTTTATCCTCTAACCTCTGTCTGTTGTTGGCTGAGGGATCTTCCAAGGGCATGAGCTCCCTGGCCTGCTCAACCTACCTCATGCCCAGACTGAGAGCAGACCTTTGTGTGGAGAATCCCCGGGGCTGGCAGTAGGATGCTTCTGCCACAAGTCTGGATGGTGAGCGTGGAGGGGATTTGGGTGGGGCACCAACAGCATCTGCCAGGCTCCCGTGAGGGACCAGAGGCTCCTGCAGGCGCCCCTCCCTCACCCCAATATCACCCCAACCTATTGCCACTGACTCCTCATGGTGCAGCCCTGGTGAGGACTGTGACTTTCCCAAGGGCACCACATGTTGCCTGAGAGGGAAGGGATTAGAAATAGCTTACGATAGGGATGTAGGTCCAAGACTGAATCCGGTTCTGCCAATTCTAAGGTAAAGACTCCTAACCTATTAGTGCCTATTTCCCCACCAGGAAAACAATATATATTGCAGTGGATGGTTGGGAGAATTAAATTTATAAAAGCTAAAGGGTGAGCCCAATGGCAGCAGGAACTGTGCATGTCTTAATCATCAGTGCATTCCCAGGACTTAACACAGTGCCGGGTAATGGGAGGAAGGAAGGAAGGAAGAGGAAGAGAGAAAGAAAGAAAGAAAGAAAGAAAGAAAGAAAGAAAGAGGAGGAAGCGAGGGAGAAAGAAAGAAAGAAAGAAAGAAAGAAAGAAAGAAAGAAAAAAGGAAGGAAAGAGGAGGAAGGGAGGGAGAAAAAGAAAGAAAGAAAGAAAGAAAGAAAGAAAGAAAGAAGAAGGAAGGAAAGAAGACAAAGGGAAGGAGGGAGGGAGGGAGGAAGGAAGAAAGAAAGAAAGAAAGAAAGAAAGAAAGAAAGAAAGAAAAGAAAGAAAGAAAGAAAAAAGGAAGGAAAGAGGAGGAAGGGAGGGAGAGAAAGAAAGAAACAAAGAAAGAAAGAAAGAAAGAAAGAAAGAAAGAAAGAGGAAGGAAAGAAGATGAAGGGAAGGAGAAAGAAAGAAAGAAAGAAAGAAAAGAAAGAAAGAAAGAAAGAAAGAAAGAAAGAAAGAAACTAAAGAGGAGGAAGGGAGGGAGAAAGAAAGAAAGAAAGAAAGAAAGAAAGAAAGAAAGAGGAAGGAAGGAAGGAAGAGGAAGGAAGGAAGGAAGGAAGAAAGAAAAAGAAAGGAAGGAAAGAAGAGGAAGGGAGAAAGAAAGAAAGAGAAAGAAAGAAAGAAAAGAAAGAAAAAAGGAAGGAAAGAGGAGGAAGGGAGGGAGAAAAAAAGAAAGAAAGAAAGAGGAAGGAAGGAAAGAAGACAAAGGGAAGAAGGGAGGGAGGGAGGAAGAAAGAAAGAAAGACAAAGAAAGAAAGAAAGAAAGAGATGAAAAGAAAAGAAGGAAAGAAAGAAAGAAAGAAAGAAAGAAAGAAAAAGAAAGAGGAAGGAAGGAAAGAAGATGAAGGGAAGGAGGAAGGGAGGGAGAAAGAAAGAAAGAAAAAGAAAGAAAGAAAGAAAGATGAAAAGAAAGAAAGGAAAGAAAGAAAGAAAGAAAGAAGAAAGAAAGAGGAAGGAAGAGAAAGAAGCTGACAAATGTCAGTAGCACAGAACCTGATCCTCTAAAGTTTCTCAAAAAGTGTTGTTTCCCAACCTGCCTTGCAGTTTCTTGGCCTGGTGATGTACTACAACATCATAACAGCTGAATCAGGGAGAAAATGAAAGTTTTAAGCACTATTAAACATAGTTTCATTTTTCAGGGGAACCATGATGTACCGACTTGGAAAAGTGTTTCCCAAGAGGCTCAGTGTCTCTGTAGCTTGTCTCTCTGTGAAACATTGTGTGGATTTGCCCTCTCTCCTCCCTCTGACCCTGTCCTGTTGTTCCTTCTACCGGGACCAGTAGTTTATCTGCCCAGGACTGCCAGGTGCAAAAGGCAGGGGTGGGACAAAAGCCCTGATTTTCTTGCTGCTTTCTGTACCTTTCTTCTTCCATCCTGCTTGCTTGCCACACACCACCCCTGCCTCCCCGCCTCCCCCTCCACCACCGCTCGTCATACAACATCAGCGAGCCCACGGGAGACCTCCTATCACACAGAATCTTCTACCCATGTTGGGTTCCAGTGAATATCACTGTGAATGCTCATGTATCATGAACCCCAAAGCCAGAAGCGTGCTGTGCACATTGCAAGTCATCATGACAAGGCTGAGACACCACGAAGCAACCCGCTCTATTCCACAAACCTTTATGGAGCAACTTTTATATGCCAGGCACCGTGCCTGCCTCTGGGGATACAGTGGTAAATTTGGTGGAGCCTATCTCTCCTCTTATGGAACTTGAAGCCTCGTGGGTAGGCAGAGAGCAAACAAGTAATCAGCAAATAAATATGCGTGGTTGACCTTTGAATAACGCGGGGGTCAGGGGTGCCAACCTACTGTGCAGTCAAAAACCCACACAGAACTCTTGACTTCCCCCCAAATGTAACTACTCATAGCCTACTGTCGACTGGAAGCCTTACCAATGACGTAAGTGGTCAATTAACACAGATTCTGTATGTCATGTGCATTATAAACTGTATTCTTATAAGAAAGTAAGCTAGAGAAAAGAAAATGTTATTAGGAGCATCATAAGGGAGAGAAAATACATCTACAGCACTGTACTGTGTTTATGGGGAAAACGTCTGCATATAGGTGGACCCACACAGTTCAAACCCGTGCTGTTCAAGGGTCAGCCGTAAATACAGTCATACGCAAGGTGGAGGAAATGTATAAAATCCTATGAGATTCTGTAATAAGGAGAGGTCATCTCACCTGGGAAGTGTCATTTGGTATGTAGATGCTAAGAGAGGAGGTATGAGAAAGAGGGGGGGACTGCCTGGTAAAAACTCTTTAGGACGGAAGAAAGCCAACATATGCAAAGACCCAAGAGGCTCAGCGTGGCTAAGGCATAGTGAGCCAGGCACAGCAGGGCCCCGGAGGGAGCCTGAGAATTTCTTCCTAAAGTGATTCTTCCCAAAGTCACGCAGCCAGCACATGTAGGGGCCTGGCTAGATTCTGAGCTAGATTATGCAAAGCATCGTTTAAGTCATTCATTCCATGGACATTTATTGAGTACCTATTGTGGCCACGCACTGTTTTAGGCTTTGAAATAGAGAAGAAAAGGAAACAAAGTCTCGGGACGCCTGGATGGCTCAGTGGGTTAAGCGTCAGACTCTTGATTTCGGCTGAGGTCACGATCTCACGGTTCGTGAAATTGATTGAGCCCCCGCATCAGGCTCTCCCCTGACAGCTCGGAGCCCATTTGGGATTCTCTCTCCCTCTCTCTCTGCTCACGTGTCCGCTCTAAATAAATAAATAAATAAATAAACTTTTTTAAAAAAATTAAAAAGGAAGAAAAGAAAACAAAGTCTCTCCTGTCAAGGAGTTTGATCTCTTGTCCAAAGAGCCGCAGATGCCTAGGGGGGACTTTCAGGCAGGAGATAGCGGGTGTGACAGAGGACTGGAAAGAAGGGTGCATTCGAGAGGTATTTCAAAGGTAACGTCCAAGGCCCGTGTGATTAACTGGACATCAGGGTGAATGTGATGGGGAGGCCGCAGGTAACTTCTGGGTGAATGTGATGGGGACATCTCAGGTAACTTCTGGGCCTCCAAAAATATGCAGTGCCTTCTGAATCATCCAAGAGCGAATAGTTTATGTGCAGCGTGGTTTAAATGTTTGGATTCCTTAAATGTACAGATACTGTTATGGGACCCCATCTGAACCAGAACCTGCTCTTTTCCTAGCTGTGTTTTATTTAGGATAAATAAAAAGTGAGTGTGTGAGGAAGGGGTGTCATTTGTCCTAGCAGAAGTAGAGGGGCGCCTGGGTGGCGCAGTCGGTTAAGCGTCCGGCTTCAGCCAGGTCACGATCTCGCGGACCGTGAGTTCGAGCCCCGGGTCAGGCTCTGGGCTGATGGCTCGGAGCCTGGAGCCTGTTTCCGATTCTGTGTCTCCCTCTCTCTCTGCCCCTCCCCCGTTCATGCTCTGTCTCTCTCTGTCCCAAAAATAAATAAAAACGTTGAAAAAAAAAATTTTTTAAAGAAGTAGAATATCTAGGTCTACACTGTAGTTTTCTTCAGTTTCTGATTTAAAAATTTCCAGAAGAGTGCTCACTTCAGCAGCACATACACTAAAATGAAATTTTTTCAGAATGTTTTTTACTATCATGAGGGTTATATTAGTTTCCCAGTGCTGCCATAACAAATTACCACAAATGTGGCAGCTTGAAAGAAGAGACATTTATTCTCTCAGAGTTACAGAAGCCAGAAGTCGGAAATCAGAATGCTGGCAGAGTTGGTTCTTTCTGTAAGTTCTGAGAGAATCTACCCTCAGAGCCCCGCTGCTAGGTTCTGGAAATCCCTGATGTTCCCTAACTTGCTGACATGTCACTCCAAGCTTTACTTCAGTCTCCACTGTCTTTCCCCTTGTGTCTGTGTCTCTTTTTCTGTCCCTTATAAGGACCAATCATTGGATTTAGAGCCCACCCTACATCCTGGATGATCTCATCTTTAGCTCCCTAGCTTAATTATATCTGCTGAGACCCTATTTCCAAATAAGTTCACATTCACAGGTACCAGAGCGTTAGGACTCAGACACATCTTTTGGGGAGATACATTCAATCCACTACAAGAGAATAGATACCCATATTAGAAAATGTGATTGCAGGGGCGCCTGGGTGGTGCAGTCGGTTAAGCGTCCGGCTTCAGCCAGGTCACGATCTCGCGGTCTGTGAGTTCGAGCCCCGCGTCAGGCTCTGGGCTGATGGCTCAGAGCCTGGAGCCTGTTTCCGATTCTGTGTCTCCCTCTCTCTCTGCCCCTCCCCCGTTCATGCTCTGTCTCTCTCTGTCCCAAAAATAAATAAACGTTGAAAAAAAAAGTTTTTTTAAATAAAAAAATAATAAAAAAAAAAAAGAAAATGTGATTGCAGGGAAAGACTTATGATAGTCTTTTTCTCCTTCCCGAAATACCATAGAGAAGAGCAGAGATTTCAGTAAGTTACAACCCACAGTTTACGTATAAACAGAGGAAACAAAAGATTTGTTTCATTGTGCATAGCCTTGGAGATATATACAAATTTTTTCAAGCTAGGACTAATTGTTTAGTTTAAAGGTTGATAATTTATTTGCCAAGGAGTCAGGAAATAACCAGAGATTAAAGAACAGCTGTGGATGAATTAATTTTATCCCCAGTCACATGAGCAAGATCTGGAAATGTACCAGGAGGAAAGAAAATGAGTTGGAAATCCTGGCCATGTGCATCATACTTAAGCTGATCATTGTCAATCTATTTGCCACTGCAAAGAATAATAAGAGCTCAAAGCATACCACAACCCTGACAGTTATCACCCCATATTGCAGAGGAGAATATTGAGGCCACAGGGAATTAAGTAACTTGCCCAAGGTCACAAAGCTGCTAGACAGTAGAGGCCAGGATTGGAACTCAAGCATATATCAGAGCACCTACTTTTACTACACTTGATCTTAGCCAAAAGGCCGAGAAGCGATCAGAGCACCTACTTTTTTTAAATTTTTTTTTTTTTCAATGTTTATTTATTTTTGGGACAGAGAGAGACAGAGCATGAACGGGGGAGGGGCAGAGAGAGCGGGAGACACAGAATCGGAAACAGGCTCCAGGCTCTGAGCCATCAGGCCAGAGCCCGACGCGGGGCTCGAACTCGCGGACCGCGAGATCGTGACCTGGCTGAAGTCGGACGCTTAACCGACTGCGCCACCCAGGCGCCCCAGAGCACCTACTTTTAATCAGTATGCAACTTTTTTTTTAAACGGTGATTTTATTTTTATTTATTTATTTATTTTAATGTTTTTATTTATTTTTGAGAGAGAGAGATAGAGTATGAGCTGAGGGAAGAGCAGAAAGAGAGGGAGACACAGAATCAGAAGCAGGCTCCGGGCTCTGAGCTGTCAGCACAGAGCCCGACGTGGGACCCGAACTTGTGAACTGCGAGATCATGACCTGGGCCGAAGTCGGATGCTCAACAGACTGAGCCACCCAGGCACCCAGTATGCCATTTTTAAGGTCTTTGTTATTTCAAAACTATACGTATAATAGTGGTTCTTTTTCTGCTAAAGGCAAAATGTTGGGTAAACCCCCGCTGGCCTCTACTGAGCACCCACACTTCTATTTCACCCTCAGTTTCCTACCTTCCAAAACGATCACTGGACTATATTTTATGTCTTTCTCCAAAAAATGATAGGTGTAAAAATGTCTCTTAGGGCAGGTTGTCTCTATTTGCATAGCTAGCTGGTGTAACAAGGGAGTCCAGGCACTGGGGCAATGTCCTGTCAAAGACACCCTCCAAGATTAAAACCAAGAAAATCCTAACTGTGGATTTTGGTGGGGAGGAAAAAAAGGATAAGAAGAAACTTTAGATGAAAAGAAACTCAAAAGACGTAACGATTTTTTTTAAATGATGAAAAATAAACAAACCATAGTGCCCAAGGATGCACAGCAGGTGATAAAACTATTTTAAAAACACAAGGGGCGCCTGGGTGGCGCAGTCGGTTAAGCGTCCGACTTCAGCCAGGTCACGATCTCGCGGTCCGTGAGTTCGAGCCCCGCATCAGGCTCTGGGCTGATGGCTCAGAGCCTGGAGCCTGTTTCCGATTCTGTGTCTCCCTCTCTCTCTGCTCCTCCCCCGTTCATGCTCTGTCTCTCTCTGTCCCAAAAATAAATAAACGTTGAAAAAAAAAAAAAAAAAAACACAAGAAAGTGATAGCAAGAGAAGTCAGCAGAGTGGTTACTTCTTGAAAAAGAGGGACAATAAGCCTGGGGCACATGGAGGGATGTGTCACAAAGGTCTGTTTCATGTCTTAGTAGTTACAAGGTGCTCGGCTCACTATATCCCATTAAACCATTCATTGACTTTGTGTGGTGCTCTGTGTCTGTATTCTATTTTGCCTTAAATGCATCTTTTAAATTTTAATGATAATGCAAGCGTATTATTTACAAATCCAGAGGTAAACACCGAGAGAAATGGCTAGAACAGGTGAGTGTGGGTTACTTCTGGGGGTTGCATGGCTTATGGGTGATGAATTCCTATATTTCATCATAAATCTTTGATGCTGAGCTTTTCTGATTAAAAAATAAATTAATTTTTAAAATAAAATCAACCAGGGATAGTGAAACCTTACTTTTGGCAGGACTGCTAAAAGATTTCATTAGGGATATAGGGCACCCAAACCCAATGTCTAGGTTGTCCCAGGCCCCCCATAAGTAGTTGTGATTCTATTTATTCCCCCATGCCAAATTGCAGGGTGAAGAAATGTGTCCATGACTCCCCAGCACCGCCTGGCACATGGGATGCACTCAATAAATATCTACTTATTAAATAAGTATGTGAATATAGAGGTATCTTTACAAAATTAAAACTGTTTCAATATAAACTTCCCGGCCAAACCTTGTTAGTTCTGGCTATGAACCAGCTTGGAAATGCCAAATCATATTAAAGCATTTGGAATTAGCATCAGGGAGGTATTGGAGCAGGGTCTGATCACAACACTTCAAAAGAATATAGCCCCTCTGACCCCAGAAGCAGTTGGAAAAAAAAATTTTTAATTCTAAATGGCGAAACTAGCACATACGCTCACAATTTTGAAGCTGCCTTTGTCCCCACCCCCACCCCCAAATGTGAGCTGGATTTGGTGACTTGTTTCCAAAGAATGGAGTATGGAATGGGAAAAATAATGTTATAGTGGTGAAGGGTGCTGATATGACCTTAGCCGAGGGACCAAGATTAATACGACAGTGGTTAAGTCCAGTTGGTAGGACACACCCATTGACTGGAGACAATGAGAAGACCCCTCACCTCTGAGGTTTTCTTCCCAAAAATTCATATCGTTGATCCCATGATGAGAAAAGCATCAGACAGGGGCACCTGGGTGGCTCAGTCGGTTAAGCAACTGACTTCAGCTCAGGTCACGATCTCACGGTTCCTGGGTTCGAGCCCCGCATCAGGCTCTGTACTGACAGCTCAGAACCTGGAGCCTGCTTCCGATTCTGTGTCTCCCTCTCTCTCTGCCCCTCCCCTGCTCGTTTTCTGTCTCTCTCTGTCTCTCAAAAATAAATAAACATTAAAAAAAATTTTTTTAATAAAAAGAAAAACATCAGAAAACTCAAATCGAAAGACATTGTATAAAATATCTGATCAGTACTCCTCAAAACTGTCGAGATCATGAAAAACATGGTAATTAACTTGATCGTGGTAATTATTTCACAATGCATACATATATTGAGTCCCTATGTTGTACTCTGTAAAAAGTATCAGTAAAAGTTTGTTGAATGATTTTTTTTAAAAAAATCATGAAAAACAAGGAATAAACGCAAAACTACTCCAGATCAGAGTAGGCTGTGGAGACATGTCAACTGAATGTGTTGTCCTGTCCTAGATTAGCTCCTAGGACAGGAAGAGAACATTAGTGGCACAAGTGGGGAAATCTGAATGAAGTCAGGAAGTTAGTTACTAATAATAGGCCAGGGGCGCCTGGGTGGCCCAGTCGGTTGAGTGTCAGACTTCTGCTCAGGTCGTGATCTCGAAGGTTGTGGATTCGAGCCCCGCATCAGGCTCTCTGTTGTCCTCGCAGAGCGCGCTTCAGATCCTCTGTCTCTCTCTCTCTCTCTCTCTGCCCCTCCCCCACTCGCGTTCTCCCACTCTCTCAAGAATAAATGAACATTAAAAAAACAAAAAATAACATGGCCATCTTGATTCCTTAGTTCTGACAAAGTACCAAGGGAAGGTGAGATGTCAACAACAGAGGGAAGGAGTGAGGGGATTTACAGGAACTCTCGATAATCTTTTGCAACCTTGCTGTAAATCCAATTAAAAGTTGATTTTTAAAATGCTGCCTTTTAGATTCTCTTGTTGTAAAAAAAAAAACAAAACAAAACACTCCACCAAAACCTAAGCCTGTCACATGGAGTTGGGGTTGTATATCAGCGTGTGCCAAGTCCCAGTTATAGCTCAGCCTGCCTTTTGGGCAATCTGGCATTAAAAACTGAAGCGAAGAGAACGAAAGACAAGTAGCCTTAGGGAGGTAAAATGTTTTTAACAAAAACCGTCTTGCTGTGACTTCCATTTCAAAATAATGGTGATTCCTTACTCTCTCTCTCTCTCTCTCTCTCTCTCTCTCTCTCTCTCTCTCTGCTATAGTTGAACTCCTGGAATGTACAGACTGACCAAATGCAAGTAGAATGGGGTGGGAAGAGCTTCCCAGGGACAGGGGTGACCGGCTCAAGGAACTCGAAGAAGCCCAGTGCGGCAGGAGTACAGGGAGAGGAAGGGAGTGGATGGGACAAGGGAAGGTAAAGAGAAGTGGCCATGAGGCGGTGCCGGGCTCTGTGGCCAGGGCGTGGAAAGGTTACCTGAGGGAGAGGCCACCGGAGGGTGACAAACCCACAGAAGCACCAGCTGTCCAACGGTCTGTCGGATCCCTGCTGTGATGCTCTGAGAAGGAGCCTACCCCAATGAATCACCTGCATTTACTCGTGAGGAAATCTCAGACAAATCCAAAGGGAGGGGTGCTCTATAAATGATCGGCCTGCACTCTTCAAAAATCCTAAGTTATGAAAGACAAAGTCTGAGGTTAAGAAAGCCTAAAGACATGGCCACTAAATGTACGTTGGGGATTGGATCCTAGAAGAAAAAAATTATAAAGGCTATTTTGGGGACAATCGGTGAAATTTAAATGTGGACTATTTATTAATAATGGTATTGAATCGATGTCAAATTTCCCGAATTTGATCATTGGGCTGTATGTAGTTGGTATGAAGAGGATGCCCTTGTCCTTGGAGGACACAGACTGAAATATTTAGAGGTGAAGGGCCATGATGTCTCCTGCATACTCGAAGTAGAGCAGCAAGAAATAAATAAATAAATAATAAATAAATAAATAAATAAATAAATAATTGTAATAGTGATAGCAATAAGATACACATATATAGGGGCATCTGGGTGGCCCAGTCGGTTAAGCATCCGACTCTTAATTTCGGCTCAGGTCATGATCTCCCCGCTTGGTGAGTTCAGGCCCCACATCTGGCTCTGTACTGATAACGCGGAGCCTGCTTGGGATTCTCTCTCTCTCTCCCCTTTTCTCTGCTCCTCCCCTGCTCATTCTCTCTCTGTCTCTTTCTCTCTCTCTCAAAATAAATAAATAAACTTAAAAAAAGATACACATATATAAAGAGATAAAGCAAATACAGTAAAATATTACAATCAATAAATCTAGGTAAAGGTATATATGTGCTTATTATTCTATTCTTGCAAGTTTTCTGCAGGTTTGCCATTTTTCAAAGTAAAAAGGTAAAGGCAATCCCTCAGGCTGCTGTGCCATGAATAGACTGGAGGGAGCAATCCAGAAGGTTGGTCCAGGCAAACAGAAACGTGGCTTGGTCTAGGCATTTGACAATGGACGTGAAGGGACGCCCATGTGGTTGACATTTTTCTTGAAGGTGAAGGAATAGGCCTGCGGCATGAGGAGACAGAGGTATCAGATTTACACTTGTCATCGTCACGCAAGTCTACATGTCAGTTTCTTTCACGTTGACCTATCAGCCTAATATTATCTTTCCATATATTACGATAATCCTTAAAGTCACCGTAAACATAAATGTAGTGTTATTATTGCAGACTACATACTCATAACTTGTTCCCACTGATGTAACACATGTTCATGGAGGAGCCATAACCACTCCTGGAGTCTGTGATTAGTTAGACGTGGGGTACGTGAGGGTGAGACCCGGGACACGGTGCTGCTGAAAGCTTCCCACTGGCCCTGAGACACAGTCAGTTGGAGAGCCACTGCTCCAGGCATAGTCTTGGCTTTGGACTTCAGTCTCTGACTCCTGTTGTATTCACCTCCCTCGGTGTTTGGGAGTAACCCTCCACTCGGGCTGGACGGGGTTTATTAATCATTGTCCCAGGGATGGTCTGACAGACAAACAAGATTATTCAAGAGAGTCTAAAGTCAAAGCAACGTGTGATGGCATCACTTTCATGAAGACTTTGAAACTGTAGCTTCTGAAGTCCTACCTGCTCCTTTCCAAGTCCTACTCTTCAAATTTCAGATCCCTCACATTTTATCTCAAGAAGAGCAGGATGAGAATACACTCTGTGGCATTTTTAATTTAAATCGTGTGACTTTGGCAACTGTTAAAACCCACTCCCAAATCAAGGAAAAACATTTCAGCAAAAAGATAAGTCTCACAATTGAACCAGTTGGAAATTCTAGACCCTGGTGAAAGGGTAACAATGGAAAAACACACATAATCAACTTTCAAGCCTCTTTTGGCTCTAGGACACTTGAAAGAATCCAAAACACCAGATGAGATTAGACATCAAGCCCATTTTATACTGTGTTCCAGTAATCTTAAAATTATGCCTGCGGTTACTACCCTTAGATGATAGCTCCAGGGTCTGTGTATGTCAAACAAACATGAAACTAAAATATCTCTTTGGGCATTCGTAAGCCCAAATAGTTCTGAAGTTCAGTGTTAGCTCTTGTCCAAGAGGTTTCACAGGGGGCATCTGGCTGGCTCAGGCCGTAGACCATGCAACACTTGATCTCAGGGGTCATGAGTTCAAGTCCCATGTGGGGCATAGAGATCTCTTTAAAAAAAAAAGTTTAATGAGTCCCTTGCAAAGATACTTACTACAAGGTTGCTTATAATAGCAAGTAAAGAACATAACATAACTGTTCTTTAAATAAGTTATGATATATCCATGTTGTAGAATTATAGGAAATGACTTTTTAAAAAATTTTTTTAACATTTATTTATTATTGAGGGACAGAGAGAGACACAGCATGAGCACGGGAGGGGCAGAGAGAGGAGGAAACAGAATTTGAAGCAGGCTCCAGGCTCCAAGCTGTCAGCACAGAGCCCAATGAGGGCCTCGCACTCACGAACCACAAGATCATGACCTGAGACAAAGTTGGACACTGAACTAACTGACTGAGCCACCCAGGTGCCCCAAGGTAAAGTATCTCTTTTAAAAAACAATAAACACAACTAACCGGAGCTAGGGAAAGCAAGGGTGTTTCGGAATTAAAAAAAAAAAAAAAAAAAAAAAAGCCCAGTAGGAGATTCCCTAAATGGCTCAGAAAAGGGGCTGCAAAATTGCTATAGATTTGGAGCAGCTGGGCCAGTCTTCAGTGGATGGACAGGAAGTGAGAAGCCCTTCCACGTGGGCCCCCGTGACTGTCCCTTTAGGCCCAGGAGAGATCCCAGTATCTGTGAGTCGGGGCCTCTGCAAGCCCCGCTGAGGCCCAGCTGCGTGCACGAGGGCGGCCAGCAACCGGCAGGCCCCTTGTCCTTTCCCCAGTGCAGAAACGGCGCTTATGGAGAAAATGCTGACTTATTTAGACACCAGCAGCACGAACAGCTCTCAGGGGCGCAAAATTTGTCCCAAAGCTGCTCACAGGCCAAGTTCACTTCAAGTACAGGAATGATGAGTTGATGACCTCAGCTCCTTCTGCCCTTTCTTTCCACGGATTGGCCAGAGCAGCAAGCACCTATGCCCAGACCCCGATCTGCTGACTTTGTTGCCCTAAAGGAAAAGAAGACATAAAACACTAACCTTATGCTCTCTGACATTAAGTCTCTGCTCTTTAGGCTTAAACTGCACCGGGTGGGGGGAAGGGGCATGCGTTCCTTCTAGTAATAGTAGCTTCACTGTTAACCTGTTTGGGCCCAGAAGTGTTCCTCATCTGTAAATGTGATTTAAAATCTGAGCTATGAGGGGCTCAGTCAGTTAAGTGTCCAACTTTGGCTCACGTCATGATCTCGCGGTTTGTGAGTTTGAGTCCCATGTCGGGCTCTGTGTTGACAGCTCAGAACCTGGAGCCTGCTTCGGATTCTGTGTCTCCCTCTCTCTCTGCCCCTCCCCTGCTCATGCTCTCTCTCTGTCTCAAAAAATAAATATTTAAAAAATGAATAAATAAAATCTGAGCTATGAATATGTTTTATTTATTAAAACAAAAGGTTTACATGGCGGGTATGGAGGAGGAGCAGTAACCTTGGAATTAGGCCACAGCAGGGGCACCTGGGTGGCTCAGTTGGTAAGCATCCGACTTCGGCTCAGGTCATTCATGATCTTGCAGTTCATGGGTTCGAGCCCCACGTTGGGATCTATGCTGATGGCTCAGAGCCTGGAGCCTGATTCTGTGTCTCCCTTGCTCTCTGCCCCTTCCCTGCTCATGCTCTGTCTCTCCCTCTCAAAAATAAATAAATGTTAAAAAAAAAAAACTATAAGGAAAAAAAGGAACTAGGCCACAGAAGACACCAAACATGAGCTAGCACCTCTCAGAGGCCATCATACCTTAAAAGAATAAAACCAGTCATCTAAATGGTATTAGCATAGTCTCACTTCTTCTCTGAAATTAATCCAGGCAACTTCGGTTGTTCCTATTTTAAATACGTGCATAAGTGGAAGATTTGACTGGTACCATCGTGTTCAGCCAGTCCAGACCTATTAATGAATTAATAATGACAAAATAATAACTAATACTTTCTGAACACTTATAGCATCGAATGTATTGAATGCACTGAACTCAGAGGCAAGAGTTGTGTTACCTGTCTGACATATTTCATCTCATTTAATCCTCATAATGCTTAGACATAAGTACTATTATTATCCTCATCCCCATTTTACAGATAAGGAAACTGAGACTGACAAAGAACACACCGCAGGTAGGTGGCAGAGCCTATATTCAAATTCATGGTAATTTGATTTCAACGCCTGTGCTCTTATCTGCTCTGTTACTGAAAGAAAATCTGTTCTTCAGATGAACAAAAGCTTGGTTCTAAACCACCTCATTATTTGTACCTGGAATTCGAACCAGGTAGCTTTGGTGGCAGAACAGCAAGCTTCAGAAGTGCCAGCCTCAGTTTTCCCATCCCTAGATGGGAATAATACTAGACCCCATCTCACAGGGTTGTTGTGGGAACCCAAGGCGGTAACTCATGTAATGTGCTTGGCTTAGTATCTTGCACATAGCAGTTGCTCAATAAATATGTAATACAAATAACTAGTACTTACAAAAGGGTACAAAAGGGTAGACACAGCAGCCAAATGGATTTACCAGGATAGCCAACAAACTCCGTGCAGAAATAGGGTCTGAGTCAGGGAATACTGAACAGAGAGAAGTCTTGATCGAAGGACTGAAGAAGCCATGGGCATCAAGTTCACCTGCTTGATTTATTTGGCCCTGGAACCCACCCAGGCAGAACAAGCTGACTACTTTATCCTCCTTTCCATCCTCCGACCAACAGCGCTATCTTAGAGAAAGTCAAAATGAGCTCAATCAACCTTATCTGAAAGTTGCTAAGAGAGTAGATCTTAAGTTCTCACAACAACAACAACAACAAACAAACACTGTAACTATTTGAGGTGATGGATATTAACTAAGGTAATGGTGGTAATTGTTTTGCCACATATATGTGTATTATATCATTACCTGGTACACTTTTTTCTTTAAATGTTTATTTTTAAGAGATAGACAAAGCGTGAGTGAGGGAGGGGCAGAGAGAGGTAGACAGAATCTGAGCTGTCAGCACTGAGTCTGACGTGGGACTCAAACTCACAGAGTGTGAGATCATGACCTGAGCCAAAGTCTGACACTTAACCGACTGAGTCACCCAGGTGCCCCTTACCTGGTATACTTTAAATGGATACAGTGTTGTGCGTCATTTACATTTCAATAAAGCTTGGGGGAAAATCAGCTCAATGTGCTCATCTTGGTGGGGGGGGGGCGGGGTGAGCCATGAAAGGGCAGCATTAAAGGCTGAAAGATGTTTGGGTAAGGAAATAAAGGAAGCCTTACTTTTTGAAGACCAGATTGGTAGTTTTCAAACTGTGTTCCACACAACCCTGCTTTCAGGGGTTCCAGAAATGTTTTCATCAGGATTTTCCTTTTTTTTTTTTTTTTTTTTTGAGAGAGAGAGAAAAGGCACAAGTGAGCAAGGGGTAGAGAGAGGAAGAGAGAGAGAATCCCATGAGTTGCAGAGAGAGAAGGAGAGGAAAGAGAGTGTGTGTGAGACCAGATGGGGGCCTGAGCTCACCCCGAGATCATGACCTAAGCTGAAGTCAGATGCTTAACCCACTGAGCCACCCAGGCACCCCATTAGGATTTTACTTTTTAAATATAATGTGGTTTAATAATCAACAGACATACTCAAGTGTGTTATAAATCAAATTTAAATTCATTGGAGACTTCCAGCTGAAATAACTTCAGAGGTTAACTTATTTTTATGAAGATTTCAAAAACAAAATTCCCCCACTTTCTCTACTGAAAAGAATACTGGAATTTGCAAGACAGCTTTTTAAAAAACAACAGAAACAAAGAAACAAAAACAAAACCCAAAACATTATTTGTAATCATATATCTGTGTGAGCTTGGATTTTCTTAATCCTACGCAAGCAAAACAAAATTCATAAAGCTGGGTCCTGGGACCAATAAAACGCGGCCACTTTCGAAATACCAGGTTCATCAAGTAGTCTCATTGTTCTCATTAGCTTTATAAAGCAAACTTATAAAAGGAATGTAGACTAATAAAATGTGATATAAACTACTATATACACCCACAGTGAGGTTCTACATAAGATTTTATTTTTCAGAAAAGATCGTGCTACTAAGTGAAAAGTTTGAAAACCTCAGCCCTAGCCCATTTGGACAACGGGGTGGGGAGGGAGAAGTCTCATGCACAAGACCCTCAGGTCTCTGCTCTACCCCGACTGCTAAGACCACCTGTTTCTCTTTCCCTGCCCAGACCCTGCAGCTCTGAGGTCCTGTCTGCGGCCAGGCCCTCCTGCCTGACGCCAGGCCACACCAGCTTGGAAAGCAAATCGAGCAAGTCTTGCTAAGAGCTCAGGGCTTCCGGTTCCTGTTAACCCGGAACTTCCTTTCCACTTTAGCATTCATCCGTTTACTCCACTTATCGGCGAGATCTGTTCTTGAGCTGGCGGGAGGGAAAATACCAACAGGAAAGGATGGAGGCAAATAGAAATGTTGAGCCTGGCCCCATTTCTCTGGAAAATTCCAGAAAGAGAAGGGGTAGATGGAAAAGTGAAGACCTAGAAGAGAAGGCGTATGAGAGAGATCGGAGCCATAAAACTTTTCACTTTTGCATAAACATACGGAGGACCGTCTTCTAAAACTAGATTAGTTTATAACTAATAGAAGGGCCATTATTTTCATCATTATTTTCCACATAAATGTGGTCACCCTCAAACCCTGCAGCTTCAGCATTATATTTCATATTATTTAGCCATTATACAAGTTAAGCCTACCTCCACCATAAATCTCTGTATTGCAAAAATGTCTCCACTTGTATGCAGAAACATTTCAGGTTCAAGGAATGACGTTAGAGGAATGACAAGATAGACAGGTAATCCCTTAGAGCAGGTTGTTAATCTGAACTGTACTAATGCCTCATATATTTATTAGATATCCAGAAGAGTTGGAGGCTTGTGAGTTTGGGTAACTTTCCAGTGCGATGTGAAAATTCTATCAGTCTAACACAAGACCAGCCGTAACTAACTGCTGAAGACCGGTCGTGGGTTCATGGAGGTTCAGTATTCTATCCTACTTTTATACATCTTTAAGTTTTCTTAGAATAAAGTTTAAATAAATGTATTTATTTGTACTGAAATAAATCTTAAATCTATTTTAGAATAGATCCTCCTCCCTGAAATCTATTTTAGAATAGATCCTATCAGTCACCTTCATCTGAATCTCAGTGTGACAGAAGTCACACACTGACCAGCCATGCCTGAGAGGAATAACCGTTATCTCTCCCTGTTCCCTTTGGCTCCGCGATGCAATTTTTCTTCTTAGATGTTCTTAGCACACCTCATTCTCTCATTCACAGCTCCTGTCCCCAAATGTACCTATAGACGTTCTGTCCATACGTCACTCCCTCATTTGTCTAAATGCAGAAGAGAAAAACCCTGAGCCTAATTGTAATTAAAGTTCTGTTGTCTATACCCTACAGTTGAGGGTCAGCAGACATGATTACAAATACACACCTCCAGAAAAAATAATGTAAGGCTGCCCCCAAATGCAAAAGAGTTTTCCAGAAACTCTAAAACAATAAATGAATCCCTACCCCCATATCACCCTTGCAGAGGTCTTACAGTGTTTGTGCACAAAAATCAATAGCTTGCAAAGAACGTTCACCAAAATGTGAATAGCAGAAAAAAGAGAGAACAGTATCTTTTCCCTTGGGCAAAACCGTAAGGATTAAAATTACGCCTTGTCACCTTAGCTGGCTTGCTGTGGGGCACTCCGTCCTTTTACCTCCCAAACATGAAAGTAGCCGTCAGATGTTTCACTGAACTCTTTGTATCAGTTCCTCAGTGATGCCATATTTTGTCCTTTCTTCTTTTTCTATTCTTCCCTTCCTGCTTAGTAACATTAACAAGCTACATAGGACCAGGAATCAACTGCCCTCTGCTCTTCTGTCTTAGGTTCCTCTCCTCTAGCTCCTGCCTGATATCAAGCGCTTGTTTTCACTCTACAGCCTTTTCCAGGCATGAAGCTTCGGATGTGAAAGCAACACTCCTCTGTCTTCAAAGAGATCGTTTTCTTCTCTCCTGTGACCCCGCCCATACCTTGCTCCACTGCGCCATCTTGCAGAAAAGTGAGGGCCTGTTTATTTTTTTTATTTTTATTTTTTTTTTCAACGTTTTTATTTATTTATGGGACAGACAGAGACAGAGCATGAACGGGGGAGGGGCAGAGAGAGAGGGAGACACAGAATCCGAAACAGGCTCCAGGCTCCGAGCCATCAGCCCAGAGCCTGACGCGGGGCTCGGACTCACGGACCGTGAGATCGTGACCTGGCTGAAGTCGGACGCTTAACCGACTGCGCCACCCAGGCGAGTGAGGGCCTGTTTAACTAAAGCCTCGATGTGGATTCAACATAACTGTTGTCAGATTTAGGGTTTGTTTGTAATGAACAAAAAACCCATGGACAAATAACGTATATAAAATAAAAGCAGACAAACAGTAATTCTTTTGAGAAAATTCAGGGGTATTTTTAGGTCATTCCCATTAGAGGGCACTGGACCCTGCACCATGTTCTCAATCACCTCTAGGACCCTGGGCTTCCCCACCTCTCAGTGGTCCTCACCCCTCACTGCCTCTGTAATTCTAAAAGGCTATTCAGCATACATAACAAGGTCCAGACAGAACTGAGACCTTCTTCGTTGGTGAGAATGGGAATTCCTCAGTAGAGTTTGCACCCTCCCTACAGATGGAACTCAGGCCCATCTCACGAGTTTTCAGACCCTGCCTCAAAATTGGGGTTCTGACACTTGGGTGAACTCAAGGGGGCTCTGGAGAGAGTCATACCTGAGCCTGAGAAATTCTAAGTGTGGGTAAATATGCAGGTACCAGGGATCCATAAACAATGAGCAATAGATATCCTATCCTGCTCATAATCCTCACGTTGTATGCCTACCATACTCTCCAGCGGTTTTCTGCTCATCACAGTCCTGCTCTAACTTCATTTTACAGGTTAGGAAAAACTGAGGTCTAGATTTATCCGAAGTCACTTGTAAGAAGCCTCTATAGGAACTGTTAAGTTCCTGTAATGACAACCTTGAATGTGTGTGGCTCATTTTCCCCAGCCAGGAGGATAGCCGATCCAGGCCAACCCCAGGAAGTGGCTTATCTGTCAGTGTAGGACACTCCTGTGTGGATGCTCTCCAGCCGGACCACCAGGAACACAACTGAAGCTGAATGGATCGTGTTTAATGTTCACAGCAGCGAGACCACACATGGTGCGGAAGCGTGGGGCCCTCGGGAACAGCGCGTAGAAAGATCCAGTGGGATTGGGGCTTTGGTCTGGTAATTTGGGGGAAGGTCCAAGGAACAGGGGTTTGCTCTGGAACGAGTGCTGTCGGGAAGTGGGGATAATTCTTTGATGGCGTATCACAATAAATCTCACCTAGGACAGATGAGAGCAAAGCGCTAATGCTGTCACCAGTAGAGCAGGGGCAGTGACTCAGACTTCCGTGGGAGAAATGAATGTTTGGTAGTTTGTGGCTTGCAGTGACCTTGTTTTTGCCTGGGCTTAGATAAAATTATGACGTGGTCTTGTTTTTTGTGTCACTTCATCGTGGTCACGGCATAACCTTGTTTGAGGTTGGTGTTTTGTGACATTGGGTGTGTCCAACCAGAAAACACGGTGGCCCAGCCGGAGTGCCAGGTCAGCTCCTAACAACATCCAAAATGTTATCTGTCGCAAGCTAGCTCCCGCCTGTCCGGGCTGTTTTTCTTGTTCTCAGCTCTGTTTAGTCTTGTCTTTCACGTCTGGAAGACGTGGTTAGATTAAAAAAAAAAAAAAAAAAAAAAAAAAAAAGCAAGCAGTACAGCATGGTATCCCAGAACTTAATTATTGAAACCGGGTGGCTCAGTCGGTTAAGCATCTGACTTCAGGTCAGGTCACGATCTCACAGTTCATGGGTTCAAGCCCCGCATTGGGCTCTGTGCTGACAGCTCAGATCCTGGAGCCTGTTTCGGATTCTGTGTCCCTCGGTCTCTGCTCCTCCCCCACTTGTGTTCTGTCTCTCTCAAAAATAAATAAACATTAAAAAAATTTTTTAAACTAGCAATTACATGCTTTCCATTGTTGTCGGCAGTTGTGTTTTTATCTGCCTTAGAGGCCTGTGGAGAAGGGCCCCTTTGCAAATACCATTCATTAGCACCCTAACCCCAACATTGTGTCCGACGTCTGCCTCAGGTGACAGATCTCTAGCACCATCCAACTAGGATGGCAGTTAGGACTTGAACTCAGATTTTATGGCTTTTACTCTGGAAAACAGTGTGGAGGTTCCTCAAAAAATTAAAAATAGATCTACCCTATGACCCAGCAGTAGCACTGCTAGGAATTTACCCAAGGGATACAGGAGTGCTGATGCATAGGGGCACCTGTACCCCGATGTTTATAGCAGCACTCTCAACAATAGCCAAATTATGGAAAGAGCCTAAATGTCCATCAACTGATGAATGGATAAAGAAGTTGTGGTTTATATACACAATGCAGTACTACGTGGCAATGAGAAAGAATGAAATATGGCCCTTTGTAGCAACGTGGATGGAACTGGAGAGTGTGATGCTAAGTGAAATAAGCCATACAGAGAAAGACAGACACTATATGTTTTCACTCTTACGTGGATCCTGAGAAACTTAACAGAAACCCATGGGGGAGGGGAAGGAAAAAAAAAAAAAAAGAGGTCAGAGTGGGAGAGAGCCAAAGCATAAGAGACTCTTAAAAACTGAGAACAAACTGAGGGCTGATGGGGGTGGGAGGGAGGGGAGGGTGGGTGATGGGTATTGAAAAGGGCATCTTTTGGGATGAGCATTGGGTGTTGTATGGAAACCAATTTGACAATAAATTTCATATATTAAAAAAATAACAATAATAAAATTAAAAAAAAAAGATTTTATGGCTTTGATCCCTTGCTCTCCCCACATGCTCTGCCAAGGGCACCAACTGGCGACCAACCCGCACGAGAACCTGGAGCGGATTCCGAGTCCGGGAGGACTTTCCACATTGCCACTGAATTGAGCCTAAAATTCTCTCGTCAGAGATCAGGACAGTAACGAAAATGGTGTAGCATCTGTAGGCTGTACATGGGCCAGAGGCACCTCTAGGGTTCCCTGGGGCTCATCTAATCCTGCAGTGCAAATGCAGATTGGGGCAGGTGCAGCAGTGAGACCCAGGCTAGAAGACTGGTAGATGGGTCTTATTCCCCTCCAGAGAGCCACACCCCCTTATTCTTCTACATTCTGTACAAATTCCCACTTGAAGACAGATTCTGAGGTAAGTTTCACAAACTTCCAGACTCCTCAGAGGACATAATTGAGGGACCAGGTCAATCAATGAACATCCAGGAAGAGGGATCGTCTCCACAGCCTTCACCCCTCCTTCTGTTCAAAGTCCAGATTGGCACAGAGGACCAACTTAGGTTGGCAGCTCATACTTATTTTTGTTCTCTGGGCTTTGGGGTTGCAGAGATGGAAAAATGAGCAGAAGCAACCTCTTTTCAGAGTTTTCCCAAACAATTTATTCTGGGGGTGGGGGTGAATGAGTCTTCACGCAGCTTTTATCACCCATTAAAAATATTTTCCGGTGTGCCTGGGTGGGTCAGTCTCACGTCCGGCTCCACACTGACAGAGCGGAGCCAGCTTGGAATTCTCTCTCTCCAAATAAATAAATAAACTTAAAAAAAAAGATATTTTTCTACCCCTCAGCATGGGAAACAGGGAATTTTCACCTGGAAAAGAGCTCCTTAGTGAAGAGACTCAGCTTGCTACAGGAAGGATGAAGGCTCACTCTTAAACTGTGTGTTTATTTTCAGTTATCCCAGTACAGAATGTTCTCTCAGGTAAGGTGGATTAAAAGCCTCTTGAATACAAATACAGTTGAGTTGGATCTCAGGAGGACTTGGTTAAATACACAGAAATGCTGGCTTCAACTATTAAATTACATTGCCTCTTGCCAAGTCAAATCTACATCTGTTTTCTTCTCCAAGCTCCCTCCTGTGAGAAGGAGGAGGTCAAAACAAAATAAGAATTCAACCCACAACACAAGCGCCCAACCTTCTTGGAGTTTCTGTGGAATCCCACACTGCCTTAGTAGAACCTGTGTGCTCACTCGTGAAGACGCGTCCACGTTAACTTACAACGCGGATATGCCACGCCAGGGTCATCAATAAAAACTTTCTCATGAATGATCATGTGGGGAATGAGCACAAAATTAGGAATCCTTTTTACAACATTTAATGTCGTTTCTGACTCTGGTGTCTCACAACCAAAACGGAGCTTTTCATTTGTTTGTAAGCTCCTACCTAATGTGCTTTGTTCAAAGCACTTGTAAAACAGAAGGGAACTTGGGACGCGTGGGTGGCTCAGTTGGTTTAACGTCCAATTCTTGATGTCGGCTCATGTCATGATCTTGCAGTGATGGGATCGAGCCCCACGTTGGGCTCCACGCTGAACACGAAGCCCTGCTTGGAATTCTCTCTCCCTCGCTCTCTGTCCCTCCCCCGCTTGTGCTCCCTTGCTCTCAAAATAAATAAACATTAAAAAAATAATAAAACATAAAGGAACTCAAAAAAGGGAACACAGTTGATAAGTCAATAAAGTCATTAGTCGCATAGCTTAGAAACTCTCCTGCCCTGATCGGTCTTGCTAAGTTCAGACAGGCTCCAATTATTTGGTAATAATGTAAAGGGATTGTTTATCTTATTCAAAAATCCTCTGTTAAGACTTTCAAAATTCTGGCTCTTTTGACATGAAATTAAGAGGCAAGACGCTCAAGTCCATTGCTACAACATAACAGATTTATACACTGTTTTTAAAGATGTGCTGGGGCACCTGGGTGGCTCAGTTGGTTGAGTGTCCAACTTTGGCTCAGGTCATGATCTCACGGCTCTTGAGTTCGAGCCCCGCATCAGGCTCTGTGCTGACAGCTCAGAGCCTGGAGCCTGCTTCTGATTCTGTGTCTCCCTCTCTCTCTGCCCCAGCCCACTCGCATTCTGTCTCTGTCTCTCCCAAAAATAAACAAACATTAAAAAAAAAATTAAAGATGTGCTGTCCCTCCCTCAAAGGAGCAGGCAGAGAGGAACATGGGACTCCGAGAATGGGACCCAGGGGAGAGAGGAACCCGCCTGCCTTATCTAACTGGCCCCCTGCTCCTGGAGACCCAGGCCAAAAGCCAAACTGTGCTCAGTTGTGAATTCCCCTCACACACAGTACTTCCACAATTTAAATCTCTTTTCCACAAATCTTTTCTTTCTGAGGTTAAGAAATGAGAAAGGAGATCCTCTGTTTCCTCCTTTTGTCCCCCAACTCCCAACACACTGGGCATGTAACAGGTGCTAAATGATGGCTTCATTAGAAACCTCTCCACTGGGGGCATCTCTAGGACAGGTCTAAGTGTTTTTTTTTTTTTTTTTTTTTTTTTTTTTTTTTCCAACGTTTATTCATTTTTAGGACAGAGAGAGACAGAGCATGAACGGGGGAGGGGCAGAGAGAGAGGGAGACACAGAATCGGCAACAGGCTCCAGGCTCTGAGCCATCAGCCCAGGGCCTGACGCGGGGCTCGAACTCACGGACCGCAAGATCGTGACCTGGCTGAAGTCGGACGCTTAACCGACTGCGCCACCCAGGCGCCCCAGTGGTTTGTTTTTAGTACTATCCCACAATCAAAACCTTCCCTACTTAGCAGATATTATCTTCATGTAAATAGAAGGCAAAGGGAGACTTCTTTCTCTGTTAAAGGGGTTTTAGGTATCAAAATACAGAAATGGAGGATAAATGGAGAACACTCCTTATTCCCCAGGAACCGGGTTCCTCTGGCGGTGACAGACCTATCCTACAGACCCCATTTAACAGTTGGCCAACGCCAGGCCTAGAAAAGAAAAAGGCTTTCCGGAGGTCTTTCCTTCCTACAGCCTTCATGGAGGATACAGATGACTTTCCCACAAGCCTCTGTTGTTCCAGCTCGGTCACTCAGCTGACTCGACCTGAGAGAAGAGGGACAGAAGCTGAGAGACTGAATGGCACACTGTCCCACTCTTGGCCTGTGGGTTTGCATTTCTCATAATTGGGCCCAGACAGATGCATTCAGATGACAAGTTCCTGCCCACACATGGCCCCTTGAAGTGACTGGCTGGGGGCGGGGGGCTGGGGTGCGGTGGGAAAGCCTTGAGCTTTTTAACAGCAACCTTGAGTCTGGGGCTGGAAGCCACATACTGCCCCTACTCTGGCAGGCCAGTGTAGGCAGTGGTGTGCACCCCGCTGGGGTCCCTCCCACCTCAGCTTGGAAACCACCTAGAGGTCCGGGGCTGGCTGTCAATACAACAGGGCCAGGGCCACACTGCCCGCTCTTGCCTAGAGGCCAGAAGCAGGAAGCTACTTTCTTACTTAAGGAAGGGATCTTTTATTTCCTAACTGGGAAAGGACGTGTTGATATGCAGAGTCCCAGCTAAGGAATTCACTGTGATGCCTAATATACGGCCCCTAATTCACCCCACCCCCTACCCACTGATACCCTCAATTTTGCTATTCCCCAAATACAGGTTTCTGGATTACTTCTGTTGATCTTTTTTTACTCGGCGCAAGGGATGGGTTACCTCCAGAACCTTGACAGTAGCATTGCCTTTATACGTCACAATGACCAGAATGTTCTATACATTTCCACCGCTTCAAAATTTCATTTGGAATGATTAGCCAGACATGAGACTTGCCAATAACTCACATTTTATAAAAAGGATTTTAAGTCCATGTGTGTAACATTACCAAGATATAATTCTCTAGGAAGGGAATTCCTATTTTATTTATTTATTTTTTTTGCAAACAATTTTAGAGGCAGGGTGTTAAACTGATTGAAATTTCACAAGATTGACATTATTGCTTAAAGTGCTTGACTTGGTTACAAAAAAAAAAAAAAAGATTAAGGTACAGATCATTTTAAATAAAAACTAAACTTGTTTTCTTTAGCAACAAAATGAAATGAATGCCACACAAATACAGTAACTATTTTGGTTACAAAGAAATGGAAGCCAAAAATAAATTAATGTAATACTGGAAAACAGAAATTTAATTAGGCAGAAAAGTAGGAAATAATTTTCCCTGACCCATGCCATTTACATGAGTTAATCACAATAGTGCCGATAAATGCCTTGACCATATAATAGCAAATGAGGGCAAAACATTTAGTGCACAATATTTTAATACACGTGAATATACAAAGTTGATCAAAATGCAATGTTTAAAGATAAAATCCATCTGTAATAAAGCTACACTCCAATATCTAAAATAAGCCCTAAGCTCCAGTTAGAACATAGTTCATTGTTAGGCATGCCCATGAAATTAAGCATATCCATGAAAATAAATGCATAGGGACCACTCCTGTCATTTTTTTTTTTCCCATTTCATCTGAAATCCAAAATATACCAGGCGGTAAAACCAAACATGACTGGCTTCCGAGTCAAACCAACACCCTCCTGCATTGTGTTCCTTGGCTCTCTGAGAACCAGTCCATTCGATGTTGCCTTGGAGGGAAAAATGCATCCACGTAACAGGACTGGATGTCAGCTCATTTTGCCAAAAAGTGACTTTTAAACAAATGCCTTTTTAGCAAACTGTACCATAATCTAGATGCTCGGCCAGTAAGTCACCAATAAAGCAAATACTCTTCTCTCCTCTAGGTGTAAAACACTGTAACTTATTTTAAAACCCTGCAGCAGTTAAAAGAAATACAGCAGGCCTACTCACTCCTGCCAGAAAAGGACCCACAAAAACCCTGCCATTTGAGGGAATATTGCTGAGCCTTTGTGCTATCGTTGACCTCAGAATGGTCTCACCTACCTCACACCATTCCCTGCCCTGCACGAACGATGAACAAGGGTGAAAGAGAAAGTGTTTGCATGCTACTGTCTTTACATAAAGTGAAATGATTCTGGGGAAATGTAGCTGCCTAGTGTTTGTTCCATTTACTGAAGAGGAAAGAAATTACCAGATAGCTCGAAGTTTAAAAGCTGTGATGGAGTGTTGGTGGATAAGTGTGTTTTGGTCTTTCTCCAAGCTTCTTCTCCTGCATCACACAACCATTTTAATGCCTTTGCATTTTTTCTTCCGTACTTGTTTTTATTCCTAAACTCTATCCATGAATTCAGAATTTTAACTGACCCTTTCAATTACTTCTGTTAAGTCACTGGGAAAAACTCTTCACACATACAGACCAAAAACAAAACAAAACAAAACAAAACAAAACAAAACAAAACACCCAAAACCAAACCAAACAAAACAAAAAAATCCAAACAAACAAACAAACCAACAAACAAAAACAGTAGTGAATCTGTGACTTAGCATTTAGATGTTACCTCTGTAGGCTTCCAATTGAAACTTTCTTTCTCTAACAAATTAGCCTCAAGAGTCATTCCAAAGATGATTTTAATAGTTTTTCTTATGAACCAGCTCCAAATATATTAGATATGAACCATCATTTTTTTAAAAAAAACTTTGCAACCTACAGTCAAATATATGGGTTATATATAGTACAAACAGTTCCTCGGATCAGTTGCCTTCAATTGCAAAGTGTCTCCTCTTAAAAACGGAATAAATACTCACCTTCCAGGTAAGTGATTACTGCATATGTTTCATGAGGAAAAAAAAAAAAAAGACAAAATATTTATAAATATGAATTTGCCTCTAAATAAGGCAAGGTATATTTTCATCACTTGTATAAAATAACATGAAGATCACCCTGTTTTTGTCTTCTCCAGTGAAAAGTAAAACATTTCACTTCAAGCATGAACAAATGAAGTGTTGGCATGCTTATTTAAGTTCTGAGCAATAAACAGTTCAAGATATCTTAAAGACAAGAAATCCAGTTTTCATCTAGATAAAGTGCTATGCTCTTAATTGTTACAAAATGGCTGCTAACATTTCCAATTTCAATTTGAGTTCACATTATGCCAAACATTTGCATGTTCATTCGCTGATTTATTAGGTAACAAAATAGTATGTTCACAGTATCTTAGAAGTGTATGGAAGTCAACCGACTTCCCAAAGGAAGCCAAGATCTATGCCTCATAGTATTTGTAAGAATCCAAAAACCAGCTCAACAGCAAAACGCCAAATTGACCCTTTTAATAAAAGGTACCAATACTCAAGTGATCTAATAAATACATACATAACAAAAGTGAAAAAAGTAAAAGTAACTACAGTGAGATGAGGTTCTTCCACAAAACGGTCTTGTCAAGCGTTCTAGGAGTCTGAGCCAAAGAAAAGTTGCCATTTTGTTCATTCCTCCGCCCACCCGCTCCCACTTCCTTTGACCCACCTTCACCCCCAGCTGACTCCAGTGGTCCCTCTAGGGAAGGTTCCTTATTAGTCCTGGGACTCGCCAGCGCCTCAGTCAACAGACTGAAATGTTAAAAAGTGAACAGCTGTACAATGCGGCCAATGGTGGTGACACTGCAGTGTCTGGGTCCTTCCTGACCGAGAAGGTGGTGGGTACTGACTGGCTAAGGAGAGCTGTGCCGGAAGCAGTCACCACGGTAGCTCAGCCCTGCGGCCACAGCCTGCAGAACACCAGCCGGCCCGGGCGGATGCCTTGGAAAGCTTAGCAGCGCCAGATAAAGGACAGATACAACTCACAGGACCTTACGGAAGTAGAGCATCACTAAAAACAAATGGCGTAGGGGTATCTTCCTGAAACGTGGTTTTGGTAGAAAGGTAAGAAAAGTTAAGTTTTCACTGTCCACAAAAGCGTCCTCCTCTGGGCTCTGCCTGCCCTGAGCTCCGTGCCTTCTTAGCCTCTGGGGTCCTAACGGCGGCGGGCGGCGAGGGGAACACAGCCCCAGGCAGGCGCTAGCCACCGTGAACAGCTTCTCTCCACCCTGTTCCACCTGGAGGATGATTTTAGTATTGAGGTTACTCACTTTTAAACGTTTTCACTTGCACAAACTTAAAGCTATAGCTGCAGCCCTAACAGGTGAACTTCTACCCGATTCTGTCCTTGCGTCAGAAAAGAGGCAGAGAAGCTACAAGTGGGTAGCAGTGCTTCCCGGGACAAGTTAAAGGAATGCATTGACGTGAGATCCCGGAAGCCACTTGGGACGTTTAGCAGGGACCCAAAACAGACTGTAGACCTTCCCGTAGGAAATGTCACTCTAATTGAGCCAGACGTAGCCGGTGGCGTAGCGTTTCCCCAATCCTAAAATTAGCAACTGTTACTCATACAAATCTTACTACAATCTGATTGCAGTTAACTCTACCTCAGACTAAAATAAAACCACAAGTAGTGCTGCATGTAAAAAACCAAAGGGAGAGAAAGTCTAACCCAGCCAGACCATTACACTTGGCGTAGTACCACTGGCGGGGCCACTGGGGAGGAAAGTCTGCAGAGAAACCAGGGAATAGTGCCGTGAACAGTTCCCCCCATGTGAACTCGTCCCACAGTTCTTCAAGTTATTCTCTTGACTGATAGAATAAAATATATCCAGACTCTGAATTTTTTGATATATCTGACGTCAGGCCATAGAATTCTTCAATAGCTTGGGCATCTATTTTCTGCAATAAGAGAAAGAAAACAATACAACTGTTTAATGGGATGACTGAGAGAAGGGAAGAAAAACAAATGGAATGAACAAGAAGACTGAAGCAAACACTGTTTGCTACAAAATCACAACTGGGAACTTTCAACAGCAAACAGCTAATTCCACAGACCTGGCAATGGGGCATGATTACATACATTGCAAATCCTGGAGGAGGGAGGCCAGCCTTCAAGCTATCGGCAAACATATGTGGGCATGCTTTGAAGCAGCCAGGACGCCCATCTTTCAAATGGTAAACTGGGGGGTCTGGGGAATAACCTTAATTCTTGCAGGTCGTCAGACTTCATTCCCATTAGTGTCACCCTCTGAGCTAAAACGGACCTTGTCTGAGTGTGGAATTCTCTCCGGCTAGTATTCCTTTACAACAGAATCAATATATGGGAACACTTGAGTGTAACATAAAGATTTCCAGGTCCAACAGACTGAAAACATATTTTTAAATATCAATCCATACAAGAAGAATCTGGCATAATGAAAGAGTGCTTACAGAGCTTTTTATTAAGTTTATTATTGGGCTGTGTGCTGACAGCTCAGAGCCTGGAGCCTGGAGCCGGATTCTGTGTCTCCCTCTCCCTCTGCCCCTCCCCTGCTCGCACCCTGTCTGTCTCTCTCTCCAAAATAAATAAACATTAAAAAAAATTAAAAATTTAAAAAATGAAAATAAAGAGTTTATTATTTGGTCTGTAGTAGAGAGGGCTTTAGTCACAGTGGAAAATGAGACTTACATATGAATACGGTTTCAGGGGACAAAGAGATCCCACATCTATGGCTGATCAGTTAACAAGAACGCAGTTAACTCATTAGTCCCCAGTCACACCCCTTTCTCCCTTTCTATAGAGAATAAAGAACAGCAGAATTTAGTCTTGAGAGAAATGTAAATGGTTTTTAAGCCAGGTTATGGGAAAACAGGCCTATCTTAGGAAATGTCCGCACATACACGTTCCCCCAAATACAGTCTACGCTGCAGCCCCATTATAGAGTAATCTGCATACCAACCTCTACAATGTCATCATCAAACAAAAGCCAGAAGCCATGACTCTTCACAATAGTAATATAATGCCCACGATTAGGACCACTGGAAAAGAACAAACACAAGTTATCAAGTTAACATTAACTTCTTTCAAAAACTAGGTACTTCTTTTTAGGCAGTGATCTACCTGAACAACCTCTCTCAGCAGGAGAATGGGTATAGGTCACGTCTATATCCACATTTATTTGGCCACAATTTATGGAGGAAGACCCACGTGGTGGTGCTGTGGTGAGCATAAAGGAATCTTCTGCAAAGACGCAAAAAAGTCAGGCTTCTAAAGACCCACGGTCCAGTGGGGAAAGCAGATATTCAAATTCAACAAATATAAATGAATAATTACCATACACCTACTATGTGCCAGACTCTCTTCTGGCCGTCAGACAAAAAAGCAGTGAAGAAAACAGTGTTCCCACTTTCTTGGGATGAGGGCTGGAGAGGCACTGAACAAACTAAAATAGATTTCAATG
Source organism: Puma concolor (assembly GCF_028749965.1). Lineage (NCBI taxonomy): Eukaryota > Metazoa > Chordata > Mammalia > Carnivora > Felidae > Puma > Puma concolor. The sequence continues at coordinate 165,359,191 of NC_141670.1, read as the reverse complement.
TATACTAAGTGTGATGAAGGGGCACCTGGGTGCCTCAGTCAGTCTAGTGTCTGCCTCTTGATTTTGACTCAGGTCACCATCTCACAGTTCATGAGTTTGAGCCCCGCATCGGGCTCTGCACGGAGAGTCAACACAGAGCCTGTCTGGGATTCTCTCCCTCCTTCTCTCTCTGCCCCTACCCCCTCCCTCTCGCTTGCTCTCCCTCAAAATAAATAAATAAACTTTAAAAAAAAAAAATTGCCATGAAACATAAAGCAGAGTAAAGCATGGTGAGTGACAGAGGGAAGTACTATTTTTTTTTTTTTTTAAATTTTTTCTTTTTTTTAACATTTATTTATTTTTGGGACAGAGAGAGACAGGGCATGAACGGGGGAGGGTCAGAGAGAGAGGGAGACACAGAATCGGAAACAGGCTCCAGGCTCTGAGCCATCAGCCCAGAGCCCGACGCGGGGCTCGAACTCACGGACCACGAGATCGTGACCTGGCTGAAGTCGGACGCTTAACCGACTGCGCCACCCAGGCGCCCCGGGAAGTACTATTTGATACACAATGGTGACAGTCCTCTGCTAACCCAAGATCTGAGCAGAAGGAACTTTCCCTGAGAGACGAGGTGATGGTGACGAGCCATGTGACCATGTGATGGAAGTTTACAGCAGGTGCAAAGGTACTGGGCATGGCAGGGGTGGGGGGTGGGGGGGTTCCTGCGGGGTTCACCGAAGAGCAAGGAAGCCTGAGCCCAGTGAGCCAGGGGGAGGGGAGGAAGGAGGCCACAGAGGTGGGGCGCGGGGTATCATGGTTTGGATTTTGGACTCCGTGGTGAGTCAGTCAGGAAGACACTGGGGAACTCTGAGGAGTGGCATCATCTAAGTTTTAGAAATATGTTAAACTATAATATAGAATAACACGTGCTCAAAGGAAAAGGTACGTATCACATAATATGGGAAAAAGTGGAACTACACAGCTGTTACTATTAGTTAGATCTGCACGACTGAGGGAATTTAACCCCAAATCTAGAGTTCCGTTTTGTTTTTTCAGTGTTACCACTAAAGTTCAAAAGCCAAATTTGCCTTTGTTTTCTGTCTTTTTTTTTTTTTTTTTTTTTTTTTTTTTAAGTAACCTCTGTGCCCAATGTGGGGCTCGACTCAGAACCCAAAGACCAAGAGTCACATGCTGTACTGACTGAACCAGCCAGGTGACCCTGTCCGCTTTCTTTAAATACAAGACGAGCCACGCGAACTGTTCCTGCCTTTCTCCGACGCCATCCAGCCACGCTCTCCCCTCCCTGGGCTCTGGACCCCTGGTTTCCTGTTCTTCACACGGCGGGCCTCTGCCCTTGAGACACTCTGCCCGAAATGATCCTCTTCCGATGTGGGCCTTCCTGGCTCATTTTAGCCCTTAGGCCTCAACCCCAATGTCACCTTGGTAGCTTCGCTTCACCAGTCCCCATCCCTGAAGAGGAACCTTCAACTGCTCTCTCTCAGAGCCCTGTTCATTCCTCATAGCGTTCCTCAAACTCGAAGTCATCTCCCAGTGCTTTTGTTTTGGTGCTGACAGGCGGTGTGCTTACTTGCTAATTATCTGTCTTTCTCGCCAGAGGCTCAGCTTCATGAGAACAGGGCCCGTGGATCTTCATCACTGCTGTACCTTCAGACTCTGCTACGAACCCAAGAAACAAGGGTTCAAAGAATAACTGCAGTCGAAATCAGAGAATGAGACCGCACCAGCTGCATCCATGGGCCAGGAGGTCCTGGCGTGGATGAGGGAACGCTCAGCTCCCCAGCCTCGGAGATCCCCAGCGTCCACGGCCCAGAGCCACCTGATCCCCATGTGCAAGGCCAGCCCTGCTCTGTGTAGGAGGACAGTCCTGTCTCTAGTGGGGAAGAATTTAATGAATGCTAGTTAGTAGCACGTGTGACTCGGCACCAGTTGGCCCTTGCTGCCAGGGCCGCTCTGACCTTGAGCCCTCATTACAGAAAGTCACTATTCTGCAACCCAACCTCACTTGTCCTCCAGGTCCCCTATAGGGGTCGCATCCTTATCCTCACCAATGCTCTAGGGATTAGTCATCACCCACAGAGATCTGTACTGAAACCGTGTATATACTTCTGAGCACCTTCTGTCTCCCCATCACCTGCCCACATCAGCCCACTGCCCACCTCGGCCACAATGCCCTTCAGGTACCAGGCTCTGCCAGCCCTAAGTTCCTGCCACGAGGTCCCACCCAACATTCACAGCTAGTTTCCAGATCACGAGCCTCGTGCGTTCTTTAGAAAAATAACTGGTGGAATTCCTCTTCAGGAAAACCACAGAGCTGGCTTATAACCGACCAAAACACAGAACACTGGGAATGTAAGAAAGGATCCTGTGACTTCAAGTCCGCTCTGCATGGGACAAATAAGGTGCTTCAGAGGCGAAGCATCCGCCGCCGTGCAGGGGGAAAAGGAAATCAGTCTACTCCTCTGCGTGGAACCATGCATCCTCTTGTTATGGTCTGTGCACCAAAATCCAATCCAGGCAGATGGAGAGGAAAATAATCCTGCTCAGTGACACACCCCTACCTAAAACCCAGAAGGGCAGGGGAACGACAGAACACAAATCTCTTCCAGCTGAGCAAAGGATAACAAACAGGTGTATTTTCAGTGGACTTTTCCATGCTTGTATCTATAGCTATGGAAGAAAAAAATATCTGCTCAAAGGACTTTCAGCAAACACTTTTCTTCTCCGTATCTAGGAGCCTTCTCTCTTACTCTCTTTTTTCTGGTTGGGCTAAAAACTGCATGAAGAATATCTTGAAGAGTACATTTTGGATTCATTTTGAGATGATAGATAAGAGCCTGGAAGACATTCTCAGAAGTCCCATTACTACGGAGTCTCACAGCCCAGGAAAGGCATAGCTGCCTCTGTTTCGGCACCCTTCTCGCGTGCACCCCGCCGTGCGCCCCGCTTTTCCGCCTGCCCTCACCTGCCACAGTGAACCACCACAGCGACCAGGTCGTACATGCGGTCCAGGTTCACGGCGTCGCTGGAGGTGTTGAAGAGCCGGAGCTCCAGCGGGAAGACCACCCGGTAAGACAGCTTGGTGTACCTGTGCAGCTGTTCCATGTACTTGAACCGCTTTAGGTGCAGGGCCAAAATCATGGGCAGCTTTTTTACTCTCATCCTAAGAAACCACGAAATAGAAAAGAAGTTGTACCCCCTAAGAGCTGTTGGGGGGCAGAATACACTGCTGCCACACAAACGGAGAGCAGAAGGGGTCTAACAGACTTCAGGTTGGCAAGTAACCACACCGCCCGTAAGAATAAAAGGATGCTTGCACACATACAGCTGGTTAACCTGCTTGCTCGGCTAACCGGGCACAGCCAGCAGGAGAGGAGGGCAACAGCAGCTCTGTTTCTCTCTGGCCAAAGGAGACAGTCCTGAAGTTTTGTACCAATGCAAATACGGTGCGCAACTGCTCTCCATTACTGCCCCCTGCCTTCCAGAAAGGAACAATATTTGGACAGCCACACCCCCCCTCCACCCCGCCTGGAGATAATGGAGAGGAGGGGTGACCACTTTTGGGAAGAGGACAAGCAGAAGGCTGCGGTATGGACTTCTGGGGTCTGAGGACCACGGGGGGCGCTTGGGGAAACCAAGCACGCTGGGCTCACGCTCACTCACTCTTGTGTCGGTCCTTCCCCTCGTCTAGCTCTTGGTTTCCCCACTCGTAAAATGTAGGGGTTGGCTTAAGGGCCACACTTCCCAAACTGGGCTTGTGGAGCACTGGAGACATCAGCAGAGGCGGGGTTCCTGGGGCCAAGTTTGGACAGCTACTTTCTATTTCAAAGTTCCTCCCTGTGCACTGGCAGAGAGGTTCTGAGAAATCCTATAGTAAAGGAACTGTTCTCTTTTGTCTGATGTAGCATTTCCCAAACTTACATGAACACAGAAATCTTTTTTCACTAGGTGACCATTAATATTCCTTGGTAAAAAAAAATTCATAAAAACAATAGTTTATGGAGACAACTCTGCTGGAATAGAGATCTTTGGTCCTAGAGATCTTTGGTCCCCTTCCGGACCCCCATTCTAGGAATGCCCTGAGTCAGTGTCAATGCTGTTCAGCATGCACACATTTTCAATGCATATTATTTGAAAAGGACAAATTTTAAGAGACTGTTGTTCAGGAATCTATTGAGGTAAAACCCTGTTCGTAAAAATAAGCAAAATAACGTCTGCAGAAACAGAAGAATCATGGGAAGCCTGATATTTTACAGGAACACACAGTATTTTAATGAACATGCCTTCATGCCATATAGGAAGGCCTGGGCTGGCCTTGGGTTGACTGAGATTGTAAGGACAGGGAGAAGTGAGCTCCCCTGATGACTCACAAAAATTAACCAGCTATCACTCCACTCCCATCTGCCACAAGGAGTCACCTTTCGTAAGTTTTGATGCAGCAAGGAAAGATGTGCATGTCTAGGGGGGAAGAGCAGGGAAGGCTGAGCAAAGAAATGATTTCAACCTCAGCTCAAGACCCCTGAAGGTTTTAGATGGCGGTAATGAGCTTCTGTGAGCTATTCTGAATATTCCACAACCATGGGCAGAGTAAATTCAATTCATAGTAAGACTTCACAGGATAATTAAAATGTCAAGTTTCTTGGCTTCCGGGGGCAGATAACAGAGAATCACTGATTCGCACACATTGTCCAGGGGCTCTAACTTGCCGGTGCTGGTAAAAAGGCAACTATGGATCCTGTATCAATTCAGAATGTGATGCTTCTTATCACCTATCCATGCAACTGATGTGTTATTGATTTCCTCGTGTTTCCACATTAAATCATTAACTTTTTAAACCTCTTGTGCCTCTAAATAAGAAGTTCCAATATGAAGTAACAATTCTACTAGATATCTACTATGTGTTATACTCTATGCTAAATCCTTTTTATAATCTGTCTTTAATCACAAGAAAATAGTAATTATATCTGACCACCACTCATTTACCCAGCATGGTATCTGATACACAGCACACAATAAATATTTGCTGAACGAATGAATGAACAAATGATCAAACGATCAGACAAATGGACAACTTTCCAAGGCAGGCACTCTTATCCTAGTTTATCCAGGGAGGAAGGCAATTGACTTCTTCAAAGCTACTTGGCCACGAGCCCACAGAACTGGGATTCAAAATCAGGTATGGTTCCTTCCCTCAAAACCAAGCCACCCTCTGGGCTAAACCCTTTTACACACCTTTTCTGGGCCTCCTGTTTGCTGCAGCACGTTTCACAATAATATTTCTGTTCACTACACAGTGTTTCTGTGTTGCTGAAGTCTCTGCAGAGAAAAATATTTTCAACTCAAAAAACAGTCCAAAATGTACTTAGTATACACCATGTTTTAAACCCTTTATCACCTGCAGGGTAATTTTTAAGTGAATGCAGGGAAAGAAGTAATGAGAAAAGACTTTTCTTATGAGTAGGGGCTATGATTGCCATTACAGCATGTCTCCTGGACTGGCTTATGGTTTCACCTTTGGAGATTTCCAAGGATAGCTTTATTAAATGGGACACAAATAGATATAAATTAGAGTTTCCAACTGATTAAAAAAAATATCAAGTTTTAACAAGCTACCTATAAATTGGAGATTAAAAATTATAACCGAAAATACTATTGTAAACGTCCATCATTACACTGTAAGTCAGGTCCAAAAATCTCAATCACATAAAATGCAAGGTGACATTATTGTGTAGTTAATGAAAAACAGGGTATCTCAGGAGTCTGTATTTTCTAAGATCACGAGAGTAAAGATAATGAAATTTAAATCACATACAACTGCCCTTATATTGAACTAAGAAAATCCCAAATTAGCAGGAGATGCCAGCTTTCTACAATCCCCAGCTCCCTGCCCCCCCCACCCCCCCTCCACCCCCCGGCTCCTTTTGAGAACAAATGTCATTGTGATGTTATATCTGTATTCACTCCTGTCATGAGACTTACTGCACTACTTAAAAGTTTTCATTTTTTAAATGTCATGGCTTTTCATTCTTTTCTGGTCATTGAGATTCTACTTAACATTCCTGTGGTACCGCTTCAAAGGCTGAGAAGAACATCCAGAATATAATAATACCCTAGAGTCTTGAGAAAGCCTGTGATGTTTCTTTATTCATAGGGAGTATCCTAGCACCAGAATGATCAGATTTTATTAAACAGAAAGTGTTATTTACATGGTGTTATGGACTCACACACATAAACAGAGCTTACCAAAAGAAAACATAGATTGCTCATTTATTCACTACTCAAATGTTTACTGACAGCACTCTGGGCTTGGTGCTAGGGGTTCACAGAGGCACCTGCCCTCACACTGCTCACAGTCTAACACGCACACATGCGAGCGAGCCGCCTAAGTGTTCAGTGCAGGTCAACAAGTCATTTCAGGGGCGCCTGGGTGGCTCAGTCGGGTAAGTGTCCGACTTCAGTTCAGGTCATGATCCCAAGGTTTGCGAGTTCAAGCTCCGTGTCAGGCTCTCTTCAGTCATCAATGAGTCTGCTTCAGATTTTCTCTCCCTCTCTCTCTGTCCCTCCCCCACTCATTTTCTCTCTCTCAAAAATAAGTAAACATTAAAAAAGAAAAATCATTTCAGGGGCACCTGGTTAAGTGTCAGACTCTTGATTTTGGCTCAGGTCATGATCTCACAGTTTGTGAGATCAAGCCCCAAGTCAGGCTCCACACTTGTGGTACCTCTCTCTCTCTCTCTCTCTCTCTCTCTCTGCCCCCCCCCCCCGCCATCTCTCTCTCAAAAAAGAAAAAATAATAATTTCATACAATTCTCCTGCCTAAAATGCTTCAACAATTCCTTAGTGCAATTCAGAATGAAACTTGAATTCTTTGCCATGGCCAGTAGGCCCTCAGTCCCCATACCCCTAGCTGTTCTGACCTCATCTCCTACCCTGCCTCACCTCCTTCACCCGGCTTAGGCCACACCAGCAGCTTTCTCCTGTCCCTCCAGAATGCCATACCCTTTCTGCTTCAGGGCTTCTGCAGGTGCTGCTTCCTCTGCACTAACAGCTCATTTCCAGATGCTTCCATGGCTGCCTCTGCTCATTGCTCAGAGCTCAGCACAAATGTCACCTCCTGGGAGACTTCTTTGTCCACCTTCTCCAAACCCACTCAGCCTCTATCTGGTTTGCAGTCTTGTTTTCTTCTGAGCACTTACCCTTATCTGAAACCATCCTCCTATTTGATTACATGCCTTCCCTCTATGTGGGCAATGACTCTGTCTTACTCACTGCCGCAGCCCCAGCACCATGAAGAGGACCAATGCAGCACAGCATTCCATAATATTTGTTGGCTGAGTGAAGACAGAAGCACGTGTATAAAGTCCAGGGGAAAGCACAGAGGAGGGAGAAATGAACTTGGGGTAATGTGAGTTGTTTCCAAGCGGTGATGTGGAAGTCAGGCTCTCGAAGAAGGAAAGTGTGCAGGTGGGTAAGAGGCAAGCATTCCAGACAGAGGGAACGCTCCAGCATAGGGAGACGGAAGCAAGGTGTGGGTGTGCCTTAGAAGCTGGTGTGGACCCTGTGACTCTGGAAATCCACTGATGGGGCTCAGCAAGGAAAAGATGTAACCAGACAGTGCTTTCTAGAGTAACCATTTCTGGCAGCACTACAGAGGAGGACAGGAGGTGTTGAGAGGCAAGAAAAGGATTTAGAAGACAATTATACTCAAATCTCCGATCTCAGCTGCTCGGTGCGTAATACAGACTCACAACTGAATGAACACAGGCTAACTCCTTTTTATTTTATTTTTTTTAAGTTTATGTATTTATTTGGAGAGAGTGTGAGAGCGAGCATGAGGAGGGGAGGGGCAGAGAGAGGGAGAGAGAATCCCAAGCAGGCTCTGCACTGTCAGCGCAGAGCCCGGCGTGGGGCTCAAACTCACGAACCGTGAGGTCATGACTTGAGCCGAGGTCAAGAGTCTGATGCTCAACCAAAGGAGCCACTCAGGCGCCCCCAGACTAACTCTTTAATGAAGTAACTGATGTGAAATCCTTTCTTGGCCTGCACAGGGTTGGGGTGGAATGGGGCTGGGGGAGACAAGGGAGAGGGGGAGGAGAGAATGGGTGGGTGATGGTGGAGGTTCATATCCATGGGATTTCTACCACAGATACAGCTCTTTATCCAGCTCAAGAGCCAGAATAACCAAGGCAAGCACAGCAGTGAATAAGGAATTAAATACTTTCTACTCTTACTTTTCAAAGAAAGTTTTCTGAGGTGATTGCAGACCCACACGAGTGGAAATATAGCAAAAGTTAGTACTTAATATAAAGACCTGATTTAAAATTCACCTCCATCCTGCCACACCCCGGCTGGCTGGGGGCTTACTGCCACGAGACACAGGGCAATGCTTCCGGGGCATCTGTGAGTTGAGAAGTGGAAAATGAGGCTACATCAGGGAAAAGGGCTGACCCCAGCAGGAGACTCGGAGGCAGAGCAGGTCTGTCAATAGAGGCTGTACAGTTGTTGGAATCAAAGCAGGCAACAAGGGGTAAGGACACCTTTCAAGGAGAAAGTCAAAGAGGAGGGAGAGAGGAGAGAGGCCTTTCTGATGCTCAGGATAAATGACCAAAGCACAGAGGTAAGGTTAGGGGAAAGCACAAAACTCTGTATTTCTTTACAAAGAGTTACAATAGCAATAAAACATCGTTCAGAAATACACTTTGGAAATGAATCTAGTAAGAAATAGAAGTCTTTATAAAGAAAACTATGAAATTCTAGAAAAATATATGAAAGAAAACTTGAAAACCTGAAGAAAGACTATGTTTCCGGGTGGAAAGACTGTTGTAAAGACAGCCGTTGTGTCCAAGGTTATGTCCATGTTTGACACGTTTTTTAGTACAGTCTTAACTTTTCCACTCAATGCAATAGTTCAGAAATTGATTTTTTTTTTTTTTAATTCTCAAACAACACTTCCCGATAAGTGTCCTGTCATGATCTCCACAGAAAAGGTTACCCTGTAGAAGAGTTAGCCCAGAGCAGCTCCAGGCTGTGCCTGACCTCCCAGGAGCCAAGGGGATCAATCCACACCTGTAACCTATTTCCTGGTGCACACCAGCTGGGAAACTTTGTTCTGGGGTTGACATCGGCAACATCAGCGGTTCTCCGGGCTGCCCATTAGAGTTACCCGGGGAGCTTTCGAAACACACTCAATGCCTAATTCCTCCCCCTGGCCCCCACTTGATTATACCAGAATCTCTCCAGGTAGAATCCAGGCATTATTGTTCTTAAAGTTTCCCTTTAAGAATATGCTTCGAAGTCTGAGAGCCACTGTGCTCTGTACTTTGTATACCTTAACATGCACTTGAATCACATGGAGATCCTGTCAAAATGCAGATTCTGGTTCATTCATTCATTCTTGGGGGAGACCTGAGATGCTGTTCTAATGAGATCCCAGGTGATGTCAATGGTGCTAGCCCACAGACCACTGTTTGAGTAGCAAAGATTTAGAGCAGCAGATCTCAAACTTTGGTGGTATTAGGATCACCAAGAAAATTAATTAAAAATAGTGGCCAAGGCTCACTGAAGTTGAATATGGCCAGGGCCAAATTATGGGAGCAGCCTAAGGGTCCAACGATTGATGAAGGATAAAGAAGATATGGGGTGTGTGTGTGTGTGTGTGTGTGTGTGTGTGTGTGTGTGTGTATTTCTGCCATAAATATTATTCAGCCATAAAAAAGAGTGAAATCTTGCCATTTGCAACAACATGGATGGAGCTAGAGTGTATTATGCTAAGCGAAATAAGTCAAAAAAGACAAATACCATATGATTTCACTCAAACAAAACAAAGGAAGGAAAAAAAGACACAACTACAGAGAACAAACTGATGGTTACTAAGGGGAGGTTGGTGGGGGGCTGGGTGAAATAGGTGATGGGGATTAAGGAGTGCAAGTGTTGTGATGAGCACTGGGTGTTGTGTAATTGCTTAGTCACTATATTGTACACCCGAAACTAATATAATACTAGATGTGAACTATACTGGAATTAAAATTAAAAACTTAAAAAAAAAAAAAAAAAAAAAAGAATATGATGCCCAAAACAAATAAATCATTGTTGGGCCCTGGCTCTGAAAAGGAAAAAAAAAAAAAAAAAAAAAGAGGGAGAGAGAGGCCTGGGTTCACTGAAGTTGAATACTGGCTAGGCCCCTATTTTTATAAACTTCCCCAAGGTGATTTTCATACACACCAAAGTTTGAGAACCAATGAACAGAGTATTAAAGAAGACTGAAAAAAGAAATCCACAAGAAACACTTAGATGTCAACTATTAGAAAATACTTTATATCAGTAATAACCCAATACAGGTCAGAGAAACAAAACAGAGAAACCAATAAACAAGCATGCAGCAATGGATGTGTGGTGGGGACAGGAGATATATGGACTTAGTACTTAAAAGAAATTTTCCAAAAGAAGTAGAAAAATAATTCGTTTTAGAGAGGATACATTTTTAAAACAGCTACGGGAGAATGAAAAGCTACTTTCCTCCCAGCTGACCTCGGCAGCACTGGAAGAACGGACATTTAATATGAGAGGAGGACAGGGGAAGGGGAAAAGGTGCTTCAGAGAGTGGAATGTTTCGAGAAGGTTTCTGTAAAGGAGCCACAGGGGAGACTAAGGCACTGAAGTGAAAGACAAAAACTACCCAAAAGGCCATAGAAGGGTAATTAAGATAAACTTCACGTATTTGAAGTTTTTGCCTGAGGCCATCCCTGAACTTTTCAAAAGAAGAAAAAACTATCTTGGTATTCACTTCTGATACTGAAGGCTCCCCGGGCCTAAGACAAGGCACTGACATATGAAATATTTGGAATATAGGTCAGTTACAGTATGGATTTAATGGCTTCCGTAGGCCTGTACCCTGAATAGAACCACTATTTATTTCATCATTTCTCTGCAACAAAAGCAGTGAAAACACACTGTAATCGGTCATCTAAAGTCCCTTGAAAGGAGGTGGCAAAGGCCCTACATTCAAATCCTACAATTTTAGGGGTCTTACTTCGGATCAGGTCATGATCTCACAGCTCCTGGGTTCAAGCCCCCCCTCCCCCAAGTGGAGCTCCCAGCTGTCAGCACAGAGCCCACTTCGCTGGGTCCCCTTCGCTCGCTGCCCCTCCCCCACGCATGCGCGCGCGCGCGCGCGCGCGCGCGCTCTCTCTCTCAAAAATAAACAAACATTAAAAAAAAGTCCTACAATTTTAGCTTGATTTTTAACTCTTTTTTTTGGCCGTCAAAATGAAGGAAAGATAAAATATCAGAAGAGGTGCAAACATAAAAAGAAAACTCATAGTTCTAATTTTAAAAACAAACCTTTAAGAATGCAAACGAAATTAAACCATGAATGGGGCCCAAAAGATCAAGATCTGTAATCATTCCTTCTCCCTTGTCTCAGACAGAAAATGCTAACGATCAGCTGATCAGCTGGTATCATTTATTCCCCTGGGGCCTTGGCTCCCCGCTACACTGCTACACTCCTCGGGGGCAGGTGAGAACGCCGCCACTCCCAGCACAATACTCTCCGGGAGGGTGAGGGTGGGGGTGGGTGGGCCTGGCAGGGCCTGTCTTCCTGTTGTGGGGGTGATGTCAGGCCTGCCTGCGTGAGGGCAGGTGTGGGGAAGTCAGTCAAGGTCTAGTTTAGGGATGATGTAAAATGGCGGCAGGGCAGGCAATTCGGGAATATCAGCCCGGAAGCCCAATCGGATGGGAATCTAATGTTTAAAAAGGTATTCTGAAGGGGCGCCTGGGTGGCGCAGTCGGTTGAGCGTCCGACTTCAGCCAGGTCACGATCTCGCGGTCCGCGAGTTCGAGCCCCGCGTCGGGCTCTGGGCTGATGGCTCGGAGCCTGGAGCCTGTTTCCGATTCTGTGTCTCCCTCTCTCTCTGCCCCTCCCCCGTTCATGCTCTGTCTCTCTCTGTCCCAAAAATAAATAAACGTTGAAAAAAAAAAAAAAAATTTAAAAAGGTATTCTGAAGCTATTTCATGCTCATCCATCCCAGCTTTAACGTCTCCAAACACCTCTACATCAGGTATGCATGACTAACATATACATTTCTCAAAATAATAATGATAATAATAGAAACGTAAATCTGGGTTACATTTCTTTATAACAAGGTTCCCCAAAGATTAAAATTATAACTAACAAGTTAGCCCTCCTCTAGCTGGTTGACTGAGATCTCAAAGCTACAGCCACTGCCATCTGCCCTTTTGAGCAGCCCAGGAATTTCTAAGAAGGAAGGGGAAGCAGTCACTCTAACTCCAAATGCTCCCTAACGCCCACTTGTTTTAAAAAAAAAAAAAAAAAAAAAAAAAAGAGGCGGGGAATGAGGGGCGCCTGGGTGGCTCAGGTGGTTAAGCATCTGACTTGGGCTCAAGTCATGATCTCAGGGTTTGTAGGTTTGACAGCCCTGATTCTGTGGTGACAGCCCAGAGGCTGGAACCTGCTTCGGTTTCTGTGTTTCCCTCTCTCTCTGCACCTTCCCTGCTTGTGGTCTCTCTCCCTCTCAAAAATAAATAAACGTAAAAAAACAAAATAAAAAGGGGCGGGATGGGCAAGTGATACCTTTCCTCCCAGTCCTTTGTCTGCAACTGACGTTGGCAAAATCATAACTTTCCCCACTCCCTGTGATTGTAAGACCTTGGGGAAATAAAAAATGGCTTCTTGTCACAGGAATATTAGGAACCCATGCTATAAACAGAACCATTCAGAAGAAAGAGGCCACCCTGGCCTACAAAACACTTTGCAAATAAAGAGTTAACACACCTGTCCTAGACATCTGGGCCTAAGGCACTTGGACACAAGGGCCGGTGGGCCACACCAACAGGAAGTGCTGGGTAACTGGTCACTCATGGGGGAGCGGAGGGGAACCTGGGGCCCTGGGAAATCAGAAAGCAATCAGCTCCCCACCCGCTCACACAAAACATGAAACCCAGATGAAGCAAGAAACTCTCCCATGTTGACGTTGGTGCCTTTGCCCCGCAAGATGACTTTCTAACAGCCAACCACCACAGCGAGTCCCCTTAACCTATCCTTCTAAAAGGTTCCAAGTAACCTGGACTAACACCTCTGTCACCCAATCACCATTGGTAAAAATCAACAGTGCCTTGTTAGACACTATAAAATGTCTCAGAGCTCTGGGCTCCTGAGCAACGGGGAAGCCTGCCCTGACCACGAGGTCTATCTACACTGGCACCCCCATGACCACGCACTCTGTGGACCTGTTAAATTTCTTCGAGGCACCAATCGTTGCCTGTGGATCCCCCCCCCAGGATGCAAGTGCTGTGAGGGCCCGGAATGTGTCTGCCACTCACTCCTCCATGCCTAGTGGCTATAGCAGGGCTGGGCTGCTGCTAAGCCCTCCCGACCTACTGAAAACAGGACAGGAGAGAAGGGATGGAGTAGGGAAAAGGGAATCGTGTCTCCGTGTCAACTCTGGGCACATTTCCAATGTTCAAGTCAATACACGACACGCATGGAACCCTGGACATGAGCTGTTCCTGCATTCCAGGCTCGTACCTTCTCTCAACCCTAACAAGGAAGAATTCCTTCTATTAATGATCTCCACAGAATGCCGAAAGGTGGAGGAGAGGCAGTTCCCCTCACCGGGTCTCCACTCAAAAGTACATAATTTTTAATATTAGCTTACAAAAAAACCAAAAAACAAAAAAAAGGGTAATGGTAGGTATGTGCAGCATTTATTAGTTGTGTGATTGTGTCAAGGAGACAAAGAGGAGAGAGAGAGAAACTGATGAAAGCCGAAAGCCCACATCTGTGTTAAAGACTAAAACTTATTTTTAAACTTAATGACTAATGACTTCCACTTGATCCTCTTTCTTCTCAGCAGGATCCTTCTCTAGACCACATATATTTATTTTTAATCTCTCTTGGGAAAGAAGAAACAGAAAATAATAGGATTATATGGGTTTAACAGAAAGGAAGATTACCTCCTGAGGAAATACAGGATTCCCCGCTCCCCCCCTCCCCCCCAACTTATTTACCGGTCTGATCCAAATCTCAGATCACAGTCAGAATTCATGAGGTTACCTCAGACAGTGGGTAATAGATGTATTCTGCTCCACATCGACAGAGAGGTCAAGAAAATCTTCGTCTTTGCTACTAACCTGAAGCAAAATAAGAAAAAAAAAAAGTATTAGGTACAAAATACATAATAGACATAGATAAAATTTTGAATGCTCCTAGGCAACCAAACCCCACGACTGCAGAAACAGCCACGTACGGTTTTGGACACTCGCTGGCAACCAGCTACGCTGAAGACGACCTGGAGAAAATCGCAAATTCTCAATTTACCCACGGTCCCATTCCAGCCTTGATCTAGAACTCTTAGCAGTGAACACTCAACCAGATGTCTCTTCCTCTCTATTCATTTTCCCCATCATTTCAAAGTAGGAAGTTATCAAATAAACACCCACATGGCCAAGACCGGCACAATGATAAAAACGGAAATGGAGAAAGGACAAGAGACTTTGAAAACCCCCAGCTCAGAGGGTCACCTCTTCATGAGGCTAACTGCCAATCCCTTGAAATCACTCGCTCCTGCGCCTCGTCATCCAAACTGTGTCTGGGGCCAGGGAGCCTAGTGTGAGCCGGGCTGGACAGTCACACTAACGGCACGTGCACCTGTCTCTCAGCTTGGGAAGTGGCCATCATTTGCAGAGCCCTGTGTTGTCTGTGGTAACAGCTGGGCCCAGAGCTGGCCAGGGGCCCTGGCTCACACGGGCCCCGTGCTGTGGCCTGCTCTCGGGGGCTGGCTCCCTGGCCCAGCTGTTTGTCAGCCCCTACGGTTCACACCACACCAATCCTGGCTCTCGTACCTATCCAAGCTCACCGAGTAAGTGCTTGCACTTGCCAGAAGTTCACTGGCAGCCTGGCGTTTTACTCTCTGGCAGTGGGAGGAGCAAACTAGCTCAGCAACAACCTTGAAGTGTTCTGCCAATTGGCAACCAAATGAGAAAACACTCCTTTAAGTGTGACATTTACCCTATGACCCAACACTCTACCGCTAGGCCATTCTCTACAGAAATATTCAGAGGGTGGGCACAATCTTTTATATTTCCATTAGTATACACAAGGAAGGGTACTGAGGCAGGATATGAACTTTCCAGTTCCATATCCTGTCTCTGCCACCATGCAGTGGACGACTTAAGGCCACTTAGCCTCGGTGTAGCTCAGTTTCCTCATCTGTAAAGTGGGGACAGTAAGAACATCAATTTCATAGGGCTGTCATAAGGATAAAACAACACACATAAAGTGCTTTCAGAAGTAAAAGTCGGGGCACCTGAGTGGCTTAGTCGGTTAAGTGTCCAACTCTTGATTTCGGCTCAGGTCATGATCTCACGGTTCAGGAGTTCAAGCCCCATGTCAGGCTCTAGGCTGACAGCACGGAACCTGTTTGGGAGTCTGTCTCCCTCTCTATCTCTGCCCCTCCCGTGCTTGTGCTCCTTCTCTCTCAAAATAAATAAATAAACTTACAAAAAAAAACAAAAAAAGGAAACAGTCACTAAGTCGGAGAGGGGTACAGAAACTATAAATGGCCTAACATGGTCTAAGAGCTGGCAAAGGTTTACTGCATGGTGCGTACCACGTTAAATGAATAAGTAGGCTATACTACCATCTATAGGCTAATTCCAATTTTGTATAAAAAAGGCACATATACATCTACACACATATACATGCCCTTCTACATATACACACACTATGTCATTCTGCCCTTTTTTTTTTTTTTTTTTTTTAATGGCACTTGTTACTGCTATGGTAGGATGCATAAAAAGCCCCAGATCTTCACCACTGCCTATACTGGCTTCTTCGCCATGACTTTACAGATCCTCCCATCAAGAGACAAGCTTCCCTATCCTTGATTCTGAGTTCAGCCATCTGAATGCTTTGGCCAGTGGGATATTAGAGGACACGTTATGAGCAGAAGCTTGAACAAGGACTTATGAAATCGCTCACTTCGTTTCTGTCATCGCCATAAGAAAGATAAGCCCAGGGTAGCCCACCATCCCCAGGAAGAAGATGAGAGACTGACCCATGGAAGAGAGCTGTTCTCACTAAGGTGCCCCAGACAAGACCAGGCTAGAACAAAACGTGTAGCTAGCCTGTAGACATACAAGTGAGTCAGCTGAAACAGAAACACCCGAGTTCAGCCAGGTCCAGCCTAGATCAGGTGACCCTCAGCCAACCCACAGTTGAATGAATTACAATGAACAAGAGTTGATTTAAGTCTCAGTTTTGGGGTGGTTTGTAACAAAGCAATAGATAACTGATACAACTGTTTCATCACAGTATAAATGTTTTATTTGTATTTTTTTTTAATTGTCTGACTCCCTCACTAAAATGAAAGTTCAAGACTGGCTCTAGTAATGACTAAAATCTTATGATTTCAACACTCCTCCAGAAAACTATATAAAGCTCAGAGAACTGTAAATAAAAGAAGCTACCTGAAAGTGTTAAGAGAATAAACACAGGGAAGTCTGTACCCGAAGGAGGACAGTTGTATACAATAGCCTTATGGTTTCACAGCCTTTATCTGGGAAACAAATGCAGTCTGTTTGGTTTTGGAACCAGAAAACTGAATCTGGGAAGCCATGTCTACTGGCAAGAAGGGAATGAGTCTGGGAAGGTATCCCCGACTCTGTCTGTCCTCATCTCTGCCTGACTCCTGAGCACATTATGCACAGGATACACTCTCAGCAACTCGGCTACAGACAAAAGGGCTGACCCAAGATTCAAGTGGCTGTCGTTGGATCGGTAGTTGGAGTCCAACCAAGAAAAACTGCCTGCTGAAGTTCAAGAAACACGATAATCACTGAAGAAAAAATAATAGAACCCAAGGACTCTCAAATTTTACATCCTTAGTGTCCTAGATATCACTCAAACTTACAATGTGTGTGAAGAACCAGGAAAATGGGAGACATTCTTAAGACAACTAACACTGATCCTTAGATGACGCAGATGTTAAAATTAGCAGACAAGAATTTTTTTTTAGCAGATAAGAATTTTTAAGAAGCTCTTCTAACTATCCTCAGTAAAGTCAAATATACTCACAATGAATGAAAAAAACCAAGACATCTCAGCAGAGAAATAAGAAAAAAAGGAATCAAATGGAAATTCCAGAACTGAAAAATTAATACGCGAGATGGACCTAACAACGAACCGGAGATGACAGAAGAAAGAAAAAGTGGATTTGAAGACAAATCAATGAAAATTACCCAATGAGAAGAATAAAGAAAAAGAAGATTGGAATAAAAAATTAACAGATACTCAGAGAACTGTTAGAAAATATCATACACATAACTGGAGTCCCAGAAGGAAGGAGAGAGAATAGGGCAGAAAAGCCATTTAAAAAATAATGGCTAAATATTTCCTGATTGGGTAAAAGATATACATTTATAGATTCAAGATGCTCAACAAAGACCATGTAGGATAAATACAGAGAAGGCCAGCCAAGGCACATCACAGTCAAACCATTACAAGCCAAAGGTAAAAAGCAAATTTTAAAAACATCTACAGAAAGATGACACATTACAAAAGAATGATTCAATTGGAAGCTGCTCTCTCATCAGATATTACGGAGGCCAGAGACAGTGGAACAACATCTTCAACGTGCTAAAAGAAAAAACTGTCAACACAGAACTCTTAGAGTCCAAAACAGATCCTTCCAGAATGAAGGTAAAATAAAGAGAATTCATTATTTACAGACCTGCACTGCAACAAAGGCTAAAGGAAGTTCTTCAGGCCGAAGGGAGATGATACCAGATGGAAATCCAGAGCCTCAAGACAGAGTGAAGAGCATCAATAATAATTTTGGGGGCGCCTGGGAGGCTCATTCAGTTAAGCGTCCAACCTCAGCTCAGGTCGTGACCTCGCAGTTCATGAGTTCAAGCCCCACGTCGGGCTCTCTGCTCTCAGCGCAGAGCCCGCTTCAGATTTTCTGTCTCCCTCTCTCTGTCCCTTGCCCGCTCCCTCTCTCTCTCAAAAACAAACATTAAAAAAAATACAGTAATTTTGACATTGCCCTGTGGGGTTTATAATGTGTATAAATGTAAAACATATAACAACTACAGCATAAGGACAAGGTATGGTGGGGGTAGGCGGAAGGAATATGCCTGTACAGTAACAAGCTATGTTTTATGTGCACAGTGACATTATTAATCGCAAGTGGACTGTGAAAAGTAAAGATTATATATTGTAATCTCTAGAGAAACAACCAAACCACAATACACACACAAGTGCACACTAAGAGGAAGATTAAAATGGAATTGTTCATATAAGCATATATGAACATATGAGTATATGTACATATACTCAACATATACATGTATTAAAATACTTTTTTTTTTCTTTAAAGCAGAGGAGGAACAGAAGAATAAAAAACTGAGGGGAGATAAATGGAAAACAAATAATAAAATGGGAGCCCCAAACTCAACCACACCAATAATTACATTAAACATCAGTGGTGGCCTGGGGCTTGCAACAGAGATTAATTGCTGGGTACACAAGGGATCTTACTAGTGTGACAGAAATGCTTTAAAACCAGATTATGATGATTGCTGCACAACTCACCAAATTACTTAAAAAAAATTTTTTTTAATGTTTATTTATTTTTGACAGAGACAGAGCATGAGTGGGGGAGGGACAGAGAGACAGGGAGACACAGAATCCGAAACAGGCTCCAGGCTCTGAGCTGTCAGCACAGAGCCTGACGAGGCTCTTGAACTCACGGACCGCGAGATCATGACCTGAGCCAAAGTCGGATGCTCAACCGACTGAGCCACCCAGGCACCGCAACTCACCAAATTACTTTAAAAATTACTGAATGGATGAACTTTACGGCACACAAGTTATACCTCAATAAAGTTTTTTAAAAAGTAAAAGACTTATGAAGCAAAAGCTGACAGAATTAGAGGAAGAAATAAAATAACCCCATAATCATAGATATTTTAAACCCCTTTTCTCAGCAGCTGATAGAAAGGTTAGGCAGGAAAATCAAGAAAATCATAGAAAATGTGAAGAACTCTGTTATGTGAATAATGTATCCAATAACTGCAATATCTATATTCTGTTCAACCCAGTAGTTCTCAGCAAGGGAAACTTTTCCTTCCCGGGAACATCTGGCAACATCTGGACACATTTCTGCTGTCACATCTTGGGGAATGCTACTGGCATCTGGCAGGTAGAAGCCAGGGATGCTGTTAAACATCCCATGATACACAGGGTAGCACCCAAAGAGTTATCTGACTTTAAATATGAATAGTTCCAAGGTTGAGAGACTCGTTTTCAGGCACATTTACCAGGATAGACCATGTGTTAGGATACAAAACATGTCACATTAATTTTAAAAGACTGAAATGATACAGGCTATCTTCCCGTTAACCACAGAGAATTGAATTTTGAATCAATAAAATGAAGGTGTCCAGGAAAATCCTAAATAATTGCAAGTTAAACAGCACATTTCTAAGTAATATATGGATCAAAGGGACAAAAGCACAAGAGAAATTAGAAAATATTCTCAACTAATGACAAAGAAAAATCAGAATTTGTGGGATCTAGCTAAGGCAGTAAAGGGAAATGTATAGGTTTAAATGTGCATCTTAGTAAACAAAAGAGCAGGGACTATCTTTCCTGCTTGTTTTAAATTTTTTTTTTCAACGTTTATTTATTTTTGGGACAGAGAGAGACAGAGCATGAACGGGGGAGGGGCAGAGAGAGAGGGAGACACAGAATCGGAAACAGGCTCCAGGCTCCAAGCCATTAGCCCAGAGCCTGACGCGGGGCTCGAACTCACGGACCGCGAGATCGTGACCTGGCTGAAGTCGGACGCTCAACCGACTGCGCCACCCAGGCGCCCCTGATTTTCATTTTAAACATGCCTGTGTATGATTTGCAAAAAATAAATAATAATCCACAGGTATTGCATTTTTCTTTTTAAATTAGTAAAACTTTTTAAACCTAAATGGTCCTTGTCTGGGAGAAAATAAACGGATTTACGGCTAACTGAAATCATACATCATTTAGAGAGGGAGGATCAGGTTCTAAGAAAGCTTTTATTTGAAGGGGGCAAAAACAAAGAAACATGGTTTCCTGCTGGATGCCAATCTTTTCTCTACTTAATTATTTTAGGGAGGGGAGAAAGGTACAAGCCTAATTAATGAAATTAAGAAGCTTACTGTAACTTTCCCAATTCCCAGTGTAACCTGCTTCCAGAATTTACAGTGTGAGAAAGCACTGCTCAGGTAGATCAACCCCGTGGGGAATAAGAAAAAATGGCTCTAAACCACTTCCATCAGGATTCTTCTTCCCTCTGACTCAGACTGACATACTCAAAAGCAATGGGTGATCAAGCAATTTTTTTTTTCCCCTTTCTATCTTCCCAGAAAGCTGCCAGATAATGAAACCATTTTCTTCCCACACACAAGGATCTCATTCTGGTCTAAGTGAAAATACAGCTTGTCTCCAAGGAAACATATATGTCACTAAGGCTCCAATACTCTCAGCAAGCACAGGCTACATCTTCTTCTCCTTTCTTCTCCCCTGGTTCTGGGCATGGAGTTCCCCGAAAACTAGTTGAAAAGGTATCTAGGAAAATTAAGTGACCCTACCTGCTCTTCGTTTTAACAAATCACAAATCAATTCATAAAACAAATTAATATATAAGGTATACATATAAATTAGGAGCTGTCCAAGGGCTCCAAGTAATTAACATCATATTCAAATGCGCTTCGAGTCCCCAGATGCCTCTCCTTGGCCTGGTGGTAAAGGCCAGGGGGCTATTCAACGCCCATCGGCCAGGAACTGAAGATGTGCTACCTTAGAGCAGTGCCAAAGCAGTGGGCTTGGGAAAAGTGGTGACAAAAGCCCACCTGAGGGACTCAGAAGCACCAGTGAGTGATGTCACCTGGCCGCACCACCCACCCCAACTCCTCCTCTTGGGGAGGAGCTCAGAAGAGCTCAGAAGCTCTACTGAATCAGTGTTAACCTCTGCAAATAAGCAAGAAGGAGCCGTACGATTGGTACTTAATAAAGCAGTTCTTTAGACACCCTTTTGGCTCCAGCGACAGATATAAATGTGCCTTAAAGCCCCCGAGAAGCACTAAAAACCACCAGTTTGCAAAGCAAAACCTCAGCTTAAATGGAAAGGGGGGACATTAACACCAACAAAATTAAGCTCCAAATGGCCCAGCAAATCTTATAAACCAAGCAAAGGACAACCAAAGGAGTGCTGAGACTAGGCTGGAAAATCCCCATGCTGCAATTCTGAAGTGCCTAGATCAAGGTTATCTGGGAAAGTCTGCACTGAATTACCCCCCTTAAAACAGTTTCTCCAAGTCTATTGAAGAGGGAAACGATTTGTCTCCATAAATCTCGCAGTTGACATTTTGCACTGCAATCACAAGCAACATTCACAAAGGGTAAGACCAAGAAAAAAAACAATCACTGTTTTCTAAAAGCATGAAAGCCGGCACAAAGAGTTTTTTGCACAATTGGCTGAGGTGGCTACAATGGCAAGGCTCCCTCCCTGCTCCCCCAGGGGCTCATTTGCCGCTTAGGATCTAGTGCAGTGGAATCCCACTGTGAGATTTCACAAATGTGACTCAAGCACCATCTAAAGGCTGCTTGCCTTGGGCAGAAGGCTGCCCCCTATTTCTCAGCCAGTGAAGGAAAACTTAAATGTTAGGTCTTCTTTTACACTAAGTCCTCGACATTTTACAACAACGGCGACTACGACATGATGACCACGACAAAAAAAAAAAAAAAGCCTGCAGGCTTTGTATTTTCTTAGAAAGTAGAGGGCTTTTCTAACAATTAAAGCTTTCTAAAAATGGAATGCACTGCTGGGAAGATTGAGTTCCCCATCTCTGGACAGAGTCCAAGCAGATGCTGGTGACCAACTGGCTACGATGTCACAGAAGGGACTCGGGCACTGGTAGGGAAGGATTAGATGACTCCTAGGATCCCATCCAGTTAAAGGATCCATGAAATGAAGGTGACCACCTAAGGAACTCCACAGAAAACTCCTGCCACAAATCGAATCCCTTTTTAAAAAACACAGGTTTTTCAGAGTGTGCCATCCTCCATAAAGATACACTCACACAAAAACAACACAAAACAAAACGATACACTCACACATTCACATTCACTTCCACCAAGTATAATGGTTATATAATTAGAATCCCATTATCCCAAACAAATTTGGTCTCACCCCAAATTTTTTTTTAATTTGTTTTTTAATCTTTATTTACCTTTGAGAGAGAGACACACACACACAGTGCGAGCAGGGGAGGAACAGTGAGAGAGAGGGAGGCACAGAATCCAAAGCAGGCTCCAGGCTCTGAGCTGTCATCACAGAGCCCGTCAAAGGGCTTGAAGCCACAAACCGTGAGATCATGACCTGAGCCAAAGTCAGACGCCCAACCGACTGAGCCACCCAGGCACCCATCACCCAAAAGTTCTGAAGGGTATCTTTGGGCATAGGCATCACATCTATGGTAACCCTTTAGGAAATAACAGGCTAAGTGATAGTTACTGCCATACAAATGTCTGAGAGTGCGGTGTTTGCATTTGTTGGGCTCAAATAACTGTTCACAGACAAAAAGAAAAAAAAAGAAACTACAAATGTGACTAAGCCTATTATCTGAGCCTTCCTGAAAACTCTCACTTAGTTTTCCACAAGACAGATTTAATAACCGTGTTAATGTCAAAGATAACCAAAAGGACCAGACCAGCCACACCGTCTGCTGCAGGCTTCCTGGCTAAATGAAGACATGTGATGCCCTACTGTTCTGGTTCATGTAGCATAAGTTCGCAGAGTATCTGGTACTTCTTCTTCACAGCATTTTATAATCTTAATTGCAAAACTAATTATTTATTTTGTTATTAATGCCTGTCTTCCATGTTGAAAGTTCCAGAAAGGCAAGGCTCTCATTATATCCTCAATATCTGTGCCTTTGCACAGCAGATGTGAGGTGGGTTGGGGGGGGGGAGGGTAATAAAAGAGTATTCAGGTACATAGTCACTGTATTATCCAAAGTGAAGCCATCTAAGGATGGCTCTCTCAAAGGATAGTAGATATAGATATAGACAAGAATGTGGAGAAAGGAGAATGGTCATATACTGGATGTATAAAATGGTACAACCATTTTGGGGATTTAACATTTTCTGATTAGCATACCATATGATTAATACATAGATATATACATACATATACGTCTGTGTGTGTGTGTGTGTGTGTGTGTGTGTGTGTGTGTGTGTGTGGAGGGAAAGAGGGGGAGAGAGGAGGGGAGGGAGAGAGAGGGGGGAGGGAGGGGGGGAGAGAGAGAGAGAGATTTACGTCCACTAGATTATATGTACTGTAAGGTTCACAGCAGCATTGCTCAGAGTTGCTCCAAATTGGAAACAACCAAATATCCACCAAGAGTGAAATGAATTAGTAAAGTGTGTGTGTGGTATATTCATACAATGGAATGAATACTATATGGTGATGAAAATGAATGAACTAAAGAATCCTGCAACAACACAAAAGAATCTTACCAGGGATACAACAAAGCAAAACCAAAAAACAGTACACAAAAGAATACATATTGTATGACTTCATTCATATCAAGAAAAAAAAAAACAAAAACAAAAAACAAGCCAAATGGAATGATACATTTTAGGGATGCAAAAGTAAGTTGCAAGTTCTACCAAACACTCAAAGCACCCATAGACTGCTATAGGTTAGTAGGACAGTAACATGCAGGAGGCAAGAGAAAAGGCAGAAAATCCCAATAGGAAGTTACTGCGATTTAACTGAGACCGCCTGCCAAGAGCTGAGGGGGCCTGAGCCAGGGTGTGATAGTGGGGGCTGAGAGAAGTAGAGGATTAAAAAGAGCAGTGCCTGGGTGGCTCAGCTGGTTGTATGTCTGACTTTGGCTCAGGTCATGATCTCACAGTTCGTGGGTTTGAGCCCTGAGTCGGGATCTGTGCTGACACCTCAGAGCCTGGAGCCTGCTTCAGATTCTGTGTCTCCCTCTCTCTCTACCCATCCCCTGCTCATGCTCTGTCTCTCTCTCTCTCTCTCTCAAAAATAAATAAACATTTTGGGGCTCCTAGCTGGTCAGTCAGATGAGCATCTGACTTCGACTCAGGTCATGATCTCATGGTTCGTGAGTTCGAGCACCACACTGGGCTCTCCACTGTCAGCACAGAGCCCTGCTTCAGGTCCTCTGTCCCCCTGCCTCTCTGCACCCCATCCCCTGATGTCTCTCAAAAATAAACATTAATAAATAAATAAATAAATAAATAAATACATTTACTTACATAAATAAGATAAAATCAAAATTAAATAATAATAATACAACGCTCTGTGCTGACAGTACGGAGCATGCTTGGGATTCTCTCTCCCCCTCTCTCTGCCCCTCCCCTGCTCACCCACTCTCTCTCTCTCTCTCTCTCTCTCAGAATAAACTTTAAAAAAATAAAAGAAAAAAAGAGATACAACAGACAGAACCTGATGACAGAACAGATACGAGAGGTAAGGTGGCGATGGTACCAAGGAATCCTCCCTTATTAAAAAGAGGGAAGAAGGAAAGAAACAGACTATACATCTGCAGATTATAGTATTTACAATAGAGCTCTAATTTTGATGTTTAAAAGACATGAAGGTATTCTAAAAATACATTACCAAGAAGAATAAAAAACTGCAATGGATTAAAACACGTAAAATGCTAAAATTCATAAGGTCATCAGAAAACAGCAACACAAAAGAAGGAAAAGGGGGTGAAGTATGCCACAGGTTCTAGCCATGGTGGGAAAGTGGTAAAAAATTAAGGCAAAGATGTATATCATGGAGTCCAGAGTAACCTCTAAGAGAATTTAACCCTAACAATACAATAGATGCAGAAGGGGGGGTTGGGTGGGGGAGAAGAATTCATTGATATAAAAGAAGGAAGAAAAAGGAATATAAAATAGGAGGGTTAAATAAGAACAAAGAACAGGATGGCAGAAACATACTGCCATTTTCCCGTACCTGTTAACACCCCAGGATGCTTCCAGAATGTGGGAAATTCTACAAGACAAACCTGATTTCTTCAACAACTAAATTGCAAGGAAAGAAGGAAGGAAGGGGAACAGTGGGTGGTAATTTATAGATTGAGACACATACTGGCTGAGTGCAGTGTGTGGACATCTGGATCCTGATGTGAATTAACCAACTGCTTAAAAAAAAAAGAAAAGAAAAGAAAAAAAAAAGACATAAACTGAGAAACTTAAACACTAAGTTAATAACGATTTAAAGGAATTCTTTTCAGGTGTGATAACAATATTGTACTTTTGTTTAAAATGTTTTTTCTTACCTTCTAGAGATCTGTAACAAAGTAGTAAAGGAACTACAAAGGAAGTGATATGTTATCTGAGATTTGCTTTAAAATGACCAGTTTGGCAAGGGTGGGGGGGGGGGGGGAGTAGGGGAGGCATGAAACAAGAAATGATCAAGACAGGCCGACGTGTTAACAATCATAGTAATACTCATATGGGATTTACTCTACTATTCTACTTCCGTATTCATTTGGATTGTACTGGAATATAAAATATAAAGGGACAGAAGGAGAAAGGGAGGGAGGAAAGATCTCTAGATAGAAAAGTATGTGTAGAAAATGTTTTGGCAGGATGTATCTCAAAATGTTCAAGTGGTTCTCTCTGGGCAAATGTGATCACAATTTTTAGAAAATGTTACAAATGTATCATCTCTGGGTAGGGAGATCACTGGTAACTTTTAGTCTCTTTTCTCTTTTTGCTTAGCTATGCTCTCTAGTTGTTTCTACAATGAACAGATCAGAATGTTGATTCAAAAATTATTTAAAAGGACAGAAGAAAGACTGCCAAAAAAACCCAAAGAACCTCCCACTTAAATCCACATTTTTTTAACCACTTCTGGGTCCTAGCCCTTAGCAAAAACTAATGAGAGTGACTCTCTCTCTCCCCCCAGAAAAATGCACAATCCTACAGAATTTTTCATATGATGTGAAGAAACTCTGAGATTCCTAATGAACTCGGAGGCTTTCTACGTTGTTAGCAGTTATAGTAAATAATAACAGCTGACATTTATTGCATATTTGCTACATGCCAAGCATGGCCCTATGTGCTTTCCAACTGTTAACTCATTTCACCCTGCCACGCAACCCTATGACATAGGTGCTCTCATCGTCCCCAATTTACAGAGGAGGAGAGTGAAGATAGAGAGGCTGAATGATACGCCCAGGGTCCCATAACTAAGGAATGGCAGAACCAGCAATACAAACTCAGCAGCCCGGCTCTAGAGCTGAGCTTTTCACTTCCCAATTATGAGACCATTCATAGAGTTAAGTCAAATATACCAAGCAAATGTGACGTCCTGAGTCGCACTCCGGAGACCATGACTTCAAATTCAACTAACAGTAAGTGCCCACCATGTGCCAGACTCCTCCAGACAGATGAACCCACCCAGCCCTTGCAACAGTGCTGTGAGGGACCCGCCCCAAAGACACCCAGCTAACTGCAGCAGGATCAGAAGCCGAGTCCGACTTCCAACTTCAAGTTCACCATCC
Organism: Puma concolor; assembly: GCF_028749965.1. Taxonomy (NCBI): domain Eukaryota; kingdom Metazoa; phylum Chordata; class Mammalia; order Carnivora; family Felidae; genus Puma; species Puma concolor. The sequence goes on along the minus strand of NC_141670.1, from coordinate 165,332,587 downwards.
CATAGCTGATTCCTTTCAAGTTGGAGGGATGGTCTGTTCTAAGCCTCACATGACCTCCGCATGAGCAAAATCTTTTCAAGGTAACTGGTGGAGATCTAGTTTAACCCTTAATTTGCACCCTTAATTTGTGCACCCTTAGTTTGTTCAATATGTGCACCCTTAATCTGCCTGCCCATGATCCAAAGACATCCAAGTTTTGAGATTTTCCCTCATCAGTCTACTTTAGCCACAGCTGAGACATCTTGGATGGAGACACGCTTCCACAAGTTTGCTCATATACATAAATAGAACTGTCTGCATATCCTGAAGACAAGTGCCAGGTGCTTGCACTCACAGACAATGCACTCACACACACTACGGCCTGTACAGATACGCACAAGCGAATTACATGAAAGCCCTCATAATGCTCACAGTTTCACAGTTTAAGCATCGAGTTTCATTGGTGAGCGTTCCCTGAAAAATCTCATGGACCCAGGTGAGTTCTGGTTTATTATTCTCTGCAGGTTCATTCATGTTGCCATTTTTTAATTTTCCATTTTGTTTTTCCTGTTTCTTCTCTTCCTGCAGGATGTCCGCAATAGTGTTTAGCAAATAATTTAGAAACTCGTGAGCATCCTGCTGCATGTAGTTATCAAAGAGATCTGGAAAAGAGAAGGTCATCGTTTCAGTCTCTGGTTCTTGAAAAGCAAACACGATGCTCCATTTTATACACCACGCTTCAGTTTCTATATTGAAATGTCCAGTGGACAGGTATCACATATATTCATCTCTATTTTCCAACTTTAATGGCTACATTTTAAAAGAATTTTGTTCATTTTTCTCACCACCCACCAAGAACTAAATTTCCCATGTCTCCTAAAAGTCATCATGTATATAAAAAGCTACCAAAATTTTTATTTGTTCTACAAAAAAAAAAAACCCAAGAAATTATTTGATAAGTTCCCTGATAAAATATCAATATTTAATATGATGTGACCACCAATGATCAATTATTCATTTTGCAATTTATCTAGAGCAAAAGGGGTCTCTTCCCAAAGATCATATTAAGCCCTGGACCAGACTGGAAGCAGCTTAAACGAAACACATATGGGAGATGAGGGATATATGTGTCTATCTGATAGTGTTCTGAAACCAAATACGAGTGATTCCAGAAGCCTACTGCTGTTCCCTGCCGTAGGGACAATCAAGAGACGAATGCAGCTGTGAAACTTCGTTATTAATCACGTTCGCGACAAGACTCGGGGGCGCTCTGCCTCCTGCTCACATTATTTTTATTCTGGCACGTATAAACTACAACAACGTTAAGAGACAGCAATCAAATTAAATGAGACTTTATAAAACAAACATCTGATTAACTGTGCAAGTCTGTTGGAGTAAGGCTGAAATCTAGGATAAACACAAGTTGCCATACCAACTATTTCTAGTCATAGAAATTACCAATGCAAATCTTCTGGAATAACCTAGTCCCCACCACCACTCCCCACCCCCCAAAAAAAACCAAAAAAAAAAAAAAAAAACCCAAAAAACAAAACAAAACAAAAAAAAATCAGAAGAAAAAAAAAATCAGGTGACAGCCGGGCATTTTTATAATATAAAGATATCAACTTAATATCCTTCAATTGTCTCAGGCATAAAAATCAGAGGTATTATGGGGTGCCTGGGTGGCTCAGTCGGTTGAGCGTCCGACTTCGGCTCAGGTCACGATCTCGCGGTTCGTGAGTTCGAGCCCCGCGTCGGGCTCTGGGCTGATGGCTCAGAGCCTGGAGCCTGTTTCCGATTCTGTATCTCCCTCTCTCTCTGCCCCTCCCCTGTTCATGCTCTGTCTCTCTCTGTCCCAAAAATAAATAAATGTTAAAAAAAATTTTTTTTTTAAAAATCAGAGTTATTATTTTTAAAAGAGCAGAGTCTCCAATTAGAGAATATACATTTATTTTAATCACTTACGACAACTTTATAAGAGTACCATTTTATTCAATTACTGCATCAACTTATTTATTCCAATCAGTGTGCCGGCCTAGAAGGCTGCCTTGGGCAAGTTTTCTCTTACATGGGTCCTATCCAGAAAAAAGCCCCTCCCGATGCACGGCAAATAAAAAGACCATTCCAAAACGAAATGATAAGTCCGAATTTGTAAGCATATTTTTTATCCAGTCTTATTTTACGTATACGTGGTGGAAAAGGAGAATTGTATCTGCCTTTATGAGTAGTTGGCCAGACCATTTTCCCATGAAAAAAAGCAAGAGGGGAGGTACGTTTTGAGGATGCACAGAACTATGAATACTCCTTCTTTCGGACCTTCAGACACATTACTCACCATTCTCTTTTCTCAGCCTCGAAATGAACTTCTTTGGTGGGATCACGCCAACCTTCTTCTTCTGCGTGGCAATGCTGTGGAAAAGGTCTGCCAGGCACGTCAGTAAGTTTTCCTTCTTTTTTTGCTGGGCCTTGTATGCCAACACATTCTCCCGGAACGGCCGACAGAAGTATAATGCCTGAAGCACGGAGTTACAGTAGCACGTGTTTCCGAACTGACAAAGGACAACAGGGATGGTTCAAGTTCATGGTCTGGAGACGCGCCACCTCCGGTGGGAAGAGGGAGAAGCCCACCCTCCAGGAGCCAGCCCAGATTTCCCAGTATCGGAGGCCTGCTCGCCATGTTAGAAAACCAGCAAACCACTCTAAACACACACCAGTGACTATCTAAGCAACAGGGAAACGAATACAGGTTTATATCAGCCTGGTGCCTCTCTAGCCCATGAAAGTCCCTAAAATAGATAAGAAGCTCTCAGCCTTAATTAAAAAAAAAAAAAAAGAAAAAAAATCTAAGGAGAGCTTCTAGTGCTTAAAAAGAAAAGAAGAAAACTCGACATAATATGGTGACGAAGGAAAGCAGCTGGCTAAATAAGAGAGGCCATGTTGTAGGGGGGTGCCTGGGTGGCTCAGTCAGTAGAGCGACCAGCCTTGGCTCAGGTCATAATCTCATGGTTCGTAGGTTCGAGCCCTGCATCAGGCGCTGGGCTAACAGCTCAGATCCTGGAGCCTGCTCCGGATTCTGTGTCTCCCTCTCTTGCTACCCATACCCCACTCACACTTAGTATGTCTCTCTCTCTCTCCAAATAAATATTGAAAAGTAACAATAATTAAATAAATAAGAGAGGCCACATTACGACATATCTAAACTCCTACGGTGGAAAATAAAAATCCAAATCAGAAAGAATCCAAGAAAAAGAAGCAGTTGGTCAGCTGAAGCAGCCTCATCTACATGGGGACTTGTTTTAGTCTTACTCTTCCAAGATTCTGGCGCCCCTGCGCATTGCTTCAGACCCCATGTCCTCACTTACTCCAGAGCAATGGGGCAAAGAGGTGCCTCCCTAGGTCATCCCACCAGCTTCTTCCCCTCCAACTCCTGAGTCACCCTCAGTCTTTTTTCTGCCATGATGGTAAGTGTCCCAACACAACGGCACTCAGTTCCTGGTCTCCTACAATCACATTAGGACGCACACCCTAATATTCTGTTCCTCTCAAAAACCACAGATACTCAGATTATGATTAAAGAAGGAAAAAGTCATCATCTCAGTGGTTTTCAACAGACTGTGACACCAACTCAGTGGAAGAACACAGCCTAGACTATCACTTTAGGAATCTTCACAGAGAGGAAAATAAAAAGGGAAAAATCTAAAGAAACCACAAGATTAATAACATAGATTTCAAAATCCTTTGTAAGATTAAAATAGAACATGAACATCTTCTCAAGATTGGTTGTTGGCTTGTGTGTCATTTTCCCAAGGGTGAGACAGATGCTCCGCCATACTTAATGTGACATTTCTACGTATGCTAAGAGAGAACATTTCCTATTTTTACATATTTTAATCTACTTTGACATAATTATGTAATAGGAGACAAACCTCTTTTTAAAGAGAAGCTGGAACTTTCATGAATTACCATTTGAACATAAATGAAGCTATTAATAAATGTAATCTCACGATGCTTCCACAAACTAGGAAATGGACTTAATTCTTTTTTTCCTCGTTTGTATTTTCCCTAGCAAGGGCAGAATTTTCCACAACTTGAACAACTATCTTCATAGAGCTCAGCAGAGGCCTGTGCATAATGGCTAAAAAAATTGTATTGAAATTAGAAGTCCAGGAGCGCCTGGGTGGCTCAGTCGGTTGAGTGTCCAACTTCGGCTCAGGTCATGATCTCACGGCTCATGGGTTTGGGCCCCGCGTCGGGCTCTGTGCTGCCAACTCAGTGTCTGGAGCCTACTTTAGATTCTGTGTCTCCCTCTCTCTCTGCCCCTCCCCTGCTCACGCCCTGTCTCTCTCTGTCTCTCAAAAATAAATAAATGTTAAAAAAAAACATTTTAAATTGGAAGTCCGTATTTCGCCAACAGAATGCCCTATATTCTAGTACTTTAGCCTTCCTTCTTCCATCCTTTTCTCTTTGACTCAGTGTATCCTCCTTTGCCTAGATACCCTTTAGTAATGCTTGGCCCCGATCCAGTGGATGACTCTGGGAAGGAAAAGGAATTAACGTTTACGGAGTGTCAGGGTCTCACAAGACTCAGCCTTGTGTCAGGGTCTTCAGTAGGAGCTCGCTCACTGATCCTTCATTATAACCCAAGAGAAAGATATCGTTATGGTGTCCAATTTACAGATGGAGAAATGGAGGCTCAAAGAGGCCCAGTGACTTGCTCTAGATCACACAGCTAGTGAGCAGCACAGGCAGAATTCAGGGCTATATTACTTCAAAGCCAATGTTCTTTCCATTATGCCACAAGGGGCATTTGTTCACTGAGAATACTTCTAGCTTCCCCAGTGGAAATTACTAGCTGTTACACCTGGGTACTGACAGATTCTGCTCAGAGCGGTTGTACCAGAAAACCAGGTGCTTGTGAGGTGCTTATGAGGTGGAAAACCTTTACCCCAGAGGGAACGGATCAGGTGAGGAAGAAAGCTCACAAGGGTATTGGGTAACATCGCCTAACGACTTAGTCATAACCAACTCATCAAGGAAGCAGAGCCTAAGTGTGGTCACATGCAAGGCAGCATTGCTGAGCACAGATAAGATGAGGCCTAGGAATTGGGAGATAAATTGGTCCCAGTCTTCCCCCTCACAATCCACCCCTGCTTTCAGTACCAGCATCAAGTTTGATTGTTAAACAGTTCCTGGTGATGAGCTGGTAACACTTTTAAAACTCTGTACTCATGCATACTGAAACAGAGACTGGCCAAAGACCAGCTCACCCACATGATACAAGCAGATTTGGCCATAAAGGCTAATGAAATTATTCCAAAAGTTATAAAGGAAATCTCATGAGCACCGGGGAAAAAAGTGAGAATGTGACCCAACAATGCAGTAATTAAACCCTTTTTTCTGGGACAACTGACACTTTGAAAAACTGAACTAAATTTCTCCTCCCCAACACCTGCCATTTCTAGGAACTAAGGCACATGAACAATTATTTAAAAATTGGTAATAAGAGAAACTGCCATGGAGTTGCTTCAAGTACTCTAAAACATTTGATAAAAATAAGACATCTTTATATACTTACATTGACCAATCCAAAATAGTGTTCATTGATTGGAAACTGCTCTGGACCAATGTCTTTTTCCAGAGCAGAGGCATTGGTGCCCTGAAAGAGAAAAATAACAAAGTTTCTATTGTACATAAAATGGACAATAGACTCTTAAGAGAGTCCACTATTGAGATCAGCATCACTCTCGCCCTCGTGGTGGTTAGTGCTGTTTGTGCTGGGGAAAAAAAGTGTCAGAAGTAAGTCGGTAAAGGAATTAATAATGTCAGCCTTATTCTTCTCTTCATCCAATGTAATCATCCCTTCAAACCCATTCTACCTGACTTCCATGATCTTCTATTAGTAAAGTTGGTTTGAGATAGGCAAATAAGCAAATTATCATTAAGAGCTTGTGAATAAAACATTGTAAATTGTAAGCCCAGCAGCTTTTATAATACTTGGTGGTGTAGAGAATCATATCACCACTCTCAAAGTCAACGTCTTCATTCTGATAACGATTTACTGCACGCCCACTATGTGCCAGGTACTATTCCAGGCAGTGACAATGTAACAGTGAACAAAACAGACAAGGAAGCCCACACTCATGGAGCTCACATTTTAGTGAAGACAGCCAGAAAGAAAAAGCAAATACAATGGACAGTATACAGGAAGGTGGTAAGCACAGTGATGAACAACAAATCAGGAAATGAGGGTGCGGACCTCAGGGAGGAGAGAAATGAAGGCGGGGGGTGGGGGGGGGGAGTGTACATAGTTGAAGCTTTAAATATGGCACTCAGAGAAATGCCTTAACTGGGAAAGTGAAACGTCCAAGGAATACTGTGAATAATGGAACGATATACTTTAAAACCCTTCCCAAATGCATCAGATTGGTGAGCCACACGACACCCATTTCTCCCGGAAGGCCCAGACGACCCCGCTGCAATTAGGAAAAGTGACCGAAGTCCAGTCCAACAAGGTAAGCTGTTTGGGGTGCGAGGATCAGGCTCCACATATACCTGTGGCTCTATCATCATTCTATAGCCTTCTCTCGTTCTCAGGCTATCAGAGAAGGACTCCGTTCAGAGAATCTCAAACATCTGGGAGACAGGAAGAGACACCGTTGTGTTTTCTAAAAAAAATGAATCTGCTGCTAATATCTATTCTTGATCCATATAATTGGCATCTCCTGTCATGGGAAGAAATGGCCAAAAGGTGGACTGAGAACCAGACAAAATGGTCACTTGTCAGCAAGAAAATGTTAAATGTAAAATAACCCAATTTTGAGCAAACAGGACTGCAGCAGAAATGGCCAATTCTATTCCCTTATCATAACATCCTGTTTTCATGTGTTTTCTAGGTCCATTATACAGCCCACCAATCTAAATTCCCTTTCCTGTCAGCTGAGACTTTGAGCTCAGTGGTCATTTGTGCATATTTGATAGTTTCACTGTCTTCTCGTGCGCGCACGCGTGCGGTTTCCATCACCTTTCACAATAAGCGACGCCATATACAAGGCTGAGTCTTTTAAACAGCAGTTATAATATTACAGCAGAATTTTATGGTATAGACAAAAACCACTAAAATTTTTCAAAAAAGCCACATCCCAATCATAAATCAATATAAATAATGCATATTAAATACACCCACGGCCATATCTGAAGCAACATTAGAATATATGGCTTAGAGCCCGGGAGGAATTTCAGATATAAAAGGATAGCGCACGGAGACAGAGCTCATTAAATCTCTCTTTATGAGGTAGCCATATATTCAAGTGAATCCATGATTTTCGCTATTTAGGAATTCTTGGATCGAGTCTGCTTTTCTCTACCTAGCTTAATATTTTCCCACTGGAGGGAGAGTTGGGGAGGTGATTACCCAAACAGAGGGCAATGTTTAAGAGGAATAACCTGTGCTAAACACCTGCCCTCCTGAGGTCCACACCTCCCAGATCTGTGCAAGGCCCTTCCCATCTCCTTTTCTTGGCTGACCTCCATTCACAGACGACCTCACCCTCCCCTCTGCCTCCTGCTGTCATCCGGGGTCATCTCAATACCCACGTGGAGGAGCATTCCCACAGCCTGCTCTCTCGGTAACTGGATGTCCTCTTTACCAGCTGGCTTTTATTCCACTCCATTCCAGCTCCTCTGGACCTGGTCACCACCCTACAATCGATCCAGGCTCCGCTCTGCCTGCCAGCTTCCTTAAGCATCCCAGCACCATGGCTACATTCACCTCACCTGATCCTGTCACGCCTCTTCTTTCTTATTCAGCGTAGAGCCCAGGAAGCATGACTTCAATTGCTCTTAAAAACCCTGTCCTCTGGTCACACCACCTGGCAAAAAACTAAGCCAGTAGGAGCCAAATGGTCCGCCATCTCTGAACATACACCCATAGAGACGTGCAATGCTAACGGAAGAAGTCCCACAACGATGCCGGCTGGACTCACTTGAATTCACCAAGCAGGCCCCGAACATGTCCCGCCTCCAATAATGTCTCTTCAGTGCACTCATTCTCTCCACAGTGACTGTTTCCAACTTTCCTGGAGCTCCTCAAATCTTCAACATCCCCTAGTTCCCCTCTGCCCCACTCACTGGCTTCCTACTCAATAGGGGAACATTTTTTTTAATTGGATTAAATTAAACCAGCAGAGAGGAACTCTCGTTCCCAAACCTTCAAACCTACATGCCTCCCTCTGTTAATGACGGACACGTCTCTCGTCCAAGCCCGTCTCTCCTCCACAGTTAGATCCTTCCCGTCAGAATTTAACATGCCTACTGCAGGGCCCTGTAGAGGGTGTTAACATGATGTGATTTCTGCCCAGTGCTGCAAATGTCAAAGTGAAGAATTTAGCATGCCTAACTGCCTCCCCCTCTAAAAATGCACACGTGCACACTCTCCCACACATCTCCCCAGTGACCTCCCCCTCATCACTGTCCCATGAGAGCTCAACTTCTTTAAAGAACTCTATTCTGGAACATCTACAGATGAGTCAGATAACTTCTAAGATTTATTTTAAATAACCAGTGGTGAGGTGGGGAGAAGTGAGGACACGCTGTGTTGTTGAAGCTGAGTGCTGGGTACGTGGGGCTCGTTATACTATTCTGTTTATACATTAACATATATGTGTACTGGAAGAGTAATGGTGCCCCAAAGATGTCTATGTCCTAATCCCCAGAACTTGTGAATACATTACCTTACATGGCTAAGGAAAATTCAGCTTGTAGATGGGATTAATTTGCTTATGAGTTGACCTTAAAATAGAAGGACTGTCCCAGATTATCTTGGCGGGCCCAATGTTATCACAAGCATCCTTAAAAGTGGGAAACACACAGACCGACAGATCAGAGTGATGCTATGTGTGAAGGACTCAACTGGCCCTTGCTAGTTCTGAAGACGAAGGAAGGGGGCCAGGAGCCAAGGAGCACACGCAACCTCCAGAAGCTGGAAAAGGCAAGGAACAGTCTCTGCTGGAACCTCCAGGAAGAACTCAAACTTACACATCCTATATGTTAGCTCCGGGAGGCCAATTTCAGGTCTTTGACCTCCGGAACTATAAGCCAAGAAATTTGTGTTGTTTAAGGCACTAAGTCAATCCTAATTTCTTATAGCAGCAATAGGAAGCTAATACAATTTTGGGAAGTTTTCCATAATACTCTTTAAGATTCTTCTGTTTCTTCACCTCCACATTTCTTCATCTGGATTCTATCTCCACTTCACCCCCGATGAGCTCGAAACATTGACAACTACAGAGGGCGCTTTTAGCTACCCTGGGCTTTCTACAAGCACTGAGGCCCTCTTCCCTCTTCTCCATGCCTCTCTGTAGGGCCCAGGTAATAACCACTCATGTGGCATCAATCAGCAGCTACCATTTCCAATTTCATCTTCATTCCAGAAAACTTCTGAGCTCATTCAGACTGGATGAATATTGACATTTCCACTGGTTTGTCTCATAGGCCCTCAAAATCAATCTACTCCATATTAGAGCATTCCCTTCTCCTTCCCCCCAATTCCAACCCTTTCCTGGTATTTCCCCACAAATGACAATGCTGCCACCTTCTTGGCCGACGCTAGGTCTAGCCTGGGGGTCTTGCCCGACCCACCCACTACCATGTCTGTGGTTTCAATCTCTCAGAGCCATCCGCTTCTCTTTCATCTTCTGCCACGAGCAAGGCAAGGCCCCCAGCATCTCTCACCTGAATTACGACAGCCTCCTATGTGGCCTCCAACACCCTCCATACCCACCTCTAACCCCACTGTCATCATGGCGGCACAAGTGTTCTTTGTAAATACAAAGCTACTCTAAAACCCTCCAGTGACTTCCCCTGCTGTCTCCAGCGTCACCTCTCAACACCCACTCCCTTGTACACTTGGCTGTCACAACAGCCTTTCGTTCCATTCCTCATACAGATCAGGACACCTCAAATTCCATCCCACTCACCACCTGAAGGTTCTTCCTCAGCTTCTTCACCTGGCTGTACCCCATCATCCTTCTCAGGGCATTCTTCACTGACTACCCCCAGGCTCTGGTAGTCCCTGTGACAGAAAGAATAATGGCCCCTCCACACCCTAATCCCTGGAATCTGTGAATCTGTTACCTTACATGGAAAAAGGAACTGTGCAGGTACAGTTAATTTAAGGATCTTGAGATGGGGACATCACACTGGATTATCTGGGTGGGCCCAGTGTAACCACAAGGGAGGGTCCTCAGGAGAGGGAGGTGAGAGGCAAGAGTCAGTGAGAAGACACGACAACAGAAGCAGAGTTCCGAGAGTTCCTGGGCGACGGAATGTAGGCAGCCTCTAGAAACTGGAGAAGGCAAGGAAACGCATTCTCTCCTAGAGCCTCTAGAAGGTGTGGGGCTAGCCGGAACCTTGACTTTAGGATTTTTGACCTCTGGAGCTTCAAATGAAGCTCTGAAGTCTGTGGTAATTTTTTACAGCAGCAACAGGAAACTTCACCCACACAACCTCCACCCCCCACCTGGGGACCCTGTATGGTATCCATACCTGCTGCAAGGGGACTTGGCAGGTGTCAGCGGCCATGACCAGCTAACATCAGAAATGGGAAATGGGTGCCTGGGTGGCTCAGTCGTTTGAGCATCTGACTTCGGCTCAGGCCATGATCTCATGGCTTGTGAGTTCAAGCCCTGCATCCGGCCGTCTGCTGTCAGTGCAGAGGCTACTTTGGATCCTCTGTCCCCTTCTCTCTCTCTGTCCCTCCTCTGCTCGGTCTCTCTCTCTCTCTTCCTCTCTCTCAAAAATAAATAAACATTGGGGCGCCTGGGTGGCGCAGTCGGTTGCGCGTCCGACTTCAGCCAGGTCACGATCTCGCGGTCCGTGAGTTCGAGCCCCGCGTCGGGCTCTGGGCTGATGGCTCGGAGCCTGGAGCCTGTTTCCGATGCTGTGTCTCCCTCTCTCTCTCTGCCCCTCCCCCGTTCATGCTCTGTCTCTCTCTGTCCCAAAAATAAATAAAAAACGTTGAAAAAAAAAATTTTTTTAAAAAAATAAAATAAAATAAATAAACATTAAAAAACAAGAAACAAAAAAAGAACTGGAAAATGGGTATCGGGGGGAACAACCAATGTTGTTCCCAGAGGGCCCTCAGAGCAAGGTTTGTGACAGAAAAAGTTAGAAACAGCTTGAACTGGTTAAAAAGTTATAGTGATCCATACAATGGAATACCATGCAGCTATTTAAAGAAGTAAAGTTGCCATACAAGTCCCGCTCTGAAAATCTGTCCAAGATAGAGCAGTAAGTAGAAACGTGCTGGCGAGTGACAATGTGCAGGATGATGCTGGAGATGCCACTCAATTTAATCAACGGACACCGAGCCCTGCTGTGTGCCCAGCACTTATATCTGAGGCACACAGCACACGCAGACCAGGCCTGTGTTCAATGTCTACGTTTTTTGTTGTTGTTGTTAATGAGAGAGAGAGGCAGAGAACACGTGTGCGTGCCTGAGCGAGGGAGGCACAGAGAGGATCCGAAGCAGGCTCACGGTGTCAGTGCAGAGCCCGACGTGAAACTCAAACCCACAAACTGAGAGATCATGTCCCGATTTGACCTGATTTGATTTCACGATCATGAAATCAAAAGTCAGATGCTCAACGGAGCCACCCAGGCGCCCCTCCGTGCCTACATTCTAATGGAAACCCCTTGAAGAATACTTGGGAAATTATGAACACTAGTCACCAGGGTCTAGGAGCAGGGCTGGGAACTGAGGAGGCCACCAAGAGGCTTTTCGTGTTCTCTTCCCAACTATTCACCCTTTTTACACTGGGCATTGTTATTTTTGTCATTAAAGAAAGTTAATGGGGGCGCCTGGGTGGCTCAGTCGGTTAAGTGTCCGACTTAGGCTCAGGTCATAATCTCATGGTTTCTGAGTTCAAGCCCCACATCAGGCTCTGTGCTGACAGCTCAGAGCCTGGATCCTGCTTCAGATTCTGTGTCTCCTTCTCTCTCTGACCCTCCCCCACTCACACTCTGTCTCTTTCTCTCAAAAATAAACATTGAAAACAAATTATAAAAAAAAAAAAAGAAAGTTAATGAAAATTAGCAAACTAATATCCTGCAGACCAGTTATCTCGAGCCCACAGCACACAATTCAGACTGTATTTGGCCATTTTTTCCTCCCAGTGTGAATTTGCCTTTGGTTTTGGTCACTCTTCTCTCTTGGCCTTGGTTTCCTGGCTGGGGAGGGTGTGGGTGGGGGAGGAGCTGGAATCGGGCCAACCCACTACTCAGGGTAACAGGGAGAATCAAGCAAAACTGGGAATGTCATCAGCACCATGCAAATTGCAAGGTACACTACAAATCCCAGCGCCTACACTCCCACTGCTAGCACCCAGCCCACAGGCACAAAAGGCAAGTGGGAGGCACTGAGAATAATTACTCCATGACCAGATGCTGAACAAAAGAACTTATCAATGGTGGTAAATCACAGGGTCTGGAGGTATAGAAACATAAAGATCTTATTTCCATCAGTAAAAAATTTGGTAACCTTTGAAAAACAATGCACCACACTTTATTAAAAATAGAATCTGAGCTGGGACAAGTTCCAACAAGAAGACTGTAATGTTAGCTCTTCAGAGCACTTCTGAGAGCAATCCTGTGCCTGCCGAGGGGGGGCTAGAGAACCACCAAATAAACAACCACCGCCACCGGGAAGGATGAATCGTAAATGCATAGATGGATATAGAAAGGCATTTCTTTTTAAAGTGATTTTAAAGGCAGTTTATAAGGAAGGCATATTAGGATCTCTTCCAGTGGGGGACAAAAAGGAGATAGAATCTTGCTCAGGAGGATGGTATAATCAGAACAGCAGCACTGCAAGGTCTATAAAAGCTAATGAGAATATTGCCAGACTACGGGAGCACCTGAACAAAAGCCACAGAGACCAGGAAGAGCCCTTGGAGATCATCTAGACCCATTTCACAGATGAAAAAACTCAAGGCCCAGAGAAGTAAGCCTACTTGGCCAAGATAACCCCAGGACAGCCCATTTGTCGGCATCCTAGGTTAGGCAACCTCTCTTTCAAGTTTTTACAAAGTAAAGAAGGGCCACACACAAAAAAGGCCAAAGAGAACATGTAAAAATCTCCAAGTATACACAGAATAAGTTATCAGTTATAAACCTGGAATTAAAGTATGTGACAGGAGGGGCTCCTGGGTGGCTCAGTCGGTTAAGCACCCGACTTGGCTCAGGTCATGATCTCCCAGTTTGTGAGTTCGAGCCCCGCGTCGGGCTCTGTGCTCACAGCTCAGAGCCCGGAGCCTGCTTCGGATTCTGTCTCCCTCTCTCTGTCCCTCCCCCAGCTGTGCTCTGTCTCTCTCTGTCTCTCAATAATAAGTAAACGTTAAAAAATTTTTAAAAATAAAATATGTGACAGAAGAAGATAATGTTGTTGCCAAAGACATACTTTTAGGTCTATGTTCAAAAGGCTATTCTACTTATCAAGTAAGTTTTCCAAGTACAAAAGTACATAAAGAACTAGATTTCAAAAAAAACTAGGTTTCCCTGACTTCTGTTGATTAAAGTCAGTCCTACGGCCTTACACAGAGGGTGAAACAAAAATGAAGTGATGCAGCCCAAGATCTCAGGATGAGTCAGGAGCCACTTGCCAGAATTCAAGGATGGTTAAGGAGGAATAGGGCCACTGGTTCCCCAGCTGTAACCAGTAATAATAACAACGGATAACACAAATCATCCTCCCTACTGCAGTCACTGCTCCAAGGACCTGATGTGTATTTTATTCATTTTACTCCTCTAATCCTCTAAATTTAACTCCATGAGGTTAATGCCACGATTGTTCCCATTTTAAAGAGAAGAAAACTGGGACCCAGAGAAGGTAAGTAACTTGATCCAAGTTCACACAGCCAAGGAACAAAACTGGGTTTAACTCACACCAGTATGCTCCTAACCACTGCACCGCAATGACTCTCACGCAGGCAGAGTCCCCTCGGAATCCCAGAATGGCAGAAAGAGAAAACTTGACGGGGTCACAAAGTTGTACAGACAAACCCCTAACTCCGAGGCACCCCTTCAAATAGTCCACAGTGAGCAACATACTTTTCCGTAAAATCTCTACGGAATACTGTAAGATGCTACAACCTGTATAAAGGAAATGTACAGGGGCGCCTGGGTGGCTCAGTCGGTTAAGCGTCTGACTTCGGCTCAGGTCACGATCTCCTGCTCTGTGAGTTCCAGCCCCATGTCGGGCTCTGTGCTGACAGCTCAGAGCCTGGAGCCTGCTTCAGATTCTGCGTCCCCCTCTCTCTCTGGCCCTCCCCCGTTCATGCTCTGTCTCTCTCTGTCGCAAAAATAAATAAACGTTAAAAAAAAAAAAATTAAAGGAAATGTACAATTGAGGTTGGAAATCGGGAAAAACTCAGGATGTAGTCAATAAGAAAACAGATTTTTTTCCCCAAAATGGTTTTAAGGTCTGTGAATCTTTAGCCAAATAGGAAAAGAAGAGAATCTTAAGTTTAACCAGGCAAAAAGAGAAAAACATCAAAAAGTAAAAATGAGTTCTAAGGGGTAAAATATTTTATACCTAATAATGAAATAATGTGCAATCTTACTACTCTAACTTCTGAATTTTTAGATACTGACAATATAATGAAAACACCTGCATAGAGAAAATAACCTACCAGAAGAATGCATAACAAAATGTGTTTGTTTATATATACATATATATCTTTTATATGTGTATATATACCTTATATATATATATATACATATATATATAACTTGTATATATACCTTATATATATCTCTTATATATGTGTATATACACACACACACCTTTTTTTTTTTTTTGAGTTTTTTAAAGTAATCTCTACACCCAATGTAGGGCTCAAACTCACAAGCCTGAGATCAAGAGTCACATGCTCCAGGTGCCCCAAAATGTGTTAATATATTAATAGAGCTCATCTCTCAGTGTTAAGATTATAACAGGAGTTAGGGAGGTGGGAAGGGGAAGACAACTGGCATGAATTATATTTCAGGGGAAATTTCCCATTTCTGTTAAAATTTTTTTTTTAATGTTTACCTGTTTTTGAGAAAGAGACAGAGCATGAGTGGGGGAGGGGCAGACAGAGAGGGAGACACAGAATCCAAAGCAGGCTCCAGGCTCTGAGCTGTCAGCACAGAGACTGATGCAGGGCTCAAACCCACAAGCCGTGAGATCATGACCTGAGCCGAAGTCAGACACCCATTTCTGTTTTAATTCAAAGAAAACTTCAAAATATCCAATGTGCTCCAAAAGACAGAAATGCAGGCTGTAATTCTGAGCCTCTTAGCTAACAACTGGTGTGGCAAGTTTAAAACTGGCCACTAGAGCTATGCCTGCTGCAGCTGCCCTTTCTTCCTTTGGCTACCTTCCTACCATTTTGCTTCAATGTCACTTCTTCAAAGCTACCTTTCTTGACCTTTTTCTTATGTAATCCTGTGAGATTTCCGTTTTATAAAACCTATCACGACTTCTGATAACATATTTGTGCTTACTTAACATGTTTTCCCACTGAACCACAGGTTGACAAGTGATGATCTATGGACCAAATCTGGCACAACTGCTTTTGTAAATAAACTTTTATTGGAACACAGACACAGTCATCCATTTACTTATTGTAGCTACTTTCACAATATGATAGTAGAGTAGTTGTGACAAAGACATTATGGCCCAGAAAGCCCAAGATATTTACCATAGAGCCTTTTACTGAAAAGCTTGCTAATCTCTACACTAGACCATAAACCCGACAAGAACAGACTCTTATTACGTCTGATTCGTTTGCCAGCACCTAGCAGAGCACCTGGCATATAAAAGGCACTTAAATAAATTTGCTAACTGAATAAATTTGGCAAATGGGGAAGAGTAAGTGCTACGTGCCACTCATTCAGAAACTTCATGTCTATATATTCGCTTAATTTTGTCCACTAGCCCAAGCCAGATTATGTTTGTTACCCCTGTTCTACTTACGAAGAAATGGAGGGAACTTGCCCACCTTCACTCAGTCTGTAAAGGAGACAGAACTTGAACACAGGCCGTTCGGATTCAGAGCCCGAACTCCTGACCCCCAGGCAAGGGAGATGATCTTTTCATTTGTATTTTTCATAATTCCATAGCTGCAGATTATAGGGACTAGGCAGGGAGCCAGAGGTGTTCCTGAGCACGTGCTCTCTGGCCCTTGGTCACACATCACCTCATCACCTAACCATCGAACGCTAACCACTGACTACGCAACACCCCGGTATGGCTATCGGTGCCCGTCCTGCTTAGAGAGCAGACAGGTCACCCAGGCCCAGTGAGCAACACTGAACAAAACTCTCCTTCCAGGTAAACCACTCCCGGGGACCACATTTCATAGGTGAGGGAAATGTGGTTAGTGGGGGGTTAAGGAACTTGCCAAGGTCAGGTGTTAGTATGTAGCAGAGGTCTGCTGTGAACCGACGACCTAAATCCTGACACGCTGCAGCCCCAACTCCTGGCACGAGCACTCACCTGCCTCCGGACCTCTGCCGGCTTTCCCCGGGAGCCATCATCCACGGAAGGCAGTGACAACACATCTGCATTCTGCACCACAATAGCATGACATTTCCATGCCTTCTATGATATTGGGTAGGGGGAAACACGAGGAAAAACATCTCAACAGGATTTAATTTAATGATCATGACACAACAAAACAAAAACCTCTGCTACTGAAGAAGGATGACCCTGGGATACATAACGATCCCAAGTCATCACAGGAAGGGACATTAAAGAGCAGCTCGAGACTCTGGTTCGTAAAATAGCTCTCCGCGTGCCTAGAGACAGCGTAACAAAGTCGTCATGCAAAGATAAAATTTCAACTCAAAAGCAGAACAAAAGATACTGGTCTGTGTCTATATTCTGGCTGAAGGGGGAGAAAAAGGAAACTTCACCCACAGTCACTGAACTCAGTGTGCTAGAAGAGAAACTCATCCCTAATCCAACGTTCTGCAAAGCCACCAACGTGCCACCTTGATTATGAGGTCTCTTAAGGTCTTACTTTACCCAGGAACCCCTCCCATCACCTCCTAGAAAAGCAGCATGAATGGCATGGGATACTGGCAAAATCCCAGGTCATAGAGGTCAACTCTGCAAATTGGACTAATCGGGTGATTTTGAGCTCCACCCAACCCTGTCTAGTAGTTCAAGTTCAAGGTCTTCATCCAGTGAAAAACCAGGGCACCAGTATTCCATGTTACAGCCTGGGAGAACTGAAGGGGTTAAGGTACCTGGATGGGTTTGCATGGCACCCTGCCCTTCTCGATCAGTACTGCACCACCAGAGATATTCTACTCTGATGGAGCAAAAACATCTAGTACTGATTGTGAAACATAAAATATAGAATTCTGTGCTCTCTTCTCTCATCCCCAAACAGGGCTGCAATGGAAAAAAAGAAACGACAGGAGTTCTTTACAGCAGTATCACCCAAAGTGTTGATAGTGCCATGAGCTAAGTTCAGAAAGTAAAAACAGGTATAATGAATGGACAGAGTAATTCTGTATCTGTCAAGTTAATCATAAAAAATAGGGGTTTTGAGGGCGCCTGGGTGGCTCAGTCAGTTAAGTGTCCAACTTTGGCTCAGGTCATGATCGCACGGTTCGTGAATTCGAGCCCTGCATCGGGCTCTGGGCTGACAGCTCAGAGCCTGGAGCCTGCTTCAGATTCTGTGTCTCCCTCTGTCTCTGCTCCTCCCCTACTCGTGCTCTGTCTCTCAAAAATAAATAAACATTAAAAAAAATAGGGGTTTGTGTGCTTATGTATCTTTGGAGTTTTTAACTCTATTTTGCTAATAATTCTTTTTTATTGTATTTTATAAAAATATCAGTCTGCCACAGATCGAAAATGAAAATAAAACTGGTCCTTCTCTACAGACTTTGAAAGTAATTGGCAACAACAAAACAGTTAAATGAAATTGAGCTGGTTTTCTTGAACGTGTGAATAGCTGCTCAAGCTCACTTCTAACAAGAGAGACGCAAACTAAAAATATACTAAGACTCCATTTTTCCCCTGACTGGCAAGGATCAAAAGGTTTCTGGATAGCACACTGCTTTGGCAAGGCATATTGCTGGTGGAGGGCAATTTGGCAGAATCCGTCAAAGTTACAAATGCAAATCCATTTCTGAGAAGTAAGCCGACAGCTATATTCCCACACATGTAAAATGATTTATGGACATAAGGATATACGTTCCCTATAGCCTTGTTTGTAAAAACCAAAGGGTGGAAAACTACCTTTATGCCCATTAGTGCTTAAGTGAATCTAATACATTCAAGTAACTGAATACTCTGTAGCCATTAAAAAAGAATGAGGATGCTCTTCACTTAACTACTAGCACAGACCCACCTTCAAGGCATAAAAGCAAGGGGCAGATCAGGATAGATCAGTATATGCCGGAGGTATTACCTGTGTTTTTAAAAACTATGAGAGAAATATAGAGGCGCCTGGGTGGCTCAGTCGGTTGACCGCCCGACTCTTGATTTCAGCTCAGGTCATGAACTCCAGGTGGTGGGGCTGAGCCCCGCATCAGCTCTGCGCTCAGCACAGTCAGTCTCTCTTCCTCTCTGTCCCTCCCCTGCCCCTTCTCTCTCTCTCTTCTCTGAATAAACATTTTTTAAAAAAACAAAAATACTCTCTCTCTGACCCTCCCCCGTTCATGCTCTGTCTCTCTCAAAAATAAATAAAAGTAAAAAAAATTTTTTTTTAAAAAAAGAGGGGGGGCCTGGGTCACTCATGCAGTTAAGCGTCCGACTTCAGCTCGGGTCATGATCTCACGGTCCACGAGTTCGAGCCCCATGTCGGGCTCTGTTCTGACAGCTCAGAGCCTGGAGCCTGCTTAAGATTCTGTGTCTCCCTCTCTCTCTGACCCTCCCCCATTCATGCTCTGTCTCTCTCGGTCTCAAAAATAAATAAACATTGAAAAAAATTTTTTAAATAAAAATAAAAACTATGAGAGAAACATAAACATATTTGTTTGTATATGCATAGGATACGTCTGAATGGAAGCAGAAGAAACTGCAAATATTAATCAGGCCAGTTATAACAACTGGGTGCTGGCTATATTTTCAAGATATATCCTTTTGTACAATTTGAAATTTCTACCATAGGAACTCATATTACCTTTTTAAAAACTTAAAAAAAAATTTTTTTTAAAAAGAAACTGAGCTCAGTTGCTTATGTATTTCTCAGGTAGGAACACCTAACTGCAGATGCCAGGTAGTACAAGAGGGTATGTTAGACACTTATTAGGTGATGAAAAGTCTTTGACTAGATGACGCGCTCTCATTATCAGGAAAGGGAAAAACATTGTATCCTGACCGATGATTACAAAAGTTTTGACTGCACTGTGCCTCCCCAGGACCTTTCAGTGGGAAATCACAGCTTCTTCCTCCTTTTGTCCCCTCCCGGCTTTCCCCACAAGTCCAGTCTCTGACTGGAAGCCGTGCTAGATTGCAGTGTGCAAACCCAAAGAGGTCTAAGTCACCTGCCCGTGTTAGGAAAGCTACAAAGTGGCAGGATCAAGACTGGAACCTGAGACCTCAGATCCCAAGGCAATCTCCACTCCATCCTTTGGACTGCAGTGCTAGTGGGAAAAACAGGGGCACTAGAAGGCAATAGTAGTAAAATGGTCAGGCTCGGGGCTAAGCACCAGACATTAATGAGTCCATTTCAGCCCCACGATACCACAGGGAGGGAAGTTCTCTTGCCACCGACATTATGGGTGACAAGCAGAGTCTCTGAAAGGGGAGCATTGGCAACTCTCACACTCAACCAACAACAGTGTGGAAACCCCAACCAGATCTCCTCCACTTGTTAACCTGCCCCCCAAGGAAGCTCGCCAACCTGTAACCTACAAACCACTGTAACAGTATTCCTCCAGAGGCGCCTGGCTGGCTCAGTCGGTAGGGCATGGGACTCTTGATCTTGGGGTCATAAGTTGGAGACCCACATTGGGCATGGCGATTACTTAAAAAACAAACAAACAACAACAACAAAACCACAAGTGTTCCTCCAATAGTCGGTTATTTGAACCACCATAAAGAACCTCTTATCTGAGCCAATGCCTCCCAAACTAGGAACCATGAATCCCAGTGGGAGGTTAGATAATCTTAGGTGGCACAACTATGAACACTTTTAACTCTAGCAATTATGCATTTTTTATTGAGGCATAATCGACATACAGCATTAAATTAGTTTCAGGTGTATAACATAATGATCTGATATTTGTATCTATAGCGATTATGTTTCTGATATGCATTACAAAAGCATATAACTAGCTCACCAAACCCATTACTTCACAGATGTCTTAGCAGAGAATGAGACCAAATTAAAAGAAGTTGGACAGATTTAAGGAAAAGTACTACTAAATTCAAGTGGTTCAAAGATACAGTGAAGGGGTGCCCAGGTGGCTCAACTGGCAAGCGTCTGTCTTCAGCTCTGGTCATGATCTCGCAGTTCGTGAGTTCAAGCCCCGCGTCGGGCTCTATGCTGACAGCTCAGAGCCTGGAGCCTGCTTTGGATTCTGTGTGTCCCTCTCTCTCTGCCCCTCCCCACCGCCTCTCTCTCTCTCTCTCCTTCTCTCTCAAAAATAAACAAACATTAAAAAAAAAAAAAGATACAGTGAAGACTGGGAATAAAAACAAAAAAAAAACTGCAGCATACAATACACACTAGTTCTGAATGTCCCTTTTATTTTATTTGTATTTGCCCTCCTCTCTCCATACCACACTGCCTCTTCTCAGGTGGATGAGGCAGTATCCCCAATAAATAAAGCACCCTGAAATGCTGCATTTAAATGACAGTGTCCTTCGGTGGCTTAACCTTGGGTTGACCACAAGGCCTGGTTTGCCCTGAATAGCTTTGATTACACCTACAGTAAATCAATTAATGCCTAATAGTTATTTAAAGCATCCCCCTCTCACTGTAAGAAGTGTCTGACTTGGGGAAATAAACTAGAGAGCCTCCCTACTGTCCTATCACCTGCTACAGTGCAGAGCTGAGTGGGAGAGAGTTCTGGGCCTCTCTCTGGTCCCGTTCCTCCCCCTATCACAAACCAGTGAAGAGGGAACCCCACGTCCCAGCACCGCAGTCAGAACCACACAAGGTGAATTTTGCCTCTGCTCTTTGCCTGACCTCCTTCCCCCAACTCCACTCCTCCCAAAATGCCCACTAAACGTAGACAGCAGGTCAAATGAGAGCAGAATTCCATCAAGCCAGTGATTCTCAGACATCAGTGTGTTATCCTTTGTGGTTTTCAGTGTATCTATAAACTACCTGAACTTATTAGCTGCTTTCCCTAAAGCCGTTCAACTTCTTTTAACAACAGCTTTGTGCTTTGGGTAACCTGAGGGAAAAACATTAATTCCCTAAAAGAACGAGAATAATTACGAAAAGTAGAATGTGTGAGGGCATCGCAGTTCACAAAATGCTTCCACAGGCAGCAAGATCGTCTTTGATTCTTCCCCAGAATGCTGTGAGAAAGGTACTTTATCACCTGCCTTTTTGTGTTATCAAGAGATGAGGAGACAGGCTTTGAAATTTACCAAGCAGGATTCCGAATCCCAAACTCCTCCACTTTAGAAAAAAAAAAAAATTTTTTTTTCTTTTTTTTCCCTGGGGACTTGCTGTTCTATGTGTGCTTCCCAAACCAGGACAATCTGGCCACGCTAGAAATGCAAAATCTAGGGCCCACTAGAGGCCTCCTGAATCAGAATCTGCATTTTAACAAGCTCACCAGGGAATTCCGGTGGACGACAGAATCCGAAATCCGAGGAGCACTACCTCCCTCCGAGGCAATTCTCCCATTCTCCCAGGCTCCAGCTCTTCATTCGATCAGCCAGGAATCATTGGTTGAGCCTCTGGCACGTATGTGCCAGGCACTGCGCTGAATGCCGGTGAAGAAGATAACCTTGAGGAGCCGCCAATCTAACACCCTGGTGTCTAAGCTTGGGATGTTCCTCAGAATCAGCTGTGGCACTTAAAAATCTCGCAGGTGATTAAAAGCCACCGCAGACCTACCTACACCTCTGTACAGTCACAAACTCTGAGACTAGGGCCCCAGAAGCTACACATCCAAAAAGCTCCATTTCATGCAACCACCTTGGGGAGCAATCTGGCGACACCTAGTAAAGCCCCAGATGGGCACACTCGGAGAGCAGCACTTTCCTTTCGAGGCCTACATCCTGGAGAAACGAAGGCACGTGTGCAAAGAAGACAGGCGTGAGCACGTTCACGGCAGCACTGTTTCCAGAGAAATACACCGCCTTTCCAAAAGAACTTCTGAAAGCAACTGGGTAAACAGGAAAACTCTGTAAGTCCAGCCTCGCTGTCGTTCTCACCGGAAGAGGCCCCAGACGCCAAAGCCAATTTCAATGAAACGAAGCATGAACCACATAACTTGAACTGGGAGGCCTGGCCCGCCCGACAACGTATCACGAATTTACTCTCAACACGCTGCAAGTCTTCAGCCCCTTTCTATCACTCCGTCAACCTGTATCTTCCATTCCACCCCTACCGTTCTCAACTTGTTCTCTGGTCTCCCCACTTTCCCCCTGCATCCTCCCTTTCCCTATTATCAGACAAAACCAATGCAATCCTGACTTTCAAGCCCTGGAAAACTGCCCCGGAGTCGCTGGATGAAAAACAACCCAGCACAATAAACACACGAAAAGATGTCCAGCCTCATTAGTAAACAGGAAAGTGTACATTTTAAACCACAAAGATCCCACTTCAGACTGGCAAAACATCAAGTCTGACAATGTCGGGTGTCTGAAAGCACGTGCGGCCGCTGGCGCTCCCCAGCGCTGCTGGTTGGAATGCAAATCGGCACGACTGCTTTGGAGAGCAACCAGGCAATATATTAAGAGTTGAAGATGCCCATTTCCTTTGACCCAGCAATCTCTCTTCTACGTATATGCCGCAGAGAAACTTCAAACATATGCACAGGGAGACAAGTTCAAAATGTCATGACAAACACAGAAAAGTGTAAAGCCAAGTGCTTATCAACAATAAAGTGAGTATATTGTAGCATACGCATGGAAAGCAGTTAATAACCTAGAATCACGTAGACTTTAATGGATGAATCTCGAAATCAGAGTTGTTTGTTTGTGTGTTTTTAATGTTTATTTATTTTTGAGAGAAAGAGCACGAGTTAGGGAAGGGCAGAGAGAGAGGGAGACACAGAATCTGAAGCAGGCTCCAGGCTCTGCTCTGTCAGCACAGAGCCCGACACGGGGCTTGAACTCACAAACCGCGAGATCATGACCTGAGCAGAACTCGGACGCTTAACTGACTGAGCCACCCAGGCGCCCCTCGAAATCAGAGTTTAAAACAAAAGCAATCTCACTACCAGGGAGCATGTTTAAAACATGAGGAAGTGACACTACATGTGGTTGATGAACATACACGTATCTAGTAAAAGTATACAAACGGGATAAACACCAAATGCAGAATAGCGGTCACCATCTGGAGGAGGGGGGAGTGAAATGAGGAAGGGTTCGCCTGTATTTATATTTTATTTCTTCACTGGGTGGTGGATGGAAACACACGGGCATTCACTCTAGTATTCTCCGTATTTTTCTGTGTGCCTGAAATTTACCACCCAGGTAAGCACCTGAAGAAGAGTCCCAAGTCTGAACAACTTTAAAGCATTTTCAGGCTCTGCAAGTGGCATGAAAACTGGACGGGCGGGAGAAGAATGGACCGACAGGCGAAACGTGAAGCTTTGGGAACCAGCAAGGTTTTCATCCACACGCTCTTAAAAATATCCAGCACAAATAACCATTCTTAAAACTGTAGTAACATCTCATGTAGAGGACTTATGACATACCCAAAATTCTTGGCAACAATCTCCGAACACAAACATTCCAAAAGCCTTTAATGCCAGGTTTGATTGTTGATACAGAATTTATTTGTCTCAAAAAAGTATCTGCTTGTTCATGTTGGAGTGGCTTTTTCTCTTAAAAGATCAGCAAGGCCTTTCAAACCCTTAGATTAGCATTGGTTTCACCACAATTGCAATTTAATCTGCATTAAAATATTTGGTCCAGAGCACTAACTAGACTAAAATACACCAAACTCTTCCAGTCTGTTTGCTTTGGGCTAGCTCCATGAGAAGGCTAGAGATAAAACCACCCAGAGACACCTTTTGATGATACCACAGAATTGAACACGATTATAAAGCCTGAAGTCATTCAAACAAACAAGCTGGGGAAAAAGGAAACATGTGACTATAGATTTCTCTTAATTGCTAAGAGAATCAAAATCGAAAAATACTTTCAATTACAACCCCAAATACCCAAATTCCACATTAGTTAAAAAATAAATATGGGGCGCCTGGGTGGCGCAGTCGGTTAAGCATCCGACTTCAGCCAGGTCACGATCTCACGGTTCGTGAGTTCGAGCCCCGCGTCAGGCTCTGGGCTGATGGCTTGGAGCCTGGAGCCTGTTTCCGATTCTGTGTCTCCCTCTCTCTCTGCCCCTCCCCCGTTCGTGCTCTGTCTCTCTCTGTCCCAAAAATAAATAAAAAATGTTAAAAAAAATAAATAGGTTTGGAGGCGGCTGGGTGGCTTAGTCAGTTATGTGACCGACTCTTGATTTCGGCTCAGGTCATGATCTCGGGTTTGCGGGTTCAGGCCCCACGTTGGGCTCTGTGCTGATAGCACAGAGCCTGCTTGAGATTCTCTCTCTCTCTCCCCCCCTCTCCCTGCCGCTCTCCCACTCATGCTCTCTCTCTCAAAATCAACATGAAAAGAAAAAACAGGTTTTATTCTGTGTGTGAACTGGAACACAAAGTTGATATCTAGAAAATAATATTATAATCTATAACGCTAACTAAATATTGGCATTCAAGTTTGTTTTCATATAGGAATCCAAGAAAAAACAGAGAAAAATCTATAGGCCTAATTGTCAGGTCCTGATCCAACACAAACATCTACATACTAGACCAAGAGGCCAGAAGATGAGAATTTTTTTTAAACCTCAGCCCACCCCACCCCACCCCACCCCAGGCTGCAATTTCTAAACTCTGACCACTATCAGAGTAGACCCTCACACATGACTTTAAAGACCCCTAGCTGATACATTAAACTGAGTCTCCAATTCTCTTTGGGAAGGGGAAACAACAGTAACAGTACTAGAGGAAGAGATAAGTTATGTCTTCTCCCATATTATAAGATGTACATACTTTTTGAATAGTTTAAAAAATTTTTTCCAACTAGTCTCAAAATACTGCCTCAGGCAATTGACTTAGCAAGATAAAATGATCTCTATAAAATTCTCTAGCTCTGTTCCAAATTGCTACTCAATTTACTTTCCCTTCATAACAAGGTAACTTCATTTATTTAAGACAATTCAAATACGGCACTCACTATGGTGTCCAATAATATCCTGGGACTGTTCAATGAATACAAAAATGCTAATATGTGGTAAATTCCACACGGTTTTAAATAAGCTGGTTTGGTCCTCAAATGGTTGCTAACCAATTAGGAGATGGAGATTTTTTATAAAGACTCTAAGAAATACCGTTCACTAAGAAGCTTTGGACAACTCCAAAAAGTGTATGAGTTTTACAAGGTGAGAAAGACTAAGGTCCCAAGAAATACGACAACTTGTCCAAAGGCACCCTTAGACTCATGCCTAAAAAAAGACAGCCATGGAACAGATGCCAGGTCTAAGCTACGCTACTATAAAATAAAAAATAACCCAACTTTGGTCAAATGCAAATTACGTTAAAGAAACATCCTGCTGTGTTCATCAGCCTTTTCTTTGTATTGCTTCTGAGATTCTGTTCAACGTTCATCTGTGCAGATACCACACCGTACGCAAATTGTTTCATCTTTACCAATGTTATGCCCACAAAATACGAAATTGCTGAGCTCTGTGGGGATAGGGACTCCCCTCATTCATGAAGCACCAACACATAGTTTATGCCAACCCAAACATAGCAGGTCCTCAACAAATGGCTGCTTATGCGAACGACACTGTAGTCTATTTGACACACAGCATTTTCTCTATGGTACATCTTAGAGCGCTCCCAACAAATGAAGATTCAATGATTCAGACCAATTTGCATCGGTACAAGTCCCATTTCTAGAGGGCACATTTGGTTTCTCCTAACAAATGCTTCCTCTTTAGAAAATTTCTCAAGCTCTTCAAACTGAAAACAGGGAAAAAAAAAAAAAAACCCACACCAAACCTTTTCATTCGTCGAGCCATAAAAATACACAGGAAGTTAAATCCATTGATCTGGATAAAAATCAGAGGATTATCAACGAGGGACATTTCCTCATGCTTGGCAGCAGCTAGTACATTTTAAAAATTACAACACACCAGCCAAACAAGCTTTACTCTCTCTGAACCAGATGCGCGGTGTGGCGAAGCTGACACAAGCAAGCTGATCAAGAATCACTACGGCAGGAGTTCACATGGAAGTAAAATGAAAACAAATAGGAACTAGCATGAAACTTCCAAGAGACGATAAAATTTCAGCGGGCAAGGGGTGTGGATATTCTCCAAAACGCCCGTATCTAAAACCGGCATGAGAAGTGCGGGGGAAAGAGAAGGTGATCATTTCTCAATCACATAAAGGATTTGCTCCAAGTTTAGTTTCTGCTCTGTTGGGTCCTTTCTTGTCTGGTAGAGGAAACAAATCTACTTTTCAGTGCTAGGTTTTGGCTTGTTCAAGTCTTACCTGGATGGATGGTATCTTTTAACACCCTTTCTAGACACATCAGCCTGTTTAAAATATGCCAAACGACCTGCTTAAAAAAAAAAAAAAACAAAACGAAGCTGCCACTTGCTCTTTCTACAACTACTCAAACCAGCGAGGACCTACCCACGTTCAGAGTGGAAAAGACCAGTCAGAGCCCCAGAGAGAAGCTAAATAGTGAAGAGAGATTCAGACAACACCTACCTGGAAACAATTCATAATCGTGAAGAATTTAAAGGGGGATCCAGTGCAAAGGTACGTGCGGCCAGGTGAAAAGACAGCAGTCGCCTCATCAGCAAGCCTTTTCGCGTGGGAAGGAAGGCTGGGAGGGACAGGGGTGATCTGAGCAGCCTTTTACAAGGGGCGGGGTAAAGGACTCCCATCCCAGCCTTCCCATACAGTTTCTCGGCTTGGTTTGCATAAATGATCCTGGGGCTCGTTTACAGCAGTGGTTGCTTCCACCAGGTCCAAGAACGCATCATCTTCATTGGTCTTTTAAACCATTGGAAGGTGCCATAATAGTGAAAAAGAGCTTAATAATAGCAGCTGCCCCTCACTGAGGACTTGCCAGGTACCAGGCCGTGTAGTGCAGGAGCTCATTTAATACAACGCCTGATGAGGTAGGAGCCACTGTCATCCCCTTTTGCTAGATAAGGAAGACAGCAACTCGTTCAAGGACAAAAAGCGGGCACATGTTAGAGCCAGGACTTGCACTCGCTCAAGACAGTGTCTAAACAGGAGCGGAAAAATCCTTTTTTTAGGAATTACCGGATCCTCATTTCACCCGGGTGATGATGCTAATAACCCTGATACCTTTGCACTTACGGTGTCGACTCTCCAGACACAGTACTGGCCTGCACCTCTCACGTCCTCCCTGCAGTCCGCCTCCCTGAGTTTTACTGGAAACTGGTTGTGACATTCCACCCAGGTGTGCCAAGAAGCCCCAGCAGCACGGAGGGGTGGGGGGAGGGAGGAAAGCTGGAGGCTGGCTTCCTCTTGGGACATGTAAGCTCTCAAGTTCCCAGCCTACTTCAATACAGAGAGGTGTCACCACATCCAAGCAGGAGAGGAACGCCACCAAGGGCTGGGACCATGCCTCACTGCCCTGTAAGCCCGAGGCCACACAGCAAGCACGGGAGAGTATTAGAGCTGCTCTGGTTTCACAGTTCCCCTCAGGAGCTGGTCTTCGCAGAGAGAGTAACCGAGAAGAAAGGCATCACCTTTCACTGCACCAAGCAACGTTAATGCCACTCGACAGGAAGGAGCAGGAGACCCATCTCTGCGTGGAGAAGTAAGGAAAAGGGAGGAAATGGAACGGCTCCAGGGGCCACCCACCACATCTAACTGGTCCTGCGCCAATACCTTTGCAGCTATCACTCTGGGAAGCCCCAGCCTTTGCTCTGCTGGCCAAGGCAGCAGCGACGTCCAACGGTGCTGAAAACCGAAGCCAGGGCCAGTGGGTCCTGATTCCACCCCTGAGCTAACAACGAGGGCTCCGTAATGCTCCTTGAACATGTGTTAATCTTGTAGGAGAATGTGGGACAGAAAATTTAAAAAGCTGTGTGACGGGGGCAGGGTAGCCAGATCACCTTACCCCAAGGCTTCTCAATCAAGCCTTCTCAGATTCCCTTTGGGGGCCTGTATTATTAGCTTCAAGGGAGGTTCTCCCCCAACTGGCATTAAAAGAACACATGTTCCAGCTTGGGGGGGGGGGACGCTTTGATGGAAGGGAAGGGGACCCTGGAGAATGGAAGCAAAGCACAGTCTCTCACCCTGCACAGGAGGGCAATGCCTTATGCCAGGGGTCAAGCTGAGGCTTTGCAAAGCTCTGACAAGTGGGGGGTGCCAGCAGGACGCACCCTGGGCACCCAAAGGGCTGGAGGCTGTTCCCACAGAAACTGAAAAGGTAGGGAGAGCCAAGGGAGAAACCCAAATTGAAGTGAGCACCACATCATGGACCCAGCCCCACCAGAGCCCAATGGCGTCCCCTTGCTGCCCTGTGCCCCTGCTCACCAGCCTCTACTGGGTCTGGCAGTGCATCTGGCAGGATAACCCTGGAGACCTCCTCCAGGCCCAAAGACCGCCCCACCCTCTGGGCCTCCACGCGTTACCGCCAATAACCTTGACCCTCCTTCACAGGTGGGGAAATTGAGGCATCCACCACAAATTACCGTGCTTTCCCAACCAGGTAGAAGTTCACTTCTGCACCTACAATTATGCACTTCTTTACAGCTTTATTGCATTTCAGATTTCTCCAGATACAACCGGCTGCCTTTGCAAAGTGAATTTTAAATACAGTTGAAGGAGTGAACTCAAAATGAGATGAGGGCGGTCAGGGAGACCGGCAGGGCTTTATCTACCGCAAGGGCAGGATGGGTGCCTCCGATCCCCGGCATATCCCCCCAACCCCCAACCCCCCCCCAGACGCCTCCACCGCAGCCCGAGGGCGGAGGCACGGCGGCGCGGCCGGGCACCAGCGGGCGAGCTCCCGGGTCCCCGGGCTGGGAGGGGGGCGGGGGATCGGGCCCCTCCCCCGCGGCCGCCCCGGGGGCTGCGGCCCGCCCGCCGAGAGCAGGGGCCGGGAACTTCTGGCCGCGCCGCACGGACCCCGGCGCGCCCCCCCCCCCGCCCCCGCCCCCACCCCGGCGCCCCGCGGGTGTGCGGCTCGGGCTTCCCTTTCTTCGCCTCGTCGCGCCTCGGGCGCGACCCCCGAGGCGGCGCTGGCCGCCACTCACCATATTACAGATGGAGGCGATGTTTCGGACAGTCATTAGTCTAAAGGTTGCAGCGATCCCGCACCGCCATCTTTATAAGGTGAAAACAGGACTGTCCATGGTGGAGCGCTCGCGGGGAGGCCGGGCGGCGGGGCGGCGGCGGCGGCTGCGGGGAGGCGGCCTGGGGTCCGGCTAGCAGTTTGGCTGGGAGAGGGAGGCCGGGAGGGAGGAGGAGGAGGAGGAGGAGGGGGAGGAGGAGGAGGAGGCGGGGAGGGCGGGGAAGGCGGGGAGGCGGGAGGGAGAGCGGAGGGGCGGGGAGTGGCGGAGCGAGGGAGCCTGGGCCGCGGCCGGCGGCGCGGGGAGGAGGGGCGGCCCGAGCGCGCCGCGTGCAGCCCGCGCTCCGAGCGCTCCCGCCGCGCGCCCGGCCCCGGCCCCCGCCGCGCCCGCGCCGCTCCCCCGCCCGCCCGCGCCCCCGGCCACCCGGCCCGGCCTTTCTCGTGGCCTCTTCATTTCCTGCTTCCCCCTCTCTGGGCTGGAGCGCACGGCCAGGCCCTGGCTCGCGTGGCTGCAGCAACCACACCTCGCGGGTCCCCCAGGCTGACTCCGGCGCGGGGGCGACCGTCCGGGGCCCGCGGGGAACTGGGGACCGCCTTGGGCGCTGGGCGCCTGGAGGGGCCGCGCCTCCCGCGGTCCGAGGGCGGGGGAGGCGGGGGCTGCCTAGAGGGCCGGCGGGGACCCGGGGCCGTTTCCCGTCTTCGCTTTTTCCTTCCTGCCGCTCGCCCCCCCCCCCCCCCCGCCCCCAACAGCCCCGGGTTTTTCATTTGGGGCGAGTGGAGAAAGCCAGGGGCAGGGATGACCACGTCCAACTGTTGGTTTCTCCCCATGGTTCCAGCCAGATGGCACCGGCGGGGACCCAAGAAGTAAATGGGGTCAGGTCATGGGGTTGTTGGAAAGCCCTGGCCGGCAGCGGGCCGGCCGCCTGGTAAAAGGCGCCGGGAGGGGACAAGAATCTGGGGCTGGGCGGAGGCCAGCCACGGCGCGCTCGGGCAATTTGTGACATTAGCAGGTACAAAAGAGAAGTCTGGGTTCTGGCCGACGACTAGAGACTGCCCAAGGAGCGATTTGAATACGGATAGAATGAGAACCAAACTTTTACGCATCTTCAGGAAACACAGACCTCTCAGGCACGCAGCCTCTTTAGGCTTTGGTGAGGGTGCTGCCTGGTTTCCGGCATAAAAGGTCGTGGCTTGTGGCTCAAAATGCGGATCTACACCGCTTAGCAGATTTGTTCGCCTATAGTGGGGGAGCCGCTTTCCGAATGAGTGAAACAATTCTACAAAGTTGCAGTTCAGTGCTTTCAACAGAGAAGTTACAGAGGTGGAACCCGTGGTAATTCTGAAACCGATGTATTTAATGACAGATCGAATTAGAAACGAATACAATTGAAGGTAGCTTTTTACTAACCAAGGCTGACATACTGGCAAAATATCATGCCTCCAAACCTCCATTATTTCCGTAGTGTTACACTGCCAGGGATGAAGCATTGAGGGCTGGGATCTCGAGGACCTGAGGTAGAAATAGAACACGGACAACTGCTGCCTGAAGTTCTGTGGGATCCTGTTGGCTCTGTTTAGTTCTTTTTTTTTTTTCTTTTAAGTTTGTTTGTTTGTTTGTTTGTTTGTTTGTTTATTTTGAGAGTAAAAGAGGGAGAGACAGAATCCCAAGCAGGTTCCAGGCTGTCAGGGCAGAGCCGGACATTGGGGTTTGACTCAGAAGTGGTGACATCATGACCTGAGCTGAGATGAAGTCAGATGCTTAACCAGCTGAGCCACCCAGGCGCCCCCCCCCTCCCCCCGCTCTGTATATTTCAGTGGATTTAAAGAATAATATTCCTGCTTATGTTAAGTCATCCTGGCAGCATCTTGTTTCCAAACGGATCCTGATGATGGCAATAGCCAACCTTGACGTCATACCACCGTCAGCCATGATCTTCTTCTATGCAGTCATGGCCGTCAGTCACCACCATAGCTATCAGATGATGATTATTGCCTCTTGCAGGTGGGTAAAATAAGACTCAGAGGGTCAAGTATCCTACCGCCATGGTGTCACCCACGCGTTACAAATGAAGCAGGTCTGAAAAGCTGGCAGAGCACCATGGGAGAGAAGAGGACCACAAGACACCCAATATGGCCAGTTGGGTAAAAGGCCTAAAGAGGTTTGAAGGCTTGGAGGAAGTCACAAAATACGTGCAAGAAGCACACTTGAGGCTAAAACTCAGGCCTCAGGACTCAATTTCACAGACATTCCATTCTAAAGGCATTAATCCAAAGCCTTAAATGATATGGAAATTTTATACCATACTAGAGGCATTATTTCTGCCAACATCGGCACAGTGGATTGCAAAGGCCAGAGGATTGAAAACACCAATGACATAATGAGAATTGAACATCATCTGGTTACTGAGTGCTATATCAGCAAGTTCCAAGGATCTTTTGCATGCCTTTTAACAGCCTATAGCCTAAAACTGAAGTGTTCAATACAGACAAACACCCAGATTGAAACTCAGGCAGTGAATTACATACACAACAGATCAATGAACACCGCAGATCTTGTCAGACTCATGAATAATTAAATGTATTTTTATACTGCCACAAGGTTAGTGTTCACAGGTCTAAATTGGAAAAGGCATCAGTTGAAGAAGAATCCTAACCTCAGCGTCACTCATCGAGGAGACATTTGGAGGTGATAGAGGTAAAGTCATAAAAATGTTGACAAATTAATGAGAGAAATTTGAGGAAAAGCATTTCACATATAGGCCAGCCAATATGAAGGTATGGAGTTAAAACAGGAGAGTGGGCAAATGGAAGGATGGGATACAGGCTAGTCCTAAACAGTCTAAGTAAATTTGAGGGAGGCAGTCACTCCAGATCGTATGGCCCTGCTCCACAAAATGTGGTCCATAAACCAATAGCACTAGTCTCACCTGGGAGGCTGTTAGAAAGAAGCGTAGACTCTAGGTTCCCATCCCAGACCTACTAAATGAGACTCTTCATATAAAATGCAAGGAGATGGGGTGCCTGGGTGACTCAGTCGGTTAAGTGTCCAACTTCTGCTCAAGTCATGATCTCCCGGTTGGTGAGTTCGAGCCCCGCGATAGGCTCTGTGCTGACAGCTTGGAGCATGCAACCTGCTTCAGATTCTGTGTCTCCCTCTCTCTCAAAAATAAATAAACATTAAAAAAAAATTTTTTTTTTAAATAAATGAAGTGTGAGGAGCACTGCTCCAGCCAATCACTTGTGGTGCCATTCCCAGTGTTTACCTGTCCAGCTTCTAGATTCTACTTCAGGAAACTTTCTCATTTTCAGAACCTAAGGTTCAAGTGTGGCTGCCCCTGCCCCCTGGCTCCAGAGGAAAGCACATGATCCAGGGCTGGCCAATGAGAGCACCTCATGGCCCAGCCACAGTGATTGGTTCAACAAGGAGAATGTAATATATGCGGAGCCAATGAGAGTCTACCCGGGCCTTTGGAAAAATAAGTACTCCCCTTCCTGAGTTTGCTGAACTGATAGGATAAAGTCTAGAGCTTCCATATTTTCATGCCTGAGACTGAAGCCAACGTAGAAAAATGGAACTGAGGAATGTAAGAGAGATCCTAACAACATGTTTATCTACCTGCTGCTAGATCTATAATCTGGACTATTCAGCAACTTAAGCTAGTAAAGCCGTTGCTTTCTTTGGCCAGTTTAAATTGAGTGTCTGCTATTTGCAATTGAAAGAATCTTAAAAACCAGTGTCTTTCTGTCCCCCAAATTAATTAGGTTCAATCTGAATTCATGTTTCCTTTTCTTCCCTGCCCTACAAACTAAACCAATATTTCAAGGTCTTCCTTCAGATCTGCCTCCTCCATGAGGCCTTCCAGATCCTTTCCTCCCACCCACTACCGCTACCAATGAACCACACTATATCCAGGTGGTTCCATAGTCTCCCCTCCGTTGTGACCAGTTTCATGTCTTTCCCTCTCCCACTTCCCCTTTTTGCTTGGTTAACACTACTGAGCCCTCAGGGGTGCCTGGGCCACTCACTCCGTTGAGCCTCCCACTCTTGATTTTGGCTCAGGTCATGATCCCAGGGCCATGGGATGGAGCCCCAAATGGGGCTCTGCCACTGAGCTTGGAGCCTGCTTGGAATTCTCTCTCCCTCTCCCCCTCTATCCCCTCTTGTGCTCTCTCACTCTCTTTATCTAAAAATAAAATTTAAAAATTTTAAAAAACAACCACTACTCAGCCTTCAGATAAGCCAAGAAAAATTGAGATGCCCTGTTACGTGTCCTTATAGCACCATCCATCTTCCCTTCATGGACCTCATATTTGTAAATATGTCTTTGCTGTATAGCACACAGCATGGAGGCAGTAGAATGGGTGGCTAAAAAAAAATGACCCCTTGGGGCGCCTGGGTGGCTTAGTCAGCTAAGCGGACAACTTCGGCTCAGGTCACGATCTCGCAGTCCGTGAGTTTGAGCCCTGCGTCGGGCTCTGTGCTGACAGCTCAGAGCCTGGAACCTGTTCCAGATTCTGTGTCTCCCTCTCTCTGACCCTCCCCCGTTCATGCTTTGTCTCTCTCTGTCTCAAAAATAAATAAACGGTGGGGCGCCTGGGTGGCGCAGTCGGTTAAGCGTCCGACTTCAGCCAGGTCACGATCTTGTGGTCCGTGAGTTCAAGCCCCGCGTCAGGCTCTGGGCTGATGGCTCAGAGCCTGGAG
The DNA here is from genome assembly GCF_028749965.1 of Puma concolor. Classification (NCBI taxonomy): domain Eukaryota; kingdom Metazoa; phylum Chordata; class Mammalia; order Carnivora; family Felidae; genus Puma; species Puma concolor. Next base: position 165,298,373 of record NC_141670.1, on the reverse strand, counting down.
CCTGTTTCCGATTCTGTGTCTCCCTCTCTCTCTGCCCCTCCCCCGTTCATGCTCTGTCTCTCCCTGTCCCAAAAATGAATAAACGTTGAAAAAATAAATAAATAAATAAATAAATAAACGTTAAAAGAAAAAATGACCCCTGAATCCAGACTGCCTGGACATTGTATGGCATTGGCTGTGTGACATTGGGTAAGTTTCTTCACCTCTCTTTGCTGCAATTTCTGTCTCTGTAAAATGAAGATGGTAAGAGTACCCTTCATAGGCTGTGACTGCATTAATTTATGTAGACTACTAAAAATATGCCTGACACATACTCACCACCGTATAGAATAGCTGCTATTATTGCACATGTGATTATTTGATTAATGCCCAATTCCCAGTCCTTATCAGACACAAAGAGACTGAGAGACAGACCTGTTTTCATTCACCGTTTTACACCCAAAGAAAGACACAATGCCTTATCCATAGGGAGAGTCAAGGGAGTGAATATTAAATTTGGGGGCGATTGCCTCTCTCCAAGTGGTCTGGAAGCTCCTGGAGGGGAGGAGGCTCGTCTGCAAGTTTGTAAAAATCTCATCCGGCCTCAGGCACTGTGCCTGGTGCTTTCTTTCCTTTCTTTTTTTCCTCATTGCCAAATAGGTTATTGCAGCTCATTTGCTATGCAAATGCTAGTAAACATTTGGCTGTCCACGGGGAAAATATTTTGCTGCCTGTAGAGTTTGCAACCAAAGTGGTTTCTGTGGATTATATTTCAGTTCTGTGAGGAACTTTATGGCAGCCTTTTTCCTTTTTCACCATGTATCAGACACCTGTTTACTAAACACATACCTTGTGCCAGAAGCTTTGTGAGCCACTGGTGATCCTAGGATAAAAGAAGCCAGTCACAGTGTTTGCACTGTTTGATTTCTGATGCAGTGTTCATTGGCACTGTTTATGGATGTCTTTGCTACTTTTTGCATGCAATTAGTATAACATAAGGACAAGCTAACTTTGGAGTGAAGATCAATTTAGAGGTCCTACAAGAGGGAAAGTGCATCGAAGATCATGAGTGTATCTATGGGTGGTTAAGATTTCCTAAGCCTTTGGAACAACTGGCTTATTTTGAAGTGCCAAATGAAAACTCCATGGATGGATTTTTAAACTAGGTTGGAACATGATTAGATTGCTATTTGCTTATACATTTTGATTGACTGAAAGAAAGCTGGCTACCATCTGGAGAAAGGGTCGAAGGAGAGCAAAAGCTCTCTTTGTGAGGCTATTTAGAAATTTGTGGCAAGGGGCACCTGGGTGGCTCAGTTGGTTAAGCATCTGACTCTTGATTTTGGCTCAGGTCATGATCTCAGGGTTCATGAGACCAAGCCCAGCATTGGGCTCTGTGCCGACAGCCCACAGCCTACTTGGATCTCTCTCTCTCCCTCTCTCTCTTTGCCCCTCCCCTGCTCATGTGCGTGCGCGCTCTCTCTCTCTCATTCTCTCTCTCTCAAAATAAACTTTAAAAGAAAGATAGAAAGAAAAGAAATCTGTGGCAAGAAAGTTGTTGGTAGCCTGAGTCCACGTAAGTAGCAGCAGTGGAAAAACAGAAAAGTGGACAGATTGCAGACGCTTTTGGGAGGTAGTCGGCTGAATTTGGTGATGGACTGGGATGAGAGATGAGGATGAGTCAAAGATGGGTCCCAAGTTTCCAACCAGGATGAAAAAGAATGTCTTTTTTTTTTTTTTTTTTTTTTTTAAACGGTAGGGAATGCTGATGGAGAAGGTTCAGGGGTAGATGGTTGGGAAGAAGTGACATTGGTTTCACAGGTGTTGAGTTTCAGATAACCATGAAAAACCTGAATAGTTATATCAAGTACAAATCCGGGGCTCAGAAGAAATGTCTGTACTGGAGGAGATCCATCTAAAAGTAGTTAATACATAGAAGATAATGCAGGACATGCATTTATGGGTGAAATTGTGTAGGGAGAGTGTCTAGAGTGAGAATAGACAAGGGGAAAGTCAAGAAGGGCTCCACCATGGAAGGACCAGGTGGAGGAAGAGGACCCAAAGAAAACTAACACAAACTAAACTAAACTAAAGCGGTAGAGGGAAAGCAAACAAATGTGCAACATTGCAAAAGCCAAAGAGTGTTTCAAGATGGAGGGAACAGTCAAATGCATCAGAGAGAGCTAAGGGATCAAGGAAGATAAAAATAGTAGCAATGGTCAATTCTTGAGCAAGGCTTTAAGATATATTTAATCCTTCCGACAACCCTTTGAGGAAGGCAATATTATAATCCCCATTTTAGAGCAAACTGAGGCTCAGAGAGTGTTAAGTAATGTGCCCGGATTCGTGTACGTATTCTCTCACCAGGACCTGTTACTCAGGAGTCCTTTGAATTGTCTCAAGGGCAGTTTACAGGGAATGATTAGGAGAGAACACATACTGGAACCGGGTGGTGAGTGAAAGGGAAGTGAGAAGATAAAGACGTTTGGCTTTGAAGGGAAAGAGAGATGGGGGAGTAGAAGATTGAAGCGCTCAAAGGTACCTTTAATGAGTGGCTCTGCCTGGTTTGCAAGGACTTTCCTAATGTGGCTCTGCCCCACCTCTGCCAAATTCTTAAACCAAACTAGCACATCATTCCCATTTCCTGCTTCCAGGTCCTCAGGCTCATGGCTCCCCTCTACCCTCCCTCAGCCAATTATTCTTCTTTCGGTTTCAAGTCCACCCATTCCCAAAAACTCAGCTCAAACCTTACTTCCAGAGGAAGTCTTCTCAGCCGCGTCTTCCTTGTAACTTTTCATCAAAGGTCATTTTTTGTATTTCGCTAGAAACCTAATATTCCTGGCACAATGCCTGGCATACAACAAGAGGCTCTCAGATAATTAGCAGGTAATTATTTTACCTGAAACCCTTGGCTCACTTGGTCAGAACTGTTTCCTCACCATCCTGTGTTCCTGGTGGTTTTCTCTTTTCTCCAGGTTCTGATCTGAACTCTATAGAACCAACAGCCTTCATTGGGTGTGGGGAAGGCAGAGTTTGGAAGGTAAGTGGGCGGTAAAGTAGTTGAAGCAAATGAGCCTCCCTTAGAAATGAGATTTTCTAGAGAGATTTGGTGATAAAATAAGGAGAGATCTCAGCAGCTTAAGGGAGGCAAGAGAACAGTGGAAAGTTTCAATCATATTATTTGTCCCTTTTTTCATGACTATTAGTCCGGGGAGACCCTGTGTATGTTTGTCATCAAAAAATGAGGGGCCAGTGAACCCAGCAGTGCAGCTTGATGAAGGTAGTTATTAGAAGGGTAGAGGGACAGATCAGAAGCCTTAGGGCTTTGGAAAATCCATCTATTAGGTTGCAGAAATTAACATGAAATAACCCCCATCTTCTTAGTAAAGTAAGGAGTAATATAAGCTCCATCACTTTTAAGAGGTTTTGACTGCTTTGTTCACTGCCATATCCCTCAGAACAGTAACGGACATAGTAGGTGATCAATAAAGTGTTGAGTGGGGATAGCATTGAATGTGTTCGAAAGAAGACTGGAAGAAGTCCAAGTATGGACTCTTGAAGTCAGGTGATTTGTTCTATAGTCTGATCAGACTTAAAACAGGCTTTTGTTGGGGGCATTTACATCCCTTCCATTCATAAACACTATTTTCAATAAAGGGAACATAGGTCTTTTTGCCAAATTATACCCTCCTGCCCTAGCAGCCCATATGTGATCACTTCCATAGCTTTAACAAACCCCACTGCCACCACCACCTGGTGGGAGGGCGGGGATTCACATGCGGCACCCGAAATGAGTTTTCTTTCAAGGGGCAGTACCTATAATTCTCCTCTTTGGTCCTGTCCTTCTAGAGAGTTGGCAGCCACTGAAAACAACACACGACCATCCTGAACTTGCTTTATCAGGGATAAAGAGGCTCTGCTCTTCCATTCCTTTTTAGAGAACAGAGTCAGGGGGCCAGATTCAGGTTGCCACTGACAAAGCCACCTGAGCAGCATGGCAGTGGATGTGATGCTGTTACCTCGTAAAACACCGCCCACATCCTACCTATCACTTACCATCAGGATGGCCTAAAAGAGATAGGCCGTGAGCAACTGCTTGGCTTAGAATGCTGTATTCATCGAATAGACCTTTCAAAATCTCCATGAACCAAGCAAATGAATTCAAAACTTTCAAGAGTCCTACTTAAATAGTTAAAGATGCTGTATGCTGTTTTGTGACTATTCTGGTTCAGTTGCAGACAGAGCCAGAAGTAAAATTCTGGTCCGTACACCCTTAGCCTTTTATAGGATACCTAGAATTTTATTGAATGTACTTTCTGAAATCTAAACTTTCTCTTTAAACTAAATTTGATTTCCCCAACTTCAGATTTATTTCTTAGGTGCGCTAAGTTAACCATGAAAAAGACCACCATATCTTGTTAAAGAACAGAATTCAGTGGGGTAAGTTGAAACATCTACATGGCTTTATCTAAGATTCACATCCCATCTAACTAACAGAAGGGTATTCTAAGGACTTGCATAAAATGGAAGGCTTTGATAGGCAGAACCGGGGTTGGACAAGGAAGTTCCCACCAAAAGAAAAGGAAGGGTTGTTTCTGGCAAGGTCACCTTCCCTTAGGGGGAAGGGCAGGGGGATCTTAGGCGGATCACCTCCCTAGTGCTGATCAGGAAATTCCAGACCGAGTTTAAAACCAAGAGAGGCTGAAACGGCAGGTTAGACATGAAGTCTTGGTGCAGCTTAACACCAATGACTCCATTTGGGGCCCGTTGCTTCTTTTTAACCGTTCCCCCCTTTTGATCAAACTCTCAGCCTCACTGAGAGAGGTGATCAAAATTTAAGGCATTAGCGCTTCTCTCAGTGGCCGCTCTAGTTCTCGAAATGTTCATTCATCCTGGATTTTGCTGACTCTGGTACTCACAGGTCATGACTTCAGGCTCGCGATTTTTCAGTTGCTCATTTTCTTTGTTCCTCTTTTGTCATCCCAATCTTAGGGACATCGTTTCCTTGGTGGCTAGTGGCTGCAAACACACATGTAAGGCTTTCAGGAGGATGAAGCATACAGGGAGATCATTATAACTCTAAGCAGGATAAGTCCCAACATTTGGAGTGCACTTCAGAGCCATGGTCCCCAAGACCAAACCAATCAAAGAATGACCCCATTGAAGAAGTCCCCCTTTTAAGCCATGTGGCTTGCCCACTGATCTTACATAACAGAGTTGCAGCCTCCACAGGAGTGTTAATCCAGGTACAGCACGTTGTGTTGGCTACAGCACTGACACCTCCTTGCTCAGAAGAGCTTTGGCCAGAGAGTATAAGGGTCTTTGCTGGGCAGCTAGCATCTTAGCAACAGAATCTACAGTGTGTCCAAGAGTTAAGGAGAGGGCTCAAACCATTTTCTTGTATTTACTCCTAAACTAGGGGTCAGTCAGGTTTTTAGCCTGTGTAGGAAGAGAATCTCCAACCCTGAAATAGTCATCCTAAGTGCCTTAGAAAGACGGGTGCTGCTGGTGAGATCTCTCGGTGACCGGGGGCAGATCTGGTCTAGATAATCATGGGAACATAGGGTCCAAATGTGCTAAGATTCACATAGGTAAACATGTCTAATTGGTACATACTTCTAAGTGGTGGTGGTCGGGGGGGGTTTCTCAGACATAGTTTGCATTGGCATTGGAAATTGAAGAGAAATTGGTCACAGGGAGGATCTCTTGCATCATGACAAATGTTGCAGTCTGAGAGTTTACCCCCCTTAGCAATGGCCTGGGGGGGGAACGAATGAGAGCATTGTCTCTCCATGCCAATGCCAGAGTAAAGAAAAGAAAAAGGAGAAAGGGTTTCATGTTTAAAGTATAAAATCTTGATCCAGCGTCTTGGGTGAAGTGAAGGCAGTCTACCTCCATGTCAGCTACCTCTCTTCCTTGTCAATTCAGCTTGTAGGTCTGCATCATCTGCCCACATGTCAGGTGGAACCTTCTTTATCGGTGAGACATGTACCCAAGGCTCAGTGTGTTCTAGTTTTGCAGTAGTGTGTGATTGGGAGCACTTGCTAAGGTCCTTTCCAATGAGGAACAATGGGGTTGTCTTCCTCTGATGACATTTCTAGAATAATCAACAGGGTCTAGACTGTGAACTACAGGATCCCTTGAAATGGGATCCAGGAAAGCTTCTTTAATCTGTTGACGATATACTTAAACATAAGACAAACCTAAGACTTACTGTGGCTAGTCATACTAGCCTGAAAGTTGTGTATCTTCAGCAGAAGGTTGTATACCAATAGACACTGGTCTGCCGATGACTATCTTGTGTAGACGGATTTTCCCGAAGGGAGTGCTGTGAACAGTCAGCAAGACCAAAGACAATACTGTAGGCTATGGAAATCCAGTGGTTTCTGCAAGTTTAGACATTTTACATTTGAGGATCCGTTGGTTCTCTCAACCTTGCCCGACGATTGAGGGGGATAGAGACAGTGGTATCCGAAGAGGTCTGCAAGGTATTCATTAAGGCTCATATGGTTTACCCAGTGAAGTGGGTGCCTCAATCACTGGAGTTATAGAAGGTATAACCCAAGTGGGAAACACATTTTCCAACAATTTCTTTGCCGCTGTGAGGTCACCAACCGATGTCAGGGGATGGCTTCCGCACACCTGGAAAACACGCTTACGATAACAACGTATCGACAACCCGTACCAAGTAGCAGTTGAATGGAGAGCAGCTGCGGGTGTTCAGAGTCCAGAGGAAGGAGGGCTGAGGCTTCCGGGGACAAAAATATCTTGCCAGGATTATGGCCGTGGCAGGCCAGGCGTTGCTGGTAGACTGTTTTTTGCAATCTTGCAGAAGCATCCCTACCAATATCAGTTTATAACTTGAGTCATCCTAAATGCGCTAAGGTGGGCGAAGGAATACAGAAACCGAAAAACGGGGTTTGGTTTATTTAGCTCCAACTGTTTGTTTAATCTACAGCCATCATTTACCCATCTCCATTTCTCTGATTCAGGAGCAGACCGCTGCCATGTTACAAGGACATCGGGATGGCAAAACTATGGCAACGCCGGGCCATTTTTCACAGAAGCAGAATGGACTTCCTCCACATGTGCCACAATCTGTACACTCAGCTGCTTCTGCCTTTGCACGAGAGCCAGCCAGGGCATGCTCCGATACTCCGTGCCTTCAGAGTGAGCCTCAGTTTTGATAACAGCAATTCCAGAAGGTAAGAGAATGGCAGAATAACAAGCACTAAGAACATCATTTACTGGCTGCCCATTTTTGACCGGAGTCCCGGAGGACGCAAGAAAAATCCCTTTGTCTCCAGAACGTTCTAAAATCATGGATGACTCCAAAGGCACACCAGCTCTCCATATCAATATTAACAGTTTGTCCTTCGGATAACTGGCGAGCTCAGGTGAGGTGTGGAGCTCTGTGGATCTGGCTTGTGACAGGTTTCTGCTTTCTGGTTGGTCGTACTGAGGAATAACAGCACGACCTGCCTGAAAATTTCCTTTTTTGCCTCTACGGGATGACGCATCAATTAAGTGAGATTAGATCAGGATTAAAGGGGCATCTCGTAAGTCAGGACGAGGCGTCACAAAACGGGAGCTAAGACCCCAGTCCGGGGGCTCACCTTCATCGGATAGCCAAATTAAGGGTGTCGCAACATAGAAGATGTAGTTTAGGTGGTCAAAGCAGAAGGACCTCAGGAAGTCAGTCGACTTGCAGAGAAACGTTGAGTCAGTGCAAAGCGAGGAAGACTTTGGACAAAGTGTGAAGTTTCCAAGTAGATGTCGTTCCCCTGGGTCAGGCCCACGCAGGCTTCCACTCCCCTAGCAGCTGTGGCTCTAGCTTCACATCAGCTGGGACAGGGGCGAGCAACTGAGCCACACTGTATGCTGTCATAGGCGGCAGGCCTACGTTACCACTACGTCCGTGCGTGAGCATTCCCGGGACTTCATTATCCCCTCCTTGTACAAATAAGGTGAAGTGTTTTGAATAGTTAGGTGACCCTGAGGCAGGCGGTTCCTACAGAGCTTGTTTTAGTCTTATAAAAATCTCCTCACATTTGTCTTTCCAAGCAAAGGGTTCAGGGACTGAAATTTTAGGGAGTTCACGGAGTTGGAGAAGTTAAAAGAGGATAATTAGGAACCCATAGTCTACAATAAATCCACAAAGCTGTCACTTAACTTGTAAGTCTAAACGATTCCCGAATTGGCCTAGTTCTTTTTGGAGACAGCTGAATTCCTTCAGAGCTTAGATCATGACCTAGGTACTGAACAATGTCTAGAGATCGTTGTAATTTTTCCTTAGAGACTTGCTGTCCCTTTTCAGCTAACTGTTGCAGCAAATAGATAGAGGAGCCCTCTTTGGTAACCACGCACAGCAAAAAGTTTGTCTACGTACCATAAAAGGCTCGGTTTCCCGGGGAACTGGAGGGTACTTAGAGCTCAGTGAAGCTAGTTGAGAGAAATAAGGGGCCTGGGTGAGCCTTTCAGGCATAACTACCCGGGTCCAGTGTTGATAGTTTCAAGTAAAGGCAAACAGATAACTGGCTGATGATGTCTCCAGAGATGCCCCAAAAGCAGCAATGAACAGAGTCACGTGGAACTTGGGACATGAGGGTGTTCGGGTTTGGAACAACTGGGAAACCAGGAATGACCATCATATTCATAGCTCTCAAATCCTGAACGAATTGCCCTCTCTGTCCGTTGGGGGTTTCAGAACAGACGAGATCTATAGTAACTGGTACAGGGAATGATTAGCCCCTGGGCAGTTAGGCCTTCTATTAGGTGGGGTGAGGCCTTGGATGGCCTCACGCTTGAGGGGACATTGAGACAACATAGGGACAGTTTTATTTATATCTGTCTGAATCATTATGGGTTCTGTACTTCTTATTCTTCCAGTGTCAGTATCAGAAGTAGTCCACAGATTTTCGGGCTCCTCCATTAAATTCGGGGACTTTTGTTGGAATTCTTCCTTTCCTGTGTCAAGGACAGACTATAAGGAGCATAAAAGATCAGGTTCTGGTGGGTCAGGAAATTCTAAGACAAAGTCTCCATTGGAGGCAAAATATATTAGCCCTTTTAGTTTAGAAAGGAGAGCCCTACCTAATAGATTATCTGGAACTGACTGGCACAGTAAAAAGGAATGTTTGTCAATAAAAGGTCCCAGAATCATTTGTACTGGTTGAGATAAAAATTCTCTCTGAACTTTATTAGACACCCTCTCCTCCAACTGTGGAAACCTCCTCTTTGCTTTGAGGGTAGGGTTTAAGGTATAACGTGTAACTCCGGTATCTATTAAAACTTGGCGAGGTTTCCTATTAATTTTAACATTAGTTTTCCCTTGGCTATTTAAGGGAATTTCTGGTAATAGTTTAGCAGAGAATCCCTCTGAGTCCCTTCAACTCTGTGACGGGCCCCCCTTTGAAGGTAAGTATGAGGGCATTTGAGAAGAATTTGCATGGGACCTTTGAGGACAATCTCTTTTCCAGTGCCCCAGTTGATTACAGCTGAGACATCAATCTTCGGACCAGAGTTTTGATAATGGACCCCTAGGAAGGTGCAGTGCTAGACACCCAGGTGTTGTTTGGGTCTCTGGCCTTGGAGCTGTAAAGCTAATAGCTTGGCGGATTTCTGTTTATGATCTTGCTCCAGGGTGCTTTCAAAATACTCAGCTATAGTCATGAGTTCAGGTAGAGTAGTGGCTTCCCATCCTATTTTCTGCCTCTTTATTGATCCACTAATCTCAAGAGATAATCCATGTACAAAGAGGGCAGCCAAAACAGGTTGGGTGACCCTATTTATTGCATGGAACCCCAAATGCCATAGAGAAAGAGCTACAAACAGCCTTCAAAGTCTGCCAGAGATTCATCGGGTTTTTTTTTTTGTTTGTTTGCAAGTTTGTATAATAGACCAATGAGGACGGGCAGGAAAGACTCTAGGAGTGGCTTGTAAAAGTTCAGCTGCTATTTTGTGAGCTTTTGCTGGGCTCTGAGACACTGTGGACCAAAGATCTCAAATATCATCTTTGGCGTCTTGCCATCTTGCTTCCTGCATCCGTATTTGGCCTTTACCAGGTCCTACCAACATGTATATGAGCTGTATACACCTGGGGTCATAGACCCTGATAATGACTCTAAATTCTTCAAACAACTTTTGGGGCTCCTCCCCAGGTTAAGGACATTCTTTAACTATGGCCGTTGGTTCAGTCTTTGGCCAAGGGGTGAAAGGTACCTGAGGAGGTTCACCTACAACCGCAAAGTTTTATTTTAAAAGGTCACTGTCAGATAATCTCTTCAGAATGGAAGGGTAGATCAGACAATTAGTGAAATGTGGGTTCTCAGGGAAAAAAGGATGAGGGGGGTCACATCAGTCTTTTTATCTTTTTGTTTAAGGTGCCTCTTGTGTCTTCAATTTTTTATTAGCCCTTGTAAAAAGTCTTTTAATGAAGCTACTTTGGAATCTTAAAGCCTTTTGAAATCTTCTGCTCACCAATTAAATTAGGCATCCCATTCTGTTTGTTCAACTTGGGATCCCTTGCTCTCAAGTGTGTTTCTTAAGTGAGCTATCTTGTCTCATTGGGATGTTCCCTGTAGTGGCCATTGTAATTCTAGGTTATCGTTAGTAAAGTTTTGCCATTTTGTTACATATGTGCAGCTTCTAGGATTATAGCTCTTAAACATAAAATCAGCAGGTGTGCCATAAGCTGGTGCCCTCAACTCTTTGGATATAAAGGATCCCATTTCTTTCTTTTATTTTCTTTCAAGTTTATTTATTTGGGGGGGGGGGTGTGGCAGAGAGAGAGAGAGAGAGAGAGAGAGAGAGAGAATCCCAAGCAGACCCTATGCTGTCAGCACAGAGTCTGACGCAAGGCTGTCTCTCATGGACTCTGAGATCATGATCTGAGCCGAGATCAAGAGCCAGATGCTTAACCGACAGAGCCACCTAGGTGCCCCTAAAGGATCCAATTTCCTTTTTTTTTTTGTTGTTTAAATATTCTTCTTCTTTTTTTTTGTTTTTTAATGTTTGTTTATTTTTGAGAGAGAAAGAGACAGAGTGCAAGCAGGGAAGGGGCAGAGAGAGGGAGAATCTGAAGCAGGCTCCCGGCTCTGAGCTGTCAGCACAGAGTTGGATGCAGGGCTCAAACTGACAAAGCATGAGATCGTGACCTGAGCCGAAGTTGGATGCTTAACCCATCGAGCCACCCAAGCATCCCAAGGATCCCATTTCTTAACTTAGCTAGGTCTTTGTATTTCCTGGAGCCAAACTAATACCGAAGAGGGTCTATCATAGGAGTCCTTGAGGTGGCACATCCTCTAACCACCTTTACATGCTGGATCTGTGCCCACCAACTTTATTGACTTCTGAAATTCCCATTAGCAACTAGCCCTTGTGTAATGAAAGGCCTCCCACTGGACCCAGTCTAGCCAAAATTGGACCCAGTCTGATCCTGGACCCAGTCCAAATTTGGTTGGTAACCAGTAACAGTTTCGTGTATGGAACCTAGGAACTGGGGAAAGATTTGAACCAGCAGATCCCAAAGAACAGGACTGTGGACTGATTCCAGACAGCTGCCACCAACAGGTCTCAGTGTGGGGTCAAGGGCTAGAACCAAGGACTGGGGTTTCCAATCAAATAGAGAACTGTGGAAAGTCAATTAGATCAGGAGCTCAATGCAAAGAGAAAAGAGATCAGAACAGAGAACTTAGCAATAGCCCTTGGAAACAGGAGGAGAACTCAAAGGGTTTGCAGGTGCCACGCCTGTGTTTCTTGTTCCCAAATCTGCCAGTTCTCTTCAGTCCCACCCCTGCCACCAAATCAGTTAAAGAATAAAAATTCAACCTAGGAAATTAAAAGATCTAATTGGATTTATTCAATGTTTCGTGAATCGTGCAGCATCCCTTAGACGGGTGCTCCAAGGAGCTATAGAAAATGGAAGGCTTTCATTTTCATGCACACAAATAGGGCAGGACAAGAAAGTTATCTGCAAAAGAAAAAAAAAAAAGGATTGTTTCAGGCAAGGTCACCTTCCCTTAGGGAGAAGAACAGGGGGTCTTAGGCAGATTACCTCACTAATGCTGATCAGGAAATTCCAGACTGATGAGTTTTAAATTCTACTCCAAGGAGAGGCCAAAACTGCACTAAGTATTAAGGTATTAAGTCTTGGTGGGGCTTAATGTTAGCGACTCCATTTTGGACCTGTTGCTTCTTTTGACAGTCCATATGCAGTAATTATATAGTCATGCTTTCTCTTTCTGACTAAGTAGAAGACAACTTGGCACCGAAATCTACTCCCAGCAGAACACGCTGTCTGGCTATCACTCTTCCGAAAGAGGAAAGCACTCCGTCTAAATTCCCACTACCTTCTTTTCCTGCAAGTCAGACCTTTGGGTTTTAAGAAAGCAGCCTACATGCTCAGCTCTGTTTGCCTGCGAGGATTCAAAAAGGGGGGCCAGCTCTGTAATGATCGCTTTCTTGTAGGAAGAGGTCACCCCTGACCCACAATCATTAGAGTGTGAACTTTGAGTCATGGCTCTGCCCTGATCCATAAGCATTCATCCAGAGCTTCTAGGTGACAAATGGCACACAACTGCAAAATTCAAGCCTCTGGCCACTGACCAGAATAGAGCTAATTTATCCCTATAAGATTTATGGTTTAAGTCTCTGCTAATGGCATCAGCAAACTGGCTTTAGACTCTTAACTTTTACTCGTCTTGATCTGGGAAACATAAGTTCTCTTCTATTTCACCGTGGTATTAATTTAAAGTACTGTATCCCCTAAATCACAAGCCCGAAAATAGTGGCCCATGGGTATATTTACTTTAATCATCGCTATGTTTAAAACCTGTTTGAATTAATGCCAACATTTGAAATCTAGACAGTTCTCATAAAAATTCAGATTATTGGCTTCTCTCAAAATGTCAAAAGCCCTAGCCATTCAGGGTCCACATTCCGGGCCACAGCCAGAAGAAATTGAATGGAGTAACCCGCTTCAGCAGAGACAAGTCTCCATAACTCACCAGTCTTCTATCCAAGTCTCTTCACTCCTTTACATTATTCCTGGCCCCCATAGGCACTTGGGTTTACGAAGCCTGCCCTCATCAAATAGCCTCCGAAGCCCAGGATTCTGCCTGGAGGCAACAATGCTAGACATGGGCAGCAGCTGGAAGAACCTCCATACAGGCTGCATATTCTGGTTCCCTGCAGGATCGCTCAACCCTGTCCTTTGCCACACCCTTTCTATTGGCAGGATACTGGCACAACACAGAGCTTCACCGGCATACAGTGGGATTTCATTCAGAGGGAGATCTGGGACTTCCACTGTGCTCTAGGACCCTGACTCCCATTCTCTCTTTCCAAATACAAGGGCAGAAAAGTGCCGAGTGATGTGTTTTAATGGTCTCCAAATCTGCAGAAAAATTCAATTGACAGACAAGTTTGCTGCTTCTTTCAAACATCTGTATTTTCTGCCCCGTGGGTCAGTGCATTCCACAATGCTATTTAATATTCAATAAATCGAGGCAAATGAAATTACAAAAATGGATCATCACTTTTATGGAAAACCAACTAAACAAATGTTTTGCTTAAAATGTCAGGCACTAGGGGACTTTAAAAAAATATTAAAAGTGAGTTCCCTGGAGGAGATGAGCAACTCAAAAATAGAACTATATGAGGACAGTGCTAATTGATACTTCAAATATGAATGGCACTCCATGTCCTAATGGATGAGGAATTGTGTTCCCTGATGAGATGACACAAATCACACAGGGGGAATCTCGGGGGCCCAGTGGACAGCAGCTGTGTAGGATCTGAGGCTGTGGGTGTGAACAACAGAGGTCCACGGGAATCCACAGGAGGAATTAGTTCAATGCCATGTAGAACCACACTGTACAGGATTTAGGGTTATGAAAGTTTCCCAGAGTCCTAATTATAAGGTGTAGTCTGAACCCAGACTGTCTCAGCCAAGATAAAGCTGTGTAGGGAGGCCAGCACTGCATAGCACTCCTCGTGTTTGCCGAGCCCTTCTTCAAGGACTTAATTTACCCCACCCTCCCTTCTCCTGAATTATCAGTGGTTAATCTCATGCTCTTATTTTGGAGTAACTGCTTAGGTGTGTACCCACTTTGATGCTTTGTCCCCAAACTCTGATGAGGTGCTCCCAAGAGGCTATCCATTCCATAGCTATTTTAGCAATCCCTAGAGGAGTTTTTTTAGGAATGCAGATTCTAGGGTTTATTCCCAAAGACTCGAACCCAGGAGGTCTTGGCGGGGACCGGGTATTTACATAATGTCCCCGGGGACTCTGATGCATGTATGGTCTGTGGCCATACCTTAAGAAATGCTATCGTAGAAGGCTGATGCCCACATTTCAGGATTCCATCCCCAGCAACAATTTAAAAACTTACTTTTGAAGAAATGTAAAACATAAAAATCCTGAATTCATAATAGTATGAAACCTCCTTGTTCTTATTAGAGGTTGTATTACTTTGAAATTTGAAAAATAAAGGAAAAGAAAAAGATCGTATTCTGCCTTTCCTGTATGAACTGTTTTTTTTGCGGGGGGGGGGGGGGCGGGGGCGGTAACCAAATAGTGTTTGAGAGAAAGTTGTTCTTTATAGTCCAGCTAATAAAATGCAGAAGAAATTATTTTTTAGCAATTTCTAATCACTATTTTATAACTAATGGGATAGAGAGTTTAAGGAATGAACATAAGTGGGAGCTTAAGACATGAAGTAAAGGGTGATTGTTGACTTTGTAACAGAGGAATCACATGGACACCATCCGGACCCACAAAGGAAGCCTAGAAAAATGGCACAACTGTGCCATTATGTGCCTCATGATGTGATTCACTAGGAAGTGTGAAGTTTTCTTGCCCCAACATTCAACTCAAATCTCATCAAGCCGGTTTATAGGAAATAAAGAAACAAGTTAAGTGACACCAAAGGGAAGAAAGAAGACAAATCCGGAAAGTGCCATCGTTTTACAGGACAAATTACTCAATTTCTGTGACAAATCAGCGGTCAGGTGAGGAAGGAGGATTGTTATAGAATAAAAGAGACTTAAAGACATAACCAAATAGGTCATGTTTGGATTCTGATTAGAAGAAGCTAACTGTAAAAAGACTGCTCAGAGACGATAGGGGAAATCTAAGTATGGACCTGGTATTCGATGATAAAAATGAGTATGGTTAGGTGTGGAAGTAACATATAATTACATTCAAGAATTTTTTTATCAAGGGGCGCCTGGGTGGCTCAGTCGGTGGAGCATCTAACTTCGGCTCAGGTCATGATCTCATGGTTCGTGAGTTTGAGGCCCGCGTCGGGCTCTGTGCTGACAGCTCAGAGCCTGAAACCTGCTTCATATTCTGTGTCTCCCTCTCTCTCTGACCCTCTCCTGTTCACACTCGGTCTCTCTCTCCCTCAAAAAAAAAAAAAAAAAAAAAGAAAGTTTTTATAGATTAGAAGTGCATACTAAAGTTCTTACAAGTGAAATGACACAATGTGTGGGATTTTCCTGAAAATGCTTGAGCAAAGCTAAATCCTTGGGTGGCTGAAACGAGATTGGCAAAACATGGCTAATTGCGGAAGCCTGATGCTGGGTATGTGAAGCTTTACAATATTCTCCTTATTGGGAATACTTGAAATTTTCCACCATAAAAAGTTTTTTAAAAACATACTTTTGCTGGGATGCCTGGGTGGCTCAGTCAGCTAAACACAGAACTTCAGCTCGGGTCATGATCTCGTGGTTGGTGGGTTCAAGCCCCACGTTGGGCTCTGTGCTGACAGCTCAGAGCCTGGAGTCTGCTTCGGATTCTGTGTCTCCCTCTCTCTCTCTGCCCCTTCCCCGCTCATGCTCTGTCTCTATCTCTCAAAAAAATGAATAAACGTTAAAAAAAACACATACTTTTGCTGTCGGCACTCACCCCCTATAAGTCAGGCTACTAAGTCAAGAAGCAGGGGTGATTATTATTTAGGAATTAACATTCCTTTCTAAGGATAACTCCCCTGTAAACGCTCCTAGAAGGGCATTTGAAAGTCAAAACTCAGTTTTCATATCCAGAAGTCCATTTTTTTCCCCCTCTCACGACCCAGAAAAGCACAGCGGTGTTTCCTCGGCCACATTACCCTCTTCTGTGATAGCTTGATGAGACGAAGAGCATAAATGGAAGTTCATTTGCTGCTTTGACTGCTAGAGAACCATTAAAAGACCTTTAAAAGCATCACTCATCTGTTAAGTGAAAGAAAACTCATCATTAAGTTAAGGGAAAACAACTCTTCTCACTCAGGAGTTTTGGGTGTAAAATGCACTAGATAATGAAAAGAGCGAAGCAAAAGTGTCCGTGCTTTGTTGTAGCTCTTTTTCTAGAGCACACGGAGAGCCGCCTTAGAATATACACAACGGACTTTCCTCTTGGTCACCAAAAAGACGATAGCTTCAGATTAAGAATTAAAAATCCCTGAACCAAAAAGTACTCTAATTATCTGGGCACACTTGTAAATTTTGAGCTCAATACTGTAAAGATGCGTGCAGTCCTTTAATTCTGAAAGGCTCTCTGGCACTCATTGCCTTTACAGCCACATTTGGCAGCTTCGCTCACTCGGGGCGGCTAATTAACACCCACAGCACAATTCTCTTGGCCAGGATTCCTTCAAATGCCTATCTCCAAGCCACCAGACATCAGCTAGGATGTTAACCTAGGCTCTTTTTTTTTTTTTTTTCAACGTTTATTTATTTTTGGGACAGAGAGAGACAGAGCATGAACGGGGGAGGGGCAGAGAGAGAGGGAGACACAGAATCGGAAACAGGCTCCAGGCTCTGAGCCATCAGCCCAGAGCCTGACGCGGGGCTCGAACTCACGGACCGCGAGATCGTGACCTGGCTGAAGTCGGACGCTTAACCGACTGCGCCACCCAGGCGCCCCTAACCTAGGCTCTTTTGAGCAATCCCATAATACCTCCAACTTTGTTTTTTTAAAAATCTCAGCCAATGACCTACCGGTGGCTTTTATGGCATCTAGTGCCATTAAAGCCAAGTTCTAAGGGCATGAGCAGAGTTTCGCAGAATGTGTTCTGGTAATACCCTCATCGGGATCAACCAGTGTGTTCAAAACTGCAGAATCTGGGCCCCCTCTCAAGTCTACTAAGTGAGACTTTCTGCTGCTGCTGGGGCCTAGATTTCTGCTCCTTAAAGCAAGAGTGCCCGGTGGTTGGTTCTTCCACACACAATTTGACAACGAGACTTTCCAGAATGGAGGTGGCTCTTCAAGTTTATGAGAAGAACAGAGGGTAGAGAAACAAGTGAACCGGTATCAAGAGGAGGCAGTCAGCCAGCAGGCCGAACACTCTGCGAGACAACTGGCCTGGTTTCTAGAAAAAGCCAAAGGCGTAGCTACCGGCTGGTAAATACCTTTTATTTATTTATTTATTTATATTTATTTATTTATTTATTTATTTATTTATTTATTATTTTTTTAATATATGAAATGTATTGTCAAATTGGTTTCCATACAACATGGTAAATACATTTTAAAATGCCATATATCCAATCAACGCAGCCATCAGTAGGGATGAAGGAGTCCAGCACTGCCTAGCGGTACTCTTGTCTGTTGGGCCTTGAAAACATCAGGCTAAGTAAAAAAAGCTAGACACCAAAGACCACAGGTTGTGTAATTCCATTTATATGAGATGTCCGACACAGATCCATAGAGACAGAAAGTAGATTAGTGGTCGCCAGAAGATACGGGGAGGGAGAGTGGGCAGTGGCTGCTAATGGATCAGTCTCTTTTTTGGAGTGCTAAAAATGTCCTGGAATCAAATAATGCTGATGATTGCCCACGTCTATGAATATACCAAAACCCACTGAATTGTGCACCTTAAAGGGATAAATTTTATTGTATCTGAGTTATGTCTCAAAAACCGTTCGATAGAAAAGCTGAAGTTGATCACGTTGGTTCCTATATCAGGACCCACAGAACGGAAGCCACCCATGAGCCTGGCCCTCCTCATGAATCAAAACCTAGGTCAGCCTGCACTTACAGGAAACACCTGTCAAAGAAACCTAACCTAAACGGCCACTCTAGTCATCACCCTCCAACTCGGGCTCAGTGAGCTTACCTTATCCTACCAAATAGGACCTGCTAGTCTTATTTAAAATCTCTGACTTCCTAGCCACTCATGCCCTGTTTCTGTTGCCCCTTCTAAGGCTCTATAAAACTCACTTTTGCCCAAAATCCTTCAGGAAGAGTGCCCCACTCTTGTACTCCCCCAAACCATGGACTGTGTTCCCTTGAACAAAGGACATCAAACTTGTTACTAAATTGTTTTGATTTTGGGGCACCTGGGTGGCTCTGTTGGTTGAGCGGCCGACTTTGGCTCAGGTCATGATCTCACAGTCCGTGAGTTTAAGCCCTGCATCGGGCTCTGTGCTGACAGCTCGGAGCCTGGAGCCTGCTTCTATTTCTGTGTCTCCCTCTCTCTCTGCCCCTCCCCCATTTGCACTCTGTCTCTCTCTGCCTTTCAAAAATGAATAAATGTTAAAACAAAATTAGAAAAAAAATAAATTGTCTTGATTTTGTTATTTGACAAAGGTGTTGTGGAAAAAAAGGGCATTTTTTTTCTTGACTAAAGGAGGCTTAAAAGAAACGAAATATAACCAAATACAGTGAGTGGACCTTGTTTGGATCTTGATCCAAACAAATTGTAAAATAGACAATTTTAGGCAATGGGGAAAGTTGAATATAGTTTGGAATTATTGTTTATTTTCTTAGCAATCATACTGGTATTGTTAGGTATGATTATGTCTTTTCTTTTGAGATGAATACTGAAATAGTTAGGGGTGAAATAACATGGTATCTGGGTTTTCTTTAAAATAATCTCGCAAATTAGCCTGAAAAATGAATGGTTTTAGTTGATAGTTGTTGGCTGAAAAATAAATACACAGGGGTGTGTTGAATTTTATTTTTGTGCATAGTTGGATATTTTCTTTTTTTTTTTTTAATGTTTATTTATTTTTGAGAGAGAGAGAGCACACAAGGGGGGTGGGCAGGGGCAGAGGGAGAAGGAGACACAGAATCTGAAACAGGCTCCGGCTCCAAGCTGTCAGCACAGAACCCGTCTCGGGGCTCAAACCCACGGGCTGTGAGATCATGACCTGAGCCAAAGTGGGACGCTCAACTGACTGAGCCACCCAGGCACCCCTGGATATTTTCACGATAAAAAGTTAAGAATAAAGGAACTTGGGGTTTCTTGATTATCTTCACTTTTTTTGATTCCAAAACTTTCAGTTGTAGGATTACACACTACAGTGTCAGGATGAGATTAAAGGGAAAATATTAGAGGTAGGTCTTTAGTTTTGAACTTTCCAGCAAGGAAAGGCCAAAGGGAGAATTTGAATACCTCCTTGAATTCAGAGAAATGAATGGACAAAATAGAAAGGCACTGGGCTCAAAGTTCTCTGGTCATTTTAAAAAAGAAAACACCTATATTCACATTCCTCCCAAGCCTCTTGAAGTTCTAAGAGGATGAAATTATTGTTAACTATTCAGTTGATACTTTAAGCAAAGAGTTAATTTCACATGAAAATCAATTTGTGTCTAATTGGTTGGGCTCCACATTTTATTGTGTAAGACTTCCTGTGGTGATCGATTGCTTCAGAACTGAATTTTACTCTTACAATCTTACTAGAGACATTTACGTGCCTCAAAGATCTGCCTGCCACTGTATACACACACACACGCATATATAACTTAATATTATATAAAATTATATATGTATATATATATAACTTAAGGCTGGCTTTTGACCAGGGAATTCACCCAGATTATCATATCTTTCGTATGGGAGCATACCATGTGTCTTCAGCCCCTGATTTCAGTGTGCTAGGGGAGGGTGGCCTATGTGCTTCGTAATCAAAATCCCAGATTCTTCTCCAATGTCATCTGGCCTGACTGATAACCCTCTTGCCACGTGTTAATTAGGCTTTGGAAAAAAACATCGACTAGGAAATACTCTACCTGGACGCCAAAAATCTTGGACATGTGTAAGTTTGAGAGATCATAAACATTCTTTTCAGGTTATTGATACTGAGGAGGCTGGTTCCAGTGCCCTCTTTATGAAGAGCCGTGGAGGAAATTGTTTCAGGAATATTTGTGTTTCTCTTGAGTGAATGGTTTCTATTTTCTGATTTTTGCATCAACTGCCAGGCAGTGCAGAGCAAAATTTTTGGCCTTCCTCCAGCAAAGTGTACAGAGCCTCATGGGTATATTTTGTGTGCTAGACCCCGCACTCCAATTTCCTCACTTTTTTTTTTCCTTTTTAAATCTCATTGCAATGTATTCTTGTAAACTACAGCCAAGTCCTCTTTGGACTAACATAGGGGTATAAACAAGAAAGAAAGAAAGAATAAATTACAAATAAGCAAATACAAAAACAAATACAAAAAATATTACAAATAACTACAAGTTGTTTTCAAGTACTTGGTTAACACCATTTCACTTTTTAACTTGTACTACTGCCTTCTTCCTTTATATATGAATGTCTGGCTCCCTTCTGACATTTATCACCTGTGAACAGAGCTGGGGTTTACCACAAATGTCATGAATGTAGGGGCATCTGGGTGGCGCAGTTGGTTAAGCATCTGACTTTGGCTCAGGTTGTGATCTCGAGGTTCCTGAGTTTGAGCCTCACGTCAGACTCTGTGCTGACAGCTCAGAGCCTGGAGCCTGCTTCAAGATTCTGTGTGTGTGTCTCTCTCTCTGCCCCTCCCTCACTCACTCTGTCCCTCTCCCTCTCTCTCTCTCAAAAATAAATAAGCATAAAAAAAAAAAAGAATGGAGAGAGAGCAAGACTCAGAGGGCTTTCGATATATTATTAGGACTTTCCTACTTTTCCTTTGGTTTGGGAAACCAAAAGCATGCCTTACAGAGATGGTCTGAGAGTAATTGTGTGTGTGTGTGTGTGTGTGTGTGTGTGTGTGTGTGTGCACGCACGTGCAAGACGAGCGTGTGAGGTATGTTCCATCCCAAACGGCGGAGAAAAGCAGTGTCAGACTGTTCCCCAGTCATTCCGAGCAGCTTTTTTATCCAGAGGGCTTGGTGGCTGTTCAGAGAGTATAGGCAGTTGACCATTTTTATGCTTGAGGTTGTGGCTGTCAGGGAACCTTTATGCAGGTTCGCTCATCTTTTCGGAGTCTCTAAAACCAATCTCATTTTGTGCAGGAGAGATTCCTGGAGCTCAAAACCAAGCTTCTCCACACCTGCCCTCCAAACTTGGCTGAGACCTTCTGCCCAGTTCCGGTAACTGGGTCCACCTTCTAGTGACCTTTCTGGTCACTTGGAGACCTGCCCGTTCTTACCAAATTCTTCCTAGAGCCAGGGTCACGTGGTCAATCTCAGCGTGGTGACCCAGTGTGCTCTCTCCCACCAGTTCTGGAGTCAGGCAGAGAGAGCGCTGCAGCAGGAATTCCAAAGCTAGAAACCAGTTCCCGCCTCTACTTGCGTTTCAACGCACAGTTGGTTCATCTTCTGGGGCAAGTGATCACCTGTCTGGGTCGCAGTTTCTACATGTATAAAATGAAACCATCACATTACCTATTTCTCAGTGTTAGCGTGAGGATTCAAGGAGACAACATGTGTCAAAAACCTAGAACAGTGCCCGACACATAATAATAAGTGTGTAATAAAAGCTGGCCATTATTCTGATGATTCAGCAAGAAGGCCTTGCGGTACGAACACAGAATTTTCTCCCTAGCTGTGCCGTGCTAGGGATGTTGTTGAAGGAGAGCCAAAGCTTACCTTTTCTCACGCGTCCGAGCAACACAGGCCGGTTTAGAATGAAGCTGCTAAAGTTTAGGTTCCAGGCTTGGGAGGGGCCCTACAATGTGTTCACATGTTTGAGTATTTTTGTTCAATGCATAAGAGTAAGGTGTTTTTGCCTTCTTTTCCATGAGAAGGACCACTGAAATTGTCTCATTGTCAGGCCTCCTAAAGTCTGGCTCCATCTGGTACCCAAGTCATATTATATCTCTGGAGCCACCACGATATGGCCAGATGGGTGCTGACAGCAGGGAAATTGATAAATGGGTATAGACTTATAAATATGATCGTACACGTTAAAAAGGCTGACTTTAAATGGTGTCATTCACTTAGATGAGACACCTTTGCTCCAAAATAAAGACTATAAATTTTCTTCTAATCTGTCTTTAGAATTGAATGAATGTTTGCATCATACCCTAAATAGGTAGCTCTCTAGTCTAAAAAATGCCACCTTCATCTTGCTGCTTAATCAAATTTCACAATATTCTCTGACTTTGCAGATTAATTGCTGTGCAGAATGTTTTGGCCCCAGGCTATGTTGCCTCCTCTGTTTGCGCTGATGGCTTTTTGTGGCCCTACTCTATAACTGGACCCCATTGATTTCCACAGCTGATCCCACTAAGCCTTGCAGAAATTGCCTCCCACCGCTCAGCAAACACATTTTGCCACGAATTTAAAATAACCTCTATAGGTAACTGTCACACTGTTTCCAGTGAAGAAAACATCGCCAAAACTTAGAAAAGAATGGAATGCAATATACAAAAACACCGGTTCTTAGTAGAGCAAATCCATGATGCTTCGGGCCAGCTAAGATGCCACCCAAGGTGCCCAAATGCCTCCGCAGATACCTGTAATGAGTCTAGGTGACCCTCTCGGGACACTTGACCCCGCTTTGAGGCTGCAGCCATAGAGAGGAACCCAGGCAGGGGATGCAGTGATTGTCTCTACCCTGTTAGGATCATGTCTATTGGGGCACAAGGGTAGACATGAGAGAGAACAGCAAATGCGTCGCAAGGGAGACCATGATGTTTTCTTCATCTGATTTCAGTGAGCGGTTGCCCTGCTGCTCCCAGCCATTAATCAAATGAGCGTCTCTAACTGTGGAAGGTGTCAGCTGTCCTTTTGAAAAGCACTATACAGGTGTCCCTTCACCAACACAGGTTTGGCCTGCCCAGGGCTGCCTCTGTGTGGACTTTTGAAATAAATACAGTGTGATACTGTTAACGTATTTCTCTTCCTTATGATTTTCTTAGTAACATTTTTCTCTAGCTTTATTTTAAGAATACAGTATATTTAAACCTATAGTATACAGGATTGTGTTAATTGACTATGTGATCCGTAAGACTTCCAGTCAACAGTAGGCTATTAGTAGTTAAGTTTTGGAAGAGTCAAAAGTTATATGCAGATTTTTGACCATGCTGGGGTCAGTGCGTCTAACCCCCACATCGTTCAAGGTTCCACAGTACTGTATTCTGATATCACGTTCATACAGGTATCTACAGAAGGGCAAAATAGGCTTTCTTTTATTTTCTGTAATGAAAATGATTATTATTTTATTTTTAAACAATTTTTTAATATTTATTTTTGAGAGAGAAGGAGAGAGAGAGAGAGAGGGAGAACGAGTGGGGGAGGGGCAGAAAGAGAGAGAGAGAGAGAGAGAGAGAGAGAGAGAGAGAGAGAGAGAGAATCCCAAGCAGGCTTCACTCTGCCAGCACAGAGCCCAGGACTCGGACTCAAGAACCATGAGATCACGACCTGAGCCAAAACCAAGAGTCAGATGCTCAACCGACTGAGCCACCCAGGCACCCCATGATTATTATTCTATTTTCTGATTACAAATAATATATACTCATTGTAAAGAATTTGAATGACACCTCAGAAATATTTGAAAGAAAAAAATTACGTGAAATCCCACCATCTTGAGAGAAACACTACCAACAGTAACCATCTTTTCATGTAGACACACGGACTATATATAATATGTGTATATATGAGCATAGATACAGATACATAGATACTTGGGTTTACAAGACACATGTAGTTTTATCATAGACATTTTCTCTTTCCTTCTCACTCCTCCCCACCACTCTCTGTCCTCCAGATAACCATACTAAGAATAGGTTGTGCTTGCAGATGATGAGTCTTGAGGGACAAATAGGAATTAAGGAACAAAGGAGGAGATGTGATGGGCAGTCCAGACAAAACGGCATGTGCAAAGGCAAGGAAGCAAGAGCTGTTAGAGCAGTGCTTCCTGAAACTTCAACGTGCATATAAATTACATTGGTTGAAATGCAGATTATGAATCGGCAGATGAGGGATCAAGCCTGAGATCCTCTTTTTTGTTTGTTTGTTTGTTTTTGAGAGCCTTTACTGCTGACAAGATTTCAGGTGATGTCCATGCTGCTGGACATCTTTGAGATATAAATTGCTGTGCTATGCAATATGGTATCTACCAGTCACACGTGACTATTTAAATTTAAATTAGGGGCTCCTGGGTGGCTCAGTCGGTTAAGCATCCGACTTCAGCTCAGGTCACGATCTCAAGGTTCGTGGGCTCCAGCCTTGCATTGGGCTCTGTGCTGACAGCCTGAAGCCTTCAGATTCTGTCTCCCTCTCTCTCTGTCCCTCCCCCACGGGCTCTCTGTCTCTGTCTCTCAAAAATAAATAAACGTTAAAAAAAATTCAAATTAGTTAAAAGTAGGGGCGCCTGGGTGGTCCGTTAAGCATCTGACTTTGGCCCAGGTCACGATCTCATGGTTTGTGAGTTCAAGGCCCGCACTGGGCTCTCTGCTGACAGTGCAGAGCCTGATTCACATCCTCTGACCGCCTCTCTCTGCGCCTGGCCCGCTCACACAGTTGCATGCTTTGTCTCTCTTGAAACATAATCAAAAACATTTAAAAATAAATTAGTTAAAAGTAAATAAAAATTTAAAATCATTCCTTTGTTGTACTGGTCACATTTCAAGGACTGACTAGCCACTTGTGGCGGCCAT
Organism: Puma concolor; assembly: GCF_028749965.1. Taxonomy (NCBI): domain Eukaryota; kingdom Metazoa; phylum Chordata; class Mammalia; order Carnivora; family Felidae; genus Puma; species Puma concolor. Next base: position 165,273,602 of record NC_141670.1, on the reverse strand, counting down.
AATGGACAGCACAGTTATAGATCATTTCCATTATCACAGAGAGTTGCATGGAGCAGTGCTGGACAGAACATTCAGGGAAACACAGATAGTTCAGTATGGCTGGATCGTAACAGGTGTGTGGGATGGGGGGAGGTAGAAAGATAGACAGGGCATTGGTCTTGATCCTGGTGGCAGTGTGGAGCCATTTAAGGATTTCCAATGGAGATGATAGCAGTGTGGGGGTTATACTGGGGGAGGGAAGACCGGAGGGAGGGAGGCTGAATGGAGGCTGCCGCAGTGGGCCAGAAAGCAGATGATGTAAGCTAGAACTAAAGTTTAACAGGGAGTGGGTACAAGACGGGAGACTCAAGGGATGATCTATAGAGAGAACTGACCGAATGAAAGGAGGTGAGGAAGCAGGGTGCTGAGAATTGGAGAGGAGGCAGAAAGAGGAAGTCATCTGGGCTGAATCCTGGACCGCGGGGGCTAAGGAAGTGTTATTCATCAAGAGGATGCAAAAGTGTGGCGTTGGAAGAAGAGAATGAACTGCTTGAGACAAGCTGATCTGTGGTGTCTCTGGGTCCACCGGATGAGGATGTGTGCAGGGCTTGTGGGTATTTGGTACCTGAAGCTGGGGAAGCAGTCTTGGCTGAGGGATCACCTCTCCATGGGGTGGGGGTGGGTGGGGGGGGGGGGAAGCAGGCAGGCTGGGAGCCCGGCATGGGGATCCTAGCTCTGCCAAAGTTGTGCAGTCTAGGAAAATCACTCAAGCTTTCTTGGTCTCAGTTTATGATCTCTAAAGTGATGATAATGATATTTTTATGTAAAAGACTAAACACTATGACTGGTTCATAAGCTCATTCAGTGATACTAATAATATTCTCATTATCTCCCTTGCAGAATTGTCTTATGAATTAGAGATGGCATGTATAAAGTGTCTGATACTCAATTAATGAGTTGTATCACTATCATTCCTGGGAGGTGGGTCAGCAAGAGCAAACAGCGAAAAGGCAAGAGAGTTGAGAGAGAATGTCGCCGGAAAGGGTAGGACAAAAGAGGGAGGAGGAAGGTGTAGGAGGAAAAGCAGGGAAGAGTGGAGACTTGGAAACCAGAGGGAAGAAGGAATCAAGGAAGGAATGGTCGGCTATATCCAATGCCACAGAGAAGCTAGAGGAGATAAGGAGCATTGGATTTGATCACTGAGAGGTCACTGGTGACCTTGGAGAGTAGTGTCAGGGAAATTGGGAAGAGGAAAGCCAGACTATACTGACCTGAGGGCTGCATGAGGCTGAGGCTGAATAAGGCTAGAGACCTGTGTTGGTGTGGTCTTTCTGAAGGTCTCTTAGGAAGGGGAGGAGAGTGTGGTTTGGGGGACTGGGGGACATTTGATGGAGGGAAGGTTTATTCAGGTTGGGAGAGAGAGAGTATATATACATAGAGAAGCTAAGAGCCAAGCAGAAGTGAGAGAAGAGACAGGAAGGGGAAAAACCCCAAAATAATGGATAGCTTGTGAGGCTGTGGCAGGCTGGCAAGAATGGAGCCTGGAGCTCAGGGGCAGGGACTTCAGGGTGGTCTAGGGAAGATGGACCTATTTGTTGAGGAGGGAGTTTGGGGAACTAGGAAGACAGCAGAAGCCCATCAGGTCTCCTGTGCCTTTCCACCTGGATCCCTGGTCCTCTGGATCAAGCTAAGTTCTCTCAGATGGGACAGATTTCTCTCAATCAGATCTGGTAATAAAGCCAATTGGTTCCATTTTCTTTAAACCGAATTAGAAGCATTTGTAATACCACATACAGATTACCCTGAATTTATACAATGAGTTAATTTCACTCCATCATCTCTGTGTTAATTTTAATTAAGTAATTTTTTTCATAGTTGAGAAGCCATTTTTCCTCTACACACAATGAATGGTTTCGCCTTTTCCAATGAGCTGCAGTTGTCATTTGGCCAGAGTTGTGTGAAGCCTTCGGACTGAGGTGGGTTTCTCCCTGAGTTCAAGTTAAACACTCTGTAATGATTTCATAACCTCTTTCAGTTTTTATCACCTGGTTGGGGAGGAAGACATTCTGCACAACTACTGCCAACCCCACTAGATCGCCACTGGAATCCTACATTAGTCTCTTTATTGAGATTTTCTTTCTCTGTCCCAAGATTCTTGCCATGCAACTTGTCCACATTCACTGACATAATCGAAGGAAAGGTTAATGCCTCTCGGACATCCAAAAGGACTAAAACAAGAACAGGTTTGAAACCAGAGACTTGTTTAGAAGAATCTGAGATAAGAAAGGTAAACGCACGAGCAAACTGGTGTTCCCTCTGCCACTTTAACCCATTTTACATTGATCTTATGAATATCTGCAAAGTAGCGGCTGGCTGCCACGATGTATTAATAAAATTTACTCCTTTTCTTCTCGGCAAAAGCAACTTACTGACTCTCAAACCACACCCTCCATCAGATCCTATCATTTCCACTCCTAAAAACTGCTAGAACAGCTTTCCATTGTTCTTAGCATGTCATATGCCTTCCACCAGGGCCTCAAGCTTTGTCTGGCCCGGAGCCACCCTCATCTCAGACCACTCTGCTCCTACATCCTCAAGTTCCATTTACATTCTGGGCTCCTTAAACGGGTCAAGTGCTTTCCTGTTCTTCCACAAGCTGTTCTTCGTGCCTCTTGGACCCGAACCACATAGATGGCCTATCTTGATCAGCCCATCAAATGTAGATGCTACGTTTCCCTTCCCGCCCCACCTTACACACCTGTGGAAAGGCAGTGTGGTGTTTTAAGGGGCTATACTTCCAGACTTTTTGAGTTGAAATCCCCGATCCACCACTTACTAGCTAATTTGTCACCTTGGAAAGTTACTCAGTGTGTCTGTTTATCCACTTAAAATGTGGGGCTGATAAGATATTTTGAGGACTAAATTTGACAACGGATGGTAAACTCAGGACTGTAATACAAGTTACTTTAGCACATACTCCGATTTTATTCCGCTTGTTTGTCAAGTGTGAGTCTGTCACCTAGGGAAGGTTTATGGTGCTCCCCAACCGCTTGCTGATTGAAGTCCGCTCTTTGAACGCGGTTAACGAATGAAGGAACAGTGGTCCTTTCAGGTTTAGGAGGAGCCGCTGGGTGAGCCTGGTCAAAGAGACAAGGTCCGGCTTCTCTTTAAGCTTCCAGATTAGCAAGACAGACTCAAGACACGTACTGGACTGGTGTAGTTGTACGAAAGGTTATCTGGATCCTGGCACAGCCCTAGAGTAACCACGAACTCTCCCTAGGAGGGGCCCCTAGGAAGGCACAGCGCCTGCGAGAACCACGTCCTTCAGGGCCAAGGGGAGGCGCTAGGGCTCCGGAGCTTCCGAGAAAGATGCTCCCGCAGGCCTAGCGCATCCTCCGCCCGCGGAAGAGCGCGGAGGAGCGCGGAGAAGCGCGGAGAAGCGCGGAGAAGCGCGGAGGTGCCCGAAGGAGCCCGGAGGAGCCCGGAGGAGCCCGAAGGAGCCCGAAGGAGCCCGAAAGACCGGGGCGGGCCGAGAACCGCGGGCGCCAATCGCCGGGCCCGCCCCGCCCCCTGGCCGGAGACTTGAGAGGATTGGCTGCCCGCCTCCCGCTGCGCCGCCGACCTCGTCGCCGCGCCACCGCCGGGTTCTCTGTGCCGCACGCGAGTCGTCGGCTTCATCCCGCGGAGCTGAGCCGTAAGTGTCGGTGGGCATGGGGGAGGGTGCCAGGCCTCCGGGCCCGGGTGGGGCTGCGCTCGCCCCGCGTCCCCTCGAGCTTTGCCCGCCCGGAGCTCCGCTGCTCCCGGCGGCCAGAACGGAGGGGTAGAGCAGCCCTCGGCGGCCCGGGGGGCGGGCGGTCCAGCCCGTCCCGGGGCCGCGCGAGGCACAGACGCCGCGCGGAGCCGCCGGGAGGCTTCCCCGCGGGCAGGCCCGGGCGCCCTAACATTCTTGCGCTTTGCTCCCCCAGGGCGCGGCCGCAGTGGCGGCTGCTTTGCGGCGGTTTCGGGGCCAGGCCCCCGCCTGCGAATGCGGGAGCCCGACCCGGGGCCTGCGGAGTCGGTCTCCGACGTGTGCGGGGCTGCAGCGGCCTGACTTCCAGGCGCAGGTATGTCCCCGTCCTGGAGGGAAGAGCGAGGCGCTCGGCCCGGAGCACGTGGCCAATGGCTACCGGGGGTTCCCACGTGCTTGGTTCCAAGGCCCCCCAATTGGCTGCCCCTTCGGATAGAGGACATGTAAGTTCCCGGCTCCCCCACCCCCTGCAGGACAACTGCTTCCGGTGGGTTTTCCGACTTGGCCCTGGAAACCGCTGAGGTTCAGGGGGTGTTGTCTGCAGAGGAGAGCAGGGGTCGTAGAGAAGCCTGTAAAACCCCAGACCGCCCTTTCCTGTGCCCTTTTAAGGTTGACGCAGTGCCTTAAGAGGCTAACACAGAAGGGTAAAGTAAGTCTCCATAAAACCCAGGGATGAGACTAAAACTCCTCTCTGGATCCTGTCTGGAGTCACAGCGGAACCAGAGGAAATTTTTCTTGAAGTTTCAGCACCTTTGTGATATTTTTATACGTTTAATAATAGCACAGTGATAAATTTAACCTTAACCTTAGTTTTGACAATACCTTCAGAGATGCCTTTTATTTATTTATTTATTTATTCATTTATTTATTGACGATTATTTTGAGAGAGAGAGAACATCCCAAACAGGCTCTCCGCTGCCAGCGCAGAGCCGGAAGTGGGGCTCAAGCTCACAAATGGTGAGATCATGATCTGAGCCAAAATCTTGACCCCCCATGCTTAACCAACTGAGCCGCCCAGGTGCCCCAAGGGCAGCTTATTTTTAAAGGTGAAAAACCCAGGTATTGGAACAGTGCATACAAGGCTTTTCCTGCGCCTCCTTTGAGACAAACTGAAAAGAATGTACCTCAAAATTTGCTTTCTGTTTAAAATGTAAAAGGTCATTTGAAAATTTTTCTTTTTTGTAGGTTGAAAACCACAGGCACAAGCCATGGAAGCTGGAATACTCTAATGCTGGTATTTTAACTGATTTATCCCAGCTCTGCAGTTTACAACATACACATGCCTCTAATGAGGTCAGATATTCTTATTTCACTTGTAGCAACCATGTATCCAGTGCAGGACAGCCCTGGCAGTGAGGGCAGCACAGCAGGTGTTCGATTTCTCATCTTGTCATTTAGTTCTTACAACTTTGTGAAGGTGACGCTGTGCTCTCATTTTACAGATGAAGCAACCACAGGTTAGGTACTGACTCAAGCTCCTGTCACATGTGTAGCCCTGAACACGGATCCTCATGTAACTTTCTGGCTATGTGACCTCTTGGCATTTCATGTTGTAGTGTAACGGTAGAAATGCTGAAACAGATGAGGCCAGTTTGGTCAGGGGAGAGCACAGAGGTATTAAGAATATAAGCTCTTCATAGTATTTAGTTGCATTGAACCTACAGAAGTTGCAATTTGGCACAAAGGGAGCATCTGTCAGCATGTTAGGTGGTTTTGATGAATGAGCAGAACGGCTATGAAGGGGGGATTTAAAGGGCAGGACGGTGCTAGATTGTTAGAACGTGAAAGTATTGGACTGGAGTGATGGGGGAAGGTTTTGTATGGGGAGAAATGTAACTGTAGCAAGATGAACAGAGCCTAGTATCAGCTAGTTCTTCCTTCTGACCTGCCCTGATTGTCTGTAAATACCTCATTTTCCAGTAATTTTAAATAAAGATAATTAATATTCACCTTGGAGTATTTTTTTTTTTTTTTTTTTTTTGAGGGGCAGATGGGGAGAGATTCTCAAGCACTTTCCATGCTTAGCTCGGATCTCCACGCGGGGCTTGATCCCACAGCCCTGGGCCGAAATCAAGAGTTGGATGCTGAACCCACTGAGCCACCCGGGCATCCCCACCTTGGAATCCCTCTTAATGCTTATTTCATAACAGTGTTGAAGGCTTTGTATCTAAATTGCATTTTTTAATATTACCTATTACATTGTAAAACCTAGCCTTGTGATTTTTAGTTAATTTACACAACAAATGTGTTAGAAGGCCAAAATTGCTAGAGGGGAAAAAGTGGGAGGGGGGGATAGCAAGTACATGTATTTGCACTGACTGGAGGACATTTATAAGCTCAGACAGGGCTGGCCAGGGAGTGCTGATGATAAAAAACCTGAAGGAGATGATGTGGGTGTGTGTGTGTAGTTGGGTGAAAAATGTAAGCAGTCTTAAGCCAGGCAGTGAAACAGTGCGGAAAAATAGGGAACTCATTTTTTTTTAAGGTGCCACAGAGACCAGGATTTAGAACTATAGACACTGTCCGGTGTGATAGCCATTAGTCACATGGGGCTATTTAAATTTAAATCAAAACCGAATAAAATGAAAAATGTGGCTCCTCGGTTGTGTCAGCCACATTTCAAATGCTCAGTAGTCACAAGTGGCTAGAAGCTACTGTACTAGCAACAGATACAGAACATATCCATCACTACAGAAAGTTTCATTGGCAGTACTGTTCTAGAGGTTATAGGGTGTTTTACAGAAGAGAAAAATCTATGGGATAGTGGACTGAAGAATGACTCCCAAAGATAATCGAGTCCTAATCTCAAACCTGTAAACGTTACTGTATTTGGAAAAGGTGATTTGCAGATGTGATTAGATTAGGAATCTGGAGATGGGAAGATTATCCTAGATAATCTGTGAGCCCTAAGTCTAATCACAAATGCCTTTGTAAGAGGGAGGCAGAAGATTCCATGCTCAAAGGAGGAGGCTGTGTGAAGACAAGTAGAAAGAGATTAGGGATGCCTGGGTGGCTCAGTTGGTTAAGCAACTGACTGGCTCAGGTCATGATCTCACGGTTTGTGGGTTTGACCCCCACCTCGGCTCTGTGCTGACAGCTCAGAGCCTGGAGCCTGCTTTGGATTCTGTGTCTCCCTCTCTCTCTGCCCCTTCCCTACTCACTCTCTCTCTCAAAAATAAATATTTTTAAAAAATTAAAAAAAAAAAGATTTGATTTTGGCCTTGAAGATGATGTAGATACAACTTCAGACTAGGTAAGGCTGGCAGCCGCCAGAAACTGGGAGACTCAAGGAACTGACCCCCTCCTCCCCAGAGCATATACTTGATTTCTGGGGCTCAAAAACTGACAGAATAAACTTCTGTTGTTCTAAGCCACCGAGCTTGTAATCGGTTGCAGTAGCTAGCCTCTGGTAACTAATACTTCAGATCACAAGTCTAGCTGGAGCTGGAACCTCACCACATTGCCTCCTACGCTGTGTTTTTATTATGGGTTATGGGTCTGCGGGTCAGGGGGGTTAGATCTTACCTATCCATTAGTCGATTTTTAAAAAATTTGAGGTATGGCAATGAAGTTAAACTTTATTTAGATTAAAACCATTAGAGACATGAGCAGGTGGCTAAAGTATGGAGGATTAGCAAATGCCTCATAAAACACAGATGATCAACACTAATATTAAAAAATCAATTTATGGTTTATTGGGACGTCATTTATGTACATTTTCAGTAAATTTCATTTACACAGTACAAAGCACCTCCAAAGATCAAGCTGTAACAAAGTAATAAAAAATTAAGACAATATGAAAAACATCATTCTAATTTTTGCCTTGTGGGCCACACAGCTTTGACCAGCAGGGTCCCAGAGGTAATATAGACCATTAAAATGAGACCATTTTTCCATAACACCCTCAATTAGTTTTGGCTCATGTTCCACAAAATGTAAATTTGGATTTCTGGGAGTCTTTTAAAACAGCAACAAAAAACCCTTAATAGTATAACTAATAAAACTAGTCTTTTCAGAGTCACTGCCATGGGGCTCTGACTTAAGTCCTATATGTTGCAATTTGGTGCATCTAAGTTGCTACAATACCAATACTGAATGATGACAGTGTCCTACTGGAGACTAGAAAGGAAATTGGGGCAAAAACAAGTTTCTCAATGAGAAATTCATCCTGTTGTACTCAAAATCTCTTCTTATGGGAAGGAACAACATGTGATTCAAGTAGCTCTTTAAGCTAAAATGCTAATGTTAATGGACAAAAATAACTGAAATTGTTTTCTAGGTTTATCAAAATTTCTTTTATATGAAATCATTTTTCACCTATTATTTTGTGTCTCATTCTGACATGAATTACCAATGCTTTTCTATTAATGTTTCAGCAAAGCTACCATTTGACTTGACCATAATGTACTTAGAGCTATTTGTGGCCAACTGAATATCCAAGATCGTACCTTCCCTTTGATGAATGCTTATTAGAGCTGAAGCTTAGGATATGACCCCACACTCAGTAGCACACGTAGACAATGTGAAGGTCAGAATGCAGTTCCTTGTTGTCGATGAAGAGATTGAGTATGTTGTTATTCACACATTGCTAATTGCAGTCATGCCTTTCAAAACTCGAAGCATGGAATCTCGTTCTCCTGGTGAAAGAAGTTAGGAACAAAATTGAACTCTATTTGTCTACCCTTCATACCAAATTCCAGACCCAAACAATTTATATATAAGAATCCATTTGAAACTAAAATTTAGATTACATAAAGAATAGAAAGTTTTGTGGGCTTTTGACCAAAATCAGGTCCTGATTTGGGGGTGGGGGGAGTGGAAGGGAAGAGTATATTTTTACTAAAACTGCCCACTATTCCTACAGCCTCTTCTGTTTCATTCTTGCTGACAGATTTGAATTCCAGTTTCCAACATCTGACCTCAGTCTCCCACCACAAAAATTCCATTATTACAAGTCTGAATATTTCTGCCTAAAGATGGCCATTCTTTTCTTATCATTGTTGAAACAGTACCATAGAGGGGCACCTGGGAGGCTCAGTTGGTTGAGCATCCGACTTCAGCTAAGATTATGATCTCACGGTTCGTGAATTCAAGTCCCGCATCGGGCTCACTGCTGTCAGTGCAGAGCCCACTTTGCATCCTCTGTCCCCCCATTGTCTCTTTGCCCTGCTCACACTCTCTCCCTCAAAAATAAATAAACATTAAAAAAATAACATGAAGTATTTCCATACAGAGTAACACTGATGTCCAGCTCCCTGTTGAAAGTTTAACTGCCCAGACTGTAGGTAACCTACTGATTATTCAAATGAGCTCACCCTGAAAAGACAAGGTAGAAATTTAGGTACTGCAGTAACAGAGGGCCAGGTTCCCAATAAACCTCTAGGCTCCACGCTCTCTCCTTTGTCACACTCAACTCCACAGGTTTGACTCTGCTCAAATCATGTACCTACAAAGCCAACGGAACACGTTTGAAAAAGCTCAGCTCACTTGAGATTCAGATACAAGTTACTCCAAGACCAGTGAAACTAAACTGTCTGTAGGATTGTGCCCTGAATATATACCCAAGTGTCAGGTTCATGTGCAGCTCTGTTATCGTTTGGCCTCGGCAGGGTCCTGAACCACAACAGAATGAGATATAATCCTCCTAGAATCTTCCCTCATGTGCAAGTTTTCTTTCAGCATGAGTTTGTTTCTTAGTCTACATTTCACTTTTCAGCTATCTGAGCCAACCCGATTTCTGACTTTCTCAATGTTTTCCTGTGTTCTGTGGATAACTGGACAGCCACTTTTCACATCACCATGGATATCCTCTCTGCCTTCTTTAAACCTTTTGTGCCAGTCAAAAACTCTTGCTCTCGACATTACTTCTTCACCATAAACTACTTTTAACATCTCAAGTGTCTCACTTGCAGATTTATTTAACTTTACACAAAACTTAACATGAATTCGTTGCTCTAAATAATGGTCACTCATTTTGATGGTGGAAAAAAGAATAATTCTATTCACATGTACTCACAAGGTTAGTGGGCAACCTGGAAAGCACTGCTGTGCCAGCTAAACACGTACCTGGGCAACAGTCACTCCTCCTGTGATTTCACAAGCCACACATGGAAAAACAGTCCAAACAGAAGAGTGCAAACAATCTTTGGAGGAGTTGATGAAGGTTTCGGCATCGTATATATACCATCTCAGCTTGAACACCTTGTATTTTCCCATATACAAAAGGGGAGAAAATAAATCAGCATTTTCTTATCGAATGGCTAATGATATTTGAAATATATGAACTATGCGCAGGGAGCATTTAGCCTCCCCACCTCCCAAAAAAAAAAACCCTAAGATAAAATCCATCCCAATAACAGTATGGAAGATGCCATTTGTCCTGGCTGTATGTTAAGAAAGAGCTAGTTTGAAATTATGGGGCTTTTTTGTTTGTTTTTAACACTTTATTTTTTTCAGTTTATTTATTTTGAGTATGAGCAGGGAAGAGGGGCAGAGGGAAAGAGAGGATCTTAAGCAGGCTCCACACTCAGCCCAGGGCCTGATGTGGGGCTTGATCTCATGACCATGGGATCATGACCTGAGCTGAAACCAAGAGTCAGATGCTTAACCAACTGAGCCACCCAGGTGCCCTGAAATTATGGTTTTTCTAATGATGTTGATTGATAGGTCAAATGTAAGATATCAAAATAGTTTATTTCCAAATACATAACGAGAATAGATTTGGTTGTCTCCAGTGTGTATAATACAATGTATGTAGTTGAGTGTTTAGGAATTCTAACATTTAAACATCGTAACCTATATTCATCCTGCACATACTATCTAGTGTATTCAGAATTTAAAACAAACACACATACACTGAAAAACAGCATCTTGTAAGCTTTGAACATGAATTTCTCTCATTTAGTTCTCAAATCAAAACTTGAAAAGGTTTCACAAATTATGTTTGTACAACCCAAATGCTGGAATTAAAGTTACCCAATGATTGGTTGCAAATATAGACTGTATTTGATGAGTTCTGCTGTGTGTGTGTGTGTGTGTGTGTGTGTGTGTGTGTGTGTGTGTGTGTGTGTATGGTGAAATATACAGGCCATAAACCATTTTTAAGTGTGTAATTCAGAGGCGTTACTTACATTCATAATGTTGTACAACCATCACATTTCCAGGACGTTTCCATCATCCCAAACAGAAATTCTGTACCTATTAAATAGTAACTCCCCATTCTCTCCTCTCCCTGGACCCTGGTAAACTCTGTTTCACTTTTTGTCTCTATGAATTTGACTAAGTTCCTCATATCGGGTGGAATCATACAGTATTTGTCTTTGTGTCTGGCTTATTGCACTTAACATGTTTTCAAGGTTCTCCTATGTTGTAGCAGGTATTACTGACTCCTTAAGGTTGACAAATACTCCATTGCATGTACATACCACATTTTGTTTATCCATTCCTTTCTACATTTACTTGGGTTGTTTCTACCCTTTGGCTATTGGAAACAATGTTACTATGAACATGGATGTACCAGTAACTGAGTGTCTGCTTTCAGTGGATCATATGGTAACTCTGTGTTTCATTTTTTGAGAAATAATCCAACTTTTTCAAAGCAACTACACCATTTTGCATGCCCACAAGCAATGCACAAGGGTTCCAGTTCCTCCATATCCTCACCAACACTTATTTTCTACAAACTTTCACACCGGTGGGTGAAAATTCCGGTATCTACAGGGTTAAGTATTTGCTTCCCAATCCTCCTTTGCCTCCCCATCTCCCCAGGCCCCCCGCTTTTTTGGCAGAGCTTTTCCTTCAGTGAAAACACAGATAATGTTGTGGTTTTTGACAAGCACAAGAATTCAATAAATACTGATATGCTCCTTTACTGGAGGAATCCGCATTACCTTTTTGGGAGGTGAATAGAGCTGCTTTAAGTGTCTGCATTAGAAACGAAGTTCAAAATGTGTGACTCCACTTGAACTCTGTAAATTAGCAGAAAAAGCACGTGTTAAAAACGGGCTGGGACACTTAAGTAAGGCGGTTAAACCCTAGAAGCATAGTATACTGTACTGTACTCCATGAACTAAAAAGGGCGTTAGCATTAGAACCACAAGTTCACCCACTATTTTTAATCCAAATGTTCCTTTCAAGGTTGCACACCCTTCCACATAGGTGGAGTGAGTCAGTACCTGGCAGGGCTTAATCGGGTCTCGCTTTAATACCACGGGGTCCTTCTGCCAAGTGGCAGCAGAGCGTCTCTGCCAGCCCATCTCCGCTCCTGCGAAGGAGAAGGCAGGTAAAGGTCCAGCCCGAGAACCCAATGCCCGGGCCGCGCCTCACCTGGGCCTCGGGCTCCAGGGTGGGAGGAGACGCAGCTCCCAGCCTGCGCCTCGTCAAGGTCCCTGGCCGTACCCACGACACCAGACAGCCCCCCCACTCAGCCTCGACCCGGCAAAAGGCTCCAAGTGTCGGAGGAGCCAGACCAATTGACAAAGCACCGCCGAAAACCGGGACTCTCGCGAGACACAAGACTACTGGGAGGTTCGTCGTGCCAATCAGCGGATGGAGGCGGTCCCAGAGCGCGTTCAATTGGCTAACCAGGGGAAAGCTCGCGTCCCATTGGCATCTTTTCTGGCCCCAACTCCACCCCTCGACCGGAATGCCCGCCCCCTTCAATGGCCCCACCTCTGAGCTGAGTGGGTAGGGAGGAGGGGAAACGCCTACAGTAGCGCTGGGCTCCAGGTGCTGGAGCTCAGGCGCCCGAATGGTCCTAACCCTTTACCTGGGGCACCATAGGAACAGGTCACGCTCAGGCTCTGACATGTTCCGTGGTATTCCTTACCTCGGCCATTTACTCTGTATTCCACACTATCCGGTCTTAGGCAGGGAGGTGATTTTACCTGTGCTTGAAAGAAGGCAAGGTTGCATGGACTAATTAAGATGTTTCCCTTAAAGCTTTCTAATCCGAATACTTTATATCTTGCTCTGCATGGTATGCAAGGAGCATTGATTTGTTTGTTTGATTTGGAACAATAATTAAACCCATTGTGCCTTCCCATTAACTCATCAGAAGAGCCCCAGTGAAGTAGGTGCTATTACTGTCCTTGTCAGCCCTATTGCCCTACTTTAATTCACGCCTTCATAATTGCTTGCCTGGATTACTTCTACAAACAGCCCCTTAGCTCCTCTCCTTGCTATCCTCTACAAAGCCGAGGATTAAACTTTCTAATGCAAATCTAATCATGTCTCAAATCCTTCTCAGGTCTCTCAAATGTCAATCCTTCTGTGGCCCTGTGTTGTCCACAGGTTCTGGCAGAAGCTGCTTTTTATCAAAATATTACATATCTATGGTAAGTACACAAATCATAAATGTGCAGCCTGCTAAAATTTCACAAATAGATCACACTAGCAGCCAGCTCAAGAAACAATGTAACCAGCATCCCAGAAGTGTTTCTAATCACTAACCACTTCCTTCCCTGCTCAGAGTTATCCACTATCCTTAGAATTGTTTAAGTGGTCAGTAGAGTAGCATCCTTGTGTTTGTACATTATACAAAGGGGTCCGTTACAGCATGTAATCTTTTATGTCTAGTTTCTTTAACTCACTTTTGTGTTCATCAGGTTCATCCATACGTTAACTACATTTATAGTTTGTTCATGAGGATGCTGTATTGCATTTCACTGTGTGAATACACCACAATTTGCCCAATCAATTGTTGATAGACATTGGAATAGTGTATATTTTGGCGCTATTAAAAATATTGCTGCTATGGACATTGTAATAGAAATCTTTTGATGAACATGATGAATGCATTACTCTTGGATATATACCTAGAAATGGAAATGTTGGGCCATAGGTTGCGCTGTGTTCAAATTTAGATATTTTTAAACTTTTCCAAAGTACACCAATTACATTCCTATCAGCAAAATATGACAGTTCCATCTTTTCCACATTCTCATCAACACTTGGTATTTTTCATCTTTTTTCATTTTGGCAATTTTGGTGGATGATAATCATGTCTCATGCGAGTTTAATGTGCATCTCCCTGATGATTAAGGAGGTTGAGCACCTTTACATATGTTTATTAGTTGTTTATAATTTTATGAAGTGTCTGTTAAAATTTTACTCATTTTTGTCAGCTGAGTGTCTTTTTTATTTATATTTTTCCTAACGTTTGATTACAAAAAATTTCAAATACTTAGCAAAGTTTAAAGAATTTTACAGTGAACATACATAAATCTGCCATATAGATTCTATGAATAACATTTTATGAAACATGCTTTATTACATTTCTATCCTTTATCCATCTGAATGTTGTTGCATTTCAAAGTAAATTGCAGATAGCAATACATGTCCTCTAAATACTTTAGCCTGTATATCACTTACGTGAAGTTAAATTCACAAATCTTTATTGTATATTTGCTGAGTTTTGAGCAAGTGAGTCTTGATTTCTATGCCTCCTCCCAGTCAATCTTCATTTCCACTTTCCTGGGCACAATCTCCATTCTGATTTATTCTCCACTATATAGCTTTATGTGTTTCAAAATTTCATAATCTTGGAATTGAACAGTGTGTACTCCTGTGTAAGCCTGCTTTCACTCAGCATACTGTATTTCTCATTCCATGTTGTTGCATATGTCAGTAATCTATTTAATTGCTGAGTGGTATTCCACTGGACACATATACCACAGTCTGTTGATATGTAAGCGGTTTTCTTGTATGCATCCTTTGTCAGGTATATGTGTTGCAAATATCGTCTTCAATTCTGGGTTTCTTTTCATTCTTTTAGTAAATGAAGTCTTTTGAGAAATAAACAAGTTCTTCATTGTAATCTTCCAGTTTGTTGATTTCTATGTTGACTGTTTCTGATGTAAGAAGTCTTTGCTTACTCCAGGTCATTAAGATTTCTCCTGTGTTTTCTTCTAAAAAATTTTACTATTTTAATTTGCCCATTAAGAACAGTAAACTATTTGGAATTGACTGTTGTAAGTGGTGGGATTTAGAAGTAGATCCAGATGCTTTTTCTTCCATGTGGATATCCAATTAATCCAACGTGTTAATTTAAAAGATCATTTTCGGGGCGCCTGGGTGGCTCAGTCGGTTGGGCGTCCGACTTCGGCTCAGGTCACGATCTCGCGGTCTGTGAGTTCGAGCCACGCGTCAGGCTCTGGGCTGACCGCTCAGAGCCTGGAGCCTGTTTCGGATTCTGTGTCTCCCTCTCTCTCTGACCCTCCCCCGTTCATGCTCTGTCTCTCTCTGTCTCAAAAATAAATAAACGTTAAAAAAAAATTTTAAAAAAAATAAAAGATCATTTTCCCCACTTGCAGTGTCATAAATCAGGTAGCCATGTGTAGACCTATTTTGCACTGCTATTGTGTTTGATCCATTTGCTTTGTCTATCTTTGCATCAAGACCACCCAGTCTTCATTACTATTTGCTGTATAAAGACCCTTTATAGTACATCACTGAACTGAAATTTCGATTTAATTAAATTTGATCTAAATAGCCATGAGGCTAGTGACCACCAAATTGGACAGCACAGATACAGAACACTTCCATCCCCATGGGAGGTCCTGTTGATAGTACTGCTTTGGAAGACATCTAGAGCCCAATACCAGATCCTTCGTAGCAGACAGGCCATTTTGAGTTTATTGCTGGACTGCTCTTCAAAAATATCTGTGTATAATCGCATTCGAGAAATTCAAAACACATCTTCCCACATGTAGGTAAGACACCCAGCTCTTTTGACCTTGCACTTTCAGCGATGCAAATATGCTTTGGGGGACATTTCCTATGATGAGACACCATAAGATATGTAGCCCCAAATCATATGAAAAAGATTCCTGCTGTAGTACCATTACATGTAGTTTACTATCTGTTCTGGTCCAAGGTCACACTTAATTCTCTTTTAGAGGTCTTTTCTGGGCCGTCACAGCTGTGTTTGAGAGAGTTTGCCCTTACACCTGCCATCAGAAGGCTGAGTCAGATCCTGCTCCTGTGTGTAAGGAATTCCGCAAACCATTTTGTCCTGTTTATTCCACCAGTCTTGTGACATAAAATGATGCACATGTACTTATTATGTACTTCAGGTGTTACTTTTTACAGTAGATGTATTTATTTCTCCCTACAATGCTTGAATTTGAAAACCTTCTTTTTTAATGTCTTTTGTTTTATAGTACTGTGATGGCTATTTTATTTTATTTTTTTAATGTTTATTTATTTATTGAGAGAGAGAGAGAGAATGTGTGTGTGAGCAGGGGAGGGACAGAGAGAGAGAGAGAGAGAGAGAGAGAGAGAGAATCCCAAGCAGGCTCTGTGCTGACAGTTCAATGCAGGGCTCGAACTCACGACCCATGAGATCATGACCTGAGCTGAAATCAAGAGTTGGACCCTGAACTGACTGAGCCACCCAGGTGCCTCCTGTGATGGTTATTTTAATTTGTCTTCAATTTCCAGACTTGAGTATAGCACAGGGCTTTACTGGCAGTCTACATTTCCACTGGGGCAACGAGTATTTATGGAGCACCTACTCTGCGAGGTGCCCTGAGAGAGGCCCTGGAGAGACACTACGATGAATAATAGATGACAGTTACCACTGAGCATCTATGAGAGCTCTCACACTTGCATTTGTTATTTTTAATGATCATAACAATACTATAAGGTAAATACTGTTACCTCATTTTTCAGGCGATAAAGCTAAGGTTTTGGGAGGTCAAATTTCTGCAGCCAGTAGGTGCTAGAGCTGAGATTTAAGCTTTGAATCCCTAACCTCTCTCCCACCTCTGTGAGGCCCTTCAGACTTCAAAGGAGATTTGTTTCCTCTCAAGGAACACCTTGTCTTGTAAAGGAGACAAACATAATAACCACAACCCACAGGAGAACAGACACTACAAAAGGCAGGGGGATGTACATGTAGTCAACCTGTGGGAAATGAGCCACATTGCCCAGCAACTTGGTCTTGTGAATGTGCCCTGAAATCTCTTCTTCTTCCTGAACTCCTTCTAGAATGATCTGAGAAGTAACATGTCCTCTCCCTGTCTTCATTCTGCAGCCAAGCTATTCTCTGACCCTACGTCTGAGGAAGAGGCATTGCTAACAAATGGTCAGTGCCCTCTTTAGGAGTACAACACTCCAATGATCGCTCAGAACCAGAATCTGTTAGCACCTCCAGAGCAAACCTCTGAGTCAATGTGGAAAAAGGCCCGGAGATTCTGCCTCTGAACATAGTGGCTGGGTCTCTAGTGCTATCTTGGACCATAAGGATAAGGACCACATCCTAGGTGTTATGGGTTGAATTCTGTCCATCCCCTGCTCCCCATATTTATATGTTGAAGTCCTAACCTCCAGTATCTTAGAATGTGACCTTATTTGGAATGTGATCTTACAGGGCCATTGCAGATGTAAATTGGTTAAGATGAGATCGTACTGAAGTATCATCCTAATCTAATATGACTGGTGTACTTATATAAAAGGAAAATTTGGACACAGAGACATACACACACAAGGAGAACACTATATGAACACGAAGATGAAGGCAGAGGTGCCCCTACAAACCAAGGAACGCCAAAGGTTTCTAGAGATCCACCGGAAGCTGTGGGAGAGGCCTAGAACAGATTCATCCTTATAGTCCTCAGAAGAAACTGACCCTGTCAGCCCCTTCATCCTGGGTGTCTGGCCACCAGAACTGTGAGACAATAAATTTCTGTTGTTTAAGCCACCCAGTTTGTGGTACTTTTTTATGACAGCCCTAACAAATAAATACACTAGGGATGGCAAAGAAATGAGGTGGAAGGAATCTGAGCCCCCGAGGTGCTTTAGGGAGCACAATCCCCACCAGCCTTGGTGTCTATAATCATCTGCCTTGTTTTAGGCACTTACTGGCTGTGTCTTATCTGCATTAAAGCCAATACTAATTGACACTCAGGATAAAGTCCAAACTCCTTATCATGACCTACCAGGCCCATCAAGATTTGGCCCCCTCCTTCTCTCCTGCCTTGCCCCTTCTGACCCCACACATTCAGTCATATAGCACGACTGTCCTCCCAGATCCCCCTCTTAACCTCTTTCCTCTGTGCGTGCTTCCTCCTCTCCTCGTAGTAGCTTTCTCACCCCTTTCTCTCTGCCTGTGTTCTTTCTTATGCTTCTTGGCTTGGCCATCTCTTTACTTAGGTTTCACATCCTCCGGAATTCCTTCCTGGACCTCCCTGCGGTCAGTTTCTGATCTCATGCTCCCAGTGCTTCCTGTTATCACAGTGTAGATCCGTTATGTTGTAGACTGAGAACTACTTTTGGAGTTCGGTGCCTGGCCCATCGTAAATACTCATTAAATTTTGTTCAATGGTGAAGGATCACTAAGAGTTTTCCTCATTCTATCGATGGGATGATGTGTTCCAAATCTCTAAAAAACAAACTTATGTAGATTTTTTTTTTTTTTTTTTTTTGAAGAGCAGACCAACAATAAACTCAAGATGGCTACGAAATGAAGCATCTGGGATTGGCCCTTTTTTTTTTTTTTTTTCCATTTTAGTCATGAGTAGCTTGAAACATTTTTTTTTAATTATTTAAGTATAGTTGACATACAATGTTGTATCAGTTTGGGGTGCACAACATAGTGGTTCAACAATTCTATACATTCTACGGTGCTCACCGTGGCAGGTGTATGTACCATCTGTCACCACACATTATCACAATATTATTGACTATATTCCCTATGCTGTACTTTTCATCTCTGTGACTTATTTATTTTATAACTGATATTGGCTTTCAGATGACTTGCAAAGCAGTGGGGTCTATAGAACTTATTGTGAGTTTGGAAATGTACTGTCCAATATGGTAGCCACTATCCACGTGGCCAATAAAATCAAATTTCATTCCATTCAAAGTGCAGTTTCTCAATATGGTAGGTTGAATAATGGCTTCCAAACATATCCACCTCCTAATCTCCAGAACCTGTGAACTTTATGTGGTAAAAGGAACTTTGCAGATGTGGCTAAACTAAAAATCTTGAGATGGAGAAATGATCCTGGCTGATCTGAGTGGACTCTAAACGTAATTACAGGTGTCTTTGTAAGAAGGAGACACAGAGCGACTGGACAGCCGAACAGAAGAAAATAGCGCTCCAGCTGAGGCTATGCTGCTGGCTTTGAAGATGGAGGAAGGACTGCAGGGAAGGAAGCTTTGGAAGCTGGAAAAGGCAAAGAAATGGGTTTTTCCCTAGAGCCAACAAAAGACGTGTGCCCTGCAGACAGCTTAGTGTTAGCCCGTGAAACTGATTTCAAACTGTAAGACAATAAACATTCATTGTTTTAAGCCCTTGCGTGTGTGGTATTTTCTTACAGCAGTTGTAGGAAATTCATACACACAGTGGCACTAGCCACGTTTCAGGAGCACGCTGCTGGACAGTGCAGTTCTAGAATCCTCTGCTTGGTGAGGAAGTATCTATGATAGATCTAGACACTGCATCTTTCAAAATTTAGAAATTCTAAATATTAGTGATTTGCTACTTGTATCCAACATGGGTTTGGGATGTGATTCTTTTGCATAGGAAAACCAAGCCAAGAAAGCTCACGTATCTTCTGTTGAAGCACATCATCACAACTACGGTGAATCAAAGCCTGTCTCTGATATTGTGATCTGTTTCTTTCAGTCGAGACCATTTCTAAATGGCCTCGTTTACCTCATGAAAATTGACAGCAATCAGAGATGCTTCCATTCAATTCATCTTTCTCTTTGGAACACTAAAAGCATTATCAAGTCAGATACAAATGATACCCCTCTTGATAAACGTCTCACTTAATAAAAATGGTGATTTTGATGTCTCGGTTTTGTTTGGTCCATGTGCAGTCCAGGCGGGAGCCTCTGATCTTTGCTTCTAAAGATCCCACACAATAGGCCACCCAGTGCTGTGCTGCCGGTTTCAGCATCATGCCTCCACCTGTCTGCACGCGTGGGAAGGTTTTATGACAGCCAACTGTTAAGAAAGTAAGGGGCAGGGGCGCCTGGGTGGCGCAGTCGGTTAAGCGTCCGACTTCAGCCAGGTCACGATCTCGCGCTCGGTGAGTTCGAGCCCCGCGTCGGGCTCTGGGCTGACGGCTCAGAGCCTGGAGCCTGTTTCCGATTCTGTGTCTCCCTCTCTCTCTGCCCCTCCCCCGTTCATGCTCTGTCTCTCTCTGTCCCAAAAATAAATAAACGTTGAAAAAAAAAATTTAAAAAAAAAAAAAAAAAGAAAGTAAGGGGCAAACTTCTTTGAAAATGGTGTGCGTGGAGGGTGGGGGGGGGGTGGGGAAGTACCACCAGACAAACTCTATTAAGCCAATTACTAAACCACCTTGAATTATACTCCTTAACATTAACACTCTAAACCTAGTTGGAAAAGGTGGCTCATATCCCACCACTGGCAACTTTTTGCTTGAATTATTTTATTGTTGGAATATATACATAACACAAAATTTTACCACTTTTTACCATTTTCAGCGCATCATTCAGTGGCATTGGGAACTTTCACAATGTTGTCCAACCATCATTACTATCTGCTCCCAGAAATTTTTCATCTTCCCCAGCTGAAACTCTGAACCCGTTAAAGAATAACTCCCCATCCACTCTCCTCCCAGCCCCTGGTAATCTCTGTTCTACTTTCCGTCTCCATGAATCTATTCTAGGAACTTCATACAAGTGGAATCCTACGGTACTTGTCCTCTGACTTATTTCACTCAGCATGATGTCTTCCGGGTCCATACATGCGGTAGTATCTAGCAGACTTTTATTCCTTTTTAATGTTGAATAATCTCCCACAGGATGTACACACCACTTTTTCTTCATCCATTCACATCCATCAGTGGACACTGGGTTGTTTCCATCTTCTCACTATTGTGAATACCACTGCTATGAAAATTGCTGTACACACTGATGTGTTTTAGTAGGAGCCTACAAAACCCCAATAACCAGAAATTGCACAGTGGGAGAAACAGGTTTAAAGTCTCCCCTAAATTTGTGGTTATAAACTTGGCCACCCATTAGAAGCACCTGGGATGTTTTAAAAAATTCCCCATTCTCAGTCGGTTGTGCATCTGACTTCGGCTCAGGTCATGATCTCGCAGTTTGTGAGTTTGAGCCCCACATTGGGCTCTGTGCGGACAGCTCGGAGCCTGGAGCCCGCTTCGGATTCTGTGTCTCCCTCTCTCTCTGCCCCTCCCCTGCTTGTGCTCTGTCTCTCTCTGTCTCTCAAAAATGAATAAATGTAAAAAAAAAAAAATTAAAAAACAGAATTCCCAATGCCCATACTGCACTCCAGACTGATATCAGATTACCTGGAAATGGGACCCAGGAATCAGTATCTTGTGTAAATCTTACCAGTTGATTCTAATGTGCAGCCAAGCTTGAGAACTAGTGCCCTGAACAGTGTATTGGTAAACGTAGTTTCACCTCAAGCTCGTTTCCCTTCCCTATAATCTCTAAATCATACTTAGGCTTTCCTAGACCTTCAAATCCAATTTAGCTGAATTAACTTCATTTTTGTATTTTCAGGATCTGCTAAGCCAACGCACTTCACTTTGTAATTTAAGTGTGAAGGACGCCTGGCTGGCTCAGTCAGTAGAGCACGCAACTCTTGATCTCAGGGTTATGAGTTCAACCCCCACGTTGGGGGTGGAGCCTACTTTCAATTAATAATTAATTAATTCATTAATTAACAATATAATTTAAGTCTGAATGGGAGGGAAATCTCAGATCTACCTATCATTATTAAAGGAATGTTTGCTCCTATCGGAGACAAGATGAATATATTCAAATATGTTTTAAAAACACTTATGCAATTTGATCCAATAATGAAACCCTAGACACATCCTCTTTAACTTCAGGACTCAAGGTGTATTCCCACTGATACAATGATTCCATATTGCTTTGGAAATTCCGTGTTAATATAATGAAACATGAAAAGAGAAAAGCACCATTATTCATATGTGATGTAGGTGATATTCCTAGAAAATCCAAAGGAGTCAGCTGGAAAATATCCTGGAGATATAAAAATAGGTAAATGGCAATAAAAAAAAGATAAAAGTCAATAGGATCCTTGTATGACCAGTAAGAGACCAATAAGAGATCTAATCTATAACAGTCACAAAAATATAAAATACTTCAAACAACAAAAGATGTAGTATATATTCGTGTAGTTATAAACCATATTGGGGAGTGCCTCAGAGATTGGCCTATAAACCAGGCTGCCACCCTTAGTGGCTGTAGAAACTGGGAATTTACTTAACCTCTCTGTGATTTAGTTTATCTATCTGTAACATTGAGATAATAATAGTGCCTCCCTCACAGAGCTGGGAAAATTACAAGTTGAAAATGTAGAGTGCTTAAAACAGTCCCTGCTACATAGTAAGTATCCTTTCAGTGTTAGCTTTTAACTTTATTACTGGGAGTCTTTTGAAAAAGGAATTGAATAGATGGAGACCTGTAACTTTTT
The DNA here is from genome assembly GCF_028749965.1 of Puma concolor. Taxonomy (NCBI): domain Eukaryota; kingdom Metazoa; phylum Chordata; class Mammalia; order Carnivora; family Felidae; genus Puma; species Puma concolor. The sequence goes on along the minus strand of NC_141670.1, from coordinate 165,251,388 downwards.
TTTTTTTTTTTTTTTTTTTTTTTTTTTTGAGAGAAAGCGAGAGTGCGAACAGGAGCACAAGCAGGGGAGGGGCAGAGAGAGAGGGAGAGGGAGAATCCCAAGCAGGCAGCGTGCTGTCAGCACAGAGCTTGAGGGAGGCTGAATTGTTCCCATGAGTCATGAGATCATGACCTGAGTGGAGATCAAGTCCGACGCTTAACCAGCTGAGCCGCCAGGTGCTCCACACAGCATATTCTTAAATAGAGTGAGTTTACAGGAATAAAGGATGGAGGGAGACAGAAAATAAATAAACATTGGATGACCAGGTATGTAAGAAATAGGTTCTGAAACTTGATGCTAAATATTTTTATGTCTGTTTTCCCTCTTGAATTTATCACTGCATACATGTGTATAAATTATGCAATTTTTATTTTCCTGCAAGCCCAATTGAATATATAGAGAATGCTAAATATAAAGAGAAAATTTATTTTTTTAATTTTTTTTTAAATTTATTTTTTTTTAATTAAGTTTTTTTTAACGTTTATTTTTGAGACAGAGAGAGACAGAGCATGAATGGGGGAGGGTCAGAGAGAGGGAGACACAGAATCTGAATCAGGTTCCAGGCTGTGAGCTGTCAGCACAGAGCCTGATGTGGGGCTCGAACTCATGGACCACGAGATCATGACCTGAGCCGAAGTCGGCCGCTTAACCGACTGAGCCACCCAGGTGCCCCGAAAATTTATTTTTTAATTCACATGGATTAGAATATAAAAGAATGCCCAGAGGAGCGGAGGGCTATTATCAGCTTTTACAACCTATTATGGAGCCATTTCAGAATAGCAGTGGTATAGCAGAAGTCTGCTTCAGTGAAAAAGAATCCAGAAAGAGATGCAACTCCAATTTAAACTTTTTAAAAGTTTATTTATTTATTTACTTATTTATTTTTGTAATATTATTTTTACTTTTTTTTTTTTCCAACGTTTATTTATTTTTGGGACAGAGAGAGACAGAGCATGAATGGGGGAGGGGTAGAGAGAGAGGGAGACATAGAATCGGAAACAGGCTCCAGGCTCTGAGCCATCAGCCCAGAGCCTGACGCGGGGCTCGAACTCACAAACCGCGAGATCGTGACCTGGCTGAAGTCGGACGCTTAACCGACTGCACCACCCAGGCGCCCCTGTAATATTATTTTTAATGTTTATTCACTTTTGAGAGAGAGAGAGAGAGAGAGAGAGAGCAAATGGAGGAGAGGCAGAGAGAGAAGGAGACCCAGAATCCGAAGCAGGTTCAAGGCTCTGAGCGCTCAGCACAGAGCCCAACGCTGGGCTTGAACCCATGGACCACAAGATCATGACCTGAGCTGAAGTCAGACGCTTAATGGACTGAGCCACCCAGGTGCCCCATCACAGCTCCAATTTAAAAGAGAAACAGAAAACCTGGTTGTGTAAGATTTTTCAAAATCACAAAGGTAAGGAAAACTAATGAATATATTTTGATAACTGATTCAAAATTTGAAAACAAATAGCCTATAGGTAAGAAATTAAATATAAAATCTTAAATTTATGGAGAATTCTTAGTAGACAATTTTTGAAACACATCTGTGGAAGAAAAGTCCATTTCTCTCTGCTTTGAAGAACTCAACAGAAAGGGCTGGAATATCTGAATATCTATTACAACTTTAAATATCTATAAAATGGAAAAAGAGAAGCACAATAGCAGAACGGGAGGTTTGAAAATCAAGTTTGACACAACGTTAATCCCTCACTTCTCTTTATCTCCACTTCTACAATCCTGGCTATAGAATCTCTTACCTCGGCCTCTGAAATAACCCTTCCTCCAGCTGGTGTCTCTGCTGCCTCCTTTCTCGGCAAGACAGGCTGGGTGATCCTTTTAATTTTTTTTTATTTTGTTATTTTTTAAATGTCTATTTATTTTTGAGACAGAGTGCATGCACCAGTGGGGGAGAGGCGGAGAGAGAGAGGGAGACAGAGGATCCAAAGCCGGCTCTGTGCCGACAGCAGAGAGCCTGATGCGGGGCTCGAACTCACAAACCCCGAGATCATGACCTGAGCTGAAGTTGGGTGCTCAACTGACTGGGCCACGCAGGTGCCCCCTGAGCGATCCTTTTTAAAGGATCATTGCTTTTCTGAAGCACTTAAATGAAAGTCACAACCCCTAGTCAGGCTGACACAGCACATGACCACTCTACCTTCTCCTACCTAGTTTCAGTGGCTGAACTGTCCCACTTGAATCTTTATACCAGCTGTTTCCTCTGCCTGGAATACTCTTCCTGGCCCCCATCTCCATAAGGCTGGATCCTTTTTGTCCTTTGGACCTCAGCTTAAATTTTTCTTCCTCCACAAAACCTTATCTGAGACCCCAGCTTAAAGTAATAATGAAACTAACATTTATAAATTATTCTTCTATATGTCAGGCATTTTCTGACACTTTGTGTGCAAAGCTCATACTATCTCACAAAAACCCAGTGAGATAGTTTATTATTTGTCAAAAAGAGTGTTTATTATTACTTATTTATGCTTTTATGCCTTCTTGCCAGATGCCTTCGAACAGGTGCTTTCTGACCCTTCAGAGCCTTTGGAGGCACTGCCTTCTGGCCTGCAGCATTCAGGACAGGAACATTCTAGGCTGGAACCTTCTTGCCCACAGCAGCCATCTTTTTTGCTGGCACCCTTGCAGCAGCTGCTGAAGCCGCACCCTTAGCAGCAACTGCTTTTTTGGGGAGAAGCTTTCAGGAGAGTTGCTTTTTGTAGCTTCCTAACTTCAAGCTTGGTTATTCTGTTCCTCATTTTCTTTGCCTTCATGACTTTGTAATGATCAGAATCTGTCATCTTGGCTTTCCTTTCTCTGGTTTCAATTTTCTTGGCCCATCTCGTGACTGCCCCCGTTTGATATCTGCCTTCTGCCAGGCTTGTCAGACATACTTCTGGCAGGCACTGTGAGGGAACTTGACGACACAGTCAGTGAGCGGCATGCACTTGAAAGGCACAGCCTGTCTCCTCACCTGACACAAAGGTCCATCAGCCAAAGCCCTGTTCTGGTCAATAACATCTACGATCATGAACAGCTTCCCAGCGTGAGGCCCAAGGGAGACGTAGGCCACCCTGGCCAATCTCCATGAAATGCTGTGCTGGCGGCATTCGGCGAGAAGCTGGATTTTATTTTTATTATCATTCCCATCTTATAGTAAGGAAACTGAATCCCCAGCAAAGGTATGCAAAGATCCCAATATAACTGAAAGACTAGCTTGTCGCAGATTTCACTTAATTGCTCTGCTGGGTATAAGGTAGCCTGCCAACTACTCATAATCACATCACTCTGTTTTTATTTTTACTTTTTTGAAGTGTGATTTGTTTGTTTGTTTTTCTTCTCTTGATCGAATGTGAGCCTTAATTCTGTTTTGTTCACTGCCGTGTGTTCTGGACCTAAAACAATGGCTAGCACATACTCAACTACCGTTTGTTGAATGAATGGATGAGTAAATAAGCAGATAATCAGGAAATTGCTGAACTTGATGAAGAAAACATACAGGATTACGAAAGGACAAAAGGATCGTTTTAAAATTCTCATTCAAAAGTTTACTCTGAAAAAAAAAAGCCCACCTTTTTACTCTGAATTATAGATTCACAGAAAGTTGCAAAAATATTCACCCACATTCCCCCAGTAGCAAAACTATAATATCAAAACCAGGAAATTAACATTGGGGGGCGCCTGGGTGGCTCGGTCTGTTGAGTATCTGACTTCGGCTCAGGTCATGATCTCACAGCTCGTGTGTTGGAGCCCCAAGTCAGACTCTGTGCTGACAGCTCAGAGCCTGGAGCCTGCCTCAGGTTCTGTGTCTCCCTTTCTCTCTGCCTCTCCCCCACTTGTGCTCGCATGCTCACTCTCTTAAAAATAAATATTAAAAAAAATTTAGAAAAAAGAAAATTAACATTGGTATATGCATGACAGTGTTCCATGGTTTTATGTGTTTTGTCATGTGTAGATTCATGTAACCACCGTCACAAGCAAGACACGGAATTATGTCACCACAAGGATCTCCTTCAAAAATAGATTATTTTGAAAATATAATAATATTTGGAAAAATTTGGAAATTTTGGAAAATTGAGAAAATCCACATTTTCCTTAACAATTTTTTTTTTAATTTTTTCATTGTTTATTATTTTTGAGGGAGAGAGAGACAGAGAGCAAGCAGGGAAGGGGCAGAGAGAGAGGGAGACACAGAATCGGGAGCAGTCTCCAGGCTCTGAGCACTCAGGACAGAGCCTGACGCGGGGCTCAAACTCACAGACTGCAAGATCATGACCTGAGCTGTGGTCGGCCGCCCAACTGACTGAGCCACCCAGGCGCCCCAACAATTATTTTTATTATACATGTTTTCCCACAGTTGTTATTACTTTGTGCTATAATTTTTTTTAATGCTCAATGGACATCCTCTTAATCTTTGATTTTTGCAGATCTCTTGGTTTGAAAGTTACATTCTACAAAATTGTTGCAAGGTAATAATGCAACTGTTCCTCCTGAAATATTCCTTTGCAGGAGTGCTGGTTAAGACTGCTACATTTAAATACTCTATCTTCTATAAAGTCACAATGTAATCATCACAATAAAAAGTATTTGTTCCCCAGTCTTCCATCTGTGTAACACAGAATTGAGTGAGGAACTGACTTCATTTCCTTTAAGTAATTTATGTGGTTTTCTTGATCACTTTCATTTTGTACTTAGATTATCTAGATCCCAATGATGGATCGACTTTTAAAGAGGTTATCTACATACCTATTCATTTATGATATATATATGTATGTGTGTGTGTATACCTGTTCATATATGATAAAATAGTTCATTGTTTCCGGAAAAAAAAATAGACTGACATGAAAAGCTGGGGTTCAGGAGTGAGTGGTCAAGAAAGAATTCTTGAGACATCTTTGGTGCAAAAAGTTGGTCTTCCTAAAGGGGACAGGACCTGTGGGCAGAAAGAGCTGCACTGGGGATGTGAGGAGTGGCTGATTACAAACTTTTAAGTCAGGAGGGGGTTAGGGATCGCATAAGTCTCTAAGGAATTTGGAAGCAAGGTTTCCAGGACCTTGAGGGGCTGGGTGTTGTTGGGAAAAGGTAATTTATTACTGTAGCAAAACCTTAGTCATGAGACCCTTCAGATGTGTATCAGTGGGCCATTTACATATACATGTACATGGAGGATGACTGCTAACATATATCTTGGTGGGGTGGGTAGAGTTAAAGGAAGTTTCTAAAGGGCTTTTTTTTTACATGATCCTGGAGGTTGGGCTAATGTCAAGCTAAAGTTGCCTTTTTCCTCTAGCAAAGTATTAACATCGAGGCAGCTTAGCTCCTTGAGGAAGGTCACTCTGCCTGTCCCAAGTACTTGTCAATGGGCTGCAAGTTATAAGGAAGTTTAATTTTTTCTGTATTTCTTTTGCCTTTGTTCTCCACATCACAGAGGAGTTGAAGAAATCAGTATGAACTAATTTATTTTACTATGTCTAGACATAGAAATATAGGTACCAACGTGTATACATGGATTCATGGACACAGATTTTCTAGCTTTGTCCATCAAGGGTGGGCACCCTAATAGCAGTGGCAATGAGCATACCTTGTACCCTGCTTTTGGTTTCTCAATAACATTATCAGGAAAAGGAACCATGGTTCCTTGGAATATGATGGGTCCTGAGGCTGGGCAGGAAAACCATAAGGTGAGGCTGGAGCATCTTGATGCTCCAGGAAGGAAGTGTGAAACATAAAACAAAACAAAGGACGGGAGTATGTCAAAAGGATGCGGGAGCCAACTTGAAAGAGCTCTCAGAGGACATAGCTGGAACAATTTGAGCAACAGTAAAAATGACAGTCCTGCATTACAACCAAAGAACAATGTATATATCCAAGAGTCCATACTGATAAAAATGACTGAAATAAATCTTACTTGCAGTAGAATTTCAATTAATAAACAGAGAAGTAGAAAACCACCACGTAAAGGCCACAATGATAATTGCAGTGGCATGATCTACTGTTAATGCTACAATTTTGACAGTTCAACTTTAAAAAGAAACAGGGCATTTGCACAATACTTCGATTTTGATGTTTTCAATTCAGGCTACCAAAACTTCTAAAATGGTATCAATTTGCAAACAAAACACTTAAGAACAAGGTCTTTTGGAGAGCCACCTTAGTCCTATTTGTAGATTTAAGACATTGAAATCATTCACCATTGTAACAATCGTTTGGAGGATTAGTGTTAATACTAAAAGAATTGATTACAATGGCTCTTGATTTGTGGCATCTTTGAGTCTCAGTAAATGTTGATAAATAATTCAGTGAATTGCTAAAACCTCTGGTGAGCCTTTTGAGTTGGCTAATAAATAATGAACTCTTTTCCCAACCAATGTATTGTGTTCGGCTGAATAATGGATATTCTCCCTGTAAGTTTCACATATCAAAAATGTCTTTGGGTCCATCATTAGTAAACTTGAAACTATTTTCTAGGACTGTCCATCCCCTACAAACTTTAAATATGGAAGCAGGAAAGCCTATCTTCTAACCCAATAATGTGGGGCTTAACATATTTCAGAACCATTCATGCTATTTGATAAGACTATCTTTCCAACAGACATTTTCTATCATGCCAATGACCGCACTCTCTTTTCACTTAGTCATTGGCATTGTGGAATACGCGTTTAATAAATACGTTTGTATGTACGTATGAGGTTTCGGATGTACCTGACTACTTGAAGGGAACAAAGCAAGCCAGAACAAGAACTCCAACTTTTATAATCAACTTTATTCAAAAGTTTTCAAATTTACACCTGACAAAAGTCGATGCAAAAGTTCAAATCTGCCAGGGACTCATATTGGCTACAGGTGAACTCAATCTTACATGTAGTTAAGCAATGCCCATGGTCAACTGTGAGGGCTTTGCACGCATTCTTTCATCTCACCACAACCCTCTTCACTGTGATTCCACAAATACACCTGTCTTTGTGAAGCTTACATTCTGGCAGGGAGCAGACAGCAGGCACACAAGCGAACAAATAATCTAGTTTTGTCTTAAACCTCTTTCACACTGACTATGAACACTGAATCCAAGGGCCAGTGGCTATCAACCTTCTCCTATTATGAAGTTAGTAACAGACTCATTTTTATGGCCAAAAAAGGTAAGTAAGCAGTACTGGCCCTACCCACCCTTACTGTTTAATTCCATTTTACAGAAGACAATTGAGGTTACTATGAATCTAGATTTCTTTTCCTCATATTTTCCCTTGACGGCTTAACACTTGTGCCACTCTAACATAGCACCCTGCATCCGTCATCTGCCTTATGATCCACATACCACACCGGATGCTGAGCCCTGCATGCTTATCTTCCAGTGGCTTCTCTAGTTTCAATGCCAAGAGTTCAGCCACATTTTGCTTAACACACACAGGGAAGGAACTGTTATTACGCTCTGTCTCACTGGACTAGGCTGTTTCTTCAATCTTTTGACAACACTACTATGAACAATAAACCCACTTCTAAGATGTACCCAGAATTACTGGGTTTATGTTGCATAACTTGTAAGAATTGTTTTCTATGAAAAAGTTGTCAATTTGCTAAAATGTTCATCAGTTTGTTTATATTCAACTTTTAAAAAAGGGGGTGAGACTCTCACTGCCCATGCCTCTTATATGTAATCACCTTCATTAGCTTCTGACATCCTTTCTGAGTGGTCTATTTGCAAAACTGAGTAAATCTACATATATACACATGTATACTCTACTTCCTCTGCTTTATGAACGGCAGTGCACCAGATACCCTGTTGTGCACCTTGCTCTTGTTTTTAGTAATAATGTAATCTTTAACATGTCATCTACCCTTTGAGTTTATTCACCTACAAACTGGAGAGGATTCTATAGAAAAATGTAAGGACCTCACCACAGGACTGGGCAGATGACGCGTTCAATACAGTAAATGCTGCCCCGTCTCTACAATCCTATCCCCTGCCTCTGCCCATGGGAAATCAGACGGCTACCATTCACCCCAGACAAACCTCCCCTTTAGACTGGAGATTAAAGTACACGGGCAATCAGGAGAGCACATCAAATCCTCCCAGCTATTAAATGGTTTACAGCTTCCTCCTGAAGGGAAAGTCTTCAGTTATTAAACACACAGGTTCAAATGGTTGAGGGCCTACGAATTAACAGATTGATAGGAGCAACATCTATCATATATGTATGTGGAAGCATGTAAAGGGCCGCCACTGAACAGCCAGAGATAAGGTTTTATATACCAGCTTAATGGGATGGGGAGTGGGTATTAAGGCTTCAGTGGAAAGTATGGAAGGTGCAGTTAGGACTTATTTACACAATTCTTCGGATGCCCAGATACCAAGTCAGGCTCCTCCCTTACAAAAGGCTCCCTGGAGAGAGGGTTAGGACAGCTGAATTCTCAGAAAGGCCTGCTTTACTCATCAAAGAGAAGTCTGAAGTAGGCCTCCTTCTGCAGCTGCTGTTTGTTCAGATGCTGTCAGTGCAAAGGAGTCTTTATGCCCTTCCGGCGGGGCTGGTCCCCTGGTTTCCTTGTTTGAAACCTCACATGAAGTTCCACAGGCAAGGAGCCCCGTGTAGTGCTGTGAAGAGGACACTTGGGCAGGAACTGGGGAGGTGAGAGATCTGCGAACGGCAACACAGATGAGAACAATGATGAAGCCGAGCAGAACAAATCCAAACATGTGGCCCCAATGTCCACTGAACCAGTCTCTCACTCCTGAGACGAGGTCAGTCCAATGAAAGGCTAATTCCCTCATTCGACGTCGACTGTCGATCCGTTCCTTCACACTGTTCAAAAGAAACCTCACTTCTTTTGACTTGTTTACATAGAGGCAGCACTGGTTGCCAATGATCGTACACGTTCTTCCTTGTTGAGCAGCCGATAGATCCAGATGGTGATTTTGCAGTGCAGAGAGTAAGCTGCTAACTCTTGACTGGTGCGCCTCCGAGGTCTGCACCGTGGCAGCCAATCCTTGTTCGGTGGCTTTGGAAATGCTTAGAATTGCTTCTTCTAGATCAGAAGTTCCCAATCTTGAAAAAAGGGCCCTTAACGAATTGGGGTTGTGATAAACAGGTGGATGGTCTATGACGTCTCGTTGGGTACGTCTGTGTGGTGCTACTTTATGTATTAAGGAGCCCACACTTGTAATTTGGCTACCATTGAAAGCGGGATACTGGCTGACGGAAGGTGCCAGGTATCCGAGTCCACATCGCCCTGACCAGTTAGGTGGGAACTCCTTATATACTTTATTACCACATAAGATAAAAAGACCAGAGTTGTTCACGTACAAGGTCAGAGTGGAACGTGTGACCCACCAGGCTGGCATCGGGTGTCCACCATGACCTTTGTCATTAGTTATGTTTGCATCTGCACATCTCCATTTACCATGTGCCTCTGTCAGCCTATAAGAACAAAACAAGTTGCGAAATATCTGGTATAGAAGACCTTTGGCTTGATTCTGGCAGCTATAGAGATAGGTGTCATTACCTAACCAGGTCATTCCAGAATTTCGGTCCACCCACATGTAGTCTTGGGTATTGGGCAGACCGACCAGGGGAAAAGGTGAGCTGTTCCAGGTCCCAGTCGTGTGGCCTGCAAACCAGGAATATTGTCCAGTGACTAGGCAAACATTTGCATCATCATAATCAGTCTTGGACTCATTTGCAACATCTATAGAAGGTCTGAAGGTGCCATCTGTGGAATCAAACCATACTGTTTGATTACAGTATTGTTTTGGTACATCACCTAGGAAGGGTCCAGTGCCATTTTTGTTTTCAATGCAAACAAAAATTTCCCTCCAAAAGTCTCACCTGAGTTAATGACAGACCTTGAGCTTCCGCAGAAGTTTCCCAATGCCAAAGTACTCTACCATAGGAGGAAGTAGAGTGATTGTGTCCTCTTGTTTGTGGATACCATTCCCTTTTATGCATCCACTGTCCAGAATGGGTCCACCAGGTGCTTGCATGGGCAGGAACAAAAACTAATTCAGGTTCTTGTGCGTTATCTAGGTGTTGACATAACCAGTAGTCAGATAAATTAGCTAAGGTGGCCAGGGTTTGGAAGAGGGGTGGGAGTGGGTACTGGGATTGTGCTAGAATTGTTGGAAAAGCAATAACGGTTAGCTGAAGCAAGACACAGTTTGAAAGGGAGCCCATAGTGGAGGGACAGAGGGAGACAAGATTAAGACAAGCAAGCTCCACCCAATCTTTCTATAAATAAAAGAGGTTTGTTTTTGTTTTTAATTTCTAGGTCAGAGAACTTCCCAAGTCCGGGAGAGAGGCTTCAAGGGAAGATAAATGAAGACAACGTTCTTGATTCAAGATTTTGGACAAAGCTGCCTACTTCATGGTGTCATCTGCTTCTGGAGCCTGGGAATCCTCAACTTGAGGTCAGTCATATGGATGGCCTTCTCACTATCATGTAGGTGTTGATCTGGATCTAGCTTGGTGTGTCTCATGTGAATCCAGTTAGATTTTTATTTCGAGGGCAGTGTTAGCAGTCCTTCTAAGGCCTCTTCCCAGTGAGGTCATAATGCATGTTTTCTTCTAAAAACTTTGATGGATGCTCCAACCCCTGGTAGAAAGGTATGGCAAGGCTATTTAGTAAGTGAAGATCATGTGTTTTTCACCTGTTGATGATATGCTCCAATAGTTCTCTCTACATAACTGTCTAAGTACTGTTCGCTCAAGGGCCCATAATGCTCACCCAAACAAGGAATGGAAGCAGCCCTGGGGTGACCAAAACCGGGTCAATTTCAAGTATTCTGGACCTGTTGTTTCTACCCAGTGAGGTGTGGCTCCAGAGGCTTTATGACCTTTGTGAGCCAGTGTCTTCAGATGTTCTCAATTTACAGTCTCATTCTCATAGGCTGTTCCTGCCTTCAGTGACAAATACCAACACTTGAACTGAATGTACCATCAATGTTAAGGTTAAGTTTGAATCCACCATTTGTGCTCTGAGATGTGTTAAAATATCACAAGGGTGCTTGAACCGAAAGAAAAATTTCCTCTGGCGATCTGTGACTCCAGACAGGATCCAGAGAGGAGTTTTAGTCTCATCCCTGGGTTTTATGGAGACTTACTTTACCCTTCTGTGTTAGCCTCTTAAGGCACTGCGCCAACCTTAAAAGGGCACAGAAAGGGCGGTCTGGGGTTTTACAGGGTTCTCTATGACCCCTGCTCTCCTCTGCAGACAACACCCCCTGCACCTCAGCGGTTTCTGGGGCCAAGTCCGAAAACCCACCGGAAGCAGTTGTCCTGCAGGGGGTGGGGGAGCTGGGAATTTACATGTCCTCTATCCGAAGGGGCAGCCAATTGGGGGGCCTTGGAACCAAGCACGTGGGAACCCCCGGTCGCCATTGGCCACGTGCTCCGGGCCAAGCGCCTCGCTCTTCCCTCTAGGACGGGGACATACCTGCGCCTAGAAGTCAGGCCGCTGCAGCCCCGCACACGTCGGAGACCGACTCCGCAGGCTCCAGGTCGGGCTCCCACAGCCGCAGGCGGGCCGGGCCCCGAACCCGCCGCAAAGCGGCCGCAGACGCGCCCTAGGGGGGCAAACCGCAAGAATGTTAGGGCGCCCGGGCCTGCCCGCGGGGAAGCCTCCCGGCGGCTCCGCGCGGCGTCTATGCCTCGCGCGGCCCCGGGACGGGCTGGACCGCCCGCCCCCCGGGCCGCCGAGGGCTGCTCTACCCCTCCGTTCTGGCCGCCGGGAGCAGCGGAGCTCCGGGCGGGCAAAGCTCGAAGGAATGCGGGGCGAGCGCAGCCCCACCGGGGCCCAGAGGCCGGGCGTTCTTCCCGCCGCAAGGGACCTGAGACTCGAGCCCCACTCACCGCCGCACTCCGTGAGACACAAAAGCCCGCGAACACCAGAGACCCAGCCAGAGGCCGGGGCTGGAAAGTAGGCAGCCAATCCCCGGGAAGGGGGCGGGGAAAGGACAAGGCGGCGGGGGAGAGCAGCCAATCCTAGGGAGGCCTGGGGCGGGGTGGCAGGGAGAGCAGCCAATCCTCGAGAGGGCGGGGGCGGAAAGGGGGCGGGCCCGGTCATTGGCGCCCAAGGTCTCACCGCGTGGGACTTTCCTCTCTGGTTTACACTAGGAAACTAGTCTAGTTCCTTTTTGGAGCTTGAGAACCGGGGCGGGAGAATGGCGTCCCTCAAGACCCTCGTGGATGTGGTTCTCTCAGGCCAACGTTCCTTCCTCGGGGACTGTCCTGGAGAGGCTTTGGCCCTTACCTCTCCCCAGCTCAGCCCCTAGGCCACAGCTCTGGGTCATACAGCCTCCTAAAATCCTGAGCTGTTCTTTACTGTGCCACATTTTTATCACATTTGAGTGCCTGCTGTGTGCCATGCACGTTTCTAATCCTTAAATGGATGAAACAAAAGCCTTAGATGTTACAGTGGAGAAGAAAAATCAAGACAAAAATACCCAATATATCTTAGGGTGACAAATGCTAAGGAGAAAAACGTAAGTATTTTAGTATTAAGAAGAATGTTGTGGGGGATGGGATAGGGCTTTTCAAACCCTTCAGCTTCCCAGTCCTTCCTCCCAGTCCCTGAATGAGCCTGCAGCAGTGGTTTAACTGCTATCCAAACTGCCTCTTGCTAATGTTGACCAACCAGCCATTTCTGTGTTTATCTCATTGTTATCTCTTTTCTTCCCTCTCTTTTTAAACTTAAATTTACATTTTATTTTTCCCAAGTTATTTTAACCTCGTAAAACATGCATATTTTCATAATAGAGTTAAGGCCAGGGGTAAGGGGAACAACGATTATGAAATAAAGTGGAAAGAGACATGCTCAGTCCTTGGGAGCCCGTAGCCTCCTATTGGGATGTGTTTGTTTATTTATTTATAGAACCCATATGAGTTGAGAACCTAACATAGGCCAAACGCTGCGCTAGACCTGGAGGTATACAGATAGTGAGGGGGAAAAAAAAAACCCAAAATGTGAACCTTGCCCTGGTGGAAGGGTCTAGTGGGTAAAATAGACATTAATACAAGAATCACATCAAAAATGTAAAATTAGCACTTAACAAGAGTTACAACAGTAATCGAAGACTCAGCTTTTGATTAAGCAGAAAACTGAAGACAAGTTTATGGGGCAAAGGAGAGGACCCTCGGGTATAGTTCCACACAGAGGGGAAGGCATGTGCAGAGTGTGTGTTCTAGGAAAGAGCTCAGTGCTTTCATGGAATTGCAGGAAGGCTGCTGTGACTTCTGCACAAAACGCCAAGGGCGGGGGGCGGGGGGGGGGGTGTGTGTGGAGAGAAATACAGGACGAGGCATGATATAAACTGGGCTGCAGTGGGGGATGTGGCCGGAGATGCCGGTGGCTGCCAGAACATGCCAGAGCCTGCAGTCCGTAAATGATGCTTATTGATAATGTATTGTATAGATGTATGTCAATAAAACATTGCTGTTGGCAAGGCTGGCGTGTGTCAGGCCAGCGTGTTAAAGATATTAAGAGCTAACCTTCTTGGCGCCCTTTACTACCTGCTCTGTCTGTGTATTGAGCCGCATAGATGATCTCATTTAATCCTTTTACCTGCCCACTGGGTGCAGCAGGCGTGATGAAATTCCTCATTTTGTTCCTGAGGATCCGCATATTGCTAATATTTTGTGAGAACTACTCTATTCCCAGTCTAGTAGTATAGATGGCTGCTGGACACGTTAGGGTTTCTAAGCACATGCGAAACACTAGCAACACTGACTTAAGTTCCACTGCAACACTCGTACATTAACGCACAAACGTAGGGGAGGAAACGAAAATCATAGCTGCAGTGGCCAGATGGTGGACACAGGATGGCAGCATGGAATTCTCAACTTCTGAAACTTGGAAGGTGCTTTTTCTTAAAAGTGATTGCGGGATTTAATTTAGAACTCTTAAAATCCAGAGTTGTAGTAAGGCAGCTATATTAGAGGTTGCATGTTGACCAGCTGACCCTAAGCAATCGTGCTGCGGTCCTATCGTGTTTGATTATATTGGATTTTAAATACTGCTTTTTCTTAAAAGAATTCTTTAAAATGATTACATGCTACCTATTTTGTTTAGCATCTAATGTAGCCTATGAACTTACTGTATAAATGAGTTTTGGTTGGTCAGTTAAACTAATTAGCATTAGGTACCCACTTGAAAGTACAGCCATGATGAACTACTTAATGCTATTAAGGAAAATTGAATGAAGCGTCAGCCTCCTTCTTCTGTAGCACAATTTTAATGAGACTGCTTGGGTTGAGTCCTGTTCTATATCAAAAAAGGAACATGAATGCTTTCAGGTTCTATTTTTGGCTCTACCAGGGGCTTTGCTATTATACCCAGAGCAAGACGAAACCTGTTACTTTTTTTCCATTTGCAAAATAAACGTAGGCAGTGCTTTTAGCCTTTTTCACAGGAGTGGCAGGATTAATAAGCGCCACAAATGACCTTGACCTGTTTTGTAAACTGCAGGTGCATTTTTATTGCCATATTTTCATGACAAATGGAGATCGGTTAGTTTCATACTTTTTTTTTTTTCCCTGATGAGTTAATATTAAGCTAAAACTTTAAAGTCTGGAATATGTGCTTTATCAGCTGCTCTTCAACATTCCAGTTTCCAAATTCAAACAAAAGGAGAATAAGATAAATCTTTCAAGTGATAATCAAAACAGTAGAAAGGAAGTGAAAGAGTCGCCTTGTAAATGGAGGTCTGTTCATTTTGTTTTCAAAATTGCACTCTGTTTTCATTAAGATGAGTAAGAATATCTGAAATACATTATTAAAGCCTATGTTGAATGAAGCTGACTTGCTGGAAAACAATAATGTCAAGAGTTGGTGTGTCAGGATGTGGTATCTGTGGGCATTTACCAGTTTGAGAAGTTTGTGATAATATGCTTTTAAGAGTGATTGCTGACCACTCTGGGATCTTTCTATGGATCCCAATGCTGACGTGGTGGACCTGGGATTGACGGTACAAGAGGCACGAAAACATTCTTGCGCTTGGGAATTTTGCACAGGTCCAGCTCGTCAGAAGCTTCTTGTATCCATCCTAGGCGACTGTTACTGGTCTACATGCTGTGGGCGTGGGCAGCCCTTATTGCGGTGATTAGGTCAGGCACACGTGTGATTGACTTGGTTTTGAAAGACAGCATCCAGGTCAGCGTCACAAGGAACGAAATCGATTATTTCAAATACTGAGCTGGTTCCTGGAAAGTGCGCGATTCCCCACGCCTCCAGGTTCCAGGTAGACGTGTTTCCAGTAGGGTAACATACCTGTCTGTCTCTGCCCCCTTCCTCACTCTTCTCCAGGGAGGAAGGAGTCCCTTCTCTCACTGATGAGTCTGAAGAAGGAACTGGGCTACGATGGGCAGCCTCCCCCCACGACTCTGAGACCGGCCGACCTGTAAGACCTAATGTGAATTTTGTTTTTTGCAACTGAATCCCTCTAATATATTTGCTTCATGCTTCTGGCTGTGTGGATCCCCATGGTTGTTATTTGGACTCTGGGATGAATGTTACATAAAAATTGAAAATAATCTCTCTTCATAAAATTCTCCCAGATCAACTCTCACCTCATTTCAGTAACTCAGCGTAGAAATTGCCCTTTTAATATGTGCTGGAATTCAGATGAAATTGAACATAACAAATCTTCTGTCTTTTGCTCTTGCTCACATTCTCCTGTGGCTGTGGAAGCACAGAGTGAATGTGAAAAGTGTAATGTTTTTACATTTGACCATTGCTGTTCTTACTTTCATTACAACTGTGATCTGTGTGAGGCCGTATCATTTGATCTAGCACAGTAGCTAACGTGTATTTGAAACTCGGCACATATTTGTTGAGTAATGAATGACTAAGTTCAGGGTATTGAGACTGAAAATGTCTCGAAACCATTTTCAGGTATTTCATAGTGCCTTCAATCAATAGCAGAGTCGGTTACTCACAGATGATCTTGTCAAGCCCCAGGGGGTGTTATCCAGCTCATACTGGGCCAGACTCATCATGGAGGCCATGGGTGTGCAGAACTGAGGAAGCTGTCCCCCAATTGAGGGTGCTACCACATTAGCCTGGACCTCACATAAACACATAGCAAAGAAATACGAAATCCCAGCCACACACTTCTGGATGGAAAGAGTTAAAAAGGATAGAGTCCATCTGGCCACTGATTACGCAGAAAATACCACCAGCCCTCCGGGGCCTGAAGCTCTATCCCGGGCCCTACAATGGCTGTATTATCACCTCTGTCACCGTTAGCCTGCGCCTAATGCACTCCTTTCTAGTAAGTGTACTTCTTCTGACTCCCTGGACCTCTCCATGTCACATACTCCAACTGCCCATCCTTGCTCCAGCTGACCTATCCCCAACAGGCTTGCTCTCCTTTCCTAGACCCCTGGGGACTCTCTTTTTCAGCCATATGCAGGAAGGGTGGTCTGTATTTCCATTCATTCATGTAATTGGACGGAAGCCACTAACTGAGCACCCACTGTGTGTTGGGCACTGGGCTATGTGTCTGGGCTACAAAAATGATCCAGACATGGTCTTGCCTCTCTGAGAGCTCATAGATGATGTCGTACAGTCAGTGATGTGGTTGAGGTCGCACTGAGCACTTGTGGGGCACCGAAATGAGGCATCGAAGCAGCCTGGGAAGTGTGCCAGGAGCAAGGCCTCCTTTCTCAAGTTGCCATGTTCCAGAAGAGCTGGAGATTGAACTGAGAATTTCAAATAGGCCCCAGACCCAGACCAAAAGGCGCTGTGAAGCTGAGCATGTAGTCAGGAGAAGAGGGATAATTAGTTGTGAGTTCTGGAGAGGAGGAAGGAAAGGAAAGTTCTGCAGACAGTACAGAGAATGTCAGGTGTTTAGACTTTCGGGCTTAGAAAGAGCACCAGCCCTCTTTGTGATGGAAACTTGCTGGCACCCTTTTAAAATTGGTGTTAGAGAATCAGGGCTAAGGGGTAAAAAAGTGTCCATTTGCTAAATTCTCTTATAATACATCAGGAAAAAAGTTGTGTGTGTCCTGTGGGCATTTTTACTGCCATTTTAGAGGAGGGTTATAGTTTTCTAACAAGCTTCGTTCATTATAATGCACATACTTGTATCAACAAGTTGAGGAAAAACCTGATTGACATTAATCTCAAAGGTGTTGCTGGGAAGGTGTTTTTGTTTGGTTGTCTTTGAAGTGAAGATCAGAGGTGATTCTTTGTCACCCACAAAACTTTGATGTTTTCCTGAATTACTGCTCACAGCCAGGTCATAAACACCAACATACACAGGCAACATCCACAATCATTTTATGACCACGTGAGAAATTTGTTGAGGAAAATGTAATTTGCTACTGCTCAGCGTGACTTTGAAACGTTCCTGGGTATCCTGGGAGGGAAAACTAGTTCTAGAACAGCGGCATTAACATCCATTAAGAAAGTCTATGTAAAAAAGCGGGTTAACGGACTGCAGTCAAATGTATCAAAGAGGCAAAGAAAGGACTCGCTTTAGTACAGTTGGTGTGGGAGGGAATGAGGCTGTGAGTCTGACCACTGGGTGTCCTGGACGAGGTTGAGGCTTTGCACCTGGACAGGCGCAACTTGGAATCCCAGCTCTGTTATTTACTAGTTGTGTGCCCTCAAGAGAAGTACATCCTCTCAGCTTCCTTATAAACAAAAGGGGGATATTGACATTGTTGTCAGGATTAAGTGCAATGACATAGTTAAGGTGCCTCATATATAAGTGTGTGCTCAGAACTGTACACACATTGATCTTGAGCAAAATAGTCATTTCACAAAATTTTGACTCTGAAGTCTCAAGGTATATGTCTTGGTTTTGAATGTACTAAATGCCTTGCTTGCCCAGGTTGTCCTCATGTAATACTGGCTTACGTCTATCCTCGTGGCCACAGATGTCTGAAGATGTCAGACATGACTCATCAAAGGTTGTGGAGGAGATCTGGGGGAGAACCTGAGGACCTGTTTATTCACACACATAACTACAGTTATTTTACATGTTAGGTTAACAAAGGCACGGATGATTTCTGGCTCTCTCTTACAAACATTATCCTCTCCTTAATTTAATTTATCCTCTCTTTATACATAGAAGGAGGTGAAAGTAGTACTTAGACTTTGAACAATAGAATGGTTGCCCAATCCCTGGGAAAGTCCTGCTGTTCTTTAAAGCCTCAGGAGAAAAGAATAGGGAATTAAAAAGGGGAGGAACTTGGGGCGCCTGGGTAGCTCTGTCGGTAAAACGTCCGACTTCAGCTCAGGTCATGATCTTGTGGTGTGGGAGTTCGAGCCCCGCATTGGGCTCTGTGCTAACAGCTCAGAGCCTGGAGCCTGCTTTGGATTCTGTGTCTCTCTCTGTCTGCCCATCCCATGCTCATGCTCTGTCTCTGTCTCTCAATAATAAATAAATGTTAAAAAAAAAAAGGGGGGGGGGGAGGAATTCTGTGTGGCCCATCAGAACAACCAAATTCATCCTTGCATCCATCCATCCATCCATCCATCCATCCAACCATCCATTCACTGCCATGTTCAGATGCCTGCCCAGCAGTTACCTTCCTGTTTGGAGAATTCCCTATTGTATGAATCTTGGGCAAAGGCAGCACCTGTCTCAAACATACACTTTCCTCTGCCCTTTAGCATCTAGGACATGGGAATATGCTGTTGGTTCAGCTAATGGGACTCTCCTGCCTAGGATCTTAAGCCTGAAGCAAATCAGCAAAGAATCAAGGACGCTGTAGAGTGTGTGTGTGTGTGTGTGTGTGGCAATGGTATGAGAAATAGCATCAAATGTCTACAAATAGCAGTGTCTAGCAGAATGGTGCCCTCTCCAATTATGGCATGATTTTGCCTTTGTCTGCTCAGCTTTTCCCCTACCTCCAACTTTGTGGTGAGTCCTGTCTTGGCTTGTTGTTTTCTGGGTCTTTGGCACTCAACATGGAGAGAACGTGTGTGAGTGACAGGGCAGGAGACAAGGGAGGAAAGAGAAAAGAGAATAAAGCTTCCAGGAAAGAGAAACATAACGATTCTGAAGTAGTGTCAGACTATGGATGAGTAGAAACCCTGAGACCATAAGGAAGTGTCACTGTGGTATCTGACTCAGGTTCCTATATTGGCCTTTGAAAATACAATTAGTGACTACTGTTACTTTTTAATTACTTTCTTGTTCCCAGACTTTTTTCTTTGAGTGTGCTTAATATTCATTTTGGCAGTATGAGCCCCAATGGACAGTCTACACTTGAATGGCCACTCCTTTTGTTTGCTTGGGTCCTTGACTCTTCTCTGTGACTAGTTGAGTTTATTCTCCTTATCACCCGGGGGGAACTGCCCAGCATCTTGTTACAGGTTGAGGATGAAACTGACACAGAGGAAGGCAAAGCCAGTTAAGCCACAAGCATACAGAATCATAGCCACAGGATTCAGATAATTCTGAATGGGCTCTACCATTGGACTTCCAGTGAAGTGTGCCAATCAATTTCCCTGTTACTTAAGTAAGATCAAATTGGACTTTCTGACTTGCAGTTAAACGCATCTTAAACTGATATGGTCACATGGTGGAACTAGCCCTCAGCGTGAAGCAGAATACTTGGTTTATGACCCGTTGGCTGGGTGACCATAAGCAAGTCCCTTCACCTCTCTGGGACTCGCCTTCCTCATCTGAAAAGGTGAAGGTTTTGAACTAGATCAGTTGTCCTCAGCCATGAGTGGTCCTGCTCCCATAAGAGATATTTGGGAAAATGTGGGGCATTTTCATTATCACAGTATTTGGCAGGCAGGGGACAGAGATGCAAAATGTCTACAATGCTTGGGATGATCCCCTACGATGAAAATTTGTCTCGCCCAGATTGCCTCTTGAGATACTGTCTGGATAGAGTCTTTATATCAGTGTTCCTTAATTTTGGACAATATTAATCACCCTGGGGAATTGCTAAAAATGTAGATTCATCGTCTTGCTCCAGACCTACTGCATCAGCATCAAGATCCCCAGTGATGCGATACAGTCTAAACTTGGCTTTACTTGTTCGTTCACCTCACCAGGCCGTAAAATGCTGACAATATAAAAGTTTTCTTATGAGACTTGAAAGTCACAGATGCAGAGAACAAAGCGGTGGTTGCCAGAGGTGGTGTGGGGTGTGGGGGAGGTGGGTGAAAGGGGTGAAGGTGGTCAAAAGACACAAACTTCCAGTTATAAGTCCTGGGGACATAATATACATACAGCATGGTGACCACAGTTAATAACACTGTATTATATTTGAAAGTGGCTAAAAAATAGATGATAGAAGTTCTTATCACAAAGAAAAAAGTAACTACGTGCAGTGTGGATGTTAACTAGACTTATTGTGGTGATCATCTCACAATTTATACAAATACCAAACCATCCCTTTGTACACCTGAAACTAACATAACTCATAGAATGTTTCATCAACTATATCTCAATAAAAACCATATAAATCATATAAAGTCATGTATGATATTTGAAAAATATAGTCGTTAGTATTGGAGCCCTCACAGAAACCTAATTAAAAAAGTTACTATCCTCATTTTACAGATAGAAAAACTGAAGTTCCTATCCCCATTTTACAGGCTAAGGAAAGTGCTTCCTTATCATGACAAGCTAGTAAATACAAGGGTTGGGACATGAGCCCAGATATGCTTGACCCCGAGCCCTGAAGTCACCCTCTTTTACTACACAGTTCCATACTGGTCTCTGTCTTTGTGATATTAACTACCAAACAGACAGACCAGAAAATGCTTTGGCTGCTAATTGTAACCATGCTCTGTTCATATAAATGACAGACATCTAAAATACATGTGACGGCTGTATGATTCAATATATTGTTAATAAAAAGCTAGTTAATAAACCAGTATGTATAGCATGACTCTATTTGTTAACTGTATTTCAGATGTTAATAGTAGGAGTCATTATGGAATATACTTTTTGTTTTTTTTTAATTTTTTTTTACCGTTTATTTATTTTTGAGACAGAGAGAGACAGAGCATGAACGGGGGAGGGTCAGAGAGAGGGAGACACAGAATCCGAAACAGGCTCCAGGCTCTGAGCTGTCAGCACAGAGCCTGACGCGGGGCTCGAACCCACGGACCGCGAGATCATGACCTGAGCCGAAGTCAGCTGCTTAACCGACTGAGCCACCCAGGCGCCCCTGGAATATACTTTTTGAATGTAATTACGTTATACAAGTATGACAGAGATGGCTGGCTAACACTCATGTTACCCCCTTCCTTAGCTTAGAGTTATCACTTAGATGCAGTTGCCCTACCAGAAGCTACATTTCCCAGCCTCCTTTGCATCCAAATGAGGACGTATGGCTAATTCTCACCCATGGAGTATGAATAGAGTGGTGTATCTCTTCTAAACTGAGACTTTTAGGGGCACTGGGATGGCTCAGTTGCTTAAGCATCCAGCTTTGGTTCTGGTCATGATCTTGCAGTTAGTGACTTCAAACCCCACATCGGGCTCTATGCTGACAGCTCGGAGCCTGCAGTCTGCTTCAGGTTCTGTGTCTCCCTCTCTCTCTGCCCCTCTCCTGCTCACACTCTGTCTCTCTTTCTCTCAAGAATATATAAACATTAAAAAAAAACTGGGACTTGTAAGAAATGGGGTGTGCCTTTTTTATACTCCCTCCACCATCTGGTAGCCAGGTTCAGAGGACTCCAAATTAACAGGGCCTCTTGAACCCACAATTTGGAAGGAGCCCAGGTTCCTGAATGACCATGGGGACGAACGGCTACTGGTTGAGCAAGACACCTACAATGACGAGGAAGAAATGAACTTCTGTAACGCTATGTCACAGACATTTGGGGTTTGTTACAGCATTCTATCTGATTCAACTAATAGGGTTACTCTATGTAATACAACTCAATTATACATACGCATCAATAATTATAATTTTACTCTCTTCTCTTTATACATATGTGACGACAAAATATAACATTTCTGAGATTCAAAGGTTTGGCTACAGCAATGAGCAATCTCACAGATTTTTAACTCTCAAAATTCACATCACATCAAGGATATTGTAGGAACCACAGACGAAGGAGTAAGAAGCTGGCAGATTCACTAGCTGCCTCTGAACATTTTCGTTCATGTGGAATCTGACCATATATAGAAAGTCATTGAAACATCCTTGAATTATTACTACACCAGAGGGACAAAGAGGTATCAGAGATTCTGAAGCTAGCTACTGAGAAGTTTGCTTTTTCTTGATTTGAAGGGCATTTCGTACATAATAAGTATGTATAAACATGGGGCGACGGATTACAAAGTGCTATTAAGGACGGAAAGAAAAGTGGATAAAACATCTGCCTATCTTTTATCGTGATACCTTGAAAAAACAAGGGAAGCTGAACTTAATACCTAATTGACTACAAAGACTCACAGGTGTTTTGAAAAGCCGAACAGTGCGTTGGATTTAATTTCCAGTCGGTTATGTTGCAGTATCTTATCCAAAAACTCATAACGAACTGCAGTAACCTCATCCAAAGGCAACAAAGGCAGCACTGACTTAACCACGAGGCCTGATAAGAACCCGAATAGTACACGTCAGCCACAACAGGTTTAAGATTTCATCAAACTTTAGAAAGAAGATGGGAGAAAGATGCAATTGCTTGAGTTAATGGAAGAAACCAAAATAGTTTAATTGCTTAGCATGAGAGTGAAAGCACAAAATGAAAATTTGGTGAAAGAGTTTACCCCTCAATAGAAGGGTGTGTTTATTCTCATGGACAATATCAAGGTCAAACAGAGATGACGTTTTGTTTCTCATGGTTCCGTGAGCACTGTCGTCTTCCTTAGTGAGGGCTTCCAGGAGGATGGAAACAGACTTTTGTGGACAGAGGCTTGATTTTAAATGGATCATTCACGCTGCCTGGCTCTGTCTACACAAAACCAAAATACCTAGATAAGGAGTATAAAGCTTGGCAAATGCCAAATGATGCCAAGGTTTCTGATGTTTCCAAATATCCAAGGGTTTCTGCAAATGTCTCCAAATATGTAGATGTAGATGTTGGCTTTTTAGTTGACAAAATTCAGACAAAGACTGGACTTCTTATATTTAGCACAACTATTTTTAGCTCAAGCTTCTATCAGTGCTTAGGGATGGATGATAGGGCAACTGCTTCAAATTCCTGACCCCAGGAAGGGCTCATGTAGTCAGGGAGGGCTTTGGAAAGATGCTTATCCCTTCAGGCTACCATGGGGACTATTACGCCTGCCACTTGAAACCCTGTAAATCCTCTAAACATTCCTGACTATTCTGGAGAGGTAAAGGCATGCCAATAACGTAAGGAGCTGGTAAAATGACCTAATGAACAACCTAGTGCTGGGCATTCGGTAGATGCTCAGTATATGCATGAGAACGTGTGGCAATGGGAAGACAGTGTTCACAGACTTCCTTTACCACTTACCAGAGCCTGAAGCCACGCCTTGGTGTAGGTGAATTTCCTATGCTTCAATCTCAGATGGATTTTTCCACTTGCATTTACTCTTGCCTACTTAAGATGCTGTTCCTGCAGCTCTCCCCTCTCCTACATAAGAAAGTTTTCTCTCTCTTTCCAAGACCCTTTCCATACACTTGCACACATGCCATTATCTTTCCCATTCTGTAATGCGTGCGCGTGCACACACACACACCACCTTCTTTTCATTATACTTCCTCAACCACTGAAGAGAGCCACAGCCATACGCTCCGGGGTCAGCTCTTTAAGGAGGCCTCGCCAAACGCTGGCTTCCTGAGCCAGGGGGACCCTCTCTCATTCTCATTCTCATTCTCTCTCTCTCTCTCTCTCTCTCTCTCTCTTTTGGTGGGTTTGAAATGTAATCGGTTTTGTCTCCAGGATTCCTCACCCATACCTGGTCTCTCATCACCTCACGTAGGGGTTCAGACTCAAGAGGGCAGGTGCAAAGGGAAAGAGAAGGTCCCCGTGGGCCATGCGGTGCAGGAGACGGTGGGCGGCAGACTTGGGGTTCCTGCAGCGGGCATAGAGGCAGCAAGGAGTGGGCAAACATCAGGTTCCTCCATCTCTTCGGTCTACACAGTGAAGTCCCTGTCTCCGTTCTTGTCCAAGGACAACGACCCAGCTCCTTGGGCAGCTCTTTTTATCACTCTTTTTACCGTATCTGCCTCTGGCGCTGGTAGTGGCCCACTTGGGCGCGGTGCGCTGGCCGTCTGGTGGCCGGGGAGATCCCAGGCGTTGGGGTAGGGTGGGGGGCAGCCGGGTGCCTGCAGGGTGCAGGGCCCCGCCTTCCACAGCAGGTGGCTGTCCGGCTGCAGCCCTGAGGGTGAGTCGGGGTGAGTGGCCATGGCCAGAGTGGCAGCACTGGCTACAGAGAGTGCACCACGAACAGGAGGCCCAGGCTGGCTCCGCATGTATTTTAGAGCCAACTTCCTGAAAGACTTGTCTGTACCCATTGCCTCCAAGTCTTCTCTCTTTGTTTCTTTTTTAATGTTTGTTTATTTATTTTGAGAGAGAGAGAGAGAGATCGCCAGTGGGGGCAGAGATTGAGTGAGAGAGAGAATCCCAAGCAGGCTCTGGGCTGTGAGTACAGAGCCCAACGCGGGGCTCCATCCCATGACCGGGAGACCACGACCTGACCCGATATGAGGAGTGGGCCACTCAACCTCCTGAGTCACCCAGGCACCCCAACTCCTCCTCCTCCTGCACGTGGCTTCCAGGACATCAGTCAGACTGTCCTAGCTTTCGGCCCATCTCGGGGCTAGCCTTTGTCTTTTCTCAGTCCCCTTTGCGGTTTTCCCCTCTTGCTCTCATCTTTGAAAGTTGGAACCCCCACAGAGTTCAGTCGTTGACCCTTTCCTCTTTTCTTTCCAAATACGTGCCCTTGGAGATTTTCTTTAATCTTGGAGCTGTAAAATGACCATGCATATGCCGGTGACTCGTGAATTTATATCTTCATGCCAGCCCTCTCTCCCAGACTCCAGACATCCATCTACCTGGCTGCCTTCTCAGGATCCCCACTTGGCTGTCTGGAAGCCTCCTCAAACTCAGCACTTCCCCAGCTCAATTCCTGGTCTTCACTCCTCTCAAAGGCAATTCCATCCTTCCAGGTGCGCAGGCCAAAGCCATGGAATACATCCTTGACTCCTATTTCTCTCCCACCCCACACTCCCTTCATGCCCCACAGGAAATCCTGCTGGTGGTACCTTCACAGCATGTCCAGAATCAGACCACTGTGGTCCCCTTAGCTTCTCCCACCCTGGGTGGAGTCACCAAGACCTCCCACGGCAGAGGCCCCTTAACAGGCTCCCTGTTTCTACCCTTGACCCTTGTAGTCTGTTCTCAACACAGCGGCCGGAGTGATTTTTACAAAACGTGAAGCATCACGTTACTCCCGTACTCAGAACTGTGCAGTGGCTCCTCGCCCCCCAGCCCCCCGCAAGACCTGTGTGGTCTGTGCCCCTGCCACGTCTCTGACGTCGTCTCCTCCCAGCCTCCCCTTCAGCCCTGGGTTCCACCCACGCTGCCCCTCACCTGCCTGGAAGGCTCCGGGCACGCTCCTGCTTAGAGTGCGTTCTCCTGTTAATCTGCCGCTCTAACCCCCTCACCCCCTTCCAGTCTTCCCTCAACTGTCACCTTCTCACTGGCGCCTATTCTGATTACCCTTCTTAAAATTCCAACCTGAGCCCTCTGAATTCCTGGAAATCCTCACTGTGCTCTGCTTCTTCCCCCACAGCGTGCCCACTGCCTTCGTATACTGTGCAATTACTTGTTTGATTCTGTCTGCTTGCTTTCATGTTGTTTGCTGTCTGTCTCCTCCCCCCACTAGAACGGGAGGTCTGCTAGGGCCACGATCTTCATCGGTCTGTCCACGGATGCACCCCAAGTACCAGGAATGGATCCCGACATCCAGAGAACACTCGCAAGTGTTTGCTGAGAGAATTGAATCAGCAAGTGGAAGAATCTGGTTGTCAGGGTCTTCTGCTGGTGGTCATGAGGTGCCATTTGCCGGCCAAAGCACTCCATCTCATTTGATCCTCTAAGGAGCCACATGACATCTGTTTATCTCCTCCATTTTTCAGAAGGTCTGAGGAATATCACATAACTGGAGGGGGCAGAGGCAAGACCCGAACCCAGAGTGTGCACGTTCACCTTCCCCACTATCCTTACACATTCCCAGTACATTAATTGGCACAGGTTTTCTGCAGGGCAGTTCAGCCTTATATGGGAACAGCTTTACAGATATTCATACCCTTTGGTCCAGAGAACTAGTCACAGATGTGCCCAGAGACCTATCTACACCATTGTTTGTACAAGCAGTGCATACCTGGGAACTGATTTTTTAAAAATCATGGTATATTCATTCAATGGAAGACGATATAGCCAATGCTGCTGACGGTGTGAAAAGATGTATGCTGAAGTGGAGAAAGCTCTCCAGCATGTTTCTGGAAGAAACACCAGGGACAACATACCAGGATGCAGAATTGTAGACGTGTTATGATGCCCTAACTTTGAAAAATTACATTATTTATGCAGAGAAGATGTCTGGAAGTAATACACCAGAATGTTAATAGTGGTTGTCCTTAAATGTGTGATTATGGATGATTCTTATTATCTCTAGACATTTCTGTGTAACTGTGTGTGTGTGTGTGTGTGTGTGCATGTGTGTGTGTAACATTTCATAATGGGAAAAGTGTTGTCTTTACAAGGAAACACTGCCTCAACATTAAAATGTACTTTTCTATGTATATGATATATGATACATTAGTAAATTTTATGACAAAACTAAACATACCTGAATAGCTGAATCAACGATTAGATTCCTGTGAATACTGAATGGGTTCTAAGAAGTCAGAATGTTACAATTATATCCAAGACTAAAGTAGTTTCACTGCATTATGATATCTTTATCAAGATCAACTGTAACGAACCATTTCCCTTAAGCACACTACATTTTCCAAGTTTTAGTAAGGTTTAGTGTTTCTTTTCCTTTCTTTTTGGAGCTATCCCCCCCAAATAAGCATTACATTCTATTTCTCCATAGAGCACTTGGATCTCTTGACTTGGAGAGAAGTAACTCATTCCACAGCACAAAGTACCTTGATAAGTTGTTTCAAGTACTTTGCCAGTAAAACATATTTAGACCGTGTCATCACATTAAGAAATTACTGTACTAAAGTGCATTCCTAAGCAATTGCTTACATATATAAGTTTTTCTTTTAATGCCATTCCTGGAGAATGTATTCTTTAAAGCCTATCTTGGAGAATATCATTTTGTTTTCTGATTACAGGCTATTTTAAGAGCTGTCAGAAATCTACATAATGCAAGGAAGTACTGTGGGGGCTTCTAAAAATCAAAAATCAGGACAATGCCAGAATGATTAGTTTACTTACTAAACAGAGAGGGAAAAGGACACATTTGCTTATGAAACAACTTGAACGATTCAAAAAGGATAATGTTCCCAGATTAATGATCATGCAATTTGAAGTGACTTTTAAATATATACTTTCTGAAACGCAGATAGAATCTTAACATTCTTGTGGGTTTAAAGTGAAATATGTCAAAGGATTGGGATGAATTTTTTTTTTAATTTTTTTTTAACATTTATTTATTTTTGAGACAGAGAGAGAGAGAGCATGAACAGGGGAGGGTCAGAGGAAGAGGGAGACATAGAATCTGAAACAGGCTCCAGGCTCTGAGCTGTCAGCACAGAGCCCGACGCGGGGCTCAAACCCACAGACCGCGAGATCATGACCTGAGCCGAAGCCAGACGCCCAACTGACTGAGCCACCCAGGCGCCCCTGGGATGAACTTATTAAAAGAGAGGTTGGTAATAGAGTGTAAGAGCTGACAGAAGGTGCCACGCTGGGTGGGAACACACACACACACACACACACACACACACACACACACATGCACAGATGTGTGTACATATACATGCACACACACGCACACGTCCAGGCATGCACAGATGCATGCACACATGTGTGCACATGTATATAAGTACACACACAGATGCACACACATTCATGTGTGCACAGATGCCTGTACACATAATGCACATGTATTCACAGGTACATACACATGCACACACATTCGTGCATGCACGGTTGCATGTACACACATGCACATGCACACATTCACACGTGCACACGTGCATGTGTGCACACACACCCACCTGTTCACACAGTCCCTACAGCAAACTGGGCTCAGTTCTGAGAACTTGAAGATGAGCCATTAAATGCCTGCTCAAGGGGGTGAGTTCACACAGGTCAACATAACCTAAGAGAAAGGGACAGCTATTGAAGAAAGAACATAAATGCCATCAACTTCAAAAATGTGGACAAAGGTGCCTGGCTGGCTTAGTTGGTAAAGCATGTGACTCTTGGAGTCATGAGTCCAAGCCCTGCGTTGGGTGTTGAGCTTGCTTAAAAAAAAACTGGGTACGTTGGCATGAAAGCTCCACATCAGGAATATAGGGCATAAATTCATGGACAGGTGCATTGTTTTCCAGAGTATCACAAGGCTATACACAGGGATAAGAGAAGAAAAGTAATTAATATGTGAGAACCCCATGGACCAGAGATTATCAGTGGAATGCCTGAGCGGAGCTGGAAGACTGGTGGTCACCTAACTTCGTTTTCACCCACACTCCCCCTACACGTTTCTTCCTGTGCTGTCAGGACTGGGCCACTCTCCCCTCAGGCAGACCCTGCTCCAGCCCTTCAGCAGCCAGACCTGCCTTCCTTGGAGACCTCTCTCACTGAATGACTGTAGGGAGCAGTCGGGCCAGGCCATCAGGTTTTCTAACCTTGCAAGAGAAGGAAAGGCCCACAGTTCTCTCAGAGCCCCTGCCTGCAACCCATGGACCCAGCCATTTTTGCCTCTACTCAGGTATTTTCATACCCATTTTACCCACAAGGAAAACTGAGGTCTATTCTAGGTTACTCAGCTAAGAAGCAGTACCATCAGGAATTTAAAATTAATTCTGCTTTGGGGAGCCTGGGTGGCTCAGAGAGTTAAGCATCTGACTCTTGATCTCAACTCAGGTCTTGATTTAGCAGTTCAGGCCCCACACTGGGCTCCTCACTGGGCATGAAGCCTACTTAAAAAATAAATAACAATAACTCTGCTTTTCCCCAAGACTCAGATGCTTTAACCCACACGGTCATGGCACATAGGAGTTCTAGTCTCAATGGTAAACGTTGACAGTTTTTCACGAAATGTGGGTTTTAGACCTTTAACAAATGGTGACAAGAATTTCTGGGAGAAGCTGGTTTTGGGAACCCTAGTTCTTAACTTTGCTTTTTCTTTCTCTCTCTTCTGTCCACTCATTCTTTCCCTCCACTCCCTTGATCTTTTCTTTCTTCGAAACTTGAAGGAAGCCTTTAACTCCTTCCTCACCATATCCAGCCTGCCATCATCTCTGACGGCAACCTGTGAAATTTTCTCCATGAATGTCAAGTGCAGGCTCCAAGCAGGTGCCCTGGCCACACCCCTTCTGTACTGCCATCCACTGCACAAGTTCTGTGCCAAGCCCACGTTCTTGTGCATCTAGTAAATACTAGCTGAATATCCAGAACACCACACCTCTCGGGAGGCAAGGCCAGGGACCCAGGCCGCCCCCACCATTCCCGCCGCACTCTTTCTGGATCTTACTTCTTTGCAATGGGATGGAGTCCCATTTTCATTTTTCTTACCACATGAGGAAAAAAAGAGAAAGAGTATTCAGATGGATACAGGCAGGACACGGACCCTCCCATGTGACGACCCCCAGAAAAGCGATAAAAAACTGAACACGTGCTTTAGTTGTTTTCTGTTTCAAGGTTTCCATTTTCCAATAGAACAAAACGTTCTCCATGGAAACAATTTTCGTGGGGATAAAAGATGGGTCATAACAGGCCCGTGGTAAGGAAGTGTGAGCGGAAGAAAGAATGACCTGGATCACAGCAGGGACCCAGCTCTCCAGACAGGGGTGGGGCGGGAGCAGATGTGGGCCTGGCCTCTGTCATCCTCTGAACTCTTATGCGAGGCTGCCTTTTCTCTAAAATCTGCTGGAACCCAAAATGAAACACCTGAGCCATAAAATAGGTGGGCTGACTTTCAAGAAAGCCCACCCAGCCATCCTTACTAATGGTATTGCAGCTCTGTTTGTAAATAAATTGGGATCAAACTGATAGATCGAAAGGAGTAATTATAAAGCAGTAGTGTGTGTGTGTGATGTATACTATTTCAGACACATTCGAGGGTATTTAAATCAGAGACATCAGACTCAGTTCAGATATGGCCTCCTCCAGGAAGCCCTCCCCGACTGCTTCTTACATGGCCTCCAGAACAGGTTAGGCCTTCCTCCAATATATGCAGCAACCACTCAGCATGCCCAGCAGGACTTTACCCAGTGTCCCTCCTCACCAACTTGTGAACTCCTTGAGGATTATTAGGATTGTGTCTTTTTTTTTTTCCTCTACAACACCAACACCCAGTCCAGAGCCTGGCGCATAGAGGCCTTCAAGACTTGTGTGCTGAATTGGAAGTGCAGCATCTTAAGACTTTAGGTAGTTGGCGGCAGGGTGATTAGTGGTTTGCATTCAAGGGTTGTGGAGCCAGACTTCTTGGGACAGATCCTGCTGTTAGCCTACACTAACTGTGGCCTCCTAAACCCCAGTTTTCTCATCTGGAAAATGGAGGCGTGATTGGTACCCGCCTCTTTGGACTGTTGAGTGATGAATGAGAATTATTTAAAGAGCTTAGCCTGGAGTCTGCTGCTTAGCTTAGTAGGCAGTTCATAAACAATAGCTAATCTTACTAGATTATTTGGTAGAGGGAGCTTTTCAGAACAAGAACAAATGGGCTCTAGTTCTGTCTCTACTTTGCCTCTAATCCAGAATTTAGAGACCGACTCATCCTAAATCCTGCTTCTCTCTATGTGACGTATGAACACGTCCGGCTTTACTGGAAACCACATTCTGGTCATTTATTTCGGAAATCTGAGCTCTGAGACCAAAGGCTCATGACCGCTCTCTGCTCAGGGCACAGGTCAGTTTAACTTTGGCATTTCTGAGGAAGCCTACTTCTGTCCACGCCAGGGCAGTGAGCATCATTCCACTTCTGTGCGCTTAAAAATTTCTTACTGGTTGCCAGGTTACAGGATGAACATCAGAAAGACAGAGCGCTGTTTATTTCCAAATCTTTAAATAGTTCACAGAATGGATAAAATTAACATCCTCCGTAAAAATGATGACTTCTACTCCCGCTAAGCCCTTTTATTATCATGGCCTCATTAGTTAACATAATACTTTTAGGACGCGGGCAAGATAGCCTCCCTTTTGCAAATGGAGAATCGAAGGCCCAGAGAAGTTAAGAAAATTCTCAAGGTCACCCAGAGAACAGTTATGTGTGTTGGAGGGGCACTGGAACTTAGGACCTTTGACAATGAAGCCAGTGTCCTATGTTATAACACATCTTGGCAATGTAAGAAAGATTCCCTTCCTTAAAGTCTTCCAGCACTATAGCAGAGGCTGCTGTTTATCCACTCTTTCTGTCCTCCTTTATAATAAAGTATCTAATTTTAACAAGGCACATAGACGCCCTCCATTCTCCAGTCTCCCTAACAGACAAGTTTGGCTACATGATTAAGTGACTAAGTTCTGGCCAATGAGAGTTGGTGGAAATGATGCGTATCCTGAAAGGGAGAAAACATATCTTCCTTCCTCCTTTCTGCCCGCTGCCATGTGGATGTGATGGCTGGAGTTCAAGCAGCCTTTTTGAACCATGAGGTGGGGTAAACTGTGTTCTGTGGTTGGCCCATGGAAGACAGAAGGTGCTAGTCTCTGAAACTATGGACAGGCATCCTTGCCTCTGATGGATTACACAAAACTTAGCACATGTGAGAGAAAGATATATTTGTGCCTGGTTTAATAGAGTTATTATTTTGGGTTTCTGTTATTTATAGCTGAGCCTAACCTAAACAAGCCTAACCTTTTTCTTTTGTACTAAGAAAAAAAAAATCCTGGATTATTCAATGAGGGCTGTCGGGCCATACACAGCCTATCCCTGGCTTACCTTTTCAACCTCACTTTGCACCCATCTTCCTCTGGCCCCCTACACTTTAACCCTACTCTTACTTCCCACACACTGTTCCTTCTGCTTAGGATGATACTGCCCTGGAGAGTTCCTCCTCATCATTGGGGTCTCGGTCGATGTGCTCCTTTTTTAGAGAGACACTCCTTGGCCAAACACCTCTCTCATTGTTCCTTCCCCTTGTAGCTTTTCACTGTGGAAATAGGTATTTCCTTGCGTGGTTATTTGTTTCGTGTCTTCCTTGCCTACTGGATGCTAGCTCTAAGGACTGAGGGCTATACTCTGGTCATACGCAGGGCTCAGCTGTGGCAGACCGTAGTTTCCAAAGATGTCGGCAACAATATTTCCCATCCCACATCCCCTTTTGCAGGGCGGCCTGCCACAAGAGGTAGGGTCTATTTCTCTGCCTCTTGGAATCTGGGTAGGCCTGGTGACAGCTTTCACTCCTAGAACGTGGCAGAAGTGACCCAGTACCGGTTCTAGGTATGGCCTTCACCCGGCCCAGCTTTCCACGTTCTGCTTTCCACTTTGAGGCCAGTTGCCACGTGAGAAGCGCAAGTACCCTGTGGACACCATGCCTTGCAAAGCCCCAGGCAAGTGGAGAAGGCCTAGAGGGTAAAACACTACATGAAGAGGGAAGGAGAGTCCATGGAGCACCATGTCACCTGCTATGTGAGGGAGCCTTTGGTGGTTCAGCCCAGATGCGCCTTTGGACGACGCCAGGCCCAGCCACGGTCCGCTGGCAACCATGAGAAACTCAAAAGGATAACCTGCCAGCCAGCAATAGACAATGTGAACACCGGCATGGGTAGGCAGTCAGTAACGATGGATGATGGCTGGATTTTATTCTTTTCATTATTTGATCGTTGCAGCTAAATACCCACAGTACTTCTGAGACAGGCCTAGAGCCAGAGTGTCTTCCAGGGTGCAGTTCCCACCCTGAGCCACCCCACCCTTACTGGAAGCTTGTGATTTAATGCTTGCAAGACAAATGCAAGCAGAAGATGGCTTCTCCCGCAGGAGCGGCCCCAGGAGTTGAGGACACAGCATGAGAGAAAGGGTAGGAGGGTCAGCGGGGCGTCACTGGTTTGTTTGCTTGCTGTGGCACGTGTCACCTTTAAATCACCATAATAAACACAGCTAAAACATGGGAACAGAGTGAGATGGGCAGGACGTGAGGGAGGTCATGAGATGCAAAAAGGTGGAGATGGGACACAGTGTGCGAGATGTCCGCAGATGTCCCGGGGCAGTGGGGTTATAGGCAATTAAAACACTTTCTTCCTGGGGTGCCTGGGGCGCCTATGGGCACACTCCATAGAGCATGTGACCCTGGATCTCAGGACCAAAAACACCAAAAAACCAAAACAAACAAACACACAAAACCCTACCTTCTTCCTTTTGCTCATCCAAATTTTCTAAACATCCTTCAAAACATTTCCTACTCCTTTATTAAAAATAAGAAATAAACTTTTATTTAAAGATTTCAGTTGTGCTGTGAACTCTATAGAAGGCGGAAAAAAAAAAAACCCAAAAAAACCAAACCCAAGCCAAATTGAAATAAGATGAAACAACCAAAAACCCAAACTCCCACACTGCATTCTTAGCAGTCAGTAATTTTATTTTTTTTAGTTTTAAAGGTCATCATTTCAGGAAATAAAGAAATGAGTGCATCCCAGAGTAGCTTATAGAGGACAGTGAGAGTAAGCATGAGTGGGTTGCCCAGGGCAGCTGCATTCTGGAAAGCAGGCACACAACACATTCCCATTTTTATCTTTCCACGGAATATTTGATTTGCTCCTCTTGGGTCATCAATGCTTCATCTAGCAGTACCTTGGATTTATCAAACCCTCTGATTTATAATTATCTGGCATTAAGTTGCTGTTTGGAAACTATTTTTGGTCAATATGTTCATTGGTGTGATTAATTATACCTTATTAGGAGACCAGAATTTATTCTCTGGAAGTGTAACCTTTTCGAATTTGGAAGGAGTAATTTTCAGCTCACCCAGCTCAGGAACTGTTTTAACATTGAATCACCAGGACGGAATCACTGCTCCTAAAGTGGGCAGCACAGGGTTTGGAAATATGAGGAGGAAAAGACATCAAAAACTAGATAAGTAAGCTTGGGAAGGGAGTAGCTCTGCTTTTCCAGATAGGACCTACCAGGGTTCTCCTAACGGCAGGTTCACGACTGTTTACTCTCATTTCATTCGACAGGAGTTTATTGACTCCTGTCTGGATGCCAGTAGCTATGTAGGCCACTGGTTCACCATAACATGTGGCACTCATTCGTTCATTTATTCAGTTAAGTGTTTAGTGAGCCCCTACTGTGTGCCAAACATTACTGTAGGCCTAGATTCGTGGGTTACATCAATGAACAAAACTTTCACTCTAGTGGGAGATTACATTCCAGTGCAAGGGGAGAAGAACCATAAAGCTATCCATAAGCAAGTGATATAGTATGTTAGAAGGTTTCTTTTTTTTTTTTATTTATTTTTATTTTTTTATTTTTGGGACAGAGAGAGACAGAGCATGAACGGGGGAGGGGCAGAGAGAGAGGGAGACACAGAATTGGAAACAGGCTCCAGGCTCTGAGCCATCAGCCCAGAGCCTGACGCGGGGCTCGAACTCACGGACCGCGAGATCGTGACCTGGCTGAAGTCGGACGCTTAACCGACTGCGCCACCCAGGCGCCCCTGTTAGAAGGTTTCAAGTACGCTGGAACATAAAAACCGGGAAGGCGCATCAGGAGGACCACATGTGTGTAGACACAATTTTGTAATTATTTAAAAAAAATTTTTTTTATAACATTTATTTATTATTGAGAGACAGAGACAGGCAGAGCATGAGCATGGGAGGGGCAGAGATACAGAATGTGAAGCAGGCTCCAGGATCTGAGCCGTCAGCACAGAGCCCGACGTGGGGCTAGAACTCACAAACCACGAGATCATTACCGGAGCCGAAGTTGGACGCTTTACTGACTGAGCCACCCAGGCACCCCTAAAAAAATTTTTTTTAATGTTTATTTATTTTTGAAGGAGAGAGAGGCAGAGCATGAGCAGGGGAGGGGCAGAGAAAGAGGGAGACACAGAATCTGAAGCAGCCTCCAGGCTCCAAGCTGTCAGCACAGAGCCCAATGTGGGGCTTGAACCCATGAACCGCGAGATCATGACCTGAGCCGAAGTCAGATGCTTAACCAACTGAGTCACCCAGGCACCCCTAATTTTGTAATTATTAAATAGGGTGGTATGGTGCGTAGAATAATGGTCCCCAGAGGTATGTCTGAATCCTAACCCCTGGAATCTGTGAAAGTGACCATATTTGGTAAAAAAGTGACCATATTTGCAGCTGTAATTCAGTTAAGGGTCTTGTATGAGGATTCTCCAGAGAAATAGAACCTGTAGGATAGATGGATGGATAGATAGAGAGACAGACAGACAGGTAGACAGGAGAGTAGATTTATTGTAGGAATTGGTTTACGCAGTTATAAACGCCAAGAAGTTCCGTAATCACTCTCCACGAGCTGGAGAACCAGGAAAGCTGGGAGTGTAATTCAGTCTGAGTCCAAAGGCCTGAAAATCAAGGGGCTGATGGTGTAAAGCCTGGTGTATGTCCAGAATCCTAAGCACTGAAGCACCAGAGTTCAAGGGCAGAAGCCGGATGTGTCAGCTCAAGCAGAGAGAGAGCAAATCTGCCTTTCTCTGCAGTTTTGTTCTATTCAGGCTTTCAGTGGATTGGATGATGCCTACTTGTGTTGGGGAGGGCCGTCTGCTTTATTCAGTCCTCCAGTTCAAATGCTGCTCTCTTCCAGATACAACCTCGTGGACGCACCCAGAAGTGATGGTTTACCAGCTCCCCGAGCCTCCCTGAGCCCAGTCAAGTTGATGCAGAAAGTTACCCATCACAAGTCTTGGGATAAGATCGTTCTGGATTCTCCAGTGGCATAAATCCAATGACAGATGTCCTTAGGAGGACAGGAAAAGGCAGAGAGAAGTATGAGACACGTAGACAGGTAAAGAGTCCACAAGCAGAAGTTGGCGACCCCGAGCCAAGGAATGCTTGCAGCCACCAGAGGCTGGAAGAGACAAAGAAGGATCCTCCCCTAGGGCCTGTGGAGGAAGTGTGGGCCTGTCAGCATCTTGACATGGGGCTTCTGGCCCCACAAACTGTTCGAAAATAGACGTCTGCTGTCTTTAAGCCACCCAGGTTGTGGTAATTGGTAGTCCTAGGGCATGAATACAGATGGTAAGAGTAGATTCCATGGAAAAGTAGTGTCTGAGGAAGTCTTAAAGGATATGGGAAGTCTGCTGTGTGAATATCCAGGGGCAGGACGGTGGGCCTAGGGAATGACCCGCTATCAGGGAAGGGGTGCAGGAGGGGTCAGAGGAAGGGGAATAGGGAGCGACAAGGACAAGGAAGTAACAGAGAAACCAAAGCGGGCTGACAGAGCATGTGGGGCCTCCTAGGGCGTTGCAAAACCTTTGGAATAGTGGTGCATGTGGGATGAACCATAAAAACACCACTGTTGAGCCTCTGTGACATGACGAGTACTGTGACAGGTTCTTCGAGTACTCGCGCTGAGCCCTGCCCAGATTCCTGACCCACAGCATCATGGCAATAATGAAGAGTTGTTAAAGTGACCAAGTTTTGGGTGGCTCATTGTGCAGCAATACGTAACTGATAAACTAGCCGCGTCCCCTCTCTCCGTTCCTGAGGAGTGTAAGGAGTCAAGACGGAACCTTGTACCTCGACTCACAGATCTAGCACAGACCCGGAAGGCCTCGGTTGAAGACCCTCTGTCTGTCTCTACTTGGCTTAGGAGATCCAGCTCCATTAGAAGCTATTCCTGACACTAAAATGTTATCAGTGCATTTCTTCGGGTGATGTAGTTATAGACAGTTTCCTGCATTTGTTCAGTTTTCCCAGAATGAGTAAAAACTGCTTCAGTAATGAGGAAAGATACTCTATGTAGCTCTCTTCCGTAACTATGGGAGCCACGGTTCCTCCTGTGGTGTCCTCTCCCTCCAGGGGATAGCCTTGAGGTCTCCACACCTTCTTTCTCCAAGTGACAGGAGCCACTGTTGGTGGGCTGCACCCAGCCACTCTCAGTCCTTTGCATCTTTCCTGTTGGGCCTTAAAGAGCCAGATACTCATTTTCCTAGTCCCCTTGCAGCTGGAGGTGACCAGGCAACAAAGTACCATCCAGTAAGATACAAAGGCAAGAGTTTTCCTTTCTGGGAAAGGAAGAAAGAGAGAAAGGGAGGAAGGAAGGAAGGGAGGGAGGGAAGAAGGAAGGAAGGGAGGAGGGGAGAAAGAGAAAAAGAGGGAGAGAGAAAGAAAGAAAGGGAGAGAGAGAGGAAGGAAGAAAGAAAGAAAGAAAAGAAAGAAAGAAAGAAAGAAAGAAAGAAAGAAAGAAAGAAAGAAAGAAAGAAAAGAGCAAGCTACACAGGAGATATATTTTATTTATTTTATTTTAATTTAATTTAATTTAATTTAATTTTATTTTATTTTATTTTATTTTATTTTATTATTTTTTTGTTCTCCTCCTTCTGCTCGCATAAGACATGCTCACATAAGACTGTGATGTCTGGAGGTCCTGCAGCCATCTTGTAACCATGAGGCAACAAGCCCACTGTTAAAAAAAAAAAAAGTCTGCTTAAAAAAAACAAAGACAGAAACAAGGAACAAGGCACCTGGCTTCTTGATATCATTATTGGCTGCAGAACCAACCCTGGGAGTAAATGTTGACTACTTGTTAACTTATGACAAATCTTTAGTGGCCGCTGAAATCATTCTTAGATCATACAGTAGCCCTATGGGTATTTAACATTTTCTTACTAGTACTTAGTTTGTCCATGCAGCTAAATCCAGTTTCTTCCACTGTAAATTAATCCTTTTCCCTCTTATTTTCCCTCAGCGGAGACAAAGACTTGTTGGTTACCAACCTTTGCACAGTTAAGCCCATTAAACATGTGACAGCTGTTGTAAAGCTGCTTGGGAATCCAGTTTATGGAACCTATTTGCCTGTCTTCAGTTGGGATGGTGACAGTGTCACTACTTTGCCAAATCCAGGCAGTTTTGGCAGAAGTGGTTAGATGACATGTGTCCTGCTGCTTTCCTTCTTGGCCTCACTGGCATTGTACCCCCACTAGCCGCCATACCCCTGCCCCCCCTCCCCTTATGGGAAGACACACGCAGGAAGCCTGCGGACTTGCACCATTGTATCAGAAGCAAAGATACGGAAAACTTCAGGTCACTCTCAGCCACATGACCCACACTAGTTTTCCGGTTTTATTTAAACTTTGTATTACGGCAATTTAAACCATATACTAAAATGGAATAGTATTACAATCCCCCATATACCCAGCACTCAGCTTTAACAATGAATAATTCACGACATTTTTTTATGTTCTACTCCTACCCACTTAACTACTTCCCATATTATTTTGAAATAAACTCAGACATCACGTTATGTCATCTACATACATTTCAGTTTGCATTTCTAAAAGCTAATGAGTCTTTTAAAAGTATAGCAACAATATTACTAGCATACTTAAAGATAGTTCTGTAATATCGTCAAATATGCAGTCAGCGCTCATATTTCCAACAATTATCTCCTAAACATTGGATGAATTACAGCTTTTGAACTTGGCACAAAAGTAGCACATACTCATGGAGGAGCTCTTGCAAAATATGAAAAAGCACATAGAAGAAAACTTAGACTCATTCATCATCCCAGAGGCTGCTGCCAATCTATCTGGTGCCGGGCATGATTAGAAAAAGACGGACCGGGGCACCTGGGTGGCTCAGTCGGTTGGGCGTCCGACTTTGGCTCGGGTCATGATCTCACAGCTCGTGAGTTCGAGCCCCGCGTCGGGCTCTGTGCTGACAGCTTGGAGCCTGGAGCCCGCTTCGGATTCTGTGTCTCCCTCTCTCTCTGCCCCTCCCCTGCTCATGCTCTGTCTCTGTCTGTCTCAGAAATAAATAAAAACATAAAAAAAAAAAAAAAAAGACAGACCTTCTCAGTAGGCACAGCTCTGTGCCAAGAGGTCCACCACTGCTGTTCTCTCAAGTGGATGCCCTTTTGCACAAATAGCCCCCGCACATTCACAGCCCTGAGTATTTCATCAGTGTTTACGTTTTGGAATATAGCTTTTCAGATTTTCTATGGATATATACATAATTTTTACATAATTGCTTTCATACTGTACACTCTGTTTTGTAAGCAGCCTTTTCCACTTAATAGAAGGCCATAAATGTTTCCCCATGTCATTAAATTTGCTTCCAAAGCATGACTTTCTGTGGCTGCATAGGGGTACCATAATCGATTTAAGCAGTGGCCAATGCTTAGGCCAATAGTCCTTGGAGAGCGGGGCCTGTCTTTGGTAGATAAAACTCAGGCAAGAACATTATGTCCTCGGGAGAAACATGAAAACAACACAGGGGAGTTTCCGTCTATGCGTTGCATGATCATGAGGTTTAAATTGGTTCCGCCCGTGGATTTGGGAAGAAAGCAAAGGTATGGTTCCACTTAGTTGAATTCATGCCTTGAGGGGCAGGGAAAACTGTCCCTTGACGTGTTTAGATTCCTAGCAATTCCATAGTAAACAAGAAGCTTCAGAGAAGAGCAGTGGGGCAAGAAAATAGAACATGTTTATTAGGACAGTCACTCCCACAGTTATGCAATCAAGAGATTTGGGTTTGGACAACCAACCTCAGCCAATGTGTGAAGTTAACAGAATGTAGCGGGCTTAAGGGTTCTCTTGGATTGGTTTTGTTGGGTTTTAGGTTATGAACACAGCCATCCTTGGAGGCAAACCACCAACTGATGCCTTGTAAGCAATATTGTTACAGACTCAAGGCTTTGGCCAATGGATTCTCAGAAAACTGCCAGCTCATAATCTCCATCTCTTGAGAATTAGGATAGACAATGAAGGTTAATTGCAAAGCATCCACTTCCCCAAACCCATAACCCACAGTCAGCCCTAAGCCCGAGCCACAGTATTTTTTTATACTAGCTCTTATCTTTACTGAATGCACTGAACTAAATGACTCCGTTTAATGGAGTCATTGGGACAGGGTGAGGTCAGAGGGCAGATGTAAACCAGAAATTCCTAACCCCAGAGGACACTCCCCATGGGTCACAGAGTTTGGTAAGTGCCTTGAAATTCCTCAGATGGGAAGGCCACTTAAAAGCAAATGACCAGTGTTATGCTG
This sequence comes from Puma concolor, assembly GCF_028749965.1. NCBI lineage: Eukaryota > Metazoa > Chordata > Mammalia > Carnivora > Felidae > Puma > Puma concolor. The sequence continues at coordinate 165,211,125 of NC_141670.1, read as the reverse complement.
GGCAGCTTAGAGAAGGATTTAGAGGAAAAGTCCCTCTGATTTTACATCAACTCATAAATGAAAGTTTAAAAATGGATAAGGAGCCCGTATCGTTGGGCTTTGATGGAGGAGGGCATGTCTCAGGATAAGAGGAGGCACAGAGTGGTGGGTCTTTCCCCAGAGAGGACTTGTACACAGCACATAACCTGCCAGGTCTTCTAAAGTCCTACACCCATAACTGAGCCATCTCTCATTAGCTTCCAAGGAACTCCATTTGCATCCAGAATTTCACCCAGTCCTTGCTTCAGAAATGCTCTTGGATGGCGTGTCGCTTTCCTAGGGGCTACTGTGACCACGTACCGTAAACTGATGACTCCGAACAACAGAAACGTGTGCTCTTATAGTTCTGGAGCTTGGAAGTGTGCATTCCAGGAGTGGGCGAGGCTACTCTCTCTCTGAAGCCTCAAAGGAGGACCCTACCTTGCTTGCGTCCTCCATCTTGGAGCGGCTTTGTATAGGTGTTCCTCGGCCCGGGACTGCAAAACTCTGATCTCTGTCTCATCTTCACATGGCCATCTTTCCTCTGTGTGTGTGGCTCGGTCCACATCTCCCTCCTCTTATAGGAAACCAGTCATATTGAATTAGGGTCCATCCTAATGACCTCATCTCAACTTGATTACATCCACAAACATTCTGTTTCCAGGTAAGATCATATTCACGGGCTCCAGGGGCTATGACTTCAACATACCTTTCTAGGGACACAGTTCAACCCATAATGGATAGAAAGCCAAAGGCCTAGGACTAGAGATCCAGTTTTATCACCCATTGCTGTGTGATCCTGAACAAGTCACTTACCATCCCTGGGCCCCAGGTACCCTCATCTGTCCCCACAGGAACGCTTGTGGCCTGCAGACTCAATGCAGTTTGAACAAGAGCCCAATTTGTTTCTGCTTAGTCAGTGAATATACTCACGGTAGAAAGGGTCTACCAGGGGAGAAGCCGCATCACAACTCAGAGGCCATGCCAGGACAGGAGAGGGCTTCCTATCATGGCGGATTGGGTATGTTGAATGGGGAACGAAGGGTGCGGGATCCCTCCAGCAGTCTCTGGCAGGACCCCTGTGATGCCGACAGCCAGGCCCTGAAATAAAGAGCAGTCAGCCAAGTGGCCATGTTCCTTCTCCCGAAGTACCACAACCTGCCAGCCCCCAGGGGGACAGCATTCGTGACCATCGGTCCTAAGGCCTCATAAGCACAGTCCGTGGCCCTTGGCTTCCAAAGCTCATCATCACCAGCACAAACAGGTGAGACCCACTTGGCTCAGACGACTCAGTGTAATCAGTTCTGAGGAAATATGCCTTCCCTCAGCCCAGCTTAAATATTTAGACAGCCACAGTGCATGTATGCTTCGAATGCAAAGCCCGTGAGTAGGTGAGAGGATTTTAGCTCTGGTGAGACTGAAGGAACTTGACATGTTATTGAATTGGGGGCCACAGAAGGTGAAGCCGGGCAGTTACACATTCCAGGAATGCGGATGTGGCGCTCTCGGCGTGTATCTGAGACTGACAGGGTTTGACAGTCTCCATCTGGGAACAATAACCTGCGAGCTGCAGACCAGGCCGGGAGGAAGGTTGCTCTGCCTCCCGGCTCTGGCCCCCTCTTCTTCCCCTCTGCTCTGGGCTCCCACTGAGCTGAGGTGGTGGGGAAGTGCTTGTCCCCCTCTTTGGGCTGCACTTGGGAATTTTGGAGAAGGCGGGCCTTCTGGGGGGTCAGCTCACTGAATGTTTGCAATTCCAGGACCAGCAGGCTGAGGACAGAATCCATTTCCCCCACTCTGGGAGACCCAGGTGGAATGTCATGGGGGGAAGGCAATTCGGGATGCCAACTGATCACCCAGCCGGCTGCCCGGGGCCTGCGGTGGGGCCAGGAGGTGGCGATGTGTTTATGTCACCTTTAATGCCTCAGGATTTCTTTGTGTGAATGGGGGAGGGGGCTTTCCTCTGTGAAGTTCAAAGCACCTTCGCAAACTGCCTCTGCTAATCCTCACTCTGATCTGAATTTTGTTGTGTAACTAAACTGATTACAAGAATTTGGTGAATCAGGCCAAGGCTGGGCGCCTGGGACTGACTTCCTCATGCTTTGCCCCTACATGGTGCACTGGCCCTGGGGCGAGGCACTGAGGTCTGGGAAGCTCGTGGCACAGAGAATGTTGGGCCGAGAAAGGTGGCTCAGGGACCACATCACACAGCCTAGCACGGTCCTGTTGTATAAATGTGACACCGAGGGTGGCAAACGGACAGGACAACTTGTGAGTCCCAAATCTCTTTTCGTGGCCCGGAATGACATGTCTGCCTGCCTTCTGGTCATCTCCATGGGTCTTTCAAATGAAGCCTGCCCAGAACTCAGCTCAGCATCTTCCTGCTCCCTCCTCTTTCCCTTAGACTGTACCGGGCCCCTGCCCCAGGGACGCTTGGAGCCCTTCTCTCCTGCTGTCTTCGGGCTAGGCCCCTTCCCTCAGGGACATGCTCACCCAGCGCCCACACCAACCCTGCTTATGTTCCAGGACCCCAGATTTTCCTGCCCACACAGCTCTGAACTTCTCCCAGGGTCGTGCAGGCCTCCGGCCCTGGTCAGTCCCGTGGAGGGTGCACTCTGCTGCAGGGGCAGCTGTGGGAGGGCACGGGGGAGCTGGGCTTGCAGGGTGGGCTCTTCATGGTGCAGGTGGAGTGCAGGCTTTGGCCACTGGTCCCCCTGCGTTCTCCAGCTCCGCTATACATCACCATCCGGAGTTCCTGAAACCAGAAACCCGCCATCATGTTCGAACCCTTCCTCCCAGCCCAAACTGATCTTCCCCATCAACTACTCTCCAAGTTTCCTCAATGCCACCTCCAGAATGGCTCTTGCATTCTCTCCTTCTCTTCCTCCAGCCGTCTCTGCTCTCTTCTGCTCTCCTGGATGAAGCTACACCCGCCTCGATACTTGCCCCTCTCCAATTCATTCTCTGCATTCTTGCTAGAAGGTTCTTTCGTGCTCTGATCTTGTGGCTCCTTTATTATTCACACTCTGAATGACCTCTGCTTGGCCTCTGGCTCTCAACTTGGAGGTCACCTCTGTGGAAGTCTTCTGTGACACTCCCAGATAGGGTCAAGGTTGCTGCCAGTGGACTACCAGGAAGCCTCACACTTGGCCCCTCAGCACATCCCCACCATACATTACAGGTGCCTGTGAATGTTCTAGAAGCCCCACTGGACTGTGAGCACTGTGTTGGTTCTTGGGTCCACAACGTCTAGCACAGTGTCTTAGGCAGGTTAGATGTTCAGCAAATATTTGTGGGATGGATAAAGGGTCCAGACAGATGTTACCATTGCTAAGACTAAGGCCTCGATCTTCTAGCCAAAGCCAGACTTCTGAGTGCACCTCCCAGGTAACTTCTCAGACCACTGGGTTTTGAAGAGAGTTTAAACATTGCTGTTAACCTAAAGCATCCTTGGAAATGTGGCAACATGGAGCAAACTCAATTTACTAGAACTCCTCTGGAGGAGGAGTATAGTATAACATGGTTGGAAACTATCTTTTGATATTCTCTAGGGGACATTGGAGTAACAGGTTAAGTATGCTGCTTCATGACGTGTTTTTTTGTTTTGTTTGGTAGGTGGGCATGCGAGTTTGGGGCTGGAGAAGAATTGCTCAGGACAGTAGACTGGAGGCTGAGCTACTACTAACAGTCCTCACTCTCTCCTTTCCTGCAAACCACCCTCGGTGTCTTCATGTATAACACAGCTTCCTCTGCAGTCAGGAGCGGCTGTGTGGCTGGACTCTGGCCATTGAGATGTGAGTAGTGTTGCTATGGGACTTCTGGGAGGGCTGAATAAAAAGTAGAGGGTGTGCAGACTCTTTTTGCCCTTCCTTTTTTTTTTTTAATTTTTAAAATGTTTATTTATTTTTGAGACAGAACGTGAGCAGGGGAGGGGCAGAGAGAGAGGGAGACACAGAACCGGAAGCAGGCTCAGAGCTGTCAGCACAGAGCCCTATGCGGGGCTTGAACCCATGAACTGTGAGATCATGACCTGAGCCGAAGTCGGACGCTTAACTCACTGAGCCACCCGGGCACCCCTCTTTGCCCTGCCTTGATTCCTCCTTCCGGTTGCCTGGAATATGAATGTAATGGCCGGAGCTCCCAGCAGCCATGTTGGATCATGAAGCCGACCTGAAGGATAAAAGCAATGAACTAGGATAGTGGAGCACAAAGCTACAAGGAACTTGGGTCCTACTGAGTTTGTGGAGCCACTACAGAAGCCCTCTAGACTGTTAAGTGAGAGAGGAATAAACCTCTTGCTGAAGGTATCATGGTCAGGTCTCTGATACTAGCAACTAAATACTATTTCCAATTGAGTTGGGGCCAAATGTTTAGCTTGCCTGGGTTGCTGTATGCCTCAGCTGGCTCTGCTCCTGGCCCTTAGCCCAGAACTCTCCTTACTCCACCTTCCTCTGCTTTCTCTTCCCATGTTGGCAGAGCCCCAGGTACCCAATGATTCCTGTGGGCTGCCCGTGAGCGATTCCCTCCTAACTTAGCAAGGTGCACTCAGTCTCAGGTAATGCATCTTCATGCAACAGGAGACTGGAGTGCCGAAAGAGTTATCAGCAGGGGAAACTGAACCATAAGCAAGACCCTAACACACCGCAAATGGAGACTCTCAGGAAGTTGGACCTTTTGGTTCATCATGGAACTTGCTTCCTGGAATAAGTTGATGAGACGTGATTGTTTCCTTGAAATGATGGACAAGAACAGCACCAGAATAGGATGTTCCGAGCCCTTTGTACAGCTCTTCCAGGGATCCGGGCTTCAAGGGAGACACGGAGGAAAATGGAGAAGATACCCTTCCAGCATGGAAGGGAGGCAGAGCAGGACGTGGCAGGCACGCCAGTCCCCTGGCCTTCCCGTACCAACGCTCCTGCTTCCGATGGCGCCTTCATATTTCCCTCACACGTGCGCCTCATCGGCCGCTGTGCCACCTGAATGTGCAATGTGGGTTCCCCCTGGTCTCCAACCCTGGAATGGGGTGCACTGCGTCTATTCTGTGGGACACAGGAGCCCAGGGCTTCGGGAAGTGAACTGACTTGCCCAAGATCACAGAGCGACTCGGCACAGAGCCAATTCAGTAACAAGAATGACAACAGCAATAATAACAACAACTAAGACTTATGTCGTTAACGTAACACGCAATAAAATAATAGCTCATTCTGTGACGTTCTTCCTTGCCCTTTCGTCCTCAGAACAACCACAGGGGGCGGTCAGATTCCGGTGTTCTAGATGTGGGGACAAAGACACAAGTAGGTTAAACACACACTCTGAGTCCCCTGGCCGGTTCACAGAAGAACCTGGGTGGAGGGCCACTCAGTTCCGTGTTCTTTCTACCACAGCACAGGGGCTTTAGGAAAGGTTTCCAAATGAGAGCAATTTTTGGAAAGGCACTTCTTTTCTTTAGTGTCTTCCTGCAGTGGTGTGCTTCCATCGGTGTGTGACCGGAAGAGAGAGGCTTCAGGGACACGATGGTGTCACACGTGGTGTCGGGGGACAGGGTGCCAGAGGCAGGAGAAACTGCTCCCTTGGTCCCCGCTCTGTTCTCCTCTTCTGCCCGGGCAGGGAGGGCCTTGATGGGCAGCTTGGCAGGTGACACGTTCCCCAGGGGTGATGTGAGCGGAGGACCCTTGAGTATCTACACAGGTGAAACACTAGGCAACAGGTGCCCTGATAAAAAGCTGGTGCATTATTTTTACAGACGGGATCCTGTTTGCTGCTTGAGAGCTCTGTGTGTGTAGCTTGACTGAGAGCAGGTCTGTGGCGACACATCTACAAAACCGGCTGTCAACCGTCCACCTTCTACCTTCTCTTTCTTGAAAATGTAAGTTTTTGATATTAGTATTGTTTAAATCTGAATACCTCTTTCTTTATGATTCCGAAACATATTCTGATGCTCTGAGGGCGGGGGCTTCTGAGGATCAGTGGTGCCCCTTGTGACATCGCCATAGGTGAGTGCTCTGGGGGCATCAAAGTAGATGTGGCCTGGGCCGTTAGGGAGACACCCCTATATCCCATGGGGGGCCCCAAGCTCGGCTGTGCTTCATGTCAGCAAACACCAGTGGCTGCTTTTTCCTTTTTATCTCTTTTCATGCCCTGTATGATCTCATTGCTTTCGTACCATTTTTTGCCTCTGACTCCCGCACATATGTCCAATTGTCACTCCGTCGACATCTTGACGTGGACAATGGACACCATGAACTCAACACGTTCACATAGAACTTCCAGTCACCCCCTTGCAAAGACCTCACCCACAGCTTCCCTTTCTCAGTAAATGGAAACCATCGTTCAATATTTCAGGTCCAAAGCTTTGGAGCCACCCTTGGCTTCCCTCTGTCTCATACCCAGCGTTCAGACTCTCAGAAATTCTAGTTGGTCCAACTTTCAAGCTATCTCCAGTATTTGACCGCTCTCACCACCCTCACTGCCACTGCCTTGGTCCATCCATGTCGCTTTCTTCTCTCACTTGGATTATTGCGTGACCTCCTAATTGGTCTCCCAGCTTCCATCTTGGCCTCTTCTGTCTACACTCAACACGTTAGCCAGAATGAACTTGTTAAAATACAAGTGGGATTATGTCAGTCCCCTGTCCAGAAACTTCCAGTGGCCTCTTGACCCTCGGAAGAGAGCCATAGTCCTAGCTAGGATCCACAAGCACCCCCATGATGTGCCTCTCCTCCCCACGACATGGCAAACCTCATCTTCTGCTCCCATCCCCTGATGCTGCTCTGCTCCAGACTCCTTGCTTCTCCTTCAGCACCCAGGGCCACTATCACACCAGAGCCCTTGCATTGACTGAAACTCTTTCCTCTTCCTGAATGTCTCCCCATCACATCCTTCCCCACCTTAGCCACACAGCCAGCTCCCTCACTTCCTTTAGGTACTTTCTCAGTGAGCTCTTCCTGTCCATCCTATCTAGAATCTTACCTTCCGCCCGCACTTTGCCCTTTCCCCTCCAAGGTAGATGCCACTGTTGCCCCACTCCGACTCTTCTCCCAGCCCTGCACCCACCCCAAGCTGCTGTGAACGTCGGCTGCCAATGGCTCCCAGATGCCCTACTTCTCTGGAGAATTGCCTTCGATGAACAGGTGCTGGCTGCCCTGCCCTTGCAGCCCCTTCCTCACTCGCTTCTGCGTGCCCATAGCCAGGAACGCCCTCATGGAAAGCATTTGCAGTTATTAAAGCCAAACAACGTGGACAGACTAGAAACCAAGCCCAGAGAGGCAAGTAGGTCCCTGATGAGTCAGTAGTGCGGAACCCTCCCGATCTGAGCCCTGCCTGGATGGTCTCATTCTGCAGCTCCAGCCCCGTAGTCACTCCTGGCTGGAACACAACCCCGGCACCCCCTGTGAAGTTGTGCCCGACTTAACCTTTAGAACGAGTTAGCCAATGGCTCTCGGCTTGCTTTGGCAGGATTGCAACCCAGAGAGAAAAGGAACTTTCCCCTTTGTCCTTGGCCATTTCCACCTCTATCACACATTCTGATCGCTCACCCCAACAAGGAAGAACGGCTTGTGTGGATGTCCTTCCACCTTTTACCTTTCCTCATGCACCTAGTTTTCAAATCGCACCTGTATGCAGATGAATAGATTTCCCTTGTTTACCGTATGACTGAGACAGGAGCAGGGAGACAGTGGGAGAGAGGGGGTGGCTAGTCTTGTGATCTTCGGCTGCGTCAGCTTAAGCTCTCAGACCTCTATTTCCTGTGTTAAGATGTATATAATAACAAGGCTCACGGGTACCTACTTGACAAGATTATTGGAAGGATTAAATAAGTTAATATATATCAAGCACTCAGATCAGGACAGCCATATTCAATGTGGGGAGGGACCACAAAAGGCGTCCATGCTGTGCTTGGCTGGCCCTGTCTTAGGTCACAGCCAAAGTATGCAGCCCAGGGCTGAAGGCAGTGATGGAGGATGATAAGAACTCGGGTGGCACAGGGACAGGGATAGTGAGGCTAATACCCTCACTTCTGAGATGAGGAACCTATCCTAGAACCCCAAGTTTCTCGGTTTGAGTCCATTCCTTTCATTTTATTATTTTTTTAATGTTTATGTATTTATTTGGAGAGAGAGAACACAAGCAGGGGGAGAGGCAGAGGGCAGAGAAAGAGAGAGAGAAAGAGAGAGAGAGAATCCCAAGCAGTCTCCGCACTCAGAGGGGAGCCCGACGTGGGGCTCAGTCCCACCACATGTGAGATCATGACCTGAGCCGAAATCAAGAGTCGTAGGCTTAACCGACTGAACCCCTCAGGCGTCCCGTGATTCTGTTCCTTTTAGAACCCACTGGTCACCTCCAGAGTTGCCCCCCATTGCCCAGGCCATGTGATTATTCCACACACGCACCCAGTTCACCTGGCCTCATTGCTACCCCAGCGAGCATTATTTGTCTGCCCATCCCCCCTCCACATCCCACCCGGGCAGTGCTGTGGCTCCCGTGGTATTCTGGGGCACCGTGGGGGGTGGGGGTGGGACAAAAGGTGGACTGTTATTTAGCAGAACCAGACATCCACTGGCATGATCAGTAGGCAAGCTGAGGCTGATGATGAAGGTCAGGAAGAGGTTGGGATTTTCAGAGCCTGTCGGAGCCCCAGACCCCTCCGCACACGCTGCCCCGCCCCAAGCAGCAGCAGGTTTAAATTGACCCGTGCATTCTCTTTGTCCCAAATAGGCTGCTGGAACCCAAGGGAGGATGAGGACCAGTCAACATTTTCTCCCACAGACAAATGTTTCTCTCATCCAGCCCTTTGCGCAGGAAAGCCCGACCTCCTCAGAAACAGCGGCCAGAAAAATCCACACTCCTCATAAGCCTACAATTTCCCACTAATCAGATGTCTAGACAAGAATGGTCCCTGCCCCTTTCCTGTTTGCAAATCTGCCTTGACAAGTCGTATCCTCCTGACAGCACCATTAAAATGTTCTTTATTTCCTCTGTGGGCCTTCGGAGACTCGGTTGCTGGAAATACTATCAGTCTCTGGATCAGCTCACTTCTCTTGAAATCACGCTCTGATATTCCTCTGCTTAAATTTCATTCTCTTGAGAGGAGCTTTGTTAACAAGGCAATTAGTACTGCTTTGAACGTAAGTAGAGTACTGTGGGGTTTGCGGCCAGATGGCCTGCCAGCCGGACCCGATTCAGGGCTGCGGTGACTTTGGGGAGAGTGCCATTCTCACTGTGGCCCAGACCGGTTTAGACAACACAATGTGCTTCTTTAATGCAGTGGGGGAAATGGTGGTGGGTTTCAGTTTCCCTCCATCCATTGGGGACCAGGCGGGGCTCTCCTTTAATTTCCTTCTCTTGGTATGCTAACATAATGGAGGTTTAAAGCAAAATCTCCTTTATTTATTTTTAAATTAGCAATAGAATAATGGGGATCAAGGGCTGCCGGAAAATGAATCCCCAGCTGCTTCTCTGAGGAGCCTGGGGAACCTGGGCGCTGGGTACAGGGTCCTCACCACTCCCACCTCCTTCCAAATCCCGCCCACCCCTCCCTGTACCTGTTGGGACCTGGACCTGGCAGTCATGGACCCAGGGGTGGCACCACCCTCCAGGTCAGAAATGGCTGCAAGGACTCCCCCTGACATATAAAAACTTAGTGGCTTGATTTTATTTTAAAAGCGTTACATGCCCACGGTATTTGGAGCCTCTCTGCTTGGCGTCAGAGGCCCAGCTGTACCACTTACAACAGGTAGAGCTTCTCTGCACCTGTTGTCTCATCTGTAAAATTGTCACAATAATATTCCTCCCTTATATATACTCCTTAGGGGTATAGCGAGGATTAAATGAGGTTATACACGTGAAGGGCTTAGAATAGTATCCGGTACAGGCTATGTGCCAAAACTGTTAGCGATCACTTTTGAAAAGCTTTACAATTCAAATATCATAAATGGGTATATGTAGTGGAAAGCAAATTTTTTTTGACCTCTAAAATCAAATTTCTCTACAAAGTCTAATTTCTCTAGAAACAACCATCATTACCAGCTTATTAGCTATGGATCAAGGGATGGTCAAAGCATGTGCGTGTATATAGATACTGATATAGATATGCACAAATGGAGAGACAGAGAGCTATAGATACAGGTAACTTCCAATTAAAAAAAAAACCCACAGTAGATATTATATATTGGTCAGTACTTTTAAACAATGTACAACAGAGGGGAACCTGGGTGCCCAGTCGGTTAAGCGTCCCGCTGCGGCTCAGGTCATGATCTCACGGTTTGTGAGTTTGAGGCCCGTGTCGGGCTCTGCGCTGATAGAGCGGAGCCTGCCTCAGGATTCTCTCTCTCTCTCTCTCTCTCTCTCTCTCTCTCCTTCTCTCTCTGCCCCTCCCCCACGCGCTCTTTCTCTCTCTCTCTAAAATAGTAAACGCTTTTTAAAAAATGTGCAATAGAGGGGCGCCTGGGTGGCTCAGTCGGTTAAGCGTCTGACTTCAGCTCAGGTCATGATCTCACGGTCCGTGAGTTCGAGCCCCGCGTCGGGCTCTGTGCTGACAGCCCAGAGCCTGGAGCCTGTTTCGGATTCTGTGTCTCCCTCTCTCTCTGACCCTCCCCTGTTCATGCTCTGTCTCTCTCTCTGTCTCAAAAATAAATAAACGTTAAAAAAATTTAAAAAAAAATGTGCAATAGAAAGATGTGTTATAAATGGAAAAACAATAAGAAACCTCATTCTCCACTAATCCTTGTAGGTCGAGCTCCTTCTTAACAGCTGAATAGCGCCCCTCTGTCAGCGGTGCAGAGATTCCTTAAATGGGGCTCCTGCTGCGGGGCCCTTGGGTGGTTTCACCCCCTGTATTTTGACAGCTTTGGCTCCCGCCGCTCTTTTTCCTTCCCTCTTCCCAGTTCGGCACGAGACTCCTTCATGAATCTTTTCACGAAGAAGTGGAAGCAGATCCTCGTGTGCCCTGAGATGGTCTGGGCTCAGGTGAACCCTGGTGGCAGCAGGCTTTATCTCCAGGGGGCGGTCCCCCAAGTCCACAGGCAAGAAATTTGGAATGCCTGGGGCTGGTTGGTCTTACACAGGTTGGTCGAGTTTTACAATCGTTCGGGGGTGCCTGCATGGCTCAGTGGGTTGGGCGGCCGCCTTGGGCTCAGCTCATGGTCTCCGGGGTCACGAGTTCGAGCCCCACATCGGGCTCGCTGCTGTCAGTGTGGAGCCTGCTGTCCCCCTCCCTCTCTGCCCCTCCCCTGCCTGCACTCTGTCTCAAATAAACATGCAAAATAGCTTTAAGTTATTTTCAAGACACCATCCCAAGGAGATATATTTGGATGTATGAACAGTTGTAGATTACAGGCAGATTATGGTCTGCATACATACGTGCACATCGAGCTCGCTTTTTCTGGTCTTTGGGAATCTGAAGAACAAGCCACTAAACTTACACAGCCATTTATCTCACTTTCTGATTTCATTGTTTTTTTTTTTTTTTTTCTCCTCCCGGTTGCCCTGGAAGAACGTTTAATTTTAGCACCACATAACGACAGCTCTAAGAAATAGTCTCCCTTCCACCCCAACAGGCTTGGCGATGCAGTAACTTCAGGTATAAATAACAATGGCACGTCAGAGGGTGGCTCAAAGATTAATAAGGCTGAGAGAAAACAATGATGTCTCAGCTTCTCTCTGGATTTTGGAAACGTCTTTTTCTGAGAGCTAAGCCTTGAGGCAAAATTTTGAATGTTGGTAAATTCGTTTGAAATAACCGGAAGGTCATCTGGGACGCAGCTCTGAATAATGGAAGATCAGATTTTTCAGCCAGATGGGCCTGCACGGGCCCCACCGGGTCTTGGCTGTGTCACCATGGTTACTTGACCTGCACAAACCTCACAGACCTGGGTTTGAAACGGGTGTAAGGTGTATCACCGGGATCAAGTGAGAATAACGAGAACCACCGTGGGCGAGCCTGGCAGGCAGCAAGCGCTCCATGTATATTCATCCTTTAAGGCGCCTGACATCGCCCTGTGTCTAAGGCCTTCGAAGCACAGAGATGAGAGAGAAGAGTCTGGCAGGCTTTCGTGTTTCTCTTTCCTTTTCAATTATGTCTTCGTGGAATGGGATCGAGGGAGCCAGGCGCCCCCCTCTCCCGCCGACCTCACAAAGGGCCAATGTCTGTGGGCTCGGGACGTCTGGAAAAGCCCATTAGGCTGACATGGGGCCCCGCCAAGTTTTCATATGGTTTTCATATTACCAGGCTTGTGTTGACTTCCGTGAGCTTTCTCGCCACAATCCCTCTGTGACTCCGGGAGAAAGGAAGTGCAGGCCATCTGAAGTTTAGGTTGCACACCCGGAGGCAGACAAGGGTACAAGGAAGGAGAAAGCCTCCCGGGTCAGTGCAGAACCTGCGTGAACAGTTCCCTCCGGTGTCCACCTCCTTGCCCTCCTTCCCAGCCTCCCAGCCTCCCAGCCTCTGGCATGCCCTGTCTTCCCAAGGACTCAGTCATGTCTCCTGTCTGCTTCTTTCCCATAGGAGGACGGGAGGGGGAATCTGGCAGGCGAACCAAAGCCATTAGCAGCGTCTGGTCTGGCTGAAGCAGCTGTCCTTGGACTCTGCTGGGCAGATGTGGGCTGGTCCGTCCGTCAACTGCCCTTCAACAACTGCTCCCCAGGCCCGTTTCAACTCAGGCGATGGTCATCCAGAAATAAAGACGGGTCCTTCCTAAGTGCTGTGTAAATGGAGCGGGTCTGGACATAGCTTGTGAGTACCGAATCAAGCCCACAACGATAATGACAATAATTACTGTTCGATTCCACAAAGATGTAGTGAGCTCCATATTTATTGAGCTCCAACTCTATACCCGGCACTGGACTGGTTCTGAACAAAATAAGTAACAGCTAAGCTCTCTCGTGTTGGCCCTGGCACAAAGCACTTTTTATCAGTTACCTTAGTTCGTCTGCTCATTGGCATCATGAGGTACATCCTGTTATGAGTCCTATTCTTCAGATGAAGCAACGGAAGTTCAGAAAGATAAAGCTACTTGCCCCAGATAACATCACTAGAACGGAAGCCACAGGTACGGTGGTGCATTTGGGCAACAAATGAGCCTGGGGCCCTGACAGCCGTGGAGTGACCTTGACCGTCCAGTGTAGCCCACCTGAGATGGCCACCTCAAGACTTCTGTTGTGCGCAGCCACGTCTAACCATAACCGCTGCTCTGTAAAGTTCCTTCCAGCTCCGGAATCCTGATTATGAACACAATGCACCAGCTTCTAACCTTTACAGCCGGACACAGCTCTACTCCATTCCTCAGCTTTCACCCCCCCCCCCCCCCCCCCCCGGACTCAGGACTTTCCCCAGCTGAAGCGACGGGAGGGATTCTCCGCCCTGAAGAACACGCCCTCGGCCTAGGAGGACTGGCTGTGCCTGATCTTGCAACCGCTTCTCACTCCTGAGCCCTCACCTTGTTCTGGGACTAAGCCTCCATTTCTACCAGAACCACCCCTCCACCCCCTGAGGTCCTCCTCATCCAAGGCCCTGCCCTGCTGCTCCTTCTGGCACTGGGATTCGTCCAGAGCCAGGCTCCTGCTGGGAGTTCACTACCAGGGATAGGGAAGAAAGAAGAAAGGTTTTGAAGCTCCTCTACTTGGAGAAGAGCTTCCAGTTAATGGTGTACATGGGTCAGTTTGGTGGGAAATGGAAGGATAGTGCCTTTGGGGTTTCAGGCCGTAGATCTGGATATGGAGATTCCAGGAAGGAGGAGAACGTTAAGTCTTTTGCCTGCATTTTCAACACTGGACGCCGTATTTTATCACAATCTGGTCACGTGACCAACAACTTCACCTCCTTCATCTCCATTTCAAGTCCCGCTCTGACCACCACTTTCCACTTCTGCTCCCTCCCTCCAGTAGCTCATCTCAAACTGTTCTTTGGCCTCTGTGGGTAGAGACTCCGTTAGGCAGTTTACTGCCCCACTTCACTCCTCTTCCAAATTCTGCCTCCCACTTAGTATCCACGGTCCATGTTTATAGTCACTTCCGTAGAAAACCCCTCAACCCCTTTCCTCCTCTCTCTCTTTTCATTGTACTTTCCTGGCAAAAACGAACCCTGCTTAAATCCTATTCCATGTCCGCATCAGGCTGATGAAGAAGGCTAGAGAAAAGCACTCATCCATGGAGGCTACTTTCCCTGTACATTCTTGGTCACTAACCTCAGGTCAGCCTGAGCCTGCTCGGTAATCCCTGTATGTGTTGCTAGGACCTCCCCCAGCTGCCCCGTGACTGAGTCACACTTCCGCCTCCCTCCTCCATTCCCCAACGCCTCCTTCCCTATCCTCACGCTCAGGCGATGGTCTTGCTTCCTGCCTCACTGCCAGAATGGAGCCATTGGAACAGTACTCCACATGTTCCCCCACCTGCACCCTCCCCTCCCTGCTTTGCTACCGGGGTGCTGACCTACCCCTGTTCAGGAGGGAGAGGCAATGTCAGCGGCATCAAGGCAAAAGGTTTTCCTGAAACTCTCAACAAACTTCCACTTCCTTTATTGCGTCGGCTGGAAATGTGTTAGATCCTCCTCGCTGCAAAGGACACTCAGAAATGAGAGGTTAGCCTTTTCTGCTTCCTTGGCAGAAGCAGCAAGGGGAGGGGGCTGGGACTGGCCGCTAGATAACGGTCAGTAGCGTCTGCCACAAGGACAGACTTATTCTGAGGTTCATTCATGCCATCAGAGTGGTTTCCTGCATGGTATGTTGTTCTCCTGGAGGTTCCCTCCATTTTCAAAGTGTGGGGCCCCCATGGACACAGTCTTGCGTGGTGCTGGAGTGCTTTCTAGCCAGGCTAAGGGGAGTGGTGCAGCTATTCCAGGCCTTTCGACTTCCCAACCCCAGCTCAACAGGTCAACCTTAATGGACACTCTAACTGCTACTTTATCCAATGTCTCAGTCTCAATCCCTGCAAACTGAACATGAGTGTGTGGGTTGGGTTTTATGTTTTTTCTTCAGGATTCCTGGATATTTCCTCTTATTCCTTCAACTCCTTCTTAATATTGGAAATTTAGACTGGTTTATTAAAAGAGACACAGATGCACTGAAACAGTGAACTGATTAAAGCAATGATAAGAGAACAAAAGCTTAGCAATGAAGATGTGAAATAATTACACCAGAATATTCAGGAAAAGGAATATGCATCCTGTTAACCTTCAGTCGCAGAGCTGGACTTCTTAGGATGTGTGATGGTGTGTGGTTGTCATTAAAGAATGAAAGGGCGTCTCACCAGTCCGTTGACGTGGTTCATAAAATCTGCAAAGTTTGAGATCTGCATCTTGGTCAGCTTCTTTCTGTCAAGGAAACCCCCAAGGAAGGCTCATGGCAGTGTCTACTCTAACTGGTATCATGAACAAGCCACATGGCTGCAGAAGATCTTCACTAGAGACCGGAAGTAGGAGGTGATGAATGGGAACCTGAGGAGCCATTGTGAACGATTGGGGAATGTTCATCAACTGTGAGGTTTTACAAGAGGCAGACAACAAGCACTCCAAGGGCATTGCCTTTGTCATGATGCCACCGTGTAAGAAGTAAAGGCAGCCGTGCGTGCACAAAGGTGGATGGACAAGAAACCCTCTGGGCGAGCCAAAGAGGCCTGTCTCAAAAGAAGACTCTCAGAGGCCCATTGACCTGCACAAAAGGTCTTTGGTTAAGGAAGACCCTGAAGAACCCCTCTCATGAGTTTCTTTTTAGCAGTATGAGAAGATCAAAGTAATTGAAGTCATGAGAGAGATGCCATAGTTTTGGTAACCTTCACTGAGCATAATTCTGTCAATCCAGCTATTATTCAGGACTACATAGCAAATGGCCACAGAAGTACCCCAGCTGTGAAGTGAGGGGAGCATTGTCTGAGGGTTGGCCAACGCTTCATCCAGCCCAAGGTGGACTCTTCAGTGGTGCTTGAGATGTGGTTTTGATGGAACCACTTTCCTGATGGGTAAAAGCTTCAGTGGTTATGGTGGTTTTTTTTTTTTTTTTTAAATTATACTCTTTTTTTTTTTTAGTTTTTATTTAAATTCCAGTTGGTTAACACAGAGTGTAATATTAGGTTCAGGTGTACCATACGGTGATTCAACACTTCCATACATCACCTGTTGCTCATTTCAGCTGTTATGGTGGTTTTAATGGCAGCTGTAGAGGAGATGGGATACAGTGGTGGCAGAGAGGGTGAATGGACATGGAAATGATAGAGGTCATGGAAGCTACAAAGCAATTTTAAGAAACAATTAATCTTCAAAAAACTTTTTTTTTTTTTTTTTTTTTTCTTTTTCGGGAAGGACCAGGTAGCTGGGGTAGGGGCAAGAGATTTTAATCTCTGCTGAAAACAAGTGTTGGTGGGAGCGGAGGGCAGCAGATGTGACAGGGAAGCTACGTTTCAGTCAGGGCTGACAGGCGTCCTGTGTGTCCTGTGTGGCAGCCAGGGTCCCTCCTGACAGGTCACTCTGATGCCTCAGGTTGATAAATATTTCCAATGTCATTCCTGATTAAAATAGATTTGTGAACACAGCCGAGCAGTACCTGGCCCCCTGGGCCATATTTCACAGTATGCCTCTTTAGGCCAAGGCCTCTGGAAATATCCCTAAGTATCCCTCCTTCCTTCTGTTGGACCGACCCCATGTTCACCAGGGCCCCCAAACAGCCCTGGGTCAGTGGTCTGAGGATCAGGGAAAGTCAGAGTCATGGGGACATCTTAGAAATGTTCTAATCCAACAACTTTATTTTACAGATGAGAAGGGTGAGGTACAGAGACGTGACCACCAATGTTACTATGCAGTCAGTGCGACCAGAATTCTTGTCTCTTTACTCTCACATCTCTGTCATCCCAATTTATCTCTGTGTTGTTTGCTCTATTCCTTCACTCTTCAGATCCAGATGAAAACTCGAGGCCGTACCAGTTTGGATTGCCCTTGGCAGCAATCATTTAAAATGGAAGGACATGTCTTACTAGTTACTTATAGAAAGTCTTGGAGGGAGATGCTTTCATTCCTTCCTCACTGGCCCAAAGCTAACAACAAAGGGCCAGCCTTCGCATTGCCACCGAGTTAACTTTTTATCCTCGTGCTTGCTGCCTTCTGATCACCAGATGGTTGCCACAGCTCCAAGCATTTTGACATCACATCAGTGTCTCATGCAGAAGAGAATGGGGCAGGAGTGGGCGAGAAACAAAAGTATATTTCTTTTTTTATTTTATTTTATTTTATTTTTTCAACGTTTATTTATTTTTGGGACAGAGAGAGACAGAGCATGAACGGGGGAGGGGCAGAGAGAGGGAGACACAGAATCGGAAACAGGCTCCAGGCTCTGAGCCATCAGCCCAGAGCCCGACGCGGGGCTCGAACTCACGGACCGCGAGATCGTGACCTGGCTGAAGTCGGACGCTTAACCGACTGCGCCACCCAGGCGCCCCTATATTTCTTTTATCCAGCTAGAAGATGATTCCAAAAAGCTTTCTGTTATCTCTCATTGGCCACTCTCGGTGGTGAGGGAGCCTGGGAAAGTAAATACCTAGCAGAAAGAAATGGGATACTTATGGCTGGCAACGATTTATCACGATGCACTCTTTCAGGCTGGGCACACTTCTACTCAGAACAAAATAGGATCTTGTTGGTTAGGAAGAAAGGATCATGGGGGAAGAATATGGTGTGTAGGGACAACTCATAGAATCTGCCACAGAGATCATGGAGCTTGGTGGAAGGAAGGTAGGCTTCAGGGTCAAAAAAGACCCGGGTTCAAATCCAGCTCTACAGTGGCTTGCCCGTTTTCCTAACTTGAAAGGCAAGTGGTAGTGGCACCCTGGTGGCTCAGTCCATTGAGTGTCAGACCCTGGATTTTGGCTCAGGTCATGATCTCACAGGTCGTGAGATCAAACCCCACCTTGGGCTCTGTGTGGAGCCTGCTTGGGATTCTCTGTCTCCCTCTCTCTCTGACCCTCCCCCATTCCCTCTCTCTCTCTTTCCTGCACACATGTGCCTTTTCTGCCTCTCAAAATAAATAAGTAAATAAATAAATCTTAATAAAAATAAAGTGCAAGTAATATCAATAATGTATGTATTGTCTGACACATAGTAGGGGCTCAGAGAATTGCAGCTATTGTTGTTACTACTAATAATCCATCCAGCACTTTCCCATAAATTTCAAGTGTTCAAGCCCTCACCGGTCTTGGAGGTAGGGAGTCTATAGTAATTCCTCAGACTAACCTAAGATCGCAGGGGAAGCAGGTGGTAGAGGTGGGACTTAGATCTGGAGACGCAAACGTCACCTCCCTCACTGCCCCATGCAGTTTGACTGTCCAGTGCCTGTGGGCCGGCCGTTAGAAATGCCATCTAATTCCACTTTCCTGTCTTTCAGAGACACACACCTAAATGCAAGCAAGAGAATCAGAAAGCTCCCTGAGGGCTCCATGGCAGCACATCCTGGCCTGGGTAGACCCCATTCTGTTTCACCATCAGGAGGCAGGACCCCAGAAGAGATTATTCATTTATGTAGGGAGGAGGGCATAAGTTGGAGATCTGCTCTTTGACTTGCCTGGGCGTCCATCTTCCCATTTATGACCAGGAGTGTTCTCACCCCTGGTGCAGGCAATTCAGAGGGGCTGACCCCACCCACGATGCTGCAGGGCTGGCATGTGGTCTAGACCTGGACAATTCACATTTTCTATCCTCTTGGCCAAGACGATTGATTTTGGGTTGGGCGTGTAACCCGAGCCAGGCCAAATAGACTCAGTTCTGGAAGTTCTGTTGGCGTTACTGGAAAAGAGGTCTTTTCTTTCGGCCAAGAGTCTCTAGCTGTGTGGCTGATGTAAGCCTGGAGCTTCCAAGGACAAACGCTTGGCCAGAACCTGCCTGGGAAGGCAGGCAGGCAAGGGAAGAGAAGCCGACAGGAGAGCTGTGGACCTATGGATGTTGTTGGAGCCCATAAATCCAGCCATGCTTGAAACCACCAAATGTACCTTTGGATTTTCCAGTTACACAAGCCCAGAAATTCCATTCTGATCCTTTAAGCAGTTTGAATTAAGTTTCTGCCTTTTTTTTTTTTTCTGCAGGAAGTATTCTGACTAATTTGAAAAGAGAGATTCTTTTCTATCCTCCCTAGATAAAATGAAAACCATTCCAACCAGCTTTGTTGTTCCTCTGCTCCCTAGCTGAGACCAGTCCCGCTCTCTTAGCTAATGGCATCCTGGACTATTCTTCAGCAGCAAAGGTTGACACTGTGACTGACCCCATCTCCCACAATGACCCAAGGATCGAGGGATCTCAGCTTGAGTAAGAGACAGCTGTGAGCAGAGGCTTTCTGTGGAAAACACTCAGGCTTTCTATTGCTTTGCTGGCTCAGGCTTTCTATTCAATGAAATCTCTTTTCATCGTTTTAAGCAATTAGACATCCGCTGTGGTATTATGTCCAGGTCACTACTATATAAGCCATCAACGTGCCATTAGTATCAACTTCCGGAAAACATCCCTGTGCTCTCCAGGTAGCAGGCTTGGTGGCTGTTAGCTCACGTTCAGTAAATCATGCAGCCAATGAGAAGGCAGAGTTGAAGTTTTGCAGAAATTAGGGCAAGGCAGTCCATAAATTTTTACTGACTTCACCTTTCTCAGTCAAGTAAGTGTTTAATGAGGTAGAGAGAAAGGTGTCATCACAGGTCTGAAATTATTCTCCACCATCAGCCTTCCAGGGGGAGTAAAGCCATTTATCTATTCCACAGCACAGGCTTGGCAATCAAGCCATTTCTGATGTCTGGTCTGTCTCCTGGGGGGCTGATCCCATTTGTACACATGCTGACCTTTCGTCATGGAAGGAAGGCCACCCGGTTGGAGGAGATTTTATGAATCTAGCATGTGTCTATAAATATGCTCCAATTTTCACCTTTCTTTGGACCTCTTTGCCTTCAGCTTTCTTCACATCTGTTCTAAGCGGGAGGACAAGAATGAGTGGGCGCAAATAAGACCGGCCCAGTCCTGGGGTCTGGCAGAATTTGCCTGGGGGCTGTGTGCACATGTGTCTTGCTTTTTTGTCTTTCTCTGCCCTTCCAACCTCCAACCTTGGCTGGTTGGCTGGTTCCTATTCTTGGACTCACCCTGAAACCCATATTCATCTCCACTTATAGCAATGCCAGGCACGTGGTGGGCATGGAATCCAGCCGCCCGGGTGCACAGCTCCAAAGTCACCATTAAGTTTCCTCTACACGGTACTCGAGGAGAGCCATTTATATAGAAAACAAGGTGAATGGGGTCCCTTGGAATTGGACAACTAGGCAACTACACTTAATTGTGTTGATGAATAGATGGATGAATGAATGAAAGAAATCCTGGTTGGTCATACTTTGGCTTCCCTATTTGGACACCCAGGGCTCTCCTTTTTCCTAGCTTGCCTTTAAATTCTATTTATAAATAGTGGCTAAAAGTTATCAGCCTCTGGATTAATTCTGTTCCCATATCTAACTGCTTTCCATGTAAGTAATTTCACTGATTCTTCTAGCCTCTGGGCAAGTTCTGCTCAACCAGCCAATTCCTTAGGCTCCTGGCCCTCATCATCCCCCTTCTCCAGATTGGGGGCCACTTTTTACCTTCTCTCCCCCATCTTTCTTTTACTCCTGCTTGATACTGCAGGGACTTCTGCCCCTGGAACATCAAGGCACCAGGATCAGTAGCGTTAGCTTCCTTGTTTCTCATGCAGTAACAAATGTCAGAAATGGACCATGATTCAAGTCAGTCATTGCATCATGGTCCATTCCTGACATTAGCTGCGACCACAACGTTTCTTTTCTTGGTCCCTTTGGTCCCTCAAACCCTTTGGTTCTCGCTGGCTCTGGAGGGCCCCTGTCTTGCCAGTCGGGGTAGCTGGCTACTGTGAGAGGGGTTCACCACTGAGTTTGGGCCCTACCACATACCAAACACTCAAGTCTAAATGCTCTGCTCTCTAGCTTCCAAATCCTTCCATAATCTGGTATCATTTTACTCATCCCTCTGAGTTCCCCCTGCCCATCCCAACATGATTCATTCCATCAGTGAAGCCTCCTCCACTTTCTCCATGAGGCCATGTTAATTCCTCCTTCAAATGCAATCCCTCATCTGTCCCTACTTCTCCTTCAAGGTCCAACTCAACGTCCAGCTCTTCCAAAGAGCCTCCCATGGCTACTCCAGCCCTATTGATTTTCCTCTTTCTCCTTAAGTACAATTTGGCATGATTAAAAAAAAATTAATGCTTTATTCATTTTTTGAGAGAGACAGAGAGAGAGAGACAGAGAGAGATAGAGCATGAGCAGGGGAGGGAAAGAGAGAGAGGGAGACACAGAATCCAAAGCAGGCTCCAGGCTCTGAGCTGTCAGCGCAGAGCCCAATGCGGAGTCTGAACTCACGAACGGTGAGATCATGACCTGAACCGAAGTTAGATGCTTAACCGACTGAGCCACCCAGGTGCCCTCGACTTGGCAAGATTTTTATGCATCATGGCAAATCATCCATTCTTTCCCCTGTAGGTCTTGTCTTCCTAGCTAGACTACCCATTGCTCGGAGGCAGGAATTGTGTCAAATAATTTCAATGACGTTCACGTGGCCTCATACACGGGGCAACTGAGCCAATGAACATGACTAACCCTACTTCATAGCCAAACACCTAGTATCTCTGGAGTATCTTCTTTTTAAACTTTTAGTATTTGCAAAAGCACCAACTTTATCAACTTTTCAACATCATGTTGATAAGGACAATTGAAGGTAAGTAACTTTGCAGGGGAAGCAGAACGACCTTTCTGCCTACGACAGAAATAGAATCCTCTCTTCCGACCCCCTGCTTGAACGCGTTCTCTATGGTCACATGGGCAGAACATACGAAGCAATCGGAGGTTTTGTGGATGATTAAGTGCTCAAATGGAGCTGTGGCATTTGTCAACAGCCACCAGTGTTGCAAATGTGCTGCTGGTCACTGTGCCGGGCTTATTGTGAAGCATTATCCCTACTCTGAATGGAGCTGCTATTATGTAATAGAAAGACAGAAGGTGGAAAAGCAAAACACCAAGACACAGACTTTATTTTTTTTTAATGTTTATTTATTTTTGACAGAGAGAGAGAGACAGAGCATGAGGGAGACACAGAATCCGAAGAGGCTCCAGGCTCTGAGCTGTCAGCACAGAGCCCGACGCGGGGCTCGAACTCACAGACCACGAGATCATGACCTGAGCCGAAGTCGGATGCTCAACCGACTGAGCCACACAGGCGCCCCTGACTTTTTTTTTTTTTTTTTTAAAGCACTTTTGCAACTTTGCAGAGTACCTTGGAGTTAAATTGATCTCCACTCTGCAGACTTGATTCTGAGTGATTTCTTTTTCTGGCCTTGAGACTCCTGGGCAAAATGAAGAGCTGATTGAATCGCATGCTTAAGTTAAATTCAAGAAGTGATACTCTTTTCTCCTCCCCGACTAGGAATGAGCTGAAATTCTTGGCTTTGGCATTGCTCTTCCTGGTAGCTGGTCCTAAGCTTCCTATGCTCTGACCCAAAATCCACGTAGGTAACCTCCTGGTCAAATCACGGTCCTGTAGCTGTGATCCACATGGCTCTGGGCAGACATGCTCTTACCCTGACAGGTTATATGTGAAGTCACTTTTCACAACTGCAGCCTCTACCCAGCTCCCCCCTCTACGCACAGCTGGGGACGCCAGCTCTCCGCTAACCCGCTGCCCTCCTCATCCTTACATTTCACACATTCCATTCCAAGTACAACCTCCTCCACCTGCGAGCTGCGGCAAAGATGAAAAGGTGAGATAAAGGCAGAGGGTAGTGGGGACTTTGTCCAGGGTAACTAGACAGTAGAACCTATTGAGAAGTGGGCAGCAGGTTGTGAGCTGTGGGGCTCTGGAGCCAGACTGTCCAGGTTCAAATGCGGCTCTTCCCGCTTCCCACCGGTGTCATCTTGAGCAAACCGCCTGTCTTTCCTGGGTCTGAGTTCCACATCTGCGAGCAGGCGTGACAATGGTATTGACCTTGTCTTGTAGGTTTGTGGGAATGATGAAATGAGTCAGTATGTAGACAGCACTTGGAACAGTGCCTGGGACGCCGTATGTGCATCATCAGTATTAATTCTCCTTGTAGGGGAAGGCATGCAAGTCCCCTAAGACCCACATGAGACCGCGAACAATGGAAAACCACATCTGCCAGTTCTTACACAGAATCTTCTCTGTTCATTTATATTAGTCAACAACTATTTGTTGACCTGGTATCTGCCAGGCACTTGCTAGATGCAGAGAATACAGGGGTGGGGAAAAAAATCATAGTATTTGCCCTTGTGAGCTTACAGTCCAGCCTGCTTGTCCCTTAACTGTCTTCGTGTGCGGTGTGCAGCCGCTGGTCGCTTGGCATGTAGCACTGTGGCTGGCCCACAGGAAGCTTCAGGAATTATTTCCCAGTGCTCTCCCTCCAGGCGGGCTCCTCACGGACATCCTTGATTCACTCCCCACTTAGATTCCAGAATCAGGCACCCACCCAAATCCTGATAAAGTCACCTCCTTGGCTCCCTGAGACACCACTCCCTTTCTCTGCTCCCACCTCCCCAAAGAGCACGTTGGTACGTCAAACACACTATATTCCTGTTCTGTCATTTCGGCTCGTGCTGTGGTTCGTCTCCAAGGCATGCTTGGTGCATGTAACTGGCCTGCTCGGTGTCTCCCAAGCCTTCCCCACTTCCCCTCTGCCACTTCCGAGTCCTGCCTCCCATCCTGGGCCCTTGACCTAAGTCCGCTCCTCTGATACCCGAGCTGGCCATCGGCAGCCCCCTGTCCACCTTCACCTCGACATCACCTAGAACCGCAAGCCCATTCCCTTTGTCCGTCCGCTGGCATCAGCGGCAGGAGTGAGCCAAGACTGAGCCCGTGCGTGGAGCAGCCCAAGATCCTCTCTCACCTCTGTGCTCTCGTCCCCATCCCTCCAGTCCTGACTCTCCCAGGCCTCCCTGGCCACACGTCTAGCTTCCTCAGGCCCTCTCCACTGCTGCCTTTCTCAAAGCATACGAAATGCACAGATTCGTTCATCCAATCATTCGTTCATTCACTCACTCATTCACAGGCACCCATTAAGTGCTACTATGTGCCCTGTACTAAGCACTTTTCTAGGTTTCGGAGTTAGAGCAGAGAAGAAAACAAGATCCCGACTCTCATGGAGCTTACACTCTAGTGCGGAGAGCTGGACGATAAACAAACAAGTAATGCCGCATGTCAAATGGTGAAGGGCGTAATGAGCTTGGAGCATATAATCAAGTGCACTGGCGGTGGGGGTGGGTGGGTGGCGAGTGAACTGAAGGGGAAGGATGGAGGGAAAGAGCACGGCAGCCTGTGCTAAGGAAGGGGCCTCCTCGGGGTCACTCTGTGTCATCACGGGGAGAGAGAATCTCCCGGAGCCTGCAGTGCACAGGGCAGCAGTCCCCGATATCGCTCTCCGCCCCCTTCCTGGGCCTGATGGGCCCTGTGACCGCAAGGAACCTGCGCTTCCTGCCCTAAGACCCGTGGCGCGGCTGGTTGCTAATGCAGCGCACTAGTCGGTCTAAAAGAAATCATTCCATCTCTTGCCTGCGGATAGGGAGCAGAGGAGTGTCCCAGCTCTTGGCTCTCCTGCGCGTTTTGGCGAATGAACACAAGAAAGGCTGCCCCTTGCTCTTTCCAGCCTATCTCTTCATCTGGGCCCAGGTAAGGAAGAATTTGGGAGGGGATTTGACTGAGTTATAAATACGCTACTTCCCATAACTGATCAAGGGACAATCCAGCTGAAGCAAGAACTCTTCACTTCATTCTCATACTGAAGATATCAAAGCTCTATAATCAAAGGCACTTTCATAGGCCTGATCTCATTGGATGGTTAACATATCGTATGTCACAACATCTGTTCTAATTCTTTTGCCATTGAGCTAAATATATTTTCCAGTTAGCATGGGGGTACACATTCTGTGCAAAAAAAAAAAAAAAAAAGGTACATTTTTGTTGTTTGGTTTTCGAGCCAGTTACGAAATCTCTCAGACTACACTGGAGTTTTTCCTGTCTTATAAAACTTAAGGACGTGGACTGGATAGTTTTACATTCCAGATGAATCATTAAGGGGCTTCACATAACATCCCAGGCAGAAATGCTCCGGCCCATCTTCGTGTTCCTCATGCTTTGGATGTAGAATTCCTCTACGAGCTACATTCTGCTGTGGGCAACTTCTATTTTGGGGCGAAGTTGTTTCTTTATATAGAAACCTTGTCAAATCAAGTGAGTACATGAGTCATTTGTGCATATCCTGAAAGCCGTCCCATCAAATTTTTCTCCTCTGCTAGTCTCTTTTCTTTTTTAATTGGGAGGAAGTATCTTGATGAAAATCCTAAATTTTCACAGACTACGGTGAGAATGGTAATACTTTTTGGCGGTGGCCAAGTTTCACAGTCCTTTAAGAAATGATCACGACACCATTTGCATTTTCACTGACCAGGTAACCTGTATCTCTGCGAACTTGGGGCTCCGCTTCTGTAATTCACACCATAGCCTGTGATGCTTTAGACATTGCTGAATGGCCTGACACAGTGGTGCTAATCAGGGCTTAGAAAGTATTTGGTGGTTACTGTATTTCTGAGAGCTCGATAAAGCAATGAGAATCAGTGTCTTTGGGACCAAACAAGACTTCATTCCTCTCCATTCCACTGGCTAGAGGATTTGAGGAATGGAGGGAAGGGAAGCTGGGTCTTTCCTCATAAAGCAGGTGGATAGTTATGGAGAGTTGTGATTTCCTTTTAGTTTTGCATAGTATGCTAATGAGCTGAGGCTGCGGGGAGAGGCTTTGCCCTCTGTGCGTAGACAAATAAGGATGGCTAGGGTGTCCTTTGGCGACCTCTAAGGCACCCTGAGGAGAAGTTCGAGGGCAAATATTAGGTGTGTCCAATCTACTTAGGAATTTGAAACCCAAGATTCTGTCAAACAATTGGCTCAGTTGTCTGAATCTTTCTGAACCTTTCTGCTTGGGCGTATTTCCTGATCACAGTATCTTGTCGAGTGTCCCAAGAGTGCTCATTCCTGGGGAACCAAGGCTGATTCTTATTTCTCTCTGTTCCTTTGTTTTCTGCACAGAGGATGAGTGAGAAATGGGAACGGGCAGATGGGCGCGCTTGTAGGCATGAAAAGAAGGAAATTACCTACAAGAGCATTAGCACTATCACGTTTCATTTAACTAAAGGAACTCCTAACAGTGGTTTCATTAATAATGCATAATGTCATTGGACATTGTCATCGACAATGACATTGGACATTGATGTTCCATGTTCTTTGGGAACATGGGCGCCATGAGCTTTCTTTTGCTTTCAGTGGAAACACAGCGGAGATTCACTAGTTGTTCCAAGTAATTTTTAAAACTTGAATTTATTCTGGGTTATGGTCATCAGATTTCTTATCAAATTCATCATCTAGATTCCCAGAAAAATGACTTGGGTTGTTAAGACTGGAATCAGTGAAAGGGGAAGAAAATATCAGACTTTGCCCTGAATGAAAAAAGGATGATTTTTCACCTTTTCTTTCACTTTCAGCTTATATATTGCATTGAAAAAAAGAAAGAGGGTGGAGGAAACTGTCCAGAGTAAGAAAGATACCATCTGATAGAGTAGCAAGGGAATATAATTGTAGAACACAAGTCCCTCTTTTTTCCCTGAGTGTGGAAAGGGGGAAATGTGGGCCATTTGCTACCATGGAAACCAACCAAAGTATGTGGGAGGGGGAGGGGAGGCCCATTCCAGGAACTTAAGGTTCTTACTTGTTTCAGAGTTAAAGTGTTCTAGTCAATAGGTGATCTTTGTGATGGCAAGAGGTGTGTGTGTGTGTGTGTGAGACTGTGTGTATCCTTTTTATTTAATCGAGTTTCGAGTTCCAACTTGCCTTCCCTCCTACTTTGCCTTTTGAATCTAGTGATTCTGTCTTTCAGTACAGCTTCAACTAAAGGGAAAGTTGACAATTAAAAAAAAAAATCATTGAACATCCGCTGTGTACCAGGCATAGCTCTACGTGGTGGAGACATCTAACACACACTGCATAGAGCCACTGGGTGAAACCTTATATTACAGATAGTTGTATCTATTTCTATTTGCGTACTCAGAGATCTCTTAGAAAGTAAGCAGTTTTAAGTTTATTTCCTCCCCCTTTCAGCCAGGTCGTTTTAATTTTTAAAACTGAACGTTAAAAACACTAGTCATCCTCAACACAGATGCAGGAGACATGCCTCCTGTGTTTGCGGTTCCTTCACAATTCCATGTCACAGGCATCTGCCTTTCCTTTTCCCTTACCAGTGCTTTAGTCCTTCCCAAAGGAAAATGACAAAGGAGCCACAGATCAGGGGTTTGGAAAGCTCCTGAGTGGCGAGTCAACATCAGTCTCCCTGGTAGGAAGCTACAGGAGAAAAGATACAAAATCAGCATAAATGTGGGGAGTCCCCCCATCACTGGAAGCATCCATGAGTAGGCTGGACAATCTCTTAGTAGGAATATTGTAAAAATGGAATTGGACTAGATACTTTATTGTATATACAGTTTTAGATTCATGTCAAAATTGAGCAGAAGGTACAGGTTTCCCATATATAGCCCCTGCCCCCACCTATGCATAGCTCTCCCACTCTAAATATCCCCCATCAAAGTGGTATGTTAGTTTCAACTGACGCATCACTATCACCCAAAACCCAAAGTTTATATTGGGTTTCACTCTTGGCGTTGTATATTCTATGGGTTTGGACAAATGTATAGTGACATGTATCCACTGTTACAGTATCACACAGAGTAGTTTCACTGCCTTAAAAGTCACCTGTGGGGCGCCTGGGTGGCGCAGTCGGTTAAGCGTCCGACTTCAGCCAGGTCACGATCTCGCGGTCCGTGAGTTCGAGCCCCGCATCAGGCTCTGGGCTGATGGCTCAGAGCCTGGAGCCTGTTTCCGATTCTGTGTCTCCCTCTCTCTCTGCTCCTCCCCCGTTCATGCTCTGTCTCTCTCTGTCCCAAAAATAAATAAACGTTGAAAAAAAAAAAATTAAAAAAAAAAAAAAAAGTCACCTGTGCTACACCTATTCATCCCTCCATCTCCGTCCCCCCTCCCCCCCCCCCCCCCCCCCCCCCCCGCCCCGGGCAACCACTGATCTTTTTACCTTCTTGGTTTTACATTTTCCACAATGTCATATAGTTGGAATAAATAGTATGCAGTCTTTTCAGATTGTTTTCTTTCACTTAATAGTATGCATTTAAGTTTCCTCCATGTCTTTTTGTGTTGTGACAGCTCTTTTTTTTTTTTTTTTTTAGTGCTGACCGTTCCATTGTCTGGATGTACTAATATCCTTTTCAATTGTGTGTTTGTTTCTAGAGTTTGCAGGATAGCACTGATAGAGTATCCACAGAGATGAAATAAAAAGGAAGGCACAGCTTGCTTGATAGCTGTGACTTTCAGCAACGGAGGAGCGGCTGAGCCTCAGAGTTCTGAAGGAGGGATGTTGCTGATACTAGGGGTCAGTCTCAATGTGGCCTGGGCAGAGACCAGGACTCCACGCAAACAGGATATGTGAAGGCTTGTTCGGTACAAGTGGCGGAGACCTAACTCAAACCAACTTAAAGTGACTCAAAAGTGACCGTTTTTGACTCTTATGGCTGGGAATTTCAATGGGCAAGTCTGGATTTTTGGGCCTGACTTAATACAGGGCTAGAAAACATTCCATCAGTGTGCTGGTCCCCATGCTTTCTTCTGGGTTGGCATTGTTCTCAAGCAGACTCCCGCACAAGGCTGCTGTGATGGCTACCTGGAACTTGGGGCTCACTTTCTACCAGCTGATTAATATCAGGGCAAATGAAGCATCCTTTTTTTTTACCAGCCAAACTCTCAGGGAGGGATTTCATTGGCCCAGTCCCGAGTGAATCCCTGGGGTTTATTGGTATCCATTTCTGAAATTAGGGACTGGTAACCACCCCCCCCCCACTACCATTACCCGAGCAACATGACAGTGGGTAGGGGACATATCAAAGGG
The DNA here is from genome assembly GCF_028749965.1 of Puma concolor. Classification (NCBI taxonomy): domain Eukaryota; kingdom Metazoa; phylum Chordata; class Mammalia; order Carnivora; family Felidae; genus Puma; species Puma concolor. Next base: position 165,182,104 of record NC_141670.1, on the reverse strand, counting down.
AATATTGGTGAGCTCTTACTAAAGAATGGAAAAGAATTCTGTGCAAGTGAAATCAATAGATGTTCCCTGTGTTGGACTATAGAAAAACATTTTAAACAAGCAGAGATGGGTGTAGATACACAGAAGCAAGGAAAACAGTGGTTTCAAAGCAATCAATTGAAAACTTCATTATACTCTTTTATAATTGAAAATTAAATGTCTGGGGGAGGCTGGTCTCTCTTTTTGCAGGCCTGCAAGTTCTTTGGGCTGCTGGAGTAGTAGGGAGGAAATGGGCTCTCAGCTTTACTTCTGTCCCATTTCTCGTGTGCTGCTGAGACTAGGAAGCTAAACACATCTCCCAGACTCATCTAGGGTAACGGATACAAATTAATTTCATTAACTTGTTACAGAACTTGGTCTGGATCACCTGGCAGAAAAACCAAGAGGCACTCGGAGGTCTTGGAAGGCAGGAGGTTTATTTTACACTGGCGGGCTCAGAGGAGATCACTCTGCAAAGATCTGCGTCTTGAGCACAAGTATGGGGCACAATTTCTAGTCTGTTACTTCTGCATTCTGCATTAGTAGTAATTTGGCGTGCACGTGCGCAGCAAGCGGGGCAGGAAGAAGAACCCACAAGGGGAGTCTTCGGTCAGGGACTGAAATATCCCTGTCAGTCCTGTCGGCCATCTTATAACAGACTTTTCCCTATCATTCCCCTCTTTGATGCCCCTTTAAACAGATCTAGGCTGTGAGAGGGCATCATCTTCATTTATTACAGGCTGGTCCTTTCCCTTAGTTCTCTGACTTTGGTTGTGACGATTCCCGACTGGTTTACAAAGTAACGGCATTTTTCTCTGAGGAAGATGCAGGTGCCCCCTTTCTCGTCAGTGAGGAGGTCAAGTGCCCGTCTGTTCTGGAGGGCAACTCCTGCCAGGGAACTTATTTGGCTCTGCAGGGACACTAGGGAGTCAGCCACTCCTTAGTCCCACAGAAGAGCCTGTGCCTCCTATGCCAGTCTCTGTCCCCATGGCTATTCCTGCCCCTAGGAGGACTGGTGGCAACACACTCATTTAGCCTGGGCGTTAGGGCTGAAGGCTTACAAATGAGGCCCAGAGTAGAGGCAACCAATACCGACAAAACATCCTACCCATAAGAGGAATACACTTGATTCCTCAAGTGTATCCTCAAGGATACACACAAGATTCCTCAAGCTGCTGTGTGTAGACCAGTCAGCTTCTGGGGTATGGCTGGAGCAGGGCTGAAGATCCTAAGGATCTAAGGCTCTCCAGAAGATCGCTTTGAGTGGGTTTGTCGGACTTGGGTCAGTCTTTCAAGTCTGGGGCTTCTCAGGATTGGCCCTCTTGACTCTGGAGTGGTGGACCCATGGAATGATACCTGTGACCTTGAGGGCAGTAGGGGTGGTCGGAATAATGGTATGAGGCCCAGTCCATTGTGGTTTGAGAGGGTCTTTTTTTCCAATGGTTGACCCAGACTGAGTCCCCTGTACAGACTGAGAAGGCTGTACGGGGGATCCTAAAGAGATTGAGTCCCTCTCTACGGTATATCGTTGTAACTCTATTAGGGTGGCCCCTAAAGCTTGAAGTTGTTTTCTTAATCCCCTATCCTCTATTTGGTGTAGGTTTCCTGGGAGGCTCCCTAGACACGGAGGGGGCCTCCCATATATTAGTTCAAAAGGGGAGGAACCTTGGGGCGCCTGGATGGCGCAGTCGGTTAAGCGTCCGACTTCAGCCAGGTCACGATCTCGCGGTCCGGGAGTTCGAGCCCCGCGTCAGGCTCTGGGCTGATGGCTCGGAGCCTGGAGCCTGTTTCCGATTCTGTGTCTCCCTCTCTCTCTGCCCCTCCCCCGTTCATGCTCTGTCTCTCTCTGTCCCAAAAATAAATAAACGTTGAAAAAAAAAATTTAAAAAAAAAAAAAAAAAGGGGGAGGAACCTTGAGTTCCTGGTGTGCAATGGGACATGCAGGAGGGCCAGGGGCAACGGGTCCGGCCACGGGCCCTCTGTTTCCTGACAGAACTTGGCTAAGCTTCCCTTGAGGGTATGATTCATTCGCTCTACTTTCCCTGAGCTTTGAGGCCGGTAACCAGTGTGAAGCTTCCAAGGGATGTTGAGGGAGTTGGTTAAAGTTTGCGTAACGTCCGCCACGAACGCAGGTCCGTTATCACTGTGGATTGTGGCCGGTAGGCTGAACCGGGGACAGTCTCTCTCAGGAGGACTTTAGCTACCTCCCGGCTCTGTTCTGTCCTGGTAGGGAAAGCTGTGACCCATCCAGAGTACGTACAGACTATTACCAGGAGGTATCTAAATCCTCGGCTTGGCTGGACATCTGTGAAGTCTATTTCTATATCTTCAAAGGGGGTAGCTCCTACCCTTTGGACACCTGGCAGGGGTCGCGGTGCAGATGGGGCATTATTCCTGGTGCAAATCACACACCGTTCGCTTATTGCTCAACATAACGCTGGCAGCTGGCTGATGTAGTATTGCTTTTTGAGGAGGGCTTCTAATGCAGTTTTTCCTAGATGGGTAAGTCGATGGTTTTCGCCTACTAGATGCCCTCCTAGGGCCGCTGGGAGGAAGATGCGCCCATCTAGCAGTTTCCGCCATCCTTTGTTGGTCTGGGTGGCCCCCTCGATTTTGGCCCATTTATTTTCTTTTTTAGTATATTTTGGTGGAGGGGTATCTGCCAGGGGTGTCAGGGCCATGGTAAGGGAGGGGACATTGTCTGCCTCCCTAATGACTGCTACTTTAGCTGCCCCATCCGCTAGGCGATTTCCTCCTGCCGTAGGGTCGTCTCCTTTCTGGTGTCCTTTGTTGTGTAGAACTGCAACCTTTTTTGGGAGCCAGTCAGCCTTGGGGAGTTTTAGTATTTAATATTTAGAATATTTAGTGTTCTTTATTTTTGATGGCTTTTCCCACCACGGTGAGGAGACGCCTCTCCTTGTAGATTGCCCCATGTATCCATACAGTGGCAAAGGCGTACCAAGAGTCAGTGTAGACGTTGACTCGCTTGTCTTTGCTGATGGTGAGGGCTCGGATTAAGGCATGTGATTCAGCCCGTTGGGCTGACCATCCCACAGGTAGGGCATTGGCCTCTAGGACTTCATCTGTGGTTGTCACTGCATACCCTGCCTTTCAAACGCCCTCTGTGATGAAACTGCTACCATCACGGAACAAGGTGAAGTCTGGGTTCTGTAGGGCCTGGTCACACAGATCTGGGCGGCTTGTGAATACTTGATCAGTCACTTTAGAACAGTCATGGTCTGGTTTCCCGGCCTCAGAAGATAGGAAAGTTGCGGGGTTTAGCGTCCGCACTGTTTCAAGAGCGACCCGTGGATTTTCGCAGAGGAGCCCCTGGTATCGTGCTAGTCGAGAGTTGGAGAGGAAGCGGTGTCCTTGAGTGGTCACGAGAGACGCGACAGCATGAGGGACCTTGACATTTAGTTCGTGTCCCAGGGTGAGTTTATCTGCTTCCTTAATGAGCAGAACTGTGGCCATCCTGTTGCCGCTGGGTCCAGCCTCTTCGACTGCTACTGGTCTTGCCAAGGGCCAACGGTCTGCGACCTTTTCCTTCTCACGCACAAAGAGATTAAAAGGCTTTTCTATATTTGGCAGGCCAAGGACTGGTGCCTGCCCCAAGGTGGCCTTTATCTCTAGAAAAGTGGCTTTGGCCTCCTCTGTCCAGACAGGGGGTTCTCGATCTGGTCCTACCAAGAGATTCTCACTATTGCTGGGAATCTGGGAATCCAGATTTGGCAGAATCCCACAGCCCTCAGGAATTCTCGTAGCCCCCTTTTAGTTTGGGGCTGGGGTAGGGAGGTGATGACCTTCTTTTTCTCTGGCCCTGGTGCTTTTTTTCCTTGGGTGAGGAGGAAGCCTGAGTATCAGATCTGCTGTTGGCAGATCTGTGCCTTTTTTCATGAGACCTGATACCCTGAGTCCGACAGGAGCTGGAGGAGGACCCTTGTGCCCTCTGTACAATTCTCTCGGGTATTGCTGCAAGGAGGACATCATCCACATACTGGAGAAGGGTGCAGCGTGTGGCCTCCCTTGGCAAGCCGGCAAGGTCTCTGGCCAGTGCCTCCCCAAAGAGGGCAGGCGAGTTTTTAAATCCCTGTGGGAGGTGCATCCAAGTCAGTTGTATCTGATGCCCTGTGTCTGCTTTGGTTCATTCAAAGGCAAACAAGGGTTGGTTCAGGGGGCCAAGCAGAGGCAGAAGAAGGCATCCTTTAAGTCTAGGCAGGTAAAGCATCTGGCAGAGCCTGGGATCTGGCTGAGGAGGGTGTACGGGTTCGGGACCACTGGGTGCAAGGAGCTTAAACTGGCCGGTATCCTCCTACCGGCTTCTTGACTGCAAGAGTGGGGTGTTCCAGGGTGATTGGCATTCAACCAGAATGCCTGCTTCTTTGAGGCTGGTCAGGTGTTCTTGGATGCCTGCCCTTGCCTCTTGTGGGGAGGGAGGTATTGCCGCTGTCTCTGTGGTTGAGCCCCTGGGATTAACTCTACAATGACAGGGGCCCGGGTGTGGGCAATTCCGGGGGGGTTGTCCTTGGCCCACACAGTAGGGAAGGCAGTCCTGAATTCGGGTGGGCCACTTGGCTGGGCCTGGGTGCAGAATAACCTCCATTTGGATCCAATCGGAGGCTGGTGCCTCCTGTTGGCTCAAAGGTTATTTGGGCCCCCAGCTTTGAGAGTATATCCTGGCCGAGGAGAGGGATAGGCCACTTAGGTAAGTAGAGGAATTCATGCCATACTGTGTGGCCCCCAGGTTCACATAAAAGTCATAGTTTGGCCCCCTACTTTTATTTTGACCGTGGGCTCATGGGGGCCAAGAAGTGAGCCTGGTCCCCGTCAGTCTGAATCTATTTCTGCTAGACCTGTGATGTCTTTTTTTGTAGGGTTCTTGTGCGTATCGCTGGGTTTTGGGGACATTTCCCCGGTTGGGACATTTATTCTTTTAATGTCCTTTCTCCTTGCAGTAGGTGCAGTGATCCCTTGCTAAGGAGGTTTTGGGCCTTCCCCCTTTTGGTGGCTGGACCTTCCCCATCTTTTTGTCGTGGCACTCTTGTGCCACGGGGTATAAGCATCGCATAGCCTTTCATAATAATCCCTGGGGGATTTCCCTTGCTGCTGGGCATGTTCATGGGCCCCTTGTTGGATCCTCCAGAGGAGAGCCCTTGGTACCGGTGGCTGTGGACTGGCATCTGGAGAGTGCCTGTGCCTGGCTGAGGGCACAATCTGGCCACTGGTCCAGGGGAGAGAGGATCTTCCAAGTCCGGACGTGGTGGGGAGACCGAAGGTGGTGGAGTATTGGGAACCAGGGGATTCATATGGTGGGGGCAAGATTGGCTCTTCCCCCGGATCACCAGTGAGAATTTGTGGAGGTCGAGACTTCTGCTGACCTTCCTTGGGCCACTTTGTCGAGGCGACTAAGACCCTAGTCTGTCCCTGTTTGTTGCAGGTAAATCGCACCCAAGGGGGAAGGGTTTGGGCAACCTCTAACCAGGAGTCTGTATACGGGAACTGATCAGGGTAACCTGGGTGTCTGGTGACAACATTCCAGACACGGCGGACCATTGAGACACCTAAGGTTCCCTCCAAGGGCCATCCTACACCAAAAGTGTGCCATTCTAACTCACATAGGGTCCTTAACTTGCCGGGGGTCATTTTAATTCCACAGTCTCCTGAAAACCCCTTCTTTGCTCTGTCCCGACCCCATAATGTTCCCGTGAGACAGCGTCGCAAAGACAGACAGAGTGGTAGGGGTGCCCCCTCTAATGAGGAGACCAGTCAGATGCCCATCTGGCCGTGTCCTGAAGGAATTCAGGTGACGCTTAGCCATAGCGGTCTCAGCTTTGTAACTTACGATCAGAAAACGATTCCGATGCTACCATAGACTGTGTGCTGTTCACCACGGAATCGCAGACCCGCGGGGCCCACTCAGACTCCCTGGGCTTTTGGGGACCTTAAGGGTGCCCACCCGGGGAGCCACAGAATCGAACTTGGCAGGCAAGCCAGATCGAGTTGCACATTCACACTCACATACATACCAGAGGTTATCACATTCCCTCCCACAGAATTTCTACCTGTGAGACCACTGAGGTCTCCAGGGAGTGATCAGGTCCCCCTTCCACCCCTATGGGTGGGCCAGACTGAAGTGGGGCCCCAGGCCTTACCAGTTCCGATGTCTGTCGGGTCCAGGTCCTCACCTGCCAAGTCTCCTGAGTCTGGGGGAAACTGCGGAGCGGGGCCGGCCTGAGGCGACCCAGCGGAAGACTGCCAAAAATCAAGCAGAGCTCGCCTTCGCCATTGAGATTCCTTGTTCTGTCACCGCCTTGCCACTTTCCCAAACCGGTGGCAACAAAAGGCCAACGCGTTTGGGTTTCCCGGTCAGGGAACCAAATGTTACAGAACCTGGTCTGGATCACCCGGCGGAAGAACCAAGCGGTGCTCGGGGATCTTGGAAGGCAGGAGGTTTATTTCACACCAACCCGCTCAGAGGAGATCACTCTCCAGGGGTCTGAGGCCTGAGCATAAGCACGTGGGACAATTTCTAGTCTGTTACTTCCGCATTGCGCATTAGTAGTAATTTGGTGCCTGTGGCAAGTGCCGTGGGAAGAAGAATGGGGGGGTGTTCAGTTAGGGACTGATAACTTACCAGGGGTCATTTTATTTCCCTATCAGCCCCATTGCCATCTTATAACAGATTTTTCCCTATCAAACTAGATGCTCTCAGATAAGATTTGCAAGGCAGAAGCAGGGAGGACGTCATCTCTCTGTGGCTTGGTTGTTTTCTGCTGTCAGGCTCCGTTGTGGAGATGCTGGGCTTTTCTGCCCTGTCCAGTCACTAGCTGTGTGGTTTTTGAGAAACAGAAGAGTGGAAGAGGTAGGGCTCCCTGGGTGGGCCAGTTCCGCAGCTCTGGGCGTCATTTTGCAGGCTAGGACTCTAGGCCTTCTGACAACATCGAATGCAGGTAACTCCCCACATTGATGATTTTTCTGTATAAATTGCTAAAGAGGCGTCTGTTTATTGGATCTAAACAGGTGGAGTTGACAAAAGTCTAAAACATAGGTATGGATGCTCAGGGAGATCTGATTTGAGAGCAGCCCTTGCTGACCTGAGCAGAGGAGAAGGTCATTTGACTTCCCTGGGGTGTGGTCCCACGCAAGAAGGGAGGAACACACGCTACTTCTGGGGCTTTTTTTTTTTTTTTTTTTTGTCAATAACTGTGCCTGTCCTTGGAAATCACCAGGACTCGTCCCTCTGAACGTCGGGATTCTCTCAAGGTAAGGCTTTTGCTTTTATTACCGAGCACCTCCTGTCTACTGGCCAATGCTGTTTCCCCTGCAGACTAACCCAGGTCAGTCCACACTCCCCACCTCTGAGGTCTCTTTCACACTCGCTCAAACAGGTGCATATGTGCACATGCACACGCACACGTCCCTGTACACAATACACAACATTTTCAACGACTTGAATTTTTTCACATTCTTCCTTAATTCCCACAATCCAGGTGTTTTGATCCATCATGTAATCGTCTGGCTCCCGAATTTTCCCTCTCAAAGCATTTTCTCACATTGTATTGAAATTGCTCATTCACTTCTCTGTCTCCCATGTTAAATGTAACTGCAGTGATGGCAAAGACCGTGTCTGCCTTGTTTGGCGGTGTAGACCCAGGACCCGGCATAGTGCCTGCTATACCCATGTCCCAGACATTTAACATTGAATTTATATTCTTCTGTTTTTTTTTTAATTTAAAAAAAAAATTTTTTTTTTTACATTTATTTTTGAGAGACAGAGTGAGAGACAAAGCACAAGCAGGGGAGGGGCAGAGAGAGGGAGACACAGAATCCAAGCAGGCTCCAGGCTCCGAGCTGTCAGCACAGAGCCCGACACGGGGCCCAAACCCATGAACCGCGAGATCGTGACCCGAGCTGAAGTTGGACGCTCAACCGACCGAGCCACTCAGGAGCCCCTATATTCTTCTGTTCTAAGGGCTTGCAGAAATCGGATTGTCTCAGAAGCTCTCAGATCAAAGATCAGCTCTAAAGATCAAAGGAGGTGATAGAAACTCCAGGTGCTGAGGCAAAACTGGGACTTGGCAAAATGTTTCTTTTCCTCCCTAGGTCTCTCATGTTCCCCGCCTCCCATCCTCATCTCTTTTAGCTCAACCGGAACAAACAAACAAACAAACAAAACAGAGAGAGAGCAGTTCAGACCACTTTGCTGCATTGTGTCACAGGAGACCATCTCACTGTGAACATCCTGGCTATTTTCTATGTTATTCATCCTTCTTAGACTTTGGCCCTGTCCCTTATATGATACGTGGTCTTAGAGGAATTTTTAATCTAAGACTCTGTTTTCTCATTTGGAAGCATGGGGCCTTACAGATGGCCGCAAATTCCTTTGCACTATTCCCATCTTAAGGTGGGATCTGTGTCTCTGCACCTTGACCAATGGAATATAGCAGAAGAGATCTGTTGCACAGCCCTTAAGAGACTGGCAGCTTCCTGGGGTGCCTGGATGGCTCAGTAGGTTAAGTGCCTGGTTTCGGCTCAGGTCATGATTCATGATTCCCCCCCCCCAGTTCAGGAGTTCGAGCCTCGCATCTGGCTCTGTGCTGACAGCTCAGAGCCTGGAGCCTGTTTGGGATTCTGTGTCTCCCTTTCTCTCTGCCCCTCCCCTGCTCATGCTGTGTCTCCCTCTCTCTCAAAAATAAATAAACATTAAAAAAAAAAAGAGAGAGAGACTGGCAACTTCCGCTTCCTGTCTTAGAATACTAAGGGAAGCTACCCGCCATGCTGTGGGGGAGCCCGAGCTAACCACAGAGAGAGGTCAGATGGTGAGAGAGACGCCAGCTCGTTCCAGCTGCCCCAGTCATTCCAGCTGAAATGCAGATGTGTGGATGAAGAAGCTATCTTGGACACCCAGCCCCGATGAGCCTTCAGATGACTCCAGCCAAAGCTGCCATCCAACTACACAACATGAGAGGCCCCAGGTGAGGACTGCCCAGCAGGGCACAGTCAGCCCACAGAACCGTGAGCCACTAAGGCCTGGTGTGGTTTACTAAGAGCAATACAGAACTGCAAGTGGAAGTAATGATCATATCTACCTCCTGGGACTGCTGTGAAGGTAAAGTGAGATTCTTATATGCTGAATCCCTAGTCTGCTGCCTGGAATAAAACAAGCTTTTAGTAAGTATCAATTCCCCTGCCCCTCCCCCTTCCTTTTTATCAGTTCTACCCATTTCCAAGAAGGGGTAACTCTCAGTGTCCTTATCTGAAGCAAGCAGGGTGGAGGTGGGCGATTTGCTAGGCGTTTTTTTGTTTTTTTTTTAATCTGAAGAGCTCCCTTTTCTTTTTCTAACTTTCCCTTGTGTCTTTCTTTTCTGTGTTCTTTAAAGCACAGCCAGATCATTTAGACCTAAAATAAGAATACCAAATCCAGCCTTTTGTGTGTGTGATTTTTCAGACAGAAAAATCATAGGTTTAGTACAGGCTCGTGGTCATGAAAATCAAGCTCCAGAAGCAAAAATGATCCAAAGCAAAATTCCCCTGACAATTTTTGTCATGTCTGTGTATGAGTGTGCGTGTGTGTGCAAAAAGCAGTTAAAAACTTGATGCAATTATTTAACGATGTATAAGCATCATAGAATTACAGGCTTCTTCGGGGGAGCGGTTAAAAAGTACATGATTCCCTGTAATTATAGTCTTGGTACGTTTGCTTTTATAGAAAACAAAATTCAAGTTTGATTTAAACCGCGCAAAAAGACCTCATGCATATCGGAAATGCTCTTTTTCCTTCCAACTCAAATGGCAAATTAATTTCATTCTTGTGATCTTCCTGGAAGTCAACCTTTTATCATGTTTATTGCCAAGGTTTTGTGTCTTGGTAAAGCTTCCCCTCCTCTACTTGCTACCAAGGCAGTTTGAGATTACCCCCTCTATCTCCCCGTCGAATTCCCACAAACACCTAAATGGAAAGGCAAGAGGGTTCATCTCAGAGTCTGAGCTGGGTCAGTTTAATGAACTCTGTCAAATACCTGGTCAGTTAAGTTCAGGGCATGCGGGGCAATCAAACTAGATGCCTGACACATATAGATAAAGGAATGGGTTTATTTTACTTTTTGTATTTAAATCTTTAGTGGAGGCCTGGACACAAAGCCACACCGTTGGCTGCCATATGCCCCCAGGATAAAAGCCTCTGGAACAGCTGGGGGCCCACAAGGTTAGAACGGTGGGGAGGAGAGCCCTTAGCCGAGAGAGAGGGAGAGGGAGTGTTCGGTGACATTCTGCAGTCAGTTCCAGCTACAGAATGTCGCCCGGATGGGGCCTGCCACTGAAGACTTCCCCTAAAAAGAACGCAAGGGGCTTGAGCTTGGGATTGAATGAGTGCCAACCCACGTCTTCCGTGGCATCAAGTCAGTTAACCAAGAGTCTTGCCTTTCCTTATAACCACAAACTAAGGGCTGCGGACCCTTTCCGGGTTCCCAACCCAGTCGGTATCCAGAGACAGCTGGGGTTACTGTTTTCTTTCCATTTCACAGCTCTCTGAGGAGGTGTGACTGTGTGTGAAGCTCTAGAAAGCTTGTTCTATAATTACCTTCTGATTTGCCTCTGAGTGCGCAGTACACCCACCCGACCGGCTGTGTGTTCACGCGCTGCGTGTGTTCACGACCCTGCGCGCTGGGGTCGGAGAACGTGGGTCTACAACAAAATGGGTGACATGACTTTGTCCCAGTGGTAAATGTCACATCTCAGGGGAGTGGATACGGGGTTTTTGTAACTAATTGCCATCACAGCCAAATCTACGATCCGGACGCACTCAAGTCAGTGCAACCACGCCTCAAATGAAGGAGACTGCACGGGGCCAGGAAGCAGGACGCGCACTTTCCGACCCCAAGCGCTCACACCCCCGAGGCCCTGGCCAGCACGTTCCCCACCGCGCGTGGGCGTGCAGGCCGGAGGCCCCGCAGCGTGCTTCGAGAAGCAGGCGCACGGGATGGGGACCCGGGGGGGGGGGGGCGCCCTGCCCAGGATCTGCTCTTGGAGAGCCCTGCTCGCCGCCGCCGCCGCCGCATCCCCCGCGCCCGCCCGGAGGCCCAGCCCCGTCCGGTTCCCAGAACCCGAGGCGCCCCCAACCACGCAGCCACAGCATCGGCCGCGTGCCCGCTCAGCGGGACCCCGGTCGGCACCGGCGCTGCCTTCCTCCGCGCCCGCCACTGGTTGCGCCTTCGGCTCGCGCCCACACGTTGCCCAGTCTCGGATCCGCAGCCCCATTTTCCGCACGCCTCACGGGGCCCCACACTGGCTCCCGGCGCCCCTAGGGGCGCGGGGCGCGCTGAGCGGCGCCGGGGGCGGAGCCTCGCGGGGGCGCCCCGGGATTGGCCGCGGGAGGCAGAGGGCGGGGCGAGCCCCGGAGAAAACAGCGCGCGCGCAGCCCGGAGGCCGTCCCAGTCCCGATCTGGAGCTACTCCGAGCAGCTGCGCGGCTGCGCTTTGGTGCCTTTATTCCGCGGACCCCTCGGGCAGGGTCCTCCCACCGGCTCCAGCGCAGCACACGCGTCCTCCCGCCCCGCAGGTGCCGCGTGGTGCAGCCCCGGCTGGAGCGGCGATGCGCCTCATTCAGAACATGTGCACCATCGCCGAGTATCCCGCCCCGGGCAGCGCCGCCGCCGCCGACTGCTGCCTGGGGGCGGCGGGCCGCCGCCTTGTCAAGATCGCGGTGGTGGGGGCCAGTGGTGTGGGCAAGACCGGTGAGTCTTCGTGCTCGGCAGTCCCGGGGGCTGGACGGGGGCGGCCCCCTAGGAGTTGCGTGTGACCGAGGCGTGGGGGAGAGGTGGGAGCTGCAGCTGACCGCCCGTCCCCTCCTCCTGATCCGCTGCCCCTCCGGAAGGACCTGAGCCAGCCTTGCCTCCAACTCCCTTCTTGGACAGATGAGGGAAACGGGGATCCTGAATGGCCAGGCCGCCTTCTGGGCACCACCGGCGCAACTGGGATTAGAACTTTGGGGGTTTTGAGCCTCTGGCAGTGCCTGGAACTGAAAGGGAACTTAGTGAACGGAAGCCCTCCTGGAGGACTTTCAGGTTGGGAAAGACATTCGTCTCTTGGAAGGCTTAGGTGTGGCTCAGGCGGGCTCAGAGGAGGCGGGTGGGCCAAATGACCCTTCCAGCTGGACAGAGCCATAATTCATGATGCCTTCTAGCCTCTCTCCGTTGTGTCTGGAAGAAGGGTCGAGGAGCTGCAGGGTAGGAATTTCACTTGGTGGCCGCCCGGCTTGCTTTCTCTGGGAGAGCTGTTTCCCGGGCTGGGGGTGGGTGGAGACCAATGTAACTTCTCATGCCAGAGTGAACTCTCCTTTATCTCTTCTGCCCTGCAGCTCTGGTGGTCCGCTTCCTCACCAAACGATTCATTGGTGACTACGAAAGGAACGCAGGTGAGCAGATGCAAAATTTGGGGAGAGCCCTCTCAGCTTGCACAGCACTGCAGGGTCTCCCAGGCAGGCTCCTTCACAGTGACAGTCTGGGCGACAGGATCCTGCCACTTACAATTTTGCTTGCCCCCTCCCGTGCTCCCCCCCCTCCCATAACTGCCATCTGGCCTCATTCCATTCCAAGCCCATTCATCATTTTATCAAGTGCCTGAAAGTATTCTCCTTGGTATGTTTTAACTATAGGGACCCCAGTTGGAAGCACCCTTTGTACTCAAGAGCCTCCCCCTTCAAAACACTCCTGCAAAAGTCATAAAAAAAAAAAAAAAAAGATGGCCAACTCCTCCCCCCACCCCTCTCCCTCTCTGTTGGCTGCCTTTCAGAGGTGACCTTTTAAAGCAAAGGCCAAAGGAAAGCAGTTGTAAACCTAAAGTTCTTTTTTCTTAACAAAGAAAGAATAACTGGATGGTAGAATTTGAGGAGGAGGGCTCCCGAATAAATGAGAAGACACTATTTCAATGTCTCTGATTAAGGATGGCCACTGGGGAGGCTTAAGGGCTTTCTACCTATGCTCTGTTAGCAAATTGCTTAAATCCTTAGACCATATTTAGTACCTAAGGGGATTATTCGAACTGTGCTGCATAAACCATCCCAAGATAAGGCATTGCAGCCTTCTGCTTTGATGTAGATTTGGCTACCATCATGTCACGTTTTTATTCCAACTGATAACGTTGGCTGTGCATTTATGAACAATATTTGCCTACCAGGCTATTGTGCTTAATGATTAAATTTACATCAAAGAGTTGTGAAGTACTAAAACAAAAACAAATACCATGCATGCTGAACAAGAAGATTTACTTCAAGGAAATACTTTAGATATGGAAGAAATTGGACAAATCAGTTTCCAAAATCCTGCAAACCTTGCCTTGGATTTAATAAAGCCACAAATCTGGGGTTAACATTGCAGTTAAAAAGAAAAATAACTGAGATGAGCTCATTAAGTAGAATAAACTATAGCTTATTTTTGTGCATTGGTTTAAGTTATATTGTCTTTTCTATTTAAAAAATCCCACCATGTTTTAAAAGTTGTGCAAGAAGGAAAAACTTTTTTTTTTCTTTTTTTTTTTTTTTTTTTTTTGCCTTTGCAGGTAATCTCTATACCAGACAAGTCCAAATAGAAGGTGAAACCCTGGCTATTCAGGTTCAAGACACGCCAGGTATTCAGGTAAGAAGCTCTGAGGTTCGGGACTAAGTCAGGCTATGGGATTGTTCAGTTCTCAGGATGCCTCATGCTAAAGAGGAGAGAAATTTGGGGGAGTCCCATCTAGGCCTTTCCATGTTGCTTGTCACTTCCGTGTTATTTGGCCGTTGGTCAGTCTTTGCCTGGCTTAATTTGGGAGATTTGGCTCAGGGGCACAGATCTTCTCTTAGGCGGATTCTGTCTGGGAGGAAAGACCAAACCACGCTTGGAATTGGCAAAGTTTCCTTGCTGTGCTTAAAAAGAGTGGTTTTTACATGTGTGTATTTGGTATTAAAAATCAAACATTTAGGTGTAGTCTGCAAATGCTTGGGATCACTTTTATATTGTGGAAAGTTACTCTATAGACAAAAGAGCCATGCTGGTGTATGTGTGTGTTTTTTTCCCTCTTGAACTGGGCAGTTCTCCAGGTTTAAATGCTTCCAGCTCCTATCTTTACTTCCCCAGACTTACTGTCTAGCCAGTTAATTTCCCATTTTGTGCAACTACAAAGTCTCTCTGCGCGGAGTTCTCTGCAGGTCAATTTTCCACTCGAGTGTGGTGAGCTGCACTGTTATTTATTCCAACCGTGTGCAGCTGGATCAACATATTGTCAAGAAAGCCGGACTGTGTGCGGATATAACTTGTTGATGGCCTGCAGCCTGGCGTTACCGTCGAGGGCGCTTTTGAACCCGCTGTCCAGCCAGGCCAGGGCTCTTTCCGGCCCTCACCGTTCGCCTTGCCGTCACCCCTGTCTTTCAGGTCCACGAGAACGGCCTGAGCTGCAGCGAGCAGCTGAATCGGTGCATTCGCTGGGCAGATGCCGTGGTGATCGTGTTCTCCGTCACTGACTACAAGAGCTATGAACTCATCGGCCAGCTCCACCAGCACGTGCAGCAGCTACACCTGGGCGCCCGGCTGCCCGTGGTGGTCGTGGCCAACAAAGCTGACCTGCTGCACATCAAGCAGGTCGACCCTCAGCTCGGACTGCAGCTGGCCAGCGTGCTGGGCTGCTCGTTCTATGAAGTGTCGGTCAGCGAAAATTACAACGACGTCTACAACGCTTTCCACGTCCTGTGCAAGGAAGTGAGTCACAAACAGCAGCCCAGCAGCACACCAGAGAAGCGGAGAACCTCCCTCATTCCCAGGCCCAAGTCCCCCAACATGCAGGACCTGAAGAGGAGGTTCAAGCAAGCCCTCTCTGCCAAAGTGAGGACTGTCACCTCTGTCTGAAGCAGGGACACTCGGGGGGGTTTGGTCTTCCCAGGAAGAGGGCCTGAGGTTCTTGCAGCACAGGAATGATGGGTGCTGGCAGTCATTCACGGTTCCAGCAGGAGCCGGAGCAGAGCGGCCAGGAGGGTCTGTGGGACTGCTACAGAAACTTCCGTTCTGAGCCGGGGAGGGGGGGGGACAGGATTGATGAGGCTGGAATGAGCCCACTGAGCCACTCTGAGTATGTGAAATGTGCTCCACATCTTTTCCTTTGGAGTGGGGAGGGCGGCGTAACCGCTTTGGATTTTGTTCCTGACCTTGTAAATGACGGTCAGTTGTAGTTTCCGCAAATATATGGATGTGGTTGATGGTGGGAACGAGAGAACAGCTTAACCACTCCCAGCCTTTCCACGTTTTCTCTCTTCTTTCTTTTTTCCCTTTTCTCCCTCCCCCCCCCCCCCGCCCCCCCAAGAGGAAGGACTGCTTTTTCCTCTTACGAGTCTGATTCGCATCTCTGGGACACTGTTCCTTACAGAATGCCTTTCTAACCTGAAGGACACCCGAGATTTCTTCTTTAAAGAACAAGGAGGAAAATACTACCCCCACCCCCAATAAAGGGTGGGGTTTATGGGCCAGATGTTATGTATATGGACGGACATCCGGAAGCTTATATGGCCTGCAGGAAGGGCTGCTTCCTCCTGACACAGGAGGAGTATGTTCAGTTGAGCATGTGTTAAATGGTTGAGAACTCAAACTCTTCAGTCCTAGACTTTGAGTAATTGTGAGACTGTATAATTTTTTTTTTTTTTTTTTAGCTGTTGCATCAGGTACAGGAAAAAAAAACCGTGTTCATTGATTTTGATGTGATTTGTGTAAATGGCACACGGCAATGACGTTGGGTTGTTTCCTAGGCCTGGCCGAGTGTGGCTTAAGTACGGAAAACACTGTCTTACAGCGAGTGCACGGATACAGGGGCGACCGCCAAATCCCGTACACAGACGCACTTTAAGAAGCCACTCATGCTTTGGCTTAAACTGTAATTAATTTATTTTATGTACAATAAATCTCATTTTAAAAGCGTAGACCTCTGGCTTGGTCTCCATTGAAATGTTCACTTTCTGTCCTTCAGACAAAGTGTCCCTCAGTGACTTGTCCTTACTGGGCACTTTGAGTGAGGCGTTACGGCCTCCTAGGGTTACCTCTTGGTTTCACAGCCAACTGACGAGATGCCTTCTCTTCACCCCCTTTTACAGAGGAGGAAACAGGCTTACAGACCAGCTAACCAACTTGTCAAAGGCCCCACCCAGCCTGGGAGCGCTGGAACTGTATTTTGCCGCTTTCTAGTCAAGAGTAGCGTGTCTCCTATTCATTTCCTTCACGACCCTCCAGGTAAAGCGAAGACAAGCGTCCAGCTCTGTGTCTTACGCTGTTAGTACAGCTCGGCGAAGCCTCGAAGATAACACGCTTCTGCACAAGATAACGGCTTCTCTCTAGACGTGTGGCTTATTTGGCAAACTCCTTGGGGTATGGTGCTTTCAAAAAGTGTGCTTTGTTCCCATTGTAGAAGCTCGGAGCTGTTGATCTGGGGCTGGTCAAGAGCCCTTCCTGCGTCTGCTGCTGCCACAAACGTAGGTGCCGAAACCGCCGGGCTTCTCTCCCCTGCTTCCATCTGGGACTGGGAGACCTTTCATGCAGGCCACGTTGAGTTGCCATCTTTACAGACCCGTAACAACACCTCTGAGGAGGGCCTTCACGTACATGACCTCATTGAATCCTCAGGGTACCCCTGTGAGGAGGGAGGGGAGGAAATACCACCATTTACAGGTGAGGAAAACAGGCTCTGAGTTTTGAGCGATGTCCGCAAGGTGGCACAAAGGACAGGAGTCAACGTCTTCTGAATGTATGCCATGTTCTTATTTCTTCATAATGTTTCATGCACAGGGCACTGCTTGGCCATGGGACCAAGGCAAGCAGTCAAAATGGCCGCCTATTGAGGGCCTACTGCGTTATGGTGCCAGATTTCCAAATCTTTTCCCACAGGGTAGATATCCTGCCTGCTCTTGACAGGGCTTCTGGTGACACCCCAAACCTGCCTGATATGGAGGGCAGTTGTCCACACTTACCCATAACCTAACCTCTGAGAAGGTGATGGGTGTGGGGGGGGGGGGGCAGGGCGAGGAACGGTATTCGCGTGAGATTCTAAAAACGCCTCCGTTCAAAGGCACTGACAATCATCTCCAAGGGCTTTCTGCTTGCTTTTGGTTTCATTCGTTTTCTGTGGTTCTATTAACAATGTCCAGTGACCAAGAGGTTAAACTTTATATACCTAGCAGAGGTCCTCTACCCATGTTCTGGAATTAACGAAGACACAAAGTTTTCCTGGGGGCTTTATCTCGGAAAGGTGCTGAGTAGCGCTGCCCCGCCATCCATTTACGGGCACACCGTTTCCTTCCCCACCCCCGCCCATCTGCTCTCCGAGCCTGCAGACGCCTGGGCCGTCCTCTCCTCCCTGTGAGCTTCACGTCCTGACCTCCTGGCACTTCATGGTTGCCCCTCACTTTCCCACTATGCTGGACTCCATCGCTCTTTACCTCGGAAGTTAGGGTGGGAAGGGGGTCTCAGAACTGCCCTCCATCCAGGGGGATGAAGTGTCTGTGAGAGAGACCCTGCTGGGAAACCTCCCAGGTCCCAGTTCTGCGCAGCGTCTCAGGCTAACTTAAATATTTATAGTTCTGGAAGGAACACACCATATTTTCTTCTCACGAATTTAGCTTCATGTTTCATTACCTTTGCGCATCTCTTTCATTATTAGTGTTTCTTAATCCCTCTGTGTTGGTTTTAACATTTCTGAACTGCAACCATATGGCACTGAGAAACCGCGTCTCCCACCTAGGACGGGGACCGCCTCCTTGGCCACCAGGGGAAGGAAAGGGAGGGATCGGTGGTGGGGGGGGGGTGATGGAGAAAGGAAGGGAATTAAAATTCATTGAGCATTTGTAAGGTGCCCGATTATAAATGCTCTCCTTTCATCTTTTGAAGAATCCTCTGAGGAAGGTAATGCTAGCACTCCCATCTTAAAGATGGGGAAACTGAGGCTCAGGGTACATCACCTGCTTGGGCCACACAAGTAGTAACAATGAATGTTCCTGTTTATTGAAACCTGTGTCAGGCTGTCGCGGGTATGGGAAATAATGTTCCCCACACCAACCCCACAGACGACTTTTAGTCCCTTCTACAGGTAGGCGGAAGGGAGGCGCCGAAGAATGAAGGAGCTGGTCCAGCTCCTAAGGAGCGGATTCAGGACTCCCCCCGCCCCCCACGCCCGTCTAGAGCCACAGCCCAGCCCCTGGGCAGCCAGCCCCAGCTTCCCCGCTCCCCTCCTCCAAGCAAAGTGCCCCCGGGTGCTCTCCTCTTCTTTGGCGGACCCTGGTCCTCCCTGCCCGGGCCCACTTTCCTCCATCCCCCTGTGGCAGGCTTGGGTTTGGGGCTCCTCCCCGGCCCCAGGCCCCCTGGCCGGCCACATCTGCTGTGGCCATCAGTCTGGCTCACTGGCCTCCAGTCCCGGCTCGGTAATAAAGACGCAGGCAGGGGCTGGGGGCGGGGGGGTGGGGGGGGTGGGCAGCACCGCCCACAGCCCGTCAGCCTCACGACCGACCGGATCCGGGCCTGTCTTGCTGTCTGGCTTTCCAGTTTCCTCCCCGCCGCAAATCAAAACCATTCGGAGCGCTCTGCGGCCCGCCGGCGGCGTGGTGTGCCGGGTGGGAGAACCTTTCTGCCTTCCCCGGGGCTCCTGCCAGCCCCCAGCCTGCTTGGAAGGTGGGCGTGCCCACGGGGCGCCCCTCCTTCTGGAGACACGGGCCACTTGGACATTTCGTTTTACACCCCGAGGGAGAAAACAAAGGCGTTTTCCGAAAAGGCTTGTGGGCAGATCCCTCACAGGAGAGCAGTTGGGTAACTCTTGGTCCTGCCCCTGCAGGGGTGGGGTGTGGGGGATTGTCCCGCAGAGTCTCTGCCGGTAAGTTAACGCAGGCCCTCAGGGGATGGCCAAGACGGAATCATAGGGCTTTATTTATTACAGTAACTGCACTAGGAGACCTGATGTTTTCTGCACTCCCTTTAGAAGTTTCTGGGAAGTTCTTACCGTCCTCCTCACTTCCCTAACTTGGTGTGAAGAGAACAGGATTAGGGTTGTTACTGGTTGTGGCAAGATCCCAGCCACCCCCTCTCCCTTCTCAAATACGCTCCATCATCTGGTTTTGTCTTTTTTTTTTTTTTTTAATTTTTTTTTAAACGTTTATTTTATTTTTGAGACAGAGAGAGACAGAGCATGAGCGGGGGAGGGGCAGAGAGAGAGGGACACACAAAATGGGAAGCAGGGGGCCATCAGCCCAGAGCGGGGCTTGAACTCACGGACCGCGAGATCATGACCTGAGCTGAAGTCGGACGCTTAACCGACTGAGCCACCCAGGCGCCCCTGGTTTTGTCTTTTAACATTCCTTTTGAGAGAGAGACCGAGGAGTTTTTTAATGTTTCTTAAGGAGGGATGGCAGACATTTATAATACTGGAGTATTTGTTACTGAAATTCTGGTTCTGCTAACCAAGCTAAAATAAACAAGAGTGGTCTTGAGGGGAGCTTGACGGAATTCTTTGTTACTGGGATAACACTGGAATGGAAGGGGCCCTGGTGTAAACAGAGCCATTTCCATAGCCCTGGCCCTCTGGGGACAACCTTTGGCGGACACGGCCCCCGGGGTGCTTCCAAACGCTCGGCGAGCCCGCGCTGTTTGCCGCAAAGCGGACTCCAGACGGAAGGTTCACCAAGGCAGAAGTCAATTGCTGCACAGTATTTACACCTCTATCAACTGTGTTTGGGGAGAGTGGCCTGTGAGGTCCTTGGCAGAAGGGCCGCATCTGTGTGTGCTTGTTTTGTCCCCGCCAGCCAGAGTTCAGGTGGCAACACTCAGACCCAGGCCCGAGAGAGAAGAAACCAGCACGACAGCCCGGCCGTCTTGGAAGCCACCTTCAGGCAGCCCAGATCCCTTTAGAATTGGCACATTGGCATGTGGTTGAATCGGGTGTCAGCCTCAAGGAGGTCAAGCTCAGAATCCACCCAGACTTCGGGGCTAACGTTCATTCGTGATGGAGAAGCTGCTGTCGGAGACAACGTGAGGCCCTGAATGAGCCATCATTAGACATTTACCACCAATAATGGGGATTCCTACAGGCTCTTGGCCAGCTTTGCCATGTGCCATGTCCTAAGTGCTTCACACGGATTTATTATTTTATTTCTCACGCCAACCCGATGAGGTCGGCCCTATGATCTGATTCCACGGTCCGCTGAGAACCGAAGAAGTGAACTGCAGCGTGGAAGAGGTGGGATTGGAACCCAGGCCATCAGCGCCTGGCCTCTGGGCTCTCCTGTCTTGGAAATCTGTGGCACCAACGCGTTCTTCCTCCTCTATTTCCTCATCTCGTGGCTCCCAGCAATGCCTCTGAACTTTCTCTTCGTTTGACATTATTCTGTTGAGACTTTATCATGTTGCGAGGAGACCTCTTTGCTGTCCTCGCTGGTAAAGGCCCAGTCCTTGCCATCACGTGCTAGCTGCTGTGTCGGGGCTGGCTTCCGTCCACAGCAGCTTCTCTCGTGAGGTAGGTACCTTCCGTGAGCGTGCGTAATTTCCAAATGGAGGCACTGAGGCTCCGCGAGGTCCACAACCGCTGTTTGTGAGCACAGATGAGACCGAACCCAGGGAAGATTTTGGAACTCTGTTCACCGACCTTCACAGGAGGTCAAGAACATAATCCCTTTCTCCCTTGTCCTCTCCCACTCCCTGGCAGTGAGCACAAGAAGGCAACACCAAGAAGGTTTTAGGAGGTTCTAACAAGGGGGCCGACGTGCCATTTCCTGAGTCCCTTCTTTTTCCTTATCTGATGAAGGCCCTTTGCAGGATTTATACCAAGTCTCCATTAGGCTCCTGCTTTTTTAATGCAAGGGACAGGGTTCTGTCCTGTGTCTCCTACCTTCTTATTCAAACCAAGTTCCGGCCACCACGAACTTCCTTTTTTCTCCAAAGCCTCCCACTACCTGATTGCCTGTCTCGCTCAGTTCCTCCAACCAGTGACCACAGAGATGGAAAAAGATGGTGATAAACCTAACTTGTGACATTCCCCGCACACAGAGACTGCCTTTGACCATATTTAATATAGTACTGAGGGCATCTGGGGGGCATGGTAAAATCTAACGGACAACATTTACAATCAGGAACGCCCTTCTTTTGTTAATTCCAGACTAGCAGCTTTTGAACATTCTTTTTTTAGAGAAAAAATTAACTTGTAAGAATACATTAAAACCTCAAAAGTAGTACACAACTACACGTTTGCCATGAAGAAAATTCGAAACACACAGAAGTCTACCAAGAGTGAGACTCACCTCTCCCTTTTCTTAGCCCTCCCACCCAGACTCCTTCCCAGAGATAACTACTTGTTAGCAGTTTGGTTTTTGTATTTCCAGAAAGTTTCCTTTGCATACGGACATATGGCTTACCACTTAACCTGGAGCAGATGCTCACACAGGGCGGGGGCACCGGGAGAAGGCCCAGCTGCTTGTTCTGTGAGAGCCACAGAGTCAGGGGCGCGGCTGGCTCCTTCAGGAGCATGGCCCGGAACCTAGCAGGGTGCCCGGGACGTGCCTCTCAGTATTTGGAAATGAATGAATGAATGGCTGAACAGATGAATGAATGTACATTGAGACAGAGAACAGGGTACATAATTTTTTAATTTTAGAAAATAGCGATGTCTGCTTTGATGATCATTTCTTTTGGGCTTGCCATTTGCTTCCTTATTCAAGTTCAGACTTCTGGGTTAGGGGAATGAAAGAAGCATCTGGGGTCTCCATATTTCAGCACCATGAAAGAACCGGTTTCAGGTGGAAAACACACTTGGATCACAAACAAACAAACAAACAAACAAACAAAAAACCACCCCCAAAACATCGGTGTCTATAAAAACTGCTTTGATTGCATCTCAGAATGATTTCCAACTTCACGGTTTTTTCCTAAAATAACATTATTTTATAGAGAACTAGAATCAGAGGCACGTGAGGGTTTTGATCTACATTTGACTTCCTCTACCTGTTCCGCCCTCTCTCGAACTGTTTGTCAGCTTTTCCTCTTTATTACAAACATCTTTTGGAGATGCCAGAGAGGTCCGTGAACCACACACCTGCGAGCGTGTGGATTAAGCAGTTGCTTTTTGCCAGAGTTCTTAAACAATTTCACTGGGTTTTTCTGATATGACCAGAAGGGAAAGTTAGGCAAACCGAAAAGAGAGCTCTCTATTTCGACAGCAACACTACTGAATACAAGTCCCAGGGGATGGGGTTCCAGTCTCGACTCCCTGGACCAGGTGATCTTTATGGGGCCTTCCTTTGGGAGGGGGGGGACACCTTTTACAGGCAGGGACAGGCCTCCAGTCAGCCTGTCTCCCACCTCTGTTCTGAGTAGACACGTGGGCCGGCCTGGTGAGCACGCCGGGAGGGTGCTGGACTTTGTGACGGCAGGCGGACCACCAGCCCGGTCCTAACTGCTGCCCGCCCCTCCCTCCCTTCCTCGCCTCTTCAGCAAGGTCTCAGATCCCATTTGCAATGTTCCCCTCCCCCCCCCCCCCCAGTTACGTAATCTTAAGGAAAACCAAACTTTTTTCACACTCCTGATGTGAAGCATGTCTAATTTCTTGAGCAACTGCAGATCAAATGGCTTGTAATCTACCAACACTCGCCAACAGGCGTTTATTTAGAAACAGTGAGCTTGTGGCTGGAATCAGGAAGATTCCAGGATCACAGAATCCAGGATCACAGGAATCAGGACCACAAAGAGAGGGTTGAGGAGAAACGGGGATGATGTCAAACGTGGCCAGCTGAAAGACAGTTTGACACCTTTAGAAAAATGAAAGTAATTTTTTTTTTTTTTTTTTAAGGTGTTGGGAATCCGAGCAAAGTACTTCGCCGCATGGTTGCCAAGACCCTTCAGGCAGAATTCTGTCATGGCCACCGTTAGCAAGGGGACACCGGTTTGGGAGGCGTATCTTGAACGGTGACAGGATAACGTATCGGTATTTCCAGCTCAGGTAAGTGTCATCCTTGCAGATGCTCAGAAGCCAAGGTCTGGATGCAGCCGGTCAGTCGCAAATAACAGCTCAGGAATGTTAAATGGCTTCAGGAGTCGCGTGGACAGCACGATAACCTATCAGCAGGAGGGGACAAACACACCACAGACAATTAGGGATACCAATCCCAGGTTATCGGATGACAAGAAATAAAACGCAGTGTGTTTCTATGGGGAAAGGCACGGAGGGGAATACCGTGGAGATAAGGCAGAAGGCGGCCGCTTGAACGCCACTAGAGTCCTGGGAGGAAGGAAGGGTGCACAGCCTGGGAAGAGATGGCCCGTGGGACAGCGGGGCTGCGTTTACTGAGCCTTTGACCGCTTGGCACCGAGAGTGGCCGTGCCCAGCCGCCGCCTTACTGCTGAACTGGATCCGCTCATACCGTAGCTTTGTGATCCAGTAATTTGACCTCAATATAGAAGTTTCTCTCTTCTCCAGGAAGCCTTTGCTCCTTCAGGGCCCCCGAGAAGGCACACCCAAGAGGTGGATGTCCTTGTGGGTGCTAATGATGGTGACTCTGTTCATTTCCTAGTACCCCAAACTGGGTGGTTTAAATAACTGAAATTTATTGTCTCATAGTTCTGAATGCCAGAAGTCCAAGATCAAGGTGTTGGCAAGGTTAGTTCCTCCCAAGGGTTGTGAGGGAAAATCAGTTCATGCTCCCCTCTCAGCTTCCTTGTGTCTTCACCCCATCCTCTATCTATGCATGTCTGTCTCTCTGTCCAAATTTCCCCTTTTTATAAAGACACTGTCATATTGGATTAGAGCTCACCCTAATGACCTCATCTGAATCTGATCACCTGCAAAGACCTATGTCCAATAAGGTCACCCTCAC
Organism: Puma concolor; assembly: GCF_028749965.1. Classification (NCBI taxonomy): domain Eukaryota; kingdom Metazoa; phylum Chordata; class Mammalia; order Carnivora; family Felidae; genus Puma; species Puma concolor. The sequence goes on along the minus strand of NC_141670.1, from coordinate 165,158,233 downwards.
AGTGTTCAGACTTCAATATCTTTTGGGAGGGGGACACGATTCAACCCATAACGACGATGGAATAATGATGCTAGCAGCTAATGTTTATCGGGCCTTATGAACTGCCAGGCACTCAGGATGATCTCATTTGATATCCGTTTCATCTTCCTTACAATCTTATGAAACAGGTGTAGTATTCCTATTTTGCAGATAAGGAAAATAAAGTACAGAGAGGTTCAATCACTTGTCCAAGGACAGACAGGAGATAGCTGAATGAGGATTCCAACCCAGGCAGGCCGAGTCCAGGGCCCAGGTGCCTATCTGGTCACTTCTGTCATGTCAAGGGGTCTGGGCCAGGCCACTTTACTCCCCTTTTTCTGGCCCGTCGCCGTGGTGACCCTTCCTGCTTCCTTCATTCTGGACCTTTCCTCCGGGGTGGCTTTCTCTCTGTAGCACCGGAAAGACTTGTTCCCCAGGGCTGCGCTGGCTCCGTGATGCGCCGCGTAAGGGCTGGTGAGGTTCGCACAGGCGACTAGGTGAGGAGGTGACTGTGGACATGGGGAGGGAGGCTAGAGCTGGAATCCCATAGCCCAGCGCCTGAGCAAAGGGGAACTGCCGGGCTGGCGGCGGGACGGGGCTTCGCCCAGCCACCTGCCACCGGTCACGTGCCGGTCGGTGCCACACATTCACCATCTTCCCCTCCTGCCGCCCAAAACTGTTCCGGGTGCACCTAAACCAAGGACTTAACCAATTGCCAGCTCACTGGTCAAGAACGGAGCCTGTACCCCAGTGTGGAGGAAAGGCAGATGGGGCCCAAGTTAGAGGAGGAAGGAGAGAAGACAGCATTTTGTCGTTTTCTTCTTCATCTTCTTGTTAAAGAAGTGGGGACTATTAACAAGTTTTCTGTTTAAAGCAACAATTAGCCTTTGAAAGCTGCTGTTTTACTTTTGCTCGAAAGGGAACGGTCTGAAACAATACATGGCTCACGTCAGCCAAGGTATATTTCGGGCGGGGGAAAAAAATACACTGAAATCTGTCTCACACTTGTCCTTGAAAGCCAGGTGATGAGAGTTTGAGAGCAGCAAGTGAACAGTAGCATCCCCTGTCATCTGCACACGTGGTGTAGACGCCATTTCAACACGTGGCTCTGGCGAGGGTCTCCACTGACTCCTCAGCGTCTTCCACGCCGAGCCATTAGGTGGCGAAGAATGCTGGGTCCCAGGCCCGCCCACTCCCCAGACCCCCGCAGAGCCCGGCTCCGCTGCTGCTTGGCTCTATGCCCCAGGGAAAGTCACTTCACTTGGAGCCTCACACTCCGTGTCCCAGGAGGAAAACAACAGCCCTGAGCTGGCAGCGTCGTGGCAAGGATTAGATAAAGTCAAGTGCGTAGAACACAGGGTGTGCCCAGCAGTTGTGAGCTGCTCTTTTATTGTGGTTTTGTGACTGGGTCATAGGTCTCCTTTTGAATGTTATAAAAGCTAAGAACGCTCTAGAAAAATACGTGTCTGTTTACACACACGAGATTCTGAATATAGTTTTAGGTGAGGTTTGTGTACAACTAGGGTTCATAGACCACAAGGTAAGAAACCCTTCTTCAGACATTTTTAAGAGTGTGTGCGTGGAAACCAAAGTGCTTTGCATGCTCTCTAGCGGTCGACTCTTGTGAGGCAGTAGAGGCCGGTGTGGCCAATGGGCCAAAGGCCCCTCTCCTGCCCTCATGACTTGCCGGTTCCCCCCACCACTGCCGGCCCCCGTGGTCCTTCCAGAGCCAAAATGGCAGGCAAGGGTAAGGGCTAGCAGGAGTCTCCCAGGATGCTTAAGTCTTGCTGGCAGGAATGAGGAACTTGGAGAAAAAAAGGCTATAGACTCCACTGATGTCGACACTTCTAGAACAGTGAAAACCGAGCCGAAAGAATCCATCCCTCAGATCGGGTGCTGGGCCTCCAGCCACGGCTGACAGAGACGGGGGTGGGGGGTGGGGTGGGGGTTCCCTGACCTCCACTGAGCTGGAACGAAAGGCCAGGCCTCTGATATCTAAACAGGCAAGTATTTAGCATGAGGGCTGAACCAGAGGGTGTCTGGGACATGTTTCGTGGAGGGCTGAAAAGAAACATACGGAAAACCAAATCTGTGTGTGAAGTGAGCTAGGGGGTCTCCGAGAAGAGGAGAAAGCTGAGACCAAGGACCCTTGCCGGATGGTACAGTGGTTAAGAGCACAGGCTTAGGAGTGCCTAATCTGACTTGGAACCTAGCTGGGCCCCTTGCTGGAGGAATGACTCTGGAGACGTTGCTTAATCACTCTGAGCCTCAATTTCCTCATCGGTAAAGTGGGAATGACACCCCTCCCCCAAGAGGATAATTACGCAGATCGCACGTGAACATATACATAAAATATTTAGCACAGCTGACAGATTCTAGAGGGGCTTAAAATGGTCCCCGCTATTATCGTTTTCATTATCATCACCATCCGGGCTATTCTCGTCCTCTGTCGCACTCCCTCCCTCCAGCTCACAGCAGTCCCCGGGCCAGTGCCAGGGAGAAGAGGTGCCAAAGCCATCTTACCCAAGTGTAAATCTGACCGTATTACTCATCGGCTTAAAATCCTGACTGCCTCCTCCCTGTCCTCTGATAAACCCAACCCTCCTAGAGAGCATCCTGGGACTGTAGAATCCGATGGCTGCTCAGCACTCCAGATGTCACCCCCTCGCTGCCACAGCACCCCCCCCCAAGAGTTTTACGTTGCGGCCACCCTCCACTATTCGCGGTTTCACCAGTGGAACTTTGGGAATGCTTTCCTACCCTACTCTTTGCCTGAAGACCTCTCAGTCCTTCATTGATCTATTCGTGCATCACCACCTCCAGGAAGCCTTCCAAGCCCACCCCTCCCCAAAGACAGAGTGTGTTCCCATGGCTGTTGGTTTCACACCATATTCCTTGTTGCCTTAGCCGAGTCTTTCCGCTGTGTCTGAACACAGTGCCGAAAACGTAGCAGGTCCTTGATATAGTGACTTAGCGAATGATTACATGAACGAACAAAGACGGTCGGACAAGGAAGGAGGCAGTGTGTTTGGTGAGGGTCGGCAGGAATCTTTTCATGCTGGGAGGCTTTAGTAAAAGACAGCTCAAATAGTTCTGGGAAAATTGTTCCAGATCAGTTCAACTATTTGTCTAAAGCTCTCACTGGGAAGCCAAGCAGGACTGCATGGCTAACACGACATTTATACTGTAACGGTCGATGGTCCTTAAGCATTTTCACATCTTAGGGATCTTTCGGTCTCCAGACTTATCAGAGCACTGTTAGAGGTTTTTAGTCTAAGGCATTTCTGCATTACTTGATTAAAATAGTTCTAAACGTTCTAAAGAATTAGCCAAATGGGGGACAAAAAGGCAGTCAAAAATGAGAAAGAGAATCCTTAAGAGAGCCCGAAATCGGCCTGCTAGACATAAAATTAAAATTGTATAAACTACCATCAGATGTGTGATATCAGGCAGACTAAGCACGAGAGAATTCCTTTAAGAGAACTAGTTTTCTCCCAGGCAGCCGAGCGCACTGGTGAGGATTTCATCCATGAGATTGGGGCGGGGGGTGACACCAGGGCCCCCAGAGCCTCCGAGCAAGCCCTAGAGCCCTTTGCGCTCCAGCGGGAAGAGGAGGGTTCAGTCTCTGTTCTCAGATGGGCTGGGGCTCCCGCAGGCGCAGGCCAGCCTGTGACACTGACCCAGCCCTCTGGCTTTCTTTCCATTTCCACTCCTGCAGGCCACCACTATAATTTGTAGGTGCCAGCATCTTCCTGTTCTATTTCTGCTGAACACGGAGGAAGCGGGGCAGTCTGGGATTTAGCTTCCACATCCAGCTGATTTCTAACACTGTGCATTGAAAGAAGCAGGGGATAACGATGGTTATTCTCCTTTTTTCTTTTAAACTTGGGAGATTCTGAGGCGCCTGGGTGGCTCAGTTGGTTAAGCGTCTGACTTCGGCTCCGGTCACGATTTCGTAGTTCGTGGGTTCAAGCCCTGTGTCGGGCTCTGGGCTGACGGCTCGGAGCCTGGAGCCTGCTTCGGATTCTGTGTTTCCCCCTCTCTCTGCCCCTCCCCAGCACACACTCTGTCTCTGTCTCTGTCTCTCTCTCAAAAATAAACATTAAAAAAAAAAAAAAAAGATAAACTTAAAATCCTACGGATGTTTTCCTCACGGTAAGAAGCTTCAGAATAAAATATATCTAAACTGAAAAGAGAAAAAAAAAAAAAGGAGGTCACAGGAATCCTCTCCTTGGGGCTTTCAATCGAGTTTAGTATAACCTGGAGCGAGGTTTTTAGAGCCAAGATTTAGGTATCCTGAACCCTGAAGTTATGCAAAACCCTGTGTGTAGGAGCATATTTCTCAGCCTCCTTTTTGTCCTAGCACATTCTCACTAAATACTCAGCTCCAGAAATGGAGAACCGCTAGAAAGCGTGCGTGGGGGGCAACGTGCACTGCCTATGAAAAGCAGGCAACGGAGGGGCTGACCTGCCCACACGGCCTTCCTCTGTCTCCTGAGCTGGCCTTTCCCTGTGTTTTCTGGAAGGGTCCTTCCCTGTTATTTTCCTCCCATAATCTCAGGCTTCTGCAGGCCTCTTGGCCACCATCCAACCAGAGTTTCGCCTGCAGAGCCGTCTGGGCACGGGGCCCCACACCAGGCGGCAAACGAGACAGAGGCCGGTGCCAGGCGCGCGCACTCCAGAGCGAGGGGAAGCCTACCAAGCTTCCCACCTCCCGGCGGTGGCTGCTCGGGGTGGGCGTGAGGTGGGGGGAGTTGACTCTTGGACCCCTCTTTTTTTCATAGTCGGAGCAGAAGGCCTCTGCAGCGGCCCAATTTTCTCCTCGGCACGTTGTCCAACAACCACGGGCAGGGAGTGGAGTTTTAGAGTACGACAACAGTCCCGTAAGACTAGCAGGTGGCAGGTGTGGTTTCTGGATTCCTTGTTTCACGCTCCCCTTGTCACTGTTCGTGGAAGAGAATTCATTTCTAGATGTGCCTTGAATGGGTTCTGTTTCCTTTGAAGAGCTGGTCGCTGAATGCCTTTCAAGCCTCAGCCCACAGGCCTTCTCCTCCGTAAGGAGCTGTGCCAGATGAAGGAACCACCCCTCACCCCTGCTTATTCCCACCACAGCACCTGTCTTCTCAGTACACTTATCTGTGGCTGGAGTTTTCATGTTTGACATCAGTCATTCGTTATTAGAACGTAAGTTCCATGAGAGCAGGCACAAGTCTGGCTTGCTCCCTGCTCTATTTTTAGCACAAGAACAGTGCTTGGCACAACAGCAGCCATTCAACAAATGTTCACAGGATAATCAACTAATCCCACTTAGTAGATGTGATTTCAGAGTCCTGTACTTGAGTCCCAAGAGCACCCATGTAGATAGAGAGAAGGTATGGATTAACAGCAGCTGTTACCAGAGTCAGGCTGGTTTTAGTTGTCCGTAATCTCAGAATGAATCGACAGGTTGGTGAATTCTCCAGAAGAGCTACTTTGGTCTCATACTACAATACTGTACGCGAAGTTTCTAGCGTTCAAGATTCAACACTGAATGAATAATCATGACACTCAGCAATCCTGACCCTGTTTGCGGTGCTGGGAATAAATAGTAAGAAAAGCCCAAAGTCCTGACGCTGGAGGGGAGCAAGCAGGCCGAAGAGTGGTAGGAAAAGACCTGAAGGGAGGCAGTCCACTCTTGTGAGGCGGTAGAGGCCTGTGTGGCCGATGGGCCAAAGGCCCCTCTCCTGCCCTCATGACCTGCCGGTTCCCCGCACCACTGCCGGCCCCCGTGGTCCTTCCAGAGCCAAAATGGCAGGCAAGGGTAAGGGCTAGCAGGAGTCTCCCAGGATGCTTAAGTCTTGCTGGCAGGACTGAGGAACGTGGAGAGAAAAGGCTATAGGCTCAGTTGATGTCGGTATATCTAGAACCGTGAAAACCGAGCCAAAAGAATCCATCCCGCAGACTGTGGGCTGGGCCTTGTAGGCTGTGGTGGGGACAGGGAGGAGGCGGCCCCAACTGCCTCTGCACTGGCCAGTCCACACTGAGGCATGGCTCTCCATTCTAACCGAGTGCGAGAGGGAGAGACGGAGTGGGACTGAGGAGAGCCACCACAACCGCCAGGGCACCCCCAGATGAGTATCGTGGGACCGAAAAGCCTCGGTTTGGAGAAGAGCAGACCCAGGGGAGACCATGTGGAAGAGGGACGAACCTGATTTGCCTGTAAATTCTGCGGGGCCCAGGAGCTAGAACCAGTGCTAATGAGTGAGGCTCTAGAAGGCAGATTTGGATGCATCTAGGGGAGACAGTAAGGGCCGCCGATACTCAGGCAGGCTGCAGGGGGAGGGGGCACACCCTCATCTCTGGAGATGTTCAAGTGTAGGCTGGATAGGAAAGACAGAAAATAAGTGTCAGATAGGTGGGGCGCCTGGGTGGCTCAGTCGGTTAAGCGTCCGACTTCGGCTCAGGTCATGATCTCGCAGTCCGTGAGTTCGAGCCCCGCGTTGGGCTCTGTGCTGACGGCTCAGAGCCCGGAGCCCGCTTCAGATTCTGTGTCTCCCTCTCTCTGACCCTCCCCCGTTCATGCTCTGCCTCTCTCTGTCTCAAAAATAAATAAACGTTAAAAAAAAAAAGCGTCAGGTATATTATCGCTGCTTACGTCGACAGTCACGCCAAGTTAGTTTCTTGGCTGAGGGTTTGTTGGGGACGTAGATTCGGTAGAACCTGTTCTTTTCAATCCGTTCGCCTGTTTCTCCAGCAGACGAGGAAGTCTGAGCCGACAATGGCACCGACAATGGTACGCGTGCCATCTCGTGTATGGCTAGAGCAGCGAGGCAGCGAGGCCTAACGTCCGCTGTTCTTGTAAAAGCAGAAAGCTAGCTGCTCATGTCCCAGATCCGGGCAGAGTTGGCTGCAGAAGTAGGGCAGCTGTGTCTTTTGAGGGCGAGAAAGGGAGATCTGCCTCTGAGGCGTGTCGCTCCACAAACATCTAGCTGATCCACCTCCTCTCTGGTGCCCCTGCCTCTTCCGCTGGTCTTCCCTGCTGCCCCCGCTGGTCTTCCTGGGGGCCCCTTAGCTCTTCGGGGGAACTTGTGGCACAAGGGCAACAGAGCAAACCAGGCTGCTCCTTAAGCTCCAAATTCTTTGAGAAGCTCCCTTTGCGGAGGTCTGAGCACACGGTCAGATGATAGCCAAGCCACTGCAGCTTCCAGGTCCGGGTTGTCAAACGCAGGTCACACAGCTTTGGAAACGTCTGCACTTCATCCTTTCAGAGCGGGGATAAACATGTCTGTCGGGGTGTCACAGTGCAGCACCGTTCCGGAGAGCTAAGAATCCGGTTCACCTCGTTAGGGGCAGCGAGAAGTGTGCTTTCGGATTTTAAAAACGTCTTGCTCGAAAGGACAATTGCTCACGAAACGGATCCTCGACACTGCCGCTCAGTGGCCTGCAGAGGTGGCACAAAGCCGAAGATGACCCCCCCAGGGGCGAGTCTCAAATGGGCGCGAGGGGGCAGAGGCAACGGGAAGATGACGTATGCCGTCCAGGGGCTCCTCGGGTTCCCAGAGGACAGAGGACAGAGCCTCAGCTGCCCCTGGCGCGAACCAGCCCAGCAGTTGGCGCTTCTCTGGCTTTTCTCTCTCTACGGTCTCTTTTCAGATTCCCTCACTTCTGCTTCTTGGGATCATGTAAGCCACCTGTTCTCACGTCCCTGTCACATGGCCTGTGTTGGGGAGCCCAGTAAGGCAAGGACTTGGAGTCTTACTGAGTTGCAGGTTCTGCCTCCCCGGGCAGATCCGCAGGCAGGGGGCTCGCCTTCTCCCGAAGCCTCTCCCCTTGGGCTCCCGGCCTCAGGCCAGCGGCTAACACCCCTCCCGCAGGGCAGGGGGCTGCTGCTCACAACAGTAGCCACCCTTTACTGAGAGCTAAGGGTCAGGCACTGTGCTAGGAATGACACCCTCTCCCCTTACCTGATCTAAGATTCACAGCCACCCTGGCCCTGTTCCATCAGCGAGAAAACTGAAGGCTTTGCCCTCCCAGATCAGCTGGCTAGTGAAGGACAGAGGTAGGACTCAAAGACAGACCTAGAAGATCAAGAGGCCGGTGTTCTTAACCACGGGGCCACTTACAAGGGGGAAATGAGAGGCACCTGGCAGGAGGCGACAGAGGAGAAAGAGACCACATTTGTCACTGCCTCGACAACGTGCCTCTAACTGCCACGGTGGGGAGATGGTCCCTGGGAGCAGCCCTCATTATCTGGAGCCTGGAAAGCAGTGAAAACTCTTGAGTAGTTAAAGGTTTATATACCCCTCAGGACACACGAGAATATACGCCCCTCAGGAATCAGGACCGGGGACAATAGCACCTTAGCCCTTGAAGCCCAGAGGCGGAAGAGGGGACCGTAGGTGACAGCTCTTCTCCCTCCACCCCCATCCGGAGGACAGCTGGCCCTGGAGTAGAGGGAGGGGGAACGTGACAGGGAGGGGTGGGTGGGACACGAAAGGTGGGACGGAGACAGGGAGAGGCGCCAGGGAGCCGAAGGAAGGAAGGGCCCCCACCCACCCTCTCGTTTCTGCCTCAGGGCCCTCGTTCACAGAGGTCTCAGTACCTGGGTTCCTGGCTTCAAGGACGGCACGAGGTCTTTGATCATTTTGGCTTCTGAGACTGTGACCCCGCCCACCACAAAGAGGATCAGGAGAGGGTGGTCGCTGGGATGGGGCCGGCTCACCTGCAAAACAAACCCCCACGGGCATCAGTGGCAGAGCGCTGAGCAGCTGGGGGCCTTGCCCCTTGTCCCTCCTCGGGGACCCCAGGGCTGCCGCCCCCTCGGGCAGGGGACGAAAACAAGCCTCCGAGAGAGGGTGATTCATTAGGGATCAGGTATGTTAGCGCGCGGTGAACGCACCGACCAGAAGAACACAGACCGCGTCACCGTGTCATACCCCTTTGAATACGTTGTTGAAAGAAAGGTTAAGGTAGTGGGGCTATTAAATAGGAAGAGAAGGCTGAGGGGCAACTTATTCACTCCTTCCTTGGCAGCTCTCAGGTGTCAGCATAAACATGCCTCCCAGTCGTCACAGAGCTCTGTTTATTTCCTCCGAAGAGCTGGCCGCAGCCTGTGGTTATTGGATTGGTTGGTTTGTTTGTTTCCCTATTGGCCGTCTCCTCTTCTGGAACTGGGGATCTGGTTCACTGCTGAATTCTCAGCTGACCTAGTCTGGCACATGGGAGGTGCTTAGTAAATACCTGTGGGATGGATGGATGGTCAGAGCCCCGGGGGGCTGGTGCTGGAGAGGGTAAAAAGAGGCACGGGCCCAGGACCTGGCCTGGGAGCTTATAGTCCAGTGCAGGCGTCGCACCCTTTACTTCCGCAAGCCAACCTTAGCTGAGAACCTACGGTGTGTGGAATGGCCCCCCCCAGATGTCGTGGAGAATTCTCCGGATGCCTTATGATTTCACCCATAAGGCCAAGTCTTATACACGAAAATTAGAATGACTTGCAGAACCTCCCGGGAAATGCAAGATGACCAACACATAGGCTTAGTGACTAATGGAAGGGCCCACCTGGAAGTTTCCGAAGACACTATGTTTTGAGCCCTACCTGGAAGCCAGCGCAGGTCTGGGGAGGAGTGGGCAGGAGAAGTGGTGTGACCCAGGTTCTAGAGGCAAATGGTCATCCGCTGGGTGGAGCAGGCTGGGGGCCTGCTCCTGGCATCATTGCGGGTGTCTGCGTGGCGTCACTGCAGGAAGCATGTTGCCAACTGCCCTCACGGCCACCTCAGCCAGAGGCGGGAGAAACAGGCTTTGACTCCACGAAGGAGGGTCGACGGAGGCGCGGGGCGTATACACTCATTCACACGAATTCCCAACCCGTCTTCTGGCCGTGCAGACGGTCCCCAGGAGCAGCAGGGTGGCCAGCAGCCCCAGAGGAGCCCGGTTCTCCTGCCCCTGCTTCAGCTCCTTTCTCGGCTGGGTTCCTCTGGCTCCCTTGCCTGAATATACCCACTTCTCAACATCTTATTTTGAAAACATTTAAAAAGGTAATACATTCAGCATTTCCAGTTATATAAGTTACTCTTTTGCTTCTGGAGAGGAAACTCAGAATGGAAAGAAGGAAGGGAGAGAGAGAGGGGGAGAGAAGGAGAGGGAGAAGAACAGGGAGAGGGAAAGGGAGGGGGAGAGAGAGAGAAATCTAACCTTTTCCGCCGAAACGGGTGGTGGTGAATACTGGGAGCTCTGATCTCCAGAAAGATGGCCTCCTCATTGCCCCCCCAGCTTCTTGCCCTGTAGCTCTCCTTCCCCTGGAATGCATTTGTTGACTGCTTTCTTCCAAGCCACGTAACATAGACCCAAGACGATCCTGCTTTAGTCACCCTATTCTCCTGGATTTGCTCTCACTGAGGCCATCACGGCCAGCACATGTAGGCGTCAAGGAACACTAGTTTGTTTTCATCTAACAGGTCATTTTTGTGGCATCTGTCACAATCGATGACACCCTGCTTGGCTACTCCAATAGCACTCTCTGTTGGCTGCTCTTCAACCTTTCTGATCATTTTCTCCTCAAATTTCTTCATGAGTCTCTTTTCTTGGTCTGCCCCTCTCAATGTCCATGTTCCTCAGGGTTCCATCTTGGCCCTTTGCTCTTCTCACTCCAATGCAGCATCCCTGAGATGAGGGCCTCACCACTCTTTGCCTTCCACAATCTTCTATATACTTCGCAAATGTATGTCCTTAGCACAGACACCTGTACTGAGTTCCTGTGGACATGCCCACCTGGGTGTCTCCCAACAGGTTTCACATTTGATGCATGATCTTCCCCCTAGTCTATTGCCCATGTCGACTTCTTTAAAAAATTTTTTTTAACGTTTATTCATTTTTGAGAGAGACAGAGTGCGAGTGGGGGAGACACTCTCTGTCACTCTGTCAGCATGGAGCCTAATGCAGGGCTTGAACCCACGGACCGTGAGATCGTGACCTGAGCCAAAGTTGGGCACTTAACCAACTGAACCACCCAGGTGCCCCTGCCCATGCTGACTTTCTAACAGTATTACCATCTTCACAGTCCCCTCAGCCTGACACCTGATGGTCACCTTGGACTTGACTCCCTTTCATTTCCCAGATCAAGCCTGTTAATTTGTACCCGCCCCCCTCCCCCTCCAAATTTGTGGATCTCTCCTTGATCCCCTTGAGTTCCACTGTCCCTATTGTGGTCGGGCCCTCACTCCGTCTTACTAGGTCACTGCCACAGCCTTCTGGTTCATCTCCCTGTGCCCGTGTGGCCACCCCCTCCCCCCCATTCATTCTCCTCGTTCCTGCCTGAGGAAGCTTTCTAAAATGCACACATTTATTGTGGAATATAGTGAGCACTCCACTAAATATTTTTGTGCAGTACCTTATTCAACCCTCAAAATATCTTTTGGAGGCAAACGCAATCACGGCCGCATTTGGCAGGTGGAGAGTTTTAAGTTTACACGCGATAACTCAACTGTGGCACAAGGGGCCAAGCTCCAGAGGCCACGCTCTGAAAACGCCCCTCAGCCCTCTCCTGTGCTTGCTTTCTCCGCGAGTCTCTGAGGATGGAGTTCGAACTCCTTAACTCAGCATACATGGCTCTTTCAATGTGGCTTTGCTTCGCGTCGCTATTTCCATCTTCAGGTGTATACTGTTTCCTGGAGTCATTCACAAGAATTTGAGCTGTGCCTGACTGCATGGTATTTGAGGGGTTTTTTGAACATTTTGGTAAATATATGTCCCTTTATGGAACACTGGCACTGAAAATTGCATTTATCACAGTGTTTGGTCTGAGTTATTTTCATAAGGTAAACAAAGCCATCAAGAAACGGAAAGCCAGCACCCTGAGCCCCACTTTGGCCCCCCCTGCTGTCATGGCCTCACCAAGGGTAACTACCACCCTGACTTCTAGCACTCAACATCGTACTTTGATTTTTTTTTTTTTTTTCCTACAAACCCTGGAGATTCTCCATGTTAGTAGGAGAGATCGTGGGCCACAGGCACTGGTTGGGACCATACCAGTGGGTTTTGGCCTCTGTGTCATGGAACTATGGTTACTAAATATCTTGACTATCACTGCATCATATGTTTTATGTAGCACGTGTAGTTTCCTCTGTGTAAAGTACCCTCTCCTTCTCTTCTTTACCTCCTTCCCTCTTAGTCTCTTTATTTATTTATTTTTTTTCAACGTTTATTTATTTTTGGGACAGAGAGAGACAGAGCATGAACGGGGGAGGGGCAGAGAGAGAGGGAGACACAGAATCGGAAACAGGCTCCAGGCTCCGAGCCATCAGCCCAGAGCCCGACGCGGGGCTCGAACTCACGGACCACGAGATCGTGACCTGGCTGAAGTCGGACGCTTAACCGACTGCGCCACCCAGGCGCCCCCCTCTTAGTCTCTTTAAAAAGCATCCCTTCCTCTGGAAAGTTCTAATTGTCTCTCGACTCCTGTCCCATGACCCGAATCTGACACACACCTCTGCCTTGGCCTTGTCCAGCTGGACTGCTGCCTTGATATACCTGCCTGTCTCCTCTCCTGGCCAGTGAGCTGCTGGAGGGGGAGGACCGATCATATTTATCTCGGGATTTTGGTATTTGTGGCTTTGAGCATAGACCTTGCTCGTGGTAAACTTTCAACAGATGTTGCACGAATAAAATAAGTGGATAGATGAATGAATGAGACGCATGGGTTAGCTGGAGATGCCCTTCGTAGTTCTTAGAGATCTTTTAGAAAGTCTTTCTTTGCGTCACGTGTGGGTCTTGCGGCTGAGTAGCTAACCTGAGGTTCCTTCTCGCCCTGTAAATAACGGTTTCTCACTTGATCCTGGAACAGAAATACAACTGGCTCCAGAACTTCAAGTGGTACAGTATGTTCCCCAAAACATATGCTTTCCATAAGAGAGTCTGGACTCTGAAGTACCCTGGCAAGAGTCTTGGAAGGATATATTGAAAGATGAAAAGGAAACAAAGAGCAGTAACAACAAAGAACAATACCCTGGGGCCAAGGAGTTGAGGGAATGTTGGTTTTGTTACAAATAAAAGGGTCCGATGCATACGCGTTGCCGTTTTCTCTTGTGGTTTCTGTTTAGATTTATGTTTTGATACCAGACTTTCCTTCTAGAACATGTCGAGTGGGCAGGCTATTGGGAGGCGGGGTCTCTCAAAGTCTTTTCCATCAGAATAACACATTCCTTATAACCGGCCCTCCACGGCTGCATCCCGCATGCATGTGAGTTCGTGGCGAAAGGCGCATTGAAGCTAAAAGCGCTAAGCATTATTTTTGCCCTCGCAAATGTACAGATCAGTAAGGCGAGTCAGTCTCCCCGCTCTCTTCACTTTCCAAGTCTTTGCTGGCTGTGATTTTCAGGCATGGGTTCTGGACGGAGAAGACAGTCTCTGTCCACCGTCCACCCGTCGGAGCCTCCGAAGCGCAGGCTGCCAAAACCTTCTGCGCAGCTCTGGGCCCCGAGAGAGCTCCTGGATGTCCTGATTGGTTTCCCCGAGCAGGGTTTCCTCTGCTTCCGGTGTCCCTGGCGCCCTCCGGGAGTTCTGGGATTCAGCAGTGGACGGACCAGAGAAGAATCCCTGCTGGTGTTCAGTTTATACTTCGACCGGGGAGAATGACAAAGGAGGTAAGGAAACTGGCAAGGAGGGAAGGTGGTAAGGGCTCCGGAAGGAAATAGAGCAGGGGGCGGGGCCAGCGTGACTCCATGTAACACCGAGAACCTGTGAAGTAGATAGAGGCTCCGGTTTACAGACAGAGACAGTGAGGCTTGAAGGGGCTGAGTAACTCGTCCCAAGCTGGAGGGCTGAGGCTGAAATCCACGTCTGCCTCACCGCGGAGTCAGACCGCTCCACACACTCCCATTTACAAAGCGATTCTTCAGACTGAAAGCATTTTTATTAGCTTTCATCTCTTAAGGCCACACTTTTCATTCTTCAGCGGCATCAGCCAATGAATGACCAGGTTCCCGGTGGAACTTACTCGTTGGATCACACTGCAGAAGGTCTCCACGCTCCCAGAGCCACTCTGTGGTGTGGCTTCACCCCCCTGTCACATTTGCTGTGGTGGGTGGTTTCCTCTTTCCCGAAACTTCCCCCACTCCGTCCTGTTTCTAAGCCCCCTAGGTTTCTCTCCTTAGAGGGCTCTGCTTGCTTGGCCTCCTCCATTACATATCGTGTCCCTGACTGCTCGGGCCTCTGGTCCCTGCTCTTCTCCCAAACACCCCCCTGGGTGCCCCGGGCCCTGCCCATGCTTCATGGGTCACCTGCACCAGCGACCCCAGATTGCTACTGTCGGCCCAGGCTCTGCTGAGCTGCAAAGCTAAAGCCTCAAATGCAACTTATCTTGCTCTCCCTTCCTGCTTCTCAGGAACGTTAACACCACTCATCCAGTCTCCCCACCCCAGGTGAACGACCCTAGACGGTGTCTTCTCATTTGCTTCCACATCTAAGCAACACCCTGTCCTGTGGAACCCACCAGCACTGTGTCCCTGCCCTCAGGCCCCCAGCCCGGCTTGAGCCCCCCGGATCTCCCCATCTTCTCACCTTCTCTCTGCTGCCCGATGCAGGTCTGGCCACATTTCCCCCCTCACTTGCCATCGCCAGGGCCACCCTTGTAAAATACAAATTGGTTATATGTTCCTGCGAACCATTCGATGGCACCTCAGTGTTTTGGTCAAATTTCAGACCTCTAGTCTTTCCTGATCTGGCTTTTGCTTATCTCTCTGCTTTTCACAGTCTTCCACTCCCCCCATCCACCCTCAGCTCCAGCCCTTGGGAGCCATCCACGATTCCTTCAATGGCACTGATGGCTCTGTTCCTAACTTCTGTTGCTCTGATGGCATTCAACTCCTCTGGGAAGCCTTCTCTGACTCCCTGCCTGGCTCCTCCTTCTCTGTGCCCTCCCATCCCATCTGGCACACCGCTTCTCCCTCCTCCCCGCACTCCTCAGTTTTCTTGTCCATCTCCCTAACAAACTACAGGCCTCACAAGGTGAGCTCTGCCAGGGCCGGCGGGGCATCTCGTCTGTCTCCATGACTCCCTTGCCCACAACAGCGGCGAGCACACAAGAGAGGCCCTCGATAATTGCTCACAGGCAGACAAAGATCGTAGACTGCCCGAACCAAGTTTTTGTTTTTGCTTAATGATTCCTACCGTGAGAGAATCCATCTCACTAGACCTTACGGATCGTATTTAGCTAGTGTTAGACCAAAAAAAATCAAGCCTTACTTCATAGTATTAAGCATAGTTAATAAGGAGAAAACATAAACAGTGGTTATAAATAGTGTCGCAGACAGAGCTTCCAGGCTGTGTGCTGATTTAATCAACGGATGCCAACAGGGTTTCTTCTTGTCAGAAATGCCGTCAAGTAGAATGGACCTCGGCCAACAGTTCATTTCTCCGTCTCATTTTCCTGTGCAAACAATGAAGAGCTGGACTAGATGATCCACAGGCATGCCTAGCTCTTATAGTCCAAGGGTCTGACATCCGGTCTCTCCTGAGGCTCATCGTTTTTGCCCTTCAGCCCCCACGGCATCCTCCACCCCTGCTGTGGGTGCCTCCACAGGTATCCGTCCAACACACACGTGAATGGCCTCTTTTGTCCTCACGGTTGTGGGGTGGGCTCCCGGCAGCCATGTTGTGACTGAGGGGTGTGATCCTGCCCCTCAGACTGGTTCAGGAACGGGCGGCTGACCGAGGCTGGGCCAATTCGAGACCCTGCCCTGGGAATCAAGACTTGACCCGAGGCAGATGAGGCTCAGTCAAAGCTGAGCCCAAAGCTGTGGCACAGCTCCCCGGCCATTCGTTCGACGAATCCCGAGCACCTACGGAATGCCGGCCTCTGTTCTTCTGCGTCTTCTGCCGGCCAGGGCGAGTCTCAAAGAACTGTCTGGTTTTCAGGGGCTTCCCTGATGTCAGTCCCAACCCTTCCTGAGGCCCACCACATTGCTGCCTTGAGTTCCCTGAGACACTCCTTGGTCTTCACAATAAATGATCCCCAGTAAATGATTCCATCAAACGTCTTCACTTCAACTGGAAGAGTTTCAGTTCTGATCCCCTTTCCACTACCAGCATTTCCGGGCTTGTTGAGCCACTTTTCCTGTGGACCCAAGGCAACAGAGCTCTCATATCAATTCAGAGAAAGGCCCAGAGGCAAGCTCTGGGTCTTCTTCGAGTCTTTTTCACAAATCTTCTCATTTTTTTCTAATTAAGCACGGCCACATAGGAAATGGAACAACAACAACAAAAGCCTTCTTAAAAAACACATGACAGGAGGTAAAAGGGCCTCATGCAGTTTCGTTAGTTAAAACCCACCCTCCTCATGCCAATCCCAACAGAGAAAACATCTTGACAAATCGTGTCCTTTAGTCAAAACAAGTTGGGGGCCAAACACATGGAGTAGATACAAGATATGTTATTTTCAGGAGGCTGAACTCCAGACCGCAAATTCCAGAAATGCATTTTAAGAGTGCTGCCTATTAGACATGCTAGTTTTAAATTAAATTAACGTTGAAGCGAGAGGGGTAAGGTATGTTTCGATTTATGTATTAGATCACTATCAAGCGTTCCCGTAAGGAGATCAAGGTGCTCCGTGCACAAGCGTCGTAGAGAAATGCTTGGCTGCTTGACGAATGCCAGGTTCTGACAAAGCCGTTTCTCCCCAGTTTGAGGGTCCCCCTCCCCCCGCAGGCATTGCCCTTTGAAACCCAGAGCTTTATGTGGCTAAGCACAAGTCTACCCTCCGGTTGAGGAGTGCCTTCGGCTGACTTGAAACACTTTCTCAGGACTGCCTGAAGAATGATCTTGTGGGCATACTCCGTCTTCTCCCCAGCTTGTGGGCCTTCCCTTCCAGGGCCTGACACAGTGGAGAGAGAGGGAAGTAGGAGAGGAAAGTTGTGCAGCGTTCTAAGCATTCAGGAAGGTTCGGTTTCGTTTTTGTTTGTTTGGTCGGCTTTGAGATTCTGTTGTTCAAACAAATGATGGCAAACAGGCAGGTCTTCCATTATCCAAGCCTTTCCGGAAGCACTTCTTCTGAAACCAGGTCAGGAGCATGAGTGAGTTTTCTGTCCTCTGGACTGGAGGAAAAACTTGTTACACGTGGCCCAACACTGCCCTGTCAGGCTGGACAGCCAAGTGTAGATGTAGGCTGAATGCAGACTGTGCTTTCCAAAAGGGGCCACAACATATTTTCAAGAGGAAGAGAGTAAGTCCCTTCTCCCTGAACATAGGTGGGTATGTGTGACTGCCTCGACAAACAGAGCATTGTGGAGGGGATGTCGTGCGACTTCTGAGGCTCCTGTCTGGCTCTCTTTCAGGATGCTTGCCCTTGGAATGCAGCCGCCATGCTGTGAGGAAGTTCGGGCCATGGAGAGGAACTGCGTGCCTCGGCTCACCGGCCAGGCTGAGCTACCGGCTGATGGTCCGCGTCAACTTGCTGATCACGTGACTAGGCCATCTTAAAGGTGACTCCTTCTCTGTCGAGCTGTGCACAGAGTGCAGATTCATGCACACAGTCAGTGACCAACAGCATATTAAGTCAATGTGTTGGGATGGCTTCTTACGAAGCAGGAGACGACCAGAACAGGTGGGGTTGGAAGACTTCTCTGGACAGTCTTTATGCAGGGAAGTACACTAAAGCAATGTGGGAACGTCACGGTAACAAGCTGCCGTAGGATGCAAATGAGGGTTTTTGTTTTTTGTTTTTGTTTTTAAATGTTTATTTATTTTTGAGAGAGAAAGCGACAGGGTGTGATTGGAGGAGGGGCAGAGAGAGAGGGAGACGCAGAATCCGAGGCAGGCTCCAGGCTCCGAGCTGTCAGCACAGAGCCCGATGTGGGCCTCGAACTTACAAACTGTGAGATCATGACCTGAGCCGAAGTCAGACTCAACCGACTGAGCCACCCAGGCACCCCCGGAGGATGCACATGAGGTTTTGACTTTAGTAAGGGCAAAATCCAGCAGCCTTGACTTCCCCCTCACAGAGTTTTGGTTTGATGCAGAGAATCTTACATGCACATCTTGTACCCTCTTCTCTCCACGGGACTTTAAGCAGAGTAGAAGACGCTCTCTTCTGAAGGCTTCCCTCCATCTCAAAGACATAGCTCCTTGGGAAATCACAGTTATTCCTCAAAGCCCACCTGGCTGTTCCTCTTTACATTTTTTCCACTTATTTGATTGAAGCCCTGAACGTGTGAGCCAGAGGTAATTTTCCCTTTCAGGTTCTACGGTGTGGTTGGAAGCCATTGAAGCCCGTGTAGAAACAGAACAAAAGGACCCTCCCTTGGGGTGCCAGGGTGAGGAGGGCTTTGTGGCCAGCCCACTGAGACTCTTCCCGCCCCCTGCAGACAGATGACATCCCCTGGCAACTGACAGCAGAGGCCTGGCAGCTGGTGGTGTGGAATGGATTCTGACAGCTGCCGAGAAAACACGAATTCCCCCTTTTTCTGAAATCCATTACTTGGAAACCTCCTTTTGAGATCCGTCTCAAGGGGCCAGAGCATTTCTTCACGGGCCCTAACTCCAGGGATATGAATGGAGAGAAACAGAGCAGCCCAGGACGGCTCCAAACACCTTCCCAGGCCAAATCCTTAGGACAGTGAAGCTTCTGATTTCAGGAAGAGCTGCAGAAAACACTCTGCAGAGTTTAAAAGGGTAATTTAAAAACGTGATGTGTCACAGTTTATGAAACAGTAATGGAAAACGCAAGTGGCTGGTCTCTCCCAAGGGAGGCTCTCTGTTGGCCTGACAGTTGCAAAGCCCATTAGCATATTAAAGGCACTGTGCCTTCCGAAGCAATTTAATTTGTTGTCTCACTCTGTGTTCCCCAAACATATTTGGTCACAGGATCCTTTTGCTAAGAAACAGTTGTTTCTATGGAACATCGCTGGACAAGAGCGAGTTGGAAGGCCTCCTCTGGCCTGTACCATGCCACTGGGCAATCTGGAAACACGTATGGTGAGCAGGGTGCAGACGGGTTGGAGCCTTCACTATGCCCTTGGCCAACCACGAACATGAACGCTGCAGCCCGTCGGGCCATCCTCAGACCTCACTCACCAGGGCCTGAAAGTCCACACGTGTTATTTCAGCCTCTCCTCAGGGCCAAGTCCAAGCTTGTGAATGAAGGAAGAGGGTGCTCGACGGGAGGAGGTTTCGGAGACCAGGCCTAGCCTGGAAGTTTCTCCACAAACTGGCCATCCTGAAGGGTTACTGGACAACCTTGGACTTACATTCAACACGGGAGCCCCCGAACATGTTCCAGAAGCTGATCTGTAATATGTTATTTAAAAAAAAAAAAAAAAAAGAAAGAAGGGAAAATCCACCAGCCATGGGTGCAGCAGACACAGCTGATAACTGGGGGGCAGCAGGAAGGAGACCCGGGCGGCCCCTCCAGCCTGTTTACTGCTTTGTCTAGAGTCTGATTGTCTGGCTTCTGTCCTCCGGCTTTTAGAGTAGACCAGTTTTCCTCGCACATGCATTTATTGAACTCTGAAAAGGCCAGATCTTCTATGTAGATTAATTCATGATTTCAAAGACGCTTTGAAGTAGGCAAAACATTCTGTTATTTCCAAGAGTTATTACAACTGAAATCCTGGTGTAGACTGGGAGGCCAGCCTGTAATCTTGTTTAGATCCTTTTAAATTTAGAAACTTTATAGTAAGTTAAAAATAGGTCTCATTGGTGTACTTTCCATCCTTTTATCCCCATGGCAAAGGCAGTTCAGTCATTTTTGGCCTGCCCTTGATATTAGCCAGAGAAAGTCTAGCACTTGCCACCTGGGAGTCTGCTGGGCTAAGACAAAAGTCATTTTCAAATGGATTTTGGGGTGATGCTAGTCATATGACCGAGCAGAGTTATTCTTTATCCTACCTAAGTTCTGGAATTAAGAGCAATAGACCATCGGTAAGACCTGTGACTAGTATATGGATTACGTGAAACCGTGGGCCAGGAGGAGAAAAGTTTTCATTAGTGCTATCCTGGAGGGCTTGTATTCTTATTGGAAAAGACCACAGCGCTTAGGTCAAAAGAAGCTGGATGAGGCCGGCAGGTCAGGCTGTTTATAACCAAAGTTAAATAAAGACTGTACCTGATTTCAGAAGAGCCAAAAACACTGGCTGTTATCTTATACGGTCCTCACCAGGGTGAGCAAGGTGCCCGCATTTTCGTGCCCATCAAAGAGAGCAATACAGTCAGGATTACCTCTTCATGGTTACTTTACCTTCATAAACATGCTAAATCCGGTTTTAAGGAGATCCGTGAGGCCTGAAGACATGTGTTCGATATCCACCGGATCTGGCTTCTCAGGATTAAATATTTCCTCCACAACCTGCCTCAGCAATGGCTTATAGGATGCCTGGAAAGACAAAATATTGTGCTGTCAGTGAAAGGGTTTGTTTGGTTTGTCTGGAGCAAAGATAGCTTTATCTGCACCAGATGAAACACAACATGTTTATTTTGACATCAGGCAAGGGCGGTGATTTTGTGTGTATGAAAAGACAATTAGAACAACACTGTTTTGTTTTGTTTTGTTTTTTGGTAACGTTCACCCTGATACTCTGGCACTGTTTTTTTTTTGTTGTTGTTCTTAGCCCTTCCCACAAGCAAGTATCTCTTACCAGAGCTGTAAGCCTCATACAACTAGTTTTTTCATCAGGGTTTAAAGTGACAATGTTACGTACGAAAAACACAGGAAAGCAACGTATTGTCATTTGATACAGACACGACGAGGGTCTCCGGTTTTCCTCGACATCCTCAGACCTATGCCTCCCTGGGCGAGGAACTGGAATGTTTTCTCACGACGTCTCGTCATGAACGCAGCCTCAAGCAATCCCTCCTTCCTCTGTGGAGCTCATCTCCAAGTAGGACTTGGCCAGAAAATGAAGCCAAGGTGCCAAACAGGAATCTGACCAAGGTCAGGGCTTAGACAAAGCAGGCTACATGGCACCATAAGAATTTTGGTAGAATGAAGCTGATGTTGATTTGCCACGGCTCCTACAGTTTGATAAAATGGTGCTCCGACTGTGCACGTTTAGATGACGTTTGGAGGCCTCTGACCAGTGCACTTTTTTTTTCTTTTATACGTTTATTTACTTTTGAGAGGGAGAGAGAGAGAGTGTGTGAGCGCATGAGCGGGGGAGGGGAAGAGAGACAGAGGGAGACACAGAATCTGAAGCAGTGTCCGGGCTCTGAGCTGTCAGCACAGAGCCCGACTCGGGGCTTGAACTCATGAGCCGTGAGATCATGACCTGAGCAGAAGTCAGACACTTAACCCACTGAGCCACCCAGGGGCCCCTGACCGCTGTGCTTTCTGAGCATGTTTCCCCCCCCCCGCCTTGATCTCCTTCCTACCGTGCTCTTTCTCCGTCTCTGTTCTTCCCATCGGCTGACCACCTTCCTCCCTCCTGCTGCCGTCTCGGCTGCTCTAGTCCCACAGGGCACTGGAGTCTGGAGCGTGAAAGCCAAAAGCAGGAATGTCTCCTCCCCACAGTCTGATGACTACCACAGCCTCAGAAAAGCCAGGCTCTGACAGAGCCCTGCCTAGATGTTTCGAACTCCTTGTCTCTTTGCATTGGCCGAATCCGTGACCAGACTCTGGCAAGTGTTGAGGCTACTTGGTGAGCTGACTTCATTTCTGGCTTCATCTTGCTTTTCTTACAGCCTTTTCTTTTTTTTTTTTTGGGGGGGGGGGTTTGTTTTTACTCTTATTTTCCCTTTATTCCAATTTTCTTACCTAAAATGTTTTAGGAATAGGGGTGTCTGGGTGGCTCAGTCGGTTGAGCGCCCACCTCTCCGTTTCGGCTCGGGTCATGATCTCAGGGTTTCCTGAGTTCGAGCCCCGCATCTGACTCTGTGCTGACAGTGCAGAGCCTACTTGGGATTCTCTCTCGCCCTCTCTCTCTCTCTCTCTCTCTGCCCCTCCCCCACTCATACTGTCTCTCTCTCAAAACAAATAAATAAACTTAAAAAAATGCTTTGAACTAAAGCAGGGTATAAACCATCAAAATAATAAACAATTATTTAGGGGTGCCCAGCTGGCTCAGTCAGTGGAGCATGTGGCTCTTGATCGCGGGTTGTAGGTTCAAGCCCCATGTTGTGTGTAGACATTACTTAAAAATCAAATGGTAAAAAAATAAACAATTATTTAGCTGGGACATAACAGGCGCATTTATCAGGGCTAAAACACAGGGAGAAATAGCAACTACTCAGCTGAGAGGAGCAGCCTTCATATTTATTAGTCCGTCTGGCTACTGATCTAACCCAGAGATCTCACAGGTAAATGTTCATGAAAGGTAAAGCACTGAGCAGGAATTTAAAAGACAGAAATTTAAAAACACAAAAGCAAAAACAAGGAGTCTACTTTCCCTGTGATAAAGCTGTTTAAGATCTGTTTTTAATTTTTTTTTTTTTAAGTTTTTTTTTTTTTTCAACGTTTATTTATTTTTGGGACAGAGAGAGACAGAGCATGAACGGGAGAGGGGCAGAGAGAGAGGGAGACTCAGAATCGGAAACAGGCTCCAGGCTCTGAGCCATCAGCCCAGAGCCCGACGCGGGGCTCGAATTCCCGGACCGCGAGATCGTGACCTGGCTGAAGTCGGACGCTTAACCGACTGCGCCACCCAGGCGCCCCTTAATTTTTTTTTTAACATTTATTTATTTTTGAGACAGAGAGAGACACAGCATGAACGGGGGAGGGGCAGACAGAGAGGGAGACACAGAATCGGAAGCAGGCTCCAGGCTCTGAGCCATCAGCCCAGAGCCCGACGCGGGGCTCGAATTCCCGGACCGCGAGATCGTGACCTGAGCTGAAGTCGGACGCTTAACCGACTGAGCCACCCAGGCACCCCTAAGATCTGTTTTAAAAATTTATCACCCAGGCAAAAAGGGAAAGATTTGAAAACACGCACTTTTGATGCGGCCGCGGGGAACCAGACCCTCTCACGTGCTGCTGGTGGGAGCGCAAGTTGTTGCAGTCAGTGTGGA
Organism: Puma concolor; assembly: GCF_028749965.1. Lineage (NCBI taxonomy): Eukaryota > Metazoa > Chordata > Mammalia > Carnivora > Felidae > Puma > Puma concolor. The sequence goes on along the minus strand of NC_141670.1, from coordinate 165,135,250 downwards.
GAGCGATTGGCAGTTCCCGTCACAATGACAAGTGCGTTTGACCTGGCAAGCCCACCTCTAGGAATTTATCCTATAAATATGTTACCACACGCAAATGAGACCCATAACGGGCTGTGTATTGTCTGTCGTAGAGAAGATTGGAAACAACTCACGTGCCCATTGGTAGGAGCTGTTTAATAAATGGGGTAAGTCCACTGCAAGAAATGCCACGAAAGCAGAGAGGGACGCTCTCGTGTTGATCTGGCAAAAAGCACAGGGCAGAATAAAGTGTGGGTGGGAAAAGCAAGGTGAGGAACAGTGTGCGTGCTGGGCCGGCATTTGTATAAAACGTGTCACAGGGGATTTGGAAGCTTGTGGCTGCGGGAATACGCGAAAGATAAATTGAGATGTGATTTACTGAGACTGCCATGAGCGGTGATCATGGATTGGAGGGCAGGACAAGGAACGAAGGCAGTGTGGGGGGTTGGGGAACACTTCAAGATACCTCTTTTTCAAAAAACACAGTTAAAACACTACGACAGGGGCGCCTGGGTGGTGCAGTCGGTTAAGCATCCCGCTTCGGCTCAGGTCATGATCTCAAGGTTGGTGAGCTTGAGCCCTACTTTGGGCTCTACACTCTCTCTCTCCCTCTCTCTCTGCCCCTCGGATTCTCTGTCTCTCCCTTTTTCTCTGCCCCCTTGCTCACTCATGCTCTCTCTCTCTCTCTCAAAACAAAACAAAACAAAACAACCCCACTGCTACAAATAACAAGAGTGAGTTTTTCTTTTACTTGTTAAAAATTAACGTTATTTATGCCTGGAGGAGACTTAAGTAGAGCACACTGAAATGTTAATTAGGGTTGTCTCTAGGTCCCGGGAGTAACGGGCATTATTTTTTTCTTTTTCTAAATTTTCTAAAGTTCACAGATAGACTTCTGGAATCATAAAATAACCCAATCGATATTTTCAATGTTAAAAAAACCAAGGGCGGGGAACGGCCTCTGAATGTTGCAAATCTTCCTCTCTGAGTAAACTGTCTTGAGAGCCCTTTTGTCATCTCAGCCTTTCTGGACGTTTAAATTTTACTTTAATCTTCAACTTAAACTTTAATCTCTTTAAACTGCTCCCCAAGGAGAAGTCCTTTACCAATATTCTGTTACCTTTTCCAGCAATATCATCAAATATTCATCACCTTCTTCCTTAGTAATATCATCTCATTTGTAGCTCGGCATATCTTCCACTGGCTAAAAGACTGCATTCTCTAGCCTTCCTTACAGCTGGGTACAGCCATGCAACTAAGTTCTGGAAAACGAGATATAAGCAGAAGGGTACTCGGACTTGCAAAGGTCTCCTTTTTTAAAAGGGAGGGGTATGCTCTTTCCCTTCCTCTCTTCTGCTGCTTGGAACATGGAAGTGATGTCTGGAGCTCCGACAGCCACAGTGGCATACAGGGCCATCCATTCCTTCGAGATGCTGGAGCAGAGAGCTGGAAGAAACCTTAGCTGGTGACGGCTGGCAGGGCCATAACACGAACAGACTAAATTGACCTACTCTACATGACAATGCAAAATGTCCTATGTTTAAGCCATTATTTTTCAGATCTCTGTTCCTTGCAATGGAATGAAATTCTAACTGCTACGAAATGCAAAGGGAACATAAAGAAACAGGCCATGCCTTCCCTCCAGGAGCTTACATTTATTTATTTTATGAGCCTATATACAGTTATATAGAAGAACTTGAACAGAAACCCAGACAAATAACATTTAGGCTGTCATGATTAAGAGGGGAGATAGTATGCCCCCCCCCAACCTACAAAAAAACACAAAAAGGTTGTTGCTCTCCAAAGGATGCACTTCCTGCAGGGGGAAAGAGCAGTGATGGTGGGAGGAGCTCAGACAGGAAAAAGTCTGTAATCCAGCTAAAATGCTGACTCAGTACCTCCTCTGTGCAAGAAGCAGTGGGCCAGGCATGATGGGATGGTTCTCTCCAGTGCAGTCTGTGCAAACAGCAGAGACAACGAAGCCTGGAGGGCCCGGGGACCTCGTCTTCTCCCCTTTTCCACTTTCAGCTAAGCTCTGGGGAATGAAGCACCTGGGAGAAGATACCCATTGAGCTGGGCTTCCCCTTGGGGGTGAGCAGAGGTTTGGAAGGGCTATTCCCTTCATAGTTTCATTCTTGGGATTTTGTGATCATTGGATGTTACCGGGGAATATTGTAAACCCTTTTTATTTTATTTTTTTTTCCTAAAGTACGTAGGTAACATTGATTTAGAGTGAGAAAAGAAATTACAACTTCAATACAGAAAATAACAGCAAACACGCACACGATCTAGCAAAATAGCATAGGTGCTTTTATTAATTAACTGCTTGATGTATCTCCATGATACTAATTTCTTAGATCTCTTGACTGCATTCTCTCGGATTATCTTTTCATTTGACAGCAATTTTGAAAAATCATTTGCTATAGAGATGTGACAGTGATTAAGCTATTGTGTCTCCAGTCCAAACCCTGTGTCTTCTGTACTTAATTCTGTGACGCTGGCCTGTGACTCCATAGACTACATGTGCGCTTTGCCATCTAGACCTGCTGGACTCCGCCAACAGGGGGCACTAGAGGGATGCTGGAGGCAGGAAGAGCAAGCGTGTGCTCTTCCCGTTGATTCGCTGTGCCCACCAGCATCACCCCCTTGATGGTTCCTCACTACTGGATGCTGTCCCTTCTCTGGACTTTTAAGTCACAGGATCCAATAAATTACCTTCTCGTTTAAGCCAGTTTGAGCTTTTTTCTTTTATTTTCTATTTTCCCTTGTAACAAAAAGCACACTAACCCATGTTTTATTAAAGAGACGTTGGTAAGGTTTTCCCGCTTAAATATATAGAAGAAGACCTCTAATTCTTTACTAAAACTACTAAGCACAGAACAACAAAATAACACTGTCCATTAAAAATTTTTTAAAAAATGTTTATTCATTTTTGAGAGAGACAGCACGCACGTGCACACGCTAGATTGAGTGGGGGAGGGGCAGAGAGAGAGGGAGACACAGACTCTGAAGCAGGCTCCAGGCTCTGAGCTGTCAGCACAGAGCCTGATGGGAGGCTCGAACCCAGAAACCGTGGGATCGTGACCTGAGCCGAAGTTGGATGCCCAACCAACTGAGCCACTCAGGCGCCCCTAACTTTGTCCACTTAAAGAGGACAATTTGGGAAAGACTTTCTCAGGCATAACACAGTACTGGCCTCCTGACTTCTTAGCAAACCCATTTCTTAGTTTTTCCAATTAGGGTTTTAATGATGAAAGCTTTTGGCTCCTTCCTCTCAGCCACTTAGGTTGGATTGCTTTGTGTCTCAAATCATGTCTTTGAAATCTGATCGGAATGCACTGCTTCAGCAATGGCTTCTTCGATGAGAAACCTCTGACTGTCATGGAATTTTCTATTTAGCCAGAAGCCACCCACTTCTCAGCAAAGGACCACGTAGAAGGTGGTGATAGGGGAAACAGATGTGTTCCCCTAGTGCTCGGCTCAAAGTTTTCCTCCCATGCTAGAGAGGGCTGGAGGGGAGATCCATTGTGTGCCTTGCCTCCACATTAAGAGAGTAGGGCATAGTAATTTAACTTTCCCAGTCAAACAATCTCTGTCAGTTCACCTTTGGCAGGTAGGGAGGAGAGGGGTTAAGAACACAGGCAAATTCGTTCTTTCCTTTTCTTGCGGGTCATTTATTTCTTGCTTATATCACATCTGGTGCGTGTTGGTAGTGGAGGGTCTATGCCCCACCCCCCAACCATATAGGTACTAGCCAGGTCCCTTCTGTTGAGTGGCTCCACCATTCTCTAGGGCACTGGAATCCCACACGGAAGCCTATGCATCTCATCAGCAGATGAAGGAAGAGAGGGACCGTGGAGGACCTCCGGGGAGATTTTAGAGGCCTAGGCTGAAAGTGTTCTGTATCACTTCTACCCACCGTTTATTGGCCAGAATTAGTCACAAACCTACATTTACCCAGAAGGGAATCTGGAAAATGTGGCCTAACTGTGCCCAGGAGGAAAAGGAAATGGAGTTTGGGGAACACAGGGCATTGTCTCTGCCACAGACACCCTGTAAAGTCTGTACTGACACATTAATATAATTATTTCCTTAACTGGCAAGTTGCATGTTATAGGCAAAGGATTATTAAACCCTTTTCCCTTCTTCTGCATAAGAATTTGACCTTTGGTTGACTTTCTAGCTCTGTTTCCCTGGAAACCTGATAAGAGAAGAATGTCAAACTGTAGCCAGGCAAGATGGCTTATGATAAAATTGACCCCTGCTTAGTGAATTGCATTAGACTGGAGAAAGCTCTAAATGTTGGATAGAAAGCCAGAGCTTTGGGCTTGTCTGAGTACGATGATTCTTGTATAACTGGGCATGTCCCTTGGAGGAACACTGGAGGCTGCCTGTGGAATTGTTCCAGAGAAACTGGCACCTATAGGATGTGAAGTTTTCAAGCCAGGGGACTTCTGCCCGCCCCCCCCCCCCCCCCCATGAGTCTAGTTCCCTTACTTCTGAGCTGTTACCTTGGGACCAAACTGAGTAGCTCCCAGGGAACTGCAAGGACTGCTTCCTGAATGGTCACAAGGACTACTCCAGAGAAGAAAATCGCCTAGTGCTCCCTGAGGGCCAGCTGTGTCCCTGTCCTAGGCAGACTGGTGCCAAGTGGGGGCCTTGACCACATGGCCAGATAATCCATTAGGCACAGAAGACACAATGCCTAGAGCCCACCAGACTTGCAGGGACCCATGAAAATGTATTAGTTTAAAATCAGAAGGAAAAAAAAAATGAACTTTCAGGTCAAAGATGTTTTGATATATAATATTGTCTCTATACCAATTCAATTGTACAATACAATTAAAAAAAATTTTTTTTTTAGTTTATTTATTTATCTTGGGAGAGAGAGTGTGAACAGGGGAGGGGCAGAGAGACAGGGAAAGAGAGAATCCCAACCAGGCTCCATGCTGTCAGTGTGCAGCCCGACATGGGGCTCAATCTCACAAACCGGGAGATCGTGACCTGATCTGAAACCAAGAGGAGGATGCTTAACCGACTGAGCCACCCAGGCACCCCCATACAATACAAATTTTAATATTTTTTATTTTTATAGAGGAACGGGTCCATAAAGGTAAAAGTGACTAGGGCCACGCACATCACAACATGGCCCTTTATGACAGGCTCATGGAGATAGCCTGAAGGTTTGGTAGAGTTGGTAGAGCCTAATGAGATCTCTGATTGGTATTATACATGAAAAAGTTGGAAGTTTCAAAAAAATTGGTCTTATACCAGAAACCCTCTCTTTAAATAGCCAGTATGTCTTCCAGAACAAACTGGACTCTTAAAAATATTGTATTTAATCAAAATTTAATTCAAAAAAATTGGTCTTATACCAGAAACCCTCTCTTTAAATAGCCAGTATGTCTTCCAGAACAAACTGGACTCTTAAAAATATTGTATTTAATCAAAATATGAAAAATAAAATATTTGTGTCTATGTCTCTGGTTACTCTTTTATGGTAGATTTAATGTATGAGAAGGTCTAGAAGACTCTTTTATTGACCTGATTGGAGTTCTTGAACGAACGTATTGAGTACAGCAGCAGTCGCAGACATTATACGTAAGTCAGAGACCATTTTGAGAAAACGGTCCAACTCCAACATCTTCTTGAATTTGGTGCACCTTAAAGATGGTCCAAGATAATCAGAATCCAAGAAGACCTAAGCTGTTGCCACAACCACATCCCCATCAATCAGCACTGCTGCCCTTGGCTTTGTTGATTGGTGTTGGTGCAGCCACGGACCCTCTCAGTCCTGTTACTGAAGATGCCTCTCCCTTTTATGCAGACTTGATTCGAAACAGCCAACTTCTCAGGAAAACTAGACTTGTAGAGACACTGTTCATTTTGTTTCAATCCATGACTGTACAGAAAAACATCTGTTCAAAACTGCTGATGGCTTTGTCTGTTCCATGGCTTATTTATTTTTATATTTTGCTACACTATGACTGATTTTTTTTCCTCCTTTCATCTTCTTAAAAGGAAATGGGTTGCTCTGAAGATTGAAAAGTGGTTCATTTGCCTATCTGTTCATCCATCCATCCATCCATCTATCCTTCCTTCCTTCAAACCCAAAAGCAGATTACTTTGTAAAATTTTGAGTGTAGTCCCTTTAACTTCAATACGAAAACAACCTAAGCCCAAAGCTATTAACTAATGTGCTTGAGTTCACCCAGGCAGTTAGAAGTAGACTACAGGACAGAGACAAGTTTCCTGGTCCCCAGCGTGGTCCCATCTTGTGTTGATTCTTTCAAAAAGGATGCTAGCAGGTCTGGAGTTTGGTAGATAGAATCAGGAGGAAGAAGAGAGCTTAGCACTTGGAAAGAACTCGGGCTGCCGGGGCTGGGGATTGTTGACAAAGAGACTGGTCCTACGGACTGTTCAGAGAGCCGTATTTCACCAGGCACCAGATGAATCAAGCCTCCTTGGGCACTGCTGGTTCTCAATGCTCTTGCTCAGTGTGCCAGAGGCACAGGAGACAGTACACATCTGTGGAAAGTTTTCTCCAGCGCAGCCCAGCACAGCACTTTGAGACTTCTGCCAAAGCAAGTCATGTGAGAGTCACACAGTATTTTGTCTGAAAGGGCGCAGACGCTCTTCACCCTGAGACATCGGCCTAATGGCCTCCTGATGCTGCAGCTGAGGAAAAGCAGCACATCAAACACTGTGGCATTCAGGGAGGAGGTGAAACCTCCCCCCGAACTGGACCGTTTGCAGTAAGAAACGAGAGCAGAAGACTTGCTTCACAAGCAAAACTGGGGGCTTCGGTTTCCACTCAACACAGTCTATGAACACAAACTCCTCCGACAAATGGGAGTCAGCAACAAACTCTTACCAGACACAGAAGCTAATGGTGCAGTCAGCTTGAGAACGACTCCCCTTCTATGTGGCCCTTTTCCTAGCAAAGGGAAAGGCGAAATGCTACGAAAGAGGACTAAGAAAAGGCCTATTTTGTCCTTCCCTACAACTGTTACAGCAAATGCTTACATAGGGCTGTTTGTGTCAGCTCCTGCCCTAAGAGCTTCACAGGTACCAACTCACCTAATCATTGGAGCATCTTTATGAGGGAGGTACTATCATTAGCTTCTTTGTACAGAGGAGGAATTAGGCACAGAGAGGTGAAGTAACCTGCCTAAAATCACACAGTTGAGGGTGCCTGGGTGACTCAGTCGGTTGGGCGTCCGACTGTGGCTCAGGTCATGGTCTCACAGCTCATGGGGTCACGCCTGTGTCGGGCTCTCTGCTGACAGCTCAGAGCCTGGAGTCTGCCTCAGATTCTGTCCCTTTCTCTCTCTGTTCCTTCCCCCGCCCCCGCCCTTTCTCTCTCTTAAATATAAACATTAAAAAAATAAAAAATAAAAAATAATAAAAAAAATAAAACCACACAGTCAATAGGACTATGGACCTATAAACCCAATGCTGCTATGCTGGGCTATGAACCCAAATGCTGCTGTTAACCTCCTTGCTAACATCCATCTCACTAAGCATTAAGAGTATAAGAAATACCATTGTGGATGGAACCATCTGGTCCCACAGTCCGGAAGCCTTCTGTCTGTCCATCCATTCATCCATCCATCCATCCATCCACCCACCCACTAGGTGCCAAGTATTGAGCTGAGCTCTGCAGATACCATGGTGAACAAACATGGATGCTGTCTCCAGCTTTCGTAGTATGTTCTGCAATTCAACAGCTTCAATGGCAGCCTCATGATCCCCAGTCATGCCCACTCTCCTGGCTGTAGCTGAGGTCCTGGTTCCCTGGGAGGGCCAGGTATGTGGTGATCTTCTGGGCTCATTTCTGGAGATACATACTAGCTCCCACTCCTCCCAGCTCTTCCAGAGATTTTATATGTACTTCATTTCTTGCATGAAATCACATTCCCTTAAAATGACGAGAGTGGTGTTCTCGGGGCTGTGGCTGACGCATCTTCCTAAAAGACTAAAGGATGAAGGTGAACTAAGAGGTGCCTCCAGTGCTAGCAAGGGTACCAGAGTAGCTCTGAGAGCCAGCTTGTGCCCTGGAGCAGGAGAGAGGGCTTCTGGGAGGGGGCCTGGGATCCAGGGAAGAGAGCCCAGATGTGCAGCACTGCTTAGAGCTAGAAAAGGAATCTGGAGGTAGACCAGGTCTAGTGTTTTCCTGGGTGTCCCAGGGAGCCCAAAGCATCTCAGCTAGACTCTGTATACAAACAGCGTGGAGCTAGATAGAAAGCACACTTTCTATCTAGGGCTGAGGACCAAGTTGGGAGAAGAGATGGATAGAAAGTTGCCTAGTCAAGGCCCATCTTCAAAACTAGACACAGCTGGACTCTGAGTCTAGTTTGGACATTTGTCTTTTTCTCATTATACATACCCTGTATGCCAACAAATCCTCTGCTATATGATAAAGATATAGGTATTGCATTCAAGATGCCCTCAACAAATATTTATTAAGCTTTCACTATAGCTAAGTGTCTTCTAGACACTGAGGATATGGCAGTGAACAAACCAGATCAAAATCCCTGTCCTTACTGGGCTTTCCTCTATGACTGAGAACTTTAAATTCAAAAAATATTAAAAAAAAAAAAACCCAAACAAGTAAAACTGACCCATAATCCCATCAAAAACTCTTTCTCTATCCCCATAAATATAAAGCAAGAAGTCAAAGAGTTCTTCCTTATCCATCCAACCCTTCTCAACCCCTACAAGATAACCATCATAAATTTTTTCTTAGTTTTAAAAATTTATGAAATATACACACCCATGTACTTTTTATTTTATTTTGGTTTGTTTTCAAACAAAGATAGAAAAAAGCTTCACAGAATGATCTACATTACATGTGATTTTCCCCCCATCTAATAGATCAGAAACCTCCGTTTTAGTTTGAGTTCTCCAAGAAGTAGAGCCTGAGACGAGGGTTTACTCACAGTCCCGCTAATAAGCACATTAGAGTTGCCCCATTCATTTCAACTGTTTCACAGTATTTCACAGCCTGTGTCTGTATCATTATTTACTAAATCCCCTGAAGATACACACACACTCCCCACCTTGCCCCCCACATCCCACTCACTGACATTTAGGATTTTCAGTGAATGGGTTGACGTTATTGACTCACCGTAAGGGAGTCTATACAACAAGGGGAAATTTCTTTTTGTGAAGGCCGTGGTTGCAGGACAGGGTTCTGAGGTCTGGAGAAATGACAGCAGCATTGGCAGCAGGGCCATAACGTCTAGAAAATTTGTCGTTGTCCTTATTATGCCCAAGATTTATAGCTAATACACATTTATGTGAATTTGGCTAAATTAGTCACAGTGCTGATCATAAAATTGAAAAGAACTTATTAATTTAGTGTTTTATTTGCACTTTGCCAAATGCAGCAGCAACTTGCTTCTTGGAATTCTTTGGTCTAAATCTCATCATGTATCACCAGTTCTCTGTCTTCTAGAACTAGTCCATATTGCTGTATTTAAGATTGATGATTTTTTAAAATGTTTTTTATTTATTTTTGAGAGAGAGAGACAATGAGCAGGTGAGGAGCAGAGAGAGAGGGAGACAGAATCCATGAAGCAGGTTCCAGGCTCTGAGCTGTCAGCACAGAGCCCAATGTGGGGCTCGAACCTGTGAACCTCAAGATCATGACCTGAGCCCAAGTCAGACACTTAACCGACTGAGCCACCCAGGCGCCCCAAGATTGGTGATTTTTTTTTTTTAACAACCAAACTGTATACGATTAATTCTGTGAGTGATTTTATCTGTATTTCGTGGTAGTGGTGTTCTCAGATCATTGAACCAAAGATGGGAATTTATGTTACTAAGTTGAGTGCCAGTTTCTAAGGTCTTTCATATGTTGGTGGGTGATTTCAGATGCCTGTCAGCACCTTCAATCAGTATTTCCAGAGTCTCTGTGAGATCCACGGTATAGAAGGGAGGAGGTTTTGTGTTGGCAGCCAAAACTTGGCATCCGGCCCTGGTCACCTGTGTGCCTGTGGCAAGTCACATGGCCTTCCTAGATCTCAGGATAATAACGCTTCCCTAGCTTAGTTGCTGCAAGGATCAAAGGACAAACCAAATGTGAGAGCACTCTTCAAGTATCAGCTACTGTAAGGATACATGGCAGGAATAGTCCGGATTTTGCTAGGCTATGGCAGATAACCTTAGCTCTTGTCTACATGCCCACCTTAAAGCATCAGCATCTGGATGCTGAACTTGACCCTCACTGACAGCACATTCAACTCCCCAAAGAGCCTTGGCAAATGGAGTGGCTTTTCCTGAGATTTCACAGGGATACGTAGGAGGAGATGCTTGCACACACCCCACGAATCATCTTTTCCGTCAGGAACATGTGTTCTTCCTGGAAGGCTCATCTTTGACCACGAAGAACCTTAGTTCTGTCTCCATCCTTGTCCAACGGACACTACCCAGCCTCAACGACTCCAGCCTTTCTTCCCTCCTTAACCTTCCTGGCTCTTTCTGGGGCCCCTCCCTCACTGAGCTTTTAATCTTGGGTTCTGATACTACCTTCCTGGACACCAGTCAAAACATCCTTCTAGAGTTCCCCTAGGAACTTCCTTAGGAAGTGGTGAGGGGATTTTAAATGACAAAGGTTTTGCGGTCACCAACTTCTTTTTTCCTTGCTATGATATTATTAGGTAATTTTATTATTCTAATTGTTCAGAATGTTTAGGGACTGCTTAGATCTAGAAGCTTGGGAATCATATAAGGCCAGCCCCTTACCTGCACCTATAGTAACTGGGGCCCAGTGAAGGGAAGGGACTTGCCAAAGGTTATAAAATAGGTATGTGACAGTTATAGAGCAGGGACTGACCCCCCAGTCCAGTGCTCGTCTCCCTGCATCAAGCCTGTGGTACAAACGAATCAAGAAGCTTTCAGATTCAGGGGAACCCAGAACTCTCAACTAGAAGGGGGCTTGGAGTTCATCTAGAACAAATCCCTCATTTTAGAGAGGCTAAATGGAAACTTTTTTTTTTTTTTTTTGTGGTCTCTGAATCCTAAAAATACAACACAGATTAGACAGTTACTTTAAAACATATGTACTTGCCTGGTGGGTATGATTTCCAGGAACATACACAGACTTAAACTGTTTCATGAGATTCCGAGCTCCAGCAATATCCCGAAGCGAAGTAAAGAGCTCATCCACGGCAATTTTGGATTTGTGAAAAGTCAGCTTAATTGAAGAGTCACAGCCTGAAACAATCGAGAGATATTTTCTTGGGTGAACAAATCTTTAAATTAAATTTTAATCATGACAGCTTGAGCTCGATGTAACACAGTTGGGTTTTTTTTTTAACCCTATTTTTCCCTGGCTGTTCCCCAACTGGGCTGTTTCAATCATCCACGAGCAATGAAACATACTGAGTATAAATGCCTTTGATAGAAGTAGAACTCAGAATTGCCTGGGATGGCAGCCACTGGCTTCAGTCCCTCTCTGTATAAGTTTCACAGAAAGAGAGCTCCCTGGGGTCTACTATCCTCAGAACATAGCTTTGGGAAAAAGTGGGGAGACACAAAGAAAAGTACCAGAGAGGGCTATGATGAACCTCTCTTGAATCCCACCAACAGTTTCCGTAAAATAGAATAGCAAGAATGAGAGATTACAGAGCTGCTCCAGTAACAGAACTTGCTGGGCTGGGCATCTGCCTAATGTGCTAACAAAGCATATGGTGTATTTCAAAAGGCAGCCATTCAAAGCTGATAACACACAAAGACAGCCTAATAAGAAGACTATTCTCGGCAAGGCTTCTATTTTTCTTTGACACTTATAATAGCTGGATTTATTCTCTATCTTGTTAGAAGCCAATTCAGAAGTGAAATGATCACAGATAAGTCAGAAGTTTAAAAAAGAAAGGTTCAAGATGAGTATCTCTGGCTGTCTCCAATACTCAGATACATGAATTCATTGATCCTTGCAGTACTCTTATGAGATTGGAGCTATTTTTTTCCCATCTTAAGGATGAAGGAACCAAGGTACAGAGAGGTTAAGTAATACCCCCGTGAACAGACCTTGCCAACGCCCTGTCCATACCCACTCAGTCACCCTGGATGTCACCTGTCGGTCTGCGGAACAAACTCTGACTGCTTCCTACCTCAAGTACCTGCATGGCTCTCGGTCTCTGTCTCTTTGTTTCTCTCTGTCTGTCTCTCTTCCTGTCTGAGGGCTTTCTCTGGTTATAGAAGCATGCTTGGCCTTTGTGTGCTAGGAAGTTAGCACTTGTGGGCACAGCCCCGCTTCCTCAACCCATGGTGGGGGACAATTCCGAAGTGTGGTCTCCAAAGCCTTTGCTCAGTCCCGGGAGGATGGAGCTCCAGCTGCCCACAAGAATAACTCACTCATTAATGCCCCTTCACTGGCTTTCCTTCCTTCCCTGGCTCACTTCCCTACTTCCTGACTATGCTTCCTGAAACATCTTTCCGAATATAGTACCTGCACCCGAATCCTTGTCTCAGGACACCAGAACTTCCACGGGGGTTAAACACAGACAGCCTGGATCCAGAGCCTGTATTCTGTTTTGGGAGCAGCTTTATTGAGGTATAATTCATATACCAGACACTGAACCCATTTAAAGCATACAATCCAATAGCTGTTAGTATATTCACATCGTTGTACAACCATCATCACCATGATCCATTTTAGAATATTCCTGTCACCTCAGTAAGAAACCCCATACTTGTTGACTTTCTCACTCTACCCCAAGTCCCTGGCACCATTAATCTGCTTTCTTTCTGTCTTTATGGATTTGCCATTTCTGGACATTTCATATAAATGGACCCAGAGAATATATGATCTTTTGTGTCATGCTTCTTTCACTTAGCATAGGGTTTCCAAGGTTCATCCGAGTTGTAGTATATATGCATCAGTGCTTCCTTTCTTTTTATTGCTGACTAATATTCACTGTATGGATATACCACATTTCACATATGCATTCACCAATTGATGGGCATTTAGGTTATTTTCACATTTTGGCTATTATGAATAATGCTGCTAGTTTTACATATACAAATTTTTGTGGAGATACACATTTTCGTTTCTCTTGGGTATATACCTAGGAATGAAACTGTAGAATTGGAAGCTCTATGTTTACCCTATTGAGGAACTGCCAGGCTGTTGTCCAAAGTGGCCGCACCATTTGACATTCCTACCAGCAGTGTGAGAGGATTGCGATTTTTCCACATCCTCAACGCTGCTTGTGGTTATCATCTGGATCAGTCCTAGTGGGTGTGAAATGAGGAGATGCCTTGCCTTTGTCTTTCTGGCAACCAGCCCTCCATCCTGCAGCTGAGGGGGGGGGGGGGCTTACCACCAGTCATCCCCCTAGCATACTAGACACTCTTATCACTCTGGAGATTCCAAGGGTTCTAATAGCTGTGTGCCAGGAACTGGGGACAAAGGCCAATATGTATATTTCTTATTGTATCATAAAAATTCTCTGACTAGTTTTAAACTCCTTGTTTCCAGAAATGTCCAATTCATGCCATTAAAAAAAAAATCAGCATGGTCAAGAGCAGTGAGAGGAAGCCTCCCCATGTTCCGTGAACTGTGGTGATAGTGGAGTGGATGGAGGGAAGTCAGGAGCTCATGTGAATTCCCCAGAATTCTATGCCAACCTTTGTGGAAAGGACAGAATGTGTTGTTTTCTGAGGAGCATGTTCATAACTTCCTCCTGATTCTTACAGGGACTCATAACCAAAAAGAGTTGAGATCCACAGGTATAGGGATTGATATCACACTATGCTTACCCTTGGCATTGCAACCCTACCTGAGCTATGCCAGCTTGTGCTTTAGTCAATAACCAACCAGAAGAAGCCCTGGTAGGTTATGGCTTTTCACCCAATCATGTAACTTCTTTCCTTAAACTCTCACTCTAAGCCATTTAAAATATGGGAAATTATATCAATTATATCTGAGTGTTGAATATTCCCTACTAGTCTTTCAAACAAAAAAAGGCATGAAAATAAGAAGACACAAGGTGCACAATTCAGCTAACAGGATAAATTTTTTTTTAATGTTTACTTATTTTTGACAGAGAGAGAGACAGAGCATGAGCGGGAGAGTGGCAGAGAGAGAGAGGGAGACACAGAATGGAAGCAGGCTCCAGGCTCTGAGCTGTCAGCACAGAGCCCGATGTGGGACTTGAACTCACAGACTACGAGATCATGACCTGAGCTGAAGTCAACCGCTTAACCGACTGAGCCACCCAGGCACCCCAAACAGGCTAAATTTTTCATTTAAATTAATTCATTTTCTGTCAAACAGAAAGATTCATCCAATTTTTCATATGGTTTATTTCAATTTTTTTTTTTGGAAAGTGAGTAATATGATGTTCATCCACTAGACTGAATGAAAGAGAATCATCTACTGGACTATAGATTCCTGAAACTTATAGATTATTCATGGCAATTGTACATTATGCTTTGGAGATAATGAAGCAAAGGCCGTATAATTGCAAAGAGGTCAACTGTAGAGCAGGTTGTTTGACAGAAGTGTTTACAGATTACTGGTAAATTAAACTCAAATGAACACAACAGGAAAATAAGGCTATCAAATGCTGGGTGGAAAATAAAAAGTCCTAAATTCACAAATAAAGTAAAACTTTCCTCAAAAAGAGTCCATTGTTTCCATTGTGCACATTGTGCACAAAGAACTGCACAAGAGCCACCTCCATCCAAATCATCAACTCTTTCCAACATATCTGTCAACCCTCAAAGCAAGTATTCTACAATGTGCATGTTTCTGGGAGAGCACGCCAGTCTCTGAGCATTATTCATAATTACATCAGCATTCACCCAAAGCAGGAGTTACATTCATTTACCCAAAGTCTGCAGTGAAAGTTATACATACACACACACACACACACACACACACACACACACACACACTTTAGAAATGTGGATCAGAGAAGATAAATGACTTGTGTAAGGTCACATTGCCATCCCTGGCAAAGTCAGGGTTCAAAACGTCCTGCTGATCACAGACCTGAGCTCCTCCACACCCAATGCCTCCCATCCAGAATCTCCTCCATGAACGTGGCTCCTTCCAAATTCACGCTGCAATTAACAGCGGAAGGAGATGTGGGCACAAGAGCTATGAAATGCGATGAAGTTTTTTCTGTGACAAGAGTAACGGTTACAATCACTGAACGGTCACTTAGATCATCACTTATTCCAGGCGCTATGCTAAGAAGTGTATACATATCAGCTTGTTGCATCTCCGCAGAAACCCACTTTGCAGCCGGGGAAACTGAGCCAGAGAAAATTTAAGGAACACAGCGTCACTCAGCTAGTAAGTGGCAAAGCTGAGGCTCAAAGTCTTGCAGTCTAACTCCAAAGATGATCCTGTTAGCCACTCCATTCTGCTATCTTTCATAGGTGCTGAGGCCACACATATAAAAGGTCAATGAAAGACTTAATTCAGCCATAACGTGGAGGAAATGCTTTTAATTTTTTTTTTTTTTTTTTTTTTTTTTGAGAGAGAGAGAGAGTACAAGGCGGGGAGGGGAAGAAAGAGAGGGGGAGACACAGAATCGGAAGCAGGCTCTAGGCTCTGAGCTGGCAGCACAGAGCCCAACATGGGGCTCAAACCCATGAACTGCAAGATCATGACCTGAGCTGAAGTCAGATGCTTAACCACCGGAGCCACCCAGGCACCCCTGGAAGAAATGCTTTTAAACCGAGTGAGGTGAGTGGCAAATGCCTTTCTTCTTGGGAAGACCTGGGCCTGTCCCCCGGGGTGGATGCTAAACAGTGTGGTTTGCAGTCACACCTCAGGCCTGTCTTTTGTAGCCACACAAGGTGTGAGGTCTCCCAGCCTTCTGTATACTCTCCTTTGGATTGTTGCTCTGTGAGGCGCTGTATTCAGTTACTTCTAATAAGCTCCTGACAGCCTGTTCCATTAAGCCAGCTTATGAGATAACGGTGTTTTGTAAGGGAACTCGAAGTGTACAATTCCAGTAATTCTCATTTAATCCACTTAGTTAAATAGATAATAAGCCAGAAGCTGATCCCAGCCTTTAACCAAGCACGATCTGTGTACTCCAGTTGCCCAGTCTTGATAAGGGAGGCCCCCCACCCCCCCAGGGTTGGAACCCCTGTGTTCTTCTAAAATGGGGGATGACTCATGCCCCTGCAATTTCTTTCTCTGGAGGGCTTGGGGATCTCTTGGGCAGGGGTCCAGTTACTCCTTGGAGCAACAAAATAGGGCTCCTGTGTCCGTGCTACCTCTCTCTCTGCTCCCTTCTCCCCGTCTCCACTTACTGAAGTCCCTGCACTTGAGCAGAGTGCAAGAGTGGTTTCCATGGCTCTGTACCCTGCAGGGACCCACGTTTCCAGCAACAACAAAGTGGAAATGGAGAGATGGCTGAATAGCACATGATCCTCCCGGGACGGCTGAAATGAAGTTGTACTCCTATTCCAGTCTGCCTACTTCTCTTCTGTGTGTTCTCTCAGGGAGCAGGCTTGAATCATTCTGGTGCTCAGGGAACCTTTTCTAAAGAACCTATTTTCCATAAGGTTGGCTTTATTCCTTAGGTGCTGAGCAAAATCAAGCATCTCGTCCCAGGAGGCCGCTGTGTCCAAGGCCTTTGTCTGCACTGGTGCTGAAGCAGCCCTCATCGGAGGCCTTCCAAAGCACACACACGAGAGGACACACACACACACACACACGTACACATGTGAGCATGCGTGCACTCAAGCAGAAGCACGGCACTTGCATGGCTGGATACATGGGGGGGGGGGCATGCTAGAATAGGATTTGAAATGTTTCCCTTTTAAGTGATACTATTCACAGTTCGAAAGGCTCCTCACAACTGATTGGGAAGAACTAGGGTCAAAAAATTTAATTTGAGCCTAGTCAAGAGGCCCTTTTCTCATCTGGACCCAAGTGACTCAAGGCCTTTTCATCCTTCTGCTTGCCTGCAGTTTGGGAACATCCGGCCACCTTCCAGGTCACATCCCTGCCCTCCTGCCGCCCAGCAAAGCCCTGGAGCAGGGGTCCTGGCTCCATTGGCTCCCGGGGTGGTTAGAGAAAAGGTCGACTGGGAGTGTGACTGGTCAGAAAGGGCAGAGCTTTGGGAGGTCATGACCTGCCTCATCCATCCAGCAGTCTGACATTGCCTTTTCTCTCTCTCTTCAAACCATTGTTTCTAAAATAGGGTCTTTTCTCATGGCTCTCAATAAATGTTTGGCAAGTGAAAACAAAACCAAACAAAATAAAAAGCCAAATCATCCTCAGCAAGTGCCATCACATCAGAAATCTTTTAGGGAGGTTGGCTGACCACAAATCCACCCTTGAGCAGGGCAGTCCTGGTAAGTGCATAGGCAAAACTATAATAGAAGTCCTCTTTTTCAAATGTGCTTGGGACTGAAGGTGATTGAGAGTCATTCAAAGAAGGGGATCATAAAAAATCAATTTCTCTCACACACACATAGTTTACATTGTATGTTGTATATTCACATATGCATAAAATTTTATTTAGAATTAAAACATAAATGTCCATTTATTCACTAATGTTTGAGGGAAAGCTCAGGTGTTTACCTTGAGTACTGTCTGCTGAACGGAGTTCTGTCTTAAAAAGAAAAAAAAAAAACCAGTACGTACCATGCACAATTTCCATTTTTAGTCCATTTCAAGGGGAATAAGAAGTTAAAGACACCCATCGCACAATCGGAGAGCAGAATTCTTCTACATTTTACCTTTTTTCCCTTCAGTCTTTTACACTCAATTGGTTCACACCTAATTCAAAAGCATTTTTTAAGTGACTCATCTTGACTGAAGTCTTTCAAAAGCATTCAATTCGGTTTTCACTGACATGATTTTCTTTCTGAATTCGTATTTCATCAGTATACAGGAACATTTAATTCAAGCTTGCGACTCGATAGTGAGTACAAGTGGCCAGCGCAGGCTTCGGACTCTGGGGAATCACACAAGGCAAGTAGGAAGAACAGATACGCCGGCATGTGGAGATGGGCCCCAGGGCTGAGGGGGGTCAGGGTTTTGGCATTAGCCGTGTTATTTTATAGAGGGATTGCAGGATGTCAGTTATTCTGGTGGGTGGCCCGTGTGGAAGCTGGGTGAGAATACATGAATTATACATACATCCTTTGGATTCTTTATATTTATATTCTACATTATATCATATAAAAATTACAAAGTATATATATTCGCGAGGTTCCATTGTATCTTTTTGTACCCAGGCAATTGTATCTTTGTCATCTGTCAGACTCTAGCGCTGACAGGGCTGATTTCCTCTTTCACTGTAGAGCCCTTGGTCTATACCCCGCGGCGGGGCCTCCTGTGCAGGTGTGGTGCTAATGACATAAATATGCTTGGGAGAGTGTGTGAGCCTATCAAAGAAATCCAGAGTCAGGAATATCCAGGTGAGGCCACAGAGGGCCCAGGATGGGGCCCATGGAGGCTGACCACTTCCTGAAGTCCTTCTATAAACTTCCCCTTGGGCTCTCAGCCCACTGGTCCCATGGCCCATTTGTTCGCCGTATGTGGCTCAAGGGCCTGGGCTCTCCTAGCCTGCGGCCTGCACTTATGGCTCACATGACAGAGGAGGGAAGGAGAGGAGGCTGGCCGGGAGCTCCAGCGGGAGTGGGGGCTCCCCCTGGCTTGCCGCTGATCTCTAGCCCAGCGCCTGGCTCGTAGAAGGCACCCACTATGTATTTCTCCAATACGTGAACGGCGGAAACAGGGATGTAATAGGAAAAAAAGAGTTGAATCAGACCAAATGTGCTGTAAAGCAATAGCACTGATTCTTGAGGAGCCAATAAACTGTCTCTGCAGGAAATGCCAGACAGACAGCTCCCTGATGGTTTTGAGCGACTTCGGCCCTACGTGCGGAAGCGGATCGAGTCCCGAAAAGGCTACTTCACAAGAGCAGCTTCAGTTGGCCGCGTAAATTGTTTGTTTAACAAGCAAAACTGAACGCTACATGGTTTCGACAGCCATACGTATGAGAAGAAACAGTTCTAAAAAGAAAGAATGATAAATACACACGTCAGGAAAGCGGTTACCTCTGAGGGTGGGAGTAGGTGCCAGCGCCGGGTCCGTGGGTATTTATTACGCAGTTGTGCTTTATAACATACGTATCATATGATCTTTTACATGTGTCAGCCACCATCTTAAAACATAAGACGAAAACCAGTCACACTGCTTTTGAAGCTTCCAGCAAACTCGGTTTTGGAAAACAGTTGACAAAAGGAAGAGATGACAGCTGTGATCTTGTATCATCAGGCGGGTTTGGGATGTGTCGTGGACTGGGAAGGACTTGCACGGTCACGAGAGGATGTGACTGCCCAGAATTCTAGCCGAGATCTGAGGCGTGTGTGTGTGTGTGTGTGTGAAAACACATTGGGGGAAAGCCTGAAGGAAGAAAACCGGTCAGGAATATGCTTTGGATCTTGCATTTTTAATAGCAGGGTGCAAGGTCAAGCTGGCAGTGACGCCCGGAAAGCAGGATGCAGCCGGTGGGAAAACAGCTCTTGGTGCTGAGCGTGTGCGAGGCTTCGGGACCAAGGAGGTTGCGAAACGGACAGCCTGGTTCATCACTGAAACGAGGAAACAGCCACTACTGTTCTGAAACATTTCCTCTAAGATGCCTCCGAAAAATCTCTCCAAGGCAGCTCTTCTAACTGCCCTAGCTCTACTATCATAGTTTCTTTATCTTCAGATTATGTGGTCACAGAGGGAGGCACCAAGGACTTTGTAAAAACTGTAGTGATACTGTATCATGTTAAGTAATAGGATTTCATATGTGGGTAATACGTTCCCCTATTAAATCAAGCCAAATCACCTTGGACAAAGAGATCCTGAAGTTCAGCATTCAGAGTAACTGAAATACCATGTTTGAGGCTATTTCTTTAAAAAGGCAGGCATTGATTTTTTTTTTTTAATGTTTATTTTTGAGAGAGAGAGACAGGCAGACAAAGGGTGAGTGAGTGGGGGAGGGGCAGAGAGCGAGGGAGACACAGAATCCGAAGCAGGCTCCAGGCTCTGAGCTGTCAGCACAGAGCCCGCCCGACACGGGGCTCGAACTCATGGATCACAAGATCATGACCTGAGCCGAAGTCGTAGGCTCAACCAACTGAGCCACCCAGATACCCCCCCTTTTTTTTAATGTTTATTTTTGAGAGAGAGAGAGAGACAGACAGACAAAGTGCGAGTGGCGGAGGTGCAGAGAGAGAGGGAGGGCAGGCATTGAGTTTTGATCAGTTATATAATCTCCTGTTATTGGAACATCAGATCTCTCTCCTGTCATTTCGACTCCGGGCCCCTTTTCCAGGAATGAGACCTGTCCACAAGTGCGGGAAGTGCCCACAGAGCCACTCACACCAGAGCTCGTGTTCACAAACCCTCCTGTTCCCAAGGAGCACATGGGCTCCTGAGAGTGATCGCAGACAAGTGCACGAACCAGCATGTCTCAATACAAGCATTTCCCAACAGGCTCATCGTTTTCACCCTGTTGAATCCATTCTACTGAATTATAAACTTGCCATTTCTACTCGAAGTCCCCTCTCAAAGTGCTGACATTTCTGGTGGTTTTGAATAGCTCGATGAACTTACGATGGGGAAAATTTGATCTGCTTCATTGATTTTTCTTTGCATGGGGAAAGACGGCCATCATTTTATTTTAGCAGGGGACTGTGCAGTTTCAGAACCAATGGCCCAATCTGACATTTCAGAAAGAAAGGGAAATAGAAGCCCAGATGCTCCTTCCACGGATAGTTGTTCCAGGACCTGCCGGAGGCCATCTGTCCCCCAAGACGTGTGTCTGACGTGCTACCACCTGAAGCCAGCCCTGTATCCGTGACCCTCCCTCTTCCTCAGTGTTGGGGGGCCAGGCCCAGAGCTCCACCCAGAAGATCGCTCAGAAGTCTTCCTGGAGGTACAGGCCAAGAAGGAAGCTGGGAGACACCACACCGAGCTATACTATTTCTGCTCCTTTCAGAATCTTGGCCCAGGTCCAGTCTTGTCGCTGGTTTTAAAAATAGTACCGAAGGTTCCTTGCCCATGAGGGAGTTTTTAAAAGACAAAGTTGTACTTTATTTTAGAAATGCCAAAAAAAATGACAGTGTGGGAACAACATGGGGTCATTTCTGGCTGGGATGGGTCACTGGGAAACGCGTTCTTACCCAAGTTACAGTGGCTAAATCACTCAGGGTTCGGCTTGTCTGCTAATCACACAAACCCGTGCTATGGCTAACTGTCCATGTGTAGAAAAGGATGGAATCAAAAGTCGAACTCACGGCACATTTAAAAGCCTCTCAAATTACTGTCTGCCTCTTGTTCTCATAGTCATTCAGAGGAGCTTTTTAAAAACCGAAGTCCTTTCTTTTCCATTGTGTTTCTTGAGCTCCAGCCTTGCTGAGCTTGCTATCATGAGATCTGTAAGTATGGAGGAACATTAATGTTGTTTTTTTTTTTAATTTATATTTTGGGGGAAGACTAGGTGGTTAATAATACGGATCATTTTCTGATCTATTTGAGAAATAGGGAAGAATAAAAGGGAAGCTTACTGGCCTAAAATTTCTTTTATCCCTTTTGTTTCTTAAAAGAATAAAAGAACAAATGGAGTTTATTTTTCTTCCAGTAGCAGACAGATCAAATGAGCCCTCTCCTTTCCCCCTCCCCCAACACACAAAATCCCTCTGCCTCAATCTAAGCTTCCCCTGCACCTGCTGTTGTAAATCTCCATTGAACCGAGCCAGCAGCACCACGCCTGAAATTTAAGCTCCCATTAAATGGGCCTCTGATCTATCACTTTTCTGTACTTTGTTTCGGAGGCAGTGTGGATTAGTGTGTGGGTTAGCCATGCCTGAGTCAGAGACGGGGCGAAGTCCAGAGAGGGCTGCCAGGGGGCCCGGGGCGGGAGGGGGAAGGGGAAAAGGACCGTGTTTCCTTCATCTCTCTTTGAGGCAAGGAGGAACCGTGAGGGTGGACCCCAGAGAACGCATGCAGAGAACTCAGGCAAGTGTACAGGAGGATGTCTGCCTCCTGCAACTCAGGGCTCGGGTCACACTGAAGTTGGAGGGAGCCTGGAAGGGGCAGGAGGGAAGGCGGCTGCTCTCCCTGCCTCCTCCCTGCCTATGCTTAACCAACTGAGCCACCCAGGTGCTCCACAAGTATATATATATATATATATATATATATATATATATATATATAATATATATCCACACACACACATACATATATTTACCCAGAGGATGGGGCCAGGCTGTCCCATCCTGGAGTGGACCGTACAAAGCCTTCTAGTTGCTTTGTATGAGTCCCGACCCCAGTCCAGATTTAGGCTCCTACCGTGTCTCTCAGTCATCCCATTCAGCCTCTGATGGAGACAGCTCAGGTGGATTGCATGTCTACAGGGTGACAAAAATGATCACAAAGTCTTAGGGTTTCTAGACTTTCACTTGCTTGTAGGTAGGGACATTCCTGAGCCCACAGCTGTGTTAGCGGTGACTCCATAGCCATCACGTGTCATGGAGGGGGAGTGAGTGGGAGCTCTTTCCCCGGAAGGGTGGGGAGGGGGAGGGGTCGGAGAGCTGGTGAGCTCCCTGATCTGAAGGCAGAATTTATACATTTAACAGCGGGGCGTCTCTGCTTCCTGGCCTCTTGTTTGTTAAGAAACAAACAAAACAAAACCGCGTGGATAGCTCAGATCCAGGTTTAATGAACAGTGGCGCTGCCACAAAGGCTTTTTTGTAAGCTCGTAAAACGAGACGGTTCTCAGAACTCAACAGGTTTGGCGCCTCATGCGGAGTCAGGTACCCAGGAGGTGGCTAGTAAATGCACCAGGAGGCTACATCCAGACCGTGGGAGTCTTCTGAAGCAAACAACCAAGCCAAAACGCCATGGAAAATTGTTGGCTGTAGCTTTGGGCATTACGTTTGCAGGGGCAAGGATGGCAGTCTGCTCTGTGGGCTGTGAAAAGCCTCAGGGCCCCTTCTAGGGAGGGGGCAGCGGCTCCTTGAAATGGCCACTCTAGGGCCTTCTGCACAGCCTGGCACAGTCCTCCTGGCACCGAGCTCTCACTGGGTGCTCCACAGGTTACACGCATCGTGTCTGTCCACTTCACAGAAGTCATGTTAAGAGAAATGTACAAGGATAGAAGTTCCAAGGGCGGTCACAGTTATACTGTTTATAGTAGTGGAAAATTGAAATGAAGCATCTAACAATATGAGGATAAAAACTAATGTGATTGATCTATTTATTGATAAAGGAAGATTCCCATACTGGACTGGTAAGTGATAAGAGTAGGTTTCTGAACAGTAGGTACAGCATATATGCAATATAATCTATATACTATCATATACCTAGATATGTCCATATACATACACGTAGGCACACATGTATATACACAAATATATATACACGTGCATGCATATAAATACACACAAGAATATACATATATTCTTATTTAAAAAACTTTTTTTAATGTTTTTATTTATTTTTGAGAGAGAGAGAGAGAGAGAGAGAGAGAGAGAGAGAGAGACAGACTAGTACTAGTCTCTCTCAGAGTACTAGTGAGGGATGGGCAGAAAGAAGGGCAGACACAGAATCCCAAGCAGGCTCCAGGCTCCGAGCTGTCAGCACAGAGTCTGACATGGGGCTCAAACTCACGGACTGTGAGATCATGACCTGAGCTGAAGTCGGACGCTTAACCGACTGAGCCACCCAGGTACACCTATACATACATTTCTAAAAGTTTATTTATTTTGAGAGAGAGAGAGAGAGACAGAGGGGAGGGGGGAGTGCAAGTGGGAGAAGGGCAGAGAGAGGGAGAGAGAGAATCCCAGGCAGGCTCTGCACTGTCAGCACAGAGCCCAATGTGGGGCTTGAACTCACAAACTGTGAGATCATGACCTGAGCTAAAGTTGGATGCTTAACCAACTGAGCCACCCAGGTGCTCCACGAGTATATATATAATATATATGCACACACACACATACATATATCCATACATGCATACATATACCCAACACACATACATACATCCACACACAAGTATGTATATAAACATGGATACATATATGCATAGGTATACATATATATACACACATGCATACACACATACAGGTATATCTATACACATGCACACATAATTGCACACACAAGTATACACACACACGTGCATACAAACACAAGTGTATGTGTATATGCACATGTATATATACACATATGTATGCACACAAATCTATGTACACCTGGCTATGTACATGTGGCTGGTCTGGCTGGAGAACTTTAATTTTTAATTTGTACTTCCTTTTAATTAATTTAATTGCTACCTGTGGCAAGTGGCTACTGTATTGGACAGCACAGCTCTAGACTATAAGCCCAATAAAGACAAAGATCTTTGTTGTAATTATGGATATATTTGAAGCTCCTAAAATCATGTTTGTGCCTGCCGTGTGGTAGGTGCTCTATAAACAGCTGTTGGATGTTAGGAGTTGTTATCTATAGAATTATGAGAGACTTCAACTTTTCACTTTATGTACTTCTGTATCATTTTGATTTTTCAAATAAGCACGTACTTTAAGCTTCACATTAGGAAAACGATAAAGGTATTCCCATTTGGAAAAGCAGCACACATCCTTTTCTTTTCCTTGGCTGCCCCAAATGCCTCTCCCTTTGGCTGGCGAGGAAGAAGGCTGGCCCCTGGGCAGTGGTGTAATTTATTCTTGGCTCTTTGAACTGACCTCCAAATGCACATGCCTGAGTGCCACAGTCCCACCCGCCTAACCTCGTCCCCTTGCCGCTGATTCATGGCAGAAATCACACACTCAATTTTACTTTTCAACCTTCAACAGTCTTCAGGGTTTCCCTATCTCTGACAAGGTCAGCAGCAGAGTATTTCTAGTGGGGAAGAAAACCTGACAGACAAGACTGACTCTGCCATTAAATGTGGGCTCAGGCACATTCTTCCTTGTTATTTACAAGCTCAGCCATAGCCCTGATTTAGACAACCTCTCTGTCAATGGGCATCTTAGAAAAAGACCCTAAGATCGCTCTTTTCTTCCCCCTGGGCACCGTCAGGTCTGCTTGCCTTTTTGGGTCCTGCCAAGTCCCACTCAGTTCTCTCCACAAGCCGTGGGAGTGCCACTGCCTGGCTTCCCACGCCAGGCGCCTCCAGCCCACGTCCTATCGGTTCTTCTGCAGAGTCTGACTTTGAAAGTGATTCAAGGCCACTCCGCTCCTCTGCCTCCTTCAGCTCACAGACACTGGGTCTGCTGAGTCTGTGCTTCTCGAACGTCAGCCGACCCTTCGTCAGCTTCACTTCTGCCGCTTCTACGTGCTGCCTGTTCCAGTATCCACGGCCTTTTCCTGTGAGCTAACTTCAAACCAACTTCTTTATTAATTCTCTGGCAGCTGACCTGATATGCTAATACTTATTTTAACATGCATCAGAAAACACATAACTGGGAAAACGAAAATGTTCCACTGCATCTGCCTGAATTCCTCTTGCAGACCGCCAGTGCACCCCTCGGATACCCGGCCCCAGGACGTTCTTCTCACGCGGGTCAGGAGCACGCGTCCTTCCATGAGACGTCCCTGTGCTACTCAGTGGCAGGGTCCTCTCCCCTGTGAGCGCTGCGTGTGGGAAATCTAGAGTGCGCCAACAGTGATGAGGTGGCTCCCAGGTGCCAGGGACCGCGCTGACGACAACAGGAGTAGGTGTCATCATGCTCACCGTTCAGATGACGGAACGGAAGCTGTGGTGGCTTGTTTGGCGAGTAACCCACAAAGGAGCTGGGAAAGAGCCTCGTGGTTTCAGGAGTCCCTGGAGGCAGGTGCCTTACAGAATGGTTCTGCTTTCCCGTCTCCTTCATGACCCCCCCCCCGACCCTCGAAATGCACCTTTGTGCAAATCTGCTTTGTTCCAGATGAGCCCCATTAGGGCTGTTGCTGTGTTATAGCACTGTGACCAGGCCCATGCCTCCCCCGCCCACTTGTCCTTCTCATGCCCCAGCAGACCTCAAGCTTGGGGACCTTGCACATTCTTTCGCCTCCACCTGCTCTGGTCTTCACCACACATTAGGTCTCTGTTTTAAACAGCATTCCCTTGGGCCACCTGGGTGGCTCAGTCAGTTAAGTGTCTGACTCTGGCTCAGGTCACCATCTCACGATTTGTGAGTCCGAGCCCCACGTCAGGCTTGCTGTTGTCAGTGCAGAGCCTAATTCGGATCCTCTGCCCCCCTCGCTCCCTGCCCCTCCCCCACTCCCGCATGTTCTCTCTCTCAAAATTAGATAAACATTAAAAATAAGTAAGTAAATAGCATCTCCTCAAAGAAGGCTTTCCTGATCTCCCCATCTATATCAGGTTTACTTTTAGTCTCTCTTAAAGCACTTTATCAACATTTATAAATACATACACATTCATTTCCTTGTTTGTTCTTTCTCCCTCCTCCCCTCCCTTCCTCTTCCCTTTCCTCTCCTCCTTCTTTCCAGTCAATAAACACCTACTGAGTGCTAACTAGGGACTCAAGATTCAGTGTCTGTTCTCATAGAGCCTACATTTCAATGGGGGAGACAGACAATATATGAGTAACAAAGCATAATGTGTCATTAGAGATAAGTGCTCAGAAGGAAAACGGAGCCAGGAGCTATTCTGGACATGGTCAAGAACGGCTTCTTGGAAGAGGTCGCATTTTAGCAGACACCTTTCTGAAGTGAGTGGGCAGGTACCTGGGAAAGAGCTTTCTAAGCAGAGAAGCGGCAAGTGCAGAAGGCAGAAAGGTGCTTGGGACGCTTCAGAGAACCAGAAAGCTGAGTGGCTGGAGTGGAGTAGTAAGAGGAAAAGGGAGGTGGAGGAAGTCAGAGAAAGGTCTGGCAGGCAGAGCCAGATCCTGTGTGGCCTTCTACAGAGTCCACAGCGGAAGGGGGAAGAGGAGAGAGCACACACACAGATGAAGATTGGAAAGGAGGGTGTGTGTGTGTGTGTGTGTGTGTGTGTGTGTGTGCGCGTGCGCACGCGCGCTGATGAGTGGATTTGGGTGAAATGTGTGGGTCTGGGAGAGCAGAGGTCATCTGGAAGGGGGGCTGGTTGGGGGTAGAGAGCACATAAGCTTTGAAGTTCACATGCCCAAACATTTTCAGTGTCTCCCCATCCCTTCCTGACAGTAAGAACCCAGGAAACTCAGTAGGGCAAAAAGCTACATTAAATAACATCACAACCATCCAGATCGTCATTAGCGTGACTTCACTGTCACCAGCCTCTGCTGTGAGAGGTTCGATATTGTAATGCCAGCATCATCAATTGAGGGTATGAAGAGAAGTCAGCAAAACTCGAGAGTGGCTTCGTGGCCAAAATTTGTTTGAGTGAGTTAGCAAGTGAAGGGGAAATTCAAACCCTCAGTCGGCGAGGTCAGGGCCTGGTTCTAACTGAAAGTTCAAGGTTGGTCAAGATAGTTTAAAGAGAAGGGAGTTCTCTTATTATCCAAGAAAGGAATCAAGGATTAGGCTGGTGTTTAAATTCCATGAGGGTAGAGCCCATTCACTGATTCACTCAGTAAATATTTACTGAGTGCCTGATACGTGGTTGTTCTAAACATGGGATACAATAGCAAACAAAATATAAAAATTTCTGCCTGCATCAAACTTCCTTTGCATTTCTCCACTGTGCTTAAAAATGATGATGATATTTAATATTTATCAAGCACTTACTTAGTGTATGCCAAGTACTATTCTAAGTACTCTATGTAGTAATTGATTTAATCCTCAGAACTATCCTATGAGGTATGTGTTATCATCATCCCCATTTCACAGGTGAGAAAAGAGGCACAGAGAGTTGAGTAACTTGCCCAAGGCCATATAGACAATGGCAGAATCATAATTTGAACCCGGGCAGTCCAGATCCAGAGCCTAGATGTTGCATTTTTACCAGAGCAAGCAATCAATAAACAACTGAGTGATTATGATAAAAAAAAAAAATGCAGTATAAACATAGTAAAATAATCCAAAGCTAAGCAAGTAGCCAGGAGAAAGTTCATTTTAAATTACGACAAGCTTAGATTCCAGTTTATTTAGAAAGAAATGTGCTTTTATTACTTCCAAGTGCATATTGACACTAGGGCTGATTGGTAATCTACTAACAAGCAGCTTGCTCGCTGCCTGTTGTGATGAATATTTAAGACTGGATTGCAACTCAGTGCCTGTACTAATAATGAACACTTAATATCCTTCAAGTAATTTGTTCTCTCAAGAAGGCCTTACAGTCACCATTACAATCTTACTGATTCATTTGCTTACTTATTCATTTGCTCTGAAGTCCTCACTCTCAATCTATGTCAAGGTAACTTAAGATTTCATTGTAATTTAAAGTCAACTCACCTTAGATTTTTGGGGGGTCGTCTCTGGTGTTCAACAATATACCAACCAGTTCTCCTCTGGCGTGTGGTAGGATTACATGCTTTCCTAGGTGAGATGGGGCCGTAGGATATGGGCCCTAGAATATGAGTGGCAGAAAACGTGCTGCTTCTGAGCAGAAGCCTTTAAAAGCCAGCATGGGGGGGGCGCCTGGGTGGCGCAGTCGGTTAAGCGTCCGACTTCAGCCAGGTCACGATCTCACGGTCCGTGAGTTCGAGCCCCGCGTCGGGCTCTGGGCTGATGGCTCAGAGCCTGGAGCCTGTTTCCGATTCTGTGTCTCCCTCTCTCTCTGCCCCTCCCCCGTTCATGCTCTGTCTCTCTCTGTCCCAAAAATAAATAAACGTTGAAAAAAAAAAAATTTAAAAAAAAAAAAAAAAAAAAAAAAAAAAAAGCCAGCATGGGGGCACCTGGATGGCTCAGTCGGTTAAGCATCCGACTTCAGCTCAGGTCATGATCTTATGGTGCGTGGGTTTGAGCCCCACATCAGGCTCTGCACCGTTAGTGCAGAGCCTGCTTTGGATACTTTGTCTTCCTCTCTTTCTTCCCTCCCCCCACCTCTCTCTCAAATAAACATAAAAACAAACAAAAAAAAAAACCCTATAAAGCCAGTATGTAATTTACCACTGCCCCTTCTTTGGTGATCAAGGAAGACTGTGTCAAGAGGAGGTCTTTGGCTGTCTGGCAGAGCCCCCATGAACCTGATGTGGACATAAAGCCCAAAGAAGAAACTAACCATTGTTATTTTGAGCCACGGAGATATTTGGGGTTATATATTTGAGATATATTTTGAGATATTTGAGATATTTTTAGCTCAACCTAACTGATTCAAATACCAAGCCTCCAAATTTTGAGTGAAAAAGGAAAATGAATTAAAAAAAGCTACCTAGCTGATTAGAAGGGAAATGAAATAAAACACAGATCATTACTGTAGATTTGATATTTGCATGTTATCACAATAATCATCTTGGCAACACTGAGAAGTAAGTATTAGTTTTGTTTTGCATATTTGGGCGGGCAGCAGAGAAGGGAAAGCAAATGAGAGATAACGGCCATACAAAGAAGTATCATCCGCATAATTCTAGTCTTGCTCAGATTTGCACACAATTGGCATGAATATGCCATAGGCCTCTTCCCGGCATGGGCAATTATGGTGGCACATGGCCACTGGCTGATGACATCAAAGGCATCCTTGAGAGCCGAGAGAGGCAGCTCTGCCTTCCTGATAACCATAGTCCCCCACCCAGCTGGCTCAGGAATGCAAACCCAAGCAGGCGACACACATTCCCAGGGGTGGCTGGCAGCCCAACTCAGGATGACCGAGGGCAAGGGGCTCTCTCTGGTCTTCCCTGCTCATCTGCGACACTTGGTCATACTCATCAGCCATGTACAGTGCCTGGCAGGCAATAGTCACTCAGTGTTGACCAGTCACCTCACAGAGAATGAACAGAAGCAGTGGAGGCAAAGAGGCCTTTAAGGAAACTGAGAGGCCACTGAGGAACAACAGCACTCGACAACGAGTAACGGACCTCGGATTCGCTCAGGCTCCTTCTGACTATCTCAGCAACGCAGGGCTGAACTCTGAGCTTCAGAAGGAGATCTCTCCCATTTGGAAATTTGGAAATAAATGGCTCTCCCGGGTGGATGTGGCAGGGTAGAGACTGCTAGGCCACAGTCCAGGCCCATGGGATTTCGGGAGAGAAACAAATCCTATTGTGGAAGTTCACGGTATAGTCTCTGACTTTGGGCAATTTAAAAATCCAGCTATAGAAGGTTTAGCACATCACATAGGAGACTAAAGATAATCTGGAAGGGCTCTTACAATGTGGAGATTCTAACTGCAGTTAGAAAGAGGCATGTAGCTGAAAGAAGAAACATGAAGCTCTGTTTCATGTTTAAATTTCAGAAGGCCACCTTAGTGTCCCTAAGCCTTATGATCTCTGAGGGCGGGCGCCAGTCTGTCCTGAGGCCACAGGCAAGAGGCTTCTTGTTGTAGGACCAAAGACTAAGGAGGAGAAACAAACTGATAGAAAATTGGGGAGGAAAGGGGGTTTCAAACGGTGGAAAGAGACATGTCGCTCTATGGGAAGGGGCGGGGGGATGGGCACGTTCTATAGAGCTTCAGGCATGCTCTTCCCTCTGTTAGAAACATCCTTCAGGATCCTGTGCCTGGTTAACTAGGTTTCTCTTTGATGTGCTGGCTCGAACGTCACCTTTCCCATGCAGTCTCCCTTAACTCCCCCCCCCAGGCCCCAGACTGCAGTTTTATAACCTGGGTGCTGAGACCCTCTCTCCAAGCCCATGAATGGCACTTCTAAATCCTGGCTTTTTTTTCTTTTCTTTTTCCCTGCAGAAGTGAGAGGCAGCCTCACACCCCTTCTTAGCACAGTCCCAGAAAGCTACTTCCAGCTGATCAAATTAAACACATATTTACGGAGAACTTACTATGAACTAGGTGCAGTTTCCAGGAGATGCATTTATGAATAAGCACAACACTCCTGCTTCATCGAGTATGCTTTCATTCTAGTTAAGTCTTCTTACGTTCCAATTAAGGAGATAGACTATAAACAAATAGACCCACAACAAATGTTTGGATGTAATAAATGCTATCAGTACAACAAAGCAGTGTAAGGCAGATAGGGTGGGTTGCTTTTCTGACATCTCTCCCGGCTTCTTTTGGTGGGTTTTCTGTATAGGAGAGGCTGGAAAATGAAATGTTTCACTTCTCAGGGCTTCTTTCCCACTCGCTTACATGCTATTCTACGGTAGATCAAAGCTCCCAGAAACAGCACATCAGAACATCATCCCATTGTGTTGAACCCAACTGTTTCCATCATTGGACATGGAGCTTCTAGAAGTCAGGCACTCACATTGGTTTATCTGGCACACAGGAGGCACATGCCAAATGCTTGCAGAATAAATGGCTCCATATGAGACGTGCTGCCTGGCTTAAACAGAAGACCTGCTCTAGTAGGGGTGAGGGCAATTCAGAAAGTTAGGTCATGAGAACAAGTTACCCACTGGACGGTGAATGGTAGGAGGCCATGTTACCACTGTAGATTAAAGAGAAGCCACTGCTGGTAATTCGGCAGGGGGGAGAGTTTGATGAAAATAGGATGTGACAGGAAATATTTTCTAGTGTCCCTGTGTGTAAGGACTAGAGTGCACAGGGGGTGGAGGTGAAGGGTTAAAATATTGGCTCAATAAATAAATAACAAATAAATATATATAAATAAAATATTGATTCTAGATAGTAGAAAGTTGGTAGCCAGAGAAAAAGGAAAGTGGAGAGCAGACACTGCAGAAGATTGGCAAAAAGACTGGCTTCTGAACTAACTCCCTAAGCGGCAGGCGGGACGTGAGGCCTGACGGAGAAGTGAGAAAGTGTATTCTAGTTTGAAGGAAGCTGGGAGCTCTGAATTTAGAGCTAATGCTATCCGAGAGTTGCTGGGAGCTGATGTGGAGAGATACGAGCATCTTGGCTGGGCGTGCCGCATTAGGAGGGGAGGGCTCATGTGGTCGTTGGGAGCATGGGCTCCGGAAAGAGGGAGACCAGTGTGATTCCTGGTTCCATCAAGCACTAGCAAGCGTGAGCCTGGACAATTCACCTAACTTCTAGGGGCTTCATCAATCAAACACGAGTGATCCCAGGGCCTCCTTCAGAGGGTTGTTGAGGGGAATAAATGAGCGAATACATGGAAGGTTTTGAAAGAGTGCCTGATGTTCGACGAAAGGCAGCTATCGCTATTACTGCCTTCAAGCGGTACTCAGCGAGCGTCAGGGTGAGTGGTAGAGAAGAGAGAGGGCTGCAGTCCAGGGATGAAGCATCTCACTCTCCTGAATACTACTCAAAATAAGTGAGCCAGTGGTTTGGCCTTGGAGATATTTTAGCTCTCCCGAGCATTTTCATACGAGAGCATTCCTCATCAGAATAAGATGTGCCTATATAACACAGCTTACACGTAGCCGAGGATATGGCTCACGTAAATCTACCAAGGAAGGGGAAAGCCGAAAAATAAAAGCGTGAAGCAGAAGGGAATTTGGCGTTATTTGAATTTGAGATTACCCTGCTGCTGCTAAAGAAAATCTTCTAAAATAGTAAAGAATAATGAAAAGCAAACGAAGAGTAGCTCAGTGATTAAAGATGCTGCTCCTAACACGAGAAGGCGGCCTGCCGCCCCAGCTTCCCTGGCAGTGATCTAGAGTATGCCTGACGGTGTGCTGAATTCTAAACATCTGATACGACAGAAACCAAGTTAGTCACTCACAGTTTTCTTAAAAAAAAAAAAAAAAAAAAAAAAAAGCGCCCTGTTGAATGCAGGCGTTGGGTTTATTCACCAGCCCAAACCTGGTGTAACGGGGCTGGGATGAAGAAGTCCCTGAGCTCACAGTGCAATGGCTCTGGTGGTCCACCTCATCTCCCCTGATCTTTCCAACCCTTCCGGGTGCCTAAAATAGAACCACAGGGAGGGGTGAATTCAGGTCCATGGCGCACCTTTATTTTTAGCCTATTCAGAACATTTTATTTACCAAACAATACGACAAAAGGAGAGCTTAAACGTAAAAGCTCCAGGATGTCAAAATGTCAGTGGTGCGGACAATTATTCAGCAGATAAACCTTAGAAACGGATAACGACGATGCGCACTAAAAATATTCCGAAAGCACGTGATTGAGCGGTTGCACTTGCCATTTTAAACACATTCTGTCTCCCTGGTTGTGTCTGCATTAATTAAGCATAAGACCTCTCAGTACTTCATTTGTCAGTTGAGACCAAGACTGAGAATTCTTTTTACTTCTTTATTCACAGCAATGATATATTACTATTTATCTCATTTTTAAAAGATCTCTAGGCTGCAACAATGTTATAGAATTCAACACCCAGGAGGATGGGGGGGGGGACATTGAAAATGATACTGTTTTATAAAAACCGTGTCTTGAAAATGTTCAGCTTCCTCTCGTGCCACATATATCTAGAATTTAAGAGTAGAGCCTTGACAAATAGGTTTAAACTCTGAAGGAAGAGACCATAAAGCAAAAAGAATAACGCTGATCTGTATTTTTCCTGTCTTTCAGAGTCCCTTTCAGAGAACCATGCAACACAAAGAAATAGATGCTATGACTCTTCTGTAAAACAAAGTCTAATTGCCCGTATCTGTTGTTCTAATGACACATTTCTCATCTGAACTTTGCTCTCAGTGACAATTTGTCGGCCTTACTTCTCATGGGTCTTAATCATTATCAAAGGGCTATTTCAGCTCCTTCGAGACACAGTTTCATTGGTTAGCTGGGTTCTGTCAGCTTGATCAGACACATCCCTCCGGGGATGTGAGGTGAGGTAACTTCCAGGTCAAGTGTCCTCCTGCCCACGTCCCTTCCCACGGTTAATCACTGTCTTGCGCGACCCAAAGGTGATCCGACCTTTGAGACGATTATTTAATGTGTGAAATATGATTAGATTAATAGCACAGAATATTACGCAGCCATTAAAAATATAGTGAGACTGGTGTGCCAGGGTGGCTCAGGCGGTTAAGCGTCCGACTTCGTCTAGGTCATGATCTCACGGCTCATGAGTTCAAGCCCCGTGTCGGGCTCTGTGCTGACAGCTCAGAGCCTGGAGCCTGCTTTGGATTCTGTGTCTCTCTCTCACTCTGCCCCCTCCCACCTCATGCTCTGTTTTTCTCTCTCAAGAATAAAAAAGTATTTTTTAAAAAAGGTGTAAAAAATGCATAGAGTGAGGCAGATCTATATGTGGTGACCTGGAAAGAACTCTAAGACATATTAAGTGGAAAAAAAAAAAAAGTTGCAGAACAATATGTAAGCTATAATATCATATGCTTAAAAAGCCTATATACTTCTTGGTATATGTTTGCACATATATTTATATGTGAATACTTAGAAATGGGTGTGGAAGATTGTATCCAAACTGATGACAAGGGCCGCTCATGGAAAGACGAATGGAATTAGATAAAAGGTCATCAAGAGGAACTTCTACTTTTATCTGTATTGTTTAACTTTTGTTCAATGAGACTGTATTCATATATTACAGTGTTATGAATTTTATTTAATTATACATTTGACTTACCTGTCTTTACAGAACTAAAAGTCTAGCCCAGAAAAATCTGGTTGCCACCTTATTTCTATAGCCTGAGCCCCCATTTAAGATTTTCTTTATGGGGCATCTGGGTGGCTCAGTTGGTTAAGCATCCGACTTTAGCTCAGGTCATGATCTCACTGTTGGTGGGTTCGAGCCCCGTGTCGGGCTCTGTGCTACAGCTCAGGGCCCGGAGCCTGCTTCGGATTCTGTGTCTCCCTCGCTCTCTGCCCCTCCCCCACTCGCACTCTGTCTCTGTCTCTTGAAAATAAATAAATGTTAAAACAATTTTTTTTAAAAGATTTTCTTTCCTTAAATCCTCCCCCCGCCCCACATACATTTGGAACTTAAGCAAAATTATCCTGGATCCTTGTCATGGAAATAAATATGAGGATGTAACGCAGAGCTTTTCATAAATGTTTCTTTTTTCATCTTAGTATTAATCCATGAGAAAATGAGTTGTGTTTCTGCTAAAGTCAAGGGCAAAAATCTCAAATCCAAAAACACCACCACTAATAAACAAAACCAAGGGGACAGGATTCCTTATCAACAAAAGTCAGAGCTCCTAATAGAACATGGCGTTCTCACAGGCTTCAGTAATCACATATTCCTGGGCATATTTTCCAAGAAATGTAAAACTATACAAATTTCAAATGGAGTGATTCCTTTGTGGCTTTAAATTTAATTCTCTCGCTCTCTCTTTTTTCCCCCCACCCTTTCACTTATAGAAAGACTCATGAGAATTATAATATTCTTTTTTCCCTTTTCAAGAAAGAAGAATGAGTTTGGAATTTATGTATCCAGTATTTTTTATCCTATTCTTCTCTTATTCTTAAACTAACTGGATTTTAAAAACAAATGCTTCATCCTTTTAAATCATCTTCCAGATCTAATAGTTTAAGGAGAAAATAAAAGCATGTGGATTTTGGAATTTGGATGTTGAATTTTATTTAATTATACATTTAATTTATCTTTCTTTACAGAACTAAAAGCCTAACTCAGAAAAATCTGATCGTCTCCTTATTTGTATAGCCTGAGCCCCCACTTAAGATTTTCTTTCTTAGGGGCGCCTGGGTGGCTCAGTTGGTTACGCATCTGACTTTGGCTCAGGTCATGATCTTGCAGTTCATGAGTTCAAGCCCCACATTGGGCTCTGTGCTGACAGCTCAGATCCTGGATCCTGCTTCAGATTCTGTGTCTCCCTCTCTCTCTGCCCCTCCTCCACTCACACTCTGTCTCTCTCTCTCTCTCAAAAATAAACATTAAAAAAATTAAAAAAAAAAGATTTTCTTTCCTTAAATTCTCTTTCCCCCTCAACATATACATTTGGAACTCAGGCAAAATTGAATTTGGAATAGTGGAATCCTTTACTTGTAAGAAGTTGAGAGAATAAGAGACTCACTTTAAAAGCATAGACAATTGTCACAAATGGCCTACTGAGTCTCCTGGGGTAGGACCTGGGGATCCGCACTTTTAGCCATAGTAGGTTCTGATGGTCAGCTGGGTCCATTCTCCTTCTTGGTATAAAATGCATCTTTCAAAGCCATCATGATCACTCATGGATACCACAGGTTTATCTCAGAAAGATTCCCCAAATGCCCTCACAATCTCATAGCAAAATATTAAAAATTTTTCCTTTTAAAAAATAAATATATTCCATTGTGTACTTTCAGGAGAATTGGAAACACTATGTTTCAAATTAACAAAGGCTCTAGTATTCCAACTCCAAAAAGGTTGGGAGTATCTGTCTCCCTTGCTTCTAAAAAACATGTTTGGTGTCCAAACCTCAAACTCATTACTCTTTTTTGAACAAAGAGAAGGGAGTATTACGATTCTCATGATAACTGAAACTACAAATGATTTACTGTGACAGTGACCGTGACGGAAGTCATGAGCAATCAGTTTTCATCCCCACCCTTAGAAATATTATATGTGTTTTTGTAGTTTAACGTAATAAGGCTACTTATTTTATTTTCTTGAAAAATCTTAAGATCAAAAGGAATAGGCTGTCATCCTTTAAAAAGCCCCATGTAACAGTACGAGAGACTTCCAGAAGAGAGGATTAGCGTTCCTGTTCTTCAGAATTCAGAGATTGTTTTTCTTTGTAGCTTAGGTATTTATGGTAGGAGAGCTGGAAGGGACAGGAAGTACTCATCAGACAGGAAAGAGTAATAATCTTTGGAAAGCAATTGGCTGGAACATGGGAAACTCAGCAGGCTTGAAGACACTTTCTTGTTTCTCAGTATTCTCTTCTGCATCTCTGTCTTGCTGGCAGAGTTTCCAGCCTGTGAGGACTACTCACCGTGCCCTGGTGTATATGAATGGTCTCAGGCAGGCCGTGACGGGAGGCCAGTTATCAGATGGACCCTTGTACTGTTGTCACATGCTCTCTTTTCCCTAGTTACATATATTTGATCACTCAGCTAGAAAAAAACATCTTGGCAAATTGCACTAGAATAATCATTTCCTGCCTTGGCTCACCGTGGACAAAAAAAAATATCTGTCATAATGCACCCAAAGTTCAGTCGAGGGTGGCCATTTGGAAAGGACTCTCCATTCACAGGGAAACTGCCAGACAGAAGCCGGGTGCCATCGTATTATTCAGAACGAGCTCTGGTCTTCACGTACCTGTGGCAGACCAGACTCGAGTTCCATTAGGGATTAAGACAGTAAAACTAGCACTTCTCTCCAAATCAATCTGTTAACTCAGCACACCTTCAGTGAAAATCACAAAAGTGAGGGCGTCTGCGTATGTGAAATTTTTTTTTTTAATTTTTTTTTTAACATTTATTTATTTTTGAGACAGAGAGAGATAGAGCATGAACAGGGGAGGGGCAGAGAGAGAGGGAGACACAGAATCCGAAACGGGCTCCAGGCTCTGAGCTGTCAGCACAGAGCCTGACGCGGGGCTCGAACTCACGGACCGTGAGATCATGACCTGAGCCGAAGTCGGACGCTCAACCGACCGAGCCACCCAGGCGCCCCGTGTATGTGAAATTTAACAATCTGATTCTAAAACTTCTATGGGAAAGCAAAGGGTTAAGAGAACCAAGACAAATTGGAAGACTAACAAGGCTCCTTATACATGCATAGTAACTTAGACAGTGTGGCCCTGGTGCAGGGATGGACAGAAGAATGAAATAAAACAGAGTGTCACTAACAGTGCCACGTGGGTACTGAAAACAGTGCCACATGCCCCAAAAAGATGATGCTGAAATCCAGTGGAGAAGGAATGAACTACTCACAGTGGTGTTTGGATGTAATCAATATAAACTTTGATCCCTAGCATAAATTGTATGGAAAAAAAAAACAAATCCCAGGGTATTAAAAGGCCTAAATATGAAAAACCACAATTTTCACATCTTTAGAAAAACCGAAAGCTCCTATAAGCAAGGTGAAGAGACAAGCCTGAAGCTAGTGGAGGATATTTGTAACATATAAAACCAGGAAAGGATTACATGGACAAATGAAGAAAGCGATAAGAAAATCGATGGGAAAAAGGCAAACAAGCATGTCGAAAAATAGGCAAAGGCTCCGAACAAATCACAGAAGGCAAATCACAGAAGAAAATCGCGGGAAGGACAAGCATATATATGTGACTTGCTGCGTAATCAGGGAAAGGAGAAGACAGGGACTTAAAAGTCTGGTACCAGCCAGGTCCATCAGGGAAACCACATCAGAGGCTGTGCAATGCCATACACACAACGGAGAGATCAGAGGAAGTCGGTGCCCCGAATACAGCAGGTGCTCCGGACATGCGCTCTCTTCCCCTCATGCCTCGGGCTCCTGCCTCCCTAGGACTCTCACATGGCCCATCCTCTCTAAAACACAGAACCCACGACAGAGGCAGCCGCAGTGCCATGGAGGAAGGG
The DNA here is from genome assembly GCF_028749965.1 of Puma concolor. NCBI lineage: Eukaryota > Metazoa > Chordata > Mammalia > Carnivora > Felidae > Puma > Puma concolor. Next base: position 165,096,875 of record NC_141670.1, on the reverse strand, counting down.
GGGGCTTTCAGTCAGAGGACCCGGACTTACTGTGGACCTCTGCACAGGTTCTTTGACTCTGCATCGGTTTCCTCTTCTGCAGAGAGATAACTACAGCGACCTTGACGTGACCCCGCTGATGCCAACGGGCCAGTGAAGCTGCAGCTTAAACTGGACAGGGGCACACAAAGGGGAGTCAGCACTAATGCCCCACTGCTGGGGGTCACGTGCCAGGTCTCTTCATTGCAATCAATGGTTCTCGCCCAGAAAGAGCATCAGCCTTTCCAACTCCTGCTTGCGTGGAGGAATCAGGACCCCACCAGCGCAAGCAACCAATAGGAGAAAATGGCGGCTCCATTCTTTTTTCCTGCCAGTGGGTAACCTTCATGGGGGTGGACAGGCTAGATTTCAAACAAGGGGCAGGTTGACTCTTCCTCTGTGTCTATTTCCAGAGCTGTAATGTACACTCTCTTTCTCCCACATCCTGCCTTCTATTTTCTTCCCTCTACAAGGCACTTTTAATACCGATTTATTAAAAAACAGGCAATTTAAGATCCGGCTTAAAAAGAGTCTCTTGCATCATTAGGCTGAGTTAAAATTCCGAGCACAAAGGCTTCTGGAGGAGAGACACAGGACACGCAGCCAGGAGGCTGGACTTTGCTAGATGTTGCTGAGCCAACAGCTGCCCATGGGACCCGAGGCAAAGCCACATGACCTCTTTGGGGCCCCACCTTCTCATCCTAAGTTCTTATAGGACATGAAAAGACCCTCAGAACACTAGTTCACTCTGCGCACACACATTTATATTTAACACTCACATTTATATGTTTATGTTTTAACACTGGGGTGGGATCTTTTCCAATATGTACATTATGAAACTCTGGCTCAGGTTTCAGAGCCAAGGAGCCCTGGAACTGCCCAGGACCGCTCTTTCTGGGTACACTGTCCTCATCTCCAGCTGTTTCCAAAATCAGTCACTTTCCCTTTTGATGTCTGGGACCCATTACTTTCATTTTTGACTTAACCAACAGGTGTTCTCAGACTCTTTTCGTGATGGGCTGTCTTCCCTCGGGGTTCCAGGCAGATGGAATTTTTCTTAAATGATTACCGAGGGGCACAGAGAAATATATTTTCCCGGCTCCCCCGGCTCCGCTGTTGGAACTGCAGTCTGTTGCGACCACCCTGACTTCTCGACACTTCCTGCTTCTTGGAAGATGCAGGGGTACGTGGGCAAACCATAAGAGCCAGATCTAAATAGTCCATGGAAACAATGCAAGTACAACTCTTTCATCCTTTGGTGTAGGGCCTAAATATGCCAGGTCTGTGCCACCAAAATGTCAGGTTGGGCAAGATGTCTTTGAACTTTGGTGCAGAATCCAGGAGGGCAGTGGGAAGTCCAGCTTCTGGGGAGAGTCTCACACTGGGCAGGTGTAGTCTGGCAATTGCAGCAGGCTCTTGAATGTGCTCTGTGAAGCTGAGTGTGAGTCTGCTCTGGGCAGAAGTGGGGGCCTCAACAAATATATCTGTACACCCAACGGGATGGCAGACACCAGTGGACAGGATATGGGACAAGACTGAAAATGGCCCTAGATAGATTACATACGGGGACAAAAGAAGTGAGTTACCCCTGAGAGTGCCATTAGCATGGCAAGAGAATATTTTAAATATTAATGGGTCATACACGTGCACAAAATCACATTTCTTTTGACTCTACACTCCGTCTCCTCTTAGTCAGCTGGGTTGAGCTTTGGAAGTTAGGCCTGAAGATACTCAGGGGACGGAAAATGGCAGAGGTAGGCTTCCAGCTCCCAAGGCTGCAGAAGGGTCCCTGGGAAAGAGTGAGAGAACCTTGGACACATTTGTGGGTTTACAGAACGTCACCTCCTGAGTGGAGCCCAAGAAAGCAGAGGACCCAGAGCAGAAATGGCTACGTCATGTGCTGGGCGAGGTCACAAGAGTTTTCCCCGGCCCAGCACTGCACGCGGCCCAGAGTGGCATGGCTATAGATGACGCTTCCAACAGACTCGTAGAGGTCTTTGGGCCCTTGCTCAAGGGCACAGAAAGCTTCCCAACAGCCACCTGCCAGGACCTTGTGGACTGACAGTGGGTGGGGATGCAGCGGTGGGGGGGGGGGGGGGCGGGCTGAAGGATGTTGCTGGGGGATGCCTTCGGGGACAGAAAGGACCTGTAGAACGGGTACCAGCTCCTTAGAGCCTCGGCCCCCAGAACTTAGACATGGCATGGCCGGACAGTAAGTTTCCACCACTAGGGGAATGGGGGCGCAGTGCAAATCAAAAGTTAGAGAAAAAGTTGTGTGGTTGCATTGGGTATATCCCTAAACGTTTATCCTGAGATTGGCGCCCACTATGCGGGTAGAGATCAACCCGGAAGAGATGAGTCTAGTTTATGACTAACTCATTCTAAGAGGTGGCTTTATTCCCTTCCTTTCTGCCTTCTCTCCCTCCTTCTCTCCCTGACCCGCCAGACAGCCAGGTACTCTGCTGAATTCTAGCAATGCTTTTTTTTTTTTTTTTTTTAACTCCAAGCCCCTGTTTTCTACCATCAAGATTGGGTAATTTAGCTAGGTGGGGGAGGGGCCCTCTTGACGTTAGGAGAGGCCACATGACTGTTTTTTGCCAATATGCTATGCGAAGGGAGACTCCTAGAGCTTGTGTGGACTTCCAGCTCAGCTCTGGTCCTTCCTCCCCATCATGTCCACAGAGGCCTCCTCCTTCCAGGGGTGTAGCTTCAAGACGTCTGAGCCTCCGTCAGCCTGGGTCTTTGACGAGACGTGTGGAAGAGTGACGCCACCAAGCCACACTGAACGTGTGACAGGGGCAGGAAGTGAGTTCCTAACTGAATTACCTCTCTGAACTCTGGGGTCATTTGTTCCTACAGCAAAACAGAACACCCTGAAGGTCGGAGATAATGATGATGGACGAGAAGGGGGAGTTGGGTTTTTTAAAAACGCATTCCGACGCCGTTCAGAAAAGAAGGCTCTCTGCGCCCAGGTGGCCAGTGTTTCGAGAACAACCTCCTGGAAGTGACGGTGGGGTGACAGGCAGTAGTGTGGTAGCTGTACAGAGAGTACCTAGACGTGGGTTCGGGAGCCAGGTTGGTAAAAAGAAGCCTTAACTGGGGGCAGGAAAGAGCAGGAAGGCAGGGAGGCCACACCTCCACTTCCTGTCAGCCTCCCTGAGTAAAGGCCCAAAGCTGCTCCCTACCCCCACCCCCCCACCCCCTACCCCAGGCCTTCCCATGTGGGGCCCAGCCGGTAACACACCACAGCCAGGGATCTCTCTGGGGGGCAATCTAAAGGTAGCTGCTCTCCAGTCTGCAGCCCCCCTGGGGTCTACTCCAAAGGAACGCCTTGCTTCAGACTTAGTGCCTTTGAAGGCTAACAACCTTGTGAGAGAAACAAAGCAAAGAAGCAAACAAGACCAGGTTAATCCTCCTCTGGAATGAAGTTTATCTTCTCCTCCCCCTCCCAAATACTAACTGTAGACTTTAAAATATTTCCATTGTTAGTGCAACAGCTAATTTTAAAGTATCGTCTGAAGTAAGCAGTAACCACATATGGGCACCATCTAAGTGAACCAAGCATTAGGGAGCTGCTGCACAGATTGCTAAAGGTATTTTTCTTTCCTGATACGCACCTCATGATTTAGTGTGGAGCAGGAAGGTCTACAGCTTTACAATCTGTTAGTGATAAGGGGGACACATGCTGGAAACAGGTCCATTAGAAAAATGGCAATCCTTCCATTCCCTAAAACGTTACTTACGTTCTCCCCCACTTTTTGTCCCCAGATAAGAACAGAAATCTTCGTGTGACCTAACTAGTCCCTGGGAAAGTCATCAAATAGCAGGCAACCAATGATAAAATGACGACTGGCATCTTGAAATCTAGTAAAAGTTTCTGTAGCCATAGAATAACAGAAAAGTGTTTACCACCCTGCAAGGTCCCACAGGACCAGAACGTACTCGGCTGGTTAGGTCGACTCTAAAAGCCTGTTGGAAAAGTACCACGGACACAAGTAACAGGAACAACTACAACAGCTACCTCATCTGAGTGCTCGGAGAGCGCCAGGACCCGCCATCTCCTTCAAACTTCACAAGGAACCTTGGAGGGAGTTATTATTACAATTGTCCCCATCTGACAAATGAAAATCTCTAAAAGCAGTCATTTCACTATAATAGTTTACAACAACAGAGTGGGAGAGAATGTGCATCTAGGTTGGTTTGTTTCACACCCTATAGTCCTGGTGTCAGTTTACGCCAATGACCATGACTTGAGTATCAGGGCAGCCGGCCTAGAGTGGCACAGAAATGAAGGAAGGAAACCTCTAGTATGTCTACTATGTAAAGAAGTTCATGGACAGTGTTGGATGCCAGTCCTTCCAGGAATAAATACGTCCAATCTTTCTAAAAATAAAAAAATAGAAGCTCAGAGAGGGTGGATCACCTCACACAGTCCTAAGCGGTGGAGTGGGGGGGGGGGGGGGGAGGGGTGGCTCACAGGTCTTCAACACTACCAGGTGAGTTCTGGGGAGACCCTCACACGGGATCACGGCCAATGCTGGTCTGCAGATAGAAGTCACCTGCGTGACCTGGGGACGTCCTCATCCGGGAGACAGGGACGTGTGGGGGTGAATGAGGAGAGGAATATGGAAAGGCTCTGTGAAGTCTCAGGAACCACGCACATGAAGACAGGAAAGGGTGCGGGACGCAGGCAGTAAAATACCAACTAAAAACAAAAACCCGAAGTAGGTAATTCCTAATGGATTTATATCAGAGTTTATTCAGAAAAACCACCTCAGGGGCACCTGGGTGGCCCAGTCAGGATCTCACGGGTTAGTGAGTTCAAGCCATCGTCAGGTTCTGTACGCCTCGTATTCTGTGTCTCCTTTTTCTCTCTGCCCCTCCCCCACTGTGGGTGCGCACGCTCTCGCTCTCTCAAAAATAAATAAATAAGCACTAATAAATAAATAAAAGAAAAACAGCTTCATCCAAGCCAACAACAATATCAGGATATCTAACAGCTGAAAAGCCTGGGCAGGAAGATTTAGCGAATAATAACAGTAGCGGTCAACAACAGACAGATGAGTACTGTCGACTACTGACTAGTCAAACGTTCTGTAGTGTGGTCGTTTGATGACTCCCAGCCAAGCTGTCCGGGTTCAAATCCCAGTTCTGCTGCCTATTGGCTATGTAACTGTGGGCAAGTTCCCTTACCTCTCTGTGCCTCTGCCTCCTAATCTAATCGTAGATGGGGATGTTCTGGGGACCTATGCCTATGCCACCAGCTGGCGGGGGGATTTCGAGCATGGACACATGAGCAGTGCCTGGCATGGTAGGCCACCGTCTAATGTGAGCTGGTCTCATGTCTGTTCTTGGATCTTTTTTAAAAGTTTATTTAGTTTTGAGAGAGACAGAGACAGCAATGAGCAGGGGAGGGGCAGAGAGAGAGACGGAGAGAGAGAGAATCTCAACCAGGTCCCATGCTGTCAGCACAGAGACCAACCCGGGGCTTGAACCCATGAACCATGAAATCATGACCTGAGCCAAAACCAAGAGCCTGATGCTTAACTGGCCGAGCCACCCGGGTGCCCCCATTCTTTGATCTTGACAGTTAAGCAGCTTTCTGTCACACTAAGGATATACCTCAGCGGAGGTACTCAGTGCAGGTGGCTACGGTCTGACTCCTATGGAAACTTACAGTTATAGCCTAAACTTGAAAAAATTCAGTTGAAGCATACGAAACTGCTGTTTTATAGGCAAAATGGGGGGGGGGGAGGATTGGCAGATTCATATACGACAACCTAATACATATGGGCAAACAGATCTAAGGCTCAGAAAGCAGCAAAAAAGAAAGAAAAAAGAAAAAAGGAACAAGCAGTCCAGTAAAAATCATAAAAGGAGAGTCTGAAGAAACGTAAATAAAATAACCGAGGCTTACACAGCTGCATCGGTATCAAAGAAGCGCATAAATTAAGTCCAGGATCTAATCATGTCCTTTAAACACAAACATTAGCTCAAGGGGCCGGTGGGTTTGCGGATGTACATATCTGACTAAGAAGTGGGAAGAGGAGGGATTTTTTTTTTTTTTTTAGGGCCATAAAAGAGACACGGAAGGGGCTCTCTCTCCTCCCCTGAGGAGCCCGCTCCTATCTGCATGGTCACATGCTCCTCTTTCATCCGCTGCTTTTCTTCCCCGCTCCTTTTGATCCACAAAAGAGAATCTCAACCCACCCTCTTCACCCACCCCTCCTGCTCCTGACGTCAAACCTTCTCCCACGCTGTATGCTCTTCTGGAGACTTCCTCACTCCATCTGTCGGCTACTTGCCTCCCGCCCTCAAGGCTCACCTTCCACCCCCTCTCTCCCACAGAGGCAGCTCTGTTGAGGAGGAAGCAGTGAGCAGATACACGGCCAGGCCTTCCCTACTTAGCAGCTGGTGTTCGAGGATTTTCCCTTTGCACTTGTACTGGACGGCAGGGCGTAGGGTGGTGGGTGTCAACACAAGCAAGAGATCATGGCAGCATCTGTCTCTTCCTATACCCACTGGTCTTCTCATCGCCAGCTTCGCCACGTCCATTCCCAGAAACAAAATATATGGCCACCGTATAAGAAACCAGTTCCCACGGGCTCCATGTGAAACAACTATTATTATTATTGCTACTATTAAAAAATTTTTTTTAATGCTTATTTATTTTGGGAAGACAGAGAGACAGAGTGCAAGCAGGGGAGGGGCAGAGAGAGAAGGAGACACAGAATCCGAAGCAGGCTCCAGGTTCCGAGCTGTCAGCCCAGAGCCCGACGCCGGGCTCGAGCCCACAAAGCGTGGGATCATGAGCCGGGTCGAAGTCGGACGCTTAACTGACTGAGCCACCCGGGCGCCCCTGTTGCTACTATTTTTGAATGATTACTAATGTGATAGAACCTATGCCAGGCCTTTGAAGTCTTTTAGAACATTCTTCACAATGGCCCTGTAAAACAGGTGCTATTATCATATTATTATTCCCATTTTTCACATGTGGGAACTGAGCCACAGAAGGGTTAAGCGATCTGCTTAAGGGGCCATTGGTAGGTGACACAGCTGGGAGTCCACTGAAGCCGCTGGACTCCAGAGCCCCTGATCTCAGCCTTACTCTAAATACCATCGAGAATCGGTCTTGTTTGCCATAACCTTGTGGGATATTCATGAAAAGACTCTGGCAACAGAGGCCACTTCAATCCACCTCAAGATCTGGAATGGAAAACATAACATACTTCCATACCCAGAAGTAGAAAACCATACGCTCTTTCCATGATGGTACTTCAGGACAAAGGCAGTGGTCAACCATAATGATTTGGGGCTGAGAAAAATATTCCTTATATTGCCTGAAATAGGATGCTGTGTTCAAGGACAGGCAGCTATTTGGCTGCGGGAACACTTCCCAAGCATGGAAGATAAATGAGCATATCATCCTGGTGTCCCGCACTAGGTTCGGATACCTGCCGCTATGGTCAGCAACGCTATAGGGACTTCAGATTTGTTGGTGAAGTGAAGGTGATGGGGGGGCCCAGTCTCCTTCCTGGCCTCACGGTCTCTGAGATATCATGAGGGGCCTTGGGATACACTTCTCCACAGCCAGAGTTCTGAGTCTGAAAGAAGCCCAAGACCATCTTTAGAAGCTCAAAGAACTGTCATCTCTGGAAACAGTGGCTGTCTCCCCAGCAGCATGTCAGATCCACCCGTCACCCCTGGAAGGAAAACCTCTCTCCCTTGTAGATTGGAAGGGGAAGTGCTGCTGAGGGGCCAGAGGAGAGTGGAGTGACTTCATAACAGAGATCAAGGGCACTACAGTAGACCGGACTCTTGGTCGCAAGTGACAGAAATCCAACTTAAATATCTTAAGGCAAAGAGGGGAATTTTTTGGGTCAGGTAACCAAGCCAAAGGAAGAGTAGGTGGCCAGCTGGGTCCTGGGACAGGACCTGGAACCCACCACGCCCCTTCTGCCTCTTGTCTCTTCGCTCTGATGATCAGCTTCATTCCCCTGCAGACTGGCATCGTCTATGAAACGTGCAAATGTGGCTGCCAGCAGCTGTCATGTCTTCCTAGCTTCATGGCTAAGAAGGTAGGCTCTTCCTTTCACGGCAATTAATGACCTCCTGGATAGGAAATCCAACTGGCTCAGTTCTGTGGCCAATAAGTTGAAGTTGTATGATAGCTTGCCCTCACTGAAAGTAAATAAAGGAAGAGCAGCTCTTCATGAAGGAGGACAATCACAGATGTCTACAGATGGACCTTGCCGTCCTGGGCCCTCCGGCCTCTGCAGTACTCCAGGGAGCTGCCGCAGGGTGAGCAAACGGAGGGATGGCCAAGGGGGAAGCAACAAAGGAGACAGAGTTGCCGAAGTCCTAGCAAAACTGGCTGGGAGAAGGGGTGCCTGGCTGGCTCAGCTGGTAGAGCACAGGACTCTTGATCTCAGGGTTATATATCCGAGTTCCGCATCAGGGGTAAGGTTTACTTAAAAGAAAACCAAAACGGCTCGGAGGTCAGAATGAAACACCTCTTCACATCTCAGGCCTTCAGGGTTCTGGGGAGCTCACACGGCCTGGGGGGGCTAAAGTCCTATAAGGGAGAAGGCAAGAGGATCAGTGATAGCCGACAGTTGCAGAAACCGTTCTGGGGTTCAAGTGCAAATGTCATCCTTCCAGAGGAGTGGGATGCAACCACAATATGGCAGGAGGGCTGGAAACCGTAAGGGACCCTGCCCAGACTCAGCATCTCCGCCCACGTAGCTCAGAGCCCACGCCGATGGCCGGCCTGGGGAGTGCGCCACCTGGGTCTGCACGCTCCGGGTGTGCAATTCCACGGACATAAATAACGCTGGCACGCCATATAAACATCAGATGAACATGAAAGCCGCAGCATCTGGGGAACTGTCACCATCTGCCAGTCTGAGAGGAACACGGAAAGAATCAGCAGGGTAGAAGCCGTATGGGGTCTGGGTTTAAAACAACACTACTGGCAGCTGCTACCCGCCCTCGGCCGCTGAGAATAGCAGCGGGTTCTTCCTGACGTGGCAGTTTACGGGCTCTCACAAATCCTGGCTGACCCTGTCACAAAGGCTGAGGCCCACATACCAAGCGGCTCCAATGGCCACCGCTCACCAAGCACGTTTACGAGACTTTGTTCCCTCTCCTCCGCAGCCTCACAATGCAGGCACACACCAGGTCCCACAAACAGAGGAAGAGAGAGAGAGAAGGCTCCCGGCGGTGAGCTCAGCAGAAGCATTCTCCTTGCACCTGACTTCTTTGACTCAGTCCTCATTTGATCGTGTCCGCGGGGACCAGACTTCAACACGCGGCGCGAAGTGCTGGGCCAGGCGCCCCGGGATGAGGTGCAACCCCAAACCTGCTAGAGGTATGTGCTCACATCACACCGAGGTTATACTTGTATGTTCACTTGTTAATATGAATCTGTGTTAACCAGCTCAAGCAGGACTCGGCAAGGCTGTTTTTTATTAACTGGCTGGTTGTTGCTGTTTTTAAGAGAGTACCATTAAACCTGACAGACGGCCCCCTTGTGCAGTTGAACAGTAAACGTGATTGTTATGATCCCAATAGCCATCTCCAGGCACTACTCGAAACACAAGTTCTTTGTACGTGAGAAATGAAGTCAGACACAAAGGGGAAAAAAGGCCCATTTTCTCCCATTGCATCAAAATTGATCCTTCGGACTAAAAAGGGCTATTTTTGCTCCCCAAGGTGGGGAGGAAAAGCCGTGATGCTCAGAGCAATTAGAAAGTAGGCCCATGCATAAACACGCGATCCTGGTCTTTATTACAAGGTTATGAACTTGGGCTTACATATTAAAATCCGGCTGGGCTGTGAGGCCCTTTTGTTAATATTATAAGGCAGGTACTACGTGTTTGTTTATTTCTGGCCAGGAAGGGAATTAACTGGGTTCTTATCCCAGTTCTGTCTCAAACCAGATACTTTTCTCACTTATTAACTGAGAAGGCAAGGGTGCTGGGGAAGATGTTTGCTGAGGTTCCTTTCAGCACTAACAATCCTGCAATGCGGCACCATTTTTTATGTGCTTGAGAAGTTCTCGTTACTGACCCTTCATTGGGGTGTCACCCCCACCCCAACAACTGACTTTTGTCCGCTTACCATCTGATCCAAAATCTCTGTGTCTATGACAGACCACCTCCCTCACGGCCACCGCGGGACAGAGGAAAACTCCCAGGTGGGCAGCCTTCCCTTGGAGACGGTCGAGTCCTACATCAGTCACCCGCCGCCAGAACTGTGGGACCAAGCGTGGCTAGAGCTGAGGAAGGTATCCCTCTGTGCGGCTCTGGAGAGCCCCTCGTGTTACCCAGAGACGTCTTGGCAGTCCATCCCAAATGGCCCTTGTACCTTTTGGCAAGCTCTACTGGTGAATACAGTTCAAGCGGGGAACTAATTTGCCGTAAATAATAACGACAAGCTGATCATAATACTTAAGCATTAATCTGAACTTACTATGTATTAGGTGTTATACAAAGTGCCTTACACGTATTATCATATGTAATCCTCCCAATAACTCTTGGAAATAGATAACGCTACACTCCTGCTTTACTGAGGAAGGAACCGGGGCTCACAGAAGGCAAGCCCATCGTAGCAGTGGGATACCCAGTAGGTCACTTCACAACTCGTGGCTGAAGTTTATTCATGCCTAAAAGCAGGAGGTTGGCCTTGGGTCAGTATTTCCCAAAGTGTGGTGCATGGACCACTCTGAAGAGTCACATGGGGTGCAAGCAAAAATTGCAGGCTCCTGGCTCCACCCCAGATCTACGAAATCAGAATTCCTGGGGGTAAGGCCCAGGAATCTATCTGTCTAACAAGAACCCCAGGTGATTTTTAAGCATATTAAAGTCTGAGAAACCCAGGTATAGGATTCCAAAACCTTTGCCAGCTCTGTTACAATGGCCCATGGTTTCCCTTTGTTAGAGACTCTTCAAGAATGCAAGCTTTTCTCTTTCCCTGGACCCAGAGTTAACCCCCAAGTATCCTGAACATCTTCTTTAGATCAGCTTTACACAAGATCTTGTTTCTTATATGACACAAGCAAATTCTCTCTTCCCTAAAATGTTTAAACCATACCAAACAAATTCCTCCCATTTATAAGGAATGCAAGGACAAGATGACATGACCTTAGTTAATTAGGTTATTTTACAAATAGAAGCCAATAAACACATGGAACTAGTTACTAAGAAAAGGGTCACCGGATCAGAGAACACTGACAGTAAATGAGAGGAGGGGAGGAAGCGAGAGGGAGACAGAGACAGAGACAGAGAGAGAGAGATGGCTAAATTTTAGAAACACGTGTGTGTGTGCACGTGCACGCACAGACACATACACTCAGATCATACACACAAAGGAAATCAGGTAAAATTAGGCTGTGAGCAAAGAGTGTAAGAGCACATGGGCTTTATTTTCACTGAGAACGAGTAGGTCGTCTCACCTTTGGCCATGGTCTTGACTTTTTCTTCTAATTTATGGCCTTATTTCCCCTCAAAATGCCCCTCTTACCGCTCTGTCCTCATTCTTAACTCTAATTTGCCTTTTGGTCTATTTGTTTTGTCCTTTCCTGCTGAAATTGAGGCCAGGGCGACAAAAGAGCCTGCATTCGGTGCACCTTGTAACTTCATCATCTTACTGCCCAGCATGGAATGATGCAAATCCCCTCAGCTGAGGCCTCAACCCTGACTACCAAGATGGCCAAATGCCTGCATCAATCATGCGGCCACCAGGCCCAGGGGCTGCCTGCTGATCCGTTTCCATGGAGATGCACATCTGCTTTTCCCATGCACCTCAGCCCACACACACGCACGCACACACACGTGCATGCACACACACAGAGGCATGCACACTGCCACCACAACAAAAGTCTGTTATGTATCAGTTATGCAAAGCACAGTCCTAGGTGCAATGAGGAAAACTACAATGGAAAGACGCATAAAATGTGGCCTCAGCCTTCAAGCACCTTAGCACCCATGGAGACTCGGAATGCTCCAGAAAGCAGGTATGGTAAGACTGTAGGAGTCATAGTGCATAGGCTGGTTACAAAGTGGCCTGATAGAAGTGGGACCTGGGCTGGACTGTGGAGGAGAAGCTGAGGAGACTGGGCTGGACCCGTTGGGTAGAAGGAATGACTGCAGTCTCCATTCCTCCTTCTTTTGATAACAGCACCCTAATTTTCTTGAACTTTACCTTTAGCTCTTGTGATTCAGGTGGGGCTGAACTTGAACTGATTAAACCAAAGCACCTTGTCCATCTGGTCACCATGAGGGTTCAGAATGGGTACACGATCCGGATCAGTCCAATGAGACTTGATCTGGAGACTTTGGCAGGAACCATGGGTAAAGAGAAGTTCTCCTTTCCCCCTAGTGATTTGCTCAGAGGATATAATCCTGGAGCTACTGTCAGTCTTCTTGCTACTGCATGGAGGGGGTGACCTGGGAGTGAAACCAACATGGAGGAAAGCAGAACCAAGATACAGACAGAGTCCTGAGGACAAAGACTGAGGAAATCAGCTCGATCTCTGGACTCTTTGCTAGAGGAAAACTGATTTTGTTTTTGTTTTTTAAAGCTAATATGGTTGACCAGCTCTCGTTTGCAACTCGGAGGCAGAAGTGTGTAACGGTGCTCATGGAGGAGTGGGAACACCAGCCTCACTGGTTGATGCTGGGAGACCAGCTGGAAGGGTGAATTGTGGGCAGACTTGGCAGGAGATGGGAAGGGAGAGGCATGAACACAAGCTAAGGTGTAAGAACTTTATATCCTACAGGCAAGAGAAGCCACTGATGACTTCGGACAGAGGGAAGGCTGAGGAAAGGGGGAATGCTCCAGGACAGGTCACGCATGAGACAGGTGGCAGAACAAGATGGATTCTCTGGTTTCTTCCAACCTCGGGATTGTGTGCAGATGGTAGTACTTGGGGATAGTCTGCGGTATGGCATAGAGGGGGTGAGACTGGAATTAGGGATGTTCCCAAGGCAGTTGCTGACAGGAGATGCCGCAGAGGGGCTGGCAGGAAGGAGGGAAGGAGGCCTGCGATGACACTGGAAAAGAACTATCGCTTTGGTGACGAGCTGTGGCAGAGCGAGTGTCTGTACCTCTGAGATGGGAGGACGGCGGTTCCACCGATGGAAAGCAGCGGTGGAACTGGTTTGAAAGGGGGGATGAATTCTCCCCCTGGGACATAAGGGGGCAGCATTCAAAGGAGTGGGACTGGAGCTCAAGTGGGGCCGTGGTACTCCCTTAGCCTCTCTGAACAGGGTTGGAGAAAATAGCCTCCGAAGTCATGGACAATTCTACAGCTTGCCGATTCCAGTAGGAAGGTCAGGACTCGAAGTGCAGACTCAGCAGTGACGGAAACTCACAGTTCTTAGTGACCTCGTAGGGTCCCGAGCATAAGCTCTGACCCAAAGCAGCGATCTCTTTTCCAGACGTTCTGAAAGACGGCCATTCACCTTGAATACTTTTTACTCCAGCACCTTACAAGCTCTTAAGGACATCAAGTTCGTTTCCAGGTGGCTTTAACATAAAATGATTCCTTTCAGGGGGGCTGAAAAGGACTTCCCTGTAGGTTCAAGCCACAGGTTGTAGTATTTCTGCTTGCAGGTGACACAGCTAAGATGAACACAGCTGGGCTGGAAAATAGCATGGCCGAGGTCATTTTCCTTGGCCACACTCTAAAAAGTGGCCCTCCTCCTGTCTGCTTCTTCTTCTACAAGTGATATGTTAAAATGACAGCTGTGTTACTCTCAACAATAGCCAAATTATGGAAAGAGCCTAAATGTCCATCAACTGATGAATGGATAAAGAAATTGTGGTTTATATACACAATGGAGTACTACATGGCAACGAGAAAGAACGAAATATGGCCCGTTGTGGCAACGTGGATGGAACTGGAGAGTGTGATGCTAAGTGAAATAAGCCATACAGAGAAAGACAGATACCATATGTTTTCACTCTTATGTGGATCCTGAGAAACTTAACAGAAACCCATGGAGGAGGGGAAGGAAAAAAAAAAAAAAAAGAGGTTAGAGTGGGAGAGAGCCAAAGCATAAGAGACTCTTAAAAACTGAGAACAAACTGAGGGTTGATGGGGGGTGGGAGGGAGGGGAGGGTGGGTGATGGGTATTGAGGAGGGCACCTTTTGGGATGAGCACTGGGTGTTGTATGGAAACCAATTTGACAATAAATTTCATATATTGAAAAAAAAAAAAAGATTTCCAAGGTCCCTGACCGCAGCCAATATTTTGAACTAATAAACTTTGATAGCAGTCCTGAGAGGAAAATACATTGCAATCCAGGCCTATCTCAAGAAACAAGAAAAATCCCAAATACAAAATCTAACAGCACACCTAAAGGAACTAGAAGCAGAACAGCAAAGGCAGCCTAAACCCAGCAGAAGAAGAGAAATAATAAAGATCAGAGCAGAAATAAACAATATAGAATCTAAAAAAACTGTAGAGCAGATCAACGAAACCAAGAGTTGGTTTTTTGAAAAAATAAACAAAATTGACAAACCTCTAGCCAGGCTTCTCAAAAAGAAAAGGGAGATGACCCAAATAGATAAAATCATGAATGAAAATGGAATTATTACAACCAATCCCTCAGAGATACAAACAATTATCAGGGAATACTATGAAAAATTATATGCCAACAAATTGGACAACCTGGAAGAAATGGACAAATTCCTGAACACCCACACTCTTCCAAAACTCAACCAGGAGGAAATAGAAAGCTTGAACAGACCCATAACCAGCGAAGAAATTGAATCGGTTATCAAAAATCTCCCAACAAATAAGAGTCCAGGACCAGATGGCTTCCCAGGGGAGTTCTACCAGACGTTTAAAGCAGAGATAATACCTATCCTTCTCAAGCTATTCCAAGAAATAGAAAGGGAAGGAAAACTTCCAGACTCATTCTATGAAGCCAGTATTACTTTGATTCCTAAACCAGACAGAGACCCAGTAAAAAAAGAGAACTACAGGCCAATATCCCTGATGAATATGGATGCAAAAATTCTCAATAAGATACTAGCAAATCGAATTCAACGGCATATAAAAGGAATTATTCACCATGATCAAGTGGGATTCATTCCTGGGATGCAGGGCTGGTTCAACATTCGCAAATCAATCAACGTGATACATCACATTAACAAAAAAAAAGAGAAGAACCATATGATCCTGTCAATCGATGCAGAAAAGGCCTTTGACAAAATCCAGCACCCTTTCTTAATAAAAACCCTTGAGAAAGTCGGGATAGAAGGAACATACTTAAAGATCATAAAAGCCATTTATGAAAAGCCCACAGCTAACATCATCCTCAACGGGGAAAAACTGAGAGCTTTTTCCCTGAGATCAGGAACACGACAGGGATGCCCACTCTCACCGCTGTTGTTTAACATAGTGCTGGAAGTTCTAGCATCAGCAATCAGACAACAAAAGGAAATCAAAGGCATCAAAATTGGCAAAGATGAAGTCAAGCTTTCGCTTTTTGCAGATGACATGATATTATACATGGAAAATCCGATAGACTCCACCAAAAGTCTACTAGAACTGATACATGAATTCAGCAAAGTTGCAGGATACAAAATCAATGTACAGAAATCAGTTGCATTCTTATACACTAACAATGAAGCAACAGAAAGACAAGTAAAGAAACTGATCCCATTCACAATTGCACCAAGAAGCATAAAATACCTAGGAATAAATCTAACCAAAGACGTAAAGGATCTGTATGCTGAAAACTATAGAAAGCTTATGAAGGTAATTGAAGAAGATTTAAAGAAATGGAAAGACATTCCCTGCTCATGGATTGGAAGAATAAATATTGTCAAAATGTCAATACTACCCAAAACTATCTACACATTCAATGCAATCCCAATCAAAATTGCACCAGCATTCTTCTCGAAACTAGAACAAGCAATCCTAAAATTCATATGGAACCACAAAAGGCCCCGAATAGCCAAAGTAATTTTGAAGAAGAAGACCAAAGCAGGAGGCATCACAATCCCAGACTTTAGCCTCTACTACAAAGCTGTCATCATCAAGACAGCATGGTATTGGCACAAAAACAGACACATAGACCAATGGAATAGAATAGAAACCCCAGAACTAGACCCACAAACGTATGGCCAACTCATCTTTGACAAAGCAGGAAAGAACATCCAATGGAAAAAAGACAGTCTCTTTAACAAATGGTGCTGGGAGAACTGGACAGCAACATGCAGAAGGTTGAAACTAGACCACTTTCTCACACCATTCACAAAAATAAACTCAAAATGGATAAAGGACCTGAATGTGAGACAGGAAACCATCAAAACCTTAGAGGAGAAAGCAGGAAAAGACCTCTCTGACCTCAGCCGTAGCAATCTCTTACTCGACACATCCCCAAAGGCAAGGGAATTAAAAGCAAAAGTGAATTACTGGGACCTTATGAAGATAAAAAGCTTCTGCACAGCAAAGGAAACAACCAACAAAACTAAAAGGCAACCAACGGAATGGGAAAAGATATTTGCAAATGACATATCGGACAAAGGGCTAGTATCCAAAATCTATAAAGAGCTCACCAAACTCCACACCCGAAAAGCAAATAACCCAGTGAAGAAATGGGCAGAAAACATGAATAGACACTTCTCTAAAGAAGACATCCGGATGGCCAACAGGCACATGAAAAGATGTTCAGCGTCGCTCCTTATCAGGGAAATACAAATCAAAACCACACTCAGGTATCACCTCACGCCAGTCAGAGTGGCCAAAATGAACAAATCAGGAGACTATAGATGCTGGAGAGGATGTGGAGAAACAGGAACCCTCTTGCACTGTTGGTGGGAATGCAAATTGGTGCAGCCGCTCTGGAAAGCAGTGTGGAGGTTCCTCAGAAAATTAAAAATAGACCTACCCTATGACCCAGCAATAGCACTGCTAGGAATTTATCCAAGGGACACAGGAGTACTGATGCAGAGGGGCACTTGTACCCCAATGTTCATAGCAGCACTCTCAACAATAGCCAAATTATGGAAAGAGCCTAAATGTCCATCAACTGATGAATGGATAAAGAAATTGTGGTTTATATACACAATGGAATACTACGTGGCAATGAGAAAAAATGAAATATGGCCTTTTGTAGCAACGTGGATGGAACTGGAGAGTGTGATGCTAAGTGAAATAAGCCATACAGAGAAAGACAGATACCATATGGTTTCACTCTTATGTGGATCCTGAGAAACTTGACAGGAACCCATGGGGGAGGGGATGGAAAAAAAAAAGAGGTTAGAGTGGGAGAGAGCCAAAGCATAAGAGACTGTTGAGAACTGAGAGCAAAGTGAGGGTTGATGGGGGGTGGGAGGGAGGAGAGGGTGGGTGATGGGTATTGAGGAGGGCACCTTTTGGGATGAGCACTGGGTGTTGTATGGAAACCAATTTGACAATAAATTTCATATATAAATAAAAAAAAAATAAAAAATAAAAAAAAATAAATAAACTTTGATAAACTTGAAAAGAAAAATAAATAAATAAATAAATAAATAAATAAATAAATAAATAAATAAATAAAATGACAGCTGTGTTAAGAATGATGAAAACAGGTTGGGGGAACCAGCATGACCATGAGACAGAGTAAGAAAGGAGTCAGAAGTTGTAGAGTCTTGTATCTTCTCCCTCTCCTTTAATCACTGGTGGGGAACTTGCCCCTTCCCCAGGCTGACTTCCCAGATGATGGAATCGGGCTCTGAAATGAAGCCTAATCCCTTTTACCCAGAACAGACTATCCACAATTTTACTGTCATGGTCGTTGTGAATCTTACTTTTCCAAATTAACTATCTCCACGTATAATATTGTTGAGGTTCCGAGCTTGAATGAGATCCCAAAAGGAGAGAGAATAAAAAGGAGGCCCAGGCCTCAAATTCACATAAAAGTGACTTGTTTATACACAAGATCATTGGCTTCTTTCTTCTTCCTCCCACAGCACCATGCACGTGCGCGCACGCACACACACACACACACACACACACACACACACACACACATAATGGCTTTGTTTAAAATAAGAATTTACTAAACAAACACGGGTTTGACCAAGTTTAAATCTCCAAAGTAAGCAGCTGAAGCATTTTAATTACCACTGCCCCTTTTCAAAATATTTTTCAAAATATTTATTTTTGAGAAAGAGAGAGAGAAAGAGAGAGAGAGAAAATGAATGAGTGGGGGAGGGGCAGAAAGAGAGGGAGACACAGAATCTGAAGCAGGCTTCAGGCTCCCAGCTGTCAGCACAGAGCCCAACATGGGGCTCGAACTCACCAACCATGAGAATCTCAGCCAAAGTTGGATGGTTAACTGACTGAGCCACCCAGGTGCCCTAATTACCCTCCTTTAAAAGAACAAATGTATTTTCCCGAGTTTGCAACTTATCAGAAATGCCCTGGTCACTAATCAAGAAAGAAAATTACAAGTGAGATTACTACTGGGGTCATACAAGTTCATCTGCTTTCTGGATTGAAAAAAGAAAATATTGGGGTGCCTGGGTGGCTCAGTCAGTTAAGTGTCCCACTTCGGCTCAGGTGATGAGCTTGCAGTTTGTGGGTTTGAGCCCCGCATCGGGCTCTGTGCTGACAGCTCAAAGCCTGGAGCCTGCTTTGGATTTTGTGTCTCCCTCTCTCTGCCCCTCCCCTGTTTGTGCTCTCTCAAAGATGAATAAATGTTAAAAAATTTTTTAATAAAAAAAGAAGAAAGAAAATATTTCTCTCCATCATCATTATTTTTGCTATTGCTGTTTTCTTCTGATGCAACATAAGGTCAGAGGAGCAGCAGGAATATTTAGGGTCACTCACCCTACTGCTTTAAAAATGTTTATATACACTTAGTTCTTTTGCATTTGCTGTAAGGTCCTTGAACTGCATTGTCCTCATTTCTCAGAGCCAGGTTCTAAAAGGCACTTTATCTTTCTGAGAGTACCCATGATCTTGACTTGACGTTTCATTTCTGTGATCCTGTCCCCCCCGGGGCCCAGTGTTCCTTATCCTACGTTGAACTACTTCAGATACAAGTATCTAAGGTACAGTTACAAATTCAGCTGTGTTCAAAAGTCTATCCCCCAAATGAAATCAAATCCTCTCCCTTCTGACCATGACTATCTATTTGTTTTTCTTAGGAAGAGGGGAGAGGGGCTTCTCTGAGACACGTATCTCTTCTTTAAACCCAATGAGGAGCTGTCTCTTCTCTCCAACCTTTGTTCCACCCTCCACGAGATATGCTATTGATAAGAACAGAGGTGGTGGTCAGGAGAAAATGTTGCTTTCTGATTTCGTAAGTTGGACAGGAGAAGAAGCAATAACTATGAACTTTGAAGTCCCATGTCGTGTTGTTATCTGAATGGTTAATCTAATACATGGAAATTAAAAGCTGTATAAGAAAAATTAGACATGGGAGTGAAGGATTAGTCTTACATTTGTCTTTCTCAAATTACATTATTCTCTTGTGATTATTGGAAGAAAGAGTAATACAAAGATTTTATTGAATTATTTCCATTGAAAAGCTCAACGATGGGTTAATTAAAACTAACACATCTTTCCTTCAAATGAACCACTTAGCAATGTTCTGGGCACCAAATTTAGAAATGGAAAGCTTCCAAGCTGTTACGTTCCAAGACTTTTCAGTTAATTAGTGCAAAGAAATTATTTTTATCTATGCATCATGTAAAAGATTCAAAAACTAGGTCAGGAATTTTTTTTGCCTTTTGTTATTTAAGTTTGGGACTCGTTGAAGGTACAAGAAGTTAGTAGAGGATGAAGAGTATATACCATCAGATTGGAATTGTTCAGTGTTAAGTCATTAGTAGTGACTACTAATGGCTTTAGCCATGAGGTCCAAGATTTCCAAAATATTAAAGAAAGATACTGTATTATACTAAGAGCAGCCTTACACTTTCCTAACACCAAAGCCTTTTCCAGTGGCCCCTGGAGCACACGACTTACCTGCATCCACGTTCCCAGGCACATTCTACAAGAGTGCAACTGAGTGTGTTGAGTTTTCATTTCACCGACTGAATGGTTCAGGCTAAACAATACTGGTTTATGATGTGAAGACGAGGTACCCAAGTACTACAACCCACCTCATATTGCAAAGAGAATGTTGACCTTGGAAGATATGGGGGTCACAGAAATATGGGCTCAGAGTCAGAAGGGGTCCTTGAGTCTTTTAATCCCAGCTCCCATCCACTGTATAGTCATCCCCGTTATGGGGATGGGGTCTGTGGTAAGACCTCCAGTAGACGTCTGAAACCATAAAGAGTGTCAAACCCTCTATGTGTTATGCTTTTTCCTATATATACATACTTATGATAAAGTTTAATTTATCATTTAGGCACCGTAAGAGATTACCAACACCTAATAATAGAACAACTGTAACAATACACTGTAATAAAGTGTGAATGTGGTCTCTCTCTCTCTCTCTCTCACTCAAAATATCTTACTGTATGGTTCTCGCCCTTCTTCTTGTGATGATGTGAGGTGATAAAATGCCCATGTGATGAGATGAAGGGAGGTGAATAATGTAGGCGCTGTGACATAGTGTTAGGCTATTATTGACCTTCTGACGATACATCAGAAGGATCATCCACTTCTGGACCGTGGTTCACCGCAGGGAAATGGAACTATGGAAGGCGAAACTGCAGATAAGGGGGGCTACTGTAGCTGGTTGTCGTCTTTACTTCAGGGCTTCGAATGATGGGCCAGCATGAAAAATGATGGTCTAAGGTAAGCATTTTAAACAAAATAACACCGTGTAACCTTAGTCCGTAATTTAGAAAACTGTACAGTTTAGATTTCATACCACGATGGAAAAAGCCTCACAGAAGCTATTAACACTTGCAAAGATGGCATTAATTACATGATTCTTGACCGCAAAGGCAGAAGATACATGGTAAATAGATGCATTAGAAAAAAATTTCACATAGTAACCAAAGTTGCACAGAGATACACACACACACACACACACACACACACACACACACACACACACGAGTGTTAATGGCATTTATTCCATGTTGCAACTATTCAAAAAGCACTTCCTGAACACCTCCTGTGTGCCATAGCCATCATGAGCAGTGGAGTCCAAGCTGGAGACTGCTACGTTTCACACTGATCTTTCCACACTCTTTTTGCATCCTGCTGCACATCTTCCCCTCTCTGGGAGCCATATTAAAAGTATCCCAATAAATGGCGTGGACTACGAAAGCTTAAAAAACAGGAAGGATCTCACACTGACATTTTCATAGCATGTGACTGGCTTTTAAAGAGTTCTTTGTTTCTAGCATAGGCAGTATTTCCGATCTGCGTCAGCCCAAGGCCCTGGGTCCTTCTGGCGGCCCACCCCAATGCTCACTTTCCTCCTGAGTGTCTGTTCCCTTCATTCCGGCCCCGTCACACTAGGCCCCCATCATTTCCCCGTCATTCTACCTACACGGCGACATGGATTATGGCACCCCCCACAGCTTCTTCACCCTCTTCCCATGTAGACTGGTCAGAATTGCTGCACGCTCACTTGTTCAACATGATGTCAATGCTGCTGACGTGAGAGCACCTGATGCTGCTGGGGTAGAACAGGGCACACGGTCTGCAAAAAGTGCTGTTCTGTGCCCACTTCTGCTCTTCGATGCCCCCTCTAGCACCTCTTTCTGTAGCCAGGATGTCTGGCTGGATCACGCCTCTAGGCAAACATCTCACCACCACATAGGATTCGATTTCCTTTGATTTGACAGTGTTATAGAAGGAGCCTAGCTACTCACCCTTCATTCTTTCAGTTATGGTGAGAAGATCTTAGTTTGATTCCTTCCTTTATCATTTAATACTCAAATGATTTGATGCGAGTCTTTTCATATAATACTCCACGGTAAAACCACTAGTAGTTACGAGAATTAAAACAGCGTGGGTAAATGCTCCAGTACAGACCTTCATGGGTGCTAAAAATGTGCTGAACTTGGATCTGATTCATAAAGGCTTTTTAGGAACTTTTAGAGACGACAAGAATTTAAAAAGGGTAAATCTTATTTTTAAAATGACATCTAATTCCTAATATCAACACTGGACAGTTCAGTCCTGACATGTTTACATATCTGACCACCTGGGCTCTGGGGCCAATGCCTCATGCCCTGCTCTATGCCATTCTATGCACTCCTACTTGTCTGCTTGTTGTTTGGCTTTGAGGAAACGTCCAAGAATGTGGGCTTAGTAACCTTCCTTATTTGGAATCGGAAACATGCTCAGCTGATTAGATGTGTGTTTCTATGGTTTTTCCCTGCCCATGTGTAAAGTGGGATCGTTGTGAGTACAGGTCCATGATGACCTAAATCCCTTCCCAGTCATTATCATGGTCATCCAGTCATCTATCTGCCCCCTGGACACTGTGACCGATCTCCCAATCTTCAGTACCTTCCCCGCTCACCATAATAACTTCATATTACCTCGCCATAGTATACTTACGACCCGTTTTTAGACTCATAATCATTATTCTGGCAATCTCAGCCATCACTTACTCTAGCCAAAGCAGCTCTTTCTCTGCTTCTGTTCTTACCATCTTCTACAGCTATTTTTTTTTAAATCAACTCAATTTTGT
Organism: Puma concolor; assembly: GCF_028749965.1. Classification (NCBI taxonomy): domain Eukaryota; kingdom Metazoa; phylum Chordata; class Mammalia; order Carnivora; family Felidae; genus Puma; species Puma concolor. The sequence goes on along the minus strand of NC_141670.1, from coordinate 165,074,240 downwards.
AGAACAGTTTTAGATTTACAAAAAAATTATGAAAATAGTACATACAGAGATTTCTCACATGCCCCTGAATCTAGTTTCCCTTACTAGTGGCATCTTATATTTAGTATGATATATTAGTTGTTATTAGTGAACCAAAACTGATACATTATTGTTACTAAAGTCCATATTTTATACAGACTTCCTTAGTTTTTAAAAGATTGTGCTAAATATATATATATTTTATACACACACACACACACACACACACACACACACACACACACATATATATATATATATATATATATATATATATATATATAGCATAGCATTCACCATTATAACCATGTCTAAGTGTGTGGTCCAGTGGCAGTGAGCACATTCACATTGTTGTGCAAACATCACCAACAGCCACCTTCAGAGTTCTTTCCATCTTGCAGAACTGAAAGTCTGTGCCCATTAAACAAACACTAACTCCCCACTCCCCCCTGCTCCCACCCCTTGACAAGTACCATTCTAAGTTCTGTGTCTGTGAATTTGACTATTGCTAGATACGTCATATACGTGCAATCATCCGGAATTTGTACCTTTGTGACGTTATTTTACTTAGCATAATGTTTTCAAGGCTTGTCTATATTGTCCGTTGTCATCTGTCTTCAACCAACTTCAAAAAGGGATGTTCCTGCATATTCTAATCTTTCTGCCATGGCTTATCTACGTTCTGATTCTCTAGTGTGGAGTTGGGTCTCTTCTACAAGGAATCCTAGCTTGCCTTTATTTCTGGGACTTTGTCCTAAATACTATTTAGCATTTGGGGCCCAAGACCCTCTGCTAGAACGAACTTTTCTTTTTTTTTTTTTTTTTAATTTTTTTTTTTCAACGTTTATTTATTTTTGGGACAGAGAGAGACAGAGCATGAACGGGCGAGGGGCAGAGATAGAGGGAGACACAGAATTGGAAACAGGCTCCAGGCTCTGAGCCATCAGCCCAGAGCCCGACACGGGGCTCGAACTCACGGACCATGAGATCGTGACCTGGTTGAAGTCGGACGCTTAACCGACTACGCCACCCAGGCGCCCCTAGAACAAACTTTTCTAAAGCACTTATTATGCTTCAGCTCTCATTCTAAGCAATATATACATATTATATAATATGTGTAATGTTATACACATATACAATATTTATAACAATAAGATACACAGTCTTTTGTCGACTCTTCACACTATCCCCCTGAGGTAGGTATCATTAATTCCATTCCACAGGTTAGGAAATAAGCATAGGGAGGTTAAAGTAACTTGTCAAGGGAATACAGTTAACACATGACAGTCCCAGAATTAGAACCTAGGCACCCCTAGAACATCCTCTAATGTTTCTTACTTCCTGCCAACCCTGGCTTCCCTTCCATCAGGGAAGCGTTCAGTTCTCTCTACTCCTGATATGCTCACAAATGGACACATTTCCTCAGCTGCTGCTGACTTTTCTTGCACTCTCTCTCTCTCTGTTGCCCTGGTTGCCAGTTTGGGCCTGGTGGTACCAGTGTTTTCCTGAGCCTGGTCTGAGCTCCTGAAGCCCTCTGTCCCCTAGTTCTGTGGACCGCCTAGGCTCTGGAGCCTCTGGCTCGTGCTGTGTGCCATTCCGTCCCTTCCCCTTCCCTGTCTTACTCCCGTGGGTGTCGAGTTGCTTCCAGTGCCAGGACATCTTCAGCCAGAGCCTCTCAGTCACTACTCTTTATGTTAAATGTAAGTTTCAACTACAGGGCAGGTGGCTCTCGTGTCCCACTAACATTTTACCTTATAATCTGCGAGGCTGACAATACACGATAATTCAATTCAAAAGCCACAGTGGTCGTATGACCTGGATTCATAGACAAAGTTTTATAACTGGGTTGGGGCTCCACCTTTCACGTATCCTCATTTCACGTCTAAAGTCATCTATCTCTGTTCTCGTGTGGACGTGACTGCTGTGTGCCAAGGGCCAAGGGTACAGGTTGCTGTCACTTAGCTGTGTCGAGTACGCTTTTTGCATGCTGGGCACAAAAGGCATTCTCAGAAAAAGGCACAGAGTCAGAGGCTGCAGCAGTGGGGAGACAAGGTACACCGGACAGCAATCTGAGCTTCACTGGGAGCAAATCAGCACATGCAAGCACGTTTGGTTGTATTGCTGAGCTAAGCTTTGTTTGGGTCTGATCTTCCAATCTGTGGCCTCAGGGCAAACAGGTGATCAGGCGTGCGTGCGTGTGTGTGTGTGTGTGTGTGTGTGTGTGTGTGTGTGTTCAGCATTTGCGCAGCTGGCTGGCATGGAAGATAGACACTGTTACAAATTCTTTACCACAAAAGAGGAACGCTGCACAGAGGTGGTCAAGAACCCAGATACAGGAAAGTGAGTAAGACGGGACCTCTGCTTTATACTTCTCTTGCTACTAAACATAACTGGAAAGCGGGAGGCAGGAAGCTGCTGGTGTGGGGATTGGTAGCAGGCTGTGTGTGTATGTGTATATGTGTGCATGTGTGTGCACACGTACAAAGGACCTCATATAGGAGCAGCCAAATGTTACTGGGGGATAGTGCCATAGAATACATTCAAATACATATTCTAAAATCATATATAAATTCATTGCTTCCGGCCAAAATATTTAACAATAGAAACACAGTTTAGCAAAAAATAGTTCATGGTAGAATATAACACAGTTATGGAATTCATAAGGGCTGTTCTCTAACATTTCATTTCTTGTCCTTCTAGGCACCCAGCACATGTACAACCCCATCGTCCCCGAAGCTGCCTTGGCTATGGGACTTCTTTGGCTGGTGGGAAGTTGCTGAGGGAACGGGGAACGGGCTACTTCCATACAGAGTTGTAACAGCCTGTCTATGATGGTGGGAATGTGTGTCTCAATCCTGTGGGCGGGCGGGCGGGTGCCTGAGCGAGGATGAGAAGCAGAGCCCTCTGCTGACCTGAACTAGAGATGCAGTGAGTAAGATGTGACAGAGTCGTGTTTAGCCCCTGAGCTGTGGGAGTTATTCTACTAACACGCGCTGCAAGGACACTAAGGAAACACATTAATAATCTGAGCCTGGAAGGGAAGACAACAGGCAAAAATGAAAAGCAGTGTTCATTTTTCTTTTTCACTTACAAAGAGGATAGGAAGCTCAAGGAACATGAAAGAAACAATGGATTGTTTCTAAGATCTATTCTCATACAAATTTGAATTTATAGCAGAAGACTTTATGCAAGAAAGCACTGGGAATACATTCCAGCTATTCTGCCGAAGGGTGCTATTGTATTTAAATTAAGTAACCCTCACCTAGCAGCTTCAATAAACACAATTTGTTAGGGGAAGACATTTCCCTTGTCTTCCGGAGTCAGGTAAAGAATGATTTCGTCCTTTTTTTTTTTTTTTTTTTAAATATAATTTATTGTCAAGTTGGCTAACATGCAGCGTGTAAAGTGTGCTCTTGGTTCTGGGGGTAGATTCCCATGCTTCATCACTTATATACAACACCCAGTGTTCATCCCAACAAGTGCCCTCCTCAATGCCCATCACCCACTTTCCCCTCTCCTCCACCCTAATTTCATCCTTTTAAGTCACAGGAAATTGTTGCTTCTGTCCCCACAGCCTTCTCTTGAATCAGAAGTATTATCTCCAAACTCAGATCTCTCTCCCAGGGCTTAACCTCCTCCTGAAATATGGAAAAGTCTGGTGGATGGGAAGGGGATTGCCACAAACTAGAAATATAAAGCTTGCTGAACTGGGCAGGAAGCAGGTTCAGTGACCTTGGAATGCCAACATGCCCCTGGCACTGAAGGAGCTCACATTCTTAGGGACCCAAACACCTAAGACATGTGACAATCTGCCATTGACCAAAGCATGGATCTGAATGCCACACAGCAGCGGCGGATATGGGAGCTCCACTCAACAGTGAGTGAGCCCAGCCAACCACTCTGTACCCACAGCTCATCCCAGCTTTATTATTGGTTCATGTTGAGAGAGATTATAGACTTGAGATTTCAGCATTGACTCTGGGGACAGGCAGCCTGAATCTGTATCCTTGTTCCATACTTACTAGCTGGAAATCGGGGTGAGTTATGCAATCTCTCTGTGCTTTAGTTTCCTCCTCTGAAACATCTCACAAGTTGTTGGAGGATTGAGAGTTACATACGTAAAGCTCTCAGCATGGAGCCCCTCGCACACCGTGAGGGGAGCGCTGGGTCAGTTTTCATTACCCTACTGCTGTTATTACTCTGCCTGCAGTCCCTGTAACCCCTGTGAGGTGGCGAGGCTTTGCTTGGAACAAAACTGCCCCCCCAGGAGTGCACTCCTTGTACTGGAAGTGGAGAGAAGCAGGAGTTGTATACATCTGACAATTCTTAGGAGAAATTCAAATATTTTGGTATAATATTTATAGCATCATTAAGGTTTTGGAGAGGCCACTTCACATTTGACTGCACTTTATGGGAGAAATTATGTGCTATTACGGCATCGTTTATGAACCTGAACACGGGCTAAGGGCTCAGGGACTGGTTTGTAAGAATATTAAGGGTCTGCCATATTCCACCCTAAGGTGGAGAGGCAGTCACACCTCCTTGCCCTTTACAAGGCTGAGGAGGTGAGAACTTTGTGGGAAGAGTGACAATCCAGGATCATTAGAGGATAACCACAGCAGCAGAGGGTGCCTTTGGGTCTCCAGAGCTCAAGGGGCCAGACCATAGGACAGAAGAAAGATGCAGGCATCTGGCAAGGAAGGACTAAAAGAGAGGGCATCAGATGTCCTTCTAGATTATTCCACCCAGTTAAACATAGATCTGAAGCAGACAGTTCAGGAGTAAAGACTGTATAACTGGCTAGTTTCTCTGGTAGCTACTGGGAGGCTGAACATATAACAAAGAGGAATTTGCTAGGGTGCAATTAGACTGACACGACTTTGTTCATTATCCGGGCTTGTGAATGAGGCACACTGAGGCCAGGGCTATCCCTTCAGTGAATTCTGACAGCCCAAGAAGGAGAACCAGACTGCCTACCACGGAGGGGAAGAGCCCCTGCAAGGGGCTTTGGTGTGTGGTTGGTCAGAACCCCGGAGTCACGTCTGAGATGGAAAGGGGTTTGATTTCAAAGCCAGATTCAGGTGATTTCTTATTTCTTGTTTATTTTGGGTCTGTGCCCAGTCGAGTTGAGCTCCACAGAACAGAGCCCTACACAAAACAGTTGTTTTTACTCACTGCTGTGAGTCCAGTTCTCAGATCAGTGCTTGGCACATGGAAAGCGCTCAGTAGTGACCAGAAGAGAGGAAATGCAGGGGTGAAAGCAGGACTGGGGGGAGGGTGCCAGGGTAGAGCAAATGGTCATCGTAACAGAGGAGGAACTCAACCACAAGGCTCAAGGCCAACAGCCCAACGTGGAAGTTTGCTCCAGAAGCTATAAACGATCAGGCTGAGGCAGTAATGGGAAGTCCCTCTGGAGCAAGGGAGTCATGGGCCACTGGGCTCCCTGGCCTTTGTTCCGACTCTCAGGCCTCTAGGCATTTCCAACAGACCTTCTATTCAGTGTCTGGGAGTAAGGCTCTGGTTACGTCCATTTGAGCCCAGCCTTCTCAAGTGAGCCCTGGAAGGAATATATCTTCCATGGTGGTTGTAAGGATTAAACACAGTAACAGCTATAGTGTTCACAGCATAACACTTATATATGATCAGGACTCAACAAATGGTAGCCACTGTTCTTATTTTTTTTAACTTTTTTAAAATGTTTTTATTTATTTTTGAGACAGAGAGAGACAGAGCATGAGCAGGGGAGGGGCACAGAGAGAGGGAGACACAGAATCCGAAGCAGGCTCCAGGCTCTGAACTGTCAGCACAGAGCCCGACGTGGGGCTCGAACCCATGGACCGCGAGATCGTGACCTGAGCCGAAGTCGGATGCCCAACCGACTGAGCCACCCAGGTGCCCCTATTAATTATTATTAAAGTATCAAATGATACACATGGTTTATTTCTTTAAAGTTTGTTTTTAGATTTTTGACCCAAATTATTGGATGTTTATTATGAGTAGTTGTTTTGAAAAATGTAAGAGTATATTTTGGTTTAAAACAAAGAGAAGGAACAGGGCGCCTGGGTGGCTCAGTCGGTTAAGCGGCAGACTTCGGCTCAGATCATGATCTCAAGGTTTGTGAGTTCGAGCCCTGCGACGGGCCCTGTGCTAACAGCTCGGAGCCTGGAGCCTGTTTCTGATTCTGTGTGTCTCTCTCTGTCTCCCTTCTGCCTCTCTCTCTCCCCAAAATAAAATAAACATTAAATTTTGTTTTTTTAAATTTAAAGAAAAGGAAGGAACGGTGGCTAAAGGATAAACAGCGTGACATCAATCTCAGCTCAAACGTGTGCTCTGCGGAGGGGACCCTGGACGATCAAGGTGTCAACAGCGCTCTCGGCCTGGGCCCCCAGGAGGGAAGCTACACATACAATGTGGCACACATATCTGATAGGTATGGCACTCGGGGAAAGCGGGAGTAAAAATGAAATCCCCTCCAAAAATGTATTTCATGTGAGCTATTAAACGAACTCTGTTTTTCTTCGAAAGTGGTTAATAGGAAGGTAAACTGGAAAAGACATCTGGGGACCCAACAGGGGCAAAGGAAATCTCCCTGCAGCCCTATACCCGCCTGCTCCGGGAGACGGAGCCTTCCCCGGGACCTGCGGGTGTGAGTTCTAGAGCCGCTGACCCGGCCAAGGCAGCGACACAAGCTGGGCTCTTTGCCGTTTCTCTCATTTTCCGGATGTGCTGAGGTTGTCTTTACAGAAGGACACACGTACAGATTTTTCTTCTTCTGTGTCATTAAAGTGCCACACTCACACACGCTGTGTTGACGTACATTTGAACAGACATGAGCAAAGTGAAGAACTTGCTCCCAGCTACTAGGAGACTTCAGCTGTAGGTACCTCATTTCACCGAAAAGGTGCCTCAGGGGATTGCAATCATTAATGCAGAAATAGTCTCGCCGGACAAGACTGCTAGAACGGCAAATCACGACAGGATTCTGACATTGGCCCTGGCACTGTGCCTCCCTGGGGTAGGTTACTGAGAACACACTCGATCCCCGTTCTTTATACTCCTGAGAGGAACTCACACTTCACGGGAAGAAATCGCTAGTCCAAAATTGTGTTTGTTTTGCCTTTGCAAAGAAGTAGGAGAGGCATCTTCAGAAACAGACCCTAATCGGAGTCAATTCCCACAGCCCACGTCTTCCCTCCACACACCCGCTCGGGCCAGAAACCTGGTGGTTCCTTAGAGTCCCTACCTGCTCGGTCACTAGTCTCTGCACCCCTCCTGCCACCCCCTTTTCTCTGCTCCCCCCAGTTCGAGTTTTCATCATCTCCGGATTACTTCCTGTCTTGTTCTCAGAGCTGTCGCATGGCCCACATCCGAGGGGCACATTTATACTGACCTCAGAGTGCACGGTGTCCCTTGGAGCTGGCAATAAGGCGGCTCGGCCCCCTGAGACACCTTTGAACACGCAAATCTGGTCAGCTTGTTCCATTTCTCACAATCTTAGAAATGAATCCCGATGACGCCGTTGAACACGAGAATGGCAGCAGGGACACCCATGTGCTAGGCATGGTGCCAACGAAATCTTTCGCATTTCTCAACTTGGCTAGTTCTCACAACAACTCAGTCGTCCCCGTTTTACAGGTGAGGAAGTGAAGTTCAGAGGTGTGGAGTGACTTGCCCCGGGTCACGCAGTTTTAAGTCTCCTTTTCTCTACGCGGTGGTGCACAGCAGGGCGGAAGAGAGCTTGGCTACAGGGCATGGCGTGAGTTATTTCGTGGAAAGTGGCATTTCGTGAGGTCTGAGTACGTTATCTAGTGTGGCTATCATCATGGGTACGTCCGGATGCCGTTAGGCTGTATGGAAAGCAGGCGGCTCGCACCAGCCTCTTCACAGCATGGTGCCTGCCTGCCTCTCTTTCCAGCTCTGTCTCTGACCACAGACCCTCTTGAGCCCTGGCTGTTGGCCCAAAGGACACTGCTGATGCAGCCCTATTTGTCCGCCTACCTGACTCCCTTTTCTGGAATGCTTTTTTCTTCTTTAACAGGTAAACACTATTCGTCTATCACATTTTGCCTGATCCCTCCACACTGAGACAAGCACTTGGTTGCCCCAGAGCCTACAGCCTGTCCTCTATTATTTCACCAGATCTCTGACACGATCTGTTTCTGTTTGAGTCTGCCTGCTGCGGCGTGTAGCCCGGGATCTAGTCACCACAACCTGGAACCTGACCCGGCATCTAGTAGAAATTCAAGCACGCTTGCAGAACTTGATTGGATTGGGGTGGGGTTGGCTCAGTTTATAAACAGACATATGTCAAGAATTCATCCTGCCTTTCTGTGGTGCACTGACTTAGGAGCATCTTATTATTAATTATCTCCTACAGGCAATGGAAGAAAGGACATTTGGCCCGGAACCCCAGTTTGGGTGCCCGACAATAGGAAATTGGAAATACTGTCCTGCTGATGACAACAGCATAAACCTTGAAAATGCACTTTTAATAAAGGGTGGCTAGAATGCCAATTTAGCACATAACTGGTGCGTTCAGACAGAACCTAGTAAGAGGAAAGGAAATTTACTTTCTAAGGATTAAGTCTCCTACCCAGCTGTAATTTAGGCTTTAAGGCTCCTCACATGGTATAAACATCCCTCTATTAATTGGAAACATTGCTGGTTAACATATACATCTCAATTTCAAAGTGTTTTATATTCTGTGCTACACTTGGAAAATATTTTCCAATGGGCATGTGGCTAACCTCTCATATGACTTCAGGATCAGTGCTTGGTAGAATTTATTAAAAGATAAATTCAAGTGAACTTCTGTCTTTTCAAAGGGAACAGGAAGGTCACTGCTGGAAAAAGACCAAGCTCCCTCTTTTATGGAGGAGAAAACCAAGGCCCAGAAGGTTAGGTGACTTCCCGAAATCACACAGCCTTCAGGCAGAGGCAGCATCATGTGGGAAGGTCCTGAGTCAGAGAACCTGGAGTGGGTGTGGGGTGAGGCAGAATGGATGGCCAGGGACTGGGGGGCCATCTGAAGGGGTTTGGATTGCATTTCACATTCAATGGGCAGCAGTTGAAGGGTTTCATGCAGGGAAATGCTGGCATCTGACCCGTGTTTTCTAATATAAAGACCAAACTTCTGCTGGAAGGATAAAGACCAGCTGGAGGCTTTAACTGTGATGCAGCTGTGAGATGATAGGGACCCAGGTGAAGGTGTGACAGTGGACTTGGAAAGAAGAGAATGAGGATGAAATATATTTTAGAATCAGGGATGAAATATACTTTGGAATCGGAATCAAGAGGACTTGTGGGCGGTAAGGAAGGAGGGATCAAGGGTGACTATTATGTTTGTGGCTTGGATGGAGGGCGTACTCTATATGAGATGGGCAGGTATACGAACAGGGAACCAAGAATTCAGTTTTGAACATGTAGTAAAGTCAGGCTTGAAATGGAAACAGTGTAATAGATGTGAAATGCACAGTGTTGGCACAGAGTAAGTGTGGTGGCCTTGATAGTGTTGTTTTTATCACTGGCATTTTCAGTACCACGCCAATGGGGTTACTAAGGCCAAGGAGAAAAGAGATTTATATTGTGTACTCTGGTGTAGTTCGTACACAGGCTAGTTGTGTAGTGAGTGACACACACACTTATTGGTAAATCGATGTGAGTGTCATGAATGTTCGGTATAAATTGGCACTCGTAGAAACGACATTGATTTTGGTGACTCTCCTATAGGACAAGTCTGAGACCCGCTTTGAGTTAGAGCTGTTAATGGTGATCTGAAGCTTGTACAGAATTTGTTGCTGAGTTTCTCCACTCCTCCAAAGTAAAGAGCTTCAACTTATAATAAACATCAGTACAACTACTGGTCTTCACGTTTGATATTGCTTATTGTTTGGATGTTCTTTATCCATTCTCTAAAAACGGATACGTTTGCAACATAGTTCAAAAATGTCTTTCGCTGTCAGGAGAAACTTGACATCATTTTAAGAGAAGACGTCTTTATTTTGTTTTCCAGGATCTTGATTTTTGGCCAGGTCTGTGCTCCGACACTCCTCTACTGCTCCCTACTGGTCAACATTATTCAGCAGCTGGCTAACTGCACACATAGCAATCCGCTGGGGCACAAGTAGCAACCTTTACTCTCTGCGCTTCATCCCAATTTATTTTAGAGAGATTTATATGACAGAAACAGTCAAAATAATGATCCATGTGGGGCAACGAATGTTTTTTAGACAATCCGTTTTCAAGGATTTCCATTGGGCACTATTTATCATCATTACTCCCTCTTCTCTCTTAAAGAAGGTATTTTTATTGACTTACAGTGTGAACTACTTGATTCCTTGCTTTATTATAAAGGCTTTCGAGAATGTTACGGTTCAACCTACACAAGGTATTGTTTTAATGCCTTTAACATAAGTCCTGGATGCTTGCCAGGTAAAAGTCTACGAAAGTTCACAAGTGAAGGGGAAAAAAGGGAATGACAACTCTGCCTAGCCAGTTAAGGGCACCAGATCCCATAAAACTAAATTCAAATGTTCAATATATGCACTTGTCATTTTCAATGCCTATAAAATTGGCTTCAGAGGTAGATGCAACTAAGATCACAGTACCGCAGAGATTTGCAAAAAGTAATACTTATGACTCTTCTTCTGTGTGAAATATCTTAAATGGAGAAAAGCCCCATTTTAAAGCAGCCAAAATAACTTTACAACAATAGTTGTGTGCATGTGTGCACAAAGGTTTAAAAGAGATGTATTTAGTTTAGGAGACTTACCTCACGTACCAAGATCTATATTAAATGACCTACATTTTCTTTCTTTTTTTTTTTTTAAGTTTATTGATTTTTGACAGAGACAGAGTGCGAGCATGAGCTGGGGAGGGGCAGAGAACGAGGGAGACACAGAATCCGAAGCAGGCTCCAGGCTCCAAGCTGTCAGCACAGAACCTGACGCAGGGCTCGAACTCACGATCTGTGAGATCATGACCTGGACCGAAGTCAGACGCTTAACCGACCGAGCCACCCAGGCGCCCCAAATGACCTACATTTTCTAAACAACTGCTATTTTTCTTTCTTGTCAGAATAAAGTGGCTTGTAAAGGGTCTGTTCTCAGTTCCAGAAACTGAGGGCTCCTTTTGATAATTCGTCAGTTGTAATTTATAAACTAACCTGCTTAAGACCTTGAAACCCATCTATATCGTGAAAAAGGTGACCTCCGCTGGGAAAATTCAAGACGAATTGGAGTCACCAACCCTCTCCTGTTCTCTGGTTTGGTTCCATCACTTGGAACATGGAAAAAGCAATATTCAGATTTGCTTCAGGAGGGAACCCAGTAGCCTAGCCTGCTACTAAATAGACACTCATTAAAATTGATACTCCATCTGATCTCACCTATCCTGGAGAATTTAGGCTGTTTCGTCGGACATCTGCTTTCCTAAGATAAAGTCTCTCTCCAAATATGGACTCCACCTAGCGTTGTGACTGCATAAATAAATAGGGTTATTAGCTCACCCTTTTTTTTGCAAAGCATCTGAAGTGCCTCGCGTGTGTGAAGAAGGGGCACCAGGGACCTTCTCAAAGCATGTCTTAGGCCTACTCATTGTTGCCTCTGCCAGGTCCCCAAACAGGAAGCCAGTGAAATACACTGTAAATATGACCCCGGTTGGTGAGTTACTTCAAAGGCGTTTTTTTTTTTTTTTGTAAAACTGAGCGGCACAGGCTGTGTGGAATATACCGTATTCATACTGAAACAAAATGAGGAAACGTGCATAAAATTAAAATCACGACATGGCCAGTTGAAGAATTTGAGTGTTGGCTTGCTGCTAAGAGCACATTTTTGTGCTGCTTTATAAAATGATGACCTCAACACTGCCACAAAGCCACTATTGTCAAGGGTGCGCTGCGAACACTGCTAGGAGGATCCAACCTGCTTTTAATTCTTTATCAGGGAAACAAAAGAGCCACAAGGTGATTGTCACTGGAATCCACTGCTTTCCGATGGGATCAGACTCATAAACGAGCTTACAGAGGTTTAAGTTGCTCTGAAATCAAGGTCCTTTGGGGGCACAGATGAACTCGAAGTTACCATCATGCGATAGAATGAATAGGAAATGGCTTATAAACTCTAAATGCTAAACAGGTCTAAATAGTTCTTGTTGTTGAATCATCAGTGACAAACTCTTAGGTCAGCAGAGGCTTAAAATTATCTAGCATTTGATACAGAGAGAGAGAGAAGCACAGAGAACCATATGCAATGTGTAACCTCAGGTTCCACGTACTGAATTTTTTTTTACATTTATTTATTTTTTGAGAGACATAGAGAGACAGAGCATAAGTTGGGGAGGGGCAGAGAGAGGAGGAGACACAGAATCCAAAGCAGGCTCCAGGCTCCGAGCCATCAGTCCAGAGCCCGATGCAGGGCTCGAACTCACAAACCGTGAGATCATGACCCGAGCCGAAGTCGGACGCTCAACCTACTGAGCCACCCAGGCGCCCCTCAAGTACTGAATTTTGAGTCCTCTTGTCCTCATGCACTGTCTTGGGCTTTCCAAAATCACTGTAATGAAATGCAGCTGGGTTTTGTACTCCTCCCAAAAATGCAGAAGATGGGAAAAGGGATTTTGCTTACTTGCCTACATCATTTATAAGCTAACGTGTGAATGAACTATCAAACCTTCTGAAACTTATTAAGGTGAATTCTGTCGCCAGAAACACATTTTATAGCTTTTTAAAAAAGCCATGGGGAATTTTCAGCAGGACATGAGTATTTAAAAACACAACTCATTCCGTTAATTGGGAGCCATACAGTTAAGCCTCAGACAATTTAAGTTTTAAAATTTCTCTTGGGGCTTTAGGGGTATCGATTATAAAATGCTTATTCAATGTTGTTCGGCTGTGTGACTGCTCCCTGGCATTAGGGGTGATCCCTGCTCTTCTCCAATGCAGCTCTGAGGCTGGACATAATACCCAGCATGTGTTTGTGATAATATAGGAACGTATTCAGCATCTTTCCGAGCACAGTTGTAGGACCTTTCTCCTACAGCAAAGTTGTTTTAGTTATTTACAATAAATATTGATTTCATTTGGCACGATGCTTAGCTCCATATTTTATTAATTAGCTTTATGTTTCATCCTAAATACTAAAATAGAAGTCTTTCAAGTTACCGAGGATCCCAAATGCATTTATAAGGAAATGCTTATATGGTCTTTGTGACTTTGGGAATTTGGGTGTTGATAAATTTGAAGGTGTTTTGGAGTGGTGTCTAATGCCTTATACAAAACCGTGGCAGTTTTCTTCTATTAAGAAATCACATCCCCCAAGGTGTCTGAAAAACTTCCTTTAGAAGATTTCAAAATGCCAGATGTAAATATTTTTGCACTAAAACAATAATTCAGGGGGCGCCTGGGTGGCTCAGTCAGTTAAGCGTCTGACTTGATTTCGGCTTAGGTCATGATCTCACAGTCATGAGATCGAGGTCCACATCAGACTCGACACTCTACGTGAAGCCTGCTGGGGATTCTCTCTCTCCTCCTCTCTCTCTCTGCCTCTCCCCTGCTTGCTGCCTCTCTCTCCCTCTCAAAATAAATAAATAAATAAATATTTTTAAAATTAAAAACATAAAACAATAATTCAGGAACACAAACATCAAATGACTTTTTTTTTTTTTTTTAGAAGACTTTATGATTTTAGAAGACCCACATATCTGATCGAAATTCTATGTCAGAGTCAGCAGAGTTAATGTTGAGTTAGGTTGAAAAACTTTCTCGGAGCTTTTGGGTGGTTAGTTGGTTAAGCATCTGACTTCAGCTCAGATCATGATCTCACAGTTCGTGAATTCGAGCCCCGCGTCAGGCTCTGCGCTGACAGCTCAGAGCCTGGAGCCTGCTTTGGATTCGGTGTCTCCCTCTTTCTCTGCCCCTTCCCTGCTCACGCTCTGTCTCTCACTCTCTCAAAAATAAATAAAAAAACATTAAAAAAAATTCTCTCCGAATATTCAACAGATGATACCCTGCAAATCCAGAGTGTTCACCCGTTCTAGAACAAAGCCCTAAACACATCTGGGAATTTCCAGTCAGACCAGAAGAACACCAGAGGGAGCGGGCTCTGGCTGGGAGTTTTAAAAATGCTGAAGCGACTGCCAAGAAATAATCTCTCCTTAGACACTGAGTGGGCAGAAGTGGTGTATGACTCCTCTCGATGCCCTGCTTTAGCTCTTGTCCCTGCCTGACATCAGGGGAGGGGCATGGGCAAGATGGCTGCCTCCCGTGGATTTGGCAGGAGTCTGGGACTGGAGGCTGAACCTAACCTCTTCCCTCCAGAGCTGACCCGTTTTGCATCCTGGAGGAGAGGTCACTTTTCCCGTCCTTCTCCTCTCCCTGGGCAATTTAGAGGGGAGAAACTGTAAAGTTCTCTTGAAGTTGCTGATCACATGTAAGGTTCGTAAACTTCTCATACCTTCCACTTTGTGTATCGAGGGGAGGACCAATGATTAGGATCTAATTGCGCCATTTGGTGGCTAATAACTTGATGGCTCCATTTCAAGCACGAGTCTGAGTCTGTGGTAAGAGTTAGTGAGTATTCTCTCAGCTCTGTTGGGCACCGGGTACTGCAGGAAACGTAAGAGTGAGCAAGTCGACGCCGCTCACGTCCAGAAGCTTAGGGTCTGGTTGTGGGGTTACACAGGCACCTGATCTAAGTTTCACAATTTCTCAACTACAAGGTGAAATTCAGTAGTAGTGGTGAGAGGTTAAGAAAAGTCTGAACCAAATGAAATTGCCAACATTTGAACATTTTAAAAATGTGTAGAATTGCAATTTCATATTACTTGGCCTAGTACTTGGTGAGAATTTAGAGCTTGAGACATAATGCTTTGTGACTTAGTTGCAAACTCACAACAGTTTGAAATGATTTTAAAATGAACAGTTGTTATCACTCCATTTCTCCCTTCACTGTATTGTGACTTGTTTTTCTAAAATACAGATGAGTGAACTCATTTTCAATGGCCCTCTCTTTCTTCACAAGTGTTTTCCTCTTCAAAACAACACTCTTCTTTGGGGCGCCTGGGTGGCTCAGTCGGTTGAGCGACCGACTTTGGCTCAGGTCATGACCTCACAGTTTGTGAGTTCGAGCCCCGCATCGGGCTCTGTGCTGATGGCTCGGAGCCCAGAGCCTGCTTCGGATTCTGTGTTTCTCTCTCTCTCTGTCCCTCCCCTTCTTGCGTTCTGTCTCTCTCTCTCAAACATAAATTTAACATTTAAACATTTATTAAAAAAATAAATAAAAAAATAAAGAGAGCTCATGGAGAAGCGAGCCATCCCATCTGAGAAGGGGAACCCATCACATCGGGGACTGGCAATCTGCCAAGTGTCATCAGAGCCTCCTGTAAATTGTAATAAGTGATAAGTTCTGCACTGAAGTGACTCCAAGCAGTAGTATTTCTGCTCGGATTTACTTACCTCCACCTTTTCATTTACTTGAATGATCCCTCATGGTTTTTATGCTGCTAACTGAGAAGGTGATGGCACGCAACTACCTGTTTTTACCAAAATGAAAAATAAGCACCACGGTGCAATCCCTGCTCATCAAACTGACCGACTGGAGTAGCTAGGACAGAAGAAACTGCAGACGGGAGTCACCGGTGATGTGGGTGTCTCCGCAGACCCCACCATCGTGCGTATAAGAGAACAAGCAGGTTGAGACATCTGCCACGAGCAGACAGTGTCACGCTGGCTCACACAGTGTCAGGAAGGTAAGGGACTTTCCTCCCCGTCACTCGTCTCCTGTCGCTCTGAACTCAAACCTTGCAAAGGGTGGAAACTGCAGTTTATCTAGGTTCTGGGAGGAGGAAGGGGAGGAGGAGGAGGAGGAGGAGAAGGAGGAGGAGGAGGAGAAACCTCCCAGGAGGGAAGAGAGAGAGCCAGTCACACATCCCTTCTTCAGCTGCAGCAGACAGACGCTGGGAGAGAGAGAATTGCCTTACTGTTCATTCAAGCTTGAAGGTGCGCCCTATTACATGGGGTTGGGTGGGCATACCAATTACTAAGTTCCGACTGTATTTTTCTTCTTTTTTTAAAAAAAAATTTTTTTAATGTTTATTTATTTTTGAGACAGAGAGAGACGGAACATGAACAGGGGAGGGGCAGAGAGAGAGGGAGACACAGAATCGGAAGCAGGCTCCAGGCTCTGAGCTGGCAGCACAGAGCCCAACGCGGGGCTGGAACTCACTGACCACGAGATCGTGACCTGAGCTGAAGTGGGTCCTTAACCAACTGAGCCACCCAGGCGCCCGAAGACTGTATTTCTCAAGGGTGACCAGAAAAGCTATGAACTCGCCCAAATATTCACCCAGGGATAGGGGAAGAACCAAACCCCTATTGAATAAAGTAACGCTGAGACACAAAATGGGTTGCTTTTTGATTGGACTTGATGAGCCACGTTTATCCAACATGCTAGTTCCAAACATAATATAGAAGGCCTGTGTGTCCTGGGGCTCTAGAAAGGACTTAAGTTCAGCCGTCAAGTCCAGGAGGGTGTGGCTGCTGCTAATTCTCAGGTTTTTTAACATCAAAACCCCAGGCTTCTATCTGTGTAACGCTGTTTTTTACAGTGTGGTTCCCACTTATCTCATTACCTTCAAGTACAAATCAAAATAACTTCTGAGGGATGCCGGGCCCCCATTTTACTAGCAGCTCATGAAGTCTATGGCGGGCTTTATTCCATTTCTGTACTTATTTCCATTTAGGCACAGTGACCCAGAGGCAGCAGAGGAATACATTTCCCTTCATCATATAATAAGTTGACGCCAGCATACTTTTCGTGTGACTATTTTCTTTCTCTTCCTCAATTTAATCTTCCACCCTACTTCCCCTACCTTTTTTGCTAATGCAATGATACTTTTTCTTAGCTATAAAGATGCATATTACTATTTTCTCTTGCATGAAAATAATAGCTAAAATTTACAAGCCATCTACTTGTTCCAAATGCTTTATATATTTTATCTCTAATAGTTATAATAACCTTGGGGGGGGGGGTGGGGAAGTAGCAGGACCCGCATTTTGTAGAAGGAGGAAATGGAATCTCGGAGAGGTCAAGTTAGTTGCTCCCTAGTTTATAAAGTCTGGGCATCAGGGAGCCCAGACTCTCACCTGAGCGTGTCCAATCCCTCGGTCCATTTGCTTCTGAAGGCTGGACAGAGTGAGCGATCACTGTAAGAATGGGCCAGGAAACTAGTTCTGCAAGGGACTTAGGGATTATTTGGATTGAATGATTATTAATTAAATAATTTTTTTTAATTTTTTTTAACGTTTTATTTATTTTTGAGACAGAGAGAGACAGAGCATGAACGGGGGAGGGGCAGAGAGAGAGGGAGACACAGAATCGGAAACAGGCTCCAGGCTCTGAGCCATCAGCCCAGAGCCTGACGCGGGGCTCGAACTCACGGACCGCAAGATCGTGACCTGGCTGAAGTCGGACGCTTAACCGACTGAGCCACCCAGGCGCCCCATAAATAATTTAAAATTACTTGGGATTATTTTGGATTAAAGTAAGCCCTTTCATCTTTTTTGGTGGAATAAAAACCACACTACCTCCCTCTATTTATCTTAAAGGATTATGATATGAGATGGATATGCCATTATTGATCAAGCATTCTAAGGATAGGCGACGGAAATCTTAGTTTTAGTATCAGTAGGACTTCTGTTTTGTCTTCATCCATACTATCATTTCCTTGATGCTTTTCTTATCATCATATCATATTATGATTTCTGTACTTGAAGTGCTATAACTTAGGAGTTCAACTCTGATAAAGACACTCTAAGTTTCCCTTGTGTGTCCATTTCAACTATAATGCAAAAAACAAAAACAAAAAGGTGTGGGAGGGGAAAAAACTGCCACGGAATGTTCACAGTAGTGACCTCAGAGAAGCTCAGTAACCTCTATCAGGCAAAACTTTTGCTCCTTTGTTTAGACAAAATAATCATAATCTAATGTATGTTTTCCATTTCTGCACTGAATTATATTCAGCCTGAGTTTCTTTTTCCATTTCTTTTATTCTGCCTTCTTCCCAACCTGCCTCATGCATTTTGTTTATTCAAACTTCATCCTTTCCTGTTGGTTGACAATGATCTCTCCTTCCCTGTATGTTCCTGTCCCCTCACCTCCCGGCACCCCCTTCCTGCCCTCTCTGCTCTCATGTGTCCAGGCCAGTTGTTCACCTCCCTGTACGTTTCCCTCCTCTGACTCTCCTCCTCTGTCTTCACTGTTAACATTCTGGCATCACCTCCCTTGCCTCCCTCCTGCGCATCCTTCATGCCTCTTTCAATGGTTCCTCATTATGCTGTATTTATAAATAGCCTCCAAGCAATCTATCATTTATCCCAATGCTCTCAGATAATCTCTTGACACAGCTCGCAGACAGTAGTTAGCTGCAGCAGGAAAATTTACCATGCTCATTTATTATCCTCTTAGAAGGAGTGCTGAAGCAGGGGTCACAACTGAAAGAAACATCTTACCTATTCAGCAGCTCCTGAAAAAGGAACTGGCAACAGTTAATAAGAGAGCTGTCTTCTTATGTCTAAGAATGACCACAAATATGTTCAAGAGACAAAAAAAAAAAAAAAAAAGAGACAAAGCCACTGCTAAAATACACAAGGCACTGAATGATAGTGACCCCTGTAAGCCCAGTGTGTTGTGTTAGCCCCGTGTTACCTTCGCAATCAATAACGACTTACTCTTGTGCACCTACAAGGTGCCAGCCTCGTTTTAGTGACTTAAAGTGAACTAATTCAGGGCTCTTCATGCAGTTGTGAGGTTTGTGCACTGCCTTAGGGGTCCGGCAGAGGGGTGAGCTGAGGCTGCTTGTCAAACCATAGGTGGAGACTCTCATTGTTCCATTTTTCAGATGAAGAAAATGAGGCTCAGATGAGTTAAGCAACTTGCCCAAGTGGAAGAACCATGTAAATTTGACAAACATGTAATCTACCACTTGAAGACTATTCCTTTACTAAACTGTTAGCAAACTGAGGGCAGGTGCTGTGTCTACCTTGCTTATCCTTGGAGAAGTACCCTTTTGAGAATGAATGAAAACATAGAGGGTGCAAATCATGAAGCACCCAAAGGATTGGTTTTTCCAACAAAGGAGACATACAGGGATCTAGAAGAAAAAGCCCACTGTTTTAATTCTTAAGCGTTATTTCTTCCTTCACTTCCATCAGAACAGGGCTGAGGTGGTGGCCAGAGTGTGTTAGAGCCTGGGCACACACACCTGACATTGTGGGGCAGACGTGTGTGTGGGGAAGCAATGCAAGGCAGGCCCCTGGTGTGCAGAATCGGGACATCATACTGATTAGGGTAGAGAATGGGCTGGAGGAAGGAGGGAGGTTCAGTAAGGAGTGTTAGGGGGTATCTTGGGAGGACCGAGTTGATCTGGCCTGCTTGTTTATAGGCAACACTGGGGGTTCAGGAGGTTGACGGCTGATGTCCAGCGTGCATGGGAGATGTAAGTTAATAACAATGGCAACCATGCATTAAATACTTCTGTGTCAGGCAGGTCCTGAGTGTTATAGACTTGTCTCATTTCATCCTTACCAAACCTCTGGGGTTGGTCCTATGATCCCTCCCATTTCAAAGGAAGCAAACTGAAGCGAAGTGAGTTGTCAGGGTTTTAAGGATAGTAAAAGGCAGACTCTAGATTCAGTCCCAGATCTGCTGATTCCAAAATTCACATGCTTGCCCTTCTACCTTAGGAGGAGAGATTGCAGCTCAAGGGAAGATCCTTGGGAATCAGGGTTCAGAGGGAGAAGAAGAGAACTAGGGAGAAGATGGAAGCCTTCCAAGCCTGCAGGGTGAGGACATTCACACCGGTTTTTGAGGAAGAGCTCAGCTTGGGCGAATAACACTGGCACGGAGACAGAACTTTGGTTGAGGTCGGGCAAAAGGACTTGATCGTGGGAGACAGATTGAGAGCCTGCTAACCACCGCCCCACATCAGAACAGAACCGGCCTCAAGGTGACTTTGCAATGCTCCACCCAACTGCCCTGTGAAGGAAGCACCTTTAATTCTCTCTGGTTCCAGAGCCTGGGGTGGTGTTGTAGCTGTGGAAATGCGCGTCTTGTGCAGGCAGGACATTTAATGCTGGCATTAAGATGTTGAGTTCAGATTGTTCTATCTGCCAATACGTGACCCGGAGCTATCTTAAATCCTTTTGGAATGAGGTAGGGTACACACTCAAAAAATGTACGTCTGTACAAGTGGATACATTTCTCCAAGCAGCCTTAACAAATGTGTGTGTGTTTTTTCTTTAATCAGATCTTTTATTTACATATTGCAACTAAATCATCAAAAGACTTTCAGTGGCTTGCTGGGATGCACGTCTGAAAGCAGCTCGATGCTTTGGCTTTATGTATGTTTATCGGCTCTGTGTAATTTTTTACATATGCTGTCTCTCTCCTCGAAATGACTGCTTCAAGAAAACTGAAAGAACAGTGACAGTGGCGAGGGGCTGGAACATACGGGTTGTTTGGTGGAAACAAAATGCCATTTTTTTTTTTAAAGTTTATTTATTTTTGAGACAGAGAGAGACAGAGCATGAACGGGGGAGGGTCAGAGAGAGAGGAAGACACAGAATCTGAAACAGGCTCCAGGCTCTGAGCTGTCGGCACAGAGCCCGATGCGGGGCTCGAACTCACGGACCACAAGATCATGACCTGAGCCGAAGTCGGACGCTTAACCAACTGAGCCACCCAGGTGCCCCAACAAAACGCCATTTTTAACGAAGACGGGTACCTTCCCCCCCCACCCCCCCAACGCTGAAATTATTCACGGGCTGCTTTGTACCTGACAGAAAAAGAGCTGTACTCTCAGAAAAGGAGCTGGGGACAGAAGGAAGCATGGAAAACACGTGGGCTTGTCAAAAAAGATGAGTAGTGGCCCAACGTGGGTCTGCTGGGAGTGCCACAGTGAAGGAGCTGGGGTAGAGACGTGCCTGTCTGGCACCCCCGTCCGTCCCCCTGTCCCAAGGCTGGCCTGGCCTGGGACAGCTGGGTTTGGCACCCTCAGGCGGGTGACTGCCCTGAACGGTTGGGAGGGAGGCGACAAGAACCGCAAGGGCCGCGGATCACAGCAGGATGTACCAGAGAGCCCAGGTGTTCTGGGCACACTGTGGGTGGACTGTGTCCAGACTCCGAGAATGCCGACTTTTCCTTCACATCGCCTTGCTACTTTACTGCTCCGCAAAGCCCCAGCATTTTGCCATTATCTTACACTGCCTTTGGCCGCCCTGAAATGATGGAGGGGACGTGGAGAGAACAGGGGACTTGGAGCCAGAGAACTGGGTTCTACATCTGGCTCTGCTAGTACTGCCCTCGGACGAGGTGATTAAACTCTCCGGCAACAGCGTCTTTATCCGTCAAAGGTAGAGGCTGGGCCGCAAGGCCCCGTGTTCAGTGAGGAACTTAAGAGATGATGTGGCCTACGGACACAGGGGCGGGTCTGGAGAGCCGGGTAGGCACGCATCAGCCGTGGGAACCTCAGGTGGTGGGAACCGTGCGCTGTCTCCCCCGCTCGCCCCTCCTCCACCCCAGGGTCCTCATTCACGTGCTGCTGCCCGGTTCCATCCCTGTCTGCCTGCAAGCTTCCGCAGAGCCCGGGAAGTTGACGTCCTCTCTGCCCTCACTGTTGACAATGCAAAGGCATTCCCCTCATCAGTGCTAGCAAAGAATGAGAGATGCCGCATAATATCAGGAAGCATATTTATCGCTGTCGTCGACGTTGTAAAAAACTTTCCAAAGGTCCACTGTGTTAATGATCCCACCCACATCTGTTGCTGGAGAAGAAGTTAACGTACTCCCCAATGACCACCTATTGTAAGAGAGGAAGCAAACTGATGCCACAGAGTGACTACTGTGTTTGCTGGGTCTCCTTTCTAGATGCTGTTGGAGCAGCGCGTGATTGGCATGATGCCTGATCTCAGTAAAATGGGGAGAGAAATAAAGTTCATCAATAATCCCAGAACCTTTCTTCTCCTTCAGCCTTTCCCAAGAAACCTTTGTGGAAAAGGGCTAAGCACTGCCCGCGTTGAGGGACTGACCCCTCTCTTGACTCAGTCTCCAAGGAAGGGGTGAGGAGAGCGTGCCAGAGGGGAGAGGTGGGGGAGGCCCGTGTTGGACAAACTCAAAGCCTGAAGTAGAGAGGGCAGACAGAAGTGGATGACCGCGGGAGTCCCTGTGCATTCCACTGCTGACTCGTCTCCCACACGTACCGCCGGAGGTCACCCCACCCCCATGCTTGAGGGCTCAGCAGCCAGGACAGTGGATGTCCCTGTGGATGGCTGTAGAGACTTAGCTGGGGTCTCTCTCCACCCCAGATCTGGCCAAAGTGGCGCTCTGATCCTATTTAGCCACCGCTCTGTGACTACGTGACATTAAACAGAAGACTGAGGTCTGCCTTTAGAGCCACTTTGTTCCCCAGTCTCTGGTTAAAAGACATTAAGTCTCAAATAAAAGTCGCTCCGGACTGCGGAAGGGCTTGTTCACACATTCACAGCTCTGAGTCAGACCAGGCTTATTACTTGAATTTTTAAATGCCAAAGAGACAGAGGGGCCCACAGGGTCGCGCTGGCATTCCAAGTCTCTTTGGCCATTAGGACCCGCTGTCTCCTGGAGCTGGAACAAAAAGATCTTGGAGACCTGGTGCCCGGATGATCACAGAGCAACGATAAAAGCCCCCCAGCTGGAGCCTCCTTCCCGTTTCCTGTGCGGCCCATACTGGAAACACATTGGAGCTATTTTCCCTTTTAAAGACGCTGTTTTACGTTTCGTCTTTCAAGATGTCCTTGTTTCTGCATCACAGCATCTTCGCATACCAACTCGATGTGTTTTATGTTCATCTGGAGAGAGCTCTCCTCCCTTCCCCTTCTAAGGAGTAAAAGGGGAGATGCGGGCTCAGGGGATAAAGCAGCTTCAGGAGTGCATGGGGTTTGGGGAGAACAGAATGAAACTCTGGCTAATTTGGCCCATCCCATCTCAGAAAACCAGAACCCTATGAATTATTTACGATTCTCCTGACCCCACAGAAATGCAGATTGTGGTTCTTGCCAAGGACAAATTAGGCTTGTCTGCATCTGTTACTGTTCTCAATCAAGCGACTGCCTCCTGTGAGGAAGGAGAGAGGTCAGCAGCCAGGACAAAGGATCAGTCCAAGAGAAGGGGGAGATAAGGCTGCATTCCAGAGCTTCTACTGGAAAAGCTGCTCATTGGAAGCACAATCAGATCTTTTTTCAAAATCCAGAACAAGCACCGGGTTGCATTTGTGTGTCTAAAAAAATCAGAATAGCAGTGCCATTGGGGACCTTTCAAATGTTTAACTTTTATCTTGCTTCGGGGGGTATGCATAACTTCAGGGCAAGTATTGACTAGTTTTGGCTCAGGGGACCGTGACCTTCTTTCCCCAAAGCGAGGACCTCTCTATGCTGCAGCACTGGAGACTGTTAGGATTGTATCCCTCTGAGCCGGCTCTGCAACTTTTCCCTGTACCCTTGCCTGTACATAGCAGGTTGTTATCGTTGGCTCCAAATGAGCTTTGGAAGAGAGCTCCAGGCTCCCCTCCTCCCACTCGACCCCCAAGACAGGGGCCCCCTGGAGTGGGATCAAGGAATAAAAGAGCTTTGGGAGAACACGGGTGGGCCCTGGTGGTAGGGGCATTTGGAACTTTCCACGGCAGGAATAAAAAGACAAAAAGCCTTTTGTGGTATGTTCTCTGGTCTTTCCCAGGAGCAGGTGTGGAGAGAAGCCTCCTGCTTACGTGGGGCCCACTCTGGAGCAGAACCAGGAGGAGGAGGGGGTCTGGAGGAGACCATGCATGCGAGTGCCCTGTAGCCTTCAGAGAAAGGCTGTCTGACGTCCCTGCCATCACTTTTTCAATTTTCTACGTGCTAAAACGTAGAAAAGGCCAAGCCCAGCGTTTTGGCCTGGGGAAAAGAGGCCCCTTTCTTGGGAAATAGGCCTTAAGCAGAAAGAGACTCAGAGAGATTCCTGTATGGTGTAACTGAGTCACCAGTGTAGATGGTCAGATAAGAAATTGCGGCCAAAGCCCAACTATTTCGGGAAGAGAATGCCTTTGCCTACAGGATCTCCTAAGCCTCGATCCCTGGCAGCTCTTGGATTCTGAGATCTTGGATGCTGGTAAATTCTCTTGTCAAGAGAGACACAATTAAAGGTTCAGATGATATCTTGGTCTGCTAATGAAGAACAATAGTAAATAATGTTATTTTCCCTATATTCTTCCTTATTAGACGATCTAATCCTTTCAAACACTCGGTAGAACATTGGTATAAATCCAAGGGACTTTTGAGTGGGTGAAACTCAGTTTCTTCATTTTGGAGATAAATGAGTTTAGGATCCAGAGAGATTATCTAACCAGGTCACATTGTTAGTTAGTAGTGAAAATGAGACTAATGTGCAAAGAAACCTATGGTTATTAGCAAGGGCTGGGGTCATCAACAAGCATTTGACACCGAAGAGGTAAAGTCTTAGCAATCATTCATCAGATATTTAGCCAGGGCCTCCTACGTACCAGGCACTGTGGGGCTGCAGTGCCGAGTTAGACAGACATGGCCTCTGACCTCCCAAGAGATGTTACCAAACAACGGGAAATGGCAGCAAGGCTCGCTGTATTTCCAGAAGGAATCAATTTATCTGCAGGGTGTCCCTCTGAGCACTTCACGTCACAAGAAAGTTGTAGCCACTGGGCTGAGGTCACACTCAGCTATTGGAGTCTCCAAGTGGTAAGAGATTAAATCCCTCTTGTTCATTCTCAAATGTGCAGTCTCGTATTCATGAAGAAGGAAGAGGAGTATTAATTTCAGAAGAGCTAACTCGGCTTTCCTGGTGCCTACCACTCCATCTTCAGCCAAGGGAATAACCGTAGATGAGAGCCACCCTTCTCCATCAACAGGAATTCCTTTCTGGAGGGATCCCACAAAAAGAAGACAGATGCTCGGCCATCACTGACATGGACAGGGTCACAAATGTGCCATGCATTTTGACTCTGCAATAGCTGAAAATGTACATGTTTTAAAATTCTATTTGAAATGTCTTTGAATAATAGTAGCGGTAATAATAATAAAAAGAATCATAATGATATACAATGTGATTAAAGACTGTTTGGCCTAATAAGCACATTCTGGGCATCATAACCCCTTCCAACTGTCCCTGAGTCATAGGGCTGGAGAAAAGATGTCCAGAAGACAAATCCTCATCTGGGCCAAAAAGTACCTTACCCTCTTCTGTAAATCCAACCATGATTATGCTTCCTACAGTTTCCCTCTGAAATTTAATTTGAATGGAAACTGGAATTAACAATAAAGGAATAATAATCAGGAATTGATTTCTAAAGAATTGAATGACTGGGGTGCCTGGGTGGCTCAGTCAGTTGAGCACCTGACTCTCTCTCTCCCTTTCTCTCTACCTCTCCCCCATGCTTGTGCACACTCTCTCTCTCTCAAAAATAAATAAAAATAAACTTAAACAAATGTTTTAAATAAATAATTGAATTATTATTACTTTCAAGAACATTAGATGACCGTTCCAAGTTGACAAGAATGTTGGCAAGCAAAATCCATGGGGACTGGCTGAGTTGACAAGGACTACATAGAGTTAGCATCTCAGTCACCTGTGCCCTAAGACTCTGTTTACACTGTTTGAATCCCTTATTTCAGAGAATGAAGGAAAATTCAGTCCACTATTAATATGAATTTCCACAGTTTCAAAATTACTAGATTATGGATTAACTC
This sequence comes from Puma concolor, assembly GCF_028749965.1. NCBI lineage: Eukaryota > Metazoa > Chordata > Mammalia > Carnivora > Felidae > Puma > Puma concolor. Next base: position 165,048,439 of record NC_141670.1, on the reverse strand, counting down.
ATTTATATTCTATTTAATAATTCTCATTAGGTTGCAGGATAGTTCCATTCTCCCTGTCAGAGGCACAGCATTAATAAAAGGGCTGGGTCGGGGGAGGTAGCACCAATCTGAAGGAATTGTGGGAGGTCTATTCATGAGATGGGGCCGTTATTTTTCTTTGCTTTGGTTTCTACCTTGACGAAGTATTTGTAAAAACAAATAGGACAAAGACTTATATTTCGTGTTCAACATAGCTGACTTCATACACAGATATGTCTCACGGTCACATTTTCGTCTCTGGATCCTGGAAGCAGGGGAACATCATGTTTTCATGTGGAAGAGGCCATTTCCCCCACTAACCAACCCCCCCACACACCGCCCCCATGTACTGTAACATTTGTGCTCTGTTCCTATTCAAAGGGAAGGTGGGAAGCCTCAAGGTAAACTCTGGGTGCCTTATGGAAGCCTTTCATGAGCTTCCCCTTGGTTACACACTCAGCTTTACCACTCACTTCTCACTAACCCACATTCAAATTGTGGCCAGCTCTGAACTTTCTCCCCTCAGAGGGTCTTTGCCATGCTATTTCCACTACCCAGAACATTCTTTTCTTTATCCTCTACATCTGGCTAACTCCTACTTACCCGCTGAGTTCAGTTCTTTTTTAAGTTTATTTTTATTTTATTTTGAGAGAGAGACAGAGAGTAAGCAGGGGAGGGGCACAGAGAGAGGGAGATATAAAGTATCCAAAGCAGGTTCTTTGCTGTCAGTGCAGCGCCTGATCTGGGGATCAAACTCACGAACTGTGAGATCATGACCTGAGCCAAAGTCAAATCAGACACTTAACTGACGGAGCCATCCAGGCAACCGCCCCCGCCCCCACCCTGCCCCTGGTCAAGTTCAGTTTTGATGTCACTTCTTCCAGGAAGCCTTCCATGGACCCCAGGTCTCATTAAGTTCTGAATACAGCTGAACCCACTGGAAAGATCTTAACCAGAGTTTGCACCAACTGTTCCCACAGACATTGTGCTCAACAAGTACACTGTTAACTAATACTGTGCCACCTACACCACCGGTCACTGATTTTGACTCACTCTGTGGCCCCAAGAGGTGCCAGGGCTGTGTGGGAAACCACGCACCTTCTCTTGAGAGGAGAAGTGACGTTCTGAAGTGCATGGAAGCCAACACAAAGTAGAAAGGGTTTTTAGTTTTTAAAGGTTGGCAAACTCAGATGCCAGGGAAATTCAAGAGCCTTCTTTTCTCTCTGCAAAGCAAGTCACGCGTTGTGTAATAATCTGGTTGAGAGTAAGTAGCTGGTTTCCATGTTTTTGTTTGTTCCCCTCATTCCAGGTGTGAGGCTAGAGTCCCCTCATCTCTCATACACGGCTCTCATCTGTGTGAAGCCTATGCTGGGGCCTTTGGCAGAAATCTTATGGTGGCCCTGGCATGTGGATAATAAACAGGAACACTAAAGTTATACTTCAGGAGTTTTTGCCTCTACACCTCTCACACGTATTGCAAAAGAAAAATTTATTTTACAAAAGCCATCAGAAATACAAATGAATCCTCTTGATTTGTCTTATTGCCATCTAACACTGGAAGAGTCTCTGTGTCATGTTCTGGTCCATTTGACCTTCGGCACTCTGCTTCTATAATTCTTGAGTCCACTAAGCTTTTCTGGAATCACCTGAAAGGCCACCTGCTGATGGTCAGCATGACTCAGTCAAGTCACCGCAGATAGTCTAGAAGGGTGTCGGAGATGAATTCCTCAATGCCCTCTCTGGTCCCTGCTGGGCTGTTCCCTCACAGCAGTCCCTGAACTTCCAGAACACTACATACCCTCCTTTGACCAGCGTGTCACAAATGGTCTCTTTACCTGTGTGTTCCACACAAGGGACTGCATTTTTCAAATCTCTGCCCTTCTTTCAGCATCAAAACCCCAGCACAGTGCTTGAGGCACAGCACAGCCTCCGTGAATGCTGGGGAGGTGGGGCCTCCGAATGCAAGTGCTTTCACGGGGTGCCCCCTGTGAACCCCGTGTGAGGACAGCACAGGGTGGGAAAGGCCAGAGGAGGTCCATACCTGCAAGGCTTATTAAGTAGTCAGGTGATAAATACTCGAGTTCTACCAGGGGTCACAACAAGATTTTGCCTCCACTATTTACACAAAATTGAAAGATTTCACATACAAATAGGGATTTCCATCTTCTTCTAAGAAGTTAGATCTTGTTATCATTGGGCCCAATTCTAGCTTGGCAACAATCAGCTGGAGCCGGGCAGCAGTCACCCCTTTGAGATGGCATACAGTCCCCAACCACCCACCTTTTGTGTTCATACTACCTGTGCGGTCCCTGAGGCATCTGAGTGTGCCCTTTTCTACTGGAGGACAGGTTAGGGGCCCAGCTGGATTGTGCACAGAGGGGCCGGGAGAACTGAAAGCCGAAACCTGAGTCCTGAAGTTCCCAGATATAATACTGAGCATCACCACACCTGGAATTCTGGCCTATCTTCCAGGCCAACCTGGTCCTGGCCTCCTGCATCCTTTGAGCAGCATTGGTAGAATGATGCCAGCAGAGAGAAGGAAGGGTCCCCTCAAGGGAACGGCAACTAGTTATTATAGGACTGTTTTACTAACATAGTATATTAACATAGTAACTACTCAACATAACTTTGTTGAATGATAAATATCTCCTTGCGCTAAAATAGATAAAATATGCACGTTGCATCACATTCTTGACTTTCTTACATTGGATAGATGCTTTTACATTGAGGCAATATCTCTAATATTTAATAAAAATCACACACAGGGTAAAAGAGAAGAATTCGAGGTCCTATTCCAGAAGAGGTAATGCTTCTCTTTGGAGATGTGTGGCTGAGGCACTAAAAGCCAAAGTGGACAAATTCTAAAAAGAAAGGTTCCACTTTTACCAAGGCCCTGAGAATCCAATCAGGCCCTTCCTCTTATTTAAGCCTTCAGCAGCTCTATACTGCTTCCAGAATAAAGCCCTTGATTTGACACATAAGGCCTTTTGTGAGCCACACCTCCTGTCACACGCACGCACACACACACACACACACACACACACACACACACACACACACATATGAAAACCACACCACTACTTAGCAACTTGCAGCGCCCTGAATGTGCCATGTGTTCCAACACCCTGTCTGCCTGGAAAACTCAGTCACCAAGACTCCACCCCCCCCGGGGAGAACATCACTGACTTCGAGGGCAGGGCTTTAGGGCGCTTTGTTGATCTCTTGTTCTGGCCTTTGAGCCCCTGTGGACAGGGCCGTGCTCTCATCTTAAACTCCACACCGCTCAGCACCCTGCTTTAGGCCATACAGGGAATGTCATACGTATTTATTGCATGAATAAACTTTGTTGTTTTAAAAAAAATTTTTTTTTTAATATTTATTTATTTTTGAGAGACAGAGACAGAGTGTGAGCGAGGGAGGGGCAGAGAGAGAGAGGGAGACACAGAATCCCAAACAGGCTCCAGGCTCTGAGCTGTCAGCACAGAGCCTGATGCGGGGTTTGAACTCACGAACTGTGTGATCATGACCTGAACTGAAGTCGGACACTTAACTGACTGAGCCACCCAGGTGCCCCTGTATGAATACACTTTGCAAAGTCATTAAGGTTCTAAAAAGGGAAAAGGGAAATATGAAAATAATTCTCCATCCCAAGATGAAGATAACCCACCTCTTTACTTCCCGTGCCTGCAAATGGACTGTAACTCCTAAGCTGCCTTTCAATGCGAACACGGAAGTTGTCCAATAACCTCGTCTGTATCAGTTATAAATATTTTTTAAAGAAACATCTGCAGGTGATCTACACTACAATTGCACATTCGGAGTAACTACAGTATCGTGTCACAAAGATATGCCATACGAGAGATTATATAGTGCACAGCTACACTCCCAGCCCCCTCAGTTGACAGATGAGGAAAATGAAGCCTAAAGAGCTTTCCTAGTGCACACAGCTAACTGATGGCAGAACTGAGACTAGAACTGAGCCTGTCCAGCATTCATCTGAAAGGGTCTAGAATTCTTCATTAAATCTCAGATGTTGCCGTAAATGCTATGACATTGGCTGCCTTCACTATAAAATTAAAAAAAAAAAAAACCAAAAACCGAAAAAAAAAAAACAAACCCACAAAACACTAGCATTTTTGTTACTCCTCAAATATAATCTTGCAAGATAGTAATCAAAACTAACTGCAGTTGTGTGGTACGGTGTGGCTTCCTCAAGGACTAAGTTTGCTGAAGGGCTGTTTGGTGTTCATGCTGTTTTGAGGGGGGGGGAGGGACAACATGGTAGCCGTGGAGAGCCATAGATAAGCTCCCTCGCAGGGCTGTCCTACAGTGATCATTTATGTGAGTCAATTGTTGCCCGTCCTACCAGGACAACAAAGACAGTGCACAGTGGAATAGAAATTAACCCTAATTACTTACTTTCCAGCCTTTTACTGACTGGTTTTCCATTGTTTCATTCCTCTTTCTCTGTTTGTTTGGCTTAATTACATGGTTTGCTTGATTTGCAGTGGAGAAAAAAAGAAGACTTGACTTTTATTTACTTGTGAATGGGGTTTCCACTATGCTGCACTCAGACGAGGCTTACCTTTATTATAATAATTAAACCAGTTTTCCAGATGAAGGGTAAACTATTTAGCTTATTATCTTAGTAATTTAATCTTTTAATAGTGGAAAATGTACATAGGAGAATCCAAAAGGGTGAAGTGTAATTAAAACTCGAGCACCCCAAATTGGCTTTACATTCATACTAGTGATATGTTAAGGAATGTGTGTATGTAGGTATGTCCTTAGAGGGAAGAGAGAGCTAACAGTTTCTGAACACCAAGCGTTGTGCTAGGTACTTACAGACAACATCTCACTTAATCTTCACAGCAAATTTACGAGAAATGCATTGTTACCGCCATTTTACGGATGAGGAAACCGAAGGTCTAAGAGTGTTATAAGTGGCCCACGTTCACACAGGCAGTCCGTCGTACAGCTAACTTTTGAATCTAAGGGGTCTAACTCTGAAGTCAGCGCTCTTTCTGCCATAGGCTGTTGCGGTCAATGGGACCGCTGAATGATCGGCCGACCAGTCTGGCTGCCAGGAAGGGAAGGAGAGGAAGAGGAAGAGGAAGGCCATAATGCTGCGGTGCCACAAAGGTAGCTTCTGAGCAGGGAGAGGCCCCCAGGGAGGCCGTGCTATCACCTTCCTCCTTTCTCTCCATAAAGGTTTAATTGGTATGTGGCTGGGGGTCCAAGTCGCAGGGAGCCAAAGGTGAGGACAGGCCAGAAGAGTCAGATTTGCCTGCTGGCTTAGAAGGTCTGGAGGGGATACGACAGCGAGGCACCAACACCGCTTGTCAGACAGAGCACACGCTTACGCCGTTTTCTCCTGTTAACAGCAATAACCACTACGGTGACTAGTATTCCCATCATTGCCACCCTTCCATTGTTTCAGCATCTGGTTCAATTGAATTTACATTTCTTTTTTTTTTTTTAATGTCTTTATTTATTTTTGAGAGACAGAGAGAGAGAGAGAGAACAAGAGTGAGCACATGAGCGGGGGAGGGACAGAGAGAGAGGGAGACACAGAATCTGAAGCAGGCATCAGGCTCTGAGCTGTCGGCACAGAGCCCGACGTGGGGCTCAAACTTGTGAATTGTGAGATCATGACCTGAGCTGAAGTCGGACGCTCAACCGACTGAGCCACCTAAGCGCCCCTATACTTACATTTCTTGAGCACCTCCAGTGGCCTTGATACGGTTCTAGACCGTAGGTTTAAGGGTACAGGCAACGAAAAGACAATCCCTGCCTTCTGGACTTCAAGATCTGTAGACAAATAGGTCCCTACTATATCTTGAGCTCTGTGAGGACAGAGACCTTATCTCTTTCCCTCTCTCCGCCCATTCCCCTCTCCCTTCCCTCCTTCCTTAATACCAAATGCCAGGCACTGTTTTGGGTGCTGGGAGCACAGTGATAAACAGAAGGGCTTTGTTTTTACGGGGCTATGATCTTGAGCCACGTTGTCCAATAGAGTAGTCGCTAGTCACACCTAACTATTTCGATGTGAATTTAAATGAACAAGATCACACATTTGGTTGCTCAGTGGTACTAGCCACACAGCAGGTGCTCAATAGCCACATGTGCCTAGTGACTACCACAGCGGATAGTGCAGATACAGAACACTTCCATCACCACTGAAAGTTCTATCAGATAACACTGTTCTCAAATCCCATTTGTAGTTAGATCTTTAGGATCTAGCACCGTGCCTGGCATATAATAGGTACTACTAAGTAGTCGTTAAATGTCAAAGTCGTGCAATAGGCACAGAGATGAAGGCACGAGCCAGTAGAGAAAGAGCAGAGAGGAGGAATTATTTTACACAGTAGGATGGGGTCAAGGAACACCTTCCCCGAGGAGAGAGGAATCAGTGACAGGATTTGAAAGACATTAAAGGTTCTGATATATGTTTGGTCAACGAAGGCAGCTTGCTACAGTTCTAATGGGAGAGTGGCAGAGCATTCCTTTCAAAGTCAAATGCCAACTTTAATGGTAGCACCGGTCAGCTGCTTCTTGGACGGGGAAGGCTGAAACGTGGGGGAAGAGAGAGGGGGCACAAAAACAGCCTTCAAACTCCTGACGAATTCTCATTAGGAGGAAGTAAACAGAATGCATGCCCTCTTTATTTTAGGAAGTAAACATTTTGCAGTAAAGGCCTGAAATAGTCCTCGTTCGTAACTATTACCATGCTCTTCAAAATGAGTGTTCTGTGAAGCCTCCCTTTTAATCAGCAAATATGCTAGTCAGAGCCTTCTATAAAAAGAAGCAGTACTTAGGTGTCCATCCCTTAGCCACGAAAGGAAACTGAATAACAACATACACACGGTATGTGGTCAGTGATGGAGACCTCTGGGGTCTGGTTCGGGCTCGCTCTGGTCTGGGGCTGGCCAATCCAGTGGGGATCTCAGCTCCTTGAGAACCAGAAGATTGGAGAGTGTGGAAAGAGACGTAAACAAGGGCTGTGCGGAGGCCAGGTCAGGCCGACTTCAATTACCAACGTCTGCTTACAGGGAAGCATCAGGGCAAACCTGGTTACATCTTACTTAAAGGTGACTTGGTGGCTGGTCAGGGCCCCACTGTCACTGTCATCCAAGCAAGCCCCACAACTAACACTTAAGATAGATCTTATTACATGCCAGGCACTGTTGAATTCGCTGGATTCTTACAGCAGCCCTACAAGATGGGTACCATGATGATTCCTTTTGACAGATGAAGGAACTAAGGCACAAGGGAGGGTATATAACTCGCCCAAGGTCACACAACTAACTAGTAAGTGGTAGAGCTGGCAGTGAGCACTGGTCTTATGCCAAGTGTGGTTGGAGGCAGAAGGGCCATAGAGGGGGCAGGAGGTGGGAAGGTTCAACCCTAGCTTAAACTTTTGGGGGCATCACAGAAACTTCTCAAGGTGACCTTCCTGACACCCTGACACAGCCCTGGAAGTGAGAAGGGTGGAGAGTCAGGAACACTGCTCACTGTTGGGCACATTTTCAGGGTTTAAGTTTTTTTTTTTTTTTTTTTTTTTTTTTCCTGAAAGCTCCCTGCTCTTGGGAGATGGGGATTTCTACTCTTAACTTTTGCTATGACTCCCCTCCCCAAATCCATAGAGGCCGATGCAAGAGACGTTGAAGAGATCTTCAAATTCTGTACTTTTCCATGAAACCCCAAGGGGAGGGAACAAGCGTGACCCACCACAGTGGACCTCTGCTGATGGGAAAGTCCCTGGCTTGCCTGCCCAAGGTCAGGCACCTGACCCCGCTCGGCAAGTACTAAGAGCCCCAAGTCTTGGCCAACTCTGGGCCCCCAACCACCAACAGTGTTTCTTGCTCATGAGGAAGGGTTTGTGAGGCCCCCTCTCCTCGGGCATTACACCAAAGAGACGTCTGCAAACTCAGCACGTATGTCCATTATACCATGATAAATGCACCAGCCCCCTGTCTTAGGAAAGATGACTCATTTTCTTAAATTGGCATCTATTTCTTGAGATCCTTTGGTCCCATAAGGACAGGTGAAACTATAATGACAGGTAAGAAGAAAACTTGTGATCAGAGACAAGTTTCAATGTGCTGCTCTGGATAGAGCAGCACATTGAAAAAGATAAGATATGCTCTTAACACGACCGAAGCAAGCTTCGTAGCTGTGTTTTACAGCAACATCCAGACTCCACTGAAACCTTCCAGATCTTGTGTGCATTCACAAACGTAAAAAGCATCACCCTGCCCGGGGTCTTCTGCTGCACAGTCACAGTGGCACCTGCCTTTGAGCAGGTACTTCTGTACGTCACACATCCACCATTTGCTCCAGGAGGAAAGAGGAAGGGAGAGGGGCCCAGAGGTCTGTGTGCTTCTGAGAAAGCCTTTCCCTTCCCCCATACCCACCTCTCCTTCAGCGCGTACAGCCTCGCCACAACACTCTGCCTCGGAGAGCATCAGGACAAGGCCAACATGCCCTGCACTCCTTTTCACACCTGTCACCCAAGGTCACTCCTGATCACTCCTGCTCTCAAGATGGCTCTGCACATCCCTTCTCGGCCTCCAGTTCCCCCTGCCCAATTTCCAAATCTCTGTGCCTTCTGGAACTCATGCCCATCGGCACTAAGATCCCCTATGTTCTCACCTTCTTCGAGACCTCCCTGTACCTTCTTGCTCTCCCCTCCCCGACAGCTCTCGCAAGTAGTGGCTATCTTCTCTGCCACAAACTTCAAGCCACTGGGGCCGGAGGTGAAGCTGATATTCTTCAGTCAGTAGTAGTAGCAATATTGACATCAGCAGCTATGTTGTAGGAATACGAGAGATTTTACTTGGTAGGCTTTATAGGCAAACTGTTTTAAGGGATTAAACCCAATCCAAGTGCAAGGATGCCCGCCATGTCCTTGCTGAATCACCTTGCTTAGCTAACTTGGTGAACTTGAGCACATTGTTTTCTCCAAACTCACAGATTTTCTTTTTTTAATCAGGTACGACCTAGTCTGTGCTAGGTGTTATGAGAAGCCTGAAATACTGATGCTACCCTCCTCAAACCTTATCTACCTGGGGAAACCGGAGTTTGTGTGGGATAAAGACTCAGGGCATGTGAGTAGTTTCCAAAAGGCCACACACAAAAATCACTCTCGTGCAGATGCCTGGAAGGAGCATGAAGGCAGGACCAGGATGGGTGGAGACTCTCAAAAGCTGGAGAGCACCCCCATAGCTGAACAGGGCAGCTTCCACTTACCTCTGGCCCAGTGTTGCAATGGCCTACGGGTCCTAATAGTCAGACAGTCCATTTTCTCAAGAGATATTAGAAATGCACATTGTAAAGTGGAATCTGAATTTTAAATAAGTGATAATTCAAAACATTTAAAAACACTTTGAGAGGTGGCTTAGTGTAGTGTTAAGAGCATGGATTCTGGAGCTAAACTGCCTAGGTTCAAATCCTAGTTCCAGAACTCACTATGGGTTCTGGGCACACTAGTGAACTTTTCTGTGTCAGCATCTGCACTTATAAAATGGAGATAATAATAGTACCCACCTCCTAACTCTGTAACCTGCTTGAGATGTCTGGAAGCACTCTATAAAAGTTTGATAACTGGCCAACAGTAGCCAGCCTTCTTGCACACCCATGAAGCATCAGCTGTAAGCATAAAGAACATCAGTCTTAGGGCATTTAAGTCCACATACAAAAGAGCATTTTTAGGTGCTTATAAATAGGGCAGAATATAAGAGCCAGGACATCACAAGAAGAGATTCATGTGGAATGGAGAGGCTTCTTGAGGGTGAACCTGAGCTGGGCTCTACTGAACAGTGCTATTGGCTGGACAGCAAAAAGACAGAGAAGGTTAAAGAAAAGTGGGGATTTCAGTCAGAATCTCTGTCTCTGCAGGAAACAGATGCCACACTCCAACTGGGAAATGTGAGAAGAGTTTAATAAAAGAGCTATTTGCAAAAAGTGGGCAGGGCTTAAGGAAATGAACAAGGAGGTATAGCACTCCAGGGCTAGTAGCCACAGAGGCCATGCCCAGGCCTGAAGAGGAATCGGAGGGAGGCAGCATCCTGAACATGACAAAGGAGCTGGGGGTGGGGGTGGGGGGTGGGGTGGCCTCACAGCAGGTGGGGCGATAAATACCCAAACTTCATTCTCCTAAAATCTCCAGCTGATGCCTCTCCATTAGCTGCTGCCAACCAGGAGCCACAGGCAAGGGAGCCCACTGAAACAGGCAATACAAGATGACCCTCCCTCCTCCCCCTCTCCCTCCCCATCCCTGCACAAAGCAGAGTGAAGAGTGAGGACACTACCTAGCAAAATGGGAAAGATGAAGTAAAAGAAACAGAGGCCAGGGACGCCTGGGTGGCTCAGTCGGTTAAGCGTCTGACTTTGGCTCAGGACATGATCTCACGGTTTGGGAGTTTGAGCCCCGCATCGGGCTCTGCACTGACAGCTCAGAGCCTGGAGCCTGCTTGGAATTCTGTGTCTCCCTCTCTCTCTGCCCCTCCCCCACTTCTTCTCTGTCTCTGTCTCTCTCTCAAAAATAAATAAACATTAAAAAAGAAAGTCAGGCTTAAAATGTGTCAGAGAGCAAGAAAGTTATTCAAGCTTTCATTTTTCAATCTATCACATTCATTTGCTGTCCCTGAAGTCCAATAAATAACAGGAAAGCGTTTTACAATGTTGGAAGGACACTGAGGCTATACACACATGCTCGGTGAGGTGGAGAAGTAAGAGAGAGGAGGAACAGTCGGCCAGAAGCTCAGGGGATGGGGAGGTGCATGTATAAAACATTTTTCAAAATAGTGTAAGGTTTCTAGAGAAAGAAAAAACAGGCACACAAGTCTACAGAACTGTTGAACTTGAAGACTGAGCCGGGTTTTTGGAGACAAGCTATAGAAAGTAGATGATATTGTCTTAATGGACATGCCCTCAAAATTTAAATAATGGAAAGTGACTGGCCCAAAAGCCCCAGGAAAGTGTTTTCCAATTGTCTATAATTAAAAAAAAAAAAAAATCATGCAGAACTATCAGCTCAATTCAGCCAAAACTTAAATGAGCCGCTTTACATACTTTTTCATTTGATGGTGCATATGATGTTCTGATAGAACAATCTGAGCCCTAACACGAAGCCCTGGGTCTCAATAGCAGCACTAAAAAGCACTGTGTGCAGTGCAGTGGCTTTCCTTTGGACTGAGAACCTCACCTCCCAATTACCTTTGATAAACCTGCCTTCGCCCATAAGCAGCTATAAACTCCTCCTTGCAAACTATGACGTTCTTCCTGTGTGGGCTCTAAAAGTAACAAGTTGCACCCTGTCAGGGAGCACTTGCTCTGGCTGGGACTAACTTCTTTCCAGGGACCTCCAAGATCCTGGACTCCAGTCTTCCCAAAAACATTTCTAAAAGCCCTAATAGGCACTAAATGAACAAAGGGTTCCATGGTCAAAAGAGTTTGGGAAATACTGGTTGAGATTCACAGAAGTTAAATAGGTTTTCCTTAAGGAAAAGCTTTTCATATCAAGGCCAATGGCAAATCTACTGGAGGAAGATACGGTAAGCAGAGATTTTCAAACTTACTTGGTGAAAGAATACCTTCCTTTCAGCGAGCTCTTGCGGGACAGATGTGCTGTTGAACACACTATAGAATGTGGGCTACAAAAGAAGAAACTGGGGTCCAGAGAAGGGGACTGTGCTCCCAACTGATGTGCTCCCTGGTTCTAGCAGTACTGAGATTCACTGCTGACCTCATATGCAACCTTCTTTTATAGCCATAAGCCATCTGACCTCTCATCCCTTTTGTTGTCTCCTAATATCGCACAGGTCCTGTCTTGCCATCACCTCTTGCTGCCTTCAGCATCTCAGCTGCCTTTCTCTGAACCTTGCCCAACTGTCTTTCTTGAGGAACAAGGCCAGAAACATCATGCACATTCCAGGTAGGAACACAGGATGGCTCTGTACGTGTCTTCAGTCTGCTTTCCTATAACTTGGCCAAGGACCCAACGTTTCATTGGTCTTCTGACCTAGAGGAACTGAGTGTTCACTGTAGTGTTCATCGTACTTTCTGGGGCTGCACCATAGCTTGGAGGACATCATCTTCTAAGTCAAGGGCTTATGTTTCACTTCCTGCCCTAGATTAGGCTAGAGATCATCTATCCCACCCCGTATCTCCCACGGTGTCCACCCCCCCCATATGATTCCCCAAAAGTCTTCCATTTGCTTTGCTCAGTTGGTATTTTATTTTTTTTTTTTAAATTTTTTTTTTTTCAACGTTTATTTATTTTTGGGACAGAGAGAGACAGAGCATGAACGGGGGAGGGGCAGAGAGAGAGGGAGACACAGAATCGGAAACAGGCTCCAGGCTCTGAGCCATCAGCCCAGAGCCCGACGCAGGGCTTGAACTCACGGACCGCGAGATCGTGACCTGGCTGAAGTCGGACGCTTAACCGACTGCGCCACCCAGGCGCCCCTGCTCAGTTGGTATTTTAGAAGTTCCTTCCCTAATTATTATCCTGTTCTTGCCCCAAAGAAAACACATTCACTGATTTCTATAGCTTTGCAGGATCTTGATACCTATTCCTGACAGCTAACTTTAGAATTATTCCAAATTTACAGTTACTTTCTTTAAATGACTTCAAAATATTTTCTATAAACTGTATCTTAGGTCCTTGTCTGCTTCTCCTAGATATGACAAAGATTTCTATCCAATTAGGAAATCGCCTTTAAAACAAATGATGGCTTTTACACAATAGCAAAAATGCTGGCAATTAAAAGAACAGCCAAACAAACAGGTTTGTGCTTTTAACCGAGTGAGCTATAGAATTGTTGAATCATTATATTTTACACCTGAAACTAATATAACACAGTGCTAATTATACTTGAATTACAAAAATAAAAACAGGTTTGTGCTCTTAGATGCAGACATACTGAGTTCTGCTGAATGTCAAGGCTGAATTGGGCTGAATGTCAAGGTTGAATTGGGGAATCCAGCTGCTTCTTATACTACAGCAATGAGGACAGAACATTCTTGGCTGAGAGCCCTGTGCTTGTGGGCAATTTGTCTTTAAATTAGACTTCCCAGTAGCCGGTATCGTTCTGGGCTCAGAGTAGATGCTCAATAAACATTTTTTTAAAGGAACAAATGATTGAATAAAGGAACGAACGAACGAACGAAGAAACATCCTGGAAAAGAAATGTCTTAGGCATGGTGTTGGTCTCAGCAGCCAAGCCAGTGTCTTTTGTTCTTTTTCCCATTCCTGGAAATCCAGCCCCTTTAACACATCCTTTGTTACTCTAAGGACATTCCTCAGATCCCCACAAAGCAGGAGGTGATCTAGTCAGTCACATCTTTGGATAATGACAATTTTCAATTTCCAAGGAGAATTAAGACTATAAAGCCATTAGTGGCAAACCTTTCAAAATGCCTTTAGGAAACAAAGGTGACATTTCTGTGTACAGAATACCTTTAAAAAGCATTCAATTCGAACACTGTTCTACAGCATCAGATATGTCTAATTTTATACTTCACATTTGGATTCTATTTTTCCCTCTAAAAAAGGCACAAAGATAGCAAAATATTATGTGTGCCAATTCATGGAACAGTTGTTACTATTATGTATCTATTTCTGTGAGGATACTGTTAGGGAGCTGTGCTCACAATAGAACCTTCATTCTAAATTTCTGTGCACCTTATGAATTTCACTCCAACTCAGCTCCCCCCCCCCCCAAGAAGTCAGTCAGGTTCCTTTAATAATACCAGTAAATGGCTCCAGCCTCCCACAGCTGCAGAGGTTTACCGTCCTGGGAGATTTTCAACGTAACAATTCATGCTTCCAATGAAAACAGTGACAGAGTTGACATGATTTACGGGGGAGAAGGACTGATTAGGGACTAGCACACTACCAAGCAAATATTAAACAACTACGGGGAACTTTTAATATGCAATGCTCTCTCTGTTCATAACAAAAACAAGCCAGGAACAATTTCCTGTGCTACAGTCAAGTGAAATGGAAACTTGTTTTTGAGGTTCCTTGTTGTGTGTTGTACACATTTCAGCAAAGCAACCTTCACCTATAAGAGGCACTGGCTCCTTCAATGACTCCATCCTTTCCATTTCAAATGGAAACCAGCTGCACTTCTCAACTGTAACAAGAGCACCTATGCAGGAGGTCAACGCTGAGCTGGACGACACCTCCCTGTGAAATGCATCAAGTATCTTTATTTCAGTTAAAGTCTATCTGTAGTGAATTGTCAGTGACAACCTGTGGCCTGAAATTCAGTTCCTTGATGCTCTCAGGGCATTATTATTTCTTCCTCCCTGGAGATCTAAATGAGCACATAATATACTATGAATTGGGGGTTGAAATAGACATTGATATCGAGAGACAGAAAAAGGTTCTGAAAAGACAAATCTGTGGATTTTCCATTAAGAGTAAGTAATTTGGAAAACCAATCTTAGACTCCCCCCCCCCCAATGATATAACTCCTCCTGGATGATTTGAAAATACCCCATGCCCCAACTCTCTGCCCGCAAATTTCCAAAAACAACAGTAAAAAAGATCCTGGCAGAAGTCAAAGGGCCAATGGGTCCTAAATAGCTTTCAGGCTCAAGTATGCACCTCCAACAATGAGAAATGTCCAGCCACGTTATAATGAAATCACCTCTTGACAAGAGATTCCCAGCCATAAAAATGAACAACTGTGTATTTAGTGCTATGAACTACATAACTTACAAATCTCAATGGGGAAAATTTGAAATTGGGAAAGGCTGGGATATCGTATTAGTCTAAAATCACACACACACACACACACACACACACACACACACACACACACACACACAGGGCAAAGGCAGGGAAGGTAGAAGCAGAAACTGCTCTACAATCCTGGCCACGTAAATTGTCCTCTGTGATGTACTTGATAATTCCAGAAGAACCCAGGGCAATTTGTCAGGACTTCATGGCCACTCTGATGGACTTTTTGATACAATTCTTAAAAACAAGATTCAAAAAAGCATATTGTCTCTCTTTTTCTCTGTTCCTTTGCTCATGTAGAATAAAATTTGTTCATTTTCATAGCTTTCCAGAAGAGACAAACTAGCGATTTCCTGGTACTGCTCACAAGCCTGTTTCCAGCCAGTCAGCAAAATATCCATCTGCATTTATGGAGTTAATTGATGTCTATTAATTTTGCTCAGATTCTCTCTCCTCCTTCCACCTCCCAATCCCTTTTTTTTCTTTCTTAAAGAGAGAAAGCTAATGCAAACCATGTTTATGTGCTCAAAGGCACAGAGGAAATTCATTACTCTGAGGAATAGCACACTCCACAAGTGAAATGAAAGTAATCTTATTTATGACAGGAAGGGGCCCTCGCTAGACTGAACCGCACCACACTTGGGCTGTTACACAGAAAAGGAGCTGCAGAGCTCCAGCACCAGTTCCAAATGGCGGCCTCACTGACAACAAACACATTTGCGGTTCTGGGTTTGGAAGCTCTCAGAAGCCCCAGAAAAACAGCCGTCTGAATAGGGACGAGAAAAGGAACCCGTTGAGAATGCACCGTTTTCCCCTCACACCCTTCTAGCACCTTCCTGGCACTCCGTATTACTAAATTGCAAAGAGGTACTTCACCAGGTCATGAGTTGGTGACATTTATCAAGTACTGGCCTGTACCTACAGCTATGCTAGTGTCATGGCCTAATTCCTTTATCATGAGGATTTTTCACTGTGGATTCATGGGCTCTTTCCCATGTAAATAAATAACGGAACTGTTTAAATGACATGTTTTCACAATAAATGTCCACTTGTGCCCTTGCAGACAATTCTCCCTTTCCTTCTTGAAAATCTCATCAACAGTAAGTATACTTCTTATTTAACTATTGGGGTTGTTTCCCCCCCCCCCATGTGTTTTGTTTTGTTTTGTTTTCTCATTCATTCAGCCAACAAAAATCGCTTAGTTCTTGTGTACTAGATAGGAGCTACTGGAGGGTTAGTCTCTTCACTTTCTTTCTAAACTACTCTTCAGCACTCTACAAAGTCTTAATAAACATTATGTGGAACTTTGGCAGGAATCAGATGGTTTTATAGTATTTACGGTGTGGCTTCCTAGAACAACTTTTGCTGGAAGGTCCTCTGAGATCATCAGGCCCAACCCCTTGTTTATAGATGAGGAAACAGGCTCAAGGGTAAATCCTTTTTATTTAAAAAAACATACTTTCCAATACTCTAAGCAACTTCCCCTGTTTCCCATTGCAGGGAAGGATATTATTGCTTGGATTCTAGGCAGTGAGGGATTTTATATTCCCCTCATCTATATGAGAAGGGTTTGTCTCTTCTTCCAGCATAAAATCAAAAAGGTCAACTGAAAAGTACCTGGTCTTCTGAAGTCACATACAGGGATCCAATATACCAGAGCGCTATTGGGAATTCATCGGTTAACTATTTTGATCAATGCACCTTTATTAAGCCTTGTGCCAAGCAAGTGGGAGGCCCTGAGGAAAGCAAGGCGCACACGTTTTCCCACGTGGTTCCGGGTCATGGAGGGGAGGCAGGCAGAGAAATAGGTGAATGTGTTCACGTTACAGAACGGTATAGGTGCTCAGATGCAGGAACACAGGCTCTGTGAGAGAAGGGAGGCTCCTCCAGGATGAAGGGGACGCTTGCTCTGGAGACAGAGTGACAGTGACTCTTCCAGGCAGAAGGAACAACCTTTATAAAAGCCTGGGGAAGAAAGTCTCAGAGTTTTTGGAGAGTCGATATTAGTGGTCCACACTGGTGGGGAGGTAAGAAAGGGATTATAGCTAGAGTCTCTGATTTTTACCAGCCACACCTAAAATCCAAGCGTTCCTTCCTTGCCTTGCCCAAGTTCAATGTTTTTAAGTGTGGTATGCAACATTATCTGCCTGGCTATTCGCCCTGTAACCCAAGACACTATTCTCTGTTCAGCTTTGCCATACACAAAGGTGCTTCCATTTACCTTAAAAAGGCCCTGAATTCAATCCATCCAGCATTTATCAAGCACCTCATATGCACTACTCTCTGTACTGTGCTACCTCAGCTCTCACAGGACGTAGTTTGGTTAGAGCATGGATCACACTGCATCTGGGCTCCTCAGCCTTCCTTTGAGGTCCAGGGAGGCCGGGTTCAATCCTACCTACTTCTGTAATCCTAGCACAATGCCAAACACAGAGTAGGACATCAACAAAAGTTTGTGAATGATACGTACGGATTCGGTGGGACCTAGCTCCATTCTCAAAATATAGTTAAGCACACCAAAAAGAAAAAAAAAAAAAAAAGAAAGAAAAGGGTTTCCTACATAGCATGTTTCAATGCAGATGGTAAGTGGACAACCAAAAAATGGTTAGGGGTCCCTGTTTACCGCAAACTAGCATAACTCAGCATTCCCTGCAATTAGGGCACAGGCACTATTTCTTTCTCTAAGCTTATAGTATCCACTAGAAAATTTTCCTGGTGTACTGGGTGGCAGATGTTTTGAATAAAAAGCAGACATTACAAGCTAATGATTTAGCAAAACAAACCCAAAGCCAGCAATTCGGGAGGGAGAACAGGAACCATGTCAAAACATCCAGCATTATTACAGGGTCTACTATTTGCTACCTCAGTTTTTCATTAAGCAAAACTCACTATGTTTAAGGCAGTTTTCAAAGTGTAAGTACGGAAAAACCCAGTAATAAAGACTAACCGTATACTCAGATGGTCAGGACACAGACCAAGATTATGGATTTTTATGGCTCTGATCCACTACAGTTAGTGCTTAAACACCTATCATTCATGCAGGGTTTATTGCAGACCTACTATGTGCCTGGCACTGCACTATGCCCTGGGAATACATAGGTGAGGAATAGGACAGCTCTACCTTGAGGGAATTTACAACCTGGTAAAGGATACAGAGAAGTAAGTTTTAAAAGACTGCAACTAACCCAGCCTTTGCAGGAAGCAGCATGAGAGTGAGGGCGGGCTTCCCAGGAGAAGCTAGGTCTCTCCAGTGAGTGTTGTCAATCAGCAGGCAGTTCAGATAAGACTTTGCAAACTGACCAGCACATGTTTTCCATCACTATTCGCAAAATAACTCGAGTCAGAGCGCTCACGCTGGCTTATCTTCCCAGGTGGTAACGCAGCGCCGTGTGATCTCAGAAGCTTTGTATTCAGACGACTTCATCAAATAATATTCTCATCAAAGTACATTTGCCTTTAAAAACGTATTAAGTTTGGGGGAGGTGGGGAAATGAAGAGCAAAGTGGTAAAGAGTTTGGATTCTTTCATCTTCCTGCTGTAATAACTTGTTCAGGCCACAAAGAGGCACTCTGGGCTAAAGAATGAGGGGGCTTTTCTTTCCCACTCAACATTCCCTTCTCTTCTCTGTGAGGGGTTTTTAGAGAGCAACGGGGGCTTATCTAACACCAGGGGGACCAGCCGCTCTTGTAGAAAGGCAGATGTGTCCTGCACAAAGTACAGATGTGTTTGACTGCGGGGCCAAAATAAATCTTATTTACGCAGGAAAATTTAAATGGAGGTAGAGACTGCTTCTTAAGAGAGGGGGCTTCTATTACTAAAAATAACCATTTTTCCACCCGATCACCTCTGGGGCAGTAAGGGAATAAATAAATAACAGACAAAATTAAAACATTCAACAATAACAACGACAACAACAACCCTCGTAAAAGAAAACAAAGCTCCCAGGATAATGAGAACATTTTTGAAAAGGACACACGGCTGGAAGCATGGAAGCGGTTCTGATATTCTCTTTGCTGCTGGTTTTGGATGATCCTGTTCGAACAGGAATCTTCCTTAACCTCCATCCTGAATCAGTCAATAATCCAGTATCTGTGATATTCCAGTCAGTTGTCATGGAAATCAATTTAATGTCGCAAATTTAGCTTTGCGGTTACCATCCTGGATCATACAGGAGCAGAGAGCAAGAAAATCCTATCTGTCCTGAGCTAACATTTTCATTTCTTAGGGGTTAAGAGGTTAAGAAATATTGGACAAACCGTGTACTGTTATAATATGCATCCTTAAGAAATATTCCAATCGTTATGTAGATTTTCAAAACTCCACAGCATTTTTATCTAGCTAAAACTCCTGGGGTCTTTAGCCATGAGTGCGTTTACTAAATTTTCTTTGAACTAGACAACATAAGTGAATTGTGTTGGAAATGAGTAAGAGGTTCTAATTAGAAGATGGTTGAACAAAAACACATACTTGTTACTTTCTGAAACATTTAGTTTTAAATTGGGTTGGTGTGGATTTTTTTTTTTTTTAAGTATCTTAGGGAACCTGAAAACCGCACATCTTTCCCAAGATGGTATTTCAGGACATTAAAAAATGATCAAAATCTTATCCTCCCTCCTGCATCCGTCCCCATTCTCTTCTAAAAGAGAAAAGAAGCAAAAGTTCTTGCATAATATTCAAGTTTGGGTGGGCACCATTGACTAATTATAACACAATAGGCTATTTTCTGCTTCCTAAAAATAAGAAGGGCAATTATCCAGGGGTACGGGTGGTTATGCAATGGTACCACATGGACCACACTTCACCCGCTGGAAGCAAATGTGGAAAACATTTCAATCACACGTAAAAAAGACCAGGAGAGAGAGGATGAATAAAAACATGCTGTGCAAAATAGCAAAGCAACTCGCCCAAATTCCGGAGGATGATGATGATGCTGTTTACATCTATAGTAAGTGATATATGGGTTTTACAAACCTCGGTCCAATTTTTAAAAAGTATTTGCCCTTTCTTTTATTTTTTAAAGTTAAACCAGTTAGAGTCCATCAGAATAAGGACTTTAAAATACTCAACAATAGTAAGATTAAGTTCTTTTAAAATTAATTTTGCGGGGGGGGGGGCACCGGGGTTGCTCAGTCAGTTAAGTGTCTGACTTGATTTTGGCTCAGGTCATGATCGTGTGGTTTGTGGGTCTGAGCCCCGGGTTGGGCTTTGCACTGGCAGTGTGGAGCCTGCTTGAGATTTTCCCTCTCTCTCTCTCTCTCTCTCTCTCTCCCTCTCTCTCCCCCCTCCCCCACTTGCGTTCTGTCTCTCTCAAAATAAATAACTAATTTGGCGGAAAAAATAAAGAGCAATTTGTTATAATATGAAAAGCCCTGGATTAGGAATCAGGAGACAGGATCTGAGGTCAGCTTCACAACGCAGGAGTCCCGTGCCCTTGGCAGGTCGCTTTATTTCACTGGTGGATTTTCTGTAAAATGAAGGGGTTGGACCACATGACTTCTGAGGCCCTTTCCAGCTCTATCAGTCCAGGATTTTAGTTCTCATAATCAGACTCTTAGAGTTGTAATGTACCATGACTGGCAAAGAGAATCAGCCAAGGCTACAGGTTGAAGACTGGAGAGGCGACTGGCTCGAGGAAAATGTGAAAACAATTTCAAGAAAAAAATTATACAGCTGGTCCTTTACTCAAGTTATTAATCATCATCGTGCTCATGGCCATACCAATTCTTACTCCTCCCACGTTTCTCCATTCAGTCTCCCACCCTTCCAGACCTGTAGCTTCAAACCCTCTCCTTTCCTCAACCCTCCAGGGCTTCCTCCCTCAACCTTGCTGCTGGCGGGGCGGCCTGACTTCCTCCTTCACTGGGAACCAGAAACCATCAGGGAGGCCCTCCACCAGTTCCCACCTCCCACCTTACAGGCTCTGCACCTGTGCCCACAATACTCTGGCTTCCCTCCTGCTTTGGTGAATAAGCCACCTCTGCTGTCGGCAAAAACGGAAGGCAAATCATATGCCTTCTCTACTCAAAACCCCTGAGACCCTGTTCTCACACAGAGCCAAAGCCAAAGTCTCTATGAAGGCTGACCAGGTCCTTGCTCTGCACTCGGCCATCTCTCCTCCTGCCCCCACTTGCTCATTCCCAACCCTCTGGCTGTGGTGCCTGGAATAGACCAAGCAAGCAACGGCTTCGGGACCTTTACATCTGCTGTTTCTCCTGGCAAGTCCTTCCCCTAAATATCAAAAAGGCTCACTGCCTTGCTGTCTTTTGGTCTGCTCAAACATCTCCTTTTCAGGGAGGCCTCTCCTGGCCATCCCATTTAAAATGGCATACCCATATATCCCACTCAGTGCCCTCCCTGCCCACTTTCCCTGCTCTATTTTTCTCCAAAGCTATAATCAGCATGTGACATACTCTGTGTTTATGGACTTCCCACACCAGAATGTAAGCTCTACGGTGGCAGAGATTTGCTGGCTACATTCATTGTCCTAAGCCCAGGAAGGGTGATAGCCCCAGCCACTCACATTCATTGAATGATTTAATTGATTTATATGACACTGTTAAGCATTTAAAAACTGGTGAAATTTTGATCTTGTTACAGAATAAACCAAGCCTTAAAAACTTAAATCAACTATTATAAATCTATTGTTCGTAGATTTCTGAAATGGAAAAGGATACACGTAGATCATGTACACCTACAGAAAGTTAGACCTAAATCTTACAGTACTCCAACACTGCTCCAAATAACATGAGTTGCAAAATAAGGCAAAATTGCAATGCTCCTGACAAGCATTGCTCCTGACGGCAATAATCCAATGTTCTCACACTTCAGAGGCCAATTTCCTTCTGGTGATTTCTCCCCAATTCATCCTGAGTAGACAGAATCACTCAAGTCAGAGGGATTTATATTCAGTCAATCAATTCTTTGTCAGCAGGAAAACTCCACTGGGCCCATGATGTGCAGGTTTCATGCTTATAATTTCCTTCACTGCTAGACAGACATTTCTGGGGAAGAGTCCCAGCACACTGACTCTGTAGACCAAACACAGCCCTCCCAAAGGATGCTTAGGACGCATAAATATCACAAAACCCATACCTGCCTGACTTTGCTCATTAAGAACTATGTAATGTGTGCGCTCATGCTGGACACGCCTCAGGTTGTCTGTGTCCATTCTTACTAGCCTTTAGACTAAGGGCAGCCACAATAAGTCTTGCTGTAACAACCTCTTGCACGATGTTCTCAAGATGGCCAGTTGTTAAGGAGAACAGCCAACAAAGCTACGGACGCGATAGTCCAGTGCAATGTTCCGACCCTCGCTTGCTGAGGCAAGAATAATACTCAATGCTGAGATGACTGCAGTCACACAGGCTCTCTGACACCCAGATGATAGGAATAAACTGCAGCAAATTTCCTGGGGTGCAGTGTGACTCATATTCATCGGGAGTCTTAAAAAGAATTGTGGCCTTTGACCTAGTAATTCCATTTCTATGACTTTATCCTAAGGAAGTAATTAAAGATAAGGACAAAGATTTATGCAGAAGGATGTGTTCAAAATCTGGAAACAACTGAAATGTCCAAAAATAGGAAATGCTTAAATAAATAATAGTAGCTCTTAAAATATAATGCAACTATTAAAGGGAAATTTTTGAGAATAACTTGATGAGAACTCCTGATATCAAGGTTAATTTGCATTTAAGTTTTATTTGTATAGGTAGGTATACATATATTTATATATACACATGCCTATGAATTGAGAGAAACCTACCAAAATATTTACAGCGATTATCTCCGGTGATGGGCTTAAAGTTGATTCAGAAAATTTTTGGCTTCACATAAGAGACTGTTAAAAACTGAGAACAAACTAAGGGTTGATGGGGGGTGGGAGGGAGGGGAGGGTGGGTGATGGGTATTGAGGAGGGCACCTTTTGGGATGAGCACTGGGTGTTGTATGGAAACCAATTGGACAATAAATTTCATATATTGAAAAAAAATTTTTAAATAAAAAAAAGAAATCTTTAAAAAAATTTTTTTTTTTTTTGGCTTCATAGTGTACTACCATAAACAGATATGTCTTAATTTTGAAAAAAAAAAATACCACTGGACTATCAAGTGACATCATCAGGAGAAGACATAAGGAGTACAAAGCCTGCTTGGATTTAAAGGGGGTGGAGAAACCCCCGCACTTGATAAGCTTGTGATCGTATCTCCGTGGCTGAAATTCTCACTCTCTCAGATGTATCACTCTTGTAAAAACTCACCTCCAAACAAGCTTCCAAAGAAACCAAATACAAGTTTATGCAGCTCTGTTGCTCAGCTGCCCACCCCCAACTTCCTGGCAGGTTCTCTGGTGGTCACTCCTTGATTTAATTTAGATTAATACAGTAGGTCTTAACGTGGCTACCCTGCTTTGGATCGCAAGCAATGCTAATTATTATCATAAAGGACTAGCGACCGGGAAGGTTTAAAGTTCAGGCGAGAGACCGCCGTCTACATTTCTGCTATTTGCCTTACTAAATTACAAGAGTCTGGTGAGTCAATATGAAAGATTCCAAACACAAAGGTCAACGCTGGGCTACTGACCTTCCTGACCCTACCTCAGAGCCAAGAATTGCAATGCCGTTCTCCCTCCCACGCCAAAACCATTAGCAACCAGCTTGTCTTGGTTGATTCTTTTCTTTCACAACTATTTTTGAATAGATAATAGTTTTTCTGGTGCCCACACACTAAATTAGCATGCCATTTCATGACTTTCCTTCACTGTAAAGGCCTTTAATGCATTTGTAACAGTACTATCCTTGCTAATGTTGATTCACATTAATTACATGAAATACTCTCTTTCAAATCAGACTACGGTTCCGCTAAACATTCCTATGGTCTAGAGTAGGTGTAAAAAGCCAATTTACACATCTTGCGAATTCACGGGTCACTCATGCAGAACTAAGTAACAGACAAACTATTCAGAACTCTGTCCAGTTACTTTTCAGAAATAATTTTCAGAGAGCCTAAAGACACAAAGGGCAGACACAGGGAGAAGTGAGGCAACAGTCAGGACTATTCGTGCTTTTATAGTTCCCTATCCGGTCAGTCACCAAGTCCTAGGAATTCCCGTGCAAATAGCTCCAGTTCCCTGCCACTCTTCTGTGCTGGGGTCTAGGTTCCTACAGAGATAAATTCAGATCTCAGAGGAAGATTGCTGTTCCCCAGAGTACTTTCCTTTCCTTCCTGGGCACAAGTGATGTGTACCACTGCCATGCCTCGCCCACAGAGACCTCCAGATGTGACCATAGTAACCAGGCATTGAAGAACATGGAGCCTGGGTGTCTAGGTCACTATTCAGAGAACCAATCACGGATACTTGTCTTGGCCTTTTGATGAAAAGTTGGTGTGGAGGGTCCTAAGGCCAGGGTAGATGGTCTGGCTTTCGTTTGAGTTGAAATTGTGTCCCAGACATTCTTCCTTCCAGAATTTCTCTTGTAGCCCCATCATCGTCTTTCCCTAAACTCAAACTCTGCATTAACATGATAACACTTAAAAAGCGCTTTATTCTCTTAGAAATAATTTCTACCAAGACTAACCTATGTTTCACTCAGATGATGAAACCCTCATAATGTTTTCATATTATGCATAATGTTTTCTAATTAAAGCAGAAACCCGTTTTAGAGCCATAAGCATTAACTTATTGGGCCACTTAACTGATGATAGACCTGTCAAATGTGTAAGGTCACTTTTAAAGTATGTCAAATGCTTTCAAATGTCCTGTTGGTTTTCCACAATAACAACTCTCAGTTGTTTTTAACAATTGTCTTTAAACGGAGATCTTAAAACCCTAACACCGCACTTCCTCTTCCTAACTTTTTATAAAAGGGAAAAGGGTTTTAACTAATTCATTATTTAGAACGGCAACTTTCGCCATATTTTATTCCTATAGATTTAGTTTAAAACTAACAGAGATTACTGATTTTTTTCTAAACTTGCAAATCATCCCCTGAATGGAAACACGCTGTATGGTATGATGGGCTTTAAAAGATACAGTCATGCCTGTTCTCCTTTGAAGAGTTTGCAGTCGGGTGGGAGAGACAGAAATACAAATAAATAATGGCAATATAATGCAGGATGAAACCTTGGGAAAAGGTCATCAGAGAAGGCAACATTGGAGATCCGTCAGAATTTGAAGATGCTGGGGAGAGGAGAGGAAGAGAGATGGTGGGGAAAAGCGTTTCAGGCCTTTTTGACTAGGTTTTTCCTTTCCAGCAAATTTCTTTTATATACTTCAGGAAAATCTTGTTTTGTTCACATAAACAGTGCCGACAGATGAGTAAGGTAGTTGTTCTTCTGTGTCTCTAGCCTTGGCCCTAGAGGCCGTCAGACAGAGCCCAGGTGACATCGGTGCCAGGCGAGCAGATGGAAACCATTACCGGCCAATTCTAATCCGGTGACTGGATGCCAGCATCCCAATGTGAAAAACGAGGAGGGGCCGTAGGTCCATGTATCATAAAGCATGATGGTTAACGCCACTGGGGACGCTGTCATCAAGTGATTTGTGGTGTTGTCGGAAATTCTACCACAGTTTCTTATTCTTTCAGTTTGGGGGTAGGAAGGATACGATCTCCGGTAGGTTGGGAAAGGAGGTTGCACAGCAAGAAGATGTCGAAAGCAAGTTAACTACTGAGAGGCGCATACAGAAAGGAACAGACAATGACAAATGTTATTTTCTTTTACTGGGGCCTGAATTTTTAAAATTGGTAGTGACAAGGAATAAGAACACAGTTACCTTTCTGTCTTCTCTACCCGTAAGGTAGCCCTGAAAACGTGCCTGAGCCAACGCCAACAGTGCCTCCGAGGCTATTGGAGGCTGACATTAAATCGGCCAACAAATCCACGAAACCCTGTGTTCTGATTATTTCTCCTGACTTGCTTGGTTTTCTGAGAAACGTATATGTCTATATCTATAGTGTCACAGAGAACTGCGTATCTTTTTTTCCATCTAGCAAACTGGAGGTCAGAAAATTAAGTGAAAATACCTAATTGAGAGAATGGTGTATTCAAGAAAGGTTAGGCATTAGAGCTGGGAGACCTGGTTTTGAATCCCAGTTCTGTATGACTTTGGCAAGTTTAAACTTTTTCCTGATCTCTAAAGGGGGGATTAATTCCTGCCAAACTACCTCACAGGGTAATTTAGAGATCAAAATAGAAATGAGACAATACTTAAGAGACTGATGGGTCAGCTAGAAAAAATGCAAGAGTAAAGTTTTTCTTCTTAACATTAAGTAACAACAGCAAAATAATAATTAGAAACTGTATGTGTCTAGAGACTCTGACATTTTTACTCACTGCTTTATCCCCAGTGCCTGGCATAGTGCCTGGCACAAAGTTGGAGGGCAAGAATTACTTATTGTGTAAGTGATAAAAAATGGAGCCAGGTAAATCTGGAGATTAAGCAGTGCCTTTTGAAAACTACCCAAAAGGGGAAAGAAAGATGCATGAAACTTCTGTAGTACATCATAGGCAACTGATTTAATTTATGGTGCACATGGGTAGTTGTGTCTTCTTGAGACCTTTGTGCATAGAGAGCCCAATAAATATTTAGATCCATGGGTACATGGATCTAGATGTGGAATTAGACTCCAGAGAGGAAAAATCCTTTCGGGTGACACTACACCTCATTTCAAACAACTAGTTCACTTCCCTACTTCCCATTCCTTCTTTCTGATTTGAATTTGCTCACCAAAAGATGAGAATTGCTGAGATGAGTGGAAAGCTGCAGCTACGGCTCCAGTTCAAAGAACTCCCGACTCTTACAGTACATTGGGACCATCGGGACCCTAGTTTACGAAAGCATACTCTGGGAAAAGGAATTACAGACCCATGTGAACCTGGCCCTGAAAATAACAGTGTGGCTACAGGATGTTCCAGGAATCTAGGAGACGTAGCCCTTACTGAGAAGGTGGAGTCTGGGTGGGCAGAATGCTATGACATCAGTCTCCTCTTCCAAATTCTAACTCATCTTAGTTCTCGTGTTTCTTTCTCTGTTAGGAAGCTCTGTGCCAAACGTAGACCAATATCAACTATACAGGACCTTGTGGCTTTTCTTTTAGAGTTTATAGCAATGATTATCTTACCTTTAGCTTCATTTTATTTTCCACTCTTATTTTCTTTTTGCCCTGGCATTACCACTGCTTTTGTAGCATGTTTCTCTGAAAACCACTTTGGATCTCTTTCAGCATAATGTTCATAGATGCTACTCCAACTGCCGGTGTGGAGTGAAACCTGATGAGTGTGAACCTGTAGTGTGTGTGCTCCATCACCCCTGGCTATGGCACGCCCTTACCACGTGAAGTTAGTCACCCAAGGGAAAACTTCATCCCCAACATTGAAAACATCTCTCTCTTCCGGTGGGAGACTGCAGGTGGGGGGGGGGGGGAGCCCTGCTGATGACACGTCAGAGTTCTAGAGTTCTCCTTCCAATGAATCTGAGGCCAAGTTGGAACATAAATGCCACAGTCAGCAAGCAGCATTGTTCTTGTGCATGTGGAAACAACCAACCAATGGAATCCTGCTTTCAAGATGTCTGCTTTCATTAAATACTTGCAGCTGTGTTTCTAAAGCCATAATGGCAGGTCTTAGCCTTCATAAGGAAACATGAAGACTTGAAGATTAATTAACCTCCCCAACATGAAGGATTCTGGGCTAAATTTTGGCGCCAAAAGAGTTCTCTAGAGTGGTGATAGCTGCCTCAATTCTTTTCTTATTCAATTCAAAGAGGCTAACAAACATTGAAAACCAAAGGCTTTTTACCTAACATGTTCCAGGCAATGGGGTAACAAGATTTAAAGCCCTGTTTAAAAAATGGCAAGACTGACTTGGAGGAATATTTTGAAGAAAAAGATGCGGGGGGGGGGGTGGTGGTGGTGGGGAAGGTTGAGGAAAAGTGACATAAAGTCGCCAATTAATAAATAGTTGGTGAAGAAAAGGTTGAATGAATAAATGGTAGGCTAGGACACCATCGGTTCTTTATAAACTCTTAGTTTGGCCTGTTTTGAAGAGTGGCTATCTAATGCCAAACTGGGACCACTGCTTTCTGTGAAAATTTTATAAATTTTATTATAAAAATATAACATTCCATTTTTCCCCCAGCAATCACCAATAGTATTTTCATTAAAAGTTTATTTGAAATGCCTATAGCCATTTCCTTTTCCTTCAGTCATTCCAAGTACGGTTCTTAGTTGACCTACGGAATTATGTTACCACAGAAGAGTTCCAGTATCTCTTTGCCTCTGTGCCGTCACCACTTGAACAATCACACAGTGGCCCACGTTATCCCAAGCCCAAGCAGTTTGAAGATGGCAGTCCTCGGTAACCGAGGCATTAATACAGCTTCTAAAATTGTGGGTTTTTTCCCTCCTCTCAGAATATCTGCTTAGACTCTGTATCTGGTACATTGGACCCACTGGTTATGCTGTGTACCTTATCTCTTCATGGCTGAGCAGGGCACCTGTGATTGATCTATCCTGCGAGCATCTCTACAGCCCTGCTGCATTTGCTCTGCTGGAAGCTTCTATGATTGTCGTTAGGAATCAGAGGAATGGAATGAAAAGGAGAAGGGGGAGAATAGAGGGGAAGGTGGCTTAGCCCTTCTGGGTGGCCACCTCTGAAAAAGAAATCTATACTTGCTCATATAAACACCACACTAAGTTTTTCAAATTCTCAAATCACATTTATACACTTAAAAATATCTTTATTTCCAAGTTGTCCTGGATGAAACACAGATGGGGTATCTATTTTAAACCAGAATTAGAAAATCAACACTAAAGTTAACATTTCTGTTAGTCCACAAAAAAACATTTTTTCGTTTAATTGATGCCAAACGGCACTGATACTTCCAAACCAAGAAATATATCAAAGAAAACTGAATGTTCTCTCTGCCGCTGACAGAAAATCCCTAGGAAGTACAATGTAGAGTTCACCCTTCCAGGAGGGAGACAGCTTCTTCCAATCTCCAATGATTTAGTCAAAGTTTTCACTTCCAAAGCCTTCCTGGCATGTCCTACTTCGGTATCACACCTCCCATACCCCTACTGATATGGCCAAGGTCATCATATTTCCATTATAAATGCTAAAGATTTGAGTGTATGTATATGTATATATATGTGTATGTATATGTATATGTGTATGTGTGTGTGTGTGTGTGTGTGTGTGTGTGTATAGATATAGATATATATAAAGAATTTAATAAAGCTACTCAGTTCATGCAGGAGAAACTACCACACTGTGAGCTCTTTGAAAACAAGGACTGTGCCTTCTCATTCACCTCTCATGGCCCATGTGGCCTGCTGTCCCATAGGAGACACCGAATCTGTTAATTGGAGTAGTATTATTGGGTTCATAGATCTAATTTTTAAATAGCAGTTTGTCAAAATCTAACTTTTGTTAAATATAAGTGTAAATGGATTTGATTGGCACAAAGACAATTCCATATATGAAATATTTCAAGAAAATCTTTTTACTTAGACTGAATTATGTGCTCAACATCTACTTGAATTAACAAGGATGATAAAACCACAAAGATTTTTCGTTTTCTTCTTTCTTTTTCTCAGGATAATTCTGTAAAATCTTCCCAGAAAGTAAGCTATCACCACTAAAACAAAATTACTCTCCCCCCACTTCTTTGTGTTAAATTCTTACACTACGAGTTCAATTTCCCTACTGCTTAAGTTGCAGGTCAGTTCACCTAGAGATACTGGGAATGCTCTGCTTTCAGGGATAGAATATTCTAGTTGTAAAGGACCTGCTGAGAACATCCAGTCCTGGTTCTTCATTTACAGAAGGCGAAACTTGCCCAAAGCTCACTGCTAATTTGAGTGTAACTGAAGCTCCATTAGGGCAGGAACTAACACCATGTTCCCAACCTCTCACACGATACGTGGCACACGATCGACATTCAATAAATACCGATGGAGAAACAGAGGACTTGCCAGGAGCTAAAAATGCCATCTCTGAGTTCCCTGACCAGTCCTCCTACAGCACCATAACCAAGCCACAAGACCAGTTTTGCAGTGATACACTGAATGGGAAATAAGGACATCAGGGCATCTCCAGGGCTGAATTAATCTCCTGCTGGTTGTGGATACAAGGATGAATTTATATTGAGAAGCCTACAAGTCGTTACTGGCTTACCATTATATTGCTGTTTCCTCACTTCTAATTTTTAGCCAGATCCTTTTTGTTGTCTGAACCACGCCATAACTTCCAGGCAACCAGCATAGTGACAATTGTTTCTTCAGGGTCACTGGAAGAGGGTGGGGTCCATGGTAACAGAAGAAACCTAATGAAATGCAAACTTTCTAATGTAACCCATTTAAAAAGAAAAAAAAAGCGAGGAATGGAGAAGGACAAATTCCAAAGTTGAAAATGGTTACTAAACTCTTCCAGACTTTTCCTGCTAGTAAGAGTGTGAAGTTGTGACTTCTCTGACCAAATGAGAGGTACACACTTCACTCTTTTGAAACAGCAGTGTATTATTAACTGTGGCTCTAATGACCTGACAGAATCGATGTAAGCCAACATAATAGAGGCTCTTAAGTCCCTATTGACCAGAGCAGCATTGAGAGGGCCAGTCTCTAATCAGGGCCAGTCTCATCCAAAACCGAGCACTTGTTGGCCTGGAGTGCTCCAAACTCAAGAGCTCTGCAAACACATCACCAGCCTACCCAGCTTCCCCACTTCCAAGCTGCCTCTGTCTGCTCCTTCTTGGGGCCTGCTCCATCACTCAGGCCCACATTCTCCTTTAAGATGGTGTGGGGTACTCTTTATGCAGTTACTTAAGGGAAAGGACTGGTCCAGCTGTGAAGTGTCCTGGCAGTGACCTCAGTAAAATGGGTGAGGCTGCCCAGTGTTGGTGTCCTGACACGCTTGGGTAGATTCCCTCCCAGCCCCCAATGTCTATGATTCCATGCATTCTTGGGCTTCATCACTTTATTTTTGAGAGAGAGAGAGAGAGAGCAAGCAGGGGAGGAGCAGAGAGAGGGAGGGAGACACAGAGTTCGAAGTACACTCCAGGCTCTGAGGTGTCAGCACAGAATGCGACAGGGGGCTCAAACCCACAAACCGTGAGATCATGACCTGAGCTGAAGTCTGACGTTTAACCGACAGAGCTACCCAGGCACACTGATAGTTCTTTAAATTCTTTACCTGGAATCTGGGGGTGATTTGTAGAAGAGTACGAATAATTATTATATGTATATTTAATGAAAACTAAGTATATTTTTGTGCTAATCCAGATTGCAGTTTTTCTAAGATAGACTAATGGTAGCAAGCATTAAAGTTTTAAAACAATATATGAGAGAAAATTTTATATATTAACTTCCTTTTGGGGGGGCTAATTAGACAAAGACTGCCGCTATCTTATTTTACTGGTAAAAAAAAAATATCAATGTGTCATGGTGAAACTTGGTTCTGTAGAATTCTTTGTGAATCATACTCTATGCTCTACAGATACATATTCTCTGTGCAATTAAATTATCAGAGGGAAATTGTCATATTCCTTCTTGACATGGCTCAATGTCACCTATTCTGATATGGATGAAAGAAAAAAAGAAGGGAGGGAAGGATACAGGAAGGGAAAAAGAAGGAAAAGGAAGAAAGGTCCTCCCCAGGGTTCTAAGTTTTCCCTGGTCAAGCATTTTATGGGTTAATATATGGGGAATGCCTGACTGGCTCTTTTCAGGTTTGCTAGTTTTTTTTTTTTTTTTTAATTTCTCTACCACAGTGTTGGTTCACTTACTTGATGAAATGTCCTCAGGGCTTTTGAGGGTTAGGTAGGCTAGCATATAGTAAGCTAGCAATCTGGAGAGGAGAGACAGATGGGACGGGGGGTGTTTTCTGAACCATTTCATTGATAAAGACATGTTATGTGTATTTTATACCTTGCTTCAGGATCCTGTTGGTTGAAACGAACGAACAACAAACAAACAAGGCAGTTTCTAACACTCTGTCCCAATACAGGAAGAAAGTCAAGCTTTTAGTAATAAAAAGAGTCTATTATTTTGAGTTTACACAACTGTCAAACGTTTTCAAGCTATAAAATTTTTGTTCTGACGCATGATGTGTATATGTGTGTTTGAATGTAAGGGGAAATCATTTTTGGAATTTTACACACTCCCTATTAGGAAGAATCTGGAGAAGTTTAACACCAATCTTCATCATTGGAAAAACACTACTAAACTATTTAAACCAAAGGCTGCACACATTATTTCTCATTAACTTTGTTCTCCCAATTCTGCCATAAACAATGCAAGTGTTTAATGACCGGAATTTAACTATGAAATGTGTTCACTTTGACTTCATTAGGCTACAAACAAATGCATAGTTTAAATGGGATTTGGTAGCTTCATTTCTTGGGGTGGATTTAGCAGCAATATGGCAGACCTTTAAAATTCATAACTTGGGAAGAGAATAAAGTGTCTAAAAATATAACCACATACATGCGATCAATTGATTTTGGTAAATGGGCAAGCAGTTCAATGGACAAAGGATACTCTTTCAGTGAATGATGCTGAAACTATTGGACATTCTTAAGTAAAAAGATGAACTGCAATACCTTGTATCTTATATCTTATATGAAAAGTAACTCTACATGGATCAAAGATCTGCATGTAAGAGATAAAACTATACAACTTTTAGAAGAAAACAGGAGAAAATTGTTGAGGTCTTAGGTTAGGCAAAGATTCAGATATGACAACAAAATCATAATCTTCAAAAGAGATAAATTGCACATCATCAAAATACAAAGCTTCTGATCTGTAAAAAGATACAGTCTGAAAGACAAATATAATCTGGGAGAAATATTTGCAAAACAAAATCTGATAAAGAACTTGTATCCAGAAAATACAAAGTATGCTTAAAACTCAAGAATAAAAAAACAATCAGGCGCCTGGGTGGCTCAGTCGGTTAAGCGTCCGACTTCGGCTCAGGTCATGATCTCACAGTTTGTGAGGTCGAGCCCCGCATCGGGCTCTGTGCTGACAGCTTGGAGCCTGGAGCCTGTTTCAGATTCTGTGTCTCCCTCTCTCTCTGCCCCTCCCCAGCTCACATTCTGTCTATCTCAACAATAAACATTTAAGAAAAGTACAAATAAAAATAAAAAATAAAAAAAAAACAATCCAATGAGAAAATGGGAAAAGATTTGAACATTTTACCTAAGAGGATACATGAATGGCAAAGAAATACATGAAAAGTTACCCAATATCATTAGCCACTAGGGAAATACAAATTCAAACCAGAAAGAGACACTATTATACACCTATCAGAATGGTTCACAAAACAAAACAAAACAAAAACCTGACAATTCGAAGCGCTCATGAGGATACACAAAACTAGAATGCTCACATACTGCTGGTGGGAATGCAAAGTGGTCCAGGTACTTTGGAAACAATCTGGCAGTTTCTTATAAAGGTAAACATACACTTATCACGTGACCCAGTAATCTCAGTCCTGAGCATTTATCCAAATGAAATTAAAGCTTACATTAACACCAAAACCTACACATGAATATTTATAGTGGCTTTATTCATAATTTCACAAACTAGAAACAACCCAAATGTCTTTCAGCTGGTGAATGGGTAAAGAAACTGGCACCTCTACACAAAAGAAGACAATATATTTAGCAATGAAAATAAATGAACTACAGGTAGGTACACACAGTGACAGTGATGGATATAAGACACGTTATGCTAAGTGCAAGAAGCCATATTCAAAAGGCTACATCCTGCATGATTCCATTTGTATGATATTCTAGAGGTAGTGAGATTATAGAAACAGAAAATAGATCAGTGATTGCCAGGGGCTGGTGGGAGGGGGATGGTGAGTGAGGAGGGAGAGGCTTGACCACAAAAGGAAAGTACAGGGAAAGTGCTAGATTGATGCACATGCTGCATTTCCATTGTCGTGGTAGTTACGTGACTGTACTCATTCATCAAAACTCATAGAGCTTTACGCCAAAAACAGTGAACTTTCCTGTATGTGAATTAAAAAGTAAACGAAGAACATCCCATGTAAATGTCCATCAACAGAGGATTATTCAAATAAATTATGGTCCACTTCATAAAGTGGCCCACTAAAACATTTATATCAAAAAAGAATAAGGTAGGTTTGTACATACTAGCAAGAAAACATGTGTGAGAGAAAAATAAGTTGTAGAAGTATAGCCGTATGGTGAATTCAATCCATTTTAATGAATATATGCATATGCATTAGTAACTCTAGAAAAAAATGCAGAGAAATACTCCCCAAAACAGTCAGAGAAAGGTATTTGAGAATGTAAGAGAATGATAAAGGACTTTCATTTCCTATGATTTCCATACTATAATAATTTATGGAGTTTTTAAACAGATTTTTTTTTCATAATACAAAATCATAAAGATGTAAAATCTGATGTCTTGAGCTAAAGATATTCATGTTATTTTCCCATAAGAGCACAGAATTTAAGTGATTTTTTTCTTCCAGGCAGCTCTATTCTGAGTTTAGAGTCCTATCAGAAGGTAAGATTGGCCATTTATTTCCCTTTGAGTCAGCATCCGTGTTGCCAATCAGCAATTGCCTGCCAGGTTGAAAAGAACATTTTATGTAACCAAATGAAAAAGGCAAACCAACACAAGACACATCCTATAAGTGCTAATGCATGTAAAGTCAAAGCTTTTTACAGTGTCCGAACTTGAGGGCTTTGTAAACACTTAACGTTCTCTCAGTTATAAAATTGTCTCTTCACAGAAAAATGTCTAATCGCTTCAAAACCACATCTATCTGTTACAGGCCAGAGAACTCACCCTGGCCAAGCGAGGCAAGAAAATCTATGATAAACATCAGAACAATCCAACAATGAACATAATGTCACAGTTCAACCAAACTGTGGGACCTTGGGTATTTTCTTGGAACATTCCACTTCCGTGGAAGCCAGAATATGGAAGTTTTTATTAAGATTGCATTCAGTGAAAATAAAATGGCGGTACTATGAAATTTTTAAGAGTGTTGGCCAATGTTAGGCTTTAGGTGTAACATTTTTTGGAAATGTTAATTGGAAGCACAAACTGGCTCTTCAAGAGTCACACGGTTCCCAGAATTTTTCTTAACAAGAACAGCATGTTGAAGAGATACTTCTGAAAAGAAGAATGAATACAAATCTAGAAAAATTCCTGCTTTCTGATTTGCCAAGCTATTTATTGGGATTAACTGGAATCCAGTAAGAGAACTCTAACGATATAGTTGTGGGTGCTCCATATCCCCTTCACCACCCTCTCCTGTGCCCCCAACTCCAGAGCTGGTCAATCTTTTCATGAGTCAGAAGAGGATTCCATAGACCAGGGAGTCTGCCAAAATGAAGTCACTTTTCCTTGGCTCACCCTCAACTGTAAAGGCAACTGGATTTTTTTTTAGACACAATTTTCAGGTTGATAATTGGGCTCCTCTATATTTCCTTACAGATGTTCAAATGTTCACAGAAGAGCGTGTCCTAAATAGCTTCCGTTTTATTACAGTTTGATTTTAATGACTATGGATTTGAATGGAGAGTTTTATGTGGCAATCATGCCTTACATCTGAAGCCTCTGAATCTTCTCCATTATGATTTTTACTCTAAGTACCAAAGGATAGGGGGAGAGAACATAGAAAATGCTCAGTTGTTATAAGAAAAAAACCCATATATTTATACTATTTTAATACTGTCCACAGTATTCCTTCAAACAATTTGCATTCTGCAATTTCCTTCTTCCAGCACCACGGGTCTCTCTCATTCCACTAAAGATGGTGGTTTGGTTGCTCTAGTCTACTCCCCTCAGAATTCTCAAAAGCCCCTCTATGTTTTCACTTTCCATTTCGTTAAAGAGGAAGAGAAATTGCCTGATTCTTCCTTAGTGGAGAATCCATTTGGAATCAGAGATTGGTTTTCAGGCCATGGTCTAAAACGCATACAATAGGTGTTTAATAAATATTCATTCTCTCTCTCTCTCTGCCTCACCCTTACCTCTTGCCTCTTTCTTTTTAAAAAAATTTTTAATGTTTATTTATTTTTGAAAGAGAGAGAGAGACAGTGAGCACAAGTGGGGGAGGGTCAGAGAGAGAGGGAGACACAGAACCTGAAGCAGCCTCCAGCAATGAGCTGTCAGCATAGAGTCCGATGCGGGGCTCGAACTCGTGAACTGCGAGATCGTGACCTGAGACAAAGTCGGATGCTCAACCGACTGAGCCATTGAAGTGCCCCAGCTCTTGACTCTCTTAACTTCCAATCCAGGTTGCATATCCAATTATCAGATCTTTCAAAATAAGAGCATTTAAACATCAATTTCATCCGGCAATTTTCCAGTGGCTCCCAACTCCCCATAAAATGTAGTCTGAACTTTTCTTCCTGGCATTCAAGGCTCTCTGTAATCTGACTCTGGTATACTCTAATATGTAGTGGCAGCCCCCTGTAATCTGACCCCACCCTGACTCTAGCTTATTTTTTAGACAAACTTCTAGTAAATCAGCCTTCTCACTGATTCCTGTCTTTAAATGGCAGGCCTGAAGCAAATCCTTCACTGCCCTCCTGATAAAGCATACCTTCTGCATGAGGACTGGCTGCCCCACTCCTGCTTCTGCTAGGTCACAAGAACCACAGCAATAGCTGCCAAGTACTCTGTCCTCCTGCACCAGTCATACACTTCCCATGCATTGTCTATTTTCACCATCAAAACAACTGGTAAAGAAGTTATTTTGATCTCTATTTTATCGGCAGGGAAATTGGAACTCAGTGAGAGTGACTGAAGACCATACTGCTATTATAGAATGGTGAGAACAAGATTCTCTGACTGTAGAGCCGCTTTTCTCTCCCTGTTTCTGTGTTGCCTTCATCTACCTCTTCTGCTCAGAACCTTGTCCAGACTTACATTGGCATCCCTTATTTGACGCTTAATCTCATTCTATCTTGAGTGCCTAATGACATGTCCACTTGTGCTTATTTTCTCGACGTGGGTGCTAGAGGACAGTGACCTCACCCTACTAACAACCCACCGCCACCAGCAGCTAGCACAGTGCTGT
The DNA here is from genome assembly GCF_028749965.1 of Puma concolor. Taxonomy (NCBI): domain Eukaryota; kingdom Metazoa; phylum Chordata; class Mammalia; order Carnivora; family Felidae; genus Puma; species Puma concolor. Next base: position 165,011,604 of record NC_141670.1, on the reverse strand, counting down.
CTGCGGACATGTCACAAGGACTCAATGGGTGGGCGTGGCCTGAAATCCTACATATATATTCCCTTTTGAACTAGATTCTCCCCTGGCTTCCTACTTCTGTTAAAAGCACTCTTTGCTGAGTTAATGCTATCAGATGAAGTAATATATGTTCTGTCTTTAGCCTGTATATCTGCCAGGGAGGGTGACTCATAAAGGATATGATGAGAGAGATGAGCTTTGCTCTAATATCAGTTTTCTGGAATTAATAAAGTAATGAATGAATACACAGAATAAGTAAATAATCTGAAGGATCTTTATTTAGGAACAATCCACTTTGGCACTTGGTATATTTTTCTCTAACCACACGTCAATCTCATAATATGGGGTTCATTCAAACCAAAATTTAATTTTCTACACTGCAATCAAAAGGAAATGATTTGAGATTCAAAACATTTCATTACGGAAGCTTGCTAGTGTGAAAAATGGAAAGCGTATAGCTGTGTTTAACATAGATATTTTGCCCTGACTACTTTGGCTGAAAGTTTCTTTAAAATGCTCTAAATTGTATCACTTCTTGGCCTTTGGCTAAGATCACATGTAAAAGGCTCTAAATTGTGCAAGCAATGATAAATATCTCTGTTCTTTGAGTTTCCTACCTTTTCTGCAAACCACAGCCACGTTAAGTTCTTCCAATGCACACTGCTTGCTGCTTGCCTCTTAGTAGCAAATTCATTATGGAACTTCCAGCATTGCCAACAAGCACTGTGCCTTTTTTTTTTTTTTTTTCTTAACGTTTATTTATTTTTGAAGGAGAGACAGGGCGTGAGCGGGGGGAGGGGTAGAGAGAGAGGGAGACACAGAATCTGAAGCAGGCTCCGGGCTCCGAGCTGTCAGCACAGAGCCCGACGCAGGGCTCGAACCTACAAGCTGTGAGATCATGACCTGAGCCGAAGTCAGAGGCTTAAACGACTGAGCCAGCCAGGCGCCCCCGCACTGTGCCTCTTTAGTGGCTCATCTCTTACTGATAAATTTTGTAAATGATCTTTACCAAGAGTGAAGACAACCAATTTTGAAAACAGAGGTTAAGATTTTAAACTTGTGGATATGAGAATGAGTGAGAAAGATAAAACCCTTGCTGAATCCTAATATTTGCTCAGGTTTTGGGCGTTTATTCATTTCCCTTATTTGGTAAGAAGAGAGAGAGAGAGAGAGAACCACAGGGAGTATTCCATCTATAAATCTGCTACCAGACAGATGCTGTGTGCATTTTCGTAAAGACTTTTATGCGATCCTCAAGCAGCATATCCATGCCAGCTGGTGGGCTGGAATATAAAACACATCCCTCGGAAGAAGCTAATATTGGGTCAATGATATGATAATTAAAAGGGGTTGTGCAACCATCTGTGGGATCCCTAATAGTAGGGGGTTGTTTCCAGAACCCTCAGCATTGCTGCATCTTATGTTGTCTCTAATAGCTTTACAGATGCTTGACTTTCTCACTGATGATGATGGAAACAAAGGTGTTGGTGAGTCTAGAGGATACGTAAACCACGTTCTACACTCAATAGGGATTTATAGTCATTGCACCTAATTTGGTAAACTTCAAGAGTTTCTATGAAGTCAAGTTACTCTAATGCCAAACCTATGCAGACTATACTAACATCACGTTACATTTACCTATTTACCACACTTGTGCACAGTAAAACAGCATTTATATCAGGCGATGAGATGTCCCGTGTAAGTAACTAAGTGAATAATGGATGCGCCTTGGACTAGCACTTTGGGAAGTATAAGAATTTCGTTTTGCTACAGTAAGTATTGGGTGAAGATGAGAGGAACAAAGAGAATGAGACACGTTGTCTCTGGTTTTGAAAATGGAAGAGGCCGCTTTGTACATGTGGTTTAGGGTTGGCTCTGCATAGCTCTTGAGATAGGCACAAATTGCGGCTTCAAAAACCAAGCTTCGCTGTTTCAGTAGTAGTAAAATTACTTGCCCCTGATGGTGCCGAAGTACTTGAGTTTCATTCTTGTCAAGTATTCCGCAGCTGGGCTCTCTTTCCCAGGCCTTACCTAGCTCTTCATTTCTATCATCTGCTGCCCTCAAGAATTTCCTTCTTTCTGGATTTGTCCTCTTTCAATATTATAGCACGGGGCAGGCACACTCTACTTTGTTAAGATGAGCTGAAGGGCAAACAGACTGTGTCGAAAAGATAAAATGTCTCTTACGTCCGGTCTCATGGACAGGGTTTTCTCAGCAGAGCCATATAGTACTTCTGATGGCTTCTAGGCCCTTCGGTCAGTGAGAACCTTGACGTGGTTCACAAGCATCAACCATGATTTTCTCTGGTTCCTTATATGCCACGGCAGAGAAACTGCCATCAGTTCCCCAGCCCAAATCGGGAAGTGCACAAAATCGCTCTGGTTTCAACAACCTGATATTAGAGACATTATTTCCATGTAGATAGTATAAGTCTTCTCCTAAAAACAAAAACAAAGCCAAAAAACAAAAACAAGAAACCACCTTCCCCCCACCAAGATCTGAGCACACTGGGCTCTGACTCCCTCATGGCCACAATCAGCTAGAGGCGAGCAGGAGTGTCCAGCTTCTGTGGCATGACTCAGGTCCCCTTCTCCCGTGTCATTACCTGTCTGGTCCCTGCAGGCATTTGACTCCGTAATCTCTGCAGAATTTAGGGTAAGATACATTGCACAAGGCCTTATACTCTTATGATTTCCATATTTGTATAAATCAGACCAAACCTGGCTTTTACCAGGATCTATGACTAATTTTAGAATGCCATTGAATGCATAAATGTGTTTGAGAACACAGGAGAATAAAGCAGAGGAAAAAGCACAAGATTGGCTGAGATGCCAAGTTCTTGTCTTGGTTGCATTAGTCTCATTTCTAGGCCTTAGTTTTCAAGGAGTCCGTAAGTATCTGATTCATGTTATCAAAACATAGGAAGTCCAGAAAAAAGCAAAATATGTAAGTATTACATGCCAACTGGAATTCACCAAAGCACCTATATGTGCCACATAGATAAAAGAGTTAGTCCTACACAGAAAATATCAATATACATACATATATGTATACTTGCATACACACATATATATTTCCAGATATGACATGTTTAAATTTGACATAGACAAATAACATATAGACAATAAACTTGACATAGACAAATATACATATATACACACATAGTATATATACATAGTATATGTATACATATATATATACACATATATACATATATACATACATATATACATATATACACATATATACATAGTATATATATACACATAGTATATATACATAGTGTATATACACACGTAGTATAGCTGTATGTAGTCTTTATTTGTCATATGTATTCACTTATCCATATATATGTGTGTATAAATTCTCAAATGATACAGACTATGGTTAACATGATTATGTAAGTGTGGTAGGAATAATGATGATTTTTATATTTTCTTTATGTTTATTTATGCAGTTAAACTTTCCCATAATAAGCATATTGCTACATAATGAAATATATAATGCAAATAATTTGCCCATCGTGAGCTTGCAACTAACATCTTTGTTCTCTGACATATGCAATCAGTGTGATTCTGATTTAATTTTGTACTTGGATGAAAATAAAAGTTCATTCCTCATTCAAAAAAAAAAAAAAAAGACAGGGCATCTGGGTGGCTCAGTCAGTTTAGCGTCCGACTTTGGCTCAGGTCATGACCTCGCGGTCTGTGAGTTCGAGCCCCGCGTCAGGCTCTATGCTGACAGCTCAGAGCCTGGAGCCTGCTTATATTCTGTCTCTCTCTCTCTCTCTCTCTCTCTCTGCCCCTGCCCTGCTCATGCTCTGTCTCTCTCTCTGTCAAAAATAAACATTAAAAAAAAAAAGAGAGTACTAGTGTTTAGTTGAAGAGTATTCAGGTATTGTAAGAAAAGCCACTTACAAAATGTATATGTATATATACGTATATACATGTGTGTATATATATATATATATATATGTATATGCAAGCTCACACACACACATTTGCTTGCCTATGTGTATCAGTGTTTTGGCAATATTTTGCAATTTCGGCAGAAATTGTTGCTTTTCAACAGTACCAACATGCTCTTTTACATTCCCTCGCCTCCCTTGAGCTAGGTTGGCCACGTGACTAATTCTGACCAAAATTAGTGAAGGTTATTTGGGTAATTTCTTGGCTAATATGATTAAGGGTATGTGTTCCTTCTTCACTTGCTGTCTCCCTCGCTCCTCACTCCTTCTCCCTCATTTGCCTGCTGCAAGTATAAGTTGGTGGAGCCTCAAGATGGCAGCACTTGGGTCCCCAAGTCACTAAGTAAAGGGAAGGTGGGGAATCTAACCATGTCAGATTTCGATGTGAGTGAGAAACAAGCTTCTGTTGCAGTAAGCCACTGCGGCTACAGGATTCACTGGTTATCACAGTGTAACTTAGCTTCAATACAACTAACACAAGATAAACAAGTAAATTGTGTGCCAGAGATGACAGCAACTGCCATCCATAATGCATAACTTCAAGTTTTTGTAGTCATCGAAATGCCTTAATTCATTACAAGCATCATAGTAAGCTTAGATTAAACTTACTAATTCTTTAAAAATTTTTTTTTAACATTTATTCATTTTTGAGAGACAGAGAGAGGCAGAGCACGAGTGGGGAAGGGGCAGACAGAGGGAGACACAGAATCTTAAGCAGGCTCAAGGCTCTGAGCCGTCAGCACAGAGCCCAACGCGGGGCTCGAACTCACGAACTGTGAGATCATGACCTGAGCTGAAGTCGGACACTCAACTGACTGAGCCACCCAAGCGCCCCTTAAACTTATGAATTCTTAAATGCCTCATTGCTATTACTGATTGTTTTTGTAATATATTCATGTTTCAAGTTATAAAATATATTTATACTAATGAAACAGTAATCTATTCTGTTCAGGTATTAGGGCTCCAGGTAAAATTTGTGTGGAATAAAAAGGATTCCATTTCTAAAAGTGTTGGAAAATCACTAGACTAGATTATATGAAGGGATCCATAAAATCATAAAATTCAATAATAAGTTCAGTATTTCCCTTGACACAACAAAAGGAAGACCACTGCCTTGAAGCCACAAAGAAGTAGAAACCATAGCTATAAAATCCATGCTATTTCATTGATTTCATTCCACAGGTATAATAGGTAAGAATTCCCAGGAGCTGTAGAAATCCTAAAAGAATGGATGAATCCTGATATATATATTTTTAAAGATGTATGTTTAGAGAGAGAAAAAGAGAGCGCAAGCGGGAGAGAGAGAGAGAAAGAGAGAGAGAGATAGAGAGGGAGAGAGAATCTTAAGCAGGCTCCGTTCTCAGTGCAGAACCCAATGCAGGGCTCGACCCCATGACCCTGGAATCATGACCTGAGCTGAAATCAAGGGTCAGACACTCAACCAACTGAGCAACTCAGGCATCCCAAATACTGTTTTTTTATTCAGTTTTTAGAAAAGGAACATGAGGCGATAAATCATAGAACTCACAATAACGTGTGGGGCTAAAACATGGATTTAAAACATGTGGCCACACTCCCGTGTCTCAATTCCACATGTCAGGAATTTGACATTGCCTGTGTTAGTTACCTGTTTCTGGATAATAAGTTACCTCAAAATTTAGAGGCTTAAATAATAACCAATATTTTATCTCACGGTGTCTATAGGTTGAGAATTCAGGAGTGGCTTCGCTGGGAGTTCTGGCTCTGCGGACCCTGCTTCCAAGATAGTGTATTCACATTGCCGGCAAGTTGGTGCTGAGTATGACAGGAGGATTCAGTTCCTCTCCATGTAGACCTCCCGCATGACTGACTGTCCTCCTGATGTGATGCCTGGCTTCCTTGAGAGGGAATGATCGAGGGAGGGCAAGGCGGAAGTCACAACATTTTTTACGACCTAGCCTCAGAACTTACACTCCGTCATTTCTGCAATACCCTGTTAGTTAGTAGGTCTGTCCTTTTTAGTGTGGGTAGTCACACAAGGGCGTGAATACCAGGAAGTGGGAATCACTGAGCACTATCTTGAAGGCTGGCTACCACATGTCAAAGAGGAAAGCCTTATCCATAACTTAACATGTATAGTGGACACTCTTCAAATTGTATTTATCAGTAAGGATAACTGATCAGTAAGGAGTGAAATGTCCCTCCAAATATGTTGACCTTAATCATGCATTTCAAAAAAATGTCACATTTGAAGGAAAACACTAGAGAATTTTTCATGAGAATTTTGGTGGCCTCCAAACAAAAGACTTTCTACTGGGACATATATAGTTAAAAAGAACCAGAAACATCTTGTTGACATAGCGAGTCTGTTATTAATCTTCTTATGTACTGATATCCAATTAAAACAAAGAAACTTTTCAGCTTGGCTGAACACATTATGTCCTTTGCCTTTCTCAATCCAACAAAAAAGAAAGGCAGTATGTACCGAATTTCCTAGAGATTGAAACTTTAAGGCAGGATCTAAATAGCATAATAAATAAATAAAATAATGTATCCCGGAAAACATATATGGAAAATTTCTAGCATAAGACAAAGCACTCTTAGGGGGAATAAAACACATTCAAAAGTAGTTTCCTCTTTATATTTTCCCAGCCTTTTTTTTTTCCAGTGAATATTACCTTTTATCCTAATTTCACCCATTTATGCAGATATTAGGTTTCCTGACATGGGAACCCAATGGAACCCCAGAATCACTCTGAGCTGACCACCTCCTTTCTTGGAGCGGTCTCCTAAAGCTCCTTCTCAGGACTACATGATTGTTATCCGAATGCTCTTTCTGGTTTGTCTTGGAGCAAGGTTGGGCACAATACTCACAATTTGAGATATTAGGACTTCTGTCTTTCGGGACAGAGAAACAAGAAAGCACCTAGACTCCGTAAGTTAGAACAATAATGGGGTCACAGGCACTATTTCTGAAAATAAATACCACCTCACCATTTCTGACCATGGCAGCGGGCTTAGCTATCAACAACAAAAAAACAATTTTAATATAAATTAATCAACTGACATCCTATTAAAGAAAACACGTCTGAGAGGGAAGGAAGCTAGGAAAACATCTCTGTAAAGCTCTGCTTCAAAATGCTGAAGGCAAGAGCAGATCAAATGGAACCAGGAAAGGCGCTGTGGGGAAGTCAGATGAAGCCCACACCAGCGCAGAGGGAAGTCAAAGTGATGGCTTCGAGCCAAAAAAGAGGCTGAAAACAGATGGCAGAAAATTAAAGCATCTGATTAGTCTGGAGATCTTAGGTGGCTGTCAACTAGCAAATACAAATGAATTAGGGCGACTGGGCATATAAGAAGTACTGTTGAGAAAAGAAACCAGTCATGCTTAAACTCTAAATAATTGTTGGCCATATTGTGTGAAATTTCATGCATTTATAAAGAAAGATTAATTACATCGAAGAAATATAAAATGGAACGATAACAATTATCCGGAAGAAAATTTCTAGACAATTATAACAAAACATGGGGCTTAGGGCAAAGGAAAGATGTTAAAGTGTGCTAGAGATATTATCTAGCACAATATCACTTTTAATATCACTCTTAATATTGTTCCACTTTTGTATATAGAAAGTATACAAATATACATGGCAGAGAAAAAACTTTGTTAGGACACACGTCAGATGTTTGAAGTGGTAACTGAGAGAACATTTGCGTGCTTCCATGTTTAAATTATATAAAAAAAAAAAACCCTTTGAAACCATACCCTTTGTAAATAAAAACTTTAAAAAATAGCATTTCTGCCCATGGATCCTGTCCCAGAACTTCAACAGAAACAGCTTTTTGCATAAATAAACAAACATATAAACAAACAAACAAATAAATAAAAGCAAATTTCCCCAAATGTATTTTTGTAAAGTATGGAATCTCTTATTTTTTGACATTGATATGCGGATTATACACTTCCTGCATTTTGTAAGTAAAACACGCCACAGCTAATGTTAGACATTGTGGCCATCCTGGGGGGTCACTGTGATCTCCCTTCAAGAAAGAACTTGCCTTTGAGCTGCAAGGAGTGCAATTAATGGGTAGCCTTCAGCTCTTACGTCATTGGCAAACTCCTTGGTCTGAGCCAAGGCCAAGTGCGTTCATCGTGGACATTACCAGCCAATGGCTGAGGATGGTGCAGGCATGATCATCCAGGGCCTGGCCATTTTCTCCTAGAAATCTGGCAGGCAATCTGTACTCCCAAATTCCCCCCTTGGGTTGGTCTCACCTTTGTCAGACCCACATCACGGTGTCAGGCTCTCCCTCTCTAGGCTGCCTCCCCTTCTTCCATGCCGCAGTTTTTCAGAACTGCCTATTAGTCAAAGGCTTTCCCTGCTCCTTTCTGTTCCCTTCCCTCTGTATCTTTCAAAGTTATTACGCCTTACCCCATAAAGCTCTTGCACTCTAACTCCGTCTCAGCACCTGCTTCCTGGAGGAGCCAATCAACAGAAACATCTTTTGGGGTTCTATACACTTTACAAGGACTCTTCTTGTTTGGTGAACTCTTCTCTCCACCCTCCCCCCATAATCCCTTGCCAAGCTTTGTTTTTACCATATAGCTTTGTCCTGGCATTATTGTTTGTCTAGGGAGCAGATCCCCACTCCAAGCTACATCAATCACTATGGCAACCTTTAACAAATTTTTCTGGCTGGCCCCTTTATATTGTGTATGCTAGCTCGAGTAGATTTCTATTAATTATAACTACAATTCTTAACTAAGAGAATCAACGACCGGGTCTCTCATTTCTAGACTACTCGTGCACTATATTTTACGGAGGTTCCTGAAAAGCAAGCTGAAAAGAAAGTATGTATAAGGAAAATATCATCTCCCCAGTCATTTTCATCATAAAATGACAGGTTTATGTCTTTAAAAGGTTTCATGTCTCTCAAAGGCTTGATCCCAAGAAAGGAGAACAGTATGGTGTTGGAGACTGAGCACTGGCTTTGACTCTGAAGACCATTTCGAATTCCAGCTTTGCGATTAGCTGGTTTTGGGACACTCGTCAAACTGCTTCGCTTTTTCGGGGGCTTGGTTTTGTGATTTATAAAATATGGTGATGTCAGACTAACCTATTTCACAGGTCCTTTCCAACCCTGTAATTCCACGGTGTTCCCAGCACTGTTTCTCTAGAGACTGTGACAGTGTCTGGCACTGTGTCTTCTTCAGTAAGAACTGGAAGGACATTTTTGAGCCTTTAGAAGGAAGTGAAAATGTTTAATTGTGTGGGCAAAAGGAGCATGATTTATTCTTCTCTCTTCTTTACGCTTTTTTGTGGTCTCGAGGAAGTGGCTTTCTTCCTTCTCCAGCCCAAGCCTCATCATCCAGTGTTTTAGCTCTTCTCCTCATCCTTGTCACTACCTTCTCCTGCTAAATCTGAACTGGAGTTAAGTCCCTTCTCCTCTCCTCCTGGTCCTGTGTCAGGTCTGTTGAGAAGATGACATAAAAAGTACCATGCTATAATAATAGATATTACACTTACTTGCTCATTGTCTGTCTCCCCCCAGCTCGAATGTATCTCCACCAGGGCATGGGTGTTTGTATTTTGTTCACTGTTGCATCTCCAGTGCTTACAACAGTGTCCTGCACACAGTAGGTACTTGATAAATACTTGTTGGATGAATGAATGAATGAATGAATGAATGAGTGTATTCTAAATATAGTTTTGCCTTCAGAAAAGCTATGTAGGCTGGAGATTTAAGTACGAAAATTTTGGTACAGCGCGTGCCAAGAGAGGCGCATTTGTAATTTTAAATAGGGCAGGAGACATTCCAGCAAAGACGTGAAGCAAGTAAGGGAAAGAGCCATTCTTTCACTTGCTGAGGTGCCAGGGCCTGTTTTTGGCTTCGACATAGTCCAAAACAACAGCAAGTGCAAAGGTCCTGACGCAGGAGCAGTCCTGGTCCTTTTGAGGGACGATATAGAAGTCTATATAGTTAAAGTGAAGTGAACAAGGTAAGAATAGACGGTGAAGTCAAAGAGAACATGGCAAGTGGGGCTGACAGGCTGACAGACCGGTTTTTACTGAGTGAGGTGAGAAGCTGCTATAGAATCTTTTGAGCAGAGGAATGAGATCCTCTGAATTATGTTTTTAAAAGACAATCTGGCCTGCGGTGGTAAGGAAAGATTACTAAGGAACAAAGGCAGGAGCAGGGAGACCAGTTTGGAGATAATATCATTACTCCTGTTAGACGAATGTTCTACAGTCGTTCCATTTAGCCACTATGCCCTTTCCACACTGGATTACTCTACCTATTCTTTCCTTCTTAACACCTAGCTGGGAATCTTGACACCTCGTTGCCCAATCCAGAAACCTTTTTACAACTCACAGCAGAGCCTGCCGACCTTCCCCTTCAGCACCTTTGGAAGCCGGCACCTTTTCTCCATCTCACAGGGGGCCTTGTTTCTAGTTTGGCCTCTCAGGAACGGCAACTTTTTCTTTCGAGACACAAATACCATCACGGTAGTCATCAGCGTCTATGATTCCCCACAGTTTACAGGACGAAATCGATTCTGCTTAGCAGGACGCACAAGGCTCTTCACAAAGTAGATTTTGTTCAGCCATTCAGGTTCGGCTCTCACTATTGCGCTCACATATCCTATCTAGCCTTCGTAGAAAAGCGGTTCAAAATACCCTAGCTGCCGAAATCGTGATTCAGTAGGTCTTAGATTTCATTTCCCCTTCTCCCTTTTCCTTCTCTGCCTTCTTCTGAATTTTACAAAGCTCCCTCAGAGACTCAGTGCAGCCAGGGTTAGACAGGCTGATTATCACACTATACGCTTATGGTTCTGACCCCCTCCTGGACAGTGAGGGCAGTAGGAGGCAAGAACATTTCTTATGGTCCCTTTTTTGTTTTGTTTTTGCCAGAACATACACTACATCCACCTGCCTCCCCACACCAACTTCTACGTCCTCTCCCCACAAAAGCAGACCTGCCTTGGGTCTGGACCGAGCTGCGTTAGCTTATACTTCACGCGGTACGAAACTACGCTACTAAAACCCAGCCAAGTTACTTACTGCAATAGAAAATTTAACTGGCAGTCTGCTAGCTGTATTCGGTGGATAGTAGCAGAAGCGCCAGGCTGCCCCAGGTGGCAGAGCGTGTGCCCCCACACATCGCTGCCAAGAGGTGACTTGCACAAGTAGGTTACCTGGAGAATCATTCAGGCACATTTATAGCATGTTACCGTTTCTCTTGCACTAGATTTTACTCATATTGTTGCTTTGACTGCATGCCTTCTAGAAGTCATTCACCTCTGTTGTACTGGGTGACTTTCTAGTCACTCGTCTTCAGTGTGGTATTGGTGTTTGCTTTGGTAGCCCCATTAGGACGCTTGCAAATTGCACTGATAAATACCCTTCATGATAAAGCACTGATTAAACACTCCATGGCCAATAATATTTATTAGATATGTAATTTAGCTCTAAAAGTACAATTTTGAGGGTTGGTAACATATTCCCATATATCCAGAACTTATGATTTCATACACTATGCAAATATATACATACGAATAAAATAATATCTTTGTTCACTCTGTATAGTAAAACATACTTAAAATTGTATTTACCCTCAGATTTCTTTGTAAAATTAGATTGCATCATATACATGTATACATCTTATATTCTGCCAAATGATGTATTTTTCTTTGTATGCTTGCACATCATACCTGGCATATATACAGCAAGTATTAAAAAATGCTTACTGAAGGAGTAAACGAATTGATCTATCTACTAATTACTTCCACATTTTGGAAAATAAAAAATAGTCTATGGTTATTTCAACTTAAGTTCCTATCAACAAAGAAAAACTTTAATACGCCTTGAAATGCTCTTCAGAGACCAATTCATTGTTTTAATCCAACTTCTTAAAATATAAATGTTTACTGACTATCCACAGAATAAAAAAATCACAGCTTTGTAGAGCTGGCAAGTCTCCCCCAAATCATTTAGCTGACCACCCCATTTTAAAGATGAGAAAACGAGGGGTGCTCGGCTGGCTCAGTCGGCCGTGGATCTCAGGGTCATGGATTCAAGCCCACATTGGGCGTGCAGCCTACTTAAAAATTGGTTTTTTTAATGATGAGAAAGCTAAAGATCAGAGAGGTCACTTAACTATACAAGGTCACACAGCTACTAGGGGGCAGAAGTGGGACCAGAATCTAGTTCTCCAGAGTTTCAGTTTGGTTTTTACTTCTATTCTATGGTTGAAAAATACATACTGAAAAAACTTCTCAGAACAAATTTTCAGCAGTGGCATAGAGGATACTAAATTATATGTCATTTTTTTTTTAGCGCATACAATTTTCTTGTGATATCCAGAAGATTATAAAATAAGAAAATAGAAAATAACATTTTAAAAGGAACTAGAAAGTTCCGGTTTTAGTGGCACCGGACACTTTCACTTCAGTGCTGGGTGTGCTCACCGTGATGTGTATGGTAATTATTACCCAAGCCTTTATTTCTTTTCATATTTCATAGTCAGCAAATATTTGTTGAATGCCTACTATACTTCCAGAATTCTTTTAGAACTTAAAGATAGTGAATTTTCCAAAAAGCCAAATTTCTTGCTCCCATGGAGCTTATTATCCAGTGCTTTGTGCAAAGTAAGACCCACCTAATAGGAATGTGTCATTACACTTCTTCCCTGTTATTCTCAAAACAGTAAAAACAATTCTCTTCCAAGCATTTTCTTTATAGGTTATGTTTCCTCCCGACCCTTTAACTCTCTGTCCCGACTGTAACCCTCATTTGTTCACATGTACACACACCCCTCAATGCACACACATGTGCACGCACACGCGCACATTCCCACCCACCTTCTCACAATTTTGAAATTGCGACTAAAACCTTCTCCTATCTTTAGACTCTGGGGTTCTACTTAGGTTGTTGATACCCAAAGAAAGCCATGAGACACATTTATTTCTTCCCAAGGGCCCCATGGAATGTTTTGCTATTTTGGCTTCTTAGAGAAATGAGGTTAAAACGTTCTCTGAAATGGACATCTCAGGGTGGGTACCCTCCTGGATTTAAACCGATACTAGTCTACAGAGGTGTCTAATTCTGCAAATGGGACAGCTAGCTTGTCTAGCCCTGACAGGCCTCCTGCTCTGAATGATGGCATCCAAGGAAGTATACACACTGGAAGTATACATTAAGTATTAATGTATATTAATGTACATTAAGTATACACATGGAAGTATACCAAGGAAGTATACACTACTGAATGTGGGCCAGGCATGCAGCCAGGGCTTCTAGGATGAGGGCTTGAAATTACTCTGATCAAACAGTCTAATAAAAACTTAGTGGCTTACTTTAAACTTTGTGGTGTTGTCTTGACCTAAAAAAAAAAAAAAAAAAAGAAGGAAGGAAGGAAGGAAGGAAGAAAAAGAAAAGAAAAGAAAGAAAGAAAGAAAGAAAGAAAGAAAGAAAGAAAGAAAGAAAGAAAGAAGCCATCATAACAATCTTGGGGAACACTTTTAGCTGGCAGAGTGAGTCAGATGAACAACTAACTGAGAATTCGAAGACATGTCCCAAAGAATGAGCCCCAAGGAGTAGAGTACCTGCTTTTATCCGAGTTCAGTTTATTTAGCCTAAGAGATGTCACATGTGGATTTCCACACAGAAAGGGACAAATCTTTACCTTTGTGAATCTGGAATTCACCAGGGAGGGCAAAAACACACCCAAGCTATCAACAACGTCTGCCCATCATTGCCATTAGGAATCTGATGGCATGGAGCTCTGTCTGGCATACTCATGATCTTAATGTATGCAGGTGGCTGGCTATGAGGAATATACAGTGATCTGGATATAGATCACCGGGAGTAATAGTAACAGCAATAACGAACACTCACATAGTACACACCACGTGCCACGTGTGTGCCGTGTACTTTTCATATCCTGTAGTAACTTATTTAATCCTCAGGACAATCTGAAGCAGTAGATCTCCAGAGGTTAAGTACCTTGTGCAAGCTCACGCAGAGGAACTGGATCGACACCCAGGCAGTCTGGCTTCCCGGTACTCTAAACCACTATGTGTCACTGCCATTAGCCACCTCCCCATCCTCATTTTGTCCCCAAGTGACAGGATGACATATAAGAGTAAACAGAGAGGCAGCGGTATACGGCGAGTGGGAGGAATGTGTCGTTTGTAATCAGGGGACCTTGCCTGGCTCTGCCCTTGCACCTCACCATCGAATCTAAGTCTGAGTTTATCTCGGTCTCATTTCTGATAAGGGTATCTGCTCTACCTCATGTCAGAAAATTATATAAAATACTTTAGGAAAAAGGCCATTACTAACTCAGAATACAAAATGGTCTATTATAACTGTGTAAAAATGCACAAGCAGAATCTGTCTTTCAGGGGAGGGATTATGGGTTCCTTTGCTGCTGTTGTTGAGTTTATTTTAGGTCATTCAAATTTTTTCTTGTAGTTTTTCAGCATTTAAAAAAGTTCTTCAATTAACATGTATTCATTCATATGTTCATTGACTCAGCCAACAAGTATTTATTTACTTCTGCTACAGACCAGAAGACACCGTATTGATTAAAAAAGAAAAAATAACAGAAGATATTTCAATATACGTACACAGGTCCACAATTACTTTGATGTGATACACAAAAGTAAAAATGTCATATAATGGAGTTAAGTGAAGTTTTTCCTTTAAAGTTCTACCTTTAATATTGTTTCTATATCCACTTTTGAAATCAGAAAATTTTTCAAGTCTTAAAAAGAACTCTAAGTCCTTAAGAGACACAAGATCTTATGAGGGACAGCTTTTTCCCAATAACACCGGACAAGTGAGGTGCTGCTCAGACAGTTTCAAAATGGCAGACGGAGAAGTCATGGGCACTGCTTTCTACCAGCTCCAGATTAAGTGGCGACAAACCTTGCCAGCAACAGTCTGGCTAAATAGCTGAGATGATTAACTGACTCAAGCAGACACTAGTGGCCATGAGGAATATTTCAAGATGACAAAGAGCTCAGAACTAGATTAGATTATTCTACTTCAATAATACAGATAACATCTCGATGTCTGGAACTGAAAATTACAGCCCTCCCATTGGAGCCTGATAGTTTTACGTACAGTGGTGGGAGGCTTGAAGGAAGAACAGAAACCAGGGAAAAGCCACACAGATAATGCTCCCGATTGCCAACCCCATCTCTGGCCTCGCTCCAATCCATTCTCTACATTGAGGCCGGTGTTTTATAAAACACAGATATGATCATGTTATTCTGGGGCTGAAAAATCCTTCAATGGCTTCCTACTGCTTTCTTTCCCCAGCTGTTTTCTTTCCACGGCCCACAGGCTCTGGATCATCTGGCTCCTGGCTCCCCATTCTCTTTGGGCCTCAGCCATGCCTCCTTCAATTCCTGGAATTTCCAGTGCCCCTTTTTGCTCCCTCTGAAACCTGCTCATTTTTTCGGTCTCTCCACTTCCTGTCATCTGTCAGGTGGCATCTTAACTGTCTCCTCCTTGGAGGGGCCCTGTCCAAACCGTTCTCAACTAGGGCAGGTCTCTTCCAGGATGTGCTCTCTCATAACATCAGGCTATTTTCCTTCACAGCCCTTGTTACAATGTTATAATTAAATACCCATTTGTGTGATTGTTTTATTTCTGTCTGTCTCTTGGTTAAACCGCTAGCTCCATGAAGCAGAAACCACTGGCTCTCCTGCTCCCCCGTGTATTCCTAGAGCCTGGCACTGTAGGGTACTCATGACACTTAGTGACTAAAAGGATGCATGAGTCTAATTTACAAAAGGCAACAAACTTTTGGCACATTTTATTTATCACTGCAGCAGACTGGCTAGATGCTGACTCCTTCTACCTTTTCTTCCTGGTACGGAAAAGGACATTTCGCAGCCTCCCTTCCTTCTAGCTGGGTTCTAGGGGCATGTGACTATGCTCTGGCCAATGGAAGTGAGCAGACATGATGGTCGCCCCACTGAGGACCAGCAACATAACAGCCCACACATTCTTCTGCACCACTCTTTTCCCCAGCAGTGTGGTTGGAAGCTAAAGGCTCTGAGACTCTGAGGAAGCACTTCGGGGAAGGAGCCCAGGTCTCTGAGTGACTTCTCGGAGGAGGGTTATCACAACTATACTGGGCCTGGGTGAGTGAGCAAATGAGTAGAGAAAATGAGTAGTTAGGTTATGCCATTTGATTTGGGGTTTTATATGTTTTTTATTCTTTAATTTTTTTTATTTGAATAGAGCTCTCACACAATGTTACATTAGCTTCAAGTATACAACATGGTGATGTCCTATATACAAGTATCCTTGTATATATACCTATATATATTTATATTTATATATACACCTTGTATATATACCTTGTATATATGCCTGTATATATACCTATATATATTTATATATATCCTTATATATATATATTTATATATATCATTATATATATCCTTATATATATTTGTATATATCCTTACATATATATTTATATATATCCTTATTTATATATACCCTATATATTTATATTTATATATATCCTTATATATATATTTATATATATCCTTATATATATTTATATATATCCTTACATATATATTTATATATATCCTTATTTATATATATCCTATATATTTATATTTATATATATCCTTATATATATATTTATATATATCCTTATATATATTTATATATATCCTTATTTATATATATATATCCTATATATATTTATATTTATATATATCCTTGTATATATACCTATATATATTTATATACCTATATCCAAGTATACAACATAGTGATTCAACTTCTTTATACATTATGTATGCTCACCACAGGTATAGCTGCAACCTGCCATCATGCAATGCTATTATAATACCATTGACTACATTAATGAATAAGTCATGGGAATGTTTTGTGTATGTGTGTGTGTGTGTGTGTGTGTGTGTGTGTGTGTGTGCACGCTTAATTACAGTGGCTAGGATTACTCTGGTTAATACAATTGCTTATGTCACTAAATCGTTTCTCTGGCTGGATACAGAGTAAAGCTAATGACACTGAAGTAGACTAGAGACGTATCAAAGTTTATCCCCTCTAAAGTTAAGATCCTGAAGCACCACCTTTAAAAGAAGATTTCAATTAAAGAGGAAAGTAAGGATTTTAAAATTAGTCCTGCCAAGCTCTTCCCCTCATATCCTCGTCAAAAGGCAGGAAGTTCTGAAAGTCTAGGATGGGAGGAGGAAAAAAAACATACAGAAGCGACACAAACATGTTGGAAGGGAGATGAAGCCATCAAAGAATAATGACTGGTCCCTCAATTAGAGCTAATTTTCCTATGGGGCCCAAACCTATAGGCCAGATAGATATTTGGCAGCAGGCCCCCTTTGTTTTAATAAAAGTGCCCTAGGGAATCTAATTATTTAAAAAAATATGAAACAGATCATAGCACTCCCCTTCTTAAAATCTTTCAAAGGCTTTACAATGCCTTTAAAATTTTTTTTAATGTTTATTTATTTTTGAGAGAGACAGAGACAGAATGTGAGTGGGTTAGGGACAGAGAGAGAGGGAGATACAGGATCCGAAGCAGGCTCCAGGCTCCGAGCTGTCGGCACAGAGACTGACATGGGGCTCAAACCCATGAGCTGTGAGATCATGACCTGAGCTGAAGTCGGACACTCAACTGACTGAGCCACCCAGGCGCCCCCACAATGCCCTTAAGGGACCACAAGCTCTCACACAACTGGGTCACTGTCTACATCTCCAGCTCCAACTCTGTCACCTTTCCCCGCTTCCCTCTTCATTCCAGATATACCAGCTTTCTTTTAGTTTCTGGGACTTTAAGGGTGTCTTCCCACCCTAAGGCCTTTGCCTATGCTGTTCCCCTCCTTTCTCCTAGCTAACTCCTGCTCACCCTCCAGTTCTCAGATCCGTTGTCATTTCCCTTAGAAAGCATTTTCCATGGGCACCTGAGTGGTTCAGTTGGTGAAGCATCCGACTTTGGCTCAGGTCATGATCTCATGGCTCATGGGTTTGAGCCCCATGTCAGGCTCTGTGCCGACAGTTCGGAGCCTGAAGCCTGCTTCGGATTCTGTCTCCCTCTCTCTGTGCTCCTCCCCCACTCATGCTCTGTCTCTCTTTCTCTCCCTCTCCCTCTCTCTCTCTCTCTCAAAAATAAATAAACATTAAAAAAAAATTTTTTTTTAAAGGAAGCATTTTTCAACCCTCCATATTAGGGCAGAATCTTGACTAATTGCAAGACAATTGCTTGACTAATTACAAACTTCTTGTCATATGTCCTAATGTCTGGCACACAGTAAGTTCTCAATAATCAGTTGTTAACTGATAAGGTAGAAGGTCATGGGAGGCAATAAAGAATAAAAAAATAAAAGCCTTACATTATGAACTAGGACATCATTGAGCCATGTTTATTTGAGATGTTCAAGGTCTTAATGTTGCAGCTACTGACAGATCTTTGGTCCTTCAGGTGAGATAGTGGGACAGCCCCAACTTAAAGGCCAAATGGTAATTGGGACTTACACAATGAACTTTTTGTGAAAAGGGCAAAAATGAAAGAGGGGAAGGAGTCCGTTCTTGATCCACTTTCAGGTAATTTTAGGATAAGAACTGAAAAAAAACCAGTAGTCGCAAGTGACCACAGAGGTATTTCTGTACAATGCACCACTATACAGCACTCAAAAAGGCAGGCGACCGCCATATGCAATAAGAGGGATGGGTCTCACAGACAAAATGTTGAAGAAGAGAAGCCAGGCACAAAGGAGCACATAGTGTCTGAGTCCAGCTACATAAAACTTACGTGTGGTGGTGGAGGTCAGAATGGCAGTTACCTCTTGGGGGACTGATGGAAAGATGTACGAAGCTGTTGCTGGAAACACGGCCTGTACACGTAGGTGCACACCTATGCAAAATTCATTAGGCTACAGACTTCTGGTTGGCGCACTTTACGTAGGTGGTACTTTAATGAACAGGAAAACCAGGAGTTCACTGCTGAAAACCCCACCCCCCCTTCACTCTACCACCTGTCTACAGGACCAGGCCTACATTCCTCAGGAGGGGACACAAAGCCCTTTGTAATCTAGCCCTGCCCCACCCCCAGAAGCTCTTGTCTCAGTCCGTGGGCTCCACGCCTGCACAATGTGCTCCAGTCACATGGTTCTCCTGAAACTCTTAAGGGTGCCGCTCTACTGCTCACCGCCATCTGCTGTTCCCTTGCCTAGAGAGGAATCGGCCTGCTGTGTACCTGGCACCCTCCTACTCCTCAGAAAATAGCTCTGCTCTGCCCCCTTGCGGAACACTCCCTGGCTTTCCTTGGGGCTTAGCCAGGAGTATCTTCCCCCTGGTGCCCTGTATACTTTTCATCTCTCCTCTAATTCTGTATTTTAGTTAAGTTTTTACACGTCTGCTGCCCCACTAAATTTAAGATTCCTCAAGGGCAAGAATCTTGAATCGAAAAATATACCAAAATCCATCTAACAGGTAGCAAAGCACAAGAGGACATTTTAACCAATGTTATTTCAAACAAACTAAATTAGCCTCTGAGAGTTTAAGAAGCCAGAGATGGGTGGGGTAACGAATTACAATGAGTAGCTTGGTCATCAAAAATGAAGCTTTTTGTTTAAGTCCAACTTTAAAAAGTTAAACTTAACGGGTTAAGGGAAGTGGCAATGAGGATAATTTAGGGGTTTTGTATTTGTGGGTGTAGGGCATGGGTTAAGGCCAGGATATTCAGAGTAATATCAGTAATGACACTTAATTATGGTATCTAACATTTATTGAACACTTACTATCGACTAGGCAATTTGCATCCATTACTGGATTTAATCTTCAAAGCACCCCCTTGAAGGACGGCTATTAATCTCCATCCTACACATTAGGACACTGATGTTCCAAGATGTCAAGTAGCCTGCTGGTGATCACACAGACAGGAGACGGCGGAGTTCGGATTCCAACTGAAGCCTGCAAAACTCCGGAGCCTGAGGCAGTGAGACTGGGACCAAGGACACTCTGAGAAGAGCGTCTCAGAGGCCACACCACAGCAGGGTGACCGACAGAAAAGTAACATGGCCTTTCTCCCCTGTGTCCACTCGTAGCATTGAAATGTCCACAGCCAGAGACCGACCCTTGAGGAAAGAATGCCTGGGAGTCCCAGAGGTATGGAAAGTAGCCAAACGGCAGGTCCGTTACAAAACCACATATGAGGGTGTGTGGCAATTTCCTGTAAGGTCTTCATCCCAATACCTACTAGGATAAAACAGAACCACCCTAAAGGAACCCACAAGAAGACATATTTAAAGCAGCGGCTACCGATGTCTCCATGCCAAAAAGAAAAAAAAAGGAGGGGGGGGGAAGAAACACCGGGTCGCGACAGAAGCTTATGACAGACACGAGGGTCCTCGAGTAACCCACAACAAACTGTGCCAATGCCCTGGCAAGCCAGATGCCATCTGCTTTATTTTGGGCAAATGATGGGCACAGTGTATTTAGTGTGGCTTCCTAGGGTTCTGGGTATTGGAGCATGTGTCCCTTTGCTTGGCTTCTTTCCTGGCTGGCTACAAGCAAAACGACTGCTCTGGCCACGGCAGACCACCATCAGAAGAACCACCAGCCTTGTAAGAGACTCTTCATGTGGTTCGCTCCTGGTCCTGGTACTTAACTAAAAGGGAAGGGTAATAAAGTACCCCCAAACGCACGTGTGTATCCCTGGCACCCGCACCAAATGATGCTGCCAGATTTTTTTTTTTAATGTTATTCCTCAAGGGACCTTCCAAAACCAACATTTCCAGGGTGTCCTGATACTCTGTAATATAGCTAAAAAAAAAAAAAATTTTTTTTTCAGGTCATAAGGGAAGGCAAACAGACACATTTTTTACATTGACAGGCCTAGAAAAATAACAATGCGCTGCCTGTATTACACAAAGGGGCCTTGTATTTTTACAGCTAAGCTGCATTAAAATACAACCAGTGGGCCCAGACTAAATCAATTTAATGACCTCAGGTGAAGGCCCGGGGGACGTCCATTCTTACGGCAATTCTCGAGCACTCAGCCTCAGCCACAGTTTCGACTGGGGTCCCGCGATGACTCTGAAATGTTAACGTCAAATGTATGTTTTGGCCTTCAAAGAAATGACAGCTCTTGGACTTAAGTGAAGGAAAAAGAGCAGATTTCATAGGAAAGTGCTGATTCTGTTTTATCCACCACAAAGAGACTGATAGTTAATATTTTTTCCTAAATATTATTCAATTAAATTGCACAATCACACATGAAATACAATCTGAACGCTAACGAGTAGTGGGAACTATCGTGACTCCCTCCTTGAGGCAGGATCTTCCATAATATATGGTGTGTTTCTAATTGTTCAGCTGCTCTCATAAAGAACTATGGCTAGCCGGTAATAATTTATGTTTCTATTCATTCCTCTGTCTCCTTCAGTTCTAGATCCTTCCATATACTGGAACACAGTGATGAAAGGGGAAGAGGAATTACAGCAGAATTAAAGCTCAGTAAAGCTGGGAGAAGATATGTGGCACCTAAGGCTGAGAGGGAGGGTTATAGAAGCCTCTCATTAGTTTTCCAATGTGATAGAGCATAAAGGTAAAGTCATACAATACCTTGTGCTGTGTTTGTAGCCAGAAAGTTATCAACATGGATACAAAGTAGCTAACTGGCAGTGCAGAGACTAGCAGGAACTTGACCCCAGCGTAGAGAGTGGAGGTAGCTTAGCAAGTGGAGAAGCACTCATTACTATCCTACGAGCCATCTCTGGAATTCAAGCAAAAGACATCTCCCCCCCCCCCCGTCCTCAGCACCTAACTTCTGAGTGTCACTAACGTCATCAGATGAAATCTGACCATTCAACAGACAGTTGGATTTATTACTAACTTAGTTAACTACAAACGTAGTTACAAATACGATGAATTTTTTTGAAATATTTTTTTAAGTTTATTTTGAGAGAGAGAACCAGTGGAGGCCGGGCAAAGAGATAGGATCCAAAGTGGGCTTTGTGCTGACAGCAGAGAGCCCTATGTGGGGCTTGAACTCATGAACCATAAGATCGTGACCTGAGCTGAAGTTTAACATTTAACAGACTGAGCCACCCAGGTGCCCCACAAATATGATGAATTTTAACAGTCTACTTTCAATAACAATGCTAAGACAGAGCTGGTAATTTTAGAATTCCATGCTACTGCTATTAAATATAATATTTAAATAATAGAGTCCTATTTCATTTATAAGTAATTCTTCACTAGTATGTTTTTACATAATTTTGGAGGGTAGAGGAGATTCATTTATTTTCAGAAAACATATGAACTGATCTTACATTTAGTAAAAAAAAAAAATAATAATGTATGCTTTTACTATTCAAGTCAGTCAGATAACCACACAGATAGCTGACTGTGTCTTCGGTTCCAATACACTTAATGTCTCAGGGAAAATGGCTTTTTTTAATAGATGCAGAATTTCAGGACCAAAGCCTAAATTAGCAGTGAACTAGATGCATATTACAGTGACCTGGAGAGTTTTAAAGTTTGTTATTCCCAGGCCACGCCTTAGGCCAATAACATCAGAATCTCTCAAGGTAGAATCAGGCACCAATAGTTTTGTTTTCATTTTGTTTTTGTTTTTGTGTGTGTTTCTTTTTCTTTTCTTTCTTTAAAAATTAATTAATTAATTGATATTTCATTTTATATCCAAGTTAGTTAGCATATAGTGCAACAATGATTTCAGGAGTAGATTCTTTAGTGCCCCTTACCCATTTAGCCCATCCCCCCTCCCATAACCCCTCCAGTAACCATCTGTTTGTTCTCTATATTTAAGAACCTCTTATGTTTTGTCCCCCTCCCTGTTTTTATATTATTTTTGCTTCCCTTCCTTTATGTTCATCTGTTTTGTATCTTAAAGTCCTCATATGAGTGAAGTCATATTGATATTTGTCTTTCTCTGACTAATTTCACTTAGCATAATACCCTCCAGTTCCATCCACATAGTTGCAAATGGCAAGAGTTCATTCTTTTTGATTGCCGAGTGATACTCCATTGTATATATATACCACATCTTCTTTATCCATTCATCCATAGATGGACATTTGGGCTCTTTCCATACTTTGGCTATTGTTGATAGTGCTGCTATAAACATGGGGGTGCACGGGGCGCCTGGGTGGCGCAGTCGGTTAAGCGTCCGACTTCAGCCAGGTCACGATCTCGCGGTCCGTGAGTTCGAGCCCCGCGTCAGGCTCGCGTCAGGCTCTGGGCTGATGGCTCAGAGCCTGGAGCCTGTTTCTGATTCTGTGTCTCCCTCTCTCTCTGCCCCTCCCCCGTTCATGCTCTGTCTCTCTCTGTCCCAAAAATAAATAAACGTTGAAAAAAAAAAAAAATTAAACATGGGGGTGCATGTGTCCCTTCGAAACAGCACACCTGTATCCCTTGGATAAATGCCTAGTGGTGCAATTGCTGAGTCGTAGGGTAGTTCTATTTTTAGTTTTTTGAGGAACCTCCATACTGTTTTCCAGAGTGGCTGCACCGGCTTGCATTCCCACCAACAATGCAAAAGAGATCCTCTTTTTCCGCATCCTCGCCAACATCTGTTGTTGCCTGAGTTCTTAATGTTAGCCATTCTGACAGGTGTCAGGTGGTATCTCATTGTGGTTTTGATCTGTATTTCCCTGGTGAGTGATGTTGAGCATGTTTTCATGAAGGCACCAATAGTTTTAAAACTCCTCAGGTGATTCCGATTTGCAGTCAAAATTCAAAACTACTGTCAAAATAGAATGCAAGATTACCCCTAACCTGCTGCCCTTAATGAATCTTTCAGCTTGGATGTCTGAGTTTGCATTCTTTATCAATTGCTTAAGAAATAATTGCTGATGGGGCACCTGGGTGGCTCAGTCGGTTGAGCGTCCGACTTCGGCTCGGGTCACGATCTTGAGGTCCGTGAGTTTGAGCCCCGCATAGGGCTCCGGGCTGATGGCTCAGAGCCTGGAGCCTGCTTCCAATTCTGTGTCTCCCGCTCTCTCTGCCCCTCCCCCGTTCATGCTCTGTCTCTCTCTGTCTCAAAAATAAATGAACGTTAAAAAAAATTAAAAAAAAAAGACTTGCTGAGAACTTGCAGTTATATGTTGAAGACTGAATATACAAGTTTATACTGGCTTGTCTAACAAGCTTCTAAAACTGACAGTAAAGCAGTAAAAAAGGTAGTAACTCACAAGGACACAAAATAGGACAGACAGGAGATGCGCCTGATTCAAGATAAAAAGCACATGGCGAGAAAAACACTGAGTAGCATGTCATTCAGCCACAACAGCTCAGAAACATTCAGGAAATCGGGGGACCAGAAACCGCTGTAGGCCAGGGTATAGAGTGGAGGTGAGTGGTAATGGCGACAAGTGATTGAAAGACTATCAGCTATCTTCCCTAGACCAACTCCCGCGAGGTGATGGATCTCTCCCTTCCCTCCAACGAAAAGGAGATTGATCTTGGATAAAATGAAATAGAGAGCCCCCAAAACCCAGGACACCAAAAATAGCAGAGTGAGGCTGAGAAAAGGAAAACAGGGGGATACTGGAAGGTGATACCTAGCTCGCCCCTCGTCCTGGAGCAGCTCTGGGAATGCTGGTGGTAAGGCTTAAACCTTCAGAAAGGCGAATGAAAGGGAATTCTTTTTTTTTTTTTTTTTTTAACTGCAAAGGAATTCTTGACCACTTTGTCTGTCCCTGTGTGCCCCAGGCATCTCTGGCAGTCTGGTGAAGCCTATGGAAACACGTGCAGAATGATGTTTTTGAATGCATAAAATAAAATAAATAAGATTGCTAAGAAAACTAATTATGTTGAAATGCAATTCCCCAAATGGACAAAAACTGTGATATATGCGTTTTTTTATTGCCCTATAAAATAATACGATCTAGTGTTAGGTCCCAAACTGCTATATTTCAAGTTAGCAATGAGTATGAATAATCCCTCAAGATACCTGCAACAACAATACCATAATCAAACATACCTTGATTGCTATTGGTAAAAAAAAAAAAAAAAAAAATTATAAATACAAAAAGTAGACCTTAGATTACAGACCTAAGAAGACTTGGGCTGGAAGAGTCCACTCTGGAGGACTGGACCAACGTGAGAGAAAAGGCCCACAGATACTTCCGCTCAGGTTAGGGGCTTGTTGGCTAGTTGGTACAGCCCACCAGGCACCAAAAGCAGAGTCCTACCCATGCACAGAACCATTAAATAGGAATAAGGTCACCAAAAATCTAAGACAAGCCTCCAACATAAAGACAGAGATCAAAACAAACAGAATAAAGCAATTCAGAGGATATACAAATAATGCAGGGCATTACCAAAATGATAAGGAATATCTTCAGAGAGAAGAGAATTACATCAGTGTAATTAAGAACAGGATGCCTGGGGCACCTGGGGGCTCAGTCAATTGAGCGACTGACTCCCAGTTTCTGCTCAGGTTATGATCTCACGGTTCGTGGGAATGAGCCCCACGTCAGGCTCTGCATGACAGCACAGAGCCTGCTTGGGATTCTCTCTCCTTCTCTCTGCCCCTCTCTGGCTCTCTCTTTCTTTCTCTCTCTCTCCCTCAAAATAAATAAATAAATATTGAAAAAAAATTTTTTAAAAAGGAGAGGATGCCTTATAACATTCAGAGAACAAGAAAGAGCTCTCACAATTTCAAAATGATAACAGAAATCATTTGAAAAGCCAAAAGAAGGGTTGAAAGGTAAAGCCGAAGTGATCTTACACCTAGAAAAAAAGGGAAATGAAGTAGAAAGAAAAAAATCCTTAGAGAATCATCCAGGAAGTTCAATACGTGAACAATAAGAGATGAAAAAAAAATGTGGCAAGTATCAAAGAAATAATACAAGAATGAAGAACACGCTTCCAGATAGTTACCGCAGAAACATACAGCTTATTGGATGAAAACAGAATTCCCTAAGCACTCCTGAGAAAGATTTTTTTCACGCAATTGAACGGGTGGGTCTTTTTCTGTTCATCTGAGTTAACATTTCCAGAGCAGAGTGAACAGACACCCTGCTTTGGCAAAACGTTGAACGTCCCACTGTCTCTAGATGCCATTCACTTACAGTCGGATAAATCATTCAAGTAGTAACAACTGCAAAATGTTTGCCACTATAAAGAATCTCTAGGTCATCTTGCTCAGCATTCACCTGGTGGGCAGAAGGAGCAAAGTGAAGAAGTAATTTTGGAGGTGAGTGGGGGGTGAATGAAGGAGCAGTGGGCAGCTGTCTGGTAGATAGCGGCAGACAGGAAGGCGGGGGGCCCAAGGAGAAATACAAATGTTCCTTTTACTCAAGAAAACCAAACAGTCTCTGACCAGCCTCAACTCCCTGCAGGGGAATGAAACTGAACAGCAACAGATGAATGGAGGAGACTGTCCAGCTTTGAGAGCCCACCAGACCACCCTGGGACCTATATTATAGCTCCACCTTCTCTTAGCCCACATCTGGGATCTCACCAGATCTCTAGCCCCAGTTTGGGGATTTGTCTGCCACAACAGACAAATAAACAAACACACTAAGTGGTGAATAAGATGTCTTTTGTACGGTACACAATAGCATAATGCTTCAGGTGTTGCAGGATACTTGTGTAAATAAGAGTAATAACATATAATTTATTGTCTATTATATTATGTATTATTATATTATTTATATATATTATATGTTATTATATAGATTATAATTATCATAATATTAGTATGTCAATTATATATTATAGTATATAAATTAAGTCTTATTGCTATTGATTGAACTCTTACCATACGCTAGGCCTTGTGCCGGTTAAATCCTCCCACAGCTGTGAAAAAGGGAGGTGTCATTAGCTCCATTCTACAGACGAAGAAACTCAGTAAAGCAGAGAGCCACCATTTGGAACCCCTCTGGGCCTAGCACGACAACATCTCGTCTCATCCAGCGTTCACAGCAACCATACGAAGTAGGCATTTTAGAGATGTGGAAACGGAGGTCCCGTAAGTGCCAAGTGGCAGAGTGGATCTGGTTGTGTCGGACTTCAGAGCCTGCCTGATCACTTACCCACTGACTTATAAACCAAGCAGAGCCCAGTTGGCTCATCTCCATTTTGCAAATGCCTTTTGGTAAATCTCCTTTTCTTTTTCTTGACAGACTGGGAAGGGGTAATGTGTAAGCCCCTTCTTCCATATAGCTCAGTTTCAAAAGCTAATTCAGAGCAGTGTAACTCGATTCAAGACTCCTTGTCGTGGCAGGAGGCTGAGTGTGATTTCAGTAACTCTCAGAACAAACCTATTGCTCCTTGCAATTTTATAACCTGAAATTGTGCGTGGTAAGAAATCCCTAGATCTACAGTAACTAGACACATTAAGCGAGCTCTTTCTTCCTTTTTTAATGATAATCTTTCCACTTTCAGTGAGAAAAACAGAGTTTCACACCAAAATGATTCTTGGGCTCATTTCGTGTAATTTTCTTCTTTGTTTACAAATGGGGACACTGAGGTCCACAAAAATAATTCCTTCAAATGAGCCAGAAAAAATTTTTTTCCATAATACTTAGGCCAACACAATATGCCTTGCTCAGTAATTAATGAAGAATGGACACTTTTTTTAATTAAAAAAAAAAGAGTTGTAGAGTTACGTCAGAGTGCTAAGGAAATAGAAGCCTAGGTAATTCTACTTCCTCTATGAAAAACTTACTGTGCTCTGTATTACCCAAAGCTGTCACAGGGCTACTGTGAAGGGCCATTTGGTGCAGCCTCTGACTTATGAAGGACCTCTAAATGTGGATATGTGGCATGACACGTTATTATTATTATTTTTTCATTCTCATTGTCTCATGAGAACACAGTGGCTGCCTGCTGGGATAATGCAACAGACTTAGTGCACAAGGAGACAGGAGAACCCACTGGCCTTTCACTGAGCAAGACATTAAAAGAAATTTGTAAAAATTTAAAATAATGCCACTCCATTATATCTATATATCTATATAGATATATATAGTTACTGAAAATATAGTTATTTTCGGAAATATATGTTATATGTTAACACATAATGGGTTGGTTATTGTCCAGTTTAATTTCTAATTGATAAAACTTACGTACACAAAGCTCTCTGTGGTTTCCGAATTATTTATAAAAATGTCAAGAGGTCCCAAAAGGCCATAAAGTTCAAGAACTGCTGCCTTATTGGGTCATAACACGTAGAGTGCACTATGAATTCAGAACCTATCCTGTAATTATTTTGTGAGTAGCAAAAATACACTGCATTATATTTTTGGTTAAAAACATCAACCATCAGCTTTTATAGAAATAGAATATAATAGAAATACCAATATTTAAAACATGCTATAAGTTTTACAGGCCTGTTTTGACATTTCTCTATTTCACATGTGCTGAAAGCTTTTAAAACATTAGGCTTTTCTTGAATTCCGAACACCCACCAATGAAGAAAACACAAACTTGAACTCCTACATTTTGGCATTGCCAATTCTAATGGTTAATGTTTATTGAGCTCTTACTCTGTGCTGGGCCCATTTCTAAGTGTTTTCCGCCTGTTCTCTCAGCGAGTCCTCACCATGATACAGAGAATGACTTGTCCAAGCTCAGACTTCGGGTAAGTGGGAGAGCTGAGATTGGACCCAGGTAGTCTGTTTTCAGAGCCCCTGCTCTAAACTACTAAGACATACCCAGCCCACTCCTGTCTTGGGAACCTTCTTCTCCTACTTTACAGAAGAGAAGGCAATGTAAGCACAAATGAAATGGGAAATACAAACCAGCAAGACTTTTCAGAGTATGATGGGATGTGGATGAGAGTCCATGGTTCTGCCTTCTGTTGCCTTTCCATCGTGGGTTCCTCTAGGGCAGAGTTCTGCTTACTGCAGTTGTGTTACTTATTCATTTGGAAAATAACCCCTATGTGTGAAGTGCTTCAGGGTGGGAGATCAGATGGTAGTTTCTAAGGGCTTTTTCCCTGGGGAGGTGTGTCGCAAGAAATTCTCATAAAGGCAATATGCCCCCCTATTTCCATTATGCAAATCTGATCGCTTTTCTCCGCCCTTCCTCTGCACTTCAAAAGGAAATGCGACACTAGTAGACAATGATACAAGAGAGTCTCTTCTGTGAGTCCATTTAGTTCTGTGTACACAACAGCTAACTTGGAAATTTTGTTCATTTCTGTTCAAACTCAGCTTCTAGTTATCGGAGAACCAAACAAAGAATGATAGGTATTTTATGGCACGCCTGGGTGGTTCAGCTGGTTAAGCAGCCGACTCTTGATTTTGGCTCGATCTCATGATCGATCTCATGATCTCATGATCCGTGGGGTCGAGCCCCACATTGGGCTCACAGGACCGGGCCTGCTTCGGATCCTCTGTCTCCCTCTCTCTGCCTCTCCCCAACTTGTGCATGCACTCTCTTTCTCTCTCCAAAAAAAAAAAAAAAATGTTAGAAAAAAGTTTTTTAAATGATAGGTAATTTTTGCTTAAGTATTATACATACCTAGTAGCAGAAATATATTTCAAGTCAGTTGGGGAACTGAGGAATGGGAAGAATGATATTCTGATTGATACCTCAAATCATGAGCTCTGCCTACCTATGCTTTTAAAAGTTTATTCAAATATTACAACTTTTCTCCTACCATGATATAAATGTAATAAAATTACAAGATAAAATTATGATTCAACTCTGACACACAGTAAAAGAAAGTATTTTTGCTTCAAGTGAGAGATGTAATATCACACATGTGATTAGACAGAAGAAAACTTGCTTTTCGGGTGCACTCCAGGAATTTAGTCTCTTGAAAAACAAGGCTGCTGGGGCGCCTGGGTGGCGCAGTCGGTTGGGCGTCCGACTTTAGCCAGGTCACGATCTCGCGGTCCGTGAGTTCGAGCCCCGCGTCGGGCTCTGGGCTGATGGCCCAGAGCCTGGAGCCTGTTTCCAATTCTGTGTCTCCCTCTCTCTCTGCCCCTCGCCCGTTCATGCTCTGTCCCTCTCTGTCCCAAAAATAAATAAACGTTGAAAAAAAAAAATTTAAAAAAAAAAAAAGAAAAACAAGGCTGCTATCGTTGTACGGAATACACATAATGTAACAGAAGCACAGTGATATGAAAACACAATTACAAATGTGAAATGAGCTTGGCCTACTAAAAAGAATCATTCATCTGGTAATATTCTGAGTTCATATTGAGATGACATAAATGGAAGCTTCATTTATAAAAAATCTATGTTTATAAAAATCTATGTTCATCCTTAAAATGCAGACAATAAAGTCTTGCATATAGTAATGGGAGCTTAACACATGCTTATTAATAAGACAGTGAAAATTAATTTGAAATTTCATCTTCACAATTGGAAATAGGATTTGGAATAATGTTTTTGTTAGGCTTAATTCATAATTTACTTATCAAGACTGATTTTATGACTTTGCACTTTAAAAGTAGAAAATAGTATAATCAATCTTTATATTTGAAGCCCTAATTTAAAAAGAGACCCAGAGAAATTATTCTGTATGCAATTTATCCCCTAGTGAAACAGTTCCTCAGAGCTAGTAAGGGAGGCCGAGTTCCTTAGAGAAAAGGTATCATACATTACATTGAAAATAATTCTCATTTTATAAGGAGACGCAAAGAAAACAAAGGAGAGGAGCCTGATCTCACATTCACAAATTTATCTAATGATCCTTAGGAGCAAATACTATTTTTCCTTTTAACAGATAAAAAAGTCAAGTTCAGAGAGGTGAAATTCTTTGTCCAAATTCTCAAACCTGACAAACAGGGAAGTTAGAATTCAAATCCATATCTGTCTGATTCTAGGACATGACTGCTTATGTCTCAAATGAAAGACTGATATATGATTTGAATAAGATTCACTGTTATTCGATGAAGGTGCTCAGAATTTATTCAAGGTCTCTTCATCTCAAACGACTTCCTTAATCACTAAAATTAGATTTACTTGATTGAATTAACCCTCTAGGACCACCCCAGATGAATATAAACAGTTCTTAGACAAGGGTGCCTATGGCAAATTCTCTGCTTATCAAAATTTTATTCTAGCTAAGCTGAAGGCATCAGCTCTCTATCCTGGATCCTTTACCATTTGTGGCTAATTTTGAGACAAATTGCAATCACATCCTCCTTTTTCCCTCCTTCATTAAGAAGTTTGTTCTTTATGTACAGTATTAGTATTATCTCAAATTTGCCTTCTTTTGGCTATAGCTCCCAACACATCCATTTCTGATCAAACACTTGAATGCCATGGGAAAGCTGTTATTACACTTCTAACAATATCCTGTAATGCAAATGAACTTGTAGAAATTATAAATGGAGGGAAGGATTTATTACTTGGGCAGATGTCCTAAAGATATCACAGAGCCCACTCATGCCTCATCTTCAAAAAACAACATTATTTACTTTCAACATCAATCTCAGGAAACTCTTAGAACAATTCAGGAGAAACTCCTAGCTCACTGAAGTCTTTGAAAGCAGACATGAGACAGTGGCTGTAATGGCTGGGGTAAAAACTCTGTTATTGAAGAAGCTCTTTTTCAGAAGATACCTTAATGCAATGAAGTGTGACATATTTACATGGAAAAAGAAACAACCACAGCTTTAAAATATGCCCGTATGAGGTTTGTATTCTAGAACCACTATTTATTGTTTATGAAACCCTGAGTAAGTTTCTTAACTTACCTGAGCTTCAATTTCCTTATTTGAAAAGTAGGCACTCAAAAGGCACTGATTTCATAGGTTCAGTTAGATAATCATGTAAAGTATTAGGTTAGTGCCTGGCACATAGGAAATGCTTAATAAATTATGATTAATAATTTAGAATATTATAAATATATTCTTGGGGGCCATCTACAATTTTCCACGAGGATGAGTGTTTCTAGAAGCTTACTTATGTAAGCATGTTTCCTTTTTAGAAAATGACCGATTCATTTTCCCAATCATTACAGAAGGCAAAAAAAAAGGGGGGGGGGCAAAAATAGAGAGAAAGAAAGGGAGAGAAGAGAACTCTAGTCATGGCAACAGACACCTTGAGAGTGGCAGTGAAGCTTCTACTCAGTAGAATATTACTACACGAGTGACAGGCATATAACTGGCAGTGGTCATAGGTTGCTTATACCAGTTAGCACAATAAATTCAATATGGCTCTTATGAGCTGGGAAATTTATGCCGTATATAAATTAATTCAAGGATATAGATCAGGGAAGTAACCTGGGGAAAAGGATAACAGAGACAAACTTTGGTCTAAATACAAAAGGGAAGTCTGGAAAGAAAATGAATACTTCTACTGTAAGAACGCTTATAATGCAAACAATAAGTCAGATGTCATATTTGGAGAAAGCATGGAAAATCTTTGCAATCCTGCTGAGAAACTATCCCAGCAAACCATCAATAATACTCTGGTTCACCTAACAGAGTTTATTGTTTTTCTTAAACTACACTTAGTTGTATTTAAAGACATTAACTGTTATTTTGCATTTATATTAGTAATGTCATACTTCAAAATATGTCATATGACCTTTTAGGTCAACATTATTCAAAAACATTACCATTCTACACCAATTTTTTTTTTGCCTTAAAAAGGTTATTTTATAATAATTTTCTCTCTTTTCCTTTGGTTTCTGTTACCATATCTTATCAAGACAGAGTTTGGTGTCTTTCTAACTCAAATAATTAAATAGACATAATGCTTCCTGTTGCCACCCCACTACCATACTATATGCTTCATCATTTTTCAGCAGTTTTAACACAGGCCAGTACCATCCTATACACTGGAGAAATGAATAAGGTTACTGACTGAAGGTTTAAAGAAAGAAAATGACCAACCAAGCCCTTGAACAAGAACACCATATGTTTTTCATCCATTTTCTTGCTACTGTATTCACTGAACAGCTCTTACAAGAATAAAACCTTAAGGAACATGAACTTGTGGCAGGACCAGACAGAATATTCTGGAACTGTGCTTTGAAGTAAAATCATTCTCTTAACATCAGGAGATTTAATACTACCATTTCACCACGAAAATAATCACAGATGAAGGTTCTGACCAGGACTAATTGTCTTTGAAGTTCTCTCAATTCCAGCATTAAAAACAGTGCTTGACAAAACTCTTCACCTTATCAAGAAATTACAAAGAAAACAACTCGCAGGCAAAGCTCGGTCTAATTTAGTTTGTACCTAAAATTAAAGCTGCAACGTTAAGCAAAATTAAAAAGCGTATGAGAACCATGCTATTAAGACAGTCTCAATTTGAGAGCCTGACCTTTGGTGCTTATTTTACAGTTATCAAGGTGACGAAATAACTGCTGGGTGACAGCGGCCATTTAGTAATCAGAATCAGAACAATCAGTATGTGTACTCTTTCCTTGTGACCGTTTTATGATACGGGTTCGAACTCTGTACCAGAAAGTGCAGCTGCAAAAACAAAGTTTAGAGCTGAAGCAAAACACACAAAAAATGAGTATCATAGGTTTAGAAGAACATTCAGTTGCACCTGAACGAGTCCCCTGGGGTGTCCAGGAGTCAGAACATTAAAAACTGAAGGCTTTTCTCAGTGCTCTAGTAGCCCCCTACCAAACATTAAGTAGAGCTTTTAGCACATGCTGTTCATTCTGTCTGGAAAACCCTTCACTCTCCCTGCCTCCTTCACTCAACTCATCCTTCAGATCTCAGCTGAAGTGTTACTTCCTTGTGGATGTCTTGCCTGACTTTCTAGGTTCACCCCTTCCCCCTCAGTAAATGCAGCTCTCCTCCATATCACTTGTCACAGCTGCAACGATGCGTTTTTATGTGTGGCTATTTGACCAGTTCTCTCCCTTAAACTGTAAGCCTCATAAGGGAAGGGGGCTATAAATATTTGTTCTAACAAATATTTGTTCTAATATGTGTTTATGGAATGATGAAAGGGAAAGGGATGAAGTAACTATAGTTAGTTGGTAAGGTCGTTACTACTGGTTGGTTAGGTAAAAATAATGACCAGGATTCTACTCTAAGCCAAGCACAGGAGAGTGGTATCCCCCTCACCAATGTTACTTGGCTTCCTTCTACCTTCTTTTCTCTTCCTTCTCCCTGTAGGGAGAACATGCCACAGGGAACATGGACCAAGATATACAGGATTGGGATGGAGATCTCAATCCTATGTATCTTGGCCTTCTTGCTCCTATACTCATCTCAAACGTGCTTTACTCATCCTGGACCTCACACCTTGCTCTTGGCCAAATATAGTCAGTATTCATACTCACATTTCAATAAAGGTTTTCTGGAGGCTGGATCATAACCAAAAAAAATTTTAAAAAGCTGTAATGGCACTGTGGCAATCTTTGGGAACCCATGTGGGTGTTGAACTGATTTCTCAGTGAAGCCACTGATGATGGGAGGAAGGACAGGAGTCATCACCATTTCATACAGAAATCCAGGGGGTAAAAAGTCTGCTTTGGTCTATGACTAGCATGGGGAGGAGGCTGATAGAGTTTGAGGTTCAAGAGCAGGAGAAGTCAGCGAGTCAGAGGGAGAAATCCACAGTATCTGACCCTACAGCCTTTGGAGGGCTCAGCGAGCACTCATTGCTTTCCAGACTGGAGCCAGAACCATGTTGTTCATAAACACTGCCCTGCGGCTTGTTCAAATTCAAGTATCAATGTAACAGGGGCTAACCAACATAACCTGAGAAGGTGACAAAATAAAAGATGGCCAAGTAGTGTAAGTGTAAAGGGGATTTTAAAATTTTAATTAATATATTTTATTCTTAGAGAAGTTTTAGGTTTAGAGGAAAATCAAGCACAAAGTACAGAGTTCCTATATCACCCCTGCCTCCCCTCCCTGGTTTCTAAAACATATTTTTTTAAATATAAATTTAAATGTCAGAAACAAAATTGCTCTAAAATCCATCCCCTTTGTTTCATGTTAATTGGCAAACTTTCTATTTTAGGTAAGGATCAACACTAATTAACTTATTTTATTTTTTATTTTTTTAAGTTTATTTATTTGCTTGTTTGTTTGTTTATTTATTTAGAGAGCACATAGGGGAGGAGCAGAGAGATAGGGAGAGAGGGAATCGCATGGAGCCTGACACGGGACTCAGTCTCATGAACCATGAGATCATGACCTGAGCCAAGGTCAGCAATTGAATGCTCAACCAACTGAGCCACCCAGGTGCCCCTAATTAACTTATTTAAAACAACTTTTCAGTTTATTTCAGCAGTAGAAAATTTAAATACTGATGAGAGGTGGCAGGAAGAGAAAAGAAGAAAAGAGGGAAGGAAAGGAAAGGAAAGGGGAAAGGAAAGGAAAGAAAATTTCAAACATAATCCTTTCACTCAACAGTAGCTACAAAACATGTATTGGTGTGTATCTTTCTATACTTTTTTCCTGTGTATATATTTTTAATTTTAAAAACTGGGATAATATTCTACACATTATTTTAGTTAAACATATGATTATTTAGCCAAACACATCCATCCAATAGAATATGCTGGGCATGTTTATGGCATATTCTTCACAATTATTTTTAATGGTAGCATAATATTCCATTTTATGAATAACCATCATCTATTTCACCAATGCCTTGTAGCTTTGGACAGTCAATATTTATTTGTGAAAGTGCCAGCATCCATTTTCCCCAATTCACTATCGTATACATCTTTAAAGAATGGCACTTTGTAGGGTAGGAAAACCAATGCAGTGAAACACTAGACAATTCATTTTAATCTTTACACAAGATACTAGTGTTGGCAAGGCGGGAGAGAAGAAAAGCTCTTCCTATGACCCTTGTGTAACTTTGGACGGATGTGCCCAGTTCAAGGCCAGCAAAGTGATAAATAGGTTTTGGCAGCTCATTCTCCCTACCTTGAGTAGTATTACAGTGTGTCATTGGAGTGGATCATTTAGAACAGGAAGCCAAGGACACTGTGTGGTGTTCTCCCAGGGTAAATTCACAGATACCTCATAGAAGGCTTTGGCAAGATTCTCAGTATGCACAGAGAAGCATAGAAAGTGGCTTTATTTTTAAGGCTCAGATTCAGCTGAAAGATCCGCTAGGGAATCCAGAGAAGGCAATGCCTGAGCTTGGGTTAAAATAGCTGGCTTATTCTTGCTTGCACAGTGCACAAAAGCTTTACTCATTTACCCAGCAGTCATCTGCTAATCTCACACCTTGAGATAAGTAATACACACACATCCTCATTAACATTGAGTCAGTGATTCTGAAGGGAAGGATATCCAGGAGACTAAATTTCTAATTCACATTGAGTTACTACATTTTCATATCCCATTGCAATTCAGGGCAGCTATCAGCCCACCACAGGCAATGCAAAGAAGCTTCTTCAACAAAAGTAGCAATATATCAAATTTCCTGGGAAATTTCCCAAATGCTATGCTCCAAAATTGCACTAGTCAGTCATGAGTATATAATTTTACCTTCTAAGTGACGATTTTATTTTTAAAGATAGAGCCCTGTGGTGAAAATAATGCTACCTTTGTTTATTCATTTTATTATAACTAACTTTTCTCCAAAATTAGAAAAGCTTGCTAGTTAGTTCCCCCACTCCCCTGCAGAAATAAACCTAATGCAACATGATATTCTAAAAATCCATACAACATGGAAAGGAGTACTCTAGAATGTAAAAACCACCTTTAATCCCATCATCCAAAGATAGATGCTACTAAATGGTTGGACAGCTGGTTTATTGTGAGAGATAGTTTTTTCCCTGACACTTGAATATTTTAAAAAACACATTAGACATACTTGCTTTATAAGCTTCCATTCCGTTTCAGCAATATAAATGTACATCTTTCTGTGTCAATCAAGATTGATTTTTTTATAGCTGCATAATTAACTATTTTTAATCCTTTAAAAAATCCTGACATATTTTTACTTTGACAGTTAAGACTTTTTTTTGGTCATGTGTTTAATGTTGACATCTGACTTGTTTCTAAGGAGAGAAACTTCTTAGTAGACATTAATTAAAATAAATAACCCAACCATTTATAGCTACAAATGACTGCATAAGCAAAGACTATGCACAATAAAAACAAAAATAAAACTATTAAAATGTCTTAAAACTGTTTATTTTCTTAGAGTTGGTTTTATCAGTTGTTTACTTTTGAAATGAATTAAATCAGAATTTTTGACATTTTATGTGTTGCTCAACATGTGCTACTTAAAACGAGGTAAAAACAAAAAGATGAAATGATTTGTACAAAGCAAAAGCTTAAAAGCAAAAATTCAATTAAACTAAGAAAGATGTTTACTAGGCTTTATTAATTTGCAATTAAATTAATTATGAAAAACAAAAGTCAATTAATTCTCAAAAAGAATCATGATTAGTATCCAAAATGATGAAAGAAGAAAAGAGTATAGACAAAATTTTAAATTGTTTAAAAATCTTTTAAGTGATACATTATAAATAGAGTTTATGAAAAAGAAGCCAATGACTTATGATATATAAAGTGATTTAAGAGGGTGAATTAAAATGATACACCATCATTATCAAATGTTATCTACACTGTGCAGGCAAGAGCACCAAATCTATGCTTTTTGACTGATTACTTCGTACTTTCTTGCTCACAGCACAGATAGAAGATGATCTAGAAAGATATCCTTATCTATAGGTTCCCATAATAAAATGCCTGATTCCACTTTGAACAGTGTTTTGTTTTGTTTTTAGTGTTTATACATTATAATAGATCTCTTTGATTCTGATGAAAGTTATAGATTCTCTCCCTATATACAGTATATATCCATAGTATTGCAGACATACAAGAGTCTCCCATTAGGCACTCTCCTTTCTTGTTTTAGTAATGAAACCCCCGGAATAAAGAAGATATTTCTTAGTTGCTCTTCTAGCTACATGTGGTCATGTGATTAAGTTCTGGCCAATGAGATACAAGCAAAATTGTCATGCTCAACTTCCAGGAAGTATTCCTAAAGGTAAGGATCATGACCTCCTCCTACTCCTCCGCTTTCTTTACTGGTGTCTTGAATGCTTAACTGTGATTTTGGACTGTGAGGAGAAAATCAGCGTCTTGTAGTAAAGCAAAACAATAAGAGGAAAGGGGCCTGGGCCATTAATGATTATGAAACTGCTATACTTTGTCCTGGATGGCTTATCTCTGGAGTTTTTGTATATTTGAGAAGGAAATAAACTTATATTTTGTTAAGCCACAATTACTTTGTGCTCTGTTACTCACAGCTAAAACTAGTATTAACTGATACAAGTATAAACACAAGTTTACATGTAATTTCGGAGGTGGGAGGGTCCATGGATCCCAATTTAAGAATATCACTATACACACACACACACACACACACAATATATATATATATATTTACATAATATATATATTTTTTTCACTAATATTTTAGAGTGATATAGAAGGCTTGGGCTTAATTTTTTTATTGAAGTGCAATTAACATGCAATGTTATATTAGTTTCAGGTATACAACATATTGATTCAGCAATTCTATACATTACTCAATGCTCACCTAAATAAATGGAGAAAATATTAGTGATTGTAATTAAAAATATCTTAAAAAGGTATAATTATTGACAATTCCTAGTTCTATAAGTAAATCTATTTGACTGATAAAGATTAAATTCATTATAAGAATCCTAATGAAACACTCACATAAAAAATTTTTTGCCAATAAATAGTAAATAAATAAATATATATATATATATATATATATATATATATATATATATATGACACAATATAATCACTTCATGTTTGTACTCTGTAACAAAATTTTTTCACATCCATTATCTTTCTTGATCTTCACAATCATCCTGTAAATATTATTTTTAATCTCATCAGTGTATAGATTTAAAAACAAACAAACACCCACAAAGTTGATTCACAAGCAAGAAGAAACACAAAACTGAGGCTCAGGGTACATCTTTTGCCCAAAATTAATAATAGAGTAAAAACTATAACCAAGGAGAATATTTCCAAACCCCATACCCTTACCACTATTCCAATGACTATATTACATGTGCAGGCATCCCCCACTTTTGTAAAAAATCATTCATAAAAACATAGAAGGAAATTAAATATATATAACTTAAGAGTAAAAGTTACGTTCTAAAGGGGTGATTCTTTTCTCATATAAAGAAACAAAATTTTAGGCATTATAAACTTCTTAATTCTGTTCAAATTGCTTCTACTTTTTTAAAAAAGTTTTTTAACCTTTATTTATTTTCTGAGAGACAGAAAGAGACAGAGCGTGACTGGGGGAGAGGCGGAGAGAGAGGGAGTCACAGATTCCAAAGCAGGCTCTAGGCTCTGAGCTGTCAGCACAAAGCCCAACATGGAGCTCAAACCGTGAGATCATGACCTGAGCTGAAGTCGGAGGTTTAACCGACTGAGCCACCCAGGTGCCCATTTCTACTTTTTCAAGCACCAGATATTCATACAATTTGTGTATGATTATTTTTTTAGGAGAGGGAATGAGAGGGTCCCAAGCAGGCTGTGTACTGTCAGAGCAGAGCCTGACAGGGAGCTCAAACTCACAAACCATGAGATCATGACCTGAGCCAAAATCAAGAGTCAGATGCTGAATCGACTGAACCACCCAAGTGCCCCTGCATATGATTATTTAAAATACAAAAAGCAAAAAAACAAAAAACAAAAAAGAAAAACACACACACACACACACACAAAAACCCAAAAAACAAAAACAAAAACAAAATATCTTTGTTTAATGTGCAATGCTTCCCCAACACCATTGCCCCCCTTTCTTCTGGTGATAGATGTTTTCCTCAATGGCATAAAGCACATGACAAGACCAATCCAACGTTAAAAGCGGCTGGTAGGAAAACATTTCTTCTCTGGTGGGTGAGTTCCTAGGATATAAGTCCAGGGATTCAGATATTTAAAGAAAATTTCAGGTAAGAAGACACTGAGACCAAAGAATGAGAAGGAGATGGAGAGGGAGAGAGAAAGAAAGAGTCCTGCCAGCAATCCCGACCCCAGTTTTAGTGCCCAAGATGTCTAGGCTGCCCCAGCTTCTATAGTCTTCAATTAGACTGAGTCTCCTCCTAGTAAGAACTTCTTTGTGTAGTTGGTTGGGGTTGGGTTTCTGTTACTTGCCAGCAAAAGAATACTAATAAAAATGTTAAGCATAATTTAAATTAAATTCCTAAGTGTTCATTCTTGTACTCACTCAACATTTATTAGGCACCAACTGTATACCAGGTACTGGGCTAGGAGCTGAAGATACCATAGTAAGCCAAACAGACATGTTGCCTGACCTTACAGAAATAAACAGTTTCAAGGACAAAATAGACACAAAGTAAGAAAAGAACAATTTTAATTTTGAGACTTGGAACTTGCTGATGGGAATTTTGTGATGTTAGCTCTGATAATTTTAACCTTCTCTAAAATTTTGTCATGAAAATGTTGAACTACCTTCTTTTCTCGGCAAAATATTCTACAGTGGATCATATCCCTATCAACATGCCATGATTCCATTAACTTCTTTCAGCATTTGAAACACTAAAGCGACATTTTGAATCCATAATTTATTTTATTTTATTTTTTACCTATTTTATTTTTTAATATAATTTATTGTCAAGTTAGCTAAGCCCCCCCTCAATCACCATATCTTCAATGACATCTTTCTAGCATTTTGTGTACCTTCTTTTCTTTTTCCTTTTCTTTCCTTTTCTTTTCTTTTCTTTTCTTTTCTTTTCTTTTCTCTTTTCTTTTCTTTTCTTTTCTTTTCTTTTCTTTTCTTTTCTTTTCTTTTCTTTTCTTTTCTTTCCTGTTCTGTTCTTTAACAAATGAACACTCAGGTGATCAATTAAGGATAGTATCTAAATGAGCCTAAACATTTACTATTTTTAGTGCTCCTAATCATTTCCAATTTGCCTCAATGAAAATTCATTCATTGATTTTTTCTTCATTCATTCAACAAATATGTACTGAGAGTCTATTATATGTCATGCTTTTTTAGGTGTCAGTTATAAAGCAGAAAACAAAAAAGACAAAATCCCCAGCTCTCAGAATTTCATATTCTATTAAATTCCAGCAGCAATCTCACTAACAGCAAAACTTCCATTTTTTCATTGCTCATTAATATTTATAAGTAATGACACACAATAAAATATTCAAATAATTGTCAAAACATGGCTGAACAAATCTGGTGATATTGTCAAAACAGGATTGCTCAGTATAAGACAATGCCGTCAAGAGTTAGAGATCTTTATCAACTAAAATATGAATCTAATGACAAATTTCCTTTAAGCGTTTTACTTCATAATGTGAAAAATGCAGATTTATAGCAATTCCACTTTTGGGGATCTATCTTATTGAAATAACAATGCAACTACATAGCATCTATGTACAAGAGTGTTAATACAGCATTGTCTGTAACGGCAAGAAAACAAATGAAAATCACTTGAGTATCTGTCAGTAAGGGAAGACTGTGGCCACATGATTAAATTCTGTGACATGAATAAAGGCAATGATTGTAACTTCTGGCTGTGGCCATTAAAGGGAAGGATCGTGTCTTCCCCTGCCCCAGCCCTCCTTCTAACTGGTTAGAACACAATGCGAGCCATCCTTAAGCACAAGGATGAAGAAAACACCCCAGAAATGGCAGAACAATGCATCAGAAGCAGCCTAGACCCCTAACATGCTGGAGCTGCTGTCCAATCCTGACTGCTCTTCTGAACTGTTACTTGAAAGAGAAGTTTCTATGATAGTTTAAGCCAATATTAGAGAAATCAAATGTATATCCCCATTCATACATAGGTCATGGAATATTTTGCAGCTCTTTTTAAGAACAAGTTAGATCCATGCCTATTTATTAGAGACACCCTCCCTTGATGTGTTAGGTAATAAAGTGATAAATAAGTAGCCCAAAATTTTTAAAACAAAACAAACAAAAATACACAAAAGCCTATGTTGTACAGAAATGTTCTTATGACCACAGGAAAAAAGTGTGTAAAGATAACGTGATTACTGTAGGAACAGTGGGAATTTGGGAATGGGGATGGTGGAGGTTAGTATTATTTCTAATTATCTCACATTACACGTAGAATTAAAAAATATTAGTTGTATAAAACTCAAAGACAAGCTATATGAACTAAATATTCAGAGTAAACACCGGCTAGGAGTTATATTGTTTTAAATGGCGGAATAAAAAAAAAAGCAGTTGGAAAGACTTTTGTCATTTTATTCCAATCTATTTCTTTCTTTTTTTCTTATTTTACTTTTTACTACAGAAAATTTCTGTCAGAATGGCTAACATCAACAGCATGAGAAACCACAGGTGTCGGTGAGGATGTGGAGAAAGAGGAACCCTCTCATACCGTTGGTGGGAACGCAAACTGGTACAGCCACTCTGGAAAACAGTATGGCAGGTCCTCAAAAAATTAAGAGTAGAACTACCCTATGACCCAGCAATTGCACTATTAGGTATTTACCCAAAGAATACAAAAATATGAATTCAAGGAGATACATGCACCCCAGTGTTTATAGCAGCATTATCTACAATAGCCAAATTATGGGAACAGTGACCCAGTGTCCATAGACTGATGAATAAAGAAGACATGAGATATATATATATATATATATATATATATATATATATATATATATATATAAAGAATATCGC
Organism: Puma concolor; assembly: GCF_028749965.1. NCBI lineage: Eukaryota > Metazoa > Chordata > Mammalia > Carnivora > Felidae > Puma > Puma concolor. The sequence continues at coordinate 164,969,003 of NC_141670.1, read as the reverse complement.
TCAGCCATAGAAAAGAACAAAATCTTGCCATTTGCAACAACGTGGATGGAGCTAGAGTGTATTACACTAAGCAAAATAAGTCAATCAGGGAAAGATAAATACGGTATGATTTCACTCATATGTGGGGTTTAAGAAACGAAACAAATGATCATAGGAAAAAGAGAGAGAGAGAGGTAAACCAAGAAACAGACTACAGAGAACAAACTGATGGTTACCAGAGGGGAGGTGGGTGGTGGGATGGGTGAAATAGGTGGTGGGGGTTAAGGAGAGCACATGTTGTGATGAGCCGCAGGTGATGTATGGAAGTGTTGAGTCACTAAGCTCTACACCTGAAACTAATAATATTACACTGGATGTTAACTAACAGGAATTTAAATAAAAACTTAAAAAAAAAAAAGAAAGGAAAAAAAAAAGGAAAATCTCAAGCTTATACAAAAGTAGAAAGACTGGTGTAATAAAATCTGACAAGGTTTCAATAATTATAACTCATGGCCAATCTTTTTCACCTCAAACCAACTCCTCTCAAATTATTTTGAAGTAAATTCTAGATATCATATGATTTTATCCAGAAATATTTTAGTACGTCTGCTTAAAAGATAAGGACTTTTAAAAACACAATCATAATACCGGTATGATACTTATAAAAAAATCATTTCTTATATTCTGATCGAGTAGAAACCAGCGAAGGTTAGAGAGAGAGTTGCTAGCAAAAACCACAAGAAAGTCCTGAGAGCCTTAATGCAGCCAGATTTCATTCGTTCATACCACTCTGATTGTTAGTTAATGTTAATGAAGCCCTATTAATGAAGGTCAGATTCTGTGAAATGTACTATACAGACATACATCATCATCTCATTTTATTTCCTCCAAAACCACATGAGGCACGTATTATTTTTGCAGGACTAAATGAGAGGCTGCAGACGGAAGAGTTGAGAGTTCTATGAGACAGGACGGATCTGTAGAGTGTTTAACCCAGGACCAGGCACAGTAAAACCCTCAATACATAGTAATTTTTTTGTATAATGTGGGTCCAAGGCGAACTAAATTGAGAGACTGGGCTCAGTAAGATTCTCTTTCTTGGGAATTTGAAATTCAGATGCAAAAACTGAATTAGTTAGCTGTGGGAAAGAGAAGCGTAAGCTCTAAGTAAGTGAAGTGTTGTATAGACCACAGCCACAGAGTTCTACCTGGCGCATCAAAGCTCTGTGTTGACTAAGCTTACAGAGATGCAGAAACCAAGAGCAGGGCAAAAGATAACGATCTGCCAGGAAAAGGACAGGAAGATGTGTGCAGAGAAGCAAGACAAGAGACTGTGACAGCAGGGCTGTCTGAATAAGATCCAACACTCAAAGATGTTTTAGCTTGTCTTAAGCTTGGCTGTATTTCGTGCAATTGGATTCCATATTTCCCATCTTTGCTTATGATCAATCCCCTTTTCATGTAATCTAGTTTGGATGGGTTTCTGCTTCTTGCTACTAACTCTTCCTTCTTCTGCGATTAGTAGTAATTCTCCTATAATTACTCTCCACCACTGCTTTGTACCTCGAGTACACCAGGCATAGAGTCTACGGCATACAACGTGTTCAGTAAATGCCTATTCAGGACTTAGCCCTCTCATCCCTTCTGCTAAATATCCAAACCCAAGAGCAACAAAAATTCACCCCTGAAGTGACTACCATTGTCTTCCTTAATGGTTCCATATCAGATCTGTAGTGTGGGGTCCTTTTTAGGCCAATCAGGCATAGCAGATCAGGCTGGGGCTCTTGGTGGTCAGCAGACTACCACTGCAGAGACAGATGTGTCTTTGCTTCAGAAATTACATGTGAATCATATTTTAATTAACGGGTGTATTTTCCCTCAGATTTGTTTGACCTTAAAATCTCATACAGACCTTTGCTATCAAAAAACACAATAAAATCAGATCTTTCTGATTGTGTTATACATTCTTACTGTATCATGTATTACTTGCCACTTATTGTCAAGTAATAATAATCTCAACGTAAATGCAGAAGGGTATATAATCACTACCTACTTTATATGTTTTTACTGTCTCTATTTTTACTTATTAGAGTTCCTTAAAGTAGGACATTCTTGTGTTTCTACCACACAGACATGACAGAAATGTTACTTTTCCCCTCTGGAAATGTACAAAGCTTTGAGATTTATTCACTTTCCACTGCTTGAATAAAGCTAATTTTATGGGTTTAATAAGGTTGATTGGTCCCTATAGTTTACCTGAGCCATGTTTAGCCCCCAGCAGCAAATACCATGTGAATGAGGCCAGCATACCAAGCATTCCAAATTCTGCTCACCCTACAAACAGCACATTTGGATTGTCCCTCTGAAAATGAGATCAAGATGCTGGAAAGAAAAGGTGAAGACATTATTTTTCCTGCCAAAAGATTTGTAGACATGAGCAGGGCAAAGTGACATATACGTGCAGGGACTGTTTACAAAAAAAATAAGGCAAAGCAGTTTTATAGCAAAAGGTTTAATTTCTTAATGGCATTTCATGAAATCTGAGCCTGGAAGATTGTTCTCCTCAGTCTTAATTTTCAGGCATTACAAAAAAAAAAAAGCTTCTATCACAGTTACAACTTTTCACTTGGACATCTGGGCTGGTTACTCCACCCCCTTTTAATCTTTTCTAAAGAAACCTCTTATACACAAAAACATTCAGTTATTTTCTTTTAGCTAAAAAAAAAAAAAAAAAATCCAACCTTATAAAGTAGGTGTTCTCTACAGCATCAAGATTGATGAAAACCATACCCTTGAACAGGAAGTTCAAAAGACAGAACGGCAGGCAAGAGCTGACCCATCTGCTATGGAAACGTGTTAGCATCCTCCCAGGACCCAAGCCACTGACAAGAACACAGCATTATTCATGCAAATCCTCTGCATCCCACTCTGGCCAGACTCCTTCCAGAGCCACTGTCGGGCTGAGCGAGCCTACTGATATCTGGCTGGCGTTGAGTCCTCATAACTGTCAGGGGCAGAGGTGCTAGTGAAATATTAGGAGGAAAATGAGGTGGATGGACCAATCAGTGGCAAAATAAGTAATTTTAAAAGCTGTGAGGAAAGAAGACCTGCCAACTCTAAGCATTTAAATATAATTCTTCATCAAATTTGACGAACCTTTTAATAGTGACAAACAAGGGCTCCTCAGCAATGCTTTTCTCTGCTGGCCCAGAGCAGGCTGCTGGCACCCTGGGGTTATCCCACAGGACTCATTGTCCCTATTTGCCTTTTTTTTTTTTTTTTTTTTTGAGAACCAATTATTTCTTCCTTCACCAGCAGAGTAGAACCAGGAGGAATAGGCTTGGTAATTACCCTTTTTAAAAATTTTTTTTTTTCAACGTTTATTTATTTTTGGGACAGAGAGAGACAGAGCATGAACGGGGGAGGGGCAGGGAGAGAGGGAGACAGAATCGGAAACAGGCTCCAGGCTCTGAGCCATCAGCCCAGAGCCCGACGCGGGGCTCGAACTCACAGACCGTGAGATCGTGACCTGGCTGAAGTCGGACGCTTAACCGACTGCGCCACCCAGGCGCCCCGGTAATTACCCTTTTTAAATGCACCAGAAAACATTTTGTTTATTGCTCAAACTTTGCCAAGAAAAGGTATAGGGATACATTTCAGCTATAAGATTGTCCTAACGTCCAACAGAACCATGACGGAACTTACGCGGATTTTCTTCCTATAAGAAAGAACTTTCCTTTGTCCTTCTGAGGAAATCTAGTATTGTGAGGTACGTATGTAGCTAATCACCCTAAGTGTGATCACATCTAATTTTAAGATATCACAATATGACAGTAAAAATAACAACATAAAAATACAAGTTTTCTACATGTAGTTATTTCAATGTTAGATCAGTGGTTTCAAAACTTTATTCATAGGATTCCTTTACATGCTTGACTGTTTCACAGTTTAGAATCAGTTTTAAGATCCAATTATCACTCCTCCCTTCTTCATACCCACATGTTTTCTGAAAAAAATCATGGCGAACTCCAGCAATATTTATATCCTAGTTTGATAAATGCTCAGTCATCCCTATGGTATTAAAGCTTATTCCATCTCTCATGGACATTTGCTTCTCAAAAGCCATCTAGGCCAATCATCTCTTATCAAGAATGAGACACACAACAATTAAGTAACCTGCACTAGTTCACATAATCAGCTATCATTATTAGTTTACCTCTAAAATATATACCAGTTTTCTTTGTGATATACTTTGTCTCCCTTTTCAGGCCAAAATACTACATGAGAGCTTGTGTACATCAGGTTCAGCCTGATGCACCATGATCATTGTTAATCACCAGCATGTTTAGGAGCATTGTAAGATCAAGATCATCACCGCTGGAATTGCTGGGTAAATATCCATTGCTGGGTAGTTACCTGAAGTAAACAGAAACACTAATTTGAAAAGATACATGCACCCTTATGCTTGTTGTCCACCAATAACTGAATGGATAAAGAAGATGTAGCGTGTACTCACACATATGTGCACGTGTGCGCGTGCACACACATACACACACACACCATGGAATATTACCCAGCAATAGAAAAGAGAGGAATCTTGCCATTTATCGCACCATGAATGGACCTAGAGGGTATTATGCTAAGTGAAATAAGTCAGACAGAAAAAGACAAATACCGTATGTGTTTACTTATATGCGGAATCTGAAAACCAAAACAAACAAAAACAGGAACAGAGTCATAAATACAGAGAACAAACTGGTGGTTGCCAGAGGAGAGGGAGTGGGGATGTGGGCAAAATAGGTGAAGGAAATTTAGAAGTACAAACTTCCAGTTATAAGATAAATAAGTCATGGGGATGAAAAGTACAGCATAGGGAATATAGTCAATAATATCATACTGACTTTGTATGGTGACAGATGGTAATTATGCTTATTGTGGTGAGCACTTTGTAATGCATGTAACTGTCACATGACTAAGTTGTACACCTGAAACTAACATAATACTGTATGTCAACTATGCTTCAATAATAATAGTAATAATAATAATGATAAAGCATCACCACCACTAGAACTATCATAAGACTTTGCTGATTTTTCAAAATCTTTTGCATGGTTAATAGAAACTAGTTGTTGGTTGAATTACAAGAACTTTTTTTCTGAGTGCCATCACTTCCCTTGAACTATGATAGACCAAATGCCTTATTAGTGTCATTTTACAATCTGGGAGCCAAGGCTCAGAGAAGTTAAGTGCTTGGCTGGGATCACAAAGCAGTAAGCGGTAAAATGGAATTTTACAACCAGATCTTCATATCTCTCAAGCTCCTATTCTTTCTACTACACTAAATTGCCTTTAGTCTTACTTATCCTTTACTTAATAGCAAATAATTCAAATTACCAAAGCACTCATAGGTCAGAAATCTATTTTAGTTCTAGAAATGGAAAGAGAGCAGTCATAACTGGTTAATTAATAAACCTTTTTTTTTTTTTTTTTTTGCGAAGACTGATCTTAAAGTTTCCATTCTGACAAAAAGAAAATTTATAGTTTTACGTCATTTTTTAAAACTTGGGTGAGAAAACATTTCCAAGGTTTCAATTTTTATTCTGCACATTGTGTACTTCTCTAAACAATAAGGTCTACATTAGAAATCCTATTTTCTATAGCAAATCAAGAAGCAATTTACTCTGTGTGCTGGTAATATTCTAAGTCGTTCACATATATAATCTCACTTCATTATGATGATACTGCTACATGGCACACGCTATTGCCAGCCATATGGTATAGATAAGAATCCAATGGTACAGAGAGGTTAAATGACTTACCCAAAGTCACACAGCTAGTAAATGGTAGAATCAGAATATAAACCCATTTGATCTGATTCCACTGTCTGTGGTCTTATCCGCAATGCTGTATTGCCTAATGTAGTAACACAATCAATGTGTCAAATGGCTACAACCTATATATTTTTTTAAGTTTATTTACTTTTGAGAGAGAGAGAGAGAAAGAGAAAGGAAGAGGGGAAAGGGCAGAGAGAGAAGAGAAAGGATCCCAAGCAGGTTCTGCACCATCAGCACAGAGTCCGATGAGGGACTCACACTCACAAACCATGAGATCATGACCTGAGCTGAAATCAAGAGTCAGCCGCTTAACCAACTGAGCCACCCGGGTGCCCCAACAACCCGTTCTTCTATATGTACTCACTGAGTAAAGATGAGACACAGAATGAGGCGTAAGTCAAGCAGGAACACTGCCTTATCTTGGGTCTGAAGTGAGTTTTTCAAGAAGATATCCTGCAATTAGGCCATGTGTGCCATCACTGGCTATAATGCCTAGGCATAGGTAGCTAGATAGATACAGAACTGAGAGTTTGCTGGGGCCCCTGGGTAGCTCAGTCATTAAGCATCCAACTCTTGATTTTGGCTCAGATCACGATCTCCCGGTTTGTGAGTTCAAGCCCTGCAGCAGGCTCTGTGCTGACATTGCAGAACCTGCTTGGGATTCTCCCTCTCTCTCTCTCTCTCTCTGCTCCTCCCCTGTTCGCTCTCTCTTTCTTTCTCTCTCTTTCTCTCAAAAACAAAAAACAAAAAACACAAAACTGAGAGTTCATTGGCTTCTTGTGGTTGAACCTGTCCTCTAAAAGCTACTCCTCTTTAACCAGGAGAGGTGTGAACAGCGCTGGAAAGAAAGTGGGAGAGGAGAGACTGCTCATCCAAGCACACAAAAAAATTTTCAACAACAGGAATCCAAACTGAAAAGAGTATTCGGAATACCCAGTAATTATTATCATATGGTTTTGGCAAAGCAATTATTAGACTCTTACTAAATGCTTCTCCTCCCCTCACACTGTGCTTTGTACCTTGGACGCACTAACCAATTTCAACTCCTCAACCAAGAGCATGAGAAAGTCACTCTCTCTATTACAAATCACCATTGGGCTAAGACCCCAGAGAATATTTAATGGCTATAAGGCATACATAGATAAATATCTGTGCTATATAAAAAGCATACATGAAAATATATTTCTATTCATAAATATACATTTTAATATATACATGAAGAAATTCCTTTCTTCACTATGGGACTAGTTAGGTACTCCTGTTGTATAACACATATAGACAGATGGTTAGGATTAACATATTTGTTTAAAGGCAATGTCAGCAAAGCTTTGCCTTTGTAAAAGGATACTATCACACAGAACCAGGCGTTCTAATAATGAAAATATCCCCTCCCTCTCTATTCCCTTTGACAACTGCTTCTTAGGCTTAGTATGCTCTGAGTTTTCATCTCATGTTTATATTTTTAAGAAGTATCGCCATTTGTAATTATCAGGTTCTCTCTGTGTTTAGGGGTAAAACAAACATTTCATAAACTATGGATTAACAATATCCTCCCAATCTCCACTCAGGAATCCAAAACCCTCTGGCTCCAAAGACCTTAGAGAAGATACTTGGGCAAAAGTTGGACTATCCTCTATTGTAGGATGTTATCGGATGATTAGAAGAGGTCACATAGCAATGTTTTAAAAACTATTACATTATGGTCTATTATAGAAGCTTTGAAGACTTTATTCTCCAAGTTTCAAACCAAAATATCATATAGAGAGACAGGATTTTTTTTAAATGTCTGATTAATTCAAGTTTTCACTTCCTTCAAATGGCCCAACATGACAGAAGGGAATAAGAAGGTTGGACAACTTGAAAGGCCTTTCTCTTTCTAGTTCGTAAAGAAACAAAGGAGGGAGACCACTCTTAGTACTCATAATACAAAAAGATAGGGAGGGAGTATTGTGGGAAGTTTTCATTTAACGTCTGAGAACTATTTTTTATGCAATTAGGAGATATGTCAACAACTGAGTTTCAAACCCTCCAAATAAACATACCGCTGGGGGTGCTCTGGCAATGATATTTTAATGTAAATAGCCCCCTAGGGAAGAGCAAAGTTAATCTTGTATGGCTAACCACTCTGGAGAGGCATTAAAAGCAAACACACACAGTACAAAACCGCCATCTTTCCTCAAATCCAAGACACCATCACTTGAAAGATACATTCCAAAGATGTTAAAATTTGGAAAAAAAAAAAAAAAAGTATGTCTTAGGGTATATGAAATACATTAAGTATGTGATAGTTCTAGTCTCAGTAGTCTCAGGGGTTATCCACTATCTTATTTCAATTAGTACTGCAAACTACAGTCTACCTCCTAACGCCCTATAAATGCAACACACGTTGACATGGACACTTGACCACCCTTAAAGCAGAATTTTAGGCAATTATCTGAGGGTGAGGGTTAATAAAGTTTCGGTTGATTTTTATAAAATCTGTTCTTTAGATCCTTGGAGGGGGGATGTTTGTGGACATAAACAATTTTTTAATAAGATCTCAAAGAGAAAATCACAACTTTGGACGATTGTATTTTCATATCAGTTGATTTTTAGCTTGTTAAGCAATTTTTAATAGGTCTTCTGAGCTAATGTTTTAAAGTTGGGACACAGTTCACATACCATAAAATTCGCCATTTTATGGCATGCAATCCAGTGGATTTTAGTATCATCACAAGGTTATGCAACTGTCACCAACTATCTAAGTCCAGAACATTTTCATCACTGCATAAAGAAATCCAGACTCTTTAGCAGCCACTCCCTATTCCCTTCTGTCCTCCCTTTTCCCCACTCCACCAGCCCCCGGCAACCACTAATCTGTTTTGTATCTCTATAGATTTTCCTATTCCAGATATTTCCTAAAATGGAACCATACAATATATGGCCCTTTGTGTTTGCCTTCTTTTTTTTTCTTTCTTTCTTTTTTTTTTTTTTTTGTGTTTGCCTTCTTTCAGTATAACGTTTCCAAGGTTTACCCAGGTTGTAGAGTGTGTCGGTACTGCATCTGTTTTTAGGACTGAATAATATTCCATTGTATGGATGCATCACATTTTGTCAAACCATTCATCAGTTGGTGAACATTTGGGGTGTTCCTACTTTGGGGCAACTATAAGTGTTATTACTAACAACAGTTAGTAATTTTTATGTGAACAGATGTCTTTAATTTTTGTGTGAACGTATGTCCTCAACTCTCTTGAGTGGAATTTCTGGGTCACGTGATAACTTTATGTTTAACTTTCTGAGGAACCGCCAAGTGTTTTCCAAAGAGGCTACACCATTTTACATTCCCACCAGCAAAATATAAAGGTTCCAATTTCTCCACATCCTCATCAACATTTGTTACTGTGCCTTTTTTAATATAGTCATTCTGGTGGGTGTAAAGGGATATCTCAACATGGTTTTGATTTGCATTTCCCTAATGGCTAGTGAAGTTGAGCATCTTTTCATATGCTTATTGGTCATTTTCTTTGCAAAATGTCTATGAAACTCTTTTGCCCACTTTTTGATTGGGTTATTTGTCTTCTTTATTATTGAACTGTAAGGGTTCTTTATATATCCTGAATTCTAGACTATCATCAAATATATGATTTGCACACATTTTCTCCCAATTCTGTGGACTGTATTTTCACTTTCTTGATTTGAAACAAACAAGTTTTAATTCTGACTAAGTTCAATTGTGCTGCTTTATTCAATTAAGAGATATACTAATGATCAGGATTCTGGTTTAATTTATTTTCTGTTTAATCCTATAGTTATAAAAGAGACAGTATCTATGAAGTAGACAAATTACAGATTAAGTAGTCATAAGACACCAAATGCATTTTTTCATGAGACACAGAAATTTAAAAAAAAATGTTTTTCTGTACAAATTAGGGTAAAATTGCTTGACAAGACATCAAAATAAATCTGAACAACTTCTTTGATGATGGATAGAAGTTAGGCCATCTGTAGATGGCCTTGTGGTAGAATTTCCATATTTTTCAATGTTTTGGAATCTGTATCTAAACTAAATGCTAATTTTATTAATTCACAGAACACTTCTTGGCATCATTTCTGAAGATGTGGAGTTATACAAACATATGTCCCCTGTGACATTTCAAAACATTCTCAATCATTAAAAGAAAATCAATTTTAAAGACATCTGTGCCAATATCTATGATATATTCGCTTCTTCTACAGAGAGCTGCAATAACCAGAACTTCGCTAGGGTAATAATAAAATATGCTATGGTGACTTCCAAGCCCTGTATACTTTTGCAATGGAAAACAAGCTGGAGAAGCTTTGAAGGTTTGTCAGAAACTACAATGCCTGGGGTGGCAAGTGGGATTTCACTAGGCCCAGGGGACATTGTGAAACCCTCTTCCCAGCCATCTGTTGCTTTGTATCTGAAATTCTACTGGAAGCCGGTCAAAAGAGGATAACAAGTGAAAACTATTTGGCAACCAAACAACAAAAAAAAAAGAAACCCAAAACAAACATCTCCCCATAAACAGATTTTCTGGTGGATTCAAATCATACATGACAATAACGTTTAGAAACTGCACACACGCTAAACTCACTAAAAATGCCAAAAGAGAGAGAATGAAGGATGAAAGGGAACCAGGAAAGCAACCTGTCTGTTTAGTTGTGCTCCTCATAAGACAGAAGTTCCTTGAGGGTAGAGATTGTCTTCTTCACTCTGTAGTCTTACAGTCTCAGGGTAAGTATGTTAAGAGAAGGTATGGTCCTTCTCTTAGGGTATGGTCCATACCATGGATGGTATGGTCCAGAGAGGAGAGAAATAAGCTGGAATGAAAATACCTACAGTATGTGATTAGGGATTAGGGATGCATAGTGCCGGTGGAAGTGGTATTCCAGAGTGAGGTCTTTATTGACCATTCCTTCACTCATTCAGCACATATTAGTGAACTTACAATGGGTATCGTCTTAGGTGCTGGGGATACAGCTATATACAAAACAGACCGAATCCCCACCCTCACGAAATTTACAGTTAAAAGCGAATACTCAGGAGGCACAGAACTGTGCCAAGCATTGTCTTCAGAGATCATATGTATTATCTCCTTTGATCTTCACATAAGTCCTATTGTTTCATTTACAGATGGAACAACTGAGGTTTAGGTCCAGAGACTTGCTGGGAAAAGCAGCTCTGCTAACCACTGACCCTCTCATCTTTCCTCCAGCAGAGGTTGACCCTGTGACTCTAACACCACAATCTTATAGTTGCTATGTCATGTTTAATTTGGGAAGGCAGTGAGACAAATGAGTGATAGACCATCGTGCCCCACGTTACAGCGCTATTGTCATTTATAGATGAGAAAGAAAGCCTCGAGATTTGTAAAGTTTCAATCCGTGGAAGTCAGAAAGGGAACTTTGTGTCTCTGATGGTTGTTGAAAGGAGAGAGGAGGGAGTTATGAGATATGGAGTTAAAAGAGATGTTTATGTGGGGAAGGAGTGATGCTGAGTTTTTCTAAGATGGAAAAGTGCTATTTCTCATTAGGGACAAAAAATTGACCTTTCGCACGCAGGGAAAAGAGGAAAAGAGGTAAAAGAAGAAATTGGGCAAACTCTATGCTGGGGAGGCGTGTAAGTCACAAAGTGATTACTAACGAGAGGTTGGGGATGTAAAAAAAACTGAAAAACCATTCAACTGTACATTATTTCTGATGGTCTTTCAGTAATTCAGACTCTGGAAAACACCTCATATTAACATAACCCTCCAGGAAGATCTACACAAATCTTATTGCTAGATAAAAAAAAAAAACTAATTACAAGTTATTGTTCCATCTAATGACAGTTTAGTTCAACCTTCAACAGTTCAAATTTAGAACACTGAAAGTCCCTCCTGAGTCTCGTGGGCATAGCTTTCATAAAGACTGCTTAGGTGACCTGTGATACAGCACAACAGACTTGAGGACTTCTGTGAGAAAAGATACACTGCAGTATATGACTAAGGAGTCTGGGACTTTTTAATCCATTTTAGCAATGTCACATCTTCACTATTAAGACATGGTAGCTCGGGGTTTCTTTTCCAATTCTAATAATTTATAGCTTTTCTCTTAAAAGCATTTCTTTTAGTTTATATTCTGCTGGGATATCAAAAGTCTCAAAAGATGCAATGACTCTATAATTAAAGAAATATAAATCCTTCAGAACCAAAGTCAACATCACTGCAGGTTTTTAATATGTGTGGCGAAAAAGGAGACATCAAAAATTACGACAGAATGTTAAATCCCAGGGAATCAAAAGCTAAATTAGAAATTGCCATGTGATGCACTGTGTAAATTGCAGCCATATTTGTGCTTCATTTCATCCAACAAATATTTGCAGAGTGCAATATGTCAGGCTTTGTGCTACAAACATGTAGATAGAGACAGAGTGGCACAGCCCCAGCCTCTGATGGATTTACATTACAATTTGTCTGATAAGACGCATAATAATACAACACACCGTAAAAACTTCCATGGATATTCTACATCTTAAAAAGGAAATGGCCTTACATAGCTAGTGGAAATGTAAAATGGTACAGCCATTTTGGAAAATAGTTTGGCAATTTATCTTAAAACGAAATACACACTTCTCCTACAACCTAGCAATTATACTGGCAGGCATGTATCCTAGAGAAATAAAAATGTATACCCAAAGAAGAACCTGTACATGAATGTTCATAGCAGCTTTATTTGTAATAGCCCCAAGCTGGAAACAACCCATATGGCCATTCGTAAGTGAAACATATATGCCGTGGGATACTACTCAGTAATAAAATGAAATGAACTATTGATACATGCCACAAGTTAGGTCTCAAGTCCATGTGAACAAAGAAAGCCAGTCTCAAAAGCTCACTTACTTTACGATTCCATTTACACACCATTCTTGAAATGATAAAACTACAAAGGCAGAAAACGGATTAATGGTTGACATAAGGTAGACATGATAAAAGTAAAACTATACTATGTCAGATAAGTACAGTGGGAAAAAATAAAGCAGACTGAAAAAACAAAGCAGAGGGCTCATATGGGGAGAGGGCTATCGCTCTTTTTTTATAGGATGGTCAGAAAGGCTGCTTGGAAGGAAGTCAGAGTTAGCCGAGTGGGTTGTGAGCACAAGAGGATGGGAGGGCAAGGCCCCGGGCAGGAGCATGCTCAGATGCCCAGTGTGTTTGAATCAGCGCAGCTGGATAAGGGAGGAGAGAGGAGCAGGAGGTACTGATGAAAGGCTGAGAAGGTGGAGAAAACAAGGAGGGCAGATCACGAAGGGCCTTGTAGGAAGCTGCATGGATTTTGGCTTTTTTACTGATTGACACCCCGAACTCTTAACCTTCACTTCTGCTAAGTGCTTACTTTTGTGCTGGTGAAGAGCCCAGTAACTACATTACCAATACTTACTACCTGGGTGAGCTGGCCTCAGTGTCCTCATTTGTTCAATGCAGGATAATAATAGCAACAACTTAATAGGGCCCCTATGAGAAATAAATACGTTGCTCGGAATAGTGCCTGGCGCAGACATGTACAATAAATATGATCTCTTGTTATTATTTATTATTTTCTAAAAATATTAGCATATTTGGTGATGGTCCTGAGGTTACTAGGAATCAGAAATTCTATCACACTTGTGAAAGACTAAATAGATTATATAAATAAATAAATAAATAAATAAATAAATAAATAAATAAAGCTATGCACATGCATGTATGTATATACGAAAAGACAAATGTTTTGTTAATCTAATTCTTTAATTAGTCATAATAGCCATTATCTATCCCTGCTAGATAGCAAAATCTAATTGCCTTCACTAAATTAGGTATCGAAAGGTCATTAGGACTATATTACAAGTTGTTATTATGAAAAAGATGCTTTAATAGACATTCTGACAAAGTATCCTGTGAGAATAAGATTTGGACAAGAGATGAATACACATAGATGAACAGATACACAAGGTTCCCTATGGAATCACATATGGCCTCAGCCCAAACTCAGCAAATATCAAGAGATTACAGAAATTGAACCTCTGCTTTTACTTCAGCATTATTCGGAGCCCTGAAAATCTGCTTTCTTTTTTTAGTATTTTCTAGTATCTGTGTTTTCCAGTGAGTATAAAATATGTCAATGCTGGGAGTCATTTGTAAAAAGTGGTTTGTAAGTTTCCATTAAAATCTCACGACTATGCAAATATTCAGAACCTCAGCATAAATAATCACCACCACCCCCCCACCCCGCCCAACTGTGTTGTAGAATGAATCCCGAAAACCCACAGCTGTGAGATTAACTATAGAAAAGACAGATCTTCACTCCTGGCACCGCTTCAAATGCCTCATTGGAGACAGAAATATGTCAAACACAAAGTTCACACTGAAGCACTGCAGCTCCCATGGACAAGCAAGAAACTACCAACATGTCCTGTCTGGTAAAATACTTAACACACTTCACCCTCACGCATTATGAAAAGGATTGGCTTGCAGAAACTCAGGATGAGTGACTTTATGGGGCTGCACTGGTCACTCATATGTTGTACAGAAACCTAGCAGGAAAGCTGCACGTCCAAATGCTGATGTCCCAATGAGACCTGCTGCTGATCTCTGATGGATGGATGGATGGACCAACTGATTGATTGATTGATGGACTGACCATGGTTACAACATTCCTGTTGTACTAACCCACAGTGCAACTCACAGAGCTTCCAGAATTATTCTCCTTTTGATAACAACTGATCTTCTAGATTCTGGGTGGTGATGGTTCCAGGGGGTTCTGGTCCACAATACATGTGTAAAGTTTTAAACTTTTTTGCTGACGTAGAGGAAGTTACTCATGGAACAAGTATCTTTGATCCATAGCACACAGTCTGGCTGTGCTGAGACAGTTGTTTAAGATGAAAAACAAAAACGTGTTAAGCAGTACTTTTAGACAGAATTTTTTTTTAAATTTTTTTTTCAACGTTTTATTTATTTTTTTGGGGACAGAGAGAGACAGAGCATGAACGGGGGAGGGGCAGAGAGAGAGGGAGACACAGAATCAGAAACAGGCTCCAGGCTCCGAGCCATCAGCCCAGAGCCTGACGCGGGGCTCGAACTCACGGACCGCGAGATCGTGACCTGGCTGAAGTCGGACGCTTAACCGACTGCGCCACCCAGGCGCCCCAGACAGAATTTTTAAAAACACTGGTTGAAATTAAGAGGGCTGATAGTAGAGAAAATCCTATTAACAATAACAATGAAAAAGATGCAATACTTAGAAATAAGCTTAAAAAGAAGAGTGTAGAACTCATATGAAAAACACTCGTCTAAAGCACCCCTGTAAAACACAATTGTAGACTTGAACAAATAGAGAAACATCCCTGGTTCTTGGTGAGGATGGCTCAGTATCATCAAAGATGTCTGTGCTCTCCAAGGTCATTTCTAAATTTTGTGAAATCCCAATAAAATTACCAAGAAACTTTTTTTTCCCCCTGGAAATAAACAAACTGACCTTACTAAATACTAAAGTTCATATGGAAAAAAAATAACAAGACAAAATTATCTAAGGAAAGTAATGTAAAGGAAGAGCTGTGAAAGAGGAATAACCACACAAAATATTAAAACCTACTACAAAGTCTCTATAACTAAAACAGTATGGTCATGGAGCATGAGCACACAGACCAGTGAAACACAACAGCAAGTCCAGAAAGAGATGTGACCACAGATGGAAATTAGTATGTGATACAGGTGCTTCACAATATGTGAGGGCAAAGGTGTACTTTTTCATATATGGTGGAGGGACAACTGGATAGCCATTTGAGAAATGATCAATTTTGGCTCATTCTTCATGCTGTTCATCAGCATAAACTCCAAACTGACTAGATATTTTAAAAATAATACTAAACAATTTTAAATGTGTAAATGCCTCTATAATTTTTCTATAATCTAAAGGTTAAAAAGGCTTTGTAGTTATGACTAAAACATCTAGATGCTGAAAAAAGGGATTGATATATTTGACCATCTAAAAGAAATACATGGCAAAAAAAGGGATTGATATATTTGACCATCTAAAAGAAATTCATGGCAATTCATGGCAAAATTGAATGACAACAAATTGGAAGAAAGTATGTGTGAATATATCCTAAAGAACTGATGTCCCTGATTTATAAAGAACTTTAAAAAATTGTTGAAAAGGAGTCCAAAAATACTATAGAAAGATGCATAAAAGACACGAATAAAAAGTTCCCATAGAAGATATAAATGACATTATAATAGGATAAAATGTTCAACTTCAATTAAAGAGAAATGCATATTAAAAAATTAAAATACCATTTCTCACTCATCAGACTAACAAAAATCAAAAGCTTGACAATACTATCTGTTTTGAGGCTGAAAGAAAACAGTCCCTCTCATACATGGCTGGTAGAAAGGCAAAAGGGTACTACCCCTATAGAAGGGAATTTGGCAATCTCTAATAGAACTAGATGCATTTATTCCTGAGCCAGAAAATCCATGACTACAGTAACACAACTAGGAATTTATCCTGTCAGATATCTCTAACACACATACACAGGGCTATCTACTACATGATTATCTGTAGTCATAAAGTATTGGAAACTACCTAGATTCCAACAATGAAATACTAGACAAATATCATAAAGGGCAGGAAAGTTCCTGATGAACAAATACAAAATAATTTCAAGGCTATATTAAGTAAATAAAGCACAGTACAGGGGCGCCTGGGTGGCGTAGTCGGTTGAGCGTCCGACTTCAGCCAGGTCACGATCTCGCGGTCCGTGAGTTCGAGCCCCGCGTCGGGCTCTGGGCTGATGGCTCAGAGCCTGGAGCCTGTTTCCGATTCTGTGTCTCCCTCTCTCTCTGCCCCTCCCCCATTCATGCTCTGTCTCTCTCTGTCCCAAAAATAAATAAACGTTGAAAAAAAAAATTTAAAGCACAGTACAAAAGAATACCTATAGTATGCTGCCTTTGAGTTAGAAAAAGGGAGAAATAAGAAACCACACATTTCCCAACTTATTTTTGCAAGCAGAAACAGAGGAATAATAAATCATAAACCAGTGAAATTGTTCACCTACAAAGAGATAAATGAAGCACGAGGAACAAGGAAGGGATAGAGGAGTGAGTGACATTTCTGAATACAACTTTTTATGTAAGTTTAAATTTGGGAGAATGTTAATGTTGCATATATTGAAAAAATACAACTAAACTAATAACCACAGGAAATAACTCTTAAAAGTTGAATGCAAACAGAAATCAATAAATGATCCCAAATGAATAACAGAACCACATGGGGGTAGGGGGAGACTAGGGAAGAACTGATCCAAGTAACTTTAGAACACAATGCTTTGATAAATACCCTTGGTCTAGGAAAAAAAGAACTGTAAGTAAATCCTGATCTATTTTTAGTAGGCTTCTTTTTCACAGTGGTATGACTACAGCAATTTTGAAACTACTTTTTCTTTGTGTGCTGTAGGATTAAGCAAATGGAGTAAATATGTTGACATTGCTGAGAGCCAAGGCTCTTACTGTGAAAAAGTGAAATACAATATCACACACACACACGCACACACACGCACGCACACACACACACACACACACACACACACACAGTGACACCCCAATAACAATGAATACACCTAGTGACTAGATCTTGGTTTCTATACACCACTCCCCACTGAAAGGAACCAGAGAATTTTGAAAATGGCTGATTCCAGGGATGAAGGAAGAAAGGGAATAAGATGAGCCTGGAACATCTATTGTACCAGAAAGTAAAGAAGTTGTCCACAAATAATGGGGCATGTCAAATGCACAGGGAAGCCAGCTTGAAGACGCTAACACTCGCTAGATCTCAGTCAACTGGGCACCAAAACCCATGAATTACAACACATTTAATTAAATAAGAATCCATAAGCCCATACTGATAATAAATAAATATATACATAGATATGTATGTATGGGAAAAGAGAGCTTTTCTTTCTAATACAATGTCAACTGATGAATAGTGGAGTTGAAAATCACTCTTTTACAACCATCATTGTAAGATTGGTTTGGGCAAGAGTCAAGGTGAAAGTTTATGTGGAGTAGTAGATCTGTATGGTCTCACAAGTAAATGACCATAAGTTGCTTATCAGTTGCAAGAGAGAACATAGTAATTATATTATGGGAAGAATCCAAAAAATACCTTGACATGGAGATCAAAATTAACATTACAACTGAAAAAGGATGGCTCTGGATATGTTACTCTGAGAATGTTACAACTTCACTTATGTAGTATTCTGGTTAGAGGAAGAGCTGTGTAAACTGAATTCAAACAATTAAGTAAGTGGATACTAAGAGCCAAGTTTCTAACTGCTGGTGTGGAAGTATACACATAAACAAGGGAGTGGAGTCAGAATGATGCATGTGGTAATGGATTTGAGCTAGTGACATCAGTGTAAACAAATGTTTAGCTTAATCGGAATACTGATGGTCTCCTAATAGAAATATTTATAAATATTTATGTTTACATGGATTTGTATACATACACGTATTTCCTTACTCTGTTAGCCAAGACAGTCTAAAAGACCAATGGCATCCCAATAGCAACTAACTTATCTGGCACCAGATCTTGATTTCTAATATTATTTCAGTAAAAAGAACGAGAGCTCTTTGAAGCAATAGCTGATTCTAAGACTAGGGAATAACATGTAAAGATGAGTCTGGATAATCTTATAGTGTCAGAAAGTAGGGAAGAGCTCAAAAAACAAAACAAAATAAATCTCATAAAGGTGTATCCAAGGAGCCAACTAAAAGAGCTCCCAGGGGCGCCTGGGTGGCGCAGTCGGTTAAGCGTCCGACTTCAGCCAGGTCACGATCTCGCGGTCCGTGAGTTCGAGCCCCGCGTCAGGCTCTGGGCTGACGGCTCAGAGCCTGGAGCCTGTTTCCGATTCTGTGTCTCCCTCTCTCTCTGCCCCTCCCCCGTTCATGCTCTGTCTCTCTCTGTCCCAAAAATAAATAAACGTTGGAAAAAAAAAAAATTAAAAAAAAAAAAAAAGAGGTCAATACATGAAGGGTTAGAAGACAATAACTACAGTTGGGAAACAGGAGAAATACTATCTTAGCCACCTGGTCAACATCATGTTGACAGTATGCACCCTTGACACCATGTGATGAAAAAGACACTTTACCTTTGTGGTCTTTCTCCTCAAAACCCATAATGCCAAACTAATCATCAGAAAAATATTAGAAAAATCCCAGTTCAGGTACATCCTACAAAATATCTGAGCAGTACTTAAGACTGTCAAGGTCATCAAAAATACTGAAAGTCTAAGCAACTGTCACAGCCAAGGGAAACCTGTGATGGCTAAATGTAATATGGTATCCTGCATGGGATCCTGGAACCAAAAAAGGATACTAGGCAACACTGATAAAATTTTACCACTTAAACTTTTTCATATTTAAATATATTAGTTTGGTTTCTGATCTGTGTTATAGGAAATTCTATCCCTGATTATATTTTAAGACCACTTGTGTTTCACAGCTTATCATGTTCCAAAGTCAATGCCATATAAAGATTAAGATAAAACATCCTTCATTCTTCTATTCTCGAGTGTATTAGGAAATAACTGTGTACTTACCACCGTGATCAGTACATTTGGGAAAGTGAGGGAAGTATAAAGAATGAACTCCCCATTCTCAAGGAGAACAGACTACAGAAAGCAGTAGGGGGTTAGTCTAAGACAAATTGCACTTAATATAACTACAAGTGAAAGTCTTTTGAAACTGGTTGACAGAGGCTGAAAAGGCTTCATGGACTGGTAGATACTGAGGTAGGCCTGGAATTCTGGTGTCAATGGAAGGTAAGGAAATGGTTTTTAAGGAAGGACTTTAGGGTCCAAGTTATGAATCACTTTGCTATATTGCCTGCAATAAATGTCACTCAGAAAATGACCGATGACCACGTGAATGGATAAAAGAAAGAAAAAAGGAACACAGAATAGAAGAAGGGAAGGATGAGGGAAGGAAGAACTTAGGATACACTAAAATTTCTAAAGTACCTTAACCAACTTTAAAACGTCATACTTCTAGCATTAATGCATACATTAATTTAAATGAAAGCATTTACATAAGATTATTATTAACTTTGACTTTCACATCACACCAGCATAAACCTGACTGGGATTTACTGCATAGCTGGTCGGGCTTAGGATCCCAGGTTTATAAGGCAAGCAGAGAACAATAAGAATCCTGGTATCTGCCATCAAAAGGTCTGCAAGCTGTACTGGGCCAAGTGGGAGCCCTGAAAATTTGCACTATACTCTCTCTCATCCTTTCTCCATTATAGGGGCATAAAATGTTGTCAATACATTCCCCTGAAGCAGTATGACACAGCGGTTAAGAGTACAAGTTTTAGAATCAGGTCAGGTTTGGATTCTTGGTTTCCCACTCACTAGCAAAGTTTTGTTATTTCTTCAAACTTTAGTTTTCAAATGGAGATAATAGTAACACCTCAGGGGATCTTGGAGGATTATCCCAACAATCTCCAGGCCCCATTTCTCCATACCACCCTCTTCTGTCAATTGTTACTGCCTAAACCAAGTTATCATCTTCTCTAGCCCATAGTAGGACAACAGCTTCTCCACTGGCTTGTCCTGATTCATCTTCCACCCCCTCCCATTCCATCCATTTCCACACCAGTCATAGGATCCCATCTCAAATATAAATATCATTATTATCTCTACTCAAAACCTCTTGTTGGCTTCCCATGGCTCTTAGGACAAAATCCCAAGCCCTTAAACTAGCTTAGAAGGCCTTGTGCAATCCCATTTCCTTTCATCCCTTTGGCCACATTCGCCTTTCCATCTGTTTCCCAACCCTAATCCTTTTGCCCTTTGCCTCAGAATTCAACACAAATATCATCTCCTAAGGAAACCTCCCCTGACCTCAAGACCAGCCTGGTAGCTCTTAGTGCTGTTCCCCAAAGATTTGTGGGTTTCCTTCTTTTAGGTCATGGTAGGACTGCACTTTTCCTAGACCCTGTGAGTTAGGAGTCACCCATACCCTTACTCTGGCCAATGAAATGTGAGCAGAAGCTACTGTGTTATTTCTTGGTAGACGGTTCGATAGCCAGTCCTGTTTACTATGCTTTTTTTCTCTTCTTCTAAGAATGATGATGTGATTGCTGGTGGATGTTCTGTCAGCCTGTGTCTTAGATCGAGGCGGACAAAAATAATGATGTAGAACAGAGCCGTCAGCCCACTCCTGATGTACAAGCAAGAAATAAATTTTCATTGCTTTCTGCCACTAAAATTTTGAGGTTGTCTGTTCTTTCAAAATAATATATCATATACTTACTGGTAGATTTAAGTTAGAAACCCCACTAGAATGTCCTCCCCACTAACAGTCTCCTCTGTGACACTTTTCATAACTGCAATCACATACTTATTTGGGAGTCATTTGTTTAATGACTCTCTTCCTGCTGAGATATAACCTCCAACAGGGCAGGGAACTGTTTTCTTGTTTACTTTTGGGGCCCAAGCACCTAGCATAGTACTGAACATAATTCTCAATAAAAACTGGAACGATGAGCAAATTAATTCTATAAGATAATGTGTATACAATTATTAGTATAGAACAAAGATATAGAAAGTGCTCAAAAATGATGATATATTATTTCTTCTTTTCTTATTCTTGTTTTCATTTATTATTTTATTACATAATTATAACAGTTTCATTAGAGACAGTTTAGTGTAGCGATTAAGATTTGAATTCTGAAACCAGACTCCCTAGGGATCTAAATCCTGGCTCCCCCAGTTACTAGCTATGTGGCCTTGGACAACTAACTTAAGCTTTCTGACCCTCAATTTCCTTACCTGTAAAGTATGGGACAATAAGTGTATACACCTCACAGGACTGTCATAAGGATTAAATAAATTGTAATACAACTAAAACTATGCTTGACACATAGTAAGTAATACACGTTTGTTAAATATATATATGCATACATACCACACACAATTTCTTAATATTAAAAGGGGTTCAGCAGCTCCTATAGAACTACATATCCAGTCCTCCCCAAAAGAGATGCATAGAGAAGATCTGGGTCAGATGAGTTAAACACACTCCATTATTTCTCTCCCACTACGTGCAACTACAAAACCTGCACAGAACGCATGAAACCAGAATGTGAGAGACTAGACTCTGAAATCCTATCAACCTGATGGTAAGTATCCCCTACTCTTGTTTCCCCCAGCTTGAACTCAACACTGTCCCAAACCCAGAAATTCAATTAGAATAGCTGTAATTTTCTCATCAGAAACCATGGAGGCTAGAAAGAAGTGAAACATTTTTTTTTATTGCCAAAAGAACTTTGATTTCAGTGAAAATATTCTTCAGGATTGAAGGTGAAATCAATATTATTAGATGAAAGAAAATTAAGAGAATTCCTTTCTGACAGACCTGTTTTTAACCACTAAAGGAAGTTTTCAGACAGAAGGAAACTTGGTACCAGATGGAAATGATAATCAGAAGAAAAATTAGAACATCAGTAATAAAGGAAGAACCTTGCAAATGGTAAATAGGTAGATACAATAGATTCCTACTGAGTTCTTTAAAATACATTTCCTATTGAGCTCTTTAAAATATATTTGATGATTAAAATAAAATATTATAACATCTGATGAAGTTTTTAATGTACATTGATGTAAGTACTTTTCTTACATGAGAACTAAAACATAAAAGGACTAAGATATATGAATAGTATTTTATGTTCCATTTGTAGCAAAATATTGATAATAATTAGATATGTATATTGTAATCTCTAGAGCGACCTAAAAACACTATACAAATAGAATATTAAAAAATGTTCAAACCACCCAAAATGAAGGAAAGGGAAAACAGTAGAATGAAATACATAAGGGAAAATCAGAAAACAAATATAGTGGTAGACCTAAATCTAAACATTTCAAGAATTACAATAAATATAAATGGTCTAAACATACCAAATTAATAGACATTATAGAAGATAAATAAATAAATCCAGTTTAAAAGTCCTGTGCTTTGATGACAAAGAAAAAGATAGTTCCTTAAGGTTAAACTTCTGGGGACTGCCAGTGTTTGCAATAGGCGTGTCTTACCCCTGAAGGATGCTTTCATTCTAGAACTTTCCAAACCCCCAAGGAGCACTATAATCCCCTGTAGAAAGCAGATAAACTGAGGTATTCCAACAACACAGGTGAAACCCAGATCCCTGTGGCCAATCAGCAGAGACATCACAGCACATTCCAAAGGTAGCCTTTACTACAAGGAGCTCTCAAGGAAACCAGAGTCTTGTTTTCCTCCAGTAATCAGGGCTGAGAGAGTGGTGGGTTTTATAGAATTGTGATGACTATGGAAAGAGAATTATCTTCCCTCATACAGGCTTCATCTGCCTTTCATGACCAGGAAAGCTGTGGATGCCTTGTAAGCATAGTTGAAAGGTCCCTGTTTTATCAAATAAAACCTGATCATACATTAAGGGGAAAAAAGTATTTGATACTTTTTATTTTATTTTTAATTTTTTAAATTTATTTTTAAATTCAAGTTAGCTAACATACAGTGTAGTATTGGTTTCAGGAGTAGAACTGCTCATCCCAACAGGTGCCCTCCTTACATCACCCATTTATCCCATTCCCCTACCCACTTCCCCTCTAACAACCCCCAGTTTGCTCTCTGTATTTAAGAGCTCTCTCTTTTTATCTTACTTTTCCTTACCTTCCCCTATGTTCATCTTTTGTGTTTCTTAAATGCCACATATGAATGAAATCATATATTTGTCTTTCTCTGTTTGACTTATTTATTTCGCTTATCATAATACACTCTACTTCCATCAACATTGTTGCAAATGGTAAGATTTCATTCTTTTTGATTGCTGAGTAGTATTCCATGGTGTGTGTGTGTGTGTGTGTGTGTGTGTGTGTGTGTGTGTGTGTGTGTATCTCCCACATATTCCTTATACATTCATCAATTGATGGACATTTGGGCTCTTTCCATAGTTTGGCTATTGTTGATAGCACTGCTATCAACATTGGGGTGCATGTGCCCCTCTGAATCAGCATTTTTGTATCCTTTGGATAAATACCTAAATAGTGCAATTCCTGGGTTGTAGAGTAGTTCTATTTTTAATTTTTTGAGGAACCTCCATATTGTTTGACACTTTTATAGTCTGGAGACAAAAGGACTTTGTAATTCTCAAAGTATTAAATGCATTTAAGACAAAGCTAAATCATACAAAAGTTCTTAGTGGCTACATTCTTGTAATTTAAGATGGATATTATTGCTGCTGTCACTACCACCACCAAAACAAAAGCTCTTGTTTATTGAGCACTCACAATGTGTTCTAAACAATGCTACAGTGTAGGCGCTACCAGGATACTCATTTTGCAGGTGAAAAAAATGAAGACACAGAAATGACACATAACTTGCATAGCCACACAATGAATAAGTAGCAGAACCAGGATTCTAACCTAGTCCGAAAGTACTGTGATAGGGGCATCAATAACATGTGTGTGGCCTGGTGGGGCAGAGCCTGGGTGTTAGTAACACAACAAGAATTCATAGTTAACTCCAAATGTCTCTGGAGCATAAAGATAAGAGAGATGTGGAATGCAGTCCCTGTTTCATAGCCTACACTGGGAGAAACAGACAGTATCAGGTTAGGGAAACTGTCAGACCCAACTGAATCCAAGAGGACTTGTTTGCTTGGATGAGAAGAAAGAAAATTTACTGACATTTTATAAGGTCACTAAAGTTTAATGTCCCCAGGCTTACATATGAAGTGGCCAAGGTATTCCATCACAAAATAAAAATAAAGTCCTGTATTTCACGGAAACTGAAAAATCGCTAGCTGTCATCCAAGCTCTGTGTGTATTTTAAGAGTGCCATTAATATCCCCAAGCTGCCCTATGATGTCTCCTCTTCCAGCCAAACAAATGGCCCTGAGTCCCCACACACCTGGGACTTGTAGTTGCAGATTCAATCATTCAGCAGGTGTTTACTAAGGGGCTACTCTGAGCCACGGTCTGTGCTTGATATATTTCTAGGCCTCTAATGACCCTCAGAAACGTGTGCATCTTGAGTTTCCATTCACAAAAAAGTGAATTCACAATGCACAATGATAAGCAAACCATGTGCAAATTGGTCAGAACCGCTATTCCTTCTGTTCTTTCATTCCACTAACAGGGAGGTGGGGTAAGAACAAGGCAGTGAAGGTAGCGGAGGCCACAAACTGCTGTGTGTCTGTGGCCCCCAGCATCTGTGGCCCCCAGGTCACACAAGAGAATGAGGCAAGGGATGGGTGGTAGGACAGCTGGAGCACACAGGCTCCTTTTCAGGGGGCAGCCATGACTCAGCTCCAATTCCTGCCATTCTTCACATTTTTCGAAGAGAAATCAATATAAATCTATGTCTCCAGCAATGTGAGGTCTCTCTGGGGTTCCAATTTGGCTTTCATTTGAAAGTTTTCACAAACACTGAATAGGCCAAACAAAACAGTGCCACAGAACAGCTAAGGCTTGCTAGTTATGCATCTGCAATTCAGTTTGCTTCTGAGGTGTAGCAGGAAAGAAGCGGCCTGACTTGGAAGAATGCTGTCATGGGCAATTCCGTTTCCCGTCCAAGTCCACAAAAGAATCAACTGTGAATTACTGGCAGAGCTGAGTGAGTGCCATGCTGTGACCCGGTCACAACCAGAATGGTGTGCTACAAAGACGAGGTATGGAGAACAGAAGCAAGGCATGTAATCCTGACCCCCTTCGTGGAAGAAAGTGACATTCCAGCCAGCCCTGCCTGTGTACTGTTTAATATTACATAAACAGAACTCTGTGGCTATGACTGGTACAGCGATTAGAGATGCATTAGCAATTTGATTCTTTTAAAAGCAGACATTAATCAAGAGCACTCATATAAGTAGCTACAAAGATTGCTCTCGTTTTTCTTATCTTCTTTTCCAAAATGTGTTGTTGTTTTACTATTTCAGCTGCCATCATCACATCCTATTATCCATTTAAACCAGGTTCTGACCTAATGGGATCACCCAAGGAATAACTTCCCAAGACTCACTCACTTTGGTGCCAAATAAAAAAAAGAATCCTGGCCTGTGACTTCTGAACCCTGACATGCTGACAAGCTCCAGTTCACTCACCATAAACAGGAAGGAAGAGTTCCAGCAAAGCTCTGTCCTGGCAACAACTTCAGCCATTAAATGGAACAGCGATGTCACAGTAAACAATGAGAAATACGCAGAATAAATAGGTGGGAAGGAGTGGCTGGAGCAGAGTAGTCTGGAATTTATAGGCAACATGGTACAGACATGAAGAAGTCTGGCCTTGTCCCCAGAGGGGCCTAGGTTTGAATTCTAGCTCCTTCCTTCAATAGCTCTGTGATGGGCACTGACGGATACAACCAGTTCAGTGCCTGTATGAAGTGATGCTTGCTTATACCCAAGATTCTGGCAACTGACACACTCCAAGTGGCTAATTCCTACCCCATTTGATAGCCCGGGACCATGTTTAAGTGTTTCAGAGAAGAAAATGAGGTCCTAGATACCCTTGAGTGGGATGGTATCTCAAGGGAAACCCCTTCCCATGCCTGATCGAGGAGGCTCCAGATAGAAACACTGCTCCATTTCCATATGGATCCCCAGAGCTGACCCCTCACTCAACCTTCTGTGTCAGTAGGTCTAGGGTAGGATCTGCAGAGCTCCACGTTGGGACAGTTCTCTCAGGTTATTCTAACATAACTGGTTTGCAGAACGGTGCTTGGAAACAACTGTAGGGAAGAAGTCAAATGGATCTTCACAGGTATATCTGTGGTAACAGCAATCTAAGAATTCCCATCCTGGGGAGCAGGAGACCAAAGGCTTGTGTGCCTCAATGATAAGCCTATTGTAATAGAATATTGTTGGAATAGGGCTTTGTCTTCTCAGAGGCCCAACATCTTAATTTATTGTTTAGACTATGAGCCCAATGAGCTAGATCATCCCACAACATAGTTTCGGTGCTATGCCTAGACATTTTTGGTATAAAATAAATATTAATTCCTATGAGTACTGGTTGGTGTGCTAGGAACATGGGACCAAGTGTGTTTGAGAAAGAGAGACTAACTCTATCATTGCTGTTTTTCTCATGTAAGCAACTGCACTGGTGTCTGATAATCCAACTATACCTGGCTGGGCCAATGAAAGCTGAGGGTCAGGTGATTATAACCCAACTATAAGGTTTTCTTCAGAGAACAGAAAGTATGTTCATCTTAACTAGGCATTGGTTAAACGGTTTTTTCTTATGAAGTTAAACAAATATATATTTCAGTTCCAAATATGTATGTGTGAAAGAAAAACAAGAGACTCAATTTCTAGATGAGCAAAGTGGCTTTGGGGAAGAATATCTAGATTTACTGCCAAGAAGATGATATATTGTTTATAGTATTTGGTTTCTTAGGAATAGAAGGAAAATTTTTCTGCAATGCAGCAAACAGAGTTTTATAAAGAAAGGAGATTTTACAAACAAGAATCCTTGTGAAATACTTCTATCACCGCGTATACATCTCAGAACCAGTTCTAGACCCTGAAAAGTAAGCTATTAGTACAAAGTCTCCATTCAGTTTGAACCAAGTCAAGGAAAAGAGGAAACGTGAAGAGCATCGTGAAAATGTCAAAACCCGGTATGCATCCCTTTCTTCATTCAGCAACAGCATTTCACAAGGGGAACTAGAATGCAAGGGTGAATAATGAATGGTTGCTGCCCTCAAGGAGCTTAATGTGATAGAAGAGATAACCAACAATGGCTGTATACAGCTCAATGCTACATAAAGCAACCTCATGAGATAGGTATTATATATATTATATAATATAAAATTGTATTACATTTTAAGGACAGAGGAGTGGAGGCAAAGAGAGATTAAGTAGCTTGTTCAAGATCACCACGTAGGAAGAACACACATGTACAAATATCAACCGTATGATGTAACACCAGTACAAGTGTCCTAGGATGGTCACAAATCAGTACTGAGGGACAAGGGTCACTGTGGGTTGGGAAGATTAGGGGAGGAATAAGAAAGGCAATGATGTGTTACAGCTTAAAGAATAGGTGGGGGCTTCACAGGTAAGAATGGGGAGCAGGAGGTGTATTTTGGGTATAGGAAATGGTATTAAAATATAGCACAGTTGGAAAATACTTTATTGTAGAGATGGAAATAAAATTACTTAAACCCTGGAAGAGAAAACCAAAGACTTCTTAAATATATTGTTTACCCAGATCTAAAACCTTTCTCATTCTCCTCTCCCTCACTAGAATTTTGTAATTTCCCAATTTGTTTTAGGCAACAAATAGTTATCACATATTCTCCTATGTGCGTGAAAAAAGCAAAAGGTGGTGCTGAGGCTAGTCAACTCCTGCTGTTGAAGAAGCTAACCTCAGAAGCCAGGACGCATGCTCACGGTTCTATCGATGGATATGGATGCCTAATGATGGGGCCCCAAGTTACACATAAGGCGACAAAGAGATACATGGGGCTAAGGGCAAACACTCTCCTCCACTTTATATTAAACATTATATACTCTAAGTCTTTGTATAAAATACAATGCCATAATATAGGAATGCTAATTTCATGATTGACTCCTATGGTTTAGGACCTGATACTGGTGGGGGTGGGGGTGCAGATGTTGTACAAAAAGAAGTTGTTTTAGAAAACATTTCTGGAAAAATGGTTCTGTCCAGGTTGGGAGGGTTTGGGAGAGCAGCCAGAAAGGACTACAGAAGCCGGATGAGCAGAGATTTGCTAGGAAGTTAGCTAGAGGCTACAACTGGAAATTCCCAACAGGTATTCCTACTGTCCAGGAATCATGCTGAGGGGGTCTGAGGGAAATTAAGCCAAAACTAAGGGGTCTCTGTGGCATGGAAGAGAGATACTCTCCGCTTAAAATAAACCCCAGGACCACACACACCTTCCCTCCCCGGTCCCTCCGGCATTGCTTATACTCAGCACGACCTTGGACGCACAAGTCACTCTTGCATCGTAATTGAGAGAAAGAAGAAAAGAAGAGAGGAGGGGGCGAAGGTAGATTGTGTTAGGTTATATCCTCCTGGTTCTCAAATGATGGTGCCTATACACGGCTTACTTTCCTTCACATAATGGGTCCTTTGAAGCCACCATACGCTGTAGGACAAATCATTTGCCCACCTAACTATAGAGCATGAGCTGTGTGGAAGAGAAAGCGGGATTCCCAAGAAACGCCATCTTGAGAGGAAGCGCCCCTGTTCCCCATGGCTCCTTCCACAGGCCAAAGTTCATTTTTGTTACACTCAGGTTGGAGAAGAGCTGTGAGAGACCCAGAGGTTGAAAAGCTATGCTTATAAACACGTTTTGCATCCCAGGCGTGGCTGAATGGCATGCTTGGTAGCTGGCTACGAAAACAAGACGAGGGGACAAATAGCAAAGCAATAAAGATTTTGAAAAAAAAAAATAAGGGGAAATGGGGCAAGAAACAATTAAACCAAAACCCTCCGAATTTTAAAATCCGGTAGCATAAAGATCCTAAAACATGAAACAACAGCTCCTTAGTAATGGCTGATATTCGTTTTCACTGTGTGAAATATTATCTTTGCTGTATTTCAAACAATGGGATTTCAGAACTCTCATTTCTATGCATTGGCTTCTTTTGGGGTTCCATTCTCTTCTTCAGCCAACCTTTCTACTCTCCACCTCTGAGTTCCTCTGGTAAAGCTGCAACATGTCTGTCACGTGGCAAAGTGTCAGATGAAAGGCTGCAGGTGAGTTAGAGTCTTCCCTGTTCCCTCATTCATGCGATAAATCCCGAGGAGCCTTCCACGTGCCCCCAAACACAGCCTCCACTCGAGATACAACAGTGGGCAAAACCGATGGAGGTTATTGTCTGCGAGGGAAGGCAGACGCTAATCAAATGAGCGCACAAATATATAACAAACTGTTCACTTTAGACACACGATGGAGGTGAGGGACTCTGAGCTCGTGTGGAGAGTCAGAGGAGGCTGACCCCAGGCCCTGCAGTCTGGTCTGAGCTCAGAAGGGGTTACTGGAGGGATTGAGGGAGGGGGGGATGGGCTAAATGGGTAAGGGGCATTAAGGAATCTACTCCTGAAATCATTGTTGCACTATATGCTACCTAATTTGGATGTAAATTTTAAAAAATTAAAAATAATAGGGGCGCCTGAGTGGCGCAGTCGGTTAAGCGTCCGACTTCAGCCAGGTCACGATCTCGCGGTCCGGGAGTTCGAGCCCCGCGTCAGGCTCTGGGCTGATGGCTCAGAGCCTGGAGCCTGTTTCTGGGCTGATGGCTCAGAGCCTGGAGCCTGTTTCCGATTCTGTGTCTCCCTCTCTCTCTGCCCCTCCCCCGTTCATGCTCTGTCTCTCTCTGTCGCAAAAATAAATAAACGTTGAAAAAAATTAAAAATAATAAAAATAATTTTTAAAAAAGAAGGCGTTAACGGGGCTTGTGGTGGGGGAGTTAGCTAGAGAGAACTGCTCTTGCAAGGACCTCAAGTGTAGAGGGACTGTAATGTGTTTGAGGAACTGAAAAGCCTGTGGCTGGAACAAAAGGTATGAAAGAATAAAGCAGCCTCCTGAGTGAAAAGGTGATCACGGAAAAATGACATTCTACTGCTCTGAAAAGTACAGTGCAGAGGATGTGTCGCTCTCGTCCAGACACAGAGAATACCATGGGTGTAGCTCACTATTTGGTAATCATTTCGAGCTCCTCCCTACCCAGGAGAGTAATGACCCAGATTTTTTTCAGTATGATCATGTCCACTTTTGCTATTCTATTATTTTAAGCAAAATACAGATTATTTTTTTCACTGCCAAACTTCTAAACAAGAGCCATGGCCTTAAAAAAAGCCAATGAACACACAAACGCACACACTCACACACTCACACACACTCCCAGATTTTTTTTCACGTTGAATCTGAATTTGAAATAAATAAATGTAGGCATAAATTGGCTCAAGAAAGAACTGCAAAGATACTACCAATAGGAAAGTAATAGGAATTTGATATTTCAATGTTAAGTTGCACATACACCACCAAAAAGTTCCAAGGAATATACCCTGGTGGCTTTTGTTCTGTTCTGAACTCTGTACATTGCTCTCTGGACATCTAACAGCTTCAGCACTTGCATTCTAATATCTGGAAGGGCCACTGCTCTGAAATGCTATAATCATTCTAAAGTCAAAAGCCATTACATATCCATTTCTGCAATAAAAGGTTACACTCATCTCAGATGATGTCATTTTGTCTGGGCTTCTGCATTCGCAAGGAGAACAACGTGAAGTAATAAGGAATATTAGTCCCAAGGTGACCAGCTTTCTGATTTCTCTCATAGATGTGTGAGATTGGGAGGAAGGAAGGAAGAAAGGGGATGGTGAGCAAGAGATTAAAGTTTAATAAAAAAGATACAATTACAGAATCAATTCATGCCTTGAAATCAGTTTCTGCCTTGAAATCAGAACGAAATTCTAGGCATTTGAAAAAAGCATTCTAAGCTTTTTAAATAGATGAAAACATATGCTTCACTTCTTGTACATCAAAGACATTTCCAAACTTACTGTGAGCTCTAACTAAAGTGTTCTTGTTTACTTCGTGCATGGTTTCTATACTTTGACAGAAAGGGTCTGCACTCCCGGTTAGGAAGTGTCCAACTACATCTTAACTAGGAAGAAACCTTTCTTGGCCAAGGACTAAATTCTTTGCGAGTTGGTGATTTGTAGTGAAGAAACCCCAAATGCAGTATGAAAAGAACAAACCAGAGTTAACTGTTTTTCTTCATTACCACAACAAAAATAAGGAAATAAAGAGTCCAATTATATTAGAGTATAGTTTGGACAAAACCACAGCTTCTAAAATTAAAACCCCAAAACATTTGCATGGTGGAAAATGTAAATTGTTAATGAACACTGCATCATATCAGTTTCCTGTTCCAGATGGCTCTCTGTTGGGTTGGCAACAAGTCAAGAGCCTGACGAAGAGGTGCAGGCATATGTCTTGTGTTTAAAATGAAAGGAGGAAAAAAAGGAGAAGGGGGCTTTGTTTTATAAACACTTCAGTGAAAATTACCATTCCTTTTGGGACCAATTCAGTCCAGGTGCTAAAGACAGAATAAACAGGCAACACATGAAGGCAGAAAAAGTCAAGCTTCTATGGGAATTACATTCTTGGTTACATTTAAAACTAAATTTCAAAATACAAATCACTATCGCCATGGCTATGCACATATGTTCTCCTTCTGGTTTCTTAAATATTAATCTTTTGTTCTCACATAATAAACTAATATAAGTCAAAGCCTACAGCCTGTTGTGTCCCTTTTTAATTTTCTTCTGCTGCAATAGTAGGCTGAACTGCTTGTACCTAAATGTTTTTATTTCTACCCAAGGTAAAATAGGTCTTTAAGAACCCCTTTTGGTCTCACAGGACCTTCCTTTACATTCTGATTAAAGGTAATTTTACTTTCGAGAGAGACACAGTTTCCTAGAACCTGGGACAGGGATTCAGCACGAACACTCTCAACAACTTCCTTTCCAATGTTAGTTTTTAAAAACCTTATGTTGACAATATACCTACACCTTCCTTATTCTAGGCACCATGACCTTAATAGATAAACTGCCTAAGAGATTTAAAACAAAATCCTACCTGATACCTTTACTTGTGAGGCATATGCAGAATCTGAATTTCTAGTCAGCAGATCATCAAATACACATCAAAATATTAAGAGTATTTTCTCTGGGTAGTGGGTTTATGGGTAATATTTAATTTTATTCTGTTGGTTTAGATGCAAACGCTCTTTAAAGTATTCTACGATGAACAAATGATTACTGAAGTCAGGAATAATCCAATTATAGATAGTTTAAGGAACATATAACATAAATGGAACTTTATAATTTATCCAAATGACAATCCCCACCCTTCTAAAGCTTATATTCAAAAAAATATAAATGATTACGCAGCTATGAACGATAGGTACAATTACTGTACTTGAGTGTGGAGGGGTAATCATATGGTGAAAGCAGCTTTATGTCTAAGAATTACTTTAGTTGATAGTTGCTCTGATGCTGTTTTCTAAGATACTAGTGGCAATTCTGGACAATTACTTTTCAGTATACAAATTCTTACTCTCAAAATGACTTATTCAGTTGTCAATGACATCTTCTTCCATTCACAGGTAAAATACCAAACTCAAGAACCAGAAGACAAGATAGTTGTATTTTTGTAATTCTAAGGATGTAAAACTGGTTTATCAGTGAATGTTCTCAAGAAGCATATGTCAGTATGTCGGTCCTATAAGTCAATATCCCTTTCCTTGTAGAATCACTCCAATCCCCATTCTAAGAGGCAATGATGGACTGTCAATCACAGTCCACTGTACATTTCTCCAAATCCTTGCTCCTGCCTCCCTCCCTTCTATCTCCCAAAACAGTTATGGCCACATGACCCAATGTGGCCAGAGGGAACCCCAGTCCCTTGGCGACAGTGGTTGAAATTCAGTCAGCTTTGTTTCCTAGGATTGATCAGAAAAGCCTTTTTTTTTTTTTTTTTTTCCTGGGTTGCTATTCTGGAATGACATAAGCCAGGAATGGCCTGGGGAGATGAGAGGTCCACAGAGACAGTTGTAATTTGAAAGAATGAGGCCAAAAAAAGATGATGCAAAGAATCCTAATCACACTTGTTGGAGTCCCTACCCCAACTCTCCTAAATATAGTTCTAATTTTGGACTTCCCAGATGAGCCAATATGAAAAACAAATACCAACTAGGAAAACATATTAGCAAAATACACGATTAAATGTTAATAACCTTAATAATCCAAATGCTCTGATTTCAAATCATTAAGGATAAAATGAATAATACAGTAGAAAAAAAGGAAAGGACCATGAACAGGCAATTCACAAAAGATTAAATGCAAATGGCAAAATCTGTTTTTCATCACTACTCAATAAAATGAAATTTATATGTGGCCTCTACATTGTTCTTTTTATTTCCAAATTTTCTACAATGAGAAAATCTGACTTCAATAGCAGAGGAAAACCCTTACAGATTTTAAAATATAAAATTAAAGGGGCGCCTGGGTGGCGCAGTCGGTTAAGCGTCCGACTTCAGCCAGGTCACAATCTCGCGGTCTGTGAGTTCGAGCCCCGCGTCGGGCTCTGGGCTGATGGCTCAGAGCCTGGAGCCTGTTTCTGATTCTGTGTCTCCCTCTCTCTCTGCCCCTCGCCCGTTCATGCTCTGTCTCTCTCTGTCCCAAAAATAAATAAACGTTGAAAAAAAAATTTAAAAAAATAAAATATAAAATTAAAGAATGTTAGCCTGGCATCAGATGGCATAATGAATGGGTGGGTAGGCATAAAGAGAAGGCCATGACCAATATGTGCCTGGGAATAAGAGAGCATCTTTGGACAGATGTAAACAGCATCTCAAAGACAATAGAGGTGGACTGCAGGAGTAGCCAACTCATATAGAGGGTGAAGTTGAGTCAGTGACTCCATTGCTTTCCTCCTGAGATGACAGTGAGATCCTAAAAAAGACAGAATGGTATGCAGGAGAAGCTGATTTAGAAGTAGGGAAGGGAGTATACTGATTCAGTTAAAATAAAAACCATATAAATTTTGAACCACAGAATTGTAGGAAAAGAAGAGACCTTAGAGTCACCTAATAAGACTCTCATTTTATGATGAGGATCCTGAATCCAAAGCAAGATAAGTGACTTACTTTCAGGTTACATACCTATGGGCATATTTAGGCATTAAAAATTAGGCCCTCTCCCCACTGTACTCTCTTCTTTTTTTTTTCTTTTCAGTTTTTACCTTTTGATCCCCTTCACCCATTTCTCCCACCTCCTAACCCCCACCTCTGGCAACCACCAATCTCTGTATCTATAAGCTTGTCTTTTTGTGTTTGTTTGTTTAGGTTCTGGATATAAGAGAGATATTTTTCTGTCTTATTGTACTTAGCATAATGTCCATGAGGTCCATCAATGCTATCACAAATGGCAATATTTCATTCCTTTGTGGCTGAATAATATTGCATTGTATATATACGCATACACAATTTCTTTATCCATTCATCTGCCAATGGACACTTCGTTTGTTTCTATATCCTCACTATTCTGAATAATGCTGCAATGAACATAGGGGTACATATACCTTTTCAAGTCAGTGTTTTCATTTTCTTAGGATAAATACCCAGAACTGGAATTGCTGGCTTATATTGTAGTTCTATTCTTAATTTTTTGAAGAACCTCCACACTGTTTTCCATAGTGGCTGCAGCAATTTACATACCCATCAATAATGCACAAGAATTCCCTTATTCTCTTTCTTTTCATTTCTTATCTTTTTGATGATAGCCATCCTAAAGGGTATGAGATGATATCTCATCATGGCTTTGATTTGCCTTTCCCAGATGAGTAATGATGTTGGGCATTACTTCATGTACCTAATAACCATCTGCATGTCTCCTTTGGAGAAAATTGTCTATTCAGGTATTCTGCCCATTTTTTAATCTGATTTTTTTTTTTTTGCTATTGAGTTGTATGAGTTCTTTATATATATTGGATAGTAGTCCCTTGTCATATACATAATTTGAAATACTTTCTCCACTCAATAAATTGTATTTTTTATTTTGTTGATGGCTGCCTTTGCTATGCAGAAGCTTTCAGTATCATGTAGTCCTACTTATTTATTTTTGCTTTTGTTGAGTTTGGTGTCAGATTAAAAATATCATTACCAAGATCTACATCAAGAAGCTTCTGCCTATGTTTTCTACCAGGAGTTTTATGGTTTCAGATCTAATGTTCAAATTTTTAATCTATTTTGAGCTAATTTTTGTGTATATGTAAGATAGTGGTCAAGTTTCATTCTTTTGCATGCAGCTGTCCAGTTTTCCTAACAACGGTTATTGAAGAGACTGTCCTCCCCCAGTGTATATACTTGGCTCCTTCGTTGTAAATTAATTGATCACATAGGCATAGGTATATTTCTAGGCTCTCTATTCTGTTCCATTGGCCTATGTGTCTGTTTTTCCACCAATATCATACTGTTTTAATTACTGGAGCATTGTAATGTAGTTTGAAATAAAAATGCATGATACCTCTTGCTTTGTTCTTTCTCAAGACTGCTTTGGCTATTCTGGTTTTGTTATGTTTCTATACAAATTTTAGGATTATTTGTTATATTTCTTTGAAAAATGCCATTGGAATTTTGTTAGGGATTGCACTGAATTTGTAGGTTGGGGTAGTATGGACATGTTAAGAATATTGATTCTCCCAATCAATGAGCACAGAATATCTTTTCATTCATTTGTTTCTTCTTCAATCTTTCATTAATGTCTTATAATTTTCAATATAACAAGTCTTTCACCTCCTCAGTTAAATTTATTCCCAGGTATTTTATTCTTTTTGACACAATTATTAATGGGATAATTTTCTTAATTTCTCTTTCCAATAGTTTGTTATTAGTGTATAGAAATATAAGAGATTTTGTGTATTGATTTTGTATCCTGCAACTTTAATGAATTTGTTTATTAGTTCTAACAGTTTTTTGATGGAGTCTTTAGGGTTTTTTATATATAATATGTTATCTATCTGCAAATAGTGACAGCTTTACTTCTTCCTTTCTAATTTGGATGCTTTCTTTTTTCCCTAATTGTTCTGGCTAGGAGTTCCAATATTATGTATAATGAAAGCAGCAAAGGTATGCACCCTTGTCTTGTTCTTGATCTTAAAGGAAAGTTTCAGCTTTTCCCGTTGGGTATAATATTAGCTGTGGACTTGTCACATATGGCCTTTATTATGTTGAGGTACATTCCCTCTCTACCCACTTTGTTGAGAATTTTTATCATAAATTGGTGTTGAATTCTGCCAAATACTTTTGCTGCATCTGTTGAGATGATCATATCAATTTTTATCCTTCATTTTGTTAATGTGGTGTATCACATTGTGGATGTTGAACCACCCTTGCATTCCTGGAATAAATCCCACTTGACAGTGAATGTGATCCTTTTAATGTATTGTTGAATTCAGTTTGCTAACATTTGTTAAGAGTTTTTACATCTAAGTTTATCAGGAATATTATATGGCCTTTAATTTTCTTGTGGTGTCCTTGTCTCCTTTTGGTATAAGGGTAATGTTTACGTTGCAAAATGAGTTTGGAAGAGTTCTTTCCTTTTCTATTTTTTGGAAGAATTTGAGGATTGGTGTTAATTCTAAATGTTTGGTAGAATTCAACAGAGAAGCTGTCTGGTCCTGGACTTCTGTTTTGGGAAAGGTTTTTGATTACTGATTCAACCTCCTTACTAGTAATTGGTGTATTCCAGTTTTCTATTTCATTATGATTCAGTCTTGTATGTTTCATTATGATTCAGATTGTACGTTTCTAGGAATTTATCCATTACTTGTAGGTTCTCCAATATTTTGGCATATAGTTGTTCACAGTAATGTCTTATAATCCTTTGTATTCCTATGGTATCAATTGTAACATCTCCTCTTTCATTTCTGACTTTTATTTATTTGAGTCCTCTTTTTCTTTTCTTGGTGAGTCTACCTAAAGTCTTGTCAAATATCTTTACCTTTTCAACGAACCAGCTCTTAGTTTCACCAATCTTCTCTAATGTTTTTTTAATCACTTTTTAGTCTCATCTTTGTTATTTCCCTCCTTTTACTAACTTCGGACTTCATTTGTTCTTCTATTTCTATTCCTTGAGGTCTGAAATTACATTGTTTGAGACTTCTCTTATTTCTTGAAGCATACATCATAATGAACTTCCCTCTTAGAATTGTTTTTGCTATATCCCATAAATTTGATATATTATTTTCATTTGTCTCTATGTATTTTTTTAATTTCTTTTTTAAAATTTCTCCTTTGATTTCTTCATTGGCTCACTAGTCATTCAGTAGCATGTTGTTCAGCTTCTATATATTTGTGATTTTTGAGTTTCCATCTTGTAATTGATTGCTAGTTTCCTACCATTTTGATTGGAAAAATATGTTTGAAATTATTTTGATCCTCTTAAATTTATTAAGATTTGTTTTGTTGCTTAACACATGATCTACTCTGAAAAGTTTCATATGCACTTGAGGAGAATGTGTTTTCTGTTGCTTTTGGAGGAAACGTTCTGCATATATCTGTAAAGCCCATATGTTCTAATGTGTTACTTAATGCTAGTATTTCCCTATTGATTTTCTGTCTGGATGATCTATCTGTTGATGTAAGTAGGGTATTAAAATTCCATACTGTCTTGCTGTCCACTTCTTCCTTTAGGTCTGTTAACATTTGCTTTATATATTTAGGTGCATCTGTGTCAGGTGCATAAATATTTACAAATGTCATATCCTCTTGATGGTCTGACCAATTTATCATTATGTAAGTCCATCTTTTTCTCTTTAAAGTTTGTTTTAAAGTCTATTTTGTTTGATGTAAGTACAATTACTACAGCTTTCTTTTGGTTCCTGTTTTCATAAAATACCTTTTTCTATTCCTTCATTTCCAATCTGTGTGTGTCCTTACATCTAACGCGAGTCTCATATAGGCAACATGTAAACAGGGGTCTTGTTTCTGTTTACTTGTTTGCTTGTTTGGTTTTGTTGTTACTGTTGTTGTTTATCAACTCAACCACTCTATGCCTTTTATTTGAAGAATTTAGTCCATTTACATTTAAAGTACTTACTGATAAGTATTACTTATTGCCATTTTGTTCACTGTTTATTGTCTATTTTTGTAGCTCCTCCTTGTTCCTTTCATCTCCTCTTGGTGTCTTCCTTTGTTGACTGGTGACATTCTTTAGAGGTATGTTTATATTCCTTTCTCTTCATCTTTTATGTATTTACTATAGGTTTTGCTTTGTGGTTACCATGAAGCTTACATATAACATGAAGCTTACATCTAACAACTTGTATCTATAGCAGTCTATTTTAACTTGATGACAACTTAACTTTGATCCTATTCTAAAACTCAACATTTTTACTCTCCCCCACTCCATTTTCTTTTTTTTGGGGGGGGGAGGGTTGACCATTTTTCTCCTTTTTTCTTTTTTAAATTTAAGTTTTAGTTAACATACAGTACAATATTCATTTCAGGAGTCAAATTCAGTGATTCATCACTTCCATACAATACCCAGTGCTCATCACAACGAGTGCCCTCATTAGTACCCATCACCCATCTTGCCCATTTTCCACCCACCTCCCCTCTGTCAATCCATAGTTTGTTCTCTGTCATAAAGAGTCTCTTGTGGTTTGTTTCTCTCTTTTCTCTTTTTTCATTTTATGTTTTTGATATCACATTTAACATCTTTTTATCTTGAGTGTCATTTCAATCATAGTTATTTTTACTATATTTGTCGTTTAACCTTCATTCTAGCTTTATGATACAGGCATATTTAGGAGTAAAAACTAGCACCCCTCACAGCTGTACTCTTTTCAACCACATGACCCCATCTCTCCTATTTCATCCATGCTACACGTTCAAGAAAAATATTCTTGTACTCCATGCACTCCATTTTTTCTCTTTCATAATTGAGAAATTTATACCCCATGTAATGTGCAATTAATAAGAATCAGCAATAATTAATCTCCAAATGTCACGTTAACAATTGTTACTATTGACCTCATGTGCACACACAAAAATTAGTGAGATGGACAGTACGACTTATACATTTGTGCATATATACACATTAATGCAAGAATATCTGTTCCAGGGTCTTAGTTAAGAATGAGAGTTTTTACAATGTGACATGAAAAAAATTAAGTACTTAAGAAAGAAATTTGTAGTGATCCCTTAATATTTAGCAACATTACTTAACTGGTTAGCTACCTTAATAGGCAGATCTAAATATCTTTCTACATAGCTTATGATGTATTTTAAATATGAAATAAACATTTTAAACCTCACTTGATATAGCTGTTTTGTAATATGTGCTGTGGTTAACTATTCTAATATGTTGGACAGTAAAACTAAATGTAACAGTTCCAACATTTCTCATGGGAGAGATTTAGGGCAGACATGTGTTCTTCATCAGAGTTTCCAGCAGAAATCTTAGAAATCAAGAGGAAAAATAGACCTTATTATACCAAAGAGTGTTGCAAACCATAATAGAAAACAACAGTCTTAAAGTTGTTTTTTGTTTTGTTTTGTTTTGACAGCCCTGAAACAAAAAAAATCTGAAACAGTAGAAATGAAGGTGTATTCCTTAATGAAAAGTCTAATAATGCCACAATAACTGAGAATCCATAAATCAGAATGAAGGTAGAATCTCTTCTAAAATAAATTTTACCTTACTTCCTGAACTCCTTCAGCTGAATGGGTGAATTCTGTAATCATGGTTTTATGCACTATGACCTACTGTAATGAGCTAAAGTTTTCATTCAAGTGTGGGTAACGTGAAGATTGGTGATGAGCTTTTAGGATCACTCTTCCAGTTACTATAGCAACAGCCTTGTCATTGCCAAACCAGGAGGGATGCTGAAGGTCTAAGGAACAACTTCTCAAGGGAACGAGTTTTGAAAATTTGAAAACTATTTTTCAATTGGAATAGTGCCCTTAGGAGCAGTAATCTGCAGAAATGCACAGTCTGAAATTTGATTAATTACTGAGGTAAACCCGTGAGATGAGGAAAAAAGTGCAGAGGTGATAGAGTAAAGGAAGCGTAAGAGGAGAACTTCTTGTTGAGTCCTCATCTTTTACAATTTTCTGTTTGGAAGTACTTCATATTTTATTGCGAAGACTAACTTTCTACGAGGCTGGGAAAAGCACTTGGCCAACTATGAAAAATGCTTTGTTTGAAAGATATATCTCCACTAACATCCTAAAATGTCTCTGCCTGTGGTAACAGAGATGAAAGTTTTTATAATAAAGTGGCAGACACGAATAGCAATAATAATTTTATATGGTCTGTATTTACCTGAGCTTTTCAAAAGAGGAAAGCTGTCATAAATCATTGCAACTAGATTTTCACTGTTGGTTGTAGAATGTGGCTTTGTTTCACTATGGTTAAGGGCACAAAAATGCTTTCCATTTGGAAAGTAGATCTGAAAGTACCATGAGGTATCTTCCACAACCCGTTGAAAAACAAATTCTTGGGGCACCAGCCTGGCTCAATCGGTTGAGCGTCTGACTTTGGCTCAGGTCATGATTTTGCGGTTCATGGGTTCGCACCCCACATCGTGCTCTCTCCTGTCTGGCGCAGGGCCCGCTTCAGATCCACTGTCTCCCTCTCTCTCTGCCCCTCCCCTGCTCATGCTCTCTCTCTCTCTCTCTCTCTCTCTCTCTCTCAAAAATAAATAAAACATTTTAAAAAAAGGAAAAACAAATTCTTAACTGCTTCCTCATTTGAAGTTGATGAAGAAACTCTCCTCTATTAGGTTTCCTCTGGGGGATGCAAGGGAACCCAGTTGAAAGCTCACTAGATTATGTTTACCTACCCAGTGTCCTTAAGAACAGTGCTTTCCAGTTTTTCGGGTATGGAGTTTGGTGAGTTCTTTATAGATTTTGGATACTAGCCCTTTATCTGATACATCATTTGCAAGTATCTTTTCCCATTCCATCAGTTGCCTTTTAGTTTTGTTGATTGTTTCCTTTGCAGTGCAGAAGCTTTTTATCTTGATGAGGTCCCAGTAGTTCATTTTTGCTTTTAATTCCCTTGCCTTTGGAGATGTGTCAAGTAAGAAATTGCTGCTGCTGAGGTCAGAGAGGTTTTTTCCTGCTCTCTCCTCTAGGGTTCTGGTGGTTTCCTGTCTCACATTCAGGCCCTTTATCCATTTTGGGTTTTGGGTGTCAAAACTATATGTAAGTTTTGTTTTTTCTTTGTTTTCTGATTCCAGAGCCTTCTGAACAACACACCTGATTAGGAGCACTGATTTGCTCCTAATAGCTTGTATGTGTGCCAAGCTGTTTCATTTCAGTTCACAGGTCAGGTAGGGAGGCATTGAAGTGGTCAAAGCTCCTGGGAGTGGTTGCTTCTGACGAAAAAGTTCTGTCCACTTACCTGGGTACACTATGCAAACATACTCGTTGTCTATGTGTGTCACAATGGGAATATGGTTGGGAAGCACTGCCCTACGTGACACTTAGATGTTATACAAATAACAACAGCAGTGGGAGAAAGCTACTTATTTACAGTGTGTATGGATTGGAAATTAACTCACACGTATAGCATCCTTTTATTTTTAGTAAATTCACTGAGTGGTCAATAGGGCACTTATGTTTATTATCAAGGTTCAAAGACGGATGATATGCCGACTAAGACACACTGCTAGGAAATGACAGAGCCAGGACTTCTGAATCAAGGATTTCTACAGCTTAGCTCTACGCTTTATCTGATACACCCCATTGTATGATGACATTCCAAGTTGACACAGATCTTTAAAATTAGAATTTTGACTTCATTCTCTGAAGAAAGTTCAAATGGTTTTCCTTTGTTTTCTCTTGTGACTGCTATGCAAACACTAGCGTATTTGGAAACTGATATTCTCTTTGAACTCAGCGAGACTCAGAAAGCACACTAACTGACATTTTCAGGCCATACCAATTTTCTTTTTACAGATTCTACTCCTGACACCCAGAGAGCCAGTCCTGGTTCTTTTGTGTGAGTAGAAAAGAGAGTTTTTGCCCACCACCCTCCCTAAAACATAGCTATCAAAAGGAAAATAGTATGCTGCCATTGACCATGCTTAAGTTTTGGTTTGTTTTGCCAACTACAATTTCTCATTGTCCTTTCCATAAAAGGGGAGAAGAGGGAGAAATGAAAGAAATTGCCAACAGCAAATTACATATTCAACATATAAAACACATGAACTTCAAACAGGGCAGTTATTATCAAGAGATATTATTGAAAGATAATTTAAGTTTGCTACTCCTATTTTCGAAAGCTAGACAGCCAATAGAGTTCAATGACTAGAAATAACATCTTCATTTCTTCATAGCAATGCAGAAACAAAGAGGATACATGCACAAAAATAGGAAGGTATGATGAAACATCTATCAGCAGCTGTTAGAGTAAAAAGCACAGGCAAATATCTACATTATTAACCAAATATTAATTCAGCGTTCATAAAATAACATGATGGAATGATTGAGCATGCATTGCATACAACGGTACGTGTAAGCAAGCGTGAGTTACAAGATATAATAAAGGCAATGGTTATGGAAGTGAGCCTGTGGCAGACTTAGAATCTCTTGTTTAAAGGCCTGGGCTCCAGATCTAGAACACTTGGGTCCAAATCCTGATCCTTTCACTTTTGGGTGATGATCACCTACTTGAGTTTTCAGTACAGAAAAAGTATTGTTTTCTTGATTCTCTCAACATTGAGATTAGTAAAAT
This sequence comes from Puma concolor, assembly GCF_028749965.1. NCBI lineage: Eukaryota > Metazoa > Chordata > Mammalia > Carnivora > Felidae > Puma > Puma concolor. The sequence continues at coordinate 164,925,842 of NC_141670.1, read as the reverse complement.
TACAATATAAAATGTGGAATTCTACTGATTAATTGCCTGCTTTCAATAATACTTTTAAACCAAATGTCACCAACCCCAAAACGTGCACAAGGCATAAAAGAAATTCCACCACCCAGTAACAAGTGAGCCAAGACTATAAACTGGAATAACATAAATGCAACACTGTCTGCAAGTTCATGGTAAACGCCAGGTCAACCTAGATCCACAACAGGCCAAGCGTGTGGAAGGCAATCTGGAAGGCAATTCTGTTCTTTCAATATATACTGGAATATCCCACCTTCTTCTACGAGATTGAGTCACTGCTACTCCAACACCGTCCTAGTGCTTTTTGTCCTGAGATATAAAGAGTCTCGTCAGTAGCTACCTGGTAACATAAACACTACACTTCTCAGGACATCTGACTAGCCAACATACTTAATAAGGGGCAGGTCTATGGCCAAGGAAAAGTCTATCATCATAAATAAAGCCTTTTGGTGTCCACAGAGGTTGATCAACACATATGTATTCCACTGGTAAGTTCACTTATGCCAAATTTAAATAGTGCATCTTATCCACTCTGTTTAAACTTTACATGCAAAGTTAATCTGGGTAGGAATATATACTTTGTATTGCAAAATAATGTCTCTAAATTGTTTAAATATACTGAAACTCTCACAACTTCTTATTTTGAAGCTTCATTTGCTAAACCTACTCATTTTCTTGATACAAACATGAATGTACAGAAGTGTTTTTAAATGTGAAGTCACATTTAAAAGCAAGAAAATGCAATATCCTAAGCAATCATAAATAGAGAAACTAATAAAGAGTGAAATGCTGGGTCAATAAACACCTTGAACAAATATTAAATGAATACTCTTACAGCATGATTTCAATTCCCAAAATAATATAGTAACATACTAACGTTACAGAAAAGCCATCCAAATAACCTCAGCTAAAACAAACCATCTTTGTTGTCTGTTTCTGAAATTATGCATTTTAAGAATAATTTCCAACTAAATTCTCCTAGCTTTGAAATTTACTCTGAATCAAACTACTATTCAAGGCACTATATAAACCATATTAAACTTTTCTAAGTCAATCTTCATTTATAGCCCAACAAACACACGTAATCACATATAGTGCTATAACTTAATGAAATGTGAGCGAATTCCACAAGTTTTCCTTAAGCACGTTTTTAAGTTGGCAGATACGTTCTATGCGAAGCAAGAAAATGTTTTATTTTTGTGGAAACTTCACTGGGTTTCCATCTTGTCAGGGTTTTGTTTGCCATAACCAAACACAGAAAAGGTCGGCAGGTATGCACACGTGCATAGAGCACCAAGGTCAACAACTACACAGGCTCTTGCTGAGCCATCTGGAAAATTCTGTCAGGGAGGCACAACAGGCAACAGGAGGAAAAGTTGGAAAATACATACTGTGCCTCCGCGGAGCCTTCCTGAATGGAGAGGTCTACACACACCTATACGCACACATTCATGAATGCATGGAAACTCGGTAGGTTTTTAAAGGATTGAAGTTTTGCATGTAAGCTTCAACAATTTCTCACTCTTTTTTTTTTTTAATTTTTTTTTCAACGTTTTTATTTATTTTTGGGACAGAGAGAGACAGAGCATGAACGGGGGAGGGGCAGAGAGAGAGGGAGACACAGAATCGGAAACAGGCTCCAGGCTCCGAGCCATCAGACCAGAGCCTGATGCGGGGCTCGAACTCACAGACCACGAGATCGTGACCTGGCTGAAGTCGGACGCCCAACCGACTGCGCCACCCAGGCGCCCCAACAATTTCTCACTCTTAAACAGACCTGGGCTCAATCCATACCAATGGAAATAAACTTTGTACAAAAAAAACCCCACAAAAACAAAAAAAAAAACAAAAAAAACCCATAAATGATATGGAGTTTGATAAGAAACACAGAAATGAATGTCTCCATGAGTTACATCATAGTAAAATGGTTACATTTTGTGATATTTAACTATATATTTCCCCAAATCAGCCACTAACAGTATGTTTTAGATATTATTTGAGATACTACCAATTAATTCAGATTCAAAACGAAAGATGAGAAGTCAAAAGTATGAAAGTACTCTTGAAAATTGCCATTTTCAATCCTATGACATTGGGTAGCATCTTAAGGCAGGTTTGTGCATCGGTGTGTGTTTTTTTAAAGCTTGAAATGACTATTTCAAAGAAAATATGTCAACAGAAACCTTTTTGAATAGGCTTCCCTGCATTTTATTTTTTCTTAAAGATATTATACCCTGTGAGAATTTTGCTATTTTAACAAGGCTCTAAAAATAGGAGCTGTGGCAGGCAACTAGAAGGCCATTTCACTACAACTGGTGGGGGCGGGGGGGGACACTGCAATGAAAACCTAGTCCTAAAGGCTGGCTAGCGTTCATCAGGCCTCGTAAAATTCCAGACAACTCCAAAGAACATGGTTACATCCTCTTCCTAAAATGCCTTTATTTTTAAACCCTTTTCTGTGTCAGTGATTTTTATGTGCTGTATTTTTTATTAAACACTCACCTGTGATTTTTTGCAGCAAAGGTGACAATTCAGACTCTTCACAGAAGACCTGAGCCAATGCTTTCTTCACTTTTTCTTCGGCTTCCCCCAGGTCTTTGTCCACTGTAAACTCTCCACCAACAGAGTAAATATATATCAGGAGGACCAACAATTCTTCAGGGCTGTAATCATTGTCGGTCCTTTGGTTCAAAGGCTTCATCATGGGCAGCAGCTGATTTAACACAACAGACATGGTTGACTCCCCAATGCTCTGGAATAAAAGGTGGTAATATGAAAATACATCATTCTTATACAAAGATGTAATTTATGCATCGCATCAGTCCAAAGATATCTTGCAAACAAGTTTGTGATGTTCACTGACTATGTTGCCTTTTATTTGTTTGCTTCTTGTCCTGGAGAGAAAGCTGCAAGAAATTTGGCATTAGATTGATTGTTTGGAATGATCTAGTTTATAACACTGCACTAGTCAAGTTGCAGAACCTTTTATATTATCTCACGTATTGCTTAAACAAATAAGAATCCATTAGTTTTATAAGTGTAAGTACTTCAGATACTAGAATTTTAAATTAAAAAATGTATTTTTAAAGCAATGATTAAAAACAAAAACATGTCAGCATCTATATATGTAAACACATGCTGACATTCAGAGGAATTGCCTTAAATTTTACAGCATATTCTTTTTAATATTCTCTATGTTTGGCAAATAGTAGTCAAGAATAGATTTTTTAGGGGCGTCTGGGTGGCTCAGTTGGTTGGGCGTCTGACTTCAGCTCAGGTCATGATCTCATCATTCGTGAGTTCAAGCCCTACGTCCAGCCCTGTGCTGACAGCTCAGGCAGAGCCTGGAGCCTGCTTCGGATTCTGTGTCTCCCTCTCTCTCTAACCCTCCCCGACTCTCACTCTGTCTCTGTATCTGTCTCTCTCAAAAATAAATAGTAAACATTAAAAAAAATTTTTTTAGAGAATAGATTTTTTAATTCCAAAATCAAAGTTTGTTTTTATTTTCATGTAGTCTTTAAATTTTTAACATTTTGATTCCTAATAGTTAACATACAGTGTTATATTAGTTTCAGTGTACAATACAGTGATTCAACAATTCTATACATTACTCAGTGCTCATCATGATTAAAGTGTACTCTTAATCCCTTTTACCTATTTCACCCATCCCTCCACCCACCTCCCCTCTGGTAACCATCAGTTTGTTCTCTATAGTTAAGAGTCTGGTTTTTTGGTTTCTGTCTTTGTTTTATTTCTTAAGTTCCACACATAAGTGAAATCACATGGCATCTGTCTTTCTCCGACTGACTTATTTTGCTTAGCATTATAGTCTCTTGCTCTATCCATGTCAATGCAAATGTTAAGATTTCGTTCTTTTTTATGGCTGAGTAATATTCCACTGTATATATATACCACATTTTCTTTATCCATTCATCTATCAGTGGACACTTGGCTTGCTTCCATAATTTCGCTATTGTAAATAATGCTGCAATAAACATAGGGGTGCATATATTCTTCCAAATTAATGTTTTTTATTCTTTGGCTAAATACCTACTAGTGCAATTACTGGATCATAGGATTTTTTATAACAATGAAAAGTCATTTTCTGCTAAATCTGGTGAATAGAATAAGGGATCAAACCGGGCAATGTCACTTAAGGTTCAAGGTATCTTTGGGTGGATCTGAAGATAATTTATCTTAAAACTTAAAATTTTTTTCCTTTTAGCTCTTCCACTAATTTCATGAGTGATATTTAGCAGAGAATTTCAAAATTCCTTGCATATGATAACAGTACTGCATTTCTGGAGTCACCTAATAACTTCCAAGTAACTATACCATGTCTCATACAAATTCTCAGATTTTTCATAAACAGATAAATCCCCATTTTAAATAATATGTTTTATTTAACCTATGATATAAAATAATCCTATAAAATAAACTCAACTACTTGTACTTATATTAAAATCAGGGAGCAAATGACTACAACTTGCAACTTTCATGCCATTCATTCAAAAGGGTTCATTAAGCACTTACTATATTCCAGGTACTATTCTGGGTCTAGGGATGCAGCGGTGAAGAAAACAAATTCCCTGCTCTCACACAGCTTACATTCTAGTTGGGTGAAACAGACAATTAAAAATCTAAAGAAGTAAAATATATAGTATACTAGATGGTGGGCACAGCTATGGAGAAGAGTAAAGCAGAAGAGAAGAAAGATGGGACTTTAGGGTGTGTGTGTGCGTGTGTGTGTTTAAGTGTGTGAAAATGCAATATTTTAAAAGGAAAAGCCAGGTTATGAAGGGAGTGTCGGAATAAAAAAATGGCCTATAGAAATGTTCTCTCTTTGAATGAAGTTGATGGCGAGCAGCTGGATGTGATTCTATATTGGGATGATTACTCCAAAATGAACTTTTCTAGTCAAGTCATTTCCACACCTGGAAAAATTTGGATATATCATCTCAAGGTTAAGGTTCACAATTATATTATTTGGTACACGAAAAACAGCTGTTACCATTTATTTCCACTAAAAAACTTGGATGTTCACAATGCACCAAACAAAAACAAAATGATAAGTCTTTGGAATGAATAGGTTCAAATGGAAAAGAACAGGAAGATTTTACTGCTACATGGTGACAAGACATGATTTACCAAGTATAAACACACCCACTTCTCAAAGGAAATGGCTGAAACATTTGAAGGCATCCTAGGACCGTCCTATTGCCTCAGGAGTCTCTGGAGACAAACATTCAAGTGTTCTTTGCTTTACAAGCTGCCCAGAGCAATTTATAATAAAGGAGCTGTGTGGTTGGCCTGTTAGAAGTGGGGCCATGGGGGCTACAGCTTTCATTTTTCCTTTTTACCCTATCACCAACATCTTGGATAACATTAAGCAGATTCCTTCATTGCTTTATATCCCATTTCTAAAAAACAGGTATACGCATCAAGTGTCTAGCCTACGGGAGCCCTTTTAAGTCTTTTCCCAGAGCAAAAGGATTTTTTAAAAGATAGTTATAAAAAGTAAAACAACATAGAGTAATCACCATAATCATTTGAAAAGATTTACCCACTAACATCTGGCCATAAGAGCATCATTTTCAAGTTGTTGATCTAAAATATATTGCCAGAGAACAAGCTCCCTCACTAATGACACTCTAGCAAATTTCTGTTAGCTAGGTAATACCTGTGCACCCTAATTTCTAAAATTACATTCTAATCTGCTTCAAGCATTCCCAAAAGCTAATTATTGAGTTGAATACAAAGCCAAGAATATTTGCTAATCAGTCTTAAAGAGGCATGTGATGTGGTGGAAATAGAGACTCCATTTCAAACACCCAGATCCAAACCTGACTGTACCACTAACTAGCTCCTTAACCTCGTAGGGTCCCAGTGAACTTGTATCTCTTCATCTCTGAAATGACATGATGTGACTAGAGATGGCTCAGTTCTTAAGCCATATTTATGCCAAGGTCTCCAGTTTCACCTTTTTCTCCTTTTTAAAAAAAAAAAACAAAACATTATCATTGGTGATAGTAGGTAATGAATCATATTTCCTTATTGGCTACCCAGAAAAATACCAATGCTCAAAAAAGAAAAGCTTTCCTGCAGAAACAAATGTAGATAGAGAAATATCATAGATATGTGTATGACATGGGCTGATATACATACATCTCTTTCCTAATTCTGCCACTGTGAGAATCTAGAAGTAATGACACCCTGGTAGCAGTGAGCACAGCCAGGGGTCAGATCTTGGTTTCTAACATCTTTCTCAAATAAAAGGAATCAGGAGTCCTCAGAGAAATGGCTGATTCTAGGGATAAGGTAGGGAAAATATAAGAAGAACTTGGAATATCTTGTTGTGCCAGAAAGTAAGGAAGTCCATAAAAAACAAAAGGATGGGGCATGTCAAAAGGACACAAGAGACAACTGGAAGGCCTCCCCGTGGCCAAAGCGGAAACACTTTGAGCAAGAAAATAAAGTAGTAATGGATTATAACTCAAAGTCCAAAATAAATGTGCTTTGTGCCATACTGATATAAATAAGTGATGGCATAAATACATACATACATGCATGCGTGCATGCATACATACAGAACAGATAGATGTTTTTTACAGAATTCCAAATAACGTATGTAGATACTGCCCCCTCCAGAAGGTAGAGCTTAATCCCTCCTCTTCTTAAGTGTGGGCTGTACATAGTGGCTTGCTTCTAAAAAATTGTGTATGGAAAGAAGAGGGAGGAGAAGTTTACCCTAGAAGATCAAGGTTAACATCACCAGTGATAAACTCAAATGATATTATGTGCCCCTAATATGATATGATGAGAATGGCACTTCACTTTTGTGGTATTCTTCTCCCAAACACATAACCCCACAATAAAAACATCACATAAATACCAACTGAGGAACATTCTACAAAATGTTCCTGGAACAGAAAAAGAATGTTAGGGGGACAAAAAACCACTAGGTGAAATGAGAATAAAATCTGGAGTTTACAGTTAATAATAATAATGTACCAATATTGGCTTCTTTGTTTTGCTAAGTACTGTAAGATCTTAACAATATAGTGAGGACATACAGAACTCTCTACTATCTTGGCAACTTTTCTATAAATCTAAAAATATTCTAAAGTGAAACACTTATTGGCAAGGGGAGGGCCAGAGGAGGAGAGGGGAGGAGAAGGGAGTTCGAGGGAAGGGAGACAAATCCAGGTACTTTTGGATCTCCTTCAGTCAGACCGAAAATTCCAGGAAAGACCATTTCAGCTGATAAGAATTCCTCACAAACAGAGCCATCAGCCAAGATAAGGGACTGGCTCAGGAAGCAATGAACTTTCCATCAATGGCAAAGGGAGGCAGGGGGATTGTCTGGCAAGGATGAACCAGAGGGAATCCTATGCACATTGGCTCAGAACTAGACCCTCCTAGTACTCCCCATAAAAGCATGGCTCCAGACTGGATATATATCCATTTTCTGATATTCTCTGCTTTTAGAATGAAACCTCATCAAGAAGAAGGAAAAGATCAGTGAGACCCTGGATTGAAACCTTTCTAAAGGTGAAAGAAAGAATCTGAGTAGGATTAATAATGAGAGTATGGGAATAAAAATAGATGCCTGCACTTACCAGCTGGGTGACCTGGGGCAACTTAATGTAACTTCTCCAAGTCCCAGGTTCCTCACCTGCAAAATGGGCAAAATACCACAAATGCCCAAACAGTAAACTACTTCGTGATTTAAAATAGAGTAATCCCCACAATGGGAGAGTGTGTTGGTGAGGACTCAGGCATAAGAGGACACCCTCTTTTCTGAGGGTTACTTTTGGGGAAAACACTTGACCTTACATTTGAAGAGAGACAACCATAGCTTTTGCTTCACAAGGTTGCTCTCCAGATTTAATAACAGAAGTAAGTCACAAAGCACAGTGCCTGGTGCATGGCCCCTGACACATATGAACCGATTGCTACTACTATGACCTCCTACCCCATGGACTCCTTTCCTACCCAGTAGAAGTGATTAAGATGACTGGTAGGGAATTCAAAACCTTCTAGGAATAAGAAGTTCGTAGTCTCGAAGGAGAGAGGGGCAGCCTACCAGTACTGGATGTGACACCACATCTGGGAACGTAACTGCAAAGTTAGTCAAAGGTTAAAGGCAATATAAACATTATTAAACACTGCCATTAAAACACACACACACAGCAAACCACAACCAAAGCAAAAAAAAAAAAAAAAAAAAAAAGCTTCTTTATAAAGTACCAGGGATTAAATTTCTCACTCATTTTGATATAAATGAGCCAACTAGTAGGAGGTGGGAGACTAGTGCTGTGTCTAGAGTGACAGAACTTTCTTTTAATTTTAATTCTGCAAGTCTGGAGCTCCTGTTATTTTTGAGTGAGTCCCCAGTAACTCCACACAAAAGGCTCTCTGTAAAATGCATGTTGTCTTTAGAAAGGCCTTTTTTTTTTCTTGGCTGAATTGAAACACCTCTGCAGAGTCAGAGTCAGGCTCTGTGGGGGCTACGTCTGCAGGCACGGGAGCACACAGGCCATCTGCTTTGTGGCTACAGAGCGGGCAGGGCTGGCTCCGTCCTCGCTCCTCTGCAGTGCGGCCTGCAGAACCTCAGTGAAACTCAAAGCCACTCTAACCTGAGGCTGGAAAACCCATCTCTGCAACTCCTCCCAGGTATAGTTGGGTCCCTGGATGCAGCCTAGTAAATGTTGCCAGGGGCTTGAGGGAGTGCCTAAGACGCTTCTAGCCCAAAACATCACTGGCCATCCCTACATTAATGCCATTAATACAGGTTTTTTTTTTTTTAATTCATCTATTGTTTAATTTACATCCAAGTTAGTTAGCATATAGTGCAACAACAATTTCAGGAGTAGATGCCCCTTATCCATTTGGCTCATCCCCCCTCCCACAACCCCTCCAGTAATCCTCTGTTTGTTCTCTATCTTTAAGAGTCTCTTATGTTTTGCCATTAATACAGGTTTTAAATGCCCATGATGAAAGTCATTCCTCTTATTTGCGGGAAATGGACTTCTGGTATATGCCCCAGGCAAAATGCAAAAAGGTAACTTGGTTAACTTGGTATGTGTGAGGATAATTCATTGATGCACTCAGGAATTCAGCAACAAATGTTTATCGTACACATACTAAGTGCCAGACGTTATGCTATAATCTGGGCATACGAAGAACAAGGCGAGACACAAGAGTCAAGGAGCTTACAGGTGGGTAGGGGTAGGAGTAAACAGTAGCGGAGAAGCAGTAAGTAAGTGCTTTAGTAGAAGTTTTCATTCACTTTGAAAAGACAGCAGAGGAACACCAAGTCCCAGAAGAGACGGTACCTCAACCGAGCCTTAAATAATGAACAATATCAGGGAGGAACAAAGCTCTGAGAAATGACCAATGGGATAAGATAGTTCCTTTACTCCTTCAACAAATATTTAACACACTCTTATGAAGAGTGTGTAGTAGGTAGAATAATGACCCCCCCCCAAGAAAGGCCCATATTCTAATTCCCAGAATATGTCATAAGCAAATAGGGCAGAAGGGACTCTGCCAGTGTGATTAAGGTTACAGATCTTACGATGGAGATGATCCTGCATGATCTGGGTGGGTCTGGTCTACTTACATGAGTCCCTAAAGTAGAGAACCTTTCCTGGCTATGGTCAGAGAGAAATACAATGCTGCCAGTTTTGAAGGTGGAGGAAGGGGGCCACGAGCCAAGGAATGCAGGGGCCTCTAGACTGGAAAAGGTGAGGAGGTAGATGCCCCCCTAAAGCCTCCAAAAAGGAATGCAGTGCTGCCAATACCTCGATTTTTGCCTGGTGAGACCGGTGTTGGACTCCTGACCTACAGAGCTGTAAGGTAGTAAACTTATGTTGTTTTAAGCATCTAGGTTTGTTTTGATTTGCTATAGTAGCAATAGGAAACGAATACAGGCGGTTTTGTGAGGTAGGGCATGAGAAGCTCTGCATCAGGGCCAGAGGCCAGACAAAGAACTTGGTCCATGAGAGGGCTCCATCAATACTTGTCCAATGACTAGCCAGACGAACAAGAGCAAGCATGAAGAGGTCCCTTGGTATTCATTCCCTCTGTCCCACTAGGGTGCTGGGGAGTGCCTCCAGGGCTGTCACAGAAAGGAAAAGAATAGACACACACCAAACTTAAAATTTTCTACTTTACAATTTTTTCTAGAACTAAGCAGTCCAAAAACCATGCAATCTCATATAAGCCAATATACATCAAGCTCAGAATAATCATATGAGACAGTGGTTTTCAAAGTGTGGTCTATAGACCCAAGATCCCAGCGACCTTTTCAGGATGTCAAAACTACTCTTATAACAATACTAAGTCATTCTTTGCCTTTTTGACTATGTGGACATTTGTATTAACACTGTAACAATAATGGTGGATAAAATTGCTGGGATCTTAACAGACCAAGGAAAACAGTTCCAAACTACGCTAACAGTCATTGTATTCTTTGCCACTATACTATGTATTCACAGATGGAATTTTTTAAAAGCCAGCTTCACTTAAGAATGCCATGGAGTAAGAAGTAAAAATTATTACTCTTATAAAATTTCAACCTTTAAATAAATGTTTCTTGAATATTTTATGTAACAAAGTAGGAACTATGCACAAAGCACTTCTCCTGTACCCTAAAGCACAATGGTTATCTTAAGGAAAAACACCTATGCAATTATTTGGGGTGTGAACTGAACTAACTATTTCTGTCATGTAAAACCGTTGTTACTTGAAAGAATGACAGAGAAATTATGATTATTAAGACTCACGTATTTGGCAAACATTTTCTCAAAAATGAACAAAGTAATCTTGCTCCTTTAAGAAAAACAATTGATATATTTATTGCCAATGATAAAATTCTGGCTTTTAATCAAAAATTCAAATTTTGGAAAATGTGTATCTACCACTGGCAGATTCTCTGCACTTACACAATGAGATCAATGGTGACATTAAAAAATGTGATTATTTTCAGTTGCATAATGCATTGTGTCAACATTTGGAAGATTTGCATACATTAGTGAGCCAATATTTGCAAATAACCAACGTATGATGTAAGAAAATCAGGAATATACAAACGATCTATCCAAAATACAGGGTAGACCAGTGGATTTTAATGTAAAAGAGTACAAAAAGCTCATTTATATGCTTTCAGATTCCACATTACAATTTACCCTTGAAAGAAATCACTGCTTGTAGAGTCTAGGCATGTATCAAAAAAGAATATCTGAAAAAGCTATCAAAATATTCTTCCCTTTTCCAGCTCTGTATCTGCATGAAGCTGGATTTTCTTCATAAATTTCAACCAAAACAACATATGGCAGCATACCGAATGAGGAGGCAAATATGAGAACCCAGCTGTTTTCTACTCAGTGACACATTAAAGAGATTTGCAAAAATAAAACCAACGCCATTCTTACTCTTTCTGGTTTGAGAAGTATAGCTATTCTTCATAAAAATATGTTATTTATGTTAGCATGTTAACAGGTTTGTTATTTTTAAAGGAATTAAAAACAAAATTTTCTCAGTTTTAATTTCGAATATGGTATATACCAATAATTACCGATTTAAAGATACCATATCCTAAAAAGAAAGCTCATTATTTTCTACTCTCTTTTCCCCTTATCATGGCTAAAATGCAGATAAAGTAGTGGCAAGATCGCTTCCACTACATTCTTTGAGAGAAACGCAGAACAACATGCTTCTTTATTTTTTTTTTTAATTTTTTTTTTCAACGTTTATTTATTTTTGGGACAGAGAGAGACAGAGCATGAATGGGGGAGGGGCAGAGAGAGAGGGAGACACAGAATCCGAAACAGGCTCCAGGCTCTGAGCCGTCAGCCCAGAGCCCAACGCGGGGCTCGAACTCACGGACCGCGAGATCGTGACCTGGCTGAAGTCGGACGCTTAACCGACTGCGCCACCCAGGCGCCCCGCAACATGCTTCTTTAAGTCAGAGCTTCTCAAAATGTAATGTGCATGTAGATAATCTGTCAAATGCAGATGCTGACTCATTAGGTTTGGGATGGGGCCTGAAGATTCTGTACTTTGTACCACTTCTCAGGTGACACCAATGCTGCTGGTCAGGTGGACCACATTTGAGCGGCATCTGGACTGGACCAACCAAGAACTTCTAGATGGCTGTGTGTATGGGAAATGAAATATCCTATCTGAGTCACTGTATTTGTGGATTCCTTTGGTATCTCACCTTAATCTGAATACTAACTAATACAACTTATATACCTGTATCTTCAGCCAAATTTCCATCCTTTGCTCCCGACCCATAGAGTCAATTGTCCATTGGCCTTCTCCACTTATATATCTCATCTGCAAATTGAACTCAACATATCTAAAACTGAAATGAATATTTTTACTGCCAAATCTGCTCTTCATTCTGTGTACCCTATACTGTTTTGTGGGACCATTATTCTTCCAGTTGACCAAGACAGAAACCTGGGCTTTACTGCAGCTCTCTCTTGTCCCTGCCACATCAAATCAGCCACCAAGTCCCCACAACTTGATATATCCATCTCTTCTTTATTCCTTCCTCGATGCCCTAAATTGCAACTACCCTTTTCTCTAGCTATGATTAATCTCATTCTAAGCCAAAAAGTTGATCTCCCTAAAGTTATTTCATGGTTTTCACTGCCTTAATGATAAAGCCTTGAATATGACATGGGTTTTTGTCGTTGTTTTTGTTGTTGTTATTGTCTTAGCTTCATAGCTCACATAACTGTTCAACCTCATCTATCATGAATCCTTTCCTTACAGGTTTGCCTGAACTACTTGCATTTGCCTCTGTGCTTATCTCTCTGCCTGGAAAATTCTTTTCCCTCTTCTCCACCTGGTCTCCTGATTCAACTCAAGTGTTATCTCCTCAGAGCTTCCCTAGATGTGTTAAATATGCCTACTTTGTGATCCTAGAGAAGCTTCTATTTCCCTCTACCATGGCTCTTATCACCCTGAATTTAATTATCCATGTCTAGCTCTCTTCTAAGACTGAAAAATCCTTGGTGGCAAGAAGCACAACTTATTCCTAATGCTATCTCCAGGACCTAATTCACTTCTTTGAACATAGTATCAAAAGCATACTTACCTCTATGCTGAAATAGCTGACACCACAATAAGAGAAATGAACACTTAAAAGATACAATTATAGATTATCTCATTTAATCTTCCTGATTACCCTGTAACACAGGTATTATTATTTCAGAGGCAGAAATTGAGGATGAGAAAGGTTACTTGTCAAGGACATCAGCTAGTGGGTGGTTGAGCTAGACTCCAGCTCAGGACTGTCTTTCTCCAAAACCTGTATCTGGCTACTACGCGTTTACTTTCCAGTGCTTCCCAGTCAGAGGGAATCCAGAGTTTGTGAGGAAGGGAAATCCAGACACTTGAGACAAAGTATGATACCAGGATTCTGACTAGGACAAATCATCAGGGGAACCCAGTAGATGAGATAAATCAGAGGTGATCTATTGACTTGCAACTCCTTAGAGTCCCCCAAAAAGGTATATCACAGGTTCTAGAACCTCATTCAAGGTTAAACAGCTCTGGTAGAGGGATATGTAGTTCTAGCCACAAATGTTAAGGTAGATTTTTTCATCCAGGGTGTCACCATGCCATGTTTACCTTACGCTCCAAGCCCTAGTGACAACTGGCTGGAACCTGAAGCAGCCAGACCACTGGGCAAGTGGCCTCCAGTTCTGTGTAGCTGTTAACCCAGCATACCCTGTACAAACAGCATAGTTTTCTATGTGTACCTACAACTATGTGAAGAAAAGGATAGGATGCACTGAAGAGATATGCGCAGAAAGGAATCAGATGCCAAAGTTGTCAAAGAGGGCAGAAATGGTCTCCAGGAGCAGCTGATTTAAAGACAGTAGATCTGGACTACAGCATGGGTTTCAGATGAGAAGCAGCAGAGAGTGTGATAGACCAATGATGTGGAAGTTGTATGGACAGGTTCAGTTGCCTTTGCAAGAGAAGTGGGAAGGTGGTAAGATGAGGCAAAGAAGAATGTGGATGGTTCAGGGCCACAGAGCCCACTCTCAGAACTTTTGCCTTTGTTCCCAGATGAAAGGAGTTTGGAGCAGAGGAAGAGTATGATCAGATATATGTTGGAAAAGGCTATCACGCAAGGTGTGTTGAAAGAACAGACTATGCAGGGGCAAGGCTAGAAGCAGGGACACAGTTAGGAAGCAATCTGTAATCCAAGCAAAACAGTGGGGCTTAGTCTGCAGTGGCACATTGCAAGTAATGTGAAATGCTTAGATCTGGAAATATTTAGAAGCTAAAGCCAGCACGCTATGCTGATGGATTAGATACACAGTATGAGAGAAAAGACAAGTATAGAATTATTCCAAAGTTTTTGAAAGGAGGTTCAGAGTAAAACAAGGTGATTCAAAGGAGACAACAGAGAGGGTAGAATTGGAGAAAAATGTAAGAATGGGACAGATGTAAGTATTTCAGAAAGGGGGATGTCTAAACTCAGGACAGTGAAAAAGAGGCCCAGAATGAATGGAAGATTCTAGAGTGAGCAAAATAATGGCATGAGTGATTCGTGAGAAAGTTAGAAGAAGGTATCAAGGCTTAAAAGAAAGAAAAAGCAATGTAATATAACACAGAAAGTATTTCCCCAAATTTATCCCTGTAAGAGGCACTTGAAAGTAGCTTGCATTCTGTGTCTGTGGGGCAGATGATTCAATGGGGCTGAGAAATGGCAAAGTCCTTAGTGGAAGTGAAAACAGGTTCTACATTCTCTCCCCCTGAAAATGCCCTTACAGAAAAATTATGCTGTAGTCACACAATAGAATACTACATAGCAACTATAAAGAGTGACCCGTAATTTTATAAAACAACAATACAGTTTCATCTCACAGAGACAATGATGAATGAAAAAGGCCATAGAAAAAGAACACATTGGATGATTCCATTTACATAAAACACAAAAACCAGAGAAAACCAGTCTATACTTTCAGAAGTCTCTACCCACTGGAAGGAAGGAGTAACTTGGAGGCAGCAAAAGTGGGGCTTCCAGGATTGCTGGTAATTTTCTGTTTCCTGATCTGGGTGCTGATTATACAGATGTCTTCAGTTAGTAAAACTTCGTTGAGCTGTACTTTTCCATATTATATTTACTTCAATAAAATCTTTTTAAAATGCCATTACACTGGGCCACATTTCCTGTGTCCTGGGAAGAACAGAGCTATCTACTTAGAGTTTTTATTACAGATTAGCATTTATCCAAAGCAAGAGCAGGAACATATAAGAAGCTTACAGGAGTTATCAAATAATCTAATTCAGCCACCCTTAACTTCAGCTGGAAGGAAAGGCTAAGGCCTTGATTTCAGAGAAGGACAAAAAGAGCAACTTTCAATGGCTCTTCAGTTTAAAACACACATATGTTTTAGGAGGGAAACAAACTTTTTTTGTAATGTTTTTTTCCTCCCATCTCTTGGGAAATGATGTTACACTATGTTTCAAACAGAACTGCCAAGTTTAAAAGGTTGTTTTCTGTAAACAGGCCAGCTGGGCCGTAAGTCACACAAAATGAGAGACAAACTACTTCTTCAGAAAGCAGAACAGAACACCACAGAGAGTTGGGAACTGTGCATCTAGCAAAATCTTTAGCCATGTGTCTTTATCGGGCCACCTTTAATGATTTAAGAGCTCTCTTTGCCATGTTATCATCAATCAATTACAATGATTGAGCAGCCTCTAAAAACTGGAGTTTTTAAAATGCAACTATCCGTGACCTAAATTTCCTGCTGGCTCTGTTGGCCCCAGGTTAGGCCAGTTTGTCTATCATCAAGGGAGCCAATAAAAATAATAAAAACAGGTCAATGTTGGGCTTTCTGAAGCCTGTATAAAAATATCCACACTCCTCCAATCAGCACCAACTCAATATGTCCATTCTTTGCTTGAGCTCTCAGTAAATTCTGCCTCTAATAACAAAGATTCTATAGAATGTATATATTATCTAAGAACTCATCTTTTTTCTCCTTTCCTCCTTCCTTCCTCGCTTGCTTTCTTTTTAATTTGGCTAAGTGACAATTTCGCAACTCTTAGCAGACAACTGAAATGATGTCATTTTGCTGACTCCTGCAAAGGAGTAACATTTTGGCAAATCAGGGATATGTGAGAAGATGAGACTACAAATTTTAGCTATCTTCATGGAGAATGTGACATCCAAACCTGTGATAGAATTTGACTTCCGGGATCCACAGAGCAAAGCAAAGCCTACCGAATACGGAGGAGGAAGAGAAAGATGGTAAAGGCACCACTAAGAGAGGCCAGCTCAAAGGTTGTCTGTGAAAACCACAACAGTTTATCTTAAGTACTATTTCCAACATTTCATACCACTTGACAGGAATTAAGAAAAAGAAGGGCACTGCGCTGCCCAAGGCCTCAGGCTCTCTCATGAGTGACCAGCAGCATGGAAATTCTGTGCAGGAACAAAGCAGCATTGCTCACATTCGTGACCTGCCTGCATCACCCTGCGAGCTCAGTGGATCTGGGACAAGACTCCAGAGCCCCTTCTCCTACAAGCATCCCAGCCAGAATCTCAGCAGGCTGGGCCATCTTACTCAGAAGCGATTCCGGAACACTCTGCTCTGGAGGGGAAGTTTGGATAAACTCCAGAGAAGGCCTAATGCCAGAGTGGGGACCCAAAGGCACAATCATGAAGGCAGCAAATTTGGCTTTAGTGGTCTCTACTTTCCTTTCTCTGACTTTGCCCCTCCCTTGTCCCGACCAAGAATCAGAACTCACTGGCCTCTTGCCAGCACCAGTAAATGAGGCATTCCTCCTCTAAGAAATGAATGACTCAATGGCTCAACTTTTCCAAGAGAATTCTGCATTTTAGCAGAGAAGAGAGACAGAATCTAGGAGGGAGTGAGATGACTAATGGTTAAATTTGGGGTTCAGGGGTAGTTGGGCAGAAGTTTGTCTTAGAAAGCCTTTCTGGAGCACCTCAAATCACATTTTACAGAAATTAACTGCAAGATATTACTATTTTTTTTTTCCTCCTCTATTGAAAATGCACTAGAATAGTTGAGAAAGTAAACCATCTCATTTCCTTAAAGGCCCAGTGTGAAAGCGTGTAATTTAAGTCCCACCTTACCCCTTAACTGTAGCAAGGCATTTGACATTTCTGGGCCTCAAGTTCATGGTAAAAAGGAGGATAATACCTCACCTCAGACTTTCAGCTCATGTCTCAGACTTTTGTGGGATATAAATGAGATGGTTATTTTATAAACTATAAAAGAGTCCATATTCATTTCTACTACTATATTTATTACTATTTTATTACCTTCCTCTCCAAAACAATGCTTCTATTTAGAAAATGGACCTACTATACCAGATGTATTTATGTACCTTTTTTCAGCTTCTTTGCATAAATACCAAGGAACATGATTGCTGGATGGTATGGCAAGAATAGGGTTAGTTTTCTAAGAAACTGCTAAACTGACTTTTAAAGTGGCTATACCATTTTCCATTCCCACCAACAATGTATACCCCACATCCTTACCAGCATTAGGTGTCGTCATTGTTCCAGAAGTTGGCAGTTCTAACAGGGGTGTAGTGCTATCTCATTGTTGTTTTAATTCTCATTTTCCTGATGACATTTGACATAGAGCATCTTTTAATATGCTTACATGCCACCTGTGTATCTTATTTGGTGAGGTGTCTTCAACCCATTCTCATATTGTTGAGTTTTAAGAGTTCTTTATGTGTTTTGGATAATAATCCTTTTTTTTTTTTAACGTTTATTTATTTTTGAGACGGAGAGAGACAGAGCATGAACAGGGGAGGGGCAGAGAGAGAGGGAGACACAGAATCTGAAACAGGCTCCAGGCTCTGAGCTGTCAGCACAGAGCCCGACGCGGGGCTCGAACTCACGGACCGTGAGATCATGATCTGAGCCGAAGTCAGACGCTTAACCAACCAAGCCACCCAGGCACCCCTGGATAATAATCCTTTAACAGATGAGTCTTTTGCAAATATTTTCTCCCAGTCTGTGGCTTGTCTTCTAATTCTTTTGATACTATTTTTCACAAGAAATTTTTTAATTTTAATTAAGTATAGCTCATCAATTATTTCTTTCATGGATTGTGTCTTTGATGTTGTACCTAAAAAGTCATCATCATCCCAAGGTCATCTAGGTTTTCTTGTATTTCATCTTCTAGGAATTTTAAAGTTTTGTAGCTTATAGTTAGACCTATGATCCATTTTGTGCTCATTTTTGTGAAGAGTGTAGGGTCTGTATCTAGATTTTTTTTGGGGGGGGGCACGTGTGAATGTCCAGTTGTCCCAGCACCATTTGTTAAAAAGACGACCTTTGCTCTACTGCATTGCCATTGTTCCTTTGTCAAAGATCAGATTATATTTATGGGGGTCTTTTTCTGGGCTCTCTATTCTGTTCCATTGATCTATTTGTCTGTTTTTTCACCAACACCACACATATTGATTATTGTAGCTTTATAGTAAGACTTGAAGTCAGGTAGCATCAGTCTTCCAACTTTGTTCTTCTTCAATATTGTGTTAGATATTCTGGGTCTTTTGTCTCTCCATATAAACTTTAGAATCACTTTGTTGATAGCCATAAAATAACTTGCTGGGATTTTGATTAGAATTGCATTGAATCCATGGATGAATTTGGGAAAAACTGACATCTTAGCAGTATTGAGTCTTCTTACCCATGAACAAAGAATATCTTTTCATTTATTTAGTTCTTCCTTGATTTGATTCATTAGAGTTTTGTAGCTTTCCTCATATAGATCTTGTCTATATTTGATCAGATTTATACATAAGTATTACATTCTGGGGGGTATTAATGTAAATAGTATTGTGTTTTTAATTTCAAACTCCACTTATTCATTTTTACTATATAGGAAAGCAACTGACTTTTAGATACTAACTTTTATTCTGCAGCTTTGCTATAATCGCTTATTAGTTCCAGGAGTGTTTTGTCAATTATTTCTGACTTTTTACTGCAAACAATGACACTTTTACATCTTCCTCCTCAACCTGTATACCTTTTATTTCCTTTTCTTGCCTTGTACTAGCAAGGACTTCCAGTAGAATGTTGAAAAGAAGTAGTTAGAGAGGACATCTTTGCTTTCTATCTGATCTTAGTGGGAAAGCCTCAAGTTTCTCAACATTGAGTATGATGTTAGTGTTAGGATTTGGGGTCAATTGTCTTTATCAAGTTGAGAAAGTTCCCCTCTTTTCCGAGTTTACTGGAAATTTTTTTTTCATGAATGAGTATTGGATTTCATCAAATGCTTTTCTGTATTTATTGATATGATCATATAATTGATTTTTCAATGTTGTTATGGATTATATAATTGATTTTCAAATGTTGAATCAGTCTTGCACACCTAGGATCAATCTTAAATTGTAATTCATTTTATACATTTTTGGGTAGATTTGCTAATACTATTCTGTTGAAGATTTTTTCATCCATGTTCATAAGAGATATTGCCAGTTTTCTTGTAATATATTTGTTTGGTTTGATATTAAGGTGATGCTGGCCTTATGAAATTAGTTAGAAAGTATTCTTTCTGCTTCTATCCTCTGATAGAAATTGTAGGGAATTGGTACAATTTCTTCCTTCAGGGTTTGGTAGACTTCACCAGTTAACCCATCTAGGCATAGTGCTTTCTGTTTTGGAAAATTATTAATTATTGATTCAATTTCTTTAGCAGGTACAACCCTATTCAGATCATCTATTTATTCTTGTGTGAAATTTGGCACATTGTATCTTTCAAGGAATTGGTCTACTTCAACCGAGGTTATCAAATTAGTAGGCACAGAGTTGTTCATAGTATTCCTTTATTATCCCTTTAATTTCCATGGGATCTGTAGTGATGTCTCCTCTTTCATTTCTGGTGTTAGTAATTCTTGTCTCACCTCTTTTTCTTAATTAGCCTGGCTACAGCTTTATCACTTTTATTGATCTTTTCAAAAAACCAACTTTGGTTTCATTTATTTTTCTCTATTGCTTTCCTATTTTCAACTTCACTAGCTTTTGTTCTCATTATTATTTCTTTTCTTCTGCTTACTTTGGATTTAATTTGTTCTTCTTTTCCTACTTTCCTAAAATGGAAACTTAGATTATTGATCTTGGATCTTTCTTCTTTACTAGTATATGCCTTCAACGCTGTAAATTCCTTCTAACCACTGCTTTTGCTGCATCTCACAAATTTTAATAAGTTGTGCTTTATTTTTAAATTTCTCTTGAGATTTCTTTTACATGTGTTATTTAGAAATGTGTTCTCTACTCTCCATGTATTTGGGGATTTTCCAGTTATCTTTCTGTTATTGATTTCTAGCTTCATCCCATTTTGGTTTGAAAGCAGACATTATATGATTTCTATTATTATTATTTATTTATTTTGAGAGAGTGAAAGAGGCAGAGAAAGAGGGAGAGAGAGAATCCTAAGCAGACTCCGCACTGTCAGCAAGTAGCCCAACATGGGGCTCCAACCCACAAACCATGAGATCATGACCTGAGCCAAAAATCAAGAGTCAGATGCTCAACTGACTGAGCCACCTAGGCACCTCTATATGATTTATATTCTCTTAAATTTGTTAAGATATGTTTTACGGCCCAGATTGTGGTCTAACACTCAGATGTGTGAACTTTCCATGTAAGCTTGAGAAAAATGTGTAGTAGTCTACAAATTTCAATTATATCCTGTTGATTGATGATGTTGTAGAGTTCAACTATATTCTTACTGATTTCCTGCACTGCATCTGTTTCTATTTTATTTTATTTAAAAGTTTTTTTAATGTTTATTTATTTTTGACAGAGAGAGAGACAGAGCATGAGCAGGAGAAGGGCAGAGAGAGAGGGAGACACAGAATCCGAAGCAGGCTCCAGGCTCTCAGCTGTCAGCACAGAGCCCGACGTGGGGATCGAACTCACAGACTGGGAGATCATGACCTGAGCGGAAGACGGATGCTCAACTGACTGAGCCACCCAGCAGCCCCTATTTTATTTTATTTTAGAGAGGGAGAGAGAATGTGGGGGGGGGGGCAAAGGAAAGAGAGAGAGAATCTTAGGCAGGCTCCAAGCACAGTGTGGAGCCCAATGAAGGGCTCGATCCCACAACCCTGGGATCATGACCTGAGCTGAAATCAAGAGTTGGATGATCAAACAACTGAGCCACTGATGCGTCCCAGATCTGTTCATTTCTGAGAGAAGGGTGTTGAAGTCTCCAACTATGATAGTGGATTCATCTATTTCTCCTTCCAGTTCTCAGTTGGCCTTATATAGTTTAATGCTCTATTGTTATCACATACACATTAAGAATTGTTATGTTTTCTTAGGAAACTGACCCCTTTATCATTACATAATCACCTTTATACTTGATAACTACCCTTAGTCTGAATTCTGCTCTGTCTGAAATTAATATAACTACTGTTACTTTCTTTTTTTTTTTTTCTTTTTTTTTTTCAACGTTTTTTTAATTTATTTTGGGGACAGAGAGAGACAGAGCATGAACAGGGGAGGGGCAGAGAGAGAGGGAGACACAGAATCGGAAACAGGCTCCAGGCTCCGAGCCATCAGCCCAGAGCCTGACGCGGGGCTCGAACTCACGGACCGCGAGATCGTGACCTGGCTGAAGTCGGACGCTTAACCGACTGCGCCACCCAGGCGCCCCGTTACTTTCTTTTGATTAGTGTTAGAATGATATATTTTTCTCCATCCACTTATTTTAATTCATATGGGTCTTTATATTTAAAGTGGGCTTCCTGTAAAGAACATATAGTTGAGTCATGTGTTTTTTGATTCACTCTGACAATCTCTCTTAATTGGTGCATTGAGACCATTGACATTCAAAGTGATTATGGATACAGTTGGATTAATATCTACCATATTCACTACTGTTTTCTATTTGATGCCTTTCTTCTTCCTATTTTTTTTTTAATTTTTTTTTTTTAACGTTTATTTATTTTTTTGGGACAGAGAGAGACAGAGCATGAATGGGGGAGGGGCAGAGAGAGAGGGAGACACAGAATCGGAAACAGGCTCCAGGCTCTGAGCCATCAGCCCAGAGCCTGACGCGGGGCTCGAACTCACGGACCATGAGATCCTGACCTGGCTGAAGTCGGACGCTTAACCGACTGCGCCACCCAGGCGCCCCACTTCTTCCTATTTTTATTTTCTAATCTTTTTCTGCCATTTGCTTTTAATTGAACGTTTTACATGATTCAATTTTTTCTCTTTATTAGCATATCAGTTAGGCTTTTCTTTTTCCTTTTACCTTTTTTAGTGGTTGTCTTAGAGTTTCCAATATAAATTTACAACTAATACAAGTCCACTTTTATGAACCTATGGACATGGGATCGAGCCCTGCATTGGGAGCATTGGGCTCCACACTGAGCATGAAGAATTAAGATTCTCTCCTTCTCTTCCTCTGCTCCTCTTCCCCACTCACTCACACACACACACACACTCTCTCTCTCTCTCTCTCTCTCTCAAATTAAAAAAAAAAAAAAGTTCTTTCTTTAAAAATTTTTTTTCAACGTTTTTTTATTTATCTTTGGGACAGAGAGAGACAGAGCATGAACGGGGGAGGGGCAGAGAGAGAGGGAAACACAGAATCGGAAGCAGGCTCCAGGCTCCGAGCCATCAGCCCAGAGCCCGACGCGGGGCTCGAACTCACGGACCGCGAGATCGTGAACTGGCTGAAGTCGGACGCTTAACCGACTGGGCCACCGAGGCGCCCCTTTTTTTTAGACTAACACAAGTCTACTTTCAAATAGCACTACAATACTTTATGGGTAATACGTTATAATAACAAAATAACCCTAATTCTTCTTTCTTTTCCTCCCTTGTATCATTGTTATCATTTATCTCACATATATATAAGCATACATAAATATAATTATGCATAAGCATACAAAATTTGATATATTGCTACTATCTTTTTGAACAAACTGTTACTACTTACATCAATTAGAAGTAAGAAATATCCTTTTACCTTGGCTTATTCCTTCTCTGAAGCTTTTCTTTATGTATCAGACTTTCTGACCTATATTATTTTCCTTCTCTCTACACAACTTCTTTTATGATTTCTTGCATGGTAGTCTACAGGCAACAAATGCCCTCAAGTTTTGTCTGAAAAGAAAATCTTTACTTCTCCTTCACTTTTGAAGGAAAATTTCATGGAGTTACAGAATTCTGGGTTGATGGGTCTTTTTCTTTCAACACTTTAAATACTTCATTCCACTCATTTCTTATTTGTGTGGTTTCCGAGGAAAAGTTAGATATAATACTTTGTTCCTTTAAAGGTAAGGTGGGTTTTCTCCCCTCTGGCTTCTTTCAGGATTTTATTTTCTGTACCTTAAATTTTCTATAATTTGAAAATGCCCAGGGTTTTTTTGTTTTTGTTTTTGAGTTTATCTTGTTTGGTGGTCTCTGAGTTTCCTGGATCTGCGGTTTGTTGTCAGACATTAATTTGGGGGAAATTCACAGTCACTACTCTTACAAATGTTTCTTCTGTTCTTTTCTCTCTTTCTTCTCCTTCTGATATTCCAATTGTACATATGTGTTACTTTTGTAGTCATCCCACAGTCGTTTGATATTCTCTTCTGATTTTGGTTTATTTGTTTTATTTCTTATTCTTTTTTCTTTTCACTTTTCAGTTTTCAAGGATTCTGTTGATAAATCCTCTAGCTCAGAGATCCTCTCCTCAGTCACCTCCAGTCTACTAATAAGCCCATCAAAGGCATTCTTCATTGCTGTTACAGTATTTTTTTTATCTCTAGCATTTTAGAATTTCCATCCCTATGCTTACACTGCTTATCTGATCTTGTATGCTATCTACTTTATTCATTACAGCCCTCAGTATATTAATCATAGTTGTTTTAAATTCCTAATCTGATGATTCCAACATCCCTGCCATGTCTGGTTCTGATGCTTGACCTGTCTCTTTAAATTGTGTTTTCACCTTTTGGCACATTTGTAATTTTTTTGTGATAGCCACATATGAAGTACCGGATAAAAGGAACTGCTATAAATTGACCTTTCGTAATGTGGTAGTGAGGTGTGGGGTTTAGAGAAGTATTCTATAATTCTATGATTAGGTCTAAGGGTTTTAGTGAGCCTATGCCTCTGAACTGTAAATTTCACAAGTGTTTCTCAGGTTGTTGTGTTTTTTGTTTTTTTGTTTTGTTTTGTTATTTCTTTCCTCTTCGTTGGGACAGGATGGCTGAAGTGAGCTGGAGTTGGATATTTCACTTTCCCAGGTCAGTTAGGCTTTGACAAAACCCCAGCAGGTTGTGCTCTGGTTAACTAGTTTCCCCTGAGGTTAGGCCTTGCTGAGAAGAAGAGAGTGCTCTGGCATATTTCAAAATAGTTCCTTTTCCCTCTCAGAAGCCTGAGGGGATTTTTTTTCCTGCATTTACTGTGTGAATGCAGTCAAGTTCACCTGGAGGTGAATCTCACAATGCTGTGGGGTCCCCCCTCTAACTGGGTCCCCCCCAGAGCTCTTAACTCTCAGAACTGTTTGCACTGAGCCTCTAGCAATTCATCAATTACACTTCAGGTTTCCTTACCTAGACTGGTTCTTGTGAGAGTTTTCACTGTGCATTTCTGCTCTGAGAAGCTGGGACTCCCTGTATTTGTCTCTGTCTCTCCAATCTTAGGGCACAGTTTGCCCTGTGTGCACTCCTCTCTTGGGGATCCAAGAAGAGTTGTTGATTTTTCAGTCTCTTTAGCTTCTTACTTGTTAGGATACAGGGGCTGTTTCCAAGCTCCTTACTTGTGGAAACAGAAGCTGGAAGTCTGTTTGTGTGATTTTTATCATCCTGATCACAAACTATAATTTAAAAGTGTTCACATGATATTCTAAGGGAATGTTTTAAAATGTGGAGCAACTGATTCATTGAGGACACCCAATTAATATTGTTACCTTTCCGCCATAGAAGACTATATGAAAAAGCAGAAAGACAGGGATATTTAGTCAGACACACATAGTTGCAAATTCCTGCTTTGCTACATGCTAAGTGACCTTGTACAAATTGTGTTAACTTATACGAACTTCAATTTGGAAAATAAGACTACTTGCGGAATTGTTTCCAAGATTAATAGTTATATAAAACTAGCGTTCAGCAAGTTAAATCTATTATTACTACTGTGAGTCCATCTCAGGGCCTCTATCCTTGCTGTTCCTTCTGCCTGGAATACTTTTCCCCCAAATATTCATATGGCTGACCCCACACCAGCTTCAAGTCTGCACTTAAAAGCCACTTCTCAGAAATAACCTGACGTATTTTAACAGATCTCACCTAATCCCAACTCATCCTATCCTCGTTCTCAGTTTTATATTTCTCCACAGAACTTTTCTCCAGTTCTTTTTTTAACCGATTTACTTTGTTCACTCTCTTTCTCACCTCACAAAAATGCTCAGGGAGGCTAGGACTGTTGTCTGTTTTGTTCATTGTTGTATCCCTAGTGTCTAATACATATGTGGTACTTGGTAGGAACTCAGTATTTGTTGAATGGATGAGTGACTGAATCAATGAAGTCTCTGAAACAGTGACCCCTGACATAATATGATTTCCTCCAAGCCACCTTTTCTCACATGTCCTTTTTTTTCACTGTGACAAAATATACATGGCATTCAATTAACATTTTTAAGTGTACAGCTCAATGACATGAAGTTCGCTCACACTGTTGTGCAACCATCACCACCATCCGTCTCCAGAATTTTCCATTTTCCCAAACTGAAACTATACCCATTAAACAATAGCCCTCCATCCCCCACTCCCCCAGGCCCTAGAAACCACAATTCTCATTTCTATCTTTATGAATTTGACTACTCTATGTACCGCAAATAAATGAAATCATACAATAATGTGTCCTTTTGTGTCTGGCTAATTTCATTTAGCATAGAGTCTTTAATATTCATTGGTGCTACAGCATGTGTCAGAATTTCCTTCCTTTTTGAGGCTGAATAATATTCCGTTGCATGTATATACAACATTAAACAAAAATCTGCTCATCTGTTGAGAGACATTTGTGTTGTTTCCACTTTTTGGCTAGTGTGAACAATGCTACTACGAACAAGGGTGTATCAGGTGCACTTTTCATAGCAAGTAAAACAGGATGAGGCCTTAGAAGTCAATGTGCTAATATCTTTTCTTTGCCTTAGCAGCACACACACACACACACACACAAACATCTGTGAAGCAAACTACACTACTTGAAGAATAGAAAGTATTAATTTTGCCTTGGTAATGCCTGGTATACTTTTCTCCTTCAAGCTTGTGAAATAGGCCTATTCTATGACAAGTTACACAGAGTGGGATGAAGGCTAGAGGACATATTGGAAAGAGAAAAGTTATAAGAAAATAAACTGAGGGGCATCTGGGTGGTGACTCAGTTGGTTAAGCATCCAACTTCAGCTCAGGTCATGATCTCATGGTTTGTGGGCTCAAGCTCTGCATCAGGCTCTGTACTGACAGCTCAGAGCCTGGAGCCTGCTGCGGATCCTGTGTCTCCCTCTCTCTCTGCCCCTCCCCTGCTCACACTCTGTCTCTCTCTGTCTCTCAAAAATAATAAATGTTAAAAAACTAAATTAAAAAAAAAAAGAGAAAATAAACTGAGACAAAAGTCATTCTCCAGCTTGAAAAGGCACAGTTTCTAAAAACGAGGGAAAGAAATGGGTTAGGCAACCTGAAGTAAAGCAAAGTATTTTCCCTACTCCTGCTGCAAGTCATGGTAAATGAACACAAGAAGCAAGGGGGAGCCCATTCACAAAAAGGGCAGCCGCGATCAAGACTTGGCCTAAAGAAGCTAGAAAGACCAGAGATCATAGTCTAAGGATCAGAAAATGCCCACAAAGAAAGAATCTCTACATGGTGGATTCTTCATAATCTAGGTGCATCTAAAAAGATGAAGTATTTAGTGACACTGGGAAAAGGAGGTAGGGGGTAAATATGAGGAATAAAAGAACTATAATTTTGTAAAAGACTGTCAATGGGTTTTACTCCCTGTAATAAGATGAATGTTTTATACTCATCTCTTTAAGTATCTCTTCCTCTTTGTCTGAAAAGTGTTTCTAATCTCTTCTATTTAATAACAACTCCTTTGCTTGGAATTCGTCATCCTCCCTCTTCTCTACTTGGTAATCCTACTTATTCTTTAATACCCGATTTATATGTCCCCTCATCTATTTAGTTTTCCCAGACTGGTCAGACCCTCTGTACCATAGGCACAGATGTTTGTCCCATAATATTTTGTACCCTCTTCTACTCTGGAATTTAGCCTACTGCACCATAATTCTTTCTGTACATGACTTTCCGATTTGACTTCCATGTCCAAGGCCCATGTTTCATTTGCATGTAGGTTAACATTTAATGGTAACTGATCCAGCAGAACTTGAAGAATAATGGGAGAGGCAAAACAGACTTACAGAGAATCAATCAAATATTCAGCGGCGGGGGGCGGGGGGCGCCTGGGTGGCTCAGTCGATTAGGTGTCTGACTTTGGCTTACATCAAGATCTTGCGGTTCTCATGAGTTCAAGCCCCGCTTCAGGCTCTGTGCTTACAGCTTGGAGCCTGGATCCTGCTTCAGATTCCGTGTCTGCCTCTCTCTCTGCCCCTGCCACTCATGCTCTGTCTGTCTCTCTCTCAAGAATAAATAGGGGCGCCTGGGTGGCGCAGTCAGTTAAGCGTCCGACTTCAGCCAGGTCACGATCTCGCAGTCGTGAGTTCAAGCCCCGCGTCAGGCTCTGGGCTGATGGCTCAGAGCCTGGAGCCTGTTTCTGATTCTGTGTCTCCCTCTCTCTCTGCCCCTCCCCCATTCATGCTCTGTCTCTCTCTGTCCCAAAAATAAATAAACGTTGAAAAAAAAAATAAACATTTTAAAAAATGTAAAATATATATATATATATGTACATATATATATATATATATGTATATATGTATATATATAGTGAAGCACATCTATATGTGCTGACCTGGAAAGAACTCTAAGACACATTAAGCAGAAAAAGAAAGTTGTAGAACAATATGCAAGCTATAATATCATATATGCTTAAAAAGCTTATATACTTCTAGGTTTATGTTTGTACATACTCTTTCTCTCTCTCAAAAATAAACATAAATTTTTTTTTAAATATTCAGCAGGAACACTGATATGACCAAAGTATAAATAACAGGTCAAAAAATTCCAACCCTTGAAACAGTCTCACTTCAAAATACCCAGCTGGCCTGTTGCTCCCAGGCATTTCTAAATGCTACTTAATGAGCTAGTCCATATCTGTAATCTTGAAAGTAAACCAAGACACTTGATTTGGGTGTTTATTTTGTTTTAAAAACCATGTAAAAATACCTTGTTAACCTAGCATAAAGACAGTGTCAAAGGCTAAGATTTTGCACTGATATATGGTCCACCAAAACCAAGAGGAGAGGAGTTCTTTGTTCATATGGGACTAATCTCTAACTGACAGTGTTTCCCCACATGAAAGTGCCTCATTATTCAAATTTCTCAGGATTAATTATGTCATATGTTTCTTTTTCTTACCAACACAGATTATTGGTAGGGTATAATTAAAGGTGTATTACAGTGTCCTGGAGTAACACCAGCATAAATACTATGATAAGCCCTCTTGCTACAATAACACACACATGCAATACAATCACGTATGATAACAAACTTTCTTTTTAATTCATTCCTGGCTTATAAGAAGGTAAAGAAAGCCTGTACAGACAAAAACACTAAAACACAAATCAACCAGGATGCTGAAATTAGACTCTGGATAACAGCCAACAGAAAGCTGGTACTGCCTTGGTGTACCACTGGCTTCTGTGGAGGAATCTAAGTATTTGGCCTTCGGAACCCTTCAAGGTAGGAGAGTTGAACCTGCAACTTCTATATTAAGTCAGGACACTGAAGGGGGCTAAACCAGTCACAGATCGGTAACATCCCTAGTGACCCTAGCTCTAGGGGAAAAGCTTAGCCAAATTATCCTTGAAAGAACATATCCTTCATTTACATCTGTAAAATTACAAAAGATGATTCTACTAGATATGAGCTCATAACCAAAAACTACAAAACACATGAGGAAGCAAGTGATGTATGAATCAGCAGACATACTATATACTAGATTCAGATCCCAGTAACTTTAAGAGTGGAATTATCAATTAAAGAATATAAAATGTTCAAAAACACAAAAGATGAAGATCAAAAAATTAAAGTGGGAAAAACAGACTCTCAAAAATAAAGTAAAATCTTGTTTAAAAAGAAGAATAAAACTGAGTTTTTAAAAGTAAAAAATATATATATACGTATATATATATACGTATATATATATATATATATACGTATATATATATTTTTTATATACGTATATATATATATATATATATTTGAAATTAAAAACTCAAATGCTGACTTCAAACACTAAACATGAAAATCATTAGAGGATAAATATGAAGATGTTGCCAAAAATATGGCAAAGAAAGCAAAAACAAAAATACGAAAAGAAGATTGAATGAGAAAGTCTAAGATATATTTTCGTGGCATTCCAGAATGAAAAAAAAAAAAAATGGAAAAGAGACAATATAGACAGTCCCTAACTTACAGTGGTTCAACTTACTGATCATTTTTTGACTACAAAGGTATGAAATTCATGCCCATTTAGTAGAAACTATAGTTTGAATCTTGACCTTTTCCTGGTCTAGCAATATGTAGTAACAGATTTCTAGTGATGCTGGGGAAGGACAGTGCACTGCATCTCCCAGCTGGCCACACAACCATGGGGGTAAATAATCAATACACTTACAACCATTCTGTACCTACATGCCATTCTGCTTTTTACTTTTAGTATAACAGTCAATAAATTACATGAGACATTCAACACCTTATTATAAAACGGGCTTTGTGTTAGATGATTTTACCCAACAACAGGCTAATTTAATTATTTTGAGCACCTAGGTAGGCTAGAGTAAGCTATGATGGTTGGTGGGTTACATGTATGAAAATACATTCTGATTTATGATATTTTCTTTTTTTTAACGTTTATTTATTTATTTTGAGAGACAGAATGCATGCAGTTGAGCAGGGAAGGGGCAGAAAAAGAGAGGCAGAGAGAGAATCCCAAGCAGGCTCCATGCTGTCTGTCAGTGCAGAGCCCGATCCAGGGCTTGATCTCATGAACCACAAGATCATGACCTGAGCCAAAATCAAGAGTGGGATGCTTACCCGACTGAGCTACCCAGGAACCCCACTGACTTATGATATTTTCATTTTACGATGGGTTATGGGTTGTAATCCAGCCTAAGTTGAGGAAGATCTGTACTGGAAGAGATAATATATGAGAATTATCCCAAGCTGAAGAAAAAGCGAAATCCACAGACACAGGAAATGCGATGTATATCAAGCATGGCAAATAAAAAGAAATCCAAAATTAGGCACTGTAACATTGTAATGAGATTGTAAAAAAAAAAAAAAAAAAATCCACACAGGTATACACACACACACATCTGAAAATCAGCCAAAGAAAAATGGATCACATTCAAAGGAATTATATTAACAGTGACTACAGATGTCTCAATGGCAACAATAGAAGCTGGATATAGTAGAACAAAAAATATTGTCAACGTCCCGAGTACCGGCCATCTTTGTATACTTAGCTCCTGTCATATTGCCAAGTACATCCTAAAGTGTTTGGAAAATGCTGGTTTAATAAATCAACTCTATTTTCCATCTCTACTCCAATTAAATGATTAGTCACCAGGAATAATGAAACAAGACTCAGTAATGAAATCTGAAATTGGTTTATTTCTTCATTTTTTTTTCAGAATCTTGGGGTGGGAGAATACACCAATAAATCCACCACAAAGTGAAAAACATCTGCTAATATGAAACAGTGAGTCCCTACACCCCCACATCTCACCCCCTGTTCTCAGTCAGAAGAAATGCCTTTTATTCAGTACAGTTGGCATGGAATGTTTTTGTTTATAATAAAGATTCATATCATCCATGCAAATGTTGCTGTCTCTGCTGTGCAGCATAGACAGATGATTGTTCTGCATGTTTGCAACAGACCATTGTACCGTACTGACTAGGAAAAGTCTTACTCAACTCCAATTTCAGTTTACTTTGGGGTTTCACATTTTGCTGACTGCAGATCAAACTTTCTTCCCCAACAATGGCTGCATATAATTTAGGTGTCCCCAAAGAAATGCATAGGAATTTGAACTACAATTCAGGAATTCATAAGATAACTAACAAATAGCAAATATTTAAAATTGCTTCTATTTTTTTTTAATGTTTATTTATTTTTGAGAGCATGAGTGGGAGAGGGACAGAGAGAGAGGGAGACACAGAATCTGAAGCAGGATCCAAGCTCTGAGCAGTCAGCACAGAGCCCAACGTGGGGCTCAAACTCACAGACCGCAAGATCATGACCTAAGCCCAAGTTGGACGCTTAACTGATGGAGCCATCCAGATGTCCCTTGAAATCACTTTTAGAGTTAATATTTTTTCCACTTAAGTAAAAATCAAATATTATTAGTACAGAAATAAATTTTATTTCTTAAAAGAAAGCCATGTAATGTGATATATTTGAATTTTTGAATTTCCTGTATTCAGGGACTAAGAAATTGGATACGCAAATCCACTTGAGACAAATTTGTAATATTTTCCAAATTATTCCAATATAACCCCCCCAATCTTACTAAATTAAAATTTCATTTGTGAGTGGAGTGAGACTAAATAATTGGTTTAATCTGCAAGTAGTTCAGTGCGTGATATGATAACTGTGTTCTTATGAAATCTTTCCATTTTCTTTAGCATTCATTGTAGATTAAAATTAACCGCAAAGATGATTGAAATACTACCAAGAATCAAATTTATAGTTACTATTCATTTCTGTATTTAAAAAAATTTTTTTTAACATTTATTTATTACTGAGAGACAGAGCATGAGCATGGGAGGGGCAGAGAGAGGAGGAGACACAGAATCCAAAGCAGGCTCCAGGCTCCAAGCTGTCAGCACAGAGCCCGATGCGGGGCTCGAACCCACGAACCACGAGATCATGAGCTGAGTCGAAGTCGGACACCCAACTGACTGAGCTACCCAGGTGCCACTCATTTGTGTATTTTTTTTAAAAAAGTCTTTCTTCCCCCAAAAAGATTTAAAGTGAAAAAGAGCAGGGACATAGAACACTTTGGCATTTTTAAACTTGCCCCATGGAATACTTTATCAGGCCACATGATTACAGGCCATGACAGTTTTAAAAATTGAAGAGCACTTAACAAGCAACAAAGACAATAGCCACTTTCAGGGACATTGAATATGAGACTTGGGCTCTCTCCTGATCCGTAAAACGGGAACACGGCACAAGAGGATTTCAAGGTTCTCAGTTCCAGCTTTACAAGCCCACAATACAAAGCCCCAGTTTCCTTAATTATTCATTAAGAATCTATTACCAGGGCTGTGAATTCATAACCATAGCGATGTTTTTTCACCTATCCCGTTTTGTATCTCTTTCTACCTTCCACATAATAGCCCAATTTCAATGATTTTTATCTATTCAAATTATACTTTTTCACTTTATTTTATAGAGCAGGCACATTAAACTGGGAAAGAGCTGTTAATGTTGAAGATAGTAATGAAATGCACTATAATAAAATGTATCATTGAAAACTTATAGGTTTAAATTAAATAACATGAGGGTGCCTGGGTGGCTCAGTCAGTTGAGCGTCCGACTCTTGATTTTGGCTCAGGTCATGATCTTACAGTTTGTGAGATCAAAGCCCCACATTGGGATTCGTTTTCTTGGAAGAGAAGAGAAAAGAGAAGAGAAGAGAAAAGAGAAGAGAAGAGAAGAGAAGGGAAGGGAAGGGAAGGGAAGGGAAGGGAAGGGAAGGGAAGGGAAGGGAAGGGAAGAGAAGAGGACAGGAATTACTTAGTTTAAATTAAATAACACAGATTAGAAACAACGCCCACCCCACCCCACCCCCCGCCAAACACACACAAAACTTCTTTCAAAAGTCTGCAACTTAAAGCACTAGTCGAATATATTTTGTTAAGTCTGAGACTACTGGATAGGTTTTTAAGTTAGTAATGTTTGAAGATACAGATGAAGGCCAAAGGAAATTTACATTTGTGAACCAGCAGAATATACTACATGGTTGAAATACACCACTTACACACTCCATAATCCTCCTGGAGCCCCCCGGGAGTGACCTGAGGAGACAGCTTGGGGAGGAAATGGCACTATTACCTTGGCCAGCAGGCCAGTGAGCCAACACAGAAATGTTCTCACTCCCGCCACACCTGATGTCGTCTCTGCTTCCTACCACAGGCTTAGAGGAGGGCCCTGAATAGGGGAAAAGGAACAACTACCATGCTAAGCGAGTGGGCACCTGAGAGACAAAGGCTTCTAGACCACTGTTCTCACTGCTCTGTGACGAGGCTGCCAGCTGGTGGATCGGACAGAAACCGTTTGCAAACATATGAACATAAATGAAATCAAATGTACTTCCTTCTCTTCTGTTTCTTCTTCCCTTTATTTTTAATTTAAATTTTAGTTAGTTAACATGCAGTGCAATATTGGTTTCAGGAGTAGAATTCAGTGATTCATCACTTAAATACAACACCCAGTGCTCATCAGGACAAATGCCCTCCTCAAAGCCCATCACCCATCTAGCAGATCTTCCACACACCTCCCTCCCTCAAGCCTTAGTTCATTCTGTATCATTAAGAGTTCTTCCCTCTTTGTTAGATTTTCCTCCCTCTTCTTCCTTTTCTTCATCCATTCGCTCTTACGTTTATTTAACAAATGTGTGTCTAAGGCACTGCATGCTAGATAGAAGAAATATCCTGGGAAATGAACAACAGGGTCCATCCCTTGCACAGCGCAGAGTCTAGTGGGGATAGTGACATAGAAATAGACAATTACAATACAGAGGGCTGGTTTGAAGACAGTAAGCGGCGTTCCTGGTGTTATGCTAGAATATATTAGGGGTACCCAATCCAGAATTGGGAGATCAAGTAAAGTTTGCTAGAAAAAGTAAAGCCCACACAATCTGGCGGAGAGACAGAGAATGAACTAAGAGAAAGGAGAGGGGATTAGGATTTTTTTTTTTTGGAAGTCAAAGTAAATTGAGCAAAAACTGAAAAAAAAAAATAACACCTTAAGAAATGAAAACTAACATTTAACAGAATTATAATAAGTGCTTAAACTTTGGGACTCACGAAATCGTCCATCTCCCTTATATTTTGGTGATGAGGATGATGGAGACTACTTAGTAGGTAGAAGATGATGCCTTTAAGAACAAAGTTGTAGTAGCTTCCATTTCTACAGCCACAGGTGGCCTGGGAGTATGACAGACTGCCTGCTTCTGGCTTCATATCCACATGACAGTCACACACAACAGTTGACTTGAGCAAACAAAACAGTTGATCCAAGCAAGGACAATGATGTAGCCAATTTCATCAGCATTACCTGATAAAATGAGCCTTTCAAAGATTATAAAATGAGCTAGGAAAAGTATTCTACCCCAAAGAAATGTTTCATCAAAATACGTAATTCATTTCACTGACTTTCAGTGCTAGAACTTATGGCAAGAGCCATTTTAGCAGACCTTGTTTCCTGTGGCCCCAAATTCAATTTCCTTACTTCATTTGGTAACATGACCACCCATTTAGCCCGGCACACAGCCACCCAGAAAAAAGACTACATTTCCCAGTCTCCCCTGCAACCAGGTATGGCCATGTCACTAAGGTCTGGCCAATGAGATGGTGAACTGTGGTGACAGGTGCAACTTCTGGGTCACGATTTTAAAGGGCTCATGCTGTACCCATCACTTACTCTCTGTCCCTATTTTTGATCTGTGCAATAAGGAAATGCTTGCAACAGCTGGAACAGCTACGTGAGACCACAAAATCAAAGTGTGTGTAGCAAAACAACCAAATTGAGGGTGCCTAGGCCCCTAGCACCAAGAAGCTGTAATACTAGCCCCTGAAAACTGATGAGGATTTTTACATGAGAATGAATGCAATTCTATCTGGCTTGTGTCTACTACATTTTAAAGTCTATTTATTATAGCAATCTAAGATGTATCTTAACTAACTGAACTGTCATCTGCCCTGTGTGTCCAAAGGCCTTTCCAGGTGGCTGGTGCAGTAACCCTAAGCAAACTTTGGCAACACAGAACTCACCTCATCAATGCCTCACTTTTGTACTTATCATTTGTTTCTTGTCAAATGGCAATGGTGCTAAGTAGAAAGAACAACCTTTGTTTGTTATCACGAGTCCTTGCAGAAGCTTGGGAACTTTTTTCTTGCTCTAATATACCTTCGCCAACCATGAAATAATCTTTATAGCAGCTATAAGTGATTAACTTTCCTGATAAGCAAAGATTCTTTTTGTAGAGAGATTTATTGTGATGAATTTGACTCATCTCCTGCTAGGAAAAAAAAAACATTTAAAGCAAATCAGATGAAATATAAAAATGCCCTCCCAAACAGAAGCCATTGGACATCACCCATAGTTAATTGATTCTCACATATCACCCATAGTTAATTGACTCTCACATACTATAGAGTGATGGAAGAGAAAAATATTCTTCACTTCAGACCACAGCGACTGACTCAGTGGAACACACAACACAAAGGAAGTATGGACAGTGATGAAATTCTCTGGAAATGATAATTCTTTTCAATATTAAGTTTAAGACAGTAGCTTATGCAGCAACTAGATCACAAAACATCTTGCCGCATTAAGTGGTAGAGAACCATGGCAACTTTGACCTAGGATAATGTTTTACACTAGCAAACCAACAGTTTGGCAGACTTCAAAATCCTGGTCTGAATAGGAAACTAACATTTTGGATACATTATTAGAAACAATTCCCAAATACTTTGAATTACAATACACTATGTCTTTTTTGGTTGATTTCAAGTGGTACTTCATTAAGCAAAATGCTTTCAGAAATTACAATTTTACTTGACCTGATAGAGAAAGGAGAGGAAAAGCTTCTCAAGAAGATGCAGGGACTGTGCCAGACTGTGTGGATACCAAGATGACATTATCCATCCCCAACCTCAACTCCCCTCTCTAATGGGGACAGAGAGGCCCCCAAACCCAACCACAATGTAGTTCTGTATTTGCCCTAATAGGTGTCAATATAATAGGAGTGTGTGGGGGGAGGGGGGGGATCAATTCTACTTAGAGAGAAAACCAGAAATATTCACAGAGGAGGTGATGTGAAGGGTGAGCCTTTATAGATGGCATCTTGAAGAAAGGATAGTACTGTGTGGCCAGGATAGAGGTTCTCAACTCTGAATGATACTCTCCCTCCAGGGGGCATCTGGAAATGGCAGTGGTGTTTTGGGCGGAGACAATAATGGGGGAGAAACGCAGACATACAGTGTAGGAAATGAAAAGGGGGCCAGGAACACTTAATATCCCTCAGTGCCCAAGGCGGTTGTACACAACAAAAAACTGTGCAGTCCACAATGTCAACTGCCCCTCTACTGGAAGACAGAGGAAATAAAGTTATGTGGTAAGATAAAAGACCACAAGGATGAAAAGTATCTTCAAAGTGGTCTTTATAATTTCCCCTCCCTTCTTTCCTAACATGCAGGGCATGTACCATAAGCAGTACACTATACATCTAAGGAGGACACAAAGTCATAAACGTCATAGATTTTTATTCTGATTATGACAATTTTCCAGCAGAAGCAAAAGTGAGTCTTGAGGAAGAACAGCCTTTTCTTCTTCCTCTAAAGGTATCATTATGGCACTTCCATGTTTCTCTCTCCAAATCCACACAGGTACAAGGACAATTAGTCCCAGTGAAGAAGGAAGTGATGATTCTAATGGCATGGATAGAAAGAAGAGGAATAGGGAGATGATCTAGTTTCTCACTGTGTCCCACTCAAGTGCTCCGTGAATGTTGAAGGTCATGAAAAGCTACAACTAGCCCTTGGTCCATCTACATTGAATTTCTGCCCTAGCCTGCCCTCAAGCCCTGGGGACTGGCTTCTGTTCTCAAAGTAAGATAGAGATGGGCTTAGCAGTCATCATCTATTTGACCTAGTCCTGGTCCTGGGGTTCAGACGGCTCTACAGTGCTGCTCCCAAGATTCCATTCGGAGCTTCAAGCTTCCTACTTCCTAACCTCTGAGGTGACTGTTGCTTCCCGGCAGGGGCGCACCTCCAATTGGGAGAGTCCCCCAAGCACCCAAGTGACCTAAAAGCAAAGGTGTCAAACATGGCTTTTTAAAACTCTATGCACTCCCTGATTTAAACTTGAATTATTACAATACACTTATTTTAAGCTATTGTTTTAGTTACTAAGGCTAATATAAAGCACATGTGCAGACACACACACACACACACACACACACAAATTGTTTGAAGATATTTCAATTTAACTGTGATTACAATCTATAAGTGAGACTATCAGACTCTCTTAATTAAAAAGAAGTCTAAGGTTAATTTGTAACAAATGAACAATTTTCAGAATAAAAGTATGATATATACAAGTTAATAAAACCGGCTCCAAGTTAATTAAACTTTTTTCCTTTATAAACAGCCTACCCTCCTCCAAATGCGACATGAATAGCTCTGTGAAAGTTTGGTAGAAAATCACGAAACATACAAACTAGCGACTACTAACATAAAAAAATCAAGAGAGATACTCTGACATATAAATACACATCTAGAAGGTAGGATTTATTCTACAATCGGCATTTTTCAAGATTTTGTTCAAGTAGTGATCATGAAGACTTATGCTCAACATTGAGTTCAGTTCTGACTGCATGCCAGACATTGTTCTACACACTTCACATGTATTAACTCCTTTGATCTTTACAACAGCCCTATGAGACGGTTCCATGATCAGCCTCATACTGGAGTCTGAGTCTTTCCCATCCTTCAAGGTCTGATTTAAATTTCATTTCCTTGGGGCACCTGGGTGGCTCAGTCGGTTGGGCGACTGACTTCAGCTCAGGTCATGATCTCACGGTTCGTGGGTTCGAGCCCCACATCAGGCTCTGTGCAGACAGCTCAGAGCCTGGAGCCTGCTTCAGAGTCTGTGTCTCCCTCTCTCGCTGCCCCTCCCCCACCAACGCTCTATTTCTCTCTCTCAAAAATAAATAAACATTTAAAAGATATTTAAAAAAAACAAAATTTCATTTCCTCATTAAGTCCTTCCTTAATCACTCCTTCTTTACTCACCAAATTATTTTCTGCTTCACCCCTCCCGCTATTCTGTGTATCTTTCCTCATAAGACTTATCACAGTTCACCTTAAAATTCTTTCTTTTTCTTGCCATTACATCACAAGCTTCTGGAGAGGTAAATTGTGCCTTAATCACTTTTGTTATCCCTACAGTGACTAACAGAGATTCTTGCACAAGGTACATGCCCAGCAAATGTTTGTTGAACTAACACTGTTAGTTGCTATTTATTTGTTTGTTTGTTTGTTTGTTTGTTTGTTTGTTTGTAAGAAAGGAGAAGGGAATTTAGCAGTAGCTTTAAAAACAGAGTCCTGAATAAGAAAGCAACAAGCAATTATTCTCTGTGTCTGCAGATAAGAGAACAAAAGAGATCCAGAGATTATGGGATAAAAACATTTAGATTAAATAATAGGTAAACATTAAACCATAATTATACTAAATGAAAATACAGGGGAATGGATACATAATCTTGAGAGGTAGAAGGCATTTTTAAACATGACACCAAAAGCAAAATCCAGCAAGAGAGGAATTAGATAACTGGTCGAGAGCCAGCGCTGAGTCAAATTGCATGGATTCATTCCCAAGTTGCCATTTGTGAAGTCAATTTCTTCACTGTAAAATGGGACTGATAATAATACCTGACTCATACAATTTTTGCGGTGGTATAAATGAGATAATCACTGTAAAGTTCTTATGATAACATCTGATACAATATATTCCATAAATGTTAAAAAATGAGACAAAGGATGAAAAAATAGCTTTGATTGTATACAAATAGTCTTTGTATTCTTAAAAAATACAAATAAATAGGGGCACCTGGGTGGCTCAGTTGGTTAAGCATCTGACTCTTGATTTTGGCTCAGGTCATTGATCTCCCGGTTTGTGAGTTTGACCCCAGCGTCGGGCTCTGCTCTGACCAGTGCAGGGGCTCTGCCCCTCCCCTGCTCTCTCTCTCACTGTCTCAAAATAAATAAACTTTATAAAAAAATACAAATAAATATCAAGTAACAGGATGAAAAAAGATGGATATCATAAATATATGTAGAACTTTTACAAATTATGAGATGCAAACCCCAACAGAAAAAATTGGAAAGCATAATTGAGCATTTCACAAAATATGAATACAGACAATGAAATGAGCAAACATGAGAAAACACCTGTCTTAATTGATCAGAAGGTGCTTGTTAAAATGAAATTAAAATATTGCACAGTAAATTAACAATACTGATGATGGTGTGAAGCAATGGGCATGCTTCTAGAGCTTTTGGAGAACTTAAATTAGCACATATCTAGAGACTGACAAAATTCAGTAAGCATCAAAAGTCATAATACGTGCAAACCTTTTGACCTAGGAAATCTAGGTATTATACCAAGGAAGTAATTATTGATATGCAGAAATATATAAACTGAAACCTTGTTTATAAGAGTGAAAAACTGGACATAACCTAGTGATTCAACAGCAAGATGATTAGTAAATTATAATACCTTTTTAACACTCTGAATACTATGATCTCATGGAAGATATTTAACACCATGAACGAAAAATACAAAGGACAGAACAACATTATTACATGATTCCATTTTCAATAAAAAATAGGGGCGCCTGGGTGGCTCAGTCAGTTGAGCGTCTGACTCTTGATTTTGGCTCAGGTCATGATCTCATGATTCGTGGGAGCAAGCCCCGTGACAGGTTCCATGGTGGCATTGCAGAGCCTGCTTGAGATTCTGTCTCTCTCCCTCTGTCTCTGCCCCTCCCCCACTCCCTCTCTCTCTCTCAAAATAAATAAATAAAATTTTAAAAAAGCCACAATAATAGAGTAAAAAGATCAGAAAGGAAACATACAAAATGCTGACATTGATTATCTCCAGATAATTAAATTATATGTGACTTTGGGAAGATACAACCTATTCTAATTTTTTATGATAAATATATTTTTATAATTGAGAAAATAATAGAAATTACTGTTTCCAACAGAAAAAATTTAACATAAGGAGATAGTCCTGCCCCATACTTCACGTACCCTGAGACTAGAATACATCCTCAACAGTGGCCGCACTGTCCTCTCAGAAGAGGCATACGGTAATGAGCATCAGCCCTCAGGTTCTATGGGTATGCAGGCAGTTCAAGTAGCTCAGTGGAAAAGTTCAGTTAAACACCAAAGCAACTCAGAGGAACATCATATGCTTAAGGGTTAAATAATATTGAGGGGGGTGGAAAAAACCAAAACTCAGCAGTACTGGCTAAAACTAAAACTGTAATCTCATGCTTACTCAGCAGCAAAGAGAAAAAAAAAAACAAAAACAAACATTAATTATGGAAGATTTAGTGATCTGCATGGTTACAACACTAGAAACACTTCCAGTGTGCATTTATCTATGCTATAACTCATTGCTTTCTGCAAATTTAAAGGGACCTCTTGGCTGACAGTTCAAATGTTTGGTCATGGTTAAGGGAAAACAATCCATTCAACCAGTCTGTAATAGGCAAAAAGAGAAAGTCCTTATGCTTCAAAAATGGCATGTGTGTGTGTTCAATGGCTTTCCAACTTCATAATAAATCTAAGAAAGGTCCAATCTCATAATGAAGTCAGTCTGAATACATTTAGCCCGATCCATCCGCTTGCCATGGAGAAGAGGGAGCAGGCCCAGCACTGTGTTTCCAGGTTGTACGTTGATTGATTCTTTTTTTTTTTTTTTTTTTTAAATTTTTTTTTTCAACGTTTTTATTTATTTTTGGGACAGAGAGAGACAGAGCATGAACGGGGGAGGGGCAGAGAGAGAGGGAGACACAGAATCGGAAACAGGCTCCAGGCTCTGAGCCATCAGCCCAGAGCCCGACGCGGGGCTCGAACTCACGGAGCGCGAGATCGTGACCTGGCTGAAGTCGGACGCTTAACCGACTGCGCCACCCAGGCGCCCCCGTTGATTGATTCTTAAAACGATTACTGAGCAAAGATCCAAAGAGTTAAGAGTATAGCCACAGTATTACAGTGTTGAGAGCAGCCTATTGACATGTGACCCTTTAAAACCAATGAGAGAACAGATTCAATTGAAGTTTCTTCATTTCATCTACTAAAATATTAAACACAAAATATCAAAAAAACACAAAATACTAAAAACAAAAATTAAAAAAAATGGGAGTAAGTAAATAACTGCTTAAATTGATATCCATGGTCCACCCCAGATGTGGGTCACTTGTGTTTTCCTGCTCAGTATCCACTGCCCCTTCTCTAGTTAACAACACGCAGTTTTCCTTTGAGGGACAACTGTTCACATTTTGGCTCATATGGTAGAGTTGACTTCATTTGCTAACTTCAGGAACTTAAGAGTAACCCAGGAATGGTCATGCAATATATTCATCCCCCTAGACAGAATGAATATTCAGTAGCCACAATGCCCAAGCCAGGTCCTTTGAGGGCAAAGATCATCAGCATTGAAAATTTTCTTTAAGTTCCTGGGAAGGAAGCATGTTCTTTCTTCTCTAGTTCCACACTGAGGGAATATACTCTGTTGCTGCTGGAACATCTTTGCTATCACCTGGGAAGAATGTACCTAAACATTTATAAAGAAAGGAAAAGAACCAAGAAGCAGTAACAGTCTCCCGATAAACTATTTAAATTTTTTTAATGTTTATTTATTTGTTGAGAGAGAGAGAGAGAGAGAGAAAGACAGAGTGCGAGTGGGGGAGGGGCACAGAGAGAAGGAGACACAGAATCCAAAGAAGGCTCCAGGCTCTAAGCTGTCAGTACAGAGCCCAACAAGGGTCTTGAACTCACAGACCATGAGATCATAACCTGAGCCAAAGTCAAAGGCTTATTAACCAACTGAAGCACCCAGGCGCCCCCTGGTAAACTATTTTTAAAAGCTAGAGCCAACCATGATGAAGTCATTCATCACCCCTTGATTTAAATTTCTGTCACATGAAACCAAAAGGAGACAACAAATATGGCAAAAGGTTAGATGGGTTGTCTACCTATCTTAGTCAGCTGGGGCTGCTTTAACAAAATACCATGGACTGGCTGGCTTAAACAGGAGACATTTATTTCTTGCAGTTCTAGAGGTTGGAAATTTGAGGTCAGGGTGCTAGCTTGACCAGGTTATAGTAAGGGTCCTCTTCCCGGCTTGCGGACTCTTCTGCCTTCTTGCTGTATCCTCACATGGTGTGAGGTCTCTTCTCACAGGGCACTAATCCCATGAGGAGGGTATCACCATCATGATTTCGTCTAAGCCTAATCACCTCCAAAAGTCTCCATCTCCAAATGCTTCAGATTAGGGGTTTTAAGTCTTCACCACATGAATGGAGGCAGTGGGTGCCACAAACATTCAATCTATAATGCTACGTAAATTGCTTTTAGACACACAAAAAGGTAGACTGCAGGAGGTTACTTTATGCTACCTTCAAGCACATCTGCATAACCTTCATTGGGCTAGAATCCGTCACTAGAATGTTGGCTATATCCTTAAGCGCAAATCACTTCTTACCCCAAAACCTAGTCCCATGCCTGGCACATAACGTCACCCAATAAATATTTGTTGGAAAATTAGTATGCAAATTAACTAACTCTTTAG
Source organism: Puma concolor (assembly GCF_028749965.1). NCBI lineage: Eukaryota > Metazoa > Chordata > Mammalia > Carnivora > Felidae > Puma > Puma concolor. Next base: position 164,883,010 of record NC_141670.1, on the reverse strand, counting down.
GCACTTATCTTCAATATAAATAATAAAATGAACGCTGTAATGAAGGTATCAGCAACATGATACAAAAATACATAGGTGGGGTCTAATTCTATATGGAAAATTAGAGATTCTGGAGCCACATTCCAACCCTTAATTAACCTGAATCTCTCCTAATACAGCCAACCTATTCCTTCATCTTCTCTTTAGCCCAACACTCAACAGGCACAGAATACTTGAATAATAGAAAATAATCCCTAATCACTGGCCTTTTCCATTTAACCAACTGGGGAAACAGCTCTGAAGTTTTACTGGAGACAGATGATTGTGTGTGTGTGTGTGTGTGTGTGTGTGTGTGTGTTGTGTATGTGTCCTTATCATGGCCTATAAGGTCCTATGGGTCTTTCTGACTTCATCTCCTCCCCATGTCTGCTTTGCTCTAGCCACACAGCCCTCCTCATTCTTCTTTGAAAACAGCTGGCACCTGTCACCTCAGGACCTTTGCTTTTGCTATAACTTCTGCCTGCAGATGATCTACAGGGCTTACTCCCTTATCTCCCTTTGTTCTTTGCCCAAATGTCACCTTCTCAGTGAGGTCTTCTTGAACATTCTATTTATAGTCATAAAGTTCACCACCACTAATACTTCCTGTTTCATAGCATTTGACCTTTTAATGCAATACATGTTTAACTACTTTATTTTCTTTATTATCTCTCTCGGTATGCTAGAAGATAAACTCCATGAGAGCAGAGATTTCTTCTGTGTTTTTGCTCTTTGTTCAACCCTCAATGACAGGCAAATAATCGATGCCAAATAAATGGGTGAAGGCATATGAACCAATATAACCAGAACTGGATTATTAAATTCTCTGATTCAAATTAAATACGAATATTTTCCTATCCAATAAACTGTAGCAGGTTATGTCTGTGAACTCTTCCAGAAGTTGAGATCAGAGAGTTGCTATAAATGTTTTTAAAACCAGAGTTGCTATAAAAAGGTCCTCAACATAACAGAAATAGACATATAATATTATTTAAGAACCAAACAACGTTATCACAGAAAAACTATACTGGATAAACAAAAAGTATAAGGTTTGCATTTACTTTGCTTTATATCTAGAACAATATTAAATATAAAGTTGACCAATATTTACTAACAGAAAAATCAAATTTGAAAATATTCATGAATTATTTTTTCCTAGATACATCAAACATGAACATGGTCATGTGGTCTCTTAACAGAAATAAATAAATATCTAGAAAACAATAGACTGATGTTTTGTCACTCCAAAGAGGTATTTCCATAGGAAAATCTGAAAACACCAATTAGAAAGGGGTTTCCTGGATGTATCAAGGTCCTACGTCTACAGCCGGTAACCTCTTCTGTCCCAAGAGCACCCCTTTCCTGGTCTCCTTAGCAGGCAAAATCACCCCTGGTGCACGGAAAAATGAGCTCAACCCCTGGAATGGCCTCGGCCCTGACTGCCTGCAAGTGCCTAAGCAGGAATGGTAATATTTATGTCAGGGGTCCTAAGCTACAGGCCCTAAGAGTCAAATATTTTATTTAGCAAGAAGGGCATGTGAAAATTGGGAAACTTCCCATAAAAAATTCAAACTTCGGACTGCAAGTTAAAGCAACACTGAGGTTAAACTGCTGAATAAAAGGAAGATCTAAAGAGTAGTTGCCCCCTCTGGGCACCTGCATTCAGTATCACTACCGTCCTTGAAACTCCCCAGTGTCACACACCTCATTTATATTACCTGCATGTCTCCTAGTGCAGTTTGAAAGCCCTGCTCTGCATAGTCCAACACAACTCCTTATGGTTTTAAGCAAAAAACCCTGACTGTGGCATTCTGCAGCTTATTTCATGAAAGCCCTGGCCCCTGCACTACATTTAAATCCTGCTGCATAACATGAAGTCCAGTAGAGAGCACAGAGCTGTTCTGCCACCAACTGTGGGACTGCTGGCAAATCACTCCCCTGTTCCTCTTCCAGTCTATGCAATGGGGGTGATGACTCCTCCCTGGCCTCCCTTAGAGGGGTCCTGTGATAACTAAACAGGATAAGGATATAAAAGTGCTCTACAGGGGTGCCTGGGTGGCTCAGTCGGTTAAGTGTCCGACTTCGGCTCAGGTCATGATCTCACGGTCTGTGAGTTTGAGCCCCGCGTCGGGCTCTGTGCTGACAGCTTGGAGCTGAAACCTGCTTCGGATTCTGTGTCTCCCTCTCTCACTGCTCCTCCCCTGCAGGTGCTCTGTCTCTGTCTCTCAGCATTAAACAAATGCTAAAAAAAATTTTTTTAAATAAAAAAATAGAAGTGCTCTACAGAAAAAAGTGTCACCATATAGTAAACGTTTATCTTTAGATAAGATAGTACATTTTAAAAATATTACAAAACAACAGTATCTCATATGAACCTTCAAGGATGGTATACTGAGAAAGCTTGATTTTCCATTCATGGTTATGGCACAAAAGAAATTACTAAGCCTAAGACTACATACTCAGGAAATATATATACATATATATGTTTACACACACACACACACACACACTGAAAACCATCTCCTTATTTAAAAACCCTATAGACATAAATAACATCTAACTTGTCAGATTGCTAAACTGGGAAATGACTAAGTTTCCTGAGAACTAAAGATAAGTTTAAGGTCAAATAAGTTCAGCCAAATAAGGTTTTCAGGAACAATATATATGATCAAAAAAGTCTATCTAGGAATGACGATGTAAGAAATGAGCAAAAATAGTCTGCAAAGGAAATGAAGACAAATGCTGATATGAAAAAGTATGTAATGAGCTGGGATTACCAACCACCTCCAAAGAGAACATAACAGGATTTCATAAGTGGTCAACCAGCTTTAAGATTCCAGACAGTCAAGGTTACTGTGATTATCTTTTACAAAGAAACAGACTTACAGAATGCAAGTACATTCCGGTAAGGGTAAGGAAAAGGCAAAGATAATCTAAGAAGTCCTTGAGGCATCGCAGCACTACATCCATCACTTAAATGTATGGACCTCAGTAATTTGGGATCAGAAATTTATCAAATGGTCCACAGGTCATTGGTCAGGTTTATTTAGTCATCAAAAAAGCTAGCCTAATTAACCAAACAGATTTGAAAAATGTCTTCTCTGGAAACCTTCACCTTACCAACAAAGGGAATTTTTGAGACTAAACAAAACCAAGAACAGTTACTTATATGCTGTATTCTACTTAATTTTTCAGATTCCCATTTAGCGGGGGAAAGGAAAGTACAATGGGGTACATGAAGGGATTTCTCTTCTTCTCGCTCTTTTTAAAGCAGAACCTTGAGTGTTATTTTATTTCTCTCACCATTGTGTTAAAAGCATGTCTATTTTTATCGAAGTAAAACATGAGCATGGTTCAGAAGATTTGATTCAAGTGGTACAGAAGGGTTTAGAATGGAAAGCAACAGCCTCCCGCCTCACCCCCTCTCAAACCTGTTCCCACTTCTCAGAGCAAACCACTTTCGGTTGATTTTTAGTTTCAGTTTACATGGGGATTATCATCAAGTCATTTAATAATGAGTTACAATTATGCCACTTATTTCATAAATAAGTTTTTGCCATTATCTATGGACTTCCTATTATGACAGAACAGAATTTAGCTCACTGGTATTGCCACCCACACCTACACATACAGCCCTACACATATACACACCAACCATTTATATCACAACTTAGGCTTCTTTACTGATTACCTTCTTCATTTGAAATACTATAAATACCATAGTTGCAACTCTGCTTCTCCTTTAATCAACTATAGACTGCAGATCCTTACCTCTCAGGCAAACATACTAACAAGAGTAAGATTTTCCTTCTCCTCTTCCTCTCAGTACCACTGCCATTATGTTAGCTATGACTTTGGCGTTTTTCTTCCTGTAGGTCAACACTTTCCTCCAATTACGTAAAGGAGAAATTCACTATTATCTATCACAACCTCTTTGGAACCTAAAATTCTGTTATTGTCAGTGGTGAATTTCTGCCTTACTTTTCAAGATTCACTGCTATTCATTACGAAAATTCATTCTAATAACATATATATTCTGTTCTTCATATCACAGAGGTACATAAGTCCAATTTCTCAACCAAATTTTACTCAACAAAGGAAGCAGTAGTTGTAAGTGATTAAGAATACTAATGCCTTTAACTTCAGGTCAATTTATCTTTGAAATTAGCCTTCCACAGTATTCTAACTATCACTAGAAAAGAGTACAGAGTTAAAATAACTTAATTGTTTGGAAGGACAGATCATGGACCAGCTACAGATTAGCAAGAATCATCCTTTATCATAATCCTTCTATACAGAGCATAAGACTCCCCTGACCAGAGTTCTTTACATCATTACCTGACAGCCTTGGGCACCAATCACCCGGTATCCCTCCTGCCTCCATCCCAGTTCACAACAGAAAAAAGTTTGTTATTTTGCTCAGGGCCACTGATCTGAGAATTGTGGCTTATAAGTTAGAGATATAATATGGACATGTCAAATACCTTTTAAAAAAAGAAAAATTCATGGGTAAGCAAGCTAAGAGCATGGCTCTACATCAGAATGCCTGGTTTCAAGGGCCAGTTTTTTGCCCTGAGCATGTGATCCAAGCCTTTGTATTCTGGGTTTCTCATTTAAAAAATCAAGTTGTTGTGGGGCCCCTGGGTGGCTTAGTCAGTTGAGTGTCTGACTTCAGCTCCAGTCATGATCCCACAGCTGTTGAGTTCAAGCCCCACCACAGGTTCTGTGCAGTCAATACAGAGCCTGCTTCGGATTGTCTGTCCCCCTCTCTCTCTCTGCCCCTCCCCCACTCATGCTCTCACTCTCTCTTTCTCGAAAATAAACATCAAAAAAAAAAAATAACAAAAGAAATCAAGTCGTTGCAAAAAAAACACACAACAAAACAAAACAAAAAACAAACAAGAAATCAAGTTGTTGCAAAGATGAAAAATAAATGATACAGGTAAAGTATTTAGCATGGCACATGGCATATAATAAGACCTTAATAAATCAGACCCACTAACATTATTATTATTATTCTTGTTGTTATTATTATTACTCCTAGCCAGAGAGCTAATTTTACGTTGCACCTAATCACATCTTCCATTTCTGCACACCTGGTGAAGTCAAATGAATGTTCTTCCTTTTCAGAAATCTGCCTTTATCTCTAATTGCAGTCATGGCTAATAGGCCTGGTGGGCAAATAGCCCTTGCTGGCCCTCCTGGGCAGAGCTCCCGGAGATGTTAACCCCCGCACTCCTGCAGGTCCTGGTTTTATGTTATGTCCTTCAAATGCTTTCACCATGTCACATCTTACAGTCAGTCCTGATTCGTAAGGTGCATTTGAAATAACCTTATGTTTGGAACCAGCTAAGGAGGCTAAAAAGCTAAGGAGCTTTTTGGAAAAGCTAAGGAGTGCTATGTTTTAGACAGACTAAAGAAATCCTACGAAAAAACGGTTCTTGCGACTAAGGCCAATCAAAGAGTGGCTACTGCTAACGAGTCTAAAGAAAAAGATAGTTAGTCTTGGTAAGCATTAGACGTATTCAGGGCAAAGGAAAGTACATTTCTATGGCAATTTTCAAGTTACTGAAAATGAAGTAAAAACAAATGAGAGGAAAACAGAAATGTAGCTCATGGACCTGAAATCACCATATGTGAAATATCAAATAAATAGCTACTCTAATCTCCCACGGTAATCTTTCCTTGCAGTCTTTCTCATTTTATTGGAACAAACATTTCAAGCCTCATCTGTGTTCTATTATAATCCTAAAGATAACATGATATCTAAAATAGCGCTTATCTATAAAAATCATTTTAAATCAGGAGACGGTATAAATTGACATCTAGATTCCCCTTAACCAACACTTTATACAATTATATTGTCTTTTATTATTTTTCTTTAATCCCGACATGACAGTTTCTCCTTGGGCACAGAGTTTGTTGGCTCTACTTTTGATGCCAACATGGTCTCGTCATGAAAATAAATTAAAAGTAGGTGGTCTGGTTAGTCTTCACAATGTTACATTTTAATCAGGCAAAGCAGTGAAAAAGATGATTGTCGAAATGCTGGCGTGTCTTCAAACAACAGTGCGAGCTGTCCATTCTACTCACAATGAAAAACCTCTTCAAGAGATTTCGATAGAGGTTTCCCTCCTACTTGCCGTCCACATTCGTAATGTTTATATAAGTGGGGGATATAAATCTTTCTCCAATGAACCCCGTGGTTTTTAAAGCAGACTTCTTGTTATAAACTGCCTGTTTCCGTTTTGCCTGCCTAAGCAAGCCAGGCAAAGCCCGTTCGCGAGAGACTGGAACTAATTTAATGTGCTCCAGGTTTAAGCCCCCAGCCTCTGTGTCTTTACAGGGAGGTTTTACACAGTGGATTACTGCTGACTTTAACAATGATTCATATGATAAGTGGTTTTTGATTTGTTTTTTAATGTCAGAAAATATGCATTGGCAAAAGAAATGTCATCAAAATCATTTTGTTAAAGCAATACCCATAAAAAAGGGAAGAAAATTTCAACCCTCCTCCCCCCCCAAAAAAGAGGCAGTCTAAATCTCATTTATGCCAAAGTTTTGTTCACGTGAATTTGTAGTCTTGCTCAACGCAAAAGAACACAAAGTTGTTTACAGACAGTTAGATTTAAGACTGGATGAATTCCAAGATATGATTTGTTGAGTTGATACACTTTACCACGGACTCGTTCCTATTATTAAAAATACCAAAGCTACACTGAAGATAGACAAAAGCATCATTCTTTATCCAGCCTCAAAGATACCCTGTGTGCTTTTTCAAAGAGGCAAAATTCCTTGAAACCAGTGCTAATTAAAACAAAAACACATTCACAAAACCAGAGTGAGATCCATCATCTCAAAGTATGTCAGGGGAGGAAAGTTTCCTCTGTTTAACTCAAAGGAACAGAGTGGCAACGACATTAATTCAAAAGAAAACAAACTGAGAAACAGAAGTATATATTGTACTATTATTCTCAATTTCTGTGCTTAAAGGGCCTAAACTATTCATCAGAATTCGCTCTTAAAATGCCAAATGTGAGAAGATATAATTGTCCCAAGTCTTCTGTTCAGTTTTCCTATTTTTTTCTTGACGTTCCTTTGGAAGGGCCAAGTGAAATCTTAACAGTAGGGGGCAGTATTGGAACATTACGCACACACTTGAAACACTCAAGGCCTGACCAGAGGAGGAAGAAAAGATCATTATTCTTCATTAAGGTTTAACGATGTTGGCATGATTTCCTAATTTATTACAAAATTCTAGATTTTTCCCCCTGAAGTCCAACTTGCTTTTGCACCACTCACCTATAATATTAAAATGTCTTAAATGATACAAAAAGCAAATGCTTTTTATGCAAAACCTACCCAAATATCTGAGACATGCTGATGGCTACTTAACAGTGAAAGGAGAACTAGTTATTGAATGTCATATTTCAAAAGCGTGAAGACATCTCCAACTGCAAATATCCAGATGTTTTTTTACTGTAGATATAATATCATATTGGGAGATGGCAAAAAAAAAATGAATGAATATTTTATCTTGGTCTAAAATGAAATGCAGAGCTGGTTTATAACACAAGTCAATGTGACCCATGCTAACTGATGGTAATATATAAAATATGCGGTAAGAAAATATTTACTAGTACAAGAATTTATTCATATTTTCCAGAAATAAACTTTTTCTTCCCATTTGCCTAGGATGGCTCTTGGCTGGACTGATAGGAAATATGGAAACTGAAACTGTTTGTACTGAATGCTTGGCTTTCAATGACTTACAATGTTTTGGGAGTTTGCAGAGGGAAAAAGCAAATTCTTTGCCAGATCCCAAGAATAAAACCTATAGACACATAATGGGATTTTTTTTTTTATCATATATAATGATAACCCATATGACTTTCTCTAAATCCTATAAATTTGAGTGATTAAAACTTTAATACTTGAAAGCCTTAAAGTCGCTAAACAAAACAATAATTACTTGACTTTAAAAGAATCAAGCTTCACACAGTCTTAATAAGTACTTATGCTTATCCTTGTTTTTAATTTCAACTCAGAGGTTTACTTTAAGAGAGTGAGGTACTATGGATTCAAATAAGAATTTTTTTCCAATCTAGTAATTCTACTGAAAAATTCAATAGTAAAATGATTCTTTTATGTGATATAAGCTAATATTTTAAGTGTCCAAAAAGAGATCCTAAAAAGCAAAACATCATTGAAAAATCATAAGAGGCCAGCAAGAAGTCATGTAATCAATGTTTAAACACTATAAACTTAAAATTACAGTACTTTAAGTTATGTTATAGTTTATTCCTCACTCTTTCTCTACTTCTCCATTTCTGTTTAAATCGTTTTGGAGTTGGGCTTTTTTGGTTTTATGGTATAAGTGTGTGTGTGTGAGAGAGACTGTGTGTGAGTGTGTAAGAGTGTGTGAGGGAGTGTGTGGGTATGTGTGAGTGTGTGTGTGTGCACACACGATTCTACAAGAGTCTAACATGTAAGCTTCTTGGAGAATGTGGTCTGCCTATGCCTTTGCATCAAAGTCTTCTCAATTGTTGTGACAGTTTCCTTTAACGACTTAAAAAAAAAAGAAAAACCCGGGCCTATAATTACCACCAAATTTCCCTCAAATTGAGCTAAACAGTGTACATTTGAGTTGCCAGTAGGGACATAATTCTTTATAATTGTTGTATGAAAGAGCCTGTGACAGTTGCAACAAAGTAATTGGCTAATGGAAGAGTACCAGGTATGCATTTCCCTGAAACATCTGTGGAAACTCCCGGGCATTTGAAGAGTAGGTAAAACGGTCCCATCTTCTAATTAGTTTCTCACCAGCCAACATATCACTGCCAAAGTTGTTTTAAGTAGTATGTAGGGGCTGAAGTTCTGTAGCAAAGCCGATGTAACCGCTCAGTTCCTCCAAAGGCAAACATTATTTCACCTTGAAAACTGGCATTTGTGGCAGAGAAGGGGACAGCATTTTTCTCCTAATTGCATATTTTTCCTTATTCTTGAAGCCATTTCTCTGTCACCTATAGTCAGAAAGCATCCTGACACACCGCATAAGTTTTTACTTGCTTTTATGCCTCCCTTCCCTTTTAACACACCTGGTGAATGAGGAGCTGATCCACAACCAATAGAGTATGACCTTTGGGAAGTGAAGTATAATAAAGAATTGTACTTGGTCTCTGTCCCAGGTTCCTGGCACAGAGCTCCTGCAACCCTAGGAATTTTCCAGGTGACAAAAATGTCTTTGGCTATTCAAAACAAGCCCCTTTATAGGGCCACACCTGAGTTTATATTAATGAGGTGACTTAGGCTAGTCACCAGAAAGACCATGGGATAAGAGGGTTGGAACTTTCTGCCCCACCCACGGTCCTAAGGGAAGGGGAGGGGGCTGGAGATTAAAGCTCTATAAAAATTCTTCAACAATAAGATTTGATGATTTGATGGGTGTCTGGGTTGGTGAACACATCAACCTGCTGGGAGGATAGTGCACTGGAGAAGACAGAGAAGCTCTGTGTCCTCCCAAACCCCTCATGCTCTTCCCTCTCAGTTCTTCCACTTGGCTGTTGCCGAGTTGTATCCTTTATAATAAATTGGTAAATGTAAATAAAGTGTTTTCCTAATGTTAGGTAGAAGCTAGATACGAGCAGTGGAAGGAACACCCAAAGGAACTGAGGAAACTTCATCCCTTGACCTGAAAGATTACAGAGTCCCAAGTCCTCGAGTGGGGAATGATGAGTAGACAGTTAGTTAGGCAGGAGCTAGAGGAAAGTATGATGATAAATACATTAAACATTAGAAGCCTAAGGGCAAAACATCCTGACTGTGGCTTCAGAGACCCTGGGGCTAAGAGACCAAGAGCCATGGGTGCAGAATAGGAGCTCTCCTCTTCCACGTCTGCCTCAGGGTAACCCCTAGACTCATTATAATGCATTTACGCTGTGGTTATAGCCAACTTGCCCCAATGGAGAAAGGCTGCCAGGACGGTTCTGATACCAACTTTGTAGGGTCAAAAATTCCTCCTCCCAACCTGTGGGAGGAGTCTCCAAATGATTGGAAGCAGCCACCATTAGAAACCACTTGTGTCCAAGACACAAGACCCCACTCACATGAAAGGAAAGGACCCCTGTAGCCTCAGGGAAGTTGCCATCTTAGGGCCTGCCCACTCTCCCACTGCGAGAGTGTACTGTCCTTAATAAAGCTGCTTTTTGCTTCCACTTTGTGCACCAGTCTCTAATCCTTTATTGCAACGGTGCCAAGAGCGAGACATGCTTTTCACGCTGAAACTAAGTTCTATAAGCCATTCTAGTAAATTACTGAACCTGAAAAGGGATCATGGGAACTCTTATTTGTAGCTCATTGGTCAGAAGTATGGTTGGCCTGAAACCTGCAACTGGCATCTTGTAGGACTGAGGATCCTTAGGGGATCTAATGGTAACTCCAGGTAGAGAGAGGAAGAACTGAATTGAGTGACTGAACAACCAGTTGGTGTATAAAGAATTGGAGAATTGGTTGGTGTGAGAAAACATCCCCAGCTATATTTCCAGAGTAGGGATGCGTTGAAGACAGGCTATCTCCCTTATGACTAATCACAGACTTTCCAAGTGTCTTATCAGCTTGGACTGCCGTAATAAAATATCATAGACCAGACTGCTTACACAACAGAACTTTATTTTCTCACAGTTCTGAAGGCTGGAAGTCCAAGATCAGAGTGTCATCACAGTTGGGTTTTGGTGAGGACTCTCTTCCTGGCTTGCATGCGGCTGCCTTTTCATTGTGTCCCCATGTGGAAGAAAGAAAGACAGCATGCCCTCTGTTTTGCTTTCTTATAAGGGTACTAATCCCATCCTGAGGGTCCCACCCTCATGATCTCTTCTAAACTTAATAATCTCCCAAATGCCCCATCTCCAAATACCGTCATATTGGAGGTTTGAGGGCTTTAACATAAATTTTAGGGGGACAACTTCAGTCTATAGAACTGAATTGTTGGCCAAAATCAGAAATACAACTTGTAGTCATGTAATACTTCTTTGCATGAGTGGGTACTATTCTGCAGGTAAAACCTTTAAACCAAGATATAAGAAACTGAGTCAACTCTAGATTCACTGTAATAGAGGTTCATCTAATTCCTACCTAGCAACTTCTGTTCCTCTTTCTACTTCTCTAACTCGACACTCACCTCAACAAAATACTCACTGTAGGATGTAGAAGTAGATACACACACACACACACACACACACACACACGCATGCACACACAATTATATAGTTACAAGACTTTTTTCTTATAAGAACTTTTAAGATTTACTCTTAGCAAATATGCAATACAATATTATGCAATACAATATGCAATACAAATTGCAATACAATATGCAATACAATATTATTGAATGGTGTACATTATATCCCCATGACTTATTTATTTTATAACTGGAAATTTGTACCTCTTGACTTAACTTCACCCATTTTGCCAATGCCCCTCAACCCCCTCTCTCCTGATGAACACCAATCTGTTCTCTTACCTATGACTTTTGTTGTTTGTTCATTTTGGGTTTTAGACTTCACATATAAGTGAAATTATATGGTATTGACCTTTGTCTGACTTACTTCACTTAGCATAATATCCTCAAGATCCATCCGTGCTGTCACAAATGGAAAGATTTCATTCTTTTTTATGGCTGAGTATGGTTGAGTGTCCCATTATATATATACACCACATTTCTTTATTCATCTATCAATGGACACAGGTTGCTTCCATATATTCACTATTCTGAATAATGCTACAGTGAACATAGTGTTCATTTTCTTCAAATAAATACCTAGAAGTGGAATTACTGAATCATATGGTAATTCTACTTTTAATTTTTAAGGAACCTCCATACTGTTTCCCAGAGGGGATGCACAAATTTCTATTCCCACCAACAATATATAAGGATTTCCTTTTCTCCACAACACTAGCTCTCGCCAACACTTGTTACTTGTGGTCTTTTTGATAATAGCCATAACAACGTGTGTGAGGTGATATCTCATTGTGGTTTTGATATGCATTTCCCTGATGATTAGTGATGTTGAACATCTTTTCATACACTGTTTAGCCATCTGTATGTCTTCTTTGAAAAAATGCCTCTTGAGGTCCTCTGCCTATTTTTTTTTTTAATGTTTATTTATTTTTGAGAGAGATAGAGACAGAACATGAGTGGAGAGGAGCAGAGAGAGAGGGAGACACAGAGTCCAAAGCAGGCTCCAGGCTCTGAGCTGCCAGCAGAGCCCAACACGGGGCTCGAACTCATGAACTGCAAGATCATGACCTGAGCTGAAGTCGGATGCTTAATCGACTGAGCCACCCAGAAGCCCCGGGTCCTCTGCCTATTTTTTAATCAGATTATTGTTTTGGTGTTGAGTTGTATAAATTCTTTATGTATTTCAGATATTAATCCCTTAACTGGCGTATCATTTGCAAATATCTTCTCCTATTCAGTAGGTTGCCCTTTTGTTTTGTTGATGGTTCCCTTTGCTGTGCAAAAGCTTTTGATTTTGGTGTAGTCCCACTTGTTTATTTTTGCTTTTGTTGCCTTTACCTTTGGAGTCAGATGCAAAAAAAATCATCACCAAGACTAATGATGTCAAGAAGCTTACCATCTTGTTTTTCTTCTAAGAGTCTTATGGACTGCACACAGATGCCAGCTTTGGCAAGGCAGCAGGACAGCACGGGGACAGATGTGTCCTCTGACTTAGCAAGGCAGTGAGAGAGTGCAGGGCTAGGGCACACCAGATGTCTTCAGCCAGGGAGCAGCAGAGCCCAGAGGTGAGGCACACCTCCAGGTTAGTGGGAAAGCTGGGGAAAGCTGTGACTGCACACACCTACCAATGCCAGCAAGGCGGTGGGAGTGTGCAAAACTGGCACCCACCAGTACCTTGATTTCCTGAGAGAGTCCCAAGAAGCTTCTCCAGCAGATACTCGAAGATAAGCAAATTAATCTTCATAGTCTAAGTGCTTTCCAAACTGCTGTTTTTGCATTGGGTCCCAGGGCGAGTGAGTGTCTGCCTGAGTCCTTTAAGAGGAGAATTTCTAAGTTCTCTATAGCCCTCTGGGTCTCCTGGATGTAAGCCCTGTTCATTTTAAGAGCCAGATATTTTGCAGGCTCATCTCTCTAGCGTAATTCAGTGCAAGTCCCAAGGCTTGGGGTGCCTGACATGGGCCACAAACCCCTTGCTTCTTAGGAAGAAGCTCTGTATTTGTGAGATTCCTTCTAATTGTGGGTTGTCACACCAGGGCCTTTTGGCGAGACCATGTCTCTGCCTCTCTTATTCTTCTCAATGTGGCCTTTTTATCCTCTGTTATAGTAGAGCTGTTCAGCTAGTTTTCAGGTCTTTGGCAGAGGGAACTGCTGCATAGGCAGCTGTACTTCTGGGGTGTCCATGGGAGGGGGTGAGTTCACAATCTTCCTACATCGCCAGCTTGAAGCACCCCACATAAGAAGTGTTATGAACATGAATCTCGAAAACTTTGAACTCTTGGAGTGGATTACAAGTGAAAAGAATTACCATAGCAGCCTAATAAAATAATATTTGAAAGGAAAATGTAAGCACTGTTTCTGTGACTAATCATAGAGGTTTGTTTTTTTTTTTTTTCTCTCCTTAAGGTAAAAGCAATAATCGGTATGTGGAAAGAAGATTGGGGCTTCCTGTTTGGAAAGTTGGGATAAGAAAGTTTGGAAACATAGGGTAAGTGCTCTGCTAATAACTGAAAGAAGTTTTCCTCCAGGAAACAGAGTCTCTGGTTCAGCAAAATGTGTCCAGATAAAATCCTGATTATATATTTACTTGTAAGGGATAAGTGTAGATAAAAGTATATTTTGTCTTAACGGCATAAATTTCAGTTATATTATGATATGTGTAGCTTCTAACAGACTTAATGTCATCACACAACAAACACATACTCAGTGAATTCGCTTCAGTCATTCATTTCTGTGCACATTTCCCTGTTATTCATTGGAAATATATACATCCATTCTCAAAATCAAAAGTTAAAAAATTTATTAAGTTTGAGTATTTGCTGGAAAAATATAGTTAATATTATCATTTATAAATAATAGAAACAGTTTTTTAAAAGAGAAAAGTATGGTCAGATATTCCCTTTAGTTTGTATTTGACTCCAGTCAGATCAGGGAATTGTAGGTGAAGATTTGTAATTAGTATTTTCACTTTTAGAAAGATCAAAGGAACTTCTAGTTTGGATGGCAGACTATTCATATTCATGTAAATATGCTACCTCCCAAAAGCCTACTAAAATTATTCAAAAAAGAAAACAGGGGAAAAAGGTTTTTTTTTCTTTTTAATAAACCCACAAATACAAAGAAAACTGGAGAGGAAATAACAGCAACAAATTTTGGAAACTTGAAAGTCAATGTCTAATTGTTAATAGACATAGAAGAAACTAAGAAAGCCAAATCCTAACTGGAGGAAAATTAAACAACCCTATTTACACCATAGAAACCATAAAAGGCCCAGGAAATGGCAGCAAAAGTTTCCTCTGAAGTTGGGGGGAAACTGGGGTACATTTATAATAAGTGAGTTGAAACTATTTGAGAAGTAGTTAGATCCCTAAGTCCTCTCCAGCACTCCATATCACTTAGCAACTGTCCCTACCTCACCTTGGCAGGAGACAGGAGGTTTATTCTGCGGAGAGAGTAAAACACAGAACTGTGATCTAGGGACTGTCTGGCAAAAACTCTGGAATTGAGTGTATATCAAAAACTGGATGCTGACACTACCCACATGCTATGGTCTGAATGTTTGTGATCCCCCAAAACTCGTATGTTGAAATTCTAACCTCCAGCGAAGATGATATTTGGAGGGGAGACTCTTGGGAGATGCTAAAGTCATGAAGGTAAACCTTCACATATGGGATTTTAGTGTGCCCCAGAAGATTCCCAAATCTTTCTACTGTGTGCAGACAAGACAGCAGATGTTGGCTCTGAACCTGGAAGAAAGCTTTCACCAGAATGTAACCATGCTGGCACCCTGATCTTGGACTTCCCAGCCTCCAGAATTATGAGAAATGAATTTTTGTTGTTTACAAGCTGCCCAGTGTGTGGCATTTTGTTAAAGCATCCCAAAGAGACAAAGACATCAACCCTTCTTTTGCATGGCTCTCATCCAGACCTTTTCTATTTTCTGCAGGAAATTATAGGAATATGCAGGTATTCCTCTTTGGGGAATACCTCTAGCACAAGAGAAAAAAACCTAATACTAATTCTGATGGTTCACCAGCAAACAACTCATCTGATCACCTATTGTAAACCTCGAATCTAAAAGCCCACCATAGGTTCAGCATATGAAATTTTAGACATCTACTCTTAATCCTTATAATCAGGAATTATGCAGCATCTGAGGAAAGCTTCTAACATTAGAAGATGGAGAAAAAAAAAAAAAACACCTTAAAAAAAAACAAAGTGGAAAAACCCTGCAGGGAAAAGATATTGTATCCATAAAACAAGAACAAAATACTATTTTTTAAAATAATTAATATATAGAGGATACACATGTACACAATAAACATGCAAAGAACTTTTGAAATTAAAAATATGATAGCAAAAATAAAAAATCTCAATAAAAAGCTTGGAAGATAAAGTTGAGAATATCTTCCAGAAGAGCAAAAAAGAAAACAAACACACAGAAGAAATAGAAAACAAGAGAAAAAAATATTTAAAAATGAGAAGACTAGTTAAGCAGGGGAGAGTGGGGGGAGGTAAACATCCAAATGATATGAATTTCAGAAAGAAAACATGGAAAAATGGAGAAATGGAATAACCAAAACCTACAACAAACAAAAGCAAAAACAAAAAACATGAAAATGTCCCAGAGCTGAAGGATAGGCAAAGTAGAGTACTAGGCAAAATGGATCTGCAGCATAGCACATTAAGTGTGAAAGCTTCAAATATTGACAATAAAAATAAGATCGTGTACATTTCCATGGAGAAAAAAAAAGTTACATTGAATTAGGAATCAAAATAGTCTCAAATATATCAAAAGCAACACCTGAAGCAAGAAAACAATAGAGCAACAGTTTCAAAATTTCAAAAGAAAATAATTTCTAAGCTAAAGTTGCATATTTAGTCAATATAACAATTATTATCAATATAATAGGAGGGTAATACACAGGTATTCCAGCTATTCAAGGTCTCAAGATATAGGACCCATGTCCTCCTTCTCAAGAAATTACTAGATTAAGCACTCTATAAGACAGGGAAAAAATAAACAGAGGAATGCATGGGATACAGAAAAAACAGGAGATTCTAAACAGAGAAGAGAATCTGCTGATGGTATATAAAGAACTTAGGATCACAACTGTGCACTAGGCATATATGACAAGCAATCCAGACTGGAGCAGCATGACTCAGGAGACAAGCACGTTTAAAGGCTGTCATCATGATGCTTTTGCTGCTGAACCATTCTTTTACCTGACAAAATACTGGAGGATGTGCTCCACCATATCAAGGAAGTAAACAAAGAGATATAAAGAGATCCAAGAAAAAGTGACTCCATTCCTGGAAAAAAAGCAAATGCTATTAAAAGGAGGACAGCAAAGAATGATGATGCCCAGGATGAGAACTGGGCATACTAAGAGAGAAAGAAAATGAGGCTAAAACAAACAAACAAACAAACAAACAAACAGCCCACTGCTTAAAATCTTGACTCTGATATGATTAATCTTATGGAAAATTACAGAACCAAAAAAAAAAAAAAAAGAAGAAAAGAAAAGAAAGGTATTGTAATATGTGTAAGAATTAGTAATAGGTAAAAATCAGACTTAACAAATAAAAAAAGTTATTAATTCCAGAACACAAAAATTTAACATAATCATAGTATACTACTACAAAGCTCAGCTGTGAACAATATTTGTCTAGGTATTACTAACACTAATTGTTAACACCAGTTCCTCAAAACAGCTCAAATTGCCATTACCTTGGTATATTAACTGTGAGTAACATTATAAAGTACAAACTTCACTGTTAGCTCCTAGGTGCACAAATCACCACATAAATAACTGATGCACATCATGATCAGTGACCAGCCATATCACTTCTTCCAAAGCCTGTTGGTGATTGGTCACTACACATCTGTCATTTGGCTCACACACAGACAACAAAATAGTTATGTTGCCTCCTCATCTCCCAGGGATGAACTCACATGACATTTCACAAAAATGAATAACAGAAAACAGAAATTAGCCAAAGAAGAAGAAGAAGAAGAAGAAGAAGAAGAAGAAGAAGAAGAAAGGAAGGAAGAAAGAAAGAAAAAAGGAAGAAAGAGAGAAAGAAAGACAACAAAAAGAGAAAAGAAAATGCAGCTAATAAAAAGTGGTAACACTGGAAGTCAAATTCGAACAGAATGCAAACGTCATTACAGGAGAAATAACTGACTGTGAGAATGTTAACACTGCTGCCATTCAAGAGATTCTGCTTATGCAGCCAGAGGATCTTAGTGAAGGTGAACTCATCCACGTAAATGAGGAAATGAGGAAAGTGGTTGTGATGAGGAGGTGAAGATGTTCCAGAGGAAGGGATGTAGAAACTACCACATATTCAAAACATTCAGAGTGAAAAGGATAAAATGTTTGAAGTTGATCCAAACCTAGAAAGGAAGATGATGTATCGCCAAGTCATAGAAAAGGTGCTTGCTCCATATTTTAAGTTATAAAACAAGGCGGCCAGCAATGTTCCAACATTTATTCTTGATAATTTTTTTTTAAAATAAGAAGAAATACATTTTAATTCTCAATATTTATAATGTATTTAATTACAGTGTAAGGGAAACAAAAGCAAAAATAAGTTATTGGGGCCACATCAAAATAAAAAGAAAGGAAACAATCAACAAAACCAAAAGGCAACCTATGGATTGGGAGAAGATATTTGCAAAAGACATATCTGATAAAGGGCTATTATCCAAAATGTATAAAGAATTTATACAATTCAACATCCAAAAAACAAAAATCCGATTAAAAAATAAGCAAAATACATGAACAGACATTTCTCCAAAGAAGACATCTAGATGGCCAACAGACACATGAAAAGATGCTCATCATTACTTATCATCTGGGAAATGCAAATCAAAACCACAATGAGATATCACCTTAGATCTGGCAGAATGGCTAAAATCAACAACTCAAGAATTAACAGGTTTGGGGCAGGATATGAAGAAAAACAAACACTAGTATACTGTTGGTAGGAATGCAAACAGGTACAGCCACTGTGGAAAACAGTATGGAGACTCCTCAAAAAGTTAAAAATAGAACCTACCTTATGATCCAGCAATTGTACTACTGGGTATTTACCCAAAGAATACAAGAACATTAGTTCAAAGGGATACAGGCACCCCTATGTTTAGAGCAGCATTATTTACATTAGCTAAGATAATGGAAGCAATCCAAGTGTCCATCAATTGATGAATGGATAATGAGGTGGTGTATATATATAATGGAATATTACTCAGCCATAAAAAAAGTTAAATCTTGCCATTTGCAACAACATGAATGGAACTAGATGGTATAATGCTAAGTGAAATAAGTCAGTCAGAGAAAGACAAATACCATACGATTTCTCTCATATGTGGAATTTAAGAAACAAACCAGAAGTGCCTGGGTGGCTCAGCTAGTTAAACATTAACTTTTGATTTTGGCTCAGATCATGATCTCTCCATTTGGGATACTAAGCCCCATGTCAGGCACCAGGGTGACAGTGTGGATTCTGCCTGAGATCCTCTCTCCCCCTCTCTCTGCCCCTCCCCTGCTCTCTCTCAAAATAAATAAGCATTACAAAAAATAAGAAACAAAACAAATAAGCAAAGGGAAAAATAAGAGATAGACAAAGCAGGAAATAATAATAGAGAACAATCTGATGGTTACCAAAGGGGAGGTAGGTAGGGGATGGGTTAAATAGATGTTAGGGATTACAGAGTGTACTTGTTATGATGAACACAGGGTGATGCATGGAACTGTTGAATTACTATACTGTACACCTGAAACCAACATAACACTGTAGGTTAACTGGAATTAAAATAAAAACAGAAAAAGGGGGGATGCCTAGGTGGCTCAGTAGGATTCTGGCCCAGGTCATGATCTTGTGGTTCATGAGTTTGAGCCCTGCATTGGGCTCTGTGCTGACAGCTCAGAGCCTGGAGCCTGCTTCAGATTCTGTGTCTCCCTCTCTGCCCCCCACTCTAAAAAATAAACATTAAAAAAATTTTTTTTAAACAAGAAAAGAAAAAGGGGCATCTGCATGGCTCAGTTAGTTAATCCGCAGACTCTTGATTTTGGCTGAGGTCATGATCTCACAGCTCATGAGTTTGAGCCCCACATCAGGCTCTGAGCTAACAGTGCAGAGCCTGCTTCAGATCCTCTGTCTCCCTCCCTCTGCCCCTCATCCATTTGTGTGCTCTCCCTCTCTATCTTCTCAAAAATAAATAAATATTTTTAAAAATTTTTAAAAAGAAATTACAATGTGCTAAATATATATTCATTTCCTTTTATATACGTAACCAAGAATAAATGAGTTTTTAATTTTTTGATATAAAATTTTTAAAGGTCACAAAACTATGAAAAGTAATGAAAAGTAAAATGAGGCAACAAAATAAACATTTGAAAATACATATATACCAGAAGAATATTGTGGACCAATAGTTTGTTTAGATCAATTCTCCCAATGAAACAGATTTAGCAAGCCTAAATCTAAGAAAGAGGGAACCCAAAGATATAAGCAGAGCATAAAAGCCACTTTTGCCTTTAGGCATATGCCTGAGCTATGATCTGATGGTTTTGTAGGGAGTGGGGACATAAATCAAATTCCAGAACCCACTCATAGGAGTGGTCAAAGAGAGCATTTAATGAGAAGGTTGGAGTCCCAGAAGGCTCCCCACTGAATGTAAGGGGAAACCAAAAGTCAACATGCAACACTCTATCTCTACCCTCAAAGGACTATAAGTGAAAAGAACAGGAAGGGAGATATATTAGTGAGAAATTATAATCAAAAGCTGGTCGTTGCACAAATTGGCAGTCTGAATTCACTAATTTGGGTCATCCAAAAGTCCTAGATATATGATTTTTAATTTAAAGTATTACAGAGAATAGTGTTCTCAGGTACCTAGTAGAAGCAAATCTGATTCTCTTTGCAGGAAAGCATCAAAAACATCCCTCAAATAATTATAATTATTCAAATACATTGAGTAGTAAAGAGTAAAAAATAATAACATTAGAAATCAAAACTCATGAGTTAGACCCTAAAAACACTTTATAGATTGGAATTACTAAACACAAACTATAAAATAACTATGTTTGCACACATAGGAAATAAAAGACAAGGTTTACTGTATTTGTATAAGATAGAAAACTATAAAAAGTGACCTAACCCATTGAAAAAGAACTAAATATAACCTCCAGATGAAAAATATATATACAGTAATCTAAAGAAAAACTCAGTGGACACATTTAAATAGCATATTAGACATGGCTGAAGAGAGAATTTGAACTTGTAAGATAGGTCAAAGAATGATTCATAATGCAACCCAGAGAGATAGAAATACATAAAAGGGAAAGGGGAAAAAAATAGAATGTGAAGTCCTAACAAATATTTAATCAGAATTCCAAAAGGAGAGGTAAAAGAGAATGGAACAGAAACAATGCTCAATGAGATAATGTTTGAAAATTTTCCAGAACAAATTAAAAAGATGTCAATATTTAGATTGAAAAATCTCAATAATTTCCAAACAGTACACATTACAAAACAATCCACATGTACAGACATCACAACGAAATTGTAGACACCAAGCTAAAGAAAGTAGGAACAACAGAGCAAAATAAAAACCTTCAAAGGAGACAGTAGGCTGACAGCTGACTTCCAGGAGCATCAATGAAAGCCAGAGGACAGTGGAACATTTTGAAGCTGTGTAAAGAAAATAACTACCAACATAGAATCCTGACCTCCTTCTGTATGAATCTTGACCCTCTCTCTGTAAGATTCACACAACTACAACAGCTTTGGTGAAAAGGTGTCCACTAATCTTTTCAGGCAACACATCACCTTTCAAGACATCTCTAATTTTTTAAAAGTTTTCTAGATAATTAACATTTAAAGAGGGCACTGTGAAGGTCAACATAGCATAGTAATTGAGAACACGGATTTTGGAGCCAGACTACCTGAGTTCGAAACACCAGTCCATTATTAACTAGCTTTATGTTCTTGTGCAAGTCACTTAAGCTTTTGTTACCTCAGTTTCCTCATCTGCACCTCATGGCTTTTGAGAAAGTTAAATGAGTTACTCTGTGTAAGGCACTTAGAACAGTGTAAGGCTCTCAGAACATGATAAACGTGTTAGTTATAAGTAAAGTGCTGTTGGATGCATTATTTATTTTTGCTCCAAACAACTACATCAGACAAGTGCGCTTATTCCGTTTCTCCAAATTAAAAAAAAGGCCTCAGTGAAGTGAAAGTAACGTGTCCAGAACCACACAGCCAGGAAGTGGTGAAAGTACATGAATCCAAGTTCTGGGCTTCCAAAAGCCTTGTTCTTTCCATATCGATTGCCTCTCCATAACTTTATTTCATTGGTTCTTTATTGTCTTTGTCTGCAAGCCTTAAATATCTAAAAAACTTATAATAAGTAAAACAAAGGATATAAATAGATAGAAATTTCCAAAAAGACAGGAACCTTTAACCCATGTATTCCCAGTGCCTAACACCGAACCTGGCAAAATCTGGAGACTTAATATATTTTTGCTAAAAAATTCCTTCCTATGAAGGGAAGAGGAAGGATTTAAAAAAAAATGTTCACATTTAACGCTTTTCTAAGTTGCTGTATTGACAAAACCAATACTCCTTAATGTCCAGGAAAGGTCAAACTTAAACAACAGGAGTGCTTGGATCACAGATCAGCAAAAATGTGGCTGAGCAGTGTGAAAGTCAGTATCAGCTATATCAGGAAATAATTGCTTTTTACATATATTATGTTGTAAAATTAAAACAATACTAGAAGCAGTAAACTAGTTTATCACTGAAATAACAACTGGGCACGACAGATTTAATCAGCAACAGTTCTACAAATATTCATTGAATAATTCATTATATATCATGCGTTTTCCTGCGAGTTCTACCTCTTCAATCAGAACAGTGCTGTGATGTTGCTATTCTAATCTCTGCCATTATATAGAAAAGCATGGCTCAGTGAAACCAGGTCACCAATCCAACGTTCTCACCGTTGGGTTCGTCACAGAGCCAATGTGCAGACTCAGTCTCCTGACTCCAAGCCACGTGTACCACACTGTGCCATGCTGCGAAAGCTATGGCAGTAGCCTCGCCTCCCAATCAAAGCCATAACCACCTGACACAATTCCAAAGAAATGGGCAGTTGGACATTTTCAGAATGAAGCATAAGGAAGACCTGGAAAAGTCATACAAATTATCTTATCAAAAGTGTATCTCAAGTTAAATGATGAATTGAGTAGGAAATGTTCCTGTGATCTTTGGCAAACAAAGATTCCAGTGGAACAGACAAACCAGAAGAAGTCTGGCCATTTGGGAGTCTGCCTTGGGGAACTAAGGGACTCTGAGAGAAAGGTTACTACAAATGTGTTCTACAGAGGCAGTTTGAATTTGTCACAGTAACATATTATTTGTATTCCTAAAAACCCTAATTTCCTAAAACCACAGATTTAGGGTAGAGGTAGGGTTACCAACCCGAAAAATCAACTCTGGATTTCCAGTTTGCCTGGTCTGAAGGAAATCCCCAAACGGATGACATTCAGTACTAAAACCAGGAAAGTCCTAGGCAAACTAGGGTAAGTTGGTCATCCTATGAAAGTTACATCACAGCAGGGGATACACAACGAAAACTATGCCTTTCTGCTCTCACTCTCTGAGGTCAAAGTCCATATAGGTACCCACATAATACCAGCAACCCAAAGAGTTAGTGCTTAACGCATCCTACAAGGTCCTTGATCATGGCAGATTAAAAAAAAAAAAATTCTAGATGAGGTTATGGCAGCCACCAAGGCTTCCCCCTTGAATAACAGTCAGATTTTTGGTTAATAACTGTGCCCAATGTACTCTTTCAAAGCTGGAATTCAGGTAGGACTGTGGGGATCTTCTTTAAGGATCCAGTGGAGGCACAAAACTAATGGTCTGTTCCTCTGTGAATCTAAGAATGTCCACATGACTACACCTCCCTAGAGTGCTAATAACGGGGTCAGAAATAATTTATAATGAACATAATTTCACTACACAGCCTCTGCTTCACTCATTCATGGATGCATGCTCTCACTATGTACTCAACTAGCAACCATGCAGGAATATATCTACTGTCATCAGGCACTGTATTAAGACTAGGAAAAATATAACAAAACAATCCTTGGTCTTAAGAAGCTCTAATCAGCAAATCCTCACTCCAGAAGAGATCTGGCACTACATCAAAAGGTTGGATAAATGGATATACTATGTATAAGTGAAAGAATGTTGATATGCGTGTAGGTCTTTTTTTATGACTCTATTTTGAAATGCTTTTTCAATTTGCCTTCTTAATCATCTTCAGGGCCTGTTCCATGGATAAGACGTCAGCTATAGTTTTAATGTCAGAAAGTGGGTTCGCTCATTCTCAATTAACCCTTTGGCTATTTTCTTAATATCTTGAGTTGAACACTTCCATGATACTCCCCTGTACTAAATAGCTTCTACTTAATGCTTAAGATTCTGGTCTCTAAACCAGCTAGGAGAATAAACAGGCAGGGTTGGGGAGAACAGGCTGAAATATTGACACTAAAAGGCTGCATGGGGGGTTGACACAAGAGTGTGACTGGAAAGATGTATTGAGGCCAACAGTTCTCAAACTGCGGTCAGGGGACCCCTGGGGAACTTTTTCAGGGGATCCACAGGGTCAAAATTATTTTCATAATAATACTGAGACATCATTTGCCTTTTTTCACTCTTATTCTCTCAGGAGCATACAGTGAAGTTTTCCAGAAGTAATGTAATGTGTGATATGACAACAGATTGAATGCAGAAGCAGATAGGAGAGTCCAGCTGTCTTCTATTAAGCCAGACGTTTTAAAGAGATTTGCAAAATGTAAAACAATGCCACTCTTCTCACTAAATGTTTCTGTTTTGAAAAGTATACTTTTCCTTACAAATGTATTATATCTATTAACATGCAATGAATTTATCATCATTATTTTTAACAAATTAAGTATTTTCACAATTTTGCAGGTTTAATTTCAAAGATGATTAATATTAATAGATATAACTTATATAAACAAAAGTTCTTGGGGTCCATAATAATGTCCAAGAATATAAAGGGGCTCTATGACCAAAAAGTTTGAGATTCACTGGTTTAAACTACTTACCAAAAAACCAAAACTGTCAACTAAAGAGCTTGAATTTTAGGCCTAATGAGGTTATTTTCTACTTTCTATTGCTATTTCACCTTCACTTATCTTTTTCCCTCCTTCAGTTTCCTTATATTGGATGGATGGTATACCATATCATACTTTATCATACCATATCATACTTTAATGATACCATTAAAGTATCATTTATGGCATTTCTGTTCCTCCTGTGAGGAAGAAGTTTCTAGAACCTAACAGAATTTACTGTCGGGGAAACATGCCCCTCAAAACCAAGTATTCCTTTCCTTCCCCCAAGTTGGTAAATGAACCACATATCATAGCTTCAAAAGGACCAAGATTTGCAGGAGTCAAAGCAATACAAAATTTGGGAAGAATGTTTAGGTAGGTGTTTCAGTGTGCCCAAGCTGACATTGCCATGGTGCAAGCAATCACCTGTGAGCAAGTATTTTGCCCATCTCACCTCCCAAGCCAACAACACAGTCCAGGACAGGCTGGAGAGAGTATCCAAATCAAAAGTAAGCAAAAAGCTACTTGCGCGCGCGTGTGTGTGTGTGTGTGTACATGAGCATGCGTGCAATGGAGGGAAAGAAGGTGAAGAATTATGGACAAATGACTAATACTAATTAAGGTACAAGGAGGATGGCTCACATACACATGCGGTTTTTGAGTAGGTTTTTTATGTAACTGCTACATGGGATCATTTGTTCTCTTGAAATGGCAGTTTTTAAAAGGAAATCAATGGAACCATTCAAATTCTGCTTCACGGGTGAACCTTAACTCTTTGCAGTGACAACATCACTAATTTTTTTAACCAGCATATTCTACTTTTTCTATCCTGTTAGCAAATATAGTTGATTTTTTAAAAAATCTATGCATAACTGAGTGTAGGTAGACAGTGGGCCAAAGACAGCTTGTATGTATCACTACAGCTATCCCAGTTGTTAAAATACTGAAACACTTCTGTAATAATGATAAATGAAGTGTGTGTAAACACATATGGGACACATAAATACTTCCTAATAATGATGATTACTCTAGATTTATTTGTCTTAGTGTAAAAAGCACTACCTTTTTATAAAGTTTAATGCCTGAAGACAACCTAAATGCATAGAAGACTCTAGATATAATAGTCTCTAGCATAAATGGAATATAGAACTTAAGATCACTATCCCTTTATATCTAATTGCTGCAGATGTATGGGGGGAAAAATCCTCTTGGAGATGCACAGTGCCAAAATGAAAACTCCAAAATCTTCATTGGATCAAAATAAAAAATTTTTTAAAAACCTCTGCCTTAGATTCATTTCTTTTTAGGGACCTGACTTTGATACAAAGAGGGGGCTGAAATTAGAACCAGAATGAGGGAGACCTCTTCCGGAGCCTACGCCTACCTGCTTTCAGTCAGGCCTGTAAAAAAGCTCTTTTGAAGAGCTTTTTTTTTTTTTTTTTTTTTTTTTTTTACACAAAACTGCAGACTAGTTCAAGCAAAAAGGGAATCCAAAAATTAAGACGTGCAACCCAATAATGCAGCATGTAAGAGTACCAGTGGAATTCTGCTTCAAACCATTCTTAAAATCTTCTCATTCATCCAAATAAAAGTGCCATGTTTTTTTTTCAATGTTTGACATTATTATAAGACGTAGTAAGACCAAAATACCAACTAATGATAATAACGGTTACTACCACCACCACTATCACAGCCTGCAAGTCCCCAAACTCTGTCCCCAACCTCCCCAGCACACCTCTCTGAGCACATCTCCCTGCTTCCTCACCTTCACACTCCAGCAGTGTCATCCAACCTGCCTCAGGGTTTTGGCCCCTCCCACTGCCTCTGCCTAGAACACTGTCCCCAGATGACCACAAGCTTCACTCCTTCTCTTCATTCAAGTTTCCACTCAAATGTCACATCTTAAGAAACGTCCAAGCCTGACCACACTGTCTATGGTAGCTCCCCTACACCTCCCTCTGTTTATTATCCCCATGACCCCGATTTCTTTTTCATCAGAGCACTTATCAACAATAGTAATATTCAAATTAGTTAGGGGCCACTACAGCAAAGGCACTGATCAATGAACAGATGCTTGACAACTTGATCAATTTCTAAGCTCCTTATCATACATGCTATTACCCCAACATGCTTAATATATATATATATACATATATATATATATATATATATATATAATTAATATATACATATTCTGTCTTCTTAACTAGAATGTAAGTTCTATGAGGGAAGGGACTTTGTAATATTCCCTGATCTATTCCTACCACACGGAGCATGACTATTAGTCACATAGCAGACACTCAGTACGTATATGTTTGTTTGTTTGTTTGTTTTTGATTGAAGTATAAGTGACATACATTATATTAGTTTCAGGTGTATAACATACTGATTTGATATTTGTATGAATTGTAAAATGATCACCACAATAAGTCTAGTTAACATCTGTCACCATGCATGGCTATAGAATTTTTGTTCTTATGATGAAAACTTTTAAACTCTATTCCCTTAGCAACTTTCAAATATGCAACACAGTATAAAGTGCAGTTGTTAATAATTATTTGTTGACATAAGTAACTGAGTAGTTGCTGTGTGTCTATATGTTAATATATTCTAACAATTTATAAGAAGTACACAGAATAGTCTTATGTTAAATGTGGTATTGAATTATTCAAAGACCATATAAATGTACACACATGTACAATTTTACAACATTAGATAAAATGAAACAGTAATAACATCTTGCTAACCATAACTCGGTATCTTTGATGATTCAGAGGTCAGCTTCAGGGCTTCACATACAAGAACCCGAGAGACTCCACCCAGTTCTGATTGAGTCTGCTGCTAAGAGTCTAGGGAGGGCAAATCTCTCTACCAAAATAAATATGCTTCACTAAAATAAAAAAATTTTAAACCCTAATATAAATTACATGCAGGGATATATGAAATGTTTAACTTCTCTTTCCTTCCAATAAAGCAAAACAAAATTTTGAATGCCAAAAGTGCTAGAAATGAATCTCAGCTGTATCACGGTGCTTATTTTAAGCCTAGGAAAGTACTAGTATTGATAAAGAATTGGCAAATACGAAAGTAATGAGTACTAGTAACAGCAGAATAGCAAAAGTGACAGTAGTAACTACAACAGTCAAACGTCAGGGACCGGGAACAATGGAACACAATGAACAGAATCAGTCCCATGTGTTGTTAAACAGTGTTTTTTGTGTTTTGTTTTGTTGCTCTGACCCATGACCTAGCGGGCACTGGGCAGAGTGCAATGCCCCCTTCATTTCTAATGCCCAGAACCACCCTGTTGCACAAATGAGAAAAAGGGGCTTGGAAAGATTAAGCAACTCTCCTTGGAGACTTGAGAGTAAGGTAATATTGACCATCACAGAATCTCCTCAAGGAAAGGAGAGAAAATATCCCCATTTGACTGATGAAGAAACTAAGAAGCAAAGGATTTCAAAGACTGAAAATCAGGTCCTTCCATTCATAGGAGTCTTTGTCAATGGAGACTAAATTACCCCATGCGTTCTTACTTTTGCCGAGACGTTCATTGCCTTGCAACAAAATTTGTAAAATTAAATTAAAACCCCACTCAATCCAAATCTAACGGATTAAAAAGACCTTGCTAGGAGCTGTCTATGCTCAGCAATAGTACCACAGTTTGAAATGTTTATGCCTCTCCATCTCTATCTTCAATGACGACTAATGGATATTGTCCAGAGTTTTACCACAGTTTTTGGAATATGACTGCATTGATTGCTCGCTTCCTTTTTTTTATTTCTTATTACTCACAGGAACTTCAAAATCAAGACTATTGCTCTAGAAAAGAAAAATTAAGATTAAAATGGCATTGCCAGGAGACAGGTTAGAGGAAGGGAGGACAGAATGGCTTTGCTGGAAGCTGGTGATTAACTGCTGAGGAACAGGCAAAACCCAGCAGCTCTATTGCAGCTGGAGACATTTCCAGTCCCTGATCACCGTCAACACCATGAAAGGCTACAAGAGGCCACAGAGTAACAAAACACAGCAAAACAAAAAACTGTTTAACAACACATGGGACTGATTCTGTTCATTGTGTTCCTTCGACTGATTCTGTTCATTGTGTTCCTTCGTTCCCGGTACCTGACATTACTTTGAAAGAGTTAAATTCAGTATCACCGAGTTTCCTGACCACATTGTTTTCCCATTAGGCCTATTACTAAAACAGCTTTTCACAACATCAGTTAACACTTTGAAAATCTGTTCCTATACAACCATCTTATATGGATCATGTCCTTCCTTTTTTCCTTGCTTTGTTTCTTTAACACAGGAAAACGGTACAAATTTTAATCATGTTCTCCAACAGTGAGAGAAGCAACAATGACTCAACGAGTTAAGAAAAGAATAAAAACCTTGGTGTTGAAACACAGAATCCTGATTGTGTCACTAACGCAGGATCGCACATGTACGTGCTCCAACATCCTTCTTGAACCTTTGATGGAAGAAATGAGTGGTTGCCAAAAAACTTAATTGTCATTTTTATCCACGGGACAGTGGAAATCTGTCTAAAATAAATTTAAAAAATATTAAGTGATAAACATTAGCTAATGATAGCTTGAAGTTACTTTTCTATTTACAGTTTTCATTTGGTTTAATAACTTGTTGAGATAACTACTTTAATGACAGTTCTGGAGGGGGAAAAAAAATAAGATTTAGAGCTTCAACACAAATCAGATTCATTAAAAGTAGAAGAGCTATTCCAAGTAGCATATTTGTTCCTCTATAATATTGATTCCGAATGGCTTGCCCAGTACAATAAGTCAGTACTAGTTCTGGTTACCATATTTAATCATGATTTCAGAGATATGTCAAAACATCAAAGGGACATCAATGCAAGGAATATGCTGGAAGAAAAAAACGGTGCCAAAGAGCTTCGAGCTCTAATTTGTATTCTGTCTTATTTCATTACTGTTATCTCTGAAAAGTAATAGTTTCAGCTTTATGCGTTTAATTTGGGACCCAGATATTTGTAGACATGGGCAGTAGCAGATTCTACAGAAATATATTTATGCAGTACCTCAAAGGAAATTTTGGTTTTTTTCCCCAAAAGAGCCTGGACTGGTCACCAGATGTGGAGGCCATATGGCACATGAACATGAGAGCCCTGGGACAGTAAGAGTGGAGCTAATAAGCTCAACAGGCAGGAGCAACCACTCTGAGATGACGGACAAATGTTTGGTTCTGTTGACTTTCTGAAAAAGGATACACATAAATCACTCTATTTTTAAACCCAGAAATACAACTTGGCCAGTCATTTTCTCCAACTCTTTATTTTTGGGGGTTTCAAAGGAAATGTATCCATGTGTGGTTTATTACTTGTTCTGAATTCTGTCCTTTTCGCATACAATTCATGTTGAAATTAAAAGAGAGAAGCAAACTGAATCAGGAGCAGAGAGCACGATTGCTTTCGTGAACAGATAAATTTTATTTGCAGTAACTCTCAAGGAATTGTTATAGCTAATCAGGCACTAAGTCTTGTATATTCTGTTTCTGCATTACCTCTTGAATTGAATCCTTGCTCCCCAAGCTTCGACCCTTTTTCGACAAATTTGCATTTTATATCTGAACCCTGCTAACACTAAAAGATCCTGCAACATGCATTGCATTATCTGAACTCCACGTCTTTGAATATGCAGCTCCGACTACTTGGAGAGGCTTTCCTGCCTTTTCCTAGCTGGTAGATTCCCTTTCACCCTTCAAAACCTAGTTTAAGTATCAACTAACTGCTCATGAAATCTTGTTTGCTTTCCCAGGCAAAATTATGCGTTTTTAATGCCTTTTTGAATGAGCCACTGAAAATAAACCCACCGACACATTTCTATTCTAATGAGAAAGGAATAAAGATAATACTGATGGCAGCTGACATTTACACAGGGCTTTATTTATGCCAGCCACAATGTTAAGTACTTCATGCAAACTATCTAATTCAAGGCTTATATATAAAGAGCTCTTATAAACGTACAAAGAATAATACATTTGCATTACAGACTTCGCAGACTGTGCAGAAACACATAAAAATCACCCAATCCAATTGAGGCAGACTAAAGATGGTTATAAATTATAAATTGAGGCAGACTAAAGAAGAGGATGCTTCTCCTCCTCTTGAGGAGTGGAGTCTAATTCTTTCCCCTTGATCCCCAACGGGTCAATAGTAGTTACGTTCGGGGACTCTTGAGGCTGGGTTCTAAGAATCAGAAGTCTCGCAGCTTCCACCAGGTCCTCTGAACACTTTCTCTGGGAGCCCCGAGCCTTCACCTCAAAAGCCTAACTGCTCTGGGACGGCCATGCCGGAGAGGCCTTGTGTGGACATTGCAACTGGATCCACTGTTCCAGCTTTCACCTACAGGGCCCAGACATGACTGATGCCATCTTGGGTCCTCTAGATGAGCCTCTCTCCCAGCTGACTGCCATCAAGTCACCTCACCACCTACCACGCGGAGCTGAAGATCTGCCCAGCTGAGCTCTGCTTGAATTCCTGCCACACAAAATTATAACCCAGCCACTAAGTTTTGGAGCAAGTTGCTGTGCAGCAATAGATAACTGGAAAACCCGCTATTCCGAGGAAACAATGACAATCATTTTCGTGTATTTTCCTACATTTTTTTCCAATTTTATCTATGTACCTAACCTCCCTTTACTTCTCATCTTTTTCCTTCTTGTTATTCTTTAACAGTTGTGTTCATACTATAAATGCAGTTTGATTTTCACATCCATATACCTAAAATGTTAATAACATTGCATGATTAACATTCCTTCACCTCATTAAAAAGATTCTTCAATAACTTGACTTAAATGACTGCATGCTGTGTTCTACCATTCTCCTATGGTGGAACATTTATATTGCACCTAATTTTTCATTATTATAAATAAAACTGTAATGAGCATCTTTCAAAGTAAATCATATGAGTATCTCTGATTGTGTTCTTAATGCTTATGATCGATCAGAAGTGACATTCCCAAAGTGTAAACCTTTTCAAGGGTCTCATCATATATTGCCAAAGTGCTAGGACAAAATTCGTTCTCCCAACAGTAATATGTCTTGATGACCATGCTATTAAGCTCTGCCCAACACTAAATTAGCATTTGTCAATCTCTGCTAATTTGAAGTGGTAAATTGCTTTGTTGGGAAAATGAATAGTTTTATACCATAAGATGGCCAATGGGACTAAAACAAGCTCTGGTCTCTAGCTTGGAGACCCCTCTTCCAGGTTCTTCTTGCCCTGTTTGCCGCGTGCGCATGAAAACCCGCCACAGATATGGAAGCTGGCAACTATAAATTGCCCTTCCCCCCTTCATTCAGAGCTCAGATCTTTGGAGAAAGGGTCTCCTCTGAGCCCGCTGGTGTTAAATAAATCTCCCATCCACCAAGATCTCCGAGTGCCGCTTGGTTTTTCCGCCAGCGTTCCAGCCTGGTTCCATAACAGCTTCTCAATGTAGTTTGAGTTTACATTTTTTATGACCAGGAAAAGTGAACATTTTTTCATATCTTATGAACCACTGTTATTTCTTCCTCTATAAAATGGCTTGGCCACATTTTTTTTAACGATGTCTGTTGAACAATTATGTTTTTCTTATCCATATGAATGGATTCATCACATGTCCTGTATGTATATCAATCTTTGTCTTTATGGTAATACTTTTGCTATTCTGCCATCCTTTTAAGGTATTTTGATTTATCAGCACCCTCTGTAAACATTTTAAAGGTAATAATAATGGCTACTGTGTTTTCTATGTGATTGGCAAAGGGCAGGTACTTTACATAAGCTTTTATAATCTAAAGGCTTAATGAGCTTCCTATTATTATTATTATCTCCTCCAATTTACAGATGAAGAAACTGAGACTTAATGAGTAAATAAGTTCCCATTGAGATCACTCAGTAAGTGTTGGGGGGCAAAATTCAGTTCCAGGACCATATCATCTTAAAGTCATTTCTCTTAACTACTAAGCCATATTGCTGTCATGTCTGGTGATTTTCCCCCTTTGTGATTGATTCCATGGCTTTTAGGTCTGGAATGGTCTTCCCTATTTCAAGATAGATCATGTTACCAATAATTAATATTAGATTTCTTTTGGATTTTAATTTACCCTTTAATACAGTAATCCCTCTGCTACATTTCCCTCTGCTTTTAATACATTAAATACACTAAATTTATTAAATTACTAAAATACCTGTACCTGTCTCCTAACTATATTGTAGCAGTAATACATTACTAGTAGTTATTTTTGATTGGAAGTTTGGGGGTTATTACTCAATTAAAAGGGTAAGTAGAAAACCAAAACCAAAAATAAAAAATCCCTAGAAAATATTCATAAGCATTTCTGATATATAGTTGATATATGTTGATACATAATATTGATAAATATCATAATGTGGGCTTAAATTTTTCACGCGACGTTATTGTTTTGGGGTTTTTATTGGCTATTTTTTAGAATAACTTCATCAAATTCTAAAAATGATTTTTTTTTAGGATTCTAGAATTCTGATTGACATTGCTTTAAATTTGTAAGTTGAGCAGAATTTTTATTTAACATCTAATACATGTCAGGTGGAAAGCAGCAATGAATAAGACATATGGGACCCCCACATTCAGAAAGCTGAGGAACAACTAAATTAGGCAATAAAAACAAAGGATAATCATGCGAGATGATAGGAAACATCCAGGAAAGGCAGCTAATTTGGACAGGCAAGATAAAAGAAAGCATTCTGGGTAGGTAACGAGAGTGATCCAATTGAAGAAAACAGCATGTGCAAAGCACAGAGGACAATTAAATAATCAGGTTTGCACATTAAAGTCACTATGGCCAGATATCATTAAAACAGTCACCTCTACCACCGCAAACCAACCAACCTACAACTATCACTAACCTATCACTAACTAAATTATTTTTAACACTCTGTGCAGTTGTTGTGTGATTACATTTTGCTGTGGGTTATTTACCCCTAATCACTCTAAACAAAACCCAGAAGCCTGATGGAATTACATTTCAGAGATCTCCTAGCTGTAAAGGACATCTGAGATCTCCTCATGTTTCTTTGCCATTTTGTCTTCCTAAAGAAGATAATAGAGCATACAGCTGCCAGAATTTTAAAAATGGCTGGTGTGGGTGACCTCTGCGAGCACCTCTTCCGGCCTCTTTGTTGAACATCCCCTGTCCTTCAGTAATAAAGATCCTTCCTATCACCACTCAATAATTTTGTAAAAAAGAACACCAACTATAATGTCAGCCACGGAAAGACGACAAAGTTAAGTACAGTTTGAGAAAAGAACACTGTATATGAGGAACACCAATATAAATTTTTAAATAAAGAGGTTAAAAAAAAAAAAAGCAAACAGGCCACTCTCTGGATTCTGTTTCCCCTCAAACCACATGGTAAAATCCATTTGTGTGCCCAGTGTGTAGAAAGAACTGTGGGTCTAAAATAGACTCACACAAGCGGTCTCTAGAGAAGATGGGCCATAGAGGGAATTCTTACAAAGATGACTGCTAAAGCACTTCCCAACAATGAGCGTCCATGGTTGGTATATACAACCATGGCTGAGATTTCTGAAGAAAATGCAAATAACAATAACACAAAGTCTCTGCAAGAACTCAGTACCTATGTTTGTTGTTTGGATGAAACCTCATTACACTAGAACATCCAGTCTTTGGGTGTTGCACTGGGGAGCCTAAATCCTCTCTTCCTATATGCATTATTGGCTGAAAAGTGGCAAATAAAATAAATTAGATGTACTGGAGGAGACTGCTCCCTGAAAAACATTCAAAGCTGTATTACTTATTCATAAAGCAAAAGCAAAGAATTCTTTTTGCAAAAAAATAAAAATCATGGCTCTGACTCTATATTTCCTGATAAATTGATGTGCATGTGATTTTCTTCTAAATAAGCAGAGCTGCTTTTTCTCTACTAAATACGCAGCTTGACAATGACATTTACTTAACTTATTTTTCTTTTTTTTTTTTTTTTTTTTTTTTTTCAACGTTTATTTATTTTTGGGACAGAGAGAGACAGAGCATGAACGGGGGAGGGGCAGAGAGAGAGGGAGACACAGAATCCGAAACAGGCTCCAGGCTCTGAGCCATCAGCCCAGAGCCCGACGCGGGGCTCGAACTCACAGACGGTGAGATCGTAACCTGGCTGAAGTCGGACGCTTAACCGACTGCGCCACCCAGGCGCCCCGGAAACTATTTTTCAAATGAGCCTTTTAAGTCAGTGTATAATTATTGAGTGCACAGACTTTGGGGTCAGCCAGAGGCAGGTTGGAATCCAGGCTCCGCAATTCATATGTAACTTTAGGCAGATACTTAACCTCCAAGCTTCTGATTCCTCATCCGGAAAACAGTTCCCAGAATTGTAAGGTTTGAATAAGACAATGCATATAAAGCACATAAGCCTGGCTCCTGGCACTTCCGAGCTGAGTGGTGGTGGACGAGATGGCAGTGAGGAGCAGCTATCTTATAACTTCAGTCCGAACATCCTGTACAGACTTGAGAAGGGATTCGCAAAGCGAAAGATCAAAGTGGGAGTGGTTTGGCAAAGGAAAGACGATAAATGTTTCTTGTGAGATTCACAGATTTGACAAGATTAAATCAAATTACAGACAGGATCAGCTGTACCCTCCTCTATGACCTTTCACAACAAGGGAAATCGGACGTCAAATTAGCATTCTTAAAGCAAGGTTACCTATGATCCATGATTCTCTCACAGGCACATAAAAAACACATAGATTCCTCCTGACTGTAAATAGTCACTTAAATTCTTTCATCTTTTTATGCTTCTACCATAGAATTATTCTCTTGTGTGGGTATGGTGTAGATCAATTTGAGACAAATCAGATGAAAATACCTAACCATAAGGAACTACGCATTCACTGAACCAACACGCACTGTTTCTTATACCCCAGGCGTATTCCAAGGGAAGGGAAAGCATGGATAAATCAATTATAAGAGGCTGCTCTGTCAGTATAGACACAGTTCTGGCAGACGGAGGGGGACACAAATAACTGTGCACCATGCTGTCACTGATGCGTTATTACGGATGCATGTGTGAGGGGCTATGGCATACTAAAAAAGAAATCATTCGTGTGTTAAGACATACATCCTTTATCACCTGAAAAGCCCTTTTTAATATTGAATAGGGTGTTTCACATCCAATAGGTGCTCAAAATTTGTGCTGACCGCAGTCCTTACTATTTAACTATTTATTGCTTCCCTGCTCACCGTATAACGTTAAGCGCCACAATCGCAGAGACCTTGTTTTTCTTATTTACTAATGCAGCCTCGGTGCCAAAGAATGTGTGTGGGTGTGTAGTAGATGCTCAATAAATATTGTTGGCTAGCAGGATAGATTTTATTGGTGGCTGCATAAGAAATAATCTCCACCTAGAAGTCATTTCCTCAGCATTCCTACAAAAGTGAAGTATCTTTGCTTTTAAACTTTAGTCTGTATTTTCTTTTCTTTTTTTTCTTTATTCTTTTGTCATGCTCAGAAGGAACACACTGAAGTGTGAACACACTTTCGTAATCAGAATACTAATTATTCATAAGGACGAT
Organism: Puma concolor; assembly: GCF_028749965.1. Taxonomy (NCBI): domain Eukaryota; kingdom Metazoa; phylum Chordata; class Mammalia; order Carnivora; family Felidae; genus Puma; species Puma concolor. Next base: position 164,847,006 of record NC_141670.1, on the reverse strand, counting down.
TTATTTACTTACTTATTTTTGAGAGAGAGGGCGCAAGTGAGCAAGGGGCAGAGAGAGAGACAGAGAGAGAGTGTGGGGCTCACCAGAAGCGGGGCTCCTGTTCACCAGAAACGGGGCTCAAGCTCACCCTATGTGGGACGTGAACTCACAAACCGTGAGATCATGACGTGAGCCAAAGTCAGACGCTTAACGACTGAGCCACCCAAGGGCCCCCGTAAGGAGAATTTAAATCTGGTGGGTGCCACTAGGAACTATTCTGGTCAGTAGAGAGAAGAGTGCTTCTGGAGTATGCCTTGGTTAGTGTATTTATCATATTTAAATTGGCAGCTTTCCTCTAAAATCTTTTATTTATAGGATAACTATTAATATACCTCTTTCTTTTCTTTTTCTCACTTAGACTATGATCTTTAAAAAAAAAAAAAAATATATATATATATATATATATATATATATATATATAGAAGCAAAAGAAAACAAAACCATCAAACAAAAGTCACCTAAAAAATAATAACAATATTACATATATATTACAGTGGCATGTATTTTCCTTCTACTCCCAAAACACTTTAACATACTCTACATGTATAAGTTTTATAATGTTTTTATATTTTATAATGTTTTTATACCAAAACTAAAGTTAAAGAATGCAGTTATAAAGTATGGGTATCATGTATCCAACAAGAAAGAAGAAAAATTCTGTATTTTTCAGTAAGAGTTAATAACTAAGAATACCAAACCCAAATTTTTCCAGTTTTATTTCCTCATTTTTCTTCTATTTAAAAAGTATGAATCCAGGGGCACCTGGGTGGCTCAGTTGGTTGAGTGTCCAACTTCAGCTCAGGTCATGATCTCACGGTTCATGAGTTTGAGCCCCACATCAGGCTCTGTGCTTAAGCACAGAGCCTGCTGTGGATCCTCTGTCCCCTTCTGTCTGCCCCTCCCTTGCTCATGTGTGTGCTCTCTGCTCTCTCTCTCTCAAAAATAAATAAACATTAAAAAAAATTTTTTTAATTATGATCCAAAATGGTACAATAAAAACAAACTTCAAATACTTAGTAATGTATCAAACAAAACAGCAACACTAAACAAAACAAAATAATACACTGAAAAAAAAAGACTATACCAACTCTACATGGACTAAATACAAAAAGGAATCTTTTGTACTCTTGTCAAACCACAATATTTTTTAAAAAAATCACAGGAGTGGATCATAATAGAAATAGCTCTATGTGGCAGGATGATAATTTACCAATTTTTAACACGTACTTTCCCCTTAGACTTTTTTCAATTCTGTTTTGCTCAATTGTTTCTTTTCAAAGAGCTCAAAATGAAGATATTGAAAAGATAAAAACAGCATTTCTGCATGCTGTTAGGAAATATCCCTTTCAAAAATATAGGGTGTAACCAGTATGCAATTCGCCAGCTGTGGATCTTTTTTTTTCCTCCTGCACAGACAGAAAATGACATAAATTACTCCAGAAGTATTTCTATAATATTTGTAAAATGATACTGCAACACTATTCTACAAGTTATAAGCTATCACTGCCCCTACTGGAAAAGTCTGCAGAAAGAGGGCTGAGGGAAACCACATACAATGCTTCTCATAAAGAATGTATGTCTTTAGGATATTTGGATCATGTGACATTCCTCACTCAGCATTTATTGCTCCCAGTGCCAACTCATTCTGGGGAAAAAGAGACAGACTGGTCAGCTTCCATTCAGCACTATCCCACTCTGCTTTAAGTCCCTTGATTCAGAAGTAAAGAATGGGAGGAACAGAAGGGGATACCAAGGCACAGTCATTTAGTCAAGATGCGCAGGTTAGCCAAATCCTCACAGAGTCCTTTGCTAGAAAAAAACCTGAGATCCTGAACAAACATTTCTCCTACTTTTGAGGATTAGCAGCCCCTTTGGCAAAAACAAAATAAAACAAACAAACAAACAAACAAGTAAGCCCTCAATAAATAATTCATCCTATCTAGTCCTTTGAGAATGGTAAAAAATAGAAGTTGCAGGAGAAATCCATACCCAGGCTCAAGCCTTCTCTCAGGTATCAGGTACCCACTAATGTCAAGCTAAACTCTAGCTCTCTCAGAATCTTTAAGTTGGAAGTAAAGTGGGGGTGCCTCGGTGGCTCAGTCTATTAAGCGTCCGACTCTTGATTTTTGCTCAGGCCATGATCTCATGGTTCATGGGATCAAGCCACGCATTGGACTCCATACTGACAGCATGGAGCCTACTTGGGATTTTCTCTCTCCCTCTCCGTCTCTCACTGCCCCTTCCCCACTTGCACTTGCTCTCTCTCAAAATAAATAAATGAACTTAAAAGAAGAAAAAAGTAAAGTGTTAAGATCCTCTAGATATTCAGCCAACCTAGGTACAAGATTCCTTCAGAAAGACCTGCCCTTAAGTTACACCCAAGATTTCCTGTAAATGAGCATAAACAAGACTTGGTTTCTCCAAGGCTGACTAACATTAAAAAAAAAAAAAAAAAAAAAAGAAAGAAAAAAGAAAGAAAAGCAATTAAACAGTGTTACTGCCTTCCATTCTTAGGAACCCAGATGTTTAAAAAGGGGGGAAAAATCCCAGCAAGCATTAGGGTGGACAGCATAGTACAAACAGAGAGAGGGAGTGGCTCAGGACAGAACCCTCAGTCTGCACACAGAAGCACAAATCATGATTATTTCCCTTCTGGTCATGCAAACCAGAATGGTTGTAACCCTTCTTGTTTTTCATAAAACAAAGACCCACCCAGATGTGTCTCTGGCCACTGGCATAAATGCGTATTTGAAACTTTTTTGGTAGACCCACAAAACACTAAGGACCAAAATTGTTAGCCTTCAACTTACTTTGCCTGATCCCTAACTCTGGCTTCCAGCTGGAATAACATATGATATCACTGCTTCTAAGGCAAGCCCAGTTTAAAAGCAAGTTTCCTCAGCCCATATATTCAACTCTCACTTTCTAATCAGATGGTTGGCACAAATTCACCTAACTCCAAAATCTGGCGATGTGCCCTCCCTAGGCAAAGAAACAAGAAATTCATGCATGGTATTTTTTTTTTATGTTTTCCATTTGTCTTTTTTATTATTCAGAAATACTTTAATGTGATAGAGAAGAAGAACAACATTAAAATAAAATATTCTGCAGGAGAAAAGTGAAATGAAGATTATGTATCCTTATGGAGAAACGTATAGGTCTCATGAGGTTTCAATAAAAGGTTTGCTGAGGAGTAAAACTCAAGATGAAATCCAAGCTGGTTGCCAAATTTCTGGATATATCAAAGAAAAATTAGTGGGAAGTGTTGCATTTTAATGATCTCAGTACTCACAGATGAAGTTATCTAATAAATGCATACAAAGCTATCAAATATAAATGCATATAAACTGAAGATTTAATTCATGGCCTATGGAGATCCTACTGTGTTTTTGAAAACTTTTTGATCTGAATGCCCAGGAACAAGAATGCGTGGAATATCAGACTTAAGTGGCCAATAGTTATTCGGACGTTCCGCCCCAGGACAAATATTCCAGCCATACATACTAGTGAAGGCCATGGTTTCAATCAGATCTGGGTTTTAACCTGGCTCCAATACTTGCTAGCAGTAAGACCATAGGCAAATTCATAACTTGTCCAGCCTCTGCTATGCAGTCCCCCAGTCTTCATCAGCAGTTCCAAAAGTGTATGTATAAATTGGTTGAGAAGAATCTAGGACTTACTTTTTCCACAGAGGCAATACTACAGGTTCAGCACTCACATATTCAGACAAGCCTAGAAAATCCCATCTGGTCCCAGATCCCCGGCCATGGCACAAATGGTGCTCAGGCACTGATAGCCAATCGACATTACATGATAAACTGTGCACATGCAAGAAGCCATAAATGTTTCCATCGGTAACCTCGCGGCCCAGCAGGCAGCATGGACTCAACAGATTGTTATTACATGGAATGAATAGAATATTTTCTTTTGCGAAAGGCTTTTCAGCTGATTTTCCCTCCACCATTGGGGAGTGACACCTTTCTTGGCAGAGAACTAGAAGGCAGGGGCTTCCCCGGGAGAAGAGAAAAGGTGATGAAGGGATGATTTGTATTTCTAAAAACCAGAGACGTTTTAGTTACAGGGTCTCCCCAGGCATTCAGAATTGTGGGGGGAACGAGGGGGTAGAAGTCTTGTCAATTAATAAAGAGTCTAATCATGTGAGCCCCTGAGGGACCAACATGTTAATCTATTCAGATCTCTTTAATTCCAAATGTCTTTCATCTGGAACTTATTCAGCAAATTTGTTTGGAAAATTTTAAAGCTCTAATAATTTATGGCTGCATTTAAGTAATCTAAATCCCATACACTATTTCCAAATATCCCAGAAACTGGTGACATTTAAGAGTGCAGGCATCGAGACAATTCATTATTTTGACCGCTTTCTCATGAGATCATAAAACGATCAGAATTTCAAGGCTCACAGAACAAACCACTGCTATGAAAACGGCAGCAAGAGACAACCATGTTAATCAGAATGTAGGTTAGCTACTGTCACAAAGACCCAAAATTATAGTGGCTTGCAAGATAGGCAAGCATGAAAATGAAGGGTGTACATTCTGGGACATACTTGTAAACAAGGTCTACGAAGTCCTTAGTCTCACTTATCTTACAGTCTAGCAAGGAAGACAATGTATTTCTCAGTGACGTAAAGTCCGGGTAGGTGATCCAGGGCTGGTACAGTGTTCACACCATCTTCAGCAAACCAACCATGGTCCTCCCATCACTCATTTAAACATCTCCAACGCACAGCTTCCTCTCGTGACCCAAGATGGCCACGCCGGCTCCTGCCATCCTGGCTGCATTTCAGCATGCAGGAAGAAAGGGTAAGAGGCATGTACCCACCCTCTCCGCGCACAGCCTGAAAGCGGCCCACCTCACTTGTGCTTGTGTCTCATTCACCAGAACCTAGCTGCAAAGGTGACTGGGAAGGACAGCCATTATTTTGGGTGGCCATGTGCTATGTAAGAAGTCAGAATAGGTGTTAACATAAAAAGCTTCAGTCCTATGTCTATGCAAAGCATCATTCTGAGCTCTCATAAAGCACTTACGTAGTTATTCGTATTCAGGTGCCATTCTGTGGCAAGTGAACTCCATGTTTATGACAAACTTCTCAAATTCCCACAGGCAGGCAGGTAAGCCTGTTATGGCCAGCATGAAAATGAAGAATGTACATTCTGGAACATACCTGTAAATAGGGTCAACAAAGTCCCTAGTCTCACTTATCTTACGGTCTAGCAAGGGAGACAATGAGTGTGTAAACAAAAACTATCAGCAAAGGAGAAACAAAATTAAACTAAAGTGATGACAAAGCTACTCAGGGAAGGCTTGGCTTTCCTGAGGACGTGACATTGAAGTTTTGATCTGGACCAGCCATCAGAAAAGCTGGGGGAAAAAAACCTAATACTTTAAAGTCCCAAGTTTCCCTATTTATCAGAATCAATGTTACTTCAGCTCTATTTTTCTTTTTTTGACCTGTTATGCAGGGAAAAAGCGTGTGTGTGTGTGTGTGTGTGTGTGTGTGCACATGTGCATGTGCATGTGGCTGGGAAAAGGAGATCTATAACTTAATACTGAAATTAATACTTAGGAGTTAGCCATAATGTGGCCATAATGTGGTTCTCCAGAACCATGAGAAAGAGGCCCTACAGCTATTTATAGGGAAAGGAGGATAAACAAAGCAAATGGTTACAAAAGTTGTGAGAACATACAATCTTTGTATTCAGGAGTTATTTTTTTTGCTTGTTCTAAGTAGTGTTTCTTGGTGTTTGTATTTCTTAAATAGTATTAACTAATTTCAGGTCGGTTGTTCTAACTAAATTTTAGTTAGTTCAAAATGGGTAATCAGCAGTTGTGAATAAAATGTCTCACATGTTTTTAATCAAAATGAGTTACATGCAAGATAGGTAAAAAGTAGGCAAATTCAATAATTAAATTTTATGTATCAGTAGTGATTTAAAACACTAATCATGGGTTTATTTTAATTAAGATAATCTGTCACAATTTTTAGCAATTTAAAGGCAGTGTTTTTATATTTAAAATATTATACAAGTTATATTTCACTCTAGGGACCAAAGCTAAGTCAACACATTCTTAAGCTATCAAGAATCCACACAGAAAAAAAAAAATTTTTTCTACTTGAATTAAACACTTTATTTTAATTACAATATTGGAGTCATATCTGGAATTTGAGGAGGGCTTGCTCGAGCAGTCCTGTTTTGGAACGTTGTGTGGTTGTGGTCAGATGTCCACTGGAGCTACAACCACCTGAAAGCTCCATGAGCTGGCATCCAAGATGGCTCCCTCACACAGCTGGTAGGCAAGGTTGGGGATTCTACAAGAGCCCCTGTCATCACAAAAATGGAGGTCTCAGGGTGCCTGGATGGCTCAGTCTGGCATCCAACTTCGGCTCAGGTCGTGATCTCATGGCTCATGAGGTCTAGCCCCACATGAGGCCCTCTGCTGTCAGCGCAGAGCCCACATTGGATCCTTTGTCCCCCTCTCTCTCTCTGCCCCTCCCCCGCTCATGCTTTCTCCAACCCCATCCCCATCTGTCTCTGTCTCTCTGTCTCTCTCTGTCTCTATCTCTCTCTCAAAAATAAATAAACATTAAAAAACATTAAAAATATGGAGGTCTCAGGGCAATTAGACTTCTTACATGGCAGCAGGATTACCCCAGAGGTAACGATGTATTCACAGCATAGTCCACTAGGTATAAACTTACTGGGGGGGGGGGGTGCGGGGGGGGGAACCTCCTCAACTTATGAAAAGTGCTACAGTGAAATGAATACCTCATGTGCCAAGGCATTTGTCATAGTCATGGCCAGTGAAGGAAAACTGCCATTTAAATAACATTATTTTAACCCAATGGGCAATACAGCAGTCAGGAAGACACCAAGTCAGACCTAAGGTCTGAATTCCTACCTTCAAAGCCCCATTTTATTGACTCTAAGATACCACCGATTATAATATATACCATTATTACCAAATAATATATACCATTATTTTATATACTTCCAGCAAGAAACAGAATACTGCCATTAAACTAAGAAATACCATGAATTTCAGGATGCATCCCAATTTCAGAAAAACTAAAATGTGGGGAAAAATTGACATCTTAGAATCAATGAAAAATGGTAGTATTCTTCTGACCAAATCTGCCCCTTTTATTTTCAGAATGGAAAATTACCTTTGTTATTTTCAACCCAATCATTAAAAAATAAAGTTTTCCTATGTATTATGTTACAATCCCCCCCCTACATCTCTTTATAGGTACAAAACTGCTTAATACAAATGTCCAAAGAGATAACTAATAAATCCCCATTTAACTCTTTTCCCAAAATATTTAAGACATTTCATTCAAAACAACTGATTACTGTAGGGCTCTCCAAAGGCACCACCAAAAAAAAAAAAAAAAAAAAAACAAACAAACAACAAACAAACAAAAAAACCACACCTCTCTTCTGAACAAGTTGAGAAATAAAGCAGACCTTAGTAAAGGCATGAGTCGAAACATCCCTTTTTTTAGTGATAAAGGCCAGTCTGGGTGATAGAATATTAGGTCTGTCAGCCAAGTGCCTTGTTCCTATGGAGCTCCAGACAGCCTTTTCCCCCGGGTCAGGGGCAAGCTCTGACCAGGGAGCCCTCCCATAGAGACACAGGGCAGAGCACCTACTCCCTGCTGCCAGCTTGCTCTAAGGAGTAAGAAGAGTGGAGAAAGAAGAAGGCAGATTCTGGTGCTGAAACCGCTGAGTACCACAGTGCTCTCCACAGACAGAGCACCTCTCGAGAGGAGAAAAGGCAGAGTTGAGCCCATTCAATCATCCCAAATTTGCCAACTAGAAAAGACAGCCCTCTTCCCAAGAGAGGAGGATGTAAAGGGTCAGAGACAGACTAAGAGCATGCCTACAAAGACCCACCTCATGGAAATCTGGAATGGGGGAAAGTTGTTGTTCTCTAATACTTGCCTTTGCAGTTATTTTGATGTAATACTGTAAAAAACACTGTGACATAATAAGAACTATATATTTAGTCTCTGCCCCCAGTTCCTGGCACACAGCTTCTAAAATCCTTATATTTTCCTGAGCGATAGAAATTCTAGAATCATCATTTGTTCTAATATTTGGTCTTTGACCCTGGTTCCTGGTACACAGAACTCCTAAATCCCTTGCAATTTCCTGGGTGATAGGAGCATCTTTTGTTCTAATGAGGTAACTCTTAGTGGATTCCTGAATAGTTCCTGAGGACTGGTCACCAGAAAGACCAAGCTATGAGTAGAAGCTTGGAACTTCCAGCCTTACCCACTCTTCTCCAGGGAGGGGGTGGGGCTAGAGACTGAGTTAATAATCAATCATGCCTACATGATGAAGCCTCCATAAAAATACTTCAAGTATACAGTTCAGTGAGCTTTTGGTTTGGTAAACACATCCATGTGCTGGGAGGGTGGCACATCCCATCCACATGGGGACAAAAGCTCCTGCACTTAAGACCCTTCCAGACCTCACCCTATGTACCTCTTAATCTGAGTGTTCACCTATATACTTTGTAATACCCTTTATAATAATACTGATCAAGTTAAATAAATGTTTCCCTGAGTTTTGTGTGCCATTATACCAAATATCAAGCCCGAGAAAGGGGTTATGGGCGACCTGGTATCTAACCGGTTGGTCAGAAGTATGAGAAGCCCAGACTTGCAATTGATGTCTAAAGTGGGGGGAAGGGGGGGAGTCTTGTGGGACTGTGCCTACAACCTGTGGGGTCTGCACTAGTTCCATTTAGTTAGTGTCATGATTGAACTGTAGGTCACCCAGTTGGTGTTTAGAGTTGGAGGATTGGTTGGTGTAGGGAGTCCTACATGTTTGGTGTCAGAACTGTTGAGAGTCGAGTATAAAAGAAATAAGAGGTTTTCTTTTAAACATGCTCCACAGTTTTCCTTCTCAGGAAAAATCCTACGAAAAATCTCCTTAATATGTAAACGACACTCAGGACTGCTTTGGGAATCATCTTTTTCTGCCTCGTACCTCACTCTTTATCCAAATGATGTGACCAGCACTTTTGCAAGTGACAAGTCACAACAAAACGGGACCTCCCAGGGTGTCGGTATGGTCAGGCATGGAACTGAAATGAGGCATTAATTCCAAGCTGTGCCACATGGCTGGGGACCTCACAGAAGCTCTAGAGGACTGGGAAGGTGAACCCCCAGTTTGTTACAGCACAAGCAGGCATACTCTTTAGCTAAGGGAAATGTGATTTGTTACAGAAGAGATATTCTGAAATTTAGTATCTCATAAAAGGAGTTCATTCTACCCATAAAAAAGCTGGTTTGACAACTAGTAAAATGGTATAGCTACTTTTCACTGCAAACACAAATGAAATTTAAGACTAAAGCAACATGTACCTGGGTTATCTTGAGTGGCTTTGTAACTCATTTTATTTGATTTCAAAATCCCTTTCCAAGTGTGATATTTTAATTTAGAAACGTAAATTCTGCCCAAAGAAATAACTGGAGATGGGTAACACATATGTATAAAATATATTATTTTAGGAAATATAAACACAGCTGCCTCTTCTACCACAGAGCTTGCTACTGTTTCATAACCACAGTAAATTATGGTCAATAAAGTTTTTCTTTGTGACAATTAGCACAAAAACATCAGACATGCAGATTAGAAACACTGGGATTTACATCTAGCTTTAAAGAAAAATGCTGTTAAATACTATGAAACAGTAAATACAAAAAGGCAGTAACATTGTCCTAAGGAACAACTTCATTTTTCCTTAACAAACTTTAAGTTAGAAAAACAAAGTCTAGGCGAGAGTATGTTGAAGGCATTGCTCTTATAAAATAAATTGGCATTTGTAATATTTGTGGTTCAGCTGAAAGAATAAATAACTACTATTTATTGAGTGTTTACTAAATGTCAAGCACTGTACTTAGTGATGTACATACATAATTGCATTCAATCCTAACAATAGCAAACACTATGAGGTAGGCAATTTGATCTTAATTAGATGAGGTGACGAAATCAAGCTCTCTTGCTCCACTCTAAAAAGAGAATTCTTCGTAGACAACTATCCAAAATAAGTAAATCTGTACTTTGATTTATTGAGGAGAGCACCTGTTGGGATGAGCACTGGGTGTTGTATGGAAACCAATTTGACAATAAATTTCATATTATAAATAAATAAATAAATAAATAAATAAATAAATAAATAATAAATAATAAATAATAAATAAAGCAAAGCTACTCTTACAAGTGAATACATTCATGAATAGAATCACAAATGTATCCATGTTCAGATTAAATCTGCTCTTTCCTACATTTGAAACTTGGAACAGAAACAATTATTTGGCAATGTGCACACGTGTACCAAACACCTAAAACACAGACTGTGATATTGGACCTTGGAGATAAGGGAGAGGAAAAGGAGTCGAGAAGCTATTTTATCTCCTTTGGTCTTTAAAAGCATATTCACTGCTAATAAATATTAGATTTTTCCCCAATAACACTCAAAAAAGTTTCTCTCTTGAGCCCACGACATGATCTTTCTGTCATTTTCAGAAGCCTCAGCCAAACATAAGTCTTATGAATTGTACTCAGATCTGTTGCTGATTTGTCATAAAATCGCCTAAACCACTGAACCAAAAGATGGTGGTGTAGAGGAAATGCAGTAACCTGTACTTAAGTATAGATTTCCAGGACCAATTTCTTTTTCTTAACCAAGATTGTCTATAATGTTACTTAGGCCATAAAGTCAACATTGAGGTCCCGGTGACAAAGGCCTGGTAGAAAGTGGTGGAAATGAGTCTCCAAAGAAATAAACAACTCTCCGCGCTGACTGAGATTTGCATCTAAGTGGCTCTCAAGCTCTCTGGGAAATGCTAGAAGTTGCCTTCGTCCTCAAAATAAACTTAGATGCTCTACTATCAAACTAACGTCTGTAAAAGGGATAGCTCACTGTATATTAGGACTTGTTACACTAACGGGTAAATGTATACTATATAAAATAAGCACGTCCATATACAAAGAGCAATTATGACGGCCAGTCTACAAGTTTGCCTCTGCTACAACACTAACATGCAAGGATCCAGAAATGATGGAGAACACAGTGCTAGCCGGGTAACGTGCAATTATGATAAGAAGTAGGGTTTTTGCATTTTAAATGCTTACTTCTTTTCCCCAGTGTTTTTATTCCTTTCCACTTGCTGAAAGAACCACACCAAGTCCTGTGGTCACATCTGAGGCAGTCTAATATGGAACAGGATTCTAAAACTTAATTACAAATATAAGATGGCTTAGCATTAATACTGGATCAAGTTTCTTCAGAAACCTCTAGCGAGTTGAAAGATGATCATTCCTGGGAGAAAACTGCTCTGCCTTGTGTTAAAACACTTTTGCTAGACTTTGGAGCTAGAGAATCACCTTAGAGGACATAAGTGGTGGGCAGCAGAGGGTGAGGAAGCTGTGTGGCAGGGCAGTGGGGAGGGAAGGAGTTGGAGCAGTGGCCTGGAGCAGGTTATCAGAGCCTAAAGGACTACACAGGGATCCAGGGGGGAAGTAACAAGTCTACAGGGTTGTTAGAACCAAAGGAGGTGAAAAAAAGCACTCACTGGAAGTTGGAGAAGAGCAGTCTCCAAAGACCGTGTCAGAGCCTGAGCAGGGAGGTGAGATCATCTGAACAGGGGAGTGGCAAAGGCAATATTCTGGCTGGGGTCAGAGCCTGCAGAATGAGGAGGCGTCTTTGCCGTGGGGGCAGCAGTGGGGTCTGCTGGTGGGTCCCGGAGCCTGAGAGGAGTGAGGAGGGCACCCATGCACGAGGGCGAGGCAGGGGGAGCACAGGGCAAGATGTCAGAGCTCCAGCGAGGCGAGAAGGGCATGCACGTGGCAGCTTCAGGAGGACCGCCTGTGTGGGAGGTGAAAGAGAACATCTATGTGGACTTGGCCATGGCCTGCAGCAGGAAGACAGAGCCCAGGTGAGGTGAGGAGGGTGTGAGAGGCGCGGCGACTCTAATGGGAGATTGGTTACATATGGGGGGAATTTATCATGTCATTCAATATGTTGAGGGTAAGGGGAGACAGGTTCTTCATGGTCAGAGAGGGAAGTTACAAATAGAGAAAGGGAAAAAGCTACAATAACCCTGTGGTATTAGATCAGAATTGTGGTTAGTATGAACTCATGGCCTTTAATAGATAGCTATAGGTATGAGTATACATGAGATAGACAGATGCAGATACAGATAGCTGGATCTTTAGAATGATTAATAAAATTCCACTAACACTAAAATAAAAAACATAGTGAGCAAAATAAAAATAAATAAATAAAAATAAAATACTAGGCATTTAAAAATGGAATATAACTATATATTCAAAGGAGATTTAAATATTTAAGAGAAGTCTATGAATCAATTTCTGCCAATAAATTTGAAAATACAAATGAATAGCCAACTTAAGCTAATATCAACTACCAAAGTCTCAAGAAGAAACAGGAAATTAAATAGATCTAGAAATATTTAAGTGATTAAATCAGAAATAAAAATCTAAATCTAACAACAACAAAGCTATGGGGAGGTGGTTCTTTAGCGATATCTCCCTGTTGAGCAACTGCTTATTCCTTTCTTATACAAATAGCTCCAGAAAATATAAACATGAAACTCATCCTGATTTTTAAAAAAGTACCATAACCTTTGTTTTAAAACCAGACAATGGCACCACAATAAAGAAAAATCATATGCTAATCTCACCTAGGAGCATAAGTGCAAATAGCTAAGTAAAGTATTCGCAAACTAAATCCAGCAGTGGGGCAGGACCAAGTTGAACTTATCCAGGAACACAGTAGTGATTCTTTAACATTAAAAAATTATGACTACAAGTCACCACGTTAACAATTAAGGGTGAGAAAACCCTACATAGTCATCTAAAAAATTCATAATCTGTATTAAATCAAATCCAACACTCACATATGATAAAAACAACAGCAACAAAACAACAACGTAGCAAACTAGGTTTAGGAAGGAACATTCTTAGCCTGATTTTTTAAAAGGTAAAAAAACAAAAAACAAAACAAAAAAACCTCAGCAAACATAATATTTAATGGTAAAATTTTAGAACATTTTCTTTAAACTCAGAAATAAGACGAAGATACCTCTTTTCACTGGCTCTGTTGAGCAGTGTCCTCATATCTGGTCAGTGCACTAAGAAAGAAATGGTGTCCAGTGTAGAAAGGAAGAAACAAATATAATGCAAAAGCAAAGTTTTTGGACATGTGATCACCAGGCAAGAGTCAAGAGTATTCCTGTGTGCCAGCAACAAACAATTAGAAAATTGAACCTTAAGAAATTCAACTCACAATGGTATTAAAATCTTTAAAATACCCACAAATAAATCTTGTAATTCTCTTTTATAAAGAAAAGCATAAAACTGGACATACTGATTTTAAAACATTGTAGTATTAATTCTGTGATGGATAAACTGACTAACCTGGAACGGACTAGAAAGTAAGAAACATGCTCACTTTTATGTGGCGTCTTAGCATATCATATATTAGTAAGAAAAGGATGAATATCTTTTGGCTCCAAATAACAGAAAACCAACATTTTTTAAATGACTCAAACAATAAGAAGAATAATTATATCACAAAACAAGATATTTGAGCTAAGGTTCAAAGTCATCAAAGATCCAGACTCTGTCTTCCTCGGATCTCAGTGAGCTCCCTTCATTATCAAAACTGCTCATGTCACAAACATACATCAAGAGGCAGAAAAAGGAAATTGTTTCCTAATTATGTATCTTCTGTCAGGGCAAAAGAAAACCTTTCCTAGAAACACTTCCAACAGACTACGCTTCGCCTATCTTTGGCTTGAGCTGCTAAACTAATCATCAGGTAAGGAAATGAAAATGCCAATGTATTCTGAGACCAATCAGGATTTGCCTGAATCACGTGAGAAAAGAGCAGACACTGGAACAAAACTGATGCTTTGCCAACACGAGAAAGAGGAAAATGACTCTTAGATAAATAATTTATGGTACTTGGAGTATTTCATAAATAATGTGGGGAGACTAGACTATCCATATGGAAGAAAAGAAATTAGGGGCGCCTGGGTGGCTCAGTCGTTAAGCATCTGACTTCAGCTCAGGTCATGATCTCACAGCTCATGAGTTTGAGTCCCACTACGGGTGACCACGAGCCCTGCTTTGGGTGAGCTCGTGCCCCCACTTCCGGGTAAACATGAGTCCCGGACAAGTCCCACTTCTCTCTCTCCCTCTCTCTCTCTCTGCCCCTCGCTCACTTGTGCCCTCTCTCTCTCAAAATAAGAAAAGAAAGATCTGAATGATACCATAAACAAAAATAAATTCCATGTGCATTAAAATTTCACATGTCAAAAGTAAATTTTTAGTGGAAAATATAGAACAACATGTTTAGAAATTAGGGGTATAAATAGGTTTCTAATATAAAACATAAATAAGCACAAATTATAAAGGATAATATTAACCAGCTAGATTACATTAAAATTTTAGACTTCTGTACAATATACTGGAATTAAAGTTAAAAGACAAACCACATCCTTGGAGAAGTATTTACATGATATGAGACAGTTTTTCTGTTACCCAATAGATAAAAATGGGCACAATATAAGAATGGGCAATTGAGGGGTGACTGGGTGGCTCACTCAGTTGGGCGTTTGACTCTTGATATTGGCAGGTCATGATCTCACATTTCATGAGATCAAGCCCCACGCTGAGCTCTGGGCTGGCAGCACAGAGCCTGCTTGGGATTCTCTCTCCCTCTTTCTCTGCCCTCCTTTGCACGCTCTCTCTCTCTCTCTCTCTCTCTCTCTCTCTCAAAATAAATAAACAAACAAGAAAACAAAAAAGAATGAGTAATTGACAGAAAAGGAAGATTGAAAAACCAATAAATACTATACAAGATGTCCAACCTCATCAGGAGTCAGAGAATTGCAAACTTACATAAAGAAATAGCACTGACTCCACTATTTAAAAAAATGTTCTAATTTGATAAAACTGAGTACTGGACACTACGTAAGGGAACAAAATGTCATCCATGCCTAGTGCAAGGGTCAACTAGTTCAAACTCTTTGGTGATCACTTTTGGGATATTCAGTGAACTCAACAATATGCATGGTCAACAACCTAACATCCTTTCCAAGGTATGTATCCTACAAAAACTCTTTCACATGTACACCAAAAAACATGTCCTGGGAGATTCACCATATTCTTTTTTCTCTATTTCTCCTCCCCCCCTCTCTCTCTCCCTCTCTCTCTCTCTCTCCACTGAATTTCCTCTCACTCTCTCTGTCCCTCTCCATACACACACACACATGCACATGCCCACATACAAATATGGAATATTTGAATTGGATAAATATGAATTGGATAAAGTGTTGTATAGTCATACAATCAAATAGTATGGTATAGTTTAAATGAACTAGATCAATACATGTCAGCTTGAACTATCTTAAAAATAGGATGTTGAGAGGAAAACACAAGTTGTTTAGGAATATTTATAATACAATATTACTTACATAAAAAGTAAAACCCAGAGCCCAATACTCTGTATTATTTATGGATAAATAAGTATTTAATAAAAATATAAAAACAAGGAATTGAGTTTGTGAATACCTCTGGGAAAACAAAAAGGAGAATCAGAGCCAGGAAGGGTATAGTATCAGAAATGTTTCAACTTTATTTCTAGTTTTATTTCTTTAATGAAAAAGGATATAAAGTAAACATAAAATGGTAGATTATACTGAGTCTATGTGGAGAATATGTGGATATGTCATATTATTTTATTTAAGTTTGAAATGCTTTATAACTTTTTAAGTTTTCCATGAAAATATTTCATCAGTCATGAAAAGGTCCTGACCCAATACAAATCGCTTCAAATTCACCACATTCACAAATGTAGTTTGCCTTCCTTCATCTTTTACTAAACATCATTTTAAACCACATGCTAAATGTTATCTGAGGATTAGTGTCAGAAGAAATGTAAATAGTAGCAATATTCTACAAGAAAAGTAGCAAGGATTGAATAAAGATGCCATGGAGATCAAGAAAGGTCCAAATGGCATGAAATTGAAAAGAGGTTCCTAAAGGTTAGTCAAATGCTCAAAAGACATTCTTGATATTAAGTGAAAAGCCAAAGAGGTCACTATCAAAAAAAAAAAAAAAAAAAAAAAAAGGTATGGAAAATTCCTAGTAAAATTTTAATTTGGAGGTTCTTAGAGATTATGATATAGAGCATATGTCAACAATATGACTTATTATTAAGACTACAATAAATATCCAAGTTTTCCCCCAGAAGTGAACATTTTAACTACTAATATCCCAAGAAACTCCCATAGCAACATACCTGGAGAAGGAGTCTTTCAAAAGCCAGAAAGTTGTCCCATTTGGCAGTCTGTGGGTGTTTCAGAGTTTGAACTGTGGCCAGCCCAAGCTGTAGGAGCCCACAGTGACTCACTAAAGCTTTGAGGTTGTTCTTGAAGAGATGAATATAGGACAGGAGCTGCCCCGGAGTGACTCTCCCTGGAGAAACAATAATTTATCAATGGTGAAATCATGAGAAGAATGTCATCAGTAATACTACTGCCTTGCACTGGGCAGAACTTCAGAGTTGACGGCGAGCTTTCCTAAGCCTTTGTGACTCTTAAAACAACATGGTGACAACAGCAAATTTGAAACTATTACCTACGTTGTACAAGTAAAGACGCAGATGTTAAGCCATCTGGCCAAGGCCATATTGCTAGTAGAGTTTATCCTGTGATTCTACAATGCCCCATAAATAAGTTCTCAAATAAAGTTACACCAGTAAGTATTGGTGAGCTCAAAATAGGGTGCCTCTCCAAGACTGAGGACGTAACAATCGAAGAAGCAAAAAGACAAAATTTCTAATGGTGCGCGTGTGTACAGAAAGTCGGAGGAGAAATCTGTTATGACTGGAGCTAAAACCTTATCACTGGTATCAGTGGGTTCATGACAATATTCATGAAGATAAAAGCTGCCTGTTACATGAAATAAAAACCTATGGAGAACTGGAGTGGCAACAAACAAACAAACAAACCTGGAAGACAAGGCATCAGAAGAAAATGTTTGGCATCATTTTTACTAGGGTGGTTGTCTTGACCTAGACCCAGAGCCCCATCTCATAAAGGACTAGAGATTGTAAGAAAAACGAAACAAAATGCCTGTTGAAGATTCACTCCTTCAGAGCCTCTAGCTCCAACTTTTGCCTATAGCAGTCCTTCAAGTGTTTTAACATTCTCCAGGGTCTCAGACTGCATTCCTGCCATTCATCGGTACTATGTATGAAACTCCTGAACACCAGATTCTCTCCACTGGACAAGAAGGCAGCATTGGGGCCGAACTTAGATGCAAGTTAGGTAAATCTTTCCTGCACATCTTATTCTGTCAGTGCTGGGTTTGATTTAATCATAGAACTGTGTCTTAATGGTAGAAAGCAAATACCATCAGAAATTTTGTCTAAAACAGCATATTAACTAGTAAATTTTTAAAAAACCTCTTGGTATGAGAAATAATAATACTGTCATTGCATGTTTTTTTATTCATCATTTTCGTGAAAACCCAGTGTGTGAAATTTGAATAAACAAACTTTTGTGTTTTAAGTCTTGCATTCCCAGAAATCAGCATAACATTTCCCTCTTCTTCAGTCATTTTTCTAGTATAATAAAGGCACTGTACATTAAAATATTTAGATACAGTATGTCCTGCTAAAACTTAATTGTTCACACACAATTGGCAAACAGAATAATTGCAGCATTACACAAAAGTCACATCTGTTCATTTGTCATTTTTTTTCATTATTTTAACATTTTGTGCCACCTAATAGCAGCAGCTGAACACTGCAAGCCATAAGACGAAACAAGCCATGACACCCAGTGTGCACGCATTTCTAGCTCCTTCTCTGGGCTCTGCCTGGCCATGTGCCCCTGCCTTGGAAGTGCTTCCTGTTCTCCTAATCTTCGGCACAACCTAACAGCCTCTCCTCCTCTTTACATCCCCTTCCAGTAAGCTACCTTCAACTCTCTGGTTCACATAGAGTCCTGTATATGCTGTAACATTTCCCTTTGTATAGAAATTTGGCATATCTTTTTATCTATGCTAGTATTTTATCAAGATTCCTACTGGTTTTGTCAGTGCTCGGATTATTAATTTGCAAAGACTTTTGAATGGGCCTCTGCTAATGGTATTTTTTTTTTTTATCATGAATCCTGATTCCTAGTATGTGATTCTGCAAAACAACTTTTCCAGGAATGTATACACATTATAGCAAAAACACCCACACAATACATAAAGGTAACAGCTCTACTAAAATGAAACCAGAGGTCAGTAGGCAGGACCATCAGAGAAAAATTCAACAGTTAACATAAGACAGCCTGAATCTCGTGCGTGAAAGATGGTTTAGGAGATTTGTAAATAACATACAAAAGGCTCAGAGAGTAGACTGAACAAATAGGTTTATATCCCTTCCTTACTCCATCAGAATGCCAGAAAAAAATAAAAAGGGATAGAAACACACAACAAAGAGACTGTAAGATAGTCTATATGCAGACAAAAGATTTCAAACATTTTGCCCCCATCTGTTGGTTATTTTTGTAACCTACATTATATACTAAAACTTTCTTTTTTGTTCTGTCAACTACAGATGGTAGCCTCCAGCTTTCCATGTTCTAAAAAGAGGACATTAGTCAACCCCCCCTTACACTTCCCTTTACTTATTTCCCCTTTTCATCTTTCAAATCACCAATACTTATATTTGTACCTTGTCACGATGACTGGCATTTATATTTTTTTCTGTAGCCATAACATAGTCTTATGTGCTCTTTCTATGGTTTCTTTAGAAAAGTTCAAAATCAATCGATAGTGCTTACATCATTATAAACTATATAACTACTAATGACAGAGCCAAATTATGTGCTATGATTACATTTCCTTATGCATATAATACTCTGCTCCTAAAATGCTCTATGGCATATTTTTTTCTTCCATTCTTCCTTTTCCCCTCCCTCCCTCCCTCCCTCCCTCCGTCCCTCCCTCCCTCCCTCCCTTTCTTCCTTCCTTCCTCTCTCTCTCTGTCTCTCTCTGTTCTGATAAGGCATTATCTGCCTTCACCGAAGGTTTAACGTTTTCTAACCTCAAATACACTCCCTTACCTTTGGAGTCTGTGGGGTTTTTTTCCTTCCTGAATACTGTCAAACCCTTCATGGTCCCATTCCAACATGGGCAGACTGTTTTCTAGGCCTTTCTGCACAGCCAGCAGCCTGGAACTGCTTTTATTGCTCTCCTCTGTTGGAACTGTTTCATTAAATCCTTGATTTTTCTTTCTTGGTATACTGCCTTGTTTTGCTGGACATCCTCAAGTAACTTCCTCAGAAAGGAAACTTTGAAGAAAGCAGAGTTTTTGTGTCCCTGAAAAGGCATTTTCTTGCCCTCAGGGTTTCATAATAGTTTGTCTGGGTCTGCAATTCTAGGTTGCCAATAATGTGCTGTTCACTACATCCTGGTTTTCATGGTTGCTAATAAAGAATGTGTGCCAATCTCATTCCTGTTCCTTTGTAGGTGAGATTCTTTTTTCCATTTGGGGGCCCCCAGGCTCTTATTCTCTTGTACTCTAAGAACTCACAGTGATTATGTCTAGTTTAGAAGTCTTTTATTCTTTCCACTTTCTTCTCAGGAGGCCTATTCAGTTTGACTTTCTTCACATCTGGGAAAGTCTCATTCTTCCTTTGCTAATTTCTTATACTCTGCTGTCTCTTTCTTTCTGAAACTTCAAATATCGTTCTTAGACCTCCTAGATTGGTTCTCTATATCTTTTATCTTTTCTATCAACTTTTCAATGTCCTGTTCTTTCTACATTTTAGGGGAGTTTCGTGACTTATGTTTTTAACCTTTGGCTAAATTTTGTTTGGATACGTACCATACAATTCACCCTTAAAATATACAATTCAGCAGTTCTTGGCAGAATTGTACAGCCATCACCACTATATACTTAGAGAGCATTCTCATCACCCCAAGAGAAAGCCCATACCCAAATTCCCTTAGTTATGAAAAAGATATTGCTATAAATCCATATAAATCAGAAGATAACCTGAATGAAATTTTCCACTGGGAGACAAAACTGTACTTAGTTATAACTGAGAAACAGCAGAAATGAGAATATTCAAGTAATGATAACTGTAAGTGAACTCCAACTTTATAAATGTATATATATATATATATATATATAGTCATTTTTATCTATTTTTATACTATTGTCATGTTTATCATATTAAAAAAATTTTAGCTAAAATATAAATTCCTGGAAGGTAAAAGAGGGTTGGAAGTGTACTAAATGATGGAGCAAAACAAACAATAAAAATAAACCTCCTAACCTCAGCCACCCATAAAAGGCTTTGCCATGAAAAGGTAGGGCAACAAAGAGGGAGCCACCTCCCTAGAAGATATCAGCAACTCCAGGCTCGGGAGCACCAGGAAAAACAGGTGGAAAATGAGGAGTATAACATAAGGTAAAGCATACAAATATTAAGTATACAGTTCAATTGATATTTACGTATATATCTACCATGTAACCACCACTCAGATCAAGGTATGGAATATGTTCAACACTCTAGAAGATTCCTTTGTATACCTGTCCAGTCAGTAATCCCACAAAGGTAGACCATTACTTCTGCCTCTACCAGCACAGATCTTTTTTTTTTTTTTAACTGCTTTTGAACTTCATATAAATGAAATTACACATATGTACTCTTTTGTGTCTAGCTTTTGTTCAACATTATCCAGAATCTCAATCTTTTTTTTTTTTTTTTTAATGTGCTTTATTGCTCTAAATGATTGTACTGGGTTTTTTTCATCTATTCTGCTTTGATTGTTTTTTCATCTATTCTGCTTATATTTTACAGTTTGGAGCCATTATAAATAATGATGCTATGAACATTCTAACATATGTTAGACGTAAGCACTCATTGGTGGATGTAAGCACTCATTTCTACTGGCTATATGCCCATGTGTTTGCTGGGTGGGTGTATATTTAGCTTTCGTTGAAACAGTTTTCTAGGGATGTAGAAATATCTTCACACATTTTAAATTTAACAATTTAATTGGGGCTCCTGGGTGGCTCAAGCGTCCATTGGTGGCTCGTTGATTAAGCGTCCATCTTCAGCTCAGGTCATGATCTCACAGTTCACAAGTTCAAGCCCCACGCTGGGCTCTGTCTGGGCTGACAGCTCAGAGCCTGGAGCCTGCTTCAGATTCTGTGTCTCCCTCTCTCTGCCCCTCCCCTACTCATGCCCACTCTCTCTCTCTCTCTCTCTCTCAAAAATAAAAAATAAACATTAAAATTTTTTTAATTAAAAAATTTAACAATTTTACATAATTTTTAAAGTGTACATGTAATGTTTAAAATAAGGCACAACTGTATGACTAAGTTTCCTTCTGGTATTTTAATGGTGGGTAGCCAAAACACTAATAAGAATGAGAGAAAAGAGGGGTGCTTGGGTGGCTCAGTTGGTTAAGCCTCTGACCTCGGCTCAGGTCATGATCTTGCCATTCATGGGTTGGAGCTCTGCTTCAGACTCTGTGCTGACAGCCAGAGCCTGGAGCCTGCTTTAGATTCTGTGTCTCCCTCTCTCTCTCTCTGCTCCTCCTCTGCTCACTCTCTGTCTCTCAAAAGTAAATAAACGTTAAAAAAAAACTTTTTTTAAAGAATGAGAGAAAAGAATCACAAGGGACACTATATTGCCATATGATTAGTATGCTTCTTTATTTTATTTTTCTCGTAATATTTTTCATATTTATTTACTTACTTTCTTACCCATGTTACATAGAAAAAGGCTTGGAAAGCAAGAAAGTAATTTAGGAACAAAGATTATGTTGAAGAGCACAATTGTGGGGAGGGAGGGTGTACCTTCACTTTTTAGTTCATGTACATTATGATTTGAATTTTTGAGAAGCAGGTGCTGGTATTACTTTTTAAATAGCCTCTTAATTCTGAAATAAAATCACGTATGCCTCAGGTAAAATAAACAGATATGTATTTTTGTCTGGGATATTTGAGTTTATCACTATCACTGATTTATAAAATGGATGAAACATTGACTTTCAAGGGATAAAGAAACAGAAGAGTAAAAATAACTGCCAGCTTCCCACCTCTGTTGAGGTCAAAGGGCAAAGAAATATGGTCAGCATCCAGGTGGAGAGATTAGTCAGAAATGAGAAACAAACTTCACGATCGTGATGACCATTAGACGCTGAAACAAGTTATTAAAGAAGGGAGAGGGAAGACATTATAAATCTTCTCCCGTAAGGATCTGAAGGGCAGTATATACAGCCATCTGTATAGTGAAACCTGGATAAAGTCCAGCTGGAAATTGATGTCCATTTTTATCACACTATATATACTGAAGGTTTCCTGGGCTATCCTTTAGATCGCGTATGTTTCTTGTTACACAAATTTTGAGCTCTATGGCACTACAAAGATAGAGTAAGAAACTAATGTGAAAAGAGCATTTTAATTAGGCAAATCAATTTAATCAAATCATTCCAAAATTCAGAATTTTATTGCAAGATATGTTTTCAAGATGGTGTGGAATAAGGCATAAGTGCTGTGGGACCAGGGGTCACAAATAGGAAATAAACAGCTTTCCCCAAAAGTTACACAAAACAGTGAAATATAAAACCACCAGAAACATTTATGGTTTGGTTTTCCTTGGAAATGCAGCCTTCCTGAGGCTAACTTAAACACTGCATCAATATTTATAAACTCAGCAGAAAGCATGGAAGGGAACAGATAGACTACCCCTGTTTTCTAGAGGGCAGTATTCTAGGCCGCCAGGGAAGGAGCATTTCCTTGGTGGGTCTACCCCCCCCTTGGAAAGGAATTTCTGCTCTCAGGGGAGCCTCTATGGAAAGAAACTCCCATCTTGTAGCCATGAGCCTTCTCATCATATCATTCTCGGGTTTTTAAACTCCTAGCCCTTATTCTCTTGTTGAGGATCCCTTATGTGAAGAAAACATAAAAATAAGGAAGAAGAGGAAGAGAAGGAGGAAGAAGACGAAGAGGCAGAGGAAGGAAAAAGAAGAGAAAAAAGATGCACCAATTTAAGTTAAAAATATAGGGCCAGAGGGTAGATGCTTGAAGAAGGGACATTAAAAATTCAGATTCCCATTTTGCAAATAAGGGACACCGAGAAACAGAGGCAAATCAAGTTACATGAGGTGTAATAGGGAAGCATTTGTTTAATGACCTAAAAGCTTTCAGGCATTATTTTTAATTCAATGAAAACTTTCTGTCCATTCCTCTAAGATTCTCTATTTCCTTCATACCCTTAAACAGAGGTATTGTTTAGGGTTCTGCCCTCCACCCTTCTCAACCATTCTACCTTCTCTCTCTAGTTGGTCAACCTTGTATTTCCTTTAGAAATTTACTACTTAGGCTTTGAGATAATCACTAGGTAACTAAATCCCAAATCTCAACTTTTGCTTCTGAAAACCATTACTCTAGCCACACATTTTCCAACTGAAATGATCAGGGAACAAATCCTTCAGACAGAATAATTCCACCTCTACATTGGGTAGAACACTCTTCATATGCAGTTACATAACCATTGGTCATTATGTTTATAATGTGTCTTACATGCCCAGGAGACAATAAATAATTCCATCATATGCCCTTCTTTGACAGAATACTTTGAATTTCATAAATGCTATGTTTCATATAAATCATCTAATTATCAGACAAGCAGATAATCTGCTAACCCCCCATCTTGCAGACAGAAAAACAGACTCAGAAAAGTTAGATGACTTATTTGAAGACAAAACAATATTTTTAAAAATTTTTTAATGTTTTTTTATTTATTTTTTGAAGGAGAGAGAGAGACACAGCATGAGCGAGGGAGGAGCAGAGAGAGAGGGAGACACAGAATTTGAAACAGGCTCCAGGCTCTGTGCTGCCTGCACAGAGTCCGACATGGGGCTCGAACTCACAAACTGTGAGATCATGACCTGTGCCAAAGTCGGACGCTCAACTGACTGAGCCACCCAGGCGCCCCGACAAAACAATATTTTATACATTTCTTATTCCCTACAAAGACTTAACATATAATATGAGCAGATAACAAATATCTTTTAAATGAACAAACATGATTGTCTATTACCTGTAGATCTGGATAATATCTAGAAAAAAATTTCAATGAGCTTTCTTTCCTTGTATTTTGACACCCAGCTATGATTCCAATGATCTCTAGAAAACTGTGCCAATCTTGTACCCCAGGAAATATGGAATTTTTTCATATTATGGTTATCAAAGGTGTTCCACAGACCTCTGGGTCCCTGAGACACTATCGGGTAGCCGAAAAAGTCAGTTATTTTAATAATAATACTAAGATGCTCCTTGTTTTGTTACTGTGCAGCGTTTACACATGGTACAAAAACAATGGTAGGTGAAAGTGCTGGGGACTTAGCACCAACACAGGCAGTGGTGCCAAAATACACAAGCGGTCAGTCTCACTTCAGAATGGTCACGAGAAAACTAGAGGTCCCTTTTATCAAATCTCAACCCTCAAGAAAACATCAATATCCTGTGTAAAGAGATGGGAAATATACGACAAGCACTTCTCGTACCAACTGTAATACAGTGAATGACTGGAGGAAAAACACTGCTGTGATTACTTGAGTTGCCACTGTCTTCATGCCACATAATTCTTATGGAGGAAACAACCGAGAAACTCTGGTTCTTTGTACATTTTCCCAAAAAAATGAATGAAGTGAGCCTGTCACTTCCAGGAAAATGACAGTTGTCTTGTCAATGACAAAGGTCAAGTTTTCATATGAAAATTACAATTCTGGAATACTTGCATCTGCCCCAATATCTCTACACTCCAAATAATTAAACATTTTCTAATGATATCAGTGGGGAAAGCAACAAGTATGTTTTTTTATGTTATGTAATATGTGTCACTATCTGGAAGATATGCATAATTTACAGAACAAGTATTTTCCAAGTTGTATGTGGTATAAAATAATGCATGTGTAAAAGATCCATTTAATGTGCAAGAGAGATCAGTGGGTTTAAATGTAACAGGATGGAAAATTCCTTGATCTGGTATCATACTCCACAATGTCATTAAATCTAAGAAACTTGGGGCGCCTGGGTGGCGCAGTCGGTTAAGCGGCCGACTTCAGCCAGGTCACGATCTCGCGGTCCGTGAGTTCGAGCCCCGCATCAGGCTCTGGGCGGACGGCTCAGAGCCTGGAGCCTGTTTCCGATTCTGTGTCTCCCTCTCTCTCTGCCCCTCCCCCGTTCATGCTCTGTCTCTCTCTGTCCCAAAAATAAATAAACGTTGAAAAAAAAAAAAAATTAAAAAAAAAAAAAAAGAAACTGCCTCTTGTAAAGTTGGTGTCAAAGAAGAATATCTTCAATTTTCTGAAAAGGTATTAAAATAGTCCTCCTTTTTCCAACTATGTATCTTTGTAAGGCCATTTTATTTTTAAACATTTCATCCAAAATACTATATCATAACAGGTTAACCGAAGAAGCAAATATGAGAACGCAGCTGTCTTCCATTAAACCAGACCTCACAGGTATGCAAAAATGTAAAGCAGTGCTACTCTACATTATTTTGTTTTAGAAAACAGTTATTTCTCATAAAAATGTGACTCATGTTTACATATAATAGGTTTATCATATTTTTATATTAATAAATAAATATTTTAAAAAGTCATCCCTGCTTGAATTTCTAATGCAATGTTTTCTCCTTTCAAAGAGACAACAGATATAATCCACATAAACAAAAGCTTGTGGGGTCCTAGACAATTTTTAAGAATTTAAAGTGGTTCTGAGACCAAAAGTTTTGAGAACTAATGCTCTAATCAATGTTACTCTCAGAATCCACTCCTAAAACTAATATAGCATTATATGTTAACTAAAAATTAAATAAATTTTTTAAAATGACTGTAAAGGACTTCCTGAGACCAAAAGTTTGAGAACAAATGTTCTAAATCAATGTCACTCCTGGACTCCACAAGAGAGTGACAGAAAAAGCAATCCATTAAATAAATACATAATAAACATCAACTGAACTAACAGAATTAATTTAAAAATGTACTTATTAAGGGGCACCTGGGTGGCTCAGTCGGGTAAGCATCTGGCTTTGGCTCAGGTCATGATCTCACTGTTTGTGAGTTCAAGCCCCAGGTCGAGCTCTGTGCTGACAGCTCAGAGCCTGGAGCCTGCTTCAGATTCTGTGTCTCCCTCTCTCTCTGCTCCTCCCTCACTCACACTCTGTCTCTGTCGCTCAAAAATAAATAAACATTTTTGAAAAATTTTAAAAATGTACTTATTAATTTCATGAACATTTATTGGGTATAGAGTAAGTTCAAGGTCTTGGTTTGGTGTGGAGAATACCAAGAAGCAAAGATAAGAGTTCTCAGGTCCAACTAGTTAGGGTTTGCTAGTAACTGCTGCAATAACGATATGAACAAAAACAGTACTGACAGGGATATAAGATGTTGTGTATTAGAGAGGATGGAAGGGGATGAGAGAGATGATGGAAAACGTGTTGGATGAGAATTTTAAAAGCCAGGAGACTGAATGGGTGTTTCAGTTTGGATGGGGAAGGGGAAAGAAGTAGGGTAAGGCTTTGAGATCAGTTGCAGTCATTAACTGAGTATCTATGTACAAGGTACAACAGGGGATACAAAAATATATAGTCTTCTAGGAAACTAGAAGTAAGGAACAGAAGGCACAAAACAACTACCAGAAAGAGGAAGATAATCAGAAGAGCAGAGTAACAAAGGGAAAAGAACCCGAAGGAGAAGACATGATTAGATGCACACAGACATCAAGAGGAACAAGAACTATCAGAAAGGAAATCTGCAAATAGAAACATTCATGCAGAGGCGCCTGGGTGGCTCAGTCGGTTAAGCATCCGACTTCAGCTCAGGTCATGATCTCACAGTTCATGAGTTCAAGCCCTACATCGGGCTCTCTGCTGTCAGTGCTGAACTGACTTCGGATCCTTTGTCCCCTAGCCCCTGCCCCTCTCCCTCTCATGTATGCTTGCTCTCTCTCAAAAACAAATAAATACTTAAAGAAAAAAAGAAATACCAATTCATGTAAGTGAAGACAGAAATAGTCATTGTCCCTCTGTTACTCATCCACACTCATTAAGCAATCCATTCACAAGTCCTAAGCCACCGGCTATGTGCCGAGCTCAAGAGCCAGGGAAGAATATGACACGGACACTCCCTACAAAGGTTTCAGAT
Organism: Puma concolor; assembly: GCF_028749965.1. Classification (NCBI taxonomy): domain Eukaryota; kingdom Metazoa; phylum Chordata; class Mammalia; order Carnivora; family Felidae; genus Puma; species Puma concolor. Next base: position 164,819,674 of record NC_141670.1, on the reverse strand, counting down.
CCACACATCTAACTGCAACGCACTGTGGTAAGTGCAACAAGAAAAAGAGCTGTGGGTCCTCAGAAGCCACGGAAATCAATTCAGCCTGCCGAGGAAGGGTTTAGGAAGAAGAGCAGAAGGAGATTAAATATGGTTTTGCAGAGCAAAATTTTATTTGCAGAGCAAAAAATAGTATTTTCTATATTAGATCATGAAAAATAAGATGGGTTTTGACAAGAAAGATACTCTGTGTGCGCGCATGTGCACACATACACGTGCACTGGAAGGTGAGTGGTTCTATTAGTCAAGCTCCTGGCAGGAAGGATGGCACCCTCGATCAGGAGAAATAAGGCAAGAACGCAGGCTAAGGAAGATCAAGAATATCAAGGAAACCAATGAGGGAAGGGTAAAGGGACATAACCGACCCTCACCTCAACCACACTGTCCTTTCACCCGCTCAAACTCCCGCCCGCGACTCCACGTGCGAGGTAGAGGACAGGAAAGGCTGCTGAGGCAGTCCAAAATGGTAAGCCCCCCAGAAGCATGGTACAGAAGCATGAAATGGATCTGCAGGGACAATCAAAGGAGAATATTTCAGGCAAAGCTAAGAAAGACCTGGCTCTGCAGAGGTTCCTGCTGGAATATGGGGAGAAGGGAGGGAAGGCAATGGAAAATGATGGGGGAAGCATCCAGCCAGAAGGCAGAAGAATTTTATAATCTGCATGGTAAGGAGTCTGAACACTATCTCGAAGCAAAGGGTTTTAAGCACAGGAACCACACACTCATCTCTATGTTTGTAGCTTGGTAGCCACTCCCCTCCCGCTCTCCTCCTGCCCCCAGTAGTTTGAGTCCTCTATCTCACAAGAAGCCTGATACAGAAGTCAACAGACCCAGGCTTGTATCCTGGATTGCTTGCTGTAAAAGTATGTAAGTCCGGGCCCAGAAAGGCAGAAAACAGAGCAGTTATCTGAACAGAGAAAATTTAACATACAAATTGTTAGCTGTGTAACTGAAAGGACAAAAAGAGAACTCGGGCACCTGGGTGGCTCAGTCAGTTGAGTGTTTGATTCCTGATTTCATCTCGGGTCATGAGCCCAGTGTTATAGGATCGAGCCCTGCGTCTGCCTGCTTGAGATTCTCCACCACCACCACCCGGCCTGTCTCTCTCTGTCTCTCTCTCTCTCCCTCTGCCCCTCTCCCCAACTCATGCTCTCTAAAATACAATATAATACAATACAATCTCCAAGGTATCGTGGTCATAGCAATTGTTGGAAGCAGATACCACTACTGGGCAGAGGGAACAAAGGGAAGAGGTTGGAATTATCAAAACTTAGAAACCAGGACCCTCTGCAGTAAAACTCCGTCCTCTGAGAACGGGGCTCTCCCCGACTGGACTGGCACCTCGGAGGAGCACCCAGGCTCCTAAATGGCACCCGGGCTCATAAAGCTGCTTCTGCACGTGATGGCAGAACTGCAGAGTAGACTCGGCTGCTACCACAGGAAGACCCTGCCGGTGCAGGGGTGAAGTCGAGCTGGCGTGACCCTGACAAGCAGCAGGAAAATCCACAGGAAGCAGGGAGGAAGGGACCAGAGGGACATCCCCTCTGGCTTTGCTGTCTCTCTCTAGCAGGGAGCCAGCGGGAAGAGCAGAAGGAGGTCTGCAGAGTCCCAGCCTTCGTTAGCGTTACAGAGCGGAGGGGTGAGTTTACATCTGAGAGACAGCAAATCAACAACTGGCACAGTAATCCTGGAAAAGAAACTGCATCTTTTTGGGGTTCGGTGTTCCTTGCCTGTGAAATGGGAGTAAAATAAAAAGTACCAAATTCGTAAGATTATTGAAAGGATTACATGAAACAAATTATGTAAAACTCTGTTAGGGTACCTGAAATAAAGTAGTGATTCAACAAAAACCAACTCACTTCCTCATTCCCCAAATTGTGGTAACAGCTTCTATACGAAGACAAGGATGTGTGAGAGTTAATAATCAGTGTGTGTGTCCTATGAGGCATCCAGATTTTCTCATCTTTTATAAATTACCATATATCACATGGTATGAGGGTCTTATTTGGGTTTTAACCTATCCTTTGTGCAGTCTGACAATTTCACACACACACACACACACACACACACACACACACACACACACACACACACCAGCTGTACATGTTCCCTTTAATTCCAGATAAAATTCTCCAAAATGAAGGTAAAAGATATAAACGTGATCAAAACATAGTTGTTATCCAGTCAGAACTGGATGAACTCCAGTACCAATAAAGGAAGCAGAGTATTCTCAACGATGGTGAAAAAAGTGTACTTGAGCAAAATTTTCTCAAGCCAGTTTTATTATGCCGTAAAAGAGGGACATGATAGTGTGGCATTGGTGGGAACCAAAAACCATCAATCTCATTTGGAGCTTCGTTAGGAGAAGTGTAGTGTCCAAACAGAGGTAAAGACCAAGACATCTGTGTTCAGCTCTGGACATCACATTGTAGGAGGGACATTAGCAAACCAGGGCTCTGTCTGGGGCTTGGAGCTGGAGCAATTGCGATGGTAAAGGTGGGAAAGGCCTGTCTTCTCACAAATGGTTGAAAGAACTCACCCCACTTCATAATGAGTATATGGACCAGACACTACTGTGCCCCAGGACCAGGAGAGTTAATTAAGAAGTAGCTCAATATAACGGACCATGTCCACACTGTCATCTGGAAACGTAGCTCAAGAGAGTTTTCTATAAAAGTGACCACAGAAGCTTGGAAGTCCCAAATACGAGCAAGGCGATTTGGGGGGAGTGAGCAGAGTTCAATGGATTCATAACTAAGCTGAACATGGGAAAACTATTTAGAATTCTGCACGAAGAAAGAATGCATTATCAAAAGGCAGACACTCAGCATAAAGACTAGAAAAGGACTAGTGAACTGGAAAGAATGAGTAAGCATATTTCCCAGAAAGAAAGGGGAAAATCATCTAACTGGGTTTGTTTGCTTTGATTTCCCTCTCATCAAACAACCTTCTTCTGTTAGGTTCCCGTGTAGATTCACTCACTCAGACTTCAGCTTCTACAGCTGAAGCACACAGCACTGCTTCGGTCAGAACCTTCACTCTGCTCACGGCTTTCTTCCTCCCTCCATATTCTAGGAAATAGATATTTTCCCTATGTTTATGGACATAGAAATTGAAGGTTGGCTCTTTGGTGGCAGAACCAGACATAACTGACTTCGCACCCCATCACAGTCACAGAACAGGCACACGCACAAGGTAGCGGTGAGTCTAGCAGTGAATGCTGCAAAGAAGTCCAGAAGAATGAGGACTGAGGAAACCTCCTTATGGTTAGTGGTCTGGGAGACTTTTTCGCAAGGAAGTGTCAGAAACCAGACGGCACTACATTAATAAGCAAGAAAACGATGAAAACACAGAGGCATCAAGCGTAGAATACTTTCTCGTGAAATCTGACCGCAAAAGAAAACACGATGTTCTAGAGATCTGTTTTCCTTCAGCTCCAATGTGATCTTCCTGCCCCCCGTTAAACACTGGGGAGGACGTCCACTCTGCAGAGAGCAAGAGTGCAAACTGGTGAAGGTCTTCCAACCACAGACGTATTCCAGAGAAACCGAGTCTCTGTTTAAAATGCAAAATGTAGAAACGGAGACAGCCTTATTCTGGTCATTTCTTCTGGAAATGGTCATTTCGTATCCAAACAAATGGGTTTCTTAGAGTCTATTTCTTCTGTACTTTCAGGATACATTTTTCATTTTGAAAATGCAATTCAGTTTACGATGTTTCAAAAATCACTTTTCTGGGACACATTTATTTAGCTAACTGACAACTTAATAAGATTTTGGAAAGATGGCATATGTTTATATGTGAAATGATAAAATGAATTTTTTCTTTGTTTTAGCAACTAAGTGTTTTTTCCTTTAACAGAAAGATGTTTCTTTCTGTCGGTGTTTATAATGTTTTAATATGAACTTACCTTGTACTGAGAAATTTTACATTTAAGATCTGAGGTTTCAATCATAGGATCCCTCTCAGTGAATTTAAATACGAGAGACTCCTCAATCTAGAATTAAAATTTCTGTTTAATGTTTCAAAAGTACTAGAAGCTTCTATTACAGAAAAATGTATACTTTGGTAGAATTTACAGTAGGGAGTGGGAGAAGAGTACATAGTTTAAAGCATATTTCATAGTTTTAAATGATGCTGGAAAAAGCATTGCAGCCATCTAAGACACCAGACCCTGATTTTTTTTTTATGATAAGCTAAATGATAAGGGATTTTCAAATACCAATGTTTTATTACGTTTAAGCTCCAGATCTTTTCCTTACTGTTCATGGTTATCTATCCGTTGGTACATGAAAATGAGACTCAGCACAAATTCTGACTAGTTGATATGAAGCAGAAATGGGGAGTCACACTGTTAAGCTTTTACCAAATTATAGTTGGCACATGAATAAAGTGTTGTTTGGGCCAATCTTTTCGGTCCTTCTTACAACCAAAATTTGCTAACAATTATCTATTTCTTTCCTTCTTTTTTTCTGTAATTTTGGGACAATGCAAATCATTTCATCTGAGGTTTATGGGTGTTTTTTGTGGGTTTTTTGTTTGTTTGTTTGTTTGTTTGTTTGGTCAACCAAAAACTGAAACATTTAAATTTTAATTCCTTAGGGGGTTATCTGTCTTTTTAAAACATTTATTTCCGTCTTTCATTATTTTTAAAAGATATAGTCCTCTAGAAAAGTGTGTTGATCTTTCAAGAGTCCTATATTGCACAACAAAAATTGATTTATGCTCTGTGATAGCATTGTAAGGTTACATCACCGAACCGCAATATAAATGAACCTTATCACCAAGACCTTTGTGCAATCCTACTTTTCTTGATTCACAATATAAATTTGTTCCTGTTTCAACATTCTCATGGATAAGGAACTCCAAAAAGTAAATACACTTGTTATTAATGTGTATCTAGAACTGTGGAAAGAAGGAAGGAAGGAAGCAAGGAAGGAAGGAAGGAAGGAAGGAAGGAAGGAAGGAAGGAAGGAAGGAAGGAAAGAGAGGACGAGAGGGAGGAAGGAAGCAGAAAGAAGGAGGGAGGAAAATTAATAGTTAAATTCAAGGTCTCAAGGTAGCACCTTGTTTCTATTCCAAAATAACACACAGACCTCTGGTATTGGTTATATGGAAATAGGATGATTTTATAAATAAAAAACATATCCTCTCATCTCAGAATATCTGATGTGAATTCTCCTAACCTTTCTCAGATATATGGCCTTAAGCAACTTAGTTTTTCTCTATTCCAGTTTCCTTATCTGAAAATGGGATACTGATGGTCACCATCTGGCAGAATTACTGTGAGGATTAAATAAGATTAACACAGGGAAAGAGATAAAAACCTGACTCAATAAACACTAGTTACCTTCATTTTTCTATCATCATTATGTTCGAAAAAGCCCTCATATGGAGTCACCTAACACACTCAGAATCATGATTTTTTTTTTCTTATTATGATCCTGTACCTTTTCTCCTTTTAGTTTCATCCACATTCTTTCACTTTCAAAATTTTGTTCTTCTATTTCAACTTGGTAGTTTGATTTTTGTACTCATAAATAATCAAGAACTTGGATTATGAATCTCAGCACAGAAAAATTTTCCTACCCAATAAAATGTACTAATATTAATTGAATACCTAAAAGCAGATTACAAGAGAAAAACATTATTTTTTTTAATTTTTAAAAAAGGTTTATTTATTTATTTTTGAGAGAGACAGAGTACAAGCGAGGGAGGGGATAGAGAGAGAGAGAGAGAGAGAGAGAGAGGGAGAGAGAGAGGGAGAGAGAGAGAGAAACAGAATCCGAGGCAGGCTCCAGGCTCTATGAGCACACAGCCCAAAGCAGGGCTTGAACTCAAGAACCATGAGATCATGACCAGAGTCTAAGTTGAAGCTTCATCAACTGAGTTATCCAGGTGCCCCAAGAAAAACATTATTTTTAAAAATAGCGAAAGATGGGGCGCCTGGGTGGCTCAGTCGGTTAAGCGTCCGACTTCAGCCAGGTCACAATCTCGCGCTCCGTGAGTTCGAGCCCCGCGTCGGGCTCTGGGCTGATGGCTGGGAGCCTAGAGCCTGTTTCCGATTCTGTGTCTCCCTCTCTCTCTGCCCCTCCCCTGTTCATGCTCTGTCTCTCTCTGTCCCAAAAATAAATAAACGTTGAAAAAAAAAATTAAAAAAAAAAATAGCGAAAGAAACTTTTGCAAGTTTCCAAAATTAAATTCTACCTATTAACCAGATTCAATATCCATTTTAAATATTTCCATATTAATAAAATTATTTAATTTAAAAAATAAGTAAAACATCAAATTCATTTTTTAAAATCGATCAAAACACAAGTTCTCTGACTTTTTAATCAAAAGGAAAAAGCCATTTTAAACACAAATTTGGGGCGCTTCGGTGGCTCAGTCAGTTGAGCGCCTGACTGGCTCAGGTCATGATCTCAGGGTTCGTGAGTTCGAGGCCCACATCTGGCTCACTGCTGTCAGCACAGAGCCTGCTTCAGATCCTCTGTCTCCCTCTCTCGGCTCCTCCCCTGCTCAGCACAGTAGTTCAGTCATTAATTGAAAACCAATAAAAGACCCTTTCTTCATCCACAATAAGGGAGTTGGGGGGGTTAGGGGAGGAGGAGGAATGGAATAGAATGGAGGGGAGGAGGTCCAGACCAATTTTGATAGCCCCAGATCTAGTAAAGAAACTAGAAGAATTAGTCTTTGTAAGCAAGGACTCTCCTGGAGTTCCCAAAGTTGAGTCTAAAACAGGAGGGGTCATTGCTGAGCCCTGAGGGCAGTGTGTCCATATTCCTTCCCTACTCTTTCAACCGTTTACAAATGCCTTGAATGCTCTCGTCGGAAGCCATGCTGGCTAGGCTGGCCCGCAGTTCAGAGCAAGCTTCAATCCACTTCCTGGAGCCTGTGGCTCCTGCCCTCAGAGAAGAGGAAGCGCTTACCCATACTCATCTTGATTGGCAGGTTTTCTCTGCTTGCTGCTTCCACTAGATGTCTCCGCACTTCCATCACTGCCTCTTTGTGCTTGGTGCTCAGTAAGGCTTCCCACAAGGCTTTGGCGGCCGCGTCCCTGCAGTGAAACCACACAAGAGCTTTGGAATAAATTTCTGCTGGATAATGAAAAGAGTTGAAAACAAAATAACTTCTTAAGTATCTCTTCCGAGCACGAATATAGTCTTTCCTACTGATAGGCTTTAAGTATTAAGACGAAATAAAGCATATCTAATCCATTTTAATCAGCACAAAATATTGAGAAATGAAGGACATAATAAAATCAAGCCCCCACTTCCCCCCAAAAAAGTGGGGGAAGCAAAGTTACATTGTGCTGAGAAGTGTGAGAAAAACATATGATAAGTTGTTTGAGGTTTGCGTTTAAAAATATTTCAGAGTGTAATTCAACATTGCTAGAGTAACATAAATATGATTTGTAAGCCAAAGTTAAAGGCATGTCTAAAAATGATTTCTCGGTGATTAGAAACATGTCAGTTTGAGATAGCATACTTGCCAGGGGAACACAAAGCAATCAGCAATGAGAATTAGTGTTCAAAAACTACTCAATAGAATTCCCAATGAATGGGTTTTCTACTGAATGAAAATCAGGAATTAGGCGAAGTAACCATGGCCTTAAGTAGCCCACTTTGGGCCTTAGGTTCTAAGGCTGGTACTTCTGCAGCCTTTACAATTAACCATTGATACAGCACGAAGCACTGCATTATGCAGGGTCTCATCTGGGCTCACTTTTCCAACAGCCCTCTGTCTCACCCACCACACCACCTCCAAATTATAAATGAGTACAGTGTTCTTTCCGGAAGATCTCTGCATGTAGCCAAGTATACACATTTGTAGTAACGTTCTATAAACTGAGTCTAAAAAAACAAAGATGACTTCTGTCCCTTTCTAAGGGCATTTTTCCTCCACTTAAAGCCCCACTCACCCTTCCTACGGTCCAGTTAGCAACAGTTTGAAAATGAATGTATTTTTTATAGTTTGGTTTTATGACATTAATTTAGCTTTAAAGTTATACTTAATAGGGTATGTCTTTCAAGTTTGAATTTCATTTGGAATAATGGAATGATGTGTTTCAGCACCGACTTTAAAACCTGGCACACAATAATCTTTCATTAAATAGTACTGTTTTTATTACTATGTATTTTTTTCTGAGTGAACCACCATCACTGTTCAACATATTCTCCTTGTTTTGCTCTGATCGAAACTGTCATCGTTATAACTCAACATCCAATATTCTAAGTTCAATTTAAATTTGCCTGTAAACTATATGCCAAGTGCTCTTCTCAGTGGTTGCAATACAGATAAAAAGGAGGCACAAGTTTTCAATGACTTTAGAGCCTGAAAGAAGAGGCAAATATTTACACGCACAAACACACACACACAATACCCCCCAAAATGTGATAAGAGGCAGATCCATGCTTGCATAGAGTTTTCTGGTAGCACAGAGCAAGGGCTCTAATCCTGGGTAGGAGGACAGGGACTCAAAGAATGATTTCCAAGAGAAATGATAAGCAAGTACAGAGATCTATAAGCTCTGAAAGCAGCCAAGGCAAGAAGCTGTAACTCAGTCTGGGAAGGAAAATAGTAAAGTCTTCAAGGGAGATATAATATCTTCATGACAAAACAAGAAAACAAGGGGGAGAAGGATATTACAGGCATTTCATTTCAGTACAAAGTCCCCCGTACATGGCACTAAAGAGTATTGTTTTGCTCCATGCTGACATGCAAGAGGAGGGCAGTAGATGTCAGGGCAAAGGGGAAGAGGAAGTCACTACTCTCCAAGGGCCCCATGTTCACTGCCAAGGCTTATCATTCGGTAGGTGACAGGGAGCCAAGGAGTATGCAGTCGATTTCACATTCTGAAAAGTGCAGCATAGCTTGGCAGTAACGAAAACGGTCTTTATCATCATTCAAAACTAGGTCTATTTCCTATGGGGCTTTGGGAAAGCTACACCATTTCTCCAAAGCTCTGAAGGCAATAGAGAACCACGAAAGTATTCCGAGCAGGGATCCTCCCAGTTTCCCAAGTTTATGGTCCACGGTCGTTCCCTACTTTTGTTCTCCAAAGCACCTCTCCCCAAACCACAGGGATTTCTCACATATTCTCAACACTACACACAACTTCTAGAGTAGAATGTCACTGCCATCCTCTTTTCTATGTGAGTGTGTACTTTGCTAATACAGAGTGCCTCCAAAATCGCACTAGGTCAAGGCTGTGGTTGCCACCTCGGATTAGTGTTGTGGTTAAAATGTGGGCGCTGGGGTCTGATCAAATTTGGGTCCAAACTCTGATTGTTCTCCCCTTCGCCCACCCACCCAAGAGCTACACAGCCTCTTGGATCTTCCTCAGGCAGTCCAAGCACACAGACCCCTTCTCTCCCTTTGCCAAGAATGCTCTTCCTCTTACACATACCCCTCTCTCTCTTCCATTGTCTGCTGAAATATCGCCTTATGAGAGCCCCCCCCCCCACCTGCTTTACTAAAACACACATAAAAAACTAAAGAGCCCATCCCAGCACCTTATCTTCGTATTCCTTTTCTCCCTTCCTGGGCTTTGCTGTCCTATGTAATCATCATTACCATCTGCCTGATCATAGGCTCCCATGTTTATCTGTTTGTTGTCTAGCTCCCTCAGAGAAGGTAAGGTCCTTCTGTGAAAGTAGGGGTTTTGTTTTACCCATTGCAAAGTCCCCACTACCAAGAACAACACCAGGTCTCACGGGAGGTCTATTCAATAAATGCTGAATAAGCAAACGAATAATGCTTGCTGGTTGTATAATCTAGTGCACGTAACTCTCTTTCTCCGTTTTCTCGTCTGTGAGACAGAAGTAACCATAGTGACTACCTCACAGCGCCGTGGTAAGGGTTAAAAAAGATAATGCACAGAAAGCACTTTCCGGATTCACAATGAATATGAGTAGTGTGTTCATTATGATGGTTGTTACTATTGCTGATGAATGATAATTGTCTTAAAATTCAATGTGTTCAAGGGTTTGTAAGATATTCAGTTAATTCACTTAATGACAGGGAGTCTTTTTTTTTTTTTTCCATACAATCCTGATTTGCTTATACGTACTAAAGTCACTTGGAGCTTGTACTCTCTGGCTTTTTTCACGGCAACATTTTACAAGAAATACATAAGGTTTCCATGATCTCTAACACTGATGCAGTCAGGTCATGTTTCCTTGAAAATTGTTTTGCTGATAGAAACAATTCTGATTGTTTAGATATGTGTGACAGCTTCTAATGTTTACTTCCTAAACAAGACAGTTTCCTAAGTGCACCCAACCAACCCCCACATCATACACGGTCACTTTAAGCTTACCAAGCGAACACGCGGGAACTGATGTTGGCTCTCTGAATGACTGGCACCGAAGAAGACCACATTGTACTTACCGGCAGCCCCTCTATGTCCTGCACTCACCTCTTTCCCAAGTCTCTCTGGGACTGCTGTGTGGTGGTTTACACACTTACTCCTATGTCAGCATCTGAGTTGAACGTACGAGTTAATCACTGTCTTGCTCTAATTTGCCCATAAAATTGATCCAATAGACTATTTCACACTATTGAAGCTTCATCTGAAATCAATTCCTGATGTCAAATTTGGTAAGTGAAGAGAAGTTGACTGAAATCCATGCTATAATTATAATAGCGTATTTTACGCAATTATTTATCCTCTCCAACTGTACAAATTTTCCGTTTTCCTGACGAGGGACTGAACAATACACAGAGTGCCATCGCAAAGGGGCCAGTGTAACAGACCAGTGGGAGGCAGGACTGTAGAAGCGTGGGTTCTGGAACCAAACAATAAAGGGTCTGGGTCTGCTGCTTGTTAGCTCTATGTCACTGGGAAGTTACTCAACCTCTCTGTACATGTTTCTTCCTCTGTTAACTTGGGGGTGGTAATAGCACATGTTCAGTAGATTATTATGAGAACTGAATGTGTTAATATATCTGAAGCACCTGAAACAATGCCTAACACATACTAAGTGCTCAATAAACATAGCAGTAGTAGCAACAGCAATGGTAATTTAAAAAATCAAAGGTCAGAATTTTCTCATAAGATATACAAGGAAGCCTGTTTGGGAAATGCATTAGTCTTTTCTATCTACTTGCATACATATATGACTAAACACTGCCAATAGCTTCATTTTCTTTTTTTTTTTCTTTTTTCAATTTATGTATTTACAAGTTTTTTAATGGTTTTATTTATTTTTGAGAGGCAGAGACAGAACACAAGTGGGGGAGGGGCAGAGAGAGAGGGAGACACAGAATCTGAAGCGGGCTCCAGGCTCTGAGCTGTCAGCACAGAGCCCATTGTGGGGCTTGAACTCACAAACTGAGATCACTACCTGAGCTGAGCTAAAGTCAGACACTTACCTGACTGAGTCATCCAGGTGTCCCCAGTAGCTTCATTTTCTAATGTGAAAAGATCAACAGTACACAATACAGAATTCATAATGATACATATCAAACACTGAAAACTCCAACTCAAGCAATCCTCCCGCATATGACATGTTGATGCACAGAATTGTGATTTGCAGGAATAAAATAAGAAACTGTACTATAGATTACTTCAAGACTTACAGCTATCAAAAGCAAAAAAAAATTTTTAAACAAATAATCCAGTTAAAAAATGGGCAGAAGAGGGGCGCCTGGATGGCTCAGTCAGTGAAGCCTCCGACTGCAGCTCAGGTTGTGATCTCACAGTTTGTGAGTTCGAGCCCCACGTCAGGCTCTGGGCCGACAGCTCACAGCCTGGAGCCTGCTCTAGATTCTATGTCTCCATCTCTCTCTGCCCCTCCCCTGCCCGTGCTCACTCTCTCTTTCTCTGTCTCTCTCTCTCTCAAAAATAAACATTAAAAAAAATGGGCAGAAGATTGGAGTACCTGGGTGGTTCAGTCAGCTAAGCGTCCAACTCCTGATTTCGGCTCAGGTTATGACCTCAGCTTGTGAGTTCGAGCCCCAAGTCAGGCTCTGCACTGACAGTGTGGAGCCTTCTTAGGATTCTCTCTCTTCCCTGCACCCCACCCCCACCCCCGCCTCTCCCCTGCTTATGCTCTCTCTCTCTCTCAAAATAAACATGAAAAAACTTTTTTTAAAAAATGGGCGGAAGACATGAGTAGACAGTTTTTTCAAAAAAGACATCCAGATGGCCACCAGACACATGAAAACATGCTTCACATCACTCATCATCAGGGAAATGCAAATCAAAACGAAAATGAGATATCACTTCATGCCCATCAGAATGGCTAAGAGGAAGGAAGGTTTTTAAGCAATGACTTCTATGCCAGCTTCTCACCTCATTAATTATATTGAAATTCTGCAGGATGCACACAACGGGATATTTTAAAATGAGAACTGCTACTTTTATGAGGAGTTCAGATTCCATAAATATTTCCAGACTGACTTATCAATTGGATGTACGACTTTGGGGTAGAAGTGAACATTAGAGTTAGTAGTAAATTACATCTTCATCAAGACACTGCCTCACCCAACACAAACACGTGGAAATCTATTTTTAGATTTCAAAGACACCGAAAGAAAATTCTATAATATGCCTGAGAAAACCACTACGGCTCCAAACAAATCAAACTGCTATTAGGTCCCATCACACCAAATCTAAACCCTTTATGCTCGTCTATCAACCTACCTCGTCTTGCTTCGTCTTTTGTCTTAAGTTCAGGAACAGCTGGACAACATCTTTTAATAATCGTACCCACCCGAAAACAGCTTATCTCTTTTTTCATGGCTAACTTAGGGAAGGTTTTTGAAAGGCAAGTAAAATACAGTATTTAAAAATACTTTTAAATACCACCACTACTTTCTATTTTAGAAGCATTTCAGAATCTACAACACAACTTCTTATGTCTCATTTGATCCTCACACCCTGAGCTAAGTCATGATGGCCACACCAACTTAAAAAGTCTCAGAGAAGCCAACTTACTTAAGTAAACTCAACCTGTAAGTGGCTGACCCAGGACTCACCCCCAGGCAACTGGCTCCTGAGCTTGGTCATCCACCTACTAAACCATGCCAGGCCTGTATTATGCAGATCATCAAAGAGAACTGATTTTATAGAATATCAATAATTTTAAAGTTTCCATGTTGGTTTTCTTTTCTAATCCTTAATACATCTTCTATTCTTCTTTTATGTGTGCACCTCACATAAGATGGAATGAAACAGAGTGAAGAAGGAAGTATAATAGTAGATCTATATTAACTCATGAAGCAGGAAATGCTCACTGTCAGGATTTTCCACCTTTTGTTTTAAACAATATCAGGGGCACCTGGGTGGCTCAGTCCGTTAAGCGTCCGACTTCGGCTCAGGTCATGATCTCACTGTTTGTGAGTTCGAGCCCCCCCATCGGGCTCTGTGCTGACAGCTCAGAGCCTGGAGCCTGCTTCAGATTCTGTGTCTCCCTCTCTCTCTCTTTGAGGGTTGGTGATGGGTATTGAGGAGGGCACCTGTTGGGATGAGCACTGGGTGTTGTATGGAAACCAATTTGACAATAAATTTCATATTTAAAAAATAAAAAAGAAAATAAAAAAATAAACAATATCATAACATTCCCCTTGTAGGTCACCTGTAGACATTGACAGTCACTCTTCTACACGATGCCACTTTCCACTTTTATTCAGCTTTCTCTAAACAATTCCCTCCAAGACTTTGCTGAATTTTAAACCATTCTGCATAAATACCATTTATATAGCTGAAAAGGCAAAAAAACAAACAAATAAACAAACAAAACACTAAAGTCTAAAATGCCCAAGGAATTATTTCCAATCTAGCTCTTATTTGCTTTTCATTATATCCTTGGGAAAGAGAGGAAAAATGGCCTCTATCTATTTGACCCCTGATAAAACAGAGAAAGAATGAAACCACTTCCCTAACACCCATTGTTAATAAGAAAGGAGGCAAGGTTTAGAGCTTGGGGCCACCAAAGTGCTATGGACTGCTTCCATGACCTGAGGTAATTCAATTAATCTTTCTTAGTTTCATTTGCTGAGGACTCACTATGTCACAGGCAATATGACTATATTATCTCATTGAATCACAACCCTCCGGGATAAATATCAGTGCCTCATTTCATAAGTGAGAAAGCAGATTCTTAAAGAGATCAAGTAATTTGCCCAAATCACATAGCCAGTGAGTGCAAATTTGAACCCAGGCCCTGGTGAACTCCAAAATCCATTTACTAACCATGATCCTACACCATTTGGTAAAATAAAAGGCTTGAACTAGAATGCTAATTTCTTGGATTTCTAACAGGCTACATTTATATGGTTTCCATTATGCTCTGGTGCTCCAAGTTCATAGGTATCAATTTGATTAACTTTGTGAAACTCAGTAAAAGACGGGTGAGTATTCCATGCTGTTATTTCTTTTACTAAAATCCTTTTCTTTCTCACAAATCCAGTGATAGTAATAAAAAGGCAACAAAAGAACATTCCCCAAAACTTATAGAATTAAACAATTTCTACCCTTTTCTCTGTTTATAAAGTCAAGTTTTCCAACGAGATTAACTGTATTTCATCATACCTACCAGAACACAATTTTGTTTCAATAGATGCCTTGAAATATACAACTCAAGGCAGAACATGTGTCCTATGAAAAGATCCATTTTATTGCCATGAAATTTAATTAGCTTCAATATCGTCAGTAACTACATAAAAGTTGGATACATACAAAATGTATGCTCTTTTTTGCTAAGCCGATTATCTTGTATCCTTCAAAATGAAACTGTTATGACAAATTGTCATGTTTGAAGAAGACTACAGGCCAACAATATACACACAGTAATAACCTGCTAGAATTAGCGTTAAGTGTCAGGAGACTTCTGTTCATGAAGATACGCTCCTTTCAGTTAATTCCTGGCTCTTTATTCACCAGAATTACTCGACTAGGAATGAAATCTTAGAAGCTGCCTCGGTTTGGCATGTACAAAATGTCAAATGCAGTCTGCTAGAACCTAACAGGAAATATTCATCACCAAATAAAATATAAAGAGGACAGCATTAATTTTTGAGAGATGGCTCAATGTTGACTCACGGTGCTACTTCAAGCAAGCGGAAGGCATGCAATTAGGAGACGAAGGGTGAAATGCGAACGCACACCATTATCTTGTGACCAAACTCAGAGAAATGGCTTCTTCATGGAGTGCAGGGCACGTTATGCTTACTCACAGGATTTGCAGTCACAGTCAGAGTGCTCCAACATAAACACAACAATAACAATCACAACAACAACAAAGCATCCTCAACTAATTTGAAACGCAGAGCAATCTGAGTCATAGTTCTCCACAGCAGGGAATAATGGCTTCCATCCGTGCTGAGCCTAATGAGCTCTGAAGGTAGGGTTGTTAATTAAATTATTCATAGAGCTTTCAACAGTCATCTGTCCTCCTGACTCTTTTTTAAACAATTACCTCACATCTCACAAAATAGTCCATTACCCTTCATCTCAATAGAAGAGAGAGCAGTTGAACACAGAAAGACACATGAAGTAGGCCCTTGGCACGGGAGAACAGCCCTTCCCTGGCTCTTTATTTCAGAATAAAAGCTCTTGCTGTGGGCCAGGCACTCACTAAGGCGCTGCAACCACAGCTGCAGGTGGCCTCCAGGGCCCTGCCCTCATGGGGCGAGCTGTCTGGCAGGGAAGCTGGAACTGAGCATGCTCCCGCAGAGGTGACAAAGCAGAGAAATGGGGGGGGGGGGGGGAGCGGCTCTGGGAGAGTGCAACACCTAACCTGGTCTAGGTGTGGAGGTGGCAGTCAGAGGGTGGCTGAGGATGTGATAGGGAGCCCCCAAAGCAGAGTAGGAGGTGGCCAGTTAAAGACCTGAGCAAGAGCAGTCCAGGCAGGAGCAACAGCATGGGCAGGGGGCCTGAGGGGAGAATATGAGACCTTTTCAGGGAAATGAACGGAGCATGAAGACCTAGTATGCCATTGCCCTCAGTTGCAGTGGCATCTTATCCAAGGCCTGGTAAACCCACACTAGGATTGTAGACTTTCTTCCAAGGGCAACTGAAGAGTCCTTAGCAACAAACTGACCGATCACATTTGCGTTATTAAAAGATCACTCACCATAAGGGCACCTGGGTGGCTCAGTCCGTTAAGCATCCAACTCTCCGTTTCAGTTTCAGGTCATGATCTCGAGGTTCATGAGTTAAAGCTCCACATAGGGCTCTCCGCTGTCAGTGCAAAACCCACTTCAGATCCTCTGTCTCCCTCTCTCTCTGCCCCCCCCACCCCTCAAAAATGAATAAACATTAAAAAAAATGTTTTTTAACATTTATTCATTTTTGAGAGACAGAGCATGAGTGGGGGAGGGGCAGAGAGAGAGGGAGACAGAATCCAAAGCAGGCTCCAGGCTCTGAGCTGTCAGCACGGAGCCAACGTTGGGGCTCAAACCCACGAAACCGTGAGATCATGACCTGAGCCGAAGTCAGAGGCTTAACGGACTGAGCCACGCAGGTGCCCCTAAAAAATTGTTTTTGTAAATAAAAAGATCACTCACTGTAGAGAATGAATCTGAGCTCTGGGTGAGAGGCTGCTACACGATCCAAGCAAGAACTGAGGATGGCTTGGCCTAGAGTGACTTCCCAAAGCCATCAGCTCATATCATTCTCCTGCTCAAAACCCTTCCATGCTTCCCACTACCATTACACTAAAATCCAAGTTCCTTACTTATCTACAACTTCATCTCTCACCTTCTCAGCTTTGTCTAGCCTTCAGTCACACTGCCTGATTTCAGCTACTTGAATGGGTCAAAGCATATTCCCAACCATTCCTTTGCCTACAACGCTTTTCTTCCAGATGTTCACTAATAAGGTCTCATTCATTCAACAAACATTTACTGAACACCTACTAAATGCTAGTTCTGTTCTAGGTGCCGCTCAAGTGTTCACTCCTTGACTGCTCTAGCTAGCTAATGTGGCACTCCTTTTCTTTTTTCATTTTTTGAGAGAAAGAGAGAGGGTGCAATTGAGCAAGGGGCAGAGAGAGAGAGAGAATCCCGGGGGGGCCAGAGGGAGAAAGAGAGGAAGAGAAGCAGGGCTCACCCAAAGCAGGACTCATGCTTTACCTGAAGCAGGGCTTGAGTTCTCCCAAAGTGGGGCTCAAACTCACCCGAAGAGGGGCTCGTGCCCACCCCAAACACAGCCCGAGTTCACCCCAAGAGGGGCTTGAGTTCACCCCAAGCGGGGCTCATGCTCACCCAAAGCAGGACTTGAGCTCATGCGATGTGGGACTCGAATTCACAAACCATAAGATCATGACCTGAGCCAAAGTCAGATGCTTAATGACCGAGTCACCAAGGCACCTGCTAACGTGGCACTTCTTATTCCAAATCCCACTTGCCGCATTTTATTTTGTTTATAACATTTATCACTAACTCGAATTATGTAGTATTAAAGAAAATTTGTTTTCATGAGTTGGGAGTGAAAGTGGTCACAGGGTATGAAGGACAGAAGCATTCTGGCTTTATCAGAATGTTAGCATCCTGGGTGCATGGGTGGCGTCGCATTCAGACCACCAACACCTCATGGACCGTAGACAGTGCCGGGCACTAGAGGTGCAATGGTGTATAACAGTGAACAGGTCAGGCACAGACTTTTTCTGAGCAAGCTCCCAAAGTCTGGTTGGACAGAAGAGACATTAAACTAGTAATTAAAAAAAAAATTTTTTTTTAACATTTATTTATTTTTGAGAGAGAGAGACACACATAGAGCACAAGCTGGGAGAGGCGGAGACAGAGGGAGACACAGAATCCAAAGCAGGCTCCAGGCTCCAAGCTGTCAGCACAGAGCCCGACACGGGGCTCGAACTCACAAACAGTGAGATCATGACCTGAGCCGAAGTCGGACACTCAACCGACTGAGCCACCCAGGTGTCCCTAAACTAGTAATTTTAAGATAATACACTATGAGCTGATACAGGAAATAAAAGGTACCCTCTCTGGAAGCAAAGCTAACAATGGGGTGGGGCAAATGAAAGAGCAACATGTAGGATGATCACAAGGCGGGACAGCAGAAGACTGAGGGTCTGAAAGAAGTTTAGTGTAGCTGCAGCCAAGCGTGTGAACATATAGAAGGGAAAGGAAGGAGGGAGCAGGAAAAAATAGACAAGATTAAGGCTGAAAAATCAGCAGAGCACAGATTTAAGAAGGCTTTCGAAAACAAGTTAAAAGTGATAGTCTTTCCCCAGAAGGCAATGGAGAGCCATTGAAGTATTTTATCAGGGGAGGGTTAGAATCAGATGTACTCTTACTTGCACTGCACACACACAGTCAGTCTTACAAAAATAACCCCCAGCTAGACTCTAAAACTATAATGCTTTCAAAGTGTGAACATAAAATGCAATTTTAATGGAGATATAATTCATCCATTTCTTCTTACTAGAGGTTCGTATGTTGGCTTTTGTTCATTTATGCAACAAGTACGAGCTCCTACTATGCACAGGCCCTATTCTTGGGTAACGGGATACAGCAGTGAACAAAACAGACACAAAGCCACTGTCTTCATGTAATTCCTGTTCTGGACTTTATTTGCTGAGCACAGCACATGGAAATCATAAAGTAAGAGGAATTCAAATCAAAGGCTCCTTACAAATCACCTAGTGTGCTTCACTTTTACAGAGAAGCAAACTGTGACTGTGAGACATTAAGTACCTTGTTCAAGGACATGAGGTTTTGGTGGAAAAGCAACTATGCCACAATCAGGACTAGAAAATGAAAACTGCCCAGAAGCTGCTCAAGGACACTGAAAAAAATCACATCAACAGAAAGTCTCCTGCGGTTCCACAACTGAAAGGAGGAGACTGATTCAATGAGCTTTTGTATCTGCTGTTACATTTGTTAAGGAACAGCCTCATAACTATCGAATATATTCCTGAAAGAGGTAAGATCACTTCAAAAACGTTTAATTCAAATATCACATTGGAGTATATTTGGGGGGAAGAAGCAGAGTAGATTGGAAAAAATACAGACCCTGATGCAGTTCATACTTGGAGAGAGTCGCTGGTGTGCGCCCATCAAGTCATTAATACGATAGACTCGTTAGACTACAGAGAAGTGATTTTCATTATTTGCTCAACAAGAATAAAGCACCATACAAATTTGGTTTTTATTGTTCTGAAGAAAAAGCTGTCATTTTAAAAAGCATGAATAAATGTATTGTCTGTTACAAACTTTTCATTAACATAATAATCTTGTTGTGACTTATAGACTCTTGGTTTGGTATGCGGAAACAACAAATGTCCTAAAAATGCATGCTCCTTCTGTCTCAGTTCACAGCTAATAGAAAATCTGTGTGATTGTTTCCAGATTATAAATGTACTGGAATGTCTTTAACAGTGCAGAAATCATAACCACCTGTTAAGGAAACAAACAAAAAAAATTCCAGGATAAAACATTGTTTAATTCCAGGATAAATACAAGCTTTATAGTGCTCGGAATAAAAGACCAATCTCCAACTGATATATAATCAAAGCTTCATCTCTTTCCAGCGAATACTCTACTTCATCATTTCATCCTTCATTGTGAGGTGCTTTCATTCAGCACTGCAACAGGCCCATGAAACCTCTTGCAACATGGAATAGAACTGATGGGGATTACAGAGTGCACTTGTCATGATGGGCACTGGGTCATTAAAATAGAAACTTAAAAAAAAATCCTGCAGAATTGGAAAACTGTATTGAAATACCAATGTCCAATAAATAAATAAAGACCATAATAGAAGTGGAGGAAAAAATGGACCAGAACATAACCCCAAAACTGTTTAACCATCATATAAAATAAGTACAGGTAATTGAATTTCATCTCAGCACAGGTAAACATTTCTCATTCCTATCTCTACCAGCTCATTACTCATAATACCATAATCAACACAAACTTATTCATATTTTTCCACAGCAAACAATAAAGCATAGGAAAGACTTTTAAATAAGGATTCCTAAATGCATAAATAGATCAACTCAATTATGAGGATTTTAAATTACTAACACAGATTACTTAACAACCACATATCCCCTCTATGCAGATTTTTCTGACTCTGAGGATATATTTCAAGTTCCTGTAGGTTACTTCCATGACCCATTCCAAGGGCTAGCACTTGGCTCCATTGGGGAACTCCAGGCTGCACCACATTTGTGTGTTTTGGTTTGAATTCCAGACTTGAAAAGTTAAGGATTGGTTCATGTGGCAAGGAACTCTAAGATAAAGAGGTAGTAACAAGGCGCCTGGGTGGCTCAGTTGTTTGAGCATCTGACTTCGGCTCAGGTCATGATTTCATGGTCTGTGAGTTCGAGCCCCGTGTCAGGCTCTGTGCTAACAGCTCAGAGCCTGGAGCCTGCTTTGGATTCTGTGTCTCCCTCTCTCTCTGCCCCTCCCCCGCTCATGCTCATGTTTAAATAAACAAAAAAAAAAAAAAAAAAAAAAGGAGGTAGTGACAGTTTTATAGATGCTCCTAGAAGCAAACTCATCTGGTCACTTTATCACTTCCCCACACCCTCCATGAAGAAGGGTCATTTCAAAATCAGCATAATGTTTTCTTCTATTATTATTATACAGCGATTCCAGAATTTATTACTCTATTCACCATTGGTAACACCATTTTATCTATACATACATAGATAGATAGAAAATCTGCATGATTGTTTCCAGAATATAAATGTAGGCTAAATTGGGAAAACTTAATAGAATTATAGTCTTATTTTATTCCTCACTAGTTTTGCTTTCAGTTGTGGTTCAGGTGGAAAGTCAATTTGTGTTGCTCGTACTATTTACCATCTGAACTCCCATATAACTCCCATCTTCCTTGACACCTTAGAAATACAGAACAGTGTTGAAGTGTTAATGGGGACACAACTCTGAGGAGAGCAGGACATATGATAGTTCCTTCCACAGGAGGGGTTAGGGGCCACCATCTGTTTAGGGGTAGAAAAGATTTATTTTAAAGTTGCGTTTGCACAGCAAGCACACACTTTTTACTTAGAATGAGGATGAGGTAGGTTTTCTCATAAAGCTAAGTTATTTGACCTAAAGTGTTTTCGATACTGTAAGATAAATAATCGCGTGTGTGTGTGTGTGTGTGTGTGTGTGTGTGTGTTGTGTGGCAAAACTAGAAGATCTCACCTAATAAAGAGTAGGAAGGCCTATGTTGTTGTTTAATTTTTCTGTTCCATGAAATGCAAAAATCTGGAAACCACTTCACAAAGCTCAATACCTAAGGAACAGAGTAATATGCAATCTTCAGGTTTTCTTCTAGATTTCGGCAGCCAAAATCACACTGTTAGAAAAGGAGATAGGAATTTGGAGTAAAAACCCAAAATGAAGGGATTACAAGTACAATGTGTCTGGAACGTACCCCAAAAGGAACAGCCATCATGGAAATAATTTAGCCAAAAAATACTAAGAGATGCTAAAGCCACTGGGGCAATGTTTGATGAGGAAAAGCATATTCACATAATCTCAAAATGTCTCCTTCACTCAAGTGATCAAAGTTATCACCATGAGTAGACAAGGTTAAATTATGTGCCACCTGATAGGATGCAATGAAGAGAACACAGTATCACTTGTTTAATATTCTTGTCAAAAGCATATAATCTGAATCTACTCATGAGGAAACATGAGGCAAATATGAACTGAGGGACATTCTACAAGATGACTAGCCTGTATTCTTCAAAAGTATCAAGGTCATGAATCTCAAAGGAAGACTAAGAAACTGTCATAGATTAAGAGATGAAAGAGATATGACAAATAAATATAATGGGTGATTCTGAGCAATATCCCTTTGCTTTTGTAAAGGATATGGAGATAAGTGGCCAAACTTGTGTATCAGATAGTGGTAGTGTATCAATATTAATTTTGTAAGAGTGATACATTGGAATATATCCCTTTGAAGGATATACATGTTAAAGTATTAGGAAATGATGGGTATAGGCAAATTATTCTCAAATGGTTCAAGGAGGAAAAAAGTTTCTTGTACTATTCTTGTAACTTTTTTGGATGCTTGAAATTACTTGAAATAAATTTAAGAAGTTATCAATCAATTCAAAGAAAAATTTCAAGCAGCTTTAAAAGTTCAATAAATGAGGGGCGTCTGGGTGGCTCAGTCGCTTAAGTGTCCGACTTCAGCTCAGGTCACCATCTCGCAGTTTGAGAGTTAGAGACCCCTGTCAGGCTCTGTGCTGACAGCTCAGAGCCTGGAGCCTGCTTCGGATTCTGTGTCTCCCTCTCTCTCTGCCCCTCCCCCACTCACACTCTGTCCCTTTCTGTCTCTCAAAAAAAAAATAAAATAAACATTAAAAAAAATGTTCACTAAATGAATAGGGTGCTCTCCAAATAAGAAAGTTTGGAAACACTAAGTAAATGAAAGGAGAAAGCTCAGCAATACCAAGCACCTAAATGCTCACAACCCTTATCCTAAATTAAAAATTACCCTGGGAGACGCTGAAACAATTTAAATTCAAAATGCTCAGGGTAATCTTTGTATCAAATATATGCTCCGAGGACCTGTGGCTTCTTCCATGTGAAGCCTAACATTTTTTTAAAGCATGGGAATCCTTGAAACAAAGAAAATCCTAAATAATAAGCAAAGCCAAACTCTGGATTGGGAAAGCCCTCAGAGACTACGTTGCGCTCCTCAGAGCAAAGGAGAAATTTAGTCACAGACTAGGGGTGGGTATGAACGGATTTTGGCTGCATTCTGAAAATCCCTTTGCTCATCCCACAATTAATATGGTTCATAAAACAATTATCCAAACTTAATTCTAATATTGGAAAAGCCATAATTGGAATAGTTATGCAATAGTACTCAGTGATAAAGTCCCAGAAGAAGAAAAGAAAAAGTTAAGCATAATTCTGGCAGAAAAAGAAAAGTGATGACAGCTGGGCACCTGGGTGGTTCAATGCATCAAGCAACCAACTCCTGATTTTGGCTCAAGTCACGATCTCTTGGCTGTGAGATCGAGCCCCAGGTTGGGTTCCATTCTGGGCATGGAGCCCGCCTAAGATTCTCTCTTTGCCTCTCCCTCTGCTCCTCCCCTGCTCATGCACACACGCACATGCACAACTGCACACATGCTCTCTCTCTCAAAAAAAAAAAAAAAAAAAAGCAACAGCCTTCTGTCAATAAAGTACAAATATGGAGGCAGCTTTTAATGTGGGGGAAAAAAATAAAGATGAGTTCTGTAATGAGAATCTGACCTCAAAATACAGAGTACTCTTATTGGTTCTATAACCTTCAACAAGGTAACTAACTTCTATGAGCCTCAGTTTTGCCCCTTCTAACATAAAAATGATACTCACTTTAAGGATTGGGTGATTACATCAAGTACATAAGTTAGGTAGCTAATCCTTAATGCATACTAAGCCTTTATGAAGTATTCTTTGCTCTTTCACAGAAGAGCAAAATATCTAAGTTATAAAAAAAAATAAAGAGACATCTAAATTTGGGGGTCAGTGTTTCTGCCAAAGAATATTATTTCATAATCATTTAGAAAAATGGAAAAAATAATACTTGACAAACTGAGTCATTAAGAAAACTAAATAGTCTAGGGGCACCTGGCTGGCTCAGTCAGAAGAGGGTGCGACTCTTGATCTCAGGATGATGAGTTCAAGTCCCATGTTAGGTATAGAAATTACTTAAAATTAATTAATGAATGGGAATGCAAGCTGGTGCAGCTGCTCTGGAAAACAGTATGGAGGTTCCTCAAAAAACTAAAAATAGAACTATCCTATGACCCAGCAATTGCACTACTAGGCATTTATCCAAGGGATACAGGTGTGCTGTTTCGAAGGGACACATGCACCCCTATGTTTATAGCAGCACTATCAACAATAGCCAAAGTATGGAAAGAGCCCAAATGTCCATTGATGAATGGATAAAGAAGATGTGGTACACACACACACACACACACACACACACACACACACACACATACACACGCACATATACATGCAATGGAGTATTACTTGGCAATCAAAAAGAATGAAATCTTGCCATTTGCAACTATGTGGATGGAACTGGAGGGTATTATGCTAAGTGAAATTAGTCAGAGAAAGACAAAACTCATATGACTTCACATATGAGGACTTTAAGAGACAAAACAGATGAACATAAGGGAAGGGAAACAAAAATCATATAAAAACAGGGAGGGGGACAAAACAGAAAAGACTCATATCTATGGAGAACAAACTGAGGGTTACTGGAGGGGTTGTGGGAGGGGGATGGGCTAAATGGGTAAGGGGCATTAAGGAATCTACTCCTGAAATCATTGTTGCACTAGATGCTAACTAATTTGGATGTAAATTTTAAAAAATAAAAAATTAAATTATTCTCAAAAGAAAAAAAAAGGAAAATAATTAATTAATTAATTAATTTAAACTCTAGATATTCTAAAGTTATACTACTATAAAAAAACAACTTGGAATCATAAATAGAGATCATCATAATTAAAACTCAGAAGTGGTGAGGGTAATGCATTCAATCCATAAAATAAAGTTCCTACTCTCTATGAGTTCATTGTTACCAATAAAAACATCATTAGCAATTTATGAATGATTACTAGCAACAAATATTGCCTCTAATTATTTTTCAACTTTTAAAATTTTTTCCACAAGGAAAATAATTTTATTTTTTTTCTGAATATATAAATTATATATACTATTTTTAAAGAATTCAAATACATAAAAATAAAAGGAAAAAAGTTACCTAAATTCCACCATCCTGGGATTTTATTACCTGATATATCAATCAAGATAAGCTAGGTTATATTGTGGTAATAAAGGTAATAAAGGGCTTGCGGTCCTTTATTGTGGTAATAAAGGACTCCAAAAATCTCAACAACAAAGATGTATTTTCTACTCGTGTTTTAGGTTTACTATGTTGTGCCTCATCTACACTCTAGGATCCAGACTCAACATTGCCAGCTGTTGAAGCAAAGAGAAAAGAGATATAATGTCTCTTAACACTTGTCTCAATTCACCTATACGTGGATTTTTTTTCAGTAAATATTCACACAGTAGATATATTTTCTCTTCCTTATGATTTTCTTAATAATACTTTCTTTTCTCTACCTTGCTTGATTCTAAGAATACAGTATATAATATATATAACATACAAAATAGGTGTTAATCTGTGTATATTATCAGTTAGGCTTCTGGTCAACAGTGAGCTCTTAGTAGTTAAGCTTTTGGGGAGTCAAAACTTATACACAGATTGCCGACTGCTGAAGTCAGTACCCCTAACTCCCACTTTGTTCAAGGGTCAGTGGTATATCTAGAAACAGAATTGCTAAGTCATATATTAGTTCTATGTCTAACTTTTTGAGGAACTCCCAAACTGTTTTTCACAATTGCAGCATGATTTTATACTCTTACTAGCAACGGATGAGGGTTCCAATTTCTCTACACAATAACTACATGAAAAAGTGCTCAGTATCATTAGTCATGAGGAAAACGCAAATTCAAAGCTCAGTGAGAAACCACTTCACACACCAAAGAAGGACTAAAATTAAAATTTAAAAGTCTGCTCAGGGGCACCCGGGTGGTTCAGTCAGCTGGGCGTCTGATGCAGGCTTGGGTCATGATCCCATGGTTCGTGGGTTCAAGTCCCACGTCAGGCTTTGTGCTGACAGCTCAAAGCCTGGAGCCTGCTTTGGATTCTGTGTCTCCCTCTCTCTCTCTGTTCCTCCCCTGCCCATGCTCTGTCTGTCTGCCTATCTGTCTATCTCTCTCTCTCCTCTCTCTCTCAAAAATAAATAAACATTAAAAAGAAATTTTTTTAAAAAAATTCTGCTCAGACTTCCATAACAACATACCACAG
This sequence comes from Puma concolor, assembly GCF_028749965.1. Lineage (NCBI taxonomy): Eukaryota > Metazoa > Chordata > Mammalia > Carnivora > Felidae > Puma > Puma concolor. The sequence continues at coordinate 164,793,813 of NC_141670.1, read as the reverse complement.
ACCGTTGGCTTAAACAACAGAAATTAATTTTCTCACAGTTTTGGAGACTGAAAGTCCAATATCAATGTGTCAGCAGTTCTGGTTTCTCCTGAGGCCCTACACTTGGCTTGCAGATGTCAATCTTCTAATTGTGTCTTCACAAGGCCTTTTCTCTGTGTCAGGTGTCCCTTAGTAAGTCTTAATCTTCTCCTTTTATAAGATTAATCCTCTTGTTGGATTAAGACCAACACTAAGGGACTCATTTTAACTTAATTACCTAAAGGCCTTTTCTCCAAATACAGTTACATTTTCAGGTAGTAGGGATTAGAGGAGAAACATGACTTTGAGTGGGGGAGGGGGGGACACAATTCAGTCTATAACAATGGATAATACCAAATGTTAGCAAGAATGTGGATCAATCAGAACTCATGCATTGTTGGTGAAAGAGTAAAATAGGGCAGCGACTTTAGAAAACCATCCAGTAGGTTTTAGTTTTTCTTTTTTTTTTTTTTTAATTTTTTTTTTTCAACGTTTTATTTTATTTTTGGGACAGAGAGAGACAGAGCATGAACGGGGGAGGGGCAGAGAGAGAGGGAGACACAGAATCGGAAACAGGCTCCAGGCTCTGAGCCATCAGCCCAGAGCCCGACGCGGGGCTCGAACTCACGGACCGCGACATCGTGACCTGGCTGAAGTCGGACGCTTAACCGACTGCGCCACCCAGGCGCCCCTAGTTTTTCTTTTTAATGTTTATTTTTGAGAGAGAGAGAGAGAGAGAGAGAGAGAGAGAAAGAGATTGTGAGCAGAGGAGGGGCAGGAAGAGCGGGAGACAGAGAATCCCAAGCAGGCTCCATACTATCAGTGCAGAGCCTGATGCAGGGTTTGAACTCATGAACTATGAGATCATGACCTGAGCTGAAATCAAGAGTCTGATGCTTAACTGACTGAGCCACCCAGATGCCCCCATCTAGTAGGTTTTCTTAAGCTAAATATATACCAACTCTAAGACATAGCCATTCCACTGAAATGAAAGAATAATCCAGAAATTCCACTGAAAGGAAAAATAAATGACAGTGTATCTTCCCCCAAACATTTGTTCAACGATGTTCATGGTAATTTTATTCATAATAGTAAATAACTGGAAAGAGACCAGGTTTCTATCAACAGGAAAATAGCTAAACAAACTGTGATATATTCATGCAATGGAATATTACTATTCAGCATTAAAAAGGGATCAAATAATGTGGTGAATCTCAAAATCATTATGCTATGAATGAAGCCTGACACAAAAGAGTACATACTATATGATTCCATTTGTGCATTTCACAATGTCATAAATTTTGCTCCAAAAAACCCATCCAGGTTGGTCCAATGTAATCATAAGCATCATTATAAAAGGACACAAAAGGAGTCAGGGTCAGAAGAAAAGGCAACATGATAATGGAGGTTAAGATTAGAATCATGTGGCTACAGGCGGTCACTAGAAACCAAAAGAGGCAAGAAACAGAAACTAGGGGTGCCTGGATGGCTCATTTGGTTAATTATCTGACTCTTGTTTTCAGCTCAGGTCATGATCTCATGGTTCATGGGTTTGAGCCCCACATCAGGCTCCATACTGACAGCAAGGGGCCTGATTGGGATTCTCTCTCTCTGGTTCTCTCTCTGCTCCTTCCCTGCTCATGCACACACTCTCTCTCTCTCTCAAAATAAATAAACTTAAAAAAGGTAAAAAGAAAGAAACAGGAACTACCCTGTCGTGTCCAGAATGAACCAGAACTGCCAAGACCTTGATTTTAGGGTTTTAAGACTGATTCTAGACTTCTGACATCCAGAGCACTAGAGAATAAATCTGTATTGTTTTAAAACCACTAAGTTTATGGTAATTTGCTACAGTAGCAATAGAAAATTCATACACTTATCATTGGCTCCAGAAGAGAAGAAAGTGGGTGTGGCTGAAAAGGTACTAGGAGAAATAATGGCTAAAAATTTCCCAAATAGCAGAAGATATAAACCTACAGATAAATAAGCTGAGTGAACCCCAAATAACACAATCCCAAAGAAATCCACACCAAGACACATTGCAATTAAACTTCAAAAATCTAAAGAGAAAGGAAGTATCTTGAAAGCAGTAAGAAAGAAATGATACCTTATCTTCAGAGGGAAAAAATTCAAATGAAAGTAGATTTCTCATCAGAAACCATGGAGGCCAGAAAAAAAGTGGCACCTTTTACACGTATTGAAAGAAAAGAACTGTTTGCCCAGAATACTATATCCAGTGAAAATATTATCAAATGTGAGGGGAGGTAAAAATATTCTCAGATGAGTGAAAACTAAGAGATTTTATCACTCGAAAACCTAGTATTCTGTAAGAATGACAAAAGGAATAGCTCTAAAAAGAAAGAAGAAAAAATCTTGAAACATCAGGAAGGAAGAACATAATAAGCAAAAATATATAGGTAAATACAGTAAACACTGGGCACTATTCAGCTTCTTCTTCATAAAGCCATTACTCTCAGAAGCAGGAAACATAACAGGCTTTTCTAATACAGAGAAGAAGACACAGACTTAGACAAAATATCAAGACAGAAGAATTAATCCCAAATGAAAGAACAAGATAACATCATAGCCAGAGATCTAATTGAAACAGATATAAGGAATAGCCAGATGGAGGATTTAAAGCAACATTTTCAATTCTCACTGGGCTTCAGAAAAGCATGGAAGACATCAGGGAGACCCTTACCACAAAGATAAAAGAGTTAAAACAGTCATAAATGAAAAAATTAAATAAGTGAGATTCAAAACAGACTGAATATAATGGACACAAAGATGAAAGAAACAGAGGAATGAATAAGTGATGGAAAAGACAGAATTATGGCAAATAATGAAGCTGAACAAAAGAGAGAAAGAAAAATTATGGATCACAAGAATAGACTTAGGGAACTCAGTGACTCCATCAAATGTAATAGCATTCATATCACAGGAGTCCCAGAAGAAAAAAAGAGAAAAAAGGGGACAGAAAATTTATTTAAGGAAATAATAGCTGAAAACTTCCCTAATTTGGGGGAGGACACAGACATCCAAATCCAGGAGTCACAGAGAACTCCCATCAAAATCAACAAAAGCAGGCCAACACGAAGACATATTATAATTAAATTTGCAAAATATAGTGATAAAGAAAAAATCCTAAAAGAAGCAAGACAAAAGAAGTCCCTAACTTACACAGGAGACCCATAAGGCCAGCTGCAGATCTCTCCACAGAAACTTGGCAAGCCAGAAGGGAGTGGCATGATATATTCAATGTGCTGAATGGGAAAAATTTGCAGCCAAGAATACTCTATCCAGCAATATCATTCAGAATAGGAGGAGAGATAAAGAGTTTCCCAGACAAACAAAACTAAAGGAGCTCATCATCACTAAACCAACTCTGCAAGAAATATTAAAGGGGACTCTTTGAGTGGAAAGTGACAAAGACAGGAAAAGAACTGAGAAAATCTCCAGAAATAATGGCAAAACAAGTAATAAAATGGCACTAAACACACATCTATCAATAATTCCTCTGAACATAAATGGACTAAATGTGCCAATCAAAACACATAGGGTGTTAGAAAAAAATAAGACCCATCTATATGCTGTCTACAAGATACTCATCTTAGACATAGAGACATGTAGAATAAAAGTGAGGAGAAACATTTAGAATGCAAATGGACGTCAAAAGAAAGCCAGAGGCATCTGGGTGACTCCGTTGGTTGACTCTGACTCAAGTTATGATCTCAGGGTTCATGAGTTTGAGCCCCACATTGGGCGCACTGCTGTCAGCCTCTGGGCACAGAGCCCACTTCGGATTCTCTGTCCCCTCTTTCTCTCTGCCCCTCTCCTGCTCATGCTCTCTCTCTCTCTCAAAACATAAATGAAAACAAAACCAAAAAAAAAAAAAAAAAAACAAGAAAGAGAGCCAGACTAGCAATACTTACATATCAGTCAAACTAGATTTTAAACTAAAGACTGTAACAAGAGATGAAGGAGGGCATTGTATTACAATATAGGGTACTATCAACAAGAAGGTCTAACAATTATAAATATTTATGGCCCCAACATAGTACACCCAAATATATAAAATAATTAATAACATAAAGGAACTCATTGATAGTAACACAATAATAGTAGGGGACTTTAACACCATACTTACAACAATGGACAGATCATCTAAGCAGAAAATCAACAAGGAAAAATGGCTTTGAATGACATGCTGGAACAGATGGATTTAACAGATATATTAACATTTCATTCTAAAGCAGCAGAATACACATTCTTTTCAATCCACATGGAACATTCTCCGGAATAGATCACATACTAAGTCAGGTTTCAACAAGTACAAAAAGATTGAGATCATACCTTGCATATGTTCTGATCATAATGCTATGAAACTTGAAGTCAACCACAAGAAAACCTTTGGAAAGACCACAAATACATGGAGGTTAAGCAACGTGCTACTAAATAATGAATGGGTCAACTTGAAGATCAAAGAAGAAATTTTTAAAAATATGGAAACTTATGAAAACAAAAACACGATGCTCCAAAGTCTTTGGGATGAAACAAAAGCAGGCATAAGAGGGAAGTATATGGCAATACAGGCCCACCTCAAGAAGCAAGAAAAAATCTCAAACAACATAACCTTACTCTGAAAGGAGCTAGAAAAAGAACAAAAAATGAAGCCTAAACACAGCAGAAGAAGGGAAATAATAAATATTAGAGCAGAAATAAATGATATAAAGGGGTGCCTGGGTGGCTCAGTCAGTTGTGTGTCCTACTTCAGCTCAGGTCATGATCTCATGGTCTGTGGGTTCGAGCCCCACACTGGGCTCTGGGCTGACAGCTCAGAGCCTGGAGCCTGCTTCCGATCCTGTGTCTCCTTCTCTCTCTGCTCCTCCCCCCACTCTCACTTTGTCTCACTCTGGCTCTCAAAAATAAATAAATGTAAAAAAAAAATTTTTTTAAGAAATAAATGATATAGAAACTAAAAAAACAATAAAACAGATTAATGAATCCAGGAGCTGGTTTTTGAAAAAATTAATAAAATTGATAAACCCCTACCCAGACTTCTCAAACTGTTCCAAAAAATTGAAATAGAAGGAAAACTTCTAAATTCATTCTATGAGGCCAGCATTACCCTGATTCTAAAAGTACATAAAGACTCCACTAAAAAAGAGAACTATAGGCCAATATCCCTGATGAACATGGATGTAAAAATTCTCAATACTAGAAAATCAAAACCAACAATTCATTAAAAAAAATCATTCACCACAATCAAGTGGGATTTATTCCTGGGATGCGGGGGTGGTTCAATATTTGCAAATCAATCAACATGATACATCACATTAATAAAAGAAAGGATAAGAACCAGATGATCCTTTCAATCGATGCAGAAAAAGCATTTGACAAAGTTCAACATCCATTCATGATAAAAACCCTCAACAAAGTAGGGTTAGAAGGGACATAATTCTAAATAATAAAGGCCAGAGACAAAAAAAAAATCCACAGGTAATACCATCCTCAATGGGGAAAACCTGAGAGCTTTTTCTCTATGGTCAAGAATAAGTCAGGGATGTCCACTCTCACCACTGTTATTTAACATAGTACTGGAAGTCCTAGCCACAGCAATCAGACAACAAAAATAAATAAAAGGCATCCAAATTGGCAAGGAAGAAGTCAAACTTTCACTATTTGCAGATGACATGATACTCTGAATGGAAAACCCAAAAGATTCCACCAAAACGTTGCTAAAATTGATAACACAATTTCGGTAAAGTTGCAGCATGTAAAACCAACATGCAGAAATCTGTTGTATTTCTATACACTAATAATGAAGCAACAGAAACACAAATTGGGGAATCAATCCCATTTATAATTGTGCCTCAAACCATAAGCTGCCTAGGAATAAATCTAACCAAAGGAGTAAAAGACCTGTACTCTGAAAACTATAGAACACTATGAAAGAAACTGAAGACACAAAGAAATGGAAGACACAGAGAAATGGAAAAACATTCCATGCTCATGGATAGCAAGAACATTGTTAAAATGTCTATACTACCCAAAGCAATCTACAGATTTAATGCAATTCTCATCAAAATACCACCAGCATCTTTCACAGAGCTAGAACAAACAATCCTAAAATTTATATGGAACCACAAATGACTCTGAATAGTCAAAGCAATCTTGAAAAAGCAAAGCAAAACTGGAGGCATCACAATTCCAGACTTCAAGTTCTATTACAAAGCTGTTGTGATCAAGACAATATGGTACTGGCACAAAAACAGACACACAGATCAACAGATCAGAAGAGAAAACAAAACCCAGAAATGAACCCACAACTATATGGTCCATTAATCTTCAACAAAGCAGGATAGAATAGCCAATGGAAAAAAAGACAGTCTCTTCAACAAATGGTATTGGGAAAACTGGACAGCAACATGCAAAAGAATGAAACTGGACCACTTTCTTTCACCATACACACAAAAAAAAATTCAAAATGGATGAAAGACCTAAATGTAAGACAGAAAACCATCAAAATCCTAGGTGAGAAAACAGGCAGCAATCTCTTTGACCTTGGCCACAGCAACTTCTTACTAGACACGACTCAGGCAAGGGAAACAAAAGCAAAAATGAACGATTGGGACTTCATCAAGATAAAAAGCTTCTGCACAGCAAAGGAAATAATCAACAAAACTAAAACGCAGCCAATGGAATGAGAAAAGATATTTGGAAATGACACACCTGATAAAGTGTTAGTATCGAAAATATATGAAGAACTTATAAAATCCAACACCCAAAAACAAACAATTCAATTTGAAAATGGGCAGAAGACATGAATAGACATTTTTCCAAAGAAGATACATAAATGGCCAACAGATACATAAAAAGATGCTCAACCTCACTCATCATCAGGGAAATACAAATCAAAACTACAATGAGGTATTATCACCTCACAACAGTCAGAATGGCTAAAATTAACAACACAGACTGGCGAGGATGTGGAGGAAGGGGAACACTTTTGTACTATTGGTGGGAATGAAAACTGTTGCAGCCACTCTGGAAAACAGCATGAAAGTTCCTCGAAAAGTTAAAAATAGAACTACCCTGTGACCCAGCAATTGTACTAGTAGGTATTTACCCAAAGGATACAAAAATAATTCAAAGGGATACATGCACTCTGACGTTTATAGGAGAATTATCAACAATAGCCAAATTATGGAAAGAGGCCAAATGTCCACTGACTGATGAATGGAAAAAGAAGATGTGGTATACATATATACATATATGTACACACACACACACACATATGTACACACACACACACACATATGTACACACACAGAGAGACATATATATGTATTACTCAGCCATAAAAAAGAATAAAGTATTGCTATTTGCAATCATGTGGATAGAGCTAGAGAGTGTTATGCTAAGCAAAATAAGTCAGTCAGAGAAAGACAAATACCATATGATTTCACTCATACGTGGAGTTTAAGAACCAAAACAAGTGAACATAGTGGGGAACAAAAAGAGAGAGGCAAACTAAGAAACAGACTCTTAACTACAGAAGAGTTACTGGGATTACTGGGGTCTGGAGGGGAGGTGGGTGGGGGACAGTTGAAATAAGTGATGGGAATTAAGGAGAACAGTTATGATAAGCACTGGGTATTGTATGTAAATGATAAATCACTAAATTCTATACCTGAAACTAATATTACATTGTATGTTAACTATAATTTTAAAACTTAGAAAGAACAAAAAATCTATAGTTTTGAATTATACTATTATATGTAATATGATCAGCTATACAAACATATAAAGAGGAAAACACAGTACTTTGGTTACTTGTCAAAGAAAAAGGATATGCAGATGGAACGTAAGTACAGGAAAAGATGTTTAACATAATTAGCCATTAGGGAAAAGCAAATAAACAACATAAGTTATCTCTGAACAACTAGTCCTTTCCTTAGGATGGAATGTTCCAGTCCTAGATATCCACAAGACTTATAATTTACTTCCTTGAAGTCTCTGCTTGAAAGACATCTCCCAAAGATCTTTTCTATCTCCTCCATACACCTCCTCACCACCCCAAATCCCTAGTCACTCTTGATTCCCTTATCTTGCTTTATTTGCTTCATAGCACTTATTCCTGACTGACATTATATATCCACTTATCTGTTTGTTGTCTCCCCCATTAGAAAAAAATGCCATGAGGGCAGAGATCTTGTCTTTATCAAGTGCCTGTCACACAGTAGTCAATTAATAAAATACTGCAAATAAATTACACATTTACATGCTCGGAGGGTTTACTTCCATATTTTCACCCATGATGAGCTTCCTAAATTTTCACCCCACTGAACTTTCTGGATTTCAGATCTCTCCTGCCTTGGACCCCCACAATGCCTTCTTTATTGCTAAAACCATCTCATTCTTCAGATTTTCTTCTTCCTAAAACAAAGGAAACTAGCCTTACCCTGTTGATCCCAATCACCCTACCACCAGTCATTATCCCAGTGTGACACAGTTATTAGAAGGCAGACGTAAAAGGATACAAAATACAGATTTGAAGGGGTACTGAAAAGGCGGGCCTACGTCAGCCGACTCCATCTTGTTCTGTGTCCTTCACCTTGACCACACCTCCTCCCCTTGAGTAACCCTCACCTGCCTAACAGGACTTGGACCCTTCCCCAGGACCCTTCCCCAGCCAATCGGCTGAGGCCACAGCCATTACCTCACCAACTGCCCCTAGGCCCCAATAAAACCTTTGTCCTTTTGAAACTCGCTCTCTCTCCCTGGTATCTCGCCGCTGCGTCGGTGCAGGTAGGGGATTGAGCTCGAGCTAGCTCGAATAAAGGCTCTTTGCTTTTGCATCGGACTCGGCTCCCTAGTGGTCTTTGGGGATCACGAATTCTGGGCATAACAGTACCTGCACCCCAATGTTTACAGCAGAACTATCAACAATAGCTAAACTATGGAGAAAGCCCAAATGTCTATCGAGTGATGAACAGATAAAGATGTGGTATACAGGGGCACCTGGGCGGCTCAGTCAGTTAAGCATCTGACTGCTGACTTCAGCTCAGGTCATGATGTCACAGTTCATGAGTTCGAGCCCCACATCAGGCTCTGAGCTGACCGTGTGGGCCCTACTTGGGATTCTGTTTCCCCCTCTATCTGTCCCTCCCCCACTCACATGCACACGCTCTCTCTCTCTCTCAAAAATAAATATTTTTTAAAAATATGTCACACACACACACACACACACACACGGAATATTAGTCAGCCATCAAAAATTATGAAATCTTGTCATTTGCAATGCGTGGATGGAGCTAGAATGTATTATGCTAAGTGAAATAAGTCAATCAGAGAAAGACAAATATCATATGGTTTCACTCATATGTGGAATTTAAGAAACAAAACAAATGAACATATGGGGGGAGGGGTGGAGGGAAGAGAAGAAAGGGAACCAAACCACAAGTGAGTCTAAATGATAGAGAACAAACAGAGTTGATGGAAGAAAGTGGGTAGGAGATGGGCTAGATGGGTGATGGGTATTAAGGAAGGCACTTGTGATGAGCATTGGGTGTTGTCTGTAAGTGATGAATCACTGAATTCTACTTCTGAAACCAATATTGCATTGTGTGTTAACTAACTAAAATTTAAATTAAAAAAAGAAAGAAACAAACAAACAAAGCAAGCAAGCAAGCAAGCAAACAAAGGAGTCCTCGGGCAAAAATACCAGCAGGTAATAGGGGAGAAAAGCTGTAGCCAGAAATACGGGACAATTCTGCCATGCTACTGAAGACATTCTGGTCTATAAAACCAAAGCTTTAGAAGCACCCCAATAAAGGCTGTGTCTGGTTAACTCACAAGGAGTTAGATTTTTGGACTCGTTGACTTTTACTTGGCAGAGTAAACATCAACCTAATTAGGAACTTGTCATTCAAATGTAATGAGTCTTTCCATTCCTCCTTTTCTGTTGTAGCTAACTTCAGAGAATTCTTAGCTTTTTCTAAAGGAGCCATAGTTTCCATTTAAATTATGGATCCCAAACCCACAATGACCCAGAGTTCAGTGTTCTCACAACAGAGAGACCACAAACCATTTTAAATTTTTCAATATGAAAAAGATTCTGGAGATTGCCTGCACATTCCTTAACTAACAAATACCATGACAGAGTTGCAATATGTGAGCAATTATAGAAAAAGAGTTTCTACCTTCAAACCCTCTTCTCTTAATATACATTAAAAAAAGAATTCTAAAAAAAAATCTAACTATTAAATGTAAATCTTTATCAAGAAATAGAAGTTAACTATCTCTGGCATATTAAACTATTTAACTATTTGTTAGAAGACACATTTATCCCTTCATTTTCAGAAAAGAGCCCTGCTTTATTTCACCCCACCATCCACAAATTATTCTTTAATTCTTTTTTCTAAACCTGTAACTGAGACCATATGACCTTTAGAATTCCCCCCAAAAAGTTCAATATAGCAAGCTGCATGCTGAGAAGAGGTAGGCCTTCCTCCTACTCAAACTGCAGTGTTTACTTGAACAGGTTTGGGTTTTGTTGTTGTTGTTGTTAAGTTGGTTCCATGCACTTCCCAGTCGACAGAGCCAGCCAGGTGCCCCGAACGGTTTTGGTTTTTTTAATGTTTATTTAGAGAGAGACACCAAGCAGTCTCCACGCCCAGCACAGAGCTGGGCATGGGGCTCAATCCACGACAGTGAGATTGTGGCCTGAGCAGAAATCAAGAGTCAGATACTTAACCGACTAACCCACCCAGGTGCCCCCCGAAACAGTTTTATTCTTGTTTTTTTTTTTACATTTATTTATTTTTGAGAATCAGAGTGAGACAAAGCGTGAGCTAGGGAGGGGCAGAGAGAGGAGAGGCAGAATCTGAAGCAGGCTCCAGGCTCTGAGCAAGCGGTCAGCACAGAGCCTTGATGTGGGGCTCGAACTCACAAACGGTGAGATCACGACCTGAGCCGATGCAGGACGCTCACCCACTGAGCCACCCAGGCGCCCCATGAAACAGTTTTTTTAATGTCACTTGTTTTTTGGTACAGGCTGAGGAGATGGCCACAGCCTGGACCAGTGGCAAGGTCATTCACAACACTGCTATGTGATCACACATCCCCTTTGTAATAGGTCAGCTTATAAGATATCAGAAAGCTTATTGTATATAAGTTCAGCTTAAACTCACCTTTCATGAATAATTGAGATAAAAGGCTTATGTAATTCCCTATTAGGGTTATCGGAAATTACTAACCGCCCTCTCTGGCTTCTGTGACTGTGCCTGCTTGCTAAATAGATAACTTAGGATGCAAAAAACGCTCCCCCACCCCTTCTACCAAGATCTGGCCTAGGCAAGACCAACATGTAAAAAGTCACATACTTGCTGCCCTATGGCATCTCAGGTGTCTAACTATGTTTGGTCATGTTAAACCCTCTTAGGACAAAGACCTTTAAATTGATAGGTTCCTGCCAAAACTAACGTCTGTGTGTCACGATATAATTGGCTACCATGAAATGCTGTAAATTGTAATTGGTTAACCAAATAATGACGTATTCTGACTCACTAAAATCCATGTAAGCTCACTGCTACCTTTTTTCGGGGCCATTCTCTGCACTTTTCTCCTTAAGATCAGGAGGTCAGGTTTGGCCCGGCTGTGAATAAAATCTTGCCTCACTTCTATTCGGCATCTGGTGGTTTTTCCGACAGCATCCTGTTTCACCCTTGGGTGCTGGCTCTCCACATCCACCTTAACACTAAATATACCTTATGTGATGTTCACATCTAAATTCAGTCATTCTATCTATAGGTGAATTTAAAATCAGAGGTAGTCCTGGGGCGCCTGGGTGGCTCAGTCGGTTGAGCGACGGACTTTGGCTCAGGTCATGATCTCACAGTTTGTGAGTTCGAGCCCTGCGTCGGGCTCTGTGCTGAGTGCTCAGAGCCTGGAGCCTGCTTCGGATTCTGTGTCTCCCTCTCTCTCTGCCCCTCCCCCACTCGTGCTCTGTCTCAGAAATAAATAAACATAAATAAATAAACATTAAAAAAAATTTTTTTTTCAAATCAGAGGTAATACTTCTGGTTCTGCCTTAGGAAAAATTACCTTTCTTTCCTCTGAAAATGTTGTATCTAATAGGAATATTTAATTGGCATTTGGAAACCCAGGAAGGAGGAGAAAGATGTATGACTCTTAAGAGGTGATTTAACAATTGTTTTTGACTTTGTGGGTGTAGTTAGTGACTTTGACATATATCATCATCAGGTTACTTAACAGTGTAAACGTTAACAAAACCACGGGCTTATCGTTGTTTAAGTTGAAACCACTGTGGCATTTGTCTCTTATCTATAAGATCTACTCCATGTATTTCCCTGCTGTGTAGTCTTAGGAAAAAAACTTCCACCTCCAAAATAAAAACACAGAAGCTGGACTTAAAATATTGCTTTTTATAAACTAGGATACCCACTCTTTATGAATTTATTGGTTTATTTATGTATTCATTCAAGTAAGCATATATCAGAGTCATGATATAGAAAAGAAATGTGCCTTGAAGTTAAAAAATAATTTTATTAAATGACCCGATTCAATCACTTAGGGAAAGTTTGGCTTAGGGCAAGTTACTTAGGTCTCTTTCTCAAAACTTCTATAAAAATAAAAAAAGAATAATATCCACCTTGTAGAGTTGCTTTTAGAGTTGTCAAGAGGAAAACCAGAGGCCCAAAACAGCATCACTCAGGTTGAGGCCCTAAGTTGGTAAATGAAGACTTCATACCTAACGTAAACGCAGTTCCAACAGCCCAGAAATGTAACCTTTCACTAGTCAATGTGGAAATCTGGTCAGCACTAGGAAATTTACTGGTAAACCCTTCCTGTTCCCCTTAGGAGGGAGACCTTGTCCAAAACAATGGATTCTTTGCTAACAGTGTCCTTTTTTCCACTCTCTTTGTACTTTTAAAATCTTCCCTTTTCTATAGCCCTTTGGAGCTCCCCTCTACTTGCTAGGTTGAGGCCTCCCAGTTCATGAATCCATTAATAAAGTCCATAGTTCTTTAAAATTTACTCATTTGAAATTGTGTTATTTAACAGAATTAAGTTAAATGATGCATTTTAAAACACCTAGCATAATGCCTGACAAAATTCAGGCATTTGGTGCTGCCTTCCTTCCTTCTCACTGACCTAGACAATGAGGTACATTTGCAAAGAATCACCAAGAAGAAGCTTAATGGAAGAAATAAGATAGATTAGATAGATACCAATCAACAATGCTAGACAGTGACTTAAGTGCTGAAGTCAAGTGGATATGGCTTCTCATGGATTTATGTCATTACCTTAAAACTTGGTCTCAAATTGATTATGAAGAGTTATTCAATCATTTATTCATCATTTTATTCAGTTTACTAGAACCTCTTAAGAGTTCCAGTCACAGTTACTACCTTCAGGGAATTTACAATCTGGTAGGGGAGACAGACATGTAACCAATAATCACAGTGCAGCGTTTGGGCGTTTTAATAGAAGTTTTAAAAGAAAGGGAGGGTTCGTTGGGGAGGGAAGACAATGGGGAAGAAGCATTTTAGAGGTTCCAAGGTAGGAAGCAGCTACTTTCCTTCCTGGGAGCACAAAATCCCACCTTAAGTTGTTTAAGGTGGCTAAGAAGCAAATCGAGCTTTTACATAAATCTAATTTCTATTTATTTTTAATAGGAGATACATGCACAGGATTGAAAACTCAGAGCACACACACTGATACAGGTAGTCGAACGTCTCCCTCCTTCCTCCATCTTTATTCACTTCCCTAACTTCTCAGTGTGCCCCCAGCCTGCAGCATCGCCCTGCAGAGGAAGACGATGTCTTCAGTTCCTTCTACATTTTCCAGATATATTTAGTGCATCAAAAGCAAATATGTATATTTCACCATTTTTTGCAAAGAGGCATGCTACGCCTCGCTTCTTTCATTGGAAAGATGTCACTGAGCTCACTGCTCATCAGTATATCAACAACTTCTTAGTTCTTCATTCTCTTTTAATAGCTGAATATTATTCCATCACAGGTGTCCCACGATTTACTGAACTGAGGGCGCAGTCATTTCACATCGCGACCACAAATTAGTGATTAGTGAATATAACATATCATTCTACATGTATGCAGATACATCTACGAAAGCAGTCCCACAGGTAGAATTACGGGGCCAATTTTGCAATGGCTTCCTAACACAATGAGAGCATTTCAAACATTCAATCATTAGAGTCTATACATCTGCAAATTAATCTCGTCTGTGCTCAGGTTTGGCTTCACCCTCTCTTAGTTCAGCAGCCTCGCTCCACGCATGGATCCTGCCTGTATCACTTCAACATATATCCCTTGAGGGGCAAGTGTTGTTCTAGGCACCGAGGACATCACAGTGAGTAATGAACAACACAGACAAATCTCCCTCCTCTCAGGGAACTCTCTAGCGGGGAGTTGTCTCTCCAGCTCTCTAGGGAAGGAAGATACAAAACTACAACATAATTAAGTTTATTAGAAAGGGCTGAGGAGAAACACAGTAAACTAGGGAAGGGAAACAGGAGTGCTAAGATGAAAGAAAGACCTGATGGCATATGAGGAGCTTTGGGAGAAGTGGACACTGGACCAAGCAGCAACGTGGGTGCTGGGTTAGGCCAGAATCAGAACAAGCACAGAAATAGCAAATGCAGCTGGGGATCGGCTGAAGGATATAAGGAACTGAAAGAGTAACAGCCTAGGGAGAGCGGAGCTGGGGCCGAGAATAGATACCCATTTCATCAGAAGAGAAACATAAGAACAGAAAAGATTGTGCCTCCTTTTATAAAATATCCCACGTGATCCAGGGACCCACGGACAAGGACTAGAAAGCCAAGTTATGATGAATTTCAGTTATCAATTTCTCGTTTGCATTGGCAGCAACTTTAATTGCTATGATTATAAACAGCCTTTTATAAAAATTATATTAGCAGTAAATTTTGATTATCAAGGATTATATCGTAGTTGCAGACTTGCTTTCTAAAGATCATTCCATTGCAGGCACATTATTTATTGCCAGGCACCCATCTGTTTTCATTTTACTACTAACTTCTTTATCCTCACACTCATTTCTCTGAGAAGTTTCAGGGGGTGGTGCAGGAGGTAGTAGTGGTTTGTTATTATCTTGATGGAAGTGTAGTATATACGACAGAAGCTGTAATTTATTTCAATTCCTCTTTTGCAAAGATATTAATCAGCACAATTCTCTCGGTATCCCCAAAATTATAAAGAAACCACCATTTTTTTTTCTGTATTGCTTCAAACCTTTATTTCTTATAATTTTCTCACCACCTATCTCTTTACCTTATGCAATCTAACTCCTACTCTTACTATTTCACCAAACCTGCTCTCATGAACACTTTCTTCTTTATTCAGATCCTTCTAGAACTCATCACTGCCTTTGACATTTATGACCACACTCTCATACTTGGATGGTACTCAAAGCTCATATTCCATGACAACACTCAGTCACAGTCAAATAAGAGGAAAAGGCACCCGGTGAAAATAAAGACCAGGTTGTGGACGAAATACAGATTTGAATGAATTTAGTTGTAGGTGCTCAGAAGCAGAGCTAAGTTACAATAAGGACTCAGGAAGCATTTTTAGTTTAGTTTAGTTTTAAATACATGAAATTTATTGTCAAATTGGTTTCCATACAACACCCAGGGCTCATCCCAAAAGATGCCCTCTTCAATACCCATCACCCACCCTCCCCTCCCTCCCACCCCCCATCAACCCTCAGTTTGTTCTCAGTTTTTAAGAGTCTCTTATGCTTTGGCTCACTCCCATTCTAACCTCTCTCCTTTTTTTTCCCTTCCCTTCACCCATGGGTTCTTGTTAAGTTTCTCAGGATCCACTTAAGAGTGAAAACATGATATCTGTCTTTCTCTGTATGGCTTATTTCACTTAGCATCACACTCTCCAGTTCCATCCACATTGCTACAAAGGGCCATATTTCATTCTTTCTCATTGCCACGTAGTACTCCATTGTGTATATAAACCACAATTTCTTTATCCATTCATCAGTTGATGGACATTTAGGCTCTTTCCATAATTTGGCTATTGTTGAGAGTGCTGCTATAAACATAGGGGTACGGGTGCCCCTATGCATCAGCACTCCTGTATCCCTTGGGTAAATTCCTAGCAGTGCTACTGCTGGGTCATAGGGTAGATCTATTTTTAATTTTTTGAGGAACCTCCACACTATTTTCCAGAGTGGCTGCACCAGTTTGCATTCCCACCAACAGTGCAAGAGGGTTCCTGTTTCTCCACATCCTCTCCAGCATCTATAGTCTCCTGATTTGTTCATTTTGGCCACTCTGACTGGCATGAGGTGATATCTGAGTGTGGTTTTGATTTGTATTTCCCTGATGAGGAGCGACATTGAGCATCTTTTCATGTGCCTGTTGGCTATCCGGATGTCTTCTTTAGAGAAGTGTCTATTCATGTTTTCTTCCCATTTCTTCACTGGATTATTTGTTTTTCGGGTGTGGAGTTTGGTGAGCTCTTTACAGATTTTGGATACTAGCTCTTTGTCCGATATGTCATTTGCAAATATCTTTTCCCATTCCATTGGTGGCCTTTTAGGTTTGTTGATTGTTTCCTTTGCTGTGCAGAAGCTTTTTATCTTCATGAGGTCCCAATAGTTCATTTTTGCTTTTAATTCCCTTGCCTTTGGGGATGTGTCAAGTAAGAAATTGCTACGGCTGAGGTCAGAGAGGTCTTTTCCTGCTTTCTCCTCTAGGGTTTTGATGGTTTCCTGTCTCACATTCAGGTCCTTTATCCATTTTGAGTTTACTTTTGTGAATGGTGTGAGAAAGTGGTCTAGTTTCAACCTTATGCATGTTGCTGTCCAGTTCTCTCAGCATCATTTGTTAAAGAGACTGTCTTTTTTCCATTGGATATTCTTTCCTGCTTTGTCAAAGATTAGTTGGCGATACTTTTGTGGGTCTAGTTCTGGGGTTTCTATTCTATTCCATTGGTCTATGTGTCTGTTTTTGTGCCAATACCATGCTGTCTTGATGATGACAGCTTTGTAGTAGAGGCTAAAGTCTGGGAATGTGATGCCTCCTGCTTTGGTCTTCTTCAAAATTACTTTGGCTATTCGGGGCCTTTTGTGGTTCCATATGAATTTTAGCATTGCTTGTTCTAGCTTTGAGAAGAATGCTGGTGCAATTTTGATTGGGATTGCATTGAATGTGTAGTAGATAGTTTTGGGTAGTATTGACATTTTGACAATATTTATTCTTCCAACCCATGTTTTTCCATTTCTTTATATCTTCTTCAATCACCTTCATAAGCTTTCTATAGTTTCCAGCATACAGATCTTTTACATCTTTGGTTAGATTTATTCCTAGGTATTTTATGCTTCTTGGTGCAATTGTGAATGGGATCAGTTTCTTTATTTGTCTTTCTCCTGCTTCATTATTAGTGTATAAGAATGCAACTGATTTCTGTACATTGATTTTGTATCCTGCGACTTTGCTGAATTCATGTATCAATTCTAGCAGACTTTTGGTGGAGTCTATCAGATTTTCCATGTATAATATCATGTCATCTGCAAAAAGTGAAAGCTTAATTTCATCTTTGCCAATTTTGATGCCTTTGATTTCCTTTTGTTGTCTTATTGCTGATGCTAAAACTTCCAACACTATGTTAAACAACAGCGGTGAGAGTGGACATCCCTGTCGTGTTCCTGATCTCAGGGAAAAAGCTCTCAGTTTTTCCCCATTGAGGATGATGTTAGCTGTGGGCTTTTCATAATGGCTTTTATGATCTTTAAGTATGTTCCTTCTATCCTGACTTTCTCGAGTGTTTTTGTTAAGAAAGGTTGCTGAATTTTGTCAAAGGCCTTTTCTGCATCGATTGACAGGATCATATGGTTCTTATCTTTTCTTTTATTAATGTGATGTATCACGTTGATTGATTTGCAAATGTTGAACCAGCCCTGCATCCCAGGAATGAATCCCGCTTGATCATGGTGAATAATTCTTTTTACATGCTGTTGAATTCGATTTGCTAGTATCTTATTGAGAATTTTTGCATCCATATTCATCAGGGATATTGGCCTGTAGTTCTCTTTTTTTACTGGGTCTCTGTCTGGTTTATGAATCAAAGTAATACTGGCTTTTAGAATGAGTCTGGAAGTTTTCCTTCCCTTTCTATTTTTTGGAATAGCTTGAGAAGGATAGGTATTATCTCTGCTTTAAACGTCTGGTAGAACTCCCTTGGGAAGCCATCTGGTCCTGGACTCTTATTTGTTGGGAGATTTTTGATAACTGATTCAATTTGTTCGCTGGTTATGGGTCTGTTCAAGCTTTCTATTTCCTCCTGATTGAGTTTTGGAAGAGTGTGGGTGTTTAGGAATTTGTCCATTTCTTCCAGGTTGTCCAGTTTGTTGGCATATAGTTTATCATAGTATTCCCTGATAATTGCTTGTATCTCTGAGGGATTGGTTGTAATAATTCCATTTTCATTCATGATTTTATCTATTTGGGTCATCTCCCTTTTCTTTTTGAGAAGCATGGCTAGAGGTTTATCAATTTTGTTTATTTTTTCAAAAAACCAACTCTTGGTTTCATTGATCTGCTCTACAGTTTTTTTAGATTCTATATTGTTTATTTCTGCTCTAATCTTTATTATTCCTCTTCTTCTGCTGGGTTTAGGGTGTCTTTGCTGTTCTGCTTCTATTTCCTTTAGGTGTGCTGTTAGATTTTGTATTCGGGATTTTTCTTGTTTCTTGAGATAGGCCTGGATTGCAATGTATTTTCCTCTCAGGACTGCCTTTGCTGCATCCCAAAGCATTCGGATTGTTGTATTTTCATTTTCGTTTGTTTCCATATATTTTTTAATTTCTTCTCTAATTGCCTGGGTGACCCATTCATTCTTTAGTAGGGTGTTCTTTAACCTCCATGCTTTTGGAGGTTTTCCAGACTTTTTCCTGTGGTTGATTTCAAGCTCCATAGCATTGTGGTCTGAAAGTATGCATGGTATGATCTCAATTCTTGTATACTTATGAAGGGCTGTTTTGTGACCCAGAATGTAATCTATCTTGGAGAATGTTCCATGTGCACTCGAAAAGAAAGTATATTCTGTTGCTTTGGGATGCAGAGTTCTAAATATATCTGTCAAGTCCATCTGATCCAATGTATCAGTCAGGCCCCTTGTTTCTTTATTGACCGTGTGTCTAGATATCTATCCATTGCTGTGAGTGGGGTGTTAAAGTCCCCTGTAATTACCACATTCTTATCAATAAGGTTGCTTATGTTTGTAATTGTTTTATATATTTGGGGGTTCCTGTATTCGGCGCATAGACATTTATAATTGTTAGTTCTTCTTGATGGATAGACCCTGTAATTATTATATAATGCCCTTCTTCATCTCTTGTTACAGCCTTTAATTTAAAGTCTAGTTTGTCTGATATAAGTATGGCTACTCCAGCTCTCTTTTGACTTCCAGTAGCATGATAAATAGTTCTCCATCCCCTCACTTTCAGTCTGAAGGTGTCCTCAGGTCTAAAATGAGTCTCTTGTAGACAGCAAATAGATGGGTCTTGTTTTTTTATCCATTCTGATACCCTATGTCTTTTGGTTGGAGCATTTAGTCCATTTACATTCAGTGTTATTATAGAAAGATATGAGTTTAGAGTCATTGTGATGTCTGTAGGTTTCATGCTTGTAGCGATGTCTCTGGTACTTTGTCTCACAGGATCCCCCTTAGGATCTCTTGTAGGGCTGGTTTAGTGGTGACAAATTCCTTCAGTTTTTGTTTGTTTGGGAAGACCTTTATCTCTCCTTCTATTCGAAATGACAGATTTGCTGGATAAAGGATTCTCGGCTGCATATTTTTTCTGTTCATCACATTGAAGATTTCCTGCCATTCCTTTCTGGCCTGCCAAGTTTCAGTAGAGAGATCCATCACGAGTCTTATCGGTCTCCCTTTATATGTTAGAGCACGTTTATCTCTAGCTGCTTTCAGAATTTTCTCTTTATGCTTGTATTTTGCCAGTTTCACTATGATTGTCGTGCAGAAGATCGATTCAAGTTACGTCTGAAGGGAGTTCTCTGTGCCTCTTGGATTTCAATGCCTTTTTCCTTCCCCAGATCAGGGAAGTTCTCAGCTATTATTTCTTCAAGTACACCTTCAGCACCTTTCCCTCTCTCTTCCTCCTGTGGAATACCAATTATGCGTAGATTATTTCTCTTTAGTGCATCACTTAGTTCTCTAATTTTCCCCTCATACTCCTGGATTTTTTTATCTCTCTTTTTCTCAGCTTCCTCTTTTTCCATAATTTTATCTTCTAGTTCACCTATTCTTTCCTCTGCCTCTTCAATCCGAGCTGTGGTTGTCTCCATTTTATTTTGCAGCTCAATTATAGCATTTTTTAGCTCCTCCTGGCTGTTCCTTAGTCCCTTGATCTCTGTAGCAATAGATTCTCTGCTGTCCTCTATACTGTTTTCAAGCCCAGCGATTAATTTTATGACTATTATTCTAAATTCACTTTCTGTTATATTGTTTAAATCCTTTTTGATCAGTTTGTTAGCTGTCGTTATTTCCTGGAGATTCTTTTGAGGGGAATTCTTCGTTTCGTCATTTTGGATAGTCCCTGGAGTGGTGCAGAACTGCAGGGCACTCCCCCGTGCTGTCTTGAATAACTTGGGTTGGTGGGCGGGGACGCGGTCAGACCTGATGTCTGCCCCCAGCCCACCGCTGGGGCCACAGTCAGACTGGTGTGTACCTTCTCTTCCCCTGTCCTAAGAGCAGGATTCACTGTGGTGAATGTGGTGGTGTGGCCCATCTGGGCTACTTGCACACTGCCAGGCTTGTGGTGCTGGGGATCTGGCATATTAGCTGGGGTGGATCGGCAAGGTGCACAGTGGTGGGAGGGGCAGGCTCAGCTCGCTTTTCCTTTGGAGATCCACTTCGGGAGGGGCCCTGCTGCACCGGGAGGGAGTCAGACCCGGAGGGATGGATCCGCAGAAGCACAGCGTTGGGTGTTTGTGCGGTGCAAGCAAGTTCCCTGGCAGGAACTGGTTCCCTTTGGGATTTTGGCTGGGGGATAGGCGAGGGAGATGGCGCTGGCGAGCGCCTTTGTTCCCTGCCAAGCTGAGCTCTGTCTTCCAGGGCTCAACAACTCTCCCTCCGGTTGTCCTCCAGCCCTCCCGCTCTCCGAGGAGAGCTGTTAACTTATAACCTTCCAGATGTTAAGTCCCGCTTGCTGTCCGAACACACTCCGTCTGGTCCCTCCGCTTTTGCAAGCCAGACTCAGGGGCTCTGCTTTGCCGGCGGGCTGTCCTCTGCCCCGGCTCCCTCCCGCCAGTCCGTGTAGCGCGCACCGCCTCTCCGCCCTTCCTACCCTCTTCCGTGGGCTTCTCGTCTACGCTTGGCTCCAGAGAATCCATTCTGCTAGTCTTCTGGTGGTTTTCTGGGTTATTTAGGCAGGTGTGGGTGGAATCTAAGTGATCAGCAGAACACAGTGAGCCCAGCGTCCTCCTACGCCGCCATCTTCCTCTGGAACCATTTTTATTTTAAAACCAAGAGCCTTAGTTGGTTAAGCGTCCAACTTTGGCTGAGGTCATGATCTCATGGTTCATGAGTTCGAGACCTGTGTCGCGCTCTCTGCTGTCAGTACAGAGCCTGCTTTGAATCCTCTGTCTCCCTCTCTCTCTGCCCCTCCCTGGTTCTCTCTCTCTCTCTCTCTCAAAAATAAATAAATGTTTTTTTAAAAACGCTTTAAAACCAAGAGGCTTGGAAGTCATTTAGGCCAACATCATCATTTTATAGATGAAATAATGAGGTCCAAAAAAATACATCAGTCAGGATGCCTTTGGTTGCAAGTTACAGAAAACAGAGACTCAATTTGGCACAAACAATAAGGAAGTACACTCTCCTACATAATATGAAGTCCAGACACGGCATCCCATCCCTGCTTTTCTCGGCAACATTGGGGTCATGCCACCTTCCATGTGTTAGCGTCAATTTCAGGTTGTCAGCAGAATGCCTCTACAGTTTCAGGACTTACATCAGAGTCCTAGGAGTTGGGGGAGGAGTGGGAGGAGGAGGGGAAAGCATGCCTCTTTCTTGAGTCTCTTATCAGAAGCAAAGAAACCTGACCAAGAAGCCCTAAGAAGACTTTCTCTCTTGTTACCTCCCCATTTCTCAGCAAGGGAAATGGGGTTCTAAGACTGGTTTGGTCTAAGCCTTGGACTAAGCTTGAGACAGAATGAGTGCCGAGGAGTCAAGGGTAAATAAATTGTCCATAATCACAACATAACTTTCAGATCTAAGAGATTCTTACATTTGTCCTACGACACTTGTCAGAAATTTGCTTTCTTCCTGCTCATTAATGATAGATTCGCCTCTTCTCTTTTCTCGCAAACTTCTCTGGGCTGCTCACTTGATCTTTTTGTGGTTATTTTAGGCTTCTGTGGAGGCAGCACAGGGTAATGACAAGCACTGACTTCAGAGCTGGACTGCTGGGGTTCCAATATGGTCCCCACCACTTCTAACTGTGTGTGTCACCCTAGGATGTTCCTCATCTGTAAAAGGGGATGGTAGTAGAACCCACCTCCAGAGAGGCTGTGAGAATTAGACAGCCGCTACATATAAAGGGATCAGAACAATGCCTGTTACCCAGGAAGTCCCATATAAGTGTGTGCTATTAATACTCAACGGCATCTACTGCTTCTGCTTGCCTATAGCCTTTTCCCCTTCTTTCGATAAATGTTTCCATTTTCCTTCGAAGAACTACCCTTCCACTGTGCCACATACAATGTTGGCATAATTCTCAGCCAGCCTGAACTGCTCCCAGTCCCGCACTGAGGAAGGGGTGGGCACAAGGTCCAAGGGAGGTCAATCTCACCTTTTCCCTTGGAATCTGAATCTTAAACAGAATGACTCATGACAAAACAGTTAAAGGTCAGTCTCTCTGATGTGAAGGCACTGAAGAGGCTTTTTCCAAGTTCTAGACCCCCTGGAACTCCTTTTCTGCTCAAATTAGCCAAAATGGATTATATTCTTAGTGTAACTGCTATGTTGAATGAATAGGACTCTCCAAATTAAATCATCAAGTAACTTGATTTTTGTTTCTGTCTCTTTAAATCTACTCGTGAGCCTAGCTCCTCTCTGGCCCCTGCATAGGCAGTCCAGACGTTAAGACTGTGGCTCTGAAGCCAAACATTCTGGGCTCAAAGTTCTAGCTCCACCTCCTGCTAATGATGTTACTCAAGGTGTCTTTGCCTCTATTTCCTTACCTGTAAAATGGGGAAATAACAACACCGACCTCACTAGTTATTATAAAAGCTAAATGACTTCCCAAAATACCCAGAAGTGCACTTGGCGCATGGTAAGTCCTGGAAAATATTAATGCTGATGGCACTGGTGGTCCGCTGACATTGTCTTCCTTCCTCACACCCACATCAGGCCCTGACCATTGTCGTTCCTAAACCTATGCTCACGTTAGCCCTTCTCTTTCTCTAAATTCTTCAAGACACAATTAAGTCAAACTAAACCACTTCCACAAGGTCCACATGGATCTACAAAGACCGTGTGGAACCAATACTTGGTAGTATTTACAATCTGTAACAGACACCTGAGTCTTGAGTTCATATAATTTCTATTTTTTTTTTTAATTGAACCTGTGTGTAAAAATGACTACCCCAACAAGGAACGTATCCCCTAAAGGCAAGGATGATATTTTATGTTATTTTATGTTATTCATATTACTTACTTCAGACAAGGCTCATAGTAAGTTCTTAATGAGCAACTTTTGAATAGGCCCTATGACCAGCTAAAAATATTTCCAATCACAATTTCTTCTGGATTTATATAGCTGCAAGCCCACAGGCTTACGTGTTAGTATACGCACTGCCAAAGCGAGCATGTGGCCTATATTTTTTAAGTATACAAAAAGGCAGGGTATAGAACTTTCTGTTTTTTCCCCACACTGGCCTATACACACCAGGCATCCAATAAATGTTATTAATTATCTAAAAAAAAAAAAAAAAGCTGAAAACTTCAGGAGCTGAAAATTAATTCCAGATATGATAGGAAATTCCAAATGTATCTGTTACTGTTAAGATTTCAAACAATAATGCACAAGATCCTCTTTTTAAAAAAAAATTAAAAACAGAGAAATAAGGGAAACAGATTCGCAGACACTTTTTCACCTTCTAGTACCTTTTTTTTTTCTCATAGGAATTATTGAAGGTCAAAGTAGAGGAGGTAAAACTACTGTTATCCTTTTATTGTCATGTTTCTAGAGAAATGGTTTTTTTTGTTTTTGAAACGCTGCATAACATAAAGTACACCATCTTCTGTTACTGATTTCTCTAAGCATGTGAAAAACATACATAGGAGTAGAAACTTCTGTCAATGATGTCTGAGAGCATATTGTTGACATGCATAAAGATGGCGCCGTTTCATAGCTTTGTGGGCTATTATCTAGTCATGTGAAAACGTCCACTGGGAAAAAGAAATTGAGTAAGGCTGGACTCATTTCCAAGTGAAACTGCCTGTGGAATGGAGATGTATAAATTGATTCACTTAACCTATCCTCAGAACAAACTTCAATTATATCCAAATGACACCTCTGCAAATGATACCTCCGTAGTTTTTGCCTTAGTGTTGTTTAATGGATATGGTTATTTCAAGGTTAGGGGAAAAAATGCTTTTTTCGAAAGGCTATCCGCTATGAGTTTTTCAACCAGTCCAACTCTTCATTGTTTCCTTCCTACAAAAACAGTTGGTCTCAGCAAAAAAAGAAAGGGGAAGAGAGAGAAGGATGAGGGAAAACAAACAAACAAACAACAATCCCTGTTTATCTTACTTGGGTTGTGCAAGACAGCCTGGCGCAACCATACTCTGACTCTTCTCTTCATTCTGGAGTGCCGTAAGCTCTACCATGTTAACCATCACATCGTTGGTGTGGCCCGGGAGCTGGGGAAGCACTGAAATGATCTTCTCTACCAAGTTGTCTCCATGATGTCCAGTTGCTCCTGTTTAAGCAGACAACAAGATATAAACTCACAAAAATATAAACTCACAAAATGGAGAACATAAACTCACAAAACTCAAAAAAAGCTGTATTAATGCTCTATAATGGCCCTTCCATCAAGAATAACACACACACACACACACACACACACATATATATATACATACATATATATGCTTTCTGTCACATAAATCACAAGCCTAGCATTTTGCCCTCCATAAGACTAATCAAGCTCACAATTACCTAGTCAACCCATGCCTTGTGTTTTGGACTTAAGGCTCCATGAGGGCAGGCACTGGGTCTTCTCTGGCTACTACTATATTCCTAGCACCTAGCACAGTGCCGATATGCAGTAGGTATCAATAGGTATTTAATATATAAATAAATAATCAGCATATATTCAGCCAAGAAAATAGTGTCATTGGATGATACTATTGTAAGATTTTAGAGCCAAACTTTATTTTACTGATGAAAACTTCACAACGCAGAGGGCTTAGAGACCTGACCAAGAATAGCAAATCTCCCCTCTGCTAGAACCTTATCTTCATAATGGCAACTCTTTATCTAGTTCACCCTGTACCCAGCATATCTAGCAGGCAACTTGGCAGCTAGTAGGCTCTCGCTAAATATTTCTTAGATCACGGGAAAACTAAATGAATGAATGATAACAGTTTGTAATGATACAAGCATTTGTAAAGTGCTTTCTGCGTACAACACACGGTTCTAGGTACTTCACATCCATTAACTCTTTCAATAACTAATGACTGAGGACCTCAAATTGAAATTCAAGACTAATGAGACAGTGTAATATTTTTTCCATGAAACCAAGTTATCTTTCCAAAAGCCATCATTGGTTGGGTGACCTCCTTCCAACAACGGGTAGGACTTGGCAAGTCTTGTTTTGATCCCACCCGTTCTAAATCAGTCAACTTCTTATTTCCTAATGTCTCTCTGTCTCTACCTCTATCTGTTCTTCTTGCCACATCACATTGATTGGACAGAACTAGGTAGAAAACAACAAATCAAGAATCCAAGGAATCCTCGTCACCATTACCACCATCTTCATCACAATAGCTAATATTTACTGACAGCCTGTGATGAACCAGGTATTAGGTTTCATACCGTACATTTATTATCCACTTAATTCTTACGATAACTCTAATAAATGGGTATTATGCTCATGTACAGAGTAGAAGATTTAGCTTAAGTAACTTGCTCAGGAATATGTAACTTGCAAGATACAGAGCAAGAACTGAAACTCAAGAGGCAGAAACCACCAAAACCACACTATTATGAACAAAAACAACAACAAAAACAGGTCCATAAAAATGACTCAAGACAGAGCCAACATGAGTGCTTCTAAGGTGACTTCTAATGGTAAAGAGGAAAGAGTTCTTATACCATCTGTAGAATATTCATTTATTAAGCTTAGAAGGAACCATATCTTATTTATGCTATCTAGGTTTATGGTTGTCCCCTTAGCACTCAGACTTACAAGCTCCTCACTTAATTCTTGCTGAGGGCCGCCTGGGTGACTCAGTCGGTTAAGCGTCCGACTTTGGCTCAGGTCATGATCTCACAGTTCATGGGTTCAAGCCCCACATCGGGTTCTGTGCTGACAACTCAGAGCCTGGAGCCTGCTTCAGATTCAGGGTCTCCCTCTCTGTCTTCCCCTCCCACACTCACACTCTGTCTCTCTTTAAAAAAAAATGACTAAACATTAAAAAAAATTTTTTTAATAATAAATTCATGCTGAATGAATGCCTAGTGAATATAAATGTCCTGAGATCCAAATGGGGGTCAGAGGGCCTTAAGTGAATTCTATCTTTAAGTCTGGAATGGAGATACTAGGATTACCTCATAGCATCATGAATTTCTCTCTCCACTAGTTCCCTCATCACTCACTAAAAATTTTTGAAAATATCCACTCATCATTAAAATAGTATTTCTTTGAACTTAGTGTCCCAAATCTGAACCCTGCACTAAGCTATTCTTATTTTTCAACTGCTATTTGTTGACACATGGCACGCACAAGTGGTGTGCATATGCTACCATTCTTCCCCAATTTCTTAAGCCTCTACAGTCTGGCTGCTTCTCACTCCTCCCCTATGCCAAACTCAGGGGTCTTTGTTAAGTTTTAGTACATTAAACCCTCTGCAAATTGTTAACTAATCCATCCCTCTTGAAACTGTCCAAATATGAGAAGTCAAAATACAACATACTTATTTTTCCTCAAGTTTTAAACCTGATAGTTATTTCTACAGAGCCAAAGTATCATTCATATGCTTAAAATATTGTCTTAACATCTTAAACATTCAAAGGAGGGAGGGATGCCTGGGTGGCTCAATGGGTTAAGCATCTGACTCTTGATTTTGGCTCAGGGCATGATCTCATGGTCTGGTTTGTGAGATCAGGTCCCGAATTGGGCCTGGGATGATAGCACCTAGACTGCTTGGGATTCTCTCTCTCCCTTTCTCTCTGCCTCTTTCCCCACTTGTATGCTTGCTCTCTCTCTCTCTCTCTCTCTCTCAAAATAAATAGATAAAACATTTAAAAATAAGAAAAAGTAAAGGAATAGAATAGAATTTTTTTACAATTATGGTATATTTATTGAAGCAGTTCTCAAATTATGATTTTTATTTTCTTCTAATTATAGCCTCTAAACTTCCCATGGTGAATATACATTCCTGTTGTAAAAAGAATAAAAAATATGTTGTTACACACACACACACACACACACACACACACACACACACACACACCAACATTTTAACAAGGGTTATCTTTGGATAGTAGGATATTTTGGTTGATATAAACTCTACCTAAACATTTTTTCCTAATATTTTCTAGAAGGTGCACATCAGACTTACCTACCTGGAAAAATAATTTACATTCTATCAGTTACTGTTTCTACTATTATATCAGAGAATTAATAAAATGTTAAATTTACACAGACATAATCACTCAGCTTCTTAGATTTAGTCAAAAGGATATGTATATCTAGCATACTTGATAATGACAGATAAAGCAGGTATGGGCTTTCAACCAATTGTCCTGCTCTTCTGAATACAATTTCTTCCATCTCTGGCTTCGGTTGTCTGGTTCAAGATTCATTTTTTACATTTAACTAGTGCTATTTATATGACCCAAAAAAGACTAAGAATTCAGGGCCTCTCAATGTCACAATAACTTCAGATTCTTCTTTTATGAAATGAATAAAATGGAAAGACTTGTATCACAGTTAAATTTTCAGAGAACTTAATTTTTCCTTTATTACAGAAATTAAAAAATATTATTTGAAAAGCTGAAGAATGGAAATCAACCAGAACCCAGTTATTTTGGCCAACAGCAATGTGGTCTAGTATAGCCACAGAGTGTTTTATTTCCCAATGCCATCTTTTCCAGGGTGCGTGTAGGAAAAAGAAATTGGAGGCATGGGTTCTAGTGGTCCCACAGTCCACCAGTTCCCTGTGTAATCAGAGGCAACTTCCATAAATGTGGTACTATCTTACCAAGCTATAAACTCAGAGTTGGTCCAACTGACACCTAAATATCTTCAAACCTCAAGACTTGAAATCCTATGTTAAGTCAATTGCTTCAAGGGCTAAACTCATTTAGGTAACAGCACCAGAAAAATACCAATCCTGCATTATTCTGTGGATCATATGTGAATGTATATGCTAGTATCATTATCATAAGGCAGGTAACATCTTCACTCGCCTCTACTCAAACAGAATAAAGTGAGAAGCAAGAATTTAGACGTCCTCATTAACACTGTATGTTAATGATACTGGAATTAAAATAAAATATATATATGTATACATATACATACACACATACACATACATATACGAGCCCTCACAAGAGCTTAGTCACACTGTACTGAGGCTAAAAAGATAGAAATGCAACAATAGCATTTTCCAACATACTCACAAACAGAATATTTTGAGGTTGTGCATATTGTCCCTTTGGGTTGAGATAGAGTTACTGGACTCTTTGAATTAGGATATTCAAAGACTCACTTCCTTGCTGATTGCCCATCATTCCTTCTCAAGAATCTGTGACTCTCTTTCATTATTTTGAGATGTTTCAGTATTTTATTATAGTTCTGTCTTGTAAGAACAACATATGTATTACTCCTAACGTTCCCTTCTACGTAGAAGGACAACAATTCGCATAAGACTCCCAAAATTGCTTTACGTACTTTAGTCAATCACTTTTCCCCTGGACTCTCCGGTTCTGTTCTACTTGCTACTCCTAGGATAGGCTCTGCCCTTGGGAAGAAGGAAAAAGACTCGCTCTGGTTCAGTCCTGCTGTTGTGTGGGTAAACCTTTCAATTCTGGGATTCAGTGTTAGGAAGTCACTTGTCCATAGACATAAGCCACATTCCTTATACTGCATCCATATAAAACAAGTATTTTCACCTCCACCTGGCAACTTCTTATCCCATATTCAGTTGACTCACAATCTGGATGGGGAAAGTGGTGTTGGGTTATCAGATCTCTAATACTACTATTACAAGTATTACTGGCACCACTGTTTTTTAACACTACCTATGGCTGTCTCACATCAGTCAAATCGAGTACAAAGGGTGTGTATTAGATACTGCATACCCGTCAAAAGCCCACTCAAGGATTCCATACTATCAGGTAGGATTTTGCAGGGGAAGGGGTTGGGGGTAGGATAATCATAAGGCAGTATATATACAAGTTTATTCAATAAATACCTTTCCCTACACAGAAATCTTGGATAAGAGAATCACATAACATTCATTATACTGCCCCTAACTTGAATCCTCTCCTACCTTCCCTATCGCAGTGAATGGATTCTGCAACTGCCCAGGCTAGAAAACTTGGCATATCTTCTCTTAATCCTCTCCATTATATCAGCCACCACGCTGATAATTCTCTCATTTAAATACTTAACGACTCCTTTCCTCATTCTTTCCATTATTGACTCAGTTTAAAGTCACATCATTTCTCACCTAGATGTTATAATGGTCTTCTGATCAATCTCCAAAATGTCTTGATTGTGGGTGTTGGTTTCACGACTGTCTGTTGTTGACAAAACTACACACTAAAACTGATGAATATTACTATATGTAAACTATGCTTTAATAAACTGGACTAGAAAAAAAGCAAGCAAAACAACAGCAACAAAAAACCCACCCCATCAGTCTGACTCACCTCTCAGTTCCCACTTTGGAATCAATAGATCCATCCCTGACACCGTCCACCAGAAAACTCATTCAACAGGAAATGTGTGCCTGTACTTTGCCTGCCTAAAAATTTCTTAGAACTCCTCACTGAGCATTAAATTTAAGGCTTTTGGAAAATGGCCCTAACCCCCTTCCTCATTATCCCCATCACCCTTTCTCATCTTTTACCACTCCTTCATTCATCCCAACCTTCATGCACCTTAAGCCCCAACAAAAAATGATCTAAAAAGGATTCCCAGAACAACCTATGCCCCTTCTTACATCTTTGCACATGTGGGGAGCTTTTAAAAGAATTCTGATTCTAGCCTGCCCACCAGGCCCATTTTTATTTCTTTTAAATATGAAATGTATTGTCAAATTGGTTTCCATACAACACCCAGGGCTCATCCCAACAGGTGCCCTCCTCAATGCCCATCACCCACTATCCCCTCCCTCCCACCCCCCATCAACCCTCAGTTTATTCTGTTTTTAAGAGTCTCTTAGGGGCGCCTGGGTGGCGCAGTCGGTTAAGCGTCCGACTTCAGCCAGGTCACGATCTCGCGGTCCGTGAGTTCGAGCCCCGCGTCAGGCTCTGGGCTGATGGCTCAGAGCCTGGAGCCTGTTTCCGATTCTGTGTCTCCCTCTCTCTCTGCCCCTCCCCCATTCATGCTCTGTCTCTCTCTGTCCCAAAAATAAATAACTGTTGAAAAAAAAAAAAAAAAAAGAGTCTCTTAGGAAGACCCATTTTTAAAAATCAGACTTTCTGGGGTGGTTCGAAGGTGACACCAGGTTGAGAACCACTGACCTAGAAATGGTGACCCCTTAAAGGAGAATTTTGTACCTAAACCTTATGAAGGCACATGTCATTCACTCTAACTTGCTGAGCTTTGGGCATTTTCATTTGGTTCTCAGTCTCTCATGGACAATAGCTTTGACTGATCTTTCCATTAGCACTTCTCAAACTTTACTGCACTTTCAAATCACCTAAAGATCCTGTTAAAATACAGATTCTGATTCATAAGTGTGGGGTGAGGCCTGAGATTCTGCATATTTAATTAGCTTCAGTTAAGCTAAGGCTTTTTTTTTTAATATATGAAATTTATTGTCCAATTGGTTTCCATACAACACCCAGTGCTCATCCCAAAAGGTGCCCTCCTCAATACCCATCACCCACCCTCCCCTCCCTCCCACCCCCCATCAACCCTCAGTTTGTTCTCAGTTTTTAACAGTCTCTTATGCTTTGGCTCTCTCCCACTCTAACCTCTTTTTTTTTTTTTTCCTTCCCTTCCCCCATGGGTTTCTGTTAAGTTTCTTAGGATCCACTTAAGAGTGAAACCATATGGTATCTGTCTTTCTCTGTATGGCTTATTTCACTTAGCATCACACTCTCCAGTTCCATCCACGTTGCTACAAAAGGCCATATTTCATTCTTTCTCATTGCCACATAGTATTCCATTGTGTATATAAACCACAATTTCTTTATCCATTCATCAGTTGATGGACATTTAGGCTCTTTCCATAATTTGGCTATCGTTGAGAGTGCTGCTATAAACATTGGGGTACAAGTGCCCCTATGCATCAGTACTCCTGTATCCCTTGGATAAATTCCTAGCAGTGCTATTGCTGGGTCATAGGGTAGGTCTATTTTTAATTTTCTGAGGAACCTCCACACTGCTTTCCAGAGTGGCTGCACCAATTTGCATTCCCACCAACAGTGCAAGAGAGCTCCCGTTTCTCCACATCCTCTCCAGCATCTATAGTCTCCTGATTTGTTCATTTTGGCCACTCTGACTGGCGTGAGGTGATATCTAAAGATATGGAACGCTTCACGAATTTGCGTGTCATCCTTGCGCAGGGGCCATGCTAATCTTCTCTGTATCGTTCCAATTTTAGTATATGTGCTGCCGAAGCGAGCACTAAGCTAAGGCTTTAAGTCCCCAGGACATACTGAGTAGTGAGGCTTTATGTCACTATCACCTAGCACAGAAGCTGCACATAAAAATTGCTCAACAAGCATTTATGAAATGAATAGGTATCATCCATACCATTCTTTACACTTTGCTAAGTGACCAAAATTGTAGCGATGTGGCAGAATCATCATAGAAATCTCACTTATTCTGCTTTTTTTTTTTTAATGTTTATTTATTTTTGAGAGAGAGAGACAGAGACAGAGTGCAAGCAGGGGAGGAGCAGAGAGAGAGGGAGACACAGAATCCAAAGCAGGCTCCAGGCTCCAAGCTGTGAGAACAGAGCCCAACGCGGGGCTCGAACTCATGAACCGCGAGATCATGACCTGAGCCGAAGTCGGACGCTTAACTGACTGAGCCACCCAGACGCCCCTCACTTACTCTGCTTTTTGTTTTTTTCTCTAGGTATGACAGAATGCAGCTCCTGACAAATGGCTAGCTCTTACCAACTCTCATGTCCTTTAGTGGCAGGTGAGAGGTCAGGTAAGAGAATTCTTCTGGGTTACATGTGTGACAACTCATTCTTGTATTCATGTTCTTAGCCTTAGGGAGAAAACACATATTTGAAGTAATAAAACTTAAGTCATTTTAAATGCATATCATTAATTATTAAAAGTAAGAAACATTCTCCACAGCCCAATATACACCAGGCACTGTTTTAGGAGATAGATGTGTTAACTTATTTTACCCTCTCAGTGACCCTCTGAGTGGGTATCTTCATTTTACAGATCAGGAAACTGAGACCTAGAAGTTGGGCACTTGCCCAAGGACCTACGACTAGGAAGAAGCAGAGCTAAGACCACCCTACCTAGCCACTCATGCCTATTATACAACCTAGGGAGCAGTAGCAGCAGCCTTATATTGAGGCTCTACCTCAATCCCCTCACTCCTTCCGTTTATGATCCCGTATGACATAAGTCTGATCACGTCACATCGTAGTTCGAAACTCCCCAATTCTCCTATCATACTTTGGCTTTTACACTAAGCCCTTACTCTGCCCTACAGTGCATTCCTTCTGCCGATCTCTCCAACTTCATCTCCTACCACAAGCCCTCCGTGTTTGCAGGACAAGCTGAAGGGATCCACACTGACCTACTGTTCTTCAAACATGTCAAACATATTCCCACCTCAGATCCTTTGCGCCTGCCACTGGGTCTTTATGTTCTACAACAAGACAGCCACACAGCTTGCTTCTCCTCTTCTTTCCATCTCTGCTCAAATGTCACATCCTCAGAAAGGCCTTCTCCAGCTATGCTATGCAAAATGGAAATCCTATCACTTTTTAATCTTACCCACTATATTAGTTATATATTGAATGAATGAATGAATGAATGATTTCATATCCTTCCAACAGCACTTCAAGGTCACCATTT
Organism: Puma concolor; assembly: GCF_028749965.1. Taxonomy (NCBI): domain Eukaryota; kingdom Metazoa; phylum Chordata; class Mammalia; order Carnivora; family Felidae; genus Puma; species Puma concolor. The sequence continues at coordinate 164,760,225 of NC_141670.1, read as the reverse complement.
TACCCTGTTCACAAATGAGAAAACCCTCAAAGCTCAATGAAGAGCAAACAGCAACTAAGCCACTTAAGCCAGAACTTGAAGTTATTATACTGATGTGCATTTAACACCAGCAACATCATCAGTCTTCTAAGTCTTCTCAATCATACCTCACACTGTGTTTTATTTTAAACCATATCCTCTGAACTCTAAAATATTCGCTGATTATTTTGTATTTTGTGGAAAATCAGATTGGGGGAAGAAAGAATAAATCGCTTTTCTGAACACGATGGCAGGATTGGAGCCCAACAACTGTGTTTAGTCTCTGAAGCTGCTGGCTGGATACCCTCTCAGCAGCATCTCTACTATCTAGCACAAGAGTTTCCAAACTTTTCTCTGTAGTAACGTATATGAGATGGGTTATGAGCACAGGCTCTGGAGTTAACTGTCAAGGTTCAAATCCTGACTGCCACTTACTAACTTGTGTGATCTTAGGCAAGTTACATAACTCCTCAATTTCTCTGTTTCCTCATTTGCAAAGTGGGGATAATTACAATACCTCAAACAACTATTGTGAAAATCAAAGGAGCTGAGATATTCAGAGTGGTGAGAAAAGTAATATGCTCTCAAATGTTAGCTGTTAACAGTCTCAAATTTCAATACTTTAACAAATAATATATACATCTTAAAACAAATATAAATGCATCAGTGTATCATAATCCCAGGAATAAGAGCCACCCTTTGGACTGGAAGTAAATCTTTAACCGAATGGATGTATTTTAAAAGTTTACATGAAACTAAAATTTAGAAGAATTGAACCAGGAAAGGAAATTTAAATCCCAGATTTACTGCCACCTCCTGTCTTTCGATTTTGAACTTGAAGATTATCAGCAAAGCACTCTAGTCAGTCTTAAGAACCACAAAACAATGGAAAGGAAACCAGACTCAAACCTTTTAGGGATTCATAAATCACATCCACCTTTTTAATTCTCCCTTGAAACAAACTGGAAGCCAGAACAGTCCACAGAATGTTGTACTTAGATGCCCTGTGCAAACATGCCTGACGCACCCTGAAGCAGGGACCCAGGCTTCCGAGTGGTCTAGACATGGCAAAAGTAAGCTAAAATCATAGCAAACAGACATCAGCAGCCATTTGCTTCTCAAATAATTACAACAAATTTTCTGTATTTCTACTGCATTTCAGTGTTTCTATAGTTGAGAGTTTATTAACTGCTTCAGGAGAGTAAGGAAATTGTTTATCTTGTTTATCACTGTTTCCCTATACCTGGAAAAATAACTGGCACGTAGTAGGCCTTCAATAAATGTTTATACCAACTATTAGGCAAATTAGTATTACTCTCCACAAAGGTGATGACAAGAGATGAGAAAGAAATTTATTTGTACTGTAAGCAAGATGTTAAGAATGACAGATATTTATGAATTATTGGAGGTTATTTTTGGTAGTGCTAATTTATTCTAAGAAGGTATATAAGCATATAAATTTTCTAATGGTAAATTGTCAAGGATGTTATCCACAATATTAAACAACTAATAAAAAATTAATAATGTACATGAAAATTAACACCTAACTCAAACCCTGAAAAATGTATTTCCTTTTGATCCCTATATTAAAACTGCTGTCAAGTAATTTAAATTGAAACTCCAAGTATTCAACTCATTCCAACAATTTCCAATCATCTTTTAATTTTTAGAAATTGTTGGTATCATCTTTTTAAAAAAAAATGTTTTTAATGTTCACTTATTTTTGAGACAGAGAGAGAGCGTGAGTGGGGTAGGGGCAGAGAGAGGGAGACATGGAATCCGAAGCAGGCTCCAGGCCCTGAGCTGTCAGCACAGAACCCAGGGTGGGGCTTGAACTCATCAACTGCGAGATCAAGACCTCAGCCAAAGTCAGACACCTAACCGACTGAGCCACCCAGGTGTCCCTGGTGTAATCTTCTATATGCTGCAGCTATCACTGGATAAACAAAGCACCAATCTAAGTCACAATCTGATGTAAGAATCCACACCAAACTCTTGTAACAGCTTCTCCATTAAATGTATTGTCATGACTCCCAAGTCCTTATTCTTGTTACATCCCAGACAGATCAGGAAAAAATTTGAGCATGGTGATCAGGTATGTTCCTGGACACCATAGAGACTGGACCAACGACAGAGAGCACCCATGCTAACAATAATGCCACCAATACCATCCACCTACCACCCCATTCAGTTTGGGACCACCTTGGAGGAGGGCAAGTGTTGCATTCCCACAGCCATCACTGCCACCACCCCTCACTGTCTCAGTACCCTCAGCAGCTCTGGGGGACCAGCTGTCTCCACACCAATACTCCAACACTCTCCTAGGTCCTATCACTCTTCTCTACTGGGCAACAGTAGTGGGGGACTTGCAGTCCCAAAAAGTAGAGGATTTCTCTCTACTCACTAGTACAGAATTTTAATGTTTAAAAAACAGGTTTGACAACACAGCTATGTACCAACTGAAAATCAGTCCAGAATATTTCCAACAGGAGGTCATAAGAGTATGTTGAGACATCTTTGATACAAATGAATCATTAATCTGTTCATCTGGAAGACAATTTGAGTGATTATTGAAAAGGTATCCATTAAAAAGACTAATTTTGGGGCGCCTGGGTGGCTCAGTTGGTTGAGCGTCGGACTTCGGCTCAGGTCATCATCTCGCGGTCTGTGAATTCGAGCCTCGCATCAGGCTCTGTGCTGACAGCTCAGAGCCTGGAGCCTGCTTCAGATTCTGTGTCTCCCCCTCGCTCTCTGCCCCTCCCCCACTCATGCACTGTCTCTCTTTCTCCGTCAAAAATAGACATTTAAAAAAATTAAAAATAAAAATAAAAAGACATTAATTCATAAATTACTAGGACCACAAGAACAAACTAATCCCAATTAGGGTTACAGAGTAGCTAGAAAAAGGTGGTCAGGGAAGCCTTGCCTGAGAAGCAGAAATCTGAGCAGAGATTCCAAAATGTCAACAAGAAAGCCACGTAGATACGTGAAGGAAGAACACTCCAAGCTGAGCTGCAGAACTAACTTCAAAGGCCCTGAGGCTGGGACATACTTGGCATGTTGAGGGATGGCCAGGTAGCCAGTGAGGTGGGAGACTAATGTGTGAAGGGAGATCAATGAGAGATGAGGTAGGAGAGGTATACGCAGGCAGGTCTTGTAATGGCCTTGAAAACAATGGTAAAGAATTTGGATTTGACAGAGGGTGTGATGGAAGGCTGTGGGAAGATGGTCAGCAAGCAAATGGCATGTCAGATTTCCATATTCATGATTACACAAGAACCTGTATTATCCGTGTATCTTTTGTATGTCTTAATATTTTTTTATATTTTTAACTCTCTGCGTCCTCTACTCCACTGTGTCAAATGCTGCTTTGAGAGGGAGTAAAATGAATCCTGATAATTGAACATTGGATTTGGCAATATGGAGGCCATTAGTGATCTTGATGGAGATTTGAAATTGCTGGGAAGCACTGGGGGGGGCGGGGCAATTAGAGGGGAAGGAGACTAACTGAAGGGGACTCAAGGGAAAATTGGAGCAGATGATTGTAGAGACAGCAAGTACAGACAACTCTTTCAAGTTTGCTGTAAAATGGAGCAAGAAATAAAACAAGTTGGAGGACCATGAGGGGCTGAGAAAAAAGATGCTACATTCTGTTTGTACGTTGACCGGAAAAATCCAGTAGAAAAGATTTTTTTTTAATGATGATCTAGGAATAGGGGAGGGTACGTATCAGAGGTAAATCTTTGAGAGAAGTGAAAAGGGAAAGGACCTAGTCTGCAAAGGTGAAGAAGTTGTCATTAGATAGCAGCAGAGACAGTACCTCTCTTTTTAATACAAAGAAAGAAAAATATGTGGGTGCAGATATACCACATTTGGTGATGGGAATGCATGGAAGTTTTCTGATGGCTTATATTTTCAAGAGTCATATACAAGAAAGAGATGCCTAAGACTTAACAGAACTGTTGCTATGATGCTGGACAGCCAGGACACTAAAGTTTGCCTAACTGAAGTCAGAACGGTGGGGGAGGGGCACAAAACTATGTGACAGTTCATTGTGAAACAATCTGTCCTATTTGGCGCGTAAGGAAATAGAATTATAAACAGTATACACCACACACTCAAAAATTCAACCAGCATAAACTCCTCAGGTGCTTTTTAATCCTTTTAAGAGTTCTGGGCGGTTACAGTTATACTTAAATCGCACTAACAGACTAGACACCTGTTTTTTCTGGTCACATAATTAAGCTGACATCTCAGTATTCTCATTTAGCTTACTTTCTATTTTATGATCTGAAAATTAATCTTACAAGGTCAAAGACTCAAATACAGCTATTGTGGTTTTTACAACTTCATTCCACTGTTTTTCCGATCTCCTCAGAAGAATGCTTGCCAAAGTCAGTTTCCTGATCATTCTCCCTGAATTTGGGTGTGGCCAGACTATACTACTAGTAACATTACATCTACCTAATTAGAGAATCATAAAGTTGACCTTTGAAAATATGCACATGTCACTATCAGAAAGTGTTTTCTCTTCATCTATTTTAAGGGTTACATTTGTTCTCTACACATATAAATGATTGATACATTATTAAAATTTGAGATGACCTACCAAATCTTCAATAGAATGAGAGCTAAGAATCAATCAATGAAAATTTGAAAATATTTTCTACAATTGTGGTTAGTCTCAACTGTATTTAATCTCAAGATATCCAATTAAATACAAGTGAATCTTCAATAGAATGAGAGCTAAGAATCAATCACTGAACATTTGAAAATATTTTCTACAATTGTGGTTGGTCTCAACTGTATTTAATCTCAAGATATTCAATTAAATACAATTGCATTTAATCTCAAGATATTTAAGTGTTTATAACACTCATTTAAAGAGACCTAAAACTAAACTGTCTGTGATAATTTCATGTATTGTACAGTTTCCCTTGCACTGGTTCATCTGTCAACATCTCTCCCACAAATTAGAGCCGTCTTATGAAGCATTACTGTGAATACTGGCATCTGCACATTTCTTTTTTTTTTCTTTTGAAATCTGCTAAAATTTTATTTTTTTTCAGTATATGAAATTTATTGTCCAATTGGTTTCCATACAACACCCAGGGCTCATCCCAAAAGGTGCCCTCCTCAATACCCATCACCCACCCTTCCCTCCCTCCCACCCCCCATCAACCCTCAGTTTGTTCTCAGTTTTTAAGAGTCTCTTATGCTTTGGCTCTCTCCCACTCTAACCTCTTTTTTTTTTTCCTTCCCCTCCCCCATGGGTTTCTGTTAAGTTTCTCAGGATCCACATAAGGGTGAAAACATATGGTATCTGTCTTTCTCTGTATGGCTTATTTCACTTAGCATCACACTCTCCAGTTCCATCCACGTGCATCTGCACATTTCTAAAAGGTTCCCAGGTGTACAGTTCTCCTCCATGTCGGCATAATTCCATGTCCCCAGTATCTTTAGCTACATGTAGTTGTTGTTTAACAAAGCAGTGCATGTTAAAGATGTATTTACCCGTTACAGCGTTTAACAAATTGACTACTGTAATTGCTAATTTGCTTGTGTGTATTCCCCTCTAGATGACAAACTCTGTGGGATCAGGGGCTGTATCCATCTAGTTGATCTCTGTATCCTCAACTTGACATATAGTAAGAGGTCAATAAAGCATATGCTGAATCAGTGAAAGTCCCAAAACGTTGGAGAGTGGTTAGGAAGACCCACAGCAACCCCACTTACCCGTGAGATCCAGAGTTCTGTCCACAAAGACCACTGATGCCCTGCCTGTGGCAGTCTTCCTCCTGTTCTTGGCAGGGGCATAATTAGCCAGATCTGCAGCGATGATCCGACTGAGGGAACCTACGGCAAAACACTCCTCCCGCACCCCGAAATGCTCACACAGAGAACTGAGGCCTGACACCAGGCACCTGATCTGCAGAAACAGCTCAGGGGTCAGGGCCGTGGCATCCACCTCACTCAGGCTTCCTAGCCTCCTCTTGTCCGGTCGGGCGCTGTTAAGGAGATGCACATCCTGGGGGAGCAGTGGAAAAAGGGAAGCAAAGGCTGGAGTCAAGGCAAGGTGGGGAGCCACAGGGGCGAGCAACAACGGGACGTGCAGCACCTCGGCGGTGTAGTTCATATTGCCCATCCACTCACACAGCTTCTCCTCCAGTTGCTCGAACACCGGCTGCTGCCCTTCCAGCTCGGCCGCTGCAGCCGCCGGCACGTGATTAGCGGTGAGGTGGACAGCGTGGTTCACGGCTGTGACCACCACACAGTACTGGAAGTGACTGCGACAGATGATATCCCGTAGGGTCTCCACGGTCCGGCCTTTCAGCAGGCAGCTCAACACAAACACCGCCTTAGGCTGCTTGGCTCCACCACCAACTGCGGCGGGCTCGAACTCCCGCAGGTGACACTCAGGACCTCCCACCGCCTCCAGAAGCCGCGTGGATCCGCAGCCCCAGTGCAGGCTCTCGGCGCAGGCGGCGTCCAGGTAGACCAAAGCCCGTTTCACTTTGGCCAGCACCTGCTCCCAGCCTTGCTGGGTAAAGGACAGCACGCCCGGGGCGCTCATGGTTGGGGGCTCGCAGACTCCGGGCGCTCGAGTGCAGGAACTTCTTTCAGAACTCACAGCTTCCGGGAATTGGGCTCCTGAAGGCTTTGACAGTCAACACAGTACACGTGGTGCTGCCTCTGACTTGTCCAGTGTCCGCGCACATTGATGACGTAGCGGAGCGTGATTGGCTGGCGCGGAGAACTTGCGGAAGGACGATGGGGGCTGGGGAGAAGAGGGCAGGGCTGTGTGGCTCCTGGGTGATTCGGAAGGGCTGGGCCTCGCTAAACTGTTTTCTTCTCCTCTCCCTCTGGGCTCAGGTTCCCTTACCCTGCGTCTTGAGAAATCTCTGGGATAATAAAAGCGAATCCGAAATTTGGCATTTTCCTTGGATCCTCTACACGTCTCTAAAAGCAGGTTTGCTCATCTAAACTCAGAGCCGCCAATAGAAGATGAAAACAACCAAGTGATGTGTAATTTTTGTAGTTAATAGATTGCTGTCACATACATTATAGCGCTCAAGCCTCATAAGAAACCTACTGGTCTCGTTTTCACTTTCTCCATCTTCTTTCCCTCATTTCATTGGCACTAAATCTGGACTTGCTTCAAAAATCCTAGAATCCAGCCCCTTCGGCCCATCCATCCTTGGAGTCACCGGCTTAATCCACCGTCACCACTCAACTGGACACTAGCGATGATCCCCCATCATTTCCCAGTTTTACATCTCTTTTCCCTCCAATTCAGTTTTCTTCCTAATGAACTAAGCTGGTCCTACCAAGTCTGGCCCACTTGCCTATAGGATACAGCCAGACTCCTTGTAATGGCACAAATCCTTCATGATTTCTCAATTTCTCCCCAGCTAATCCCTGCCTAGAACAGTATATGCATGCACAATTAAGTCAATAGATTGAGCCCAGAATGTTTCACAAGCTCAGTTCAATTCAATCACTATTTGTTAAGCACTTACTAGGTATAATCACTGACCTAGGCAACAAAGGCACAATGGTTAATGAAATAAATTCCTTGATCCATGAAGAATTTTCACCTCTGCTAAGTATTTGCCATATCATGACGTAACTTTTAACAATCTTGTTTTCCTACAACATTATACACTTAAAGGCCTGGTATATCCAACACTAGAAAATAACATGTATTTAATAAATGTTGATTAAATGATCAATGTTCAATTCATATCCATATAATAAATGATATAGTTAATGAACTTTAAATGGACATGTACAGTATTTGAGACACTGTGTTAAGCATTGATCATATAAGTAGAAATAAGGCACAGCCTTGCCTTCAAAAGAATCTGAAATAAAAAGACCCCCACATGTAAAGAAAGCAAATGCAATACAGTTACAGAAGCAATTTTTTTTAATGGATAAGAGTTACAAAGGAGGAAAAATAAATTTTGATTGCATTAAGGAAAAAAGGAAGTGGTCAGAAGAAGTTGCATATAAGACATGAGTTTTGAGTTGTCTTCAAAGAAAACCAGGTCACCAGGTGGGCAGGATGGGGAGGAGCATTCCTGGCAGTCCCAAGCAGAGACTGCATGGACAAAGGTATAGAGACATGAAACCATACAACACATTCTCTGGAAATACACACAGTTTTGTATAGCTGGAGTGTATTGTATGAAGAGAGGCCCAAGGGGCGCCTGGGTGGCGCAGTCGGTTAAGCGTCCGACTTCAGCCAGGTCACGATCTCGCGGTCCGTGAGTTGGAGCCCCGCGTCGGGCTCTGGGCTGATGGCTCAGAGCCTGGAGCCTGTTTCCGATTCTGTGTCTCCCTCTTTCTCTGCCCCTCCCCCGTTCATGCTCTGTCTCTGTCTGTCCCAAAAATAAATAAAAAACGTTGAAAAAAAAAAATTAAAAAATAAAAAAAATAAAAAAAAAAAGAGAGGCCCAAGCTGAAACAAGAGCTAGGAACTAGAAAAAAGGGACAAGATCAGAGTGAGTCTTACTTTTGATTCTAAATAGTAGCAGCCAAGTGAGTACAGTTAAAGTGTTGTTAGGAGTGGATATGATTTGTTCACATCTGGAGTTTTAGGGGGGGAAGAATTCTAAATGGAAAACAGTTTGAGTGATAAGATTTAGGACAGGGAGATTATTTAGAAAACAGTCACAGCAGGTGATGGGTATTGAGGAGGGCACCTGTTGGGATGAGCACTGGGTGTTGTATGGAAACCAATTTGACAATAAATTTCATATTAAAAAAAAAGAAAAGAAAACAGTCACAGAAACAACTCTGGGTGAGAATAGGTAAGGATACCAACAAAGCGGCTAGACAGAGTGGGGTATATAAAAAGATGTTACGAAGATTGACAATGAGAATGAGATAGAGGGAGGATTCCAGGTTCACACCCAGTTTCCTGGCTGGATGACTGCTAAGTAGTGGTCACTGAGATTCGGAAAACCAGAAGAGAAGCAGATTGGGGAATAAATGCACTGAGTTCAGTCAGGACATGTATTTGTTTGTTTATTTGTTTAATTGTGACAAAATACATAAAATTTACCATTTAACCATTTTTAAGTACACAGTTCAGTAAATTATTTGCACACTGTTGTAAAACCAGACTCCAGAACTGTTTTATCTTGCAAAACTGAAGCTTTATGTCCATTAAACAAGAGCTCCCCATTGCCCCTTCCCACTGGCAACCACAATTCTACCTTCTATTTCCACAAGTTTACTATTCTAGATATCTTATATAAATGAAATCATACAGTATTTGTCTTTTTGTGACTGGCTTATTTCACTTAGCATAATATCATCAAGGTTCATCTAACATATGAGTCAGAATTTTCTTCCTTTCTAAGGCAGGATTACATTCCATTGTCTATACCATTGTATACTGCATTTTTGGATACTGAAAGTTTGGATTTTTTGTGTAACAGGAAGCTATTGAAGGGTTTGTGTTACTCGAAATGCAGTGTGGCAATGGAGATGGAGGGAATTAGACAGATTTGGGATATATTTTACAGGAAGAACTAATGGGCCTTGCTAACAGGTTTTCCTTGGTATGAGAGGGATTCGTAAGGGAAGGAGAGGAATCAAGGGTAATTCGTTGAGTTTTGGCTGGAACAACGTTGGATAATGATTACTGATAGAGGGAGTATGGGAGTGGGACAGGAGAGGTTTGGGAGGGCAACTCACAGGTTCTGTTTTTGGCATAAGTTTGACATGCTTACTCAATATCAAGGAAGGCATCAGTGAAACATCAGAGTGAGCTCAAGGACAAGTTGAGACTGCAGAAGCAAAACTGGGAGTCATTGGCTGTCAGTGACATATATCACATAGACAGTATTAAAAGTCATGGGACTGGAGGAAATGACCTTGGGAGACAAGGTAGACAGAAAAGAGAAGAGAATCTACGAAAAATTCATTTCTTGCTCTCAGATATTACGGTGGAGTCAAAAGAATTCCTGCTGAAATTACATGCTTGAAGATAATCAGATTTACTTTATTTCAATGTGATTTGTACTTCTTTGCTCAGCATAATTAGCAATTATTATTCCTCACAAAGTCAAACATATCTCCTTTTGCCTCATTTCTAAGCCCTCCACATGGATGATCAACGTTTGGCTTAAGGGTTTACTAAGCACTTATCTGGTGAAGACAGAAATAAAAAAAAATTGTTCTCATCCTTAAGGAGCGTGCAGTTTACACAACAGTATAGAGCTGAATAGGAGATGACACAATTTTCCAGAAACAAATAGCAATATAAAAATTAGTATTAAAATATGTCAGAATGCAGAGGAAGATGGATAATTGGTGCTTAACTCCCCATTGAAGTACCTATAAAGGAAGTATCTAGAAAGAAACAAACTGCACTCTACATATGTGCAGTGATTCGGATTGTTCAAAGGACAAAAGACCTAAACCATAGCATACCACCATCTTGCCTCTAACTTGTCACATGCATTGACATTTGAACCCACACTTTAGCTTTGTTAGCCTTCCAGGATACAGGTGTAATTTGATATTTTAATATATCAATTTACTGATGAGGAAACTGAAGAACATTATGATTTAAGGGACGTAACTAAAGTTGGCAGTGAATAACACAGTCAGGCCTAAATGCCATATTCATGCAAAGCACATTAATGAGTACTTGCTATCTACTAGATATTGAGCAAGGCACTTTTATTTGATTTTTACCTCTGGCCGTCATTTTAATCATCATCTATTAAGCAATCCCTTTCAGTACTTCCCAAAGAGAGATATATTTAAACTGATGCTTAGTTATTTTGGGGTTTTTTTTCCTAAGAACCAACAAACTGCACACACACACACACATCCATACACAGACACACACAATGATAAGATGCAAAACAAATATAATCAGAACATATAGAGTATTGTAGTTTGAAAAGGTCTTAAGTTTATATCATGTCTTCAAATTACCTATCTTTAAACTCTGCTGGTGAGTAGGGAGATAAAGAAGCTTATCCAGGCAAGGAACTCAGTATAAAAGGAAGGAAGGAAGAGGCCTTTTATGAGTGGTTATTAGTGATTTATGGGCTTCTCTGCTTGTGAAAATCTTTATTTTCAAAGCTTAGCTGAAATGCTACCTCCACTGTAAAGGCAATTCTGATGCCTCAGTTATTATTCATCAACTCTTCAGTTCAGTTTAAGTAGCATCTTGGAAGACAAGCTTATTTTAGGCAGCCGAAAGGAGAAAGACAATCCATGGCAGAAGACAGTTGGTTCTACCATGAAAGCACCAAAGTTCATTATAGACTCATGGAATAATAAATAGACAGGACTATGAGTGACTGCCTTAAGATATTCCTTTTTAAAAATTTTTTTAACATTTTATTTATTTATTTATTTTTAACGTTTATTTTTGAGACAGAGAGAGACAGAGCATGAACTGGGGAGGGACAGAGAGAGAGAGAGAGACACAGAATCTGAAACAGGCTCCAGGCTCTGAGCAGTCAGCACAGAGCCCGACGCAGGGCTCGAACTCACGGACCGCGAGATCATGACCTGAGCCGAAGTCGGCCGCTTAACCGACTGAGCCACCCAGGCACCCCAACGTTTTATTTATTTTTGAGACAGAGAGAGAGAGAGCATGAACAGGGAGGGGCAGAGAGAGAGGGAGACACAGAATCGGAAACAGGCTCCAGGCTCTGAGCCATCAGCCCAGAGCCCGACGCGGGGCTCGAACTCACAGACCGCGAGATCGTGACCTGAGCTGAAGTCTGACGCTTAACCGACCGAGACACCCAGGCGCCCCAAGATATTCCTAAGCAGACTGTAAAATTGTCATTCCATTACTGTCAGTAGAGGCCAAGATCTAAGTGCTGGGCACCATCTCATGAATAAGTGGCATGTAAGAAGATGCCCTGTTTGAGGAAGGACTTCATCTAGTGAAGAGTTCTAGGTAGGTAGATGTAATTACCATAGGATGTGATAGACACATGCCATAGAAGCAGCATAGAGTCTAGAAGTAATTAGCTCTGCTCTACCCACCTCCCAATAACTCTGATCTCATCTCTATCCTCTTTCTTACTCCCTCCATTCCATTTCATTTTGGGTTCCTTGAATGCACCAAGCACACTTCTGCTTCAGGGCCTTTGCAATTCCTATTCTCTCAGTCAGATAGGGCTTCACCCAGAAGTCCACAAGGGCTTACTTCTTTCCTCCATTCAGCTCTCTATTCTTATGTCACGTTATTAGAATAGCTTTCCCTGATCTCTTATTATAAAATTGCACCTAATTAATCCCTCTTCATCACTCTGCTCTAGGTCCCCCTATCCTGCTTAGTCTTCTTTATAATCCTTATCACAACTTGACAAAGCTGTACATTTATATGTTTATTGTCTGTCTTCCTTCATTAGAATGAAAGCTTCACCAAGAGGAAGGACCTTGTTTTACTCCTTGCTGAATGTGCATAGCCTAGAAGAGTCCCTGGCACTTGGTAGACCCTCCATAAATATATTTATAGAACAAAGAAATGGAAGGAAATAAAGTGGGATTCAGGAAGGATATCACAATGTTGGCCTCAACATTGATACCTCAACAGAGTTTAGAAGTCTGCAAGGGATTATCCTAAACAGATAAGGGAGACTGGGAATAGCCTTTGAGTCTTCAAAGGTAAGGGGAGATTAAAACCACATGATTTGTTTAAATAAGGGGAGATGGTGTGGCATTGTTGGGATGTAAACATTTCATTTGTGTTTCTATTAAAGCATATCCATCTTTTTTCCCTTGTAGGGGAACTAATTAAGACACTTCTGACTTTCTTTTTTTTTTTTTTTTAACTTTTTTTTTTTTTTTTTTTTTTTTTTTTGGGACAGAGAGAGACAGAGCATGAACGGGGGAGGGGCAGAGAGAGAGGGAGACACAGAATCGGAAACAGGCTCCAGGCTCTGAGCCATCAGCCCAGAGCCCGACGCGGGGCTCGAACTCACGGACCGCGAGATCGTGACCTGGCTGAAGTCGGAAGCTTAACCGACTGCGCCACCCAGGCGCCCCGACACTTCTGACTTTCTTAATAAATTGATAGCATTTTAAGAGCATGGACTATGCTTTATTCCTATTTTTGTTTTCCAAGTTCTTAAACAGCAGATATTCAATAAGTGTTAAATGAAGAACAATATTTATTGACCAGACAGCAAGTAAACCCATGATAGATTTGTAAACTAGAATGACTTCCTGTTGAAAACTGAGTGTCCTATTTGAAAACTTTTGGACCAAAAGAAACCTTAGAGACCATTAAATGCAGCTTTCCCATTTTGTAGATGAGAAAACTGAAGCAAAGAAAGGTTAATTACTTGAGGTCATGCAACTAAGTAGTTATAGTTAAGAACTAGAACACTAATTTCGACCCATCATAGATGACCTTCTCCTTAAAAGATGTGTTCACAATAGCCTGATGATGTGGCATTATTTACTAAAAAACTGAACATTATGATCTTGGAGAAATACTTGTAAAAATCTGCAAGAAGTCATTTACAAGGCTTTTGTAAACGTTTGTAGTGTTTTTAGGGAGGGTGGTTAAAGTGAAGAGTTGAAACCAATCTAAATGTACACCACTAGGGAAATAGCTATATACATTTTGTGATAGCCATGCTATGGAATATTGGGAAGCACTTAAAAATGGATATAGTTTGATGTATACTAACATGGGAAGGATCTCCAAGACACTTCATAAAAATTAAAAAAAAAAAAAAGCAATCCGCAGAATGATACACAGTATCGCACCCTTTAAGATTCGTTAATCTCAGGTTCTTCCACCAAAACGATACACGTGAAGTAAACATATAGAAAATCCGAGGATTCACACCAAACAGAAAACGAGGGATGCTTGTGCAAAGGACGGTAGTGGATGAGGGGGGGTCTTCGACCTTATGTGTAATGTTCTATTTTAACAAAGAGAATGTATTATTCATTCAGGAGCTCGGCTTTCGTTTGCTGTTAAAATTAAATATTCAATAAAGTAGGCATTGTTTTCCTCTCTAATCAGAAACGAGTGATAAGGTAACAATTCTGTGTCGAGTGATACAACATGTGAAGAACGAAACAAGGCCTTTAATAAGATTAAAACACAGACAAAACAGTTGAGAAAGAAAGCGTTAAAGGACAAGGGAACAAGAGTACGCTGGCCGGCATAGGCAGCTTATAAGAGGAAAGGGTGGGGGAGGGGAAACCTCCCCGACGCAAGGCGCCAGGGGAGAAGGCCACGCTAAAAAGGCAAAACGGGATTCCACAGGGGCGGGGCCAACCACGGCGCGCATGCGCAACCACGTCCAGGTGGCCGGCGCCGCGGAAGCGAAGCCTCCTAAAGACGCCGCGCGCTGGGGCTGCTGCTGCGCTTGCGCGGGCGGATCGCCACCGGAGTCGTCTTGTTTGCAGGCTGAACGCCGCGGCCGCCTTTCCTGGATTTGAGTCTCGCGCTTTCTTCGTTTGCTCGCCGGCGGGTTCGCGCCCCTCTCGCGCCCCCGGGCAGCGAGGCTGGGAAGGGGTTGGAGGGGGCTGTTGATCGCCGCCTTTAAGTTGTGCTCGGGGCGGCCATGTCGGCCGGCGAGGTCGAGCGCCTAGTGTCGGAGCTGAGCGGCGGGACCGGAGGGGATGAGGAGGAAGAGTGGCTCTATGGCGGTACGGAACTTCCTGTCCCTTCTCTCACTCCCGGGTTCTCTCAGGCCTGCCCTCCCGGCCCGTCACCGGCCGGCGTCCTGGGCCCCTCATGCCGCCCCTGGGGCCTCTGGTACGGAGCCTTCTCCGGCCTGAGAGTTAGGCCGAGTGCGGCGTGCGCGTTCCCGCCTCCCCGCCCCCAGCCTCCTCCCGCCCGGCCCACGCCCCCATCACGCAGCCACCCCGCGGCCGCCGGGCTGGGCCGGGGGCTGAGCACCGGGCCCGACCCCGTCTCCCGGTCCTCCCCACCGGGGATTCCCGGCCGCCGCGCTTCCGCGCTCTTTCCCCTACTGTTCTATCTCGATTCTGAGCTCTGTTGGTGTGTCTGTTCTTGCCCCTTGGCTGTAGGATGCCCTCCCTGCCCCTTTCTTTCAGAAACAGTCTTTCTGTAATAATAGCTAAATAAAGTTGATGCTGTAAAACTAACGTCTTGTTTCTTGATGGTCAGTTTGTATGGAATGCACCTGCAAGGGTACCTCCTTGTCTGAAAGTCGTGCTTTAAAAATAATTAATTAAAAGAGAGAGAGAGAGAAAGAGATGGAGTACATTATGGCCCATAAAGAAAACCCCGAATGTCTCCTGTATTAAGGTGAAGTTTTTCTTTTTTAAGAGACTGCTCTTTAACCCACATCATTAGAAGTATCTCATGTCCCTTAGCCTTATAGTTTTCAGTTATCTCGTATATATCTTTTTTCCCAAAAATAAGTTCAGTGCACTTTGTACTTCCCTCTTGAAAGGGACTTGACATCTAGCTTTTAACTTTTCATTAAGTCACAGTCTCTTGTCTGTTAATGATAACTAGATTTGAAAGTTATTTATTCCTTACCTAAAATATGTATTCTTTAGTATAGTAAAAGTGCACGTTTGAGCACCATGCAGCTCCTTGATGCTGTGGCTTTGACAAACCTGTAAAATTGTCTTTGGTGGCAAGATTCAGCATTAGTAATATTCTTTGGAATGTAAATGTGTAGGGTTTCCTTAACAAAGATCTAGAAATTTTTAATGCCTCTTAAATTAAGCTTACTTTTATAAAAGTAAAGTCATTTTTTTTTTTCATAAAAGACATATCTTGTTAAGTCATTATAAGGTGATCTAACTTTGGATGTGCTTATAGGCCCATGGGACGTGCATGTGCACAGTGATTTGGCAAAGGACCTAGGTTAGTGCTTGTGATGATCACTTCAGATTTTCATAATACTGGTTTCTTTAAGAGTGGTTTGTTTGTTAATTTTATTTATTTATTTATGTATTTTTTTTGGTAGATGAAAATGAAGTTGAAAGGCCAGAAGAAGAAAATGCCAGGTTAGTGGAATTTGTTGTCGATACTTCTGCAGATTGTGTGGTAACAGTGGTTCTGTCAACACATTGTCAAATTTATTTCATAGTCTTTGGCTTAATTACAGCATACTGACTTAAAGTTCACAGGCGTTGATTCCGTTAGAATTTTCTATTTCAGGACCTAATCAGTTCTGTGTTTATTTGCTAGTAGCGTAGGGGACAAAGTGTTTGAGGTCAGGGTTTGAATACTCTTCACTATTAAGTACTTTGTACTCTTAAGTGAGTTCGGAAGTGGAATATACGATTATAACCATTAGACTAATAAGAAAAAACTTTAAAAAATGTTTTTGATAAAAAAAAGAATCCTTTAAATTACTAGTTTCACAATACCTTTGATGGTGTAGTGTACTTTGGTTATCATTTCCATGTTTTAAAATATTTAAAGTCAGATATTTAATGAATTTGTTATAAGATTGATTCCCGTTGTTAGACTACTAGAAATACATGACTGTCGTTTATAGAACACGTAAAAGCAGCTTGAAACTTCTCCAAATTTCAAAACAGCTCACACATGGGAGTCCGTCGACATGCTTACATTATTGATCAAATGTAGTATCAATGCCTTGATGTCCCATAATGAAGGCATGGTTAAAAAAAAGAGCTTTGAAAGATTATTTGGTTTTAAAAAGTAGAGAAAATACCATTTTACACCCGCTAGGATGGCTGTACTCAAAAAGAAAGTAACAGGTGTTAGTGAGGACATGCAGAAATTGGAACTCTCATACACTGATCGTGGAACTGTAAAAAGGTTCGGCTACTTTGGAGAACAGGCAGTTCCTCAAAAGGCTAAGCACAGTTACTATATGATCCAAGAATTCCAGTTCTACATAGATGCTTTAGAAAAATGATACATATCCACACAAAAACTTGTACATGAATGTTCATAGCAGCGTTATTTACAATAGCCAAAAAATGGATATAAGTGCCCATCAAATGATGAATGGATGGACAAAATATGGTATATTCATACAGTGGAATACTATATAGCAGTGAAAAATGAAGTGCTGATACCTGTAACAACATGGATGAATCTAGAGAACATTATGCTAATTTAAAGAAGCCAGTCCCCAAGGACTCCATATTGTATGATTCTGTTTATATTAAAAGTAGAGAATAGGTAAATGCATAGAGTGGTTGGCAGGACCGAGGTCGGGGAAAATGGGGAGTGACTATTAATATACGCAGTGTTTCTTTTTGGGGTGATGAGAAAGTCCTGGAATTAGGTAGTTGTAATGGTTGCACTATTTTGTAAACATGAAAAGTCATTCCGTTGATTGCTTTAAACGGATGGTTTGTGTGGCATATGAATTCTGTTTCAAGCTGGCAGGGTTATACCTTGGAGATACTGTGGGTTCAGTTCCACACCACTCCAATAAAGTGAGTCAGATGAATTTTTTGGTTTCCTGGTGCCTATAAAAGTTAGGTTTATAATGTTGTCTCTCTCTCTTTTTTTTTAATAGTTTCAACTTTTTTTGAGAGAGAAAGAGGAAGGCAGAGATAGGGACAGAAGATCCAAAGTGGGCTCTGCTCTGACAGCAGTAAGCCTGATGCAGGGCTCAAACTCACAAACTTCGAGATCATTACCTGAGTGGAAGTTGGACACTCAACTGACTGAGCCACCCAGGGCGCCACTATACTGTAGTCTCTTAAGTGCGATGGTACTATGCCTAAAAGACAATATACGTACCTTAATTAAAAACTATTTTTATGCTAAAAAAAAATCCTAACCATCATCTGAGCTTTTGGCAAGTCATAAGTTTTTGCTGGTTGGAGGGTCTTTGAAATTGAACTCTGCTGACTGATCAGGGTGGTGGCGGCTGAAGGTTGAGGTGGCTGTGGCAGTATAAGACAATGACCTCTGCCACATGCACGGACTTTTCCTTTCACGAACGACTTCTCGGTAGCACATGATGCTGTTTGTTAGCATTTTGATAGTAGAACTTCTTTCCAAATTGAAGTCAATCCTCTCAGACGCTGCTGCTTTATCAGCTAAGTTTATGTAATACTCTATATTCTAACTCCTTTGCTGTCATTTCCACAATCTTCACACCGTCTTCACCAAGAGTAGATTCCGTCTCAAGAAACCACTTTCTTTGCTCATCCATGAGAAGCAGCCCCTCGTCTGTTCATGTTTTGTCCTGAGATTGCAGCAATTCTGTCACATCGTCAGGCCCCACTTCTCATTCTAGTTCTCTTGTTATTTCCACCACGTCTGCAGTGACTTCCTCCACTGAAGTCCTGAACCCCTCCCAGTCATCCACAAGGCTCGGAATCAACTTCCAAACTCCTCTTCATATTTGATATCTGGACCTCTCCCCATGAATCATGGATGGATTTTTTTTTTTATTTTTTTAATTTACATCCAAGTTAGCATATAGTGCAACAGTGATTTCAGGAGTATATTCCTTAATGCCCCTTACCCATTTAGCCCATCCCCCCTCCCACAACCCCTCTAGTAGTCCTCTTTTTGTTCTCTACATATTTGTCT
Organism: Puma concolor; assembly: GCF_028749965.1. Lineage (NCBI taxonomy): Eukaryota > Metazoa > Chordata > Mammalia > Carnivora > Felidae > Puma > Puma concolor. The sequence goes on along the minus strand of NC_141670.1, from coordinate 164,741,687 downwards.
CTTATGTTTTTATATTATTTTTGCTTCCCTTATGTTCATCTGTTTTGTGTCTTAAATTTCTCACATGAGTAAAGTCATATACTTGTTTTTCTCTGACTAATTTCACTTAGCATAATATTCTCTAGTTCCTTCCACGTAGTTGCAAATGGCAAGATTTCATTCTTTTTGATTGTCGAGTAATACTCCATTGTATATATATATATACACCATGTCTTCCTTATCCATTCAATGGATGAATGTTTTTTTATTTTTTGTTTTTTTTCTTTTTTTTTCTTATTTATTTTTAATTTTTAAAATTTACATCCAAGTTAGTTAGCATATAGTACAACAATGATTTCAGGGGTACATTCCTTAGTATCTCTTACCCATTTAGCCCATCTCCCCTGCCACAACCCCTCCAGTAACTCTGTTCTGCATATTTAAGAGTGTCTTATGGTTTGTCCCCATTCCTGTTTTTATATTATTTTCCTTCCCTTATGTTCATCTGTTTCGTATCTTAACTGACTGAGCCACCCAGGTGCCCCCATCTGTTTTGTGTCTTAAAGTCCTCATATGAATTAAGTCATATGATATTTGTCTTTCTCTGACTAATTTCTCTTAGCATAATACCCTCTAGTTCCATCCACGTAGTTCCAAATGGCAAGATTTCATTCTGTTTGATTGCCGAGTAATACTCCATTGTGTGTGTGTGTGTGTGTGTGTGTGTGTGTGTGTGTGTGTGTTGTGTATATATACATATATATACGTATATATGTATATATACGTATATATACACACTACGTCTTCTTTATCCATTCATAATGGATGGATGTTTTTAATGGCATCTCGAATCATGAATCCTTGCCAGAATGTATTCAGATTATTTTGCCCAGATCTTCCAGACAACTGGAATCATGGTCTCTGACAACTATATGCTTATGAAATGTGTTTCTTCAGTAATAAGACTTGAAAGTCAAATGACTCCTTGATCCATGGGCTGCAGAATGGATGTTTGTTATGGGGCATGGAAACATTAATCTCCTTGTGTGTCTCCAACAAAGAGCTCTTGAGTGACCAGGCACATTGTCGATGGACAGTAATATTTTGAAGGGAATCTTTTTTTTCTGAGCAGTAGTCTCAACAGTGGCTTAAAATATTCAGTAAACCATGTTGTCAACAGATGTGCTGTCATCCAGACTTTGTTGTTCCACTTTTAGGGCAGAGCACAGGCAGAGTGGATTTAGCATAATTCGTAAGGGCCCTAGGATTTCAGAATGGTAAATGAGCATAAGTCACCAGCTGCATTAGCCCTTAACAAGAAAAGAGTCAGCCTGTCCTTTGAAACTTTGAAGCCAGGCCTTGACTTCTCTTGAGCTGTGGAAGTCCCAGATGGCATCTTCTTCTAATAGGAGGCTGTTTTATCTACGTTGCAAATCTGTTTAGTGTAGCCACCTTTATGAATTATCTGAGTGAGACCTTCTGGGTAACTTGCTGCAGCTTCTGTATCAGCACTTGCTGCCTTGCCTTGCACTTTACGTTACAGAGATGGCTTTTTTCCTTAAACCTCACGAACCAACCTCTGTTAGCTTTGAACTTTTTTCTTGCAGCTTCCTCACCTCTGTCAACCTTTACAGAATTGAAGAAAGTTGTAAGGGCTTTGCCCTGGATTAGCCTTTGGCTTAAGGGAACGTTGTGACTGGTTTGGTCTTCTGCCCAGACCACTCAAACTTTATATCAGCAGTAAGGTATTTTTACTTTCTTATCATTCGTGGCTTCACTAGAGTTTAGCTCTTTTAATCTTCTTCAAGAATTTTTCTTTTGTGTTCACACCTTTGCCAACCAGTGGCAGAGGCCTAGGTTTTGGTCTTTGACGTGCCTTCCTACTAAGCTTAATCATTTCTAGCTTTTGAATTAAAGTGAGAGACCTGTGGACTCTTTCACTTGGACACTTAGAGGCCATTAGAGGATTGTGAATTGACCTAGTGTGGATATTGTTGTGGTTCAGGGAATAGGCAGCCTAAGGAGCAGGAGAGAAAGAAGAGGTGATGGTTGGTCAGTAGAGTGGTTAGAACACACAAAATATTTATTAAGTTCACCATCTTAAATGGTTGTGATTCATAGCTCCCCAAAACAATTATAATAGTAACATCAAGGAGCACTGATCACAGACCACCATAATAAATACAATAGTGAAAAAGTGTAAAATATTACCAGACTCACCAAAATGTGACAGAGACACAAGGTAAGCAAATGCTATTGGAAAAATTGCACTGCTAGGTGACACAGTGTTGCCACAAACCTCAGTTTGTAAAAAATTTATCTGGGAAGTGCAGTAAAGTGAGGTGTAATGGAGCCAAGCATGATAAAAGGAGGTACGTATGCACTTGTTAAAAAGTGAATGAAGGGAAGAAGTAAGACATAGAAATAGAACTACCTTAAGGGATGCTGAAATTATATTTCCTCACTTAAAAATATCCCCTTTATTGGAAGACTTTTTTTTCACTCATTGCTATATCATGTGAAATTTTATCATTCAGTTTTGAAATTTGGTCCAACCTAGTTCCTAACCCTAATCTCAGTTACTCACAAAGTTGATTTGTGTAGCTTATAGTTATGAAAGTAATTGAAAATTTCTTCATACTGCTTTTTAATTGGTGAAGAATCAATGGATAATGCTACAGATTCACAATTAAATACCTTTTTTTATGAGCTAATCTTTATTCCATTAATTTTGTTAGTATTGGTTCTTCGTTACAATCCTTGAAGCCTATTTTTTGATTGAATGAATGTCCTTTAATTTTTTTTATACTCAGTGTGATTTGTTTTTTCTTAAATGTTTGTTTACTTTTGAGAGAGACAGACTGTGAGTGGGTTAGGGGCAGAGAGAGAGGGAGACACAGAATCCGAAGCAGGCTCCAGGACCCGAGCCGTCAGCACAGAGCCCAATGTGGGGCTCGAACTCACGAGCTGTGAGATCATGACCTGAGCTGAAGTCGGAGGCTCAACTGACTGAGCCACCCAGACGCCCCTTAGCGTGATTAAATGTATTGGAGGGAAGCCTCTACCTTCCTTGAGCATTACTGTCAAAATGTCTTTATATTCTTTATTAAAAATTTATTTGGAGAGCTATTAAGTTTATTTCATTCTGTGGAAAAGTTCTACTCTTAAAGCTTAATTTTTCTAGAAAAAGCTTGTAATTTTATATTTGTAGCATTTTAATGTTGATAGGAATTAAAACTTTTAGAAGTATTGGGTAAGGCATGTTCACCAAACCCGTGTTCTGGTATTCAGCTTGGACTGATCAGAGTCCTTGCTATTAGAGTTCTCCCCAGCTTCTTTGTGACCAGTTCATTGTTACAACTTCTTAACCATTGTATTACGCTGTGTCCAATTTTGTCATGTTGTTTAATCCAAGGTTTGGCTAACTACACTGTTGCATGGCATAAAAAGCATGCTAAACTTGTTTCTGGCTACCTAGAAACTTACTTAAGCAGGAGGTAAATGTACTGAAGAATTATAGTTGCATATTTTCTTGGGTCAAGCAGTAAAACAATGAAAACTTCACATTCAAATTTTCAATTATTATCTTTATTTTGCTTTATATGAGGATTGTACTACTGTAAAATACCACTATAGAGATTGCATTGACTTCTATAAAACTGCTTGACAAAATGAAGTTTAGAAGAGATAAACAAATGTAATGAAAAGAGGTTTGAGCTATATCGACATCTGGATATCGTTCTCAGAAATCCTACTAAATGTGAGTTAGTTGCTTTGTACTTCAGTGCCTTTATTTGTAAAATGAGTTTAATGGTTAATTCCCACTATCAAAATCCTAATTATTGAAATATAAGAAACCAATTACAGGGGCGCCTGGGTGGCTCAGATTGCTAAGCATCCAACTCTTGATTTTGGCCTAGGTCATGATCTCAAGGTTTATGAGATCCAGCTTGGGATTCTCTCTCTCCTCTCTCTGCCCCTCTCCCTTCTTGTGAGCACATGTGTTCTCTCTCTCTCAAAATAAATGAATCATTAAAAAAAAGGAAGCCAATTACACTATAATACTATAAGTTTTATTTGATGGTTAATGACCAGATGCTTGAGTCTCATGAGAAAAGAGGGGTTTATTTTTTTATATCAGTTTTGCTTTAATAAGGCAAATACAGGTATTAACTGGACTTTAAAAAGTTATTAGTTTTGGGCGTGCCTGGGTGGCTCAGTTGGTTAAGTGACCGACTTTGGCTCAGGTCATGATCTCACAGTTTGTGGGTTCGAGCCCTGCGTAGGGCTCTGTGCTGACACCTGAGAGCCTGGAGCCTGCTAAGAATTATGTGTCTCCTCTCTGCCCTCCCCTTCTCATTCTCTGTCTCAAAAATAAATAAACATTAAAAAAAAAAAAAGTGGTTTTTTTAATGCATCAGAATTAGGTCTGGAGCTCTTTATTGGCACCAAATTGGAAGATAGTCTTCTAGGAAGATAAGCTTTTCTTTAATCCTAAAATGTATTTTTCATGCAACGAAGAACGTGTGTCCAATAAGATAGGTGAAACAAAACCAGAACGGAGCATGTGTGTTAACTGAATACTGGTAGAGTTAATGTGGTCATATTAAAGTTCTTCAGTTCCTCGGGCGGCAGGAACGGAGGAAACTGTGTATTCCGTAGCCTTAGGCAATTTTAGTAGTCCCTGGCACATGGTGGATGTTCAGTAAAGAGTTAGGATAAGTAAAATTAAGTGTGATGAAGATTTTTTAAATATTAAAAAACTTGAACTATACCCCACTGTCAAGTTGCAAATTTCATATCATTAAAAAATTGTAGAGGCAGTTCCATTCTACTTTCAGTGTTGAGTCTGGATTTTATGCAAGGCAGCAGGAATGGTGGAATAACACAGGCAGTTTTTGCCATCCTTTTTTTTATCCAGTGGAGACCGTAATTTTAGGAAATTATCAGACATAGCTTAAGAATACTAGTATATCCTGTCTGTACCTCTGAAAAGTAATACCAGACTTATGTGCTTATCTTTATTATTCATAGTGCTAATCCTCCATCTGGAATTGAAGATGAAACCGCTGAAAACGGCGTACCTAAACCGGTAACACAAGGCTTTGAAGTCCAGTTACTTCCCTATGTGAAGTCTTTATCAGTAGTTTCCTGTTCACTAAGGAAGAAAGCCAAAAATTTAAGATGACTTTCAGTGTCCGGCGTGATCTGGCCCCGTTTATATCCAGCCTCATCTGTTGCCATCAAAAACATAGCGATGAGAATAGTGGGAAGAGACTTCAGATGAAATGGAGCATGTGCAAAGACGTGAAGTTTAATCCTTTCAAGGAACTGGATGATTGTAACTCAACTAAAGATTATAATGAGACTCATTTTGAAGGAAGACTTTAAGTCCCACAGCACAAGTTTGAGTGCCATAATTTTTAGCAAGACAATTCTTTATATAAGTGATAGTCTCTGACCTCATTCATGCCTGTTAAAAGTGATGTGTTTTGGATTGAACATGTATTCTTGGTCTTACAAATATTTTAACATTCTGTTTCTATATAAAGAAAGAAAGAAATCCTTACTCTGCAGGCTTGAATTGAATACAAAAAAAATATTTTGCCTGAGGTGATCTCCTTTTTTATTTACTGTTATGTGACTGACCACAAAATAGCCTTTTGGAGCCAAAATACAACCTTCATAAATGGTCCTACTTTTTACTCCTAAAACAAGTATTTCCTCAGTCACTTGCACCCTGGGCCTCGTCTAGCTACAAATGAATGACAAGAATTAAGTGAGCTGCTCCATAACGATTTGGTGCTTTTTAACCATGACGCTGTGACTCTTAACAGTATACTCTTCATATTCTTGCCAAAAATTTCTCACTCGATTTTTTTTATAACTTATGTTCTAGATATTTAGTACAATGCCTTAGATTTGTTTTGCAGAGAAGCATTTATAAATAACAGGAAAAAATATATGAGGTGTTATTTACAAAAAGATGCTGAAAAACATTTTATTTCACATTCTTATCCCATTTTATCATGTAAAACAAAAGTTATAAATGAGGTAGCAGTGCTATGAGATTATAACTTTTTTTCTCTAAAACTACTTCAAAAATCACAAAATGATTACTTTTTCACTTATTCATATTAGGTATTGAGATGGATTATTGAATGTATTCTGTAATTGTTTATGTTGGTATAGAAAGTGACCGAGACTGAAGATGATAGTGATAGTGACAGTGATGACGATGAGGATGATGTTCATGTCACTATAGGAGACATTAAAACGGGAGCACCACAGTATGGGTAAGTTATTTTTAACTAACGATTACGTGCCTCAATGCAAGGTAGTGTGCTTATCTCGAACCAGTAATGGTTGATTCCATATTTTTTACATTTTTCCGTCTTACCATACAATGAAAGAACTCTTGTTAAAATTTCACCATGAGTTTCTAAAAGAGCAGATCTTAAAAGTTTTTGTCACAAGAAAAAAAATATATTACTGTCTGGTGATGGATGTTAACTAATCATTTTTCAATATATAGTATCAAGTTATTATATTGTACACCTAAAATTAATACAGTGTTGTGTCAGTTTTATCATGATAAAAAGAGATTTCACCATGAAAATCTTTCTTAAAGATAAAGTTAATTTATTAGGCAAATTACGTGGAAGCAGCTGCTTTCTAAAATTAAAGTGTTTTTTTTTTTTTATTTATATATGAAATTTATTGTCAAATTGGTTTCCATACAACACCCAGTGCTCATCCCAAAAGGTGCCCTCCTCAATACCCATCACCCACCCTCTCCTCCCTCCCACCCCCCATCAACCCTTAGTTTGTTCTCAGTTCTCAACAGTCTCTTATGCTTTGGCTCTCTCCCACTCTAACCTCTTTTTTTTTTTAAAGTGTTTTTATAAATGAATTGACTACTACACATTCTTTAGTTAGAGTTAAAAAAACCTTAAATTACAGTTTTCACCTACATTGTTCTTCCATTATATTATCCACAACCGTGTTTAGGTTTTTAATTTATTGTCCAGTAAAAATGGTATCAAAAGTGTTTCTTTTTGCTCCTCATAATGTATTTTTGAAGTTGTTCATTGTCCTGTAGGCTTTTTAAGCCAATATGTTGTATCAAGTTTTATAGTCTATAAAACTAGATCAAGTGAATCGACTGTCATTAGCTCGTTGAGCACATAAAGAATCTTCCAGTAAAGTTGGAAGGGAATATATTAAAGTACAGAATGTGATTTTGTTATGGTCGTAGAATAAGAGTCCATATTTTTTCTGTGTTTTTTTCAGATTGGATGTATAATGTACATTAGGAATGCATTAGGAACATAAAACTTTCATTAATTGCACTGTAGTTCAGTAAGCAGCCTTATCTGGAATCAAGCAATATATACATAAATACTTTTGAGTATTTTATTTCTATAGCAGAGCCATTTTGTTCAGTTATTTTAGGAGCTTAAAGGTAACTCAGTTATTGCTGTGGTCGGTTTCACATTATAATAAGCACTGCCTGTGTAATCTTAAAACTCTAGGGAGCAGGGTTGAGAAGAGACTTCTTCATATGAGGGGTAGATTGGTGTTCCATCTCCACTTAAAGAATTAGTGTTGGGCTTCTGTATAATGCTGATAGGCCTTTGCCATCTGCATTATGCAAAAGGAATGCTGTAATCCTTGTGTTTAGTAAATACTGTTACATAAAATTATTTGTATCTGTATCTATAGAACAATTAAAGCAAATGGTGAGGTGTTTTTTTTTTATTAATATCAAATTTTTGTTAGGAATTGCAATCAAATGTTAAATGTATATAGACTCCCACAGTACTTTTTCTGAACTTTATTTCTTATAGCAATTTCCAGTTTCATGAAATATGGTTATTTTACCCATCATCTGGATTATACAATTTACATTTTGCTAGGTCTGCTTTATCATTTATATGGGTAAATGTGTATATCTCCATCTATCTATGCTTACACCCATTCTTCAGTTGATCTACTTTTTATGTTTTTTATGCATTTCAAAGTAACTTTTATAGATCTTTCTGAAGGGTATAGAACTTACTTAACCTTGATATTTCAAGATCTGTCCCTTGAAAACTGAAAGATCTTGTGAGAAAATGAAGTTTGATGAACACTTTGTGTACAGAATTTTCAGAAGCAAGTTTAAAGAGCAAATTGTATTCTGGGAACAATACTAAATGGATTTATTGTAAGCTGTTAGAAAGTACAAAATAGCATTTTTTTAGGTAACATACTTTTGTTACGAAGTTCATTTTCTCTATATAAGGTATGAAGGAAAGCAAATTAAGAAATTTTTTTTAATGTTTACTTATTTCTGAGAGAGAGAGACAAAGTGCAAGCAGGGGAGGGGCAGAGAGAGAGGGAGACACAGAATGCGAAGCAGGCTCCAGGCTCTGAGCTGTCAGGCACAGAGCCTGACGAGGGGCTCAGACTCCCAAACCGTGAGATCATGACCTGAGCCGAAGTCAGATGCTTAACCGACTGAGCCACCCAGGCTCCCCAGAAAGCAAATTTTAGAGTAGGAATAATTTTTTTTTTCTTAACATTTATTCATTTTTGAGTTCATTTTTGAGACAGAGACAGAGCATGAATGGGGGAAGGTCAGAGAGAGAGAGAGAGAGAGAGACACAGAATCTGAAACAGGCTCCAGGCTCTGAGCGGTTAGCACAGAGCCCAACGCAGGGCTCGAACTCACAGACCACGAGATCATGACCTGAGCTGAAGTCGGACGCCCAACCGACTGAGCCACCCAGGCGCCCCTAGAGTGGGAATAATTTAAGTCATATAGAGAAGTAGTTTCTTACCTTTGAGATTCATCCATCCATTTAATAAACAGTTTTTAAAAAGTTTGGCACTGCATTAATTGATGAGAATATGAAAAGTAATAATATAGTCCTTATTAGAAATAGTGAGGAAGACAGACATGTGAGCAAATACTTTCAGTGCAGTTTAAGTGCTAGAATAGAATGTACAAGGTGATTGGAAAGCTTTGACAGGAGAGTTGCTAAAAAGCCTATGTATTGAAGAAAAAATCCTAGAGGCGGTAATATTTGAATTTGTTTGAATGATTCTTGAGACAGAAGAGGACTGATGATTTAGCAGGGACACTACTGCGATGTGGTGGAAGCCTGGCTTAGAGGAACATGGCTGGAGGATACAATAGATGGGAAAAAATGGTTAAAACCACGTTAGGGAATTAGAACCTTTAAAAGTTTATAGGCAGGTTTATAGGCAGGAATTAGAACCTTTAAAGGTTTATAGGCAGGTTAGGTTATGTGAAAAGATAACTAGCAGCAGTAGTTGAGATGGATTAAATAGAAATTGGTTGATATATTTGAGTTGTCCACATGAGATGATAATGCAGCCTAAGCCAGTGGCAGTAGTATAGGGATAGATGGAAAAAGATACTTGAGTGCATAATAAATGGAAATAACATGGTTGTGGATGCAGAGTGAGATAAAGGACTCAATGACTTAGAGGTTTTAGAGCCCTTAATTGAGTACCTTACCGTATATTAGCATGTGTGGGTAATGTAGGAGGAGTAGGTTAAAACACATTTTTTTTTTTATGCATTAATTTTGAAGTTCCTTTCGATATCCAAGTATGTAGGATCTAGCACCTAGAGAAGCCTGACACCTCATGGGAGGCTCATGGAAGGTATCATATTAGCTTAAGTGTAATTTTCCAAACAGTTAAGCTTCTTTGAACACAATGAATACAAAGCCTTAGTAGTTTTAAAAACAAAAGTGATGTTTTAAAGGCAAATGTGGAAGGGAAAGTAGCTAGGTAGGGAGCAAAGAAATTCATTTATTGAACTTAAGGTTAAGCCTTTTATAAATACTATTTTGTTTTATGCTTTAGCAATTCTGTAAGAAGACCATTGAGAGATAGTACTTGATTTTTGTGCATTTAACTTGTAAACAGCTGGAACTTTTGTACATCATATATAGATAACCAAAAGGTGCTTTTGCTGTGCTGAATTTAGATTGTTGAAATGTAAGCAGCATGGGGCAGGAGGCATATTTGTTCAGTTCCTCATTCTCTTTCTTTAGCCTAGAGCCGTATTTGATGTATTGTTGGTGTTTAATCATTTACTATGGGAATTAATATCAATGAGATGATTGAAGCGTTTCAAGATTGTAATGGTAGCACTACCTGACCGTAACAGTTTAATTCGGGCTATTTCATACTTTTTGCATTTATAGCAGTGGAGCTTCATACAGTTACTTGAATATTTTATTACGCTTCCTTATCATTTTATTTTTAAGCAGAAAACAAAAATCATAGTGCTAATGTAAATTACCTAAGTCTCATAAATTTAGTACATTGGAGGAAAAAAAAATGGAAATTATTAGGCAGATCAGAAACAATGAATCTTTCTTTATAAGTCCAGTTGCCTGAACTTGGGAGGGTAAAGAAGCAAATTAAATAACATGAATATTATGTGAGAAATATATCATTGAGAATATTGTCTATTATTTTACGTCTTACTAATTATGTAAGTCTCTTTCTGTTATTATATTTGATTTTCCTCCTCATGCAAGAATGCATTATATGGAAAAGTTAGGGAACTGTCTGTAAACCCATATTACAGAAAATTTATACAAAGTCCATGTGGTCTTAAGTTACTTAGCCAAGGTTACACAACTAATAATTGACAAAACTTATATTTGAGCCTGGGGTCTGAATGCAGATTTTGTATTTTTTTCCTTTATCATGTGTATATTACATTTAAAAAGTATAGCTCAATAATTTTTTCAAATGTATACATTCATGAACCCACAACCCAGGTCAAGATATGGAACATTATTAGCATTCTAGAAATTTGCCTTTGTTTTCCCAGTCCTTAAACACTGACTACCACCAAACACTGTTCTGCTTTCACCCTAGATTTATTTTTAAATGTAATATAAATGAATTCATTTTATGGGTAAAAGTATTCTGTGGATATTTGGAAAAGGAATTATCTACAATATCAAATGTAGGAAGGAGTATAAGGAGGTCACTGGACTCGGGAACAAAGTGGAGAAATTTCCTTCTTGCATGATTGCTGTTATGTTGTAGGTGCGGAAATGCAGACAAAGTGATAGAGATGGATTTCCTCTTAGCCACGTTTCTTGTGAAGTTTGTTACAGTGAGATACTTAGTGGCTGATAGGTTTTCAGATGAAAAACAAGTTGAGACTTTTAAAAAATATTTTTTTCTCTTATTGAGCAAGTGACAGACTTTTGAAATTAGTTTAGAACGTTTTCTAAAATGTGTCAGTCATTAGTCTGTTTAGTTACTATGTGGGTGTATAGTTTGTACATGTTGAATATATTGCTGTTTTGTTTACATTTCTCAGGATAATTTTTATTTTGTTTTTAGGAGTTATGGTACAGCACCTGTAAATCTTAACATCAAAACAGGGGGAAGAGTTTATGGAACTACAGGTAAAACTTGTATTTGCAACTGTATCAATAGGAAAATAAGTCGAATGTATGAATAGGTCATAAGTTGAGGTATTACACCTCAGTTAAAAAGAGCAGTTTTTCACCATACATCATAGAGGTGGACAAACTTTTTCCAGAAAGGGCTACATAATAAATATTTAGGCTGTGTGGGTCACAGGGCTCCTGTCACATGGTTGGTTTACTTGTTTTACAGCCCTTTAAAAAAGCAGACTTTTCTTAGCTCACAGGCAGTACAAAAAAAGTGATTTCAAACATGGAAGTTAGCAACTTCCTATTGGTACAGGAATTTCTTATAAGTAACAAGTCCCTAATCTCTCAATCCAGTTTATTTTACAGCTACTCCATAAAGTTTGATCTCCCTTTTTATTTATGCTAGTATTACTCTAAATGCTGTGTTTGGAACCTCTGCCGTATTTAGTGGTATCAGTGGTAAAAAGGTGTCAATGATTTCTATTTACCTGTGGTGTCTCTCAGTTTTGTGCTGATAATAGCTCCTTCACCATTTTGTAATTGTATAAAATAGGAACAAAAGTCAAGGGAGTGGACCTCGATGCACCTGGAAGCATTAACGGAGTTCCACTCTTGGAGGTAGATTTGGATTCCTTTGAAGATAAACCATGGCGTAAACCCGGTAAGATTCCTGTGGACTGTATCTGTTTCGAAAGATTTTTAGTATCAACAGTCATTTAGAAGAGTATTTTTAATGTCATTTTTATTGTCTTAATTACAAAAGTAAGATGACCTATATTATTAAATCTTATTATTTGCATATTATTTTATCATGACACCATTTCTAAAGGAAATACGTTCCCCCACCATGATCATTTGTTTCTTAAGTTCCAAATATGAGTGACATATAGTATTTGTCTTTGACTAACTTATTTCACTTAGCATAATATTCTCTGGCTTAAAGGAGATACTTGTGATCAAAAATTTTTATAGTCCTATTGCTTTATATTAGTAATTGGGAAAATCAGAAGGGGTGATAAAACTGACGGAACACTAAATTTTTGTTTTTATAGTTTATATTTTGTATGCTGCATAAAAATGGAATTGAAGTATTTATACACTAATACTATGTTTTATCTTTAGGTGCTGATCTTTCTGATTATTTTAATTATGGGTTTAATGAAGATACCTGGAAAGCTTACTGTGAAAAACAAAAGAGGATACGAATGGGACTTGAAGTTATACCAGTTACCTCTACTACAAATAAAATTACGGTAATTAGTAAATATTCCAGAATACCCCAGCCTTTTCTACAGTCCCAAATAAACTCCCCCAGATAAATCACTTTTTCCCCATAAAGGTGGTTAAATGCTATAAGATAGTTTAAAATTTTCATTCTTTTTATCATGTTTGTTTTTTTTCCCTTCCTTCCCTTTCAGAGTTTCATATTAATGATTATCTGATGTTCTTAGTTTCAAGTCACAGACTAGCTACAGCTAGTTTGTCTTTATGTGGCCTATCAATTAAAAATTATGTGGTATCTTAATGGGGAATATGTTATTTAACTTAGGCCGAAGACTGTACTATGGAAGTTACACCAGGTGCAGAGATCCAAGATGGCAGATTCAATCTTTTTAAGGTGAATTTTAGTAAATTATCCTTGGTTGCTCTCATTTTTTTGTTCTTGAGTCTGCTCCCATACCACTACTCAAGGGATGAGGTTAAAGTGGAAATAGCTACCTTTTTTCCAAATCTTCAGCTTCCTGGTGACTTACAAATTTGCTGATTGTTGTTTTATCTCCACTTTGCAAGCATGTGAATTTATAGCCTATTATACTAACATATGCCAAGTAAAACTATTCTTGCTGTATGTTGTGATTTTATTTTGAATTATAGTGTATGTTTGCTTGTAGGACATAAAAGTTCATGCCGATAGGCTAAGCTCTCAGTTCAGATCATGCTTTATCAGAATGGGAGAATTATTTTCCTAATTTTCTTTTAAAAAATGATAAGGAAGATGGCATACTGCTTATTATCTTTATGACACTAAAATCATTGGTGTAACGTGTCTTAGAGTTTGAGATGTCTCAAGAAGCTTGGCTGTTTTTGAGAGTCTCTAAGAAAGACTCAACAGAATAGGATAAAGCCATTGATGTGTAAAATTAATAACTTAAAAGGATTAGGTTTAGGTAGGGACTTGCAGGTTGTTATTACCACTTGGGTATCAAGTCTGAATTCTGGCTTCTCCATTCCATATGATCACAGACCCAGTCCAAAGAATAATACCGTATTTTCATACTTCTGCAATACACAGCAACCTACAAACTTTTCTCGAAAATACCTGATTGTGTACTCTTTTTTTCCTTTACCTTAATTCTTAGTTCTTGATTCTTGTATTGAACGACACTGGAATGAAGACTGGGAGTGGCTTTTAGATTGGGTTGTGTACTCAGGGAACTTTGTGGGCAGGAACTTTCCTGTGATCCTTTTGGGACTGCAGCCCTGGCACCAAAATACTGCCTTATGCAATACATGTGCTATATCCGCAGATGTAGCCGCTCTGCTGGACACAGTTCTGTGTAGAGAATTTAATTTTAATTTACATCCTACTTTGGGTAAGTATTTGGTTCTTGTTCTGCTGTAAATCTTTTGAAAGTGTGTGATGATGTCTATTCTATTTTAAATGGCCATCCGGTTCTTTTTGGTGCTCTCTTCTTCAGGGATTGAATATATTGTACTTGATTCCAATGAATAGATAGAAAAGCTAGTTGTCTTGATGATGAAATAGTTTGTTTGCAGTGGTGCTTTTTATTTTTTTCTAACAAATGAAAACAAGGTGCCTTTGTAAAACTGCCAAGTTCTGTATACTTTGTCTTTTTGCAGTAGACTTCTAAAACTAAGGAATAAAAAGAAATTCCTAGGGGCTGTTCTCTCTTTTTTTTGAGAGAGAAGGAGGGAGAGAGAATGAATCTTACGTAGGCTTCATGCCCAGCGCAGAGCCTGACTCTGGGCTCAGTCTCACCACTGTGAGATCATGACCTGAGCCGAAATTGAGTTGAATGCTTAACCTACTGAGCCACCCATGCACCCCAAGGTCTCTCTGTTTTTTGTTTTGTTTTGTTTTGTTTTTAAGTACATGTGCTGCTGAAGTGAGCACTAGAGGCTGGTCTCTTCTTGGAAGTGTCACCATGAATGAGTTTTTTATATACATACGGTCTATCAACATTGTTTTGAAGTTTCTTTGGGTTATATGGGAGGGAGGGAGGTCATTGTTCCATTCTCATTCATTTGCTTCCAAAGGAATAAGCGTTTGAATTTGATGAGTATAGTTTCATAGTTTTATTTGCCTTGATAATGGGCATTAAATATTATTCATCTGTTAGAAATACTGATTTGGGAACAGGGTGTATATTTTAATAATGTGTATGGTTCACATTTTTTATGCATATTGTGGTCTCTAGGATATATTTTATTGATGTTGCTCAGGATCTGCAACTACTGGTTATATGTGAGTGTTTGGCATTTTCAGGCCACAATTTACTTGACATTAAATTTCAGATGAATTGCTGTCACCTTAAATAAAGAAATATCATTGTTCAGGTTTTTGTAGGACTGTTATTCTTGAAAAAGTATGAGTTGTCTTTCATTATCTATCCTGCAACTCTGGAGAATACAAAAAATATTATAAGGATGTAATTGGTATCCCAAATATGCAGAGGCAAATTTCTTAGGTATTATTAACATTGAGTGTTTATATATAGTTCCATTCTGTTTGTGTTTTCTTAAAAGGGTAAAGATGCAGTGTTAGAGAAGCATTTGCCATTCCATTTTATTTTATTTATTTTTTAAAGTTACCTGCTTTTTTTTTTTTAATGTTTATTTTTGAGAGGGAGAGTGGGTGCACGTGTGAGCGAGTTGGGGAGGAGCAAGGAAAGAGGGAGACAGGATCTGAAGCGGGCTCTCTCTGGCAGCACAGAGCCCGATGTGGAGCTGGAACTCACGAACCATGAAATCGTCACCTGAGCTGAAGTTGGTCACTTAACCGACTGAGCCACCCAGGTGCCCCAAAGCATACGCCATTTTGATCAGAGCCTTGTGAGTGTGGAGAACACACAAAAAAGTATTGCGGATGAGGAAATGGCTTGGGCAAAGAAAGAAACTCAGTTGAGTAGAAGTGGATGAGAGTAGTATTTAAGAAGTTAGCCTGATTGGATGAGTTCTTTTCGGAATGGAATAGAAGAGAGATTGCTTTGTGAGGTGTGGTTCAATTCTAGAAGGCCTAGAAACAAGGAGGATGAGTTGGAGGAATTATTCCGTTTGTGAGCATGAAAGTGACATACAAGTAATATAATGTTGGAAGTGACCTAATAAGTAACAATTCTGGCAGCAGTGTAAGGTTGAAAAAAGGAAGTCTAAGCTCTTACCCATTAATCCACTGTTTGAACTACAGTTATTAGGATTGCTGATTGAGAAGGAAAAGGACTTCCCCAATTTTCCCGTTACGTCTGAGCACCTCTAATGTGCATAGCACTGTGCTAGATATCATGGGAAAACAGACTCTGTATTTAAGGAGCTCATGGTCTAAGCGATGTGTATGTATGAACTAACCATGATATATTGTGAGAAATGTTGTTAGTGGTATTATCAAAGTGCAGTAGGGAGTTGAGAGGATAGAGTGGATTGTCCTATGATACAGAGTCTAGAAGGATTCAAACATGATAACCGGAAGATGAGTGAGTTTTCATTAGAAGATGGGGTGTAGAACATTGTAGGCAGAGAGAGCAGTATGAGCAAAACCAGATAGCATGAATGGAGAGTTGGGGTAGATGAGAGGTATTACAGGAGAGAAGCCTAGAAATGGCAGAAATGGGGCGGCATGATGGGAAAGACCTTAATCTGAAACTAGTCTACAGACATTTGTGTAGACAATAGGAAGCCATTTGAAAGTTCTTGAGTAGAATAGTGTGAGCAAATTTGGTTTTTAGAAAAAGAACTTACAAGTGTTCTCTAGAATGTAAGGAGGAGAAAAGGAAGTCAGAGACCACATACAGAGCATTTGCAATACTGTAGAAATGAAATGAATAAGGACCAGATCTTAAAGTAGTGAATGAACAAAGGGGACAGATTTAAGAATCATAATTTAAATTCTTCTCATGTCTACTGCAAAGATACTTGTTTCATCCTTGATCAACTGAGAAATAAGCAACCTACCAGCCCCTTTAAATTTTTGTTGGTTTTTTTTTTTTTTTTTTACTTTCTTGTTAAGTAAATTCTCAAACATTAACAAGTAGATAAAATAGTACAAATGAACCAACAAGTAGATAAAATAGTACAAATGAACTTGTTAGTTTAAGTTCATATTTGAGAGAGAGAGAGAGAGAGAGAGAGACGGCACCACATGAAAGTGGAGGAGGGGCAGAGAGAGAGGGAGAGAGAATCCCAGCCCGGCTCCATGCCAACAGCGCAGAACCTGAGTGGGACTCAATCCCATGAACCATGAATTGTGAGATCATGACCTGAGCCGAAATCAAGAGTCAGACACTTAACTGACTGAGCCACCTAGGGACCCCTTTTTTGGCTTAATTTTTGTTTTTGTTTTCAGTGAAATGAAAGGAGATGAAGTTTAATAGAAAAATAGTCACTTAATTGGTTATAAAAGCAGTTGTGTAATTTTATAATTCGGAGTGAGGGGCAAGGGAAGAGTGACTAGTGGGAATGGGTTACATAGTATGTGTGAAAAAAAAATTGACCACAATCTTCTCTTAAAATATTTTTATGTCTGTATGTGCACACACATGCATAGATAATTTTTTTTTCCTCTGTGTATGTATAAGCTGTGTTTTGAAATTTCACAACTATGTGTCTGTTATTGTCCATTATACCAAGCATTCGTTTGTACCCTTTTAATTTGGAAGCACGTATCTTTCATTTCTGGGATATTTTCTTCTATTATGTTTTTTACTTTCTCTCTGCTTTCTAATGTCTTCTGGGCCTCCTATTCAAATATTGGACTCCTTTTTTTTTTTTTTTTAATTTTTTTTTAATGTTTATTTATTTTTGAGGGAGAGAGAGAGGAGACACGAAACTTGCAGCACGCTCCAGGCTGTAAGTTGTCAGCATAGAGCCCAATGTGGGGCTCAGACTCACGAACCTTGAGATCATGACCTGAGCCAAAGTCGGATGCTCAACCTACTGAGCCACCCAGGCACCACTGCCCCCCCGCCTTTTTTTAAATTCCTTTTTAATTAAATATCGGACTTCTTATACCGGTCCTTTAATTTTCTTTTCTCTTTTACTTTCCACCTCTTTGTCTTCCATTATCTGGGAAATTTTTTCCACCTTATAACCCTTCTGTTCACTGTCATTTCTGTGGTTATATTGTTAATATTCAAGAAAATTTTTCTTTAGTATTTAACCTTAGTGTCCTGCTGTTGTTCATGCATGCAGTGATATAGTGTTTTTTTCTCATCTGTCTCTCAAAAGATATTTGTGTTGATGATACGTTGTTTGTTTCATTTAGATTTTCCTGCATAGTGTGTTTGTTGTTTTTGGCCTTTGACTGACTTTTCTCAAATGTTTGTTGGTCCTTGGCCATTCACTCACAAGGGAATGGGCCACTCAAAAGGTGATTGGGAACTCTGAATATGAATAAAATTTGCTATAGGCTTTTCTGTAGGGCTAAGCATTTTTAGTAGTCCCACACGTCAGTATCTTTAGGTTGTTTTGTTTTTTGTTTTTGTGGTGATTTGATTTTTTAGGGAATAGATTCCAGTGGCCTGCCTAGAGGGTTTATACTTACCTGATTCAAATGTTCTGGAAACTGGAGTTGTCCAGTTGCTGAACCTTTTGGGGTTCTGCCATGAGAATCATAGTATCTTTATTTTCTTATTGCTGACTTAGGATTCAGGTTTCTTTATTCTGCTCAGTCAGTTACTATCTTTTCATCTGTTTTCAGAGTCCCAAATTTTATTGTGTTTGCAGTCTTTTTCTTGTGGGTTGAAACAAAATTTTGGTAATTTATATGGTTTGCTACTTTTCCTTTTTTACCTTAACATTTATGTGGCAGATGCTTTTCTAGGTTATTAGTTTTTTGATAACATTTTAAATAGTTGCATGATGCATTATTCGGGTGCAGCACACAACAAATTTCTTTTTAGATATTTTGTTTGGAAGGTTAACCTGTGAAGGGTAGCTGAAGGAAATTTCATAAAATAATTTAAGTTTTGGTACATTGGTAGCATAATTTGGGTAAATATTGAGCTTCTCAAGGTTACAGACTTCAGTCAAACTTTTGTTTGGATATGTAAGACCTGACATGACTTTGTGTTTAGAGAACCTGTCATGGTATCTTACAGTCATTTCTTAAAATATGAGATCATATTAAAAAATTATCTCATTCTGGTTAAACAAATTCTGTCTGTAACCCTGAGTGCAACATCTGAAGAAAAACAAGTGGATGCAAGTTGATTAGGAGACTTGCTAAAATGGCGAGGACTTTCAGAATTAGTAGGAGTATTTTACAAGGAAATAAAGGAGAAAAGAAAACTAAGGAAACAAGCAATTTTTACATGTTTAAAAATGTACTGTCTTCCTGATATCTTTTCCCCTGTTGTAAATAATTTTTCATCTTTGCTTTTTTTTTCATCTTTGCTCTTTCTTTTTTTCCCTCGTCTTTTACTTCTTCAACTCTCTTCCCATTCCCCTCCCCAGTTTTTAGTTGAGCATTGACTATGTTAGGAAGCAGCTCTGACTTAAGTAGGGAGGGGAGGTGAGCATTATAGACCTAGACTTTGTGATCTTAGAGTTTTTCTGACTTAATGGGAAAAGTCGTGATTGATTAGATAATTGGGCCAAAACTCCATGTCCTGTGAAAGACTTTGAAGTGACATTTAAGGTGAATCCCAAAGTCAGTCAAATAAAAATATATACTGAAAACTTATTCCAGGCACTGTTTTTAGGTATTGGGATACAGATTTGAATAAAACCTAAATGCAGTATAAATCCTTGTAGTCCATGATAAGAAATTTAGGTTTCATTCTGTTTGTGTTGGGAAACTATTAGAGAATTTTGAGCAGGAGAGAGACATGAGGTGATTTACACTTTTAATAACAGTGCTTGGCTGTATACAGGGGATAGATTTTTTAGAGGTAAGGTCAAAGCAGAGACAATTCAGTAGAACAGTTGAGAAGTGGTAAGTTTAACCTGGGTTTTAGGGGTGGACATAATAAATGGTTGAATTTGGTATATATTGTAAAGGTACAGCTGACATAGGATTGTCATATCCATTGGATAATTCCTGGGTTTTTTTTTCCCTTGAGCAACTCAGTAGATGATGGTACTATTTACTGGGGAAAACTTGGGGAGAATCAGAATGGGGGATAGTAGAAAATCAGTAGTTTTGTTTTGACCACGGTAAGTTTGAGTTGCTTATTAGATAGATAAGATGTTGGATATAAATTATTGGAGCTCAGGGGAACAGTTGAGACCATACTGTCAACTCTCAATATTCCTGACATGCAGGAAGAATAATACATTTCTTTTTCTGTGTTCTCATAGCATTTTTATCTCATAGATACTTTTTTCATAGCATTTATTGTATTGCTCTGGTTGTTTATGTGTCTGTCTTGTCCCATGGCCTGAGATTTTGTTGTATTTCTCTCTGTAATCTCAGCTTCTGGTGAAAGATTTTTAGATAACAATAGATATTTAATGTTTGATGAGTGAACCATGTTTTATTTCTCTTGTCACCACATTCTGTCAGTTTACCTGTCAAGTGTCTATCAAATCCATTTCTTTCTATCCTCATTGTCTTAGTGCTGATCCTCAGTCATCCCTCATTAGGATCTGGGCCTTTTAAATGAGTTTTTTTAATGAGTAGAACTCATTTTCAAGTAAAATGTCCGTGTAAAACCCTAATTGTATGAAGACACCAATTGTGGATTAGGTTCTGTGGTATTAATAAGAGATCTGATTTTAATGACTCAAATATATTCTTTTTCTCATGTAATGATTATGTGAAAGGTAGATAGTTTCTGGAATTGAATCAGTGGTTTGAGTATATCAAAGTATCTGAGGGTTTCTTGGCCTTTGTCTCCTGGGGAAAGAGAATGATGCTGAATTTAGACTGAACAGTAGAATTTAAGTAGGACATAAAATATGGTGTGATGTTCTTCAAGTGTAGGGTAAATGTAGTTTGTTTAGATTTAATAAATAAATGATGATTTAAGATAGGCAGGTGAATATAAAAGCAAAAGAACATAAAGGAAAAATTTCACCAGTCTAAAGGAGTATGACTGGACCATACTCAAAAGATCAGATAGGAGTAGAAAGGATGGCTCAATATGGGAGAAATTATGGAGTAAGTAGATAACTGATTTGAAAGTCAATATAAAGGAGGGAATAGAGGTTATTAAGGAAACAGCCATCAAGCTTTTAAGTGTGCTGAACTGGCAGGACAGTGTACTGTTGATGATGGGGAAACAAATGGTATGGAAAGTTGTTAATATTTATGTTGGAGCAAATCACAGTCTGAATAGAAAATGGTCAGAATGGCAAAAATGGCCACTGGTTGTTTTAGAATGGTAGTAAACATAGAAGAGGAAAATTCTTCAAGGCCTTTCTTGAACTTTGAAATGTGGGGTCATAACCATGTATCTTGGGCTCATTTGTGGCAGTTTGAGGGAATTTATGAAAGGACTAAAGAGTTAGAGCTTACTAGACTTTTAGGTAACATTAATGTGAACTTGTTAATAGTTGGGAACATTTTGATTCCATAATCCATCTTTGGTGCCTTTCTCATAATGCTGTTCTAAGATAAGGTAATTTTATTAAATATTCAGCAACAAAACATTCTTCATATTTAATTTAAAATTAGATGTTACAAATTTATTTTAATACCTGTAGTATATTTGAGTGTTCTATTAAATAAGCTAATAACCCTTTTTTTTAAGGTACAGCAAGGACGAACTGGAAATTCAGAGAAGGAAGCAGCACTTCCATCTACAAAAGCTGAGTTTACTTCTCCTCCTTCTTTGTTCAAGACTGGACTCCCACCAAGCAGGTTAGTTAGACAATTAATAACTCCATTTATTGAAGGCATTGGTATCTTCATCTTGTATTAGTGCTATAAAATGTAAAAGCGCTGAATATTCTGTCAAAGAACATTTCACGTTGTTTTAATACAAAATGAGTTCTTTGTGAAAAACTCTTCTTGGTGCCTTCCCATTTAAAAAACATTTAGGTGAGCAAGAAATGAAGCATGGTATATAGTTACACGTCCGTAAAAAAGACAATCTTACATTCAGGAGAGATGGCAATAACAATGGTCTTGCTGTTTTCTGTGCTTATTATTCTTACATAAAGAATTATTGGACTTAATAAGTCTAGATCTATTGGCCTAAATGTGTTTTACAGATTTTAGTAAAAGATGGTGGACATTTCAGCCTGGGCAATCTTTCCAATTAAAACCACTTTCTTTTCTTTCTTTGGTTTATTTTGATAATACCTAACTTTAAGTTCCACAAGGTACCAATTGTAAGAAACAAATGTGCTGGCAAATGTCCTTTTAATTTAAACATGACAAATGGTTAGCCTGTTACCAGGAAAATGGTAAAGGATAAACTGAGACTAAGGAAGTTTGATGTTAGCAGTTTAATTTTGAGTTAGGTAAAGATGACTTAAATCAGGTATTTCTCTGGGCCTGAAACAAGTCAGTCATCAAGCTGTTACTCGTTCTCACCCAGATTATTTACCTTTTGCGTTACTTAAATTTATTTTATACAGTTTTCTGGTTTTGTTATTCTGCAATTTTGAATTGCTATAAGAGATTATATTTCATAATATACAAATGCAGGAAGAGCCCATATGGGAACATGTGGTTTAGCCTTAAGATAAAGATTCTTGAAACTTTCAGCCAAAATTAAATGTCACAAAGCCATCTTGGATTTTGACTCTCTTCTCATCCTAACAATTATTAGTCATGGACATTTTCAAATATTATTTAAATAAATGCAGTCTCATAAAATGTTTGGCTAAGAAGTTATGATAGCTGAGGAATACTGATTCCTTTATTATGTAGTCTTCTTTTGCTTTTTTTTCCTATTTTAAAAGAGGTCACTCTCATTCATTGAGTTTATCGTGTTCTGCAGTAGAGAAGGATGTGAAGAGCTTGGACTCTACAGCCAGACTTCTGGGATTCAAATTCTGGCTCTATTGCTTACTAGCTCTGTGTCCTTGAGCACATCCCCTAATCTTGTTCTTTCATTTCCTGATCTGTAAAATGTAATAATAATAAGACATCCCTCACAGGGTAGTTATGTATATTAAATGACTTCATTTATGTGAAATATTCTGGAAAAATAATACAGAAGTAATACTCTATAGATATTTGCTAATAAACTATTTAGGAATTAGTAGCAGGACTGCCCCTTCCATCAACCAACCAACCAACCAACCAACCTACCAACCTTGGGCCAGATTTGTAGGGCATTGTACCGTTATACAGGCTTTGGCTTTTCCTATAAGTAAAGTAAATGGGGTGCCACTGTCAGAGTTTGTGCAGAGGAATGAAATTATCTACTGTAGGTTTTTTAAGTCTTCATTGCTTTATTTAAGATCAGACTACAGAGAGATTAAGGGCAGAAGCTGAGAAGCCAGTTAAGAGGTCGTAACAGTGATCTAGTCAAGAGATAATGGTAACTTGGACAAAGTGGTTGTGGTGCAGATGGTGAGGAGAAGACAGATATTGGATACATTTCAAAAGATGTAAAAGATCTTTTACATCTGAAATAGAAGAGACTACGGGAGGAATGCTTTTTTTGGAGGGAGAAGACCAAGAGTTCAGTTTAGGATATACTAAAATTGAGTTGTCTATTAGACATATAAGTGGAAAATTTGCATAGGAAGTAGATCTATGGATCTGCAATAGAGGGAAAAGGTATGGGCCGGAGATAGAAATTTGGGAGTGATCAGTGTTTAAGTAGTATTTAAATGAAGTTGTGAAACTGAATTTGATTGTAAAAGAGGTAAGTATGGAAAGAAGTGGTAAGAGGGACAGAGCCTTGGGGCATTTCCTTGCAGGTCAGAAAAATAAGAATGAGGGAGGAGGAGATCCATACAGAAGAATTACTACTGACATAGGAAGAACACCCAGTGTAGTTTCAAAGTAGAAGAACAATTAACTACCAAATAATACTGATTGGCCAAGAAGAAGAGGGCTGAGGATGACTTTTGGATTTTATTTTAGTTACTTTTTTAAGATTTTATTTTTAAATAATCTCTACACCCAATGTGGGACTTGACCTCACAACCCCAAGATCAAGAGTCCTATGCCCTACTGACAGAGCCAGTGAGGTGCCTTGGCTTTTGGATTTTAAAACGTAAAAGTTGCTGGTGGTCCTGACCAGGATCCTTTTTAGTGGTATAAGGTGAAGATTGAAAAAAGACTTTTTGGAATGGATTCAAGAGAGAATAGGAGAGGAATTAGAATGAGAAAATATGTGTAACTTCTTTGAGAATTTTTTTCTTTTTACTTTTGAGAGGGGCAGAAAAATGGAACAGTATCTGAAGGGAAATGTGGGGTCAGGAGGCTGTTTTTTTCTAAAATGAAAATTACAGCATGCTTGTATACTTACAAGAATGAGTTACTAGAGGGGAAGTTGATGATTCAAGAAGCGAGAAGGGACAGTTGTTAGAACAATGTCCTTAAGATCAGAGGGGACGGGATATAATGGGGGGGAAGGGAAGCGGTGCAGTTAGCCTTAAAAAGGAGATGGGCAGTTCACTCAATAACAGGAGAGAAGGAGGGGGTGGATAGGTAAGATAATGATGGGAGTCGGTTTTTCCCAACAACACGGGATGCTGACTTACCTGGTGGATGTGAGGATGTAGAAGTGGGTGTTGAATGTTTGACAAGAGGAGAAATTCTGAAATAGTCATTTAGAGGTGTGTGAATAAACTTAGGGGGAAATGAGTCAGATTGTAGCCAGTACTTGGAGGGAAGTGTGCTGTCAAAAGAAGACTTTTTTTTTCAAGATACAAATGGCAACATTTTTATATGCTGGTGGGAATGAATTAGGAGAGTAAAAAAATTGACAAAGGGAGAGAGACTGTACATTTCCAACTTGTCTTGAAGTTGATGGTTATGTGTTTAAAATGAGACCAGTAGTCAGCTTGCTTGGATGTGTTTGCCTTGCCCTTGCCAGGTATTTGTATGTTTATGAAGACTAGCTAGTGGGATTTAATATGAGTTGTGGTTATACCAGGCAAATATGACAAAGGTGCAAGGAAGGTGAGAGGGTCCTTGAGAAAGTGATTATAATGATGGACGGCCATGGACTGAAGGAGAGATGGAGAATAGTGGCAGGAAAGGGTCGGTAAAAAGGTAAAGAAATGACAGAAAAGTTAGTCGATCTATCACTACTACCAAAAAAAGTGGATAATTGCTACCATAACCTATAGAGACATACCCAACATGTCAATGTTGTCACTTTCTTGATACAGAGAACAGTACCTGTTTTTCATTAGGAAAGTTTGTTTTCTGGGTTCCTCTTCACTTGATCAAAAGCACACTTTTGTTCATTGTGAAGTATTTCCCTAAATAAATACTTGTGTTTTTCTGTTTTGGTCTTTGTATTTATGGAGATTAGAAGGACCTGTGTGAAAGTAAAATTTTACTGACTTTAGGGAGTAGACAGGAATGCCATTTAAGACATAATAGAGACTGCCCAACAAATAGTAATGAGCTGTACTACTTACTGACCTAACCACTGTATTGCCTTTGTTTAAAATCTTAGATTGCCTTACTAATGTGTAGATGACTATTGGTATGTTTGCACAGAACTTTTTTTAAATGGATCTTTGTACTTTATCGATGGAAATGCTGGGTTTCTAACTTTCTGTGTTGCCCAGCAAATTGGCATACTTAAGTAAAATGTTAATACTTAATATATCAGAATGTTTTCCTATATCTTTAAAAGTTTTCATATTATGTCAAGAATGTACAGCTTGATAAATTTTCACAAACTGAACACTCATGAACATTGAATATTATTCACCCAAATTTATCATTTATTAACATTTTGCCATATTTGCTTTATAATTTGCCCAAAATATTTTCCTTTTTGAATCATTTGTTAATTGTAAACATCATTTTTTAAGAACAAGGACATTCTGTTATGTAATCTTAGTACACAGTTAATCAAAGTGAGAAAATCTTACAATGAGCCAGTATGTTAATATACAAGTCATAAATTTTGCTGATTATTTCAATGATGTCTTTAATGGCAGTTCTTTCCTTGATTTCGGGTTCAGTCCAGGGTCATTCATTATAATTAACTCTTTTATCTCATTATTTTATCATCTGAGACAGTTTCTCAGACATTCTTTGTATTTGTTGACTCTGAATTTTGAAGAGTGCAGTCTGGTTGTTTTGTAAGTCATCTCCCTCAATCTGAGTTTGCCTGATGTTTCCTCTTTATGAGGTTCAGGTTTTGCTTTTTGGGCAGGAAACTACATATGTGATGTTCTGTCCTCAGTGCATCAGCCTTGAGGTACATGATGTCATTTTCCCCATTTTTAGAGATGATAACTTTAATCACTTAGTTGTAATGGTGTTCTTTGGGTTTCTGCACTGCAAAGTTATTGTTTTTACTGTTTGTATTTAATAAATAATATGTGAGGAGATGGTAAATATCCTGTTTCTTTTTTAAACTTCCCAAACTTTAAAATCCCATTGTTGATTTTTGCTTTTTCCCGTTACTACTGTAATGACTGTAAAATACTGATTATCTAACTCTGTTATTTCTCTTAACATTAATTAGCTGGCATTCTTCTTTAAAAATGGGCTTTCCCACCTCCTCCACTTATTATCATCTAGACTCATTAATTTTTATTTTATATGTGAGAGAGTGTATTTGTTGCTTATAAATATGGTTTATTTGTATATGTAGTATATAAACTATATATACTACTTATATACTGTAATTCATATTGAATTGTTTCAGACTTGCTTCATGGGAGCCTCTTCAGAGTGGCTCCTGTGCCCTTTTGACATGTCCCCATCATGTTTTTTGTTTTGTTTTGTTTTGTTTTTGAGGATTTTTTTTTACTTTCTAGCTTTACCAAATGTTCCATGCTTATCTTGTACTTCCTCTGCCCCTCCTTGGGAGCAGCCAGGGACTTGAAAAGCACCTTGATGACTTTTAATGGGAAATGATGATTAGAAACCAAGATCTTGGCACCAGTTATGCTCATTGCTGTTGGAGTGTCACTGTTTCTGGGCTTTTTCCACACTCACGGCTGGGAGAAAACAACCAATTTCAATATAAAATTGCCTTATGTATAATTTTAATCATTCATCCTTCTTTTACTTCACATTTGACACCACAGGTTTCTACTTCCCTTTCCTTAATCCAGATTACATCTCTGTTTTACCACATTGAGAACCTATTTCCCAACAATTTCAGTATATATACTCTTTGCTTCATCCTAAAATACACTCAGAACAGATTAGGACTTCTGCACTTACCATTGCAAAAACCAAACCTATTAAATAGAATTCAAGATTTCTTTGGAATTCTTTTTTTTTTTTTTTAAGGTGAGAGTATGTAGTTAAAATAGTCAGAAGTTTCCTTTAGAGTGGTTATATTAATCACTTAAAGTATTATATCCATTGTTTCTGTTTGTATTCAATATTAGCTTTTCTTTTTCTCCATGTTTATTGACTTTTTTTTTGCCAATGTAAAACTTTGAAGAGAGTCCCAAGTGCATTCTTTCCCCTGCTTCTTTCACTCCTGTTAATAATTAACTTCATTGTGTCTAGTTTCTAGTTTATTCTTCCTTTGTTTCTTTTTACAAAAATAAACAGATACATAAACATACATTTTTTTCCTATAGAAAACTTTGCTATTGAAAGAGTGTCTTATTAGTCTTTTAAAGGACTGGCAAGAGTGTAAATAGCTGAACTTTCTATGGAGTATTGCACTAGGGATATAATTAACTTTCTTTAGAATGTTATTTTGAAAGTTACTTTGAAATGGAATTTTTATGAAATATATTTATTTAGTGTAGGTTTTTATAAGACACATCAGAGTGTTACTTTTAACTGCTACACTAACAATATTTGTACCTATTGAAGAGTGTAGGGGAAAAAAATCTCAAAAGTTTTGAATAAGGTTTTGTGAAACCGTGGAAGTTTATGTCACTCATAAAAGCACAGAAATTTATTTCTTGATAATAACCTGATAAGCCCTTGGTTCTTTTCTTATTTCTGCATTTTGACATACTATTTTGAAAAAGATTTCTGAAAATATTCTAGAGTTACTAAAATGTTGATAACACGTTAATATTTAAATACCTACTAGCGATTTTAGTACCACAGAGACTTGAAGAAAATGATATGATAGGAACATGCTAAAGGACTTTAGAAAAAGCATGTCAAAAAAAAAGGAAAAAAAAAAAAGACAGAACAAGGGGGGTCAGAGACAACAATATGTAAGAAAAAACATAGAAAATTTATCTCACCAGAAACAGCACCTCCTCTCAGTCTCAGACAAGTACTGCCTCCAGAAAAGCCAATTCCAGCGTTGGGAAGTGGCAGGACCGATATGGGAGGGCCGAATCACCTGACCTAAGGTAAGGCTGTTTTTAAACATTGGCTACTCCCTGATGTTTAGGTCATCAGTGTTGTTTTGTTTATTACTAAGATAAATTTTGATTGGATTGTACCATATTTTTGCCCCCTCAATTATGCTTTTTTATTACAGAAATTGAGGGTTTTAAAAATCATGAGTCAGGCCGTATCAGCTCACACCTTCCCTCTTCTCTCTCTGACTTTTATACTACATTATAAATTGCGTGGAACCATCTAATAGCTCAATAAGCATTTTTTTTCTCCCTGCTGCTGCAGGTTTCTTTCTCATATCACACCCTATTAAAAAATCGCTGGGTGTTTCTCTTTGTTGAATAAAATTTAGCCTTCTGAGCTAGTGTTTAGAACCTGTAAAATTGAACTGCATCGAATCTTTCCAAACGTTTTATCTCAACTATAGTGCATAAAGCAGCCATTTCATTGAGTCTACCAGCTGTCTTAGGAAGTATTAGTATTTCCCTTATTGTTGCTATGCTTTTACTCCTGATCCCCCTCTGCAGAATTCTGGTCTGTATTCTAAATCTTACACTTACAAAGCGTGCACCTGTGGATGGATACTGTATACTCTCTGAGCCTGTAAAATGGGAATCATAATTTCTATCCGAAGGGATGTAGTAAGAAGCAGTCATGTCAGGGTATGACAGTGCATTGCCAATAGTAATCAATCTGAGCAATTACAGTTTGCTTGACTTAGAAATACAGAGTTAGATACCTCCCTCATTTACTATTTAAAGTTTTAAACAACGGTGTGGAGTGGTATTTTGTTGGTTTTTGTTGTTCCAGCATTTTAAACTTTCTTCCTCGGCAGGTTGATGCTCTTACGTTAATGTGCTTTTAATTATTTTCATTTATAAACTTTTAAATATGTAAGTTATGGTCAGATATCTTTGATCATAACACCTAAAAGAAAAGCAAAGGGAGGAAACAATCAAATTTTTATTTTTTTAGATTTCCTTTTCTTTGGGGACTTCATTATATATTCTTCATGAATAGTAAGAATTTCTAGTCAGCTTGGCTTTGATAGGATCTCTTGTTAGGAGACAATAAGCTTAGTCATTCTCAAAAGTGGCTATTCACCTCAAAGTCAAAAATATTTTGACTTTTTTAAAGAATATCCAAAATGTAAGTATAGTAATTGATGCAGATAGAAATATATTACCTATATTCTTAGAATAGTATCAGTTGCATGTGTTGGTGGTTATAGAATGAAAATTTGCATATCTTCCTGTTATTAAGTGCTTATTGACCTTTTTTCATAGGATTATATGATATTAATCTTAGGAGTTTTTTTCTGATGTTTGTTTATTTTGAGAGAGAGAGAGAGAGAGAGAGAGAGAGAGAGAGAGAGAGAGAGCGTGTGTGTGCACAAGTGGGCAGAGAGGGAGAGGAAAAATCCCAAGCAGGTGCTGACAGTGCATAGCCCAACACAGGGCTTGATCTCATGAACCGTGAGATCATGACCCGAGCTGAAATCAAGAGTCGGATGCTTAACTGAGCCACTCTGGCGCCCCAATCTTATTTTTTAAAACTGGCATTCTTGAAGAACCAGTAGAAATTTCAAAAGAGTTACTTTAAATAAAGAAAAGTTAGATCTGATAAGTGTGGCATGGAGTCTATGAATCTTTTCACATTTACTATTTCTGTGAAATCCCATAGTGTAAGAAGAGTGCTGCTAATATAATTTCTGTATAATGACAAACTTGGTTATTATAGCACACAGTGCATAGAGAAACTCTAGATTTATACTTATTTAACCTGGTCAGCAATCTTGGCAGTTTGTTTACTGATCCCCAAAGGGCCAGATGATAAGAGCTTTAATTTTCATCATTGTACTATTGAAATGAATCAGTAGCCATCTTTGTATATAAAGAATAGCTGTATTCTTAAACTTAACAGCAGTTTCATGGCATAAGTACTGGATTTGGGTATTAGGTTTAGTTTTGTGCCTGTGTGAATTTAGGACAGTTCCCTAAAATCTCTAGGCCTCTGTGTCTACATTTTTAATACGACAGGGCTAGACTGTGTTATCAGGAAGGTCCCTTTTAATCATGAAATTCCTTTTTTCTGGCTAGTCCCTGGTTTACATGGAAAAGGAGATCTAAGAAAGTAGGAAATCTGCCCAAATTCATGGCTAATTAAGAGGCAAAGTCAGAGCTAGAATCCCTGGTTTTCTGCCTTTTAATACTTGCAATTCAGGCAGCTTGATTTTCATAAGCAAAGGCATAGATACAGTTAAGTCACTTAGTTTTAGTGTAATTTAAAACTTTGCTTTTGTTTCTTTTGCTACTTTAATATCTAAAATTCCTTTTATATCAGTCATTTGACAGAATGTTTTGCTTAAAATAGTTGTACTTTTGATATAATGGTTTATTTCTTAAGTAGTTTATAGAGAAAATAATAGTTCTCATATCTGAAGTAATACAGTTCAGTGTTTATACTTTTACTTGCCCATCCCCACCCCCCAATAAAAGATGCTTTGGAAACACAGAAAAATCCCACTCTGACTTTGTGATCAGTCTTAGGAATATAGGTAATAGGAAATTTGACACTATTTTCAGTACGTGTTTTGTGCCTTTGAAAATTCAAAAGAAAAAAAAAACTCTAGTTAAAGCTACTGCTCTCCTTTTGAATGGTGTATGTGTGTATGTATATATATGTACACATACATACACACACTTTACAGCATAAGATAAAAAAATGAGATTCTACCCGTTGTAGTTAGTGTAACTGAGGAATGTGTTTTGCTTTGTTTTGTTTTTGAAACATGGCATAAATCTCTTTGTAAGAGCACTTAAACGATGATTGAAATCCTTTTTATAAGTTACTGTATTTGGAGACTCAGGACTTCTTATCTCACATATATTCCTGTTAATACAGTATTTTTCCAACTTTGGTTAATAGTAGTCTTCATAACTGTATGTAGCAAGGGCATTTTGTTGGGTGTGAGTTTTGTTTTATAAATTCAAATTTGTGACACTTATTAGGCCAACTAGAAGAATGAAGCAGTTTTAATGAACACAGAAAATTGAAATTGGCAATAAGGATGATTGCTGTAATCTTATCCTAATGTTCAGTTTGTGTGTTTTGTTTTCATTTTATAATATTAAAATCTGTTAGGTAAGTAGTTGCATATTCTAGGTTGTCTTAGTAAGCTTGTTTTTTCATATCATGGCTTTTTAACTGATTCAGACTCTTGAAAGAGGAAAAGTAAAAATTGCTTAATGCAGAATTACTAAAATATTTAAACCTTGCACTTCTTACAATAGTCAAACATAAAATGTACAATAAAACTGAGTGTTAAATGGACATTCAGTCTAAGATTGACCTCTTCATTTGTTCTTGCACTGCTTATTATGTCTTGGTGAAATAATGTACTGGAAAGATGTATCTGTACCTTCATGGCATTTCAGCACTTTGAACGTGTATTGCTTGTATTATGTAGCTTGTAAGAGTTTATGTGATTGGACATATGAAGGCTTTTATTTTTAAAAATTCCCTGTAGAATATCTTTCCCTACATTTAAAAAATAAAATTAAACATAAATATGGTAGGTAAAGCTTTATTATTTCAAGCTCTGCACAAAAGTGAGTAAATTTGGCTTTCCTAACGAGCACATTTATGTGCTCTACTGAGTCAAAGTTTAGCGTAGTTCATCTTTAAGCGTTCAAGGTCTTTGTTTTTAAGATAGCTTGAAAAGTAACAACATTTTAAGAATTCAGTCCCCAGAGAATTAGCATGGAAAACACTTAGTAGAAGAAGTAGAATTTGGAGTCATACCTGAGCCTGAATCTTGGTGCGGCACTTTACTCACAAAAGAGCCTTTTTCCACAGCTGTGAAAATGAAACTAATTGGACTTATACCAAGTACTTGTGGATTAAATGGCTTCTAAGGCTGCAAAAGAACCTGTTGCGGGGCACCCAATAATGTTAGTTCCTTTTGCATCTCTGCTCCCACCGTAGTCTCTTTCACTGTAGTACTATTAGACAATAAATTATGTGCTCTGAAAACAGTTTTAAATTCTCTAATTTTTATGTTGAACATACATTATTTTTCAACACAGGATGTTTGATTAATCTTCACTTGAAAAGTAGATTACAGGGGCGCCTGGGTGGCGCAGTCGGTTAAGCGTCCGACTTCAGCCAGGTCACGATCTCGCGGTCCGTGAGTTCGAGCCCCGCGTCAGGCTCTGGGCTGATGGCTCGGAGCCTGGAGCCTGTTTCCGATTCTGTGTCTCCCTCTCTCTCTGCCCCTCCCCCGTTCATGCTCTGTCTCTCTCTGTCCCAAAAATAAATAAAAACGTTGAAAAAAAAAATTAAAAAAAAAAAAAAAAAAGAAAAATAGATTACATTTTCTTCATAAACTGTGTATATGCTTTAGAGAAGATTATTCTTGTAACGGTTGAAAAAAGTATTGAAGTAGTACTGTGTGAGTCCACGAAACTCACAATATCAGTATAAAAATATATATGCAACGAATGATAGTCTTACTTTAATTATCAGGCCTTGGTCAGTGCGACTTTATATTTATTCAGTAATAGGGAGATAAATAAGTATTGGTTTATCAACTATAAATTCTTTCTAGAAGAGAATACAATGTAAGTGTCTTCCTTGGGCATGTCTTTAGTTGTGGTCCTCAACTTTGGCTATGTGTTGGAATTACCTAGGGAGCTTCAAAAAATTATGGATGCTTAAGCCCTAGAGACGAAATTAAATTGTCTGGTGTGTACTCTGGGCATTGGGATTCTTGAAAGCTCCCAAGGGCACCTGGGTGGCTCAGTCAGTTAAGCATCTAATTTCAGCTCAGGTCATGATCTTGCATTTCGTGGATTCGAGCCCTGCATTGGGCTCTGCTGACAGCTAAGAACCTGGAGCCTGCTTCAGATTCTGTGTCTCCCTCTCTCTCTCTGCCCCTCCCCAACTCGTGCTCTGTCTCTCTCTCTCTCAAAAATAAACATTAAAAAAAAATGAAAAAAAAAGCTCCCGATGATTCTGATGTGTAGGAGACATTGAGAACCATTGATTGAGAGATCGGATTCTGGCTTGACATAAAGATTAAAATGAAATGTTTAGTGACCACCTTGGAATTTGAGGTAAAATGATAGAGTTTGCTTTGATGGGCACTAACATTTGCATTGCATTTTACAACCTCATAGAACTTTCTTTTTTGTGAGTCTCATTTAATTTATTATATTTTGCCTCTTTGAAAGTCTTTTTGTTGGTAACCAGTATCAAAGGTATATCATGCTTTTTCTTTCGCATATAGATTGGTAGATAGTATATTTGTAAAATTGGAAATTGGAATCCTGCAAATGTTATTTTCCTCTTATGTTATTCCCTCCATTTAAAATGTCCTCCCTTCCCATCCTGTGTGGATAAATTCATTCCTCATGTCTTTCAATGGTTCTCTTTCCTAAAGTAGCTTAAAAGATGTTATACCAGGGCACCTGGCTGGCTCCGTTGCTATGTGTCCGACTCTTGGTTTCGGCCCAAGTCATGATCTCATGCTTTGTGAGTTTGAGCCCCACATCAGGCTCTGTGCTGACAGTGAGGAGCCTGCTTGGGATTCTCTCTCTCTCTCTCTCTCTCTCTCTCTCTCTCTGCCCCCCCCCTTTCTCTCTCTCCCCCTCCCTCTTCTTCCCCCCCCCCCCGTGCTTGCTCTCTCTCTCAAAATAAACTAAAACAAAACAAAACAAAAAACTTCTAAAATAAAAAAGATGTTATACCAACTTCCATGCAAAACTGTTATAGCCATCTTTTTAGATGTTTGACCTGAGTTAGGCAATCATACTACTGCATGTGTCTTAACTTGGGAATATGAAACTGTCACATCTACGTTTTTTCCTAGAGAATGCATTCATGAATTATTGCTCCTCAGTTCTTATTAGAAGTTCTGTTGTGAGAAGGCAACATTCATAGATTTCTCAAGGACATGATTCATTTATTCTTTTAGAGTAGTGGTTCTGTACTTAAAACAGTAACCTCTTTGAAAATTTCCTGCAAACTGTGGACTCTTGACTGAAAAATGCATTTGTACACATGCATATATTTAAGTTCAGGATCCTCTTGGTCCCTCAGTATCCCATGTATGCTAGGTAAGGACCCTTGCTCAAAAGTACAGTTAAATCTTTAGATAAAGCCTGCATCAAAAGGGCTATGTACTCAGATCACGTGGTTTTACTCTCCCTGATTCGAATTGCTTTTATTGGATCGTACATTGTTATGCTTCACTCGATATTGAGGAACATTTTGAGAAACGGTTCTGTGAAATTCACTTATGTTTTCATTGTAGTAATTGGAGACTTTGTCCCTATTTCAGTTTTTCACAGCATCATGAGATTGCAGTCCATTAGTGGGGTGTGAAATGAATTTTGTGGTCTCAACCACCAAATATTTCTGGGGTTTGTATTGTTTTTTTTTGTGTGTGTGATATTTAATACTAATAATTCGTATTTGATTTTAATGCTACTCTTCCTTTTTAATAAGTGTAAGTATTATTTCATGAAGCTTTTAGTTTTTTTTATGTGTTTACTGGATTACTGTGTAAAATGTGTTTCTTAAATATATTTTGGGGTCAAAAAAGTTTGAAAACTGTACTCTATCCTACTTTCTCTTAACATGGACTCAGGAGAAATTTTTTTTCTCTTTATTCTCTTCTGTAAAATGGGAATAATAATAATTGCTACTTCATAGGGAAGTAGTGAAGAGTAAATGTATCTAAAGTGCTTAGAACAGTGCTTCCTAGCACATTGTAGGTGGTGCTCTTGTTACCGGGAAGAGCAGTCTTCAGGGTTAATGCTTTGTTTTTATCTTACATTAAAAGACTTGTTATTAAAGATGTCCTTTATTTTGGCTGGTAAAAAATGAGAAGCTCAGAGATAAATTTGTGGCAAAAGATTAATAATTAATTCTTTGTCTTCCCTTGGCCCTAATTCTGTCACTTTAAAAATTTTGTTTTATCTTTGTAAGCAGTTTATATCAGAATCATCAAAATATGCCATTTTAATTTTAATTTAATTCCATTATAATTTCAGAGATATTTTCATATTCACGAAAGGTAGAGGCTCTTGTGAACATCCACTGCCTGTATTAAGCTTGTAGATTAATGAAACTTCAGATCTCCATCATGGTTAGTTTCTGTCTCTCTTTAGCTATATGGTTTAGTCCAACACAGAAGAGAATCTTGGTAGCTATATTAGCTACCTGCCTTATTGAACAAACGTGTAAGCCCAGTTAAACTTATGCTATGTGGAAGCAGCGCTTTCAACAATAGCCATATTATGGAAAGAGCCTAAATGCCCATGAACTGACAAATGGATAAAGAAGATGTGGTTTATATATACAATGGAATACTACTTGGCAATGAGAAAGAATGAAATCTGGCATTTGTAGCAACGTGGATGGAACTGGAAGGTATTATGCTAAGTGAAATAAGTCAGTCAGAGAAAGACAGATACCATATGTTTTCACTCATATGTGGATCTGGAGAAACTTAACAGAAGACCGCGGGGGAGGGAAAGGGGGAAAAAATAGTTACAGACAGAGAGGGAGGGAGACAAACCATGAAAGACTCTTAAATACAGAGAATAAACTGAGGATTGATGGGGGGAGGGGATGGTGGGGGAGAGGGGAAAATGGGTGATGGGCATTGAGGAGGGCATTTGTTGGGATGAGCACTGGGTGTTGTATGTAAGCAACGAACCATGGGAATCTACTCCCAAAACCAAGAGCACACTGTACACATTGTGTGTTAGCCAATTTGACAATAAGTTACATTAAAAAAAAAAGTTAAAAAAGATAAACTTGTGCTGTGTGGAGACTCAAGTTATAATAGATCCTCATAGTAAAGCTCTACTAAATCTTTTTATGCATTGAAATAGAAATGTGTCATTAAAAATTTTCAGAATAATATAGTTCAATGTCATTTTTTCATAATGTGGCATCAGAATAACATTGGATAGTTAATCATCTCTGTTAAATATTATGTGCTGTTTGTTACTTCGGTATATGCTTATGTATCTGTCCTAAAATATTTCTGAACAAAATGGTAAACTTAACATTTCTAAGATATATCAGTCTGTGTGGTAAAAATGCCTGGGTAAAGAGGTATTATTGTGGAAATAATGTGTAAGAAATTGTAGTTTTCTGGATTTCTTCTAGTGATGTACATTTGTTAAGGCTAATTTTCCACGTGTGTTTTTAGAAACTTAGTATTTGCCATTTTGAATCTTCAGTAATTCACTTAAAGCTGAAAAAATTAGATTGACCATATTTAAGATAAACTTTAAGAAGTGAGTACTCTCATGTGTCCCAGAATTTTTGAAAGCAGAAGTCTTTACAAATCCATGGTATATAGAAAGACATTAGAGTGTTAGATCTAGATTTAAGTTTTCCTACTTCAGCAGTTTGGAGAAATTGAAAATCCAAACAAATGTGTGAGAATTTGTTCTTCAGGTGGAATAAGTTTTAGAAGGGAGAATCCAGCAATCGGTAATAGAAAAGCGTGGAAAAGGAAATAGTAGAGGTAAAGATTTTTACAATGAAGTCTTGGTAGCAATAAATGGTGAAGGGAAATTCTGGCCTCAGAATATGCACCTGTATCTGTTGGGATGTTGGAATCTGAGTTGTGTGTGGATATTAGAGGGCTGATGGCATCTGTTTTGATACAAAGTTACAGTGGTCATAGCTTTGTAATTAAGTTTTAGGGAAAAAATTGGAGTGATACTTGTTTTATGTCTGAGATATTTGGATTTTTTCTAATGTGTGAATGTTAGGATAGTTGCCAGCTATATTGAAGGGGTACGAGTTAAGTAAATAAAACCACTTTCGCTCCTTGAGATCATGAAGAAATCCGGAAAGTCAATGACCTGGGCATAAAATCAGAAAAGCTTGAACTTTTTAAAAATTATATTAGAATTGTATAGAATAGAAGTTCGAAGTGGGCAAGATGATAAGTAGGAGCTGACTATGTAGTTGAAGACATTTCAGATGCCATTATATACTGTTTCTAGGGTCTTTGTTTTTGTGAGCACATAATCATGGGGCGTCTCAAGGTTCCCTTGAGGCAAACTTTCACCAGTTTTGGTTTTCAGAAGTCTTAAATTTCTCAAAAGCCAGTTATCTTGCTAGAAGGCAGTGTAGCTCAAGGGAAGGGATCTGTATGTAGGCTTTGGAATCAGAAAGACTCAGATTTGAAAGTTGAGTTGTGCCATTTAGTTATTACTGATGCCAGTGACCTCCCCGTGAGCCCTGGCTTTAACATCTCTAACACAATTATACGGTAATTCAGTAAGTGCAGACTTTTATTGTGAGGTTTAGGTATGATGTGTAGACATTTGGCAAATGGTAGCTGCTGTTAGCCATTTTGGGAATCTAACTGTTGTGACTGTGGAAAGATCCATGGTACTTGGTTGTTTTACTTCTACAAAGTTTTAAAGGCAGAATTGTTCAGAACTAAAGTAGAGATGAAGAGAAATTCATCTAATTTGCATCCATTGTTCATTGCCTCTTCCTACAAGTGATTTCTGTAACTTGTTAAGCATATATACTTTCATAAAATCCTTAACTACTAACTAAATGGCTTTTAACCCTATTTTTTTAAATTTAACTTACTTGCTTCTCCTAGATAAATTTATAGCATCATTTTCTGGTACACTGTTTTTAATGTATTCATATACTTATTTAATGGATTATAAATACAACTGGAGGTGGAGTAGGCATTTAAATATTTAATTTTTTCTATTTAAAGGCAAGTTATCAGAAATGGAAAACTGGATCCCATTGTATGCTTTCTAATGCTTGGAATAAATCACTAAGGAAAATACAGTGTGTATCAAAATGAGCATTATTTCATTTCAAGTCTTCTGGGGGAATTTTTAAGTTTCTGTAATAGAACTATAATACGTGTTACAATTACAGTGGCCAAAAAAATTTTATTTCCATTTGCTTAGCATTTGCTACCTGATTCAGTTCCACAAAGATAAATTCAGTTGGAAACTGTTAAAAAAGTAAATTTAAAAGAAAATCTGTGAATTTAACATGATCGTCATTGGGTATATAGGTTCCAGCTTACTAAATAAAGCTTAGTCTTTATGACAGTATGAAATAGTGAGATCTAACTAACTTAGTGAAGTTTTTTTCAGTGTGTACTATCCTCTGATTTTATTTTATAAAGTACATTGCAAAAGGTTTTAGACTTTATTTCTCACTTAATATTTGTGTTATTTTTCAAACATCTAATTAGGTGAAACTGAATTGATTTCAATTTCTATGTTACAGGAGATTACCTGGGGCAATCGATGTTATTGGTCAGACTATAACAATTAGCCGAGTAGAAGGAAGACGACGGGCAAACGAAAACAGCAACATACAGGTTTCGTATTTTAAAAATGAATTAATTTTGAAACTGAAGAATTACATCCATGTTCTAATTTAATTATTCAATATACATTTATAGTGCTATGTTATCAATGTTAGGTATTTTAGATTTAAAATATGGAATTAATCACTTTTATTACAAAAGCTATTCTATTTAGAAGTTATTACCTTTAGATCTTTTTCAGTAAGATTTCTTTCTCTTTTTTTTTTTTTTTTTTTTTTTTTGCTGTAAGCATAATATATAGGCTAATTGGACTAAAAAAGGGAAATATTGGAAAAGTTTAAAGAAGGAAATAAAACTACCGATAATTCTAGCATCTAAAGATTAACACTCTGGTACTTACTTCTCTTTGTCACCAAGCAAGATTACGATATACTATTATGATTCTTTTTTGTGTATCCTTTAAAAAAAATTATCGTTTGCATTTTTCCATATTCTTAAAAATATTTAAAATTTCTTTATGATAGTTTCATTGTATGGACATACATAATTTATTAAATGTAACATTTTGGGGGGAAGTAGATTTTCTTTGTTTTCAAGTGAAATAATGAAAGGAGATGAGTTATTAGTAACTTGGATAATTCAAGTTAGAACTTTAGTAACAGATTTTCAGCTATTAGCTTGATCATACGTTTTTAAAAATTATTTCCTTTTTCTCAGTGCTTTAAAAAATGTCAAAGTGTTTTGATCCTCATCACTTTTAATAAATTAATCTTGTTTTTAGCATGCTTGAGGGTAAATCATTTCTAAGCTGGTAGATAGTTCTCTCTTCTTTTCCCCACCATTAAAATGCCTGGATTTCTTAGAATAATTCTGTTCCCTACTTTAAAAAATAGCTTATCAGCATAAGTGTTACAAAAATTGCTATACTTAAAAATGAAGAAGTTAATGAAAAGAGGGATTATGTTTAAATGATACCCTTCAGCCAGCAAGGATTTTTAGAAGTGTACATTAAAAGCACATTATGTTGTCTGTTTCTGCTGTTTTCTTAAATGTGTTTGCACATCAGAATCCCTCAGGGAGGCCTGACAAAAATCCAGATTTCTGTGTGTCACTCCTGTAGGTTTGCTGCCTGTCCCTTACCTTTTTACACAAATCACTATTTTGTAAACACTTCCACTTTTCAAGTATGAACCCTTGTTCTTAAATTTACAAGGCTCACATGAAAAAGTTATTTATATATCGGGCTGCCTATTATTTGCACCCTGTTAATGCATACCACCTGCTGATAGGCCCTAGTACAGTGAAGATCTCTTCTGTTGCCATGTTGATTTCTTAATGCTTCTATCTGTGACTAATGATTACATTGCCTTAATGTGAGTACAGTAACTTGGTTGGGTAACAAAGATAATACTTATTACATTATATTTATAAAGTACTTAATTTATAAATACTCTCGTTGAGAATGTTTTTATTCTTTTCTAAAGTTTTTTTTAATGCTTATTTTTGAGAGAGAGAGTCAGAGAGGGTGTGAGCAGGGGAGGGGCATAGAGAGAGGGAGACAGAATCCAAAGCAGGCTCCAGGCCCTGAGCTGTCGGCACAGAGCCTGACATGGGGCTCAAACTCATGAATCATGAGATCATGACCTGAGCTGAAGTTGGACGCTTAACTGACTGAGCCACCCAGGTGCCCCAGAATGTTTTTATTCTTACTAAGTTTTTTTGGTAATGATTCAATCATTTATTCTAGGCTTTATGTGGACATCTTAAATAGTGTGTGTGAGTATATACTCACATCTGTACATATACACATAAATCATAGACATGGAAAATTTGCTTCAAAATATGTGTTATGTGAATAAAACTTTTTACTTTGTTTCTTAAATGAAATAAATTTACTGAGTTTTTAATCTTAGGTATGTTTTTAAAATTAACTATATTTTAATTTTAGGTCCTTTCTGAAAGATCTGCTACTGAAGTAGACAACAATTTTAGCAAACCACCTCCATTTTTCCCTCCAGGAGCTCCTCCCACCCACCTTCCACCTCCTCCATTTCTTCCACCTCCTCCAACTGTCAGCACTGCTCCACCTCTGATTCCACCACCAGGTAAATAGTAAATAAGACATTTGATTTTGAGAGAAAAATTACCATGAGTGTTTCTTCTATTTTGAATTCTAATAATTAAAATAGATATTTGAAAATAAAGTCTTCACTGATTGCACTGCATTATAATTAATAGATAGGAAACTTATGTTAAATCTTCAATAGATTCGGAGTGAAAACAAATCTGTATGTGCTATGTCAGCACAGCAAAGAATACGCTAATAGAGAAGACTGGACAGATAAGAAACTTGTGATCCAAGGTATGATAGTGATCACTAAAATTGCTAATTGTATACATAGCTTATGTATACATAAACCATGTTAACTTGTTCTGAAAAGGTTTAAAGATACTTTCAGAATTGGAGTAGGTTCAAAAAAATATATCCTGTGAAGAGATTGACGTGAAAATCTCTGGTCGTTTTTTTGTATCCTGATTTCCTTTTAGTAGACCTCTTCTGGGTGCCAGATACCTGGTATTTACTTCTTTTAAAAAGTCAGAAAATTAGTTTTATCATATTTGAGCCACTTTTGATTATTTGTGTAATTGGTGGCAATAGAAAAAAATTCATGAATAATCCCCAGATTTTTATATTTTCAACCTTACATCCAGGGGCCTTTGTTATTTTATTTCCATTAAGCTTCTGGTATTTATTCCCCTTAATCAGTTTTGGATGAAATAGCAAGACTGATTGAGATAATAATTACTTTCTTCCTAGGGAGAATACCAGCAGTAAATGATAAAAACTAGCTCCTGCTCATAATTATAACTACATACGTGAGATAAAGTTTTCTTACATTTATAAATAAGTTAATATCAATTTATACTAAATAATAAAGTTAATTTATACTAAAGAGCCACGTCCACTCAGTTACTTGGCAATTCAAGAGAGCCGTACTCGTTTTAAGGTACCAGTTTTGATAAGAGTACCAAGGCACTTTAAGGGTCTGAATAGTCCTTCCCTATAGTGTTCATTTTTGGTCTCTAAATATCAACTGTTTAATTGGCCCTACAGCCACAACAACTTTGATTCCCTTCCATTGTCACTTCTGTCTTCATAAAGGATAAGAATTATGAAAAATGTCTGGTTTTAGAGATTCTGTTGTCTCAGAAATAGAGGAAAGAGAAGACTGGATAGGTTGGAAGTGCTTACTCCAGACAACGTTGTTTCTAGAATTCAACAAATTTCTTGTTTTGGAGCATAAACCATTCAGAGGTTGTGATGGGACCCAGGATTCTTAGGTCTTTAATATGGTGAGAATTAACTAAAGGAAAAGGGAAAGGAATGAAGATGTAGTGATTCATTGATGAGTCCTTTGTCTACCGAAAAGATAAAATGTATAAATAGTTCATTCTGAACATACTTGATTTAGTGACATTACAAGATAATCAGTGTACATTATAATAGTCCTTATGCTATATTGCTTGATAATCTTAATTTTAGTAGGTATTAATGGTGATTTGAAAGAATTTTTTTTTATTGCTAAGCTAATACAGTATATCCCCAGATTGCTTTATATAATTTATATAGTCACCACTAGCTATTGTGAGAGAGTAAGTGGTATGAAAAATGGTGAAAATATAAATACCTTATTGATACAATATTTAGAATCTCTGTAGGATATTCTTCATAGGCACTGGCATTATCTGGAAGTATGACTTTTTCCAAAATCATAAAACTACTCCATTTCTTTGCCATATAACTTCTATTTATAAGGATTAGTATCTTTTAATAATATTTAGGTCATCTATGGCATTACAGCATAGAGTAACACTGATTATTATTTTTCTGTTGTTTAAGTTATTTATTTACAGGCTTACCTCGGAGATATTACACTTCTAGACCACTGCAATAAAATGAATCAAATTATGTTTTTGGGGGGTTTCTTGGTGCATGTAAAAGTTAATGTTTATACTATGCTATAGTTCATTAAAGAGTGCAATAATAGCATTATGTCTAAAACTCAATGTACATACCTTAATTAAAAAGTACTTTATTGCTAAAAAAATGTTTATCATCATCTGAGTGTTAAGTGAGTATAATCTTTTTGCTGATCTTGGTGTCTTTTGATGTTGAAGGCTGCTGACTTACCAGGGTGGTGGTGGCTGAAGGTTAAGGTGGCTGTGGCAATTTCTTACAATAAGACAGCAATGAAGTTTGCCTCATCCGTGGACTGTTCCTTTCACAAGTGATTTCTCTTTTGGATGTGATGCTGTTTGATAGCATCTTAGCCAAAGTAGAACTTTCAAACTTGGAGTCAATCCTTTCAAACCCTGCTTCTGCTTTTATCAGCTAAGATTATGTAATATTCTGTATTCTAACTCCTTTGCTGTCATTTCCACAAACTTCACAGCATCTTCACCAGGAGTAGACTCCATCTCACGAAACCACTTTCTTTGCCCATCCATGAGAAGCAGACCCTCATCTGTTCATGTTTTGCCCTGAGATTGTAGAAATTCTGTCACATCGTCAGGCCCCACTTGTCATTCTAGTTCTCTTGTTATTTCCACCACGTCTGCAGTGACTTCCTCCACTGAAGTCCTGAACCCCTCCCAGTCATCCACGAGGCACGGAATCAACTTCTTCCAAACTCCTCTTCATATTGATATTTGGATCTCTCCCCATGAATCATGGATGAATGTTTTTAATGGCATCTCGAATCATGAATCCTTGCCAGAATGTTTTCAGTTTACTTTGCCCAGATCTGCCAGACAACTGGAATCATGGTCTCTGACAACTTTATTCTTATGAAATGTGTTTCTTCAGTAATAAGACTTGAAAGTCAAATGACTCCTTGATCCATGGACTGCAGAATGGATATTTGTTATGGGGCATGGAAACATTAATCTCCTTGTGTGTCTCCAACAGAGAGCTCTTGAGTGACCAGGCACATTGTCGATGGGCAGTAATATTTTGAAGGGAATCTTTTTTTTCTGAGCAGTAGTCTCAACAGTGGCTTAAAATATTCAGTAAACCATGTTGTCAACAGATGTGCTGTCATCCAGACTTTGTTGTTCCACTTTTAGGGCAGAGCACAGGCAGAGTGGATTTAGCATAATTCGTAAGGGCCCTAGGATTTCAGAATGGTAAATGAGCATAAGTCACCAGCTGCATTAGCCCCTAACAAGAAAAGAGTCAGCCTGTCCTTTGAAACTTTGAAGCCAGGCCTTGACTTTTCTTGAGCTGTGGAAGTCCCAGATGGCATCTTCTAATAGGAGGCTGTTTTATCTACATTGCAAATCTGTTTAGTGTAGCCACCTTTATGAATTATCTGAGTGAGACCTTCTGGGTAACTTGCTGCAGCTTCTGTATCAGCACTTGCTGCCTTGCCTTGCACTTTACGTTACGGAGATGGCTTCTTTCCTTAAACCTCACGAACCAACCTCTGTTAGCTTTGAACTTTTTTCTTGCAGCTTCCTCACCTCTGTCAACCTTTACAGAATTGAAGAAAGTTATAAGGGCTTTGCCCTGGATTAGCCTTTGGCTTAAGGGAATGTTGTGGCTGGTTTGGTCTTCTATCCAGACCACTCAGAGTTTCTCCATATTGGCAGTAAGGCTAGTTTGCTTTCTTATCATTGTGTGTTCACTGGAGTAGCACTTTTAATTTCTTTCAAGAACTTTTCCTTTGCATTCACAACTTGACTGGCACAAGAGGCCTATCAGCTTTTGGCATGCCTTCCTCACTAAGCTTAATCATTTCTAGCTTTTGATTTAAAGTGAGAGACCTATAACTCTTCCTTTCACTTGAACATTTCAAGGCCATTGTAGGGCTATTAACTGGCCTAATTTCATTATTGTTGTGTCTCAGGGGAGAAGGAGAGAGAGAGAGAGAGAGAGAGAGAGAGAGAGAGAACACAAACAACATTTAT
This sequence comes from Puma concolor, assembly GCF_028749965.1. Taxonomy (NCBI): domain Eukaryota; kingdom Metazoa; phylum Chordata; class Mammalia; order Carnivora; family Felidae; genus Puma; species Puma concolor. The sequence continues at coordinate 164,697,349 of NC_141670.1, read as the reverse complement.
CGTTTAAGTTTGCCATCTTATATGTGATTGAGTTTTGTGGTGACCCAAAACAGTTAAAACAGTAACATCAAAAGAGCATTGATCACAAGTGGCCATAACAAATAAAATAATGAAAAGTTTGAAATATTGCGACAGTTACCTTAAATGTGACACAGAGACGTGAAATGTGCAAACACTATTGGGAAAGGACTCTAGTAGACTTGCTGATGCAGTGTTGCCACAGGCCTTCAGTTTGTTAAAAACAAAAGCACGGTAACTACGGAGTGCTGTAAAGTGGGTGCAGTAAAATGAGGTATGCCTGTAATGTTAATTTTCAGCTACATGCTTTCCATATTTTAAACACCTGTCTGGATTTCCTTTGATGGCTTATTCTTAGAATTGCCATGCTGTCCTGTCAGCATTTAAGAATACTAATTTAGGGGCGCCTGGGTGGCGCAGTCGGTTAGGCGTCCGACTTCAGCCAGGTCGCGATCTCGCGGTCCGGGAGTTCAAGCCCCGCTTCAGGCTCTGGGCTGATGGCTCAGAGCCTGGAGCCTGTTTCCGATTCTGTGTCTCCCTCTCTCTCTGCCCCTCCCCCGTTCATGCTCTGTCTCTCTCTGTCCCAAAAATAAATAAACGTTGAAAAAAAAAAAAAATTAAAAAAAAAAAAAAAAAGAATACTAATTTAGATGAATTCTGATGCTTGTTAAAGCAGTACCTAACTGGTATATTTGCTGGTGGCTGGGAGATACCAATTGATACTAAAACCAAATATTTGTAAATTGAGACTATCTGAATTACTGTTTAATTGTACCAGCTCATGAGCTGTTGGGAGAGAACATAGCTCACATTTCCACCTGTGTTTCTCAACAATGCTAATCACAAAGATCTTTTGTATACTTGACATTCCTTAAATAAGATAGCTGATTGAGTTAATGTGCTTATGTATCCATAACACCAGAGAGATTTTCAGATTGACAGTTGATACAGTCAGACACTTAATCAGTCAGAGTGGGTACTAGGTTTCAATAACAGTATGGCTACATGGATGTATACCAACTGAATATTGGCCTTGATTAAAGTCACATTTTCAGTTACCATTTACCACAGAACCACATGATTAGAGTACATTCTATAGAGCTCACTGTAATTTAGATCACCTTAAGAATTAAAAGCAGTTAATGGAAGAAACCTGTGGCCCAGGAGTCTTTTCATGTTTCCTTAAAAATTACTCCATTTTTTTTAGAGAAACCTTGGATTTTCTGGAGAAATACTAAAGGAAGAAAGGAAAAAATATCCCTTGAAACTTTAAACGTATTTTAATGTTTTCTTTGGTAACATTTGTTTTGAAATGCAGAAGTTTTAAAGTTTTAAAGGCCTGTATATGATGGGACAAAGATAGTAATCATTTTATTATGCCTATATTTTCAGATGCTGATTTTTTCATAAATAGGGTGACTGTATATCCAGATTTCCCTGGAATGGGTCTTACTTTTATACCTTTTATTTCAGCATAACTATTTCTATTCACTCTCAGAAATGCCTTGGTTTGAAGAAAAAAAATTATGGTCAGTTTTTGGAGGTTTCCAGGCATGACTCATCACATTAAGTGGGCTCCTTAACAAAGATGAGGTGATAGACGTCACATGTATTCAAGGGATTTTTACTGTCAAATAGCAGACAAGGAAACGTGTATTGCCTCCTACCCTCCTGAAACACACATCAACAAACATACATGAAACCTTGTTAGTAACAATAAAATATTTGCCACAATTGATTTGTAAGAACAGTGGAGAACGTTTTGAATGGGAGAGTATAGCAAATATGTAAGGGACCTCTGGTCCTAAATGAATGTCACGACATTTGGACTAGCTTTTTTACGTGAAAACGTATTTAATGTGGTTTCCTGCTACCATACTAACAGTAGCTTGAAAACACTGATTATTCAGCATCTTAACTTTCAGAAAGTCTGTTACTTTTATTGAACCACCCACTACTTTCTATTGTGTTACATTTCTCAGAAATGCATTAGTACAGCTTCATGGTTTCACTGAGTAATAGTAGAAATTCATTTGACCCTTGAATAATACCAGGGTTATCGGCACCAACCTCCTAAGCAGTCAAAAATCTGCATATAACTTGACCTCCTGGAAACTTCTACTGATAGCCCATTGTTGACTGGAAGCCTTACTCATAACATAAACAGTCAACACATTTTTTTTATGTTGTATGTATTATGTACTATATTCTTACAGTAAAGTAAGCTAGAGAAAAGAATATGTTAACATCATAAAGAAGAGAAAACGAGTTTATAGGTCTGTACTATAAAAAAATCCACATGTAAGTGCACCTGTGCAGTTCAAACCCATGTTGTTTAAGGGTCACTTGTAATAGCTAATAATAGCTAGTATTTCTTGAATGCTTACTTACTATTGATGGCACTTTTCTGAGCACATTTCATGTATTAACTCTATATGATTCTTGACAACATCTGAAGTAGATATTATTCTAATTTTATAGAAGAGGAAACTGGGGTTTAAGGCATTTAAGTAGTACCTAGAAAATCGGTACTACAAAGTCGGTTGAGCGACCGACTTTGGCTCAGGTCATGATCTCACAGCTCGTGGGTTCGAGCCCTGTGTTCGGCTCTGTGCTGACAGCTTGGAGCCTGGAGCCTGCTTCGGATGCTGTGTCTTCCTCTCTCTGCCCCTAACCCACTCACATTCTGTCTCTGTCCCAAAAATAAATAAACATTAAAAAAAATTAAAAAAAAAAAAAGAAAATAGCAGAACCAGTAGGCAGTTTTGCTTGAAAGCCTGTTTTGTTACCTGTGTTGAAATGAATCATGACCTGTGTCGAGAAAACTGTATTATATATGGCATTGTGTGTATTTACCTCAATATCATGTCTTTGAAAAGCTTTTTTTTAATTTTTATTATTTTCTTTTTTCTTTCTTTTTTTTTTTTTTTTTTTTTTTTTTGTATTTCCCTCATGTTGAAGTGCATGCATATGTATTTGTGGATAGAGAAGTTAGGGAGGTTGAGGAACCAGATTTTTTTTTTTGTAAATCTAGTTAACTGAGGTTTTGCTGTTTTGTGTTTCCTGATTTGTGTTAAGTCTAGTGAATATAAACTTGTGATGTACTTGTTTATCGGAAGAAAAATTGTAACATTGGAAGGATTGATGCTATATAGTACAGTTGATTTTTATGGTACTTTTTATTGTGGTAAAATGTACATAGTATTTATTATTCTAACCATTTATAAATGCATGGTTCACTGGCATTAAATACACTGTGTTGTGTAACCATCGCTACTGTCTATACCTAAAACTTCTTCATTATTGATAACAAAACTGTACTCAGTAGACAATAACTCTTACCTCCTACCCCAGCTCCTGGTAGCCTCTCTTTCTTTCTTTCTCTATGAATTTGTCTACTGTAGGTACTTTATGTAAGTGAAATCATACAGTATTTGTCCTGTGTCTGGCTTATCTTGTTTTTAAAATAATTAATGTTTGTAAACTATTTTTTTAAACTATGTTCAAACTATATTACATTTTATTGTAGACTTTTAATTTAAAATTTTAAATGTTGATTAACTTTAGTGTCATCCTATGTTATCTTCATTTTTGAAAATAGAGTTTATTGAAAGAAGGCAGATTCATTTTAACTCATTTCTTGTTACATTAATCAAAATTAAGGCTCATGTGACTATGGTTCTGTAAGTCTTCAGAACAATTAAAACTCTCAGGAGTAGAATTCTGTTAAGTTGAAAAAGGCTTTTTGCTTTACTGAAATACTGTAGTCCAACTAGTTCAGACCACAGAGAAAAATCATCCCTGCTTTTAAAATTGTATATAAGGTTTACCTGTTTATCTAGATTTGAAAACGCATAGGGTTCTGCAGTTAAGAAGGGTTTCCTAAATTCATCCCGAAAGACTGTGGTCAAGTACCTTAGTGTATCACTAGTCACGTAGTACCGTGAATTATAGGAACTTAAAAGTTGTGTGAATTCCTTAAATATCTTGATTTTGGGTTAGCCATGATACAGGGAATTAGGGAGAAAGGCACCTCACCTCTGGAGTCTTGCTGCATTTCTTCTGAGGTCTGCATTTTGGATTAGCTTTCTGTTAGCAGTCTGGTTCCAGCACAGTGGCTCTTAAACTTAATATGGCCCCGCAAAGAGCTTTTATTTATGCATGGTTTATCTGTTTTTTGTATTAGAAATTAAAACTGAGAAATATCATTTAAAAAATATTCTTAGTAAGTCTATTACATATTAGCATTCAGACAATATTTGTATGAAAAATACTTTTTTCAAAACAAAAAAACCATTTAGTGCAAAGAGTGGCCTTATTCTATACTTTTGCAAATATTACTGTGTGGCTTAATAGAAAAAAGCTGAATTCTTCTGTTTGTTTCTGCCTTAAATCTTTCTGTGGTTTCACACATTGTGTAGCCTCTAGAAAACTTTATTGGACACTTGTAAGAGAATGAGCATGAAAATGGCAAATAACGTCTTAGTATTTTTATGAGAGTAGTTTTGACCTTGCAGATTCCTTAGAAGGGTAGAGACCCCTGGGAATCTCCAGATAACACTTGAAGAATTGCTGCTTTGGCAAAAGCTTGGCCTATACTGGGTGAATATTATCTGTACCCTTGAGGAGGTACAATTTTGAGAAGCTGTTTTATGAATATGATGTTTATTAGACTAATTTTTATAGTTCTATAAGATTTTTGGTCTTATAGGGGCGCCTGGGTGGCGCAGTCGGTTAAGCGTCCGACTTCAGCCAGGTCACGATCTCGCGGTCCGTGAGTTCGAGCCCCGCGTCAGGCTCTGGGCTGATGGCTCGGAGCCTGGAGCCTGTTTCCGATTCTGTGTCTCCCTCTCTCTCTGCCCCTCCCCCGTTCATGCTCTGTCTCTCTCTGTCCCAAAAATAAATAAATGTTGAAAAAAAAAATTAAAAAAAAAAAAAAAGATTTTTGGTCTTATACAGTACATCTGCCTATTAACTGACTCTGCTTGCCCAAAATAATTTTTCCAGAAGTACCTTTAAAAATATATTCCTTGAAGTTTTTGAGAACTGTACTCATTTTCTCTTAAGTTTTTTTTTATATTAGAAAACCCCCAACAGCCGATTAAGATTTTCAGTGAACTAAAAATAGGGAATAATGCTAATTATCTGTAATTATTTTTCATTTGAACATTACTGGCGCAATTAATTTAAATGTAAGCTTCATGGATATTAAAACCTTCTCTACAGGGGCGCCTGGGTGGCGCAGTCGGTTAAGCGTCCGACTTCAGCCAGGTCACGATCTCGCGGTCCGTGAGTTCGAGCCCCGCGTCGGGCTCTGGGCTGATGGCTCAGAGCCTGGAGCCTGTTTCCGATTCTGTGTCTCCCTCTCTCTCTGCCCCTCGCCCGTTCATGCTCTGTCTCTCTCTGTCCCAAAAATAAATAAACGTTGAAAAAAAAAAAAATTAAAAAAAAAAAACCTTCTCTACAATGATGATTTTTGAATGTCCTTTTTTCTCATGGGTGTTCCCTTTATAATAGTTACGTTTGTACTGTGGATGCTACATTTTATAGAATTTAATCATGGTTTAATATTTGCCTTTTGTTTGTGCCACTCTTCCAATCATTTTGTGATTATATTGGAGCTTATAGAGACCAGTTCCTTTGTAAAAATACATTTCTATTCAGAGATATTTTTATTTGTCTAATGTAGGATTTTTGTGTTCAGTAGGCTTTAGATTATTTTATAAATTAGAGGATTAAGTATTCCTAATAAGGATAAAATAGTTCACTTTATACTTAACATAAAATTGTCTTGTTTACCTTTTAGGTATGGTGTAGACTGATAACTTTGTTGCTTTAAGTTTTGTGACCATAGCACCTTTTAACAAATTTTTAGAAACATTACTCCATCCTTTTTTGCACCCTGTAATGAACTGTTTTACTTTAATCGTTAAATAGTTGTATGGTATTCTACATCTGTTTCTTTTCTTACAGGGTAGATGGTAGACAATTTATGTGTATGTATAATCTTAAAAATACTGATCCATAGAAAAGCATGTAGTGTGGAAGGTAATATTTAAAAATTTTTATAAACCTTGACTCTAGGTACTCAGTTTCTATGTGCAGAATTTACTTACAAGCTTGATGACTTAGAAGTAGAAATCAGTGAGTGTTAAGGAAAGTGATCAAATTTATCTGTTTGTAACATAATAGTGCCAATGAAATTTAGAAGTTGGTGGGAACTTGGAAGCCTAATTTGCATAATTCTGCTGTGCTTTTTTTTTTTCTTTCACTTGAACTTAATAGAGAAATGATAGGTAGTTATACATATTGGTTAGCTGTTGCAGAGTAGCAAGTCACTTCAGAAAGTAGTGGCTTCAAACAACATACATTTATTATTAAATAGTTATTGTGGGTTAGGAGTGGGGACAGCTTAGCTGGGTCTCTGCTTCAGAGTCTGCCACAGACTTTGAGACGGTCATCTCAAAGGCTTGACTGAGAAATTACTCTTTCAAGATCAGTCACCTCTTTGTTGAAATCAAGATTCATTTCATTTCCTATGTTGCAGCTTGGTTCATGAAAGCATGAATGTTGAGAAGACAGTAGAGGATACTGGCAAAATAGAAGTCACTGTCTTTTTTAACCTAGACACAGAAGTGACATCCTGTCATTTTTGCTAGATCTTTTTTGTAGAAATAAGTCATTATTTATCTAGTCCACACCCAGGGGAGGGTATGAATACCAAATGTATACAAAGGCGTAAATCAGCAAGAGGCAGGGATCATTAGAAGCCATGTCAGACTATCTAGCATGTAACTTTTTTCTGCTTTAGAAAAATAATGATGGGCTACATTGAGAATGAGTTCATACACAGTTTTCATTGTTATTGTTGTTGAGTACAGAGCCTCTATTAATTTTGTGCGAATACTAAAAATATAGTAAATTCCTTTAAATAAGTATCACAGGGCTGCTGCTTTTCTATTTCTTTGTCTCCATTTCTTCACTTCCCAAATAGGATTTCAGGATCCCCACCCCCATGCTTTACATGGAAGAGTACGCGTGCGTTACAGGAAAACTTATATCTGATTTCTCTTTCTTTTGAGGATGCTAGACCGTATAGGCTGTCCTACAGCTATAATATTTTACTTCAAAGTGTCACATGTTCTGTTTCATAAAAATTTGGAATGGAATTTATTTCATGTGTATTGAATATTGAGCTGTTGAGCAGCAATCCATAGAGAAGTTTAGGATCTGATGCATTGAGTAGGGTTTCTGCTCAGCATCATCATCATTTCCTTGATAGGAATGCAAATTCTCTGGCCATACCGCAGACCTACTGAATCAGAAATTCTAGGGGCAAGACCCAGCAATCTGTGTTTTAACAAACTCTCCAGGTTTTTCTGGTGGTCACTAAAGTTTCAAAACCTAATCTACTCAGTCCTATTAGAACTTGAATATTAGTTTTCTAAAAGCTTTGGCCTACAGTACTAGAAATCTTACTTTTATTACTGTTACGCGAGGCTTTCCAGGGAAATAATAAACTTTTTTCATACTCATTTTACAGTTAAAGGAAACAGTAAAACACAATACTTGCCTGTGTAATTCTTATCTGTTGCTTAGGTAGTGTGTGTGTAGCCAGGAAGGTGGGAGTGTTGAAGATGAGGACAATAATTTTGGAGGCCAGTTATCTCTTTCTTTACTGTTTCTCTTGTTATCAAAAGTCAAATACTAAATAGTGATTTTTATATGAGAATTCTATTGACCTAACATTATATCACATATTAAACTTTTGTAGTTGCATTTTGAAAATATATCTGATAACACCAAAGAATTGATTTGTATTGTGTTTTATCAACCTTGTGGTTCTGGTTCAGTAAACATTAACCAATAAAGATTTGCATTGAAATATCTTAGAGGTCTCACAAGGGCCTTTTCTGGTTCTCATACTAACATTGTGATGAGTAGATATTGACTAGAAAGATGTATGTCTATATATAGATATGGCGTGATTTTTCTTTTTGTTCTTAATTCTTTACAGTTGATTATTTAAAAGCCCGCCCTATGATACTATTATAGAAAGATTAAAATTAAAAGCAGATTGTAATTTGGGGCACCTGAGTGGCTCAGTCGGTTGAGAGTCCCATTTTGGTTCAGGTCATGATCTCACAGTTCGTGAGTTTGAGCCCTACATTGGGCTCGCTGCTGTCAATGCAGAGCCTGCTTAGGATCCTCTGTCCCCATCTCTCGCTGCCCCTCCCCCACTCATGTTCTCTCTCTCTCTCTCTCTCTCTCTCTCTCTCTCTCTCTCAAATATTCGATTTTTTTAATGTTTTTATTTATTTTTGAGACAGAGACAGACAGAGACAGAGCACGAGCAGGGGAAGGGCAGAGAGAGGAAGACACAGAATCCGAAGCAGGCTCCAGGCTCTGAGCTGTCAGCACAGAGCCTGACACGGGGCTTGAACTCACGGACTGTGAGATCATGACCTGAACTGAAGTCAGATGCTTAACCGACTGAGCCACCCAGGCGCCCCTCTCTCTCAAACATTAGAAAAAAAGACTAATTTTAACAACCGTCATAGCATAATTAATAATTTGTTTATAACTTTTATCTTTATGTTTTGTGAAAATTTGACAACTTTGATGTTTTCAAATTCTAAATTTTGAGAGGGCTGACTAGTAATTTCTTAGTTATTTTGCATGAATTCACATTTTAGTACATTGTAGTGAGTGTTAGCCAAAGTGATGCATGTTGCTCATGTATCCATTTAAGTAGTTTAGTAGGATTACAGAGTTCTTTGCCTAGTTGGCATACAATTTTTTTCTTTGTCTTATACAGTAGCTGTCCCCTTATCTGCAAGGGTCCAGGACCCCCAGTGAGTACCTGAAATGGTAGATAGTACTGAACCCTATATCTTCGGTGTTTTTTCCCCACTTTTACATGCCTGTGATAAAGCTTAATATAGAAATTAGACACAGCAAGAGATTAACAACAATAATAAAGTAGAACAGTTGTAATAATATACTGTAAAATGTTATTTGAATGTGATCTCTCCCTCTCAAAATATCTTACTGTATTGTGCTTACCTTTCTCATGATGATGTGAGATGATACAATGCCTGCGTCATGAGATGAAGTGAGGTGAATGGCATAGGCACTGTGACATACATAGCATTAGGCTACTATTGACCTTCAGACAGTATGTCAGAAGGAGAATCACCTGCTTCCAGACGTGGTTGACTGTGGCTGAGACTGGAAAGCATGGCTGAGGAGGGACTACTGTACCCCTAAGAAAGCAATCATGTAGTTAAATGTAAAAACCAGGCCACATAGTGAAGTTAAACAGTGCTCTGAAGACTTCATACTGTTCTAAAGAAAATCAGGTAATAATGGATATTGAGAAACAATATGCTCTGCCTTTCTTACTTTTCCCATTTAGTATGGTGTCTGGGACTCTGCTAGCTTGTATTGTTTGCTGGATTCTGTTAGTAATGTAGGAATCAGCAAGGTAACTTCAGGATGGACCAGAATTGCCATGAGGTGTAGATGAAGTTAGTAGACATTTGGAGGTCTAACAATTTTCGAAACATAACGGCTTACATGTCTTTTATATATCTTTTTCAGTCTTGTTGGTTTTGTAAGTTTAGCATATCCTTTAATGTGTGGGCAGTTAAATCAGGTGCTTCATTCTCCATTTTAAGGCCTCTGGCTACTTTTAGATTTTTTTTTTTTATATAAACCTCTCATTCTGGTAAAACGTGCAGAACAAATTTAAATTATTAGCAGATGTTTCCATTGACAAGAAAACATTTGAAAGTGATTGTTTTCATTATTTTTCCCCATGCATTTAATTAATGAATTTGACATCCCCCCCCCTCTTTTGGACGAATTTTGATGCAGTTTTTAAGATAGGATTTAGTAAACCATTCTGACTGTTGAAATTATGGTATAAAATTTTTCATGAAAAATTTTTCTATTTTCCTAATTAGAAATGTCATTATTCTTCATACAAAAAAATAGAATTTGTATGCCACATAAGTTTTACATTAGGATTTAAGGGCACATTTGACCAGTGTAAATTAGGAATGTTTATTTATGCATAGTTTATTTCTTAAAGTTTATAATGTGCAAATGAATGAGAGTCATTCAGATTAGTATATACTGACTCCTATAGAAGTAAATTGTCCACATTTATCTTAATGTGCCCTGGGGGTGTGTGTGCGTGCGTGTATGTATCTATACACACACACACACACACACACACACACACACACACACCCCTGTATGAATTGGCTATATCCCCCTTTTCTACTCCCACATATCAAAGGAAATAATAACCTTTCCCCAATCCTGTCAACAGCAGTAAAACAGTCCACAGCAACATTTGAAGGTCACACAAAGCTTTACTAAAGTGAATATTCATCATCTTCAAAGTTATCTCGTATTAAGTACAGTATTAAAGAGCCTGTTGATCAATTTTTCTATTAAAATAACAAGATCAGATGTTGATTATCAAACTTAGTGTTAATTTCATGGAGTTTGATGTTTGTGCACAAAAAATGCACAAGTGTGCTTTTTTAACTGATGTCTAACTTTGTGATTACACCTAGTGGGGGAAATCTTGTTACCAAGTTGTTAGACTGGGGTTTCATCAGGAAGTTGGATGTTATACTGGAATTGTTGGTCCTCTGCAAGAAAACAGAATGCTTCTTTTGAGTGAATAAGCCAGGAAAATGAGGCGAGGGGTTTATTTCAAAGGTTTTTTTTTTGGTGATGGCATAAATACATAACAGGTTATAAAATCCAATTACTATATTAAATTTCATCACTTGTTTTTTAGGTATTCCAATAACTGTACCACCTCCAGGTAAAACTTTTTTCATGTTTTCTCCATCATTGTTAATAAACATGAAATTTCAAGCTTATAGTTCCAGGAGGGACAGTGTCGATGTGGTTAGACTGTGGAATAGGCTATTGGGATTTCAAGGTCCTATTTTCAGCTCTGCCTTTGCTTCATTCCAGTTTTGATTAAGATATTTAGTTTTCTTATACCTGTCTTACCCACTTTTTGTAGAAATAGAGAGTCTGAGAAAATTCTCACCATATCAATTTGTTGAAGAAAACAGTATGGGATATAAAAAAATATTTGTATGAAAAAGTTTTTTCAGACCAGTGAATTTTTTATATGCTAAAGCAACTGCAAAGAGAAGAGAAGGATCATTATCTTGACTTTTTCATGGTTTCTGATTTTTTTACCCTGCTGGCATAACTCAGTATCGTGAGAAAATACGTTCTGAACCATACAATTAGGTAGATTGACAACTGGTCAGATGGTTGTTCTTAGGGTGGTCATTAAATTGTTGATTGTTGTAATGGTGTGATCAATAGTTTGTATGTGACCAAGGGTTGTTTTTTGATACTTTGTCAGTGTTGCCTTTTTAAAAATATTTTTTTGGAGTGTGATGCAAATGTGATAGCAAGTGTTTTACTGAGTTCAGTATTAAAGGCCAAGGAATATAAAAAGAAGAGATGACATTGCTCGGAAGGGTGGGTCTGGATTCACAATGACCTTGATAAACAGAAATCGTGGAAGTTTAGGTAGCAGAGGATAGTATGCATATGTAGTTGTGGGATAGTGAGTCACTGATTGTATATCAATGTGGCTGAAAAAGGCTTATCAGGAAAAGTCATCTAAAGGAGCCATTGGTGTGTCTAGTTTAAAAAGAAATGTGGTTGAAAGGGTGTATAAGATAGGCTTTTTCCTGCCATTAATTGCTAAACTTCACAGTTCTGAGATGTTTAATAGAGAAGTTACAGATCCTGACACTGGGTGCAGTGAAGATGAGCATGGTGAATTTGAAACAACTTGCAGCAGGGCCGAAAATGGATTTAAATGGACTTTGAGAAGGGTTAAGAGAACTGGGATTCATTTTTACATCAATGACTGAAGAAGGAGGCTTAGTGGAAGTGTTTTCAAATATGTAGAGGGTGATAGAGAGTATATGACGATGGATTGCTTCTTGTCATTCAGGACAGCATATGAATTGTAGTGTGAGAGATGTAAGTCACGTAATTTAGATCATTTCCTGACAGTGAGGGTTGTTAGAACTTGGAAGGAATTGGTATCATAAGTTGTAGAATCTTAAAGTCTTTTGTTGGGATGCTTTATTGACCATCTGAACTTGCAAGTGCAGAGTAGATTAACTGTTAAGGTCCCTTTTAGCCATATTCTGTGGTATTTCATTTAGGTATTATGAATTACTGAGAATGCAGACCTCATGATATAAAGATACAAATTATTTTCCTTCCAGACTAATCCAGAAACTATATTATGTGCCCTTCTTTGTAAAATAGTTCTTCAGGGTTGTGCTATCTAAAACATATTTTATGATGGATGTTCTCAGCCTTAAGCATTTATATATTTACTGGTAAGATTTTATTTAAAAATTATAATTTTAAGGAAATTTCTATACATCTAAAACAAAGTATTTTTTGAAAGAGGTAAATGCTATTTTATTTGCTTTTCTTCAAAAGTATTTCAAGTATAACATATCTGGTGGCAACACTACTACTGTTTATATATGGATAAGGTAAGGCATTGAGATTAACTTTCTCATACTCACAAAATGGGCTGTGTGTGGTGCTGAAAATATGACCGGGTGTCCTGACTCCCAGTTTGTGCTCTGTGTATTAGACCAGACTGTTCATTTAAAGTTTTCTTGCTCAAAAAATCTGTTTATAAGTTTAAGCTTCATTTTTTCTGTCCATTATAACATAGAGAAGCACGTTATGTCCCCAGAGAAATTTAGTGATACGCAGCAACTTTGTTTCATACTTGACATTAAATGGACATTCTATTAACTTTTTTTATCTTATGATTGAATGTTTCAGGTTTTCCTCCTCCACCAGGCGCTCCACCTCCATCTCTTATCCCAACAATAGAAAGGTAAATCAGTATGGATAGTATAAAACTTTTTTATGATTTGTAGACTTTTGACAGAAAAGTCACATACGTATCTTGGTGATATTTTCAGAGATTTAATTTTGTAAACATGAAGTAGTGCCTGAGTCTGGATCTGGGTTAGCTACTTTTATGTAAGACGTTGGACCTATAGTCCCGTAACAATACAGCACAGAGAAAACCAAATGATAGTATTTTGAAATATCTTGGTTTGATTTATGACACACTGATGAAAGAAATTCCTAGATTGGTAAAAACGTGGCTGTAGTCATTTTTGTGGTGTCTACAGATGACTAGTAATCATGAATAATGCACGTCTGTTTTATGATTAAGTAAGGACAGTTCTTAATGTGGACCATAATAAAAGCTGCCCTATTCTTTATGAGCCTGCAGTAACTCAGCTTTCACAAAGGAAGATTGGATCCATTCTACATGGCAGTAGCGTTATTTTTTATGCCCTGCAGCACTAGAAGTACTGTACTAGAGAGTATTTACCTCTTTACAGAGATGCCATTTATTTACATAGATGGCAATATGGTGTTGAACAATATAGGTTTTGGAAGTCTCCGATCTGGCTCAGAGTTTGGCTTCAGAATTCCCTAGTTTTGTGCTGCTAGGCAAGGTTCATAACTGTTCTTTGAGACTGTTTCCCCTTTTACCAAATGGTGTTTAGATAGAGTTGTGAAGATTAAAACAACGAGTGAATAGAACAATCAGCACAATTCTTGGCAGATAGAAATCAATAAAAAATGGTAGCCATTACTATTTCCTCTAAAGTACCAAGTAAATTTGATGAAAATAGTGTATTTCTGAAAAATGATCCAAATTCTATTAATAGAAAAATTGTGAGAACTTTACATCAATAGCATCAAACCACGCATAATTTTCAAAAAGGAAATGATAAAGCCCAGTCTTAATTGTGAGAATATAAGGATTTAATTTTATTACGTCCTTGTTAAATATTTTTCTCAATCAGTAAATGTTAAAAAGTATTATTTGTTTATCCTGTCAGTGGGGCTGAATTTCTGAATCATTAAAACCCTTTTTTTTTTTTTTTTTTTTTTTTTTTTTTTTAGTTTTATTTATTTGAGAGAGAGTACAAGTGGGGAAGGGGCAGAGAGAGAGGGAGAGAGAGAATCTGAAGCAGGTTCAGCATGGAGACTGTTGCAGGACTCAGTCTCATGAACCTCGAGACAGTGGCCTGAGCTGAAATCAAGAGACAGACGCTTAATCGACTGAGCCACTCAGGCGCCCTAAAACCTGTTGTTTAAGTTTATTTATTTTTACAGAGACAGAGTGCGAGCATGAGCTGGGGAGGGGCAGAAAGAGAGGGAGACACAGAATCTGAAGCAGGCTCCAGGCTCCAAGCTGTCAGCACAGAGCCCGATGCGGGGCTCGAACTCACAAACCGTGAGATCATGACCTGGGCCGAAGTCGGATGCTTAACCGACTGAGCCACCCAGGTGCCCCCAAAACCTGTTGTTTTCTTTTTTTAAGATTAAATTTTAGCAAAGTCTCAAGTACTCTGTTAGTCTCAAAGTTTTCTCTTACCTTGGGAATCAAGCTGAATTGATTGTGTTCACATTAAAAGTACTAGGAAGCTATATTTTTTTTACAAGTGGGTATTAGGTTTAATATGTTTTCAGGTTAAAAGCCTGTTTTTGTATTATAAAGTTAAATTACAGAATTAAGGTTTATCATTATATGGTAGTTAAATGAAAGACATAATTCTGCCTTGATGTTTTGCATTTGCACCAAACTGTTAAAATTTAGAATTTATTTGCAACACATAAAAATACATTTTTCTTCAACAGTGGACATTCCTCTGGTTACGATAGTCGTTCTGCACGTGCTTTCCCATATGGCAATGGTAAGTATTATTTTTAGCTGCCCAGATTCAGTCTAAACCAGTATTTAAATATTTTTAAAGCAATAAAAACATACTTCTATTGTTTAAAGTACTATCTTATAGAGCAATTAAAAAATATTAACTAAAGGAATAACTATGTCTTACATTCTAGGTTACTTTACAGAAGAATTTTCATTTTTTATCAACTGTACTCTTAAAAATTAGTAAATGGTGACAGCATGGATATTTGCACCTTGCCTTTTCCTAAAAGGATATAGGATTTGTCAGCAAATTGTCTCAAATTTCGTTCATAATCTTTTTGTTTCTTGCTTCAGGTCATCCAGCTAACCTTGTTCTCCTCTTCCCCTGTTTTTTTCTTCTAGATCATTTGGCTAGGTCTTCTTTCCTGTTCACTCTTTACAAAGTAATCCATTCTAGGGGCTTCTGATACCGCCTTCTGCTTAGATCTCTTGATCATCCATTCATTTATTTTAAAAGTGCTATGCACTGCACTAATTTTAGGGATACAGTAAGCTATAAACCCTTATCAAATTTGTAGCCTGGTGAGGAACAGCCAGGTGACAGAAGAAGGTGTCATGGGAGCATAGTGGAGGGGGGTCTCCCACTCCAGAAGGGGTGGAGAGGGAGATAATGTTATTTGAGATTGAAATCATGTTCAGAGGCATAGGGGTGAGAGAGAAGCTGGTAGGCATGAACTGAAAGAAGTCTGGTGTGGCTGGAGTGTAGAGATTGCATGATGAATGTTTAGAGAGGAGACAGGAGGTTGTGCAAGGTGTGATAACCATGCTGTATAGATTTTCAACCTTATTCAGAAGGCTGTGAGGAGCCATTTAGTTCTATGCTGAGCTATGAAATTGCTAGACTTACATTTGAAAAAGGTCCATGTTGGCTACTTACTGTGAGGAAATTGTGGATTTGTAGGGTGGATGGAAGGAGGAATGGCAAAAATGCTGCTTGATTTGGGGAACAAGAAACTACTGGAATAATCCGGGGAAGAAATGATGGTGTCTTGTATTCAGGTAGTACCACTGGGGATGGAGAACATTGAAATCCCCCAAAGGCATTTGCACAGTAGAAGTTATAAATCTTGGTAGTAGGTCAAGTGTCAGTTATCTACATCCATTTACCAGGTGGGTATCTGTATCGGGGTGTTGTACTGTCCTTCAGACCCACCTTGTCCAGACTACATGTATGCCCTTTATTCACATCAAAAGGTGGTTGTTTCTGTTGACTTGTTTCAGTGATTATACAGCCTTTTATTGGTTTGTTGGTTTGTTTATTAGTTCTTGCTGGGCTCCCAGGAAGTCCTGCTCCTTAGGTTGGAGTCTTACTTTTCCCTCTCATTATTTATGTGACTTTCATAGATCTTCAGCTATTAAACTTAGTGAGACTACATTAAAGCACCTTCGTCCTACCATTTAATAAACCCTCAAATATTAGCTGTGATTTTTATGATGATCCCCACCATCTCCAGCAAGCTCCGAGTTCTCTCTCTTTTCTGCACTTTGAGGCAGGGTAGCTTGATTGTTAAAGCACAGGCCCTGCAGTTAGCCTGGGGGTGGGTCCTGCGTCTATCTTATCCTTGTAACTTGGGATAACTTAAATAACCTAAATCCTTTTCCTCCTCTGTAAAATAAAGTTTGAGCATAAAGGGCTCAGCACAATGCCCATAATATGTAAGGCCTTGGCACCCATTACTTGTTTAATTATTTAAAATTTTATTTTTACCTTTTTTTAAGGCACTTGTCCTTTTCTTTTTCGTGAGATTCCTTGTGTATTTGTTTCCGTACACATAAACATGAGGAATAGCCCATATCAGAAGGAGTAAGACTTCATTCTTGAGGTTACCTATACAGTTTCCTTGTGGAAGATTTCATTATTTAGTATTTATTTTTTTTTATTTATTTTTTTTTTTAAATTTTTTTTTTCAACGTTTATTTTTGGGACAGAGAGAGACAGAGCATGAACAGGGGAGGGGC
Source organism: Puma concolor (assembly GCF_028749965.1). Lineage (NCBI taxonomy): Eukaryota > Metazoa > Chordata > Mammalia > Carnivora > Felidae > Puma > Puma concolor. The sequence continues at coordinate 164,680,542 of NC_141670.1, read as the reverse complement.
AGAGAGAGAGGGAGACACAGAATCGGAAACAGGCTCCAGGCTCTGAGCCATCAGCCCAGAGCCTGACGCGGGGCTCGAACTCACGGACCGCGAGATCGTGACCTGGCTGAAGTCGGACGCTTAACCGACTGCGCCACCCAGGCGCCCCCATTATTTAGTATTTATTAAGCATTTAGCTTTTTCTCAAAGTAATATATGCAAATTTTTTTTTTTTTAATTTTTTTTTTTTCAACGTTTATTTATTTTTGGGACAGAGAGAGACAGAGCATGAATGGGGGAGGGGCAGAGAGAGAGGGAGACACAGAATCGGAAACAGGCTCCAGGCTCTGAGCCATCAGCCCAGAGCCCGACGCGGGGCTCGAACTCACGGACCGCGAGATCGTGACCTGGCTGAAGTCGGACGCTTAACCGACTGCGCCACCCAGGCGCCCCAATATATGCAAATTTTTAATCAGTATATTAGCAAGAGTTTTCTTTTCACTCTTTCCAACCCCAACACCTCTCTCAGAAGCATTTTTTTAAAATATGAAAGACTTCTTTAGTAAAAAGAGTTATAAAGCATATTGCAAAAATTAATGAGAAGAAAGGAGTTTTCTTCATCCTAATCAAACAAAGCTTTGGAATGTAGATGATGATACATCTTCCTCTGTGTTGGTAATTCTGTTTTACCTTTGTTAATTTATTTTAGGATTTTGTAATTTATCCTCAAACACTGCTTACTAATTTTTCTTGATGTGCATATTAATATATTAAGAATGTGCTCATGGCACCTGGGTGGCTCAGTCGATTGAGCGTCTGACTCTTAATTTTGGCTCAGGTCATGATCTCATGGTTCATGGGATTGAACCCCATGTCAGGCTGTGCGGTAAAAGCACAGAGCCTGCTTGGGATTGTCTGTCTGTCTCTCTCTCTCTCTCTCTCTCTCTCTCTCTCTCTCTCTCTCTCTTTCTCTCTTTCTCTCTTTCTCTCCCCCCCTTCCCTCCTCCCCTCCCCTGCTCATACACATTCACACACACTCTCTCTCAAAATGAATAAACTTAAATATATTGTGCTTATAAAGTAAGACCCAGTTAAAAAGTATTTTGGAGAAATATCAAAGAACTGCAGAGACCAGCATTTTTGATGCTTTTTAGTTCTTCTGATGGTCTGCATAGCATTTGTATATAAGCTTATCACTCTATTTCTTGATTTATATAACTATAGATACCATCTGTTATCATCCTCTTATGATAGATGTGTATTTTGCTCACTTACCATCACTACCCCTCTCTTTTCCCCACCAGTGAAGTTATGACTATTTTTGTACCTCTTTCTGTTATCTACATGTCCTTGGTTTCATGTACTATCAAGTGCCTATCACCAGGCAAATTTCCAGGTCTTCACCTCTTCTTCCCCCTCCGCCTGCCAGCTTTGGTCAGCCACACTTCTGCTTAGGAACATTTATATTCTGTCCTATAACCCAAACTATCTGTGCCCTGACAAATTTTTTATTCTGAAAGCTAAACAATAAACCATATTTACATTATTAGGACTATATAAATATTGTATAGAGATAATGATAATACTCAAGCCCTGCAAAGGAGAAAGTTCCAATGGCAAATAGAAATTACCTTTTTTTTTCTTAGACTTCATCAACTGTAAAATCATACTACATTTTAATTGGGTTCATATTTGGGGTGCCTGGGTGGTTTCCGTCGGTTAAGCATCCAACTCTTGGTTTCAGCTCAGGTCATGATCTCACAGTTCGTGGGTTCAAGCACCGCATCAGGCTCTGCACTGACAGTGTGGGGCCTGCTTGGGATTCTCTCTCTCCCCTCTCTCTCGGTCCCTACCCTGCTTGTACTTGCTTGGTCTCAAAATAAATAAACTTAAAAAAATATAATTGGATTCACATTTGAACTGTGACTTTCTCCATCTCAAGGTTTTTTTCCCCAAAAATGTTTTCAGATTTTGTTTTTCATGTATGTCCTTAAGCCATCTGGTGTTCATTTTTGCCTGTGTTATAAGGTAATGATATAATTGTCCCAGTGTTATTTGTTGAATAGTTTATCCCCCTTGAGGGATTTATAATGTCCCATCCATCAGGTTTCCATGTACGCTTGAATCTGTTTCATGGCTTCTTAGACTTGACTAACTCTCTTTTGCTAATAATGCCACATTAGCTTAATTACTGAGTTTTATAGTAAATCTCCTATCTGGTTCAGCAAAATCTACCTACTTATTCTGCTTCAGAAGTATTCTGGTGCCATTGCTCTTACATATCCATTCTGAAATCAGCTTTGGAAGTTCCATGAACGACTGTTTTGAGATTTAGATTAGTGACATTTATATTATGCTTACTTTAGACAAAACGCTGTTAACTCATGTAGTCCTGACAGCTTTTAAAGCAGGTGTACTGTTACTATTCCCATTTTATGGATGAAGTAATTGAAGAACAGCCAGATTAAGTGGTTTCCCTGGTACCACAGAATAAGTGGCAGAATCAGGAGCTGAAACCAGGCAGCCTGGCTCCAGAGTCCTTGCTGTTTCTAAACTAGATTGGAATTACATTGATGCTTAGATCATTTTGTGTGGAATTTGTATTTTACAGCATTGAGTCCATCAACGAACAAGGACTCTCTTCATCTATGGAGATGTTCTTTAATATATTTCAATCAAGTGCTATAATTATCTTTACACAATTTTTGCACGTCTTTGGTTAGATTTAGTCATTGGTATCTAATGTTTTTGTTGTTTTAAGTGATATATTCATTCGAACTTCCTGTTTTGTATTTGCTTGTATTTAGAAATAGGATTGGTATTTGTTCTATTTATACATATAGTATGTATATAGTAATCAATATGTATATTGATCTTGTAGCCAGTTATCTGTTGAACTCAGTATAATTTGTCTATAAAGGCTTTTTAGCCTGTAATACATATCTGCAGATAATGATTTTGTTACTTTTCAGATTCTTGCTTCCCTCCCTGTTTTTTGTTTGTTTGTTTGTTTTGTGGGAGGGTTCTTAACTGTTCTGACCAGCATCTCTTTATAATGTTGGAGTACTGAAAGTGGAGTTCTTGTCTTATAAGCCCCCCCCCCCCCCTTTATTTTTAAGGAAAATGCTTTTACATTTTTACTACCAGGCTTTTTTTGCTATTTGGTTTTTGATGGAGTCCTATATCAGATCAAGGAAAGTTTTCAAGAGCCTTTAAACTGAATGGATTTTGAGTTTTAATCAAATGCTTTCTGAGATAACCATACCGTTTTTCTTCTCTAATCTGCTAATGTGGTAAATTTCTAAATTTTTCTAACATCAAGTCACTGTTTATTTGCTAAGATAAACCTAACATGGTCATGATTAGTTATCTTTAAAAAAATAATAATAAACATTGATTGATTTAGGATTTTGACATCTATGTTCATATGTAAGATTAGCCTATAATTTTTCTTTATTTGTATTGTCTTTAACTGGTTTGGGTATTAACAAGCCACGTGGGATAAGTTAGAGAATAATCTTTTTTTTCTATTCTTTGAAGTTTATATATTAGAATGGTCTGTACCTTATAAATTAGTAAAACTCAACTATAAAAATGATCTAGTCTCTTGGGAAGGTTTCAAGTTACTGATCAATGTCTTTCATAGTTAGGGGAGCAGTGAAGATTTCTTTCCATTCTTGAGTCACGTTTTGGTAAATTATTGATTGATCATTTGAAATTAGTCCATTTCAGCTAAGTTTTTAAATGCATAGGTATAAAGTATATCCTCTGTATTCTTAATCTCTGTAACATCTGTAATTGTGGTTTTTTTTGGTTTTGATTATGTGGCCTCTTTTTTTCTTAATCTTGTCAGAATATTGTTATGTTTTGTCTAGTCTTCAAAAACCACCTTTCGGTTTTTTTTTTCTTATTGTATGGTTCTTTTCTATTCTACTTTATTTTTATTATCTCCTTTTTGTATGATTATTCTGTTTGTGTCTAAGTTCTTAAGCTTTAGCCTTCCATCTTTTCTAATGCATCTAATGTTTTTTAAGATTAAATTTCTCTCCAGAACTGTTTGCATCCCTATACTTTTGATGTCATATTTTTATGTTCAGTTCCTAAATGATTTAAAATTTATTTTTTTTTACCCCTGCATTTTCGGAAATGTGTCTTTAATTTGAAATGTATAGAGATTAGGTTGTCTATTTTACTTATGAAAGTACATAATGTACTTTTATAAGTGTTTCATATGTGCTTGAGAAGAATGATTATTATTTAGCTGTTTTGGGCAGTATTCTGTTATATTCATTAAATCAAGCCTGTTAACAGTGTTTTGCTCAAATCTTCTATTATCTGTAGTGAAAGTGTTTTGTCTGCTTATACTGGCAGTAATTGAGAGCAGTTATGTTAATCTTCCATGATCAAGGTGGATTTTTTATTTCTATATATTCAAGCTATGTTACTCTCTAAAAATTTAAGCTTGTTTGTTAGCCACCTGGAAGTTTAGTTCTGTCTCTTGGTGAGATGCATCGTCTATTCCCTTTTTGTGGCCCTTTCTGTCCAGGTAATCCTTCTTTGTGAGTCTGCTTTGTTGTTAATCTAGCCTTTTCTGAAGAGCTACAGAGATTAGGGGGATTGGTATTTTCCTGTTCCTCCCATCTTTCTGCTTTCAACCATTTTGTTGTTTTTATGTCCTTTATGTTCAGAATATTAGAGATTATGTTTTTTTGTTTTCAGAGTTTTTCAAAGTACTAATCAAACTCTTTCGTTTAACTGGTGAATTCAGTCTCTTGAATTACTGTGATTATTGAACTGATCAAACTTGTCTTCTCTAACCCTCATCCTTTCCAGGTCTTTTTGAACTGAGTTTTTCAGATATTTTTTTAAATTCTATTTTTCCTTGTAGTGTTTTGAAATTATACATTTTGTTTCTATTATTTTAGTGGTTACTTTTGGAATGTATTATGTATATATTTCATAGAAGTTCTTTTGGTGAAGTCTGTTAAAACTTCTCATTTAAAAAAAAATTTTTTTTTAACGTGTATTCACTTTTGAGAGGGAGAGAGCATGCGTGCGAAGGGGAAAGGGCAGTGAGGAAGACAGAGGATCCGAAGCCAGCTCCGTGCTGGGAGTGCAGTGCTTGATGCTGGGTTCAAACTCAGTGAAACATGAGATCATGACCTAGGCCGCAATCAAGTGTCAGCCGCTTAATCGACTGAGCCACCCAGGCGCCCCCACTTTTGCTCATTTTTGAATCTGTGAATGTCTTTGTTTTATTCTTATTCTTGAGATTTAATTTTGTTTAGGATATCTTTCTAGGTTGACCATTACTTTCTCTCAACACTTTGAAGATGTCTGGTTTATGTTTTTAGTATTGGAAAGTTTGTGGTGTATCTAATTCTGGTTCCTGTCTTTGTATGTTAGGGCTTTAAGGTTTGTTTCTGTATGTTACCTCAAACTATGGGTATTTACCATGCATTATTTCTCTTTTCTATTTATAACCTAGGTTTCCATTATAATCTATAGATGAAACATTTTTGGTGGGAGTTTTGTCTTGTTTTTCAGTAGAGTTTTGTCTGTCTCATTTTGTTTAAGTGCCATAACTTTTGTTTTGAATTGTTTCTGTCTTTTTCTTTAGTTGCCTTTCCCCACCTTCCTGGTTCTGCTCCTTCATGGCCTAGTCTTGTGGATACCAGCAAGCAGTGGGACTATTATGCAAGAAGAGAGAAAGACCGAGATAGAGACAGAGACCGAGACCGGGAGCGAGACCGTGATCGAGACAGAGAAAGAGAGCGCACCAGAGAGAGAGAGCGGGAGCGTGATCACAGTCCTACACCAAGTGTTTTTAACAGGTTTGTTGAACGTGCAGGAATTCGTACACATGTATTTCATGTACATTTTAGAATTTATATTTGGTGCAAGGATGGAAAATCTAATTCACTTGGGAAGGGATTGCTTTAAGAGTAGTTAGTATAACCAATGAAAAGCATTAAGGCTTTTTAAATTCCTAGATGCTTTCCATTATGCAAAACAATAATCTTCAATGTGTTTACTTCTTCCTTAAAGGAATTTGAAAATATTTTTATCTTTTCATCTAAGATTTTTATCTTAAGTTTAAATAGTTGGCAAGAGATAATTTCCAGTATATTATAAACATTACAATTTTGAAATAAAATCACTCAAATTTTAAACATACCCAGTGGGTTAAGAGCATTATAGTGATTTGCTAAACCTCGTCATCATATTTTGTAAAAATGCATGTAACAGACTCTCTTTTAACAGTTGGAAATTTCACATTTCTCTGTTTGAATTCTTATTTCTGAGCAACTTTCCCCAAAGAATTTTATTCCTCTGTAAAATATTTTTATTCTTGAATAAGTTTTTAAAAATGGATCATTCTATCCATTTTTCTTGCAGCATACCTATGGTAAGTTTAAATGTCTAAAAAATTTATGACTGTAAGATTAAGTATTTAAAAAAATTTTCCCCTCATTTTAATTATTACTTATTTAAATATATATAGATAGAGCAACGTTTGAAAATAATTTAGTGGAACTACATCCCTTAATATTATGGAGGACTTCCGCCCATCCCCAATTAAGTATATGTATTCATGAGTGAATATTACTGTGGCTAGGAAAAAACAGACTTTTCCATTAATTACGTTTCTTCTAAAAAAAATTATATATATATATATGTATAAGCCTTGTTCACATAAAATACTTAAATGAGAATTGATGGAATTTTGTTGTGGCTCTATCGTTTAATTAATTGAGCACCTGTAGATTCAGTGATATGGCAGATTTACATAGGTGTAACCTGTCATCAAAACTATTATTATTTTTTTTAATGTTTATTTATTTTTGAGAGAGAGAGAGAGAGCACCAGCACGAGCGGGGCAGGGGCAGAGAGAGAGGGAGACACAGAATCTGAAGCGGGCTCCAGGCTCTGAGCTGTCAGCAGGCACCCAGGTGCCCCTCATCAAAATTATTTTTAAGGATCTGTCGGCTCTATCAGCTATTCAACTTTCTTGAAAGCAGAGAACTGGAAACCTCCTGGTTTGTGAAAGTATTTGTTACTCAGTGTAACTGTTTCCTTGGGCTGCCATTACCAAGTCCGACACACTGGTGGACTAGAACAACAGTGAATCCTTTCTGCAGTTCTGGAGGCTACAGGTCTGATACCAAGGTGCCAGCCTATCTTCCTCATTTTCATAGGCTCTGAGGAATGATCTGTTCCATTTCTTGTAACTTCTGGTGGTTGTTAGCAGTCCTCGGTGTTTTTGGTTCTGAGATGCGTCACCCCAGTTTGTGTTTCTGTCTTCATGTCTCATCTTCCCTTCTGTGTCTCTGTCCAAATTTCTCTCTGTTTATAAGGATATCAGTCATTGGATTGGGGTGCAACCAAATCCAGTATGACCTCACCTTGACTTAATTACATCTGCAAAGACCCTGTTTCCAAAAATAGTCACATTCACAGATACAGGGGTTAGGGCTCAAACTCATCTTTTTCAGGGGGCGGGAGGAGACACAATTCAACCCAGTACATTCAGGAATTTAAACTGAGAAAACTAGAATTTATGAAAGAACACCAAAAGGGCTTTACTACGACTTCTCAAAAAACTTCCAGTTATACTCGTTTAAAGTTACTTTTAGATGCACCTTTTTTTTTTGTAATTTTTCAATGTTTATTTATTTCGAGAGAGAGAGAGAGAGAGACGGACAGACAGAGTGTGAGTGGGAAAAGGGCAGAGAGAGAGAGGGAGACACGGAATCCGAAGCAGGCTCCAGGCTCTGAGCTCTCAGCACAGAGCCCCCACGCGGGGCTTGAATTCAAAAACTGCGAGATCATGGCCTGAGCCAAAGTCGGAGGCCCAACCAACTGAGCCACCTATGCGCCCCAGATGCATCTTTTTAAACTTAATATGCTCAGAAAGAATTGTTCATTTTAATACATCTTTGCAGATAGCCTTTAAAACAGACTTTGTTAAATATTTTCATGCAAACCTTGGAGTTGCAATTTTTCCTCATTCCATTTATGGAAAATAGCTACCGTATAACTTAATTGGTAAAAGACAGCTCTCATCAGTCCTGACAGCCAAATCACAAGTTTTTATCAGAAAAGAAGTCTGATTTCATTTTTTTGTTCACTTTAAATGAGTATAAGATGGTGCCCCTCAACACTTTTGATTTGCTTTTCTTCAGAGGGACTTCAGTGGATTTTGTTTGTTTGTTTGTTTGTTTGTTGTTTTAACTAGGTCAAGGAAAATTGTTTATGACTTCCACCACACTACTTTACATACAGTATATCTGAAGTTAGGACATCCCAGAAGACAGAATACTCCCATTTCTTACTCCGTATTTTATCCTTGACAGAAAAATGTGTCAGATAGGAAGACTGAAAGCCTTATAGAAGCTTTGTTATTCCTTGAATAAAATAAATCTGACATTAATATTTTAAATTAGATATCTAAAAAAAAAATTTTTTTTCATGTTTATTTTTGAGACAAAGAGCATGAATGGGGGAAGGTCAGAGAGAGGGAGACAGAGAATCCGAAGCAGGCTCCAGGCTCCAAGCTGTCAGCACAGAGCACAACGCAGGGCTCAAACTCACGGATTGTGAGATCATGACCTGAGCCAAAGTTGGATGTTTGAGTGAACCACCCAGGAGCCCCTTAAATTAGATATTTTTAATGCCATGATTGTTTTTGCACCCTGAGTCAATGTATCAGAGTAAAATTGGTAAAAGGAATGCCTTTTGTAAAGGGCTAGGAAGTTGATTGTGAGAGAAGAGATTGGAGAAGCGGCATGATGCTTTACCCGCTGGTATGTATCATTACGCAGTTCACGTTTAGGAAAGTTTCTGGAAGTTGTGGGTGGCAGTCGATGCCTCAGAACGTTTTGTGCCACTGGAAAGAATTCATACGCTGACGTGGTACTGGCACGTGTGCTGGTCTAGAGAATAATTCAGAATTCTCCTAATGATCCACAGGTCCCAGGCCAGTACACCTTCCTACACTTTAGAACACCCAGTTCTCTCTCAAGCCAATATATCCCATGTTTTAGCTATGCTGAACTAGATGGTATTTTGGAAATCCCCCATAGTTCCATACTCGTTCATGTTGTTCCTGTCTTCTGTGAGCTTTTCTGAACCCCCCCAAAAAATGGAATTATTTCCTTCACTTGCTCTCTAAGTATTTAGCGTATCTTCTTTTAAAGCATGTTTTTCTTAGCAAGCCTCTCTAAGGGTGTTGGCCACCATCTTCCATTTCTGTATTCTCAGCACTTTGTATAGTTAATGCCTAACATGCAATGATAAAATGCCATACGTTGCAGGGGAGGAAGATGAATATAGTAAAGACAGTTCTGAAAGCTGTTGTGTGAAACTCTGTTTTAGCTAGGCAGATTTTGAAATTAAGAAAAATCAAACTTTATCATTAGGAAAGCATTAATTTTAGCATCTTGTTAAAATATCAGTCTTGGTGGGGTGCCTGGGCAGCTTAGTCAGTTCAGTATCTGACTTTGGCACAGGTCATGATCTCACAGTTTAGAGTTAAAGCCCTGCATGGAACTGCCATCAGCACAGAGCCCGCTTCAGATCCTCTGTCCCTCCACCCCTTCTGTGCCCCTGCATATGCATGCACACACACACTCTGTCTCTCAAAAATAAACATTTAAAAATATATATATACAGTCTTGGTACCATCACAATATAGAATGAAATGAGTCAAAATAACTTTTTTTATACCAGCTATTTTTACAGATGGGATACATGTACATAGACAGTTTTCTGATTTTGCTAGATCAGTTAAGGATGTGAGCATATACTTGATTCAGGCAGCATGTTTTGTTAGATGTGATCATGTAATTATAGACTTCTTACTCCAAAAAGGTCCTTAGGGATTATCTAATCTAAATTTTGACTTGGCAGATGAGGAAATGGATGTGTGAAGAAATTAAGACAACGGTAGAGAGCTATATGGGCTACTGAAAAAAGTGGTTGAGATATTACTTAAAATCCTTTTTAGTCTTGAAATTAGTTAAAAAATTGTTACTTTTTATTTTTCTTATTACTCTGTATGCACTTTCTTTATCAGTGGGTGGAGGTGATTCATTCATTCATGTAACTGACATTTTCTGATCCCTGTTATATGCCAGGAACAGAGCTATGTGCTAAGGATACAGAAATACACACTATCCTTACAGATTTAAGCATGTAATGTTGTCAAGGGGACTAGGACGGGTTAGTAGTTTTAAGCGTTACCTAAAAAAAAAGTGCCATAAGAAACAATAGGATTTATTCATCTTTTATTTATTCATCTTTTTCCTTCCTATAGCTCCTAATAGTGACTGTAGGAGCTGATAACATTTTATTAAGTATAAATAAGTAAAGGTTGATACAATAAGTATGTGTGTAGGTTTTGTGTTTCAGTATGAATATAGTGCGATGGGATATGTGCTGTTAACCTTGACCACATAGTGCGTAATTCTGTTACATTCAAGAGCATTACTTTCAGGCAATGAATTGTTTCCCTTTTTTTAAAAACTTTTTTTGTTTATTTGAGAGAGAGAGAGAGAGAGGGAGAAGGGAGAGCATGAGCAGGAGGAGGGCAGAGAGAGAGGGAGACACAGAATCCGGAGCAGGCTCCAGGCTCTGAGCTGTCAGCACAGAGCCTGATGTGGGGATTGAACTCATAAAACGTGAGATCATGACCTGAGTTGAAGTCGGACGCTTAACTGACTGAGCCACCCAGGCGCCCCAGAAGCTGAATTTTTTCTAATGTAATTCAAATGGATATATTTGAGATAGCACAGTTATTTCTAGAATGTACATGTTCACAAGGTGCTGAATGTAAACTTGATATACGTAAGAAGACTAAATTGAATTGCTTTGCTAGAGTTCATAAATTCTTTGTGTAAATAATACATTTATAGAATATTTGAGGCTAAATTCTCTGATTCTTCAGTTTCAAATACACGCATGCACAGATGTTACTCAGTTTTTAAGGAGACTTAAAACGATTAATAGTTAAACCACATTTGATTTTCATATTGGTAAGCTATAGGGCATCAGGAGTCAGTGTTTACCAAAATCTGACTAAAAGTTCAAGGACAGAGCAGCAGCAAAAGATGGAGGAATTTTGTGTTGTTCTGGATTATCCCAGGAATAGTGTTCTCTGGAAACCCCCAGTGAAGTATAAAAGTAAGGGCCATTTTTCTTAAAGACTGACATTTTGAAATAAGGCATGTAGTGTGTGTTATCTTACAAATTACAGGGTCATTGTTTTGAAAATTATAGACCAGTCTCAACATCTGTTTTTTAGGCTGCTTAAGTGTGGGCCCGAAAGAAGGCTGGTCATTTTAGGGTGTTTGAAGTGAGCTGTAATGATTTCCAGGCCTAGAGAAACCTTTGCGCCACAGCTGCTTATCAGAGAAGGGGACGGAAGGACAGATCCTCATTATGTTCTGTGTGTGAGGCCGAATCTTCCGACACCACATCCTGTGGCTGTCTTCAGAATCTTAGGGGCCTCACAGCTAACAAGAGTTGGTGTTAGGATGAGAGAGAAAAGAGGGTTACAAATGACAAATTGCAATAATTGACCTTAGTTATTTTTATGTAAACCCAATACAAAGAAGGCCTCATTTTTATGGAGGATACTACTTATGATAATCGTTTGTCATGGTTATTCCCCTTCAGAAACATTATGAGAGAGTCAGTCACTTTTATGAAAAAGGCTCTGCTTCTAAAAAATTGAGCACTGAATTGACTGAAGATGGGGAGAGCCTGCACGTTAGCTGCCATTTATTGAGGGCCCACTGTTGTGCCAGTTCTCCGACAACCTTGAAAATGACACTTGCCAGTTTTACAGATGAGAAAACAGGTCCAGAGAGGTTAACTAATTTACCCTGGGTCACACATTTAGTCAGTAGCAGGATCAGGATGTGGTCCTTGGTCTGTTCTGCACTTCCCGTCTTAATGCAGCGCAGCATTGCATTTCGGGCCCCATGCTTCCACTGTCCAAATACAGAGTATATGTTTATGGTCAGAAAATGTGGGTCCATGTGGGTACATACAGTATACTTTTTTTAGTAAGTTTTTGAAATGTTTACTGTATCTCAGGCAGGAAGAACTTGGTCAATAATAGGAGACGTTAGTTGTAGCACTACTGAATCATTACTTTTGGTAGGAGACCATAATTAAGTTGACTTTTTCTTTCATGTGGCTCATACTTTTAACTGATTCTGTGTCCTGTTACTTTTCACTCATATACCTTAACATCTCGATGCGTCATGCAAGTTACTGATTTAATAATTTGTATTAGACCTTTCTAGAAACCAGAGCCCTTTAGTGTGTAGTGTTCTAGAAGATATTTTTATCCTAAGGGAGTTTACTGATAATAGGTTGTAGAAAGTGTTGACCTCTGTGAACAACAACCAAAAAAAGATTGGAAAGATTAAGAGAAAGCTGGAGGGAAGACTGTAAGTGAAGAGATGCAAAAAGAGGACCAGTCTAGAGAGGTTAAAAAAAAAAGAGACTACCGTCCAACTCTAGCCATGAGTCCTAGCTTCACCAGTCCGTTCGATCTAAAGTCAGGAAATGGAGCTGCAGCAGAGGTGTGTGCACTTGCTGTCGTCCAGGGGACTCTGCCCGTCCCCAGCCACACACGTACCCAGAGTATTAAGCAATTGGGATGTCAGACTGTGTGTCCACAAGCAGTTCTGCCTGCATTGTGTGTGGATATTGTGGAAGCTGCTTTGATGTCCTTCTGCTCTTCAGGCTTACATACTTCTTCATGAGATGAATGTATTCTTCATGTGATTGAAGAACGTAAGCACTTTCATCTACTTTCCATAGCCATTGTGAGCCAGGTATCTTTACTTATAAAATCTTGGGCACACAGAGATTCTAACAATATAAGAGTTTTGGTTGGAAAGCTAAGATATACAAACATGCTTTTAATTTTAAAAGGAACAAAAGAAAATGAAGCCAATGAAATTTTAAATCTGTTATTGCTCCCAGTTTCTTTTGGGAAAAAACCCTCATTGTTACATAAAATTTCTAAATAACTGAAAGCACAAAACAAAATTGGACCTTTAATATGTAATTGTTTTATATTAGATCTAGTAATAATTGGGGAATGGCATCGTTTCCCTCAGTTCAACAAATGTATTTTGCATCTATTCTGTATAAGATGCTAATAACAACAACATGGAGGCTTCTAGCTTAGACTCAATTAGTCCAGTTGTCATGAAAAGTTTTTATTCCAATTTCAGTGACGAAGAACGATACAGATACAGGGAGTATGCGGAAAGAGGGTATGAGCGTCACAGAGCAAGTCGAGAGAAAGAAGAACGACACAGAGAGAGACGACACAGAGAGAAGGAGGACACCAGACACAAGTCGTCTCGCAGGTTTGCTCTCTTATAGTGAGTCACTTGGAAGCCAAGAGACGTTGGTGTGACGTTGGAAAGTTAAACATTTCCAAATAACTAGTAGACCATATGTGTTCCTCGTTGGAGGATTAAGAATAAGGTGTTGAAATAGTTGGTTCTTATAGGCTCAACAGAGGTTTTGAAATCTAACAAGACTGCATTTAATACCCATAGACTTGCTGCATTGTCTTGTTGGGAGAGGGTTTTGTTTAGCATGTGAACCAGTAATAGTCTTAAATTCTTTTATGCCTATTTACCCAAAGTCAACCCTAGAAATAATTTCCTTTTATGATTTAGTGCTTCCATTTCTAATTTGTAAAAGTTTTTCTGAATAAAGTATATGGGCTCTGAGACTCTAGGATAATATCAGGAAGGGGAGCTTGTAATGTAAATATAATCTGTATAAAAATCACGGAAACTGATTACTTCTCAAAATGTGCTTGAGAAAAAGAATGGTTTATTTAAAATCCAGTATTGAGAATTTACCTAGAATTTACCTAGACAAAGTGGGTTTTTTTTCTCACTACTTAAGAACACACCTTTTTTTCCTTCAGTAATAGTAGACGTCGCCATGAAAGTGAAGAAGGAGACAGTCACAGGAGACACAAGCACAAAAAATCTAAAAGAAGCAAAGAAGGAAAGGAAGCTGGCAGTGAGCCTGCCCCCGAACAGGAGAGCACCGAAGCTGCACCTGCCGAATAGGCGTGGCTAAGGCCTTGTGTGTCTGTCAGGGCCAGAAGTGTACCATAAATCTTGTTATTTTTCTGGATGATGTTTAAGAAATTTACCTTTAATCTTGTTCTGTTAGTATGAAAAGTTAACTTTTTCTCAAAATAAAAGAGTGAATTTTTCATGTTAAGTTAAAAATCTTTGTCTTGTAATATTTAAAAAAAATAAAGACAGCAATGACTTTGTATCCAAGAAAGTAATGTGAATGAGTCACTCAGCAGGGAATTTTAAAGAGCTGTGTACATACACAGTATCTGATGGTCAGGGTTCCACCTTGGCCATCATTTTCTTGAGTTAAATCAAATACCAGTCTCTTAAGAGATGGCGCTACAACAGGCACCTCTGAGTCTAAAAGTTAAGGGCAGTCTTTGTCAGCACTGCTGCGGCTGAAGACCTCAAGACACGGTCTTGATATCACAACTTTTTGATGGGTTTTCAGTGGAACTAAATGGGGAACTTTTATATCCAAATTAGTAAAATCTACAGGCCTTTGGGTGGTGTCTGAAATAACCTGCCCGAAGTGTAGTTTCTAGAGCAAGCACGTGGACAGATACCCGTCACTGTGACACAAAGTTGAACTGCTTCACGGCTATCTGCAGGAGCCAGGGTCAAGCTGGTTTGGCCTTTCTTGATGCTTTTTCCAAGGCTCATTGGTTGAGCAGCACGTGGAGTTTTTACATAGTTACTAGCTAATTGTGAATGAAAAGACAACAGCTTTGCATTAGTCATTTCCTATTAAATCTAAGAATACAGGTTTATAATAGTCTGTGAGCATTTTTAGGGATAAGCCTTAGGATGTATTTGTCAGTCATGGTAACAACATGGTTTTGAGAGAATCCGTTACTAGGATCCTGTGAGTAGTGCTAGTAGAAATGAACTTAATATCACATACTAAAAGACAATTATAATTTGAAAAATATTTATTTCTCATTTGATGAACAGTTTCTTCAGTGCACTTTTAAAATCCTCTGGCTGTAAATTGGTTTTTAAATGTCCATAATGTACACTTTACACGCCTCAGCATATACCAAATTTTTAATTATAGGATTTGAATTCAGTGGGGGCATACAAATTCTCTCAGCCATGTAAGAGCTTTTTAATGAATAGAAAAATATAAACAGAGTTGTAATGTGAAATCCTCCACGCTGAATAAGAACTATTACTAATGTTTATATTTTGAGAATTACATTTTCGGAGGTGTAATGGACTTTCATCAGATCACACTTTCCTGACATTAGTTTACATTTTTACAGTCTATCCTTTAAATATAAAAATTGACAAGATAAATATATTGTTTCAACTTAGCTTATTTGTGGTTTTCTGTTTTCCTACGACCCATCATTGGTTCTATAAAAAAGTGCCAGGCCAAGAAACAATAGTAAGAGTAATTTTTCCTTTAAGTTCCTTCAGCATCCTTGCCAAGCAAGCATGAATCATTCCTGATGTACTTCTACCATTGACAGCCAGAAGAATGTCACCACATCTAAAAAACATAAAACAACCCATGATTAACATTTTGGTCTGTAGCTAAGGTTAATGCAAGTGTATCTGGTGGTCCTAGCTCTTGCCACATCTGTCAATCTTAATTATATAAAATTCTAAAAAAACCTTCTAATGAAGGCTTTTCCCCCTCCTCACTTGAATTCTGCACACACTCTCCATTCAGCTTCTGTTAGAAAGGATGCTAAAAGTATGGGAAGTTGCTGTATGGGACCAGGGAATTCTTAGAAACTGAATGCTATGTAAATTTTTCTTACCAATAAAACAAGGTGTGTAATACATGAGATATTTCTAATGGGGCCATGCTTTTGCATATATAAAACACTGGAAATAAGCCATCATTATTACCTAATTCTTCCATCATTGTATGCTGGTGTTCCTTCAACAATGGACTTAATAAAAAAAGGTTTGTCCCCAATGTATTCTTCGTAACCTCCTACAATGCAGAAGCCCAGACTCCCAGCTGTGTTTCTTCGTAATATGACATCTTTACAGTTATACAGGTACCTGAAATAGAATGTAAGCAATTTATCTGCACAGATCGGTTGAACTCTTAGTAAGAATTAGGATTCATCTCCCGTGCCCTTTATTGGCATTTTTCAGACTAGCATTGGATGGGTCTTACTCAAAATTGTCATAGCCCAGTGACGTTTTGTGCTGTTAGCTGGCTTTTTCCAGTTGAACTGTTTCCCGTTGCTAAACACCCCTTAAAAAATACTATTATGTTCTGTTTACATGTTTAGTGGGAAAAATAAGCCTACTTTTGGCTTAAAGATTCAGTGTCTCAATTTATATTAAAAAGTTGGAAATGCCTAAATCCTTATTGATGAGCCAATTCAAGCCTACTTAGCGACATATTTTTATTTACTTGTGGATATAATTTTAATGCAGACAAAAATCCTTTAAATGATTAATCTCCATGAAAAAAAATTTAAACCTAACCCTAACTTGCCAAAGTTTTGACTCTTGAAATAATACCAGTTTAAATGTAGCTCTACATGCTTGACAGGTTATAGAGAAGTGTGCAGGCATAAAGTGAATGGAAATCGAGGTACTTTTAGAGATTAGAAGAATGATTCATAAGGGAGGAGAAAAAGTAAACCGAATAGCAAGGTACAGAAGGAATGGGAGAAGGAGAGGCCACAGGTCTTCTGTGAATGGGTACAATCCTCCTAGAGGTTAGAGGGAAGGAACTATTTGGTGGCAGCTGGACCAGTGTTGACACAGGTGCAAAGCAAGTGCAAACTGTGTTACAGTTGTGACAGGTTGTGTGTCAGGAACTGGATTGGACTAAAACCCCCCAGTTGAGGAACTGGTTTAAAAGAAAGCATTTTCATATTGGTAAAAATCAAGATATGATTGTTTTGTTTATAAGCTGTACCTTAAAATATTAACTGCCTTTTGGAAAACCAATAAACTGTCTCATGTGAAAGGTTTTGTTAAGTGATGACGTTGGTCATTCTATTTGTTACTGACCTTGCTAATCAGTGTAAATGTGACTTCATGACGTTGCTGATTCCAACTTAAAATAAGCTTTGACTTTGGTGGATAACTTTAAAATGTAGTGGTAAAATTCAACTCTGTTTTGTTTTGTATCTGTTGTCACACATAATTTACAGTAATTTCTTTCACTGATAGCTGAAAAATAACAATTTTCTTTTAATAAAACAACAACCATATTTTGATTGCAAAATACTCCTGCTGTATTTCACAGTAAGACCTCTGGTGTGAAACATTCACCCTGTAGGATCTGTGGCGTGTTAGATACCACATTTGCATGGCGGTTCACTGACTAGCTCATACACAACGCAGGTAACTGACAGTGCTCCAGACACCCCACGGCATTACATTCCTACCTGTGCCCAGTACTGGGGGGAAAGCAGATGAAGAATTCGGTGATTCCTACCCAAGGTCATCAGCAAATATGTTACCATTTCCCAGCCATCATTCCTTAAAACATAAAATGGGTACCTAGAGCAATACTTGAAACAGTATTTCTCATTCTTTGACTATTGGATTTTTTCATGGAGTATCACCTTGGATCTTTAATTTTTATTGAATATTTGATTTCATGTGGACAAGCTATAAACCTCACCATCTAAAAATTCTGTTCTAGTGTAAAAGCTTCAACATAACGTGAATGAATTGTGTCTATTTTCCTAGACTCTTGTTTTGATGTTGGAGAGAAGGTATCGGGATCATCTTTTAGCAGATGTTTATTGAGCGTACCACATTCTGGCCACTTGGGGTATCAGTGAACAGACAAAAACCCCTGACCACTCTGCCATGCATTCACGTAGATGGCAATGTTACTGAGAGATTTTTCACTAAGTACTCTCCTTACTTTTGTGTTGAGTAGTTTAACTTTGTAGCATAAGAACTCAGTACTGTAAACCCCTTCAAAATCAGACCTTGGTTACTTGGAACTGAGGAGTACTGGGCATTTTTTTTCTCAAGTTAAATGATTTCACTCCCCATTGGGAAATGTGGAAGCTGGCTTTGGTCAATGATGCTGAGGATTTACCTTTGAAATATTAAGCGACTTTAAATTCTATAAACGTGAGTTTTCCTATTCTGAAACTCTCTAAATTTAGGGCTCATTGAAGAAGAGTTGGATAATTTAAAAAAAATAGCAACGAATTTAGTAATTTTCTCCCAGTGAGAAAATTACGGTTACCTTAAAAAATAAACTCCATGTTAAGGAGCATGGTGAAGTCTTGGGTTGCTCAAGAAGCTGTAAAATTTTGTTACACTGGCTGTTCCTTCTCAGTCTCCAAGGATTCCCCTTTTCTCAGCAGACCTCAGTGTTTCACTGAGCCCCTACACTACCTAAGGGTGGTTCTCAAAGTGTCTGGAGATCAAAAACTCCTTTTGCCTTTCAGGGAGTCCAGAGATAAAAAAATAATTTTATCGTAATAGACATTATTTGCCGTTTTAAAAACTCTCATTTTTCTCATGAGCGTTTAAGCTCAGAGAACACAGGATGGGTGATCTGGCAACAGAGTGAATGCAGAGGTAGATGTGAGAGTCCAGTTATCTTCTGTTCAAGCCAAAGGGTAAAGAGGTTGGCAAATACTGCTACTCTTCTCACTATCTCACTCCGAAGTCTTTTCTGGGTTTCCACAGCACCCTGTGCCTGTATAATAGTAACACACATTAACTCATTTCTCCCCTATCCTACTGGTCCAGATGAGAGCATGTTTCGAAAGACTTCCAGATGTGGAGTGTGGCCCTGGGAGCCAACAGAAAACGAAGCAGAAGGTCTTTGGTGATTTCTGAGTCCCCTTGAGTTGAAGAGCATCTTCAGCTGAGGGGTAATCCTGGAGTTGCCGCCTATGGTGTGACCCTCAAAGCCTCAACTCTGGCGCTTTACAGAGAATGTTCGCCAACCCCTGACTTTGACTTTTCCTAGAAAAACACACAAGGAACTGGTAACCGTGATTACCTCAGGGGAGTGGATCTGAGGGGACAGGCATGAGAGACTCACCCTGCACCCTTCTCCCCTTTGGTGCCTCAGATTTCTTCTGTGATTATATTACTGTGAGGGGACGAGGGGCCAAAGGAAACTAAGGGCTGCCAGGGTGACCGAAGACCAGTGTTGTCTGTGCTGGCATCATTTCGCACTTCCTGTCTACTTCTTTTAAAGGAAATGAACCAAATCCAGACTATGCTTCTGGCAGGAGCAGAGAATCGCTGCCTCAGGCCAGGTGACAAAAAAAATGGAGACAAAGCCACTCGGTTGGTTATATTTGGAGTAAAAGCATCTCACATTTGTCCTGTCTACCACAAGTGAGGAACTCTGATAGATGATGAATAGCTTTCAAGCACGCGAAAACAAAAAACAAACAAACAAAACCTGCTTTCATAGACTCCAGTTTCAGAAAGATTAAAAAATGTTAGTTCAAGTAACTCTTCTTCCACTCAGGCTCAGTCCAAAATGCTTGCAGATTTTCAAACTGCCTCAATGCTCAATTTTCAACTGTTTAAAAATGTCCTTATTTTAAAAATAATCAACTAGGAAAGGCTCAAAAAGGAATCTAGGTCAGTGTATCTGAGGCAGGGATGTTTTTTAAAACCTCATTTGAAATTTGAAAAAAAAAAAAAAGACAAAGAGACCGTCCTATCTCCACCCTCAAGAAAAATGTCCTAAAACCAAACATCCTACTTTTATTCATTAAATCCAACGGCAGCATTTCATCTTCGGTGACTCTAATATTTAACATTTACATCACGCAGTTGGAATTTGTAAGGCAATCCTTTGAAGGTCAAGAGTTTGTGCTCTGCTGCAGGTGTGCAAACCCCAATTTATCTGTTCTTCAAAAATTTAACCTCTGCATCTAGCCATTTACAATGTCCTTAAAAACTGTCCCGACGTGTCTGCGCGAGACAATTTAATGGTTTCACATAAGGCTCCGGTTACGTCTCACTGAAATGACAACCCGGCTGCTCCCTGAAGTTTTCTAGAACTTTACAAGAGTAGGAACTAGAGAGTCTTGAGACATGCCCCTCAACCAGCACATGCTTCAACATCTGGGTACACGCAAGATGTTCTGCTGAAGGGTTTTACCTCTGCAAGTTCTGAGGATTCCACTAAAGTAAGGGAAGGTTCCAGAGTGGAGGAGCCTGGTTGGGTTTTAGCCCTCAGCCCCCGTCAGCTGAGCTCTCTCTGCTGCATGAGCCATACAACGTACAAGGGCAGCAGCCCAGGAGCTCCTCAACGTGAGTGTCTAACAATGTTTCCACATCCAGGCTTTCATCCTGCTCTGGGATTTCCGCATGCATTTTCAGTAACAGAAGGGAGGACAGACTTCTTTCAAATGGTCTCACAATCAAACGTGGGGCTCACAAGGATGCTAGTGCCACGAACGTGGCTAGTGCCGAGAGAGTAAGAGTGGTCCGGGAAATGCAACGGTTTCCTCCCACATCCCCGCAAGGATGTCAAGTTGGGACTCACCGTGGTAATTCCAGCCACATGATCCAGGACGGGGACCAGTCTCTGGCCGGGGCTACGTTGTGGTTGGAGTCCAGGGCTGCTGGGCTGCTGCTCGCTTCCTCGGGTTCACGTTCTTTGACTTCCAAAGCTTTCAGGACCACCAAGGAGGATGTGCTTTTCAATAATGCAACTGCCTCACTCCGGCTGACCTCTGTTAGTTCAATCCCGTTCACGTTTAACAAAATGTCACCTGATGGCCAGAGAAGCAGAAGCTATCTTTAGTGAGAGCGCAAATAGGAACTTCTAGAAAAGTGCAAAGGCGCAGGGGCTGACTGTGATGTGGGGAGGTGAGGAGGGTGAAGGGCCATGTCATTAGCCTCCTGCACTGACGTGAGGCTGAGTTCTCCAACAGCAAAATGGCTAGTGTGTGGGTGTTTCACGGCACTGGGAAGTTATGTTTGGAGGTTTCTAAAGCATACTCGTTAGTGTTTGGTTGTTGCCTTTAAAAAACAAAAAGCAGGGGCGCCTGGGTGGCTCAGTCAGTTAAGCGTCCGACTTCGGCTCAGGTCACGATCTCACAGTTTATGAGTTCGAGCCCCGCGTTGGGCCCTGTGCTGACAGCTCAGAGCCTGGAGCCTGCTTCACATTCTGTGTCTCCCTCTCTCTCTGCCCCTTCCCTGCTCATGCTGTGTCTCTGTCTCAAAAAATAAAATAAACATTAAATAAACATTAAAAAAAAAATCTAAAAAGGGAAAGCAGGTAGATAAATTAGCTTCGTTTACCATTTAATCAAAGAAAACCCACTTCTTCACTTGTTGTTTCTCGGTTTTAGCACAAGAGAGAGCATTTGGCAAAAGCTCCAAGTACCCGCATGGAGCCTGGCATGCGGTGGGTGCCCAACAAACGTGGACTGCCTGAAGAAGAGACCACCCCTGAAAGGGTCTGGCAGAGGAGAACACAGCAGTTAAGAAAAACGAGCTGGAGCGATGCTCTTAAAGGGGGGAAAGGAGTTAACATTGTGGTTCACTGCAAAGGTGATAGTAACTTCCATCGGTTAAGCACCTACTACGTGCAGGGCCATTTCCATACACCATCCCGCACAGTCCTCTGCTCGCATTCTCTCGCTAACAAGCCACTTCTTGGCGGACCTCATCACTCTCCACCCCGCTGCTTGGGTGAAAAAGAGCAAGAGAAACCAAAAGACCTACTTCTCCTACCTCCAATTTCTATTCTTTGATCTCTCTCCTAATCTCCTGCCTCCTTTGACTCTCATCTTTTTCACACAGAATAACCATAGCAAGAGTAAAAAGATAGGAAGAGACAGATGGGAAAGGCTTGACCACCAGCCCAAGCCCTGCCTGACCCCAAAAGAAGCACTGTTAGGTTGGCCAAAGAAATCCCTTACCATGCCCCCCACCCCGCCCTGCCCCCACCCATGGCTCCTCAGGCTGAACAGCTGTACTTCCGGAACTTCACATGATCTCCTGAATCTGAATCTCCTTCAACGACTTAATTGCTCAACCATCTGAGCTACCCCTTCGTGGGAATTGACAATATTATTAAAGATACATATTTGGCATCACCTTCCTTCATTCAGAGTAACCCAGGACACATAAGATTAAAATAATTAGGGGCGCCTGGGTGGCCCAGTCGGTGGAGTGTGCAGCTTCGACTCGGGTCATGATCTCGCAGTCTGTGAGTTCGAGCCCCGCGTCGGGCTCTGTGCTGACGGCTCAGAGCCTGGAGCCTGCTTCTAATTCTGTGTCTCCCACTCTCCCTGTCCCTCCCCTACTTGCGCTCTGTCTCTGTCTCAAAAATAAATAAACGTTAAAAAAATTTTTTTTAGATAATGAAACTTTTTTTTTTTAACCAGTGGAAAAGAACCTAGCATGGTACTTTCATGATAAATATTACTTCATGGTAAATAATGTAAATGGTAAATATTCATTGGCTCAAGATCCATGAAAGTATTTCTCCCATCCAACCCACGAAATGGAACAATTCATGAATAGGTTCATCACAGGATCAATCCGGCAAAAGAATCACTTAGAAAGAATGGAACCAAATTATGCCATGTAGTCGAGGCCACTTGCTCATAACTGTAGAACTTCTCCATCACTTCTTGGCATAGTTTGCAGGTGCCCACTTTATTAGCAAGCCAAGGGGCCCACATCGACCCACATAAACTAAGAGGGGTGAAACCCAGTCCAGCAACTAAACCCAAACCAGTCAAGATCAATGGGTAACAGAGGTCCTGGGCAGATCAACGTCTCATTCTCTTGTTAATTCTGGAAGCAGTTACCTAACCCAGCAAGCTGCTAATTCATTTTTAACCCTCTGCTGCCCCAGTACCTTAAGTCTCTTTTTACCTGTTTTTATTCTTCCATCTCTGCTTATGACTCCTCCGGGCTCCACACTGATGACATAGATAGGCAAATCCCATTCCCTATGTGATGCTCCCCCTGCAACGGTCATGCCGAGAGATTCGCTGGGGTCTTTTCGGACACTTACCACCTTCTCGTGGCAAGTGACCACAGGATGGAGGGGCTAAAGGCACAGACAGAAAAACAAACACGGCATATCTGGTCACAAGTGGGTTTGCATTTCCTACATACAAAAGCTACCAAAGCTGGATAAATATCAGATGGTAGTCCTTGCCCTCACAGAGAAAGACGCGCTCAGACACCCCACACTTTGCCTCCACCCTCAACAGAGTTGCATTATCCCAAACTCTATAGGCTCAGAGAAAGTTTACATTTCAAATAGAAATGGAAACAAACAAACAAACAAAAAAAAAAAAAAAAAGGAAGAGGAACAGGTTGGAAACCACTGCAGAAATATTAAGCACACAAAGTGAACTACATCCCAAATATTCCAAGTGACTCATTCATTCCTGATAGCAGGGGGTATTTCCGAAAACTCTTGTCATTCATGAGAATCAGGATTTTTTTCTAAATTAGAAAAAAGTATTTGCAACAACATGAATGGAACTAGAGTGTATTATGCTAAGTGAAATAAGTCAGTCAGAGAAAGACAAATATCATACGATTTCACTCATATGGGGAATTTAAGAAACAAAACAGATAAACATAAGGGAAAGGAAGCAAAATTAAGATAAAAACAGAGAGGGAGACAAACTATAAGAGACTCTTAAATTCAGAGAACAAACTGAGGGCTGCTGGAGGGGAAGTGGGTGGGGGGGATGGGCTAAAGGGGTGATGGGCATTAAGGAGGACACTCGGGGTGAGCACTTGGTGTTATATGAAGTGACGAATCACTGGGTTCTACTCCTGAAAATCATTATTACACTGTAGGTTAACTAATTTGGATTTAAGTGAAATTTAAAAATTAATTGAAAAAAGGAACTGTAATTAAATAGTCTTCAGTTTAACTTAGGTAGAGGAAGTCAATTATAGAACTCCTTAAAGAAAAAATAATAATGGATTTCTGGGGCGCCTGGGTGGCGCAGTCGGTTGAGCGTCCGACTTCAGCCAGGTCACGATCTCGCGGTCCGGGAGTTCGAGCCCCGCGTCAGGCTCTGGGCTGATGGCTCAGAGCCTGGAGCCTGTTTCCGATTCTGTGTCTCCCTCTCTCTCTGCCCCTCACCCATTCATGCTCTGTCTCTCTCTGTCCCAAAAATAAATAAATGTTGAAAAAAAAAAAAATAGATATCTGTAAAAAAAGAAAAAATAATAATGGATTTCATAGATATCCCATTCAATGGATAACTGGGTTCTCCCCAGTTGGCATCTTCACTCTTCACATATCTCTGAAAAATATGCAGTTCTACCCTTGAATTATATTATGTAAAAATATAGCATACACATTGTATAGCATACATTGAAGACCAACTTTTGAAAAATAAGAGAACTGTGATTTTGATTCAACAACTCTAGACCAAAAACAGTCAAAGCTGCATGCAGTGTTATCTTAAAGCAGTAAGAGTTGGTCAAGGGCGCTGTTTACCAATGAATACAGATCAGCATGTACTTTTATTTTTTAAAAAAAATTTTAATGTTTATTTTTGAGAGAGATAAAGAGACAAAGTGTGAGCAGAGGAGGGGCAGAGAGCCAGTGAGACACAGAATCTGAAGCAGGCTCCAGGCTCTGAGCTGTTAGCACAGAGCCTGGTGCAGGGCTTGAACTCATGAACCGCAAGATCATGACCTGAGCTGAAGTCAGAAGCTCAACTGACTGAGCCACCCAGGTGCCCCTCAACACATACTTTCCTAAAAATGTATTCTCCTCCCTGCTTGTGCAATGACTTGGGAACTAAACGGGAATGTGCCCTGCAAATAAATATTTATAATACTTGATCAGACCTCAGAGAAGTCTCTGGTTCAAGAGAGAGTTTACAGTTGTATCTAAAGGAAGGAAATTGGGGCGCCTGGGTGGCGCAGTCGGTTGAGCGTCCGACTTCAGCCAGGTCACGATCTCGCGGTCCCTGAGTTCGACCCCCGCGTCGGGCTCTGGGCTGATGGCTCAGAGCCTGGAGCCTGTTTCCGATTCTGTGTCTCCCTCCCTCTCTGCCCCTCCCCCGTTCATGCTCTGTCTCTCTCTGTCCCAAAAATAAATAAATGTTGGAAAAAAAAAATTAAAAAAAAAAAAATAAAGGAAGGAAATTAGGGGCGCCTGGGTGGCGCAGTCGGTTAAGCGTCCGACTTCAGCCAGGTCACGATCTCGCGGTCCGTGAGTTCGACCCCCGCGTCGGGCTCTGGGCTGATGGCTCAGAGCCTGGAGCCTGTTTCTGATTCTGCGTCTCCCTCTCTCTCTGCCCCTCCCCCGTTCATGCTCTGTCTCTCTCTGTTGCAAAAATAAATAAATGTTGAAAAAAAAATTAAAAAAAAAAAAAGGAAAGAAATTAGAAAACACATCTGGTAAAAAAAAAAAAATCAGGGTACAAAAGACAGTGTAAGTATACTACCTTTTGTTTAAAATGGTGTAGGAATGAGAATTTGTATTAATATTTGCATTTTCATGAAGAAACTCTGGAAACAAAGAGGTTTTTTGGGCACGGAGGGGGGAACTGGACAGATCAAGCATGGGTGAGGGGCTCCTTCCTGTATCGTCTCCATTTTCTGAAACCTGGGAATAGATTATCTGTCCAACAAATCAACTGAATGATAATTAAACTTCTGTAAAGTTGATGGTTAACATCATATAGAATTACTGCCTGAATGCATGAGTCCATTTTTAATGCTTCATTATGAAGATAAGCTTAGTTTTTTGTGTGTGTATTTATTATCTCACAATTTTCTATGGTATAAAATTACCCACCTCTGTTCTAATGGCCTTACTGCATCCAGTAACGGCCTGTTGACTGTATCCCTAGCATTGAACATAGCATTTGGCATATTCAAGATGGTAACTATGTGTTTGTCGAATAAACGGGTGATAAATTACGGCTGACACAAATTGTTTTTGGTAGTGACGAAATACTAAAATAGGGATTGCAAATTATTATGGCAAGGTTTTGTTACAATTAGTGCTTACAAGGTCTGGGTTGTGTGTTTCTCTAAACCCCCATAACCTTGAAGAGACTGGTCATCAGACGCGGGTTGCAAAACGGAAATGGGACCTTCTTCAGGGCAAAGTTTCAAAATAAAACAGAGAAGTAACAGTTGTGTACACAGTGGCTCTAGCATTCCAGAGTAGATCTGGAGGTGCTCTCAAGGTCCGTTCTCAGTATGTAACTTTTCTCGTCCACAAAGCCATGAGATGTAGGATGTCTCTGCCTTTAATCACAGACATCTCTCAAAAGAGCCCTGTTTGGAGATGCAGACAGTTCTGAAATGCACCCAACTCAGGGCTAAGTTCTAAACCTGGAGACTCCTACTGGCTGCTCTGTTTCTTCAGCTCATTCCTGGGGATAGTCGTACAACATTTACTCCCAAATCACAAATAAGGTCTTTCCTCCATTGTTTCCACATGGAAGCCAGGCATGCTGTTGGCACAGCTGATCAATCTCCCAAGGTGATGACTAAAACACAGTACGGAATGCTCTGGAAAACAAGGACATCTTTTCACATTAAAAAAATATATGTACACACAGGGGTGCCTGGGTGGCTCAGTCATTGGGCGTCCGACTACGGCTCAGGTCGTGATCTCATGGCTCATGAGTTTGAGCTCCGCATTGGGCTCTGTGCTGATAGCTCAGAGCCTGGAACCTGCTTGGGATTCTGTCTCCCTCTCTCTCTCTCTCTCTCTGCACCTCCCTTCTCACGCTCTCTCTCCTTCAAAAATAAATGAACATTAAAAATTAAAAAATATATATGTACACACACATACACACTGTATTGCATTCTTGAACAGCTTCCTAGTACTTCATCATGTGTATATGTCATATCCTCCATTGATGACCATTTTGGTTGTTTATAAGTCTCGTGAAAAATTAAACAGTGTCACTGCAAACATCCTTAGACAACACATATCTCGTACGCTTGTGTAAATATTTCTTTAGGCTAATACCTAACAGTACAACTGCTAAATCAAAGAACCTGAGCATTTTACATTTTGATACATACGACACAGCTCTATCATCTATAATCTCACCAATACCTTGTGAAAATGCTGATTTCCCACAATTCTGCCAACCCTGGGTTTTATCAGTATTTACAACATTTGCCCAGATGAACAGAAGATTGCAAATAATCGCCTAAGTAATAAGCTGAAACACGTTTTATTGTTAAACTTCTAACAGTAACAGCATTTTCGATCTTGTAATACCGTCATCACTCAAGCTCCCCCAACTTACTTATGAAGAGGGTAAGCATGCCCATTGGGGCAGCCCTGTGATGGGAAGAAATGCATCTGGAATGGAAGATATGCCTTTGACCTGAGAATCCTTTAGTTAAAAAAAAAATGGGTCACTAAATTCATTTGAAGGATAAGTAGAAAACTTACTTATCTCATGAAAGATTCCAGAAATGGTTTCTCACCTGCCACACCAGATAATAGAAATAAGTGAGGCCTCGGGCACCTGGGTGGCTCAGTCACTTAAGTGACTGGATCTTGGTTTCGACTCAGGTCACGATCTCATAGTTCATGAGTTTAAGCCCCGCATCAGGTTCCGCAGCTGGCAACACAGAGCCTGCTTGGGATTCTGGGTCTCCCTCTTTCTCTGCCCCTCCCACACCCGTGCTGTCTGTGTCTCTCTCTCTCTCTCCCTCTCTCTCTCTCTCTCTCTCAAAATAAATAAATTAAAAAGTGAGGCTGTAATTATTTTGTTGTGAATAAATATTCTTTGAACAATGCACAGATTGGCCAGATACTCTTTGAGGAAAAAAGAAAGAAATACAGTTTGTTATCTACTTAAATGTGTTTGGGCAGAAAAACTGAGACTCAACCTTGAAACAATTCTGATCAAGGAAGCACAGCTGGCCGGGGGAAACTGAGGACTGACACCCAAGAGATCTGAGTAAATCCATGGTCTCCCCGCCCACACTACTCTGCTTTCAGAGGCAATATTTTAACATGTGATAAAAAAAAAAAAATTAACCTATTAATTTTCAGGTTCCTGTCAGAAAAAAACACATGAAAGAATCAGTTACCCAAGAATGAAAGGTTTATCTTATTGACTAGAGAAATCCAATCCAATCCTGTCAAATAAAAGACCTGACATAGAAGATCTGACTGCTGAAACCTATGTTCTCTTGGCTGCACAGGTAGGTTATTTATGCTTTTAGATCCAAGTTCCTGGAGAGCAGCATCTTCTTCCACACGTCATCAGTGCTTACCCAACAGCCTTGCTGTACTGAGCAAGGAGATGTTTCAAGCACCAATGGGCTCAACACACATGACTGGGCACCCCCTAAATAGGAAACATGTCCCTTGTATTTTGGACAGCCATCTGCCTTCCACACCAGAGGGAGAGACTCACGTTAACAATGGAAAAAACCACGTACCGCCACGAACCCTTCACACCCAGAGTTGCCCAATCCTCATTGAGGAGAAGGAGAATGAAATACAACAGCGATCTTCTTTTCCATCTGTGTTTTCTCCCAAACGCCTTCCCTGCTTCAGAGACCTGAGGATGTTCCCGGATGTTCGAAAACATAATTTGGTACGAACTAATTCAAGCTGGCTGAAAAGCATCGTGAGCACTAGTCTACTTATCACTCAGCTGTAAAAATACTTTAAAACAGTTTAGACATAAAAACAAGTATAAGGATGAACATAATGACCTCCCATGTACCTTGCCACCCAGCGTAGGAAATACGTGCTCCAGTACAGGTGGAGTCCCTCCGTGATTTCTTTCTGGTCACTTTCCCTTTCCTGTCCCACAGAGGCAGCCGCGCGCCTCCATCTGATGCCTTTCCATCTTTGCTTTTCAGTTGGCTACAAACATTTCTGTCTCCCGAGTCTTGGTTTGCCTTCTCTGAGCTTTGTCTCATTTAAGCTCCTACTTTAAAAAGCCACGTTGTTTCCTAGATAAAGCAAGGCTTAGGGTCATAAAAAACTAATCGAAGAGCCACGTATGTCTTAGTTTTGTTTTAAATAGGCTGTGTGCGTGTGTGTGTGCACGCGCGCATCTCATCTCAAAAGGCAGACACACCTATAAATTAAAATGAGACTCTTAAAATTTCCCACCAGGCCAGTTTGTTCGGTACGTTTCCCAGGAATTAAATACACGACAGAGACTGCAGCAAAACTTTGATCAGCTCATCTCGGTTGTTTCCGTGATTCGTAGCAGTTAGGTGAAAGGGACTAACAGACCCACAGAGCTGGTGGAAGCCTCATTCTTAGTGGCTTAATGACCAGACTACAATATGGTCTGGGTAACCCAACTATAATTAGTTAATTAGATTAAACCTTAACTAAGCTAATAAACTAGTTTTCTATTAGTAAACACCATTAGTTTATTTATTTATTTATTTACCATTAGTTTAATTTAAACACACTAATGCTATTTACTAGTGAAAAGATACCAGGAAGCCCTTACCCATAAAATGTGTTAGCAGGAGGCACCTGGTCTGTCTAGGTTGCTTATTGTAAAAAAAAAAAAAAAAAAAAAAAAAAAAAAAGCCTGGAATTTATGGATGTATGGGGCACGGCTGGCTGGCTGGGGAAAGAGAGGGTTGTAGCCTTGTAGGCTATGTTATTAAAAGTCAGGATTCTGAGAGGCATCTGGGTGGCTCAGTCGGTTAAGCGTCTGACTTCAGCTCAGGTCATGATCTCACAGTTTGTGGGTTCAAGCCCGGCGTCAGGCTCTGTGCTGACAGCTCAGGGCCTGGAGTCTGCTTCGGATTCTGTGTCTGTCTCTGGCCCTTCCCTGCTTGTGCTCTGTGTCTCACTCAAAAATAAACAAACAAACAAACAAAAAAATTTAAAAAAAAAGAAGATTTTGAGGATTGTTTCTGCATACATTACTCAAAAACCCAGACTTGTGAGTTATTCCAAACTGAAGCATAGTCTGACACGATTGCTCAGACAGGCACTCCCTAATCTCTGTTACAACGAGAGCAGGCTACCTATAGACTTGTTTTAATTACAAGTGATTGAATGCAATCAGATTTAGGAGAACTGGCTAGAAATCCATTGCCATCACAATAGGATGCCAACCCAAGGCTACAGGACTCTGAATTTGGGCTAAGCAAGGTTTGTGTTGCTTTCGATACCCACCCAAATGGAGAGGTGATGGCGTTGCCTCTGACAGAAGAGACCGACAGGAGTACAAACTGGGCTGAGTCACCTCATTGAAAGAGAAGCTGCACATTGCTGACCTGAAGGACGCAAGCAGCCCGTAGGTGCACTCTGCTTCATTCACATCATCCTACATTTTTCTCTGACTTTAAATGCCACAACACAGGGCATATGCTTTCTCATTCGCCCCATTCCCCACCACTCCCTAATGTTACATGAACTCCAAGTGTATATATGATCTTCCCAGTTCTTCTGAAAAAAAAAAAAAAATGAACGTACTAAAATTAGCAGGGGAATTGTTATTTTAATTTTCAGGCAGATTGGGAACTTCAAAAACCAAAAGCCAAGCGAATCTCTTGTTTCATTTCAAAATGAATGAAAACGGTCCTTAAGCAACGCGACTGTTGGAAAAACATGACATCTCTTTGGCTTAGACTAGAAATTAGGTCCCCATATGGAGTCTGCAAGATCAGGTTTCAAAACTTGCCTGCACCTTCTTCTCTCTTGTTTGGATGGGAGACACCTGCTATCTCACTGGGTCTCGAAGATGGGACCCCGGGCTTTTTGTTTCACAAGGCAAGTCAGACAGTGTTTAAGTGATGAAGTCCAGAGAGTACGCTTAGAAATGTTAAAGTGTTCAGCCTTCCCAAGCAATTGCTTCCCGCAGGAGGAGTGGACATAGCCTGGCTGGGGCTCACCTTGGGAGTATTGCTCCTGTCCCCCGGCCCCGGGGACTGGCTCCTGTTGCTGTCCCAGCCGGCTTCCTGAAAGATGTCAGGACTCTGCAGCCGAACCTGGCGGGACACGACGAGGTGAACGCGCCTTTCACTGGCCTGGGTAAGAAGACACAGACGTTAGCCACCCTCAGAGCTTCCATCCAAAGCATTGGGCACCAGAGGCTTACCAGGATGGACATTTTACTCTACCTTTTTTTAGAGAAAAAAAAAAAAAGGTGTCTAGTATTTCTCACAGCAGTGCCCATTTTATAATTTGGCAAGAGCATGAGACTCATTTCCTTTACTTTTTTAAAATTTTTGTTTAAGAGAGAGAGAATGGGGAGAGGAGGAGAGGGGAGGGAGGGAGGGAGGGAGGATGAATGGGGGAGGGGGAGGGAGAATCTTAAGCAGACCCCACACTCAGCATGGAGCCTGACTCAGGGCTTGATCCCACAACCCTGGGATCATGACCCGAGATGAAACCGACAGCTGGATGCTCAACCCACTGAGCCACCCAGGTGCCCTTCCTTTAGCTTTAAATCAGGTAAGGAAACCTACTTCAAGGGAAAAACTAGGGAAGGTTTGATGCATCCAACAGTTTTTGAAAAGACATCATCGAACACGGTTATTTTTCAGAGATGGCTCCTTTGCACACAAGCCACATCTGAAGGGCTTTCCAGATAGAACCGAGTATACGGTGTAAAGTTGCAGCTCAGTCTAAAACCCAGGCCAAAGGTGAGCAGGACAGAAAAAGGAACAGAGTTGGTGGCGGCAATGCTACCAACATAAGAGTAGAAATCCCGCATGTACAGAATTCAACATTTGGGCACGGGAAAGGAGAAACAGTTTAGAAATACAGGGATGAGTCAATAGTGCAAATGCAACCCGCTTAAGGGCCTTTACCCTGAGCCTTTATCTTTCATGTGGCTATCCCCAGTTCTGATTACTATTCCCCTCAGCTATCAACATCGATGCTTGCACAGAGCATTCCGGAGAGCAAGTGCGTTGCTTACTGGGGAGAGTCTATTCCACATCGTAAATTTACAAATTGGATTTGTGCCACAGATGAATTTCAGATCTGCTTGAGAGCATTCAGCGTTATTCGCAAACTGCTGACTACTGAGACTCCAGATCCGCGGGGCAGATAGAGGAGACATTAATTAGCCCTGTGAAGCGCAGATAAACAAAGCTCCCTGATGGCCCGGAGTGGATTAGAAAGGTCCCCAGGAAGGACTAGGATTGGGCACGAGGAGGAGAGAGGGGTTTTGGGGGTTCCTCTCTTCATGTCATCCGCTGACCACCCTTCACCTCTGCAGAGACGGACACTGCCTGCCTGCCTTCTCCATTTACAGGTATGGCTGCCAGACTGTGGAAAAATCTGGTCAGGAAGGAGGACCTTGTTTTTAATTTTTTTTTAAAAACGTTTATTTTTGGGGCGCCTGGGTGGCGCAGTCGGTTGAGCGTCCGACTTCAGCCAGGTCACGATCTCGCGGTCCGTGAGTTCGAGCCCCGCGTCAGGCTCTGGGCTGATGGCTCAGAGCCTGGAGCCTCTTTCCGATTCTGTGTCTCCCTCTCTCTCTGCCCCTCCCCCGTTCATGCTCTGTCTCTCTCTGTCCCAAAAATAAATAAACGTTGAAAAAATAAAAATAAAAAAATAAAACGTTTATTTTTAATAGAGACAGAGACAGAATGTGAGTGGGGGAGGGGCAGAGAGAGGGAAACACAGAATCCTATGCAGGCTTCAAGCTCTGAGCTGTCAGCACAGAGCCCGACGCGGGGCTCGAACTCACTGTGAGATCATGACCTGAGCTGAAGTCGAACACTCAACCGACTGAGCAACCCAGGCGCCCCAGGAGGACCTTGTTTTTAAAACCTGAAGCAATCAAAACCTCATCAGTGAAATCAGGTCCCCACGGTTGTCCAACACTGCCCAGCCCAAACCTTCATGATTTTGCGTGCTTGTATTAATAAACATTTCTTCTCAGGGCTCTCTTGAAACTTAGGGATCATCAACTGGGTAGCTGTAAGTCAGATGAACTTTTAAAAACAGCTGCTAAAATCCACTAAGCGTGGCTATGGTGAACATCAAGGTGGATGGTGGGCCAGTTGAGTTGACTCATCTCAAATAAATTACAAAAATCCTACTGAACAGGCCCCAAAAGCAAGTTCAAGTTCTTCATTTTCCTTCCCATAAAGCCCAGTCATCACTTTTGCTGGTCTATGTAATCAGTATTTCTACACCTTTCCTCTGTTCCTTGCCTCTCTTGAATCCCTTGGTGTTTCTCATCACGTATAAAGCTTGCATCAGAACAAAAACTAACAAGCTCAGGAAACAATAATGCGGCAAGCTGACATGAAGAACTATGGTATTAGCCAACTAAATTCAATTCTTGGAAGAGTATTTTGTAATACTGTTTCTTTATCCTGTAAGCCTCACTTTTCCTAATGAGGTTATCGCTAGGAACTTTCTGAAGCAAAAATTCCTAGTGATAAGCAGCAAAACACTCAAGTCAAAACTCCAACTGCTGAGCCCAAATTTGCTCTTTATCTGCAGGGAAAGTCCAATGTTTTGAAGGATCTCAGCAGGGGGTTTGTCTTTGGCCCGCACATCGCCATCACGTTCACTTCGTGAACGTGAGCAGTCATGTGTGCTAAGCATCTCCTAAGAATGGAGAAAATCTGAGCCTTTCATCTCAAATCAACTTGCCAGGCAAAATTCAAAATGCCAAGGAGCAGCCTGCAAGAGCTGTTTAATTCACATTTTCAAACACAAATTTCTCGCTGGATTTTCAAATGTCGACTTTGGCATTAAGTTGCCGGCAGGAACAACCCTCCAATAAATGAGTCTGGTATCCATTTGCTTGGAAATAAATTCTCCGCAAGGCTGGATCTGTGGCTCTTACCGGCCACCTTACAAATTGTTCTCAGGGAGACTACTGGCTGCACTTTCTCTCCTAGTGTTTGAAGTTGTGAGGTGGAAACTAGGCTAATGTGTTTGTACTGGCTCTCGCCTCAGCAGCAGCTGGGTGCAGTGTTGAGAAACAGCCCTTGTTAGAGAGACAAGTGAGAGCTATCGTTGCATTTATAATAACGTGAACTTGCCTGTACTTAGTGCTCCATCAACAAAGATTTTAATGAGCGTTTCTTTAAAAATAATTCATCCTGCGTCCACATTCCCCACCAGCTTCCTTTCCAAGGATCCCAGAGTTAGGCAGTCTATCTTTGGGTTTCAACGTATAGTCGTGGGGATGGTTCTCTCTATACTGTTTGGGGTTGCCCCCTCTTAGGCTCCCTTCCACCAATTGTTCAAGTATAACGGTCAGTTCATCTATCCTGGGCTCAAAATGCCTTTGGGAAATTGGGGACCACTTGTTCCGTGTAATTAAAAAGTCACATATAGCACTGCTAGGAATTTACCCAAGGGATACAGGAGTGTTGATGCATAGGGGCACTTGTACCCCAATGCTTATAGCAGCACTTTCAACAATAGCCAAATTATGGAAAGAGCCTAAGAGTCCATCAACTGATGAATGGATAAAGAAGTTGTGGTTTATATACACAATGGAATACTACGTGGCAATGAGAAAGAATGAAATCTGGCCTTCTGTAGCAACGTGGATGGACCTGGAGAGTGTTACGCTAAGTGGAATAAGCCATACAGAGAAAGACAGATACCATATGGTTTCACTCTTATGTGGATCCTGAGAAACTTAACAGAAGACCATGGGGGAGGGGAAGGGGGGGGAAAAGGGAGGGAGGGAGGCAAACCATAAGATACTCTTAAAAACTGAGAATAAACTGAGGCTTGATGGGGGGTGGGAGAGTGGGGATGGTGGGTGATGGGCATTGAGGAAGGCACCTTTTGGGGTGAGCACTGGGTTTTGTATGGAAACCAATTTGGCAATACATTTCATATTAAAAAAAAGTCACATATACAGAAGAGATGTCAGGCATCATCTAATCCAACACGTTCTCTGTAACCCATATTCTAATTCCCCCACAAAATCCCTGTCACATTGTCACCCATCTCATGCTTCGGTGCCTCCAATGACAGTGAACTCACTGTGTCCCCAGGCTGCTTGCGCCATACTTGGCGTTAATTAGAAAGTCTGTCCTCAGGCTGAGCTAAATGTACCGTTTTCTTGCTTACCCATTGGCTCCCGTGATGTTCTCTCGGGCAGCCCCAAATCAATTTCCATGTAACAAACTTATTTGAAGATAACATTCACTGTTCTCCCTTGGCTCCTTTCCTTTCCAGGTCAAGTATTTCTAGTTTCTTTAATATTTCATATGTTTTCAAGTCATCTCAAAAGCTTGACAAAGTCTGGACTCACTCTAATAAAGTCTTTTTTTTGATGGACCAGCTGCCCCCAGGACCTCCATGATGGGCCCAGTTGGCCATGTCATATATGCAGACGCGATTATCTCTGTGCCCTATGAAGCCAAGAACTCCATAGAGGTCTGTCTTCATTATTACTAATTAAAAGATTACTGATTAATTAAAAGAGATGATTGATTAAAAGATGTCCTCACTAAGGGACACATTACATCAATGAAACCTAACTCTGAGATCACGTATGGCACACAGACCACACGTGGCAATACAGACAACAGGAGGCATCAGAAGAGAGTTAGCACTTGAGATGCTAGAAAAATACCAGAGCCATCAGTCATTTGTCGACATGGCACCATACTACGCAATGACGTGCAGAAGCAAAGTCCTTGCCCTGACCCTCCCTTCCAGGGGGCAAGAGGAATTCTGAGAAAAATGCCTCTCACGGAGCAAAAAGTCAGGGGCTCCAGAAATAGAACTCCAGGACAAGCTAATGGTGCATGTAAGTGGATAGTTGCTATGAAATAAACTTGGTGAAAGCAAACCTGGTGTGAGTTGATTTGTTCACCACTGAAACATTAGCACGTAGCATAGAGCCTGATGCATTTTTTAAAAATGTGTATTTATCTGGGGGGAGAGAGCAAGAGTGCGCACATACGTAGGGAGCGGCAGAGAGAGAGAAGGAGCCAGAGAATCCCAAACAGGCTCTTCGCCATCAGCGCGGAGCTGGACGCGGGGCTCGATCCCACAAAACCACGAGATCATGACCCGAGCCGAAATCAAGGGTCAGATGCTCGACTGACTGAGTCACCCAGGTGCTCCACAATTTTAAAAGAAGACTTCAAGAATATCTTCTATGGGGGCGGCAGCAGCTATTTTAGTGGGCAAAGAGCAAGAGTCTGACCAAGGAAAAAGAAAATTAAGGAGGGGTTGAGGGAAAGTGGTGAAATAGGACCTTAGGACTAGACCGAGGTAGAAAAAGAGATTTGAGACAGCAATTTGGTCTCTTTTTCCCTCTTGACCATAGCTCCATATTCATCCTTGGGCTGCCAGAAGCACCTCCTTTAAGTGCTAAGATATTAACGACAGTCTGGTGTACATGGGATCATACAGAGGTCAGCGACAAGGTCAAAATAAGAATCTAGTTCTTGTGGCTGCTGCTTGCTGAGTTGGCAGAATGACCCAAGTCCTTTGCCTCAAACATCACTTCTTTTATGGTATCTAATTTTTTTTTTAAATGTATGTTTTTGTTTTTTTTTTTTTCAACGTTTTTTATTTATTTTTGGGACAGAGAGAGACAGAGCATGAACGGGGGAGGGGCAGAGAGAGAGGGAGACACAGAATCGGAAACAGGCTCCAGGCTCTGAGCCATCAGCCCAGAGCCTGACGCGGGGCTCGAACTCACGGACCGCGAGATCGTGACCTGGCTGAAGTCGGACGCTTAACCGACTGCACCACCCAGGCGCCCCTTAAATGTATGTTTATTTTTGACAGAGAGAGACAGAGCATGAGTGGGGAGGGGCAGAGAGAGAGAGAGACACAGAATCTGAAGCAGGCTCCAGGCTCTGAGCCATCAGCAGAGCCCGACGCGGGGCTCGAACTCACAGACCACGAGATCATGACCCGAGCCGAAGTCAGATGCTCAACCGACTGAGCCACCCAGGCGCCCCTCTTTTATGGTATCTAGAAGTTACTCTCATGGTTAATGTTGTTCCATGGTGTTAAAAAAAAAAAAAAAATGCATGTGGGGGGGTATGGAGTTGGAGGAAGGGCAGTAAATTCCAAGATTCCCTAATATTTGCAGCGTGTGGTGGTGTAGGAGATTCACTCCAAGAATTCAACGCTGAAAAGCTGTACAGTTTACCAAGTCATGCTTTATCAGGAATGCATGAGATTTAGAGCTGTATATAAAACTTATCTGGACTTTAAGAATTCAGCTCAAGAAGACTGTTACTAAATCTGCGCATTCTTTAGCCATTGTATTACATTTATTACAATGCCATGGTAAGAAAATATGTTGAAATGGGGATTTGATTCTGTATTAGTGCTGTATTGTGCTGATCTGTAAAAAGCACATTGACCTATCAGGTCTTATTTCATTGGCAGTTCTTCCTGGTTTCAAGGGACAAAAGTGCTCTTTTTTTTTTTTTTCCCCAGTTACGCAGAACGCACGAGCTGGAATCACGTATTCAGAACAAATGTCGGTAATACGAGCAGTCCATTATTTGCTTTCTGGCTCGGTCCAGAGGCCTCTCACATTCTTTTTAAAAGTCTGTAGAGCCTAGTTGTTGGTTGTTCTTGATAAAATCACTTCTCATTTAAATGTTAATTCATGCAAAGGGAAAAAAAATCTCACATGTGTGCATTATGAAATTAGTATTAATGAAAACCTGTGTGTCACCACCTCTACAAATGGCTTCAAATTGTTTTCCAGCTTCTGCCTCAAGTCTGGGGGTTGCCTAGAAACAAAAGGCACAAGAGCAATACTCAAATTTGAAATCCGTAATTACTTCGTTTATGAATTGCATATATTTGATCTCCCACATACGTTTGTAACTCATTGTTCCAGAATTGCAGAGAGAGGAGAGCATCTCAAAATAGGTACATCTGTCAGCCTAATCCGTTTGCACACTGATTGGTGGGTTGAGAGATGCTGAATCGCCATGGTGAGGGAAGTCGAGATCTCTTTTTTCTCCCAGGGTCTCACATCTTCGCTCTGTATTTCTTGGTTCTCTGATTTTAGGTAGGACACCAGACAGTTTCACAAAGCTGTCTCCTTCCTACGATTATTCTAGATATGGTGCTCAAAAAATTACGAAACTGACAACGGGGGGGAAAATAAAGTCGTCCTGTTGTTCAGTCAGTCAACTGCTCCCTACGCGAAACTTCTGTGTCCTTAGGGTTTCTCTTCCTAGAGGAGCCGACTAACTCCTGGGGTCTGGCACCCCGGGCTGCTGAGTAAGTGGGGGTTAGGACTCCGCATATGTCAGTTGGTCAAATTGAAAACAGTTGTGGCTTCTCTGTAATAACTTTTCCCTGAAATAATGGAGAAAAAAGGCAAAAGTGTGGTACTGTGGGAGAAAACATGACCAACAGGACATGTTGTCTGGGAATTTCTTTCTCAGGCAAGTATGATTCATGGGGTAGATACACAAGGGCCATGCAGCTAAGGATTGCTTGGTAATTTGAGTCTCAACCTTTGAAGGGTATTAAGTTTAATTCCCCCAGCCTGGTGTGTGTTACAAGTATCACATAAATAAAATCCACTCTTGAGATTGCTTAACTGGGTTTTCCCAGCACTCTACTTTTTCCATTTCTTTTCCAACTAGCTTTGCCCAAGCCTTTAAAAGATCTTTTTTTCCCCCTTCCCCTGCTTATAAAGCACATTGGCTTTGTGAGAAGACTCTTTTAGGAAGTCCCCCTGTTAGGCAAGATTTTACTTCATAAATTTCTCAGGGAAAAAATTTTTTCCTCTTCTGCTATTAATCTACAAAAGTAGAATGCCATATGTAATCAAAAATTTGTCCAAATGGCATGAGTAAGACAGCTTTTCTTTTGACTATTGCCAAGTGTAGTTGGCAGATTACCTCTAGAACATGAGCTGCACAGACAGACCTGCAGAGGAAGTTGACAAACACAACGTGCACGAAAATTGGCGATCACCTAAAAGTCTAGTTTCAAAGA
Organism: Puma concolor; assembly: GCF_028749965.1. Lineage (NCBI taxonomy): Eukaryota > Metazoa > Chordata > Mammalia > Carnivora > Felidae > Puma > Puma concolor. The sequence goes on along the minus strand of NC_141670.1, from coordinate 164,641,611 downwards.
AAAAATCACGCTTAGTGTGCAGTTTCTTCCTGATGAGGAAAAGGGCTCTTCCTTGTCCATGGGTTAATGTTTTCAGAAATACTGTCTTATTTTCTGTTCTCACCCATTGACACAACAGGCTACACCCACCTGCCAAACGTGGACTTCATTCTATTGGAGATCAGAGATAGGAACACATTCCAAGCTCTAGAAGGCCAGGAACTGTGTCAGTCTCGTTTTCCACTGTAACATACACCTCTCGGCACATAGAAGGTGCTCAACCAGTAATAACTGAACAAATTCAAAAGGACAAAATGTAGAAATTCCATCTTGGGGACAAACAGCATGTAAATTTGGTGTTTGTTCTTTGGTAAATGGTTTGATGAAAAATCCCTAGGAGATGGGATGAATGTATAAATCCGGTCTTCTATATATGTACAATTTTAGAACTTGGCTCAATTTATCCATTCAACAACTATCGAGTGTCTGTTCTTGCCAGGCATTTCTCTAAGTGCTTGAGATACCATATTGTACTCTTCTATACTATGTTGACAGGTAATAATTCGTTGGTGGGAAGAAATAAAGCTGATTAAATAAGGGATCTAGAGCTGGGGGTGGGAGAAGCTATTTTAAGTGGGATTGTCAGTGAAGGCCTCCCTGAGGTGAGGTCTGAGGAAACACCTGAATGAAGCATGGCAGTTATACAGTTATTTGGAAGATTCTTCCAGTTAGAGGGAGAGCGAGAATGCCAGCTTTGAGGTGAAAAAGGTCTTGAAATGTTTGAGAAGTAGTAGCAAGAAGGCAATGTGACCGAGAATGGCCGGGCAAGGGTGAGAATACCAGAGATCTTCTACTTTGCTTAAGAAATTAATTTGGAAGGATAACTAAAAGGCCAGATTATGTATGGCTCTGCGGGCCATTGTTAAGATTTAGAAAATTTTAAAAAATACTTTATTTTATTTGAGAGAGAGCATGCACGCATGTGCTGGGGAGACAGAAGAGAGGGAGAGAGAGGGAGGGGGGTGAGAGGGAGGGGGGAGAGAGGGAGAGGGAGGGAGAGGGAGAGAGGGAGAGAGAGAGGGAAGGAGGGAGAGTAAGAGAGAGAGGGGGAGGGGGGAGAGAGAGGGAGGGAGGGAGAGAGGGAGGGAGGGAGAGAGAGAGGGAGGGAGGTAGAGAGAGAGGGGGAGAGGGAGAGAGAGAGGGGGAGAGGGAGAGAGAGAGGGGGAGAGGGAGAGAGAGAGGGGGAGAGGGAGAGAGAGAGGGGGAGAGAGAGGGGGAGAGGGGGGGAGAGAGGGAGGGAGAGAGAGGGGGAGAGAGGGAGGGAGAGAGAGAGGGGGAGAGAGGGGTGGAGAGAGAGAGGGAGTGAGAGAGAGAGGGAGTGAGGAAGAGAGGGAGGGAGGAAGAGAGGGAGGGAGGAAGAGAGGGAGTGAGGGAGGGAAGGAGGGAGAGTAAGAGAGAGGGGGAGGGGGGAGACGGAGGGAGGGAGAGAGGAAGGGAGGGAGAGAGGGAGGGAGAGAGGGAGGGAGAGAGAGAGGGAGGGAGAGAGAGAGGGAGGGAGAGAGGGAGGGAGGGAGAGAGAGAGGAGGGGGGAGAGAGGAGGGGGGAGAGAGGGAGGGAAAGAGAGGGGGGGAGAGAGGGGGGGAGAGAGGGAGGGAAAGAGAGAGGGGGGGAGAGAGGGAGGGAAAGAGAGAGGGAGGGAAAGAGAGAGGGAGGGAAAGAGAGAGGGAGGGGGAGAGAGGGAGGGGGAGAGAGGGAGGGGGGAGAGAGGGAGGGGGAGAGAGGGAGGGGGGAGAGAGGGAGGGGGAGAGAGGGAGGGGGGAGAGGGAGGGAGGGGGGAGAGGGAGGGAGGGGGAGAGAGGGAGGGAGGGGGAGAGAGGGAGGGAGGGGGAGAGAGGGAGGGAGGGGGGAGAGAGGGAGGGAGGGGGGAGAGAGGGAGGGAGGGGGGAGAGAGGGAGGGAGGGGGAGAGAGGGAGGAGGGAGGGAGGGGGGAGAGAGGGAGGAGGGAGGGAGGGGGGAGAGAGGGAGGGAGGGGGAGAGAGGGAGGAGGGAGGGAGGGGGGAGAGAGGGAGGGAGGGGGAGAGAGGGAGGAGGGAGGGAGGGAGGGGGGAGAGAGGGAGAGGGAGGGAGGGAGGGGGGAGAGAGGGAGAGGGAGGGAGGGAGAGAAGGAAGGAGGGAGGGAGAGAAGGAAGGAGGGAGGGAGAGAAGGAAGGAGGGAGGGAGAGAAGGAAGGAGGGAGGGAGAGAAGGAAGGAGGGAGAGTAAGACAGAGAGGGGGAGGGGGGGAGAGAGAGGGAGAGGGAGGGAGGGAGAGAGGGGGAGGGAGGGAGAGAGGGAGTGGGGGGAGAGGGAGTGGGGGGAGAGGGAGTGGGGGGAGAGGGAGTGGGGGAGAGAAAGAGGGGGGAGAGAAAGAGGGGGGAGAGAAAGAGGGGGGAGAGGGGTGGGGAGAGGGGGGAGAAGGGGAGAGAGAGAAAATGAAACTTAAGTTAGGTTCCACACTCAGCATGGAACCCATTATGGGACTCAATCCAGGACCCTGGGGAATCATGATCTGAGCCAAAATCATGAGCCAGATGCTCAATTGACTGAGCCACACAGGTACCCCAAGACTTGGAAATTTTAATCTAAGTGTCTTGGGAAGCATCAGAGAGCTGACCACAGGAGTGACATGATGGGACTGACATTGTAAAGTGGCCATCTAACTGCCATGTAGAGAGCAGAGGTAGAGAATCGGGTGCAGAAGCAAGGAGACCAGTTGGAAGGTCTCTGGTGGAGACCGAACACTGATGGTAGCTTTCCTGATGGGAGCCAAGGACATAGTGAGGAACGGATTACAGAAAGAGAACGTTGAAGGGAATAAGGGATTCTTCTGGCCCAAATTCCTGGGCAAATGGTGCCATTTCTAGAGGCTGGCAAAAGCTGAGGAAAGAGCAGGTTTGACAAGGAATAGAGTAGGGAGAAGTCAAGGATTTGATTTTAGACATTAAGTTTGAGATGCCTTTAAATGGAGATACCAAGCAGGCAGTCGGTTATAGAAGGGTTGCGTTCAGAGGAGAAGTTGAGGCTGGACATATGAATTCGGAAATTAGACGGCACAAACTCCAGAAGGGAAATGCCTTCTGTCACTCTGATTCTGTTCTCCACCTGATCCACAGGCCATGGCCTTAGGCCCTGTTAGGGAGATAAACATCCATCACCTTGAAAGTGGAACACCACCAAGATCCACAGCTCAGGGGCCAAGCTAGCACATGTGCTTCCTTTCCTGGTGGACAGGGGAAGGAGGGAGAGTCCCCTTGCCCCCTCTGCCTCATGCTGTCCACGTACAAAAGGACAGTATCATCTACCACTTGCTTCTCCCCAAGGAAGAGGCAGAAGATGCTCCACACGACAGTGAAGAGAGCTGCCGACACCCGGAAGAAGTCCATGGCCGGAACCCCGGGTAGGGAGATCAGTGTGTGCTTAGGTGACCAATTCTTGAAAGCAGGCTCAATCTTCTGTCATCTTCAGTGGAACTTGGTACAAGGTTCAGCCAAATATATACTGCTGACTCACTGTCTATTCTTGAAGTATTAATACTTTAGTCACTAACTAGAAGCTGACGCAGTATGTCAGGTAATTGCAAATGCTTCATAAGATAAAGCCTCTAATCTGTCCCCTCTCCTATCAGCTCTCCACCGCCTCCAGAGGAATCAAGAAAATCATGTCACCTCCTTTCTTAAACCCTTCCAATGACACCGCATGGCCTTGAGGATACAGTCTGAGCTTCTTAGGGTCTGGTCCTTGCCTGCCACTCCTGCCTCGTCTATGGCTGTTTTTTTTTTAATGTACTCCATGCTCCTGGTATTAACCCTTTTCCTAACCAGCTTTTCGGGAAATGTTCTTTTGTGTTGTATCCCCTTCAAATGACCCTTCCTTCCTTGTCTACCTAGAGGCCTTCTACTGATTCGTCCAAGCCCCAGTTCAAGGTCTTCTCCTCTATTAAGAATTCCTAGGCCCATGCAAGCAATAATCTCTCCTTCATCTGAAACAGCACTGTTATTAATTTCTCCATTATAGTACTAACACACCATATGGGAATTATTTACAAAAAGTCCATCCCCCATACTAGACTGTGGGCTCCTTTGAGAGAGCAGCCTAAGAGGTCATCATCTCTGTGTTCCCTGTACCTGATTTATGGCTAGGCAAGCAGCAGAAATGTAATGTGTTTTGGCTAAATGAAGTAAATAAATGAATTCGGAGTACAAGAGCACAGAACAAAGCCTGTCCTTCAAAGAATAAAGATGGCAGCTCATCATGCATTAGAAAACCATGGTGACCCAGGGAGAGCCAACAGGATACCTGCTGGGGCTTGATGATGGTATACCAGTCAGGAAAGTGAATTAATTTGAACCAACGTCAGGTTATTGGGAACATAACTTGTATGCCTCTCTTTTGAGAGGCCTTCCTAAAGGTTCATACTTGAGTTCCGTGGGTTTTCCAAAGAGGCTGGACTCAGCCATGGAGACAGAGATTATTAGCTAATTCCCTAGTGGTCTCCGTCCACAGGATTCCTGGAGGGCGTATGGCACCGCTTCTCATGGGCGTTAGTACAACTAGAGGTCTTGGGTATGTCCAGAATGTATCTGAACGACCCTTCGGTCTGCAAACAACATACGGGCTATAAGGATGACCTTAAGTGATCTTCACCTGGTCAGGTTGCAGCACATAACCCTAAGTGTTCACAGGCAGTCATATTGGTTGGCAGTCATTGGTTTATAGGCAGTCATGGTTGGCGACACTTAGGGAATGTCCATGAACCTGAGACACATCATTTACTTGAGTAATGTTCTTACCTGGCCCTTCAATCTTGATTCCTGGGAAGGGGGGCACTACATGTTACATGTGGTAGTAACATGGCAGGTAGGGTAGGTTAATGAGCATACCACTCCTGATGGCAGTTTCCAGCCGAGATCTTGGCAATGACCTGTGACTCACCTGAATCAGATGAGCTGCACTTTCGGGACTGCCGTACCGAAGGTCATGTCCATTGATGGCCAACACACGGTCGTTCTCCTCCAGCTGACCATGTCGGTCTGCTACCCCACCATCCAACACATTGAAGATGAAAACCCCGGGCTCATCCACCCTGCGCACCAGTTTTATTCCAAGCTGCTCCTCAGGGCTGCTTTTGTTGAGAATCACATGGAAACTGTCATCGCGGGGTCCATAGGCATCCAGTGCCTGTCCATTGCTCCTGCTTTGGAACTTCTGCTCTCGCAGCACAGTGAGCCGCAGCACGCGACAGGGCTGCCGCAGGAGGCGAAGGGCGTAGTTGTGAGGGACGTTGCTGATGTCCATCCCATTGACCTGGGGGGGGAGACCGGAAGTCAGAACAAATCAACCAGCTCCACTTGCCACAACACTTCCTAAAAGTCCCCGGGCCCACAGCGTCAGCAGGATCCTTCCTTAAAGACTGCTCTGGTTTCCCACCTCCTCCTCTGTCCAAATACCTGCATACACCCACCTTCCAACATTACTCCTAACCCTGCTTTCCTTCAGCATCACTCACACCTCCAGTTCAGATCTGTCTTGCTGGACGCCATCTTTCTTCAGGCTCGTTCTTGCACAGGCCCCTGGATTTATCTGTACAAGTCCCAACCCTCATTCCTATTGCTTGCCAAACTTAGCGTTCAGCCGAAGGGGTGGAGGTGGAGACGAGGGTGGAGAAAAAAGGAAGAAAAAGTAGGAAAAGGCAAAAGAAGAACATTTCCCATGAAGTTCAAATGATTATACTAAACTCTTCAGATCAAACCGAGCTGACACTTTTCTTTCCAAAGAGCTCCAGATGAATTGTTCTCCCTGGGGCCTCCATCCTGGAACTTGAACTTCCAGGCCCCATCACTGTGTGTGTGTGTGTGTGTGTGTGTGTGTGTGTGTGTGTGTGTGTGTGTGTGTGTGAAAAACAACCTCTGTATAGTGTCAAACAAACGGATGTGACTGCGTTTTCTAGGCTCTTACTGAAAGGCTGGATCACTTTATTATGCTACTTAAATGTTCTCAAGCTCAGCCCTCTCATTTGTGCCTCGTTAATTATCTGTAGGGCCGATGCCACATGGGGCTTTCTGGTTTTAATTACTCTGGCTAAGCAGGCCCAGCCTGGAGGCTACAGCCCCTAATGGTAGTCACCGCTCTGGCACCCCGCTGTGCAGTGTCTCAAGGACAGGGGCCCCACAGAAGAGAGACAACCTTCTTGAATTTCTATGGTTTGGTAAGATTTCTCGTATTTGCAGTCGATTATTAGTGGAGGCGTGACGTGAGATTTTAAGAGGCCCTCCTGCACGTACAGTCAGCAGTTTTTTGCTGCCTCTCCAGGGATGGAGGGGGGCTCTCGTGCACAGACAAGCCTCACCACCTTTGTCCAAGCACAGGTGAGCTCAAAGCCCTTGCTCTGCTCTGTCACGTCTGCGTCTGGTCGTCCCATCGCACCCAGGCCGAGAGAAGGCCGGGGTCATCTCCTAGACAGTTCTGGCAGCATTTTGCCTGCCAGGGCCACTTGAAGACTGTAAGAGTCACAACTGCGTATTATACAACCCTCCCCAGCAGCAGTTTCGGCTGGAGGGGAGCCACGCACAGTATCGCTGACTGCGCCGTGGACCATCTCTGGAGGGGGATGGGCCTCGCCTCGTGCTCCACCTCAGGGACCAGCGGGACTTTCAGTATTGCAACGACACCTGCTTTAAATTCTTTCACCTCTTATCACCCCCAAAATAAGAATTTCTTTTAGAGAAATAGCTCATGATGTGTCAGGTGCCCGCCCCTCAATGACCTAGAGGGAATGGAATGAAACCCCCATCCGGGCATCAGACAGGAAACGTGTGACCAGGGAGGGTTTTCTTGTCACTTCTGCCACACGTCTGACTTCTGATAAGCAACTCTTCCTTGACCTTTTCTTTTCTTCTCAACATTCTTCCCTAACGTCCTTCCTCTCACCCAAGCCTCAGGGGACAGAAATGCCCAGGGTGTGCTGTTCTATCACCTGCCTTCCCTGGAATGCCTATGGGTTGGTGGGAATAGCTTAGGAATACTTTTTTGGGTTTTCTCACGGAGGGCCATTAAGCTACAGGAAATTTACTTTAGAGGGTTGTGTGAATGGGAGTGATTAGATAAAATACAAAATGTTCCATTAATCTGCTCTAAAAACAATATAAGAAGATATATGCTCCAGTTTGATATTTTAGGCTATTGTTACTTAAAGTAGGAGGAGGGGGCAGAAATGAGGAGAGAGGAAGAAGAGAAGAAAGGAGGTAGAGAAGGGGCGGGGGGATGAAAGGTGGAGGGGAAAAGACAGAACGATACAGAGACACAGAGAAATACTTATATACAGAAAGAGGGAGAGACCAGAAGAACAAGAAAGACAGAGGGGGACAAAGACCTATCTCCATTAAATGACAAATCTCAGATGAAGAGTCATATCAACATAATACATATGGAAAGTGGCCGCTCCATATTGATTCAGCATTTCATCCATCCAATTACTTGCTCCAAAGTGATTTTTATTAAGGCCTTTTCACGGCCCCACAGACGGGCTCTACCTTCAGGATGATGTCTCCTGGCAGGAGCCGGCCGTCCCTGGCAATCACCCCATCACGGTAAATGTGCTGGATAATGATGTGGACCAGTGGGGTTTCGCTGCCTCCCACAAGCCTAATGGAGAGGCTTTCGTTGGGATCCACTCGATTGATCTTGACGCTCGTAATTTCACCATCTGGAATCAGGTGATACAACCTTGGAAAGACTAAAATGGACAAAGACAGTATTTACTTAAGACACGGACCCAACGGACATTTCCAACCACTCTCCTTCTTGCCAAACTTTGGTTTCAGCCAAACTAAACTATTCATCGTTCCTCATACATGTTTTCCATTTTCCTGCCTCTGTGCCAGGATAAGTTTCTCTGCTTGGAATGGTTTTCATTCTAGGCCTAGGCCCAATTTTTTTCTTCAAGACTTGCATGAAATGATCCCTTTCAATTAAACTCTACCCCGATCCCACTTCCCTTGTTTTGTCTAAACATCCCATTTCTCCCCGAAACTTGTTTCTCACAGCACCGAGCCTTCATTAGTCATGCTCATCTCTTACAGCCTCTCCTGGACTCTAAAATCCTTGAGGACATCACTTCTGACTGTTCCGTGGTTGCGTGCACAGATCGCAAGCATTGGGCAGGGCCTCCCGAGGGTGGACGAGTGAATGAAAATGAATGAAGGGTCGTGATGGAATCAACCGCAGTTTTATCACTTACTTATCCCACGAACACAACAGAACGAACCTGCTCTTCTCTGTCCCTTTTGAAGATTTCTGCCTGGAAGTCCCTGCTTTTTCAGGCTTAGGGAATTACCAGTCCTCTCTACCAGACATTGTTGTCGATAAAGGGAAGTCAAGCAGCCTGATCCATGACCACAAAGAGATGGATGTGGCTTCCAGAACCCCGTCCCTGATCTAGCTGAATTCGGAGCTAACAGGAGGCCCAGAGACCTAGGCGGATGCCTCAAACTCTAACTTTTAACTGAAGGCTCTTCTTTCTGTATGAAATCTTTCACAGGTCCCTTCACCACCCCACCACCACTGCGCCCACACAAGAGCTTCCCTAGTTGCCTGGCTCGACAGAGACAGTTGTGTGGCTTTATTTTACACCTGAGGATGTTTGAGCGTGGAGTGGGGAAGTGACATGATTGGCTGCTGGGGAGGGTGCCAAGTAAGGCACTCTCAGAGTCAGGTCACAACCTGGGGCTCCAGGCGACCGCCATCCTGTCACCTCCCTCAGGTTTCTGTAGAGCCAGGGATTCACAACAGGTCCACGGGGGACTTGCCATATAGACCTGTTAGTGGGAAAAGTGTGCGGAAGGGACGCCATGAAATACTGCCCAACCTACACCTAGTTTGCTGATAGCAGGTCCTCCTGGGTTACTGGAGTTTGGATGTGGAGGGTGGAAATGCTTTTGTCTCCCATAGCTGCTGACAGCTGCCTTTGCCCTAAGATTCTCTCTTCGTTAAGTCATCTGGAAAGTCCTCTGCAGGTCTGGTTCTGCACAAGTCACCGTTTTCAAAATCCATGACCTTTGTCCATTTTCCCTAATGAACTCTGAGTTCATTAAGAAGGGCTCAACTCTCCAGGAACAATACAGAAAGAATTAAAATTACTTCGAAGTATAGAATAGGATAAACAAGGCAATTGAGCAGTCAGAGGAAGCCTGAGACATTGCAAATGGGGGTCCTTAACGTCCACTGGGATGTAATTTAATGTAAGCGACTGGCTTTGCTGTAAGGCTACGGGCAACAGCCTTAATCTGTCAGTTTCTGGTGCTCGAAGTACTTGGGTGATTGAGTTCAATGGATGTTTAAACTACTTTGATTACATTAAATAGGTTCTACCACAAGCGTTTGTTGGAACAAGTTTGGGGACAGGGAATGGTGATTTTTAAAAAACCACTTTGAACAGAGAAAGATTTAGAAATAAATCATCCAAGTTGCTGATTCATGCTTCCCTCCCCCTCCCTGTCCATCCCCCACTTCCCCAACAGATTTATAAAAACTGTCTTCCCAAACCTGGACTATTCAGGGCATTTGAGAGTCTGAAAAGATACGCCCAGTCACTTTTGTACATAATGCTAATTAGAACCACGCCAATGAGACCATAGTGACCTTGAAGAGTTAAAATAATTTTTCAACTGCCAAATTTGTGCTGGTCTGGAATGAAACGGTGTTGTTCAAAATTATGTCCTCACCTAAGGGTGTTACAAGCCAGCCAGTTGTGTGCATGTTTTTTGCATTTAGTCCTTACAACAACCCTATGAAGCAGATTATTACTTTTTGTTTTGGCTTTTGTTTTTGTTTTTTAAATTTAAAAATTTTTTTTTAATATTAAGTTTATTGTCAAATTGGTTTCCATACAACACCCAGTACTCATCCCAACAGGTGCCCTCCTCAATGCCCATCATCCACCTTCCCCCCTCTCCCACCCCCCATCAACCCTCAGTTTATTCTCAGTTTTTAAGAGTCTCTTATGGTTTGGGTCCCTCCCTTTTTTTTTTTTCTTCCCCTCCCCCATGGTCTTCTGTTAAGTTTCTCAGGATCCACACAGGAGTGAAAACATATGGTATCTGTCTTTCTTTACCTGACTTATTTCACTTCACCTAACACTCTCCAGTTCCATCCATGTTGCTACAAAAGGCCATATTTCAGCCAGTCGGGGAGGGACAGAGAATCTCAAGCAGGCTCTGCACAGTCAGCACAGAGCCTGATGTGGGGCTTGAACTCACAAACCATGAGATCATGGCCTGAGCCAAAATCAAGAGTTGGATGCTTAATTGACTGAGCCACCTGGGTGCCCGTGAAGTAGATTATTATTATCCTTGTTTTTAGATGACAGAATGCTGGAGCTCAGAGACGTTAAATAACCAGGCCAGGGCCACCCAGCCAACAAACAGTGGAGCCTCTTTACCCACGTGAAAAGGATGGATAAATCACGCCATGAGGGTCACCAGACCAGCCACAAGTTGCTGGAGCAGTGAGACTCGAAGGCCATTTTTGAAAGTTTTGTTGCCTCACAAGTCCTGTAAAGACATCACTACCAGCCTTGCTCAGTCTTAACACCTCATCCCATTCTGGGTAATAGCTTCCTGGAGCATCTGAAGACATCCATTCTCTCCCCCTCTAAGCCCCCTGCACACCTCACATGGCAGCCGTCTTCGTGTTTCTGGATCATAGCACAGATCCGGCAATAACAGCCTGCAAAAGCTCCCAGGTGTGTTCACTGCCCCAAATCAAGACGCCCAAATGGCATCCAAGATCCTCCTAATCTAGCCTTAGCCTCGGCTTCCGCTACTTTCTAACACAGCCAAGATCCCAATGCCCATCCAGGTCATAAACCGCCCCTTAAACACAGATTTTGCCACCCTACCTGCAAATGATGCTCTTTCCCCTGTGGCTGCCACTGCCATTGATTTATATCTCACTCTTCATGATGCTTTCTTTTCTTTTAGTTATGAATGAGCCTCTTGAAGCCAGAAACTGGATTTTGTAATCTTTACATAATATCACAGAGCCTAGGCCAGTACCTTACGCATAGTATCTCTTATTAAAAAGGTTTCTGGGGGCGCCTGGGTGGCGCAGTCGGTTGAGCGTCCGACTTCAGCCAGGTCACGATCTCGCAGTCCGTGGGTTCGAGCCCCGCGTCAGGCTCTGGGCTGATGGCTCAGAGCCTGGAGCCTGTTTCCGATTCTGTGTCTCCCTCTCTCTCTGCCCCTCCCCCGTTCATGCTCTGTCTCTCTCTGTCCCAAAAATAAATAAACGTTGAAAAAAAAAAAAAAAAAAAAAATTTAAAAAGGTTTCTGCTATAAACATGCAAAAAAGTCTTATTCAGGCAGGAGAAAATTTTACCTGGAGAATTCAGGATGCTTTAATAAGAGAGAGAAATGGCAGAAGGGAAGTTGTAATCCCATTTTCACTGCACAAACATTCAGTGAACACTATCATATGTGCTGGATATTGCACATCATCTTGAGAATACAAAGACTCATAAAAAGAAGCCCTGCTCTTCTAGATGCGGTTACAATGAAAGGTGACACCACTGTAATCAAGATGCAGGTGCATGGAGAACACAAAGGAAAGGGGACTGAGGAAGTCAGGGAGGGCTTCCAAGAGGAGGCAAAGCCCATGCACAGCTTGCAAGGAGGAATCAGAATGCCTGCTGAAGGAGTGCGGGAGTGAAGGTTGGACAGTAGTATGGAAGGGAGAGACAGACACAGTATTCGCAGGACTGTAATGAGTTCAGAGTAGTTAGAGGATGTAGAGTGTGTGTGTGTGTGTGTGTGTGTGTGTGTGTGTGTGTGTGTGTGGGTGCGTGCATGTGCCAGTACAGGTGCGCATAGCGGGAGAGGTGATAAGGAGACAAGAGGGATTTTCTAGGACTGCTCATGGGTTCTCCGAAGGCAGGATAAAGACAGTGGTTTGGGATTTACCTCTCAACCCCCCAGGAGTGGAGGGCACTTCACCCAGTGGTTAATGGGTGGGCTCTGGAGCCAGAGGACCTGAGTTTAGCTCCTGGGTCTGTCATTTTCTAGCTGGGTGACTCTGGGCTAGTTACTCTCTGGGTCTCAGTTTCTTCATCTGTGAAATGAGAATAATAATCCCTGTCCCTTAGCATTGTGACATCTAAATGACTTAGGGCACACACTACCTGGCACACGAGAAAGCTTCATTTTTTAAACAAAAGTTACTGCGACTGCTCTAAAGCTCTAACGTAAGATAGGAAGTATTTCCTCAGCTTCACTGATATTGGCAGAACCACATAAGATCGAAGAGCCAATAACTTCCTTTGCCCGGATTCTGGAGCCACATTCAAGTTTGGATTTAAAGTTAAACACTCTAAGTAATCTCCCTGTGCCTCAGTTTTCTTATTTGTAAAAGAGGGGTAATAATAGCAGCTACTTCATAGGTTTGTTGTGAGAATTAAGTAAATGCATGAAAAACACACTGAGAACTACACATTATACATAGCCGCAATAAGATAAAATATTTACATGGTGTTTACTATATGCCAGCCACTATTCTAAATGCTTTTTACTTAGTAATTATTATGTTCTGTATGTGTTAAGCTAGCACCTGGAGGTAAGGGTTCCAAAACCTGTGTGTTCAACTTCCGTGAAAAGAGAACAATCACTTCTGCCTTTAGTTACTTATATAAGAAGTAAGCTAATCAAGGTAAAAAAAAAATATTTTATGCCCTCATGAGGGGAGGTGTCCTAGAAAGTGGGTGATGGTCAGGTGTCATCACCCCTGAAGTCATTCTGGAAGCCCAGCACCGTGTCCGCTCTCACAGGGAGCTCACTTACCTTCGGAGGCAGCGGTGTCTTCGGAATTTTCTCTGCCCTGGTCAGCTTGGTTGGCAACTACACTTCCACTCTTTGTCCTTCGAAGAACACTCAAAGCTCGATTTATTTTTTTAAAAGATCTGCTCCTGATAGTGGATCGCTCAAAAGGCCGTGCTGAGGACAAGTGAGAAGGGAGAAACAGTAGCTACTCACAGAAATCCTCTTTTATGTTCGTGTCTGGTCAGATATACACAATAACGTGAAGTGATTACTTCTAGGTGGTAGAAACATGGGATTTGCTTCCCTGCGCTGTCTCTGTTTTCTACCATGACATATGTATGGCTTGTTGAAAAATCTGCTTTTCTTTCTCGCTGGGCTGGACTGCATGTGGAAGCACTTTTCTTGGGCAGCATGGATAGAAGGATGGGAAGGGGTGGTGAATCATCAGGCCTAACTTCGCCCCTTCCACCAAGTCCAATTACACATTTTTAACAACCTGAGGTACTTGTGGTTTCATTTCACTTTAGAGAATTGGACATTGGATTGCTGCCGAAACTACCAGAATGATTTACCCTTAAAACAAAAAAAAAAATTTGCTAGAACCTTCTACAGTAAATATTCCATGGAGGGCGATTTCAAGGCAAGGAGCCCATTCCCAGAAAACCACCCATTTGACTCACCCCTAGTTCGGTTGCTCCGGCCAGAGTCCAGTGGGCCGTCTGCTGGCTGACCATCCTCGGCCGTGGACACGTAGGCAGGGTTGTCTAGGCCAGGCTCGTTTGTCATTAAGGAGACGGTGGCAGCTGCAGAGACTTCTGGGGAGAGTGCTGTTGCCGTGAGGCTCGCACAGCCATCCGGGCAGCCATCTTGAGAGCGCCTCTTCCTGTCTTTGGTCAGGCCGTAGTGGGAAGCGCCTTTACAGCTGTCACAAAACCAGCGGGAGGTCAGAAAAGTCTCCGGCTTTGCTTATTGTTCAACTGGGCCTCTTCAAGTACACATGCTTGCTACACTCAGAACGTGATTTGTTCACTCCTATGTCCCTTCCCTGTATCATGTGTACGTACTCAATATGCAGTCACCAACCGAGTGAATTAGTGATTTGAGAAAACAACTTTTAAAAGATGCTTTTTGCATTCTCTTAAAACACTCCACTAGTCCCTGGAATGCAAATTTATATAGTGGTCATGGTATCTACAAGACCAGAGCTTGAGGTTGGCACTCCTCAACTGTTTGGACTTGGTAATTCCCTCTTGTTGGTGTTTATTTTGACCACGAAAGCCCTTAGTCACACTCAGTCCTTTCTTTTGGGTTTGGTTCCCAAAGCACTGAACATAAATACAAAGCTCCTCCCAGATTCCATATTTAACTGTCTGTGGAAACAGAATCGCCATCACCACAAAGCCACGGGGATTTGCTTAGCAGCACTATTCCCTAGAGGCAAGCTGGCTCCCGGCTTCCATTCTCTACCTCTGGGCTGGTAGCCAGCATCAGGGGCTGGGGGCTCCTGTCCACTAAAAATGTCATTCGTTGTCTGGTCTTCTAACATCGGGAAAGTAAAACTACATTAAAGGTCTTTAAAAAAACACTAAAGCCATAATTGCCTATAACCATTCACCGTCCGTGTTAAAGAACGGGCCCAAGGGCACCTGGGTGGCTCAGTCGGTTGAGTGTCCAACTTTGGCTCAGGTCATGATCTTGTGGTCTGTGAGTTCGAGCCCCGCGTCGGGCTCTGTGCTGACAGCTCAGAGCCTGAAGCCTGCTTCGGATTCTGTGTCTTCCTCTCTCTCTGCCCCTCCCCCACTCATGCTCTGTCTCTCTCAATTATTTTGTCAAAAATAAACAAATATTTAAAAAAATTAAAAAAAAAAAAAAAAAGGAGCGGGCCCAAGGGCCAAGAGACCAAGATATAAGCTGATCTCGGTCCATATTTTGCTGTGTGTGCCCATGTGCTACTGAACAAGTCATTCCAGCTCTTAAGTGGGGTTTTGGTCAGAAAATGGTGAGGAGTTAACTATCTCCTTGCACTCTGGTGAGAAGTAGCTGCAGACAGCCACATCAGCTCCCACAGCGGTTGTGAAGGCAGAAATCAGGTGGGGGAGCCCCTTTAAGAAATGGCCATTTTGCTCATAACAGATATGCTAATTATAAGATATTTTTATCAATTCATTACAGAAAAATCTTATGTGGTTGAGCTTTTTAAAAATTTTTGTTTTTGAGAGAGACAGAGCAAGAGCAGGGGTGGGGCAGAGAGAGAGGGAGATACAGAATCCGAAGCAGGCGCCAGGCTCCGAGCTGTCAGCACAGAGCCCAACGCGGGGCTCAAATTCATAAACCGTGAGATCATGACCTGAGCTGAAGTCTGACGCTTAACCAACTGAGCCACCCAGGCTCCCCGTGGTTGAGCTATTTTAAATAACTATTTTAAACGACTATAGGTTGAGCGCTTATTTGGAACGATGGTTCACGTTCTCGAAAGTAAATGGAATCAAACAGCAGTCTACAGTTGATGAGTACACGATTTATAGAGCCGGAAGAAATACAGCTGGTGGATAGGATGGCTTATTGTCTGAATCAGAATCCTTGCTCTGAAGTTTACCGGTGTAGTCGGGGGCAATTTTGTGAACCTGGTTAAATTTCCTGATCCAGACACGTTTGGGGCAGTGGTGAGGTCAGGTCAATATTAAGTCTTGTCCAGATTTTGATAGCCTACCAGACATGCAGTAAGTTATCAATAGACTGTAGCTACTTCCATAACGGATCCATCCTAGGAGGCCTGTTTTTTGCAAACTTTAACATCTCCTGAGATTAGAATGCACAGATGATTGAGGGGTCATGCAGCTTCTGTTGCCAAGCTGCAGTCATGCAAATGCCATTGTCTGAGCGTGGCAAACAGTCACAGGTGTCCGTTCTTGGGACTACCCCATTGAATTTCACTGCCATTAAATGTCTCAGAAAAGATTACATTAGGATTCAGCATCGGTCTGGAAAGTTAGTGTACACGTAAAAAGTCTCAAAAACAGAGCAGCGGCACGTAAATGTTTGATGTTGATGAAGCAAATGTTAATCGTTAGTAGGAGGATGGCAATTCCGTATTTTCTTGCAAAGAGATCAGCAAATGCTTTATTTGCTCAGAAACACAGATACTCCCAAGGAGATAAAAAGTGGTGTTACATTTCCTTACTGAGATCACTCAAAAGGATTGGCCTATTTCGTGCCAAACGATACAACTAGAGGGCAGGAGAGGTCACCAGATTTGTCTGAACGGATTTCAAAGCCGCAGGAGTCTGATGGGACCAGTCCACACATTGCAGGGAAATCTTTAAGGGTGTTTTGGAATAATTTAACCAGTGACAAGTTTTAAAACTGTTGGTATAGAAAACATGTTCCTTATGATCAATGGCATCTTAGATTTGATGAAATGTGGTTTTAATATTAGTAGGAAGAACTTGGATTATACAATCCTATACCCTTATCTTATAGAAAATGAAATAGGCCTCCAGTTTTAAATGCTAGTCTTTCCCTCACTGGAAGAATACAAGCTCTCTGCTTGAATTGGTAAGGTTTCACTGTTCGGATTAGCTACTCAGGCTTGAAATGGTTCTGCTTAAAAATAGCAAAGTGGTTGATATGGGAAACTAAAAAATTGGAAGAACCACCGTGTGATGGAAAAAATAAAAGCCAGCATGCATCTGAACAGCTCCAAAGTCATAAATACATGAGCGGAACACTGCTATGCAAGCCAGCGATATTTGGTTAGCAACGCATGGGAAGGAAGTTCCTAGACTATTTAGTTGGACGGGAAACAGTCTTTCTTTTCTTGGGGCAGCAATGCCCTTGACCATGGGTCCTGCCAGAGCATGAAATGAATTTTCCAGTTGGACAAATGGCTGGTAAGGGCACAAGCCATGGCTTTCTGGGGGGATACAGCATATCCCTAGTGGAACAAAGGGACAATAGATTTTGCTGCCACATCCACGTGGAGGGTCAAGGTATTTAAAATATCCAAATCTGAAGGCTATGACATTAAGAAACGCCTGCTGTTCCAAATCCTTGGGGTTCTAGAGACAGTTTTTAGTCTAGGAAAGAAAAACCTTATAAAATGGCTAAGTAAACTTCCCGTTGGCCCCACATCATAGCTATCCTTACAACAGCCAGGGGGCGGTGTATAGAATCCAGATTTAAACGTTCAGACTCATAGCCTTGTATAAAAAATGTTCTGCTAAAGCAACTCATAATTATGTGATGGTGTTCGTTCCAGTTTCTTGGCTTAGCTGGAATCCGAGGCACGGAATGATCTATGAAGGTAGCAGCTTGTACTCACTAATTATCTCTTTTGTGGTGACTAACACTGAGGGCTCTTGATTTATAAGGACAAAAGAGGGGAGGAGTGGGGAAGAGCTGATTAGCATTGGCCAGGACAGGAACATATGGTGAACCCTGGGTTGTGTTCAAAGCAAGCAGGATTTATTCTCCCTTTTAGTTATCCTGAGAACTAAGTACTCTCAGGTGGTGATGGGTGATGGCCATGAACTTGAAGGATGAATACAGGGAACATAAAAAAAAAAACAACAAAAACATATTTCAACCAAATCACTCATTTTGGATATGCTATCTGTTCAAAGGAACTCTGAAAATCAAATTGTTTTGGTAATAATGGAGTTGGGATCCTGAGCTCCCATATCACAGTTAGCAGAAGCAAATCAGTGTGTGTGTGTAAGTTTATTTTTGAGAGAGAGAGAGAGAGAGAGAGAGAGAGGCAGAGAGGCAGAGAGAGAGAATCACAAGCAGGTTCCACACTGTCAGTGCAGAGCCAGACATGGGACTTGATCTCATGACCTGAGCTGAAATCAAGAGTTAGACACTTAACTGACTGAAAGGCAAATCAGTCTAAATATAAAAATGTGGACAATGGATGTTCCATGGAATTTTTTTTTTTTTTTTGCAGGGGCATGGGGAGAAAATGAACTCCCTTCTTGCAAAAATTCCTGAGTCCATGAGTTTGCTGCTAACAAGAGTTGACCTGAAGCAGGATAGGCCCCAACATAATTCACAGAGGCTCTAAAGGGGTGTCCTGCTAAATTCAGCCAACAAGGAGACAAGAGCTACTTTGCAGTGGACCTTCTGACAGGGAACTTACCCACTTGTGATAGCAGAAGTTGTAAGAAAGAGAGCCTCAGTGCCCTCATCATAATAGTCTGGCTAACTACACAATCTCCCTTTGATCTAACTTCCCTCATGTTCTATCTTGGTTTACTTCTGAACTAGGTAAACATCAAGTCTGCTCTTCACATCAAGTTCATTAATTGCCCAGTGTGAGCCTACTTTAAACCAAGACTTGTGAACTCATATGCTAGCGAAGTGAGGTGAGGAAATGGGGAAGGTCAGGCCAGCTGGGGTCCATGGTGAGCAGCTCTGCTCCATTTCAAGGGTACAGCAGCCGTCATAGGACTTCACTGATCTAGGTCTCAGGAAGACCAGCCTAAGATCAATGGGGTAAGAAAAAGAAATAAAGCGCATCCAAATTGGGAAGGAGGAAGTAAACCTGTCACTATTTGCAAATGACAGGATATTATAGAAAACCCTAAAGACTCCACCAAAAGACTATTAGAACTAAGCAACGAATTCAGTAAAGTTGCAGGATACAAAATCAATATGCAGAATTCTGTTGTGTTTCTATATACGAACATTTTCTGATAATTCACTGAGAAAGTTCCATTTATAATCGTATCAAAAGAAAGAAAATACTTCTGAATAAATTTAACCAAACTGGTAAAAGACCTATACATCGAAAACTGTAAAACATTGATGAAAGAAATTGAAGAAGATGCAAATAAAGATATTCTGTGCTCATGGATTAGAAGAATATTGTTAAAATATCTAAAAGTAACCTAGATTCAAAGCGATCCCTATCAAAATTCCAATGCCATTTTTCACAGAAATAGAATAAGCAATCCTAAAATTTGTATGCAACCACAAGAGACTTCTAATAGCCAAAGCAATCTCGAGAAAGAACAAACCTGGAGACCTCGTGCTGCCTGATTTCAAAACAGACATATTGTCATAAAAACAGACACGTGGATCTAGGAAACAGCATGGAGTCAGAAATAAACCCACACAAATGTGGTCAATTTATGATAAAGGAGTCAATAGCATACAATGAGAAAGGGTGGTCTCTTCAAGAAATGGTGCCGGGAAAACTGGACAGCCACATGCAAAAGAATCAAATTGGACCCCTGTCTCACACCATATGCCAAAACTAACTCAAAATGTATTAAAGACTTGGGGCACCTGGGTGGCTCAGTTGGTTAAGCGTCTGACTTTGGCTGTGGTCATGATCTCATGGTGCGTGAGTTCGAACCCCACGTTGGGCTCTGTGCTAACAGCTTGGAGCTTGGAGCCTGCTTCGGATTCTGTCTCTGTCTCTCTCTCTTTCTCTCTGCCCTTCCTCTGCTCATGCTCTCTCTCTCTCTCTCTCTCAAAAATAAATATTAAAAAAAGCCTTAAAACTAATGAAAAATGGATTAAAGTCTTAAATGTAAGACATGAAACTATAAAACTCGTAGAAAAAAGCATAAGCAGTAAGCTCCTTGGCATTGGTCTTGAGGATGACTTTTTGGATCTGACACCGAAAACAAAGGCAGTAAAAACAAAACTAGACTGGTGGGACTACCTCAAACTAACAAGCTGCTGCACAGCACAGGAAACCATCACCAAAATGAAAAGGCACCTACAAAATGAAAGAAGATATTTGCAAATCATATTATTTCATAAAGGGTTAATCTCCAAAACATCGAAAGAATTCATACAATAACAGAAAACAATTAAAAATGGGCAAAAGATTTCAACAGACTTTTTTTTCCCAAAGAACATATACAGATGGACAACAGGTACATGAAAATATGCTCACCATCTCCAAACATCAGGGAAATGCAAATGAAAACCATCATGAGATATCATGTCACACCCGTTAGAATGGCTATTATTAAAGACCAAGAAAGAAGTGTTGGTGAGGACGTGGAGAAAAGGTAACCTTGTGTGCTGTTGGTGGGAATGTAAGTTGCTGCAGCCACTCTAGGTTTTGAGGTTCCTCAAAAAAACTAAAATAGAAATACCATACGATCCGACAATTCACTTCTGGGATTTTTCGGAAGAAAACAAAAACACCAGTTCAAAAAACATCTGCACCCCACGTTCACTGCAGCATTATTCACAAAAGCCAGGATATGGAAACAAGTGTCCACCAACGAATGAATGGATAAAGAAAATGTGGTATATACAATATGATAAAATATTACGGAACCAGAAAAACGAAGGATATCTCGCCATTTGTGACATGGATGGACCTTGAGCGCATTATGTTAAGGGAAGTAAGTCAAAGAAAGACAAATATCTTATGATCTGTGGAATCTGAAACAACAGTAGTGGGGGGCCTGGATGGCTCAGTAGATTAAGCGTCTGACTTTGGCTTAGGTCATGATCTCGTGGTTGGTGAGTTTGAAGCCCACGTTGGGTCCTGTGCTGACAGCTCAGAGCCTGGAGCCTGCTTCGGATTTTGTGTCTCTGTCTCTCCCTCCTCCCCCACTCCTGTTCTGTCTCTCTCAAAAATAAATAAATAAACTTAAAAAAAAATAAAACAACAGTAGCAAAAGCAAAACAAGAGAACCCAGAAGTAATAGAAACAGATTGGGGGTTTCCAGAGAGGGGAATGTGGAGGTGGGTAAAATGGGTAAAGGGGATCAAAAGATACAAATGTCTGTTATAAAAGAAGTCATAGGGGTGTGATGTACAGCAGGGTGAGTATAGTTCATAATAATGCATTTGCATAGTTGAAGGTCGGCAAGAGTAAATCTTACAACTTCTCGTCTCCAAAGTAACATGTTGTAACTATGCAGGAGATAGATGTTAACTAGACGTATTGTGGAAATCACTTCACAATATCAAATCGTTATGTTGTACACCGGAAATTCGTCACTAATCTATGTCAACTGTACCTTAAGAAAAAAAATAAAAGCCCAGTGTGGCTGGGATGAAAACTTCATAAGCTGAAATCCAGTTTTAAATGTACAGTCTCTTGATTTTTTTTTAAGTTCACAACAAATTTAACGAACAAATTGTTGACAACAACAATTAAGTTGACAACAAAACTTTAACGAACGTTGTGTGAGCCAAAATACATCTGAAGGTCAGATGTATCTTAAGGGATGATAATTTCTCCCCCTGGAAATAAAAAAAAATAATAAAAAAAAATAATAACCCTGTCAACGTCAGTAGGTCAGACCCATTTCTCTCTTATCAGTCCTCTTTGAGGCAGGGCTGTTCTTTTACTGTCTCCCCAATCTCCCTCTCTCCCCACTTGAGTGAGGGTCTGTGTTTGGCATGCGTAGGGGAGATGGCTCTCAAAGGGGCTTCCCTTTCATCATTTGCCCCAGCCCTATTTCTGATCTAAGTTGGAGAAGGACATTGAATTCTCAACTGTTGGCCTTTCACTCCTGGGAGAGCTAATTACTTGCCCTAAGTCATTACATAATGGGAAAGGGAGCCATTCAACCCTAATGGATGTAGTCACTCTTTCAGGCAAGGAGAACCAAGATCAGAAAGCTCTGGAGGGAAGTGAGTTCCCCCCGCCCACAGCTGGGTCTTAGGCTTCAGCTGCTCCACTGAACAGGATGAGTGACTCAAACTTTGCTCAAGGTCCTCGGGGCTAGGCCTGGAGACTGCTGCAAGAGACGTGGTCACCATGACATAGTGACAGGCTCTCCCTGTTGTGTCCTTGGACAGGCCACCGAGATTCTCAGGAAGCCATAGTGCGTCCTCAGAGACAGCCTTTGTCAAGGTGCTTGGTGGCCCTCAGTCACATGTATTCCATCTCGTGCCATCACCCTGGCCCTCCTGACCCTGTACCTCCATCGTTCTGCAACAAACCCGGCCCATCTCCCTGCTACCAGTCTTTCCCCCCACCCACTCCATCCTAACCTCACCCACACAATTTCTTTTTACTCAAAAAATTTCCCATAGAAATATTTCCCACTGCTTATCGGATTGTCTCAATTCCTCGGGCCGGCATTCTGGGCCTTGCCTCATCCATGTGGGTCATTGGGCTCACTATAGGGTCTGGCAGCCCAGGAGGGGGCTGGAAAGAAGACCGCTATTACCTATCGATCTGCTACGTACTGTGTTATGCTCTACATATGTGGCCTTCTTCAACCTTCCCAATGGTTGAAGGGAACACTCACTAGGCTGCCTCCACTCCTCACAGAAGAGGATGTGGAAGCCAGAAGGGAAGGAAGCCTTGTCTGGGTTCCCTGAGTGCGGCTGGGATTTGAATCCAGGCTGTGGGGTTCTATGCTTTCACCCCTCCCATGGCCTGGCCTCCAGCCCAGAACTTCCCCCTGCACTCCAGGCTCATATATCAACCTGCTTCCTCCATGTTTTCACCTCCTCATCTCATAGGCACCTTGGACTTAACATATCCAAACACCCTAAGGTTCCCTGCCAAATCAGCTCTTCCCACGTCTTCCCTGTTTTATTGAACAACACCATATATCTTCCTGGTGTTCAGGCCAAGACCCTCAGCGCCATCCCCGATTCCTTTCTTTCTTTCAACACTCCAAATACAACCAACAAGATATATCCAGAATCCAACTACTTCTCATCACTTCCACGGCCACCATCCATGCCTGGGTTATCATAACAGCCTCCTAAGAGGCATCCTTGCTTCTACACATTTCTCCCTTCCCCGTCTATTTGCGTAAGGTGCTTGCAATGGCTCACAGAGCCTGTGTTCTCTGTCCGGTTACCCCACCCCTCACTCATTCACCCCCTGCTGGTCCTCACCAGGCCCAGCACATTCCTGCTTTGCATCCTGTTGCCCCTGTCTGGAACACTTTCTTCAGATTCCCACCTGGTCTGCTCCTTTATCTTCAGGTCTGTGATTAAAATCCACCTTCCCCAACTACCCTATTATTTAAAGCAGCTTTCTCTGGCTCATCCTGCTTTTTTTTTTTTTTTTTTCCTCTACAGAATGCAAGCTCCAAAGGGAGGTGGAAAGAGTCTAGTTGCGTAATTCAGCCAATAGAGCCAAACTCTGAAATCTCGGTCCCTCAACGAGCGATGACTTCCTCGTTGGTACTCATATTGGTGCTGGGGGAAGTTAGCTTGTGGATTCCCAGATCACCACCCCTCCCCCCCGCCCGCCTATGTTCCAGGCACATTAGCTCGGCCTTGGCTGACCAGTTAGCTCTGGGCAAGTCTTGTTTCAGAGGCTTTAAAGGGACAAAGTCTTGCTTACCGAGGTGCCTCTCGGAAGGTCTGAACAGCATGTACATTTCCTAGGGCAGGCACTCAACAAACATTTGTTGAGTTGAACTGAACAGTCACCCTTCTGGCATTCTATTTATTGAAATTATCAAACCGGGAACGGATGGACTCACCCCCGTGGCCCTGATAATACATAATTATCGTGGTTGATTGCAATAGCATTCCAGTCTTTTTCCCTCAGCAAGCTCATGATGTTCCTTTCCCTTCCCCTCATCCCAACTCAAGAGGCGAAAAAGGAGAGGGAGGAGGGAAGACATTTTTTTTATTCCTCTTTTCTTTTCCCTAGTAACTTTAATAGGATTTCATTTGATATGGATTTTAAAACTATTAAACACATAGAAGTAATAGTTACCATACATCTTCCTTTGATGGATTATGCTGGTAGAGTGGGCTGATTTTAAAATACTTTTTTTTTTTCATTCAATGAACACTCATGGAGTGCTTCCTGAGAAAGATGACACAGCAAGGTGGAAAAAGCCCAGGCTTTCAAGTTTAAAACATATGGGCGGGAACCCTAGGTCTGCTACCTTCCTGTTCCGTGACTTTGAACAAGTTCCTTAATCCCTGAGCCTCATTTCCCAGGTATAAAATGGGCACAATGATGTTTACTGTAAGATTTAAAGATTCATGCAAAGTGCCTAACAGGACCTGGAATACAGTAGCAATAAATAGTAACTAACATAATTATTGTTTAACAGGCAAAAACAAAAACACCCTCTACAGTGTATGCACCCGAGGAAACGAACATGGAAACAGAAAAACCATCAGGCCACGTTATCTGAGAGAGACAGAAGTACAAGCCAAGTGCTGAGAGATCAGAGGAATGAGGCCGTGCGTTCTGCTTGGAGGTAATCAGGGAAGGTTCCCCAGAAGAGGTGAACTTGGAAACGAGTCTAGAAAAATGAAGGACATTGATCTAGCAGTCTAGATACAAATGCTACCTTCAAAGGCCCCAAGGATGCAAGTACATGACAGGTACCAGCCTCATGGGGTTTGATGTAGACTTTCTCCCAAGTGACACTGACAGGGAAAAAAGCAGAGCTGAAGTGAGACCAATGAGGAGGGCAGATGCTAGGAGTGAGCTGGGGATAAAACCCAAGACGCCTGACTACCAGTCCATAAACCACTGTTGAGGTCCAGCAGGGTTACACCCTGCCCACAAGCGAGGGATCTGATGCCAACACAGGAGAGGGTAGGAGGGAGCCAGAGGCATGAAGTTGACAGTGGAAGGCTCAAAGTCACCTCCTCAGAGACCCCATCCATCTAAAACAGACCACCTCTCCCAGCAGCATCTGCTTTCACTTCCTGGCACCTTAACATCTTTGGAAGTTATTTTGTAGGTTTACTTGCCTCCTTTCCAAATACGTGTCTCCCCCCAAAGAAGACAGTTTCCATGAGAGTAAAAGTCTGGCTCGTCTCGCTCACCATGAGCTTTCAATACTGTGCTAACAGCTCTCAAGGATGTGGCTGGGTCAGCAGCCTGAGAGATTTGGGGAACAACGGTTTTTTCTTATTCTTTTCATTAGATGCTTTCTATTCATACTTTTAATTGTGCTAGCCCAGATGGCTTTTTTTCTGTTGATGGGTTTTATTGAGGTGTAATTGACAAATAGCATTAGTTTCAGGTGTACCTGATTTGATATGTGTTTGCATTTCAAAATGATCTCCTAAGTGATCAAATGATAATAAGTCTACTAACTTCCATCACCTACACAGTTACAATTCTTCCCTTGCAATGAGAACTTTTAAGACCTACTCTGAGCAACTTTTAAGTATGCGATACGGCATCATTAACTATAGTCCCCACGCTTTACAGTGAATCCCCATGCTTATTTTATAACTGGAAGTTTGCACCTTTTCACACCCTTCGTCCATTTAACACACCCACCCACCCCCTCCTGTCCACCACCAATCTGTTCTATCTCTATTTTTTAATATTCCGCATGTGAGCGAGATCACACGGTATTTGTGTTTGTCAGACTTATTTCACTTAGCATAGTGCCCTGCACTGTGTTTTTCCTTTTGCTCCTTTTATTTGATGCTTTCTGTTTATACTTTTTAATTGTGCTGGCCCAGATGTGTTTTATTTGTTGCAGGCTGCCTTCTATTCTTCGAAGAAGGCAGGCTATATATTTTAAATACATGATAACTAATATTTCATGATCCTCTTAATGCACAGCACTAGAAATCTTTGTGCCCAAGATAAAAATAAATGCATCAGTCATCAGCTTCCAAAACAGTCCCATCTGAGCTCCCTGAGCCCACCCTCGAGCAGGACCCACCCTTGCGAATTAATCCTGATCATGTTACTTGGAAAAGACTCAAGTAACAGTAACACAACTTCTATTAATATGATTCCTCTGGTTTTCAGGCAGCCTGGTCCTGAGCACAGGACTTCCTTAGGGAACTTCCTTCCTGAATTCAGACTGGAAATTTTCTGTATTTCATTCAGTATACCCGTAGCTTCTTAAATAATCTCTCTTTGGTCTAAGAATGCTAGGTAAAGTCATTTTTCCTTCTTTGGATGCCTTTTTCTCCTCCTTGAAGTTAAAACCCACGTTCCCTAGGATCAAATTACGTGGTCGCTCACAAAGCTATCAGAAACCATAAGTGAAAAAAAGTCATTAGCACTTTTGTGTAGCCACGAGTGAAGTAAACATCAGTTAATAAGTAAAAGAGGTCATCAGTTGGTCAAGCCCACCCTCTGGGAGTTCATTTAGACCCTGAGTATGAACTTGAGCCTGAAAGGCCCTTACCCTGGGGAGCCCATGGACTTCTTACATCACCACCAACCACATACTCCTTCCTCTCATTAGTCCCTTTCGTCTGCCTCCAAACCACTAGGGAAAATGTCCCCAGCAATTCCAACCACCCCTGCCTCACTTGTTAATGAATACCAGAAAGGGAAAATTAAAAACACACTGGAAAGCAACAGGGAAACGCAGGCCAAGCTTTGGGCAGCTGTAACGCCGGCCTCTTGGGCACGGGGAAGTGGGGAGAGGTGCAGGGTGCTTTTACGGTAGAACTGGCTCAGGAAACACATGTGCCCGAGCGACAACTTGAGCAAGCACACTTGACTCAGTTTACCCAAGATGCTGATAGGTTCCTACACTGACCTATGGGGGAGATCACCCACTGCCTGCAGACGTTAGAAACAGTTGGCCAGTCTCTGCACGGGCTCAGTTTTTGTTTTGGGGGAGGCAGGCGAGAAGCAGATATTCTGTAACCTCACATGAATGGCTCTGCTTTTCTATTTTTTCTATTTGTTTACAGCGTTAGGTCTGGAAGACCATCTGTGGCTACATCTTTGTAGGCTTCAATTCTCAACTCACAGGTGAATAACATAATCACAGCCAGCACCTACAGTATCCTTACCGTGGACCAGGCGCTATTCTACATGGTTTACACATATTAGCCCACGTAGTCCTCGCGTCATGTCAGTGAGGAAGATCCCCACCGTCATTTGCTAGTGAGAAATTAAGGCACAGAGAGATTAAGTAACTTTCCTAAGGTCACACAGCTGGTAAGTAGAGGCACTGACATTCTAACCCAAGACTTTTAACTGAGGCATGCACCCTAGTGCTAGAAGATACCATGCCCCCTGGTGGCTGAGGATTCGGAGCGACGGCAACGTAGGAGGAAGGGAGAAAGCAAGGAACCTTAGGAGCAGGTTATTTATAACCTTGTATTCTTTACTGCAGATATCGTTCACGGTCAGCTGCTGATCGGGCTATGACCGATGGAAACAGCAGGAGCTGACAAGTGTGGCCCTGCGGTCATCTTCAGGCCTGCAGTTGACAGGAGGAGCAGGGAGCTTCGCGTCGCCATATGGCTTCACTTCCGCCACATCAACAGGCCGTGTCTGTAGGGTACTCTCGGTGGGTTAGTGTGTGGGGGGAGCAGGTACGGTGGTCCCCACATGCCCCTGGACGTGCTGTCTCCCTGCCATTCTTCCTCTCTAAAAAGACCTAGTTATTTCTGAGAGTAGGTGTGGCCCCCAGCATCCCCGGAGGCAGAGGCTTAAAAGGATCTTGTCAGGGTATGTGAGCACCTCTAAGGGATTCACTCCTTTTCTAGAGAGAGCCCCTTCGTCCAGGCACTCAGATTCAAATGTGCAGTATAAAGACACAGCACTCGCCGTTGCAGCCAGGAAGCAGAAACCCCCCTTCCGGCATATAGTTACAAGGTTAGCAGTGGCCTAATGCTAGGCCACCACGCCCACGCCATTCACCTCACGGTGCCACAGAGGCATTTCGCCATCGGACATCGTCGCACGAAGAACAAGGGGGAGTGGAGTACAAGAATCTGAGAGGCCATTCATATAAATGACAGTAGGTGGTTACAATTCAATTCTGTTATGATCAGTTGTTGAGCTCTAACTGGGGCCTGATGTAGCAGTGAAACTTCCTCCTAGGTATGGATGTCAGGAGAACACAGCCCAGAGAGGGTTTGGTACCATCAGCAATCTCAGGCTTCCACTCCGGGTTTGGGAATGGATCCCCGGCAGGTAGGCGGATACTACCAGAAGGAGAAAAGAGGCAGACCCACGCAGCCCACACTGGCTGGGAGCACATCTTCTCCCCCGCTGAGAGCAAGCCAGAACAGCAACCACCTGACGGGTTATTTGTTGCGTGCTTGGTCTTTTTCACCAGGCACGGTATTGTGGCTTACGCCATCAAGATACCGCCCCGGCTGGATGATAGTTGTCCCATTTTACAAATGGGGAAAAGGAGGCTCAGAGAAGTTACGTAACTTATCCAAGAGGACACAGCAGTAAACCAAGGAGCTGAAAGTCAAACATATTTCCTCTGTCTGGGATTGTGTCGTCAATTTAAACTCTGTAGCTGTCCAGTTACTCTTGGAATAACTAAAACACATAGCCCTTGACATGGGCCAGGCAGCCCTAAGCCCTTCACCCGCTTTCATTCAACCCTCCCAACAACATAATGGGGTAGAGAATAGTATCATCCCCATGCTGCGAATGCGGAAACTTAATCCAAAAGTTCACTTGCCCAGGGTTAAGCAGTTAGTCGCTAAGGTGGCCAGCCATCCCAGTTTGCGTAGGACTGACTGGGGTCCTGGGATGAGGGGGTTCCAGTTTTAAAATCAGGTGAGCCCCCCAAGTAAACCAGGATGAGCCGCTCACCCTGCAAGTAGCAGAGACAGAACCTAAAGTCAGAGCTCTGACTCCAAATAATACGCTCGTCACCGTCATCGATTTTTGCCACGATTTCACAGAAACAGAAGCGAGTTGGGTGGGGCTTCTGTGGTTTCGGGTGCCTCCCCGCACGTACTCACATGACACCCTCTTAGAAGGGGGTCCACAGGGCCACCCTCACTGCTGACTTGGTACAGCACCTTGCACGTCCAAACCGCGTGAAATTCCAGAGCTTCCAGGCACCAGGAGAATCGACTCCACTGTTCAGTTAGGAAGAGCCCAGCCGATAGCCAGCAGCGCCTGATAAATACCAGTGCTGCTCCCTGGGGTGATGCTCAGGGTTCTAAAGCCACAGCCAGATGTGAACTTGACAGTGCTTAATGAGGGATGGCTGAGGGCTCAGGCACAGTCCAGATGCCAGGTCAATTCCTCACAGAGACGTCAGAATAGTTTATCCATTCCCTGAGTCTCCTGCATCTTCGGGGTCACAGAGTTGTCTTCCTGGACACTTTGGGGGAGGGAACAGACAGTTCTCATGCCACAGATGATTTGAGCTTTCTGTCCATGGATTGAGGGTGTGTGTGTGGTGGCGGGGGGGGGGGGGGGGAAGGGGGTGAAGGGTGAAGGGGGAGGTTGTCTTTTTTGGTTAACATTTGGTCTGTGCAATTCTCGGTTCCATTCAGAATGATCATCTTTACCTTTAAAACACTTGGAACTAACTAAAGGTTAGCTTCTCATTTTCGGGAAAGCGGGCTATGGATCAACTGTACTTTTCTATTTCAGGATCGACTAGGAAATGTTTTTAGGGTAAGTGGGAAAGGGTGGATTTCATAGTGGTGAGGGTTTGTAAATATCACTGCTGCCCAGTGAGGTTTCCAGGCTGGCTTTGAAAGCAGCCTAGCTTTCCATTTGCTCAAGAAGAGTCTTTTTTGAACACCTCGAGTTTTTGTGAAGCCTGCACAACCCCAGCGCCTGTCCAGAGGTGACGGCTTGGCATGCAGGTGGGGGCGGGAGAAGACGGTATGGCATTCGAGTGGAAATCCTTGCCAGACGACATGTCAAAGCATTTCCTTCATTCCTCAATGTGCATTCCATTCCGGTTCTTAGGGAAACTATGAAATGCTGGACTTTCTCCGAGCCCCTTCTGAGCTGGGTGTCAGGAGGCCTCCTGGACATACGACTGGGCACTCGGATGTTGAGGAAGTGTGTTCTCCCTCATTCTGTTTGAGAACGTGTCATGCAAAGATATTTGGCCCTCTTGTGATGAATCTTTTTTCATGAAACACACGCAAAAATTCTACTTTGTCAGCCAGTTTCTATTTGCTAATTGAGCTTCCTCTTCCCTTTCAACATATTGGAAGGAAATCACCTTTCCTGTCCTGTGAATCAGATTTCCTTTCCCCCAAATTGTGTTATGCAAATGGACGGAAGGGAAAGTGAGGGACTCTACTATTTACTTCTAGGGTCACCTAGAAAGCCTCTCCTTTCTCCATCTCTCTTTCCAGGCCCCCCTCTGATTATCACTCTGCTCAATTCCTCTGTTTGGGCACAGTCGCTGCTCTAGACAAGGCTCTCTGCAGTCTAGCACACTACAAACTGTCCCTCCTCGCGTCACACGGGCCTCTCCCACAGGTTTTTGTTTGAGCTGGCTCCCCACCTGGAGTGGCTGCCGTTCAAACAAATCCAACTCATTTCCCCAAGACCTGCCCCTAATCCCACTTTCTCCATTGAGGTGGCAGGGGAATCTCTCTTCTCTCATTCATTCGTTCCACAAATATGTGAGCGATGGCTGAAGTCCACCAAATGTAAGGCACAAGGCTAGGTGCTCATAAGACTCCCCTCTTAGTTAGCAATCTAGCACAGAAGGAAGACAAGAGGCAAACAAGTATAGTAGGAACTAGTTTTACCCCAGGACCTCAGTGTTTTACTACATATCGACACGGAGTGATGTGTTTCTCTGACTAGATCAAAACTTCCTGAGATCACGTGTTGCATACAGGGGTGAAGACAGGATGCATTCATGAAATGCTTCTTCGTGTTCTTAGAATCAAATGTAAATGGTCTTTAATTTCAAAAGACAACAGAGGTTCATGGAAGATATTTTTGACAATAGAGAAAAGCGAGAACAACCTCTTAACTCTATCCCCAATTAAAACTCGTGCTAATCGGTTTATCCTTCCAATTTCTTTTCAATGCACAGACGTGCAAGTACGAATGTATTTGCTTTTGTGTTGCTTTTCCATAGCTGGGCCAAGACCAAGTAGATGCACATTTAAGGTTTTTGAGATAGATTGTTAAACAGTGCATCAACATGCTTACTTCCCTAGTGGTTCTCAACCTTAGCTGAACGATGGAATGACCTGAGAAGATTTTTAAAATCCAGCCTATCAGGTACTCCAGACCCCTTAAATCAATCTCTGGGGTGGGTCTACTAAACATTGGTGTTTTCATTAATCTCCCCAGGCAAGCCCAATGTGTGGCCACGGTTGAGAACTACTAGCCCAATCCTTCCCGTCTCACAAATTTTAATTGATTGAATTACGCAATCTGCTTTGCACAATCTGCCCACTGACCAATCACTGCCATGTGAATTCTTGAAGCCATTTCATCGTTGATGTCTGGGTGGCCAGGTGTCCTTGTCTGCAGGGTAGCTGAGTGCTCTCCCTCATCCCTCCTTAAGTGCTGTGCAGAGAATGGTCTAGGATAAAGTCTGGGGTAGTAGAACTTGGTTGTGTTGTCCCCCCAGGGAACGAGGTACCATAGGGTTTCTTTCTGTGCTGAAATCATCTGGACTTGGATAAGGGGAGAAATTGACTCACTGCCATCTCCTCCCCTGGACAGTATTCGCTTATCCATAGTATGTGTGGGAGGCTACCATAAGTAGCATGAGGAGGCACAAATAAGTTTCATCTGAAACACTAGCAGTTGAATTATTAGTTTTGTTTACTTGCATGATATAATTAAGGTATAACCAGGCAAACCACCCCTCAAAGGCTAGCCAACATGATCATGAAATATTCCCAAAACTTATAAGTAACTCAAGGGATCAGTTGAGATACCACTTCAATAAACACAATGATGGATTCCTAGGAATTTCAACAAGCCATTCAAGTTTTGGGTTTTTTTTTTTTTTTTTTTCCCTATTGCCTTAAGTGGCTAAAACCTTTAAATAGAAACTACTGGATTCTCTTTTAGCTCTAACCGTAAGCCTAAAATGATAAATCTCTACTGGGAGTTATGTTGAGTGTGTGATAAATAGGAGGCTCTTGATGAACACTTATTGAATAATGAAGCAGGAAGATTTCAACAACTAAATTCTTGATTCCAACTACTTATGTAAAAATGTTACCCTATTCCATGGGTTTTATAGCCTTTCTGATTTTGGTAGTTCATTGAAGAAGGAAGTTGGAAGGTTGTATACTGTTAACAATCCTCTCTGCCTACGTCCTACCTGAAATACCATGACTGTTTGTCAAAAGTATCTTTAATAAAGCTGGATAGATTTTGGCGTGGCACTTTTATGTAAAAATTGAAATAATTTTAATAACATCCCCTACTTTATCATTCGTTTCCATACTTGCTTCTCCAACACACTCACAGACCATGAATGCTAAGATTCTAAGATCCTTGAGGTGAGTCAATGTCTTAAAGTACTACTCTGCTCACCATGTGTTCTTAGTGATTTTTGATAAACAGAATTTAGGGTTTGCCTACATGTTAAAGGTTCTGTCGTTACTACTGACCCTTCAAAACGTCAGTGTTTAGTTTTGACTCCTCTTACCCGTGCTGAATCCTGAACCTGGCCCTAGCTCCTATTTTTTGTCACTTGTGGGCTCTAAGGTTGCCTTTTGGGTTTCAATCCATTTGATTCCTATTCATTTTACCTCTCTAGGAATTCAACCATCCCTAGGGAAGAGAAAGCAAAGAAAGGGAATAGGAAAAAAAAAAACCCATAAATGAAACTTAAACTTTGGCCACTTGCCAACCATCCAATTTATCACTCAACCTATTCACGACTAAAATCTATCACCAAAGAACTGCACTGAAACCACTGAGGTCAAACATTTTAATCTGTCCAATTATTCTAGAGGGAATAAATGGAGTTCCCAGATTTATTAAGACAATGTGGACTTCAGGTTGTTCAAATCAAGCTTTTGCCCATCTACCAAAAATAGAAGCAAGAGATTTAGAAGTGAAGCTACAGAGTATTATCACAAAATGCAAGGACCTACAACTTTATGTGATGGAATTTGGTGCTAACATCCTTTGGATCTGAACTCTTCTAGATATTTTATATTTGTATTAAGATGTAAATAATAGGAGTTTTTGTCATAATATGCAGATAAATAATCAAGTAGACCTCTAGCTAGACTAAACAACAGGACCCTCTAGAAATCTTCCAAGGAAATACCTACCTTGCCATGGGTTTATGTTCCTAGCAAAGAAAAAGTATTAGTATAGAAAAAGACCCCTATACTTTGAACTTTGAAATTTAGGATCTCAAGCGGTACAGTGAGTTTTCAAATAAAAATATGCACATCTCATAACATCAGTGGTCTACTAGAAGGAGACCATTAATTTTCTGCTTCCTAGGTGAACTTGGAAGGTTAGTTTTGGCCTCTTTGAATGAGGACAGACCCCAAAACATTGCAGAAATCACTGTGGATTCAGGCAGTGTCAGATTCTCGAAACAATCAGTGCCTCACTTTACTCTGCCAATTGTCCCAAAATACATCGACACACGTTTCCCCATCTTCCTGCTTGCCTGTCGATGACAGAGGATTTGGTCAATTATAGTAGAGGATTTTGTGAATTAGGGTACTGAGAACTGCTTTTCAGAGGACAACTTTTTCTAGTAACTTAATTGTAATCCGGCTGGCCAGCCTATTCTTAAATTGACCATCAATTAGATTCCACAATACTGCTGTTTTGGATAAGGGTCTTTGCTCCACCAGAAAACCAGATTTGGCTAATGTCTACTCCCTTAATGTCAATAGTATTGCTTTGTTTTGAGAAGACATGGTTTGATAAGAGTCCTAAGGTTTAAGCTGAAGTGTGTTTTTATCCCTGTTTTGAAAGGACAGTCAACAAGGTTTTCATCGGACCTTGTTAGCACTGAAACCATGATCTTGTTGAAATTGTGATTTGAAGAGCTAGTGATCAAGAGTGAGATCTCCTGTCCCAGAAATAACCAAAGAGCCAAATCTGGAAGCGGCAGAAGAAACGGCACTCCAGGAAAAGAACATTTATTGAGCCCTATGCTACCCTTTCATCCATGGTATCGTTCACATTTAATACTCATCACTAACTCTGGAGACGCACGTGTGGGTGTTCTCTATTGTACAGATAAGGAAACCAATTTAGAGATGCTAAGTCACGCATCCAAGGTCACATAACAAGACCACCAAGATGCTTTTCCTTGAAGTCATTCATTCTAACACGATTAGTAAATGGCAGATCAAAACATGAAAAATGTCTGTCTGGCTTTACGCCCATGTCTTTCTATCAGTAAACGTTACTTCTAGGACCAATCCAATTCCTGGAAAGTTAATTGCATTTCTGAGGAGATTATAAGGTTTAGGGGAAATAAACATAGTTGGACAGTTTGGCTCCTGCACAAAGGGGGTCAACGGAGGGTTCAGGGGGCTGACATTCAGCTAGTGCTCTGCTTTCTGAGCTGAGTGTCAGCAGAGGATACAACGGCCAAGAGAAAGGGGCCCTTTCTTTGGGAGGGGGAAGCTCTGTCCACTTGCCAAGGGGGTGCTTTCTTCTAATCTATGCGTGATCTAAAGGTCTCATGTGGAAGGACTCTTGGGGTGTACAGGTGGGATCTGTGCTGGATTTGGATGTTTCCAGAAAGCTCTCCTGTGTTGCGCAAATAGGAATCTACGCTTTAGAGCTGTTTGCAGCCACAGGGCCTTCACACGCCCTCACTCTTCTTTCACGCTCATTTCAAACTTCCATAGCCACTCAGTGTGGGATGTGATTCCCCTTTCTTACACACTGAAGAAAATGAATTAAAAGCTCTGTCTCTTGCCCAAAACCATACAGCTGGTAAGCCAAGAAGAGTCAAACAGACGTCTTTTCCCACCTCCTATTTTTGCAGTACCTGCTTTCAGCCCAAACTAGCCTATCGAGCGAACCACACACAAAGATGCTTGACTTCCTGGCTGCAATTCCAGCTCTGCTTTGACCTCAGCAAATCATAGAAATATTTCTGACCCTCAGTCAAAGTTCCCTGGCCATCACCATGGGGAGAGAACAGTCAGTCAGGCTGGTGGATGGAGATAGCTCCAGTGTTCTTAAGTTCTTAATGATGGATGGAATCAGGAAGTTTCTTGAATCAAAAACATGGTAGGTTGGGGCACCTGGGTGGCTCAGTGCGTTAAGCGTCCGACTTCGGCTCAGGTCATGATCTCGTGGTTTGTGGGTTTGAGCCCAGAATCGGGCTCTGTGCTGACAGCTCAGAGCCTGGAGCCTGTTTCGGATTCTGTTGCCCTCTGTGCCCCTCCCCTGCTCGTGCTCTCTCTCTCTCCCAAAAATAAATAAATGTTAAAAAAAAAAAAAAATTTAAAAAGCATGGTAGGCGATGCTATTATCCTGTGGCTGAAAGCTTCTCCCTCTCTGGGAGAGTATGTGGAATGCCAGGAAAGGGGGTGTCTGGGGGAAGACAATGGCAAGCTGATCTGATGGTTAAAATAATGAAGTTCTTTGTTAGCACTCTCATTTTTAGGAAATACCACCTGATCAGGGTTAGCTTGTACCCTATCATTTAATAAAATGGGTAAGGGGTAATTTGCAAATTGGACTGTGCAAATTGCCAGTGTCCAATTATTATTTAATCAAAATAATTGCTTGGTTATTGACATTTGATTTTTAAAATATAGGTCATTTGTTTGCAAGTTGCCTGAAGGAAAAGCATTATATAGCATGTTTGGAGACTTTTTAGGAAACAAACAAACGAAAATTTAATAAAGATTCCAGGATAATTTAAGTCCTGTTGGGCAAGAAACTTCTTCTAATCAATGGTAACATGAACAAACAAAGAACCCAGTCACTGGACACATTCTTAAGTGTTCATCCCCTTGTTTATATCAGAAATCCAATTTGGGGAATTTGCAAATGTTGATGTAAAACGATGAGCACTGGTTGCTATGTAAGCAAGACACAACAGCTACTTGGGGGCGATTTCCATATTCCTGAATTCTTGTGTCTGAATTACCCAACAATCAACGCCCCCCCACCCCCATCCCTGGCACTAAGTGGGGAAACCAAATACTGCAAGTTCATATTAGAAGGACTACTTTCAGAATGAAATTTAAAGCCTAATGGAAAGCGTTGGCCAAGCAGCTGGTAAAGATACAGTACAAACTGGCCCCCAGGCTTCAGCGATCACAGCCCCACCTGACCTGTCCTGCTCGGGACAGGAATTGCAACCATCTCTGTGCCTTTCTATCTGCGCTAGTCTCTGCTCGAAATTCCCTTTCCCCTCTTTCCTTTGCCCAACAAAGCCCTACTCCACTTCAAGACCCAGCTTAAAGGCCATTTCTTAAAAGGCTTTCGTAAGCCCCAGGATAAAATTATCCTTCTCTTTTGAACCTTTGGAGCTTCTGGCACTTCTCAGTTGGAAATTCCTCAACGTCCCCAGTTAAATTGTGAGCATTTTAACAGTAGAGGGTGATTGAATTCCGGAAGATGGCGGCGTAGGAGGACGCTGGGCTCTCCGTGTGTCCTGCTGATCACTTAGATTCCACCTACACCTGCCTAAATAACCCAGAGAACCGCCAGAGGATTAGCAGAACGGAGTCCCCGGAGCCAAGCGCAGACGAGAGGCCCACGCAAGAGGGTAGGAAGGGCGGCGAGGCGGTGCGCGCTCCACGGCCTGGCGGGAGGGAGCCGGGGCGGAGGGGCGGCTCACCGACCAAGCAGAGCCCCCGAGTCTGGCTTGCAAAAAGCGGAGGGGCCTGACGGACTGTGTTCCCACAGCAAGCTAGACTGAGCGTCTGGGAGGTCATAAGTTAACAGCTCTGCTCGGAAAGCGGGAAGGCTGGAGGACAAAGGGAAGGAGAGCTGCTGAGCCCCCGGACGACAGAGCTCAATTTGGTGGGGAACAAAGGCGCTCGCCAGCGCCATCTCCCCCGCCCATCCCCCAGCCAAAATCTCAAAGAGAACCAGTTCCTGCCAGGGAACTTGCTCCCTCTGCTCAAACACCCAACTCTGTGCTTCTGCGGAGCCAAACCTCCTGCAGCAGATCTGACTCCCTCCTGCTGCCACAGGGCCCCTCCTGAAGTGGATCACCTAAGGAGAAGCGAGCTAAGCCTGCTCCTCCTGCCCCTGTGCACCTTGCCTACCCACCCCAGCTAATATGCCAGATCCCCAGCATCACAAGCCTGGCAGTGTGCAAGTAGCCCAGACGGGCCACCCCACCCCACAGTGAATCCCGCCCCTAGGAGAGGGGAAGAGAAGGCACACACCAGTCTGACTGTGGCCCCAGCGGTGGGCTGGGGGCAGACATCAGGTCGGATTGCGGCCCGCCCACCAACTCCAGTTATACACCACAGCACAGGGGAAGTGCCCTGCAGGTCCTCACCACGCCAGGGACTATCCAAAATGACCAAGCGGAAGAATTCCCCTCAGAAGAATCTCCAGGAAATAACAACAGCTAATGAGCTGATCAAAAAGGATTTAAATAATATAACAGAAAGTGAATTTAGAATAATAGTCATAAAATTAATCGCTGGGCTTGAAAACAGTATAGAGGACAGCAGAGAATCTCTTGCTACAGAGATCAAGGGACTAAGGAACAGTCATGAGGAGCTGAAAAACGCTTTAAACAAAATGCAAAACAAAATGGAAACCACCACGGCTCGGATTGAAGAGGCAGAGGAGAGAATAGGTGAACTAGAAGATAAAGTTATGGAAAAAGAGGAAG
The DNA here is from genome assembly GCF_028749965.1 of Puma concolor. Taxonomy (NCBI): domain Eukaryota; kingdom Metazoa; phylum Chordata; class Mammalia; order Carnivora; family Felidae; genus Puma; species Puma concolor. The sequence continues at coordinate 164,604,381 of NC_141670.1, read as the reverse complement.
CTGAGAAAAAGAGAGATAAAAAAAATCCAGGAGTATGAGGGGAAAATTAGAGAACTAAGTGATACACTAAAAAGAAATAATATACGCATAATTGGTATCCCAGAGGAGGAAGAGAGAGGGAAAGGTGCTGCAGGGGTACTTGAAGAAATAATAGCTGAGAACTTCCCTGAACTGGGGAAGGAAAAAGGCATTGAAATCCAAGAGGCACAGAGAACTCCCTTCAGACGTAACTTGAATCGATCTTCTGCACGACATATCATAGTGAAACTGGCAAAATACAAGGATAAAGAGAAAATTCTGAAAGCAGCAAGGGGTAAACGTGCCCTCACATATAAAGGGAGACCTATAAGACTCGTGACTGATCTCTCTTTTGAAACTTGGCAGGCCAGAAAGAATTGGCACGAGATTTTCAGTGTGCTAGACAGAAAAAATATGCAGCCGAGAATCCTTTATCCAGCAAGTCTGTCATTTAGAATAGAAGGAGAGATAAAGGTCTTCCCAAACAAACAAAAACTGAAGGAATGTGTCACCACTAAACCAGCCCTACAAGAGATCCTAAGGGGGACCCTGTGAGACAAAATACCAGAGACATCACTACAAGCATGAAACCTACAGACATCACAATGACTCTAAACTCATATCTTTCTATAATAACACTGAATGTAAATGGACTAAATGCTCCAACCAAAAGACATAGGGTATCAGAATGGATAAAAAAACAAGACCCATCTATTTGCTGTCTACAAGAGACTCATTTTAGATCTGAGGACACCTTTAGATTGAGAGTGAGGGGATGGAGAACTATTTATCATGCTACTGGAAGCCAAAAGAAAGCTGGAGTAGCCATACTTATATCAGACAAACTAGACTTTAAATTAAAGGCTGTAACAAGAGATGAAGAAGGACATTCTATAATAGTGACAGGGTCTATCCATCAGGAAGAGCTAACAATTATAAATGTCTATGCGCCGAATACCGGAGCCCCCAAATATATAAAACAATTACTCATAAACATAAGCAACCTTATTGAGAAGAATGTGGTAATTGCAGGGGACTTTAACACCCCACTTACAGAAATGGATAGATCATCTAGACACACGGTCAATAAAGAAACAAGGGCCCTGAATGAGACATTGGATCAGATGGACTTGACAGATATATTTAGAACTCTGCATCCCAAAGCAACAGAATATACTTTCTTCTCAAGTGCACATGGAACATTCTCCAAGATAGATCATGTACTGGGTCACAAAACAGCCCTTCATAAATTTACAAGAATTGAAATCATACCATGCATACTTTCAGACCACAATGCTATGAAGCTTGAAATCAACCACAGAAAAAAGTCTGGAAAACCTCCAAAAGCATGGAGGTTAAAGAACACCCTACTAACGAATGAGTGGGTCAACCAGGCAATTAGAGAAGAAATTACAAAATATATGGAAACAAACGAAAATGAAAATACAATAATCCAAACGCTTTGGGACGCAGCGAAGGCAGTCCTGAGAGGAAAATACATTGCAATCCAGGCCTATCTCAAGAAACAAGAAAAATCCCAAATACAAAATCTAACAGCACACCTAAAGGAAATAGAAGCAGAACAGCAAAGGCAGCCTAAACCCAGCAGAAGAAGAGAAATAATAAAGATCAGAGCAGAAATAAACAATATAGAATCTAAAAAAACTGTAGAGCAGATCAACGAAACCAAGAGTTGGTTTTTTGAAAAAATAAACAAAATTGACAAACCTCTAGCCATGCTTCTCAAAAAGAAAAGGGAGATGACCCAAATAGATAAAATCATGAATGAAAATGGAATTTTACAACCAATCCCTCAGAGATACAAACAATTATCAGGGAATACTATGAAAAATTATATGCCAACAAATTGGACAACCTGGAAGAAATGGACAAATTCCTGAACACCCACACTCTTCCAAAACTCAATCAGGAGGAAATAGAAAGCTTGAACAGACCCATAACCAGCGAAGAAATTGAATCGGTTATCAAAAATCTCCCAACAAATAAGAGTCCAGGACCAGATGGCTTCCCAGGGGAGTTCTACCAGACGTTTAAAGCAGAGATAATACCTATCCTTCTCAAGCTATTCCAAGAAATAGAAAGGGAAGGAAAACTTCCAGAGTCATTCTATGAAGCCTGTATTACTTTGATTCCTAAACCAGAGACCCAGTAAAAAAAGAGAACTACAGGCCAATATCCCTGATGAATATGGATGCAAAAATTCTCAATAAGATACTAGCAAATCGAATTCAATGGCATATAAAAAGAATTATTCACCATGATCAAGTGGGATTCATTCCTGGGATGCAGGGCTGGTTCAATATTCGCAAATCAATCAACGTGATACATCACATTAACAAAAAAAAAGAGAAGAACCATATGATCCTGTCAATCGATGCAGAAAAGGCCTTTGACAAAATCCAGCACCCTTTCTTAATAAAAACCCTTGAGAAAGTCGGGATAGAAGGAACATACTTAAAGATCATAAAAGCCATTTATGAAAAGCCCACAGCTAACATCATCCTCAACGGGGAAAAACTGAGAGCTTTTTCCCTGAGATCAGGAACACGACAGGGATGCCCACTCTCACCACTGTTGTTTAACATAGTGCTGGAAGTTCTAGCATCAGCAATCAGACAACAAAAGGAAATCAAAGGCATCAAAATTGGCAAAGATGAAGTCAAGCTTTCGCTTTTTGCAGATGACATGATATTATACATGGAAAATCCGATAGACTCCACCAAAAGTCTGCTGGAACTGATACATGAATTCAGCAAAGTTGCAGGATACAAAATCAATGTACAGAAATCAGTTGCATTCTTATACACTAACAATGAAGCAACAGAAAGACAAATAAAGAAACTGATCCCATTCACAATTGCACCAAGAAGCATAAAATACCTAGGAATAAATCTAACCAAAGATGTAAAAGATCTGTATGCTGGAAACTATAGAAAGCTTATGAAGGTAATTGAAGAAGATTTAAAGAAATGGAAAGACATTCCCTGCTCATGGATTGGAAGAATAAATATTGTCAAAATGTCAATACTACCCAAAGCTATCTACACATTCAATGCAATCCCAATCAAAATTGCACCAGCATTCTTCTCGAAACTAGAACAAGCAATCCTAAAATTCATATGGAACCACAAAAAGCTCTGAATAGCCAAAGCAATTTTGAAGAAGAAGACCAAAGCAGGAGGCATCACAATCCCAGACTTTAGCCTCTACTACAAAGCTGTCATCATCAAGACAGCATGGTATTGGCACAAAAACAGACACATAGACCAATGGAATAGAATAGAAACCCCAGAACTAGGCCCACAAACGTATGGCCAACTCATCTTTGACAAAGCAGGAAAGAACATCCAATGGAAAAAAGACAGTCTCTTTAACAAATGGTGCTGGGAGAACTGGACAGCAACATGCAGAAGAATGAAACTGGACCACTTCCTCACACCATTCACAAAAATAAACTCAAAATGGATAAAGGACCTGAATGTGAGACAGGAAACCATCAAAACCTTAGAGGAGAAAGCAGGAAAAGACCTCTCTGACCTCAGCCATAGCAATCTCTTACTGGACACATCCCCAAAGGCAAGGGAATTAAAAGCAAAAGTGAATTACTGGGACCTTATGAAGATAAAAAGCTTCTGCACAGCAAAGGAAACAACCAACAAAACTAAAAGGCAACCAACGGAATGGGAAAAGATATTTGCAAATGACATATCGGACAAAGGGCTAGTATCCAAAATCTATAAAGAGCTCACCAAACTCCACACCCGAAAAACAAATAACCCAGTGAAGAAATGGGCAGAAAACATGAATAGACACTTCTCTAAAGAAGACATCCGGATGGCCAACAGGCACATGAAAAGATGTTCAGCGTCGCTCCTTATCAGGGAAATACAAATCAAAACCACACTCAGGTATCACCTCACGCCAGTCAGAGTGGCCAAAATGAACAAATCAGGAGACTATAGATGCTGGAGAGGATGTGGAGAAACGGGAACCCTCTTGCACTGTTGGTGGGAATGCAAATTGGTGCAGCCGCTCTGGAAAGCAGTGTGGAGGTTCCTCAGAAAATTAAAAATAGACCTACCCTATGACCCAGCAATAGCACTGCTAGGAATTTATCCAAGGGACACAGGAGTACTGATGCATAGGGGCACTTGTACCCCAATGTTCATAGCAGCACTCTCAACAATAGCCAAATTATGGAAAGAGCCTAAATGTCCATCAACTGATGAATGGATAAAGAAATTGTGGTTTATATACACAATGGAATACTACGTGGCAATGAGAAAGAATGAAATACGGCCTTTTGTAGCAACGTGGATGGAACTGGAGAGTGTGATGCTAAGTGAAATAAGCCATACAGAGAAAGACAGATACCATATGGTTTCACTCTTATGTGGATCCTGAGAAACTTAACAGGAACCCATGGGGGAGGGGAAGGGAAAAAAAAAAAAAGAGGTTAGAGTGGGAGAGAGCCAAAGCATAAGAGACTGTTAAAAACTGAGAACAAACTGAGGGTTGATGGGGGGTGGGAGGGAGGAGAGGGTGGGTGATGGGTATTGGGGAGGGCACCTTTTGGGATGAGCACTGGGTGTTGTATGGAAACCAATTTGACAATAAATTTCATATATTAAAAAAAAATAATAATAACAGTAGAGGGTGCAGCTTAACATCTTCTACGGCAGCTGGCTCCATAGAAGGCTCCCAATGTTTGTGGAATAAATTAATATCCAGAGCAAGTTCTTCTTTGTAAACTAAATAACTCATCATTCTAAAGTAATAGAAAATGAAACTTAGGGGCACGTGGGTAACTCAGTCGGTTGAGCGTCTGACTTCAGCTCAGGTCACGATCTTGCGGTTGGCGAGTTCGAGTCCCACATCGGGCTCGCTGCTGTCAGCCTGTCAGTGCAGAGCCTGCTTCAGATTCTCTGTCCCCCTCTACTTCCCCCACTTGTGCTCTCCCTAAAAATAATTAAAAAAAAAAGAAAAAGACGGAGAGAGACAGAAACAGAGACAGAGACCAAAAGAAAGAGAGAGAGACCGAGAGAAAGAGAGAGAGAGAGATAAGGAAAGAGAGAGAGAGAGATAAGGAAAGAGAGAGAGAAAGATAAGGAAAGAGAGAGAGAAAGAGAGAGGTGGGGCAGGGGGAGAAAGAAAGAAAAGAAAGAAAGGAAAGAAAAGACAAAGGAAAAAAAAAGAAAAGACAAAAGAAAGAAAACGAAATGTAGCTGGGGGCAGAATCCAGATGGGCCAAGGAGAAAGATTCTGAGCTCACCTCCTCTGACAGACAAGCCAGCACTACAACTACATTTAGAACAACTATCTCTGAAAATGAGAAGACTCACAGGAAAGTGTTTTATGCAACCAAGGATATAAAGAAAACACCACATTGAAACAGGTCGGAGGGCAGAGATGCAGTCTAGTCAGGACCATAGCCTAGACCCAGCTAACTGCGCACGGGAGGGCTATCAAACCATAGAGGCCTTCCCTGAGCAACGAAGAGCCTTCCACCCCGGGAAGATGAACCCCCATAACGTGTGGCTTTGGAACCCAGTGGAGCTCAGGTCTAAGAGAGCCGAACGTTAGTAGGAAGCCGAGACTCTGGCCTCAAAGGGCACACGCACAGTCTCACCACTCCGGTCCCAGCACAGAGGCAGCAGTTTGAAAAGCACCTGGGGTACACATGAAGGAGATCCATTGACTAATTTTAGGGCATGTGCCAGAGGGGCAGGGATCTACCGGAACATTCTCTGGGGAATGAAGTGCTGGGGGGCATCACTGTTTTTCTTTTTAACTCCCCTTCTACCTCGCTGGGTTGGCACTCACAGAGCCATTTCTGATGCCCTCTATCTACTGTGCTAGCAACACCTGTCCCACCCCCAGTGTCCCCCTGAGAACTCACCGTGCTCAACCCACCTGCCCCAGCCAGAGCCCCTCCTGAGTGATCCCCATCCCACCACACCTGGCAGGCAGCCTCAGCCATCACTGGAGCCCCCTCCAAGCAGTATGGGGAGGTTGGGGAGGGGGGGTGTTGGGGACATCCCTACACACTAGAGCAACTACAACCATCACAGCCAGACCTCACAGCCAGCTGTGCTCACCAGCAGTCACGACTGGGTCTCTCAGCCAGCCCAGCTCACTAGTGCACCCATAACCGTTGTGGCCCATCCACAGAAGAGCGCATACCGTCTGCACAGGGGATACCCTGGGAACACCCAGCTTGGGTGACTAGGAGCGTTTGCACTACTGGGCCCCACAGGACACCTTCTACATAAAGCCACTTATTTAAGACGGGGAGATGTAACTGATCTACCTAATATATGGAAACACAATTCGATAAAGTGAGGGGACAGAGGGAAACGTTCCAAGTAAAGAACGAGACAAAAACTCAAAAGAACAAAACAGAGATAAGCAATGTGCCAGATAAAGAGTTCAAAGTAACGGTCATAAAGATGCTCTTTGAACTCAGGAGAGTAATGGATGAATACAGTGAGAACTTCAACAAAAAGACAGAAAAAAAAAATCAGAGATGAAGAAAGCAATAACTGAAATGAAAAATACACTAGAGGGAAGCAAGACCAGATTAGATGGTGAAGAATGGATCGGTGATCTGGAAGATAGTAGCAATTAATGTTTCACACGATCAAAACAGAAAAAGAAAAAATATAATTTTTTTCATGTTTGTTTATTTCGAGAGAGAGAAAGAGCGAACACAAGCAAGGGAGGGACATAGAGGGAGAGAGAAAGAATCCCAAGCAGCTCTTCACACCATCAGCACAGAGCCTGATAGGGGGCTTGATTTCACAAACCGTAAGATTATGACCTGAACCCAAATCAAGACTGAGGGTAACCGACGGAATCACCCAGGAACGCCAGCAAAAATAATGTAAAAAGAATAGTTTAAGGGACAACTAAGCCACACCAACATTTCTGAGACACTGGGAGAGAGAGAAAAGGGGACAGAAAATCTATTTGAAGAAATAATGGTTGAAAACTTCCCTAACCTGGTGAAAGAAACAGACATCCAAGCCCAAGAAGCACAGAGTCTCTCAAGTAAGATAAACCCCCAAAGACTCCCACCAACACACATTATAATCAAAGTGTCACCAGTGAAAGATAAAGAGAATCTTAAAAAACAACAAGTGAAAAACTGGTTATATATATGGGAATCCCCAAAGGACTGTCAGCTGATTTTTTAGCAGAAACTTTACAGGCCAGAAGGGCCAGAGGTGGCACAATATAGTTAAAGTGCCAAAAGGAAAAAACTTACAATCAAGAGTATTCTACCCAGCAAGTTTATTTCTCAGAACTGAAGAAGACAGGGAGTTACCCAGACAAGCAAAAGATAAAGGAGTTCATCGCTATACTGGCCTTACAAGAAATATTAAAAGGACTTCTTTAAATGGAAAAGAACAGGCTATAAGTAGAAATAAGAAAATTATGAAAAAAAATCACTGGTAAAGGTAAACATATGGTAAAGGTAGTAGATCAACGCCCTACATAGCTAATATGAAGTTTAAAGACAAATGTGGTAAAATCATCTAGACCTACAATAATTAGGTAAGGGATGTAAAAAAAATGGGGACATCCGGGTTGCTCAGTCAGTTAACTGACTCATGATCTCAGGGTCGTGAGTTCAAGCCCCATGTTTGGCTCTGTACTGAGTATGGAGCCCACCTTTTAAAAAAAGCGTAAGATAGAACATCAGAAACAGAAATCATGGGGAGCATAGTAAAAAATATAGTATAACTTAAACACCCATCAATGTAAATTCCCATATACATAGGATATTATATATGAATCTTATGGTAATCAATAACCAAATACCTAGAACAGATACTTTGAAAGTACAGAGAAAAAAATTCTTACATAGTACTAAGGAAAGTCACAAGGGAAAAGAGAAAGAGAAGGAGGGAGCAGCAAAGAACTACAAAACTACCAGAAAATAATTAAAAAAATGGCAATACATACATACCTATCAATAATTACTTTAAATGTAAATGGACTGAATGCTCTAATAAAAAACCACTGGGTGGGGCGCCTAGGTGGCTCAGTCAGTTAAGCGTCCGACTTCGGCTCAGGTCATGATCTCACAGTCTGTGAGTTCGAGCCCCGCGTCGGGCTCTGTGCTGACAGCTCAGAGCCTGGAGCCTGCTTCCGATTCTGTGTCTCCCTCTCTTTCTGCCCCTTCCCTGCTCATGCTCTGTCTCTTTCTGTCTCAAAAATAAATAAACATTAAAAAAAAATTTAAAAAAACAAAACAAAACAAAAAAACATTGGGTGACTAAATGCATAAAAAAACAAGACCTATCTATATGCTTCCTACAAGAGACTCTGTTTAGTCCTAAAGAAACATACAAAGTGAGGGGATGGAAAAAGATATCTCATGCAAATGGAAGCAATGAAAAACAAAAACAAAAAACTGGGGTAGCAACACTTATAGCAGATAAAATAGACTTTAAAACAAAGGCTACCACAAGAGAAAAGAAGAGCATTATGTGATAATAAAGGTGTCAGTCTAACAAAAGGACATAATAATTGTAAATACACACACATACACACACACACCACTCCCGACATAAGGACACCTAAATGCATAAAGCAAATAACAGATATAAAGGGAGAATTGGCAATACTAATAGGGAACTTTAACATCTCCCTTGGAGCAATGAGTAGATCATCTAGACAGAAAATAAATAAGAAAACACTGGCCTTAAAGGACACGTTAGACCAGATGGACTTAACATACAGAGCATTCTATTAAAAAACAGCAGAATCCACATTCTTCTCAAGTGCACATAGAACATCCTTCATCCAGGATAAATCATATGTTAGGCCACAAAAAAGGTCTCAATAAATTTAAAAAAACTGAAATCATATCAAGCATCTTTTCCCAACTCAACAGTCTTAAGCTAGAAATCAATTACAAGAATAAAACTGGGAAAAACAACAAAAAAAACCCCAAACACGTGGAGGCGAAACAACATGCTACTAAACAACCATTGGGTAAATGAAGAGATCAAAGAAAAAAAAGTAACAGACAGACAAAAATGGAAACGCAATGTTCCAAAATCTATGGGATGAAGCAGTAACAGTCTAAGAAGGAAGTTTATAGTGATAACAGACCTACTACAGGAAACAAAAATCTCAATTGAATCTTACATCTAAAAGAACTAGAAAAAGAACAAAGACAAAAGTTAGAAGATAAAGATCAGAGAAGAAAGAAAGACTAAAAAGATGACAGAAAAGATCAGTGAAACTAAGAGCTGGGTCTTTGAAAAGATAAACTTGAGAAAGTTTTAGGCAGACTCATTGAGAAAAACAAAAAAGAGGGCCCAAATAAGCAAAATTAGAAATAAAAAGGAAGTTATAATTGATACAACAGATATACAAAGGATAAGAGTTACAAAGAACAATTATATGCCAACAAATAAGACAAACCTAGAAGAAATGGATAAATTCCTAGAAACATGCAATTTTCTAAGACTAAATAATGAAGAAATAGGAAATCTGAACAGACCAATTACAGTGAATGAAATGAAATCAGTAACCAAACTCCCAAAGTCCAGAACCATAGAGCTGTATAGGTGAAAATCATGAAATATTTAAAGAAGAGTTAATATCTAATTCTTCTCAAACTATTCAAAAAAAACTATTCAAATTCATTCTACAAAGCCACCATTACCCTGACAACCCAAACCAAAGACATAACAACAACAACAAAATTGCAGGTCAATATCCCTGATGAACAGAGATGCAAAAATCCTCAAAATATTAGCAAACTGAATTCAACGATACATTAAAAGGATTATACATTATGATCAAGTAGGATTTATTCCAGGGAAGCAAGGATGGTTCAATAGCCACAAAAATCAATCAGTGTGATACATATTAAAAATAACAAAGGGTAAAAATTATATAATTTCAGATGCCGAAAAATCATCTGATAAAGTTTAACATCCATTTATGATAAAAGCTTTCAACAAAGGGGGTATGGAGGTAACATACCTCAATATAATAAAGGCCATATAAGACCAACCCACAGCTAACAGCATACTCAAAGGTGAAAAGCTGAACGTTTTTCCTTTAAGATCAGGAACAAGACAAGGATGCCTATGCTCACTACTTTCATGCAACATTGAATTGGAAATCCTAGCCAAAGCAATCAGACAACAAATAAAAGGCATCCAAATCGGAAAAGAAGCAAAGCTGTCACTATTTCCAGATGATATGATACTATATATAAAAACCCTACAGACTCCACCCCAAAACTATTAGAACTAGTGAATTCAATAAAATTGCAAGAATCAAAATTAATATACATAAATCTGTTTCACTTTTATACACTAATAACAAACTATCAGATATATTAAGAAAATAATACCACTTATAATTGCAGTAAAAAGAATAAAATATTTGGGAATAAATTTAAGGAGATGAAAGACCTGTACTCTGAAAACTTTAAAACACTGATGGAAGAGATTGAAGAAGACAAATTAATGGAAAGACAGTCTGTGTTCATGGAAGAATTATTATCATTAAAATGTTCATACTACCCAAAACAATCTACAGCTTCCATACAATCCCCTTCAAAATAACAATGGCATTTTTTTCCCCACAGAACTAGAACAAATCCTAAAACTTATTCAAAGCCACAAAAGACCTCAAACAGCAAAAGCGATCTGGAGAAAGAACAAAACTGGAGGTTTCAGGCTCCCTGATTTCCTTTTTTATTTTTTTTAACTTTTTTTTTTAATGTTTATTTATTTTTGGGAGAGAGAGGGAGAGCACAAGTGGGGGAGGAGGAGAGAGAGGGAGACACGGAATTCGAACCAGGCTCCAGGCTCTGAGCTGTCAGCACACAGCCCGATGTGGGGCTTGAACTCATGAACAATGAGATCATGACCTGAACTGAAGTTGGACACTTAGCCGACTGAACCACCCAGGTGCCCCTCCCTGATTTCAAACTATACTACAAACTATAATAAAACAGTATGATACTGGCACAAAAATAGACACATGGATCAATGTAACAAAATAGCCCAGAAATAGACCTAAGCTTCTACCTTCAATTAATCTTTGACAAAGGAGACAAGAGTATACAATGGGGAAAAGACGGTCTCTTCAATAAATGGTGCTGGGAAAACTAAGCAACAATATGCAAAAGAATGAATCTGCACCACTTTCTTACAGTATACACAAAAATACACTCAAAATGGTTAAAGGTTTAAATGTAAGACTAAACCATAAAACTCCTAGAAGAAAACACAGGAAGTGAGTGTTTTTGTTTTGTTTTGTTTTTTGTTTTGAGAGAGTGAACACATGTGCAAGCAGGGGTGGGGACAGAGGAAGAGAGAGAGAATCTGAAGCAGGCTCCACACACGGTGTGGCACCTGATGTGGGGCTCAATCCACAACTCTGGGATCATGACCTGAGCTGAAATCGAGTCAGATGGTTAACTGACAGAGCCATCCATGTGCCCTGTCAGTGAACTCTTTGATGTCATATTTTTGGGGTCTGTTTCCTCAGGCAAGGGCAACAAAAGCAAAAATAAGTGAGACTACATCAGACTAAAAAACTTTTGCAGACTAAAGGAAGCCATCAACAAAACAAAGGCAAATTACTGAGTGGGAGAAAATATTTTCAAGCAATATAACTGATAAGGGATTAGTATCCAAAATAGATAAAGTACACAAACAACTCAACATCAAAAAAATATCCAAGTTTAAAAATGGGCAGAGGACCTGAATACACATTCCTCCAAGGACATACAGATGGCCAACTGACACATGAAAAGATGGTCAATTCACTAATCAGGAAAATGCAAATCAAAACCACAATGAAATACCACCTCATAGCAGTCAGAGTGGCTATAATCAAAAACATAAGAAATAACAAGTGTTAGTGAGGATACAGAGAAAAGGGAACCCTCTTGCACTGTTGGTAGGAATGCAAAATGGTGCAGCCACTACGGAAGACCATATGACGTTTCCTCAAAAAATTAAAAATAGAACTATGATCCAGGAGTTCCATTTCTAGGGATTTATCCAAACAAAACAAAAACACTATTTCAAAAAAATATATGCACCCCTATCTTAATACAGCATTATTTACAACAGTCAAGCTATGACACCCTAAGTGTATATCAACATATGAATGGATAAAGAAGATGTGGTATATATATGTATACACACACACACACACACACACACACACACACACACAGTATGGAATATTACTCAGCCATAAAAAAAGAATGAAATCTTGCCATTGTGGCAACATGGATAGACCTAGGGATTATTATGCTAAGTGAAACAAGTAAAAAAAAAAAAAAAAAAAAAAAAAAGATAAATACCATGTGATTTTACTTATATGTGAAATCTAAAAAAAAAAAAAAAAAACAAAACAACAAACAAAAACAGATTTATAGATTCAGAGAAGAATCTGGTAGTTGCAAGTGGGGAGGGGGTGGGGGATGGCAAAATAGGGGAAGGGGATTAAAAGATACAATGTGCTAGTTATAAAACAAATAATTCATTCAGTTGTAATGTGCGGCATATAACAACTTTGTATAGATTTCAGAAGCTAAATTTATCATGGTGATCATTTCATAACGTACATGTACATTGAAACTGTGTTGCACATCTGACATTAACATTGTACATCAATTAAAAAGAAGGAAAAAATAAAAGCCAAATAAGGGATAGAGAATGCATGAATTAGAGGCTAACTACACACTGGGTCAGTAAGGTTTCAGATTCTTCTTTCGGCACCCCAACTCCCCTCCCTGGGCCCTCCCCCCAAAAAATCCAGTGTGTTCATAGACATTAGCAGCAACTGAAATACATCACTGGGAATTTAAAAACCCAGTTCTATATTCTCAGCACCAAGGTCAACTTCATTTCATCTTTATAAATCAAGATAGAATTTCAGTGAATGAGTATAGTTTTAATTCTGCATGTGTAATGGGCTAGCTAATTCCCAGGTTCATGGTGCAAAGAATCTGTGACTCAGAAAAATAAATTATTTAATTATCCACCGTAACTAACGTTCTTCTCTTTTAGGAATTTGTTGACTTAAATGCGTTTTCCTAACTTGGTGTGGTACTCACTGTCTGATGGCTTCAAAATCTTTTTCGAGAGTGGGTCTGCATGAATTCCCCACACCCAATATCCGTTTCCACAAGTCTTGTGCTGGCTCAATTATTATAAAGGTTCTTAGTTCCAGAACATTTCTTGGCTTTGTTTTGGAGGCACACTCGCTTCCATACACTTCATTACTCATAGGAAATGCTTGGCCTTCTCTGTACATATCCCGTGTTTTTACGTTCATCAGCATTGTTCCCTTTACTCAGTAAGCCTGAAACCTTATTCCCCACTGGATCAGTGGTAAAACCCATGGCCACGGATCCATCGTGGAGGGTAATATACAGTGCAACAGAGAGCCTCAGCAGGGGTAGGGGGCACCCCAGGGCTTTCAGCTACCAGACTCTGCGAAGACAGATCTCTTGTGAAAGCTGACCCCCCTCACTGACAGATTTAGATCTTCCCCAATAATCAAGAGAGGAAGTGGAGGGATTCTAAGCCCATTACATGAGCAAAACTCCCCCCCTACAATTAAGTGATGTTTATGGTCTAATATAGTTCACTTTTTCTTTCATTCACTTATCCCCCCAAGAAATATTAATTTTGAGCCCACTATGTGCCAAGTCCGGGGAATAAAGTTTTATGTTTTCTAAGTTGATCTAAACTTAGCACCCATGTTCAATTGCTTTGCCATTCTGTCTCCTAAAATTCTTTAGAACACAAAAGTCATTGTCTAACCTCTTGTGTCTGTTCAGCATGTTCCCTTTGAGAGTGGCAGGGCCTGCCAATCAATTATGTGAACTCACCCAGAGAGGAGAGCCAAAACATTTAAAAATCAAGTACAGTCTACACAGCAACCCATGAGTAGAGATGATTGATCAGCGTGAACCAAACCCAGACTAAGTGGACCGGCTGCCTTTGCCTGCCCTGGGCACAGCCTCCCTTAGAGGGGGGGAGGGTGAGGCACATGAGCTAACCTAGCCAGTCAGGATATCCATAGCCAAAAGTCTTGGTCCCAGAGTGCACATGTGACCCATATCAGATCCGAGTTGGGACTGTGCATGACTGTGGCAAGAAGCTGCCTGTGAAAGAAGCAATCACTGAGGAAAAAACAGCCGGGGGTGAAAGAGGCACAAGATCCAGTGATGCCTGGGGTTTCAGTTCATGCCCATTCTGTTTTTGCTGGTTTACTGACATTGGCACCTAAAGAGTCCTGACAGAGGGGGAGACAGAGGGTGAGACAGAGGGGGAGACAGAGGGAGGAGAAGAGGAAGAAGAAGAGAACTTAGAATGGCAGGCAATGAACTGACACAATCTAGGAGACAGGGCCACTGGAGCCAACTGAGAAACCCAACAGCTCTACCCTTGCTGCACGCTGGACTCATGGAACAGGACAGAATCTATAGAATCTTCCAGGAGTGGAGGAGGCACGTCTTCTGTGCCTCTGTCTGCTCTCTGGTACAGAGAGGTTATTCCAGGTGAAAAGTAGAGTACTGTGGGTGCTACGATTTTGAGACAAACAAGCTGCCATTATCACATTCACTTATTTTTACATCCATGTGGAGATTGGGACTCCCAAGAAGCAAGAGAACAAAAGTCAAGGGAGAAGGGAGGACGGGCACGTTGTATCCTGAGAGAGACAGTTGTTCGGTAATGCATGAAGCTCTGGGCAGAGACAGTTGCAGGGAGACGCTGGGTACAGAGCAAGCTGGCATTTGACGGGCCGGTGTCCACCGTGGGCTGCCAGAGTGTGAGAAGCTGGAGGGTTGGTTGCACAAGCTGTCACTAGAGCATGGCGGAGCGTCCTTGCTGGACAGACCTTATTACCCGGTAGGGAGAGCCCTGGGCCTAACTTACTCAGGAGCTGTGACTCAGAGAGCATTGGCCGAGTTGCCAAAAGTACGGTGACCAGGGCTGAGAGAAATGGACATACACTGACCAGGGCGAACAAGGGCTCTTCGAATAGCATCCCTCATTCCAGGATGGAGAAAGAGAAAGACATGAACGTGGGGCTGTGGAAAATGCTGCAAAGCCTAGAAGAAAACGTAAATGCTTTTCAGACCTCAGCCTGAAGAACTTTCCATACCTCAAAGAAATGTAAGAGGCAAAGGTTGATATGTTTAAACAAGATTAAACACTCCATCCCCAAATATTCTAAGCTGATTAGAATTATGCAAAATACCTGCTTTCATATGCAAAACAGGAAAATAACAATAGCTGTATTAGTGCAATCTGGTTAGAAATAATATTTGTGTTCTCTATTTTCCAAATGTGTTTTATGGTTGGCTTTCCATACATTTTTAAAATATTTTTGAGAGAGAGAGAGAGAGAGAGGGAAAGGGAAAGGGGTGGAGGGGCCGAGAGAGGGAGAGACAGAATCCCAAATAGGCTCTGCACTGTCAGCACAGAGCCTGCTGCAGGGCTTGATCTCAGGAACCGTGAGATCATGACCTGAGACGAAATCAAGAGTCAGACGCTCAGCCAACTGAGCCACCCAGGTTCCCCTCTTTCCATAGATCTTTAAACATTACCCCCCAAAATAAGTAAAAGAGTAATGGAACAATTTCAACATATATAATCAAAAGATTCTTTAATATAAAATATATTAAAATCACCAAAAGTTCCACCAAAAAAATGGCTAATATTGAAATGCACGTGACAAAAGAAAATAAGAAAAAATTGTTCACCTCAGTTGTAAATTAAAGTGAAATGTTACGATTAAAATTCTCTTTTTAATGTTTATTTTTTGAGAAAGAGACAGACTGAAAGCGGGGAAGGGGCAGAGAGAGAGAGGGAGACACAGAATCTGAAGCGGGCTCCGGGCTCTGAGCTGTCAGCACAGAGCCCGACGCAGGGCTCGAACTCACAAACTGTAAGATCATGACCTGAGCCAAAGTCAGACACTTAACTGACTGAACCACCCAGGCGCCCTGAAATGTTACCATTAAAGAAACAACACTGACCTAGTATTTGATGTATCAAATTAGCAGGGATCATATCCAGGGCTGGTAGATGGGTTTATAATGAAACATGTTGACCAAAAGCAGATGAGAGTATAAATGTTTGAGAAAACAATTTGGCCTTCGTATCAAATATTTTTTTAAAAGATCTACTTTGAATAAGAAATTCTCAATCTAAGAATTCAGCCTAAAAATGATTTATGGTAAAAAAAAAAAAAAAAAAAATCTTCATCGCAGATTACTCACGATAGAGAAAATCTGCAAATTTATGTTGAAGAAAAATGTCCCTACGTCTAGAGAATAGTTTAATCTATTAAGACATGCCAAAGTCAGAATATGCAGTACATGAAAAACATTTTGTTGAGGTATTTGAGTAAAATTACATAATTTCTGGAATTTAGTTTAAAAATATTCCAGGAGCGCCTGGGTGGCTCAGTTAAGCGCTGGACTTTGGCTCAGGTCATGACCTCGTGGTTCGTGAGTTCAAGCCCCACGTCAGGTTCTGTGCTGACAGCTCAGAGCCTGGATCCTGCTTCAGATTCTGTGTCTCCCTTTTTCTCTGCCTCTCCCCCTCCTGCACTCGCTCTGTGTGTCAAAAATAAATAAACACCAAAAATTTTAAGAATATTCCAGCAAAAAAAGGGAGGGGTGGGGTTGCAGAGGAAGCAAAACTATCAAATGTTTGCAACTGTTAAAATGGGAAAGTTATTCTGCTCTTCTCTCTACTATTGTGTACGTTTGCAAAATCCTACCCTGCATGTTTAAAAACATATTTAAAAAAAAAAAAAAAAGCAAATAAGAGAAATGTGATTATGAATAAATGCAAGATACAAAAATTGTATATCTATATACACACACGTTTGTATAGTTTCTAACCTTTCAAAATAGTTCAAGCCTAACTCCCTCCCATCTTTTTCCACGCATAGTTTATTTATTTAAAAAAAAAAAAATTTTTTTTTTAACGTTTATTTATTTTTGAGACAGAGAGAGACAGAGCATGAACGGGAGAGGGGCAGAGAGAGAGGGAGACACAGAATCGGAAACAGGCTCCAGGCTCTGAGCCATCAGTCCAGAGCCCGACGCGGGGCTCGAACTCATGGACCGCGAGATCGTGACCTTAGCTGAAGTCGGACGACCAACCGACTGAGCCACCCAGGCGCCCCTTTCCACGCATAGGTTAGAACATAGAGCTGTCCAGTAGAAGTTTAGTAAGAGCCAATAAGTAAAGATTTCTAGCAACCACGTTCTGTAAATTTTTAAAAGCAGGTATTTTAATATACTTTAACTCAGTATATAAAATATTACTATTATTTTTGTTTAGTTTTGAGAGCGCATGCGTGCATGCACACACAGGTGGGGGAGGGGCAGAGACAGCGAAGGAGACCGAGAAGCCCGAGCAGGCTCCGGCCTGTCAGCACAGAGCCCGACAAACCAGGAGATCCGGATCTGAGCCGAAATCAAGAGTCGGACACTTAACTGACTGAGCCACCCAGCAGCCCCCAAAATATTACTATTTCACCATCTGAGCAAAAGTGGAGATAATTCACTTTTTTTTTTTTTTTTTTAATCCTTGGAATCTACCGTGTGTCTTATGCTGGAGCACATCTCCGCCCGGAAGCGGCAGGTTTCAACTGTGCAGTGGCCACGTGAAGCTAGCGGCTACCAGGATGGACAGACAATCCAGCGCCAGCCCTCTTCAGCCCCTCTCCTTACGTAACGGGCTCCTGGACAGTCTAGTTTCAAACCAAACAAACTGGGGCGCACAAAGATGCCCTAACCCTCAGCCTGGCCTCTCGGAAGCCCCGAAGCCCCGTCGGGCGAGGACAGGAAGTCCTAAGGGTCCCAGGATCTGGCCAGGTACAAGCCCCATCTTCTCTTCCTTCCTCACTCTTTCTTTCTCCAATCTCCTGCCACGGTCTTGGCGTGAATTTACGGCTTCTCGACAGGTCTCGGAGGGACTCTTGTTCTTGTTTTCTCCCTCCTTCCGTTGCGCTCATTTCCTGTTTTGCACAAAAATGTGCCTGTACATACGCTGTATGGACTAAGTTGTATCCCCCCCAAAACTGATGTGAAAGTCCTAACCGCCAGTACCTCAGAATAGGACTCTGTGTGGAGATAGGGCCTTTGAAGAAGGAAAGTTAGGGGTGCCTGGGTGGCTTAGTGGGTTGAGCGTCCCACTTCGGCTCAGGTCACGCTCTCACGGTTTGTGGCTTCCAGCCCCACGTTGGGCTCTGTGCTGACCGCTTGCTCAGAGCCCGGATCCGGCTTCAGATTCTGTGTCTCCTTCTCCCTCTGCCCCTCCCCCGCTCACGCTTTGTCTCACTGTTTCTCAAAAATAAATAAATGTAAAAAAAATTTTTTTTAAGAAGTACAGTTAAAGGAGGTCACTCGGGTGTCTCTAATCCAATGTGACTGGTGGCCTTATACAGAAGGAAAATTAGGACACGGAAAGGAATAGAGGCAAGACCATGTGAACCACAGAAAGGAGAGAGCCATCTATAAGCCAAGGAGCCCCTAGAACCAATCCCTTCCTCACGGCCCTTAGAAGAAACCAAGCTTGCCTGCACATTGATGGTGGACTTCTACATCCAGAACTGTGAGGAAATACATTTCTGATATTTACTCCCCCCACAAGTCCCCAGTAGCTCGCCGTGATCGTATAGTGGTTAGTACTCTGCGTTGTGATATTTACTCCCCCTAGTCTGTGGGACTAGGTTATGGTCCCCTCCAACCGCCCCCCATCACAACACACAGAGCTTTCAGCCTTCTTACTCTTTCTTCGAAGAAGTTAAACTCAACTGGCACCCGTCAAGAACTTCTGCACTTCTGTCCAGCAAGGAAACGCTGTGGACATGAGGTAGGGAACACTTTGTGGGCAACAGAATTCTAGTATTTGCAGAAAACTAGGTCAGAAATTAAGATATGCCACCCCCCCTTTTTCTGCACCAGCTCGTTGTTTTCTCCCTAAGCAAACCACATAATGTTTCAGGGCATGTCCCCTATAAAGTGAGAGGCTTCAATGGGACCATCTTCAATGGCTCTAATAAAATCTTAAGATTCTGTGGCTCAGCCTGGCTCAGACACAGGCTCCACCTCACCTTCTATACCCAAAGCTCCCTGGATGAGGCACACAGAACGGACGGTGGCTGGGATAATATTTAGTTTTCAAAAAAATGTTTAGTATAAATTATTTTAGCTTGACGCTGGTTGTTTGGTTTTGCCTGCTCTGATGTTTCCCCGCCATGTAAACATATAAGCCCGGAGAGAGTGTAAAGGGAGGTGAAAGAACTCCTAATTGTTGTGTAAACCGTGAGCAAGGGTTAAACGTGAGGCTGAAATGCCCCACATTTATAATCCGTTTGAACCAAACTGCTGGTGAGCCACAATTTCTGCACTTCATTTTTCTTGATGTTGGACCAGAACGAACACTGGGAGTTCTAAGAGATCTTAGGACAAGTCCTTCCAGACACGGGTGTTGCTGCTCTTTGTTCTATCACAACATCCTGGTGATGTATTTATTTCTCTCTCTTCAGGAATGTTTAGGGAACAGACACAGTGCGGTGTCTTTGAGGACTGGAAACCTCTTTCTGTCTCAGTTGTTCGTTTTGCTGCAAAGGAGTTAAAGGGCTCTGCCGCTGTGCTGACGAAATATACAAGCCACATGCTGACACCCCCAGCACCCAGGGATGTCTTCGAATGAGAAAACAAAGGCAATGTTATTTCTAAATATGACTGTGCAAGGACTTAGGGAAGGGATGGATGCAGGATACGAATACCATGAACACATTCAGTGTCCTCTTCGAGAAAGCACCTGTTGCGACAAGGCCATCAGCCACCGGAGCTGAAAGCCCCAAGGAAACTCACAGACCGGAAGCCCTTGAGCTGCCATACTGCCACCAGGCTTCTTTTGAAACAAAACTTTTGCTTTCCATAAAGATCCCCGCACAACGGCCAGCTCTTCCACAGCACAGCACCGTGACAGTCCCCGGAGGAAATTTTCCTCATGCCAGCTGGGGAATAACATCCCCGATAAGACCATTTGGGGAGGAAGTTCCGGCCACAGGGGACAGAATAAACAGTGGAATTCTCGAAAGCCTCCACGTCATTCACGCTGGAACACAGGTATCAGAGTGAGTCTTGCCAGTGCCCAGCCTGTGCCGGACTGCAGGCTGGTGGGTCTCTGCTGAGGATGCCCTACTGCGGGCAAGTTCAGGTGCAGCCTTTGCTCGCGGAAAGCTGCCAGGCATCCTCTGCTCCCAACATTTCCACCCACCCCCCTCCGGCAGCCTGCTACACTGACCTTCTCTTCTTCCTTTTGGGGGTAAAGGTCCCAGCAGGGGAGCTCATTTATTGCTTTCCTGGCTTATAAAAGAACAGCAGGAACATTCTCCCCCAAAGACTGTTATTGAGCACATATGCTCCCTAGATGCAAATACTCATGAGCACAGGGCGGGATTTTGGTTATTTAGTGTATTGCTTTCTGGGTTGCACAGTTAAGCCTGGCAAAGGAAGAAATGAGACTTACCTTTTAATACTCTAGGTGGCTGTGGAAGCAGGGGCTGGAGGACATGGGGTATTGAAAGGAAAGGGCCCAATAAAGTGCACACAGGAAACAGATTTGCCAGAGCAGCTTATTAAAAATAGAACCTGGGCCCCACTCTCCCCTTAGGAATTAGAGTCCATAACAGTAATTCTCGACCAGGGGCAGTTTTGTTCCCAGGAGACATTTGACAATATCTAAAAGGTATTTTTGATAGTCACGGCTGGGGAGGTTGCTCTTGGCATCTAGTGGGTAGGAGCCAGGAGGCTAGTAAACATCTTACAGTGCACAGGACAGCCCCCATCACCCCATCGTTTCCTTCGTGACTTTGTGGATTCTTTGAGAGTGTTCGCAAGGCCTTTTCCAAGCGCACTATGCTTCTGGGTAAGGTCCGACCTCCAACCTTAAGTGTCAGAAGTTGATAAAAGGGGAGAGCAGGCCTTGTCTTTTGGCCACTTGGTGTGCAACCGAAGGCTAAGAGAACCTGTCTTTAGAAAAAGAGGTGAAAAAGTTCAGGAGAAGCATCTCAACTGTCTTCTAGAGCTCAAGACAGCAGTATATCAAGAGTGAAATGATTTGGGCTCTTTTGGTCTCTACTCATCAGCCATATGCTTTGGCCAGGCTGCTCTCTCTGGGGGCCTCGGTGTCCTTGCCCATGACGATGCTTGACCTAACTCACTGCAATGCTGTAAGGATTGCTAAACAAATGACCAAGAAATGGCCTTTAAAAACAGAGGAAAGAAAAGATTGTGCTTGAGTGTGGAAGGTAAGAAACCAGTAGCGTTAACCTGCTGTAAATGAAAATGGTTTTCTATTCAGTCATGGATGGAAAAGGTGTTTGTCAATCTTGGAATATAATGAATCCTCATGGCTGAGTCAGAAGAGAAACAGAATTTTCTTTCTGCATAACTCAAAGGTTTCGACTTTAAGGAACACAAAGGATATAATCAAAGTTACAGGATACTCACCAATATTGGTGTTTCCATTAGAAACTAAGCCTATTTCATTAGGTTATTTACACTCCATAAACAACAGACCAGGCTTCGTTGTTTGGTTGGTTAGAGCATGATTCTTTTGGTCCTTTTTGCAAGTTCTGTTGCAATCAGGGTCTTTCTCCCGAAATGCTATTTCCGTGACACAAACCCTGCATCCTGATGTAGCTACAAGTAAAATATTGCCCCCTCCATCCAGAACAGAAATCTTTAATTCTGATTACCGGCAAGGGCACGCAAGAAATCAATCTAATAGGGGCGCCTGGGTGGCGCAGTCGGTTAAGCGTCCGACTTCAGCCAGGTCACGATCTCGCGGTCCGTGAGTTCGAGCCCCGCGTCAGGCTCTGGGCTGATGGCTCAGAGCCTGGAGCCTGTTTCCGATTCTGTGTCTCCCTCTCTCTCTGCCCCTCCCCCGTTCATGCTCTGTCTCTCTCTGTCCCAAAAATAAATAAAAAACGTTGAAAAAAAAATTAAGGAATCAATCTAATAAAATAAATTGGCCTGTTGCCTTGTGAGCGAAATGTTAATTTCTTCCGACTCTATTCACACATACTTTCAGACACCATATTTATGTCCTCAGAGGTAAATGTTACTACCAGTTATAACAAGAACCATGGTGATCTCTTTATAGAAATTGGGGGGGGGGGGGGGGGCGGGGCAAGAGCCAAGAAAGGAGGAGTCGACTCAATGATCAGTCCCAGATCCTGAATCGGCTCCCCAAACCCAGTGCCGTGAGGATGCCAGGTACTCCCCAAAAAATCTCCCCTCTTTATGCTCTTTCCCTCCTGCTTTCATTTCCTTGATTATTCCTCCCTCCTCTATTGGCTTCGTTCATGAAGCACACAGGGCTGGGACCATTTTACCTTCTACACTTGGCATGGCATCTGATAACTGCTGACAAAGGCACCATTACCCCATTTTACACATGGAGAAGCTCCAATGCCAAAGTATTAGACTTCATCAAGGTCACTACTTCTGAGAGATTTTCAGGGACTGCACCAGTGTAAGCTCTGTGGGTCAGTCCCTTGCCCCTGACCTGAAGTCTTTCCACCTATTTTTAAACAAGCATTTTACAACACCCTGTAACGATCTTATCATGGTTTTCTTGGTTATCCAACAAGGTAGCACGATTTTCCTTATTTAACCATAAAGAAATGGGTAGGGAGAACCACATTAACAGGATGCCCTTCATCTGCGAATGTACCTCCTACATTCAAGTTCAAGTCCAGCACACCTCCTATATTCAAGTTCAATCCAACACTCGTGGGAATCTCTTGGGAAATGCCTAACAGGGATTTTCTCCCATAACTGAAGCCATCTATCACCCTGTGAGGAGACTGTCACTGCTTGCCTCCTTCAGAGGATGATCCCAACACAAAGGGCACAGCCACCAAAGCTGTCCCCTGAGGGACTCTTCCTGTGGAGGGCAAGCACAAAAACAGTCACAGTCAAGTATCTAGAAATGTTACTAAGTGGAATGGTGCCTGGGCCACAGCCAGCTCCTGACCTCAGGTTTCCCCCATTCTCCTAAATCTTCGTCCAAGAACACAGCGGATTCTACAAATGTGCCTTATAAAAACTTGTTCAGCAGGACCGATTTACCAACTCGGGGGGCAGATCTCAGAGCCACTCCATTCCCAATGCAGCACCTCTGTTCCCACATCGCTTATTTACAAAGAATTCCACAGATCCTGCTGTGACACAGCTTCCTTGGATGAAGGCTCTAAATGCCCCTCGAGACCCTTTGATTACACGGAGGAAGCATGAAGTGTTCATGAAAAAAAAAAAAATCACTCCTTTGTTTTTCTAGAAGTAGCTGGTTCTCTTCCTCTGCTTGCTTCTACACCTAGTGATGCATTGACTTGGTTAAAAAAACACCAAGAAGATGCGGTAGGCTGCATTTATGATGCGAGAACACAACTAATAGCATCAATGCAGACTTTCCACTCTAACCAAGGGATCATTCTTTTCACTGTTGGTAGCAAAATCTAACGGTGTCCCACGTGGCTTTAGATTTCCTAGGAAAATCTACATTTTGTTTATTGCTTTGTGTATATCCCAAGCCAGCTGTCATCCTGGCACGTTATGAGGTGAAGAGACTCACTTCCAGGTTTATTTTCTTTACATTTGAAGGCGGTGGTGGGCAAAGTGTACAGCCTTTCCTGTCAAAAGTGATTTGCCTTAGGGGCACCTGGGTGGCTCTGCCAGCTAAGTGTCCAACGTCAGCTCAGGTCATGATCTCATCACTCATGGGTTTGGGCCCCGCATCGGGCTGTCTGCTGACAGTGGGGAGCCTGCTGCGGCTCCTGTCTCCCTCTCTCTGTGCCCCTCCCCGGCTCCTGCTGTCTTTAAATAAAAACATTGAAAAAATTTTAAACAAAAAGTGATTTGCCTCAAAACAGGCAGAAAAGGTGTATAATTTTTTAAAGGCAGCCAACTTGCATGAATACCCAGTGCTTTTTAGTGGAGTCAAAGAGCCAGCAAACTGTGGAGGAATTATGAGCATGCTTATAAAAGCTTTGAAACGGTAACCACCACCCTTGGAGTCACATGCGTACAATGGCCAGAAGTCCGCCCTTTCTTAATCAACTGAATCTTTTGTCCGAGGGCGGAGTTCTAGCCCTCCCCATGTCCAGCCTTGTACCTGGATGGAAAAGGGAGGCACACTGCAGTGCTTCTATCAACAGGTAGCCAGTGGCCTCATGCGTACAAACACACGTACACAAGAGTAGTTACAAAGGAGTGGTCACTTTTCAGCTTCCTTTAGTATTCACGCACCCTCTCCCTCTCTCCGTTTTCTCTAACCCAACTTTGTACCCAAGACTCACTCTGCCGTCAGACTCAAGAGACTCTCAGATCTGCCTGAGCCCCACACCCGTGGGCAGTCCCGGGCACCCTCCCTTGTACTATTCCCCTCCACCTGACAGGAGCCTAGGACCACACAGCCAAGAAAGAGAAGGTCTTTGAAAAATGCGGGGGGGGGGGGGGGGGTGATGGGAGCTTTCAGTGAACAACATTCTCCTTTCTCATTAAACACACAACCTGGTGCCTCCAGTTCCTTCTTTGGGGATGATGGTGTGGAAGAGTCAGTGACCTGGGTGAGCTGGGACAGAGTCTCCTGAGGCTGGGTGGGGCTTGTCTACTGTTCGTAAGTGCTTCCCTAATTACTCTCAGTTGGAACGTGAGCTATCAGAGGACGTGAAGTATGTGAAGAAATTTCATGGCAATTGGTTTCAATCAGCTCTTGGCTAAATACAAAGGTCTCCTAAAAAACCACCACCACCACCACCAGCAAAATCCCACCGAAAACCCACTTCCAAGCCTGGCACTCGGAACACATCACAAGAGAACATGCTTAACACAAGCCTGAAGGGTGGGTGTCTGGCTCGCCCCTGGGTGGGAAGCCACCGTGCCTGTGTCTCATCCGTATTTTCCACTACACTGCCCACAAAACCCCTGGGTTGAGTGGGACCTAGTCTCGAGACCTAAGGGCCGAGATCGGCAGTGAGAGAAAAAACACTGCTGCCGGCCCTAGAATGCCAGCCAGAGGCAGTTGTGCTGCGTTTGAGGCGCCTAACTCCAGGGGAATGCGTGGAGGAGGTGGGGGTGAGAGATCAGAACCCTGATGCTTCTTTTCTGAATGGATTAGGGTTCAGCTCTGGAAAACCACTACATTACAACTCAGGTCCAATCGATCTGAAGAAGGCTTTACATTTTAGAAAAGGCAGTCAATCTGCTCCTTCTGCCAGATGGCTTAAGCCTCGTATCCCGGCACGTGTGTGGTTAAAAACTCTTCCCCGCACAGCCCGCATCTCATGTGATGCATCTGGGACTCAAAAGCTGTGATTGAAAGAGCCTTCAAAGTTGCAGGTGTGCGGCTCGCTGGGGACGCTACACACAGATTTAAAATGCAGCGGCCATTAGTGTCCAGTCTCGTAATTTTCATGGCCAGGAAAGGCTGGACGTGAACGCATTGAAACAAGGGCCCTTTTGGGGGTAGAGAGGAAGAAAAAAGAAAAAGGTAACTGAAGACCCTCAACGGGGACAAGATGTTCTGCAACTTCTGGAAGTAATCAGAGGGAGCGAGCCAAACAGCCCATTACCATCCGTGCACAGACAGTTCCACCTGGCCAAGTCCGGGACATCCGAGCAGTTGAAGGGGGTCCAGAAAGAGGACTAAATCAACTCAATCCCACTGAAAGTGGGGTCCCTTCCAAGGACTTAATCCGTCTTAAAGGTTTTTAAAGCCACACTTTAAATAAGGTAGATTTCCTGACTAAAATTGGATCAGCCATGTAGCCATCCTGCAACATCAAAGGAGTCCTTGGTGCTTTACAGAAATCAAGGGCTCCCTCCAGTACCAAGGGGACCACAAAGGCCCTCTGCCAAGTGGAGCTGTCAGATGCCCGAGACCAGGGTCTGGACTAGAGAAACGTCCATTGCTCCCTTCCCAGAAGGTCTCCAGCAAGATTTCCTACCCTTCCGGTCCTCTAATCATGCAGAAACCTCAAGAAGTAGGGAAGGGATTTGATCCTCCGTTCAGAGTGGCATCATATGTAGATTCACCCATATGTAGATTTTGTCTGTACTGTCTGTACTGACAAAATACTCCAGTGTTTCCTAGTGCCTCCTCTTCCCATGGCTCTGAAGATTTTAGAACTTTGGAATTTCTCTTCTCGTAGCCTATGATTCATACATTCTTTCGCCTGCAGAAAATGGTTCCGTTCCAACTGGTTTAACTTCTGCTCTGAGCTCTTTAGAGAAAATGTATACATACGTCTCCAGATACCGGGACGGCGGGGACCTCAACGGATGCTATCAAAAACATTGCTTACTGCGGGTTTTAAGACTCAAAGTCTGCTTTCAGAAAACAGCACCCGCGTCTTGTAAGCTGCAGGGGGAGGCCACCAGAGCAAGGCTGCTCCCTCTTTGCAACCAGCTGCCATCAGAGTTTAATTTCTGCCATCCTGGCATGGGGCATCCATGACAAAGGTGGACATGGCCATGCGGTTAAGACTGGAAATTTAGTTTTCAGCAGCTCATTTTTGCTCAGGTTACTAATCAATACCAAATCTAATGCCGCTTGAATAAAATAAAATTGGCACAATAACTACATGGTCCTTGCTAACAGCTCCAAATGACACTGGGGCTTCACTTGAACGTACTTCAATACCAGCTTCAAAGTCAAGTGCCACACCAGCTCGTGAAGTTTGTTAAGAATAAGGGTTATTGCTTGTAAAGCTTGTTAAGAATGAGGGTTATTGCATTATAAACAGAGCTTTCTGTTGAAGTAGTCATTGGCACAGAGTGGTTACAGATTTACATGTCCTTGCTTATTGAGGTCAAACATTTGTCTTTAGTAAAACAAGGGCGTTGGATTATAGTCTAAAAATAAGTGGCAGGAATGTGTGCTGTGACTTCAGGAGTCTCTAGTGGGAGGGTGGAGGGATCGACCAAGTCAGGATACAGATAGCAACTGAATAAACTTCAGAAAAATGTTCTCTAAAATCATGTTGATTTGGCAAGGTCATCTTACGAAGATAGGCTGGGTGGAAGAAAATTATTTCCCTGAGGAAAAGAGTGAATAATTAGTGCCAAACTATTCACATAGTGGAAACTTGTACACTTTGGCAAGAGGAGCGACTTGGTGGTTTCTAAAAAGCAGATCAGCATATTCCATTGCTATTTTTTTCCCCTGAGATTTATAGTTCATAATTCTTTAATTCCAGTCTCTAGATCAAATTAAGAAAAAAAAAAAAAAAAAGCGGACACCTATTCAGCCATGTCAGAAACTTAGGGTCACCAAACAGTTCTGAATACCTGAGACAAGAAAAGATGCCCAGACAATGGACCATATCAATTAAGCTCAGAGGAAAAACCAAACGAACAAGTTGAAACAAAAGAACTTAACACTCTGCAATAGCTTTAAAATCTGTAAGCTCACCCTGAGTCATAAAGCACAGGCCAAGAATCTTGAAAGAACACAGATCTACTAGGTTTTTAAAAGAGGCAAACACTGAAATAAAAATGTGAAGGCATGAAATGCTAAACTCCTTTAAAAATATAAGAATAAGTGAAATTTCGAGAGTTATAAACTCACGTGGGGAAGTTCAGACAAAAAATAGGTACAGGCCTATTTGGCAAACACACACATACATAAATCAGCTGCTCCAGATGACATATGCCCTCAGGGAATAAGGGAATTTGACAAACATGCTTACCGAACAATGGTGCAGCAGAGATGAATAATTATTTCTGAAAAATTACCTTGCACACAGGGGGATGTCAGAAGATTGGAAAAAGACCAACAACATATGATAGTGATATAGAAAGAAAACAGAAAGGGCAGTGAGAAATTCATGTAGGATATATGCTGTTGTTGGTTGTGGAATAAAGATCAGGGCAGCAAAATTCACAAGGGTCAGAATACCAGAGATGGATAAACAAAGAGTGATCTGCATTTAAAGCCCCATAGACATGTTTAGGAGAGGATCTTGAGGACTTAAGTACGGTTCTCTTTATAGTTGAGAACATAAAGATATGGGGAAGAGGGTACTGAGCTGAATGCGCGTGGGTCTTGGGAAAGATTTTATTTTCCATCAGTCCAAAGATTCCAAACAGAGGCTGAAAATGGATGGGAATCCCAAACAAACAAGGTATTAAGCCCAGTTACGGAGAGGTGTTCCAAGAACAGGATCTTAATCTGCCTTGACCCAATACTCTGACCCACCAATACCTTGACTCAAAACCCTGACGGAGGACCCAGGACAGGGTGTCATGAAATTTATGGAGGATGCTCAGGTGGGGAGCACCACAGAAGACCCAAGACCGGAGGAAGCAAGAAAACCAGGTTACACACATCTGTGAACAGAATTTACCGGAAACAGAGATGAACAGGCTGGAGAAACTTAGAAAGCGTTTTAGAACTATACTGGGAGCGTGTGACCCAGAGCGATGTTTAACCAGGTGAAAGTCCTCCCCGACCCTCCTTCAGAAATAATCCAGCCAGGGGGAAAACGGAAGTGGCAGGAACTCCCCTTCACCCAGCCTGGCCAGGCACCAGCTCCTTTTCCACGGGTCTCACTATTCAAGGGAGTCCTGTGCTGTCTGAATCCTCATTTCTGCTCCACAGAGGAGACAGCAGAGGCTCAGGGGGGTTAAGGCCACATAAGGAGACATGGAACAAGACGGTGTGAGATCTGGGGTCTTCAGAGAGGACCCCAAGTCCAAACTCCTGCTCTCTGATATCAGGCACCCTCACAGCCCCTTCCTTCAAGTTCCTGCTCAAATGGCACCTTCTCAGAAGCCTTCTTGTAGAAGTAAGCCAGGGTCAGGGGATGCTGTTTTACTTCATACCACTTATTTTCATCTGATATGCTAGATGTTTGCTTGCTTATTGCCCTCTCATCGGAATATACACTCACTGCAGGATCCTCAGAGCCTTAGAACGTGCTACAGGTTTCATCGGTACTTGATAAATACCGATTATTAAATTATACGCTCTCCCCAGGAATAAGTGCTTTCTTTTTACTAATTCATCTACCAGTGGGTTGCCTAGTTTGGGGGGGGGGGGCGGGAATCACTTATAAAACACTCAGAGGGGAAGAATTGTAAGGAGTGGGAAAGGTCTTCCTGGATTTTTTCCAGAACATGGATTTATTTCTCCTGGACGACACAATCTGTTTCTGTAACATACTGACTTTATGAATAGAAATACCCTTCGTTTGTTAAGTAGTAGACAAAGAATCTGAAGGAGAACCAAACCACTGAACTCCTTTGGGGTCCGTGTCTCAACCCAACCCCACGAACCCCACCGTGACAGTAAGAGGAAAGATGGATCTACGTACAAAGAAGCCAACAGAGAAGTGGAGAAGCCGTCATGTTTTCTTTAATGATACTAAAGCAGCTGATGAGGGATTTGACAGAAAAACCAAACTGACCACACTTCTCACAGAATAACCTAAATCATCTGGTCACTTTGTAATGGAAGAAACAATGCCTAGGTTAGAGCGCGCACTGTTTCTTCGTCTCACTTACCCTCCCTTGTTCCATGTTTGAGCCCTAGACACCATTCCTGTCTAGCTGCCATTTAGAGTTTTAAATTCTCTGAAACAGGTCATAAGTATTTGGAGGCTTTTTATGGAGAGTCAGCATCTCAAGTGTTTAATCGTTCTTTTGCGACGTTAAAGGAATTCTAATTCTCTGATGGGGCTGGGCCGCCCTCTTGAATAGAGCCAGAGGTGGCCAAAAGAGGGATAGTCAGCAAAGAGCTTCTAGCTCCGCCGCCACCTAATACCTCTTGGGTCTCTTTTCTAAAGAGGACGTTGGCTTGTAGAGTCGCAAAGGAGGAAGCAAAAATAGCGAACATGGGTCAACAATGCCCATGTGCCAGGCTTAGTACGGAGACTACATACACAGGAGCTCGGGTAGCCCTCACCAACACCACAAGGCTGAGCTCAGAGAGGTTACAGCGGCTGAGGACATTCATCTAGTAAGTGACAGAACCAGCGGCTGGCTGGCTGTGGAGCCCATGTTCATGATCATGACGCTACATGACCTGCATACCCCTGATGACACCTCAGATCCTCACAGGGTTTGTGTCATGGCGGGGGAAAGGACTTCTACTTTTTTAAGTGTATTTGATAGAGAGAGAGAGACAGAGCACATGAGTGGGGGAGGGACAGAGAGAGAGAACCCCAAGCAGGCTCCACCCTGTCAGTACAGAAACTGACGGGGAACCCCAACCCACAAACTGTGGGATCATGACCTGAGCTGAAGTCAAGAGCCAGATGCTCAACCGACTGAGCCACCCAGGCACCCCTGGGGCTTCTACTTTTGATGGTCGCCCAGATGTTTTTCTACAAAAACTGCAGCATTTTGGAGGAAAGGGTTATCACAGATGCATTCGCCACAGAATCCCTCCAACAGCCTCTTCATTCATCAATTAGCTCAGGAGGCCAACAATGTTTTTTGGCTAAGCTCTCTTCTATTTCAGTGGGAAAAAAATACATACATTCTAGAAAGCTCCATCTTCAGCATAATTTTAACTAGCCAGAGAAACTACACGAATGTTTTGCCCAGAAAAATTGCATCTATAGAGCAACTTACTTGTTTTGGTGCAGAATCCATTTCAGTCCCCTAACCTGGCCCTAGTGAATCATAAAGACCCACAGCAACTCAACACCCACCCCCAGCAACACCATCGTCACAGCAACAAAGGGACATGTGGTAGGGGAAGAAAAAAAGCCCTGGTCCTAGAATCAGGATGCCTGTGTCCCAGGCTGGCTGGATCCTCTAGGGGCACATCCTAACCTCAGTGGATCTTAGTTCTCTCATCAGTAAGATGGGGATTTACTGCATTTACTGTGAAGTTCAAATGAGGTCATTAGGTCATTGCCTACCATTACCACACCTAGTGTTTACAGTGCACTTGGCGATATTCCAGGGGTCCACTAAGTGCTCCATCTGTAGATTTCATTCTTACCCCATCAGGTAGATGCTATCAATAAATGCTCAGATTTAAGGATGAGAAACTTGCAGCCCAGCTGAAGGGAATTAATTAATCCCTCCGAGGTTACATAGCTGGGAAGAGAGGCAGCAGTATTTGAACTCAGATCCGAGGGACTTCAGAGGTTACCTTTTCAATTACTGCAAGCTGAAGCTTGTAACTGGTTCATGATTGGGTTCAGCCCTGCCTCTCTGCTGCCATTCGCTGTAAATGAAATCCTTGGAATGCCCTATTCAAATATAAAGCCTTATTGCTATCAAGTGGCCCCAGTTTGCATTTGTACAAAATCGGTCAAGGAAGTCCCAGGAGAGTGTT
Source organism: Puma concolor (assembly GCF_028749965.1). Classification (NCBI taxonomy): domain Eukaryota; kingdom Metazoa; phylum Chordata; class Mammalia; order Carnivora; family Felidae; genus Puma; species Puma concolor. The sequence goes on along the minus strand of NC_141670.1, from coordinate 164,572,945 downwards.
CTGAGCATGCCCATCTGGTCAGCTCCCCTCAGAGGACACTCAATCCCTAATAGGCGATATGTGTGGTCAGGTGCACATTGATGCCATTGCTTTGCCCAAAGCAGTTAGTTTAAAATGTTAATTAGATCTAGCTTTATTGTTTCCTGAGGCTACATGAAAATAAGCGAGTTACCATTTTCCCCCCAAAAGTGTCACGACATGTTCAAGGTCTACATAGTTTATTACTGAGAGGGCCAAGGCATTCAGGTAAATTACTGTGCCTCAGTTTCTTCTATAAAAATGGGAAGATTGGGCCAGACCATCTCTGTTGCCTCCTTTGGCCCTGAAAAAAGGATGGTTCTGGACCACAGACTCTACCAACCAAGTAACATGCTGGATTAGGCCTTCCTCTTCACAGTGGGGAAGGGGGAAGATGGATAGGAAACAGGAAGGAAGTAGGAGCTGTGGCGTCAAGGTAACAAGCAAGGGCGCTAAGTGGCTGAGGGAGACACCAGGAAGAAGAGTGGGAGACAGTAGAGAGAAGGGGGTGCGGTAAAGGACCCGCCCAAGGGAGGGGTGGCTCTCATCCACCAACAAATGGCTCAGTCCTCTCCCAGGCTTCACCCTGAGACACCGGACATGCTTTCTCAGCTCAGCCAAGTCACCTACCAGCCTCTCCAGTGAGGGAGAGAAGAGAAAAGGGACTGCGTGGTTTTAGCAATTCCATTTTCTTGATGTCAGCCCATCTGTGCTCACTGTAGATGGGGTTTTACTATCAAATTTCATTAAATCAAAGACTCCATCTCTATTGTAGGATGCACCATTATTTGACAGATTACCAAGAAAAACACTGCCTGTTATCTTTGTACGGCACCATTGAGAAGACGCAACCTGCTCTCAGAATATTAACTATTTTAGAATTGATAAAGTACGCTCTTATAACTACTATTAATAAAACCTATAATTTAAGGGTTTGCCATGTACCAGGAACTACATTACATGATTTATACAATCTCATTCAATACTTACTACAACCTGTGAGGTAGGGTTTATTATCCCCATTTATAGATGAGGAAAGCTCAGAGAGGCTAAAGTAATTTGCCCAAGGTTGCCCAGCTGGAAGAGACGGAATAGGAACCTGAGTGAGCCTGACTCCAAAGCACTTGCCTTTAGTCCCCAAGTTCTCTCACCTCCGACGTTCCAGTGGTGGCCCGTTTGGCTATGGTTCTCAGGAAGATGAAGGGACTCAGTCATTGTCTTGGGGCCCCACCTTCTCCTTCTCTTACTCTAGGTAGAGAGGCTAATGAAGAAGAGGATGGAGAAGTGGCCACAGGTACCTCCTTGGCCCATGGAGCATTTGCAAAACTCTTAACTCTGGACACGGAAGAGTTAGACACAAGAAAAGCGGGCACCAGAATTCCCAGAGTTGGTTCTATATGGAAACAGAGAAATGGGGGTGCACAGACTGGATGTCATTGCTCATACAGGGAGGGGGGTTACTGTAAGACTGATGATTACACCCCAAGGCATGCAGAAGCCTTCCCAGGACTTGACTGGAGACCCAGCCAGTATGAATTCATGCGTGTGTCTTAAAAAGAAGACTCCTTAAACTCTTAAATTCTTCAGGTTTCACAACCCTGGCCACCCCCCGCCCCAGCCCCAAGCCCCGCTCTTGAGGTTTATGAAAGCAGGTATGGTTGAGAGTGGAGGAAGCTGGGAGAGTCGAGTCCACACAGGCCACACGAAGAAGTGATGGCCCCAAAACGGGAAAGATGACGAAGAAAAGAGGTCTGGTTCTTTGGCCCACAAGTTTTCATTGGCCTGCAAGAACGGGCCATTTCCTGCCCTATTCCTTCCAAGGCCAATCCCACAGACTGGCAGTGGGCAATTTACTCTGTTTACTTTGAAGGGGTGGTGTTCTAATGCCAACAAGGCCTGAGAGCCTGTAACTCTGCCGTGGTCTCCCAAGTGCAGATACCCATAAGGAATGTGGGAGGATTTAAGAGAATTCTTATGTAGTAAATCCTTTACCAGTGTTTGTGTTAGGGTTTCTAACGGGTAGAATACAGTAATCCAGGGGTAAGCAGACAATTATACATTTTGGTGAAAGATTGCCTTGGATCTTGCCTTTACATTTCCTTTCAACTTGACAGTAAATTAATTACCTTTTCTCTTTTTCCAGCTACTACCTAGTACTAGGAGTTTGCCAAAGCTATCTTCTTCAAATTTTATTTCAAGAACTCCTTTTTACGTTGATGGAGGTGGAAGGGGCGGGGGATTAAGAGACAGGGCAACCAATTGCAATGTCATGATTCAAACAGCCTGTAAGACGAAAAGACAGACAAATGGGGGAAATTTGAGCTTCCTGGATATTTGATATTAATGAACAAACTAATGGTTTCTCGTGTGATAGTAGTGTTACGGTTAAGAAGCTTTACCCTTTGGAGAGAAATACGAAAAGGTCTACAAATATGGTGTTTGTGATTTGCTTCAAAACAACTCAAGGATACAGGTGAAACAAGATACCCTTGACTTATTATTTAAGATGGGGAATAGGGTACATGGGGATTCATTATACTTTTCTGTTTTTGCTTTGAGGTTTTCATTGGAAGTTAAAATGAAGAAAGTAAAAATCAACCAAGCATGAAGCAATCAAGGAGTCCTGAGGTGAAAGAAACCCTCACTTTGCCAGTCATGCACCTGACATGTGACCCAAAGAAAGGCAAGCACAATTTGCCAAGCATTAGAGTGAGATCTTGAAACTCCCAGGGTTCGCGTTTTAGACCAGAGAGCGCATGGTTTGGGACTGGAGTTGCTTTACTGCTGGCAAAAGAGAATTTGCTGATTCTCAGTGAGAACAAAATAAGACCATGAGATAGGATCCCTGTGAAATTTGGACATCAAAGAATAGTTACAAAGCAACATTTTGAGGAGTTAAGTGTAAAGGAACCAGGAACATGCAGCTTCAATTTCCTTCCAAATACACACGCTTGTGGATTTAAGGAAAAGTGTTCTATTAAACACGTGCTAAACTGTAATGCTTCAAAAGACATGGAGAGTCATTGAACCCGAATGGGCCCTGGCTTTGCTCCCTCAGATTGGATGTTGTTCCTCTCCCTTGGAATAGGACTTCTCGATCTCACTCCATTTCCTCTGTAAACCCCACCTCCTTCCTTCCAGGTCTAATCCAAACTTGACTTCAGATTCTCAAAACATAGGACAAGAAAAATCCAGAGATCAGCAATATTTTTTTTTTGCCCTTTTCCGTTCTGAAGAAAAACCAGCAAATACTTGGAGACTCAACTTGGAAAGTGTTTACTGGCAAATCCATAAAGCTCACTCCGTTGGTTTAAACTTGGAAAGTGTTGGGAGTAGTTAACACAGCTAAGTGCAGAGGAAATGGGGGCTGAGGTAATCCCCGTGTGCTCCCCTCCCTCCTCACCCTTGCAAGAAAGACTCTGACTGCAACCATCTAGATGGGCCTCGTGCAGAGCTCCACGTGGTACACAGCTTTAGAAGAAGATGCTCTCCCCAGCTCTGCGGCTCAGGGCCCAATACCCAGCCCATGTCTAGCTGAAGTCAGCAGGAAGAAGAGAAGTTACTAAGGCCAGGGCCTCTGCATAGCCTTGACCTAGAGAAAGGGGAACTCGAGGAGCTGGACCAAGGGCCAAATGAGTGCCGCCCAAGATTAAGGTGAAAGGTCTTCACTTGAGTGCCCAGAATGCCCAGCTGGGAGGGATTTAAGATGCTCTTTGGCCTGCAAGCCGCAAGGTGGATGTTTTTGCTGCAGGAAGGCGGTGCAGTTTGTCAGGAGTGTGTTTTACAGGTTGGCTTGAGAAAGCTCTGCTAGGGAGGTGGTGGGTGGTTGGAGTCCTTGGACTTAAGACATTTGGTGGGTGTTCTCCGTCTCTGAATGCCAGGCCCTACCCCACTGCCCAGGAAGGATGCACACAAGGCTCCTTAAAACTCCTGCTGCTCCTGGCAGTTTCTCCAGGAGACCTCATCTGTCCATAGCCCTACGTGGTTCAAGTTACGAGATCAGAGTCGCTCACCTTAATTTCCCAAGCACAGAACCCCAGGGGGAATAAACTTTTCCTGCTTAGAACTGCTATCTCCATCATGGGTCAGAGTGGAGTTTCACCCTCCAGATGCTGCCACAAACACCGTTCACAGATATGCCACTTACACACCCCAAATCCTCTTACATGCGCTAAAAAGAGGGCCAACGTTTCCTGACTTCCTGAGAAGTCACACCGCTATGGCAGCAGCACTAGCCTGCAGTGACCATGCCTACCTGCCTTACTGGTAACCACATCCCTAAAACAGAGGGCAGTTTCCTTTTTTGAAAAGTAGGACTCAAGACGCACCCAGACTTAACACCAAGGGCACGAACACCACACCTGCCACCCCCAGGACGTGACAGTAGGAAGTATTTCTGAGGGTGACAGGAGCTACAAGTTGTAAAGGTGGGGGGAAGATGAACACAGCTTTTCAGTTTTCTGTAAACGGCTTTTGAGAGTTGGGCATGTGTCATAAACTACATCTCACCACCCACCGGAGCCTAAGGTTTCTTCCTGGGATCCTTGCCAAACGAAATATGTAGAGAAATGTTACAGCAGCCACGGGAGACCAATGACCAGAGCGGTGCCCATTTCTGTTACGCCAGCATGGCTCCGCTTTGTGCAACACCTGGGGTGAGGCTGTCTTGCATCGATACTCCCTTCCACGGAAGCCAAACCAGGGTCATCCTTCGTCAGGCCTTGCCATATTTAGGAATTGGCCAGGATAAGAACCAAATTCATGTCACTCAGCTTCACGGAAGCCTGAAGCGTGCAGAAATGAACACCTCTCAAGCTCTCCCTCTGAGGACTCACCAGGTAGAGGAGACACACAGGAAAGCTGCCGGAGATAGGGAGCAGAGCCGGAGAGTGGAGGGCTGGTTCTCCACAGGGGAAGGTAGGGAGCTAAGAGCGCTTGCGTGTACTGTAGCGGCCACAAGGATCACCTGAGGAGCGTGTTCAGCATGAAGAGGGTCACCTGGGGAGCGTAAGAATGGAAACAGATGCCCCCTGCCAAATGTTTTTGTTTTTGCAGGTTTTAGAGCCCATGCATTTTTAAAAAAAACAGCCCTCGGCTCTCACGTGAGCGGTCCTCAGAACTGACGCTGCTCTTAAGACTTCACCTACGTCTCCCCACGTGCGGGGCTGCACTTAGGCCCGGAAAGGTGAGAAGGCCGTATCGATGCTCATGCCTAAGTGTTAGAGTCTATTTCCTACATTGGCTTCGGGGTCTAGGCAATTCAGAGAGTTGGCGGAAGTGTGAAGGTGAGGGCTCTTGGGAAAGGGGAACTTGAAGAGCTGGACCAAGGGCTAAATGAGTGCCGCCCAAGACTAAGGGCGACAATCTTCACTTGAGCGCCCGGAATGCCCAGCTGGGAGGGATTTAAGATGCTCTTTGGCCTGCAAGCCCCAAAGTGGATGTTTTTGCTGCAGGAAGGCGGTGCAGTTTGTCAGGAGTGTGTTTTGCAGTGCCCGCGTATGCCCTTCAATGTCATGCTGTGCCCTCTGCAGGCCCTGAGAACCATCCTACATGCCCTGCCCCTGACCTGTGGACTGGGATTCCACATCACATGCCCTGGTTTGGGGCTTCTTCTGTGGAATTCGCTGTCCTCTGGGTCAAGCCAATAGGTGACCATGGACATGTTTAAAGATGGAGCTGCTCAGGGTCATAAACTGTTGACTTCAAGGCCAAACTGGGCAGGCAGAAGTGACCTGCTGGGCTCGACCAAGTGTTTTTGTTTTATTTTGTTTTAAATTGAAGTAGAATACTTTTAGACATTATACGTATATAATACGTTATATATAATATAGTAAAAACATATACTATGATATATGCTATATTATATGCATATGTATAATAATATATAATTTATTATAGTGTCTAAAAACATTCAAATTATACACACACACACACACACACACACACACACACTGCAGTTGATCAGAGGTCTCACCCCTTCCTTCTGTCTTATACATGAGTGAGTCACATGTTTACATAACTCCTGCCTGGTTCCTGTAGGCATTTGAGTTTGCGACCCTCAGGGCCACATGCTGTAATTGACACTGTTTACTGGATTAGATCCAAGTTTCCAGCTGGGTTCTGAGGGAGCAGGACTCAGACTGAGAGAGCCCTGGCCAATCCGGGAGGGCCTCTGCAGCTGGAAGTGCGGGAACACAGGTCAAGCTCACCCAAGGCCAGGACACCAAAGCCCAGACAAGGGTAGCAGGAGGAAGCCTGGCTTCCCAGTGCTTTCCAGTGAATCCACCCAGCACGGCCTGCCTTCCAGATCCCAGTGGCCTGTGGTAGTGAGAGAAGTGTCTTTTCACCTCAAGAACACGCAGCCACCACCCCATACCCCCCACCTTCCACGAACAGTGAAGGGGCCCAGGAGTCCTATTTATTGGTGACCATCTCGCAACCTTTCTGCAGTGCCATTTACTCTGCCCGAAATGCTTTCTCTTTCCATCCACGTTGCTGCTTAATCCTTTCCTAATTACTTCAAAAATCCAGCTCAAACCCCAACTCCCCCAGTTGTATTCCCTGACCAATTTCACAGAAATGGGCGACCTCCACCTCCTCTCAACTTACTCCCTACCTTACTTTTTAATGACATAGCCCCTGTTGCCTTGGATCATTGTTAATATTTCTTATGTGGGGGCGCCTGGGTGGCTCAGTCGGTTAAGTGGCTGACTTCGGCTCAGGTCATGATCTCACGGTCCGTGAGTTCGAGCCCCACCTCAGGCTCTGTGCTGACAGCTCAGAGCCTGGAGCCTGTTTCAGATTCTGTGTCTCCCTCTCTCTGACCCTCCCCCGTTCATGCTCTGTCTCTGTCTCAAAAATAAATAAACGTAAAAAAAATTAAAAAAAAAATATTTCTTATGTGTATAAATTTCATCCTCTCAACTGAATTGTCAGCTCCTTGAGGGTGGGTACCATGCCTCATTTCTTACCACCTGTATTGCTCAAAGCACTGCCACAGCACCTGAAATGTGTCACTAATTTCCTGATTAGTTTATTATCACACTAGTGCCAGCTAATAGCTACATAGAATTCTCTCATAAATCATCATCCCCAGTGACTGGAAACTTCCAGAAAGTTCCGGCAAATTAGTCTGGGAACACTGTCTTGGCAATTTCCTGGCATTAGGCTTCCTCGATTGCTTCACGTTGCGGAACTTGTGTCCAGTTATTCAACGGAAAAGTTACCTTGATGCACGTACTGGTAGGAAAGAAAACTGATAAGCCAGTAGGAAGAGCCTTCCTTTAATTAGGCTGCAAAACTGAAAGTAACTTGGTCGAAAGCCTCCTCAGGAGCACCTGCAGTGGGGTTGAGTGGTGGTCCCTCACTGATGTGCACCTGGAACCTATGAACATTCACCTTATTTAGAAAAAGATCAGTTAAAGATCTCGAGATGAGATCATCCTAGATTATGCAGGTGGGCCCTAAATCCAATAAGAAGCGTCCTTGTAAGAGGAGGGAAAGACAGGGAATTGGAAAGGACACACATGGAAGGTCACTTGAAGACAAAGTCGAGATTGGAGTTACGAGGCCACAAGCCAAGAAAGGGGTCACCAGGACCCGGAAGGGGCAAAGGAGGATTCTCCCTTACAGCCTTCATAGGGAGTGTGGTCCTGTCGACACCTTGATTTCAAGCCTCTGGCCTCCAGAACTGTGAGAGAATAGACCTCTGTTGTCTTAACTTACAAATCTGCGGTCACTGTCCCTACAGCCCCAGGAAATGAACACAGTAACCAACAAGGATAGCAGGTGGGGGCGGTGAGGGTGGGGAGGAGCGCTTGGGCACTGGATTTCAGAGACACCATCCAGGGAGGAGACTTGCCACAATCCCAAGTAGCCCCGCCGTTGCATATTTTTCTAGAAAACCTCCATATGCCATTATTACCCCAGAGATGCTCACCATGCAGGCTTAAGCCTGATATTTCCCCACTGAACCTTCGCATCTAAGGAGGACAGGGCTTACATTCCAAAAGGATGGGCCCAGCTAACCCTGAAATGCAAGGTCCTCAGGATGCATCATCCACCTCCAAGGACCTAGGTCATTTTTTCTCTCCTCTATTAAGAATTTGTTGAGTATCTGCTATGCTATACAAATTGGTTAGTCTGGCTAATTATAAAACAGACCCTGATTATTACCGTAAACATTCGGGGGGCGAGGTTACTTCTACCTAAATACGACTAGCTGAGCTTTTCTAGTCTGGGCTCTATGAATTCTTTTTTTGGTTTGTTTTAATTTTTTTTAATGTTTATTTATTTTTGACAGAAAGAGAGAGAGAGAGAGAGAGAGAGAACAAGCAAGCTGGGGCAGAGCAGGGAGAGAGGTAGACAGAATCTGAAGCAGGCTCCAGGCTCCAAGCTGTCAGCCCAAAGCCTGATGCTGGGCTCAAACCCATGAACCATGAGATCATGACCTGAGCCGAAGTCGGATGTTTAACTGACTGACCCCACCCAGGTGCCCCCTTTTTTTTTTTTTTTTTTTTTGAGAGAGAGAGAGCACAAGCGGGGGGTGGGGCAGAGAGAGAGGGAGACAAAGGACTTGAAGCAGGCTCTGCACTGACAGCAGAGATCCCGACGTGGGGCTTGAACTCACGAACCGCAAGATCATGACCTGAGCCCAAGTCAGACACTCAACCGACTAAGCCACCCAGGTGCCCCCAGAAGAATACATTTTTGTAAATGCTCCAAACACTGAGGCACACACCACAGCACTTTTTATATGTTTGCTAGAGGCTGTTCACATTCACCTGCAATACTCTTGGGTTTTTAAAAATTTTTTTTTGATGTTTATTTATTTTTGAGAGAGAGAGAGAGAGACAGAGCATGAGCAGGGGAGGGTCAGAGAGAGAGGGAGACACAGAATCCGAAGCAGGCTCCAGGCTCCGAGCTGTCAGCACAGAGCCCGACGTGGGGCTCGAACCCACGAACTGTGAGATCATGACCTGAGCCGAAGTCGGACGCTTAACCAACTGAGCCACCCAGGCACCCCACCTGCAATACTCTTTTAAAGCTTACTAACAAGAGGAGCCAGAAAAATGTCACTGGAGAGTTTGGATGCATGAATGATTTCCTCTTACAAAATGGACATGGGTCATATAGGAAAATGTCTATTTTTCAGAGATGCCCAGTGAAGTATTTGGTGGCGAAATGTCATGACCGCAGTCTATGCCAGACCACTTCAACAACAACAAAAATAAACGAAGTGAAGCAAATGTGGCAAAATAGTAATCACGAGACCGAGGTGATGGAGTTATGGGAGCTCGCTGCACAGTTCTTTCTGCTCGCCCATACGTTTGAAAATGGTCAAAACCGGGGCGCCTGGGTGGCGCAGTCGGTTAAGCGTCCGACTTCAGCCAGGTCACGATCTCGCGGTCCGGGAGTTCGAGCCCCGCGTCGGGCTCTGGGCTGATGGCTCAGAGCCTGGAGCCTGTTTCCGATTCTGTGTCTCCCTCTCTCTCTGCCCCTCCCCCGTTCATGCGCTGTCTCTCTCTGTCCCAAAAATAAATAAACGTTGAAAAAAAAAAAAAAAAGAAAAAGAAAATGGTCAAAACCAAAAATAGGATGGATGCATATTTTTTCCATTTAGGGTTATCTGTCTGCTGTACTGATGCTATCTGTGTTTGCAGGTATGAAGGCTGATGGTCTGAATAGAGGGAGTCGTCTTCTCCCAATTAGAAATACCTGACAGGCTGCAGATTTGTGCCCGCAAGGTCGGTTCGTAATTGCTCTTTGGTTCTATTTACGGAAGGAAGAGAAGACACATCTATCGAGAAAGAGTAGAGTACCAAAAAAAAAAAAGGGGGGGGGGCAGGGTTGGCATAGAAGCAGGAAAAATATGCCTTGCTGGGAAAGCATTGCATCAGGAAGATGGTGTTTTTTTGTTAAGTCACAGACCTAAGCATGCAGCCTCAGACTGCTGGCAGGGTGCTTTGTCCAAGTGCATCTAGCTCCTGTGGGGCTGACTCCTCTAAGCAGACACCCCAGCCAGGGAACTGACTCCGGTTCCACCCCCAACAGCCCCAACACACAGACACAGGCAGGCAGCGTTATAGAGGGACTCACAGTTCTGAGTACAGGAAGTGCAGATTGCCCACATTATCAATGTAGTTGGCGGGGCTGAGCCACGGCAGGACCAGCAGCAGAAGCGCCTTCATTTTCCGAGCAGGGTGCTGCTTTCTTCCTGGCCACCTTCTCTCTGTCCGCTGCAGGGGCCCAGCCCAGCTCAGTTCCCTTAAACAAACCTTGCCATATCCCCACAATGGCACCTGATTTGGAGCCCTTAGATGGAGCCACGCTGATAAATCATGGGCTCGTAAGAGGATTGTGCCCTCTGCTTCTCGGATGGGGAGATAGGAGACCGGAGGGACCCACCATGGTTGGCAAGAGGGCTCAGGCTGAGAGCAAGCAGGCTGATGCCCGGGAAAGGGACCTGCCCCTCCTGCAGGATGCCGACTGGTTCTTGGGAAGCAGCTGGTACGTTTACATCACCGGCCGGGAGCAGATGGGCTGGAAGCTGAACTGTGTTGGAAGAGGGCAGGAGCATGGCACAGTCAGACCCCGCGGTGTGGATGCGCAAATCATCAAAAGCTGTCCCACAGTCTGCTAGAGGAAGACACTGTAAGAAATCAGCATCCTTGGAACACAGCCTGGGGATCTGAGCTCCAAGTGAGTCTTCAGACATTGAGACAGACGAGGGTTAATTATGAACCAACTCCACGTCTCGATGCATATTTAGAATAGGCAGATATTTTACCTATCCCTGTCCTGACTACGCTGGCAGATGTGAGCAAAGTGATGGCTTCTCCACTAATTTGGACAACTGGCCCTTTACAAGAATAGACTGCGTCGTTCTCTTTGAGAATAAAGAGCCTTGATAGACAGACGTAAGATTCTGTCCAAATGATGCACAAATTCCTGTTCCGCCACGAAAGAAGTCACTCCGTTCCTCCTCCTCCCCTGAGTGGCTGAACTAAGCTCTGTCGCTAGTTGTAGGACCCTGGGCATTTCATTTAACCTCCCGAGCCTCAGCTATGTCATCTCTGAAATGGAGCTCTATTCATGCCTTACCTGCTGGGTCCAGCAGGCGCTGGACATCATTGCTTCTAGCTTTAAGATCTGTGATTCCAGCCTATGCTATCAGTCTTAACAGGACTTCTAGCATGCCTAACCCCCGTGATGTGCCAGAAGCCCCCGGGACTCCTCTCATTCTACCCCTTCTTCAAGAAGTCTAAAATCCATGTGGACCTTGCAACTCAAGGCCTAAATCTTAACAGAAACGGCTTAAAAGGATTGTTCCACTAATGCAACCAAGCAATTACAGCAAACTAGACTCGACGGGAAAGAGACCAGGGAAAAGTCTGCGGAATGAGACCAAGTGCAATGAGCTATGTAGTAAGCGGGGGTTTGCCCTCAGAGAAGGTGCATTTACTTGAGGCAGGACTGAAAGAGTTTACATATAGTAGATCCTTCGAATGTACAGGTTTAACTGCTACAGTTGAGATCAGAGATAAGCAATCTCGGTAAAGCAGGACCTGTATTAATTTATGGTTTTGCTGAGACTCTAATTTGAATTCCATTCCCTGTCAGTCTGGTATGCAAGAGTGAGGCAGGGCTGGTGAGAAGGAAGTACCATGAAATAGCAGTAAAACGGAAGTTAGGTTTGGCATTTAGTTCCTGGAGTCAAACAGATGACTTTGAACCCTAGCTCTGCCACATGATGGCTGTGTGACACTGGGCGTGTTGTTCAACCTCTCTGAACCGCTGTATCTTCCTCTGTAAAAGAAAGACAATAACAAGAGTGCTTAACTCATAGTGCTGTTATGAAGGTGGAATGAGATAATGCCTATAAAGAACAAAGGGCTCAATGAGCGTTAGCTATTGTTATGAAAATTGTTATTAATAACCACTAATAGCCGTGAATGAGCCTTGCTGGCAGCTCAGCGCCCACCTCCCAGAGGCTTTGTTCTTCTCGTGCTTTCTTCCCTTCTGCACTATTAGGGGCATGAAATGTTACAGTCTGTTCCTGAATATGGAGTTTCACAGAGTCCTGGGACATGCTTTTCTGGAGTGTCCGGGATCTGCTGTATAGATCACAGCTCCTGAACAGCCTGGAAAATAATAAATGCGGTGGGTTTCATAGTGTGCTAGATTGTATTTCTGATAACCTTGGACATGTCAGATTGTTCCTCCAAGTCTCTGTGACAAAAGAAGGATGTCTGCCCTTTTACCTCCTTGCATTTCAAGAGAATAAAATCCATTAATGGAAAGGAATGCAATATAAAAACAAAGGAATTATTTTTTGAGGTTGTCTATGTCACTACTACAAAAACTGCTGGTTGCCTATCCAGTATCTCACCTTCTCTTCTTCCTTTTCACGGAGCCTACATTTAGCTCATGGTGGTAATGCACTTTAGCCTGTCTCACAGATGGGTGGCCATACAACGCAATACTGGCTAATGAGGCATAAGCAGAAATTACTGAGTGAGGCATCCCAGAAAGCTTTTTAAAGGAAAAGTCTCAGTATGCATATTGTCAATTTGCCCTCCCTGCCTGGTTCTTCCTAGCTGGTTATTTCTGCCTGGAACTTGGATGTGATGTTGGCGATTGGGCAGCCGTTTGGGAACCAAGAGGTGACAAGTTGAGGCTGAAAGCTAATCCACAAAGCCGAAAGAGCCTGGATTATTGATGGCATCATGATAACATCATACAAATCATGGACTTCCTACACCCATACTTTCTGTTATATAAGAAAAATAAAACTTTTACAAAGTGAAACCAATGTAACTTCAATTTTCTGATACCTGCCATCAGCTACAATCCTAATACAACCCCCCGCAGATGAAATCTCACCTTCAAATGGCCATATTCTGTAGCTACCTTGCCAGTAAATAGCCCTACCCCTAATCCTTGTCCCCTTTGCCCAGCTAAGTTATCCTTAAATGTCATCTCAGATATCACCCATAAGCTCCTGTTTTCTTGTCTCTTTTCTCTTCACTAAACCAGGAACTTCTTGAAGGCAGAAGTCTACTGGTCCTGTTCTCTATTATAGCCTCACCATAGTGCCTAGAACACAATAGATGCTCAATAAATACTGAATGACATAAAATTCAACATGGTTACAGAGTCAACTTTGGGACCAACCTTTCTTGATCAGAGGCAAAGCAGCAAAACAAAACAAAAGGATCTCAGGACTTCAAATGTGCCAAGAGCCACGGGAGGGGTCAAGCGTTTGTACAGAGAGATAATAAATGTCCAGGAATAAAGGAAATATGTAAAGAAGATTTCTGGGCACGAGCGCCCAGGAGAATGTTGTTTCTTTAGCAGATTGCTTGGAGCATAATGGAAAAGCAATGGGTCCCTCAGGGAGCAATGAAGAACAATTGCCTCATTTCTTCCATGCCCGGGAGAGTGAAGAGAGCAGCTCTCAGCCAGGTAGGAGCCAGGCAACAGTTGGGTTCAAGACTGGAATGTCACTTGAAGAATGAAAGTCAAAACAGTTATGGTGAATAGGTCAAGTATGGCTGACATGACCAACGAGACTCGTAACCTCCCCATCTTTCCGTAGGGTAAGACTCCCCTAGACCTTCCCTCCAGCAGCACCATCTTCTGGACACTACAGACAGTCACTGTGCGCATGCTCCACGGGCGAACTACAGGAAAGAGCCACCTGAGAGGAGGAAAGGTCAAGAGAACCTGCAGGGTTGGTCTTTGGAGAAGAAACTCCAGGACTCTGAGTGCAAATTTAATTAAAAACGACAACAAAAGCAACAACAACAAACCCAGGGAGCCTTCAGTCAGGTGAGTCTTGGGCCAAATATGCATTTTCATGCAGGGCTGTTTTCAAAACATCAAACAGTGATCTCTTTGTTCCTGCCAGTATGGTCAGCTTTCTTATCTCCCATTGTTATTATCTTCCATAAGAAGGAAGCTAAAGGCCAGAGGCACTTATCCCATGAAACAATTCAATATGTGTGTGTATGTGTGTGTGTGTGTGTGTGTGTGTGGTTTCGACTTCTCTACTCTTAAAGGGTCATTTCCTCAGAGGCAGAAATCATGGTGTGTATAGATTTTTCTCTCATTCTGGGCCTGTCCTACAGTGGATCGTTGATAAATATGATGCATGCAGATGACGATATTACACAAGGAAGATGTGGTCTGGAGCCTAAGACAACACCCACCGAGCATCAAGGAAGTAACAGCTATATTCCCACACACCCCGTCACTGATCCAGGTCAAGAGAGACGCAGTGGACTGGCCCCTGCACCACCTCTACCACATCCACGGTCAATGTCCTTGGTTAGGAAGGCTGTCTCTTGACTCAACATAAGCCTATACCACCCGCGGGGGAATTCTTTGCAGCAGACCCATGCGAGGGGAGTCTGCAAGTGTCTAAGAGGACAGAGGTCAACGGAATTAGCCCGAAGATTCCAGACATTAGCTCACAGGTTCGGGCTTACTCTCATGGAAGAACCCTCTCGTCTGAAGTCAGGAACAGCTGTCCAAGGAGTTACTGGTGCAGGCAACCGTGTACAACCACAGTCAGTCCTAAATGTTTTACTTGAGGGTTTACATTCAACTCGGGGTCTGAAGCGGCTGGATAATAATGTTTACAAAGGACACGAATTTTGGAGAAAGCAGGCAGCGTTTGTTTAAAGACATGATGCTGCCTGCCTGCATTCCTGACTCAGGTCACCTGCTATTATTAGTGGTCCTCTGGACAGGTCATGAACAGAGACCTCAGCTCGGGTGGGGGGGGCGGGGGACGGGGTGGGAGGGGAAGTATTTGGAAGTATTTCTCTACCATATCTTCTTTTCTGGAGGGACAATGGTGACATTCTAAATGTGACTCATTTCTGAAGAGCTTTGTGTTCAAGGAGCTAATTGAAATAAATGCCCATTTTGTAGGTAGAGAAACCTAAGTCTCGATTCGCCCATGAAGCCTGGGACTGTTAGCATGCTGGGACCCGCTGGAAGGGAATGTGTGGGTCCACATCTGTCAGACGGCAATCCTCAACCAGATTTATAGTTAAGTTCTCCGTACCAGGTAGGATCTGAGCCTGCCTCGTTCATATTCATTACAACACCACAGGCCAAATAATATTTTTTAAAACTCATTGCGTGTGAAATCTTGAAATTGAGATGCAAAATTGATAAACAAAGCTATCTTCCAGGACCAATGTGTGAAGCAGCTACAGCCACCAACCTGGAGGTCTCCTATGGAAATGTAAGGAAAACATTTGCTTCCTGGTCACCTCTTGGTTTTTCCCAATTAAAGGGACTCACTCCAGGGGCGCCTGGGTGGCTCAGCAGGTTAAGCATCCCATTGCGGCGCAGGTCATGATCTCACGGTTCGTGAGTTTGAGCCCCGCGTGGGGCTCTGTGCTGCCAGCTCAGAGCCTGGGGCCTGCTTCCGATTCTGGTCTCCCTCTCTCTCTGCCCCTCCCCGGCTCGCACTCTATCTGTCTGTCTCTCTCAAAAATAAATAAACATTAAAAAAAATTTTTAAAGGGGGGGGGAGGACTCCAGAGTAGTAATGACTTAATCTTAATATCCCTTCTGAGGAGAGGAAGAGATAGTCCACTAGCCCAGTTGCTGGCCCAACGCCTAACAGGGCTCCAGAGTCAAGTCCTGGATGAGCTCCAAGTTTCGAATCCTTGCCAATCAGACGGCCAGAGGGCGGGAGGGGCGGAAGTGTATATTAAGCATTTGATGACTAATATATACAACATATTTTTGGAAACGTTGGTTTCAACCTACTTAGGGAGCCGACGTGTGGGGGAAGATCAAGAATGGGTGTTGAGGCCCTCACCTCCCTCACATGGGAGTTTTCCTCTCCCCAGGGAGCTGCAGATGGCTGCCTGTGAAAAACTCTGAGGCCTCCGTGTGAAGAGGTGATTTCAATTAGTTTTGCGTTCTTTCCTCCTGTTGTTTTCCAACCTGCATAGCATTATCGGCTTAGGGTTCGTCCAGACCTTTTCCTGGGCTTCTTGTGGTGTGGGGGCCACACGGCCTGTGTGGGCAGGTGAAGGCCATTCCCGGTCTGGGCAGCTGAGGGGCTCCCGGAGGCCCCGTAGGACCCAACTGCCCCTTCCCAGCCCTTCTGCTGCCCCACTTCCGTTGTGAACTCACCCTCCCATCCATACGCCATCTCACCCCGAGTTTTGGGGGTACTCTTGGCCCCAAACCGGTTCTTGATGAGGAGGTGAGGAAGAGCTGCTGTGTGTTCATGTTCCTTCAAGAGACCACCTCCATTTCCTTCCTTCTCTCTCCACTCTCTTACCCCTCCCCTGTGGAGCCCCCGTGGGGGGCAGAACAAGGCCTCTCCCCACAGACAGCCGTCTCCCAATCCTCAGAACCCGGGGACATGTTACCTTAACATGGCAAAAGGGACTTTGTAGATTTGACTAACTTAAGGATCTTCAGGTGAAGAAATGATTGTAGATTATCCAGCTGGGCCCAATGTAGTCGCCAAGTGTCCTTGGAAGAGGGAAGCAGGAAGTCCAAAGCCACAGAGGGAGATGTGATGATGGAAGCAGAGGAGCGAGAGGCAGGCAGACAGACAGACAGACAGAAAGAGGAGATGGGGAGAGAGAGAGAGAGGCAGAAAGCAAGCAAGCAAGAAAGAGGGAGAGAGAGGGAAAGGGAGAAAGAAAGAAAGAAAGAAAGGAAGGAAGGAAGGGAAAGAAAGAGGAGAGGGGGGAGAGAGAAAGGGAGAGAGAGACAGAGAGAGAGAAAGAGACAAAGAGATCGACAGAAAGAAAGAGACACAGAGAGAGACAGAAAGAGACAAAAGGCAGAGACAGGCAGGCAGAGAGACTGGAAGATTCCACACTGCTGACTTTGAAGGTAGGGAATGAGGCCACAGGTCAGGGAAGGCAGGCAGCCTCCAGAAGCTAGGCAAGGCAAGGGAGGGGATTCTCTCCTAGAACCAAAGAGAATTGGCCCTCTCTGACCTGATGTCAGTCCAATGCACCTCTCACTGGACTTCTGGCTCTCAGAACCTTAAGATAAGACATTCGCGTGGCTTGAAGCCCCTGGGTTGGTGATCACTTGTTACAGCAGCGATAGGAAACCCATACAGCTCTCAAACACAAAGGTAGGGGGTGCAAATGTCGGGAGCATGGGAATGTGATGTGTAGAGGGAGCTCTCCCTTTTCTCCACCGCTTCTCACCTCCCTCAGCCAGTATGACCCCAGCCTTGGCCCCTGGCTCTGTGCCAGCATCTGTCAGCATCTGCCTCACTTTGACCTACCCCAGACCCCTTCCCTCCAGACAGGGCCTCTCCTCCCTGGGTCAAACTTCCAGCAAAGGTCCCAAATAGACCCCCTCACCCTCTTCTCCTCTGGCCACACCTCCTTCTGGGCAATGAGAAGGGCACCCTAGTTCAGATGCCAACCACAGAGGCCACAACAATAGATGGCAACAACAGAGGGTCAGAGGCAACCTGCAAACCCGAGTTAGATGTCTTTCACTCAACGTGTTGGGAAGAAAAGTGAGTTTGCTGACATAATTAGCATGGAAACCAAGTGCTAAGCATCACACCCAGGCCATTGCCCTGGATGCAAACTTTTTTTTTTTTTTTAATGTTTATTTATTTTTGGGAGAGAGAGAGAGAGAGAGAGTGGGAGCAGGGAGGGGCAGAGAGAGAGGAGACAGAATCCGAAGCGGGCTCCAGGCTCTGAGCTGTCAGCATAGAGCCCGACACGGGGCTCGAACTCACAAACCGCGAGATCATGATCTGAGCTGATGTCGAACACTTAACCGACTGAGCCACCCAGGCGCCCCCCTTGATGCAAACTTCTATGTTAGAGAATCTGCCTGTCCTGAAAAACACTCAGATTCACAACCTCAAGTATGTGACCTTTCGAAAAAAACACCGGCACCTACCTCTTGCCCTCGTCATGACCAAGGAACCAAGATAAACACCAGCTTCCAAATTTCCTCATACAAAATAATTGTGGTATTACTGTTCATCCTCCCGTAACCACCTGAAATGTTCTGAGCACCTCATTGCGGAGCAAGACCCGGGGCTGCCCTGAGGCCATCTGCACAGGAATGCCCAGGAATGTGACAATGTAAGTGGACACAATGAGAGGCAGGTAAGTGGAGTGGACCTGCTGCTTGCCACCAGCAGGGGCGGTCACACCATCGCTCTGCCACTGGTGTGTACCCTGGCTGAAAATTTAGCAGAAATTCTCTGGAAGACAGAAGTTTTCTATATTTCTCCTTTATATTCTTATTTTTTGCAATGTTTATTCATTTTTGAGAGAGAGAGAGAGAGAGAAAGAGAGCGTGAGCAGGGGAGGGGCAGAGAGAGAGGGAGACACAGAATCCGAAGCAGGCTCCAGGCTCCGAGCTGGCAGCACAGAGCCCGATGCGGGGCTCGAACTCACGGACCGCGAGATCATGACCTGAGCCCAAGTCGGACGCTTAACCGACTGAGCCACCCAGGCGCCCCTGTACGTTTCTCCTTTTAAAAGTCAGTTGGCAATACCTCACATCTCCTTAAAGAACAGTGGGCTTTGTCAATTCCCATACAGAAGAAATCTTAAGAATCATGGACCAAACTGGGAGACATTTTTTTTCTGATGTGAAAAGGTAAGCAATGCCCATCAGGAAATCTTCTGGGGGCCACGAGCCTCAGAGAAAGCTGCTCATCAGACCTTTCCAGGATGTCTGACACTTCAGAACGCACCCATATGAAACAAGCCAGTCCACAAAAGGACAAATATCGTACGATTCCTCTTCTCTTAGGCTCCCAGAGCAGTCAGATGCATCGAGACAGAAAGCAGCATGGTGGTCATCAGGGGCCGGACAGGAGGGAATGGCGAATCTGGGGTTAATAGGTACGGTTTCGATTCTGGAAGGTGAGCAAAGTTCTGGTAATGGATTGTGGTGATGGCTGCACAACTGTGTGAATGCACTTAAATGCCACTGAACCGTACTCTTAAAACTGGTTAAAATGGCAAATGTCATGCATATGTTACCACGAGAAAACAGTCTCCCCCCCCTCCCGCCCCCCACCACACACACACACACACCTGCACAACCCAACTCTATCACGGGCTGTTCTCTCACACTGAACCACGGTTATAAACACCTAAGAGGTTTCCTTTGAGCGGATGCTTGCCCTGGCTGCAAAAAAAGAAGACAGAGAAACGGCATCTCGCGGAGCACCCGGCCCCGAGGACGGCTCTGCTCTTGGGAGGCAGGGGAGGCCAGCTGTCCCCGGGAGGGAGGGCTGCTCGGAGCCGGCCAACCAGGGAGGCCCTACCTTGTCTGAAAGTGCTGCTCGAGATCACAGCGCTGCAGGACCTCGGTGCAGTACTCCGGGAACGGGCAGGTCACCAGCAGCTTGTTGAGAAGCTTGTTGACCAGGATGCTGGACTTCTTGCAATGCTGCAGCACCACAGGCTTACGATCCACGGGGCAGAAGTCCTTCTCCACCAGGAAGCTGGTGAGGCAGAGCGTGCAATAGGTGTGTCCACAGGGAGTGTCCAGAGGGTCCAGCAAAGCCTGCAGGCAGATGTGGCACACGAGGTCATCGTCCACATCTTCCGCATAGGTGTAGAAGTGGTTTTCCTCAGGGGAGTGGGCTTGGCCACACACCACACACAGGGGTGCAGAGCTGGCGTCAGGGGGACAGGCAGAGTCTGGCTGGCTCATGGTCAACTCGGGAGACGGTATGGCAGGAAAGCAGCCCAGGGCAACAGTATTTCCTCCGGAGAAAATCACGATCTTCCAGGAGCCATCCACAGACCTAAAAGAGAACAAGACAGCTGATCTTCGTTTTCATGAGACTGGAGACTAAGCAATGGACTTGACACCCTGCCGCCCGCGGGCGGGGGACTGAGCTGGGATTCAGAAGGCCTGGGCTCACTGCCCCCTCTGGTGACTGACATGACCTTGGGCAAGTGACTTGGCCTCTTTATGCCTCAGTTTACCATCCATCCTGGTGGGAATAACGTTGGCCTTTAACATCCTCGCGCTGGGTGGTAAAAACCCATCAGGGACTATCCGGGAAATCCCCAGAGATATAAATTGTTAGTAAAATTAAATTAGACCATAAATTATATAGACTATAAATTAGAGATTTAGAAGTTGCTCTGTCAGATCGGGACAAGAAGAAAAACAGTGAACACTCTAATGGCTTTTTCTTGTCTTTCCTCCCAACTTTCTCTAAAACTCAGAGAAGTTAGGACATCAGAGCCTTCAACTCTCGTCAGAAGAACCGAGAACTGGGGAGTCTGTAGCGTTTTTACTGTGGTGAGAGCATGTTTCCCTCCATATGCATTTCATTCATTCAATCGGGCATTTGACAGTTATGTGGGCTCTCCAGCTGTACCGCCTGGGTTCAAATCCCACCACCGCTGTGGGCCAGCCATTTAATCCATAGCTGGAAAATGAGGATAACAATAGCCGGCCTCATAGGACTATTATGAGGATTGCACAAGATACGTGACAGAGAGCTCTCAGCATCATATCTGGAATATAGTACATGCTCAGTCAATATTAGCTACTATTTTTTTTAAATTTGTTAACTTTTATTCATTTTTGAGAGACAATTGGGGGAGAGGCAGAGAGAGAGAGGGAGACACAGAATCCAAAGCAGGCTCCAGGCTCTGCGCTGTCAGCACAGAGCCCTACGCCGGGCTTGAACCCAGGGGGCTTGAATCACGACCCGAGCCGCGGTCTGACACTTAACCGACTGAGCCACCCAGGTGCCGCAATATTAGTTACTATTTTTACATGCATTTGTTACTGCATTCATTCCAGTCTAGCTCCCTTGACCTAGAAATTGAAAGCTATAGTTCCTACAAGGGGTCTTTTTGTTTCATTTTAACAGTACTCTTTTATTTAATCATATATATATTTCAAACCAGTAGAATACTATCACACTATGGATTTTCCTCTCGTATAGGTGTCTAAATGATGGAGTTTTTAATGTTCCCGATTAACATCTAGGATGTCTCTTGGAATCATTCCATAAATGTTTTTCGAGCGCCAGCTCTGAGCTAGGTAGTAAGCTGGGTGTGGAGGAGACCTTCAAGAGAGCTTTAAAAACACGCTGCTGCTCTCGTGGGGTCACCAGTCCAGGGGACGCAGACGGCACAAGTAACCGTAAGTGTGCGCGAGGTGACCCTGGGTCATCTCTCATGAGGATTAAGAACCCCATGGAGTCCCCTGGTGGTTCTGTGAATGAAGCGTCTGAGTCTTGATCTCAGGGTCCTGAGTTCAGGCCCCGCGTTGGGCTCTGCGCTGGCCGTGAAGCCTACTTAAAAATAAAAATAAAAATCCTGCACCCTCCCCCACCCCCCTTCAACGTTCTTCATTCTGGGAAGTAAAGGAAAAGACGTCAAGCGTTCCACAAGAGCATAAAGACACATGAGTAACCTAACAGGAAACTAGCTGCATTTGGAAATATGGCACAGCAGAGTCATAAACTGTGTTATATCTTTTTTCTTTTCCAAATTAAGTCCAAGGTTGTTTGTAGGAGCACAGCCTTATCTCCAAAAGAAAATACATGGACTTCAAGCTTTCAGTGGGTCAGCTTCGTGTTTACATTTCTGTCCTGTGCTAATGTGCCTGAAAGAACACTCTGGTCAGAAGGTTGAAGTAAAATGCCCTGAATGTGAAAACACTTAGATCATAGCATTTGATTTAGCATCAAAAGAGAACACAGAAGACTAAGGTAGAGAGTGCAGAAGGGGGTGAAGTGGTTTCTAGCCAAATTTCATGGAAACATACACAGCTGCTATTTGTCCTCAGGCTGATAGAAGGTACTGGAACCACACAGGAAATGCTTTAAGTGGCATGAAAAACAGTCCAAAAATAAACATGAAAACGGAAACGGGCCACCCAAAAGATTATCATCCACTAGAGGAAAAAAAAAAAAGTTCACATATTTTGAACTTTGACAAGAGTTTTGTCAAATCTCCCCACGTGTTTGGGTCCTCTCCATTCCTCCTCCCTGTGCTATACTGAAAAGTGATAGGAATGCAGCTGTCGCTCTGGTCTTACCACTGAAAAAACAACTTCACATTTCTGGGCCATGCCTTTATGGGTGAAATTGTGGGACTGGACCAGATCTTTGGTTTTCAGACTGTGTTCTAGAAAGTGGCAGGTGCCTGAGAGCCTTCCAGGGGAGGGACAGAAGGAAGGCATGTGGGGTAGAGATTTGCCCACTTCTCCACCCCACCCAGTCCCAGCTCCATTTTTACGTCTCTGACACATCAATTTCCTTATAATATTGTTAGAAGAACCCTAGCTTAAAAAAAAAAAAAAAAGCAAGCCACCAGATCGATACTATAAAATCTCTTTCAGAAACAGAGTTTCAGCAGACGATTCTGTGCTAATAAAGCAGAGGGTTTTGCTTTGTTTTGGGCAGTTGGCTTTTGGGAGAATCTTTTTTTCTTTGCTTTCTGACAAGTTTTGAGCATTTACCATGTGCCCGGCACTGTACTTGGGGGCCTTATATACATTATGTTATTTAATCCACACAAATCCCCAGGGTTGCTTTGTTCGTTTTCATTAAAAAAAAAAATTCTGTTTTAGCGTTTATTTATTTTTGACAGAGAGAGAGACACAGAGCATGAGCAGAGGAGGAGCAGAGAGAGAGGGAGACACAGAATCTGAAGCAGGCTCCAGGCTCTGAGCTGTCAGCACAGAGCCCGACGCAGAGCTTGAACTCACAGACCGCAAGAGCATGACCGGAGCCGTAGTCTGATGCGCGACTGACTGAGCCACCCAGGTGCCCTTTGTTTGTTTTCATTTAACAGATAAGGAAGCTGAAGTGTGTGACATGTAAGTAACTTGCCAGTTACACCAAAAAAGAAACAAACCAAGAAATGGTGCTGACTCTAGTTTCTGTTCCTATTTTGCTACATTGTGGCCACACATCTTCCCCTCCCCCCCCCATCATCATGACTTCGTTGGAATGCAACTAAGCAAATAGAAGACCCCAGGAAATTGGGTTTAAAAATCTCTTTAGGACCATTGCGAATAGGTTTTTCCAAGGCTCTGATTAAAAATATTCTTTGACTTTACTGAGTGCCAAAATGGTGGACACTAAATGAATGGAACAGGTAAACAAAACCGGCAGGTTCTAGCTTCCAGCCCCAATTCTTTTTTCTTTCCTTTCCTGTTTTTCTGAGAGAAATTTGAATTCCCTGGCACTTGCCCATACGAGTACACCAGATCCTTAACATAATATTAGCGTAAACACTGCTGTTGGTATTTTCCAACTTTGCTTTAGACTAAATAAAGCCTATATGAATAGACACAGATTATGAGATAATTGGCCAAAAAAAGCAAAAAAGCAGTCTGGGCTCTAAAGAAAGAACTAGGTAGGCTTTTAAAAATATGACTAATGGGGTGCTTGGATGGTTCAGTTGGTCAAGTGTCCCGTTCGTGGTTTCGGCTCAGGTCATAATCTCACAGTTCGTGGGTTTGAGCCTCACCTTGGGCTCTGAGCTGATGGTGCAGAGCCTGCCTGGGATTTTTCTGTCCTCTCTCCCTCTCCCTCTTCCCCTCCCCTCTCCCCTCTTTCTCTTTCTCTCTCAAAAATAAATACACTTAAAAAAAAAAAAAAGAAAAATTATGATTAATGGGCACCTAGGTGGCTCAGTTGGTTGAGTGTCTGACTCTTGGTTTTGGCCCAGGTCATAATCTCATGGCTCCGTGGGTTCAAGCCCTGCCTTGGGCTCTGAGCTGACAGTGTGGAGCCTGCTTGGGATCCTCTCTCTCACCCTCTGTCTCTGCCCCTCCCCCACTTGTGCTGTCCCCATCTGTCTCAAAATAGACTTAAACAAATTTTTAAAAATAAAAAAATATAATGAACATTATTTATGCAAGGTTTCTTATTTCCAGTTTACATCTTATAACCTGTATGATGTATCATGTTTTTAAGACATGAACTGAGAAGAAATGATCAAAGATCATTAAGGCTTGAAAGGTAAACGATTTTTCCTTCCAAATGTCAGCGAGAGGGCTTGTTAGCTGAGTCCATCTGTTACTGAGTGTCCCAGCCCTCGGCACTTCCGGCCCTGGCGTTTTTGCAATTTGGAGAAAGAGAAGGGAAGTAGATCTCCTCCCTGGGTGTATATGGGGGGGTGGGTAGGAGTGGGGATGAAAATCTTACACTTCCTCAGTAGACCCCTATGGTGGCTTAGGAACCATCTTTTCTGTCTTTCCTGTGATTTGGGGTGCAACAGAGGCCCAAGATTACTTTTAGACATACAGGTGGCCTACCAATGCAGTGGTGAGAAGTGCCAGGAAAACTCAAAATCTCCATCTCTGTCCTTAATCCCTGCTTCCTTTCCCCGCCACTTTGTGGTCACGCCCGACACTTGTACAGAAGTTCTTCGACCTAACTTTCAAATTCTGAAACTTCGGTGGCTGACAACAGAGATGCATTCCAGAGCAAAGTGAGTCGGCGCTGTCTGCAAGCAAAGAAGGTCGTTAGAGGTCATACGTATACGGTCACCTGCACTAAAAATCCAATAGTCTTAAGAACAGCCCTTGGGGTACAACCTGTTTGGAAACGGAAAATTGTCTGCATGAAATAACCTACCAGAACAATGGAGTCCCTGGTGTGCTACTGTTCTAATTCTCCTTTAAATGCACACTGGCTTTATAAAAGATGGTTACCCAAGGTGACCTTGATAAACCATATACTGTACTGGAAAGGCAATGGATAACCATATCCCTTGGCAGGCTGCTCTGACAATGTCACAGTTTCTTCTTACTCCAAGGACAAGACTTGACTCCAGAGCTTCTCCTGGATGGCTGCATGAGTCACACTTTTACAACAATAGTAATGGGACTTCATATTATCAAAAAGAATTCATCTTATAGTCCATGGAAGTGTGCCCCACATCGGGACTTTAACCTTGAGAAAGACGAAACATTGAGCCATAGATTCTTGTTGTTGAAAGGGAGCCTTGAGAGAAGGTCCCTAAATGAAACAGGCCTTTATTACCTTATAAAATAGATCATCCTGCTTCGGAGAGCTCTAACTACTAGGGGGGACAGTCCATATACAGAGCAAAAATTCGCCTCTCTAAAAAGAAAAAAAAAAATCCCTCTCTAGAACTCACCAACCCCCCCATGGGTGTCAGATGTATCCCAGTAGCTACTTAGAATATATCAAATTCCTTAAGTCCTTTAATTGTTGGAAGACACCTTTTTCATCCCTCGGGGCCAGCAGCCTTGGGCTATGTGGCATTCCTTCAAGTTTCCATATACTCTGCGAAGCTGACCATCCTCTGCAACTTTCCAGATTATTCAGTGTCCCTCCTACGAGGTATGGGTAGAATGAGCCCCAAAACTCTAGGATATAGTGGAATGGAGTAACGGCACTCAGAGCCTAGGACTGTGTCTGCTTTCTTGGTGGCAGTAGAAGGCCATTGCTGTCATTGCTGATCTGCCCTGCTACAAGACTGAGACACCGCGCTGAGGCCTGGAGAAAGCTATTAGCAATTCTTGAGCACCGAGAAGGAAAAAAAAAAAAAAAAAAAAAAAATCCACGGTAATAAAGTATAAAAGTAGCAGCTAGAGACACAGTTTAGAAAATGCAAAGATATTTAGTGGTATTAGGTGGATTTATATAAACAGAAATTCCTCCGTGGCTAAACAGTTTGGTATTGGAATCCTCAGTGTATAACCCAATCCCAGGAATGAATGGTATTTGGGGTTTGGGAGTCTCCCATTTGTTTATAAGCATTCCTATATTTTGATAAATGGTGATCTAGAATGTACTGACAAAATGAACACGAGAAAAGAGACACGGAAACCATTTAAACAAATGGCAAATCGGAGACAATTTTTTTTTCCCATCCAGAACACAACATCGATTAACTGTCACTGACATTCAGTACTAAATGAAAAAGTTAAAAAAGTGACAGGCCACGGGCAGCCAATGGAAGGGCCATGAGATGAACTGAAAGTCCTAAAGCTCTGGATGATCCTCGGAAAGGGAAGGAAGGAAGGAAGGAAGGAAGGAAGGAAGGAAGGAAGGAAGGAAGGAAGGAAGGAAGGAAAAAGGAAAGAGAAGAGAAGAGAAGAGAAGAGAAGAGAAGAGAAAAGAAAAGAAAAGAAAAGAAAAGAAAAGAAAAGAAAAGAAAAGAAAAAAGAAAAGCGAAAAGGACTGGTGCACAAGTACCAGAAAAGGAAAGTGTCTGAGGCGGTGTCCTAGTCACCTGGCACCGTTAGCTGAGGAGTCACTGAGGGCTCATACAAAGGAGGAAGATTTCAAACAAGAAGAAAAAAGTGTAATCTGAAGCCAGGCCCCAAAATGATCACTGGATGACTGGATCCCGAAAGAGCACTGTTTCGAGCGTCTATCAGTCAAGTGACACAAACATTCTCTCCAGCAAGGCCACCACCACTATGTAAACAGCGTGGGGCTCTGCCCTACCCTCGCTGTGTTTGCTTCCTAATTTTTGCTGGCTTATTTCATGTTTTTTTCAAAATCTCCTAATCCCTTCCCCCAACCCTAATGTTTTACACAAACACATAAAGACTGAGGGGCGCCTGGGGGGCTTGGTTGGTTAAGCATCTGACTTTGGCCTAGGTCATGATCTCACTGTTCCCAAGTTCGAGCCCCGCGTAGGGCTCTGTGCCGACAGCTCGGAGCCTGGAGCCTGCTTCGGATTCTGTGTCTCCCTCTTTCTGTGCCCCTCCCCCGCTCACGCTCTCTCTCTCTCTCTCTCTCTCTCTCTCTCTCTCTCTCTCAAAATAAATAAAAATTTTAAAAAAAAACACAAAGACTGAGAACCCCTATACCAGATGATTTCTGAAGTAACTTTTAGGTTCTAGAAACTGAGCTGAAGGTGTTTCATCGTTGATGATGCTTTGCAATTTGGATGAAGCTATGCAGGCTGGTTCAGAACTTGGTTCACGCTGGTCACTGAGGCCACACCTCAGCACAGAGATCACAGTCACTCAGGAACCTCATCCTGGACTGTGAAGACCAGAACTACACTCATGTGGGAATCAAATGGAATAGTGCTGGTAAATTCTTCACGTCGATGGCCTCATTCTCTTTCTAAATAATTATCTGTGGGCGTATTTGTCTAACCACTGCCCTGGCACTGGCTGGAACTCCTAAATTAGATTATTGGAGGGAAAGCAATTGTCAAAGTTAGGGCAAGCTCTTCGTCTATTAAACAAAGTACATTTATAATTACACTTTATAGATAAACTGTGTGCAACTTGGAGATATCAATAACGTGCCATTGATTTTTTTTATAAATACCAACTGTGAACTAAGAGGATGGACGAATGCTCTGTGGGCTATTCCTTAGCTTACAGACACATCAGTAATAGGGAGGAATTAAGTGCTTTAGTGACCTGAATTAAAACGGTCACACATGAAATAAAAACTGTCTTTTAACTTACGAGGGTTTGAAGTGGGGGCTGAGGAGGCAGGGGAGTCATATACCTTGCAGAGGAAAAGGAGAGAGAACACAAAGAAGGCAGGTGCTTATGGACTGTTGCAAAGGTCAGGGTTGGTTCTGAATCTACTTAATATCTAAATCAACGATCCCCAAGAGGGAGTAAGCAATTCATTAATTGGATCACTGAAAGATACTTGCCTGCATAGTGTTGCCACCACTAGAAAGGACAAATATATAAAGTGGTCTTTAAAGAGGTCGAAATATCTTCAGGAAATTAAAGGAGAATTGAACTAAAAGGAGACCATGTCTGGAGTCAATGACTGAGAATGTAGATAGTCAGGAAGTGGGAAGAACAAGAAAAGCAGTTAAGTGAAAAGCGTCCCAAGTGGCTAGCCAATCAGATACAAGTTCTAAAAGCCCAGGGAAGATTTTTACAAGCTGGGTGGAGAAGAGCTTTGTCTCCCTTGACCAAAGATTTACTGCCTTTCCCCTGGGTGTCATGGCACCCCTTTCATACTTGGGTTTCTTTGTAAGAACTCTGTCCCAGAAAAGATGTCCTTTCGTTTCCTGGTCTATCAACATGGTGAGATGGAGCTGACACCCTGCCAACAACAAAAATGAAGGCAGGGTATTTTGTGTTAACCAAGGGTTCTGTTCATGCAAAGAAGCGCCATAGGATCCTGGGAAGAGATAATTTCAGAGGAGAAACGTGGGGAAGCAAGCTGACATTCTTCCACCCGAGGCTGAAAAACATATTTGGGATTTTTTAAAAAATAGTAACAAAGTTTTACAGAATGAAAGACAAGGTGAAGGAAGATATTTGAATTCTCACCATTGTTTCTGCTGTTTTTCAATTCTATGTATGTTCGTTGATCCCCTATTATATGCCTGGCATTTGTCTTAGATTCTGGGGGAGCTCCCACTGTGGTAGGGTCCCCTCCCTAAGGAAAGCAAAAGGAAAAAAACACCTCAAGGCCACCTGGTTATACACGTACGTGACAACATCCCTCAGGACCCTGTGTCATGCGACCAGTTAATCAGACCACATGTTTGTATGTTACCATTATGGGAGACAAAGAAACAGAAAATATATAAAAAACTATGCCATGTGGCGTTCAGGGCTCAGTTCTTCAGGTACAAACCCAATGGAGCAGTGCCGGCAGGAATAAAGTTGTTTCCTAGAAAGAAAAGCCTCAGCGTCCCGACTCTCTGTGCAAGAATCCTGCTACACCATAGGGAATTCAATGTTATCCTCAGTGAGTGTAAGTCTAATTAGAAAAATGGAGCTTTGGGGCGCCTGGGTGGCACAGTCGGTTAAGCGTCCGACTTCAGCCAGGTCACGATCTCGCGGTCCGTGAGTTCGAGCCCCGCGTCGGGCTCTGGGCTGATGGCTCAGAGCCTGGAGCCTGTTTCCGATTCTGTGTCTCCCTCTCTCTCTGCCCCTCCCCCGTTCATGCTCTGTCTCTCTCTGTCCCAAAAATAAATAAACGTTGAAAAAAAAAATTTTTTTAAAAAAAAGAAAAATGGAGCTTAAATATAGAAGAAAAATACGAAAGCACTGAAAAAAAAGTACATATTGAGTATGGCAAGGGGTATGATCCCCTCCAAATAGGAGCCAGGGACAAGTTTTGGAGACAAAGAGACAAGAGAACAGTATAATGTGACCCGGAATGGCCAGGAAAGTTCATGGAATAGTTGGGCCTCAGGGCACATCATCAAAGCTTCGTGGTATATGGACAAGTGGGAAGAAATCAAGGTAGGGGAAGAACGTGAGCAAATCCCCCAGTCGAGGAAGAGAAATACACACACCAGTGTTTGGTCACGTGATGATCTGTCTTTGAGATTTTAGAATTACCTTTGAAGAAATCACAGGACTTTGAGTTGGGTAAGAATCTTAGCTTCTCCCCAAGTATAGGAATCCTCTTTATAACGTGGCTGTGAGCTGGCCTACCAGCTTCTGCCTGAAACACCTACAGTGATGGGGAGCTCATCAGCTTCCCAACAGCTGAATGCTTTCCTTTCGTTACCTTGACCTTGCCGTGTGACACAGATCACAGTCACTCCCTCCAAACATGGCAGCCACCCCGAATTAAAGAGAGGATGGGTGGTTTCTCTCCTGTCTCTTCTTTTTGTCTCTGGTTCTTTCCGTTGTCATCTGGGGAGTCGACCCAGGGTACAGGGTCCGCCCAGGGTACTCGCTAGTTTGTTAAAGTCCCTTTGAAAACATGACAGCTGGAAGTGGACACTTATCCAGTTGTGGTTTAGTGGTTCAGTGGAGCGGTTGTTTCTTAACCAGGATACTAGTTGTCTTTAAAAGCAATGGAGGACAGCCGTTACTGATTTGCTTTTGTAGATACATCAGGCTATTGACCAAAAACACTCAATAGGTCTTTAAAACATAAAACACTACTGTGCCTCGAACGTAGAAATAAATGGTGGTAAGTGGTGTCAATTCTAACTCTCCTTACCTATTTAATGACCAATATTTCAGCCTCCACACAGACAGGGAATCACTCCATGAGTAGTGGGAGGAGCCTGCATATGTAAGTGCCAGTTAGGGGGTATAGCAGGTAGAATGATGCCCCCCCCCAAAAGATATGGCCCTGTCCTAACCTCCAAAAGCTGTGAATGTGACTTTATTTAAATAAAGGTCTTTGAAGATGTCATTAAGTTAAGAACCTTGAGATGAGATCATCCTGGATTATCTAAATTACCTTAAATCCTATGACAAGTGTCTTCATAAGACACAGATGAAGAGAACACACACACAGGAGACGGTGATAGAAGACAGAGGCAGAGATCCCGGTTATGCAGCCACAGGCCTTGGAATGCCTGGAGGTACCAGAAGCTGGAAGAAGCAAGGGAGGATTCTTCCCTGAAGCCTTTTGAGGAAGTGAGATTCTGCCAATACCTTCATTTCAAACTTCTGGCCTCCAGAAATGCAAGAGAATAAATTTTGTTGTTTTAAGCCACTGGGTTTATGGTGATTTGTTACAGCAACCTTGGGAAAGTAACCCAGAAGGCTATGTATTTCTAGGGGCATTCTCCCAGGACTGAGGGAAATATCCCCAACGATCCACACCAACACTTCTCTCCGTAGCTTAAGGAAACGGAAAATAGGCTGGGATGGCAGCCATTTAGACTGTTCCATTCTTTTTTCTTTTTTCTTAACGTTTATTTATTATTGAAAGAGAGAGAGACAGAGTGCGATCAGGGGAGGGGCAGAGGGAGAGGGAGACACAGAATCTGAAGGAGGCTCCAGGCTCTGAGCTGTCAGCACTGAGCCCATCGCGGGGCTCGAACTCACGAACGTGAGATCATGACCTGAGCTGAAGTCAGATGCTCAACTGACTGAGCCACCCGGGCGCCCCTAGACTGCTCTGTGCTTAGGGATGGCAGTTCTGCCCTAGTATAAAAATGTAATAACTTCTTTCAATCCACTACTAAGCTGGAATACTGATGTCTTCTGCGATGACAATTACACCAAATTTGCCAGGGCCCCAAGACTACAGATGGAAGGGCTGAGTTTGTGTGTGTTGTAGAAAACATAATACACACATAACAACAATACTTAATGAGGAGTTTGAAAACACGAGGTGACTCATGTATTAACGCAGGAGCCAAAACGTGCAGCGTTCTAGTCAAAAAAGGCCACGTGACTGACAAACGCAGTCATAAGCCAGCTATGCAAATCATCTCCCAGATAGCAATGGCATGTTTCCACCTCACCATCATGCAGTGCTGTTGCCATGCGCTGTGCCAAGAGGCTATTAAAGAAAATTCTTGGAGAGTTTCCATTCTGCTGTTGGTGAAGTCTTTTGTGTGCCTGTGACAAATGCATCAAACATAAGAAGCAAATAAGAGTCACTGGAAAATCATGGTGGAATTTGAATCCACACATTCCAAGGCACAAATGAATGATGTAAAAAACAAAACAAAACAGAACAACAACAACAACAACAACATCCCTGGTTAACAGGGACAGAACCTACTGCCACGGTTAAAAGTGTACTGGTTAACCTACTATGTCAAAGAGCATGGCTCCCACGAGCAGGCGCCTTTCTTTTAGAAAGGCAGAGGAAGAAGATCAGGGATGAAAAGGATAGAAATGAAGGGATTCTCATACAAACTACAAATCTCAAATCTGGAGGCCATCTTGTCTACTCCCTACCTGAAGCAGGATTCGCTTCTTCCCCCTCCTTTTTAGAATACGGTAGAAAATACAACATAGTCATTATTACTACGTAATGAGTAGTTCACTAGGTGCAAGATACTGTGCTGGGTGCTTTACATGTATTTTCTCACTTAATTGTTGGAGTAATGCTACGAAATCAACGATAACCTTCACTTTAGAGATGAATATATGATTTGCTGAAGAAACGCGAATTCTCTCTGGTATTCATTCATTCTTTTAGCAACACATACCAGGCACATATAAATATGCCAAATAAACAAATACACCAAAAAACAATCACCATCAGTGACGGAGATCTCAGTACCCCAAAAGGCAACCTCTTGGATTTTTGGACAGCTCTAATTCTTAAGAAAAGAAAATTCTTTCTTATATTGATGAGCTGTGTGTCTCCATATAACTAAGCAATAGGTCACTATGGTGTCATTGTTCACTCGGAACAAAATGAGATTAGAGGAAATGGTGAATGTAAGAGGTTCACAGGAGGCGACCAACATTTTCTGTTTCTGATTTCAGCTAAGTGCACTTTTTATACTTACCAACTTGCACGGTTTTCATGTTGACCCTTAGTCCCTGGGGAGAGCAGATAGCTAAATCCCATTAACCCAGGAAGAGAGATGTGGTCTTCCTTCCAGATAGTTTTGAAAAGCCCTTGATAGTTTAGAGGCACTGTCAGAGGACCATAAATATGCCACCCACATAAAAGTGAGTCTACACGATGCCAGCACGTAAATATCAGGCATAGTTCTGTGTCATCACCAGGAGCTCCATGAATAGATGAGCTCCATGAATACTGACGTGATGAGGCAGACACATTTCAGAGCCTCCCTTGTACGTGCTCCCTTGGCAGGCATTTTACATGGCCTTTCAAGAAGTCAGAATCCCAGCAGACCCTATTTTCTCCACTCCAAGTGAGGAATTCACATCCAGTAGGGAGACACCGGACGCCAGGAAGCTAGGAATCACTGCTCCAGGAGAATCCATTGTTTATTTACCTCAGAGTCCTACCGCCACAGGTCTGCAACAGACCAGGCATTTGAACGGGCAGCCACCCTACCCTGGAGCTCCAAGATAAACAAGATAATCTTTGTTAACAGGTTTTCTTTCTAAACCTTCGGGGAGGGAGGGGGCTTTCGGGAAATCTGTTTTTCTCAAAGAGTCTTTGGCCCTCAACTTACTACTGTTTCCATCGTTATTATGTCCAAACTGTAGCACGACCCAAGAAGTCTAACTTTAGCCAATATAATAATTGTTTTCCACACGGGCACACCTCGGAGACAGTGTGGGTTCTGTTCCAGACCACCACAAAAAAGCGAATATCTCAATAAAGCAAATATTGTAATAAAGCGAGTCAAATAAATTTTTTGGTTTCCCAGTGCATATAGGAGTTATGTTTGTACTACACCACAGTCTATTAAGTGTGCAATAGCATTACGTCTAAAAAAAAATGATGTATATACCTTAATTTAAAAATGCTTTATTGCTAGGGGCTCCTGGGTGGCTCAGTTAGTTAAGCTTCTGACTCTTGATTTCTGCTCAGGTAGTGATCTCACGGTTTGTGGGATCGAGCCCCACGTGGGGCTCTACACTGACATTGTGGAGTCTGCTCCGTATTCTCTCTCCCTTTCTCTCTGCCCCTGCCCCACTCACGCTTGCATGCACCTGTGCTCTCCCTCTCTCTCTCAAAATAAACTTAAAAAACAAAAAAAAAAACCTTTATTGCTAAATAATGCTGTCATCTGAGCTTCCAGTGAGTCGTAATCATTGATCACAGATCACCATAACAAATTCTATAGTGATGAAAAGTCTGAAATACTGTGAGAATTACCAAAATGTGACACAACAACATGAAGGGAATAAATGCTGTTGGAAAAATGGCACCGATAGACTTGCTGGAGGGAGGCTTGCCACGACCCTGTAATTTGTAAAAAATGCAATATCTGCAAAATGCAATAAAGCTAAGTATGCCTTGTATCATATAACAAGAGATATATGCCTGTGTATAACAAGAGAGATATGCCTGTGTATCATATAACAAGAGATATATGCCTGTGTATAATATAACAAGAGATATATGCCCGTGTATAACAAGAGATATAGGCCTGTATATAACAAGAGATATATGCCCGTGTATAATAAGAGATATAGGCCTGTATATAACAAGAGATATGTTCCTGTGTATAACAAGAGATATATGCCTGTGTATAATATAACAAGAGATATATGCCTGTGTATCATATAACAAGAGATATATGCCTGTAATAATAGAACAAGAGTTGCCATTTATTGGGCACCTGCTATATTATACATCAGGCAAATTACACGAAACCATGTCAGGTATTCTTCACAATAGCATGGGGTTTGGTACATAAGACAAAGAGGTACTGAGTGCCTAGTAATTACTTGGTGGAACTAGGCCTCGAACCCAGATCTGATTCTACTTTCCTTTTAAAAAACAGTATTCAGGGGAGGGGGTTGTCTGGGTGGCTCAGTCCATTAAGCGTCCAACTCTTGATTATGGCTCAGGTCATGATCTCACAGTTCATGAACTTGAGTTCTGTGTCGGGCCCTGGGCTGACAGTGCAGTCTGCTTGGCATTCTCTCTCTCACTCCTTCTCTCTCTGTCTCTCTTTCTTCTCTTTCTCTCAAAATAAATAAATAAACTGAAAAAATTAAAAAAACAAAACAAAACAAAAACCCACTACTAGCAATAGCTCACATTGTGCCAGGTAGAATTCCAAGTAGTTTACATATTTCAGTTGTTTCTTCTTCATAAGAAGCCTATTTTCCAGCTGAGGTAACGGGGGGTTAAATAACCCGTCCCAGCCCCCCCCCCGCCGGCTAGTATAAGGTAGAGCTGGGTTTTGAACCCAGGCAACCTGATGGCAGAGGCCAAACCACTATTCTAAAGCAGTAGCCCTGTTCCACCAAGAACTACACAAGACGAGCATTTCCCGGTGAGGCATCACCCACTCCCCTGCAGTCGGTCTGATTTACCGAGGTACGTTGCCCCCCTAGCTTCTGCTAGAGGACCCGGCCACTCGTGAGGTTTGCCATGTTAGCTTCCCTTTTTGGGGAAAGGTAAACAAGGAAACTGATGGGCAGGGAAGTTGAGGCTTTCCCCCAGGATCTCCGAAGCACACCAGTAGTAAGGTCAAGGTTATGAACCCCTGTCCATCCGCTAGGCGGTTACCTTTCTCATGAATGATGAAAACCTGCCTGAGCTTTTCAGGAATAGGGTGAGATCTAGAGAAGGCCCAGGAGCCTCTTAGGCAATGACTCAAGGTCATCGAAGGGTACAGGATAATCCGTTAGTGAGGCAATCATATCCAAGGGATCCCCAAGCCCCCTTCCCCAGGGCAGTGCAGGCTCCAAACCGGTTTCCTCCTCCCTCCGGCCGCCCCCGCCCCCACACCCCCCTCCCCCGCCCCGGGTGGCGAGGCACAGCGGCACAGGGTGTTTATCTGCAAGATTGGAGGAAACCAAGCACCCAGTCTGCCCTGGAGAGAGCACAGTGGAAAGCAGAAAGGGCTGCCTGCCAAGTCAGATTACAGCAAACGACAACAGGACATGTCCCCCGCAGGCCTGCGGAGAACCACGTTTGCTGGGTCTGTGGTGCAGCGACAGCTTTGAGGCGGGAAAGGCCGGAGGAACAGCAGCGGCCGGCGGCTCCTAAGCATGTCCGGGAGCTGGCAGAGGCCAGATTGCCCCAGCTTGTATGACAAGGTTGAAGTAGTGTCCTCCTGCCTCCTGCCTGTTTTCTTTCTCTGAACTGTTAAGGTTGGAGTTAATTATGTACAATTAATAACCATTACAAGAACCATCAGAGTTTCTAACGACAGCGGCCACGGAAGATCTCTTATCTTGCTAGGGTCAGACTATCTCTGCCAAGCACCCAGGAGAATGCCTTAAAGAGCAGATCTTGCCTTTGTTTGGCACCCACGTGGCCCTAGACACTGGCCACAGGACCCTCTCTCTCTGTTACCTCAACTACTTCTCACGATCACTTCGTATCACAGGGATTAGCTCCTGTTTTACCGATGAAGACACTTGAGGGCCTGAGCGGCTAAGTCACTTGCTCAAGGATGTAAGTGGAGAGACACCTTATGTTTTCCAGACAGGTCTTATTGCCACTTGAACCAAGAGATGAAGTTACCACACGTAGGGAGCCACCGTGGGGCGTTCATCCCCTCGGACAATATTTGTGCGCAAATTATCCAAGAGGCCAACTGCAGTCTAGATAACCTGACTCTGAATTCCAGCCTCTGTAATTTCTTTCCTTTCTTATATCTGGGGGCATGGCACCCACAGCTTTGTTCCTTTAGTAGCCAGGGACCCTGACGTGTAGCTATGAAATGGGGTACTTAATCATAAATTACGGTGCAAAGATCTAACAGACCATGGTAATCCAGAAGGAATGTGTCTCATGGAGAGGTTTCTGACGTTAAAGACATATTTTGCTCCAGAAGATTCAGGACCTGAGAGCTCTTTTTCTGTCCTCTGCTGACAAAGCTCCGAATCAAGTGAGAAAACACACGGGTAAGGTACCACCATCCAGACATACCACTCGGGAAAAGAACCCACGAAGAACAGTTCAAGAACAGTACAAGCCTCCACCGAATAAGCGAGAAAGTGGCAACAAGGCCAGGGCAGAATCTCGGTAGTGAGAAGCAGCGGTCCGACAAAACTCTTCTCAGCTTGTTTCAATTTCGACTTCGGGAGAATTGATATGCACTTTGAATTTCGGGGCGGACGAATATGAGCATAACCCCTAACAGGCTATTCCTTTGCAAAGGTACTGGCTGACTGAAATCTCAGAAAAGCAGCCATGAAGGAATCCAGAATGAAAGGTCCCCTCACAGGCTGATTTCTCCCCTCCATGTTTTCCAGCTCAGCTCAGCAGGGAAACGGGATGTATTTTCCTTTCTCTGCTGGATGTACAGTGGGGCTCTTGGGCTGTCAAGAACAGAAGGAGTATAGGCTGTGGGATCAGGAGTAGGAACACAAAAATGGATCCTAGGAGTAAAATTACTTCGAAAAAAAAAAAAAAAAAGTCAGGTCCCGGGGAGAACAATCTCCTCCATATATTTGCTATTAAAAATATTAAATAAAGATTTGCTGTTAAAGGGGGAAAAAAGTGGAAGAATTAAAAACAAACAAACAACAATTAAAGATCAGACCTGAAGTTACATTCTTGTAAGCACTGAGGAAATGATCTTTTCTTTAAATCAAAGGTCAGCAGGCAGCCAGGCCAGGTCTGGATGTAAACAATTCTAATCCAGACTGCAAAGTGGATTTTAAGAGCGTCAACAAAGAACAAAGAAAACAGAAGAAGTTTGTAGAGAAGAAAGAGGAAGGAATAGGAGTCCAGGGCTTCTGAGGGGGGCAGCAGAATTCACCTGAGAAAGACTTCTGGTGATGGGGGGACATGTTAGGTTCAGATGGAAATTACCTCTGGGGAGACAAATGCAGAAAGTAAGGCAAAAATAAGGCAACCGTGAATTCAGTCGGCACTGGCCTCCCAACCCCCATTAAACGGGCCGGACAGGTCTGAACCTTTGAGTTCAGTTTCAAAAAAGTCTCCACTGCAGGGTTTAAAAAAAAAAAAAAAAAAAAAAAATCAGATCAACTTCCCAGACAAGCAGAGGCTGGCTTAATGATTAAGAGAAACAAAAAGGATTAAATATCTGGCCTGGGAGAATTTTCCTGTGCAACCAAAATGTCAAAGTCATCTCTCTGCTCTTCCCTCTCAAAAGGGCTTCTCCCTGTGGGACAAACTCAGAGCTAAGCCATTCAGCTTATGTATTTTTTTCATTCAAATTCCTCATTCAGATCCCTCAGGGGCCATGGGGCTGAACGTCAAAGGAGAAAAATGGAGAGTTTCAACTCACCTTTTCGAGTGTGTGTCTGGGGCTCTCAAAGCAGCAGCAGCCCCGAAGTTTCCATGCCTTGTGGGTGAATCCAGCAGCTCGTGGGGCTGCCTGAGCAGTGACCAGGCTCAACCTCAGCGTACAGGTGCCTAAAGGAAGGAGGAAGGCATTGGTTGGTTGAGAGCAGGAAATGTGTGACATCACAGGGAGCCTCACAGATAAAACATTGCTGGGACCTTAGCTATTGAAACAGTCAATAGGTCCCGCCCACCTGTCATTTACCTGAATACCTGTGAGCAGGTAGGTGGCGTCTGGGTTCGGACAAATGAATCAGTTAGAGCAATTTGCCGGTTGGAATTTACTTTCTTTCCTGAGCACGGCACGTGCCCAGCCCCGTGGACAGATTGGAACTTGAAAGCCTGGTTGTTTCCTCGGCCCCCTCCTCCCACCCCGTCCCAAGTAGCTGTCCCTAATAGACTTAAAAAAGACACTGAACCACCAAATCAAGACAGTAAATTCGTGGGCATAAAAAGAAGAGTGTGAAGACTGACTTTTTGGAAAATATTTGAGTCACCCTCAAATGCCTTTTTGAATGGCATCCATTTGAATCCCATGTGTTTCTGTGTTCCAATTTAAAAAAAATTGGAGGTGACTCTTCAAATGCACCTTTTTAAAATTTTTTTAAATGTCACTTTATTTTTGAGAGAGAGAGAAACACACACACACAGAGTGCAAGTGGAGGAGGGGCTGAGAGAGGGAGACACAGAATCCGAAGCAGGCTCCGGGCTCTGGCTGTCGGGACAGAGCCCGACGTTGGGCTCGAACTCACGAATGATGAGATCATGACCAGAACCGAAGTTGGGACACTTAACTGACTGAGCCATCCAGGCACCCCTTCAAATTCAAAAAAAATCTTAATATGATATTTGTTGGCATTTTCAAGGTCAAGTTTTCAAATGCTTTTTCCCTACCCCCGCCCCAGTGGGAGGGCAGCGTTTTAAGCCCTTATTCAGGAGTTTGTAAAACTTCAAGGTCATTCCTACCTCGGCTTGCCTGGCGTCTTAGTCACATGGAGTTGACAGTTCACTTGTAGGCCTGCAATTAGGAACAATTTAAATGATTCAGATTTGAATGATAGTACAGTAATAAGGTGGCTTTGTCTGCTGGTTACAGCCAGGAAGAAGGAGTCAGGATTATTTCTGTCCCAAGCCTGGTGTGTGACCCTGGGCAAGTCGCTGTGTTGCTTCAGTTTTTCCAGCAGGAAAAGATAGTAACTCCACAGCTCAGCTCCGCCAGCACCACAGCTGCAGCTGGGAGCTATTAGGACTGACTGTTAAACGCTTTGGCATCTTCCAGAAGATTGTAAACAACTCCCGTCATTGTATTTAAACGTCCTATATGTCTGTGGTCCCCATCCAGCATCTCTCAACAATTTATTCACTCTCTGGAGCGCTACCTGGGGATACTGTCCGTTCTCACTCCAAGAGATGGCAGAGACGTTTCCTCAGAGAGACATTTCCTCCTCCCCCCACCCCTTAAGAAAAAAGTGTTGAAATTCCTATCCCTCCCTGCCCCCCCCCCCCCGATTCTGTGTCTCTCTTCTCCTGATATTGGAAACGCTTTGGTTCCACACATTCTAACATTGGACTACTTTAGCGGGTTTCGGTAGGTCCTGCGATGGGTAGGTTGGCGTCCTGACTGGGGGGAGGGGTGGAGGAAGAGGAATCAAGGGGGGGGGAGGGAGGAGGTCTTGATTCTGCTCTCTTGGCCTCCACTTTAACTGAGCACAGCCGGTCATTCAATACCTTGTAAAAGGATCAGCCAGGGAAGGAGGAGAAATTCTAGTTAAGTGCCTGAGGTACAGAGCAGACTCTGGATACTTCTCTGGCCACCCTCCCCCAGCCATCCCAGACTGCTGTGTTACACCTTCCCCACCTGGCAGCTGGGTGCGCTTTGAAGAGAATGGAAAGCCTTAAAAAAAAAAAACAAAAACAAAAAAACAAAAAACCCCACTCACATTTTTATCCAATAGAAACTAAGGTAGGCGTGGCCTCCCCGTCGTACTAACAACAAAACGACTCTGCAAACACTTTTCCACCACTTAGGTCTTTCAGGAAAAGACCTGGTCCACCAGCTGAGACTCAACTGAGAAACAAAAGAAAGACTTCTCCTTCACTTTGACAGGGTGTCCCCTTGTCCCTGAGAAGGGCAGGGCGAGTGGCCAACCCCATGAGTCATCTGGAAGGCCCAGCCTCTGGCAGTCTTGAAGCTACCTGCCTTTCCTGTGTGTCAGTCATGCCTCACCTTTTTTTTCTAGGGCCACCAAATCTGTCCTTGGAGGGCAGAATCACAGTTTTTTTGTTTTGTTTTGTTTTGGTTTTGGTGGGGGAGTTGCAGGGGAAAAGAATTGGTAGGAAGTGATCAGGCACAAAGCTTTATCCAAAGGCTCCCAGGCTATGGGGCTTCCCTTGCTATCTATAGTCATACACTCGGCCATCTACATATATGGCCTGATGAATAAACATTAAGAACAAGAGTTGAAGCAGGAGTGGAGTTCACACCCTAGTATGGTGTATACACGAAGAGAAAGAGACAAAAGTAGATGTATTTCACACAATCAGCCATCCCAAGTAAGAGGCATCTTGGTACTCCTGGATTTAGAATAATCTCTCACGTTACAAAAAAAAAAAAAAAATCAATATGGGTTTCATTATTCCATTGGGGCTGTCGTTGCATTACTCAGGAAATGACATTTCTAAAGTGTTGTGGAAAAGATATAAATCAGAAACGTAAAAAACTAACATTGAATAGGCACTTAGTGGGTGCTACTTACTAAGTATTTTTTTTTTACAACAACCCTTTAAGTTAGGTGCTATGTGCATTCAAAGCTGGGGAAACCCAGGCATATAGAAAGGCTGAGAAGTTGGGGCGCCTGGGTGGCGCAGTCGGTTGAGCGTCCGACTTCAGCCAGGTCACGATCTCACGGTCCGTGAGTTCGAGCCCCGCGTCGGGCTCTAGGCTGATGGCTCAGAGCCTGGAGCCTGTTTCCGATTCTGTGTCTCCCTCTCTCTCTGCCCCTCCCCCATTCATGCTCTGTCTCTCTCTGTCCCAAAAATAAATAAACGTTGAAAGGCTGAGAAGTTACTTAAGGACGGACCAGCCCGCAAGCAGCAGGCCCAGAGCAGTTTTAACCAGTGGAAAGAAGGGGAGGAAAGTTTCTAATTTCATGCTCATGGGGCAACTTCGTGGACACTAATGAAGCGTCTCACCTGTTCCCTATTCAGAAGGAAGTATCTTGTGGAAGTAGCCCTGGGGGAGTGTAGTTTCCGGGAAGGAGTGTCTTCAGTTACAGATGAATTACTAATCTGGTTTATACGTACAGTATATACGCATAGAACATATACACACGTGCATATATTTCTACATACAGTTATGCGAAACGCACCAGGAAATCCATGAAATCGTACTTTTGAAGCATGAAATCATCTTTTCAAAGCCCGTCAAATCAACTGGAGAATGGAAGATCAACTTGATGGATCCCTTTAGGACGATCAGTTGTAAGTCTATGGCACCTTTTATGGTTATTTCTCGCTATAACTTCAACAGTCAGTGCCTTTAAAATCTGAGAATCTTATCAGGGCAGCCCTAAGAACATGGAAGGAACAACATGCCATTGGGTAATATGAGACCATGTAAAATTAAGTTCCAATACCACCACCGCCATGACGGATGATGGAGACCTGGGTTGGCAAATACCAGATGCACACTGCGCCATTCTTTTCCCCCATACCATACGGGGTAGTCTCTAGTCCTTGCTAAAGGGCCATGGTGCCCTCGAGCTGAGAGGTAACCTTAGAATCTTCAAGATGTAAGTCCAAGGACAATGTAATTTCTATGCCTAGTTTCACAGAAGACGGCGAGACAGTCAGGAAAGGAAAAGAATGGTGTTGGCTGATGCCATCAGGGAAGATTTCATGGAGAACGTATTGAACCTTGAAGGATCTGGTGAGATGGTGAGAAGGGCACACAGTTCCAAACAGCGTGGCCGTGTAGATGGAGGCAGGAATGATCACAGCCTGTGTGTGGTGGGGAGGAAGGTGTGGTGGGGGAGCAGGTGGAAGCAGGGGAAGAGGATCCATCACATGCTAAGTTTGGATGGGTACTGTAGGACCAGATTATGAAGCCCCTCGAGGGCTGACTGCTTCTGGTCTCCATGATATTGCTGGCTACTACTCTCATGATGAATAAACAGCTTTTTTAATTGAAAAAAAAAAAAAGAAAGAAGAAAGAAATTCAGCATCTTATGCACAGGGTAATTTATCAAGAGTGACAATGTTTTAAGAGACGAACCAGAAGACAGACTCTTAAATACAGAGAACGAACTGAAGGTTGCCAGAAGACAGGTGTGTATGTGCGGAGTGGGGGGTGGGGGGCGGGTGAAGGGGATGAAATAGATAAAGGGGATCAAGAGTACACTTCTCTAGAAAAAATAAAGAGTGACAATGTTTTCAGTGTTGAGCTAAACTTCCAGGATGTGCCATTTTGGCTACTTTATGGTCTTCTTTCTCTTTAGAAGCATGTCTCCTTTGCAGTCGTTATATCCCGTAAACATCTTTGTCTGAAAGGGCAGGTGGAACACATTAGAAATCCCTCTGAACTCAAGGTTGGGCCTGTCCTAGTTAACCAGCCAGCTCACTTGGGCTTTTTGATTAGTTTGAATTCTTTTATGTGTCTTGACAGGGAAATCTAAGGGAGGAAAGGAGGTCTGTTTTCAAAGCTCTTTCCTTCTAGATCAACACAATGAAGGTTGGCATCCTCAAGGATTCCTCCTGGCAATGGACCCATTGCTAAGACCATGCCTCGTGATTCATCAGAATTACTTTGCCCCTGTTTGCTTCCTTTTTTTTTCTCATGGCATATTTGTAGAGTTGTCTAAGATGACTAAATGCCACAACAAAAACATATCCCATCTGATTTTAATAAACACATCTCTAGAAAAAGCTTCTTTGGCTGAAAGTGCTCAGCATTATGAGATGGAATTGCTGTATACATGCCATCAAATTGGCCTCAGGTCTTTTTTTTTTTTTTTTTTTAAACTAGCTTAGCCCCAAATCTTTCATTGGCTAATTACAAGTGCTTAGCATGATGCAAATAAGCAGATCCCACAAGGGCAATTATGGAAAATAATAGTAATAATCACAACTATCAGCTGATGTGATAGATGCCATCTGGTTCTGTGTGTGTGGAAGAGATTCTGGTTCTCCCACAAACTCACAGCCTGTGTATTGCCTGGTTGGCAGATGAGCTTCTAGGACATGCTATGGATCTACAGGTTAGGAGCAGACATTTCTCTGCTTTGCCTGCTATTTGGGGGAGAGGTAGTGCATCAGGTATTGGATTTGGCACGTATTTTGTGAACTTGGCACATATTTGTGGCCAGCCTACTCTGCTTCAGCACATATACACAACTATAATTATCACAAGGCCTATATTCTGGAACTGTAAATATCTTTATGTGTATATGACTCCACTCCTGCATAAACCAGGTGGGTTACTCCATTTTTGGGTGATGATTATTACTATTTTGGAGGCTATCATGTCTTTGTTTCTTTACTGGTTCCTTCATATACAGCTCTAATGATTGACCTAGTACCATATATGGAAAATGGAAAATGTCTCTTCTCTTTGCTAACTTTGGCTTCATTCTGAGGGCTTTCATGGCACTGTAGATGACCCCTCCAGCATCCTTGACCCCCTCAACTATAAGGACATTGACCTCAACTCCCCTTAGGCTACCCTTTCTGAGGGCTACCCGTTGGATCTTCTTATCACCCCCAAATCTTCCATTTCAAAAAATCAGGGAATGCTATTCTCAACCCTCCAGGTTTTTCACTCCCTTATTCAAACTTCGCTTTCTTCTCTGCACTGATTGTGATCCCTGCTTCCTGGAGGCTGCCCAAGAATACCTGCTCCCTAGGTTTTACTTCAAGCTTATCTGGCCCAGATTCAACTTCCTTGCCAGCCTCTTCGACTTCCTGGTGACCTGGCAGGACCGTGGCACCACCTTCCCTCCTCCTATAAGCATGAAGCCTAGAGCCACTATTTAGGTATGTCCTGCTGTCCTGGTCACTAACCTTGACACTTCTGCTCAGTGTCTCTCCCTTCCCTCTCGGTGGTCACCTCACCTTCAGCTTATTCGCCTTGCCTGGCACTTGAGGTTTTTCACGATCTGGCCCCTGCCTGCCTATCAAAACTCGTCAAGATCTTTCTTATCTTTTCCATCCTCAGAACACCACCCACCTCCCAGACCCCAGGCCCGAGTAACTCTGTGTCGGAGGGGAGCACTCCCTCACACCCCCACTTCCACGGGAAAGTGGTTTCCAAAGCAGGCCCTGACTAGCTCCACACTTTTCCCCCCTCTGCCTCTGGGAGTCCCCCGACTGGAAATACGGGAAAGAACAACCAGGTAACCTCGGCTTTGCTCCTCCCTTTTCTGTGTTGGGAGCAAGGCAGACTTTCCCTGTGCTGCGCCGTGCTCTGAGTTTTCTCTGGCCGGCCTTCTGTTTGAGAAACCGCCACTCCCAGGTCTGCCTGGTCCGGGTGCCTTCAAGCTCTGTTTTCCCTTGTCCCGCATGTTGTTCTCCAATTTAGCCACTGCCATTTAAAAGGTGATATTTTTGGGGCGCCTGGGTGGCGCAGTCGGTTGAGCGTCCCACTTCAGCCAGGTCACGATCTCGCGGTCCGTGAGTTCGAGCCCCGCGTCGGGCTCTGGGCTGATGGCTCAGAGCCTGGAGCCTGTTTCCGATTCTATGTCTCCCTCTCTCTCTGCCCCTCCCCCGTTCATGCTCTGTCTCTCTCTGTCCCAAAAATAAATAAACGTTGAAAAAAAAAATTAATAAAAAAAAAAATAAAAGGTGATATTTTTGCCTCCATCATTATTCTTTTGAATATTTTCCAGATTATCCCAGACCCGAGTTCGGAAAGAGGCACTCTTCACGGCGGTTCTCCTTGCGTACCCCCAAAACTTGCTTGT
This sequence comes from Puma concolor, assembly GCF_028749965.1. Classification (NCBI taxonomy): domain Eukaryota; kingdom Metazoa; phylum Chordata; class Mammalia; order Carnivora; family Felidae; genus Puma; species Puma concolor. Next base: position 164,528,398 of record NC_141670.1, on the reverse strand, counting down.
GGTTCCCTTAACGACCAAGGTCTCTCACTTCTAGGCTTTCACCGCTGCGAGGCCATCTAACAGTCATTGTTCATTTGCCATTGCCTGGATGGATGGTATGCACGCTGTCTGTGTTCTCTCACAGATTCCTGGCAGAAATCCCATGAGCTGACTCTACTTAAGAGATGAAGAAACTGAGTCTCTGGAAGGTGACATAACTTGTGCGATATGCCCAACTGATGACAGGCAGACCCGAGACTCAGGTGTTACTCCTCCCTCAGCCTGGGAAACTCCTCCTCCATCCATAGGGCTCAGCTCAAATGCCATCTCCTTCACAGAAACTTCTGTGACCTCCCTGAGTGGATATCTGTGCCTGCCTTGTGCTTACCACACACACTCTACTTCAGCGGCTCTGTCACTGATTGTCAGTTCTTAAAGACTCTCTCCTCTCTAGACAGCCAAGTAGGGAACATGGCTTTTCATAGATGCTCAGGCCTCAGCCCATTGCCCAATGCCTGTGATAAATATTAGTTCAAAGAACTAAAGAAGAATCTAAGACAGGGCGCCTGGGTGGCTCAGTCGGTTAAGTGTCCAACTTCGGCTCAGGTCATGCTCTCGCAGTCTGAGGGTTCAAGCCCCGTGTTGGGCTCTGTGCTGACAGCCCAGAGCCTGGAGCCTGCTTCGGATTCTGTGTCTCCTTCTCTGTCTCCTCCCCCACTCACCCTCTCTCTCTCTCTCTGTCAAAAATAAATAAACATTAAAAATAAAAGTTGAGGGGCGCCTGGGTGGCTCAGTTAGTTGAGCCTCCGACTTCGGCTCAGGTCATGATCTCACGGTCCGTGGGTTTGAGCCCCGCGTCGGGCTCTGCGCTGACAGCTCAGAGCCTGGAGCCTGCTTCGGATTCTGTGTCTCCCTCTCTCTCTGCCCCTCCCCCGTTCATGCTCTGTCTCTCTCTGACTCAAAAATAAATAAACATTAAAAACAACAACAACAAAAAAATTAAAAATAAATAAATAAAAGTTGAATCTAAAACAAGGAGAGGACGAGAGGATGGAGGAATTCACGTCAAATTAAATCTTGAGGTTTCCCTTCCTTTCCCAGGAGTCTAGGCCTGTTGACTTTGGACAGGGAGCTGGTTGTATTCCATTTTAATTTTACCATAATGCTACAGTCTAGACATTCCTTGTTCACTCATTAATTCTTTCACTCGCTTATTCAGCAAACTTATGAAACACCATTAATATGTGAGGCAAGGTCAAGGAGAAAAAGAGTATTTTTAGGAACTCATAATCAAAGGAGAAGTAGAGTTTAAGGCCAGTGATTAAACAACTAAAGGTGGGAATCACCGTAACGGAGAAGTGCCAAACACTGGAGTGCAGTTCGTCTTGATTTTAGGGTTCATAGTCTTCCCGGGTGCCCACACAGCCTCGTGGTGGCCCTTAGCTCTGTAGGTCCATGCAGAGAAGGGAGTCTACAAGAAGGGGAGCCTAACCTGCTTCTAGAATCTATGTATGTTACCCCAGAGAACTCATGGCCTCTTACAGCTTTACAGTTTTCACACTGTAGGGGCGGGTTCTCCGAGAGGGTAGAAAGACTAATTCTCAAATGCGGCCTCTGGGTTTCCCGCCCACTGTCAGAATTGCTGGCACCTTGGGCAGAATTTGAAAAAGGCCCGTTCTTTACAGGCGACAGAAACATCTGTAGATATTCACATCAGTAGAATTGAACTTCCTTGAAAGTGGAGTCGGCTTACTTCAGTAAACCATTTTTAAAGATCCCCACCTCCAAACCTCATAAGCTTTTTAAGTGTCACATATCTAAATTCCCATTTAATTCTATTTTCTGTGCTGTCAGTCCTCAGTGGAGAACAAATTAGCATTTTCCTCCCCACAACTCTCCACTTTATTTGCTGTCTTTTCTGCTGTATTATAGAGTTCAGGCCTAAGAGCCTTGTTTAGGCCTAAGAGCCTGACTTCTTCAAACTTTTTCCGGAGGGAGTAGAAAATTCATAAGAACTAGTAACTTACAATGACTTACAGACACACCCACAAAAATGTCCCAGTGAGATGGAGTGGAAAAGGCAAAATCGAGAGGGGGATCACGTTGCTGGCCTCCTTGGTGTGAGAAGTATAGAGGAAGCCAACTTTCTAGGCGGGGCAGTGTTTTCCTTCTCAGTGAACTTTCACTTCTGTCCAAGAAAGGGCAGGTCCTCAAAAATGGGGATCACTGCCAAGAAGCCTGTCCTTTACTTCTCCTAAGTCAAAGAATATAAGAAAGAGAATATCATGAAGACCACTCACCATCAACGAGGAGATGGCCTCTCAGTCAGATTCTGACTAATAGCAAAGGAAAGTTCCTTTGACTTTTCTTGAATCCTGAGCAGGTGAAGATACTCCTTTTCACGGTGGATGATGAATCTGGATGGGTGCCTTTTCAGGTCTTTCTTAGAGCTGAATTGCATGGCTACCTGTCACTTCTCCATGACAAGCTGCTTAGACTAAACAAGGGTAGACCTCCTCGTGGTCATGAAGCCACAGCGAAGCAGGGCAGTGGACACGGGTTTGGGCTATGTGGAGGGAGGGTTCTTCAGGTCCAGTTCTGGGAACTCTGCCCCAGGAGCAGCCATCTCCTCCCAAAGTCAGTGTGGAAGCTGTCCTTCCCCTCCAAAGTGTAGATGATCACCGAGTAATGAATACTTTGACCAGCTCTCCTTTGCCAACTGCGAGACTGGGGGGTGGGGGGGTGGGTAGTTATCATCACAGACCTTTCCTGGAGTCCTCCATTACTGAGTAGCTCAGCCGATCCTGAGTTGGAAATGTTGACTCGACTGCAAGCCAGGGGCCAAGGTACAGGTGAGGCAGCAGGAAATCATTCCTGCTGGGATGTGAGAACGGCTGAGAAGAGGCCTGCATTTTGTATTCAGATCCTTCATCTCAGTTCACTGAACATTTATGGAGAGTTCAGAGCCAGAAGCAGCGTTATTAACTGGTCTGGGTAATAGAGGCCCCAGATTGCCAAATTCCCTGTTTGTACCGTCTTAATTTGAGGCTTTGTCGATATCAGTGCTGGCCATCAGCTCAGGGTGGCCAGGCTGGTTCTTCCAGTTCAGGTTGTCCCCCTGGAGTGGTGCGGTCCATCTGGCAAGAGGAGAGGCCACCCTTCCAGTCCAATCCCACTTTCTCTGAGTTGCCCCAGGAGGTGGACTGGATGTGCAGCTTTGACATGTTGTGCCACAGGCATACTCACACCCCCGTGTTGGGTGACTCTCACTGAAGTGTCTCCCCAGGGTGGCCAGTCCTTCCAGGTGATCCGGCTGCACCTGGATCAACACTGTTCATGTTCCTTCTGCCCATTAAACCCACAGCTGTCACTACAGCGTGAGAGTGGCAGTAAGCCAGGTACTGTGAGATGCTCGTTCTTCAACGTCATGGAGTTGGGAAGTTTGGGCAGAGGGACAGCAGTGGTGATGGGATGTCCCTTCCTCATCTCTGCCCCTAGGGCCTGCTGCATGCACTAACGCCTTTGAACTTGAAGTCAGAAGAAGATTCGTGACGTTCCTGGTCTACCTTCAGCCCATTTCAAGGTGGCGTCTCCTCCAGGATAAAGAAACCAGGAACCACATGCCAGGGGTCGCCAGTGGGTTAGTCCCAAGTGTCAGTCTTCTCAAAGCCAAACTCTCTAGACTGATTATCACTATTTCTCCCTGTCCCCCATGCCCCCTCCCCCAAATCTCCCCATTCTATAGAGTCCATACACCACCCACCCTCTTTACCCCTGCTTAAATGGCTGACTTGTGTTCACCATTGTCCTCCCCTGGAAATGATCCCATGAGATTTTATGGAAGAGCAAAAGTAGATCCTCATCAGGAAGTCTTAGGATTCTGCTGGTTGATGGAAAGAGGGATAAAGTGAGAAGTAAACTCAGAGTCTGCCAAGGTACATACCGAAAGTAATGGAAATGAAATCAACCTCTGCAGTGACCCAGGGATAAATCCAGATGTAACAAGTGAGCTCTGCTGTCTGTGATTTTGATACAACCATTAGAGGGTTTGTCTGGGTCCTGGGAGAAACAGATGCCAAGGTATGATGAAACATGGACTTTATTAGGGATAATACCTACGGGGGCAACAATGGGACAGGAGCTGAGACATGTTGGGAGGGCGCAAGAAGAAGTTTAACAATGTCTTTGTTGCATAAGTGATGAACAAAGTTTGGTTTGGGAATGGAAAGAGAAAAGGAACATCTGGGAACAAAATGATGCGAATTAGCAAAGTTGCTGTTGGGTTATAGCGAAGGTAGATATTCAGCTGGTATCTACCACGGGGCTGTACTAGGTATTGACTCCTGACACCTTGTCCAACTGGTCTGGTCTATTGCTGGTCGATGCCTGTGCTGTACTGATTGTCAAATATTTTGAAAATGACCCCCAGTTCTACGAGCTATCATATTGGCTGGAATATTTGGCTACGGTTTCACAAATGGAAAATTTATTTCTGACGGCCTTTTCGCTGCAACATAGGACTATCATGTATATTAGCAATTCTCATAGAGGGGCGCCTGGGTGGCTCTGTCCATGAAGTGTCTGACTCTTGGCTTTGGCTCGGGTCATGATCTCCCAGTTCACGAGATCCAGCCTTGCATCGGGCTATGTGCTGACAGCACACAGCCTGCTTGGGATTCTCTCTCTCTCTCCTTCTCTCTCTCTCTCTGCCCCTCCCCTGCTCATGCTCTCTCTCTCTCTCTCTCTCTCTGTTAAAATAAATAAATAAAACTTAAAAAAAAATTCTCATAGATGGTGGGTGGTACAGAAACAAAGGGAACTGCCAGAATTTATTTATTGTTCTGTGGATTTGTTGGAGGGAGGTTTATGAAACTGATGGTATGCCCATGTTCAAAGTTGCTTTTGTTCTATTCTTCCTAGAAAAGAAGGTATATTACTCTTTTCCCCTTGCCCCACTAAAAATATACTAGCAACTAAATCTGGTGCGCTTCCTATTTGTTTTGTTTTTCATAAGCACTGTACGTCCTCCTTAAACAGGAAAGGTAATTGAAGGTAAAATGAACGGAGACAGTGAAAAGTGACCTGTCATTAAAGTTTCTATCCTCACAAAATGCTGAAGTAATGAGCATATTTGGGGCCACTGGTGAAAAATCCAGACTTAACGGCCAGATAGACAAGAAGCAGAACTGGCACGGCCCGTGCCCATGTGGGAGTGTGGAGGCAGGAAGAAACAAGAGAAAGTGACCCGGGAACCCATGGAGATGGTGGTGAGGGCTGAATTCTCACAGGCAGTGGTACTGGGATTCAGACCAAGTTTAACTAAATCTCCATGTGCAAGGGGGCACACCTGATATCTGGAATATACTTAGGCTAGCTGGATTTTTTTCTTTTTTTTTTTTTTTGTAACCAAAAGCGCATTACGAATAGCAATCCAAAGTCTGAGACAGATTAACCTGTCTTTCCTATAATGAACTAGAAAGTAAAGTCTCCAAGATTAAAGATTTGTTCTCATGTCTAGGGTAGGTTAAACTTCTTGGGTGAGGATGGCAGGTTGTAATCATCCCGTCCAAGAAAATAGGGATGCAGGGACTGGAAACCAAAAAAGACAATGCTATGAATGCAGAGGATTCCAAAGGCAGTGACATGCTATCTTATGTGCATTTAGACTCCCCTCCCAGATTAATGTAGTGGTTGATTTTCCAACATAGGGCACAAACCCTCAGAGTTCTAAGTCATTGCTTTTATTCTCCTATGTGGTAATGGCTCCACCCCTGCCACTGAAACACACACTCTCACTTGCACGGAGTACCACACCATCACTGTGCACACCTTCCGAGTGGCCCCTTCAGTAAACTGTTTTTGATGACCTCTAATGACAATGACACCTGTTTCCTGCCCAGACTGCCACAGTGGCCCCAAATCACACACAGCCCTTTTCCTCTTTCCGTGCCCAGGGCCTACTGGAAGAAACAGCTGAAATTCCCCGCCTCTCCTTGTAGCAGGTAGAGACAGAAATGAGACAAGGCTAGAGACCAGAAAACTCAAGAAATTCAGACTGGAGATATCTTGCCTCTGAGAATGGTCAAACTTTTGAAAATTAGGAAAAAGAAAAAGTGTAAAAAAAAGTAAAAAAAAAAAAAGGAAAAAAATTAGAGAGAAGTAACAGAATTAAGTATATCCACCATTGTGCTGGACGAAGAACGTGGCATTTCCTTCCCATTTCTCCAAAACTGTGCATATTCAGCCAATGACATCCATGTTGCCCAATCCACAACAATTCTCGGTCCTAATCTATTACTTTCCCCTTTACCCCACTCCAGCCACACTGGCTTCCCTGCTTTCCCTTGTACGCGCTAAGCATGACTCTATCCTACAACTTGACATTAGCTATTCTTTCTGCCCTGGAATACTCTTCCTCCAGATGTCCACATGGCCAGCTCTGTCCCTCCTTTGATTTTTACTCAAATGTCATTTTCTCAGTGGGGCCTTTCGTAACCATTCTATGTACAGTTGCAAACCTCCCCTTACGCTCCTGATCCTACATACCCTGCTCCACTTTCAGTTTATTCCATGGCATTTAGTATTTCTAAATTGCTCTGTTGATTGTTTATTTATTTATCTATTTATTTTTTATTTTTGAGACAGAGAGAGACAGAGCATGAACGGGGGAGGGTCAGAGAGAGCGAGACACAGAATCGGAAACAGGCTCCAGGCTCTGAGCTGTCAGCACAGAGCCCGACACGGGGCTTGAACCCACAGACCACGAGATCATGACCTGAGCCGAAGTCAGGCCGCTTAACCGACTGAGCCACCCAGGCGCCCCTTGATTGTTTATTTATTATGTGTATTGTTTATTGTTTGCTCCCAAAGTCTGAGACAGATTAACCTGTCTTTCCTATAATGAACTAGAAAGTAAATTCTCCAAGATTAAAGATTTGTTTAGACTTTCTTTTTTTTTAATCCTTTTAAAAAAAGGCCTATTTATTTTGAGAGAGAGAGAGAGTGCCCACAAGCAGGGGAGGGGCATAGAGAGAGGGAGAGAGGGCATCCCAAGCAGGCTCTGCATCATCAGCACAGAGCCTGACATGGGGCTCAAACTCATCAACTGTGAGATCAAGACCTGAGCAGAAATCGAGTCAGACATTTAACTAACCGAGCCACCCGGGCACCCATAGTTGAAGATTTTAAAGACATTTAATAAATTGATTTACAGAAGTACCCTAAGAAGGAACTGCTTTTTGTTTTTGCTAGATTTATAGATTAAATATTTGTAAATTAAACTTAAAATCTCAGTAAATGGATTTCTCTTACAATGTAAAAATCTGGAAAGAGCATCACTCACACCCTACAAAAAATAAAAGCAGGATAATCTATAAAATTATAGTTTTTCCGGGGTCCATTCAAGAGTTGAGGTTGTAGGGAAACCAACTAGCCTGAAATCTAAGCAAAAAATAGGCACCTCCGAGGAGAAATGTAATATGAGTACTAGCTAATGTGAAGCCAAGTATGGAAGGAAGACAGATTTTGCATAAAAGCAGGTAAGAAAACTCCAGCTAAAATTTGTAAAGAATTTCTTTTAAAAATTTATTTATTTTTGAGAGAGAGAGAGAAAGAGAGAGACAGAGAAAGAGAGGGTGAGTAGAGGAGGAGCAGAGAGAGGGAGACACAGAGCTGTCGGCACAGAGCCCCATGCAGAGATCAAACCCACAAACTGCGAGATCATGACCTGAGCCGCAGTTGGACGTTTAACCTACTGAGCCACCCATGCGTCCCTGTAAAGAATTTCTAGAGTCAAGCATGGGCTATCATGAAAGTCTAGAAATCCTGGGAGTCACAGGTAAAAGGAAGATTCGCACTGACTCACAGGCTCTTCTCCACAGACCACAGCAGGTACTCATGAGAAAGACTGGGGCAGGGTAGAAGATGGGAGAAAGACTGGAAAGAAGATAAGAATGTTAGCAGACTTCTCATCAGAAACTATGAAAGCCGAAGAGTATGAGGGAGCACCTCTAAAGTACTGGAAAGGAAATATTGTAAACCCAAATTTCTATACCGAGTGAAAAAGTTTTTTCAAATATGAAGAGAAATGAAGACTTTTTCAGATACACAAAGATTGGAAGTATTCATTACCAATAGACATGAACTATAAGAAGTCTTAAAGGAAATTTCTTTTTTCTTTTTTTTTTTTTTTAACGTTTATTTATTTTTTTGGGACAGAGAGAGACAGAGCATGAACAGGGGAGGGGCAGAGAGAGAGGGAGACACAGAATTGGAAACAGGCTCCAGGCTCTGAGCCATCAGCCCAGAGCCCGACGCGGGGCTCGAACTCACGGATCGCGAGATCGTGACCTGGCTGAAGTCGGACGCTCAACCGACTGCGCCACCCAGGCGCCCCTTAAAGGAAATTTCTTTAGGCAGAAGGAACATGATAGGGGACAGAAAGCTGGATTTACACATAAAAAAAATGAAAGGAGGGGCGCCTGGGTGGCACAGTCGGTTAAGCGTCCGACTTCAGCCAGGTCACGATCTCGCGGTCCGTGAGTTCGAGCCCCGCGTCGGGCTCTGGGCTGATGGCTCGGAGCCTGGAGCCTGCTTCCGATTCTGTGTCTCCCTCTCTCTCTGCCCCTCCCCCGTTCATGCTCTGTCTCTCTCTCTGTCTCAAAAATAAATAAACGTTAAAAAAATTTAAAAAAAAAAAAAAAAAATGAAAGGCACTAGAAATGGTAAAAATAAATGGACTGAGGAGGTTGGTACACTTAACACCATTCCGGGAGCACACCTAATCTAATCTAATCCAATCTGATTTCGTAGACTCCTTTATCTGGCACAAAATACCCGGAAGAAAACCTAGCATTCTAAAGTATAACAAGAATGATTATTTATGTGCTATGTGCAGGGAAAGGCAACCTGTTAAGGAAAAACGAGATTGGAATTCAGTTTATGAAAGGGCAAAGAAAAAAAAATTAAGTTTATTTTGAGAGAAACAGAGACAGTGCAAGTGGGGGAGGGGCAGAAAAAGAGGGAGGGAGAGAGAGAGAATCCCAAGCAGGCTCCACACTGCCCGGGCAGAGCCCGACATGGGGCTTGAAATCATGACACTGTGAGATCATGACCTGAGCCGAAACCAAGAGTAGGATGCTTAACCAACTGAGCCACCCAAGCATCCTGAAAGGGCAAAGTTTTTAATTTAAGTGTGGTCAAGTGTCAAAAAAAAAATAAATAAAAAAAAAGTAGTAAAGATAAGAAAAATCCAAGAAAGAAGGTGAGCATTGAAAATACATAGTTTTTATAATAGACTAAAGAAGTATTACATTTTAAAATTTAATAAAAAATAAAAGTGCACCAGAGTAATGTTTTAACCCACAAGCCACCCTCAAAAACACCAAAAAAAAACTTATATTCACTGGGTAAATCTCTTTGGACTGTGTTGGGGAATTCTGCAGAAAGAAAGCGATAAGGATACAAATGAATTCTCTAAGTATTTTTTATTAATATAACAACTAATTATATGGCATTTACTATGTTCTAATTTCTATTCTAAACACTTTATAAATATGAAATAATGTAATTCCCATAAGAACTCTATGAGGTAGACACTATTATGATTCACCTCTTACAGATATGCTCAAGGTCATATGTAACGTAAAGATTTGGAAGTAGACATATTTTTCTCTGAAGTCTTTGCTTTTAACCTCCACGCCATGCTGCCTCCCAACACCATAAATGGATGAAAGCCTACATTCCTGATAAAGAGAATTTTCATATGTTTGTGGAACATTCATAAACATTTATACCTGGCTACAAAGAAAACGTCAGCAAATTTAAAGAGTAAAAACGTTATAGGTTATGTGATCTGATCCTAATTCACTAAGTAAGAAAAAAAAATATTTTAAAATGACCAAAAAAGTTGACTACTTGGAAATTAAGAGATACTTAGAAAATAATTTGGTTCAAAGAAGAAATCAAGAGAAATCACTGATCATTTTGAAAGCTACAAAAAAAGAGAACTTTATAATATACTCTAAGACACTACAAAGATTGTATCAAAAATGTTATAGTCAAAATCTGTCCATGTGAAATAATGAAGATGAGAGATAAAGAAACTAAAACCACATTCTAAGAAATTAGCAAAAAAAAGAGGCTTCTGGGTGGCTCAGTTGGTTGAGCTTGATTTCAGCTTAGGTCATGATCCCAGGGTCATGGGATTGGGCCCCTGGTCGGGCTCTGTGCTGACAGTGTGGATCCTGCTTGGGATTTTTCTCTTTCTCCTCTATCCCTCTTCCCCACTCATGCTCTCTCTCTCTCTCTCTCTCTCTCTCTCAAATAAAAGTTAAAAAGATAGAAAAAAGTTAGCCAAAAAAGAAAAAAACAATAGAGTGATTAATAAAGTTAAAATCTTAATGAAGTGGAAAGAAGAAAGTAGTAGAATAGGTAAATAAATTTAAAATCTTGTTATATTAAAAATGTATACATTTGCTAAACAAGTTTTGATTTTTAAAATGAATAAAAAGCAAAATTATAAAAGATCGAGAAGTAGAAAGAACAGATTAAAGTGACTGGAAGTATTAAAAGAGAATAGAATATGAAACTTTATGGCAACAAATTTTAAAACTGGAAAAAACATTGGCAAAGAAGAAGAAAAATGATCTCTTTGTTGCAGATGACATGAGTGTAAACCTAGAAAACCCAAAGGAATCTAGTAAAAATCTCCCAGAATTAAGAAGAGAATTTGGTAAAGTTAGATGGATATAAAAAATATGCAAAAAAAAAAAAATTCTGTAGCTTTTCTTTACTCTGGCAATAAGAATAGGAATGGAAGAAATCCATTTAAAACATTGAAAAAGAAACCCCTGTGAAATACTTAGAAATAGATATAACAAGAAAGGAAATAAACAACAAGGTCATACTAAAATACATAAAAGGAGAAGTGAAGAATTGGAAAGAAAGATGTACCAAATTCTTAGATGAGAAGACTCAATATCATAAAAATTCCCCCAAATTTCAACGATGTGGGTATTTTTTGTTTGTTTGTTTTGGCAATTGGATAAAATGATCCTAAAGTTTCTAGAGAAAAATAAATACCAAAGGCAAGACAAATAATTTCGGAAAAATGGGGGTGGGGCAGGGGACTTCTTCACCAGTTATTTGAACCCTCTATAAAGCCATTATATTCAAGTTGGAACCTTACTGGATCCAAATTTTATGGCAACTCCAAGGACATAATACAAATATATGAATGAAAAATATAAAGTTAAAGCAAACTTAAAAAAAAATTTTTTTAATGTTTATTTATTATTGAGAGAGAGAGAGAGAGAGGCAGAGCATGAGTGGGGGAGGGGTAGAGAGAGAGGGAGACACAGAATCTGAAGCAGGCTCCAGGCTCTGAGCTGTCAGCACAGAGCCGGACACGGAGCTTGAGTCCACAAACTGTGAGATCGTGACCCGAGCCGAAATCAGACATTTAACCAACTGAGCCACCCAGGTGCCCCAGAGATAAAGCAAAACTCTTGCAAGAAAATCTAGTAGACTTTATGTACTATATTGTACAGGAAAACTTTCCTGATAAAAACTGAGAAGTCAAAAGGTACAAGAGAAAAGATGGACATATTTAACTATAAAAAATATATTTTTTAAGGCAAAGGTGTCATAAAAATATCATTGACCATGACAGATTTGCAGAAATATATATAATGCAGATAATATATTTAATTTTTATAATTTACAAAGATGTATTATAATTTGACAAGAGAGACAAGAACAAACCAATAGGAAAATGGGTGAAGAATATGAATGGGCAATACACAGAAAAGCAAATCCGAATGCCAAGAAACACGGAAATATCCTCAAATTTCCCACAAGTGAAGGGAATGCAAATTAAACTAACTAATCTGAGATATCAGATTGTCTAAAATTTAAAAGATCTGTAATGCTTATCGTTTGGAGGCACTGTAAGAAAGGAAACACTTCATGCAGTGTGAATGGAATGAAAAATGTTACAGCCTCTTGGGGAAGTAGTATGGTGGTATGTATTAAAATTGAAAATACAGGGGCGCCTGGGTGGCGCAGTCGGTTGAGCGTCCGACTTCAGCCAGGTCACGATCTCGCGGTCCGGGAGTTCGAGCCCCGCGTCAGGCTCTGGGCTGATGGCTCAGAGCCTGGAGCCTGTTTCCGATTCTGTGTCTCCCTCTCTCTCTGCCCCTCCCCCATTCATGCTCTGTCTCTCTCTGTCACAAAAATAAATAAACGTTGAAAAAAAATAAAAAAAAAAATTGAAAATACATATATTCTTCGGGTCAACAGTTCTTTTCCTGGGAACCTCTCCCACAGAAATGAAATCTCCAGAACTAAAGGATTCATAGAGAGGTACTCTTTTGGTTATTTTAGGTGTTTAAAATTCGGGGTTTTTTTTGTTTGTTTGTTTTTTGCAAATTATTTGTGTGTTTCCAGCAACAGGGAATGGTTGACTGAACTATGGGATATCCATAGGATGGAATAATATAGCCATCACAAAGAATGTACAGGAAGAACTTCAGAACATGTTATGGACTGAGTAAAGTACAACGCAGACAAAAAAAATGTGTACTATGGTTTTATTTTTATAAAACGATTATCAGAAAGCACTTGGGTGTGTATGTGTGTGTGCATATGTATACGGTTGCATAGCCATTGGTAAAATAGGAAAGATACACATTAGACTATTTATATGGGTTATCTGGGTAGGTGGGTGGATTGGGAATTAACATGTGTGGAAGGGAAAAGGAAGCACCAAGCCAAAAAGGAGAAAACAAACAAAAAGACCACCCACACATGACCACACACTTGTACCTATGATTGAACTGAATCACATACATTTGTTTGTGAAAATGTATGAATGTGTGCTATTGGACGTAAAGCACTCATCTGGCCAAATCCAAATTTGCTATTCCATTTGTACCCCTGCACCAACACATTCTCCAGGAAAGATTTTCTGATTCTGGGATTCCCATATTTAATTCTAAGACTTCCTCTGCTATGACATAGTGTTTCATCTCAGAAATAGCACTCACAAAGTCTCCATCATCCTTCTAGTAATGAAGGTGTTTCTACCTCTGTTCCTTCTTGTCCACACTTCCATTCTTGACTGCCAGGTTACCTTTCTAAGCAAGGAGGATCACACAATTCCAGGCAGAAGGTGGAGGGTTCCACCATGGGTACCTGGGGAAATGACCAATTCTTTAGGTCATCCATCTTGGAATTATAGCCTTGTCTACATTGTGAACTTCCTCAGGATCCGGTATGAGGTAAATATAAGAAGAACACTAACTTGAGATACCTTTAGTCAGCCCACGCTATTTACTGCTCATGAGTCCCTCGCCTCCTTGTGTTTATAGAACGTTTACTGGTCTTACATTCCATGCTCGCATCTGTCGGCCTCCTTCAGCCTCCTTGTGGTACAGCAATTTCCTTCACTTCAAAGGAAACTCCAGGTGCAGGGAAGGCTTGAGGGGTGTGGTCCCGCCTCAGAATCTGGCTCATTTTCTCTCCTAAAACATGTACTCTCTTCATCTTATCCCAAGATGACTTTTGGAGCCCTTCCTAAATTCACTCATCTGTTTTTGAACTCTGAGAGTGAGACAGAAATGCAGTTTTCCTTTTTCCTCAAATCACGGACACTTCAAACTGAGTAGCTGCAGAAAGAAAGAGGAGGGATAAAGATGCCACCACAGAGAAAATGTCATAATTTAAAGAGTGGTAGGTAAATATGCTGTGGGAGATTAGTACGATGATGGCCCCCAATGAATTATGGAGAAATTTTAAAAAGATTCTTTTAAGCTCTATATTTTTTAGAGTGGGAGCTGGATGCAGGAGAAGGGCAGGGGGCAGAGAGAGAGAGAAACAGAGACAGAGAGAGAGAAACAGAGAGAGAGAATCTTAAGCAGGCTCCATGTTAAGCATGGAGTCCAATGTGGGGCTCGATCCCATCACCCTGGGGTCATGACCTGAGCTGAAATCAAGAGTTGGACACTCAACCAACTGAGCCACCCAGGCACCCCTAAGCTATTATATACATATATATTTTAACGCAGCAGTAGTGAACTGAAGTAGGGGACCATTTGCCCACCTCTGGGAATCTGCCTGGGCTGGCGGAGGACTCTGTGGGAGTTCCAGAGACTGGACACTGAGAGGCTTTGCAGCTTCCTCTCTTGCCCTCTCGGACGCTGAGGCAGCCGTGCTGTAAAGAAGCTCAGGGCAGCCTACTGGTGAGCAAGAGACCTTGGGAGGAAAAGAGCCTCTTGCCTTTAGCCAGCACCAACTCCCAGATACAGGAGTGGGGCTGTTGGACCTTCCAGCGAAAGGCAGTCTCACGATGGATCCCAGACAGAACCGGCAGAGAAATAGGTCAGCCAACCTCCAGAATTATGACAAATAACAATTGGTGGTTGGTTTAGTCACTGGGTTTTGGAGTGGTTCATCCCACAGTAATAGTCGATTGATACAGAGGCTTGGACCTTTTAATTCAGTATCTAGCTTTCTCTTTCCTGTGTATAATGAGACTCCTTTTCTATTTTTTTTCCTGAGAAATCTCGGAAAACACATTCCCCACATGGACGCAAGTAATTCCCAAGTACTACCAACTTTGAAAAGTTCCCAGAAGGCGGGTTGATGGGGGGTGGGAGGGTGGGTGATGGGTATTGAGGAGGGCACCTTTTGGGATGAGCACTGGGTGTTGTATGGAAACCAATCTGACAATAAATTTCATATATTGAAAAAAAAAAAAGTTCCCAGAAGACAAGACTGTAAAGGCACGCGTTGGATCTTATGTCTACTCTTCAGGACCCCGCAGCCAGAAAGCACCGGATGGCCAGAGGGAGTTCAGCATATGTTGAGCAAATGAAGTATCTCGTGGGATACCTGATCCCGCTTTCGCCTCGTTTTCTTAGTACTTGCACGTGTCACAAAACAAATGTCTGGTTGGTTTGGCTTCCCTGGCCAGCCCTGCAGATATACCCTTGTTGCCTCACTTTTCCAAACAATAGGTCGTTCCCAAAGATCCCAGCCTGGAAGCGGAGAGCATCTCTCCAGGGGGTGGAAGCCCCGGGGGTGCTGGTCAAGAAAGAGTGGCACGGATCCATTCGTGGCAGGGGTGACAGGAGCACCAGCTAATGTTTACTGACACCCTATCCATATGCCAGTATTTATGCCATTCACTTCCTATGAATTAACCTACTGTAATTAGTTATTTGTCACACCCGTAAGGAAACTGAGGCACAGATGTGTTATCTGCTCTGTCCAAGCTGACAGTTAAAAGGCAGAGCCTTAGCTCTTAGCAAATGCTCTGGCTCTTAATGTGGCTAATTGTATGGTTATAGCTAAGGAATATTCAGCTAAGGTTTAAACTGAGGACCTTTAAACACAACCACTTGTAAAAGTTACCTAACAAGGAATCACCAATGAGTTATAATCTCCAAAACTTTTAGATATCGCTTGTACTTGTCGTTAGCCAAGAACCAAGTTATTACTGAGAGCATAATATATGTCTGTGCTTGTACACAGAAAGTCATAAACCTGTCAATTACCAAAAAACAATATCATATAAGAATCTTGGCTCTACAAGTCCTTAACACCATTTTAAAGAGACCAGACTTCTTCAATGAAGTGACAAAAGAGTAGGACAAGACTTAAAAAAAAAAAAAAAAAAAAAAAAAAAAAAAGCAAAGGAGTTTTGAGACCTCACCTCTTACAAGGAAGAATCTGAGTCATATTTCAAATCGTCCTTTCTCCTCGAAGCAAAACCACAGCCTTCTTTTTGAAGGTCGTGGCACTAAAAGATGGTTTAATGGGCCAGGCTAACCTGTGTTAGCAACTAGAATAATCTCCAAAAAAAGAAAATTTACTTTGGGATTTAAGATAATCAAAACTGATTACTTCTCAAGAGGCTTAGAAACCCAAAGCTGTAAACACAGCTGGGGAAACACTTGAATGTGGGTCCATAAAACCTCCAGTGAATAATCCATCCTTCTGTCTCATGACGTGGACACAACACCACACACATGAACCTATAGGAAAGCAGTAAATATTTTTATATAGCCTTGTTGGTGAATAGAAAAAAAAAAAATTTGTACAGAGATAGGCCCACCCACATCTTCTACATGTGCAGTGTAAATATCTTTCTTGTTTTACGGAAGTAAGGACCGAAGGCTTACATTTAGCCCAGCCACGAAATTGTAACACAGGGATGTTATATATCAGACCTATACAAACTGGAGTTTTTGTCTGAAAATTCAGAATGCCGATAGAATTGTTTTTGATTGGTTGAAAAATAAATGCTCTACTATGTGTCATCCAATAGTCAACAACAGCATTTTTTGCCAGCTTTACTCTATATAGAATAATTTTGACTCCTCAAGGCCATTTTTTCCAAGGGAGGGACAGACATTTATGCATTAACAATGATTGTCTCTGGCTGTGCGATTAGGAGCGCTGGTTATTTACTTCTGTTTTTTTGGTGGTTTTGGAATTTTTCAAAATAACATACATTATTTTCATAATAAAAAGATACTATGATTTTTTAAAAAGCAATCAGCTTACTTAACTTGCTCAATGATGGGCAGTCCTACACTACTTAAATATTTTGCTCTTAACTACTGCGCCTACTAAATAAATACTTGTGTTCAGTTCATTTAAAACCAATTTCCCTTTGAGGAGAATTCCTATGATCTGTTTTCACTTATATCTAGAAACGCACGTGAAGTTTAAGAGTATTTTGACACAGAACTTGAGTCTTGGAAATAAGTCACTGGGAGCAGGAAAGAAACGATGCCTTAAAAAATTCCTTTTTCAGATGATTTGCTGTGTAGTTCATTAGCAAGAGACACAAAAAGTACTTTCTAAAATAATAATGGCCCAGAACCTTGTTCTTTGAGATAACAAGGTTCTGTTTTTGCAGGTGGCCTTCTACTCAAAGAACAAAAACTGGAAACATCCATTGAATTGCCCTGTGTACATGTGTTGAGTCATGCTAATGAAACAGAGCTAATCAAGTCCCTGGGACAAAGCCCTTTATGTAAAGGAAAAGGACCAGCTTCAGATTCACTAACCTCCAGATGCAAACACTTTCATGTGCCTCTGCAAAGACACCAACCTGCTGTGGGTGAACTTGAAGGCAGAGCTGGCCAGTGGAAAGACAATGTGAGTCACATACAGAATTTTAAATTTTCTAGAAAAAAGTAAAAGTACATCTAAAAAAGTAAAAGTACAATAAATAAATCTAAAAAATAAAATTAAAATTAAAAAGTAAATAGGTAAGTTAATTTTAACATTATATTTTATTTAACCAAATATATTCAAAATAGATTCATTTCAATATCAAAAATGTAATTAGGTATTTAGGTATGGCCTTTTTTTTTTTTTTCTTTTTAAACTAAGTCTTTGAATTCTAGTCTGTATTTTCACTTATAGCAAAGCTCACTTTGGACTAACGACACTTCGTGAGCTCAAAAGCCCCAGGTGGCCAGTGGCTACCTTATTAGATAGTACAACCGTAAGATGAAAATGTTATTCTCACCAAGTAGGATTCTAGGGTCTTAAATTTTTTTTACATTGAGATATAATTCATAAACTATGATATTCACCTTTTAAAACGTAAAGTTCAGTGGTGTTTAGTATATTCACAGGACTGTACGTGTATCACTATTATCTAATTCTGGAACATGTTCATCATCTCCAGAAGAAATCCCATCCCATTATCAGTCACTCTCTATTTTCCTTTTTCCCCAGCTCTGGCAAGACCACTAATCTGCCTGTGGATTATGGATTTGCCTATTTTGGACATCTTTTATAAATGGAGTCATACAACATGTGGCCTTTGTACCAGACATCGGATCAGTCCTGCCTTCTTATGGTTGAGGGCTGCTCCACTGTTATACCACATTCTCTTTAGCTCTTCATCAACTGACAAGCCTTTGGGTTCTTTCCACATTTTGGCTACTATGAGCCAGGCGGCTATGAACATTCATGTAAAAGTTTTTGTAAGAACACACATTTTCAATTCTCCACTCCACTGGACGTGCTAGGTATATGGTAACTCCACATTTGACAGGAACTGCCCAACTGTTTTCTCAAGTGGTGGCACCATTTTACGTTCCCACCAGCGATAGACAAAGGTTCCAATTTCTCCAACATTTGTTATCATTGTCTTTTTTATCATAGCCATCCCAAGGGGTGTGAAGTGTAAAACTTCTGAACAAACCCAGGGATCAGCTAGTGTTTTCACCGATGAAGAACGTATAAAAACTGTGGATACAAAAAATGCAGCAGGGGCTATGATATTCCTACAGATTTAAAGGATTAGGGATTAAGCTTACCTTTGCCAAGTTTACTTGTAAAGAAACATACCGTGGCTTTGTTAAGAAGCTGTTTTCTTCTCTCTGTTCTTTTTTTTTTTTTTTTTAATTTTTTTTTCAACGTTTTTATTTTTGGGACAGAGAGAGACAGAGCATGAACGGGGGAGGGGCAGAGAGAGAGGGAGACACAGAATCGGAAACAGGCTCCAGGCTCCGGGCCATCAGCTCAGAGCCCGATGCGGGGCTCGAACTCACGGACCGTGAGATCGTGACCTGGCTGAAGTCGGATGCTTAACCGACTGCGCCACCCAGGCGCCCCTCTTCTCTCTGTTCTATTAGCAAGTGAGTTGAGTTCCTTTGGCAGTGATAATTAATACGTATTTGCAACTCCTGCGTGTTTTCTATACATTCGCTCAGTAGGACCCCTCACACTGGCTCTAGGGGGTAGGTGCTATCATCATCTTCATTGTGCATGGGCACTCTGAGGCCTGGAGACGTTAACTAATTTGCCCACGATTCCACAGCTTCGAGGGCATGCTTTTTGCCATTCACTTACTTTATCTCTTTTGTTAACACCACTTCGTAGGAAGTAACCAGTGATTCTTCTAGACCAGTGGTTCTCGAAGTGTGGTCCCCAGACCAGTGGCATCTGCATCACCTGGGAGCATGTTGTAACTGCAAACTCTCAATCTCATCCCAGACGTACGGAATCACAAACCGTGGGTGTGGGATCCAGCAATCTGCCTTAAAAAGCCATCCAGGTGATTGGGACACACGCTAACATTTGAAAATCACTGATCTAGAACGAATATATCATGTGACCAAGGTTTATGGAAAAAGGTTGTATAGGTCAGGTACAGTGGTAGGTGTGGGGTGCATACAGTTTGAGGATTCAATGCGGAAAAAGACATAACTGGTCTCCCAGTGCTTAAAGTCAAGGGAATCTGATAGATAGATGGGAGAATCAGCATTACCTTCCAGGGCAACAGGCTCTACACTAAGATATGCATGTGATGCTCTACCCAGGGATGATGAGAAAGCTGTCTGGTGGGAATGATTTTCAAGCTTCCAATAAACTTAGAAAGCCAACGTCAGTTTCAAGTTATCCAAGCATCGTTGTTACCCCTGTTCTTTTTTAGAGAGAATCCAAATTCTGTAGCATCGCCATCAAAACACTATTCACCGGCTCCTGCTTATGACCCCAACTTTATCTCTTCTTTAGCAACTCGCTACTCAGAGTAGGGGTCGTGGAGTACATTGACATCACCAGGGAGCTTGCTAGCATTGCAGAATCTCAGAGCTCACTCCTGACCCGCACAACCAGAGTCTGCATCTTAACAAGAGCCCTCTGTGATTTGTATGCATGTTAGTTTCAGAAGCCTGGCTTCAGCTACCGTGAAGGACCTCGCAATTCTCCCAAACTGCCAAATTATATTCTCTACGTAGTACCCTCTGCCCAGAATGCCCTTCCCTCCTTGGCCTTCTCTGCACCCCCCGCCCCCCCCCCCCCCCCCCCCCCCGCAGAAGTTGGACATCCTTTCAAGACAGCACGCTGGCTGAGGGTTGTTGTTGTTGTTTTTTTTTATCTGTTTGTCTGCAGTACTAGTTCATGAGCTTCTTAAGGACGGGGAGACTGCTTTATTTTTCTATATAATTTGCAGGGCTTCAGGACCTACTTGCTACCCTGCATGTCATGGATGTCTAGTCGATGCTCGTTTGATAGAACACTGTGTGGACGAATGAGATGTGCCAATTACCCACGGTAGATACTACATCACACGATTGTAGACACTGGTCAGTCTCACTGGTACCTGCGAGACTCAGACAGAGCTAGGGAAAGCGGGGAGCAGGGGGGGACGGGGAAATGGCTAGAGGTTAAAAAGAAGATCTAGTTTCTACTTTTAAAAAGTTTATATCGGGGCGCTTGGGTAGCTCAGCGGGTTGAGTGTCCAACTCTTGATTTCAGCTTGGGTCATGATCCCAGGGTTGTGGAATAGAGCCCTGCGTTGGTCTCCACACTGGGTGTGGAGGCTGCTTGGGATTCTCTCTTTCTTTCTCTCTCTGCCCCTCCCTCACATTCTCTCTCTAAAAAAAAAAAATTGCATTATGATTTCTCGTTATATTTTATTTACCAGATCTCACCTCAGAAGACAGAAGAAACTGACGTGAAATGAGCACCGGGTTGAGAGCTGGGTGCTAAATTCAGTTCCTTGCTACCTTGCTTTGGGCCTCTCCTTTCACGCCCTTGGGCTCTGTCTCCTCACTAATAAATGAGGGAGTTGGACAAAGCAATCCCATAGGTCTCCCCCCAGCCCCACCAGAGATCTTTTTAACCACTAGAATTCTACTATTTGTCGGTACGTAGGCAAGTTTTGGAAATTAGGGTTTTATTCAAATGGGGCTCTGGAGGGTAATAAGGTTTTCAGAATCGCTTTTACAGGCGAGTTACACTCACTTATATGTTTTCCCCTCTTTGCCTGGGTATTCTTAAAAACGTTACTTATTGTATATTTGCATTTTTCACAAGAAGGCAGCTATTGAATGGAATCCGCTTCAGAAAGCCGTAGGTACGTCGTAAGCCAGGAAGGGCGGGTTTTGAGCACAAGAGTTGGCATTGGCAATAAATCCAACCTTGTTCTGAGTGGTTAAGTTCTTTAGAAAACCTCCTGACGTTTCAAAGAGTGTGTAGATTAGAAAAGACTGACAATTTTCAAAACACCAGCCTTGCATGTTAATGCCCCGGTGTCGTGAGCGTGAACAGTGCGGCAGTGTTGGTGCACACTGGGCCCCTCTCACACACGAAGCGTGTCAACCTGATCGGCCCGTGGAGACTACAGTTGTCCTTGTTCCTCCGCCATCCCCGACCCCAGGGCTAGCAATGGACCATTATCTCTCAGTCTGACATCTGAAGCGAGAATCTGAATGCCAGGAAGGAAGTTTTCCAAATCGGTATAAAAACAAAATCCTCTTATTACAACAGGATACAGTAAAGAACACAAAAACGGAAGCTCATGAGAGGGAGAGGGTTGAAGTGTAAAAGAAAAACATTCTGAGGAAAACAAGCCACCAGTCACATTTGCTTGTATTTCCCGGGGAAAACCCAGCACTGCCGGAGAGACTCGGGTATGGGAGTGAGGCTGACGTCTATGTCACCGGAAAGGTGGCTCATCATTGTCTGTGTCACAGGGCTTTAAAAGCTAGCCGATAGAGCTGGAAGTCAGCAGCGTTTTCTTTCACCACGTTGTCTCTCTTGGTTGTAAAGTATTCTTCTTTGGGAGGGGAGCGTTAATGAGTTTTGCCCAGAGTGAATTCAGTTGCACAAGAAAGATGGAAACATCTTGTCCTTTTATTACCCAGAGATTAGGAAAACATTGTATGGAGATATTCCAGATATTCAGTCATCTGGAGCTTCAATCACTTATCCTAGCTCAGAGCTGGAGATTTCAAAATGGTGTGCTAACGTCATCCTAGATGGATCACCGGGAGCTGCATATATTGAATGGCTGAAGTACATCCGCCAATGTGAATGGCTGCGCTAAAAGGCATGCTAATTTCATGCATTTTACACCAGAGGATGGGAGAGGAAAGAGCTTCAACTCCGCATAACAGGAGGAAGAGAAGTCACGAACAAGTCTCATACAAACCATATGGGCTTCTCAGGTATTTGTCAAGACCAAGTGGTAGGAAGATGGTTATGGAACACAACTTTAACCGATTGAGTTCTCAGTTGCAGTACTATGGATGCGTTTTACTTTTGTTAGAGCTCCTGAGAATTTATAACTACCAAGAGATTTACCGGTAGTGCTCGTGTAATCCTCACTCAAACTACCTGATGAGGTGGGTCTATTACTGATGCCACTTTATGGAAGAGGGCAGTGAAGGATAGACAGGTTACACAGCTTGCCCAGGACTGCACAGCTGCTAAGAAGCAAAGCCCAGGGGCGCCTGGGTGGCTCAGTCGGTTGAGCGTCCGACTTCAGCTCAGGTCATGATCTCACGGTTCGTGAGTTCGAGCCCCGCGTCAGGCTCTGGGCTGATGGCTCAGAGCCTGGAGCCTGCTTCCGATTCTGTGTCTCCCTCTCTCTCTGCCCCTCCCCCATTCATGCTCTGTCTCTCTCTGTCTCAAAAATAAATAAACATTAAAAAAAATGTTTAAAAAAAAAAGAAGCAAAGCCAGAATTTAAATCTGGGTCCATCTGCACGTGGAGCTCCAGTTTTGAAGGTTTTGAACTTCTCTAGTTTAAACTACAATCTTGCATTCATCAATTAAGTCATGCGGTCCCTTGTGCTTGCCCCTGAGGACTGGGCTCAGTCCCTCCTTCTCTTGGCTCCTTCGGCCTCTCCTTATCAGTTATCTCTTCTCAATGCACACCTGCTCAGGTTTCCCTTATATTGGGTAATTTCTTCTTCTTTTGTACCTTTTAATAATTATCCCATTTTTGTCCTTTCTATAATATACAGCCACTTAGCGGTGACTTCATAGCCCTCACTGCCACCCTCCCAGTCTGCTGCAGTTTTACTCTCACAGGGCACTTACAATCTAAGGCCCAAAGGCCTCTCCTAGTTGTCCTTCACCTTGACGTTTCTATACTGTTTCACTCTGAAGACTACCCACCTGTTGGAGAGCTACATGTACACGTTAGACACAAAAATTTACTAAATGATTGGGTAAATAAAATATTCAAACACCTTCTGAATTTATAAATACAATCTATATATGGCTAAAGAGAAGAACTTTTTTCTACATATGAACATTCTTGCATATTTTTAAAGAATTCATAAGAAAATGACTTTGGTTAAGGAAACTGCTCAACACTGCAGCAATTGCCCTCTTTTGCAGAGTAATGAATATATTTAATTGTTTTTATAAAGACTGATATATTTTTAGACTAATATTTTTTAAAAGTATAGGCATACCATATATAAAAATTAACTCAAAATGGATCACGGGCATGACTACAGTTAACAATACTGCATTATATATTCAAAAGTTGCTAAGAGAGTAGATCTTAAAAGTACTTATTATAAGAAAAAAATATATAACTGTGAGTAGTGATCCATGTTAATGAAACTTATTCTGGTAATCGTTTTACAATATATATACATATCAAATCATTATGTTATATACCTAAATTAATATAATGTTATATGTTAATTATAGTTCTAAATTAAAAAAGAATGTTTATTTATTTTTGAGAGGGACAGAGCATGAGTGGGGGAGGGACAGAGAGAGAGGGAGACAGAATCTGAAGCAGGCTCCAGGCTCTGAGCTGTCAGCACAGAGCCCGACTTGGGGCTCAAACTCACTGACCTTGAGATCATGACCTGAGCTGAAGTTGGGTGCTTCATCGACTGAGCCACCCAGGCTCCCCTATGTTAATTATATTTCAATAGAAAAAGAATCAGCCTAAATGTAAGAGCAAAAGCTATAAAACTCTTAGAAGAAAACATAACAGTCAATCTTTCTGACCTTGCATTAGGCCAATAGTTCCATAGAAATGACACCAAAAGTAAAGGCAACAAAGGAAAAAAATAAATGGGTCTTCATCAAAACTAAAAAATAAAAACTCATGCTCTGTCTCCCTCTGCCTCTGTATAAAGGATGCCATCAAGGAAATGAAAACACACCCATGTGAGAAAATATTGACAACTCATGTATTAGATAAGGGACTTGTATTTAGAATATGCAAAGAGTTCCTACAACTCAACAGTAAAAAGACAAACAATAAAAGAAACACTGGGCAAACGATTTGGATAGACACTTCTCCAAAGAAAATCTATAAATGGTCAACAGCACAGGAAAAGATGTTCACATTATTATTAGAAGAAAGTCAAACCAAAACCATGATAAACCACTTCGTACCCACTAGGATAGCTAAAATAAAAAAGACAATACAGATGTTGGTCCACAATGAGGTATCACTTCACATCAATTTAGATGGTTATTCTTTTTACGAAACAGAAAATAACTAGGATTGTTTGGGATGGGGCAAAATTAGAAGCCTTGGTGATGGGAATGTCCAATGGTACAGCTGCGGTGGAAAACAGTATGGCAGTCCCTCAAAACAATTAAACATCGAATTACTATATGGTCCAGGAAATCCACTGCTGGGTATATTTGTAGAAGAATTGCAATCAGGACTCAAACAGGCATTTGTACACTCAGGTGCATAGCATTGTTCACAATCGCCAAAAGGTGGAAGCAACCCACGTGTCCATAAATGGATGAATGGATAAACTGAATGCAGCATAGTCATGCAATCGAATATTATTCACCCTTCAAAAGGACGTTCTGACACATGCTATCATATGGATGAACCTCGAAGATATTATGCTCTGTGAAGTAAGCCAGTCACAAAAACCCAAATCCTGTGTGGTTCCACTTAGGTGAGGTCTCTAGGGTAGTCAAATTCACAGAGATAGCATGTGGAATGGTGGTTTTCAGAGGCTGAGGGAAGGAGGAATAGAAAGGTTCTACTTAATGAATAAATAATTTCAGTTTGGGGAGATAAATAAGTTCTGGAGAGGGATGGTGGTGACGGCTGTACAACTAGTTGATGTACTTAATGCCACTGAACTGTGGAAATGGTAAAAAATGGTAAAAAAAAATTTTTTTTTTTTTTAAATAAAACCACGTTAGCAAGCAGACGAACAGAAAAAACGTGCTGGTGAGGACGGAAAGAAATTGGAACCGTTATCTATTGTTGAGTTTGTAAAATAGTGCAGCCATTGTTTAGTTTGGTAGTTCCTCAAAATGTTAAACAGAGTTACCATATGACCTAGCAATTCTGCTCCTAGGTATATGTATTCCCAAGAGAATATATGTCTATACAAAACTTTGCACAAGAGTTCATAGCAGCTTTCTAATTAATAGCCAAAAAAACAAAAAAAAAAAGAAATAACTCAAATTTCCATGAACTGATGAATGGATTAACGGTGTGGTGTATATGCACAAAATGGAATATTATTCTCCAACAAAAAAGAATGAAGTACTGATCTGTGCTACAAAATGAATGAACCTTGACAACATTATGTTATATGAAAGACATATGACCCAAAAGGCCACATATCATATGGTCCTTTAAAAAGAAATGTCCAGAATAGGCCCACCCATAAAGATAGAAGACAGATTAGTAGTTTTTCAGGGGCTGAGCAGCAGGGAAATGGGGACTGCGACTGGTTCTGGGGTTCCATTTCGGGGTGATGGAGGTGTTCTGAAATTTGATAATGGTGATGATGGCACAACCTTGCAAATATACTAAAAGACAGTGCAGTCTACCCTTTAGAAGGGTGAATTTTTTGAGATGTGAGTTATAACTCAATAAAGCTTTTTAAAAATAAGTAGAGATTAGCTACCAGAAAGCTAGTATTCATTTCCGCATTCATTTGTTTCACCAAACCTTTGTGGAACATGCTTTGAGCCAGGGACAACATTAGGTGCTAGGCATAACAGCATTTTGCAAAGATCACCCAGCCTCGACGTGGAGATCAGATTGGAAGGGAACCAGAAGCCACGTGGACGGTTGACAAAATTGGGAGCTAGCCAAAAGAGAGAATCGTATGTTTTCTCAGTTAAAAGTCCCATCTTGGGGCGCCTGGGTGGCTCAGTCTGTTAAGCGTCTGACCTCAGCCCAGGCCATGATCTCATGGTTCGTGAGTTCAAGCCCCGCGTCAGGCTCTGTGCTGACAGCTCGGAGCCTGGAGCCTGCTTTGGATTCTGTGTCTGCCTCTCTCTCTGCCCCTCCCCCACTCATGCTCTGTCTCTCTCTGTCTCAAAAATAAATAAACATTAAAAAAAAAAAAAGTCCCGTCTTTACATTCTTTTCATAGTAAATAGGCAAACCAAGGAAAGGAAACAAGCTCTTCTTCAGCTCATTCTGATCCAAAGAATGCTCCAAGGTTTCTTAAGAACTTCAGAAAAGAGCTTGACAGTCATAAAAGCCAAAGACTCGAGTATTAATTTCACTTTTGAAATCTAATGAAAAACATACCATACACTCATCTTTGCCAAGAGTCTGAAATGGAAAGTGAAGCTAGAAGAATAGCAAGTGTCTGGAAGACTGAGCCTTTATTCTTCAGACATCTTTGACAATACATACATACATACATACATACATAAAATTAAAAAAAAAAAAAGAAAAACAAAAAAACCCCAAAAAACAAAAACAAACAAACAAAAAAACACTATATAAAGATTGGCCAAGGATCCGAGGCTAGTTTGGTTGGACGAGAGTGGGATGTAGGATCACCACAACCTCCAACAGGAGCTCTTGAAATCAGCTACAAATGCCCCACGTACGCTCACTGGGTTTAAGAGGGTTTTGGTAGGGAAGACTTGAAGCTCTGTATCTGGCCTTTGTCTCACAGGCCAGTGGTGTCTTCAGGGAGAAGGAAGATTTTACTCGTGTAATAAGACTCCCCTGAATGCTGTGAAGGACATCAGGTTTGGAATTTTTGATTATGCAGGAGCTTCCCCATCCTCCTGACTCTCTCATCATGGTCCTTGATGGTCCAGAGGAGTCCTGCAGATGTATTTATCATCCTTTCCCATGTAAACTGCTCGTTAACATTTACAAGAAAAGCCCTAACCTGTTACATTAACAGGTTCCAGTCTCACATTCAGGTCCTTCATCCATTTTGAGTTTATTTTTGTGAATGGTGTAAGAAAGTGGTCTAGTTTCATTCTTCTGCATGTTGCTGTCCAGTTCTCCCAGCACCATTTGTTAAAGAGACTGTCTTTTTTCCATTGGATGTTCTTTCCTGCTTTGTGAAAGACTAGTTGGCCATACATTTGTGGGTCCAATTCTGGAGTCTCTATTCTTTTTTTTTTTTTTTTTTTAATTTTTAAGGTTTATTCATTTTTCAGAGACAAAGAGAGAGCGTGAGCAGGGAAGGGGCAGAGAGAGTGGGAGATACAGAATCCAAAATGGGCTCCAGACTCTGAGCTGTCAGCACAGAGCCTGATGTGGGGCTGAACTCATGGACGACGAGATCATGACCTGAGCTGAAGTCGTACGCTCAACCGACTGAGCTACCCAGGCACCCCTGGAGTCTCTATTCTATTCCATTGGTCTATGTGTCTGTTTTTGTGCCAGGCACTGCTAGGAATTTATGCAAGGGATACAGGAGTGCTGATGCATAGGGGCACTTGTACCCCAATGTTTACAGCAGCACTTTCAACAATAGCCAAATAATGGAAAGAGCCTAAATGTCCATCAACTGACGAATGGATAAAGAAGATGTGGTTTATATATACAATGGGATACTACTTGGCAATGAGAAAGAATGAAATCTGGCCATTTGTAGCAATGTGGATGGAACTGGAGAGTGTAATGCTAGGTAAGATAAGTCAGGCAGAGAAAGACAGATACCATACGTTTTCACCCACATGTGGATCCTGAGAAACTCAACAGAAGACCACGGGCGGGGAGAAGGGGGGGAAAAAAAGTTATAGAGAGGGAAGGAGGCAAACCATAAGAGACTCTTAAATATTGAGAATAAACTGAGGGTTGATGGGGGTGGGGGGGAGGGGAAAGTGGGTGACGGGCATTGAGGCAGGCACCTGTTGGGATGAGCACTGGGTGTTGTATGGAAACCAATTTGACAATAAATTTCATAAAAGAATAAAAAAATTAAAATAAATTAAAAATAAATTGAAAAAACCAGGTTCCAACAGAGTTGAGCAATCTTGTTGAAAGTTTAATTCCCTTCCAAATAACTTGGGTTGCCTCTCACATTAGCATTTCCATGAAAACTCCTTCTAACAGTGACCGCTTATGTTGAAAGTAACAATCACAGATCAACAACACAAGATTTTCTGCTTTGAATTGATGCACACCGACTCCAATAAATGATAAATGAAATAATCCCAAACTGAATTCTCCCATGCTAAAGAAAATACAATTTAAATATAAAAAAAGCCAAACAATGGTTGAATGAACGCATGGACGTGCGGTAATTGATTTCGCTTCTTTAAATGTGCTTATGGGTAGGTCAGTCTTGAGTTAGCGCACCTCTGAAGATGGTTGCCATAATCTGTTCAGATTTCATGCTTTGAGTGGAACCAGAACCTGTTAAGCCTCCGCTGCCTTTGCTCCTTCTCTCAAGGATCTGGAGGTGCTTCTGTCGAGAAGTCCTGCTCCCTCCTCGTGAGCCAGTCCTCCCCCCTGCACTTCCCACAGGATTATTCCAGGATGGGGGTTTAGTGGGAGCACTCAGCTCAGGTCAAGTGGACCTGTGGTTTATATCATTCTGACCTTACGAGTCTCTGAGGAAAACTGCATTTAGGAAGCAACGAAGACAGACCATGGCTATCAATTTATAACATTCCAACTTGAGGCTATTCTTGTCAAGTGGGAGTGAAAATTTAACTCACTGGAAACAGGATCATCTCCAGGATTTCTGTTAGGCAAAGCTTGAGGACAGCCATGGAGCCAGAAGAATGGGGCAAACAGAAGACTTTTCTTAAAGCTGTATCCACATGGCAAGCACACAGGTACAGAATGTTTCTTTGGGCTAAGGGGCTACTTGAAATGGGAGTGTGGGCAAAGCCCTCTCCTCCTTGCCTCTAGCCCTCCCTCGGTGCATCCACAAACAAAAACAGGACCAGAAGCTGTCCTTAGCAGAAGCCAGAATGAGGGCCAGAAGGTCCTCCCCACCAAGAGACAGACCAAATTCATGCCAACTCTAGAGAGGAGTAGGCTTTCAGTGCCGAGAGCTCCCTGGCTCCTTCCACCCTTGTTCTGGCCCTTTCAGAAATGTCCCAGGCTGTGCCAAAGCATGGGTTCCCTCTAAGATCTGGAAAGAAAGTGTGTTGTAAAAGACAAAGTCTCCCTTCCGAATGGTTTGTCAGCACATAGGCTGCAACCCTGCCCAAGGGTGCTCTGAACCAGCAGCCAAGTTATTTGCCCTAGGGGTGTAGCAACAAAGCTTGATGGTAGGTAGGAGACAGGCCAGACCTGGGAGCTGGGAGAAAAGACACCCATTCACCATGTTTGCTTAATCCGTGGGTTGATCAGAGTGGTAATAGTCTGTGACTCTTGCCAGCACATCTCAGCTAGACAGCCCGGAGGCCACACCCCTGGCTTGAACAGAGCTATTTGTTTTGTTTTGTTTTACATTATAGGCACACCTTGCTTAATTTTTTAAATGGATGATACCATTTTCGAAAAAAAGAAAAAGAAGCCCCTCTCTGTGCATCCACGATAAAGACCACAAATATGTCTATTTCTGTCATTCCTCCAAAACACGTTCTACTGAAAAGCAAGAATCTACATAACGCACCTAGTCTGATTTTGTCTATTATGTTCCATTGGTCGGGGCGACAAACAAAGAAAAAATCTTCAATTATTTTTGGAAACAAATATTTTCCCATGAAAATAGTTACTTGGCTAAAAAAAAAAAAAAAGTGGGGTAGCAGCACTGTAGTTTTGTTTTGTTTTTTTGTTTTTGTTTTTTTTAATCTAATTGACTATACAGTATTTCAGGAGCGCTAGCTTAAAACAGAGGCTTTTAAATTAATAGTAAGGCGTGAAAACATCTTGTCACTCAGAACTGGATGCTTATATAGTCAATCCTCATTATTTGTGGATCCCATAGTTGTGAATTTCCCTACTTGCTAAAATGTATTTTTCAACCCGAACTCAATATCTGTGGTACTTGAACACTCTTTCATGCACATGTTCAGCTATACCTTCCTTCCTGTTTCAGCTCAACAAGTGTCCTTTTCATGGTCTATTTAGTGCCACAGTTTTTGTGCTTTCTGTTGGTAATTTCCTGTCTAAAATGGCCCCTAAGCATTGTGAAGTGCTCTCTAGTGTCCCTAAGGACAAGGAAGCTGTGATGTGCCTTACAGAGAACATCAGCGTCTTAGAT
Organism: Puma concolor; assembly: GCF_028749965.1. Lineage (NCBI taxonomy): Eukaryota > Metazoa > Chordata > Mammalia > Carnivora > Felidae > Puma > Puma concolor. The sequence goes on along the minus strand of NC_141670.1, from coordinate 164,498,222 downwards.
AAGCTTTGTTCAGGCATGAGTGATAGTGCGTCCGGCCGTGGGTTCAATGTTAATGGTTCAATGATATATATTTAAATAAGGTGTCTGAAAACAGAAACACATACGAAACAAGGTTGTATATTGATTGTTTGCTGAAAATGCGACCAGAAGCTAGCAGGGAGCTTAACCCTATGTGTCCCCTAGGAGCCATGGTTCAGTATTTGCTAATTTAGTGTTTGCAGTTGACTTTATAGGACACAATTGCAGGGGGAGAATCAGGAGTGGGATAGGATAATACCCGAGCTGTCTTAACTGGGTAAATTAATTCTGGGTTGAATCTCAGGCACAGTGATCTCCTTTTCCACTCACCAGTTGTGGGAGAAGCCGCTTAGCAGATCTCCAGCAGAGAGATGCCGAGGAACACCTGAAGAAACAAAGATCCCTGAAAAATGTAGGATCTACTTTACGTTCGGCGGCAAATGTGATCCAACTGACTGTTCGTTGTCAAATTAATAATGAGCATCTCTCCTTTCGCCTCTACTGCTACTGTCCCTGGAGGCTTCTGGTCCTTTTAACAGGACTCTGATCCCAACACAGTTCCAAATCTCCCTATCCTGACATGCTTCCCCATGGAACAATTTGAATAAATCCCCAAGCCAGTGTTTCCCCACCTTGGCTACGTGTGAGAAATATCTGGGGAGCGTTAAAAAACCCTTCATGGCGGATACCTACTGTGACCCAACAGATCAGAATTTCTGGGGGATGGGATTTGAGCGTGGGTATTTTTTTTTAATGCTCTACGTGAGTCTAGCGCACAGGCCCAAAGTGACTGAGGAATGCCTGGTATAGTGATTCTCAATCCTGGCTGCAATCAGAATCAACCAGGGACTTCAAAGAAATCCCAAGTTAATAGATTCAGAATCTCCCGGGAGGCAGAGGAAGCCTTGGCATCGATACATGTATTTTTAAAAGTCCTCGAGAATTTTTGGCTTAGTGAGATTCTGTAGTTACGTGTTTGAAATTTTACGATAAAATCTGCCGGAGAGGGGCGCCTGGTTGGCTCAGTCAGCTAAGCGTCCGACTTTGGCTCAGGTCGTGATCTCATGGTCCGTGAGTTCGAGCCCCGCGTCAGGCTCTGTGCTGACAACTTGAAGCCTGGAGCCTGCTTGGGATTCTGTGTCTCCCTCTCTCTCTGCCCCTCCCCCCACTTGCACTCTGTCTCTGTCTCTGTCTCTCTCTCAAAAATAAATAAACATTAAAAAATATCTGCTCGAGAAAAGCAAAGAAGAATGTGGAGAGAGAGTTGGTGACAACTATATGAATGTGGTGAAGGGGACGTCAAGGATCCTGGGTCCTCTGATTTTCAGAAACCATTGAACCTTGACCTGGTGGGGAGGCAGGGGGCCGTTGAAGGGAGCAATACGGCTTGGGGGCAGATATAGGACCACATTATCACAGAAACTTCCCGGTGTGTGAGGTCTGCTGCCTGCAGATTGACTGTGAGACCAGCTACCATGGGGGCCGGGCCTTCAGAACTGACACTGGCACTCAGAACGGGCTCTTCAGTGACCACGAGGGCAGTGGTTACTTCTCTTCTGGACGTCCCTTCTCTCTTCCCTTGCACAGTCGGAGACTGGTAGCAGAATGCAGAGAAGATATTGTTGCCCTGGTGCAGATTGCCTTGCTTGGGCTGTCTACCCATCTTCCAACAGCTAAAGGCATACAGCCACCTCCTCCTCCAGAGACCTGCCTTCTTCTAAACAGCCACTCCCTTGAGATGTTACATGTCTCACATCCACCCTGGCCGAGAGGGATGGCCCACAGATCATGACTGATTGGCAGGGGTGCCGAAGTCTGACTCCCTTGCCTTGGGATGGGATGCATTCTGAAGGGCATGCATGTTCCTTGCTGGACCAGCTAAAGCTGGGAGTAATTGAGTCATATCCCTGCTTAGAGTTTTCCCCTGCCCTCTCCCACTTCCCTCACTCCCCTTCTCCTGAGAACACTTCCTCAGGAAGTACAAGAATCCTTGTCTCAGGCTCTGCTTCTAAATAACCTGTCCTAAGACAAGTAGTGATTACACAGTATGTGGATGATGGGAATGTGGGGTGGAAAGAATGTCAGCCATATCTGGGTTCGTCCTCAACTTTATCACTTCTTGGCTGCATGAATCCATCAATTCGCATGATCCTTTGGTTCCTTCTCCATATAACGTGGGGTGGCCACACATTGCTTGCAAGGAGGTCACAAGTATAAGAGAATGGGTGTGAATGTCCATGGCACATGATAGAGATTCGCTAACGTCCGCTTCCCTTGCCTCCTGGAACTGTGGCACCACCTTCCTCCGAACTTGTTTCTCCACTGTTCTCTTTGGTCATCTGTGCATTACAGTCTTCTTAGTCTCTCCTTTCTCTTTCTCCCCTTTTATATATTCTTTTTACCATCTCCTTTTCCCAGGGTTTTCATCTCTTTTCGTTGTTTTCTGCACTGCTTTTCACTTCCCCCAGCCATGATAAATGAAGAAAGATGCATAGCAATACCCAGAAACACAGATCCTCGTTCTGTGGACTAGGGCCAGGGAAGCTGGAAGCTGGAGTGAGGTTATCAGTTTTTGCCAGTGCAGCAGAGTTAGGTTGGGCTCAGTTCTGTAAACAGGACTCAGGGGGCTGCTTTGTGGCTTTTACTAAAACAATGTTTAGCCAGAGAAGGATATGCTATTTTCCTTGTAAGGTGAAAATAATGACCATTAAAAACCAATCACACTAGTACTTGACATAAGAACCCTCATCACCATCAATCTTCCTCATCTGGGCCAAATGGTGGACCAGAGGGGAGCTGATCCCCACAGCTGGGACATGAGACAAGAGTTTACTGGCTCAGCCACAAACTGGTCATGGGACTTTGGGGAGGTTGCATAACCTCCTTAGGGTCCAGTTTCTCCATCACCAGAAAGGCTATAAAGCAAAACATGTGCCAGCTACTTCACATGGGGCCTCCTAGAATTCATAAAATATTATGTGGGAAACACTGGAACCCTGTGCAGAAACCAACTGAGAGCAATGTAGTTAGTTATCAATATTCTTGTTAATAACATTGAAACCATTGCAAAGTAACTCAGTAGGGCATGGAGTATATTGTAAATCACGTGTCACGGTAACATTCTACATTGAAGATGGTGGGAAATCTGAAAGTCATACATTGGCCTTGAGCACCCAATACTAGCCGCTCAACTAGATTTTTACAATAACCATTGTTACCCTAAGCCCAGTGAGACAGGCTGAGCTAATTAATACTTTCTTGTCTGCCTGGCTCATTTTTCTATCCTTCTTCTGGCATTGGTATGCCCTTCCCTCTGGGGACCTCCTTCTCCACTCCCTGGTCCTAGCGGGGTTGTAACCATAGCCCGTCGTTGCCCAATTGACTCACTACTACACCCCTGCAGGAAGGGTGGGCGCGTGACCCAGCCCTGCTGGTCATAGTCCACCCTTCTCTGGTCACAGGGATCGGTCCAAGGGGTGGCCGATTTATCAGGTCGATCAGAATTGTTCACTAGCATTCTGGAATAGGAGGGAGAAAGGTAGAGCCCTCCACCTTTCTGAAAACAAGTGGTGAGCTTGAGGCCTGCCATCAATCTTTCTAGTCACTTGGGGTGGGAGGGCGTGCGGAAAGAATGCTGGCAACACAGTATACAGCAGAAGAGGGCAGAGGCCAGAAGTGGGGAGAGAAAGAGGGCACCGACATTGTTTGAGCTGGGTCCCCACTCTGGGCTTCCTGAGTTTTGCGAGCCAACGAAGCCCCTCTTTTTCTCCAGTAAGTCTGAATTGCTGTCATTTTACGTAACTCACTACAATGTTTAAAGAATTTACTTGCTTAAGAAATATAAATTTCCATTTAGATAGGTGTTTTCCTAACCTCAAGTATCTTATGTTAAAGAATATGTGTGATTTAGAATAGACCGAGTCCATTCAATTATTACAATATCATCATAAAGAGAAACAGAGGCAATATCTTGGCGTACGTTATATATGATTTAATATAAAACACGTCTACTGGGAAGCGGGGGCATGATTGGATCAATATTCTATTGATCTTGCATTAAAAACAAGCCTACTTGGGGCGCCTGGGTGGCGCAGTCGGTTAAGCGTCCGACTTCAGCCAGGTCACGATCTCGCGGTCCGGGAGTTCGAGCCCCGTGTCAGGCTCTGGGCTGATGGCTCGGAGCCTGGAGCCTGTTTCCGATTCTGTGTCTCCCTCTCTCTCTGCCCCTCCCCCGTTCATGCTCTGTCTCTCTCTGTCCCAAAAATAAATAAAGGTTGAAAAAAAAATTTTTTTAAAAAAAACAAGCCTACTTGTAGCAGGCTTTTACTACTTTTCCAGGACAGGGTGTTTCAGAGCATCAGAAACTCAGGAGAGTTGTCAGCGTGAGCATTTTCCTCCTCCTTTCTCACGGGTGTGCTTCTAAGTGGCCACAGCCCTTTAGATTGGGTTGTACTCTCTGCCCAGAGCATTAAAGAACAACCAAGAGACTGAGAAAACAAAGTAGAAGTCCTAAATCTTGGGTCTCCCTGGTTTTAGTCTAGTACTTTAACTATCAGGGGTGTTGTGTCCATTTCATTCACTTTTTCATTTCTCACATCTGTTTCACATGCGTGTGCACATATATATGCAAGTACTTCTTGTCCTAACTGTGGCTGGGAAGCTACGTAAAGCTGTAAATATTTATTAAGTGTGCATAAGACAGCAGTGTGGGCTGACGGGCCAATGAAGGGGAGCTAGAGTATTGGGCCCCACTTTTGGCTCCACTGCTAATTCCTGCGTGAGTCTGGGCAGGTCAATTAAAATATCCGTGTTCCAGCACTACATTTAAGAAAAAGAGATACTATGGGGGCGCCTGGGTGGCTCAGTCGGTTAAGCGTCCGACTTTGGCTCAGGTCACGATCTCACGGTCCGTGAGTTCGAGCCCCGCGTCGGGCTCTGTGCTGATGGCTCAGAGCCTGGAGCCTGCTTCCGATTCTGTGTCTCCCTCTCTCTCTGCCCCTCCCCCGTTCATGCTCTGTCTCTGCCTCAAAAAAAAAAAATTAAAAAAAAGAAAAGGAGATCCTAATCTTTATTGGCCAGCACCCCAAAAGTAATCATTACTGAGCACAATACCTGCTATTCAGAATGGAAATCAAAGAGCCGTCTCACTGAGACCGCCCATCTATTACTTTTTCTCTTTCTTTCTTTTTATTTTTGTAAGGGAGGAGGCATGGTGAAGCCGAAGGGATGTATCCTTCCCTGGCTTGAGGGGAAACAAAGCTTCATTGTCCCCCCAAAAATACATTAGCAAGTACCTGTCGATGCGTGTCACTGTGGTAAGAAGACAACAGTGTGAATAGAGTAGCCGGTTTTGAAGTTCCTCTCAAAGATCACGGGAAAAGTGGACGGCAGAGCAATTGTAACAGCATCTCTGAGGCATTGACCGGCCCCTTAGAATAGAATGAACAGGGCTTTGAGGCAAGACTTGGGTGTTTAGGTGATTCTGTTCCTTACTCCTGTGACCTAAACAAGTTATTTCACCTTGGTGTGTCAGGTGCTGATAACAGCAAACTGGAAATGATAGCGCCCATATTTAGGTGTGTTGAAACACTTCTACACAAGCACCTGACAAAAGGCACATAGAAGCAGCCTGACGGATCCTGGTTTTCTACCCTCTTCCATTTACTCACTTATTTTGCTAGGAGTTTGGCAATAGGACAGCAGATAAAACATATCTGTGTTTTGCTGTCAGGGAGGCAGACGTTCAGCCCTAATACCCAATTAGCTGTTCCCATCATATGCCCATATCCAGACTCCAGACAGATTTCTCGGATTTATATTGACCCTTTGCATCAAGGAACAAACAAACATATCCAAGGAAACGTGGTCAAAATCCACATTTAAAGCATCTGTTTGAAGTGAAGATATTATAAGCTTTTGCTTGTACACAGAATCTAGGTAACCTCCCTCCCGCACGAAAAGAGCAATTGAAGTGATACTGTGGATGATCGGACAGAAGAATCTTGGGTTATATTAAGAATTTAGGACTGGGGCGCCTGGGTGGCTCAGTCGGTTAAGCATCCGACTTTGACTCAGGTCATGATCTCACAGTTTGTGAATTCGAGCCCCATGTGGGGCTCTGTGCTGACAGCTCAGAGCCTGGAGCCTGTTTTAGATACTGTACCCAACCCACCCCCCCTCCCCGCACCTCCCCTGCTTGTGCTCTGTGTCTGTCTCAAAAAATAAACATTTTTTAAAAATTAAAAAAAAAAAAGAACTTAGGACTGAATTATTGCCTCAAGGGTTTCAGTTTCCTTTTATTACTGAAAGGACAGAACATATGCCAAAGCTGTTTAATGAGAGGAAGTCCAACCTGTACCGTCAAAGAACCTCGTGATGCAAATGAGACAATCCCCATCATCGGATCACATACAACCCCACAGCTGCCATATTATAAACATGGAACAAGGACCCCTCTAGCCCCCATGAAACTTGTGTTTTGCTTTCCTCGGGGCGGTAGTTCTCAGACTCTTTTTGGAATCTATTTCCAATGACAAAAAATGTAATGACGCCCCCCCCCCCCAACCAATCTGTTTGTATCACCATCGCATGAAAAATGTAATCAGGGTCATAGAGAGCCATGGTACAACTTTTATGAAATTTCCTGAGGAACTGCAAAAGTAAAGAGATTGACCTATTCCAGGAGCAAGGAAACACTCCCAGTCATGATAATAATTCCCTAGTTTGCGAGTGGTTGCACCATGGCTGTCCTGTCACGTACACTTTTTTCACAACCACCTGTGACATTGTAGCATTGCTCGATCCGTACAATACCCGGAAGTAGGTACCCTTATTACTGTAGTTCATCACTTCTAAGATGCCACAGGGTGGAAATATGCACCTTTATTTGATGAACCACCCAGAAAGAAAACAGTGCTGCCAATGAAACCACAACACATCATCAGCGATAAAGCAAAGAGACCATTTTAGATACGTTAAAAATGTGAAAGAATGTGTGGCTTGGAACCAATGAGCTATGGACTTTCCCTTCTGCAGATGAGGGAACATAAGCCTTACTCAAGGTCAGGCTGCTCGCGGAGACTGAAGCGTGAAACCCCACTCGCACTCAGACCTCCTGACCTTCCACCTGAATGGGCTCCGTGCAAACACACCTACGGTTTTGCGGGTCATCTTGGAACCAAGATAGAAGGTTCTTACCAGGTACTCCTAAAAGTGCCACTTTAGAAGGAAAGGATCTGTCATGATAGGTGGCAGTCATCACGAGAGCACTTTTCGCAAGAAATGACCGATTTTTTTTTCAAAGGGAACTAGGAAGGGCCAACCACCTCTGTCTTCCCAATACGCGGCACTGATATCACGTAGGTACAGTCAATGCTCATTCTTCCTGAATTCCATATTTGCAAATGCACCTACGCACTGAAATTCATCTGCGACCCCCAAATCAATGCTCGTCGCATGGTCACAGTCATTTGAAGACAGCGAAAAATATGAGTTACCAGCTGAGGTCAAACAAAGTGCTTATTTCAGCACTTGTACTGAAACAAGTGTCCTTTTTATGGTCTAGTTAGTGCCACATTTTTCGCATTTTTGTGACTTTTCTTGGGGCTTTTGGTATTTAACATTTGGTACCCGAATGTCGTTCAGATGTGCCGTCCAGGGTCCTATGCACGAGAAGGCTGTGCTGTGCCTTTACAGAGAACGCAGGTGTGTTAGATACAGTTCATTCAGGCACGTGTTACTTGGGCCGCTGGCCGTGAGTTCAATGTTAATAAGTACACAATATATATTAAATAAGATGTCTTTATACAGAAACACACATAAAACAAGGTTACGGATTGATCCATTGATGAGTCCGTTTCAACCAGAGGCTCAGAGGAACCTAACTCTGTATTTCCCCTGTGAGTGCTTAGTATTCACTAATGGGAATTGACTGTTTTGCATGTTAAACCGTCAATAGGACTATTTCTTCTCTTGCTGACTTTCCCACTATTCACATCTCATGGCCGTGAGTCCCGTGGAGAAGTCAAGTTAGAGGAATAATCAGGAGTTTTATATATATATGCATTTATGTGTGTGTATATACACATATATATACGTATCTGTATATGTACATGCATATATATACATATACATACACACACATAAATGCATATATGTAAATACACACACACATATTAAGTAGGCAAAAAAAGTATGCCCGGGGTGCTTGGGTGACTCAGATGGATGGGTAAGCATCCAGCTCTCGATTTTGGGTCAGGTCACAATCTCACGGTTCGTGGGTTCAAGCCCTGCATCGGACTCTGTGCTGACAGTGCAGAGCCTGCTTGGGATTGATTCTCCTTCTCTCCCTCTCTCTCTGCCCCTCCCCTACTCATGCTCATGGAGCATGTGTCTCTTTCAAAATACATAAATAAACACTTAAAAAAAAAAAAAAAAAAAAAGGATGCCCAATGACAAGACCTGGAGGGAAACACAGAACAATAGTATGACAGCGGTGGTGAGAAGATAGGGGTTTTTAACATTCTTTTGTTAACATTTCTAATTGTTGGCACTTCTTTAGAGCTTTGTATTACAAACCATAAAGACTGTCAGGAAGGGGAGGAGGCAGCCCCAGACAGAGGGTGGTGGTGGGGGGCAGAGCAGCCCAGGAAGCCCCCCCAGGGGGTGATGCCTGCAGGATTTCCTTGTCCTCGGAGTGTTTCCTTGGCTGTGGAATAAGCTCACTTGATTCTAGAGGAACACAGAACTCTGTATAAGCTTCTCGACCTTTCTAGCCTCCTCTTTAAAAAGTCAATAAAAGAAACCTGAGGAGGGAGACAAGGAGGAGGGGGTGGAAGGGGAGGAGGAAGAGGGGGATGGAGAAAATGAGTCTGTGATCTTAGTGTTTTTCTGCTGAAGATAGGGTATTGGCAAGCAGGTTGAAGGCACACCTCCTTGCTAAAATTAAGAGTCCGAGTCTTTTGTTTTAAGCCTTGAGGGGCGCCTGGGTGGCGCAGTCGTTAAGCGTCTGACTTCAGCCAGGTCACGATCTCGCGGGGTCCGTGAGTTCCAGCCCCGCGTCAGGCTCTGGGCTGATGGCTCGGAGCCTGGAGCCTGTTTCCGATTCTGTGTCTCCCTCTCTCTCTGCCCCTCCCCCGTTCATGCTCTGTCTCTCTCTGTCCCAAAAATAAAATAAAAAACGTTGAAAAAAAATTAAAAAAAAAAAAAGCCTTGATGTAATATTAATGATAAAGAGCCACCAGTTACAGAGGGACCACCTTGCATCTGTCGTCCTGAAAAATCCGTGCATTTAGGGGGAGCTGTTGTCAACCTTGGGAGCGACCAAGGAGACGGTGCCATTATGGAAACACTGCGCCTGGCTGGTCTACAAAACAGAACTCCTCACATTAACTTACGGAGGAAGTGGATGACCTTGGACGACAGTTTGTGTCCTTGTGGACAGTGGCTGATTCTCCACAAAAGTGTGCATTGGCTGATTCTCACAAGAGGTTTCAGAAATGAAGCTAGGGTTTCAGGTCTGACTCGCATGAGCTGCCTTTATTCGGATGGTCTTTGTTTTCTCCAGTCTCTGGTCGGCAGTCCTTCCAGGGCCTTCCTCAATCCCTGGCGGGGGATTGTTCTATATGAAAAGGTGCTGGAAGGCTGGCTGCTCTAACTGGAGTTGCACCTGCAGACCCCGGCCTCGGAGGCGGCTCGCTCGGGGGGCCGCTGTTGCTGTGTGTATGCGCACAGTTGATTGCCTCAATGCACACTGGGATCCTGCTCAGTTTTTTGGCCTGAATACACTGGAGGGGATCCAAGCCGCTCCGTCGCTTTCTCGGTTCTGGGTGGGGAGGCACTCTCTCTTCTCTGCTCTCTAAGAAGAAGGGATTTTGCCATGCGATTATATCCAGTGTATGTTGGTCTAATCTCTTCTGGCTCCAAGAGGGCTTACCCAGATAGGAGGTGCCCTTCAGGCTGTGCGAGAGGGTGCCACAGCTGGGCTTCACCCACCCATAAGTTGCTGCGTTAGGAGTTTCTCACACTTCACTCCAGTAACACCATCCAGGCAGCACTGAAGATCAATGACTACAACCTCTGTGCTCAGGCCAATGAGAAGCAAGTGGAGAAACCACCCAAGTGCGTCTAACCGATGACCGTGCCTCGGTGCCCCACACAGCTCCCTATCTCCAGGGCTCCTTCCTAATGCCCATATTTCGTGTGTCCAGTCTGATCAATTTTGGCATCTGGAGATGATCCGGCCATACAAATCATCACCACAACTGAGCTAATGGACGCGTCCATCACCCCCAGCGGGTTCCTCGTGCCCCTTGGTAATCTCTCCCTCTCACTTCCCCCTCCATCTCCGTCCCCAGGCAAGCCTGGATCTGCTGTCTGTAACTATAGATTAGTTGTCTTTTCTAGAATTCTATGCAGGTGGAGTCGGGCAGTATGTATTCTGTTTTGTCAGGCCTTTCCCACTCAGCCTCGATAATTTTGAGATTCATTTATGTTGTGTGTATCAACAGCTCATTTGTTTTTACTGCTGGATGGCATTCCACTGGATGGACGTACCACTGCCTGTCTCTTCATGCACCTGTTGATGGGCATTTGGGTTGTTTCTAGTTCGGGCCGATTACAAAAAGAACTACTAGGAAGGTATGTGCACACATCTTTGTATGGGTATAAGCTTTCATGTCTCTTGGGTAAATGCTTCAGGGCGCAATGGCTGGATCAAATGGTAGGTGGACATCTAAATTTTTTTTAAGTTTTTGAAGCATTTTTTTTTTTAAAGTTTATTGTGAGAGCGAGAGAGCGTGATGGGGGAGGGGCAAGGAGGAGGGGGGAAGAGGGAGAATCCCAAAAAGTCTTTGCACTGTCAGTGCAGAGCCCAACGCGGGGCTCGAACTCACAAACTGCAAGATCATGACCCAAGCCAAAACCAAGAGTTGGACACTTAACCGACTAAGTCGCCCAGACACCCCTACACTTAACTTTTTATGAAACTGCCAACGTGTTTTCCAAAATGGTTGTACCGTTTTACCATCCCATTAGCAGTCCCGATTCCTACATACCCTCACCAACATTTGCTATGGTCAGTCTTTTTTAAGGCTAAGCCATTCTAATAGATATGAAATGATATCTCATTCTGGTTTTAATTTGCTTTTTCCTAATGACTAATGATGTTGAGCTTCTTTTCCATGTATTTACTTGTTATCTGCATATCTTCTTTTGGCTAAGTGACTGTTCAAATCTTTTGAGCCTTTCTTAAATTGGCTTGTCTGTTTTCTCATGATTGCGTTTGAAGAGGTCATTATACGATTCTTCCCAGGGATATTTTTTATTTCAAGAATTATCCTGGAATGTAAGACACTGCAAAGAAAAGTTTCATAGAATTTTCAGCACTAATCAGAGCATGTGGGGAACAATTTGGGGGCTCAGGGCCTTCTAGCCCCTAGAGATAATACTCTTTACGTGCCGTATTCTGCCTTATAATGATGAAAGCAGATCTTGCCAGAAATCCAGACAGGCCTAGGCCACATCTACTTTTGGAAGCTCTTGGGATATTAAAAATGAAAGAAATTTCAAAATAGACATATGAAAAGCATGGTATATTTTAAATGTATATATTGAACACATTAGTGCTTTTGACCATATGTGAAAATTCAGCATGAGTATAACACTGGAGATGATGTCAAGATTTTTTAAAAAAAGGTCTTTAATGTTTATTTATTTTTGAGAGAGAGAGCAAGCAGGGCAGGGGCAGAGAGAGGGGCACAAAGGATCCAAAGGAGGCTCTGGGCTGACAGAGGCAAGCCCAATGCGGGGCTTGTACTCGCGAACTGTGGGATCATGACCTGAGCCGAAGTCGGACACTCAACCAACAGAGCCACCCACCCAGGTGACCCTGATGTCAAGATTTTACATTTGAGGCCTGATGTGGGGACTGAGATAAAGGGCTCTCCTGGCCACTGGCCATCTTATGATAGGCCACGCAAGACCAGCACCAGGTTGGAGGACTTCTGATACACCTCGGTATATCCCACTTATGCTTGGGGCTAAATGAATGCTACAGACATGGCTCTATAAGAAAGGACCATTTCCCAGGTATAGAACCATTTCCTGCCATGATGGTAACATGGGGAAGGCCAATCATGGCCCTTTAGGGCCCTTTGGAGGGACCCCTTGCTCAGCCCACTTGAGAGCCTTTGGGACCAAAGGCTTCCTTTGGGCTGGTAGAGTCTTGGCCTTTCCCACTTCGTTTGAGTCAGAACTGTGCTATGAGCGGCGTGCTTCACTCGAAGGATCCCAGAGACCTCCCAGGCATGCACACAGAAGCTCCCACCCTCTGGGCTTGTTCACCATCATTTCTGAGGAACCTCAATCTCCTTTCACGACTGGTTGCACCTAGTGCCATGGTTCTCCGTAGGGGGTGGTCTTGGCCTCCAGGGAACTTCTGGAGTCATTTGCAGACATTTTTGATGGTCAGAACTTGGGAGCTATTACTGGCCTTCGGTGGGTTGAAGCCAGGGATGCTGCTGTCGATCCTACAGTGCACAAGACAGCTCCCCACAACCAAGAATTATCCAGCCCCAAATGTCAGTGTCGGTGAGGCTGAGAAACCTTGATCTTGATGAGTTCTCCAGGTGTCCACCAGAATGGACAGAGGAAACAACTGACACAGGTTCTGGGAAAGCGGTTCTTTGTTCATTAAGCAGATGAGTGCTTCAATACCCACATAGAGCTTTGGTCCGGAAGCATGAGGGGATGGGAGGAACAGGTTGCCCAAGGCTTCTCATGCTCTCACGGCCTTTCTCCCCCTTCTCTTCTCCCTCCAGGAGTTCTGCTTTTAAGCCCCATCCTCCTGCATGGTGACTGGGAAATCTACCTAATCTCTCTAAACCTCAGTGTCTCCACCTGAAAAATGGAAGACCCTTAGTATTTTTTAGAATTATGAAACAAGCCAAGCCATGTAGGGTTTGACAGTGGCTGGCCCAAAGTGGCTGTGATTATTATTCCTTCATGAACTGAGCCCCAGTTGGACACAGAGCACCTTGTCAGGTGTCTTTCCTAACCACTCAGTGCCAGTTGGTGACAAGTTTTCATTAGTCTGCGAAAAGACATTGCCTCTAAAAGCCTTAATGATAACCCTCACCCCTCAGAAACAAAACCTGATGGATATGTTGAACTCACTGTGTTTTGTGCTTCATTTCAGTGATGACAGAAATGAATGACAAGGGAGTTGAGTTAAAACTGTGTCATATATTGAGGTATTTGTGAATGTGTGTATATTTGTTTACAGTCCGTGCAAAGAAATTTACACAATGAGCTTTGTCAGAAAACACAGCGCTAACTGGGACTCACACAGCAAGTCCTTGGGAACTCTAGGGCTCTCCCGTCCCAGGACGGAGCAGGGCCCCGTGTCCAGTGACTTAGATAACATCTCAGGTAGGGTCGGTTTCTTCAGCACCAGAGGGCTTCATTGCCAGACGGCCAAGCAGAGGCTGTGAGGCTCGTGCCAGACTGAGCTCAGGGTGTTTCTGGAAGGTCATTGTTGCAAACCCAGAGAACCAGTTCTGTGAGGTTGGCTCAAAAGGGATATTTAATCAGAGTACAGAGAGGTGTGGTAATGGAGGGGAGGAAGTCTGGGTAAGGATTACAACCGGCAGTCAAAACGCTCTTCTCGGTTTTCAAAAGAGTGGGGGGAGAAGTAATGTTTTGGTTCTGGCCCTCAGACAACACCCCGATTCTTTGCCAAGTGCGGGAGAGTGAGCCCACAAAATCACCAGTGAGCCAAGAGATAATCCAGGTGATAAGGACTCAGCCAGGCGGCATCTGGGCCAAAAAATAAGGACAGAAAATTTGACTCAACTGCATTTCTGCCTGTGTGTTTTCTCACTGGGCAGGAGACGCATTTAAAGGTACAGATAGCTTCTGCTCTTGGGGATTCACAGTAGAGCTAACACAAAGAAGCCCTTGGCCTCCTTTGGCAAGGGAACTCTAATAAGACTTTGGACCCCAGCGCCATGAAAAAGCTCCCTAGGAACATTCCAGAAAACAGGCTAGATCTCCTGCCAGCCCAGGAATGTGGCAGGGTCTTCTTGCGCAGAGAGCAAATGGATTTTGGAATTTTCTTCCCTTAGATGGGCTGTTCTCTGCATTAAGGAGTCAGTGTGCATAACCATCCATGTTTCCCTACCGGGCTATTGCAGAAAAGGGAAGGAGATTTTACTTACTTCCATCAAAAGGTCGAAAAGGCCACAGAAATTACCCTTTAGTATTAAGAGTAGAAACGTCCCGAAGAGCTGTTAATTCTGTCTCACCAGCTGAGAGAAGATAGATTTATGGAAGGAAGACAGTTTGATTGACAGGCATTCTGACCATTCTGCTGAACACTCTGTGAATTGAGATCAGCCAGAACAAGGGGTCTGCGTGGCATTGGCCTGACCTCTCCTACAACAACCTTCATTGAGTTTAGTTTAGATGAGGTATGCCCTTGTCCGTTATCTGTGGACACTAAGGCAAAACAAAAACAAACAGGCATTTTTGCAGCTCTCGTGCTTATGTTAGTGCCTTCATAATTGTGTTTTGGAGAATGGCTGAAACGGTGGAAAATACCCTAACTTTGTGCCTGTGTTGGTGAGACTGTGGCTTACTTTATCACTCAGAGGTCCCTTTAGAAAGCCTAACATGATCGATTTCTATTCCAAGTTCAGGTGACAAAGGTTTTGTACCCAGAAAGGAATATTTCTCTGTCTTTCTGAAAATGAGAATGATGTCATTGAATATATCTCCCTTGGCTTTGAGTTCCAGGAAGCTCAGCGTTAAATGTGATGCTCAACTGTACCAATCATGTGGGCTCGTGTGGCATCCATACATGCTTCCTATTTCTTTGGGCCTTGTCATCCTATTCTTATTTATATTTCCCCTGTCCCTAATTTAAATTCTTGATGATATTTTCCCCCATTTTATTGCAGAGCCCACAACCTCAGATGCCCCCAACTGCCAAGAAGGTGGCAGTAAATGACTGTGGTGAGTGGGGCAATACGGCACAGTGTGGCCTGTGGCAAACTGGGACATTCTACAAAGATAGCATTGTCCCCATTCGCCACCATCAGTCTCTATCCTCCGACCCTGCTTTATTTGTAGCCTTTATCATTTTCTGTAATGATCCTATTGATCTGTTGACTTAAGCACAGGCTGCCTCACCTCTGCTACATCCCAGCACCCACAAGAGCACCTGACACAGAATTCTCACCCCCACCGTACTTTGCTGAATGAGTGAATTGGCAGATAGAAACGTGGGACCAGTGTGGCCAAACGCACCGTGGCCCACTGGCGTTTCGTTATTTTTCCAATTTGGCATAAGTGCATTAAGGCCCCACAGAGGTGAAGCAAACCTGCAAGGTTAGAGGTGGAGGAAGCGTTAGAAGGCAGGACTCGCTCTGGGAGTCGGAACTGGCCCTCCGGTCGGGTGCTCAGGAAAGTTAGGTGGATACTTCCCCCGACACAGCGCCCTCAACTTCAGAGTCAGCCTCACGCTGGGTCTGTTTCTGTACCTTTCAGTGCAGAGGGAACCAGCCCGAGACATCAGGGTGAATGTCTTTCAAAGCCCTCTTACAGGGCACCTTTGGCTCGTCTACCGCCGGGCAAGAATTGCAAGCTTTAAATGTTTTAGCAGCACCCAGAGACCACTGAGCAATCATCATATTGTATAGCGTCCCTTTCACGTCTGTAGCTTCAAAATGATGCTGAACTTCTTTGTTTTGGGAAGCGATCTCCTTACATCATTGGAAGACTGGTAGGTTGTGACATGGCAGAGAGTATCTCAGCAAGTCTTTGAGGTGACTGAGATCTGGCCAATATTTATTTCCTTCTTCTCCCAGGGAAGAACTTGAAAATAAAATACGGGTATTAAAGTTTGCGTCACTGACATTTCTTAGGAAACTCTGAGATGTGAAACATTTGTCTATAAATTAAAGAATTCTTTTCCTTCCACAGTTCTCCTAACCATTTTTTTCCAGAATGAACTGCCTAAGGGGGCGGGGGTGGGGGTGGGGGTGGGGGTGGGAAGCAGCTCAGCTTGATTGGCATTTCTCAATTACTAGTTTTAAATGTGGTAAATACCAAAAATATAAAGTTACCATTGGGGCGCCTGGGTGGCTCAGTCGGTTAAGCGGCCGACTTCGGCTCAGGTCACGATCTCGCGGTCCGTGAGTTCGAGCCCCGCGTCAGGCTCTGGGCTGATGGCTCAGATTCTGTGTCTCCCTCTCTCTCTGCCCCTCCCCCGTTCATGCTCTGTCCCTCTCTGTCTCAAAAATAAATAAACGTTAAAAAAAATTAAAAAAGAAATAAAGTCACCATTTTAACTGCTTTAAAGTACACAGCTCGGTCGTGTAATGTGCATCGTTGTATACTTTGCACTGTTGTGCAGTCATCACCACCCTCCATCTCCAGAACTCTTTTCGTCTCCCCAACTCGAAGCTGTGCCCATTGCATAGTGACTCCCCACTGCCCCTCCTCCCAGCCCCTGGCTACTCGCGTAAGTGGGATTACACAGTATGTGTCTTGTGGCTTCTTTTACTTAACATCACGTCCTCAAGGTTCATCCGTGCTGCAGCATGTGTCAGAATTTCCTTCCTTCTGAAGGCTGAGTGGTGTTTCATTGCATGTATACACCACACTTTGTTTATTCATCCGTTCGTGGGCCTCCGACTTTCTTCTGGCCCTGGGCTATTATGAATAGTGCTTCTGTGAAGGTGCGTGTACGGATATCTCTTTGAGTCCCTGCTTTCAGCTCTTTGGAGTGTAGACCCAGAAGTGGAATTGCTGGATCATGTGATAATTCTCTGTTCAATTTTTTGAGGAATCGCCACACTGTTTTCCATGGCAGCTGTACCAGCCAACATTTCTAGCAACAGTGCACGAGAGTTCTTACCGACACTTGTTATTTTGCGGGTTTGGGTTTTTTCTTTAATTTTACCGTTTTTTTGTTTGTTGTTTTTATAGCGGTCACCCTTATGGGTGTGAGGTAGTATTTCACTGTGGCTGAGATTTGCATCTCCCTGATGATTACTGACTTTGAGCATCTTTTCATGTGCTTATTTCCATTTATGTATCTTCTTTGAACAAGGGTCTGTTTTGTTCAGTTTTCAATGGGGTTGTCTGTGCTATACTGTTGACTTGTAGGAGTTCTTTATATATTCTGGATATGAATCCCTGAGATACGGCTTGCGAACATTTGCTCCCATCCCACAGGTTGCACTTCACCGTGTTGCGTCTGATGCAGAGAAGTTTTAAATTTTGAGGCACCCTGTGCACTTCTGAGCTTATATTTCTGGTTCCCCTGGCTCTCAGGCGATGTGTGCCGTGGGGAAGGACAGCTCCAATGACAGAGTCCTAGCAGGTCACTTCTGAAAGGCTGCCAAGTCCTATCTCAACAAGACTTTTAGGATGGATTTCAAGAATGCCCTCCCCCACCCCCGCCTCCACTCTCTACTCTACTTCGTCAGGGTGCAGAAATGCTTTAGCACTAACTGAATTTTAAAACGGTCTCCCTTCAGCTGTGGGGTAGCCTTGGTTGGTGCTGGTGTCAGAACAATCATAACCAATACTATGATCCTAGAACTCAGTGGGTGTGTACAATGGCCACTCCTAATGGATCTCCATGCCTGGCAAACCAACAGAAAAGAGGTTTCCATAGCGTGTCTCTTTTGTAACATTGGGACCTACAGAGGCCAAAGCAATGAGAAGATTACAGTGGACTCCTATCCCCCAAAATATGTCAAAAGAAAAACAACAGTAAGCCATAAATAAAATATGCTCATAGAAGTGCACGGAAGTCCTGATTTTTCTCAAGGTAACGACTTCAGAGTTTCTGTTTCTGAAATGCCCAAATCCATTCTTTTAAATTTAGCTGTTTTAATTAATGATGTTTTTTTTGGTGCTTCTGCCTTGCCAATGCCTTAATCCCTTTTTGATCCACCTCTTGGGAAATAATAATATCTGATATTTATTATATACTTCATATATGCTGTGCAGTTTTCTTTTTTTTTTTTTTCAACGTTTATTCTTTTATTTTTGGGACAGAGAGAGACAGAGCATGAACGGGGAAGGGGCAGAGAGAGAGGGAGACACAGAATCTGGGCCATCAGCCCAGAGCCTGACGCGGGGCTCAAACTCACGGACCGCGAGATCGTGACCTGGCTGAAGTCGGACGCTTAACCGACTGCACCACCCAGGCACCCCTATGCTGTGCAGTTTTCTATGTACCACGTAAAAGAACTAATTTAATCCTTATTCCAATTTTGTGAGGTCAGGACTATTGTCATCTCCAGGTTTACAGTCAAGGAAACTGAAGCACAGAACAGTAGCTTGCCTAAGATCGCACAGCTTGTTACTGGGAGAGCCAGGGTTTGAACCCAGAAAATCTGGATGCGGAGCCTCTTGTCCTCAAATGAAAACTCCAGCTTTATTGTCAGGTGGCCTCCCTCCAGCAGCCTGCACCTGTCTTTCCCGCCCCGCCCTTGTGTCTAGCCCTTCGCACGCCGATCCCCGTGCTTCCACCCCCCCTCCTCACCTTGCCAGGTCGGGATTCCCCTGGGTATCTGCTCTCTGCTGTCCCAGCCGGGTTGGTGACCCTCCCCTGGCAGGCTGCTGAGACAGCTAACACTGCACCCAGCCACAGGGAAATGTAACTGTCTCACTCGTGTCTGCTTCACACAGAGGCCTTGAGAGTTTCTTGAAGGTGGACACCAAGGTTCAAAGCTCTATGTCCCAACCCAGCCAAGTACCTGGTATGCAGTAAGCACTGAAACATTTAGTTTTGAGGAACTAAGTGAGGAAGAGCCTAGGATGGGATTTGAGGAGGAAAAGGAGCAGTGATTGCCCAAATAGTTTTCACCCTGGAAATGTTGTTAGCCCTAGCCGACGTCCACGTAAATTAGAGCAATATTGAATGGAATTGGATCAATGGTGGGAACCTTAGTCCCTTAGGCCTGATACTGGGGACGTGTGTCCTATCTGTGTGGAGGAGGCTGCTCTGCTCCCCACAAATCAAAGAGTAACAACAAATATATGTGCGCAAATGAGCATCCTGGGACACAGAGCAACTTCTGAGTTTCTCAGAAATGTCAAAATTGAATGAATGTCTTCTCTCCTTCCCTTTCTCTCCCTAAATAATTCAGTCTTTAAAGCCATGAGACACGGTGGGACACCTGGGTGGTTCAGGTCATCTGACTTCGGCTCAGGTCATGATCTCACGTTCGTGAGTCTCACGTTCATGAGGCTCAGAGCCTAGAGCCTGCTTCAGACCTTGTGTCCCCCTCTCTCTCTGCCCCTCCCCAGCTTGTGCTCTGTATCTCTCTCTCTCTCAAAAATAAACATTAAAAAAATTAAAGAAAAAAATCTATGATACAGGGCCAAGTAAGGTAGTTACCCATACAGCGGGGAGAGGAGATATGGTGGCCCAGACAGGGCATCAGCACCTCCAGGGAGTGAGGGGGCTAGCCACACAGAAGGGCGGCCTAGAACGGGTGCCAGAGCCTAGATGAGCAGAGGAAGGTCACCCTAGGGAGGGCAGCTTGACACAGAACTCTAGAATCCATGCAAGGTGAGGCAGGCATCTGCATGGAGAAGCGGGCAGTGGTCGTGATGGGAGTTGGTTCCAATCAGGGGACTGATTGAATGCATTAAGGCTAATAGGAGCCAGCTTGAACTAGTGGTAAAGAGACTTACAAATATCAAATATAGAAAGGGAGATAACTGGAATAAACCCCGGAGTGTTGGATTGGAATTGGAAGTAACCGTGTGAATTTACAATTTTCAGTGCATATAGGTCAATATAGAAACACACACCCGGGTCCTAGCTCTGTCCATCGAGAGAATCTGAGAACAGCAACACTCCAATTCACGATGAACACATCTAGCAGTCAGGCTTTGGATTCTAAATAATTCTCTACTGAAAGGAACTAGAGTTCCTTGGAGAGAGAGCTGATTTTAAGGCCGGAACATCTCATTGCACTAGGAAGTCAGAAGGGCTCAGAGGATACGGAAACATATCAAAAGGGATTGTTGGCATGTTCGATTAAGAAGGAGACAGGTAACTTCAAACTACTTTTCTACAGGAAACTTATGAATTAAAGAAGGAAGAAGAGTAACTTTAGAGCAGAGAGCCCTGCAGTCGTGTCTTTATGACACAGGGATATCATATAGCAATCCCAGTGACATTTAAAATCATCTGCCATCCAATCGGATGACAAGGGAGGAACACAGCATCATCTCTGTGACATTTTTTGCCAAGGTTGTAAACCTTGAATGGAAGCACAAGGAAACTCAGACAAACCCAAATTGAGGAACATTCTACAGAACGACTGGCCTGCATTTTTAAAAAGTGTCAAGGTCATGAAAGTGGGGGAAATACTGAAGAAAGTTTGCTATTGGAGTGGACTAAAAAGATGCAAACAGGGATGCCTAGGTGGCTCGGCGGGTTAAGCGTCAACTTCGGCTCAGGTCATGACCTCATGGTTCGTGAGTTCGAGCCCTGCATCAGGCTCTCTGCTGTCATCATGGAGCCTGCTTTGGATCCTCTCTCTCTCTCTCTCTCTGCCCCTCCTCTGCTCTATTTCTCTCTCTCTCTCTCAAAAATATATAAATATTAGGATGCCTGGGTGGCTTAGTCAGCTAAGCATCCAACTTCGTTCAGCTCAGGTCATGATCTCACAGTTTGTGGATTCAAGCCCTATGTTGAGCTCTGTGCTGACAGCTCAGAGCCTGGAACCTGCTTCAGATTCCGTGTCTCCCTCTCTGTCCCTCTGCTGCTTGCGCTCTGTCTCTCTCCCTCTCAAAAATAAACAAACACTCAATAAACAAATAAGTAAATAAATAAATAAACATTACAAAAATGATGAAGACAACTGGATGCAACGCTTGATTCTGAAAATGAGTTGGTCTGAGGATCAAATGGCAACTGACGAAAATTTACTGGGGTCTGAGGATTAGATCATAGGAATGTATCAGCATTAATTTCCTGACTTTGTGGTTTATGGGGGGGGACATCCTTGTGTATAGACAATGCACACCAAAGCCTATGGGGAAGATGAGGCGTTGTTTTGGTAGCTTACTCTCAAAGGGTTCGGGAAAAATACACTGCAAAGTTCTCCCTACTCTACGATATCTACAACTTTTCTATAAGCTTGAGGTTTTTCTAAATACATACATGCATATATACCTGTATTCTACATCTGTATCTGCATCTACATTTGCATGTAGTGAATATGTTAGGTTGGCATTATAACGTTTTCCAGACTTTTCAGGCACCCAGAGGCTGCTGTGGGTGAATGAAGTTTGGAGTAACTGCTCCCGCAGCAGGATTAGGGTAGGGCTGCTGAGAGTTGGGTCTCTGATCAGTTGCAGGAGATAAGTATTCTTGTTTCGTGATGAATGGAGGGAGTCCTGTGGTATCTACAGAGCTGATCATGCTGGCCACTTGACTTATCTGATGACGGGCTCATCTGCCAGAACGAAGAAGTAGAAACACTGAGGGCTCCTTTGTCATCTTAGGAGGTCCACGAACTTGTTGGGATGAGCACTGAGTGTTGTATGTAAGCAATGAATCATGGGAATCTACCCCAAAACCAAGAGCACATCGTATATGCTGTATGTCAGCCAACGTGACGATAAATTATATTAAAAAAAAATATTCTATACCAAAAAAAAAAAAAAAAGTCCATGGGATAACGAAAAGGCCAGTTTTTCAGGGTTTATCTGGAATGTGGATTGTGCAAGAGATTCCACCATCATTTGAGGTTTGGCCCAAAGCGCTTAATAGTGAAAACCACAGCCTGTTGGGCCCCTCCTGTAGGCCAGAGCGCCCTTTTATGTGTCCTTTTTATAATCTTCACAATGGTTCTCCTTGGGAAGTATTGTCCCCATTTTACAGATGAGGAAGTACAGATTCAGAGAGGTTTAGTAACCTGATCATTGTTATGGGCCGAATTGGGTCCCCCCAAATTCACATGTTGAAACCTATCCCCCAATATCTCAGAATACAACTGCATTTAGAGATAGAGCCTTTAAAGAGGTTATTAAGTTAAAATAAGGCTGTTAGTGTGGGACCTAGTCCAGTATGACAGGGATACTTAGAGGAAGAGGAAACTTGGACACACAGAGAGACACCAGGGGTTCACGCCCATAGAGGGAGGACCATATGAGGACACGGCAAGAAGGTGGCCATCTGCAAGCCAAGGAGAGTGGCCCCAAAAGAACCAAACCTGTCAACACGCTGATCTTGGACTTTCGGCCTCCAAAACTGTGAGAAAATAAATTTCTGTTGTATAAGCCCCCTAGGCTATTTTGTTATGGCATCCCTAGCATATTAATACACTTGTGCTTTGCATGTGGTTGAGGATGAAGCTGGGATCCAAAATCACATCTGTGCAGGGCTTTTCACGGTCCTATGCCACCTCCCTACACATAGGGCCTCTACTGTGAAACCTCCTCCCATTTCCCCCAATAGGCTGCACAGACCACACACCCAAACCGCCCCCCGCCCGGCCCCTCCCCCATGGCCCCAGAGCACTTAGTGCACTGCAGATAGTTGGTTGCACACAATGAATTCACAATGTTTGATCAGATTGAGAGTGGAGCTACTCTTATCTGCATCCCCAGCATCCCCCGTGGAACTAGGCGCGGGGTAATCACCATAGTATTTATCGAGCACTTGCGTGCCCGCCAAGGCTTCACATGCGTTATCTCATTATCTCATAAAATTGCCATGGCAAACCTTAAGACAACTCCGTGGACTAGGTATGATCATTATTCCCATTTTACATATCAGAAAACTGAGGTCACAAGGGTTCACTGAATTACCCCAGGGCATAGAGCCAGTAGGTGGTGGAGCCAAGATTCACGTCTAATTCCCAGAATGCTCTCTTCACCCCTGCTTTGTTGCCACCATCTTGCTGTAAATGTTCCCTGTGCCAATTCCTGCCCTGCGGAGTTGTGCCAATCTGAAATGCTCTCCCTCGATCCAAGGCCCCTCTTTACACCAAGCCCAAGTGTGAAGTTCACGTCCTGTGGAGAGTCCGCTCACATACAACCTCTGCCCTCAGCCCCCATGCGGCCCTCCTTCAGCACTCCTTGGGCACACAGTTTGCACCGTGCCCCATCATGTGACCTTGGCGTGCTGGGCACCTCGAAGGTAGTTGATCAACATTTGGTGAACTGGATTCAATGCCTAGGGATGGATGTAAACAGGGATAAATAACAAGGTGGCATATTATGCTGGATACTCCATTTCTGGATTTTCTAGGGAGCTCCAATTGCTAAAATTCTATCCTCTCATCAGATCACTTGCAGGGTACGTGGCAGAGAATATAGCCTGGTATTTGGCTGAAACAGTACAGTCACCAGGGGCACCTGGGTGGCTCAGTTGGTTGAGCGTCCAACTCTTGATTTCAGCTCATGTCATGATCTCAGGGTTAGTGAGTTCGAGACCCACGTCCATCTCTGAGCTGATGGCATAGAGCCTGTTGGGATTCTCTCTCTCCCTCTCTCTCTTCCCCTCCCTGGCTCTATTTCTCAAAATAAATAAATAAACATTAAAAAAAAGTACTGCAAAGAGGCAGGAATAGAGACAGAATGTGCTGTCACTCACCTACCCACTTGCTACTAGGCAAGTCACAATTTCTCTGGGTCTAAATCTCTTCATGGGTCAAATTGCAATGACAATGCCGATTTCTACCATAGCAATGGAACCAAAAAAATGTGAATATGCTTTGAATAATGATGAAGAATAACATAGAAATGCAGTCACCATTAGTGGGATTGTTTATGTGTTTACTGACCTGTTTGGCCAGAAAAAATAAAATTAAAAAAGCAGCTTTTATTTTTGAAAGTGAAGGAAGAAGTTTCCCCATGAAGACCAGTACAATAAATAAATAAATCAATAAATCAGATATTAAAAGAGTAAATGTCCTCAGGACCTTTCTAGAGTGTCTTGAGAAAGACATAATGAGACATTTCTATCTTCTAGGTTCTCCTCAAAAACTTGCTGTGTGTGTGTGTGTGTGTGTGTGTGTGTGTGTGTGTGTGTGTTAGGAGTAGGGGTGGGGAGGCTGGGCTGGGATAGTCAGGGGCAAAGTTTGTCAAATTGCATGAGATGTTACCTGGTGGAGGAACCAGGCCTCTTACCTTTGCTGCATCGTGACTCAGTTCCCAGCTGTGCGAGGCCTCAGGGGACAGTCCATTTGGGAGCTGAGCTTTTGTGACTCAGTAGTAGCCCAGGGAAATGTTCTTTCTCTTTCCTGTGTCCTGTCTTCCAGATATGCATGCAAACCACTGGCCCCAGAATTAATCAGCTCACCCCTTGCCCCCTTTTCAAGGCTTTGTCTCATGCTGATCCATAAACCTGAGAGCAGCCTCTGGGGAGCTTCCAGGGAGAGAAGCCCTGACCGGAGCAGCACTCATTAGCATCAGTGACAAATGTGTTCTGGTCTGGATGAGGCTGAGGCTCCCTTGAGCTTCCTTCTGCTCTAGCTAAATCCAGGATCCTTTTGTTCACCTATACAGCTGCCAAGTCAGTCCTACCGCACCCCTGGATGTTATTTTCCTGCAGGCAATGGGAAAATGAGCTCGGAGCCAGGGAAGGGAAATCAACAAGGAAATAAACACAGGGTCACCGCACCTTCAGGTCATCATGCTGGGGCCCATTCCTAAATAGGCAGGGGCCACTGCCTGGACAGGCTTCAGAACCCTGGGCATCTTTTTATTTTTAATTATGCAGAGAAGTATGCACCGAAATGGATATCGGGCATGTCAAGCGATCCCGAGTCGTTCCGATGCCTTGCCAAAACTTTCAAAGATTTTCCATAGGCAGTGTCTCTTATGACTGAACATTCGCTAAGGTTTGTAGACAAAGAAAAAAAAATGAGCACGATTATAGCTGATACTAGTTAAGACCTTTAACTCTAAAGATTCAGGACTGTTGTTTAAAGAAGGATTTCTTCTACTTACTCTTCAACATCACGGTCAACATCAGCAACAGCGGTGTCTTTGCTAACGTCAACTGAGTGCTGATTGCCCGGTCCTGAGCCAGTTACCCGACCTGTACTATTTCATCTAATTCTCACCCTAATCCTCCAGGTATCATTCCCATTTTTGCAGATGAAGAAACTAAGGATTAGAGGGCAAAGTGCTCCTGCAAAGTGCTCCAGAGGGTTATAAATGTAAAAACTGCCTTTCTGGAAATACGCTTTTCCGGGTCTCGCTTGTCCCACCAGTCAGCTTAAGCCCTTCTGCGGACTGACATCTCTGGTGATGGCCGAGGAGCTTGCTTACATAAACAGCCCTGGAATTCTAAATAGAAACGTGGATCATCAGTTAGTTAAGTGGCCTCTCCCTGGGGCTGGGAGTTCGGTGCTATCTTTATACAACCTGTATGTGGGACGTACGTGGCCCGGGACCCTTTCTTCTCTAGTCCACCATGAGCCAGCTGGCTGCGGTAGACCTATCTCTCCACTGGGTTTCTGATTTACCAACGAGAAAGCGCACTACAAATCTCTTGGCCTCTCTGTGTGCTTTGATCATGGTCCCATTACAAATTTAGATTTTAGGAGCCTAACAGTTACGAGCTCCTTTTAATCAATAATTTGAGGGATGAACGATAAGGAGTTTACAGCCTGGAAACGTCTGCCAGGTGAAAAGAAACCAGCACGTGTGTTCTCAGTCCTCAGGTCACACTGCACCGTGTTTCGGTTTTATTGGCCTCATCTTTACTTCCGATTGTCCGCACTTAGCTCTCCGGTGCCATGGCGGTTACCCAGGGCAGCTGGCCACCGGTCAAAGGAATGTAAAACTGCTAATTAGGAGACAAGGAGATGCCTCCCAGTGGGGTCCAAGTTGTCTGTTTTTGTAAATACAGGAGTTGCGACACTGGGGCCGTTGCTTCCTTGTTATCCTTGGATTTGTTTTGGATGGAGCTTTTGGGGTGTTTTACTCTGGGGCCCCATAAGCCTTTAAACTTCAAGTCGGTCAGCTTTTCATTCCCAGCAAAGACTAAAGATTTGTTTATTGGAGTTATGGCAATAAAGAAAATTGGAAAGGGGCTGGGTATTTAGTTTAGATATCATTTCATTTGTCTCTCCCAGCAGTTTACAACTAAACACATGTCCAGATATGTTTATAGACTCTGATCTTGGAGTTCTTTGATGAGGAAAGGCAATTTACAACAGTCAAATGGGCCTTTTCAACCTTATCATATGAAACAAAAAACTCGAAATGTTGCAAAGGAGCTGACGTATCGAAGGCTTTCATGTTCGTCATCTGCTTCCCAGCTTTTTCACCACCAGGGCATAAAGATAGCCGATTTGGGGACTGTCAGAAGCTTTGGGGTTTTCCATTCCGAAAGAAGTAGATGAGTTTTATTTCAGCGTCCCCTCCTGTGAGCATCTGCATCAGTGCTGATTGAATTACTTCCCACAGTTAAGTCCGTTCCGGGATTAACAACAAACACGCATACCTCCAAAACAATGTTTTTTTTTGCATGGTCATGTAACCGAGGCGCTCAATGTCAAAAACTGGAAATGGAGAGAAGTCACGGATGAAAAACAGGACATATTAAGTTAGCTTTACAAATGTGCCCTTTCCAAAGCCAGAATTACTCACTCACTGGCAGCTCACCGTGTGGGGACCTGAGTCTGCTCAAACCCCATGGCTTTAGTGTCCTTTCCATGTGGTGTGGGACATTCCAGCTGAGTGACAGGATCCAACTCAGCAGAAACGTCCAGATGCAGCTGAAGGCCTGCTCATTGTTGGAAAGCAAGCATAACTTCACCAGGCAAGGAAAACGGCCCGTTTTTAGAGTGTCCTCCAAATCAACCCGCCCAGTTGCACGCAGACGAAATGTCTTCCTTTTCTGGTGTATTTTGAGGGAGGGATATACAATGTGAGAAATGTAGAGTTGCAGAAGCGCTTTTTCAGTGTTCTGTGACCAAGAAGTCAGAATCTGAGCTAGCTCTCCCTCAGGCCTATTTCACTCTCGCAAGGCGCTCAGGCTGAACTGGATTTGTCATATGGGGAGGTAGAAAATGGCTTCTTTGAACCGTTAGGAACTCATGGCCCTCCCTTCCCTCCTCCCAGCACATAACGGGTAGTTTTTCCACCCATGCCTACAAACGGGGGAGGCCGTGAGGAGTCCAAAGCTCCACCCTGAGGCTCTAAGTGCCATCTCTGTGTCAGCACCTCCTATATCTGCAGCTCTGCCTCAGACCCCTCTTCTGGGCTTCCCATGTGTTCTCCGTGGTGCACGGCTGTCGCGACCGGTTCCCAGCCCTCCGTTAGCTCTCACCCGGATTGCGGCAGGAATCTCGTAGCTGGCCTCCCTGCTTCCCTTCCTGCCCCCGTCTCTCCACCACATCCACATTCCAGCCAGACTAGGCTCTGAAAAACATAATTCAGACTGTGCCATTAGCTTTCTACAGGCCTGAAGGCTTTTTGCTGCACTAACGAGGGACGACAGAATCCCTGACCGGGCCCGCTAGGTTGGGCATTATTTGGCCCCTGCTCCTCTCTGCAGCGTGCCCTCGGCAACACCCTTGTGTCAGCACACTCCAGCCACGCTAGCCTGCTGTCAGTTTCGCGAACATGCCAAGATTTTCTCCGCCTCACAGCTTTGCCGTTTCTGGGCTGGCTTGCACTGATCTACATTCTTCCCCCGCCATCCCCCTTCCCCAAGGAAAATTCACACCAACGCCCTCTCTCTTCCTGCCTCATTCTCATCCTTCATGACTCAAGTGTTACCTTCTGGAGACACCCCCAACACACACACACGTGCCCTTTCCTTTGTAGCAGCCGGTACGATGTGTAGGTACGTTGTTTTACTTGCCGATTTGCTTAATATATAACTTCTATAGTTGCACCCTACACCCACCCCTACGCCTGCAGCCGGGTTTCTTTCCTTCCCTGAAAGCAGGGACTTGTGTCTCTGTTGTTTGCAACTACATATCTAGGGCCTGGTACATAATAGGTTCCAAGTTTGGGTTTTTTTTTTTTTTTTAAGTTGAGTGAAGGAATGAGTAATTGAATAAGAAAAAGACAATTTCCCTTAACCATAGAGAACAAACTGGTGATTACCAGAGGGGTGGGGGTGGAGGAAGGGAGTGAAACAGGTGATGGGGATTCAGGAGTGCACTTGCTAGGATGAGCACTGAGTAATGGAGAGACGTGTTGAATCGCTGTATTGTATACCTGAAACTAATAGAACGTGTGTGAACGATGCTGGAATTAAGATTAAAACCCTAATAAAAATATAATAATAAAAAAAAGAAAAATTTTTTTCTCTCGATTCAGGTGGCTTAAGGGAGAGTTTCTTAAATAGCTATTGACAGGCACTTGCTTGTTCTTATTCAGAAGCAGATATAGTTTTCCCTGTGTGCAGATAACTAACGAATAACTGTGGTTTTAGAGAATCTAACCAGGTCCTCCCTTCCGTGGAAGCACTTTCTATTGCTTCTGGCACGGCTGCTTCACGGCCCAGGGAAGTGGGGCAGTGGAGAGCAGTGGACCCAGGACCGATGGTGTTTCTTGCTTTCCATGTTAGACTTTGTAATTCATTCCCCACGAAAACAGTAAGGCAGAGTGGAAACTGTACTGTTATAAAGACGTCGGGGAATGGCTAAAATTAACAACTCAGGAAACAACAGATGTTGGCCAGGATGTGGAGAAAGGGGAACACTTTTGCACTGCTGGTGGAAATGCAACCTGGTGCAGCCACTCTGGAAAATAGTATGGAGTTTCCTCAAAAATTAAAAATAGAACTACTCTATGACCCAGCCATTGCACTACGAGGTATTTAGCCAAAGGATACAGGAGTGCTGATTCAAAGGGGCACACGCACCCCCATGTTTTTAGCAGTGCTGTTAACAATAACCACATTATGGAAAGAGCCCAAATGTCCATTGACGGATGAATGGATAAAGAAGAGGCGGATGAATATATAGTGGAATATTACTCAATGACCAAAAAGAGTGAAATCTTGCCATTTCCAACGGCATGGATGACACTAAAGTATGTTCTGGAACTAGAGTGATATAAGTTAATCAAAGAAAGACAAATACATGATTTCATTCACATGTGGAATCTAAGAAACAAGACACATGAACATAGGGAAAGGGAAGGAAAAATAAAAACAGAGAGGGAGGCAAACCATGAGAAACTCTTAAATATAGAGAACAAACCAAGGGTTGCTGGAGGGGAGGAGAGTGAGGCTAAAAGAGGGATGCGCATTAAGGAGGACACTTGCGATGAGCACTGGGTGTTATATGTTAAGTGACGCATCGCTAAATTCTACGCCTGAAAACAATACTACATGGCCAGTTAACTAATTTGAATTTAAATTAAAGAAAATCTTTTAGGTGCCAGTTTGGGGAAACCAAATACCATTTAGATTTAGAACATCAGTGTATGGAGGGAAATGTGTTCCAAATTGTAACAACCGACATACCAAACAAACAAACAACCCAAAAAACCTCCCTCAGAAGAAAAACATTCTAAGTGGGAGTTGCCTGTTTTGCGTTTTATATAGATTTTCAAATACACGGTGACTTCTCACCAGCCACACCTTCCCTGACTTCTCGCCTTAATTTAGGTCCTGGTGAGCATGCGTTGGACAACACTGGGGATGCCTATGAGATAATTCATTCTGCCAGGGGCTGTATTTATTTGTGTCGAGGCAGAGTCAGGAAACATTTCTTTCTCATAGCTCAGGAAAGGCAGCAGGAAGCTGTGCATTTTTCTCAATCCAGCTTCTCAGAAAGTAGATACGACATTAAGCTCGCTTTTGGGCTCTTTATTTCTGTCCTCAATGGGAAGGGATGCACGTTCCCCCCCAACTTCAGCCGTTTGTGATTTATTCTAATCTGTTTCTTTTGGAAACAACTTTTCCACACCTCGGCATAAAGTGCGTGTGAACGATAAACTTCACGCTGGAATTAGAAAGTGTGTAAATCAGGCATTTCCCGTGTCTCCAAAACCAGTCTTCTTCCATTCTGGGTTTTTTCAACAAAACCTACCCAAACTCCCTGAGGAATTTTATATTAAGTGGCTGTGCCCTTGAGTCAACCCAATCAAATGCCCAGCCATGCATGCCATTTCCTTATCTAGGATTTCTGTTCTAGGCTTTGGCCATCCATATAATAGTTGGGCGATGCTTTGCTCACAAATTGCTCTCACATCATTGAAGGGAACAGGCCTCGAAGGATGTTGAGGGCTTGCTCAAAACCACAGCGAGTCTTGGAGCGGGGCAGGCGGATCAGATGTCCAGCTCGCAAACCTGCACACTATAAATTCTAAATGACTTGGCAATGGCTATAGTCCTTCCAAACTGCTTCCCACGAAAACTCAGGGGGCAATCTCTGGGAAATGCTGTCTTTTCACATTTATACACACTAGGTGCCCCCCATTACTGTCTTGAAGGGGATTTGGGGACAGAGGTGGGACTAAAAGTGGTGAGGATAAATAAAATGAGTTGTCACATCAAGGAAAATAAAATTTCATTTGAATTGGGTCTGAGTTTTTGAGTCAGAGTAAGAAGAACACGTAAATTTACACTCTTCCACTAAATCACAAATATTAGAAATTCCAAGCCATCTGCTTATGATCCCCAGGGATTAAGAAGATGTCGTCTTTACACTTATATTTCTTTATTTGATGCTTTTTTTTCTTCTTTTTTTTTTTTTTTTTTTTTTTTGAAATTAGAGCTATTTCCCTTTGAGGTGAAACTATTTCTTGCAGGGCTCTGAAATGCCACGAGACCAAATAGTGTGCATTCTGGGAGTGCCATGAAGAAGAGAACCAAACGTCACGATTAGGCAAAGACGACAGTCCCCTCAAGGATTTTGTTTCCAGCCCCGAGGATGCTGTCAACACTTAATAAATAAATGCAAATGGCAATAATAAATATTATGAATGGAAATAACAATGTGAGGTGCACTCAGATTTCTTACAATCCAGGAAGAAACTTGCGGAGTCATCTCAGACTTTAGGAAAAATCCCAAGATTCTGTGACATTTATCTCTAATTTCAGTGGACAAAAGCCTTTCAGTTCCTTTAGTTTGAAAAGGCCCAGTTGATTGCACTGACTAATTGATTGGGTCGTTTGATTTTTAAAACCATACTGCAATGAAAAAGTGATTGGAAAACATATAGGAGCATTTTGTCTTTAAATGTGGAGTTCTCTAAACTGGTGCAGACAGCTGGACCCCATTTTGTGTTTGTTTTTTCAAACAGATTCTTGGTATTCTAAACTAGATCCATCTGTATGTACTAATTGCATTCCAACGACTAGGTTGGATGTTGTCTTTTTTGGGGAAAATCTCATTTAAAAGGAAAACGGATGCTGAAATCTCATTGTAGTTGCTGTATTACTGCAGTCTCAAAACTATGCTTGGTCAGAGGGCATTCGTCTTGCTACACCAAGCCTGTGCTCGTGTCCTGGGGCCATGTTGTGCAGTTACTAGAACTTAAATGTCCAGGGCAATCATGCCAGATAGCCTCTGAAGACTCTCAAATGGGTTGGTACCTCCTTCTCCACCCTAGCTGCTCACATACATGTGTACATAAAAATGCTATGAAATACCAAGAGAAATTATTTTTTGGCTAAAAAATTACAGTAGTAAATATTCTTAGTGGGAAAACTCAACGACAAAGAAAAAAGGGCCTCAAGTAGAAAGTAGAAGTCTGTCTGCCCCTTGGCACTCATCATCAACGACACACACATGCACACACACACGCACACATACCTCATTCCCCGTCTCAAGGGATAATCATTATATAGAGAGACATATAGATAGATCCGCGTGTATGTGTACGTGTATATTTATGTGCACACACACGCACAGCTCACAACTTATTTGCATCTTTTATTCATCATCTAATGTTACATAACAAATCTCTAAAACGTAGTGGCTCAAAATAACACGAATCATTTCTTATCTCTCAGTTTCTATGGGTCAGGAGTTAGGGAGTGGCTTGACTGAGTGGTTCTGGGAGGCTTAGGGCTCTCATGAGGTTGTCGCCAGAGATTGGCTGGGGCTGCAGCCATCTGAACATTTGCCTGGGGCTGGTGGGTCTGCTCCCAAGGTTGCTCACTCCAGCAGATGGCACCTTGGTGCCAGCTGTTGACAGGAAGCCTCAGTTCCTCTTTACGTGGACCTCTCCACGGGCTGCTTGAATTTCCTCAAGGAATGGCACCTGACTTTCCCCGCAGGGAGAGGCGCAGGGGAGGGGGTGGAAGATGCAATGCCTGTTACAATCTAGCCTCAGAGGCCACACACTGTCACATGCAGGAGTGCAGCCCAGTTGCAATATGGACTGCACACGGGCACGAACCCCAGGAAGTGAGGACAAGTGGGGGACATTTGGGAGGACGTCCGTGGGACAGCAGCTCACATTAAGAGGTGGGGTCTATCTCCTTTGTTCCTTGATTCTGATCCGGCCTCGCAATTTGCTGTGACCGGTGGAAATTGAGAGAAATGACGTTGTGGGGATCCTGAGCCCAAGCTGCAAGATTTGCCCTTTTGGCTGTCACCCTCTTGGAATGCCACTGCCGTGTCAACAGCCTGTACTAGTCACCCTTGGGGATGAGGGGCTGTCCCCGGCACCCTCGTTTCAGCCTCAAATACATGAGTGAGCCCGGCCAACACAACATATGGCAAAGACAAGCTGTTGGAGCTGAGCCCAACTCAAACAGTCAAAGCACACAATCATGAAGAAATAAATGATTGCTGTTTGAAGGCACTAAATCTTTTGGGATGGTTTGTTATGCAGCAATAGGAGACTGATACAATATGACGAACAACAGTCTATATATTTTGTTGATTTTAAACTCATGAATATATTGTAGGCCTCCTTTCACCTAAGTAGGTACAGATCTTCCTATGTTTAAAAAAAAAATGTTCCAATAGGGAAATGTCATAATACAGAATTGCCACCATTATTTAACATACTTACTATTGATGGACGTTTAGGTTGTTGACAACATTTTTGCTAATGCAAACAACGCTTTATGAACTTTATTTATTGCCTAAGTTCATGGAAGTAGAATTACTGGGTCAAGGGACTTAGGTGCTTAAATATTTGATATGCCAAATTGTACTTCAAAATGTTTGTGCCAATTTCCATCCCACTCACAGCGTGTCAAATTTTAAAGGAAAATCCCAATAGCTAGCGTATGCCCTGTTCCTAAAGTTGCTTAAGTTCGAAGCCAGGGGATTGGGAAACTGAGCTGAGGTGAGGGATCAGGACTTTGTGGAACCAGTACTTTCTCTCCAGCTGTCGTGCGAACAGACCAAGGAACACGATGTGAAGATTCCAAGGGTTTGTGAAAGAAAAGTAGGTTGGAGGCAGCTGGCTCCTGCCATAGGACCCAAAGATACTTTTTCTATCTCTGAAAGCTTTTTTGGAAATAGCTTTAATATTCAAGGCGGCCAGCTAAAAGCTTTTTAAGAAGATTATCACAACAATAGGCATTAAGTCTGAAGTACTAAAGATAACAATAGTGGTTACTGTCCTGTAAAAGTTTAACATTAACACAACTTAAATACAACTTGTTAGTCAAATTTTTAGGCATAGCTTTTGGATGAACCCCAAGTTCAAGGAGATTTTCTGTGCTTCTAGGTGCATAAATAATGATGCTTAACATATAGTATATGACAGATACTATTAAAAGGGCTTTCCAGGGTGCCTGGGTGGCTCAGTCGGTTGAGCGTCAGACTTTGACTCAGGTCATGATCTCGCAGTTCGTGGGTTTGAGCCTCACGTCGGGCTCTGTGCTGGCAGCTCAGGGCCTGGAGCCTGCTTTGGATTCTGTGTCTCCTCTCTCTGCCCCTCCCACGCTCATGCTCTGTCGCTCTCTGTCTCTCAATAATAAATAAATGTCAAAAAAAATTTTTTTTAAAGGGCTTTCCATATACTGTTGCATTTAATTCACATGGCAGAGGAAGAAACTAAGGCTCTGAGCAACCAAGTAACTTATTCAAGTTTATCATAGTAATAAGCAGGGAAGCTGGCCTTGTAATCCGTTTGATTCCAGAGGCTCTGATCATATCCACTTCTGCACGGTAGACCTCTTAGCTGCCTACTCCCACCATTCTTCCTTCCTGGAAGACACTGGAGATGTGTTTCCTTCCCAGCTTCCCTTGCAGCTAGAACATGTTCCCCAATATTGGACCAATGGGACCTTGGGAAAAGTCAGCTGGGGACTTCTGGGGAAGCCTCCCCCCCCCCCCCCCCCATAAAGGAAGATGTGTGGAAATAAACCTCTTTCTCTCCACCCTCACCTCTGTCCCAGATACTGTGGGGTATAAAAGTGTTGGCTATCAACGTGTTGCCTAAATGTGGGGTATAAATGTAGCAGCTTTTTTGAATCTATGCTGCCAACTTTGAGATGGGAGTGTAGAGAGGTGAAAAGAGCCTATATCCTTAATGATGCTGTTGGTCTATTGATCCAACCCTAGCCTTGCCTGCTTCCCTCTCAAATTCTTGTTTTGTCAGATTACTAAATTCTCCTACATTTAATGGAGGTATTCTGTTACTTGTAGCTGAAAGCAATGTAACTAAAACATTACTATGTTACTCTGCCTCTCAGAGAATTTAATTAATCGTAACCTGAGTATGTTGAAAATGTATTTTAAACAGAACTAAGAAATCCTAGAAGAACCCAGAGCACCGGTTCCATATGTAATAATCAGACTCCTGCTTGATTCTACTCTTTTCGCAAACACAGAAAACGTTATTAATGGCAAGTTTCATCCTTTTAAAATGACTCATGTTAAAAGAAAAATACAAAAGCTAATTGGTTAAAAAAATTTTTTTTCACGTTTATTTATTTTTGAGAGAGAGCGAGGGAGGGGCAGAGAGAGAGGGAGACAGAGAATCCTAAGCAGGACCTGCACTGTCAGCACAAAATCCAACGTGGGGCTCAAACTCACCAACCGTGAGATCTTGACCTGAGCCGAAGTTGGACGCTCAACCAACTGAGCCACCCAGGCCCCCCAAACGAATTCATTTTCTAAGTGATGGGAACCCTGGTTTTAAAAAGTGCTGTCCAACTTAGCTGGCTGTGCAAAGTCCTAGTACTACTTGTTGAAATAAGAGAATTGGAAATGCCTGCCCACCACTGTGGACCAGAAATCTTACCCTCTGCCCTGTTCTTTTACTGTGACTAGTTTTCAAAAATGCATATAACCATTCACCAAGACATGGTCATTTAGGTATACTTTGAAAGTTTAAAGACTCAAAAGGCTCCAAAGTCTTCATGTCTTCACGAGAAAGCAGGATCCTTATTCTCGGATGTTCCAAAAAAGGATATAATTCAGGGGAACGAAGTCTTGACAGCAGTTTTGGTGGACAATAAAAAAGTTCTCGCTTCAGATTATATTGCCCTACATGGTAGCCTCACCGAGGGCTGTCTGGTCTGGGCAAATTTCACCCTGCCAGGCAGGCAAGCCACCAACACCCGCTGGGGTGATTGCTGTTGGTAGTGGGGGAGTGGGGGTTGGATGGATAGCGATGGAGGGAGAGGAGGTGTACCTGTTGCTGCCCTGAAACTCACTGCAGCTAAGTGAGCTGCTGTTTGTCCTGCTAATGTCCCTCTTCTCAGCTTCTCCTCAGGAAGAGAGAGGCCAGTGAGATCCATGGAGGAGCTGTTCCCTGAACCAACATGAAAGAGTCGAGCTTTGCGGTGTAAGGCACGGGCTGTGGTAGCCATGGAGGTGCAAGTGACGGGTTGCACTGTTTCCTCCCCCAAATTCACATGCTGAAGCCTTAACCCTTAGTACCTCAGAATGTGACCATATTTGGAGATAGGATCCTTACGGAGACAACTGCGTTAAAATGAGGTCATTATCCCATTTGGGCCCTAATCCAGTAAGACTAGCGTCCTTATTAAAAGAGGAAATGTGGAAACAGACACATCCAGGAGGCAGATGATGTGAGAAACCAGAGAAGAAGGCCGTCATAAGCCAAGGAGAAAGGCCTACAACGGATCCTTCCCTCACAGCCCTCAAATCAGCCCTGCTGACATCTTGATCTTGGACTTCTAACCCCCAGGACCATCAGGAAAGGAATTTCTGTTGTGTAAGCCAACCAGGTCGTGGTATTTGTTACAGCAGCCCCAGCAGACCCATACAACGCACCACTCAGATCTCCCTCGAGAGAACCTGCCATGAGGAGCATCGTTGACGGAGAGCCTTCTGCGGCCCCATCAGAGCCACTACAGCAATCACTCGGCCACGCTTCCCTGGGCTGCTCCCTTCTGATGCCTGAGTGCAGTGGGGTGGCAAGGGAGGACACTAGAGCTGGGTTATTCCAGCCCAATGTGGGCTCTTCTAAGGGGTTGTCTTTGGGCAAAGACTTCCACTGACCTTGCAGAGACGTTCTCAAAGCTGTACTGCAGATGAAACTCTTCCTACCCAATCCTCCTCCCATGTCGTTCTTCTTTCACAGATTTTACACTGTAATTGTGCTATCTGAGGCTCTTAGCATCTTTCTCAGCAACCTCCCCCTTTATTCCCTCCTTACGTATTGACATGTTTTATATATATAATACAGACACACTCTATATCTATCTATCCATCCATCCATCCATCCATCTATTCTCCACCATCAAAGTCTTTTTTACTGATAAATAAGTCTATGTGGCCCAGCTAATGTGTATGGAACATTATAATTCATCAAAAGCTAAATGCAAATGGAAGTTGATACATAGTTGAGAAAACATTTCAAAACATTTTTCTGAGCTTAATGACACCATGCATTTCCCTTAAATAAAGACAGAAAATTGACAACTTGACCAAGAGAATGGCAAAACCCACTGGCATATTGCTAGAAGTTAGTGTTAAGTACCTGTATGCAGCAGAATGTACTAGCAACACTTCATAGGGCGGACTCATTGCAATTTCTAGTGACCAGAGTAATAAAGAAAAAATAAAAACCTCAGCATCTCGGTGATTGTGGCCTCTAAGTAAAATCAAGAGGTAGTCCTTGAAGGCAAGGAAGGTCACCAGACAAAGCAAAGAACTCAAATCTCTGCCCCTCCAGCATTTGAGGACGAAGGACAGGAAAGCCAGCCTTGTGCTAATTTTAGAATTGCAGAGCCCAGGACACCAGCCAGCCAAAGTCACGCAAACATTGTGGGTAAGCAATGCCACGCCAGCTGCTCTGGACCAGGCCAAACATATGGCAGGTGAAAGCGGATAACATTTCCTCCCAAACATTTGTTTGTTATCTTTACAATCTTTGTTCTTAGAGAAGAAAAATGAAGTTGGCTAGAATTTTGGATCCGCGTGGGTTTTTTTTTTTTTTTTGCTTGCTTATTTATTTTTAAGCTTGCTTATTTATTTTTAAGTCTCTTTATTAGTTTTCTCACATTAAAAATTAAAGCATCCTCAGCAAAGAAAAAAATCCCAAAGACCCAGAAGTGGATAAAGGAACAAGTGAAAGCTTCTTGGACTCTCGTTCCCGCCTCTGCCTTCCCCTTCTGCCTGTGGCCCTTCTTTGTCACTTGTGGAGGGGGACAGCCCCACCCTTGGGCTCACTGTTAGTCATTTGGTATGTATCCTTCTGAACTTTTTTCTGGGCACATGTAAAGAAAATAAACTATTTCAGGGGCGCCTGGGTGGCGCAGTCGGTCAAGCGGCCGACTTCAGCCAGGTCACGATCTCGCGGTCCGTGAGTTCGAGCCCCGCGTCAGGCTCTGGGCGGATGGCTCGGAGCCTGGAGCCTGTTTCCGATTCTGTGTCTCCCTCTCTCTCTGCCCCTCCCCTGTTCATGCTGTGTCTCTCTCTGTCCCAAAAATAAATAAACGTTGAAAAAAAAATTAAAAAAAAAAAAAAAAAGAAACTATTTTGAAAGAAAGCCCACTGCCACATGTTCTTGAGGTGACTAATACCTCTGTTCCCATTCTCGAACATCTCAGAAAGATGAAAGGTAGCAGATGGTCCTGTGCTCAGGGCTCCCCGTGTGCGTCCATGTGTCCTCCTGAGACTTCTATACCTAATTTAATTAACTGAAATTTACATAGCCACATGTAGCTGGTGGCTACCATATTGGACAGCACAGGTCTACAGATAGTAACCTTTCTCTAAAGAAGATCCAATTCCCTAAAATGGAAGGAATCTGCTCCGTGTCTCCCTCCTCCCTCTACTTGGGCTCCTTATCAGTGATCCAGCCCTGATCCATTTGTGACTTGGACTCTGAAAACTATAACCGTTAGATACAGATGGTGAATTTTAAAAATGCCACACCCATTGTAAGTCAAGATAACGAGGGAGAATTCAGTTGGTCATCAGTTGATGTTTTCCTTTTGGAGGAAAGTAAAATACGAACTCTCTATAATCACAGATTAGAAAATCAATGGAATCTATTCCTTTGCCTTTATGAGGGCAATCACCTAAACAAATCCTGTTAGATGTTCATGTATTATTGCTAAGAGGCCTCCAAAGAAGGAAATTCCCAGCCTGCCTCAGTTCCCCAGGCCAACATTTATTTTTTTTTTCAACGTTTATTTATTTATTTTTGGGACAGAGAGAGACAGAGCATGAACGGGGGAGGGACAGAGAGAGAGGGAGACACAGAATCGGAAACAGGCTCCAGGCTCTGAGCCATCGGCCCAGAGCCTGACGCGGGGCTCGAACTCACGGACCGCGAGATCGTGACCTGGCTGAAGTCGGACGCTTAACCGACTGCGCCACCCAGGCGCCCCACCAGGCCAACATTTAATTGGCCCCCCTCTAAAATACTCAGGGAGCATTTTGATTCTTGTCTACTTTGATTCTTGTCTGCTTCCTGGTACTCACTGTGGCAGGGTCATCATCTTCCTTCTTGGATTTCAATTTAGAAAAAACGTCACTTGGTTTCCCTATTTGTTTTGTAAGCTTCTCAAACTAGATCCTGGGCAATCAGAATGAGTTGTAAACAGCTCCCTTTGCCCTACGGGGCAGTAAGCAAATAGCTGGAAAGGTTGAAGGTGATGCTGCCTGGAGACATGTGAAACCAGACAGCCTGTTCTTGGAACCAGAAAGGGTATGATCTGTGACTGGTATAACACAGATGCACGCTCAGATCCCAAACTGGGTATGCATCTTATTTTCTTCTATCTCTTCTCAATTTGTTTGTGTAGGCAGAGGATACTATTTTGCACGCGGGGTCATTTTGAAACTTGCATTCCTGAGGCTGCAATCGTGTTTGGAATTAGTGGATACATGTGGTAGTTTCTTTGTTTCCCAAATGACCATGTACAGTGAAAAAAAAAATCTCATTTTTTTCTGATTAAAAATTAATTTTAGTTTTTTTTTAAAAAAACACAGAAAGTAGAAAGAAGAAAGCAAAATTCACCTAACCTTCTACTGAAAAATCCACAACTAATAACACTTTTGGTGAGTATTAGTTCAGACATTTTCCCCTGCAAATATACACAAATATATTACACCATTCTCCGGCCAGCAACATCTGGAAGGCTGCGAAGGCAAAACCCATTTCCATCAAGAAAGCAATCATATGAATCTGGAGACGGTACGAAACGATGCATTTCCCCTGAAATCCCATTCCAGGTCAAACAGAGCCATGGAGGGGGGCACCTGGCCCTGAGCACCTTCTCTGACCTGCCTCTCTCTTCTCCTCCCTACACGATCCGCACGGTCTTTCCTAGCCCCTGCTTGCTCCCCTAGAGGACCCAGCTCTATTCTGGAGGTTCAGGGCCTTGTCCTGCCTCATCTCTAAACAGCTCTTTTTCCTGTATTATAGGAAGGAGCACAGGCCTCCAGACTACACACAGAGATCAGCTGGGAGGGCTGGCACTCTCCACCAAGTTCATCTTGCCCACCTAAATGCCCCTGCCCCCCGACACTTGTATCATTCTGCATTGGGAAGCTGTACAAAGAAGAAGGGAACGTGACTTATTCTAGAACTTTGAGGAGAAGAAGAGGCATCAATAAAACAAAATTCTATCACCATCTTTGGGCAATCAGGACAGATGCCTGCCTGGACATTTTCAACTGCAAAATGGGGACAGCGATATCTACTTCACAGGATTGTTGGGAAGGTAGAATAAGCTATGTGGAGAAGTCTAAATAAGGCCCAAAGAGAGATCCCTCGATGTCTGGCTGACTGTTCTGCAAGAGTCCCTGCAAAGTCGCAGTGTCCTGATGGTCCAGGATCTGGCCAGTAGCTTTATATGCCCAGAGTGTGGATTATTAGTTCATCCATATAAGGCCCTGGGGTGGGCGGGGCTGTTGTGCATAATTCAATTATTAAAAAAAATTTTTTGGTGGAATTCTCACAGAATAACCTTATTAAGTCCTCTGAGGGATGATACGATTTGCATAACATTTTGAAAACATGATGCGTGGCTCAGAGGAGGTGCCATATTATTCCACATGCTTTCTTTCATCTTCCCAGTCAAAGCATGAATTCTAATGAGAACAGGAAATGGGAATTCAGTAGGTTATTCTTCTAAACAGCCTCATGACCCTGGGGCAGGTTGGTTATTGTTTAGACCTCAGTTTTCTCGTTGGGAAAATGAGTGGTTGTCTCCAAGGTGCTTTCCAGACCTCTGTGTCCTTTATGTCTATATTCTATATGATCTAGACTGGCACTGGAGCGAAGACAGCACCCAGCAAATACTTGTTGATTGAAATGGAGCCAGGGCAACAGGAAGCAGTTTTTAAAAGCTGTTCCACGAGTGCCAGAACAAAGTGTTCCCACAGGGTGTGGAAGAGTAAAAGACGAATGAATGGAGGGTTTTTGGGAAACCTTCAAGCAACAAAGGAGAGTCCCCCAAATAGAGCTTGGCTAGATTACCATAGGAGAAACAGCAGGAAATTGCACAATTTTGGAGGAACCAGCTTAAAAATGCTAACGGAAGGAGACATTCCACGTTCAAAAGACATGAAGCAGAAGGCAAGATCCATTTGTTGCTCAGAGAAAAATAATGTAAGAAGTCAACTGGCTCTAAGTGTCCTCTCCCTTTCAAAAGGTCTGCTCTTGTTCGAGCTATTTAAAAATAAGACCAAGGGTTATCACTCCCACCAGCAGACAAAGTGCTCTGATGTTTCCATTTGACCCTACATTTTCCCTTAATTACCCTCACATGGCTAGTTACCTCCCCCCTCCCCCCCATATTTTATATCCTTGCCCCTGGTGGGAAGGGGACCTTTTGATATAATCATGCATCCGAGTCTCCAACGGATGCCAGAAAGAAGCCTTCAGCTATAAGGATGCCTGCCCTGTGCTCCTCCTAGGTTGCACCAATGGAATCAATACTCTGGAGGGGAAACCAAGGAATACAGCAGGGCAGTGGCAGAAGAGAGAAGGGACAAAATGGAGACACATATATGATTATACTAGACAACGGAACATTTCCAATGGTGGCTGAGACTGTTAGTTGTCTCCTACTCTCTGTTCGTCCCTCAGAATAGAAATTTAAACCAAGCACATGGGAGTTCCACACACACACACACACTATATATATATATATATATATATATGTATATATATATATATATATATACATATATATATATATACATATATATATATATATATATATATATATATATATATATATATATATTTCCCAGCCTACTTTGCTGTTAGGTGTGGCCACGTGACCAGGATCTGGCCAATGGAATTTTAGTGAAAGTGATGTGTGTAGATTTCTCACCATGTCTTACATGGAAGCATTGTGTCCTCCTTTTTCTTCCCCTCCACCTTCTGGCTGGAAGGTGGATATGAAGGTGTGAACTAAAGCAGCTATCTTGGGCCATGTTATGGACTGAACTGCATCCCCCTCAAACTCAGATGCTGAAGCCTTAACTCCCAATGGGACTGAATTTGAAGATAGGGGCTTTAAGGAGGTAATTAAGATTACGTGAGGTCATAGGGTGAGGCCCTAATCTGAAAGGACTGGTGTCCTTATGGGAAGAAGAGACAACAATGGCATGCATACACAGAGAAAAGTTTACATGAGGACATAGTGAGAGAATAGTTGTCTGCAACACGGGAAGAGAGTCCTCCCCAGAAACCAACCTTGCTGGCACCTTAATCTTGAACTTCCAGCTTCCAAAACTGGGAGAAAATAAATTTCTATCGTGTAAGCCCCTCAGTCTGTGATATTTTGTTATAGCAGCCCTAGTAGATTCACGTAGGTCATGAGATAAAATTTGTGTGTTGAGGATGACAGAACGATAAGATTAGAAGGAGCCTGGGTTCGTGGTGATTGTGAAGTTGGCATCCCAGCCCTGGGTCACCTTCCTGATCTTCTGTATGTATAAAAGAGCACAAACTTCTATGAAATCACTGTCCTCCTGGGGTCTTTGTTAAAGCATCAAAGTTTGTATCGAAACTGATCTAGCAGCCCTCCTAGGTAAAAAACGATTGACGCTCGGAGTGAAACTTTCCTACGTTGTATGTTTGTAATTAGCTACAATGTTTGACTTAACTGGACACTAATGCCAGGCAATAATGCATCCATAGTGAAGAAAATTATTCTCAAATGTATCCTTTTGTTTCACAGCCTAATTACGATCCCTAACTGGATATTGATTGAAAACAATTATTTGAACCAACAGGATCTCCACTAAATACATGATCTGCAAACTGCTTTCCCTACAGGGATGTTCTGGGACTTCTTTATAGTGACTCTACTCACATTTTCCATTAGATACAAAAAGAGGTGGCTTTGGGCTTTCAGAGAAAGGACAGGTACCCACTGTGTCTGTGATACCGCTGATTTGTAGTCTCACGCACCCTCCAGAAATTAAGCAGAGACATGAAAATTATATTCTGCACCTGATATCCTCAGACATGTCAGAACAAGGATTTATGATCGTGGAGATGGTTTTATGGGGAGTTTAAATTTGTGATGCTGGTTGGTTACTATTTTTAAAGAACTCAGAGCTTTCATCAGTTCCTCTCTTTGATTAGGTGGTGCATTCACAGACTTTACAAGTTATCCCTTAGAGTTTCTTAAAAGCAACAACGTGAATATTCTTGAAATAACTCTGCAAAGCAGATAGAAGGGATACGTTGAGATCACTTGTTTTGGCGTATGGAAACCTCTTCTATATCATGATTCTGAAGGATGGCTTGGCAGCCAGTGAAATATTTATACAGTGCACATGTACGTATATACAATACACTTACAGACTCCGTATGCTATCTGTCTTCTACGTCTCAAAAGTGCTCTTCAGAAGTGAGGCTACCTCTGCATTTGCTTAATTCCTGCTACATTTGCTATTTCTCTGTATCTGGCCCAGTTTCTTTCCTCTTCATTTACAAGAACCATCCCACCCGCTGAGGATACAAGGACAGCCTCCCCCCCTGCACTGTTAAAACAGGGCTCTTAAAATGTTAATACTGCTCTTTAAATGGATGGCAATGTCTTTGCTGGGTATGTTAAGGATTCATGAAATCAAGTATCAACTTCCAGTTGGTCAGTCTTGCAGTGTGGGAACCCGACCTCTGAAATACGGGCTAACTTCCATCCTTCCACCTCAGGGAAATTCCTTTTCTTCATCTTTAAAGAAATTTTTTTAATGTTTATTTATTTTTAAGAGAGAGAAAGAGAGAGAGAGAGAGAGAGCAGGAGAGGGGCAGAGAGAGAGGGAGACACAGAATCTGAAGCAGGCTCCAAGTTTTGAGCTGTCAGCACAGAGACTGATGTGGGGCTCAAACTCATGAACTGCAAGATCATGACCTGAGCCAAAGCAGGACACTTAACCAACTGAGCTGCCTTGGGGCCCTGGCCAGAGTGATCTTTTTAAAACTCAAATCAGGGGTGTCTGAGTGGCTCAGTCAGTTGGGCGTCCGACTTCGGCTCAGGTCATGATCTCACGGTTCGTGAGTTCGAGCCCTGCGTCGGGCTCTGGGCTGACAGCTTGGAGCCTGGAGCCTGCTTTGGATTCTGTGTCTCCCTCTGTCCGCCCCTCTGCTGCTTGCACTCTGTCTCTCGCATTCTCTCAAAAATAAATAAACGTTTAAAAAAAAACAAAAAAAACTTAAATCAGACCATAGCACTTCTTTGCTCAAAACTCTCCAGAGGTTCCACACCTAAAATGAAAATTGAAGTCCTTTAAATGCCCTCCAAGGCCTTGCTTGATCTGTCCTCATTTCCTACCGCCCTCTTCTTTACTCATCCTGTTCTAGTCACTATGGCTTGCTTGCTGTACCTTGAACATGTCAGGCATG
Source organism: Puma concolor (assembly GCF_028749965.1). Lineage (NCBI taxonomy): Eukaryota > Metazoa > Chordata > Mammalia > Carnivora > Felidae > Puma > Puma concolor. Next base: position 164,453,984 of record NC_141670.1, on the reverse strand, counting down.
TATTAGCCTTAAGGCTTTGCAATGGCTGTTGCCTCTCCCTGTCTCTCTTCCCCCAGGTATCTGCATCATCATCCCTTTGTCTCCTTCAAGTCTATACTCAAATGACTACCCTGCCAAACTCCTTCAATTGCTGTCCCTCTCTTCCCCACGGTGCTAAACTTGCTAACTCTGATCTACTCTTTTTCCATATCATACTTATCACCTTCTAACATACAATGTAATTACTTATTTATTATCTGCTTATTTATTTTCTTTCTCTGCCAGACTGTAAACTCCAAAAGCTGGAAGAATTTTTATCTCTCTGCTTTCTGACACATCCTAGGTAGCTCAAATCACACCTAGAAGGTAGTGGTTGCTTATACTTCTATTTGTTGAATCAACAAATTCATGGCAGCAGCATATCATGGACTGGAATATTGAAGGCGCCCTGCACGTCCACCACGGGGACAGCTGATGACTAAGGGTTGAGGTTGTGAGTCGTAAGATCTATAACACAGCACAGTACGTAAAAAGTAGAGTGCATGTGCCCAAGAGCACATTATTCATTTCCAAGCACGCATACACGCAAAATACATATTAAACACACTAGAATGGATACTGGTGCTGAAGAGAGATAAAAGGTAAGAAAAAAAGAAAGAAAAATGGAAAGTAGGAAAGAAAAGAACTGAAGAAATTCCTCAAGGACAAATTATAAAAATGCAGCATGAAATGATGAATGTGAATTAATTCAACACTAAGCATGTGGAGTTAAAAAAAAAATGCATTCAGTACTTTTACTAGCTCAAATTGTTCTTCTCCTCCGTGAAACGGGACAGAGAAGATTTATTTACTGTAAATATTTATGCACCCCACTTGGAAACACCCAAATACATAAAACAATTAATAACACACATAAAAGAAATAAGCGATAATAATACAATAATAGTAGGGGAATTTAATACCCTACTTACATCAATGGCCAGATCATCCAAACAGAAAAATCAATAAGGAACATCAATGGCCAGATCATCCAAACAGAAAAATCAATAAGGAACAGTGGCTTTGAATGACATACTGAATCAGATGGATTTAAGACATATTCAGAATATTCTACCCTAGCACAGCAGAATACACATTATTTTCTTTTTTTTTTTTTTTTTAATTTTTTTTTTTTTTTCCAACGTTTATTTATTTTTGGGACAGAGAGAGACAGAGCATGAACGGGGGAGGGGCAGAGAGAGAGGGAGACACAGAATCGGAAACAGGCTCCAGGCTCTGAGCCATCAGGCTAGAGCCCGACGCGGGGCTCGAACTCGCAGACCGTGAGATCGTGACCTGGCTGAAGTCGGACGCTTAACCGACTGCGCCACCCAGGCGCCCCAGAATACACATTATTTTCAAGTGCACACGGAATATTTTCCAGAATAGATCATATATTAGGCCACAAAACAAATCTCAACAAATTCAAAAATATCAAAGTCATACCATGTATCTTTTCTGACCATAATACTATGAAAATTCTTAGAAATACAGCACAAGAAAAAATCTGGAAAGAGCACAAATACATGGAGGTTAAAAGGCAGGCTATTAAGCAATGAATGGGTCAACCAGGAAATCAAAGAAGAATAAAAAATTACATGAAAACAAATGAAAATGAAAATACAATGGTCCAAAGTATCTGGGATGCAACGAAAGCTGTTCTAAGAGGGAAGTTTATACAACACAGGCCTACCTCAAGAAGCTAGTAAAAATCTCAAAAAACCTAACCTTATACTTAAAGGAGCTAGAAAAAAAAGAACAAACAAAACCCAAACCCAACAAAAGAAAGGAAATCATAAAAATTATGGCAGAGATAAATCAGGCAGAAACTAAAAAAAAGTAATAGAACAGATCAATGAAACCAGAAACTGGGTTTCTGAAAAGATCAGCAAAATTGCTTAACCTCTAGCAAGACTCATTAAAAAAAAAAAGAGGCAGGACCCAAATAAACAAAATTACCACTGAAAGAGGAGAAATAACCGACACCACAAAAATATAAAAAATTGTATTTTTATATAAATTTCATAATAGGATATTATGAAAACCTATATGCCAACAAATTAGACAACTTAGAAGAAATGATAAATTCCTAGAAACATATAACCTACCAAAGCGAAAAGCAGGAAGAAATCCAAAATTTGAACAGACCAATCACCAGTAATGAAAGTGAATCAGTAAACAAAAAATTCCCAAAAAACAAATGTCCAGGACCAGAAGACTTCACGGGTGAATTCTCCAAACATTTAAAATCTTCCAAAAAATACAAGAGGAAGGAAAATTCCCAAATTCATCCTATGAGACCAGTAGCACCTTGATACCAAAGCCAGATAAAGACACTACCAAAAAAGAGAACCAAAGGCCAATATCTCTCCTGAATATAGATGCAAAAATCCTCAACAAAACATTAGCAAATTGAATCCAACAATATATTTTAAAAATCATACAACACAATCAAGTGGGATTTATTCTGGGGATACTAGGGTGGTTTAATATTTGCAAACAATCAATGTGATATGTCACATCAAAAAGAGAAAAAATAAAAACCATATGATCATTTCAATAGATGCAGGAAAAAGCATTTGACAAAGTAAAACATCCATTCATGATAAAAACCTTCAACAAAGTAGGTCCAGAAGGAAGATACCTCAACATAAGAAAGGCCTTGTATGTAAACCCCACAGCCAGCATCATACTCAATGGTGAAAAATGAAGAGCTTTTCCTGTAAGGTCAGGAAAAAGACAAGATGTCCGCTCTTACCACTTTTATTCAACATAGTATTGGAAGTTCTAGCCTCAGCAATTAGATTACATAAAGAAATAAAAGGCATCTAAACTGATAATGAAGAAGTAAAACTCTCGCTACATGATACTCTACATAGAAAACCCTAAAGACTCCACCAACAAATTACTAGAACTGACTAATGAATTCAGTAAAGTCACAGGATACAAAATCATTGTACAGAAATCTGTTGCATTCTTATACACTAATAATGAAGAAGCAGAAAGTGAAATTAAGAAAACATTCCCATTTACAATTGCACCAAAACAATAAAATATCTAGGAACAAACCTAACCAGAGAGGTGAGTGAAAGACCTGTATTCTGAAGACTATAAAACACTGATGAAAGAGATTCAAGATTATGCAAAGAAATAGAAAGATATTCCATGCTTGTGGGTTGGAAGAACAGCTATTGTTAAAATGTCTATACTACCCAAGGCAATCTACACATTTAATGCAATCCCTATCAAAATATCATCAGTATTTTTCACAGAACTAGAACAAGCAATCCTAAAATTTGTATGGCATCGCAAAAGACCTCAAATAGCCAAAGCAATCTTGAAAAAAAAAAGCAAAACTGGAGGCATCACAATTCCAGATTTTAAGTTACATTACAAAGTGCTAGTAATTAAAATAGTATGGTTTGTCATAAAAATAGGCACATCAATCACATAGAACAGAAAACCCAGAAATAAGTCCACAATTCCATGGCCAATTCAATCTTCAACGAAGGAAGAATGGACATACAATGGGAAAAATACAGTCTCTTCAACAAATGGTGTTGGGAAAACTGGCCAGCCACATGCACAAGCAAATGGACCACTTTCTTTCACCATACACAAAAATAAACTCCAAATGGATTAAAGACCTCAATGTGAGACTTGAAAATATAAAAATCCTTGAAGAGAGTACAGGCAGTAATCTCTCTAACAGTGGCCATAGCAACAATTTTCTATATGTTTCTCCTGAGGCAAGGGAAACAAGAGCTAAAAATAAACTATTGAGGGGCGCCTGGGTGGCGCAGTCGGTTAAGCGTCCGACTTCAGCCAGGTCACGATCTCGCGGTCCGTGAGTTCGAGCCCCGCATCGGGCTCTGGGCTGATGGCTCAGAGCCTGGAGCCTGTTTCCGATTCTGTGTCTCCCTCTCTCTCTGTCCCTCCCCCGTTCATGCTCTGTCTCTCTCTGTCCCAAAAATAAATAAACATTGAAAAAAAAAATTAAAAAAAAATAAAAAATAAAAATAAACTATTGGGACTTCATCAAAATAAAAAGCTTCTGCACAGTGAAGGAAACAATTAGCAAAACTAAAACACAACCTACTGAATGGGAGAATATTTGCAAATGAAATAGCTGATAAAGGATTAGTATCCAAAATATATAAAGAACTGATACAACTCAAAGCCAATGAAGCCAATAATCCAATTAAAATATGGGCAGAGGACATGAATAGACATTTTTCCAAGGAAGACATACAGATGGCCAACAGACACATGAAGAGATGCTTTTTATCACTAATCATCATGGGAAATGCAAACAAATACTACAATGAGATATCAACTTCATACTTGTCAGAAAGGCTAAAATCAAATACACAAGAAACAACAGGTATTGGCAAGGATATGGAGAAAAAGGAATCCTCCTGCACTGTTGTTTGAAATGCAAACTGGTGCAGCCACTGTGGAAAACAGTATGGGGGGGTCCCTCAAAAAGTTAAAAATAGAACTGTTGTATAATCTAGTTACCCCAGTACTGGGTATTTACCCCCAAAATATAAAAATACTAATTCAAAGGATACATGTACCCCTATGTTTATTGCAGCATTATTTACAATAGCCAAACTCTGGAAGCAGTCCAAACGTCCATCGATGGATGAACGGATAAAGACGATGTGGTATATATACACAATGAAATATTATTTGGCCTTACAAAAAAGAATAAAATCTTGCATTTGGATGGATCTACACGGTATAATGCTAAATGAAATAAGTCAAAGAAAGACGAACACCATAGGATTTCATTCATATGTGACATTTAAGAAACAAAACAAATAAGCAAAGGAAAAAAGAGAGGGAGTGGGGCAAACCAAGAAACACACTCTTAACTATAGAGAACAAACTGATGGTTACCAGAGAGGTGGTGGTTGGGGGATGAGAGAAGTAGGTGATGGGAATCAAAGAGTACACTTAACACGATGAACGGGAAAAAAAGAAAAAAAAATGCACTTCAGCAATTTTACTAACTCAGACTGTTCTTCCCCTCCATGAATCAGAACAGAGAGGGTTTATTTATTGTGATTTCACTCTCAGTTGGGGAGCCTGTGGATCAGGTGAGTCAATGATGCGGGAGTTAAGACTGAGAAGATCTAAGACCGCAGCGCTCTGGGTGCCGCTTTAAGTGATGTGATGTCACCTGTCTGTAAGTGACTGACAGCCCAGAGACGCAGCCGTCAGCCTAATCTGCAATTTATGTGTTCAAGTTCTTTTCCTAAGACTGATAGATTTCCTGACCCCAGCATTAACTGTTTCTTTCCCTCTTATATCTTCTATCAAAACGTTTCCAAGGACAAAATTCTCCTTTAGCTTTTTTTTTTTTTTCCTGTTTAAGAACAATAATGTGCTTTTGGAGTTTACAAAGTTACCTCCTACATAAAACAATAAACAGCTGAGTAAAACAAAACCTGACGTAAAGAGGCCAGTTGTAAGCAGCATCAAATGGAAGGGGCTCAGTCCCATGTGGCTCATATATTCTGGAGTTTTCCTGGATAAGAGCCTCACACTTCTCCAAACAGGAGACACATAAACCCTTATTGTGAAACTCTCCTGACCTACACGGGACCAACATTTTGTTCCTAATAACACAGAGCAGGTCCTCAGCTCGTCCAACTGTTCGGTATCTGTGCTTCACGTGATTTTTTTTTCTACCCCGAACTCTAGAAGAAATGACCTACCACCTTCCACGAAGAGGTGCATCCGGAGAGATGGGTAGAGGGGTAAGGAATGGCAGCGTGGCCAGGGGCTGGGGCTGGGCAGCCTGTGTGAGCTTCATTCTGGGCGTGTCTAGGGGCTGGGAGCTGGTCTGTGCTCTGAAAAAGAAACCACCAGAAACGTCAATGGTGGGCTGCAACGGTAGGTTGGGAAACAGGTTAGGACAGAATCCAAGGACATTGCAAGGGAAGCTGGCAAAAGGAAATGCAGATTAGTGGAAGAGAGCGGGCTGACATTCCTCCAGCGTCAGTTCTCCCTCACGTGCTGCTTACCACGCAAATTTTTCCCAGGGTTTTCGGGATAAATGGGCCAGAAACATATGGATTCCATTTTCCCAGAAACTCAGATGTCTTCCACAACGAAGTGGAAAACTGCTCAGAAAATACACATCAGAGGTTATCCCGGGTCCTCAAACCTTCCAAACATATTTGAAACTATTTTGCTGACTTTAGAAACTAAGTAAATCTATAGACCCGCATGAGTGCTTAGCTCTAATAATGAATAATAATAATAATAATAATAATAATACACGGTCCTCCCAGGGGAATAATAATAATAATAATAATAATACACGGTCCTCCCAGGGGAATTTCCCTGGACTTCACAGGCCTGTCTGAGGCCTGGGCACCTGCAGCCTGGGGAGAATTTCTGGAACTATAGGTTGTTGCTGGCAGCTTCCTCCTCCTGCTCTCAGAAACCCCTCTCCCCTCTTCTGTTCTCCAGTAGGGTGTAATATGTGTGGTTCCCTCATCGGAGGGAGAATTCCTGGAGAGAGCAGGGGAGAGGTCAGTCATCCCTTCGAAATGGTTTCTTCATGCATTCCTGTATTCGTCCAACGGATATTTGTTGTTCCTAAGTCCTGGTCATGCCATCTGTGTGATGTGGACCGCATCACTGCTGGGGCTACCACAAACAAGTCCCACCCACTGGATGGCTTAAATCACAGAGATGCGTCGTCTCACAGTTCTGGAGGCAGGGAGCCAAAGACAAAGGTACGGGCAGGGCCGGCTTCTGCTGAGGGCTGTGTTCCATGCCTCTCTCAGAGTTCCTGGTGGTGTTTCCGGCAATCTTGTGGTTCATTACCCTGACGTCTGCCTTCATGTTCACATGACTTTCTCCCTGCAAGTGCATCTGTCTTCACATCTCCCCTTTTTATAAGGACCGCAGTTGTATGGGATTAGGATCCACTCTGATAGCTTCATTTTAACTTGATTACCTCTGTAAAGACCCTATCTCCAACTAAGGTCACCTTCTGGGGTACTGGGAGTCAGGATTTAAAGAAATGAATTTGGGGGCATACAAAATCTCACCCATACCATGGGCTGAACGCTGTCAGACCGGCTGCTTATGCCCCTTTTATCCATCCCTTGTAGCTACAGAGGTGGAGTTCCTTTGCAGAGCCCTGCTCCCTTAAACCTAGGATCCAAGCATCCCCAGTAATGCTCCCGGGAAGTAGAAAATCTGTCCAGGAGGTGCATTTGCATCCAGGGCTTCCTGGAGTAGCTTCCTCACAAGACTGTGATAAGGAACCTGCATCCTATTTGATTCAGGAAGCTAACAAGTTGCATGGAGTTTCCATTTCCTTTCTTAGAAGATAGAAGCAGGACTGCCTCAGTGCTCTAAGCTAACATCATTTCTTTCTTTCTTTCTTTCTCTCTTTCTTTCTTTCTTTCTTTCTTTCTTTCTTTCTTTCTTTCTTTTCCTTCCTTCTTTCCTTTCCTTTCCTTTTGTTCATTCTTTCTTTCTCTTTCTTTCTTTCTTTCTTTCTTTCTTTCTTTCTTTTCCTTCCTTCTTTCCTTTCCTTTTGTTCATTCTTTCTTTCTCTTTCTTTCATTCTTTCTTTTCTTTTCTTTCTTTCACATTAAGTAAAATAGAATATAGTTCTCTTTTTCAACAACAAATCATTATAATTTGGTCTGGGGAGCAAAGGTGCATTTAGCAACGTGACATAACAGTATGTTACCCAATGGAAAGAAAATCATTCTAAAATATTATTTTCAGATTTCTTCAGCCAGTGTTCAACATTTGTATCATAGTCATAGAACCAGGGAATTTTAGAGCTGAACGTGTCTTTGGAGACCAATTCATTTAACTAAGGAACCCTTACATATAGCTAAGAAGAGAAAGTTTATTTGAGGTAACAGTCAAGCTAACGCTCGCCAAGAAGCAGACACGTGCTAAGCACTCTCCATAGAATATTATCTGGTTGTTTCACATGGCTGGGAAGTGTTGGAACTGAGATGGGAATACAGGGTCTATGACTCCAGAGACAGACTCTTAACCACCATGCTGTTGTTGCTTAGTGGCCAGCTGGGATTTGCAGCCAGGCCTCCTCAACCCAATCCAGTGGTTTTCCCATGACCCCAGCCCACTTTCTTCCTCGCTTTACTCCGTCCACACTAGGCACACAACTTCTAGAACCATTTCTGATAAGTACAGCCCTAATTAGAGTGCTCTGTTTGCACACCTGCGATATCTTGCCTACCAAGAGGCAGAACAAATTCCTCAGCTGATACATGGAAGGCCCGGGACAAAAATGTTTACTCTTGTTTTTTAGACTTCCCTTGTGTGCACTCCTGAACTGTCCAGCCAAACTTGGTTACAAGCTCTTCTCTCCAAGAGGCCTGTCTCATCTGCCTTGCCCAGACTGTTTTCCACGCCTTGACTGCCCACCCCACCTTTGCTTTAGAATAGTCTAAATCTTTCTGCTGTGCACTTTCTCTTGTTCTAACAGATACAATTTTCTGTGCCAGATGCTGCTGGTTGCCTATCAATATCCATTCCCCTCTTCTTCTCTTAGAAGTAGAATCTCTGGGGGGTGCCTGGGGAGGCTCAGTCAGTTAAGCATCCGACTTCGGCTCAGGTGTTTGCTCTCGCTGATAGTGCCGGAGCCTGCTTAGGATTCTCTCTCTCTCCCTCTCTCTCTGCCCCTCTCCCCCAACTCTCTCTCTTAAAATAAATAAATACATAAAAAACTTAAAAAAACAAAACAGAACCTCTGGGTTTTAGCTAGGCCCCTGTCTCCCTGGGAGGAAGACATTCCCCAACCCCTCTCATGACTCGGTATGGCCCTGTGATTAGTTCTGGACAAGGGTCTGTGAGCAGAAGCAAGGTGCACAATAATGGGTCACACCGGGGACTGCCTTGGTTAACATAAGGTTAGTTAACATACAATGTAATAATACTACTTTCGGGTGTGTAATATAGTGACTCAACAATTCCAAACATTAGCCGGTGCTCATTACTAGTGCCCTCCTCAATTCCCATTACCCTTTTCACCCACCCCTCTGGTTCACTTTAATTAAGAGACCGTTACTTGGTTTCTGTCTCTCTCTCTCTCTCTCTTTGTTCCCCTTGTTCGTTTGTTTCTTAAATTCCACATATGAGCACAATCCTATCGAAAACATGGAATTTTAAGTTAGACAACCCCATCTTTGAATTCTGGCTCCACCACGTATCAGCTGGGTGATTCTGAGCTGGTTACTTGGCCTCTCTGGCCTTCAGCGTCCTAGCCTGTAAACACTGGTGCTATTGATACGTGGGGTAACTTTCCACTATTCTGAGCTGCCTCTCCAGGGTGATTTTTCATTGGCCTGTGGGGACCCTGTGAGTCACTCTTCTCCACTATAGGAAAATACCAACCACGGGAACCAAAATGTTCACAGCTGTTCCTCAGGCACTGTCTCCCACGAAGCCAGCTGGAAATGCTGACACACTGTCCAGCTCCCCCTGTGCCACAATCTGGGCAGACCATCACCCCTCTGTTTGTAGATGCAAGGCTATGATTCACCCTTCCTCTCTCCAACTCCTTGCCTGAAGAGATTATTATAATTTCAACTTCATGGCTCATTCTTCGCACACCCATTGACGTTTGGAGTTCTAAGTCACTTCAGGGTCGCGTGGTCCAATCTTCTCTGTCAGGTCAGAGTCAGTTTTAGGGGCACTTACCTACAGTCTCTCTCTACAATCTCACACGTGGCTAGTGGTTTCCAAATGTTTTCTATCACGCACCTCCATCGGTAAATCACGTCGGAGCATGGAGATCTCTCAACGTATACATATGTATTATGTAATAATATAGGTACCACTATATTCACATGTTATGAAATTAACAAGACACCTGTAAAGGCAGATTTTAAAGAGCATACAAAATATGTAAGTGGAAGTTCAAATATTTCCCTCCCGCATGCGCAAGGATTATCTTGCACATCTCTGACCTGCATAGCCCCCTCTGTGGAAACCGCTGAGCTACACGCAATGGCTTTCCTCACCGGTGTGCAAGCTCTGTCGTTGCTTCACTGCTGCACCCCAGGGTTTACAATAGCGTCTGCCACATGGGACACACTGTGTGTAAATGACCAGTGAGTGATCCCCAAACCTTTAATTACAGCCTTACTCCTCATCTCCAACATTCTACTGGCTTCATCTGTATCGCCTTAGATATTTGTAACCAAATACATGCCAAGCTGAGCTCTCTGTCTTCCTACCCTGCGATGTTTTACCCCCACCCCCTCCCCAAGCAACACCATTTGTTCTTCTCTGCCTACTTCACACCTGCCATCCCGTGGCAACACTCGTGAAGTTAAACACACAATCACACTGCCTGGTCTCACATGAAATTTAGAACCATGTCGTTCGGCCACGAGAAAGAAGGAAATCCCGCCATTTGCAACAACACGGATAGATCTCGAGGGCATCAGGCTGAGCGAGGTAAGTCAGACAAAGAAAGGCAAATGCTGTATGATCTCACTTATATGGGGGGATCGAAAAGAGCCAAACTCGCAGAAACCAGAGTGTGGAGCTCCGGAGAGCTGTTGGTAGTGAGAGTATTAAAACTTGTGACTACCTTCCGGCTTTTAATTTTGGACACTCGGGAACTTGGGGAAGATGATCAGATAATGGAAAAAGAATAGGAAGGTGCGTAGCGCTGTGTGAATACAGAAGAGCGATCTTGGTTTTCAGGGAAATGGGAACGTATCTAGTTTAAACTGCCCTTCCTCGTCGTCGTCTTGCTCCATTACCCACTGAATTTATTGTTGATGCTCCATAAATGTTTTCGGAGGAAATTTGGAACCACCAGTTTGCAAGTAATAAAATATCTCATTAAAAAAAAAAAGAAAAGAAAGACACAGAGAGGAGGGTGGTGGCTGCCAGTGGCTGAGGGGAAGAGGACGGGGGGACACGTCAGTCAAAGAGTGCAAGCTTCCGGTGATGAGATGAGTCCGTTCTGGCGATCTGTCCTACATCTTGGTGATTATAGTTGACAATTCTGTTATATACTTGGAAGTTGCTATGAGAGGACCTCTCCTAGATGCTCTCACCACAGCAAAGAAATGGTAATTATATGACATGACGACGACGGTGTGAACTAACACCACTGCGGTAATCATGTCACAATACAGAAGTGTATCAAATCAGCCCATCGTACACTTTAAACTTCTGCAATGTTATGTGTCAGTTATATCTCAATAAAGCTGGACAAAATTTAAGGACTGTGTATCTGAGGTGAGCACTCACCGTGGTCTGGCAATCGTAGTGCATCTGCTATCCAACTTATTCTCCTGACCCCGTGGCCTCTCAAAATTCCAACAGCCCTCCCACTTCCCCACTTGCAGCTGAATATTTTCCGGAGAACATAGAAACAACTAGAGAGGACTCCTGGGAGGACCTAGCACCTGTGCCCTTAGGTCCTGCCATTCCTCCTCTTCCAGCCGGTGGGATGGTACCTGTTCCTAAGACAACTCCCTCCACCTGTGCACTGTATTTCTCCCCTCCTGCTTCCGTAAGGGTTTGACTCCTACAGTTCACCCCTCTTTCTCCTGTATCGTTAGCTTTCCCTTCTCTATTGAATAATTCCCATCGGCACGTACATATGCTGCAGAAACAAAACAAAATAAAATCTCCTTGGCCCCTCGGCCCCATCCAACTCTTCCTCTGTCTCTCTGTACCCCTTTAAAGCAAAGACGTTTGTAAGAGTCATCTATAGTCCTTATGTTCACTTTCTCACTTCCCGGTCTCCTTGTGTTCTGTCACCACCCCTGTGCTGCAGCCACCCTTGTCACGGTTGCCAGTGATCTCCATCTTGCCATGTCTGGTGGTCAGTTCTCAGATCGCATTTGAGGAGACCTCCCAGCAGCACCGGACATGGAAGATTCCTCCGCCTTGAAACAATTTCTTCAACTGGCATTTTGGAACACCATCCTTTCAAATTTATCTCACCGACATCTCTTCCTTCTTCAAAGGCCACTCCTCCTTCTCCACGCAACTACTATTATCTTGAGTGAACTAGGATCAGTCCTGGACCACCTTCTCTTGGCTCTCTGCATTCACTCCCTGGTATGGTGATCTCATTCAAAATCATGACATCAAACACCTTGAAATTTTTATCTTAACCTACATCTTCCCTATTAGCTCTGGACCTGTGTCTCTAGCCGTCTTCCCACATTTCCTCTTGGATGTTGAATAGGCTTTCCAAGGGAAATATGCCTGAAAGAAAACCTTTGATTCTCTCCTCAGTTGCCTTAAAACCTAATCCTGCCCAATGCTCCGCAAGCCCGGTAAAGGGTGCTAACGTGCATGTTATTTCCTCAGGTGAAGAACGTAGGAGTGATTCTTGATTTCTGTGTTCCCCACGTTCAATCCACCATCAAATCCTGATTTTTCTATCCTCAGAAAGAAAAAAGAAAAGCCTATCTATTTCTCAACACTTTCACTGCAGCGACCCCACTTTCAGCCACCGGTTTCTCTGGCCCAGACTATTGCTTTCATTGTCACGTCTCGGGAATGCACTCTGCCCTCCACAGCCAGAGTGATTTAAACAGCAACAACAAAAGTCAAATGGTGTCCCCCCCTTACTCAAAGCCATCCCATGGCTTCTCATCACACTGTGAATGAAAGCCACACTCACCGTCATAGTGGAAGCTGTAAGAATCTAGCCCCTGCCTACCCCCCTTATCCCATTACCTAACTGCCTGATCTTCAGCCACACTGACCTTCTCATTGTTTGTCAAACAAGTATCCCTTGTTTCAGCCACTACTCCCTCTGCCTGGGCATCTTTTCTTCTGGATCTTCACTTGGCTTTCCTGGGCTCTGACATCGCCTCCTCAGAGAAGTGTCCCCTGACTCTTGCATGAAATTAACATTGCGTTCCATCTTTTTACCATGCTTTTATGTCTTGTCCTAAGGTTTATTACAACCCAAAACTACAGCAGCCCTTTATTTATTTACTGAGAGTCTCTTCCACTTGGGCATTTTCTATTTGGCTCAAAGCTGTATTCCCAGTGCCTAGATTTATACCTGGTATGTAGTAGGTTCTCAATAAATATTTGTTGGATGAACTTATATATTTACCTCAAATGCCAAAAAAGACACTTGGGGGAGTCATTCCAGTCTCTCTCTCTCTCTCTTTTTTTTTTTTTTTTTTTTAGAGACAGAGAACTTACAAGTGGGGGAGGGGCAAAGGGAAAGAGAGACAGAGAATCTGAAGTAGGTTGCATGCTCAGCAGGGCTTGATCCCACCACCCTGGGATCATGACCTGAGCAAAATTAAGAGTTGGATGCTCAACCAACTGAGCCACCTGGGGACCCATATTCCAGTCTTTTTCTGGAAGAAAAAAGCTAGCTTTCTCAAGCCAGCTCCCCTCTCCTCCTTGATCACTGGTCGTTAGGTCCTCTAGAATCTGCTACTCGGTATCTCTTAAGTCCCTCCCCTTGTCATACCTGGTCACCGCCGCATGGCTCAGTCATCTTCCGCAGTTCCACTGAAGCCACGTCTGAAGCCCGTCTTCCCAGCTTCTTCCCAGTGCTTCCCCCACAGGACTTCCCAAGGGGTCTTTTCGAAACATAAATCCAATCGTGTCTCTCTTCTGTGTAACAGCCTTCGATGGCTACCATCACCTGAAGGAGGAAGTCAACGTTCCTTAGCTGGACACAAGCTGGAGCTGGTTTACATTTGCAACCTTGTTTCGTGCTGTTGCCCTTTCCATACGCACCGCATGCTTCTGTTGAAGCAAAACTACCTGCAGTTGCCAAAGAGGCACATTCTTTTGCTTACGCTGTTCTCTCCACTTGACCATCCCTTTTTCTTCACCTAGCTAAGCGCTACTTATCCTTTGGAATTAAGCATAGCTACTGTTTGAGCGAGTCTTCTGATTTCCGTAAGCAGACAGGACTTTCTCCCGTGCCCTCAAAATACCATACCTGTGGGGCATTTCTTTTCTTTCCATCAATGCCTCATTTAGCCAAAAAATAAATTAATTCTTACTGTGCAACTAGTATACACCAGGCACTATTCCAAGCACTAGGGATACAGCCGGGTGTGAAACAGACCGAATATTTGCTCTTAAGGCGCAAAGGGAAGACAGACTGTGAACGTTAGTAAGACGCACAATATGGTTAGAGGCTGGTAAATGCAGTGGAATGAAGTGATTCCAGGAAGAGGCGCGTGGGAGCCGCAGTATGGAACAGGACAATCAGGGAGGGTGTCACTGAAACGACACCTGAGTCAAGGCTGGACGGAGGGGTAAGCCACGTGGATCTCTGGTGGATGAGCATTCCCGGCCCACAGAGTCGCAAGCGGAGAGCCACGCATGTGGGAGAGGGCTTGGCCTGCTTTAGAAAGAGCAAGAAGGCCAGCACGCAGGCAGCACCACCACCAAGGGGAAGGGGAGGAGGAGACGGGTCAGAGAATAGCGACAGAGCGCTTCGCGGAGACAGAGCACGATCTGACAGGTGCTTGAAGGGATCCCTCCGACCGACGTGTGCAGAACAGAGAACACGGCTGGAGGCCTCTGGACCTGTCCACACGGAAGAGTGTGGTGGTTTCGTCCAGGATGGTTGTCTCCACTCGACTGGGAGTGACTTGAGAGCTGGGACTAAATCCCATATATGCCTTCAGCCCCGGCTGCTAGCACATAACAACACGTAACACATAACACAGCAGGCCCTCAGAGGCACTGAATAAACGAATGCACCAAGTGGTCCAATCAAGAAACTAGAGCTCCTGAAGTCGGCACTGTTTGTTTTCCCAGGGCCAGATTTTGCAGGATTTTGTTTCCAGTGGGCAAACTTTGTTTTCTGTTTTCCCTAATTAAATGGTCCGTAGGCCACATTTTGAGGACAGCGTGGGTGTTTGCAAGGAGGCCAACACAACCAAACTCTGATTGTGAAATTGTTTTTTAAATTATGTTTGGGCATTAGAAACACGTTTGTTTTTTTTTTTTTTTTTTTTAGATAGATAGATAGATAGATAGATAGATGGAGAGATAGATAGAAACTATCCATTCTCAAGGCTGGCTACCTTAGGTAATCAAACACCCTGAGAGCCTAGGGGCACCTTAGAATACAGTCACAACTTATTCAGAACCTAATTTAGGCCTCTGGCTGTCAACATTCATCTTTCCAGTTCTAATTTAAATATCAAAAAAGAAAAGACATTTCAAAAAAGATCCCCAAACAATATTCAGATCAAGTAGTTAAGAAAGATTAATGAATATATGAATGATTTTTTTTTAACGTTTATTTATTTTTGAGAAGAGAGAGACAGAGCATGAGCGGAGGTGGAGAGAGAAAGAGGGAGACACAGAATCTGAAACAGGCTCCAGGCTCTGAGCTGTCAGCACAGAGCCCGACGTGGGGCTCAAACTCACAGACCGTGAGATCATGACCCGAGCCGAAGTCGGACGCTCAACTGACTGAGCCACCCAGGCGCCCCTGAATGAATTTTTTTTTTTTTAGGAAAGGGAAATATACAGTGAGTTGTTGGGGGGCTGGGTAGTGAGTTGTGTCTTAAGCTCACTGCAAGATTGGGTGATTATTTGGCCTTCCAGAGTTGTAAGGCCTCAGTGAGATAATGTACTTAAAACGTCCAGCACCAAGCTTACCATAGTGTGACAATTCCCCTGGCCCATTTGCCACAGTCCAGAATGTTCCTCATCCATCAGACCTCTCACAAATGACAAGATCACTTTTCTTTTTTTCTTTTCTGAAAGAGAGAGGGTGCAAGTGAGGGAGGGGCAGAGAGAGTGAGAGAAAATCCCAGGAGGAGCAGAGGGAGGGAGAGAGAGAGGGGAAGAGAGAGAGAGAAGCAGGGCTCAACCGAAGCGGTGCTCGTGTTCACCGATGTAGGACTCCAACTCATGAACCGTGAGATCGTGTGTGACCTGAGCCGAAGTCAGATGCTTAATGACTGAGCCACCCAGGCGCCCTGTAAGATCACTTTTCTAATCTGGTAACAAGCAGGGTTGCCACGTGACTTTTGTGGGCCTCTTCCTGATAATAATGTCCAACTTAGGGGCTCCTGGGTGGCTCAGTCGGTTGAGCGTCCAACTTCGGCTCAGCTCATGATCTTGCAGTCCATGAGTTCCAGCCCTGCGTCGGGCTCTGTGCTGACAGCTCGGATTCGGCTTCGGATTCTGTGTCCTTCCCTCTCTGACCCTGCCGCCCCCCCACACTCTGTCTCCGTCTCTCAAACATAAACATTAAAAAAAAAAAAATGAAGTCCAACTTAAAAATTATTTTTGGTATAACTTTAAATACTTCAACATTTTATTGGTGTGTTATTTTAAGCAAAATTTTCTGGTTCTCTTTTTCTGCTGAAAAAAAAAAAGAATTTTCTGGTTCTTTTTTTCTGCTGCGAGGCCAAAATAAAAGCATTTTTAATCCTAAGAGTCTATGTTTCCCTTCTGATTTTAAAAGTAATGAAAACATTTTTGTGGGTCCTGAAGGGTATCCTGGGCCCCAGGTGCTGTGCCTAATGGATGAGTGGCCCAGGGAGAAAGACAAAAGGGGGAGCTGCTGGAAATTCCTTGAAAAAAGGAGTCTCCATTCTATGGGAAGTTTACTCGTCCCCCAAATGGGTTTCCTCAGCTCCCTGACCCTTCAATCCCTTCTAGAGGGCTGGCGAGAGAAGGGACAATATCAGATTTGTCCCCTGAAACTAAAGGAAAACAAAGAGGCAGTCTGTGGCAGGGTCGGTAAATGTTGGCTAATGTGGACCAGAGCTCGGGCTCCGGCTCCGTCTCACAAGGAAATTAACTATTCCCAGG
Organism: Puma concolor; assembly: GCF_028749965.1. NCBI lineage: Eukaryota > Metazoa > Chordata > Mammalia > Carnivora > Felidae > Puma > Puma concolor. The sequence continues at coordinate 164,437,157 of NC_141670.1, read as the reverse complement.
CACGCCCTCCCAGGCCCAGTGTAAATCGTGCCCTTGGGCCATCAGTAATGAGTGCCGAGCAGCCCCTCCAAAGTGGCCAGGAAACCACGCCCCCCACCCCCAACTCAGGGGCCTCCAGTCACTCACTGCTCAGGGGGGCCAACGCAAAGATCTGTAAACCACCGAAAAGGCTGAGCCTGCTTTTGGGGACAGGTAATTCCTGGACCGCTGGGGAATGTTGAAAGAGATTAATTGACCAACGGGAGGGGGGCTGGGGGGTCCTCTACCCATTTTTTCTGCAAGTCTGGGCTACCCTCAGCATCTCTAGGGAATGTCATCAATTAGTGTTTCAGTGGAGAGACGGTTTGGACAGAAGGTTCTGGGACTGAGCTAACCATGGTAACCTTCTTTTCAACCTTCGCAAAGGTCTCTGCAGGTCTCTTCTTACCCTGGAGGATGAGCCCTGGTGACCCACTAACATTCTTCTTAACTAGCCTCTTTTCCCCGTATCTGGGGATAGAACGAAAATAGGTTGTTCTAATAGCTCATCTTGCCTTTTAATTTCAGCTCCTTTGTCAGTTTTTCAACAGTAGGTACAATACCAATTCATTCATTCATTCATTCATTCATTCAATAAGTGTTTATGGAGGACCTACTACATACCAAGCACTATTCCGGGCACCTAAAATATGGCAGCAAACAAAATAAAGAGTCCTATCTTTGTGGAGCTGACATTCTAGGGGGGAAATACAGACAAGAAATAATAACAACACTGTAGCTCATCGTCTCTAAGATGGCTGTAATATAAGATACACCATTATTCCATGTGCCACTGAAGAAAGGTAGAAAGAATACTACCTTTACCATTGTGGTTATAAAACACATCCTGATTTCATGCATGTTACAGTGTGAAAAACAACCACACAGCTTAGAATGGATGAGGTGTCATAAATAAATCATACAGCACGTTAGAAGGCGATTATGAGGGAAAAAAGTGGAACAGGCAAAGGAGGTTTGGGAGGGGAGGGGCAACACGGAGCTGACTTGAACGAGACGGGGCCCTTACATTTTTAAGGCTTCATTTGTCATCGCAATTTCAGGCTTACAATAAAATGGACGGAAAGGTACAGAGATTTACCATGTGCCTCCCGCACCACCTCCCCTCCATGTGCATAGCCTTCCCAGGTACCAACACCACTCGCTGCAGTGGTACATTTGTTCCAAGGATGAACCTACATGGATACATCCTAATCGTCCAAAGTCCATGGTTTACCTCAGGGCTCACTCTGGGTGGTTTACATTCTGTGGGTTTCGGCAAATGTTTAATGGCGTGTGTCCACCATTATAATATCACACAGAGTAGTTTCACTGCCTTAGAAATCCCCGGTGCCTTGCCTATTCCTCCCTATTCCCCATCCCACCCCTGGAAACCCTTGATCTTTTTATTCTCTCCACAGTTTTGCCTTTTCCAGAATGTCATAGAGTTGAAATTATACACTATATAGCCTTTCAATTTGGCTTCTTGCACTTAGTAATACGCATTTACATTTCCTCCATGTGTTTTCATGGCTCAATAGCTCATTCTTTTTAACACTGAATAATATGCCACAGACTATTTTAAAAAAACCGTTTATCGAGGTATAGTTTACGTACCATGAAACGCAATTCATTTTCATAAATTTAGAGTTACAAAGCTATGCAAATATTATAATCCACATATCTTTTTTTTATTGTGGTAGGAACACTGCAGATGAGATTTACCCTACTAATGGTTTTCAAATGTACTGTACAGGTAGTGCTAACTGTAGGTACCATGTTGGACAGCAAATCTCCAGAATTTATTCATCGTGTGTTAAGTGAAATTTTATATTTATTGAATAGCAACTCCTTGTTGCCACCTCTCCTCAGCCCCTGGTAACCATCATTCTGCTCTCTGAGTTTGACTACTTTAATACTTCATGTACGTGGTATCATGTCATATTTGTCCTTCTGTGGCTGGCTTATTTCACTTAGCATAATGTCCTCAAGGTTCACCCACGTTATTGCATATTGCAGGATTGCCTTCCTTTTTAAGGCCGTATAATATTCCACTGTATGCATTAACCACATTTTCTTTACCCATTCACCCATCAATGGACATTTAGATTGTGTTCCCATTTTGGCCATTGTCAATAACACTGCAATGAACACGAGACTGTAAATATCTCCTCAAGACCCTGATCTCAATTCATTTGAATAAATACCCAGAAGTGAGATTGCTGGATCATGTGGTAATTCTACTGTTAATTTTCTTTTTTTTCTTCTTAATGTTTATTTATTTTTGAGAGAGAGAGAGGTTGGGGGGACAGAGGAACCAAAGCGGGCTGAACTCACGAGCCTGAAACCAGGCTTGAACTCACGAACCATGAGATCATGACCTGAGCCGAAGTCAACTGACTGGGCAGCTCAACCAACTGAGCCACCTAGGCACCCCTGTATTGTTAATTTTCTGAGAAGCCACCATACTGTCTTCCATAGTGGGTGCACCATTTTACATTCCCACCAATGGTGTGCAGGACTCCCAATTTCTTTACATTCTTGCCATTATGTGTTATATATAAATACATATGTGTATATATATATAGTCATATATATATATACACACACACATATATATATAGTCCCCTAACAGGTGTGAGTTGATGTCTCATTATGGTTTTGATTTGCATTTCCTTAATGATTAGTGATGTTGAGCGTCTTTTCATGTACCAGCTGGAATAGTGACTGTTTATGGAATAACCTTGAGCTCCGTGAAGGCAGAGATCATTGTACTTACCACTCTGTTCCCACTGTTAAAGTGGGACACGTAATATCTGACACACGGTCAAGAAATATTTTATGCAAAAAAAATATTTTTTTAATGAGTAAACCGCTATATGCCAGATACTCCACAGACATTGCTTCTAAATTCTTATAAATGCTCAGAGGTAGGCATTATCATCCCCAGTTTACAGGTGATGAAACTAAGGCTTAGAAAGTTCAGGAACCTGCCTGAGGTCACACAGCCGGGCAGGAAGGATATAGAACTCAAACCCAGGTCTTTCTGATGTTAACAGACCCTTGCTCTTCACTGGCTTCTCTGCTTTTGTCCATTTTAATAGCCTGCCAGTACAAAACCCAGAGGCAAATTGGGACCACAGGCAAGCAAGACCCCTGGGTGAAAACCAGACTCACAGAGACCAGGATGAAACCTCCAGGGGCTGCAAACCCGGTCTAGGGCCTAGGAGACGCTGCGTTTTGCAGAGTTGTGAGCTATTTGGCTTGGTTACCTCAGATCTCAAGTCCTAACTGCCTTCACTTTGAAATCTCTTACTTGAGTGAATTAAAAGCCCTTGCCTAAAAACGAGATGATTTTTTACAAAAACACTTCCGCCTGTTAGTTTAACCCAAACTGGCAGCACAACTGTTAAAAATAAACCTACTTTGGGGAGCCTGGGTGGCTCAGTCAGTTAAGTGTCTGACTCCCGATTTCGGCTCAGGTCATGATGTCACAGTTGGTGAGACTGAGCCTCATGTCGGACTCCGGACTGAGAGGATGGAGCCTGTGTGGGATTCTCTCTCTCCTCTCTCTCTCTCCCCCTCCTCTGCTTGCACTCTCTCAAAAATAAATAAATAAACTTAAAAAAGAATAAAAGTAAATTTATTTTGGTATCTTACAAAGCGTAAGGCCAAATAATGATGGATGTGGAAGTCTACCACGATCTTTCTAGGTGACTTTGCAAGACACCCTACGTATAGAAAAACATCTTGGGGTAAAACCTGTTAAGCCAACATTGGCTTAATTCAAAATTACAGCTAATTTGAAACAACTGCTTTTTCCGTAGCCAACCGGCTAGCCTAGTGTTCTTCAATGCAAACAACAGAAAATCTAAAATCAAAGTCAATTTGTCCCCCAAGAAAGCTATGTTTCATATTAACAAGGCTTTACTGGAAGCCACTCAGGCAATGAGCTGGGGTCTCTGTCACTACCCCAAAGTGGGAGGAGTGCCTGTGTCTAGGCAAAGTCCTGAAAGACTTGAAATTTTGCTTTCAGACACGAGGGTATAATTAAACTTGGTCTAAGTGAACCAACCTTTGGGGAAGTCCAGGCAGAGATCAGACTTTACAAGTTTGAAGCCCCGTTTGTTGTTGTGTTTCACTCGTAACTTGCTCGGAGGAATACTCGGAATGGGTCCTTTGAATAAACAGCCCATTCTTTTTCATTGCAGTATTGTATGAGATTAGCAACATTTATTTATCCAGTTTTGTCCTGATGGGCATTTGCTTCTAATTTTGTATTGTAAGTGACGTAGTAACTCTCAGCCAGGGTATATGGTGGTAGCATCATGGACAGAATGGGATTCCCCCAAATTCACGCGTTAAAGCACTAACCTCCAGCATGGCTGTACTGGGAGATAGAGCCTTTATAGAAAGAATTAAGGTTAAATGACTTCATAAGGATGGGGCTCTGACCCGATAGGATTAGTGTTCACATAAGAAGAGACACAAAAGAGGCACCTGGGTGCCTCAGTCTGTTAAGCGGCCGACTCCTGATCTAGGCTCAGGTCACGAGCTCACGGTTGGTGGGATCGAACCCCGCATTGGGCTCTGCACCTGCTTGGGATTCTCTCTCCCAATCCCTCTCTCTCTCTCTCTCTCTCTGCCCCTCCCCCACTGGTGCACGTGCTCTCTCTCTCTCTCTCTCTCTCAAACAAACTTAAAAAAAAAAAAAAAAGAAGAAGAGACACAAGAGAGCTTCCTCCCTCCACATGCACAAAGAGGTCTGTGAACTCACAGCGAGAAGGCAGTCAGGAAAAGCGTTCTCCCCAGAACCAGACCATGCTGACACCCTGTCTCAGGCGTCCAGCCTCCAGAACTGTGTGGAATTGATTTCTGTTGTTGAAGCCACGCGGTCGGTGGTGTTTTGTAATGGCAGCCTTAGCAGACAAAGACAGGTAGATTGGGCATAAGCAAATTACAGACTAGAAAGGGACACATAGGGACTTTTCACACAAGGATGATGGAAATAGTCTGTATCTTGATCCGAGTTGTAGTTTACATGGGTGGATACAGAGGTAAACAGATTTATCAAACTGTCCATTTGAGATTGGTACATGTTCATGTATGTAAATTTTACCTATTCTTTTTTTTAAACATTTTATTTATTTTTGAGAGAGAGAGAGAGAGAGAGAGACAGAGCACAAGTGGGGGAGAGGCAGAGAGAGAGGGAACACAGAATCCAAAGCAGGCTCCAGGCTCCGAGCTGTCAGCACAGAGCCTGACGCGGGGCTTGAACTCACAAACTGTGAGATCATGACCTGAGCCAAAGTTGGACGCTTAACCGACTGAGCCACCCAGGGGCCCCAAATTTTACCACCTTCTGGGTGGCTCATAAACAACAGGAAGCTAATTCTCACAGTTCTGGGGACCGGACGGGTGCCCGCAGGGTGGGGTGAGGGCCCTTTTCTGCGTTGCAGACTTCTTGCAGTGTCTTCACATGGCGGAAAGGGCCAGGATCTCTCTGGAACCTCTTGTATAAAGGGCACGAATCCCATTCAGTAGGGCTCCACCCTCTGACTTGGGCACTTCCTGAAGGCCCCATCTCCCAGTACCATCACCTTTGGGGGTTAGGATTTCCACATATGAACTTTGGAGGGACACAAACATTCAGACCACAGCACCAAGGGAATCTGGGCTTCAAACAGATGAGATAGTCTTAACGCCTTTGAGCCAGCCTGGTGTGAGGGGAATGAATGCATACTATTCAGCTCTTATGCATTTATATACATTTTTGCACGTAATAAACAACTCTGGGGATTTTGCAACTTGCTCCAGATTAAGCAGCGATCAAGTGGCAGATCTGGATTCAGACCCACGTCCGGCTGACCTCAGGCCGCGCGCCTTTCCCTCACCACACTAGATCTGAAAGTGAACCCGCTCAGCTCAGGGAGGGTGCAGGAAGGACACCCCGAGGTTGCAGAGTGGCCGGGGAGCCTGGGGCAGGGGAGGGGCAACGCTCTGGGCACAGAGCCCGAGTCACCGCCTCCGGGGAACAACCCTGCCATGCTGCCCTGTAGGAAGGGAGCTGAAGACACTGGAAGGGGCAGGCAGCACGGAAGCTAATGGCTCCAAGAGAAGAGCCAAACAAACAGCTGGGCGGCCTGGCCAAGAACAACAGGAAGCTCCCAGCCGCACCCCTGCTCGCTGCAGCCTGGCCTGCAGACCCAGGGTTATTTTCTCCAAAGGGCCTTCTGCAGATGTTACATAAACAAAACCTCCATTGACTCCAGTTCTGGGGCTGGCCTAAAATAGCCCACGGGCATTCCGAGGGCCCCAGCTTCTCTGCAACCCCGGAAGGTCCCCAGTGTGGACGAGCTGCTTCCCTCCACGGCCATACTTGCGGACCTCACCCTGCAGCATCCCCAGAACATTCCCCCTAGTGTTTACTTTCCCGGACAGGTCAGACACAAGGCATCCCTCTAAGACCTTTGATGGCTCCCGGGCCGAAGGACGTGTCTCCTGTCACCAGCGAGGCCGGAAGCAGGCTCTGAGGGACAGCTGGGCCGGCCAGCAGGAGGCAGGAGATGGGCCGGCTGGGTGTCTCTTTCTCTCCTGTTCTTTGCAGGATGGAGTTTGTGTGAGATCCCAAGAGCAAACTTTCCAGGAAAGAGCACAAGTCTCCTTTGTCAGGGTTTCTTTTTGAGCTGGATTTGGTGATTAAACACCCGGCCCCTAACTCTCCTTGTGAGGTCCTATAAGTTTCCTTGACCCCATTCATACCTCATCTTCATTTTGCAGAAAACCATTCCATTTGTGAACATCTGGAGATTCACAGATCTGGGGCACAGCGTGGGGTCACCCTGCCTGGGCTTTACCCCTTCCACACAGGCCCCGGAAAACCTATTATAATCTTTCCCCCGCTGGCCGCCTGCACTGCCCCCAGAATCTTAACTCATAAAAATAACAAAAACAACATCTACAGTTTGGGGGAAAAAAAATATTTATGTTAAACATGTACTATGTGCCTGATAGCATGCTAAGCATGTAATGTTTTATTTTATCTAATTCCCGTTGAAGAGTCCTATGAGCGAGATACAATTCGTCTCTCCGGATTACGGAAAAGTAAACCACAGTTTAGAGTAGTTATAGGACCTGTCAGAGATCTGGCAGAGGTGGAACACGGATGCCAGTCTGTTGGGCTGCTTTTCATGTCTTAACCTCTGTGTCCCAAGTCCCTGAAAAAAAAGTCAGTCGGTCTTGCAGAACCTCCTTTCCATAGTCTTCCTTCTTTCAACGTCTAAGCGACTATACCTGTTATTGACGTAATTGGACGTGTGCTTTTGAACAAGTAATTATCCCACCAGTATTTCTGAGTACACTTTCTGGACAAGAGGCTACTCAAGTCTATACAAGGCCAAAAACAAAAACCAAAACCAAAAACCAAAACACAACAGTATGATGTGTAATAGGTGAATATTTAGCTCTTACTTTATTAACAGCTGTGCTTTAGTCATGAGAGTGCCTTACATACTCCTCCAAGTTGGAGATCCTCAAACCGGGTCTCCAGCCAGAACCTAGAAGGTCCACAGCCTAGAGGAGGGAGGGTGGGAAGCGGCGGGAGTGGGTGGAGAGCTGACAGCGACCTCACAGGACCCACAGGAGATGTCTGCACTCAGGCTGAGGGGCCCGGGCCAGGCTGTGGAGATCCAGTGGGGATGCTGATGAAACCTGCAAAACAACGGCATTCTGAGGAATTTGGTTCGCTCCGGTGGCCTTTGTGGGGCTGCTCGGTTCTGGGGGCTTTACTAAGATAACTGCCAGGCCTGAGGCAGCTTTGCCTGTAGACCAAGCCAAAGCCTTCATTTATTTCTGGAAAAAAAAAGCCCTACGTCTCTGGGTTCCCACTGTTTTATTCTTTATTCATGTGTTTTGTCCATGCATCCCAGAAACATTTCTTGAACACCTACTATGTACTAGGCACTAGGGATCTTGAGATGCATCAGAAAGTAATGCAGTATCGTCTTGCCTTCTGGGAGTTCAGGCTCTCATGCAGGAGGCGAAAAAAAATAATTATGGTGCAGAATGATAAGGGAAGTCATAGACGTAACCGCAAGCTTCGAAAGCCCAGGGTGGAGCTCCTGACTCCGTCTTTGTGGGAGGTCCTGGCAATGTGTGTGAGTGTGCCCATGTGTGACCGTGGTGCATGCACAGAGGGAAAGAGGGTGAGGATACACAGAGGCTTCCAGAGGAGATGGTTGGTGGACACTTTCTTTCTCTTGATGGTTCCTTCACTGGAGTATCACTCCTGGGCTCTTGCCAGCCCTTTATTCATCTCCCCAGGGGAGGAGGGATGACTGATCCGATCACTGAGTTCAGGAATCGTGACAGTGTGACTCAGTCATTTCCTGGTGGGGACCCTTCCGTTCTGCTCCTCTGTGCCATGAACTGTACAGAGGCAGGGCTTTGCCGGGAAGTTGCTGCTTGCGGCTGGGTGAGTACGTTCAGCACAGGAGGAGAGACTGGAAAGCCTACTTGGCTTGGATGTTTCAAGCCACATTCTCCAGCTCAGCTTTTATTACGACTGTCATTTTGATCTCCATTCGCCTGACTCCTGGGACGGGGAAGAAAGGTGCTATTAATTGTATTCCCTCAACCCCTGACACGGACGCTTACATTAAGATGCGGACATAAAGGAGTGTGCGACTGGGTAGAGTGTGCGACTGGGTAGAGCCACTGTGGCTCACCTGAGAGCAATCTTCACTCCATGTGCTGAACTCGGACCAGGATGGCCCCGGGCTGTGTAGAGAGAGGATACACATTCGCAGGGACTTTCACAACCTCCTCCCCTGCTTTAGAACTTCCTGTTGACCTAGAACTGCAGCCAGAGAAGGAGAGCATACAGGATGGAGTCTGGATTGTCCTTTTGTAAGAGTATGTAGCAGTTCTGCAAAGGTCACAGTCGTCGGTCCAAGCCTGGAGCTCCCACTGAGGTCCAGATGAGATTCTCGGGATAGCTGCCTGCTTTCCTTTCGGCCTCTTTGTTTTGGAAGGGCCACTTTTGTAAATATGTTTTGGCTTGCCTTTCTGGAACACCTTTGCCCTGTTGTCCCTCATGCGTGTCTACTTCCTGTAGAACTGAACTTGAGATCATACTTGTGCCTAGAAGAAAATGCTGTAACTATATTATCCCTTGCCCCTTAGAAGGCCAGTCAGAATTCCTGCCTCTTTTTTCTCAGATGTCAAGTTACTGAAATGCAACGTGGGATCTAAGGTGCCAGACCACTCATAAAGGATTGGCAAAACCTCCAAGGGCGCCCTCAGTATTCTCACATCAGGCAATAGCCGTTTCTTGTCGATTCTGTTAGCTGTTTCCTCAACTGGTAACTGGGTCGGGTCCTTTTCTCCTACGGTTTTAGGACACGAAAGCTTCAGGGTGACTAATAGCCCAGTAGAGGGAGCTGCATTAAACGAATTGCCCAAGCTGAACAGTAAAATGCTTGCAACCAGCCAAGCAGGTGGCTCCGTGTGTACTTTGGAAGCCCCATCTATCAGGGGAGTGGTTGCCTATTCAAAAGCTCTGAGCCAGAGCTTTTGCAAAGCTTTTGCGAGGTGGTATCTTGGGTTTTATGGGCTGCCCAGAAATATGCCTCTTGCTTCCATCTGCAGTACTTGGTTTTGGCTCAACGTGACAGTTGCCACAATTAGACAGGCTCATAGACTCCATAGGCAGGTCCCGGCTTTAGCGCGGTAAGGGAGGCGCACGATTCTGCTGACCTTGCACTCACACACCAGGCAGGGTTGTGCTCACAGTCTCCAGAGATAGATCCTGTGTCAGAGAAACCTTTAATGGAGCGGGTGTCTTGGTGACAGGCTTGGAGGAGTGATGCATTCATAGGAGAATCTTGCAAAAATGTTTGGAGCTTGTGTTCACCCAACCCACCTAGCTTCCTGCGGGGTCTAGGGGTAGGCTAAATTCAGATCTGGAGCAGCCCTGGGTAAAGACTTCTGAAAAAACCTCTGCGACCAAGACAGTTAAGAAAGGTGGAAAATATCAGGCCCAAGCAATATGGGTGTATTTGGATTCACACGAGAACTAGCAAAATGGACAGTGGGTCATGAAAGATACCTATGGCAGAGACAGGAAAGCTGAGGCAACTGGGATCTTTGAGGACCCATGGTTGCTCACAGGCTAAAAGTGCAAGCAAATCTTTTGGGAAATAAGAAGGAAACAGGACAACACACAAGGGCGATACGTGAGAAGACTTGACCACGTGCGCTGGTTTGCTAGGACTACCATAATCAAACACCACAAACTGGGTGCTTTAAGAAACAGAAACTTATTGTCTCATGGTCTTGGAGGCTGCAAGTCAAGATCAAGATGTTGGCAGGGTTGGTTTCCTCGGAGACCTCTTGCCTTGGCTGGCAGAGGACCACCCTGTGGCATCGCTACACGGTCGTCCCTTTGTGCACTGGCCCCCGCGTGTATTTCTCCCCTTATAAAGACACAAGTCATGTTAGACTTGGGCCTACCCTCACAGCGTCACTGTAACCTCACGAGTCACCTCCTTAAACACCTGACCTCCAAACACGATCACAGTCTGAGGTAGTAAGGGTTGCGGCTTCAACACATAAATTTGGTGGGGTTGGGGGCGGGGGGGGGGGACACAATTCAGCTCATAAGACCATGCATGTCTATGACAAAGAAAGTGTACTGATTACTGGAAATAATGCTAGTTATTATAATAGATAAATCTCAAGTCTTAAGGTTTAACACAAAACATTTATTGCTCACATCAGAGTTCATGTCAGAGGCTGTGGGATGAGTGGACAAAAGGCAGTCATTTAGGGACCTAGCTGCCATCTTCAACACATGCCATGTCCGAGGACACTGTGGGGAGAGACGGTAGGAGCAAAGTGTGAAAAAGGCACACGGCTCTTAGTGGTCTTGACCCAGAAGTGACGCTCCACTTCCACTGACATTCCATCAACAACAGCTAGTCTTAACATGCCCACCCAGGTGAAAGGGGCCTGAGAAATGTGGTTCGTGTCTGAGCCCAAGGGGGGGAGTGAGCTAGTCAGTCACTGCCATGAGAATAAAGCATGTCTGGCCAGTCTCAAGTCTAAAAGATGGGCCAGCTGTTCTCAGGACTGGTCTCCAGGTACTAGAGAGTCAGGCAAACGTGCCTAAGGATAAAGGCACTAAGGGACCCATCAAGGTTCCCAAGGCCACAACGAACCTTGGTCAAGAGTGGTGCTCCCCACCCTTTTCATGTCATGGCACACAGAGAAAGAGATGATTCTTATACTCTCTATTAGACTGTGGGTGAGGCATTCAAGTTCAGAGGTTCAGGAGGCTCCAACTTGAACCTCTGATGGCCAGGAGGCCACCTGACCATCACTGATGTCTGAGGATCATATACCAGTAACCTGTTTGGAACACAGTGATATGCTGTGCCTTACTAGAGAGAAAGTTGTGGTTTAGAGAGCAAAGCAAGGGAAATGTACATCCGAATGTGTATTCCGTGAAGACTAAAACCTACTGTCGCCATCATGGGGTAAAACCAGAAAGGGAAGCCAAGTGTTGCAGAAGCCAGGGGAACAGAATTACCCTGAAGGACCCTACCAGATGATGAAGTGCTGGGACCACAGACTGTCCCTTCATCTACAATCCACATTCAGAGTGGGAGGGTCCCTCCTGGTGAGGAGGGCTAGTGAGTTACACTATCAATTATGTTATATTTTTAGCAACTTTTCTTTCCTTCTCCTGAAGTAATTAACTGAGGGAGCGTTACAAAAGAAAGCCAGGCATGGACATCAATACCCATCAGAAAACACAGTGAAGGGCAATGACATAAATAAACCCACACATATATGGTCAACTAGTTGATGACAAAGGAGCCAAGAATAATCACTGGGGAAAGGACAGTCTCTTCAATTAATGGTGTTAGAAAACTGGACAGCCACATACAAAAGCATAAAACTGGGCCCCGATCTTACACCATACACAAAAATGAACTCAAAATTGATTAAAGAATTGAGGGCTGCCTGGGTGGCTCAGTCGGTTAAGTGTCTGACTTTTGATTTAACTTAGGTCACGATCTCACGGTCTGTGGATTCAAGCCCATGTCAGGCTCCATGCTGGTGGTGCAGACCCTGCTTGGGATACTCTTTCTCCTCTCTCTCTGCCCCTCCCCCACTCATTCTCTCACATACACACACTCACTCTCTCTTTCTCTCTCTCTCTCACAAATAAATTAATAAGCTGAAAAAATAAAGCCATATAGTTTTTAAAAATGAATTAAAGAATTGAATGTAACACTTAAAAACATGAAACTTCTAAAAGAATACACAGGGGGTAAGATCCTTGACACTGGTCTTAGCAATGACTTTTTTTGAATTTGACACCAAAAGCAAAGGCAACAAAAGCAAAAATAAACAAGTGGGACAATATCAAACTAAAAATCTTTTGCACAGCAAAGGACACCGTTAACAAATGAAAAGGCAACCTACCCAATGGGAAAAAATATTTGCAAATTATTTATCTGATAATGAATACACCAAATATATATCGAACTTATACAACTCAATAGCAAAAACAACAATAGACCACATAAAACATTGGCAGAGGAACTGAATAGACATTTTCCAAAGGAGACACACAGATGGCCAACAGGCACCCGATAAAGTGCTCAACATTATGAATCATCAGGGAAATTAAAATCAAACCCACAATGAGATGTTACTTCACACCCGTCAGAATGGCTGTCATCAAAGAGACAAGAGACAATAGTTCTGGTACTTTGTTGCTGGGAATGTCCAATGGCAGAGCCATTACTTAGTAGACAACAGTGTAGAGGTTCCTCAAAGTGTTTAAAGTAGAATTATCAATGACCCAGTAATTCTAGTTCTGCGTATACACCCAAGGGAAATTAAAACAGGATATCAAAGAGGTATCTACACTCCCACATTCATTGCGGCTATTATGCACAATGGCCAGGATATGGACACAACGGTGCCCGTCAATGGATGAGTGGATAAAGATGTGGTACATGTATGCATGGGATATTATTCAGCTATGAGAAAGAAGAACATTCTGCCATTTGCGAAAACTTGGATGGCCCTTGACAGCATTATGCTAAATAAGCCAGACCCAGAAAGACAAATAGTGCACTGCATATTATACATCTATGCGGATTCTGAAAGGAAAAATCAAACTCACAGAAACAGGGCAAGAAAGCGGATGGGAGATGGCTGTAGGTGGGAGAAATGGGAAGAGACTCGTAAAAGGGACAAACTTTCAGCTGTAAGCTGAATCAGGTGTGAGGGGAGGCTCTAGGGTAACACATAGTTTATCTAGCTAACAACACTGTATTATTGCACGATTGAAATGTGCGAGGAGAGTAGAACTTGAACGTCCTCACACGCATACAAAAAGATCAATGTGAGGTGATGGATGCGTTCGTTAACTAGACGGAGGAATGCTTTCAGAACATACTAGCAAATCATCATGATGCACACTTAAATATCTTCGAATTTTATCTGTCATTTATTCCTCAATAAAGCTGAAATTAAAAAAAAAAAAAAAGTGTGTCGGTGGGGAGGGAGGCACCGGAGTGGCTCAGTCGGTTAAGCGTCCGACTTCGGCTCAGGTCATAATCTGACAGTTTGTGAGTTCAAGCTCCGCATCAGGCTCTGGGCTGATGGCTCAGAGCCTGGAGCCTGCTTCCGATTCTGTGTCTCCCTCTCTCTCTGCCCCTCCCCCGTTCATGCTCTGTCTCTCTCTGTCTCAAAAATAAATAAACGGTAAAAAAAAAATTAAAAAAAAAACTGATTCTTAAAGATTAAATGGTGTTTTTGCCTAAAAACCAGCTCTGTCACAGAAATTATTCTTGCTCTCCACAAAGTTATGAAAAATAAATGGGAGAAATCTCTTATTAAGATTTTTAAAGCAAAAAAATAGCTTTCAGGGTAACATCCAAATTGTTTGTCATTTCCTGTCTCCGTGCTCATCAAATATGGGAACATTTAACCACACAGGAAGAAGTTGGTGGGTTTGGAAAGTTGCTGAATTCTCTTATTTGAATCGATCCACATTAAACACAAGCTGTTTCTTTATTAGCAAGTCAAAGATAAACATAACTTATGCTGAGTGGAATATTAAAGAGAAGTCTCTCTTAGCCCAGCGATCCTGGAACAAATGAATAATTCCAACAGAAACCTGAGGAGAGAAGGGGTTCCTGAGATCTGGTGGGGGCCAAACCATCCACAGAGCAAATCCCTGGTGCCCACAAAACCCAGCCTCGAGAGGGTCACTGACTCCTGAGGTCTGTGCACTGCTGGGGATGCGTGAGATCATTAGGGGAGGTAGAAAGACCAACAATTTAATTTCAACAGTAATGTATTGAAATTAATGTACGTCAGAAAAAAAATACATCCTGTACAATTAAACCATGATGTCATCAATCCTACTACCTAGGAAATAGGTATTTAATACTACTGCTTAGAAAGTAAATATTTAAATGACAAGAAAGAATATTTAAATTAAAAATATTAAGTACAATTGATCCTCATGATTCATGAATTCTGAGTTTGTGAACTTGCCTACTTGCTCAACTGTAGCTGTGACCCCAAAGTCAATACTCACAGGGCTTTCCCGGTCATTTGCAGACATGCAGAGTGACAAAAAATTGGGGTTGCCCAACACACGTTCCCAGCGGAGGCTGAACGAGGGGGGACGGCTCCGCCATCTTTCGGCTCCCATACTTAAAACAGGTGTCCTTTTTCGTGCTCTATTTAGTGCCACCTTTTTTGCATTTCTGTGATTCCTTTCAAACGGCCCCCCAGGCAGATGCGTTGTCTAGCGCTCTCGAGTGCGAGAAGGCTGCAAGGAGCCTCACGGAGAAAACACGCGCCTTAGATAAGCTTGTTCACGTCTGAATTATCGTGCTGTTGGCCAAGGTTAAGGCATCCGCAGCATGTATTTTTTTTTTCTTTTTAAGGTGTCTTCAAAAAGAAACAGTCACGTATTGATCTGTGGGTGACAATGTTGCAGCACCTAACCTGGTAGGAGCCACGTTTCAGTATTTGCTAATTCAGTGCTAATGGGCTGTGAACAGCGGGAAGAAGTGGTTGTGTAGACACAGGCCACACCACCGAGCTGGGCAGATAGCCTGCAGCTGGCAGCTCCCTCAGGATCCGCCTCAGCTGCCAGGGGCCAGCCGCTGCCCAAGGTCACGCTCTTTCCCCACCAGCCCAAGTTTGGTGGGGGTATAGAGGCTCCCACCTTCCTGGACCCTCTAACAGGCAACACCTGCCCCAGCTCCCCGCCACCGCCCCCCCTGCATTGCACGAGGCCTCTCCCCCTGCCAGACCCTGCTTCTGCCCCCCCTGGCGTTCACAGGCTCTGATTCCTAACATCTCCCAGCCCGACCTTCATCATCAGCTGTAGGTCCCGAGGAGCCCAACCTGCGCTTCCAGTTCACAAATCCTAGTCGCGAAACGCTCTGCTGGGATCACGCCTTCTTCCTCTCCTGCCCTCCATGACACCAGCCTACTTGCTCTTCCCTTCCCGGTTCCCGACTCTTGGGCCGTATCCAGACTCAGACCGGCCCAGGTCCACTGTTTACAGCCATGAAGTCAGGGTCCTGCTGGAAGGCATGAGTGGGGACGGAGCTCCAGCCCCCAAACCATGGGTCCTGGGGAGGGCGGCTTTGTTTGGGAGAAGGGGAACCCGTTCGTAACAGGCTCCCAGGGGGCGTGGGGCTGACAGTGGCCAAGGCTGCCCCCCCCTTACCCCCAGGTCCTAGACCTGCCTCACCCCCCTCCCCTTCTCTGAAGTGAAGCAGCATCGTGCCTCAGCATCTGCCATTCTTTGGATTTCTTACCTGAACCCAACCTCTAATCCCGTCCTCCTCCTCCAAGGAGATCTGATGAGCTGAATTCAAAAACACTTGCATTTCTAAGCCCCCTGAAAGCTTCTCCCTTTCAGATGCAGTGTCCATGCGAGAAAGCACGTAGGACAGCTCACCGTTTTATGGCCTCCCAGCCTCTCTAAGCCACATATGCGTGTTCAGTAGGCTGCGATACGCTGTAATATCGCACCCGGATGTGCTTCCAAATGCCTGAGAGAAATTTACGAGAACAAGAGTCAGTGTTCACTGGGACTCACTACACGTCCAACACTCCGCCGCCGGCTTTGTGTGTTTTTAATCTCCTTGAATCCTTCTAACGGCCCTAAGAGGTTGGCATTGATATTCCCATTTAACAAGGCTTGGAGAGGTTACATAATTTGCCTTGCACCTGGGAATTGGCAGCCCAGCGTTTCAGACATGCTTTCGTCTGAGTTCAGAGCTTCTTAGAGAAGCTCTCTCAGGTGCAACGTCAGAGAAGATTCGGCTCATCTGAGGCAAAGGCTCCTGCTGACAGAGACGGCGGACAGACGGCCCCTCCCCCTGCCATGAGGGGAGAATGATGCTCTCTTCTTACCTTGAAAGACTTTAACTCAAGCCTCAAATCGAACCAGGATGAAGATCTGAGCATTTGAGCTTGGCTGACTTCATTTTAACTGTGTGCCTCATAATTCATCATCGTCCAAAGATCATTTCCTCTGCACCTGCATCCAGAATGTATCCAGGGCCAAGTATTTTAAGGAAGAATTACTCAGCCCCTCTGTTTTGCTTCTTCTCAACCCGTACGGCCACTTCCAAACTGGATCCGAGTTTGTGGATAGCAAGACCTCTCAGAGTGAAGAGGGTGGAAACAAGGAGAAAAGAGGCTGGTGACTCCTAGCCTTTTGGCGTCTCGAAATTTCCAGGTAGGAGGTGAAACAGTCGAAATGAGGTTGAAGACTGAACTGTGGATTTCAGCTATAATTTATGTCACTTCTTCTGGGGGGAAGAACGTGAAAATCGACAGCCTTCGACAGATTTCTGTTTGGATGTTTTGGCACTCCTCGGATAGTCTTCAGAAATAAGTGAATCTCATCCCCAGATTCTTAGGGTTATGAACCTTGCTATGGAGACATAGTGACGAGCAAGATGACTCTTTTATGTTTCTTCCAGATTCATCAAGGAGACCGGTTTCTTGGGGCGCCTGGGTGGCTCCATCAGTTAAGCATCCGACTTCGGATCAGGTCATGATCTCACGGTTTGTGAGTTCGAGCCCCTCATCCGGCTCTGTGCTGACAGCTCAAAGCCTGGAGCCTGCTTGGGATTCTGTGTCTCCCTCTCTCTCTGCCCCTCCCCCACTTGTGCTCTGTCCCTCTCTGTCTCTCAAAACTGAATAAACATTAAAAAAAAAAAAAAAGACCAGTTTCTTTTGGTGAATAATCTATTAGCCCACCAATTAAAGACCCAAGGAGGCGTGTTATGGCATGCCAAGCTTCAACCAGACACCCCAAACTATTTGCCCATCTGGAAGTTGGGCTGGGAGCTCTGGGGTTACTCTCCTCAAAGGCCCTGGGACCCCTGGGGCCCTACATGTCCAGCCACCACTCACTGATACTCAGCTCACTGATGGGCTATGCTGCATTTCACAGACCCATTTCACCCAAGACCAGCCCCTAGGGAAGTGCCTTACTGCTCAAGCATTTTTTTTTTTTTTTTTTTTTTTTGCCGTGTACTTTTTCCTGTTTATGAGACTGGAAAGGGCAGCAAAATCAGAACTCATCCATAAGGATTCTGGCAGTGGAGCCTGAAGGTTTAAGATCACCAGCTTTCTAGTCAAATTGCTCTGGATCGCAATCCTACTCTATTGCTCATTAGCTGTCTGACCTTGGACACGTTGCTTAGCTTCTCTAAAGCCCCCATTCTTCATCTGCAAAGTGGATATAATTGTATATGTGAGGGTGAAGTGAAATTATGAATGGAAAGCACTTCAACATAGAAACGCACTGGGTATTAGAAGAGAAATTCAAATTATCCTCAAGCATTCTCATCTAGAATCTTAAAAGTATTAAGTGAAAGAAGCCAGACACAAAAGGCCACGTGTTGCATGATGCCATTTGCAAGCAATGTCAAGAACAGGCAAATGTGTAGAGACAGAAAGTAAATTAGTGATTGCCCAGGGCTGAAGGGTTGGAGGAGTGGGGGTGGGTTTGGTGGGTACAGGGTTTCTTTCGGGGTAATAAAAATGTTCTGGAAATAGATAATAGTGACGGTTGTGGAAATTTGTGAATATACTAACACTTGCTGAGTTGTACACTTTATTTTTTTTTATTTTTTTTTTTTAATTTTTGTTTTCAACGTTTATTTATTTTTGGGACAGAGAGTGACAGAGCATGAACGGGGGAGGGGCAGAGAGAGAGGGAGACACAGAATCAGAAACAGGCTCCAGGCTCTGAGCCATCAGCCCAGAGCCTGACGCGGGGCTCAAACTCACGGACCGCGAGATCGTGACCTGAGCTGAAGTTGGACGCTTAACCGACTGCGCCACCCAGGCGCCCCTGAGTTGTACACTTTAAAGGGATGAATTTTAAGTATGTAAATTACATGTCAAGGGTAGTTAAACTTTTTATAAAGAACTATATTATGAGCTAAAACCATGGATTTTGAAGCTAATTTGTTTCATGAACTCTTCCTCCCTCTCCAGCACTGGAAGTAAAATGGACTGTCATCTCACCGGAAGGCTGTGCTCCTTCTAGATAAATCATTTGTTCTATGATGACTGCACAATAAATGTCGACCCACTGCAATTTTGGCATTTGTGAGGATCGGTAACACACAGTTCTCTTGGCGTTCTGTGAGACACTGCTGAGCAGCCTGGATTTGTGGGCACGAAGAGCCAACCTACCACCTTAGATTGGGAGATTCTCTGTAGCTCAGTTCATCTGGGAGATATTCCAGGTGGCAAATAAGACTTTTTTTCCATCCATCTGGGATGGAAAAACAGAGGCAGGAAACAGAAATGAAAGTCTATTGGATTAACTGTAACTATTTTGATGTGTTATGGTCATTGGTTCTAACTGTAAATGTGTGTGTGTGTGTGTGTGTGTGTGTGTGTGTGTGTGTGTGTGTGGGGCGGTGGGGTAGGGGAGGACTTTGCCCAACAGGAAAGAGGGAAGGAGTTTTGGATGAGTCAGTGCCTATTGCAAAACTGGAGTGGATTAATTCTGGAATTTCATTGAGTACATTCAATGCTTCCAAAGTATAATTTAAAAAATACACAGTGTTTTCAGATTCACGTCTCAGACAGGGCTGTCAGCGCTGCTTAGGGACAATTTCTTTTGGCGTAAGTAAGGTTACAAGGTTTCGATAAAAATTATTTCTTTACTGTTTGGAAAGTCTGAATAGATTTGTGGTCTTTCATTTTGCTTTAAAACGTGATTAAATATGCTTTAAAAATCAAAGACTTCTGTCTGGTTTTTGAATTTCTTCCAGATTTATAGCTGGTTAATATTATATATGTCATGCTGGGTTTTGTTTTTGTTTTTTTTTTTTTGGTTCAATAATGTCAACTGAGATTCTTTCAAAGAAAAAAAAAAGATTTGCAAAAGAGAAGGAATCATTTTTATACCACATTAAGACATTAAGGAATTTACCAAAATCTATCAGGGACATTTACTTTTTTTTGAAGATTTATTTATTTTTGAGACAGAGAGAGCGCAAGCAGGGGAGGGGCAGAGAGGGGGATAGACAGAAGATCCAAAGCAGGCTCTGTGCTGTTGGCAGTGGGCTCAATAAGGGGCTCGAACTCACGAGCTGTGAGATCATGACCTGAGCCAAAGTTCACACTCAACCGACTGAGCCACCCAGGTGCCCCAGGGACATTTAATTTTTAAAATCTTTTCCTAAAACTTCTAGATGGAGTATATAGCCAGTGGGGGAAGCAGAGAGAGAGAGGGAGATCTCAGGGCAGGAAGAGAATCAAAGTGAAGATAAACTTAAATAGGTTCTTCTTGGACTGGCATAGATGCTCTTTAATTACTTTTGTTTTTTACTGAGAATGTACTGTCTATTGCAATTTTACTGAAACACCCTCTGGGCTTTGTAGTAACAATTTAAGAGACCTTTAGGGTCCCTTAGCTCCGGCTGCTGTAACAAAACACCCTCAACTTAAACAACACTCTAAGAGTGGTTTAAACAACAGAAATGTATTTCTCACAGTTCTGGATGCTGAGAAATCCAAGTTCAAGGTGCTGGCAGGTAGGTTCCTCATGAGAGCCCTCTTCCTGGTTGGCAGACGGCCATGTTCTCATTGTATCCCCACATAATGGAGAGAGAAAAAACACTCAGGTTTCCTCCTTTTCTTATAAGGGCACTAATGCCATCATGGGAGCTCTACCCTTGTAACTTCATCAGAACCTAATTACCTCCCAAAAGACCCACCTCCAAAAAACATCGCATTGGCGTTTAAGGCTTCAACACATGAATTTGGGGGGAACACGATAGCATGGAGAAGGAAAAATACTCCCACATGCATGACCTGAATATTCAACAGGCAACAAATGACAACAGCTATCACCTATCGGCCAGGTACTATGTCTGGGTGCTCTCCTGGGGATTTTACTTATTCTCCACAAAATCCAGTGAGGTCTTTATGATCAGGCCATTTTATAAATGAAGTAACGGAGGGTCTGGAGGTGACAAAATGGATCCACAGTCAAGCCATATGGGCATCGTCTGTCCAAAATTTGAACCAAATCTGTTTGGTTCAGGTTTCTGATTGCCAAAAAGACCTGACATATGAACTTGCAATCTTAAAAGTAGGTTAACACTGTGTTTCCGGAATCTGCAACTACCTGGTTTCCATTTTTTTCAGTGATGGTCTCCCTTTCACAGCTCCGTAAAGCTCCTTCTTCTTCTTTTTTTATGTTTATTTATTTATTTTGAGAGAGAGAGCCCAAGTGGGGAAGGGACAGAGAGAGAGAGAGAGGAAGAGAGAATCCCAGCAGGCTCCATGCTGTCAGCACAGTGCCCAGTGGGAGGCTCAGGCTCAGGAACTGTGAGATCATGACCTGAGCTAAAATCAGGAGTCAGATGCTTAACCCACTGAGCCACCCAGGTGTCCTGAAACAGCTCCTTCTATTGCCTTCCACTCATGAGTGATGTGGTTGCCCGAGCCAGAAACCTGGAAGTGAGTAAGGTGCTTCCCTCTCCTCAGCCAGCACATCAATAAATTGAGTTCAGGAGTTCTACGCCTTCTATCTGCTTGCAATCTACCTTCTTTAGCTAATGCTACGTCTGTTACTGTGGTTCAGGAACCACCATTTCGTTGGAAATACTTACAACAGCCTCCTAACTGCCATCCCTGACTCAAGTCTTCTCACCTCTAATCCATGCTTCCTGAGAATGTTTTCACTCCCAAGAGTAATTTTTCAAAAATTGTGAATCCAATCTTGTTCAGCTACTATTAAAACCACTCGCTCTCTTTTCATTGCTTCAGGAAGAAGTTCACATTTCTTAATGTTCCTTAGAATGACCTCACTTTTTTGCTTTATCTTTCCAGCTTCATTTAGTATATAATAACCTCCTAGATTAGGATTATATTTGGTTGCAAGTGACAGAAAACTAAAACTAACAGTGGTATATACTGTAAAAAGCTGATTGTTTCCTCCCTTTCCATGTGACAGGTATGTTTTTCCAATCATCCAAAAACCCAAGTTCTTTCTTTCTTTTTTTTTTTAAGTTTTTTTTATATTTATTTATTTTTGAGAGAGAGAGAGACAGAGTGTGAGCGGGGAGGGGCAGAGAGGGAGACACGGAATCTGAGCAGGCTCCAGGCTCTGAGCTGTCATCACAGAGCCTGACACGCGGCTTGAACTCATGAACCACAAGATCGTGACCTGAGCTGAAGTGGGATGCTTAACCAACTGAGCCACCCGGGCACCCCAACCCAAGTTCTTTCTATATCACTGTTCCACTTTCTTGATCATGTAGCTTCCACATTACTGGCCAATATGGCTAATCGTGGTCCAGCTCTCAGATCCACATTTTAGCCCACGAGAAGGAAGAAAGACCAAAGACAGCCTTGCCCTTGCCTTGATTATCCCTTCCAAGAAGTTCCACTTAGGAACTTCCATTTAGGTCCCACATAACTTTGTCACATGGCCACATTTGCTGCAAAAGAGATCGGGACATGTAGTCATTGGTTTCAGTAGTCATTTATACAGGCAAAAAAAAAAAAAAAAAAAAGACTGATATTTTTAGTCTCATGCATTTGCAGTGGTCTTTGTAGAAAGTGTCCTTTCTGCCCTTGGTGTGCCCCTCACCCACGCATGAGTGACTGACTAGCACTCAAGTTCCAGGTTTTGGTGTTTTTTTTTCAATCAACCATTCTCGTTAGCTTAAATGTAGAAACACAACCGTAAATGTCTGCGAATGTGGACATGGTTATAATTGTGCACAGGAAGCATGCATTGCAATCCAACTACTGATACAGAGGCCTCGTAGAAGAGGTGATATTTGAACTGAGAGCAGAATGAGGAGAAGGAGCTAGTCAAGCACAAATCAGAGGGAAGGGTCTTCTAGGCAGAAACTCCAGCTAGGACAAAGGCCTTGAGTTGAGGCAAGAAGGGCCTTGGCATTTTCAAGAAGAGGACGCACTGTGGCTGGAGGGCGACACGTAGAGAGTGAGTGGGAAGAGCTGTCAGGGCAGCAATGGTAGGAACAGACCACATGCCGGGTGAAGGTGGAACAGCATGGAGGTCACAAGTGTGGGCTCTGGAGCAGACCACTTGGACAGCCCATCGTTCTACCACTTACTAGCTGGGAGATTTGGAGAAGCTACTTAATCTTTCTGTGCCTTAGCTCTCCCGTCTTTAAAATGGTTATAGAACAGAATCTTTACAGAGTGGCTGTCAGCGTTCAATGAGCTAATATTGTGGAAAGCGCTCAGAACCGTGCCTGAAACACTGTGGACTCTTGTCTTTCCAATATCTGCCACCCAAACCCAGGCTCCTGCTACTCTCCCGCTCTCTAATTCAGTTAGTTGTTTTCTCAGTTAAAATTAGGTTTGACTAATTCTATACATTATATAGACCTGGTATATATACCAGGTTTAACATAGGAAACTTATTTTGCTTTCAAGTAGAAATCCTGAGGTAGACAAGTCCAGGCTGAGATATCAGAGACCCTACCCCTTCCATCTGTCTTCTCCATCATCTTTGACTCTGGCTTCAGATAGTTCCTTGGGCTTCAGATGTCATCATGTCCATATCCCAGAAAGACAAAAGGTAGAAGGAAGAAAGGACAAAAAAGGCATACTCCTTTTTAGAAACTATTCCTGAAGCCCTATCCAATAGCCTGCTGTCATTTCATTGGCCAGAGTTGTTCATATGGCCAAATCTAGCTGGAAGAGAGCTTTGTGAATGTTTTTTTCCAGCTTGGTACATTGCTTGGGGTTCAGTGACCATGAAAGAATCCTACTGGGATAGGCCCATCTTCTTTCTCATTGCCCAGATTCTAATCCAGACTCTCATTCTTTATCTCTTAGGCCACTTCTCACTGGCTCTCTGCCTAAAAGTTCCAATTTTCAATCCATTTTACACATGAGCAGTGTTTATTGGCTTCCATTTGCATGAAACAGAGCCCACAAACTAGTAATTCCCAAGCTGAATCCAGCCTACAGTCACATTCTGATTGACCTTTACGGTACTTGCAAAACTAAATGAAATACTTACCAATGAATTGAATTACTTACCAAAATTTACCAAACCAAAAGTTTCTCTAAAATCCTGTGTTTCTTTCTTTTGATAGCAGAGGTTCTGAATAGCAATAATTTGCTGTGGTTGAGTAATCACTCACTGCTTTGGATAGAGTCTGGGATTTCCAGTTTCCCCAATCCCAGTTCTTCCTCTTGCCTGTTCCCAGACCACACTCAGACCACGTCCCTAATTTACATTTTCTG
Organism: Puma concolor; assembly: GCF_028749965.1. Taxonomy (NCBI): domain Eukaryota; kingdom Metazoa; phylum Chordata; class Mammalia; order Carnivora; family Felidae; genus Puma; species Puma concolor. Next base: position 164,413,316 of record NC_141670.1, on the reverse strand, counting down.
ACTATCCCCTGGAAGCATCTGAGTTTATGGGTCTTGACCAAAAGAGTGAAAGCTAAAACTTGTCTTTTGTTCAAGACCCTTCCATAATCTGGCCCTACCTCACTCTTCCAGCAATTCTCTTCATGTGCTCTGTGCTCCAAACACTCCCCACATGGCACCTCCGACTATAAGCTCCATGAAGGCAGAGACCATGTCTGTTTTGCTCACCAGTGTATTCCCAGCACTCATAATGGTGCCTAGCTCGTAAGGAATGCCCAATCATTAATTGTTCAATTAATCAATACTTGTATTTTGTCATCTCCCTGTTTATGCTCATGGTCCCACTCCCTAAAATGGCCTTCTCTCATAGCCACATGATAGGGGCTTAACCATCCTTCAGAGTCAAAAGAAGCCTCCTTTGTATCTATAAAGAACTTACCAAACTCAACACTCAAAAAACAAATAATCCAGTGAAGAAATGGGCAAAAGACATGAATAGACACTTCTCCAAAGAAGACCTCCAGATGGCTAACCAACACATGAAAAAATGCTCAACATCACTCATCATCAGGGAAATACAAATCAAAAGCACAATGAGATATCACCTTACACCTGTCAGAATGGCTAACATTAACAACTCAGGCAACAGATGTTGGCGAGGATGTGGAAAAAGAGGATCTCTTTTGCACTGCTGGTGGGAATGCAAACTGGTGCAGCCACTCGGGAAAACAGTATGGAGGTTCCTCAAAAAATTAAAAATAGAACTACCCTATGACTCGGCAATTGCACTACTAGGTATTTATCCAATGGATACAACTATCCTGTTTCGAAGGGACACATGCACCCCCATGTTTATAGCATCACTATCAACAATAGCCAAAGTATGGAAAGAGCCCAAACATCCATCGATGGATGAATGGATAAAGAAGATGTGTTATATATATACAATGGAATATTACTTGGCAATCAAAAAGAATGGAATCTTGCCATTTGCAACTATGTGGATGGAACTAGAAGGTATTATGCTAAGTGAAATTAGTCAGAGAAAGACAAAAATCATATGATTTCACTCATAGGAGGACTTTAAGAGACAAAACAGATGAACGTAAGGGAAGGGAAACAAAAATCATATAAAAACAGGGAGGGGGACAAAACATGAGAGACTCTTAAATATGGAGAACAAACAGAGGGTTACTGGAGGGGTTGTGGGAGGGGGGATGGTCTAAATGGGTAAGGGGCACTAAGAAATCTACTCCTGAAATCATTGTTGCACTATATGCTAACTAATTTGGATGTTAAATAAACAAAGAAACAAGTATTAAAAAAAAGAAAATAATAAAAATATTTTACATAGCAGCACCATTAAAAAAAAAAAAAAAAAGGAAGCCTCCTTCATGAGCCTCCCCTGACACACTTGTTGGAAGTAACTTCTCTGAACTCCTACAAGATCCTAGTGCTTTTAGGAGTCATGGAGCTCCCAGGACATACACCAAAGCACCCAAGGCTTCCACACTCCGGAAGGAAACCTGGTTGGAGAAGACTCAATGGGCCTGGGAAGTTATATGCCAAATTTGTCTGGTGACTAGATTTGGAATGGAGTAAGAGAAATAGAAGATAGGGGGCTACTGAAGCAGTCGAAACAAGACATAATGGTAACTTGGGCTTGGGGGTTGGCAGAAAGGATGAAAGAAGTGAAGGGATCTGAAAGATTATCAGCACATTAGAATATCAGGATTTGACGGTCTAATGGAAAAGATAGTAAAGTCAAAGGAAAGACTGGGTTTCAAAGGTGACTGATTGCTGGCTCATGTAAGAAATGAATAGTGCTATCATTCCCTGAAAAATAAAATACTTAGAGAGAACCAGCCCGTGGGGTCTAGTTTGGGCCTTGCTGATTTTGAAGATCTTTGAGACATTCACTATAAGATGTCAAGTAAGGGGTTAGGTATATGGGTTTAGAGGTCAGAAAAGCATTCTGGGCTGAGGATATAAATTTGGAAATTATCAGAATTATCAGTTGTTGAAAACTCTGGATGGTTTCAACATCTGGATGGTGGTTATGGCTGCTAACAGCCAAAGGAGGTAGTATAGAGGAAGAGAATAGGGCTCATGGCCAAGTCTTGGGAAGCCAACACATTATACCCAGGAAGAAGAAATTGAGCCTACAAAGGAGATAGGGGGGGTTATCCAAAGACCTAGGAGCAAATCAGATAAGGATTGCATTGGAAAGCCAAGGAACAAGATGGAAGGAGTGATACGTTAGTGAAAGGAGAAGAAAGAAGAGAACTGAGAAACGCTCATTAATGTAGCATTGTGTATGTCATGGGTCACTTCTGAAGGAGCCATTTGGAAGAGTGCTGGCCTGGTGGGAGGAAGCCTGCTGAAGAGCGTTGGTTGGGAGATGAGGCAAGGGAGACAGTGAGCACAGCTCTGGCCCCCTGGGCCGATGCTGGATTATGTGACGTGGACGTCAAGGACATCCTGGGGATATGACTAAAAATATCTAATGGATCTAGCAATATGGAGGCCATGGGTGTCGGTAGAGAAAGGCAGCCATTGTGGGGGAGTATTAGGGTTGGGAGGGAGCGTTGAGGATTGGAAGAGAAGGAAATGGAGACTGAAAATGATGTGGCCTCATAATAAAACCGGCTTCACCCTCCTTTGTCTCTCTGTCTCTACCTGCCTAAGTGCTTAACAAGAACCTCATTTACCCCTCTGCTTCCCCAGCAGATGGGACCACAGATGGTAGCGTGGAAGAGGAGATACAAAGTATGGAAAAGTGTCTCAGCCCTTTCTTGTAGCCCAAAGATAGCTAGTGCGTTGGATTCTTTTGATAGAGACCATACATACTTATATTGGGTTTCCTCACTTACATGCGTGCTTCAATGATTTTAATATCAAACCCAAGATCCACTGCTGATTGAGAGTTAAAAAAAAAAAAAATCTCCTCTCCAGTCGGGGATATCCCTGTGTGGTTTCTAAGAAGGTTGAGGAGTTTCAGAAGCGAAGGTGCTGTCAATCATAAAGAGAAAACAAATCCCTGTGCAATCCAGGAGGGATCAAGAGCATAGCATGTGGCTGGGCTTCCGGATTCTGCCCATCAGAAGTGAGAAAGAGACAGCTCCTGAACCTTCCCATGCACACGTAATGTTAGAGGACAGGGTATTCAGGTTACACAGATGGTGGTGAAATGCAAAAAAAGTAAATGTTGACAACTGGATTTCTTTCACATCAAAGACGTTTAACCTAATCTCTAATGATTAAGTACCTAACCCTACTTTCAAAACTCCATTGAATTTTAGGCAACTAGATCTGTATAGCAAAAGATGAAAAAGAAAGGAAATATTTCATTGATCATCTGGGCTTTAGAGAGGCCGTGCAATTGAATTTCATCATTTCTCTGGACCAGTAACTGTCCAGTAGCAATATAAGGTGAACCACAGATGTAAATTTAAATTTTATTGTAGCCATGTCATAAAATTGAAAAGAAACAGGTGAGATTTTTTTTAAGAATCTATTTTATTTATCCTAATCTATGTAAAATATTATCATTTAAATATGCATTCAATATACACATGAATTCATGGAATATTTTATGTTCTTTATTTTTATAATTTTTTTAACGTTTATTCATTTTTGAGAGAGAGAGAGAGCACAAGTGGGAAGGGGCAAAGAGAGAGGGAGACACAGAATCCAAAGCAGGCTCCGGGCTCTGAGCTGTCAGCACAGAGCCCAATGCGGGGCTCTAGCTCACGAGCCATGAGATCATAACATGAGCTAAAGGCGGACACTTAACCGACTGAGCCACCCTGGTGCCCAAACGTTCTTTAGTTCGTACTAAGTCTTTGAAACCTGGTACATATTTAACACAGCACATCCCAATTTCTGGCTAGCCACATTTCAAGTGCTCAGTAGCCACGTGTGACTAGTGGTTCCTTATTGGACAACCCTACTTTAAATGATCATCAAAGAATCACGTACAAAATAATCCATCTAATTAAAATATGGGGAACACCTATTTACTGAGCACCTATTATGTGACAGCCATCAGGCTGACAATTTTACATATGTCGTGTCATTTACTTCTCCCTATAATTCTGCCACATAGATATCATTCTCCTCTTTTTATGGAGACGGAAACTAAGGCTCGGAGCCATTAGACAGAATGTGTTCCACTAAGTGTCAGGATCAGGTTTTAAACTCAATCCTGTGCTTGTCTTAAGATATAACAATTGGCCATAGAAATAGTCAATTACAATCATCATGTCTTTGATATATATCGCGATGTTCACTCAAGACACATGTTCACAGTAAGAACAGCTATCAGGCCACAAAATAATAACTTAGGAGAGCAACAAGAAAGGAAAGGGATACCCCATCAAATCCCAATTCTTATTAAATAATAGACGTTCACTTATCTGAGTGCAAATTTTATCGAGCACCTTCCTTGTTTTTGTTTTAAGATTTTATTTGGGGGTGCCTGGGTGGCTCAGTCGGTTGAGCGTCCGACTTCGGCTCAGGTCATGATTTCGCGGTTTGTGAGTTCAAGCCCCCCTGTCGGGCTCTGTGCTGACAGCTCAGAGCCTGGAGCCTGCTTCAGATTTTGTGTCTCCCTCTGTCTCTGCCCCTCCCCCACTCATGCTCTCTCTCTCTCTCTCTCTCTCTCTCTCTCTCTCTCTGTCAAAAATAAACATTAAAAAAATTAAAAAAAGATTTTATGTGTGTGTGTGTGTGAGTTCTTAAGTGTATTTATTTATTTTTGAGAGAGAGAGTGTGTGTGTGAGGGAAGGGCAGAGAGAGAGGGAGAGAATGCCAAGCAGGCTCCCCACTGTCAGCACACAGCCCAACACGGGGCTTGATATCACGAACTGTGAGATCACGACCTGAGCAGAAATCATGAGTCGACGCTTAACCAACCGAGCCACCAGGCGCCCCTTTAAGATTTTATTTTTAAGTAATCGCTACACCCAACGTGGGGCTCGAACTTACAACCCCGAGTTCAAGAGTCACCTGCTCCACCAACTGAGACCGTCAGGAGCCCTAAGCACCTTTCTTGTGTGACAAGCACTATGGAGAAGAAAAGAAGGACACAAAATTACCTGACCCCAACTCACCTCTGCGTGCTCTGCCCTCTTCACTTTCTCTCACAGGAAATTTCCTATTTCCTTACATGCCTTTTTCTGACTCACACTTGTGTATCTCCTGTTTCCTCTGGTGGAAGACTCTCCCTTCTTTAATCTGAGCCATTGACTCCTTCTCACCCCTCAAGACCTCACTCTAACGTCACTTCCTACAGGAAGCCCTCTCTGACACTACAGACAGAGTAGATCATTTTGCCCTTCGTGGGTTCAAAGCATCTTTCTATCGGAGCACTTACTACACATTTGTTTCTGAGTCATGTCCCAGAAGTTCCTGGAAGCAAGGAGAATGCTGGATTCAGCCCTTGTTGGGTATGTGTCTCAGTCAGCTATCCGCTAGGGTCTCTCAGTCCCTACACTCTGTGTCAGATTGAATCAAGTCCCAGCCCTATAGATGAGGGAAACCTAAAGCACTTTCTCAGGATTCTCCAAATTGGGGGAGAAGCTCTTACAGTCTTATGATTCATTCTGTTTGTACGTCCTGACTTTGTCCAAACTTGCTCTGTTCTATGGTAGCTATTTCTTCAATTCTTCTCTGGTGTCAGCCCCCATACAACATACAGCTTCTCTCTTACTCTCTCCCCACCCCAAAAGCAACCATGGAAACCATATAAACAGAGCATCGTACTAAAGACCAAATGATCACAGAGAGGGGTGATGTGGCCAATACGACAGAACGAAACACGTAAAATCATGTATTAGGTCTTTCTGCATCCCTGCTGTGCACACCCCCTCCACCAGGCATATTACATTCCCACTCCCCCAAAACTTCCCAGCTCCTCTCTCCAATCTTTTCTCTGCCACCCGCTGTGCTTCCCCCTCCATCTTTTTTAGGAGCCCAAACACAAAATTTCTCTCATGTTCTCATGTAGAATGGTGCATCCTTTCCTTTCTGCTTGGGCTCCTTCAAATACCTATGTATTGGCCATTCTGCAACCCACACACTAAGCAAGGTATTTTTTCCCAAGCAAAGGCAGTTTCCCTGTTGGGAAAAATCTCAGACACCAGTTAAGGGAATAATAACTTCTGTCTAGAGAAAGTGCTGGCAAACTTTTTCTGTAAAGGTCTACATGGCAAATAATCTTGACTTCGTAGGCTGTAGGATCTCTGCCACAATTACTCAGTTCTGCCACTGTAGCACAAAAGCAGCCACTATATAAATGAATGAGTTTAGCTCTGTTCCAATAAAACTATTTATAAGAACTGGGAAGGGGGCAGGATTGGTCCCCAGGCCACAGTTTGCCCATGGGCAGGATTTGACTCCTAGATGATAGTTCCTGACCCCTCATCTGCAGAATGAATGAACAACCTCTAGCCTTCAAGAACTTCCAATTTAGTCTGGGAAACAGGACAGAAACATGAATAGATTCCTAATACTTTTAAGAGATAGTAAACGAGGAGCACCTGGGTGGCTCAGTCGGTTAAGGGTCCAACTTTGGCTCAGGTCATGATCTCACCGTTGGTGAGTTCGGGCCCCGCATCAGGCTCTGCGCTGAAAGCTCAGAGCCTGGAACCTGCTTCGGATTCTGTCTCCCTCTCTCTCTGCTCCTTCCCTGCTCATGCTCTGGGTCTCTGCCTCTCTCTCTCTCCCTCTCAAAAAATAAACATAAAAAAAAAAAAAAAGAAAAAAAAAGAGAGAGACAGTAACTGATAAATTCCAGATGCATGATTTAGGTCATCCAAGTTGGCATTTTAATGGAATTTCTCAATGCAGTATTACACAAAGCACGGCTGATTTTGGGGTAGTGTTTGGAGAGGAAGAGCTCCTTCCAGGGAGGCTCATTTGCTATGAGAACAGTAGTCATCGGACACAGATATCAACAATCTACAGCCCACAGGCCAAATTCGGCCCATCTACTACCTGTTTTTGTTAAAAAAAAAAAAAAAAAAAAAAAGAGAGAGAGAGAGAGAGAAAGAAAGAAAGAAAGAAAGAAAGGAAAGAAAAAAGCTTAGGGGTACCCGGGTGGCTCAGCAGCTTGTGTCTGACTCTTGATTTGGGCTCAGGTCATGATCTTGCAGTTGATGGGATCAAGCCCTGTGTCAAGCTCTGCGTTAATGGTATGGGATTCTCTCTCTCTCTCCTTCTGCCCCACCCCTGCTCGCTTGCTTTCTCTCTCAAAATAAATACATGAAACTAAAAAAAAAAAAGTGTAATAGATAACCACGCCTGTTCATTTACGTTTTGTCTCTGGCTGCTTTCCCCCGGCATTCAAAGTTGTTTTGACAGGCTGTAGCCCACAAAGCCGAAAATATTTACTATCTGGCCCTTTACAGAAAAAGTTTGCTGTTTCTGATCTAGGACATTTGCAATGTGGGGTTGTAAAAAACATGGATTTTGGAGCCAAATAGTCTTAGATCCAAGCAGCAGACCTGTCACTTTCTAAGTGTGGCATCGGACTGTTATTTCACCTCTGAGGCTAGTTTCCTCACCTAGAAAATGGGGTTGGTGTGTATTTCCCCGAGCTGCTGTGGCTTTCCAGCAAGACTGCACGTAAAACAATACAGTGGTCAACACACACAAAAGTACTGTTTTCCTTTTTCCTCTCTTTCCCTCCACAGAACTGACTGTAAAATAATATCGCATTCACTTGGTTTGAAGTAATTCCCTAACAAAAGTGATTGCGCTTTAGATATTGTGTAGGCAGGCAGATAATCACACACAAAGGGCTCAGAGAGATTTTACAGCGAGCTCTGAGTGCCTTGTGAAATGTGCATGTTGTTTTGTTTGTATGTGGCATAAAACCAAGGCAAAGTGGCTTTTTAAAAAGGAATATTTATTGGTTCACATAACTAAAAATTGCTGGGTTGGATCTTTGTCCATGGTGGGTCCAGATACTAAAACATGTCATCGGAAATCTGTGTTCTGTCTGTCCTCCTCCTGGAAACGCAATTTCATTCTCAGGCTGAATCTCCCTGGACAATGGAAAATGCCCACATTGAGCAGCTACAGATTTATGGCTTAGCACAGGGGTCCACAACTACAGCCCCAGGGCCAAATCCTGCCCGAGGCTTGTTTTTGTACAGCTTGGGAGCTAAGGAAAGTCTTCACATTTTTAAAGATTGCCAAAAACGCAAAGAAGGCTATGCGACAGAGACATATGGCCGACAAAAACAAAAATAATTATTATCTGGTTTCACCACAGAAAGGACTATTCTTGTCCATTGTTTCCAGTGAAAGACCCAAGACTGCCTTCCTAGGACCATCTTGTTTTCCTGCGCTGCCTTGTGGAAAGTTTTCTCATTTCTATCTGTGTCTGATGTCAGAGAGAGCTGGATCAAGGGCTCCACTGCTCTTCTCTTGAGCCCTTGAGTTTGTAACTTTGTTCATTTCTCAAAATTTTATTTAACACAGTCTGCCGGTCATTCTGATGGTTTCTTTTTCTCTCATGACTTCCTTCTTACCTTTAATCGCTTGTAAGTTTCTTATTTTATAGTCTGTATCTGATATCTGAGTTGCAGAAAGATTTATATGTTCTATTCATATGCCTGCTGGCATTCGTTCATGTGTTTGGGGTTTTTGAAATGTTGGACTATGAATTCATCTTGTCGCATTTGATCCTCAGGAATCCTGGGGCTCCAGGTTTGGGGGTGTCTCTCCAGTGAAGCTTTACCTCCGCTTTTGCCAGGAAATTTGGGAGCATGTAAGAACTATTTCTATGCTAATATAACATCCAGAAGTCCTCAATACCCTATAGCAAGGGCACCTTTGAATCCCAAAGCTAGTGAGGGCAGGTTTGAGTGTTGAAATCCACCCCAACCCTGCCAAAGCTCACTCCAAGAAACGCAAGCTTGCCTATCATTTCCTTTGGTCTTTTGGGGGTCTTTTTTTCTCTTACCCTTTTACTAAGGGTAGCAGCTTTATGTGGGATATCAATTTTTCCTTCTGTCCCAGAGTAACCATTAAATCCCAAGCTCGCTGGTTTCTGAGATCATCAACTATCCCCAGGCAGCCCCAGCTTTAGTGCGCAGATTGTACTCTGGTTTTTAGCTTCCATTTCATTTTTGGTTCCTGGGATTTCCTTTTCTTTCTTTTGAGCCCAGTTGGACATTTAAAGGGATGCTGGTTCTATTTTATACTGCATTTCCAGGTGTTTCATAGCGGGAGGGTTTTACGTAATGCAATCCACCACATTGCCAGAAATGGAAATCCCATTAGGCCTGTGAACCTGTGTGAGACTATGCCAGTGTCATAAGCCACCTGCAGATATCTCTCTGTGCCAGCCACTTTTCTCACCTCGAATAGCACCCGTTGAGGTGCTCATGAGAGGTTCACTGGAGGTAATCACTTGAGTGAATTACCAGAGAGAACAGCAGAGCCTGCTGACAGTGTGTGTGTGTGTGTGTGTGTGTGTGTGTGTAAGTTACATTCAAGTTAGTTAACACAAAGTGTAGTCTTGGCTTCAGGAGTAGAACCCACTGATTCATCTCTTACATATGACACCCAGTGCTCATCCCAACAAGTGTTCTTCTTAATGCCCCTTGCCCATTAAGCCCATCCCATCACCCACCTCCCCTCCACAACCGTCAGCTTGTTTCCTGTATTTAAGAGTCTCTTATGGTTTGCCTCCCTCTCTGTTTTTATCTTATTTTTCCTTTCCTTCCCCTATGTTCATCTGTTGTGCTTCTCAAATTCCACGTGAGTGAAATATATCTGTCTTTCTCTGCCTGACTTGTTTCACTTATCATACTACACTCTTGTTCCATCCACGTTGTTGCAAATGGCAAGATTTCATTCTTTTTGATTGCCAAGTAATATTCCATTGAGTATATATGGGTGTGTGTGTGTGTGTGTGCGTGTGTGTGCGTGTGTGTGTGTGTGTGTGTGTGTGTGATCTTCTTTATCCATTCATCAGTCAATGGACATTTGGCCTCTTTCCATAACTTGGCTATTGTTGGTAGGCTTCGAATACGCATCTTTGTATCCTTTGGATAAATACTTAGTAGTGCAATTGCTGGGTCATAGGTTAGAATTTTTTATTTTTTTGAGGAACCTTGATACTGTTTTCCAGAGTGGCTGCACCAGTTTTCATGCCCACCAACAGTGCAAAAAGGTTCCCTTTTCTCTGCATCCTTGCCAACATCTGTTGTTTCCTGAGTTGTTACTTTGAGTCATTTGGACAGGTGTGAGGTGTTATCTCACTGTGGTTTTGACTTGTATTTCCCTGATGATGAGTGATGTTGAGCATCTTTTCATGTGTCTGTTAGCCATCTGGATGTCTTCTTTGGAAAAGTGTCTATTCATGTCTTCTGCCCATTTCTTCACTGGATTATTTGTTTTTTGGGTGTTGAGTTTGGTTAGCTCTTCACAGATTTTGGATGACATGGCAGGGATGTCCACTCTCACCACTGTTGTTCAACATAGTACTGGAAGTCCTCGACCCAGCAATCACACAACAAAAAGAAATAAAAGGCATCCAAATCAGCAAGAAAGAAGTCAAACTTTTCACTCTTCGCAGATATCAATGTGTTTTGTGCATCAGCACTCCCTATACTCATGTGTAAAGCAGCAGCATTGTGTAGGGTTTAAGAGGACAAAGTCTAGAATCAGACTGTCTAGATTTAAATCTGAGTTCTCCTTCTAAGATGAGTAGCCTTGGGCAAGTCGTTTAAGCTCTCTCCACCTTCATTTCCCAGCATGTGAAGGACAAATAAAATAGAACCCACCTCAGGGGTTGCTAAGATCATTCAGTGACGTATTGTGTGCCAAGGGCCTAGCACGTGTTATGCTCTCCAACGAGGTGAGCCTTCGTTAGGCTAAGGGAGAGGCCTGCACTGGGGAAGAGATCTGTCTTCTCTGAACTCTCACACACAAGATCAGTGATGGAGGGACAAGAGCTCATGGAAGAGACCTGCCCCTTCCCAGATGTGAAAAAGGGAGAAGCATAAAAAAAAAAAAAAAAAAAGCCTGAGGTCATCACCTTTGTCACTGAGACAATTTGACCCAGTACTCGGGAAAAATACTTAAGGTTGTAAGAAATGCTCTTTGAAAGTGTGGAATTGGACAAGGATGACCTAGTTTGTGTACGTTGATCTAAAAATGAAACTCCAGGGGCACCTGCGTGGCTCAGTCGGTTGAGTGTCTGACTCTTGATTTCAGCTGAGGTTGTGATCACAGTGTCATGGGATCGAGCCCCACATGGGGCTCTGTGCTGAGTGTGGAGCCTGCTTAAGATTCTCTCTCTCTCCCTCTGCCTCTTTCCCCCACTCTTTCTCTCTTTCTCAAAATAAATAAGCAATAAAAGTAAAACTCCATGAAAGGGTCTCAAGGGCTTTTCCAATCCCAGAGACATCACCCTTCATTATGGGGGCTGTGGGAAGAATGAACAAAGTGTGTCTGCCTTCAGTGCAGGCGGGGGTGGGGCTGGAGAGAGTCAGGGGTCTCCTGACCTTTGCCACTTTGGGTCGCTACACCACCCCTGTGCCTGCATCTGCTTCTTATCTAGCCCCTAAGCCATCAGGATGGAAGTACCATGCGAATTCCTTAGGAACATTTACTCTCGAGAGGAGAACAAAAGACCATCAGAGACTCCTAAGCTTTTTGAAGAGAAATTGGAGCTGACGAAAATACAAACAAGTGTATTAAATATAAATGTGTTTCTGCTGTAGGCTAGAATCAGCATCGTTGGACAGGTTTTTCTTGAAGTATTTTGAAAGCATTTGGCTACAAGAACAGTTATTCATCCCAACCGCGTTTCAAATGGGTCGTTTGCCAGTTCAACCCAGAAGTGTGTTGATTAGGAAGTGGTCCTCCAGTTGTTTCCTCCTGAAAAGTGGTCTGAACACTGGGAAAGGTGTTTCTCACTCAACAAGTGCTTATTCAGCAGCCTGAGAGGCAGAGGGAGGCAATAAATGGCCAGATATCAGCAACACTCCTTTTAATTTTTTTAAGATTGTGGGAGCAACTATCTATGAACTTGGAACAACATTTTGTCGAATTCAGTTAAATCCAGATTAAAAAAAAAAAAAATACTTGCTACAAAGTTAACCCGTCAGTTTCACAGCTAAAATCACTTTTGCTGCCGGGTTTTGGGGTACAAATAGAAAATAATTCACACCAGTCTTTGTGATCCGTGTTGTTCCTATATAAGCGCGTACATTTTTTCATTATTATTTTTTGTTTTCAGTCTGCCAGTGTCTCTCCATTGTGACAATTTCAAGTGCCGTCCATTATGCCACCTGCTAAGCCGAGGTAGAATCTATAGGTTGAAGTTCAGGAAAGCACACTTCGCCTTCAGAGATCGACGTACTTACAATTTCTGAGAGCTGTCCATCCCCTGAACAGCAGGCTTTGCCAAGAAATGAGTCATCTCACAGAGGGCCGCGGAAGCCATCACTGGGGATGTCGTTGGAGGGTTTCTGAATTGGGTGTGGGATTAAAACACAAGATCCTAGGTCTATTCCAACCTTATGATGTCATGATTTCAGGGTGCCTGGGTGGCTCAGTCGGTTGAGCGTCTGGCTCTTGGTTTGGGTTCAGGTCATGATCTCACGGCTCATGAATTCGAGTCCTGCGTCGGGCTCTGTGCTGACAGTGCAGAGCCTGGTTGGGATTCTCTCTCTCTCGCTCTCTCTCTCCACCCCTACCCTGCTTTCCCGAACTCTCTCTCTCTCAAAAGAAATAAACTTAAAAAAAAAAAAAGATTCCATGATTTCACTTTTTAAAAATAGCATTTGCATAGTACTTCAAGGTTTTTAATGAACCTCACATGATCTCATTGATTTTTTTTAAATGAAGATCACTTTTTCCTGACTTTATAGAGAGCATAAATAACTATAAACAATATAAACTTTTGAAGGAAGATGAACAGAATGAAAACAAAAAGATTCTCCTCCCTCAGTATCTAAAATATGAACATGGGGCACCTGGGTGGCTCAGTCGGTTAAGCGCCCAGCTCCTGGTTTTAGCTCCAGTCATGATCTCATGGTTCGTGAGTTTGGGGCCCATATCAGGCCCTGTGCTCTCTCCCTTTCTCTCTGTCCCGCCCCTGCTTGCTCTCTCTCTCCCTTTCTCTGTCTCTCTCTTTCAAAATAAATAAATAATGGGGCGCCTGGGTGGCGCAGTCGGTTAAGCGTCCGACTTCAGCCAGGTCACGATCTCGCGGTCCGTGAGTTTGAGCCCCGCGTCGGGCTCTGGGCTGATGGCTCGGAGCCTGGAGCCTGTTTCCGATTCTGTGTCTCCCTCTCTCTCTGCCCCTTCCCCGTTCATGCTCTGTCTCTCTCTGTCCCAAAAATAAATAAACATTGAAAAAAAATTAAAAAAAAAAACAAAATAAATAAATAAACTTTAAAAAAGTTTTTAAATACAATAAAATATAAACAGAAATAATGAAAACCCGGCAAAAAAGTCAGCAGTAGCAAGCAAACAAGGAAGTGAGTACAGCCTAATGTCACATACTTCAAAAAGTGAAGGACAAGCAAGAAAGAGGAGATTTTCGAGCAGTGTAACTTCCAACTGTGTGCTCACCCTGGATCCTTGAGTTATTAAAAATCTTAAGAATTTTCATCATAAGCTCTAAATCTAAGAAGCAAACTAGCAGAACATATTGTTTCCCCTGAGTGTTTTGAGGTATAGAACAGGTTAATAAGAACATGAACTCAACATACGGGGACCCAGAGAGAAAATGATGCAATGAGATAATGATCTAGGGGGAAAAAATGGAGATTTCAGTTCTATGGAAACAAAGTAAAAACCAAAATAACATTACCATGGCACTAATAAATATATAAAAATAACAACAAGAACAAAAAGCCAAATAGACACAGCTCAAAGCACAATTACAGACACAGAAAAAAAAAAAAAAAAAAACCCTTGAGATAAACATAGTGAATGCATGTGAAAGGCATAGGCAATTTGAGCCTTATTGTTCCTCAAGTAGAGAAGCCACAAATAGGACAGACTAAATATACAAAGACATGAAACAAGCAAATTGCTCTGACAAATGAAAAAATGAATCTGCAGATTGAAAGAGCACGCCAAGACCCAGGAAGACAGATACTGAATGGTCAACACTGAGACATAGCCTTTTTCACTTGCTGAACTTCAAGGGCTTAAGAAAAAGAAAAGTCTCGTGGCATGCTGACATAAAAAGTAAGGGAAGTCAATTAGAGTGGGCTCTATCTGGTTAATCTATATTCCATGCCAGAATATAATGAAGCATCAGCTAGAATTGCCAAGAAAAGTGTGACTCAAGACAATTCCACCCATCCAAGAAAAGTTCCAGAACGAAGGCCAGAGACAAATATCCTGACACATGAAGGAACTCAGAGAATACGTACCCGTGGGTCTTCTTTGAAAAACATATTCACGGTCATGAAGCCCAGGCAATTTAGAGATGAGTCAAAGTGTTTGGGGAAGGACAGACTGGGGTGAAAAGGAGTCATCATGAACATGCAATTCTTTTGAACGTAGAACCAATGATAGTAAGCGATTATAGGAGTAGTATTTCCACAACAGAATATTGTAAAAATAGTAATAGAGCCAACATGGGGAGGTGAGCAGCAACGAGATGGGAGGAAGCACATGTCTCAGGATTGACTCATCTTTCATATCCGTGAGTCATTCAATACTGCCTGAAATTGAAACCTGCAGCTAAAAAATGACTCCAAGCTCTTAACATTTTTCATTGCTTTTCTTAACCTTCTTTCCCCAGGTGGGACTGTTAAGGAAATAATATCTCTTGTGGTAAAGATGCATTTAACTAAAGGTCAGCAATTCCTTGAGATTTACTTTAGCTTTATTTTTCTCATGCTAAATTCGAGTGATATTAAATCTATTATGGCATTTTAAAACGGCGTGTAGGATACCTATTTTTATAAAAAATATTTCTACCTATGTCTGCTTCCCTTTCAATCTCTCTTTAGCCTACATTCCCCTTTCTAGTCCTCTTCCTTCCACACAGTGCCTGGATCTTCATTCAGACATCCATTTCCTTGCAGGGCAACCTGTGTTCTCCAGGGGACTCGGAACCCAGCTCCGGCTCCAGCTCTGGGATGGGTGGTTGGTCCCAGGATAATCCCATTTCTCCTTATCCCACAGAACTCGGGGCAAAGGCAACCAGGCACAGAACCTGGCATGGGCTTGTCCCCCAGCTAAGGCCAACGGAACTTGGCTTCCTAACTTTTTTTATAATTACTATTATTTTAATGTTTATTTATTTTTGAGAGACAGATCATGAGTGGGGAAGGGGCAGAGAGAGAGGGAGACACAGAATCTGAACAGGCTCCAGGCTCTGAGCTGTCAGCACAGAGCCCGACGCGGGGCTCGAACTCACGGACCGCGAGATCATGACCTGAGCCGAAGTCGGACGCTCAACCGACTGAGCCACCCAGGCTTCCCGAGGCTTCCTAGCTTTAAGAGAACACTCACCACAGAACACTGTCTCCCTCTGGACTTGGTGGTGGTAAGGTGCGAAGCCTGGTGCTGCTACAGCCATTTTTATCACAAGTAAAGCCATCCTGAGATTTATGTCCCCACCCACAGAGGGTAGAGTCACGGGGAAATGAAACAATGTCAGGCCACCTTATCTCTGGATGTCAATGATGGAAATCCATACATTTTCATATGTGCTAAACCAGTTAGAATCAGGTATATATATGTGTATGTATGTGTGTATATATATACACACACACACACACACACACACACACACATATATACATATATAATTTATTTATTTATTTTGAGAGCAAAAGCAAACACAAGTGGAGAAGGGGCAGAGAGCGAGGGAGACAGAGAGAATCCCAAGCAGTCTCTGCACTGTCAGCACACAGAGCCTGATGAGGGGCTGGAACTCATGAACCTTGAGATCATGACCTGAGCCGAAATCAGGAGTTGGATGCTTAATTGACGGAGCCACCCAGGTGCCCCTGAATTTTATATGTTTTTTGATGCTGAAAACATTGTAATTGATGCATCTATTTAGAAAGTTGTGAAATACCATTCACCTAATGATAATCATTTGGAGTTATTATCAAAAATGTACATTTCTCCACTGTCGAAATACTTTATAATAAGCGTATCTCATTTGACAAACATAAGAAGTCGTTCTGTTTGAATATGAAATTGCTGCATATAAAAGCAATATATACGCATTGCAAAACAAAAACAAAAACAAAAAACTCATCCAGACACTTTCTCTACCAGCTGCCCCAAATAGAATTAGAAAGAGAAAGAATGTTCTCTGATCAGAAAATATAATAAACATGATTTTAGAAATAGTTAACATATTTACTATGCTAAGAAGTTTACATGTATTATCTCATTTAATTTTCACAACACATCTATAAAGCAGGTAACGTTAATGTCTCCATTTTATAGAGAAAGAAGTACCTTTTTCATCTCTCTGCAATTGCCTGAAATTCCTTCGAAAAGAGACAAAGTCTTCAAGGGCATATTAAAGATCAACGGTTTATACCATCCATATGGTGTAGAAAAATAATACGTGCATGTGAGTAATGTCATTCAAAATGGAAATAAAGGTAGTAGATCTGGTCCAGGTGTGGAAGCACGGGGATGAGAAGATTGAAAGTCTCTGGTCTTTTGGAAGTTGGGGGTGACTGGGCTTTCTCTATCTTGTAAAAATGAAGTCCCAGATGACTCTGAGAGCTGCCACCACCTAAGATTGGACCCCTGTCATTGTTAATAATCTACGCAGGAGTATAAGCTCCAGGAATGTGAGAACTGAGTCTGTCTTTTTCAATGTTGTATGTATGCTCAGCACGCAACACAGTACCTGGTACATAGTGCTCAATGAATGGAAGAAGGAAAAAGGGAAGGAAGGAAGGAAGGAAGGAAGGAAGGAAGGAAGGAAGGAAGGATTTGGAAGGAAGGAAGGAATGTAGGGAGGGAGGAAAGAAGGAAGGAGGAAGGAAGGAAGGAAGGAAACGGAAGGAAGGAAGGAAGGAAGGAAGGAAGGAAGGAAGGAAGGAAGGAAGGAAATGGAAGGAAGGAAGGAAGGAAGGAAGGAAGGAAGGAAGGAAGGAGGGAGGGAGGAAGGAAACGGAAGGAAGGGAGGGAGAGAGGGAGGGAGGAAGGAAGGAAATGGAAGGAAGGGAGGAAGGAAGGAAGGAAGGAAACAGAAGGAAGGAAGGAAGGAAGGAAACAGAAGGAAGGAAGGGAGGAAGGAAGGAAGGAAGGAGGAAGGAAGGAAGGAAGGAAACAGAAGGAAGGAAGGAAGGAAGGAAGGAAGGAAGGAAGGAAGGAGGAAGGAAGGAAACAGAAGGAAGGAAGGAAGGAAGGGAGGAAGGAAGGAAGGAAGGAGGGAGGGAGGAAGGAAACGGAAGGAAGGGAGGGAGAGAGGGAGGGAGGAAGGAAGGAAATGGAAGGAAGGGAGGAAGGAAGGAAGGAAGGAAGGAAGGAAGGAAGGAAGGAAGGAAACAGAAGGAAGGAAGGGAGGAAGGAAGGAAGGAGGGAGGGAGGAAGGAAACGGAAGGAAGGAAGGAAGGAAGGAAGGGAGGAAGGAAGGAAGGAAGGAAACGGAAGGAAGGAAGGAAGGAAGGAAACGGAAGGAAGGAAGGAAGGAAGGAAACGGAAGGAAGGAAGGAAGGGAGGAAGGAAGGAAGGAAATGGAAGGAAGGGAGGAAGGGAGGGAGGATGGATGGAAAGGGGGAGGGAGGGAGGGAGGGAGAGAGGGAGGGAGGAGGGATTATTTTCCCACTTTGCTTCTGATCCACCCACCTGTTTCTCCAAGCTGATAGTGCCTTTAAAGGGACCTACATGCCTTCCTCTTCCTCCTTTTCTATTCCCACTGTTGGGAAGACATATGATGACAGGGAGCTCAAACGGCTGCCTTGGGCCATGAGAGCACGAAGCTACATTTTGAGGGTGACAAAGAAACAAGGCAGAATTCTAGTGAAGCCACAGTTTCAGCCCTGTACTGCCCTTCAGGCTTCTGCATGGGAGAAAAGAGTCTCTTGTTTCAGTTGCTGTATTTTGGGGTCTCTTAAAAACAGCAGCCTGATTCTTGACTAGTATTAGTGAAGTATGGACACACCCTAATAGAAACCATAGTTACCAGGATGGTTAAATCATTGACATTCCTTAATTTGGTTCTTTATTTTATTTTAATATTAGATTTCCAGAAACTCAGTTGGCTTGAGGGAATTTATTGGGTCCTATGTTTAAAACCTCCAGGAGCCTTTGGGGTCCAGGTATAATTAGATCCAAGGGTTAAACAATGTTCACAGAAGTCAGTCTCTCTGTCTCTGTCTCTATCTCTTGGCTCTGTTTTCTCTGTATTGGGTGAACTCCCAGGCAGGACCTCTCTGTTAAGTGGAGGCTGAAAGCTCCTGGCTCACAATATCCTTAGACGTAGCATTTACAGTGGGGGAAAACAAACAAACAAACAAACAAAAAACTTCCTATCCCCAGACTTCCCATAAAATCCTCAAGATTGGGGCGCCAGGGTGGCTCAGTCAGTTGAGCATTGGAGTTCAGCTCAGGTCATAATCTCATGATTCATGGGTTCAGGCCCCGTGTTGGGCTCTGTGCTGACAGCTCAGAGCCTGGAGCCTGCTTCGGATTCTGTGTCTCCCTCTCACTCTCCCCCTCCGCCGCTCACACTCCGTCTCTCTCTGTCTCTCAAAAACAAAAGAAACCTTTTTTAAAAATCCTCCAGATTGACTCTCATTAGGTCCTGTGCCCACGTGAACCAATCGCTGTGGACCATGGCTCAGGCTTGGGACATGTACCACCCCTGGAGCTGGACATGTTCCAGCTCTACCTGAGCCAGTGGGAAATGTCTCCAAAGAAACATCCAGGTGCTCTTAGCAGTACAAAAAGAATGAATGCAAGCAGGCCACAACTGCAAATGTCCGCTACAATTTATTTCCTGATGCAACAAACCGTTATTGCAACACCAAGGAGGTGCCCTGCCTTGTTTGCCGGTAATGGGGATGCGGAGTGAGGCCAACAGACGAAAAATCCCTGCCCTCCCAAGAGGTCTTTCACATTTGATCATGATGAAGCAGTTTCTTGTGTCCTCTTAAAAAGCTTATGTGTATCGTCTTCTGGAATATTACCAAACTTGCCAGGGGGCTCTAGAATAATTCTTAGGCTCATAGAAAAGCAATGTGGGGCTTTTACATCATGGGGAAGATGCAAAGGCTGGGTAGGGTTTTCCTTGTGAGAAAGGGACTAACAGAGGAGCCAACAAACAGTAAAGGCAATACCCAAACAGTGTAGAGGTGGGGTCTGGGAATTTTCGGGGGACGTCATCTCATGCTCCAGAAAACTCCATTATTCTTGCTCCCGCCCCGTCCTAGTCTTGCAGCAGAGTATACAGAGCTGGAAGAAATATTACCCTGACATTTGGGCCCCAGTGAGGGTTTTATAGGTCCAGCAAGTAAAATATTATCATCTGTAGTTGCTGCTAATGAAAATGGCGGAGCAATTTGTCTCCCGAAGAAGTATGGAAGCACTTCTGCAGCTTCCTGTTTGGCACACGGACCCCCCGCCATGGCAGTGTGTTGTCTCAACACATTTATTTTCAACGGTGGCAGGACATATGCTTATCATTTTAGGCATGGAGCCACTCGAGATAAGGGGGAACTCGTCACTGAAAAATGAACTCTAGTAAAGTTGTTTCCTTGCCCCGTATTTCAGGACGCATTGATTAATCTCCAGAATGTGTCCAAATCAGTGAATTGATTCAGAGCTTTGTGCAAACCTCTGACACGGACACAGACCAGAGTTTAAAGGACACTTAAACATTCGCTGCGTACCCCTTCTCCTCAGTGCTGCCCCCCCACCCCCACCCCCAGCCACCACGACTTGGCAAATACTGCTGACCGTAAGGCTTTTGTTTATTTAAACAAATATCCGGCAAAGAAAGAAAATGGAAATAATCATATTTTGGTGGTGGTTGGTGGAGGTGAGGGTGGGGAAAGAATTGAGAAAAGACTAGCAATGAATTGCCTTCTCCTCCAGTATTCACTAGGGTATTTTGGGTGACCTGTTTTGTCCTGGCTAAAAGCAAAACAAAAGGCAGTCTTTGGGTGCCCTATGGGTGAAGAAGGTTTTTGTGTATACCCTTTGACTCAACTTCTTTTTGTACAAAAATTTTTAATGTTTATTTATTTTTGAGAGAGAGTGGGTGTGTGTGTGTGTGCGAGCAGGGCAGGGGTAGAGAGAGAGAGGGACACACAGAATCTGAAGCAGGCTCCAGGCTCTGAGCTGTCAACACAAAGCTTCATGCGGAGCTCGAACTCACGGACCACGAGATCATGGCCCGAGTCAAAGTTGGACGCTTAACCGACTGAGCCACCCAGGTGCCCCTGACTCAACTTCTTAAAAAGCTGGTCTCTTATAAACATGGTTCCAAGTCAATTTCTCTCTCTGAGTCTCAGTTTTCCTCACCTGTGAAATGGGATTAAGAACATGTAGCTCCTAGGATTTGGGGGAATTAGATGGTAGGTCCTATGGAAAGTACTAAGCAAGCTAGTGGGAAAGGAGGAAGTGCTCAGTGAAAGGTAGTCTCTCTCTCTCTCTCTCTCTCTCTCTCTCTCATACACACACACACACACACACACACACACACACACACACATGCCCAATGTCATGTTTATGGAGTTGTTGATGGCATTTTAGGCCTGGGACTGCAGTCCTTCCACATACAGGAGATCCAACCCACAATGTCTCTAGACTCAACTCGGGAGCCATCCAGGCATTTGAACGGCAGGACTGTTCAGAGAAACACTTCAGACCTAGACAAAGACCGCTCCCCTTGATGGCTCAAGCATCTGTTTTCCAGCCCCAAATAGGCCATTTAGATAACAAAGGCAAGTCTGAGATGTGAAATGGCTGATAGCAACCCCAAAATAGAGCAGATCTGAGGTGGAATAAAAGCCCTCTGTTGTCCATCAGTGTGAGCGGCACCTACGTGTGAAAGGTGGGTGCTGCCAGGCTCCCAGCGCTGGAAGCTTCCCGTATAAGGCAGAAGATGTGTCCCCAGGAGATGAGGGAGGGGGTTGGAAAACTGCTGGACTGGAGAAGGTCGTTTCTCAGGCCATCGGTATGACACAGACCCTAGAAGAAACCTTCCCTCCGGCCTCGTCTCCCAAAGGAAACGAGGCTCAGAGAGCTTACGTGAGATACACGAGGTCACACCCTCAGGTGGAGGCAGAACTGAGAAGAAGGACCCGGGTCTCCCACCTCTCCGCTCAGCCAGTGCCTTCTCTCAAGTTTCCTGGGTCCTCGTACCCACTTGGAGCTTAACAGTGACTGTTCTAGGCAGCAATCAGAATGTTGGAAAAGAAGGCATCTATTAAAGAGGGGAGCACCAAACAGGAAAGAGAAAGGAAGATTCCTTTTTTTTAAATGTTTATTTATTTTCTTTTTTTTTTTTTTTTAACGTTTTTATTTATTTTTGAGACAGAGTGAGACAGAGCATGAACGGGGAAGGGGCAGAGAGAGAGGGAGACACAGAATCGGAAGCATGCTCCAGGCTCTGAGCCATCAGCCCAGAGCCCGACGCGGGGCTCGAACTCACGGACCGCCAGATCGTGACCTGAGCTGAAGTCGGACGCTTAACCGACTGAGCCACCCAGGCGCCCCAATGTTTATTTATTTTCGAGAGGGGGAGGGAAGGGGCTGAGAGAAAGGGAGATGGAGAAGCCCAAGCAGGCTCTGCACTGTCAGCGTAGAGCCCAATGCAGGGCTAGAACTCACGAGCCTCAAGGTCATGACCTGAGCTGAAATCAAGAGTCACATGCTCAACCTGCTGAGCCACCTAAGTGCCCTAGGAAGATTCTTTTTTAATTTTTTAAAAAAAGTTGTTTAATATTTATTTGAGAGAAAGAGACAGAGCATGAGCAGGCAGAGAGAGAGAGAGAAAGAGAGAGGGAGACACAGAATCCAAAGCAGGCCCAGGCTCTGAGCCGTCAGCACAGAGCCTGATGCGGGGCTCAAACTCACAAGCCGTGAGATCATGACCTGAGCTGAAATAAAGAGTTGGACACTTAACCAACTGAGCCACACAGGTGCCTCAGAAATGTGTTTTTTTAATAGAAAATTGATATATGCTCTCTAAAATGACAACCGTATGAAATAAAACGGGAAAATCCTTGTCAGACACAGCCTCCCCATCTCACTCCCCACTGGTAAGAACTGTTAACAATTCTTAGCATGTCTTCCAGACTTCTTCTATACATTTATATGTATGTCCACTTTTTTAAATATAAGTGATATTATACGATACATCCGGTTTGGCAATTCGCTTTTTCTACTTAATCATATACTATGTAGGTCTTTCGGTGTTGCGTGTAGATCTACCTCGTTGCTCTAAGCAGCCCTGCGGTGTTTTATCACCTGCGTAGAACATGATTTATTTACCGGTTCTCTAACGAGGGGCATTGGGATTATTTCCAGCATGAGTCTCACTAATACAAACAGGCCAGCAGTAAGTATCTTGTGCACCTGTGTGAGCACCTCTCTCATAAATATTTTAGAGCTGGGTCAGGGCACAGACATTTTAAATGTTGATGGATTCAACTAGCTACACTTTCAGAAATGGAATCGATTTGTATTTCCAGCAAGAGAGTAGGCCAGTTCCCCGCCATCTATATCGGGTATCATCAACACTGGGCATCGTCCACCTTTGTGCTGTTTCCTTGTGTTGTGTTTACATATATTCTTGGATTCTGAGCAGAGTTAAACATCCGTTTGTGTCGTGGGTAGCTATTTGTATTTATCTTGGTGTGAGCTGCTTGCTTTTTTTCTTTTTGGGGGGCGGGGTGGAAGGGGCAGAGAGAGAGGAAGACAGAGCGTTTTCTGCTTGGGTTTCACTGCCTTTTTTTTTTTTATTGGATTTGTAGCACTTCTTTGTAAATTAAACAAATGAATCTTAGTCTGCAAAATGGGTAGCAGTTATATTTTCCAGTTTGTCATCTGTCTCTTGGCTTTGTGAGTCTCGCTATCCAAAATGTGTGAGTGCAGTCACATTGATAAATCTATTCTTCATACCCCCTGGGTCTTATGTCATGCTTTGAAAGATCCTCACTATTCCAGGGGGATAGGATCTGCCTTTTACTCCAAAGTTCTTATGGATTTTTTTATGTGTCACAAATAATAGACCAAAATGGAATTTACTTTAGGTAAGGAATGATGTAGGAACGCAGCTTCCTCTTTCTTTCTTTCTTTCTTTCTTTCTTTCTTTCTTTCTTTCTTTCTTTCTTTCTTTTCTTCCTTTCTTTCTTTCTTTCTTTCTTTCTTTCTTTCTTTCTTTCTTTCTTTCTTTCTTTCTTTCCTTCCTTCCTTCCTTCCTTCCTTCCTTTCTTTCCTTTCTTTCTTTCTTTCTTTCTTTTTTCTTTCTTTCTTTCTTTCTTTCTTTCCCTCTTTCTCTCTTTCTCTTTCTCCTCTCATTTCCCCCCAGGTCACTAGTCTATGGTCTCAACACTGTTGGTTGATTGGTTGGTTGATTCGTTCTTTGACCACTTATTTGAAATACTATGATTTTCATAAACCAGATTAATATTCATTGCTTAGGTATGTCTCTGGACTCTGTTCAACTGATTGTTCTGTTCACTGATGCACTACCATCATTCTTCTTCAAATATTGTAGCTTTACGATGCACTTTTAGTTTCTATGGAGGCTAATCTCCCCATAACTCTTCCATAAAATGAACCTTGTTTTTTCAAAAAAGAAAAGACGTAGTATATTTTACAAAATCCACTATCACACATATTCTTTAGGCTTCTGCCATTCTATCTTAGTAAAATCTTGCAATGCAGTGCGTCTTGGCTACCTTCTCCTCACGTGTTCCCCACCCTGGGGCATGTTGATATTTGAGTTTAGTTAATGGTCTGTGGCAACAAAGCGTAGCTGTGTTGTGTCTTGAGGAAAGTGGGCACCCCTTGCAAGGATCCTGTGGGGGAAGTTACCACAGGGTTTTCACCCAAAAGAAGGCTAGTCTTCTCAGGCACAGAAGAAATGTACATCCACTGGCCAGAGTGACTTGAACGTGTTGGGAGTGTTATAGCCTCGCTCCACGTTTCAGCGTCTCATGCCTTCTCAACCAATTCTCTAACTTTAACAAAAAATTTTTTAATGTTTATTTATTTTTGAGAGAGAGAGACAGAGCATGAGCAGGGGAGGGACAAAGAGTGAGAGAGGGAGCCATAGATTCTGAAGCAGGCTCCAGGCTCTGAGCTGTCAGCACAGAGCCCGACACGGGGCTCGAACCCACGAGCTGTGAGATCACCCCCCGAACTGAAGTCGGACGCTCAACCGACTGAGCCACCCAGGTGCCCCGCTGTGTCTCTAACTTTTACATAAGAAACTTGGTAAGGCTGTGAATTCTAATGACACTGCAATTCTGCAACCTTCCCTAGTAAATTTTGTGCTTGACTTTTAGCAGTATGGGCCCGTGGCTACAATAAAACAAAAGATTCTTTGGGGCTGCCATGGCAACTTTCTGGTTCTCGGCGTATGACTTGAACTGAGAATGAAAGGTCTTTAGCTTGTCATTTGCTTTCCATAAATGCTCTGATGCACCTGGGAGGGCCCACCCAACACTCTAGGCCCTGCTTCGGGGCTCACACCTCACCACAGCCCCCTGAGCTTGATCAATTGGGAAGCCACCGAATGCTGCAATTAGCATCTCTTTCCCATTGGCAAGGAACTGTTCACTGTACCCAAACCCATATGTGTGTGTGTATGTATGTATGTATGTATGTGTATATAAATATGTAGAAAGAGAGTGGGAGATTATGAGGAGTCGACTCATGTGATCATAGAGGCTGAGAAATCCCATGATTGTCTGCAAGCTGGAAACCCAGAAACGCTGGTGGCGTAACTCAAAAACTATGAGTCTGAGTCTGATGGCCAAGGAAGATGAGATATGTCCCAGTTCAAGCAGTTTGGCAAGGAAAAAAGGGGTGAGTTTTTTTTCTTCCTGTATCTCTTATTTATTCAGGCCCTCAAAGGATGATGCCCACCCACACTAGGGAGGGCAATCTATTTCCCCGAGTCCACCAATTCAAATGCTAATCTCACCCAGAAATACTCATAGACATTCCCAGAAATAATGTGTCATCTGGGTACCCCCACGGCCCAGTCAAATTAACACATAAAATTAACTGTCACACCCGTTTACCAACCTGATGCTTGATGGTCTCCTGTGCCTCCCCACCTATTGGCAATTGAAATCTACAATGTCAAAATCTCTAGTGCTCAGATTCCTGATTCCTTTGCAGGAAAAGTTCTGAAATAAATGACCTTTGTGGGAAAAGACAGAAATTAACAAAATAACACCAATCTAAACAAAGAAAGAAGCCTAACCAGAGCATGGGATGTAGGTGACAGTCTGTTTCCTTCAGCAGTAGCTTGAAACCACTAGCTTGTAAGTAAGATTTTGAGCTGAAGTCATAATGGGCCCTAGAACATTATCAGCGGGATGATGAATGTGAAACGTTCCCTCTATTCCTCTGATAAAAAATACGACATTACTTAACTTTTTTAGCGAAATTCATGCTCACTTCGGCAGCACATATACTAAAATTAGCGAAATTCAAGACATCAACTTAAGAATTATGCTTTCTAAGGATAAACCAGTGCCTATCACAAATACAATGGACCCCAAAATATGATCACAAGACTAGCAGTGTCAACATCACCTGGGAATTTACCACAAATGCTAATCCTCAGGCCCCACCCCAGATTTAGAAACTTGCTGGGTGTAGGCTGGGCGGGGCCTGGCAATCTGTGTTTTAATAAGCCCCCCAGGTGATTTGATGCATACTAATGTTTGGGGGTCACAGATTTGCACAAACTTGAATTCAAGTCCTGACTCCTCCACTTATAACTGTGGTGACTTTGGCAAGACATTTAATCTAAGCCTCAGTTTCATCATCTCTGTCATCTGGACCTTGGTGGCAGCCACCTCATAGGCTTGTTGTAAAAATTAAGCAATGGGGGGCGGCTGGGTGGCTCAGTCGGTTGAGCGTCCGACTTTGGCTCAGGTGATGATCTCGCGGTCTGTGATGGGTTAAGTTTCTCCCCCAAGAATATGTAGCTCTTCGGTGATGGAATGAGGATCACAAACCGGGTTGCCTGGCTCCAGAGGCTGTGCACTTAAGCACTAATCTAGGGAGATATGGAAAGAAATGGTGAGAGGGGGGAGGGAGAGGGAGAGAGGAAAGTGGAGGGGAGGGCAGAGAAGAGGAGAAAGGAGAGAGAAGGAACGACTCTATTTTCTTTAATAGCTTTATGCAAGTATAAGTGATATATGAAGTTTCACATATATGTACAAGTTGATATATTTTGACATGTATATACTTACAAAACATCACCACAGTCAATATAATGAATACAACCAGCATCCCCAAAAGTTGCCTCCTGTCCTTTTCTAATACCTCCTACCCACCCACCCAATCCCTTTACCCCAGGCAACTGCTAAGTGACTTTCCACTCCTATAGATTAGTGTATATTTTTCCAGAGTTTTAATTGCTTAATTTTCAATAATCATGTAGCATGTACTTTTTCTTGCTGGTTGCCTTCACTCAGGCAAAATTATTTTGAAATTTGCCACTGATTTTGTGTGTATCAATAGTTTCATTCCTTTCTATTGTTTAGTATTCGCCCATTGTATGGATACACTACAATTTGTTCATCCATTTATCTGTTGATAGACATTTGGGTTGTTTCCTGTTTGGGCTATTACAAGTAAAACTGCTGTGGGCCTCACAAATCAGACAACACAAAGAAATAAAAGGCATCCAAATCAGCAAGGAGGAAGTCACACTTTCATTCTTTGCAGATGACTTGATACTCTATATGGAAAGTTCAAAAGACTCCACCCAAAAACTTCTAGAACTGATCCATGAATTCAGCAAAGTCGTAGGATATAAAATCAATGAACAGAAATCAGTTGCATTTCTATACATCAATAATGAAGCAGGGGCGCCTGGGTGACTCAGTCGGTCAAGCATCCAACTTCGGCTCAGGTCATGATCTCACAATCCATGAGTTCGAGCCCCGCATAGGGCTCTGTGCTGACAGCTCAGAGCCTGGAGCCTGCTTCAGATTCTGTGTCTCCCTCTCTCTCTGTCCCTCCCCTGCTCATGCTCTATCTCACTCTGTCTCAAAAATAAATAAAAACATTAAAAAAAATAATGAAGCAGCAGAAAGATAAATCAAGGAATCGATCCCATTTACAATTGCACCAAAAACCATAAAATACCTAGGAATAAACTTAAGCGAAGAGGTGAAAAATCTATACACTGAAAACTATAGAAAACTTGTGAAAGGAATTGAATAAGACACACACACACACACACACACACACACAAATGGAAAAACATTCCATGCTCATGGACTGGAAGAACAAATATTGTTAAAATGTTGATACTACACAAAGCAATCTACATATTCAAAATATTCAAAATAACACCAGGATTCTTCACAGAGCTAGAACAAATAGTCCTAAAATTTGCATGGAACCAGAAAAGACCCCGAATAGTCAAAGCAATCCTGAAAAAGAAAACCAAAGCTAGAGGCATCACAATTCCAGACTTGAAGCTGTATTAGGAAACCATAGTCATCCAGACAGGATGTACTGGCACAAAAACAGACACTTAGATCAATGGAATGGAATAGAGAACCCAGAAATGGACCCACAAACATATGGCCAACTAATATTTGGCCAGGAAAGAATATCCAGTGGAATAAAGACAGTCTCTTCAGCAAGTGGTGCTGGGAAAACCGGACAACGACATGCAGAAGAATGAACCTGGACCACTTTCTTACACCATACACAAAAATAAACTCAAAATGAATGAAAGACCTAACTGTAAGACAGGAAGCCATCAAAATCCTAGACGAGAAAACAGGCAATGACCTCTTTGACCTCAGCTGCAGCAACTTCTTACTCAACACATCTCCGAAGGCAAAGGAAACAAAAGAAAAAACTATTGGGGCCTCATCAAGATAAAAAGCCTCTGCACAGCAAAAGAAACAATCAGCAAAACTAAAAGACAACCAATAGAATGGGAGAAGATATTTGTAAATGGCATATCAGATAAAGAGTTAGTATCCAAAATCTATGAAGAACCTATCAAACACAACACCCCCCCAAAAATAATAATCCAGTGAAGAAATGGGCAAAAGACATGAACAGACACTTTTCCAAAGAAGCCATCCAGATGGCTGACAGACACATGAAAAAATGCTCAACATCACTCATCATCAGGGAAATACAAATCAAAACCCCAGATACTACCTCACACCTGTCAGAATGGCTCACATTAACAACTCAGGCAACAACAGATGTTGACGAGGATGCAGAGAAAGAGGAACATTTATGCACTGCTGGTGGGAATGCAAACTGGTACAGCCACTCTGGAAAAGAGTATGGAGGTTCCTCAAAAAATTAAAAATAGAACTACCCTATGACCCAGCATTCCACTACT
Organism: Puma concolor; assembly: GCF_028749965.1. Lineage (NCBI taxonomy): Eukaryota > Metazoa > Chordata > Mammalia > Carnivora > Felidae > Puma > Puma concolor. Next base: position 164,384,794 of record NC_141670.1, on the reverse strand, counting down.
AGGTATTTATCCAAAGGACACAAAAATGTTGATTTGAAGGGGCACATGCACCCCAATCTTTATAGCAGCTCTATTGACAAGAGCCAAAGAGCCAAAGTATGGAAAGCCCAAATGTCCACCAAGTGATTAATGAATAAAGAAGAGGTGGGGTGTGTGTGTGTGTGTGTGTGTGTGTGTGTGTGTGTGTGTAATGGAATATTACTAGGCGATCAAAAAGAATGAAATCTTGCCATTTGCAACAACATAGATGGAACTAGAATGTATTATGTTAAGTGAAATAATTCAGTCAGAGTAAGACAAATATACGACTTCACTCATATGTGAAATTGAAGATCCAAAACAGATGAACACAAAGGAAGGTAAGCAAAAATAATATAAAAACAGGGAGGGCGATAAACCATAAGAGACTCTTAAATACAGAGAACAAACTGAGGGGTGCTGGAGGGGTTTTGAGTAGGGGGATGGGCTAAATGGGCAAGGAGCATTAAGGAGGACACTTGTTGGGATGAGCACTGGGTGTCATATGTGAGTGATGAATCACTAAATTCTATTCTTGAAATCATTATTATACTATATGTTAACTAACTTGGATGCAATTAAAAATAATTTAAAAAAAACAAGTAAAAGTGCTGTGAACATTTGGGCAGAGGTCATTATGATAGGGAAAGATAGGGTTAAGTAGGTAGAGAGGGAAAGGTTAGGACTTGAGTCCCTGATTGTAGGAAAGCACTCATATTGTGCAACAGGGCTGGGAACACCTGACCATGAGAGAAACTCCCTTGAACATAAAGTTTTTCTTAAGAATGAAACAAACACTATCGACTCCCCACTCATGTTTCCCACGGAAATGAACAACTCAGCCCCTACAGTTATCAGGACAACAAAGGATAAAAGGGGGGGGGACCCTGTAAAATAACATCCCTTGCCCATAGTTGGGGGTATTCACTTCCGAATGACCCCTCTTTGCAAAGAGAGCTTTTGTGCCATTCTTACTTTTGTTTTTCTGGCCTTTTAATAAACGTGTGAACAAATGCTTTTATTTCTCTTGAGCAAATTTCTAGGAGGAGAATGCCTGGATCATATGGGAGGCGTATGTGTAACTTTTTAAGAAAATGTCATACTGTTTTCCAAAGTGGTTGTACTATTTTACATCCCCACCAGCTGTGTTTGAGCTTTTCAGCTGTTCCACATCTTCACCAACACTTGGTACGGTCAGTCTTTCAAATTTTAGACATTCCAAATAGGGGCCAACAATTCCTTTATGTAATAAATGCTTAGTGGATCTTCCTTTGCCTCCTGCCGCCTCGGGCGCAGGGTCAGTGGGCGGGCACGGGGGTGGGGGGTGAGGGACCGGGGGACCGTCATGTGGGTGGGTGTTTGCGGTGCCCTCGATCAGCCTGTGGTGCAGGACCGGTACATGGATGAGTCCACCGACTCCCCCCCCCAGGCAGCCCCACTCCAGCCACCCTGTTGGCCTGGACCAGCTGCATGGCTCAGGGCTCTCTCCTGGAAGCTGGATGCTGATGAATAGGAGAATGATCCAGAATTCGAGAAGATCCAAAAAGAAAAACTACTGCTGGACGGACAGAATAACCATAGGCAAGGATAAAAGACCAAATCATTTAGAAAAGATTAAGATGTTCTGTGAGGAGCACAGAAAGGTTAGGACAGGAAGGTTAGGACTCCCACTGTTTGCGGGAGACCCGGTGTGGACGGCGAACCAGCGGCCAGCTGACCATTCCCAGGCTGGCGGGCAGCAGGTGGAAGTCTGGGTGCAGACAGCACAGCGGTGCTCCCCGGCTGAGCTCACCCTTCGCCCTTGTGAATATACTGGACACGGTCACGGCAAAGAACCTGTCCTTTCTCCTTGTGTTTATACCGTAGACTTGGGGCTAGGTGAGCTTTCCTTTCAAGATTATTTGAACAGAGTATGTTTTAATGAAAAGAGCTTTATTGTAAAAGCTGTAAACGGACTTTTTCATGGAAGCAGCTTGGAAATGAGGACAAAGCACATTCATTTTACCTAATTCAAGGGCAGCGGTCAGCAGCCCTGTGTTAGTGCAAGCATTTGACTTTAACCCGGATGAGAGCATCTCCCCAAAGTGAGTTCTGAGCTGCTCCCTCCGGACCTGGTTCTTCGACCCTAAGCAGATGCTAGTCAGTGGATGCCATGCCCGACTTGTAAAGAAGGTGCCATAGGAGAGGACAGGACTGGCCAGAGAGAAGACACTTTTGTCCCAAAACTGGGTGGGGAGTGCTGTCGGGGGTCGGGGGGAGCTCTCATATTAGTGGGCAGATACTTGGAATTGCTTATGCCATTTTCTTGTTCAAAAGAAAGTAGCTGCCTTAATTTAAAAATAAATAAGTGCTGGGGCGCCTGAGCGGCTCAGTCGGTTGAGCGTCCGACTTCCGCTCAGGTGATGATCTCACGGGTCATGAATTCGGCCCCACATCGGGCTTTGTGCTGACGGCTCCAAGCCTGGAGCCTGCCTTGGATTCTGTGTCTCCCTCTCTCTCTGCTCCTCCCCGACTCGAACTCTGTCTCTGTCTCTGTCTCTGTCTCTCTCAAAAATAAAGATTAAAAAAAATTTTTTTTAATACATAAATAAGTGCTTTGTAACACCTCCTCTATTTTCCTGAAATAAAATGTATTGTTACCATACCCACCTATAATGCCTCATTAAAACAAGTGGAAGAGAAATAAAAACAATTTCTAATAAAAGAATACGTGTCTCAGTATGTAAATAAAGGGGCATAAACTAGAAGCCATGATAACATAGTCAAATGCTTACACCGGATGGTCCCAGTGACAAACACAGACAGACACAGATGTGGTGTCGGCAACCCAAACCCCATAGGCGGCATTGCCAACAGGGGTGTGATTTTCTAAAATGGCAAACAATTTCAACTAAATGCCCAGACAAAACAACGTGCATTCTTCCTTAATTTTCCTAGTAGTTGCATTCGTGTAAGAGTCAATGTTTATCAAAACCACAGAAAAATGGTTTTGTGTTTATTCATGAAGTTAGATTCTAGGTTCAGATACAAAGAGATTAGTTGATTGATGATTGATTGATTTTTTTACCCTCACGGACACTCAGTGGACATGAGAAATCCATGTGGGCAAGATCGTTGTATTCTGGATTTTTTTAAAGAGACATTGTTGGTATAATGAGACCATTGGTACGATTAGGGGAATTTAGAAATATGAACTGTAAATTACTGAAGTAAATTGTATCAATTATAGATTTCCTGACTGTGATACCTGTAGTTATGCAAGAGAATGCCTAGTTAGGGAAGATAAGCTGAAATATTTAGGCGTAAAATAGTATGATGTTGGGGCCTGGGTGGCTCAGTTGGTTGGGCGACCGACTTCGGCTCAGGTCACGATCTCGCGGTCCGTGAGTTCGCGCCCCGTGTCGGTCTCTGGGCTGATGGCTCCCTGCTTCCGATTCTGTGTCTCCCTCTCTCTCTGCCCCTCCCCCGTTCATGCTCTGTCTCTCCTTGTCTCAAAAATAAATAAACGCTAAAAAAAAAAAAAATTAAAAAAAAGTAGTATGATGTTTGTAATTAAATCTCACATGATTTAGCGAGAGAGAGAGATTTTGTATAAATACACACAGAGAGAATGTAATAAGGCAAAGATACCAAAAATATTGCCAATTGGAGACTGTAGGTGAGAGCTACCCAGGTGCTCCTTGAACTATTTATTCCTGCATCTTTCCTGTAGGTGTGAATATTTTCTAAAATAAAAAGTTGAGGAAGAGGGGAAAAGCTTTTTGTTAGCTGCCGAGCTTAGATAAAAGGCAGATATGCAGGATACGGGACGTTTCTTTGTCATGTGGGACAGCCCCATACTTCCCAGAACATCTAGCATTCCTGAGTTTCAACGAATACTGTGCTTAATCACTGTAAAGTCCAAAAGTGAGCAAGGAGAGAGCAAGCTTGTGTTTGGCATCTCCCTACTCCGTTGAGAACCATCACTGGAGGTGACCCCATGGTCACGTAAGGTACACTGAGTTACACGTAACTCACGTGTACGTTACAAGTTATGTGCACGTAACGTACAGCGAGCTAATCAGCGAGGATCTCACTTTTCAAAGTAGGGTCCACTGACCAAATGTACCTGCTTACCCTGGTAAGTAAGCCTCGGGCATGACTGAGATACGGGGTTGCCCACGCAACCCCTCTACCCTCTGCAAACCCCCCATCCTCCAACCCCTGGAACTTTGCAATCAGAATCTGTTTCAACAGGATCTGGGTGATGTTAATGCGCATTAAAATGCGAGAAGCACTGCTCCAAAGTGTGGGTTTTAAGCTCTGCTCTCTGGGTGAGCCCCTGGGTGGCATGGGGCATGGAGAGGAAGCCGCCTTCATGTCTGCTCCAACCAGAGCGCTCAGCTCCTTGAGTTTCCACTTGAGCTTTGGATTGAAGAAAAGGAGAGACAGCTAAAAACACTTGAAAAGCCCTCTCCGGTTCTCAGTCTACCAATGAGTAAACAGGGGCCCCTGGAGGGTACATGACTTGCCACATGCAAGGACGCGTTCATGATAGTCGGGACTCAAATCCACAGCCCCCATCCTGAGCACAGGGCTCTCCCCACAAGCACTCTGGGCTGGTTTTCCTCAGACCCTGGATGGGGCTGGACACGATAGCTGCTGCTGTCCCTGAGCACTGACAGACTCCAGCCAGCCCCTGTTCCACCGCTGGGAGCTTGGCCGCAGACCCCTGCTGCATAACCTTCCACCCCCCCACCCCCACCCCCAACCCCAGCCTACAGACTCTGACCTGCTTTGCCTTCTGGGATCCTCGTCGCAGACCCTGGCCATCAGCACACGCTGGGGATGCTGGCCCCGGAACACCACGGGTCTTGTCGGAGCAATGAAACAGCCTCTCCAGCCCTGCGCAAACTCCTGGGGGTCGAAAGGAACAGTCTTCTTTCTAATCGGAACTGGAGTCAGCTCTGGGATCAGAGACTGATTTGTTATATTGCTAACGGTAATGAGCGCCTGGTCCCTTTTTGCCAACAGCCCACAGATTTTCTTCGCCCAGCGCAGGATGTGAGCCAAGATATTGAGACAATCTGACCTCAGCAGCTCTTGGGCGGCTTCTGTTCAGGAATTATGAAGTCAGTGAGTGAGCTAACTTGGTACCATTACAGGTAGTTTTTATTGGCCTCTGACTTATTACTTTAAGAAAATCCTCTATAGCCCTTACCACGTGCCAGGCATACACTAAGCATTTTGTAAAAATTACCTCCTTCAACCTCACAACAACCAGAGTGGCCAGGGCACAGAAGGGTGGGGTCTGTGATGAGCACAAATCAACCTCAGGCAGCGAGCAGCTATGAGAAAGGGACTGATGTCTGGGCCCCCAGCTCAGACAGAACGTGATTGTTTTTTCTCTTTGGTGCTGAATGCAGGTGCATGCGGAGAAACAGGCAGATTCAATTATTGAACCTGGTCTCCTTTGGGTTGATCGCAGGCTCTCAGCAGTCTTGCTGACCAGCTGCCAGTCTCAGAGTGGAGGCCCTTTGACCAGGGCCAGGCTCCTGGGAGGGAGTCTGGGAGCACAGAGAGGGTGCTCCCAGGGGAGGGGTCAGTGGGGTTGAGCCTAGGGCTGAACCGGCCCAGGAGTCTGATGCCCCTCAGACTCCTGGGAGAGTGCAGATCCACAGCCTGGCCCTCCCTCCCCCACTGGAAGCACAGCAGCAGCCCCTTTGGCATAACCGACTTCCTGACCTGCTTTATTTCCCATGATGCTCGTTTGCAGACCTATGGGCCATCAGTGAATATTTGGTATGTTAGCCCAGACCACTGACGTTTTTGTTAGGTCTCTTCCCCACCCTCTCCCCAACACTACCATGAAATAACCCCCCATCCCTGCCCAGAGTCTGGGCGGGTCAAAAGAAACAGTCTCCTTTATAATCTAAATTCGAATTAGCTCCGGAATCTGAGAAGGATTTGTTAAATTTCTTACAGTAATAAGCAAGGTCTATCATGGGGGGATGTTATTGCCAATCGTTTTCTCTCCTAGGAGCTATCTGAGACATTTTGCCTGCACAGGCCTTTACAAATTATTATCTGCCTTTTAGACAAGCCGTCTTTATTAACTCATGATCTGAGGCATTATTAATTTATTACATGGCTTTGTGTAGTGGCTTGTCTTAAAAAGGCCAGCAATTAATCTCATCTCCCTGCTCTAAGGGTCTTGACTTAACTTCCTTTAATGTTTTTACACAAATGCATGAGTTTGAAAGAGTGAAATGACCCTAAAGTATGTATGAAACACCAAGCTGGTCTTTTACACGTTCGAAAACTGCAGCAAAATCAATTTAGAAGGAAATATTTTCATCTGATTGGAAAAGATTATGGCCCAAGCTTTATTTATTTGGATACAGTCTCTCCCCAGCAGGACTGGCAGTGTGCCCGGAGGGAGGCACGTTAACCTGCCATTCGACGAAATCAGTAAATAGGCTGATCCAGTTTCCCAGTTCCAGCTGACTGATAAACACAACCTAAACCAAACCCTGAAAGCTAAAGAACAAATTGGAAACTGAATATTCTTTTGCCTTTATATGTTCTGCTATTGTTTGCTAAGTTGGGGGAAGAGAAACCAATGAAAAGCTCACTCATATGTCTAGCTTACATGACATTTTTAAAAATGCCTGTTTATTTTTGAGAGCGTGTGCGAGTGATGGAAGGGCAGAGAGAGAGAGAGAGGCAGACAGAGAATCCCAAGCAGGATCTGGGCTGTCACAGATCCGAAAGCGTCTGGAAATAAGAGCCAGACGCTTAACTGACTGAGACACCCGGGTGTGGCTATCTTAAATGATATTTTAAATGCTATATCCTTTGAGCTGGCTCTAGGCAGATCAGTGATCAATCTTGAGATCATTCAAATTAGCTAAATGAACAACTATGCAGAATGATTGCTACTGCTTTGTGATGGGAGCCAGTAATGTCGCTGGGGCCACACTCTCCCCAAGTCCAAGTCCTTTGTCTCAGATTCATGCAGTGAGGAAGTTTAAGAGCCCCAGTGTTCTGGCTTCCTTTCTTATTGATATCTTGGTTGCCCAGTGTGATGGGCTGAATTATGTTCCCCCCACACCCATATGTTGAAGTCCTAATCCTTAGTACCTCAAAATGTGACTATATTTAGAGAGAGGGTCTCTAAAGAGGTAATGATGTTAAAATGAGGTCATTAGTGTGATCCTTAGTCTAATATGACTAGTGTTATAAGAAGAGGAAATTTGGACACAGACATGTACAGAGACACAAGGAGAAGGTGGCCATCTACAAGCCAAGGACAGAGGCCTCAGAAGAAACCAACTCTGATGACACCTTGATCTTGAACTTCCAGCCTCCAGAACTGTGAGAAAACAAACTTCTGTTGTTTAAGCCACCCAGTCTGTGGTACTTTGTTGCAGCAGGTGAAGGAAACTAATACCCCCAGCCTTCACTCAGGTCTTAAATTTGCTATTTAAGCTAAAAGAAAAAAAAAAGAGTAATACATTTGACCATGGAAAGTTATAGATGCTTGTCATGAGTAGAAATAATCTGAGAGGAGAGTTTGGAAATCTTGCAAACCCATAGCCATCAGGTAGGCAGTTTCTTCCCAGTGACTGAGTAACTGGATAGTTAGAAGCCATACTCTGAAAATGAGCTTCTCTTCCTAGGAGTCAGGAGGGGGTGACTTATGCACGAGCTAGAAAGGCTTCTCTGAATTTCCTCCCCAGAGGAACGGAGGTAGCTCCGGCAATGCAGGCTCCTAATAGAAGGAATGTGGTTTGGTGATTTGAATGAAAGTACATAGGCATCTCAATCACTAGCCATGTTAGGCTAATGAACAAAAGTGAACACACAGACAACCCTCAAAACATCAGTGCATTTATATGAAAAAGTTGGCTGTGTCTCTACCAGAAAGTCTGATGTGTCTCGGCAGGAGTTCTCCTCCAAGTGGTAACTCAGGGATCCAGGATCCCTCCGTCCTGTGATGTGGCCATCTCGACGTGGGGCTTTGACGGTCACCGGGGCAGGGAGAGAGGGAGAGAGAGAGGAGACATACCAGCCTTTTACTGCTTCAACCCAATATGACATGTATGTTCATGGTCCACTTGTTCCAACTAATATCAGGGGAAGTTGGGAAACACAGAGGGGCAGAGTGACTCTTTGGTGAGCTCAGATCACATTTTTTTTGAACTTTCATTATGCATTAGCCATAGCGCCAGGAACTTCACATGTAGTGCCTCGCTTCATTCCTTTCTATACACAGGGAAACAGAGACTTAGAGAGGTTAAGTTGCCCAGGGTCCTATAAACATAAGTGACAGAACCCACATGGGGATTCAGGGGTGTCTATTTCCAGAAGTCCATAGACGCTAGGCTATACTAATGGGAAATTTTTTACTAAAAATTTCGAAGCCCTTATCTTGATTTGTATTTGTCTTCAGAATCACTCTGAAAACTGAGGGCGAAATAGGAGCTCAAAATCTGGAAATATTTGAATAATTGTCTATCCTGTCCAAACTATCCAAGTGACTTGAGGGTATGGAGACTTATGACCAGTTTAAGACCGATGATACTCTCACTGATCTTATAAGTGTATCAAGTGCAGCATTTTATTTTTAATGTGAAATAATTTCACTGAGTGGTATTTCCTCACAGGATGCTTTGCTTTATTTAAAAAGGAAGAGGAGGGGCGCCTGGGTGGCGCAGTCGGTTAAGCGTCCGACTTCAGCCAGGTCATGATCTCGCGGTCCGTGAGTTCGAGCCCCGCGTCAGGCTCTGGGCTGATGGCTCGGAGCCTGGAGCCTGTTTCCGATTCTGTGTCTCCCTCTCTCTCTGCCCCTCCCCCGTTCATGCTCTGTCTCTCTCTGTCCCAAAAATAAATAAAACGTTGAAAAAAAAAATTAAAAAAATAAAATAAAATAAAATAAAAAATAAAAAGGAAGAGGCTAAGATGATTCATACACTTCTGACAGCTTGTCCCTGAAATGTCAAAAGAAAGAATCTTAAAGATGATGGCACTCTTACATGGTAGAATTTTCATACAAACCCCCAGGAAAGGGAGATGTTGCCCTCAAGGTGACCTGTGACTCATAAACTAAGAACTGTGTAGGGTTGAATGGTCAAAAAAAAGGTCTGAAAAAATGCCAGAGCTGGGCAAGGTCACTGGCCCCAAACAAATCAGACCCACCCACTCATTGATTAGAGCCTTGCCTTCCCTATAGCTGAAGTGAACTCTCTTTGTCCATTTGCACTGTGATTGATTATCGTTTAAAAATCATTGGTCACCTTTAAAATAATCGTCTCTGGTTGGAACCCAAGACCTACTCACCCATTTGGTTTGAAAACCAAATAACTTCAGAGACACAGGATTTTATTTAAAAAAAAAATTATTTGAAGACACATTTATATGGCTCAAAACAGAATACTCTGACCTATGAGACTTGCCCTTACTTTGACCTTGTCTCCAAGAACCTTTCTGGAGACAATAGGGAAACCTCAAATATTCAGACTAATTGTGTGGTGGGAGAGGACAGAAACCAGATGAAGTTAGTGGGAAGTTTGAGCTGCAAATGATTTTAAGAAACAGAAAACACCATCCTATTTCTTATCCAAGCTATATTCACACTCAAATTGTTGCTAATAAGCTGCCAATGGATAGATACTCTCAATATTAATTCTTGCACTGATGCCAATCAGTACTTTGGGGCCCTTGCTTACACTGGTTTAAAACAACATGAGAAAAGCAGGAACCATGCAGTGATTTGTTCATTGAGTTAAATCTAGTCAGCTTTGAAATTCTGAGATTAGTTCCTCCTTAATTTTTTGATTTTCAAGTTATCCGTTCTCTAAGGAGATGATGAAATAGACTTACAAAAAAAGAAGTTACTGATTTAGCAAAGCAAAACTTTGACACCCCTTTGTCACACGCCCAAGTATTTAAAAAATTTTATTCACCTGTGAAATCTAGCAACGTTGGGCTCATGGTCTGTAGAGATCTACTTTCTTAATGAATAAGTAAGAGATTGGTAAATATTTGGATGTCAGCATCTTTTACCGTGGAAGTAATAGGGAGAAGTGTTTAAGAGCATGGGCTTTGGGATTAGCCAGACCTCAGTCCCAACCGTGGTTGTGTCACTGACAGGGTGGTGACCCTGGGCAAGTCACATGGCATCTCTAGACTTCTGTTTCCTTATCTGTAAAATGGGGATAATAGCACAGTATCTATTTCTTTTTTTTTTTTTAATGTTTATTTATTTTTGAGAGAGAAAAAGAGACAGAGAGCAAGCGAGGGAGGGGCAGAGAGAGAGACATGGAATCCAAAGCAGGCTCCAGGCTCTGAGCTGTCAGCACAGAGCCTGACATGGGGCTTAAACCCATGAGCTGTAAGATCATGACCTGAGCCAAAGTCGGACACTTAACTGACTGAGCTACCCTGGTGCCCCGCACGGTACTTAGTTCTTAGAGTTAATGTGAGAAGTAAATGAGAAAATGAATGTGAAGCAATTAGCACACAGCAAATGCTAAATGAATGTTAACAGTTGTTATTAGTATTAACATTATTAGTAAATGACTGCTTGAAACGTGTGCTCTTGGCAGTAGTTTGGATTGCACTCTTCTTTATTTTATGAATTTGCCAACCGATTCATAAAATTGGTTGTTTCTGGGATGTTTGCAAAATGAATTGATTCGATTGCCATTAAAAGAACCCAGCTTGCAGATTATAGCATACAGTGTTGAAACTTTTCTGTCTGATTCTCCTCCCTCCAGGAACAGAGCAAAGAAAGTCCTCTCCTCTCCCCACCCCATCTTGGACTCCCTGGTGCCATATGCCTTTGCCGCCATGCTGCTTTATGGATGCCTCTCACGGCACTCAGGTTCCACAGCAACTCCAGGAAAATGGAAGACAGACGGTGGTAGCCCTCTGGGCTCCTACCATAACCACACAACACAGACTCTGAAGAGAGACTAGAGGCAGTGTTTGACCTCATCATTTTTTCTCTGAGGCAACTGAAGTCAAGGTTATTCAAGTGCCTTAGCAGTCAAGTTAGGGAGAAAAAGAGTCAAGGCTGAATGCATGCTTGGTCATTATTTCTTTCCCTCTAATTAACAGCACACTGTATGATCATAATAACTTCCTCACAGGGATAAAGCAGTCTGCACATATATGTACTTGTCTATCACCAAACATCAAGGGAACGGTAACTTGGAGATTGAGCTGAATTTTGGTGAGCATTCAGCACCATGTGCCATGCTGAGCCCCTTCCCTGCCTCTCTTTTGGCATCTTTTTTTCCTCCCCTCCAAACACACAGTGCCCTCAGATCATTCTATTCCAGCCCTATGTTATCTCTTCTCATAGTATCTTGTCCTTCTCTTTCCCAGATCCTATCACAGTTCAAAGTTTACTTCTCCCCTTCTGGAATCTGAACTCTAGGAGGGGCTTGGTCTGTTTCTGCTCAACATTGGATCCCAGCGTTTGGCATGATGCCTAGACTATTATAGGCCTTCAATAAATAATCTGTTAAATATGGATGGATGGATGGATGGATGGATGGATGGATGGATGGATGGATGTTTGGATGGAGTGCACAGATTTCTCTTATCCCATGGAATTCTAGGATTAGGATCTCTTACCACTTCTTGCTTCATCAAAATGCATTGTCCTGTTTTCCACCTCTCAACTCTTAGTGTTTTAATTTGTTAAACACATCTGAATAAATGTTCTCCAAAGCAATGCACATGCATTTTAACAGGAGCCTTTGTGAAAACAGATGTCTAAGGGATAACTGTGATGTTGAGACCCCAGGCCTCGTGGACCTGGAGAAAAGTAAGAGATTGAGTCTGGAAGTCCCTTTGGCAACCTGTCCGTTCAGCAGTTTCTAGGCCACTCAAGTAAATCAGGGAGCCAGTGTAATGAATGGTTAAGAGCGAGGCTTCTGGAATCAGACTGCACGGAGCTGGACTCCATCCCTCAGTAGCTGTGTAACATTGGGCGCGTTACTTTACTTCTCTGTACCTCAGTTTCCTACTCGGTAAAACTGAGATGAATTCTCCCATCCATGGGGTTATTGTGACAGTGAACTAAGATAAGCTATCCAGAACACTCAGAAAAGTACATGGCCTGCCTCAGGAAACATCAGCTAAGCTTGTACCTGGTTTTTCTACCCCAAACCACATAACTGGGTTGACCACATGCTGCATTTATCAGATTTAAGCATCTGTCTCAAAATCCAAGCCGAAGCTTGACTTGCCACCAGTGAGAAAGCTCACCAGACTTTGTCTCTGCTTGTAGGCCTGTTCGAAGCAGCGTTCCAGGATAACCCTGGTGGGCAAGAAGACATCTCCAAGGCATGGAGACTTTGAGGAAGGCAACCACCACTTGGAATGGCATGCTTTTAATTCTGGAACGTGTGCTTTTTAAAAAGTCATCTGTACCAAGGAGGTGGGCTAAGAGAATACGTAGGGAGCCCGGATGTAGCAGATAAGGACACACAGACCCCATGTTCTTTCTGGGTTTGGGGTGTGGCGGCCTGTTCCTCAGGCAACACTGGCATTCTACCTCTGTCTGTTGGCTCCAGGATCACCGGCCTTATGTACCTTTGGCCTCTGCCCCCTGCTGATGAGCCTCTGTCAGGACCCTCTTTGCAATGTTCCCATTTCAGAGTTTGTTTGCCTTGACAACAAATGCACTTCACATCATTAATGGACGCTCAGAGGGGGTGAACAGCTGCTGCTTCTCACATTGCTATACGGACTTCAGGAGCCTCCATTAAACTCCTTGGACAAACTCCACAGCTCAGACGCTGCCCGCCCCATTCTCCCAAAGGCTTTGTTTATGTGAAAAGTAGACGATGGGAATGAAAGCTGGTGCAGCCCCTCTGGAAAACAGTATGGATGTTCCTCAAGAAACTAAAAATAGAACTACCCTACAACCCAGCAATTGCACAACTAGGCATTTATCCAAGGGATACAGGTGTGCTGTTTCAAAGGGACACATGCACCCCCATGTTTATAGCAGCACTATCAACAACAGCCAAAGTATGGAAAGAGCCCAAATGTCCATCGATGGACTATATATATATATATATATATATATATATATATATATAGGAGTATTACTCAGCAATCAAAAAGAATGAAATCTTGCCATTTCCAACTATGTGGATGGAACTGGAGGGTATTATGCTAAGTGAAATTAGTCAGAGAAAGACAAAAATCTTATGACTTCAGTCATATGAGGACTTTAAGAGACAAAATGGATGAACATAAGGGAAGGGAAACAAAAATCATATAAAAACAGGGAGGGGGACAAAACAGAAGAGACTCAAATATGGAGAACAAACTGAGGGTTACTGGAGGGGTTGTGGGAGGGGGGATGGTCTAAATGGGTAAGGGGCACTAAGAAATCTACTCCTGAAATCATTGTTGCACTATATGCTAACTAATTTGGATGTAAATTAAAAAAAATAAAATTAGTAGACGAAAATGGAGAGCAGCCAATTGATTTTGATTAGAAGACACTGCCATTTTGATTAGAAGTCATAAGAAACAGAGTGGCAACTTCCGCCCTTTTACTGAAGCCTGGGTGCATTAAAACCTAGAGAGAGAGAACCCAACATAAACTGGAGAGCCTAGAAATTAAAAAAATAATAATACTGTGGCCGAATCCCAAATTTCCAGGGACAATGATCTTAGACCTTCAAACAAACAAACAAACAAACAAACAGAGCTATGTGTGACATAAGCCAGTCACAAAAAGACAACAACTGTATGATTTTCCTTATGTGGAGAACTTAGAGTAGTCAAATTCACAGAGACCAGAATTAGAATGCCTGTTGCCAGGGCTGGAGGGAGAGGGACAGGGGAGTTCGTGTTTAATGGGTACAGTTTCAGTTGAACACGATGGAAAGAGTTCTGGGGATGGGAGGTGGTGACGCTAGCACAACATTATGAATGTACTTAATACCACTGAAATGTACACTGAAAAATGATTAACATGGGCAGTGCCCGATGGCTCAGTCAGTCGAGTTTTTAGCTCCTGAGTTTTTAGCTAGTTGAGTTTTTAGGCTCTTGGTTTTTAGCTTAGGTCATGATCTCACAGTTCGTGGCATCAAGCTCAGCATGGGGATTCTCTGCTTGGGATTCTGTCTCTCTTTCTCGCTCTTGCCTCTCCCCACTCTCTTTCTCTCTCTCAAAAATAAATGAAAAATAAACTTCATAAAAATGATTAAGATGGTAGATTTTACGGTATGTGTATTTTGCCACAATTAAATATACATATGCACTGTTCCTCAGAGAGCAACTTGCATTAATTCCAAGCCATGGGCACGACATATGGAAATGGCTTCTCTCCCAGTTTCGAAATACGTGCCCAACTTAGCTTCTGTGGGGACTGGTTTGAAGAATAGATTGCATTAAGACAGACTCTGGGTTGGCCGCACCAGGAAAAGGTTCAGGAAAACTTTGTGGAATTAGCCTGTTGCAAAAATGTAAAGAAGGTAAGTTTCATCTTGCCTTCATCTCCCACCTCTTATATTTTCCCTAATTTTATCGGGTTTTCACGCTTTCTTCTGAATTTCCTCCATCGCAAAGCAGGATTTACCACCTGTGTAAAGATAAAACTGTATTTTCTCCTTGCATACGGTAGACACTTGGTAAAAAGTGATTGAATGAATAAACTCTTTCTCCCTGCTGGTACTGATTATTTCTGAAGCCCATTTACTCTTTCCAAGCCTCTTTTTAATCTCCATTAGCTTGTTTTATCCTCAAAACACTCACCTCAGGTTTGCCACTACTGAGAACTTGGCATCGGGGGCATTAGTATTGCTATTTATCAGGTGACGAAAATTGAAGGGCTCTCAGTCAATGACACTCAGACAGTGTTTGGAGAAGCAGACTTAGCATGAGGGCTCCTGGCTCGTTTCTCAATACTCTTTTCACACAGCCAGGATGTCTCACGCTCAGGATGACAGCTGACATTTACTGAGCACATACTATGTGCCAGGTACCATGCTAACAGCCTTATGTGTGTTATCTTCTTTAATCCCACAACAACCCTCCAGGTAGATATTATTATTATCCTCATTCTACATGGGGGGGGGGGTGATAAAGTACAGGAAGAGCGAGGTCAAGTAAAGAGAGATAAAGGCACATAGCCGATAAATGGTGAAGCCAGGATTGGACCCCAAGTTTTCTGGCTTAAATTCACGAATTTAACTGCTATAAAATTACTGTTTTAAGATGAAAGCCATGTAATATCATCCTGCAAAGAAGCTCTTTCAAGGAAAACCAGAGAAAGAGGGACTATTTAATCCAAAAGGATGGTCCCCTAAAGGCAAACTCTCAGGTATTTGGGGACCAAGAAAGCATATGGGGGTGAATAGGACTCTATGGGAACCCCCCTGCCCCAGAGAAATTAGTCTTTGAAATCTATTTGATTGAAATATATTTTATAAGAAAACACTCAAATGCATTCTGATTTAAAGAGCAATTCTAGAATGTCGCCTGAATTTTTACCAATCCTGGTGAATCTTCTGTGTTGTGCAAGGGATCCACTCAATAGGGAGTCTAATTTTATTCTCAGATCTAGTGGATTTCAATCCAAGTCGTGTCTCTCTTCCTTTAGTTCTGTCTTGATTACAATAGGAAGTATAATATTCATTTTTTAAATTCCTACTTTTCTCCCTAATAATACCATATTCCATAGTACGACTCATCTAAAAATACATAGAACAATATTCTCACTGTAAGTATGTAAAGAATCACAATTATTTGCCTTCATAATATTATAAGTGTGATGTGTACTATTATTAAAAGTAAATTTGGAATGGATATAATTTTATTAGTTTAAGAAAAAATGAAAAAGAATATTTTCTGCATGTGTCAGTATTTTTAAAGTAACAAATGAAAGAAATTCAAATAAAACCATCTTATATAATGAAGGAAATGTATTAGTTCATGTAACTAGGAAATTCAGCAGTCAAGAGGGCCCAAGGGGCACCTGGGTGGCTCAGTCGGTTAAGTGTCTGACTTCAGCTCAGGTCATGATCTCACGGTTCATGAGTTTGAGCCCCGAGTCGGGCTCTGTGCTGACAGCTCAGAGCCTGGAGCCCGCTTCAGATTCTTTGTCTCCCTCTGTCTGCCCCTCCACCGCTTGCACTGTCTCTCACATTGTCTCAAAAATAAATAAACATTAAGAGGACCTGAAAAATCTCTAAGACTCAAATGATGTCATTTGCTCTCACTTTTTCCCTCTGTCCTTTTTCCATCCCTTTTTCTGTCCCTGGCTCATGGTAAATGCTATATAGGTACTTGTTTTTAGTATTGATATCCATATTTGTATTAGAATTGCTTGACCCTGGACAGGTTGCTTCACATCTCTGCTTTAGGAAGTCCTTCTATAAAATGGGAATGATATACATATTTCAAAGTGTGAAGTTTAGGTAACCATGACACGTAGAGAGCATCAAGCATTTTGCACACAAACGAGCCTGGCCATCATCAGGTGGGACGTGTACTTGCTTTACAACTCTTGACCCCTCTCATGGATCCCCACCGTGGAGAGAGCAAACCAAGAGAGAACCACGTAGAGCAGAGCCTTGCTGTTGATTTCTTTCTCAGCACGTGTAATCAGGTGTTACTCTTAAAAAGTCACTACAAGTACCTTACTGGTCTGTGCCCCCTTGGTCTGTTCCCAGTCTACAAACAGTTTTAACATTCGCTCTAATTAGCAAAATCAGTGTACTTTTGATAGTGAAAGAGAAAAAGCAATTTCTCACCCGTTAGGTGACAGTTGACTCTTCTCTTTTCCTGCCTCACGCTTCCTGTTCCAATCCACAGAGCCTCGTCTGAAACTTTAGCCTTAAACATGACCAATAAATACTGCCTTAAATCATAGGCCTCGAAACGGGTGAGAAGTTAACCATATGAAAACAATTGAGATAGCCCGAGCTACGGCTAGAAATGTTAAAGGTTGTTTAAGAGTGGATTCCCAGCTGTCTCCTGTATACAGCCTTGCCCTAAATAATTTCTGGGGGAATTTTATCACTTTTCTTTCTTTCTGATGGCATCTTCCCCTTAAAACTCTTCCCCGAAATAGGATCTCACTTTAAATTCTCTTAGATTTTGAAAGTAGGCAGAACAGTTGGATACAAATGCGACACTGGGCCACTTTGAAAAGTTTTGCCTGCACCAACCTTATTTCCTCGTGAAGTTTGTTTTTAACTGCAACACCTATTTATTAGTAACAGTGCAAGACAGGACAGCAGACTCTTGGCACCAGAAATGGGGAACGTTGAATATATATAATGGACACACAATAAACTATATACATTTAAAGCGTCAACTTTGAACTGAGAACAAACTGAGGGTTGATGGGGGGTGGGAGGGAGGGGAGGGTGGGTGAGGGGCATTGAGGAGGGCACCTTTTGGGATGAGCACTGGGTGTTGTATGGAAACCAATTGGACAATAAATTTCATATTAAAGAAAATTTAAAAAATAATAAATAAAGTGTCAACTTTGATAAGTTTTGACGTATGTCTACATCTGTGAAGCCATCGCCACAATCAAGGAAAATACCATATAAACCACCCCCAGAAATTCCCTCTGGAGTTCGGATGTCTCTTTTCCTTACTTCTAAAGTGTGTCTAATTTTTTCCAAGGTAAAGAAAAACACTATTTACTTATCGTTAGAAGCAAAGATTTTAGTACGTATGTGGAACCTAGCCAGAAGTGGTACAACTCCATTACAAACTGACTTTTAGAACCAGGAGAGGAACTGGTTACCCCATTAAGTAGAGTATCTGCTTTCTAGCTGCCGGTCTGCTAACTATGAAGAGACTTTGGGGAGAATGAGTTGTCCTTCAGGGATTTCTAAGCACTCCATAAACTAGGCTCATCCAGCCTGATGGGGCTCTCGGAGGTCTTATTTTAAACAGATGGGAAGGAAAGTACGTTGCCTCCCCGTGACCCTTTTGGAGGCGCTGAAAAAGTCACCAGTGAGGTAGATGGCCATAACCATACAGTCCCCCGATTTCTGAAGCAGAGTTCAACCCGCAAGACCCAACAATCCCAGGTAGAGCTCAAGCCATGTACTAAGAAACTACAAGAAAAAAAAAAAAAAGAAAGACAGATAAGACCAGAGGAAACATTCATCCTCGGTGAGTCACTGGAGCTTCTGAGCTGGATCCTCCTATGAAGCCCTAAAGAATTATGAAACGTTTTGTGGAGTGTTCACCAGATTGTCCTGCAAAACGTACGCAGGAAATTAATCCATCAGGTGGGAGAGGATAACACTGCAATTCCATCCAGATGAGACATGATCAGAACAATGCAGGGTCTGCGCTCAGAAATGAAACAAAGGCATATGAAATCAAACGAGGTGAGGCGAGGTTGGAGGAGGAGCTGGGAAGAGCAGAGGCATTTGGAAATACCGTATGCCAGTTGGACCTTAGAAATTTTTTTCCCTCCCATTCCATCCCAGACCTCTGCTCCCCATCTCTTAAATTCCTTGGAATTCCCCAGTGGGCCTAAGGGGAGCGGGGGGGGGGGCGGGGGGGAGGTGGGGGGGCGTGGAGGGGACCATCCATTGTTCAGGGGCAGGGGGTGGTAATATGTAATTGTTGAAATGGATTCAATATGACTGAATCTAAATAAACATACAGCTTTATCAGCTGGAGATGAAAGGGTCTGACCAGCTCTGAGCCTCTTTCCCTGAAAAGCGTAGAGATACTAAAAGGGAATCTTATCAAGAGGTTTTAGAATCCAGAAGGAGATATGAAGTAGCCGACTTAAAACACATACAAGATAGGATCTGGAGACAAATGGAATCGACTGAATTCCCTTTGTCTCTCCTTCCATTTTTCTTCTTTGGGAAGAGCTGATAAATATCTGTGTGCAAAGGCAGTGAGGGGAATTCAAGAAACACAGTATTTTTAAAATAAAAGAAAAACTCACCGAAGTCCATGTGAAAAGGCCCCTTTCCTTCTTCACACTGGCATGGTGAGCAAGCCTTAGCTAAGCCTTGGAATCTCTTGTCTAGGCATAAAGATCAAAAGCCTTCTGTGTTGGCCAAGCTTGTTTATTGCTGCTATAGGGGCTCTCTCGAACCCAGGGGGAGCCAGGCACGAATACCCACCATGAAATCAGAAGCCTCTGTGAGTAGGGCAAATGGGTGTTTCAGTTCTATCTTTCTGAGGGATTTGTAGGGCCACCCCAGGAAGGAAGCAGAAGTTTCTATACCTCTTCCAGCAGGGAGGATGTGCCCAAGGAAAGACCCCTGTTAAACTAAGCAGTTTAACATTCCTTAGTCTTTTCTTTCTCTTATTAAAAAAAGATTGGGGAGCCTGGGTGGCTCAGGCGGTTAAGCATTCAACTTCAGCTCAGGTCATGATCTCACCATTCGTGGGTTCCAGCCCCACATCAGGCTCTGTGTTGACAGCTCAGAGCCTGGAGCCTGCTTTGGATTCTGGATTCTGTGTCTCCCTCTCTCTCTGCCTCTCCCCTGCTCGCACGCGCTCTCTCTCCCTCAAAAATAAATGGATATTAAAAAAAATTTTTTTAAGAAATAATTTGAAATTTAATATAATTTGAAATTAATAATTTTCATTTGTGTTCATTTTAGATAAAAAGTCCAGATGGGCGTGGGGCGCCTGGGTGGCGCAGTCGGTTAAGCGTCTGACTTCAGCCAGGTCACGATCTCGCGGTCCGTGAGTTCGAGCCCCGCGTCAGGCTCTGGGCTGATGGCTCAGAGCCTGGAGCCTGTTTCCAATTCTGTGTCTCCCTCTCTCTCTCTGCCCCTCCCCCGTTCATGCTCTGTCTCTCTCTGTCCCAAAAATAAATAAAAAAAAATTAAAAAAAATAAAAAAAGTCCAGATGGGCAAAAAAGAAGAAAACCCCTGTTAACATTTTCCCAACTACTCTTCCTAAGTGGCTCAGTCCGCTAAGCGTCCAACTCTTGATTTCAGCTCAGGTCATGGTCTCATGGTTCGTGGGTTTGAACCCCACATCGGGGTCTTTACTGACAGTGCAGAGTCTGCTTGGGATTCTCTCTCTCTCCCCATCTCAGTTCCTCCCCCACTTGTGCTCTCTCTGTCTCAAAATAAATAATTAACTTAAAAATTTTTTTAAACCCCCAAACTTTTATAAAACCAGGGGCACCTGGGTGGTTCAGTCAGTTGAGCAACTGACTCTTGATTTTAGCTGAGGTATGATCTCATGGTTCATGGGTTTGAGCTCTGAATCGGGCCTTGCACTGGCAGTGTGGAGACTGCTTGGAATTCTCTTTCTCTCTCTCTCTCTCTCTCTCTCTCTCTCTCTCTCTCTCTCTCTCCCCCCCCCCGCCTCTCCCCTGCTCCGTCTCTCTCAAAATAAATAAACTTAAAAATAAAAGAAAACCTTTCAAAACCAAATGAAAAATCACACTTCTGTTTTTATGATTTACTTGCTGCCCCCACTTAACAATACATACAATGACTATGTCATCATGTGTCTAACTAATTCCCCTGTCCTGGGTAGCTTGGTTGTTTGCAGGATTTTGTTATTATAAACAACCTGCAGCTATATTCCTAAATGTCCTAAAATGACCTGTGCAAATTCCTAACCTATTTCCTTAGGATAAGTTCCTGGAGGTGGTGAGTCAAAGCTGTGTGTGATTTGTGGATTTGTGGCTTCTTGTCGTACTGTAACCTTCCCAAGCCCCTGTGGCTGCTGCAAGTTTTGTCAGTCTGCTGGGCCATCTTATTACACCTGGGGCTAACTCCGGGGACTGTCAATCTTCTGCTAACCTGATAGTCTCAAAGTCGGGTCTAAAAATAAAATTTAAAAATTTTTTTTTTCAACGTTTATTTATTTTTGGGATAGAGAGAGACAGAGCATGAACGGGGGAGGGGCAGAGAGAGAGGGAGACACAGAATGGGAAACAGGCTCCAGGCTCTGAGCCGTCAATCAGCCCAGAGCCCGACGCGGGGCTCGAACTCACGGACCGCGAGATCGTGACCTGGCTGAAGTCGGACGCTTAACCGACTGCGCCACCCAGGCGCCCCTAAAAATAAAATTTAAAAAAAAAAACAAACTTTTAGTAGACTTGAAATGATGGTTTACGGAATACATTCACCCTCCGTTGCCTCCCTGCAGTCTGGAGCTTGGCCGGTCTCAAGTTCACAGAGACGCCAACCTCCAGGACTGGGGCACCAGCTGTTTAATTTCTTTAATTACTCGTAAGATGGATTCGTTTTCATTTATGCGTTTGTCCATTTGTTTTTCTTTCGCTAACTGGCTATTCATCCCCTTAGCCCATTTTCCTATTGTGATAGTCATTTTTTTTCTTCATAAGAACTCTTTATATGTAAAAGATATTTCTATCAGATTTTTTTTTTTAATTTTTTTTTCAACTTTTATTTATTTTTGTGACAGAGAGAGACAGAGCATGAACGGGGGAGGGGCAGAGAGAGAGGGAGACACAGAATCGGAAACAGGCTCCAGGCTCTGAGCCATCAGCCCAGAGCCTGACGCGGGGCTCGAACCCTCGGACCGCGAGATCGTGACCTGGCTGAAGTCGGACGCTTAACCAACTGCGCCACCCAGGCGCCCCTATTTTTATCAGATTTTAATACAAGTTATATATTTCTTCAAAGTTTACTATTTGACCTTTTAACTTTTTTTAATGTTTATTTTTTTGAGAGAGAAAAGAGAGACAGGGAAAGTGTATGAGTTGGGGAGGGGCAGAGAGAGAGAGAGAATCCCAAGCAGGCTCCACACTGTCAGAGCAGAGTCAGACTGGAGATTTGAACCCACGAACCATGAGATCATGACCTCAGGTGAAATCAAGAGTCGACGCTCAACCGACTGAGCCACCCAGGCACCCCAACCATTAACTTTTTAGTAGTATACCGTTTCATCATATACTCAAAAAAAGTTTCAGATTAAAAAAAAAAAAAAGGTTTCTGCCTTGGGATCATGCTTACAAAGTTCTCCATTTATCTCTGCTCTCTGAAGGAAGATGGTGGTTTTTAGACAATGCTTCATCAAACCCCCATGGCTATGTTTTATGTATTGTTGGCCCCAAAAGAACAGAGGCAGTGAGTAGATCGATGAGATTTTGTATTACAGTGGAATAAAACCTTACATATTTTTGTTTACTGGAGTTGGCTTACTTTGGCTAACTTATCACAGAGCATGAAAAGTCCAGTGAGGCCCCCAAATACACAATGATGCCCAAGGGGATGCTGCTTCTTTGTTTGAATTCTCACATTCATTTGGAACCCTGTGTCTTTGGTGGAGCTCTGAGCAGACACGTTCACCTTGCCTCAAGCTCCTTCCTCATCCTTGAGCACCTGACCTGTTAAATACGAATTTGTTAAGCTAGTTGGAATGGCCACCTCTAAAGTAGAGCCAAGGGGAGAGCCTCTTCGTTAAGAGAGTGTCTCCCAGAGAACTGCTCAGGTACAATCCATGGGGGGTGGGACAGGATGGAGTGGCATAGTCCTCTACTCAGAATGACCTTAAATATTCTTCAGAACCTTCATAAAACCAGACTCAAATCTGAAGAAACAATCGGCTTCTCTGAATTTCATGGTGGGCACATGTGTGTTGCACATGGAAAGTTCAGTTTCCCAAAAGGGGATTATTTTGTACAACAGGGTGAGAGCCAACAGGAAAATCTGACCAATATTATCTAGAAATCCACTCAGTTATTGGACCTAAATCTCGGCATCCAGAACGCATCTCGGTTTTGTGCCTGCCCAGCACCCCATTCTCTCTTCTTGGATTGATGGCACTTCGGTTTTGCTTTGAGGAATCTTACTGCCTTCCCTCTCCAAATGTATGATTTGACAATAGAGGGGCTGAGCCCATTCTATGACACCGTGTAGGCATAGGAGTCAGACCTAGCCAGAATGTTTCATTCCCCTTGGCTGCAGTGATTGGTTCAAGGATAGGCACATGACTCCAGCTGACCGGTAAAATTGAATGCCTGGGCTTTTCATTGATATTAATGGGAAAGAGATGTGTTCTTTTCGCTAGTGACGTTGAGCAGACAGGTTGTGAGCCTGGACCTTGGTCGCCACCTTGTCGTCTCATAGGAGGAGGTGTCTGCATGAAACCTACCTGCCCAGAGGAAAGCAGATCCAAGAAACAGAAGGGGGCTGAGTCCTGACTACTACAGTGAGCCCCTAGACATACCCATGCCTGAAATTGAAGTCCCCTCCTAAACTGGTTCCTGAGCCAACCCCCTCTTCTGCTTACCTTCGGGTGAGGTGATATTTTAGTCACCTGAGCACTATTTCTCAGTAATAAGAAAATGGCAGCTTTTTTTTTTTTTAATGGGTCTGGAGCAATGGTTCTCAAACTTTAGTGGCATTACAAATACTTGAATGGCTCTTTGAATGTTTATTTATTTTTGAGAGAGAGAGAGAGAGAGAGAGAGCAGGGGAGGGGCAGAGAGAGAGAGGAGACAGAGAATCCCAAGCAGGTTCTGAGCTGTCGGTGCAGAGCCGGATGTGGGGCTCAAACTCACTGTGAGATAAACGCCCTGAGTGGAAATCAAGAGTCGAAGGCTAAACCCACTGAGCCACCGGGATGCCCCAGAAAACAGAAGCCCCTCAAGAGGTCGACACACCTTGGCAATGAAGCCAAGTGTGAAAGAAGTTTTGGTCTGCGAGTCTGGATTGTTAGTCCTACCTCCACTAACTACTTTCAAATCCTTGGGCTAGTCACTTCGTTCGCGGCGGCTCACTTTTCTCACCTGCGAAAGAGGTTCTGGGAAGAGAGAAACTCTAAATGTATCTTCTAAGGCCCTCAGACTTAGCTCTGTGGTAACATTGTGTCCATACTTCAAGTCAACCTGCGGTGCTGTCTC
Organism: Puma concolor; assembly: GCF_028749965.1. Classification (NCBI taxonomy): domain Eukaryota; kingdom Metazoa; phylum Chordata; class Mammalia; order Carnivora; family Felidae; genus Puma; species Puma concolor. The sequence continues at coordinate 164,360,930 of NC_141670.1, read as the reverse complement.
TAACTGCCACCTCCACAGCCAGTGACAGATGACACTGGTTTATTTAAAAGCTGAAAATCAAGGCAGAAGGACCAAATATTCTCCAAGGGACTAGGAGTAGAGCAAGACGATCTCTAAGCCATTGCTGGGATATAGATTCCCTTGGCAGTGTGTTAACGAGGTACTATAGTAACACATTAACTATTATAACCATCGTATAGATTAGTAATAAATATTTTGCTCTAAAAAGGTTCTACTGCTCCAGTTTTGCTGAGCTAAAGTAAACCAAGATCCTAGTATGTCAACAGATGACACAAGGGGTCAGAAGTGATGCTGTCTGCTCCAGGCAGAGGAACAGAGAAGGCGGGAAGAGAAGCTGGTCACACCCCCAAGGAGCCTTCGTCATAGCTCCACTATTTACTTCGGCGAATTAGCAATGCTCAGAACTTCAGACACGGTCACGGAATGATCTTTGAGAAATACAAATAAAATTATACAATCCCTCCACTTTCAGTCTGTCATTGATTCCCTGGTGCCTTCAGAACTAAGTCCAAACCCCTTGGTGTGGTATAAAAGCTCTTTGGGATGTAAGCCTTGCTTTAAAAAAAAAATTTTTTTTTAATGTTTATTTATTATTTTTGAGAGAGAGAGAGAGAGAGAGAGAGACAGAGTGCGAGTCGGGGAGGGGCAGACACAGAACCCGAAGCAGGCTCCAGGCTCTGAGCTGTCAGCACAGAGCCCAACATGGGGCTCGAACCCACAGAATGTGAGATCACGACCTGAGCTGAAGTCAGATGCCCAACCAACTGAGCCACCGAGGCGCCCCTGTAAGCCTTGCCTTTAATTCCATCGTGCAACACCGTCTCCTGCCATTCTTCTCTACGTACCTAACCTACATTAATCGGTCGACACACATGAAACACTTAGCATACTTACTAGCGTTTAGTAAGCGCTTAAAAATGTTGGCTGTCATTACTGTCCATTACTGACACTCACAGTTACCCAAAGATGCATTACCGGTCCTGGGCCTGTTTGCCCTGAATCCAGCCTCGCGCTTTCCCTGCTCTGTTTTCACCCTTCGCCACTGACCCCTGCAGTGGCACTGTTTCAGATGTCCCAGAAAATGAAGGAGGCTAAGAAGAAAGGAGAGGGCAGGGCCTTCCCCTCTTTGCTGCCCTGGCGACTTGTGCAGCAGTAACCATGTGTCTTCTCTAGTTCCAGCTCTGCCCCAACAGGCCCGCTGTGGTTTCAGCTCTGGGTTTGGGTTCTTCTTTTTTCCCTCTAGCAGGGGGTGGCTGTGGCTTCCTGCCGATGCCCCTTTCTGCCTTGCCCCGTCATCCCCTGTGGAGTTCTCAGCACTGCTCTCCTCCGCACAGCCGCGCCCCTGCTTTACATTCCCTCTGTTGCATAAACTCCAAGAGGTGTCTGTTTTCCCCGGAGAGACCCTGACGGAGCCACACAACCTGCTCTCCCACCACAGGCCTCTGCTTGTGCTGTATTTCCGCCTGCTCATCCTCAAGGCCAGCTCTGGGCCATCCTTGGAGACCCGGTTGTAACCAGCGCGATCTCTCTGAAGCTCTCCCAGTTTTCCACCCACTTTTTCCTGACCAGTGAATCAGGTATCCCCCCCTCCGAGCCATCTCTCGCATAAAGAGTGGTTTATTTTTGGCAACGGCCGCAGACTCGATTGTCTTAAAAGCAAGCGCAGTGTCATCGTCAACACGGTATCTCAAATCCACCATATAGAAGATGTGTTTACGGAAGGAATGACCGCATGCGCAACTAGGGAAACACTTGGCAAATCCAGATAAAAAGGATCGCAAACCGTCATGTCTCCTTTTTTCTTATGAGCAGAACCCTGGTCCTGTTTGGAACGGCACTGTTCCCGGCCCTGGAAGTACTTGCTTTTCCAGCCCCCCTGGCAACTCAAGGAGTCTACCTGATGAAAGAAACGGAAGACGGCCGGGGAGGTTTCTGGGAAAGCTTTTCTGTTTTTTAACGTTTATTTGTTTTGAGAGAGAGAGAAAGAGCACAGGGGAGGGTCAGAGGGAGGGAGAGAGAGGATCCCAAGCAGCCTCCACTCTATCAGCGCAGAGCCCGAGTGGGGCTCAAACTCTCGAACAGTGAGATCATGACCTGAGTCGAAACCAAGAGTCGGATGCCTAACCGACTGCACCACCAAGGCGCCCCTTTGCCTTTCCAGTAGAGGGGCAAGCCACAGCCCCAAACCACCTTTCCCCCACTCTGCTTGTTCTGCGCCTTGAATGTCGGTGTGCTATCTGGAACACACATGAAACAACGAGTGTGAGGGAAAGAACCCAACGCGTTTGAAGCAGCAAAGTAAAGGACAGAAAAAATATGGGCTTCTTAGGGCATCACTGGATTTCTGGATATGGGAGAAAAAGAAACTCTCCTTGTGAGCTATTGTTCTTCCAATTCTGCGTCACCTACAGCCAAATGCGTGCCTAATGGATAGAATCTGCCATTTGGGGATAATCTATCGTTGTTCCCTTTCATCATCCCAGATAAAGTGTGGTACAGTCACAATTAGATTATCCGGTACCTGTGGCTAATTTGGGGAGTCCAAAGGAAAAAAAATAGGATGATGGATGTGACGGTTAAATTTTATGTTTCAAGTTGGCTGGGCTACTGTATCCAGCCATTTGACCAAACACCAGGCTAGATGTTGCTGTGGAGGTATTTTTAGACAGAATTAACATTTAAATCAGTAGACTTTGAGAAAAGCAGATCACCCTCCATAATGCAGGTGGGCCTCGTCCAATCAGTCGAAGGTCTTACGAGAGAAAGACTGAAGTTTCCCAAGGAAGAGAGAATTCTGCTTGCAGACTATCTTTGGATTTGAACTACACGCTGAACTCTGCCCTGGGCTTCTAGCCTGTGGTCTGCCTTATGGATTTTGAATTTGCCAGCCCCCACAGTTGTGTGAGCCCATTCCTTGAAATAAATCTCTCTCACACACACATACTCGCTCACTCACTCACTCACAACGTATTCTATTGGTTTTGTTGCTCTGGAGAAACATGACAAATACATTGGGTATAAAGAAACTCAGGGAAAGAATGACCTTTTAGTGGGAAGCAAAGATCCCTTGAAATACACACCTTAGTGGAAACCATTAAGAATTATCATTCCAAATTTGGTTGAGCCTGTTCATAATTGTTTTCCTTGTTGAGACTTTGGATACAGACCAACTTGACGTAGGCGCCATTTCCCTTTGGATCAAAGAATAGCCTGCATTCCTTCCAGGCTCAATTTCATCAATCCGTAGCTTCCTTCTTTTCCCCTCTGTGAGGCTGTATCCCACGGCCAGCACCTTCCCAAACTGGTTTTCCACCCAATGCAGATGGAAACCTCCTGTCCCTGGGGTTCACACTCATGATCTCATTCCATCACCCTGAGAGCTTCTTTGTTCCTGTCGGGGTCAAAACTACAGGCCTGTCTTCTGCTGCTGGGAGTGAAAAGTTACGAGATGAGGGGAACCTATCAACAGAAGTGAATTATTGATGAAATCGGATTTTAGCATTTTAACTTCTGAGAGCGTTCCTGGGTTGGACTGCCGAGAAATGACAGCATTTCTGGGTAGTGGGATGAATGCCACATTGAAGCACAGATGTGAGTCTGCTTCTCACCTGCTCTTCATTGGCGGCTGAAGGGTCGGAAGCAGGCTGGCCTCGGGCAGCATCAGGCAGTGTGGGGATGCGAGGCAGACTTCCAGGTCCCACTTTCTGTGCCTCAGCCAGCTAATCTCTGTGATGGGTGCCTTCCCTCTGCAGCCACCATTGCCCTCTCCTCCTCTCCTGACAGCGAGAGAGAGAATGAGAGAGAGAAGACAAAAACCGCTTTTCCCTCTTAGATACCTCCCAAAGCCTCATTTATGCAGATGAGCAAGCTAATCAGACCAACTCCAAGTTTCTTTAAGACTTCAGCCAGCAGGGGCTGACAGGGGTTGGGCCAAATCCAGCCTGCAGAGTCCTCTCAAGTTAAAAATTTTTTAAAGGAGGAGCACCTGGGTGGCTCAGTCGGTTAAGCGTCCGACTTTGGCTCAGGTCTTGATCTCAGTTTGGGAGTTCGAGCCCCGCATCGGACTCTGTGCTGACAGCTCAAAACCTGGGCCTTGCCTCAGATTCTGTGTCTCCCTTTCTCTCTGTCCCTTCCGCACTCGTGCTGTCTCCCTCAAAAACGAGTAAACATAAAACACATTTTTTTTTTTTTAATTTTAAAAAGAATATACAACAGACACCGCGTGTAACCTACAAAGCCTACGGTATTTACTCTCTGGTCCTCAACAGGTAGCTTGCTGAACCCTCTGGATTCTAGAGAAGTAAAGCTCTTCCAGTGGCGTTGGAGACAGGAGGGAGGGCGGGGAGGAATTTTGGGCTACGAGGCTTGGGGCCAGCTCTGTTTCAAAACAAACAAAAAAGGAAACAAAGAGAAGTCCTTGAAAGTCTGGGATTGAACAATTTGTCCACAGGAAACGGGTGTATTGTTGATAGATTTCTATGACCAGAAATGCCTAGTGCCTTTATTGCCATGGATTCCGTTGAAACTCAAGCCCTGTTTCTAGGAATACTATAAACGTACCTTGCACTAGGTGCTTCCAAAGACACTTTTCGTGCATTTCTCCCACTTCGTCTCCCCAGAAACTCGAAGAGGTAGGCCCAGTTACCAGCCCCATTTTGCGGATAAGGGAAACAAATCTTACGGGTGAATTCAGTCCAGGATACACAGCTGGCTGCAGAGAGCACCTGGCCTCAAATTCGTGATCGACAGCAACACGCAACCAGCACCTTACGTCGGTCTCCAGTTTTGGCAAAGGTAGCGTGGCAGGTTTTCTTTCCGCAGCCCACTGGAAGCTTCTTGGTTCTTGGGCGAGCCTACCCATGTTTCTCCGCCCTTCTGTTTCCCACCCTCTGGCCCCAGTCGTCTCCAGCCTGCTTCCTCTCCTAACTTTGGCCCCCGCGTGGGGGAGGAGGAGGCCCAAGAGGTGCAGCCATTTAGCGGCATTATGCAACCTTATAATACATCCCAGTCCTTCAGGAAGTCTGACAAACTGGAATATGTGTTTAGATTTCTAAACTCGGAGACACTTCAGAGCAGAGGGGGCCTGGCTGTGTCCTCCAGATGGCTCCAAATGGTTTTACTCTTCTGTGGATGGTAGGTTTGCAGCTGCCACTGGAAGAAAGCTGTTTACAGAGCCTGCAAAGGGGAATATGCAGGGAATTTCAAGACTGTAGGCCTGCTTCCTTCTCTTCTCCCTCAGGAAGGGAGAGCAGCCTGACCTCCATGCTTTTACGTGAGAACATACCCATTTGGGCCAAGAAGGATTGAGGAGTGGGAAAGGACTCACGGCCCCAGCCCTGCACAGTGCAAGTGAGCCTGAGATGCAGTGTGCCGGTGGGTATGTATGAGTCTTCTGTGGCCGCTACAACAAACGACACAAACTGGATGGCTTACAACGACAGAAATGTCTTCTCTCACAGTTCTGGGGAGAAACACAGAAGCCCAAAGTGAAGGTCTCAAGCAGCGTCACTCTCCCTCTGGAGGCTCTGGGGAGCAGTCTGGGCTGTGCCTCCTTCAGCTTCTGGTGGCTGTCAGCTTCCTTGTTTTTCGGTTGCCTTACTGCGTCTCTCCCTCAGTGGTCACACTGCCTACTCCTCTTTTGTCTGTCTTCTCCTCTGTGCGTCTCTGATAGGGACCCTTGGCACTGGATTGAGGACCCATCCAGATAATCCAGGGTGATCTCTCAAGATCCTTAACTTAGTTACATCTCTTTTTCCAAATCGGGTGACATTCGCAGGTTCTGCAGATTAGGACACGGACGTATCTTTTTCGAGTCCATTATTCAGCCCATTACTAGCAGGAGAGAGAGAAAAGGAGAGCGGCCAGGGCATGGAAGGAACCAGTCACCTCCCCAGGGATTCTGGCATCGGTCCAACCAGCTCTAGCTCCTAATCACATTTTTTGGTCAAAGGGAAATGCACCATTTCCGATTTGCAATTTGGGGCGAGTATCACAGATAAAGTGACTTAAACAGCGCAGGTGTTTATGTTTATCATGTAATGAGAAGTTAAGGGATAGACCTTTTAAGACGGTTCCGTCGTCTTCTGAGCCCCAAGCGCCACCTACTCTTCTGTTCCTTGTCTCTCCAGCCAGCCTTAGTCCAAGGCTTCCGCCCTTAAGACCAACGCATGGTTCAACCAGGCTGCTGGAGCTTCAGCCATCACATCTATATTTTAGGCAGGAAGAAGAAGGAAGAATACGAAGTCCAGAGTAGCGTCTGCTCGTTGAGTCAGCTCAGTTAGAGAGCTTTAGAGAGGGTACACCCAGCGCTCACTTCTCATTGTCCAGAACATGATAACCCATAGCTGCAAGGGAAGCTAGGAAAAATAGGTGTGTGCGCACACGTGTGTGTGTTGAATCGGGGCACACTGCTATATTAAATAAAATGAAGCGTCGAGTAGCAAGGAGGAGGGAGAGAATAGACATTGGGTGGGCAACCGGCACTCTCTACCGTGGGGGCCCCGTGAGGTCACGCAAGTCCTGTCACTCACGTGGCAAGTGCAGAGAACCCTGTCACCTCTGCCTTGTAATAACGATAAGAGTAGCTAACATTTGCTGAGTGCCCACCATGTACCAGACACTGAACTTGGTTCATTCCAGGTTCATTAAACCTGACAACAACCTTCTGAGGTTCGTACTATTCCTTCCCTGCGCCTGAACGTTGTTTCCGCTTTCCCACCTCCACGCTTTTCTACTCACCAGTTCTTTTTTTCTGGAATGTTCTCCCATCCCTCTGCTGGTCCTAAATTTAAGCAGCTTCCCCTAAGACCCAGATCAAGTGTCCCCTCATCATGCGGTCTTCCTTCCCAGGACGCCCTTGCTGGCAGGTCTATCGCCTCTCTTTTCCTTTCCCTTCTTCTCTCCCTACCCGCCAATTCTCAATACCTCTTTTCTTTACCTCTCACGTGGCCTTGAGTTGTCTCATGTTTGTGTCTTTGGGGCCCATGTTAAGCTGTCTGTATTTTAGGCTGTAAGTGTTTTGAAGGCCAGTGGTGCATCTCATACTTGCTGTGTTCCCTGAGTCCCCTGAAACCCCTATCCCTTCGTGCCCCCCTCTCTCCCTAGCCCAACACGCAGCCACTGTACCTTAGAGCACAGGTCTAGTGAGTTAGGACTCACTGAAGGGCTCTCATACACGTGTTGCGTGTGATGTTCATGCTACAGTCCTGTTTATTTAGCCAAGATACAGAGCATAAGGGAAGGGAAGTGGTCGCATCGAGCAGGAGCAGGTGCAGTGTATCTTGATGAAGTTCTTTGCTCCCGGGTTCCCTTACAATGCACAGCTGCCGGCCGCACTCTGCAGATGGGACTCTGCCAGAGTTGAGAAAACAGCCCAGGCCTCCCTCAACTACTGTCCTTTTAGCCTCAGGCTCATCCCACCCCTAGGAAGAACTTACGCTAACAATCTATGTGTTTGCATTTGCGGAACTGTTTACAAGCTCTCCTGGACCTGACCTGTACTTGGAAGCAGCCAGACCACATCCTCATCTGCAGGGAGAAGGCAGTTGCCCAGTGGACCCTGGACATCTCTGCCTCCAGCTCTCCAGCATTCCTGAGAGCCCATTTTCCTGAATTTTCCCAGGGGGCCGACATTTCTGCACCTCGCCGTCACCTAGGAAAAGGACTCCATCCCAGTGGAGCTCGAGGTGCCGTAGGAAGGACATGAGGCCAACGGTAGAGCATGGCCAAGCACTCTGTGCTTCCCTGGCTCTTCTGATGCTGCCTGGGAGAGGCGAAGCTTTATGCCCTTGGTGGGCTTGCCCCATCTCCCTACCTTTGCTTTCTGCCCCGGGCTGCTGACTTGGCTTCACCAATCAGCATGGGGAGGCACAGGCCCTTCGTTGTTGTGTTCTTTGTTGAACCCATGATTCAAAGCGGCATCGGCTCCACTGTGAGCGACTGCATTTAACAGACTGCAAACCCCAAATCCCGCTTCACTCAGTCTCATCAAGGGCAAGACGGAGAGCTCCTGTTAAACTGAAATATTCCTGGAGATATTTGCTGATACCCCAAATGCTCCTGGTGATTCAGCTAGAGCCAATAGCTAAATAACACTGGCACAAGACTGAACCCCATGAATTAGATGTGTATCATTTTCCACCAATGGGATGAGCCCTTGGTAGGTGAGTCAATGACTCTCCTGGACACAACAGTATCTCAGGCACGCATCTAGGCCCCAGGCCTCAGGAAGCATCTTAGACCACCTCCTCTCCTTTGGATGCTCCCTCAGCGCCACAGTCAGTTACCAAGTGTTGTAGAGTATCCCTTTGCAGAATCCATCCCTGTCTTCCCATCCCCATCAGGACCACCACTCCAGGGAGATCCTGTCTTCTCACCCCCATCAGGACCACCACTCCAGGGAGATCCCGTCTTCTCACCCCCCCATCAGGACCACCACTCCAGGGAGATCCTGTCTTCTCACCCCCATCAGGACCACCACTCCAGGGAGATCCTGTCTTCCCATCCCCATCAGGACCACCACTCTGGGGAGATCCTGTTTCTCACCCCCATCATGACCACCGCTCCAGGGAAATCATGTACCTGCTCACACCTGTACGGTTGTAGGACCTAGAGATAATACTTCAATTTGTCTTCACTCTACCTTAAAGTCCCCACATGTTTACACCTTCCTCTGCTCTGCCTCCATCCTGTTCTCATCTGCCTCTTTGCTCTGCGCAATTTCTCCTCTCTATCTCTGTCTCTCTCTCTCTCAAGAATAAATTACATAAAATGCACACTTCCTATAGGTAGAAGGCGGTATGTTTTTACACAGGTGCACACCTGTGCTCTCCCCACCCAGTCAAGATGTGGGACACATCCAGCCCCCAGCAGGCCACTTTGTAGTCCTTCCCAGCTAATACCCTCCTCCAGTAACCACTACTCTGACCTCTTTCACCACAGGTTAGTTATGACTATCTTTGAACTCCCTATAAATGCAGTCATATAATGGGAAGTCTTTTGTGCCTGCACTATTCCACTTTTGCACTTCCTTCCCTCAGCATTGTGTCTGATGTTCATCCGTGTCGCTCCTAACATACCAGTATTTTGCTTGTTCTTTGCTGCCGACCATCCCATTGTATGGATGAATGAATCCACCATGATGTACTGAACCGCTCCCCTGTTGGGGGCGGGACTTGAGCTCCCCCTTTGGGGAGATTGCAAATAAAGCTGCTTTGCATGCTCTGTTCCAGCTCTTCCTGTCCTCTTCATCCATCCCCCTCCTTCACCCCTCGCTTCTCCCCCCCCCCCCCCGGTCTGCACACATGGCCAGAACTCTCCTATCAGAAAAGAAAAGAAAGAGACAATGTTAAGAAACCTTCCAACCGGAGACCATTTCTCTCTCCTTCCTCTGTTCCCCAGGTTTCCTCCCAGACTCCATCTCTGGGAGTGCTGCTCTGAGCCTGGCCCTGCTGGGGCTGTCTTGACTGCCCCCCTCTCTCTGAGACCCTCTCCCAGCCCTCTTCACTCTCGCTCACAGAGCAGGTGTGTCTCCTCCAACGGAACTGGTAATCAAGTGTTCCCCTAAGATACTTTGTCCTCCCATCAGTCTGCAGACCCAATCCTGCCTTCCAAACCCACTAATCCTACCTCCTCCATTGTCTCAGCTGGAAGTAATCCCCGCTCCTCCCTCCGAGCCCCTGCCGCTTGTCATTGGAGCTGTTCTGGTGGCATTTACTGTCTGACTGCCTGGCATTATTGTTACGTGGAAGTTCATCCCATTAGTCGCCTGGGTCAGAAGTGTCTGGGGGTATGACTTGTGCCTGAGTCATCTCTGATCTGTCCCTCTGCCTTGCACTGTGGCTGGCACTGATAAGGCTTGTCATTGGAGCTGCTCTGATGGCATTTACTGTCTGCCTGCCTGGCATTATTGTTACTTGGGAGTTCGTCCCATTAATTGCCTGGGCCAGGAGTATCTGGGGATATGGTATGACCTGTGCCTGAGTCATCTCTGATCTGTCCCTCCACCTCCCACTGTGGCTGGCACTGATAAGGCTGGTTATTACATGAACAATTTTATCCATTTACCATGAGCTATTAATAAGTTATTAAGTGATTTAGCAATAATCAATCAGATAAAGTAATAATTTATTTAGTATAAATCACTTCCTAACTCTACCTATATTATGACGATTCCACCTCTGAAACGCATCTGAAAAGTTTAAAGCTTTTAAACGTTAAAGAACAGGATGAGGGAGTCTAGTGTGTGTGTGTGTGTGTGTGTGTGTGTGTGTGTGTGTGTTCGTCAGAACCGTCAGGTTAGCATGGCCTTGAGTTAGCAAGCATGCAGGGGCCGTTTGGGGCCCCGAGAGGCCAGGCTATTCCCAAGCATTCAGATGGTTTCAGAGATTCTTTAGCCCCGACTCTACCTTACTGAGGATTGGGATACTTAGCAGAGAGCAGAAGGAAGTGTTTGGTGGGCCTTCAACAGACCTTGGTGGCTGACCGAAGCTAAGTCAGCCTTGCAGCATTTCCTTGTGATGCCTCACCGTCTACTTTTTTATCCCAATATTTTCCCTACCTGATGACAGCTGGTTCTTCTATTTGATTTCTGTCTGTGCACCAGGGTGTGATCAAAAGGAACCAACTCCATCCTCCAATTTTCCTCTTAGTCTTGAAATGCAACCAATCCAACCAAACCCATGATTTACCGCAAGTTAGGTGGGTATGACATCACTTTTGGATAGCAAACACTGAAGTTCTGTCACCATAGAAGAAGCCTGGAGGACTCTGCCCCCAGCCAGGGAAAGGAAGCCCTGGAGGGGAACACGGCCTTCTTTGTAACCCCCATGCCCAGACATTTCCCGCCCTCTGTGGGATCTCCCTAAGAGGTGGGCTGTAGAATTACCCTCTCCTGTCCAGCGAACACTCCCCAAAGGGCAACATTTTGAATTGGCCAGAACTAACCTTTCAGAAGAAAGGCTGGTTCGGTGACTTCTTAGTCTCAAATTTGAATCCAAAAACATTATTTATCTAACGGTCTGAATATCAAACTTGGGTTTCATCCTCAAGGGGGAAAAGATAAGGTATCCAAAATCTGCTTGAGAGATAGTTTCCAAAATGAGACTTGTCCCTATGAATCACTGACATTTCTGGCGGAGAGGAAAAAAAAAAAAAAAAGATGGTTGATTTTTAAAAATATACAGACTTTATTTTTTAGAGCAGCTTTAGTCAAAGTTGAGGAGAAAATACAAAGCTCCCATTTATCCCCTTCCCCCCTGCCGCGCACGCCCCTGTCGTCAACATCCCCACCAGAGGGGCACTTTTGTTACAATCAGGGAGCCGACGTGGCACGTGATAATCACCAAAACCCATAGTTTATGTTACAGCTCACTGTTGGTGGTGCACATTCTATGGGTTTGGACAAATGCATAATGACACGCATTCACCATTATAGCAGTTGTAATGCCCTAAAAATTCTTTGCACTCTATCTATTCACCCCTCCCTGCCCCATCACCTGGCAATCCCTGAGCTTTGGGCTATCTCCACAGTTTTGCCTTTTCCAGAATATCGTATGGTTGGAACCACACAATATTTAGCCTTTTCAGATTAGCTTCGTCCACTCAGTAATATGCATTTAAGATTCCTCAATGTCTCTTCGTGGCTTGTATAGCTCATTTCTTTCAGAGTGGAATACTATTCCGTCATCTGATTTAGCAGTTTATCCGTGCACCTACTAAAGCACACCTTGGTTGCCTCCAAGCACAGGTATCCCCCGCTTTCCGAAAGTTTTGCTTTTATGAAAGACCTACATCAGTACCTGTTTTCACTAACCAAAAGAAATCTGAAGAGAATTTCCACTTTTACAAAAACAAAACAAAACAAAACAAAAAACAAAAAAGGCAAAAAGCAAAAATAGTGTCCAGCATTTGTTTTGTGATTACAAGATACAGAGGCAGCAGTGCACTGAGCAGTGGGAGTGGCGCCCCCAAGCTTCTTCCCTGGGAACTACACCGAACATCTCAGCATCAAGCCGCCCGCCATAGCTTTGAACTGTGTCTGCGATAAAGCTTCTGTGCTCTATCTCCATTCATTCTGTGCATCCATTAGCAAGATGTGTCCTAAGGTATCAGAAGAGCCAAGAGACGTTATTTGGGGGGGTCTGGAAATGCTCAAAATTTTTCCATGCAAATTAATGATAATTGTTTCCTCGCTTTAGGCCATGAGAGCTTATGGGAGCTTTCATAGGAATATTCTCATGAGCTTATGAGAGCTTTCATAGGAATATTCTACTTTTGCATAGTGAGGGAAGCCATATTGGCAATTACAAAAAAAAAAAAAAAAACCTGTGATAAACATCTGTGTGCAAGTTTTTTTTGTGGACGTAAGTTTTCAACTCAAGTGGGTAAAATAAAGGCGACTGTGTTTTGAAACAGCCTGACAGATTCCACGTCCGACTCCCACCACATAAACAAAGCCTCACTACAATTTGAAGGGTTCTCTAGGCTGCGGGCATTCTTCTAGGTGCTGGAGGGGAGGAGACAGAGAAGACTAAGGTCTTTCTGCCCTTCTTTCATGGTAAGGAAATAAAGGTCAACCTGCAAACTCACTGAGAAACATGGCGGCATGTAATACGCGCTAAAAGGGAAACTTGACAACGGAGTAGTGGTAGTTAAAAAGCTGTAACAAAGCACACCCTTAACAACAGAGAGAGAAAGAATAAGAAAAAGTGGGACCTCGTCTGAAAGTTAGTCCCTGTTTCCATAGTATTCAGATTCAACATTTTAAGAGAAGTCAGTGTCCTTGTGTTCTCCCACCCCTCTCAGTGTCTCCCACTCCCTGTCAGCCCCCTCAGCCCAGTGGGGACATACAGTCAGTCCCCAAAACAGCGCCAACAAAGAGTGGAAATGGCCTGCTGTCCCAACTCACACGGAGGAGGGAATAAACCTCTGTCTACAAATGAATGTATTGCCTTCTGTACTGGGCTGAATCATGGTCCCCAAAACACATGTACCTGTGTCCTAATCCCGAGAACCTGTGAATGCTGCCTTATTTGGAAAATACTGAAGATGTAATTAAGTGAAGGCTCTTGAGAAGCGATCATCCTGGATGATGGGTCTTAAGTCCAGTGACAAGTATCCCTATGAGAGACACCCAGAGGAGGAGACAGTCCGAAGGGGAGGAGGCAATGTGACCACAGAGGCAGAGACGCAGTGATGCGGCCATGAGTCAGGCGAAGCCCACAGCCACCAGAAGCTGGAAGCGGCAAAGACCAGATTGTTCCCTAGAGCCTCCAGAGGGAGGGTGGCCCTGTGGACGCCTTGCCTTTGGGTTCTGTAGTTTTCTCCAGAACTGTGAGAGAACACATTTCTGCTGTTTTAAGCCACCCAGTTTGAGGTCATTTGTTTTAGCAGCCACAGGAAACTAATCCTCTGAAGGACATGTTTACATTAACAAATACACTGATTGACAATAATTGTGTTAGACACTGTCTGTCTTTTGGGTCATCTAGCGTCTGAATCTTCCCTATGCTTAGAAATGTATCAGATACATCACGAGTGATGTAGTTTCATCTATGTCCAATATTCGGTCTGTCAGGACCTAGCCTTTCACCTTTTGCTGAAGACGTGGGTGACTTCTAGAAGTTACCTGCACTATGCCCTCCCATTAACTGAAAACTCCTTGAACCCATTCCCCGTAATGTTTAGGATCCCACAGGTCCTAGGTGTGCATTTAGCATTGCTCGATCGTAAAAAAGAAAGTCAAAGTGATCTCCATAAATTAAGAAGACCAATGACACTTTTAGAAATATAAATTCCTGGGATGCTTGGATGGCTCAGTCGGTTAAGCATCCAACTTTTGATTTTGGCTCAGGTTATGATCTCCCAGTTTGTCAGGCTCCATGCTGGCAGCGCGGAGCCTGCTTGGGATTCTGTCTCTCCCTCTCTCTCTGCCCCTCCCCTGCTCTCTCTCTCTCTCTAAATATAAATAAACAACAGGGGCGCCTGGGTGGCGCAGTCGGTTAAGCGTCCGACTTCAGCCAGGTCACGATCTCGCGGTCCGTGAGTTTGAGCCCCGCGTCAGGCTCTGGGCTGATGGCTCGGAGCCTGTTTCCGATTCTGTGTCTCCCTCTCTCTCTGCCCCTCCCCCATTCATGCTCTGTCTCTCTCTGTCCCAAAAATAAATAAATACGTTGAAAAAAAAATTTTTTTAAATAAATAAATAAATAAACAACAAACATTTAAAAATATATAAATTCCTAACAAATCTTTTTCCAGCCCCTCTCTCTCTCACATTTATACTCCATACTGCAGGCAGGCTGACCTTTCCAATATGTAAAGATAATGATTCTTAAATATTTTCATGGGCTGTCCAGTGCATAAAGGCCAGAGCTGAAAACCACTTGGAAGAGACAAAACACGGAAGAACTTTCACAGTCTGGTTCCAAAGTTCCTTTTAGGCTCGTCCGACATCTTTCCATCCTCAACCCCTATCTCTTACCAGAGGCCTCCTACCCCACAGCCACCCTCAAATTCCGTAGGCCTCACGGACACCATGTTCTTTCGGGCTTCAACTCAAGTCAAACTGGAATACGCACTAACTCCCGGCACGCTGGTCTGCTTACTTCGTGTCCCCAAGAGTCCACTGCCATGTCTGGGGAAGCTTCCTGTAGCACGTAGCCCATCTGCCTAATCCGTTCCTTGAATCTTCTCTGAGGCCTTTCCCAATTCTCCCAGGCATAAGTGAAACCCACTGAGAAAGTCCTGTTGGCACCTACCATTCCCGGAGACGGGAGAAAATGTTGTGACCCAGATGACAGTCACTGGCCTGGACTTCTCTTACTAGAGTTCCTCGTGGCAGTCTGCCATTAGCAGGTGGTGGTGCATCAGTAGGTGAGTTCCTAGGGGCTGGCAGAGGACTCAAGCCCGGCAGCCCTGCCACTCTGGGGGGGGAGGGGTTGGCGGGGTGGGCGGGGGTGGAATCTCACACCAGCTACTGCCAGAGAGGAAATGAGGACTTTCTGTATGGCCCCACGTCATGCAAAATGGTTTAAAATGGGGTCTATTTTAAATGGGCCATCTGGTATACATTCACGTACTAAAAAGGAATAAATACCAAATCACCTCCTATCCTCCTCAGAACATCAAAGTCGTCCTGTCAGTCTTTTCTCCTACCCCTAGATAATGTAAATACCAAAGCCAAGTTCTTTTGTTCTCCTCCTCAGGAATGTTCAGACCAGGAGGCCTCATCATAAGTCTAGAACTACTCTGAAATACTATTTTCATAAGTCGATCACTCTTTTTTCTTGTACATTGTGACCATTTGCTTATTGACTCTTACTGGAAATTAAACCTGATGGTATCACTGTAATGTGCAAATATCGAATACTTAAGAACTCGGGTATTTGTGCTTAGCATGAGTTTTCTACAGCCTGTCTCTCTACCGCACAATAAACAGGAAATACCTCTTAAAGTGCCTGAAAAACTCACTCATGAAAAAAACAGGGATACCTCGGGCAATCAAGAGCTTGTTTTGTTGTCTGACCTTCGTAAAGAGATGTTTGCCACTGTTGGTATCTTTCCCCTTGGGGAGTCATCTCTTGAAATCAGGAAAAAAAACTCAGCTCTTGAGGAGAGCCAGAGAGAAGTTAGATGGCAGCTCATTCTATTTTCTAAATACCCAATTGCAGTTTGTATAGCATCCTTCATCAAAACGCTTAGGTTACCATCTTCGCTTCTCTGGGGCAAACAGTGCTCTGACGAGCCACCGTTCTTTCATTTCAAGCACTGTCTATAATCCCTATAACATGGAAGGACAAACAAGAAGCGAATCCTTTGGGGTGCCTGGGTGGCTCAGTCTTTTGGGCATCTATTGATTTCGGCTCAGGGCGTGATCTCACAGTACATGGGATGGAGTCCTGCGTCAGGCTCTGTGCTGACAGTGCAGAGCCTGCTTGGGATTCTCTGTCTCTCTCTTTCCTCTCTCTCTTTTCTCCTCTCTCTCCCTCTCTCTCTCTCCTCCACCTGAACATAAATAAATAAAAATTTTAAAAAAAGAGAATTGTATCCTTTAGTTCCTGGTCAGACATAATAAGATTTATTCCTCAAATACTCATGTTCTGATTCGCAAGCTTTAGAGGCAGAAGATTCTGTTCTTTTCCCCACTCTCCCCCAGCCTGAAAGGATCTTGCAGAACTTTGGGCCATGAGGAAATTGAAGAATGCTTCCATTATATCCCAGAATTGTTGATATATTCCAAAACAGCTCAAGTAAATGTCAAGCTTTTCCAACTGAACTGAGAGACACTTAAAAGGGGCATTTAGGGGGAACATGGTAGGAAGCGGTAAATAGCTTTAGGGAAGAGGCAGGGTTATCTTGGATTTATAGGTCTTGCAAATATTTATGCAAGGTGCTAAAAAGTAGCATCTCTCCTTTTTAAAATTATTGGCCAATGTGGGCTTATGCCTTTACTTTGTAAGTAAATATTGCTGCAACATTCTAAACAGATTTATTAGGCCTGTCACCAGCAGCCAAATATTTATGTAAGTTCCAAGAGTTGAAAAGGTAGTTTAAGGAGACTATTTTAACCACAGCTTTATAAATGTTTAAGGTAACATCCTGTCTCTTTGAAACTGTCCCACCTAACCATATCATCATATTTATAATAGAAAGACAACATGTTCAAAGTGATGCATTATTTCCTGCTGTCCAAAGTTAGGCTTCTGTCTTTTCATCACAGCCAAACAGAAAAAAAAAAGAAATTATCTCGGAGAGATCCTTCTATGCAATACCTGGGAAGAAGCCACTGCAAATGTTACCGGTGGGAGCAGGGAGCAGGGGGAGAGAAAATGTAACTGTCGTTGCAGATGTAAATATGAGCGAGTAATTTTTAATAACGTGATTAGGCCTGGCTTAGAAGACACCCATATATTTAATAGCTGCATTCATTTTTCAATCTACTTTGCTTTAGACGTCCTCAATAACTATTAATGAAGTTTGGTCCCCAAGTCTGGTCTAGTTACCAGAATATACCGTGTAGGGTGTGTGTGTGTGTGTGTGTGTGTGTGTGTGTGTGTGGCTTGCTGCGTGAATTCTAGGCTTTGCTAAGCTCGGATCAGTCTGAGTTGCTGGTGGTCTTCTTGGTCACACCATCAAGACTATGATAGTCAGTCAGGACTCTATCAGTTGTGAATGAGAGAGATCAAACTCACACTAGCTTCCCCAACACAGACCATGCATCGGCTTACACAGTGAAAAGGTCCAGGAAGTACATCTTCAGGCACAGTTAGATTCAGGTGCTCAGAGTTGTTGCTAAAAGCCTTTGCTTGCATTCCGTCATACCGACTTCACTCTAGGGCAGGCTTTAGCTATTGTGGGGGCCAAGAGAAGAACCAGCAGCTCCAGACTTTTTTCTACCAGCTTAGCAAACTGCAGACAGAAATGTGGTCCAGACTGAGAAACGTGGCCCTTCACAAGAATCATAATGACTTCATGTGTCTTCCTTTAGAACCAGAGCTGGCCATTGACGGTTGGGGTCAGCTATGCTGTAAAGAGATTGACTGAAAGAGGGGAAGGTGTGATTACTGGAAGCAAATCCAAGTGACGTAGCAAAAGAAAATGAATGACTACTGAAGGAGCAAAAATAACCACAAGAGGCTCATTTTCAGAATCGAAAGATGACACCAAAATAAATGTGCTGAGAAGCTATTTGCAAAACCAGTAGTCAGTGACATAGCCAAGATGTTACTTTGTGCAGAAATTCAGAGGATACGGGAGATCAGAAAAATAATTCATTTGTGTAGAAGTTTACTAAATTCTCATCACTAGAAAGTTCACCGGCTCTGACCACGTTTACTAGCATCCTAGTAGGGATTAGCTTAATTGTAAAGTTAAGGACTAAGACAGTTGCTCCCAGACATGGGCCTGTTTCACCTGATGTGCTTATGAAAATGCAGATTCCTGGAACCCAGTCCTCTTTGTCATGTCGTCTGGGATAGACTATCTACATTTTCATACCATTCTCCAGGAAATTAAAAAAAAAAACTTTTGATGTATATTCATTTTTAGAGAAAGAAGGAGACACAGAATCCAAAACAGGCTCCAGGCTCTGAGCTGTGAGCATAGGGCCCGATGACGAACTCAAACTCGCGAACCATGAGATCATGACCTAAGCCAAAGTCAGACGCTTAACTGACTGAGCCACCCAGGCGCCCCATATTCTCCAGGAAATTTTAATGAACTGGTTTACATGGTAAAATCCAAGCATTTTAGAGTATGGGGTATGTATTTCCATTTAATTCCATTTGGTATTTGCTTGGCACCTGGTTAGCTAACATCTTGTTGATGTTCTGTCCTCAAGAAACGATAGCCCCATGGTATGACTGAAATACAGAGAGAGTATTTTAGAAAATGGAATTAGTGTGGTACATTGAATTTACCTCCACAGTCGAATCCTTGCCTTGACTTCATATTGGTGGAGAATTCTTCCCTGCCTCTTTGAGTTACGTCATATATCTACTTTGGCCAATAAAATGTGAACGGGTGTAACGGGATACAATTCTCAATCTAGGCCTTAAAAGACCTTCAGTTTTTCCACTTGCCCTCTGTACCTTTGCCAAAGCCCTGAGAGAAGCTTCCCATAAGTAATCGCCACCTTTCATTCTGGGCCCCAAGTGAACACATTTGGCCCAGAACACGTTTAGGAGCAGAGCTCCCCCAAAGAAGTCCAGCTGGACCCACAGCCTGAAGCAGAGCCTCCCAAGACAAGCCAAATCTCCATCAGCCAAGCTCACTGATAGATTTATGAGAGAAAGCAATGGTTGTTCCAAGTTGCGCAGTTTCGGGGTGGTTGACTGCACAGCACTGTTGGAGTAACAGCCCCTAACCCATAGAGTTAGGGGCTCTAAATATCTCTGGAGGACTGGTTTGGTTTGTTTGGGGTTGACTCCCTGCCTGAATTGAAGAAAGCAGTTGCAATCACTAGGAAGGATCTTTCAGGGTGATAGATGGCTCTCGCTCTGTGGGACTCCAGAGGAGATGAAGAGGAAACCTGAGTTCACGGTCAGTACCATCATCATTGACCACAAATATGAGGGCACCTACCGTATGCCAAGTGCTGCGAGGGGAGGAGGTAGAAGGTAGGGCCAGTGCTCTGGGAGAGTGATGATCTCACTACAGGACGACACCTCAGTCGAAATTCCATCTGAATGTACTGACTTAGAGTGGCCAGATCTCTCTCACAGCCTGTTCATTGATAAATGAGATCTTCACCAGAGAAAAAAATTCTCCCCGATTCTACCCACCATCCTAGTCTTCACACTCGATAAGATTCCTCAAAGAAGCTTCCAGGAAGCCAGGAGTTGGATGGATTGACTTGCGGTTAGAGAACCCGAGTAGTCCGTCCTCACAGACAGCTTCCAGGGTTTCAGGAGAGCAGACCTGAAATCTCACTTGACGTAGCAGCTGTAATCAAAATCCGCTTCCTCCCTCACGCCTCCGTTCTTACTCTCTGGTTGAGGCTGCTCCCCAGAACCAGCTACATATTACGCAGGGTTCCGTGCAAAAGGAAAACTTAGGGCCCCTTCAAAAATTGCTCAGAATTTCAAGACAGTGACCTTAGAATATAAAAGTGGGTATGGGCCCTTCTGAGCATGTGACCCACTGAGGCTACACAGGTCTCACACCCGGGAAGCTAGCTCTGCTGTCCCCTGAAGGGTAGCTCCCATAACCCACATCCAGACAGCACCAGCAGAGGGTTCTGTCCTGGGTGGACTCGGAAGTAGACCCCATAGACTTTCGTTCAGCAAACGCTCGTGGTGCCAATCATCTCCAAACTGCCCATGAGGCAAAACGGTTAAGTCGAGTGAAGTCCAACCCCACAAAGAAATCGGCTGCCCCCTCCTGCCCAGCCCACCCCCTGGGGCTGAAAGATGACAGTGGGCACAGCAGTGACCGGGAACCGTTCTGCAATCCCAGCACCCCTCCAGCTGGGCCTTTCCCACAGTCATTCTGAAAATATTTGTCTGTGAGCCCCCCAAAGTGCTTCAAATGCAGTTCAGACGTGCCGTGCACTGAGCCCTTGCAGCTGTATTTCTGGGTTGCATAAAAGGAACACAGCCATTTGTTCCACTGCGCGCAAGGTCCTGCCCGGGACGCAGGACAGCATAGAAATGCTGGTGCCCCACTCTGCCAAGGTAAGACAATTGTCCCGATGCCACAGCAACTCCAGGGGCTCCTGGACTCTGTGGCTGCTCAGCACGTGCAGACATTTGGCAGGCAGACCTTCCTTTGAAGTTCAGGCAAAACTGGGAAAACTTTCATGCCTGTGAACATGTGGCTGTCAGTGGGAGGAAGGGTAGAGTGGGGGCCCCTCCTCTCCTCCCCCAAAGTTGAGGAGTGGGAACTTCTTCTTCCACAGCGAATAGCTTCTGCTATTCAGGCAGACCCCTACAGGCATGTGTACTCCTTTAGCGTCCTTGAAAACCTCAGCGCAACACATAAGGTCGAGGTCAAGGTGCCCATTCTGTGGGCCCCTGATTTCTCTTGAAAGAAACAGGAAAGGGGAGGACTTGGCTGGGGGTGGGTACAATCTAGTCAGTGGTTCTCAAAGCGAGGTCCCCAGACCAGCAGCATGGGTAGCCCAGAAACCCATTAGAAATGCAAATTTCAGGCCACATCCCAGATCTACTAAATCAGAAACTCCCAGGACAGGAACGAGGAATCTGGTCTAAGTCACCGGCGCCTTGCCTGAAACCATCACAACACTGATCCTAACGGTAAGCACGTTACCGACTTTCAAAATGCTAATTCAGCGGCTCTATTTGCCAGGTACTGTGCTAAGTGCCTTTACACGCATGATTACCTTACATAAGTGCACCCAGGTTTTGGTATTTTGTTCCAGCAGCCTGAGCTAAGACAATTGAGGATCCCTAAAATAATGCTCCTGGGTCTTTGTGGGACACAATCCGGATGTAGTATGTCCACAGTCGGCATCTGTGTTGGCTTAACACGTATCATACGCACAACTGTGCTGGTCTCTTGGTATCTGTGGCCAAGCAAGCCGACCCAGAACCACAACACAGGGGTACAACTGAAGAGTTCAACCATCTCCTGCTTAATGAGGACAGATGACTGCACGTGGTTAGAGCTCGGAGCTGAGGGCACTGGCTGGCCGATGAACGCACAAGTGTAGGTAGTGTGCTACACAAGGGTCAAGTCTTTCGCTAACACCGCAAGGGTCTCTGGCCCAACGAGCGGAGTTTGGTAGTAATTCTTGCTACAAGTTGAAAAAAGAAAAAAAAAATATATATATATATATATATATAGAGAGAGAGAGAGAGAGAGAGAGAGCTGCATTTTATTGAGAACTTGCTGTGCGCCAAGCCCTGTTCTGAACACCATGGGTTTTTTCCCCTAACTGAACAGAAAAGGAAACGGGGAGGTATATCGGTCAATGCATATCTTGTTTGTTCTAGGTCATACGACTAGTAACTGAACCAGGCAGTTTGGCTCCAGAGTCTGGGTCCTTAACCACAACGGTACCACCTCTCAAATGCAGGCCAAAATGGAGTTTGGCTGCAGAGACAAATGTACCCTGAGTCCTCCCCACCCCGGCCACCAACAGAAACCTGATCTGAAAGGAGCCGCAGAAGATCGTCTGGTTTGGCCCTCAGCCACAACCCAGAAGAGGAGTTGTTATCAACAGATGAACTAAGCAAGGATCTTCGTTCAAAACAAAAAAAATGTCACCCAAGTTTATTTAACCGGGAAGTAGCGGCTGAATCACCAAGCACTGGTTACGTGGGTGCTCAGTTTGGTGGGGGGTCTGCTGGACCATAAATCAGAACAAGCCCAGGTGGCTTAGTGGGGCCTCCTCACTGAGCTCTGTTTGTCCCACCCCAGGCCGGAGCGAGCCTGGCTCTGGCAGAACTCCCAGGGCCTGGCACATTGCTGGTGCTAATGTGATGATGGCCTAGTCCAGGGGGGCAGCTGGGAGGCGTCTTCCAAAACACATCCGCCTCCTGCCCATGGCTTCAGGCAGCTGGACACAAGATGGCTGGCAACTGCCCATCGGACCACCCACCACCAGAAAGAAGGGTTTTAAGGAAATGGCTCTTACAGACATGGCCGGGTTATGGAAACTCCTGCAGTGAGGGGTCAGGTCAGAAATGGACCAAAAGGCCAGCCCTCAGCAGGACTGTGTGTGTAGGGCATCTAAGCCAGATCCTTCTTTTGTTCAACGTGAAGAGAAAAGGCTCATGAGGACCCTGCAGTGGGGTCCTTAAAGCAGCCCGCTAGAGAAAATGGCCCGTGTTCCCTGGAATTTGGGGAGGCTGATAGTCCCAGCTGAGATGTGTAAACAGGAGTGTGGAGTGGAGTGGCAGCTTGTCTGAGAGAGGCTGGAGCTTGCTGAGTTTGGGATGGGGAGGGCAAGGATGCATGCATGTTTCTCAAGCCAAATGTGGCCCCCTAAGGAAAGGAGCTGCTGATAGGTCAACTCTGAAGGGATCTTGCACAAGGAGGCCTCCTGGAGGTCCAACGGAGAGTGAACCAGAAGCCAGAGACTGGGGTGGGAGGCAATTGCGGCCAGTCAAGAGAGATGTTGCCTCAAAGGAGTCACAGATATGAGATCCTCAGTGCTGAGGGTCCCAAGGAACCCAGAGAAAGAGGAGGCTTTGGGGCACGCAGAACACAGAGGGCTTCAATGCTAACCTGCAGTGACAACTTTGCTGTCGTTCCCTAACTCACCGGACCTCCCACCCGACACTCAGACCCCATCCTGACCCTGAGAGCAAAAATGACACCTAGAAGAGGAGGAGGAGAGGCAACGAGGAAGGGAAAAAAAAAATGACCATGCCCCTTCCACTGCAGGCACTTGGCCCAAGGCACTTCAGAGCTGGAGGACGACAAGAAAAAGTTCTTACTGGGTTCAGAGTTTTAATGCTGGGTGGGACTGGACTTTAAGATCTGAAATTAACCCAAAAAAGCTCTTGGATCTGCCTGAGATTTCACCCAAGGGGCAGCAAAGAACAATTCAAGCCTCAGAGTGTCTGTTAGAAAATGGTAAGAAAAGAAAAGGTTGATCCTAGTTAAGAGTTTTTGATGTTCAATTCATTCAATTATACATATTCATACACTGCACACACATACACACAACTCTCCTTGCATGTATGTTCATAAGTATAAGGCAGACTGGTGCTACCTGATTCCAAGATGGTACCTTATAATAGTTGTAGGAGCAAGTCAGGTCTACAAAGGATGAAGCAAATGCCAAGGACACTT
Source organism: Puma concolor (assembly GCF_028749965.1). Lineage (NCBI taxonomy): Eukaryota > Metazoa > Chordata > Mammalia > Carnivora > Felidae > Puma > Puma concolor. Next base: position 164,337,650 of record NC_141670.1, on the reverse strand, counting down.
CTTGGATCCTCAGAGAGAGAACACGACCCTATGTCAAGGATTTGTCATTACAAAGTCAACACAATGATATTGTAATAACAAAGTCTGGTGACAGATGGAAGCTGCACTTGTGGGGAGCACAGGATGATGTACAGAGATGTTGAATCACTATTGTTATACACCTGAAACTAATGTATCGTTGTGTGTCAACTATACCTAAATTGATAAGAAAAACTTCTTGAAAATCAACACATGACAGATATACAGAAGACAGTGGGGAGAACACGGTATTCGGGAATAGATGCTCAGGCGGAAAACTCAATACAGTCACCGAAGGGCCATGCGTCCATTTTATAAGTCATTCCTTGACTTTCAGTGGATATTTTGTGGGTGCTCACAATGTCACATGTGTTCTCTTTTCGAATAGTAAGTATTTCCATCACCCAAGTGGAATTTCTTACACCCTTAACTCATAAAATATAATCGGGTTGCCTTCTTTTAAATGTTTATTTATTTTTGAGGTGGGGAGAAGCAGAGGGGCACGGTGACAGAGGATCTGAAGACACCTCTGATCTGAAGACACCTCTGTGCTGACAGCGGAGAGCCTGTTGCGAGTCTCCAACTCATGAACCATGAGATCATGACCTTAGCCAAAGTCTGATTTCTTAACCCACTGAGCCACCTAAGCAGCACATCAGGGTGCCTTCTTTCTAAAGACCTACCCTTCACACAAAACGTTTTGTGTAGACATAGAACGCTAACTTTCTAGTAGAGTCTCTAGTTGACAAAGTGGAAAGATAACTGTAATGGAGGAAAATCCATATCATTGTCTATGGAGGAGAAACAGAAGAGTAGATCTCTGGGGGGGGGTTGGGGTGGGATGGGCTGTCCTTCATCCTATTTAGGGATCACCTTGGAGAAATCTTAGCCAACTCTTAATATACTTCATACATTTTAAGTTACACATTTTTAAATAGAACACACAGTCTTAGAAGAAAGGAAAAGCTATCCACTGGACAACATCTCAAACTTAGGAATAATACATAACTTTATGTATTACTTAACGTACAAACTAAGAGACCCCAACTAAAAAAAGCCTTAAATAAGATGGAAATTTATTTCTCTCTAATGCAAAAGTCCAACGTGAAGCAGGTGGTCCTGATCCGTGAACTCATCCATGCACTTAGAATCTCTACCTTCCTCAATATGTGGCTTCTGTTTCTAGATCTAATAATGCTGCTCCAAATGCCACTGCCACACAAATGCCCCTGTCACACAAGTCTCAGACGTTGCATGCATCACTTCCTTTCACATGCCACTGACCCAAACGTGGTCACAAAGCCACAAATGAAAGTGGATAATACAGTCTGTTCCTGGGCACCAATGTATCCAGTGAAACCCAGGGGTTCTATTCCTAATTGAAAAATGAGCGAATGGATACAGGGAGTGGGAGGGAGTGACAGAAGTTTCCTCTATATGCATCATTAATTGCTAGAAAGAAATCAGGCCTGTAATTTCATTGAGCAAACATTTATGGGAAGCTTTCTTGTGTAATATTCTATTTCACTGTGGAGATAATCTTCCAAGAAAAAGGATTTCATTAGTACGATGCTTTTAAAAGAAAAAGCCCACCATTTTTAAACAAAATTCACAAGACCATCCCTTACATATTCATTTCTTTGTGGGGAATTATAACAGAGACAAATCCCTTCTCTTCTCACCTGGCTTCAGTTAAATTAAAATGTTTTGAGGCACCTGAGTGGCTCAGTCGGTTAAGCGTCCGATGTCACCTCAGGTCATGATCTCGCGGTCTGTGAGTTTGAGCCCCGCGTCGGGCTCTGTGATGATGGCTCAGAGCCTGGAGCTTGCTTCAGATTCTGTGTCTCCCTCTCTCTCTGCCCCTCCCCCATTCATGCTCTGTCTCTCTCTCTCTCTCTCTCTGTCAAAAATAAATAAACATTAAAAAAAATTAAATGTTTTGAACACCTGCAGATGATATGGCACCGGGTGAGCTTATGGTGACGGAAAGAGCTGGCATCATATTCACTAGGTGTTAGAAATCAAACCATTTTGGTTTGGAAGGGGGGGGGAAATGCCAGGTCAGCATTTGATTGTCATGAGCCTCTTGCTGTGTGTTATTCTCCCCCCATTTTCATACCACACATTTAGTCCTACCCAAAATAGTGACTTCAGAGTCGCCATTTAGAAGTAGAGGGAGCTGGGAGCTGGGAGGCAGAAGCCCTGGGGCTCATAGTGGCTCTGCTGCTAAATAGTTATGTGACCCTGAGGAAATGACACACAGGGACTAGATTTCTGGCTCATGGATCGCATCAGCAAACTGTCACCTGCTGTGCACGCTCTGCACCAGGTCAATGGAGATAGTTTCCATGATCTCTCACCTCCCTGGGTTCTTCATGATGCTTTATGTATCCCAGCCTCCAGGAACCACAGAGATATGGCTGTAACCTCATCACACACACAAAGCGAACAAATATTTGTGGCATTGGTGCCTGTGGCAGAGACTGTTAATTATCCCCCAGGACCCACTCTCCTGTTCTTCCATTGTAATAGAATCCCTGATTCTCACTTGGGCACAAGACCATCTCCTCTATCCTCCTGGGTAGCTAAGCCACGCAACTAAGTTCTGGCCAATGAGATGGGAGTGGAAGCAATGCGTGTGACTTCTGAATTATGCCCTGAAAAATAAGAGGCAATGCCCTCCCATTCCCTTTCCCCCTTCCCGCCAGCTGGGAGTAAGCATGCTAGTGAGTCATCTTGGACCATGCGAATGAGGGCAACACCCAAAACTGGCAGAGACACAAGAAGGGAGAAGCCTGGCACCTTGTATTAGCTGTTTCTCTGTAATAATTCATCCCACAATATAGTGGCTTACATGACAAACATTTGTGATCTCTCAGTTTCTCTGGGGGCAGGAATCTGGCCATGGCTTTGCTGCATCCTCTGGGTCAGGCTCTCTCACAAGGCTGCGGTCAAGGTGTTGTCCAGGGCTGCTGTATCTCAGAGCTTGACCGGGGTGGGATCCGCATCCAAGCTCACTTATGTACTTGTTGGCAGTCATCAGTCCCAGCTGGAGGTTGATCCAAGACATCACGTAATACGGGCCTCTCCATAGGACAGCTCACAACACGGAAGTTGCCTTCTCCCAGAGTAAGCAAGAGAGAGACAGAACTAGCAAAATGGAAGGTGGTCTTTCGTATTCCAGTCTCAAAACTGACATCCCACCCCTTCGGCCGTGTACTGTTTGCTAGAAGGGAGTCGCCGGGTCTACTGGGCCCACACTCAAGGGGATGTGATTACCCAAGGGCATAAAAACCAGGAGGTGAGGATCGTTGGGAGCCATTTTAGAGGTTGCCTCCCATAGATCCTGACAAATGGAGTTGCCCTCTCACTGGTGGTCTGCGTCTGCCACCACCATTATGGGAAAGTGAAATAAATACCACCTGCGTCAGGGTAGCCATGCTTGTGTTTTAATCAACGGTGCCCAATTCGTTTCATCCTTGGAAACATTTCTCCAGGTATCGAGGACCCGCCGTCATCATTGTCTGAAATAATTGCCCAGCTAACCCCCTTTCTCAGAAAATGTTCCCCTTCCTGCCCTGCTGCCACACCTCTCCTTGCTGGTAACCTCTGTGCCATTTTTGTGATCAAGAACTCTGGTCCCCCCTGGGTAAACAGCTGACCTAAGGTGGGCCAAATCTGTCCCAGAGGCATTTAGAATTGGGGTCCAGAGACCCTGGTCAGTGCCTCTCAATAACTGGATGCCGTGCGAAGCCAGGGGTGCCTCTGCAGGTACCCGGGAAAACGAGAAAGCCAGTGTGCAGAGAAAGAAGGAAGAGACAGATGAGCAGAGAGAGGTCTTCAGAGTGGGCTCAGCTCATGGCTTCCTGTTCCGGGTCTTGCTGAAGCCTGACTCTTCCCCCCCACCCCCCAACCCCCAGGTGCGTGAGATGCCTCTATAACGTGACAGCAATACGTCCTCACATTCCTCTCCACCTTTGTGTGTGTGTGTGTGTGTGTGTGTGTGTGTGTGTGTGTGTGTGTGTGTCATTGAAACCAGTCAAGTGGTCTTCAGGTGTTTGAAATTAAGCAATATTGGACTAGGAAGGGCCCTTCGTTTTCTGCGAGTTTTCAACACCTGACCTTAACGTTGTCTCAACCGGCTCATGACATCCTTGTGTGCTCTCCTATTCCCCTTCCCCTGAAAAGTCTTGCTAACAGTCACGGGGGGTGAGGTCAACAGGAAAGAACTGTGCAAGGAAGGACCCTGTGTGGACACACGCCTGTGATTTGATTCGCTACTTCGTTGTAGGTCAGAAGATGTTTTAGAGTGTGGGGTGGTACAACAATGGGATGGCGCACCCTCTAGGTGACAAAGGGAGGATTAAAGAAGTCCTCCCTTCTCACCTTAACCCCTTGTGCAATCATGTGCTGCCTGTCTAGACCAAAACCAAGCTCCTTTGCATCCCCGTTACAGAGCTGTTAGAAAGAGGGTTAGTTCATTTTGAGTTCCCTAAAGGGACTCTAAAGGCAGTGTCTCCGCTCTGAGACAGTGACTCTCTCCACACATCTCTCCATGTACTACTCTCTGTCTGACTTGTTTACTGCGGAATCCAGGCCAGGGTGCTGGGGATGGGTTGTATTTCTTCAGTGGATTTCCACACTCCCCTTCCTGAGTCACACTCTGCGTTCCTTTGATGCCTCCTCTGAGCTGGAGGGTCATTTTGCAGCAGAGCGATTGGCTGCACAGCCCGTACAGGGCTTGTCCCCAGCCTTGTCCTAGTAGTTGACCCTCTTGTGGGGAAGGAAGCAAAGTGGGATGTGGTAAACAGGAAGACAGCAAGCCCTGCTTGGCTTGGGGAGCAGGGAAACATCAGCGACCGTGCTCAGCCCTGTGCCCAGATCACAACCTCCTGAGCTTGTAGCACTTTCCAGGCTGGTTCAGAGATCGTTCCAGCAGCTTGAGATTGTCAATGCAGCAGGAAGAGTTTGTCCCAAGACACTGCCTCAAGAATTTCATGGTTTCTGAGTCTGGTGTGGATAGACGGAAAAACAGATGGATGAAAAGAGAAGGGAGAGTTGGAGCAGCGAGTGATGAACCTGCCCCTCACCACCTGATTTTAACCGCTCCCTGACTCCATCCCACCTCACACTCCTTCCTTATAGGCTGTGTGTCTCTACTGCTGCAACTTATACTATACTTGTATCATGAGCTAGAATACAAGCTCCATGAATGCAGGGATCTTTGCTTGCTCCCTGATGAATCCTACGAGCCTGCACAGTGCCTGCACAGTGTTCAATAAATACTTATTGAATGAATAACTCAATTTATATAATTTATTGAATGAATGAATGAATGAATGAATGAGTTTCCCTAAGGATGCTTTCGTTGATTTTCTTACCACATTTCTTTTACTATTTTCCTCCTGTTCTCCAAACTGGGATGCCCTCTCCGAGCCCCACCAGTCTTGATCCCATGCATCTCCCAAGGGGGTCAGCTTCAGGACCTCTTCTGCAGTGTGGCCTTGTGGTTAAGAGTCAGGCTTCCAGAGTCTAAATCCCTGCTCTACCACTGGCTGTGTAAACTTGATTAAATCACACCATCTCTCTAAGCCTCAGCTTCCTTACCCGATGGGGTTACCATGGGGTTACCACTGGGTGCCTTCTTGCCGTCTTTCCAGCACCCACATTTTGTTGAGTCTCTCAACAGAAGGGTCCTCCTGACATGGTGCTTTTCTGTGCTCTTAAACACCCTCCTTGAGTTTATATGCAGACCTTTGCATTCCTTGTTACCAAAGGAATAGTGAAGCACACGAGTGAACACCACCGGGAAGGAGGAGTGGGGTGAGATTAGTATCCAGAGGACACATGAGGCATTGTCTGGAAGGGCTTGACGGTGGCCTATGGTGATGCAGAAACATGCAGCCAGAAAACCATTCGCCCAACACAGGCATTTCACGTCATGAGATGCAGCTTCATGCAAGTTTTGGGGGCTGGAGCCTACGAGTAGGAATCCGCTCTCTCCTGCACATCGGAGGCCCCCCATCTCAAAGGGAGCCAGTGAGGGAGCAAGAGTTAGGCCCAGACTTGAAGCAGCAAAGCTTTGGCTTTGGACCGGCCCTTTTCTGTTATGGGGATCCCCTGGAAAGTCACTCATGATAAACACTGGTATGTTTCTGCAATCTGGCTCTCAATCCTTCAAAGGTTCCTGAACTGAAGGCAATTAACAGAGCTGGGGAAGCCAAGAAAATGCACTGCGAGTATAAACAGCTTGACAGGACATTTATACAGCAGCGAGCAGAGCAGAGGCCTCCTTCCCATGTGTGGCGGAGGCCAGGAGGGGAGATTGTGAGAGGAAGATGCCCATCTTTTCTCTTCTCTCTGAGATGGGCTTCTTCTGTTGGTTAGGAATGATCCTGGCTGAGTTTCAGGAAAGTGGGATGGCAAGGATACCATTGGATAAAGGAACCTCTGCCTTCTTCCCACTCAGGACCACCAAAGCTCTTTTATAGGAAGCAGAAGAGAAGAAGTCACGGTCTAACTGCACCCCACCCCCCGCCACCGCCCTGCCCAGCTTTATGGAGGTATAACTGACAATCCCCAGTCCCTAGTAATCACCCCTGTACTCTCTGCTTCTATGAATTTGACTCTTAGATTCCACATGGAAGTGAGATCATACAGTGTTTGTCTTTCTGGGTCTGGTTTGTCTCACTTAGCATAATGCCCTCCAGGTTCATCCATGTCACAATGGAAGGACTTCCTTCTTTTTTAAAGCTGAAAAATATTCCATTACGTATGTATGTATACACACACGCGTGCACACACACACATTTATTCATCCATTGAAAGACATTTAGGTTGTTTCCACGTTTCCACATCTTGGGTATTATAGGGAATACTGAAATGAACACGGGAGGCCAGATTAATCATCAGGGAACTGCGAATCAAAACCACAACGGGGTATCATCTCACATCTTCCAGGATGGCTGTTCCCAGAAGGACAAAAGAGAACACGTGTTGGTGAGGTTGTGGAGAAAAGGTAAACCCTGTGCACCCTTGGAGGGAATGTAACCTGACAGCGTCTAACTTTTGAAAGCTGAATCAGCCAAACTGAGCTCACTGTATTATCGACTCCACGATCCAATGATTATGGACTCGACCCTCAATATCCTCCTTCCCCGTGTGCAAGATGGAAGGATCCTTATCCCCCAGAAAAGGTTTATAAAGGTCTCTGAGCATATACATATGAGTATAGGCCTGAGAGAGACTGCCTGGAGATCCAATAACATCTCTGCCACCTGCCGACTGTCAGCCCCGGGCAATTAACTGATCTCCTAGGTTTGCTTCCTCTGTCTCTGAAATGGGAATAGAGTGAACACTTACCACACTGGGATTGTCCTTCGGAATAATAAAGTAATAAACACCAACCCAGGCTGCCAAATGTTTCCAGTGAAAAATGACTCTTGTGATTCTTATTAAAACATGAAATCTGTGTTCGGTGGTGGAGAGGAAGGGGCCCCATATCAGAGCAGGAGAAGAACTGGCTTTTAGAATCTGAATAGAATGAGGGTCTTGAAGCCACGTTTCTGGCTTCCTATTTGAAAAGCAGATTACAACTTTTTAGGGGTGATGAGTACGTTCACTAGGCCGGCTACGGAATTGTACTCGTATGTCAAAACGTTAAGTTATATACTTTCAACACAGACAACTTACTGCATTTCAATTGTAACTCGACAAAGCTGTTTTAAAGATAGAAACAACTAACTTTTAGAACAGCCACAAAAAGAAGATCATGGTAAGAATGATTTTCAGACAGATGATTATGCGTGGAGGGGCACGGGGGTAAATGAAACCCCCAGTATGAAACCGCACTGCTCCCACAAGACTATTCCTTGCAATTTTCCTAATCCTCCCCTCTCTCTTCCCCTTCACCCACCTTCTCCACGAAGCCTCCGTGGGCCACGCCACCTCATTGCCCACCGACAGGTGGGATGCCTTACACACACTAGCCGCTCAGATAGCATCGTGTGTTCTTGTTCTATCATCCAAATCGCTGTTTAACTTGATACACGCCTGTGGTAACGTTAAGGTTTTGACAAAGACAGTTTTCTTCAAGATAAATTCTGAAGAAGACGCATCTTCTGTGTCTTTGAGCACACCGTGCTTGATAAACATTTCTCTGTTGGCTGATGAAGTTCAGCGGTCTACACCCCAGGCTTGATCCTCATCACTGTGAACTCCAAGGAATGATCCCCCGTCTTCCATGGGATGGGAACTTTACGGTATCAGACGCTGCTGGACTAAATAGGCCATCGGCCGGGCCCTGACTATCATTCATTTTCATATGAGGAATCTGTTTTAACTCTACTGGTTGTAATAGCCGTTCACATAAAACTAGAAGCTCTCAGGCTTGAGAGGCCCAAAGCCTAGTCTGCCTGTAGTGGTGCCTGCAACCTTGTTCCGGCGTTTTCCACGTTTGAACAGCGTGGCTCCAAATCCCAGTCACGCTCGGGTCCAGGAATGCAGGGTGCAAGGGTCCCGACTAAAGTAGCAGCCCTGATTCTATTCCATTATCCTAAGCCCTCTCATTTTCTGTTTGTTTGTTTTTAGCCCTGCTGGTAGTCTAATGGAGTCAGATACCGCATCTCCCAGAAGAGGAATGACATTTATAACCCCCTTCTGTTGCTGCAAATGGAGAGGTTATCTTGAGATTTCCCCCATCCGCACGCCTGGGGATCTCAGGCGGCTTCTCAGTGCGGTGCCCTTGGAGTCATCTCCAAGGCTAGTGGTTTCAGCAGCTATGGAGCCTCCAGACCTGAGCATAAGGCTCACGGCTGAGGGTTAGCCGGACAGCTCTAAGTATGCTCTTCCTGTTTCAGAGCGTTGCTGGCGAGTTTCTGAAAACCTGCAGCTTATTTATGTCTTTAATGCTGGGCTTCTGGCGCTGCTCATTTCAGGACGTGATATAGCTCCTGTTTAATATTAGGCCACTTGTTCCCCCGCCCCCACCCCCCCACCCTTCTGATGAGAAAGGATGGGCTCACCATGTTTCATGCCTACCAAGGAAGCAAAGCAGCTGGCGATGGTCACAGGGGGGGTGTCGTCGGGATGCAGCAAGGAGGCCTTCGTTCCTCTGGTGTCTAAGGGAAGACAGAGAGCAGCTCTGCTGGTAGGAGCTACAAATATGGAAATATTTAGGAAGGAATGCTCTTTCCCCAAAAATGGTGGTTGTTGTTGTTGTTGTTGTCTCATTTTTCTTTTAAATAATATTTCACGGCTGGATGAATTGTTGACATTTAGGATTTCCTAAACTGGATTCTATGGTGTCAATAGATATTTCTTTTACAAAAAATTGTTTAATGTTTATTTTTGAGAGAGAGAGAGAGGGAGACACAGAACATGAGCATGGGAGGGGCAGAGAGAGGGAGACACAGAATCTGAAGCAGGCTCCAGGCTCCAAGCTGTCAGCACGGAGCCTGATGTGGGGCTTGAACTTATGAACTGTGAGATCATGACCTGAGTCAAAGTCAGATGCTCAACCAGTGGAGCCACCCGGGCGCCCCAGGATGTTTCTTTTAAAAATTGTAGGTATAGGGGCGCCTGGGTGGCGCAGTCGGTTAAGCGTCCGACTTCAGCCAGGTCACGATCTCATGGTCCGTGAGTTCGAGCCCCGCGTTGGGCTCTGGGCTGATGGCTCAGAGCCTGGAGCCTGTTTCCGATTCTGTGTCTCCCTCTCTCTCTGCCCCTCCCCCGTTCATGCTCTGTCTCTCTCTGTCCCAAAAAAATAAATAAACGTTAAAAAAAAAAATTTAAAAATTGTAGGTAGAGAGTTCTATGATCAAAAAAAAAAAATGGAAAATAAAGAGCTGGAGAATAAGGGCTCTATAGAGAATTAGTGTCTAACCATAGGCACTGGTGAGAGAGGTTTCAGTGGTCTTGGAGGTGGTGGTAACTAAGCCAGGCCTGATTTAGACCAGGTGGAGAAGGGGGTGCATTCCAGGCAAAAGGAATCAACAAATAATAAAATGAAGATGCTCAGGGAGAAAGGAGAGACCTCTGGCTTGGAGATTTGGGGGCAAACGAATTTTTATTGGTCTCATTACAGGAAAGTTGACTCCCTTCTCATTGCTTTCAGGAGACACATTGAAGAGACACAAGCTGCCCGCTGTGATGACCCTGTCCTGCTGTGGCAATCCTGTCTCCAAGAGCTCACACTTGCACATACAAACACGTGCACACACGCAATCTCATGTGGGTGTGTGTTGTGGGGTGGGTGGCCTGCCTTGATTTTGTCTAGGTGCCCTCGCCCCCATGTGGTCAGGGAAAGGAACCCCTCATCCTAGTCCTGGTTCCAGAAGGTGAATACTGGTCAGTTTCAGTAAATTATAGTAATTCTTTCCCCCTTTCCATGGGCTGGTTTGGGCATGACCATCTAACCCGTCTGACAAACGGAACCTGAGGGGTAGTCCTTCATAGCTTCTGGAACAGTTTTTCTTCAGAGTAAGAAGAGACAGACACATAGACAGACACACCTCTCTTCTTCGCTGGATATAGTTTCCTCATGACATGTCAGAACCATTGCAACCAGCACCCAACTTGGCAGGGTTGAAGCAGAGGTGTGGTGACATTCTGTGAATGGCAGGGCAGTAGAATGTAAATAACCCGGATCCTTGAAGACATCATCAATTGGCCCAGTTAACCTTGTAAGTACTTTCTCTCTGGACTGTGTATTCAATGAGATAATAAAGCCCATTCTGCCTTGGCCACCCTGGGTTGAGTCTTGACTTCCTCGCAACTAGACGTTTCGTGGTGTTTTTCCCCTTAACAGAACACATCTAACAACATGACCCATTAGGCTCCCACCCAATTCCTTGGCCAAACTTTTCATTTACCTGGACCAGAGTACAAAGTTTGGCCTCCCGGGCTGCCCCTGGTCGATGCCTTTTCTCCAACTGCTCCACTTCCTCCCCTTTGGGGGTGTCCCTGCCCCCACCCCACCTCCTCCGCTATGGTTTCCCGAGTAGGGATTGACAAGTCTGCAGCATGGGTTTTGGATCAGACGGAGCCGAGAGTTAGTCCTGGCTCTACCACACGGTCATCATGGCCTTCATACAAACAATTTATCCTCTCTGAGCCTTAGTTTTGTCATCTTTAAAACAGGAATAATAATATCTCATTCAATGCATGTATTTTAAGAATTCAACGAGACCATAACAAAAAGTGCTTCATGGTATCTGATATGCAGGAAGTGTCTGTAAGTCATAGTCTTAACCATGATGAGAGTGATTATTTTTTCATCAGAATTGATCGCTGCTTTGGATTGACCAAGGCTACCCGACTCAGACTGGGCTGTTTAAATAGAAGTAGCGTATCGTTGGTGTTGTTACCTGATGCAGTCTAGCCTCAAGAACAGGCAATGATAACTAACATCGGTACATCCCCTTATAACGTGATGTTTTACTAAACGTACTTAAATGTTTGTTTACTCTCAAAAAGGACCCTTGAAATGCTCATACTCTCTCCATTTTACTGAAGAAATTGGGATTGAGAGGGACTGGGTAAGTGGTTTAGGCTCACATAATTTGGGATTGAAACTCAAATCTGCCCCAAATACACGCTCTTGCCACCACCCTACCTCACGTTCGCGTCCATGCTACTACAGTGTGCTTTCAGCTTGTAAAATTTTGTGGCTGGCCTCTAGGACTTCTTAGATTGGTTGATTTCTTTCTGTTTAGTAACTTGCATGTCAATATCCCTCAGTTCTGGAAGCAGTTCCTGTTGGGGGCGGGGGGGGGGGGAGGAAGGGGAGGAGAAGAATGGCAAACAGCCCAGCGTTCTAGCATCCTCTACAGAAGACTGCGTGCACTGCTGCACTTTGTATAAGCAGCTCCTGTTTTTGGCACTAAGTTGTGTATTCACACTACTTCTTAGCCTTTTTTTGTTTGCCTGGGGGGTGCGACTCTGTGATAAGGAGTCTCTAATGAGGCTTGTGTGACTAGGAGTGAACATGTGCTATGAAAATTGTTTACCGTCTACTGAGTGTCGAGAGGGTCTAGTGGGTGGCTGTCAAGAGATGCTCATTCAAACAGAAAATGAGAGGGAATGAGAGAGGAAGGAAAATTTCTATTTAGGGAAAACAGGGATGGGTTAGAAAGTAAAGAAGAAAATCTTTTAGAAATTCAGTGACAAAGAAACAGTTCAGTTTAATGATTGGCTTAATGGCTCGAGAATGTTTATCAAAGGCGGTTTTTCCTGGTATTCTTGTAGATGATCATCTAAATTGTAGATAACTACTATGTATAAAATTGTAGATAACTACTATGTATAACTACTATGTATAAAAACTACTATGTTTTTTTGTTATCACTTGTTATCTTCCTTCTTTTCTAGGGCCCACCACAGTCAACCCAAGGCAGGTACTTAAACACGAAGGGTTGAGTTTCTTTAGATAGTCTGTTGTGTTTTGTAGTATTTGAATAGGGACTTGAGGGTGATCACTGGCCAGGGATTTTTAGAATGAGCTGCTCTAGTTCTGAGTGGGAGGTTGAACTAAATTACCATCTGAATCCTTTCCAGATCCAAGATTTTCCTGTGTAAGCTGTTGGCTGTTGAGTTATTCTAATGTTCTGTGTGCCTAGAGTGGCACTCTACTTGTACAGCTCTCGAGTTAGTTCTACTTGCATAAAGTTTAGAGTAAGAATATGACCACTCGGAGATATATTAGCCTTTAGGGAATATCTGGTCTGGGTTTCACCAGAGGCAAAAATTTGAGTTCAAGTGTTTTATTTATGGGGTGACCATGGGAAGTACTGGTAGAGAGGTGGAGAAGTGGAACAGGACAGGGAAGGAAGGCATGAAGAGTGCATTTCTGAGCCAGTTGCCAGGGTGGGCAACTGGAATCGAATCCTCCTAGGAGCTGTGGGAGATAGTATAGAATATGCCTCAGACTTAACCCAGCTAACTAAGAGGGACTAGAAAGCTGGGAAGTTTGCCCACCAAAAACACCGTCCTCCCCAGTCTGTCACTTAGTCGAGGGTGACTCCCAAGGGCATTAACTCTGGTATTTCTGACCCACGCACAAGTTTGAATCTGCAACCAGGTAAAAAAAATTCTACAGGAATAGAGTTCCAGATGTTCACATCAAGCAGCCTGGGGTGGGTAGAGGTGAATGCCAAGGCTATGTGGGCAGAGCACCAACACTACATGCTAGGCGATCGTTTATTTGTAGTTCCCAACTTTTGAAATTTCTTTCTTCTGGTTACAGGCCCTGGTCTTTTTCATGACCTTCAGAAGTGGAGAAAGGGGAAATGAAGGGGGAATAGCTTTGCATTTCACCCCCACAGCTGTTTCTGGAGCCGTAGCTCTAGCCAGCTCCTCAACATTGGGATGTACCTTAGAGGCATATGATGAAAACATCATGGCTCATAAAGTGTTTGTAGCTCAAGGGAACTTAGATTAAGCATGTGAATTAGTGAAACATTGATATGGAGTATTGAATATGCTGTTTCAAAAATATTTCATTGTAGAATGTCTGAATGGGTCATTGCTTCTTTAACACATTAGAACAACCCATTGTTGTACTGTGAATATGTTGTTGTTTTTTTCCCTCCTCAATCAGACAAGCCCTTTGAGGGCATAATGTTGGGTGTAGGATGTTGCATAAATATTTACCAAAAAATAAATTATTATTATGCCCCAGATATGAAGTACATACTAGAAAGAGGGCTTGTATTATGAGGACAATCCCTCCTGATGAAGAAGCCAGGCTCAACATGGTTAAGATAAATAGTAAGGAGCTGAGAGAAATTCCCTGGAAAATTTCTTTCCCCTGACAGAAAGATTATAAGATCCTGCTGGGGATTTCAATTAATGATGTTGAACTGAAAGCATGCTTTAATGTCTACTCCCTCCTGAAATTCCTCTTAAATAGTAGTAAAAGGATGAAAAAAGGCATAAGCACATAAGGACAAAGAATTCCAGAGAGGATACAATAGAAACAAAATTTTGGAAATTAAAAAGCAGATAGATGCATGAGTAGTGACTGGTTAGTGCACTCAAAAAAAATAAACCCTGAGTGAGGGAAGTGGAGACACAATTTATAGAGAAGAACCCACAAAAGTCCTAGGAATTGGCAAATCAGTCACTTCTAGAAGTTGGGGGGGGGGGGTAAGGCCAACACAGGTGGTATTGAAGGAAAATCTGTTTAAGAAGCAATTAGACCCTTTGTGTCCTTTCCGCTATCCCATGGAGCCACATGGCCAACTCACCCCGACTCTGAAAGAAGGTTGGGGGTTTATCTGGAAAAGGTAAAGCATAGTCTCTGGACTAGGGGACACCAGCCACAGCTGAGGGTGGAGATGATATGTAAAAAAAAAAAATAAACAAACAAAAAATTACCAAATGAACATGTCCTGAATGTTAAACTCAACCATTTGTCTTCTGCTATTTGGCTCACAAAACACTGGAAATCAGGTTTATGGAAACCAGGTTTATATCCTTCATGCAGAACATTAGCAGATCCTTCTCTGTGAAATCTGATTAACTCACAAGAAATGAGCTAGGGGTGACTGGGTGGCTCAGTAGGTTAAGCATCTGACTCTTGATTTTGGCTCTGGTCATGATCTCGTGGTTTATGAGTTCGAGCCCCACATCAGGCTTGTGCTGACAGTGTGGAGCCTGCCTGGGATTCTCTCTCTCTCTCCTTCTCTCCCTGCCCCTCCGGCGCTTGCTCTCTCTCTCTCTTTCCCAAAATAAATATTTTTTTAAAAAGGATAACAGCTAAGGTTAAGGTTCCCCAGAAAATGGCCCATCCAGCTCACCCTACCATGAAGCCCACAGTTGATAACCCCAATGACTTGGAGTTTCCACTCAGCTTTTAAGTGTCCTACTCTGAAATATGAGCATTCAGCCAGGCAGACATATGGTGGGAATGCTTCGATTTTAAAAGATTAGGGGAGAAAAAAATCAATAAACAGAGGAAAACAACTGGGAAACAGAGACTATGAAGGCGGGGAAAATACCAGGGGGAAAACCCTATTTATTAGTCTCTTAACAGAAACAAGAAGAATATGAAAAAGAATCAAGGGACAATTAATTTTTTAAGTTTATTTATTTTGAGAGAGACAGAGACAGTGCAAGTTGGGGAGGGGCAGAGAGAGAGGAAACGAGAGAGAGAGAATCCCAATCAGGCTCTGCGATGCTAACGCAGAGCCGGACACAGGGCTTGAAACTGAGAGATCACGATGTGAGCCGAAACTAAGGGCTGGACGCTTAACTGACTGAGCCACCCAGGTGCCCTGAATCAAGACACAATTCAAAGAAGAGGTCTCAAAAATTAAAAATAAGATAGCAAAAAGAAAGAAAAAAAAAGATAAATGAAGAACGAGTTGAAGAAAAGAAGGAAAATAGGAGAGGACAGATAAGCTATCAAAGAACAATTCCAGAAGCTTCAACATCTGAATAAAAAGAGTTCCAGAGACGATGAAGTTATCAACAAAATAGTAGAAGAAAATTCCCCGAACTGCAGCATGTGAGTTTTCTGAAGTGAAAGACCGTCTTTGTGACTTTCAGAACACATGTTTAGAAGGCATTGTTGGTGTCTTCTTTAGACCCCTGTACTGGGCCAGCACATCCACCAGCTGTGAGTGTTGGCTTCTCGAGGCTCATAGCCCCCTTCTCTGGGGAACTTCTCTCAACCAAGTGGCAGCTGTATCTCCTGGGAGCTTCCACCCAGGACTCCAGCTTCTGCACGGGAGAGCTCACACCACATGACTGACTGAAAGGTTTGAAAGATCAATGGCCTTGCCTCAAAAGGGAGAGCAAGTAAGTATGTGGCACAACTTGTGCTCCATGGTATCGGGCCAAAGCTAGACTCCAATTGAGACCACACCCTTAGCTCTTTCCCCAGCCCCATCCTCTTTTCTTCATTTACCTTGTCCCTCAATTAATCACATGCACTCAAAACCTGCCTCAATCTGTTTCTAGGAAACCCTATCTAAAGTGATAGGAAACAAAGAGAGAATTCTAAAAGCTTCCAGAGAGAAAAAGCAGGCTTCACACACAGGATCAAGGATGACAATGGCATCAGCTTTCTCAATACTGGAAGCCAGAAGACAATGGAGTCATCCCTTAAAGACACTGAAGAAAAATGATTTCTAACACAGGATTCAATGTTGAGTAGCTGAGATAAATGAAGGGAAAGAGGAAATCAAAGACATTTTCAGAATTGAAGATCTCAAAAATGCAACTTCCTTTGCATCTTTCTTAGAAATATTTCACCAAAACAAAGAAGTAATCCAAGGAAGAGGCAGACATAGGATACAGGAAATAGGAGAACCCCCCCCCCCAAAAAAAAGAGAGGTAAAGAGAATATCCAGGAAAATGATGAAGGGAGATCCAAGATGACAGCTGTGAATAGGCCTACCGGTTGGGCTTCCGGAGAAATCCCTCTGGAACATACAAAATTGATAGAATATCTAAGAGATGTGAAGATATTGAGTTACACAATGGAGGGAGAATTGAGGAATATAGTGGTGACAAGGGCACAGACACCAAGCAAATGTAAACACAAAACCATCATTAACTAGAAGGACCACAAAAATTTGTGCCAGGAAAGTCATCATACATGACTTGGGTATAAATAGGACTTGTAAAGTCATCTGCTGCTACATATCAATATTACCCAAATTATGATATACTGAGAAGGCAGGGGACAAAAAAAGTTTACGTGTGGCATAGTTTAGGGGGGTGGGAAAGAGGGGCAAACAAGCCACTGAAGAGCTCTGGTCATCTTCCAGAGTTGGAAGTCAATAGATCATGCTTCACACTGAAAAATCCAGAAGTTACAGTAGAGCCATGTTAAGGATATGAAGGGAAGGACCACAAGAAAGGCTAAGAGGGTTGCCAGTGCGAGCTTGGAGGACAGATAAATGGGTGGGAAAGGCTACTCTTACCTTCTTAACACGTTATAGATGGATTTGACTCTTTAAATGATGTGCAGTATAACTTTGATTGTTAAAACCGCAGGAAAAAATGTAAATGCCTCCAGGGACAGATACCAGAAGAGACCAACTAGACTGTGGAATAAAACGCTGTGAGGAGGGCAAGTTTTGATCAGGTGCTGGCTGGGAGCCCAGGTGGGGGAAAACATTTTTCTCGAGGGAACTTGGTAGCTGGAGAGAAAACGCTGACTACAAATCAGAGGGAGGAAGTGGAGTAAGGAAGGGTAAAGACGAAAAGCACCCGGGCCCCAGGGTCAGAGCTGGAGCTTGCTAGTTGGGGGGAAATTGAGAAGAGGCCAGAAGATTTGGGGTTTCAGCAACGTGTGAACCGATTAGAACTTGTGAACCAAATTAGAAGTCCCTATTTGCTTGTTTTCAGAACAAAAGCCCTTACCCCTCCACTCACTGCGGGCGCCTCCAGAGGGGGTTTTCACACAGGCTCACAAATCTGCCAGCTGCACACGACACACCTAGGCTACCGTGTTTTTTCTTTCTGACCCCTTCACCCTCTTTGCCCAGGTTTTCTGGAGGGTCATCCTGTTACTGAGACTTGCTCAGCACCAAACATGGAGGCCTATGTCTCTTTCACACTTGATCAGATAGTCTAAATAGCGAGAGCAATGCTGATTGTCACGTCCTCTAAAGGGAGGTATATGTAAAAGCACAAATGCTAAATTCAACCCTGAGTTTCGAAGGCACCTTTTTTTTTTGTTTTGTTTTCCTAGGAGGTGGCCAAGGAAGTTATCCCAAAGGTGACAGATGTGAGACACCCCGTGGGGAAGGCTCATGTCTAGTGGAGCATTACTAGAGAGTACACAGGGGAGAAGAGAATCGCCTCGCTGACCAACAGTTTTCCAATTCAAATAAGACCACTGGCTACAAATTCATATATATGTACATGTCTGTGTGTGTATATACACACTTACATACATATACCTATATAATCATTGGATTAACCCGAGGAATTACTAGAAGATTCACTGAAGTGGTGAATTCCCCTACTTTCTACACATTCCAAGGCTAGATTTCTTTTGTCTTAAATTATCTGCACCTTACAACGAGGCAAGCATAGCAAAGATGCAAAGAGAAGTATATTCCCACAGATTTCTAAATCTATTATTATACTTCTCATGAGAGCTGATATCCATGGATTACTCAATGCAAACAGCAGATGCTGATATAAACCAGCAGACACAGACCCCTGCCTGCCTTGGAATCTTTCTACCCCAAGTAGAAGGGAGTGGTTGGGCAGGCAAGAACAGGAATGAGAAAAAAAAAAAAACCCAGTGAAACCAACAGGCTGCCTGGCTTCATGCACAAAGAGCAAATGAAGAGCTCTGGTCAGGGAGCTTCCACATGACCTGTGTGGCCAGGGCAGCTCATCAAGATTGATGGCCAGTGGATTCCACAGCCAACATTAAATTACCAAATGACACCAGAGAGGTCCAGTCTCCTCTTTCCCCTCAAGTAACCCCACCAACCTCCATGCAAACTCCCTAATCCCCTTCACCCACCCCCATTTATGTTTCTACTCTCTGATGGCAGCCCCATCTCACTCATTGCCCTAATCTGACAAGAGATCGAAGATGTCAAATACTTTCCATCTCTTTCACCCCAGGCTACTTTTGTAGCAGTCCACTTAAACACCTCTCCCACGAACAAGCCAGCCCTGGGCAAGAGAAAGTTATAAGACTTCATAAAGAAAGGGATCTGCCCTTCACTTTGTCCAACCACTAAATGGGGCCAAGAAAGTATCTTAAGCATGAGATCCAAGGTCACAGGGGAGATACCAACTATAAAAGCGGGGTTGAAAGGGAGCCTTGGAGGCACCCTTGGGGCCTGCCTTGTAAAATCATATAAGGGTTAGTCCTGAGAAAGTCCTTTCCTCCATGCCCCTGGATTGGTTTCCTTTGTAAAGAGTAAGTGAAAATAACAAGACATCACGTGATTGAGAAAATCAGAGCAAACTGTTTCTGGGCCTATACAGAGAGGATGCATATTCATAGGGGCTGGAGGGGGGGTGTTAGAGAAATGACCACCCTTATTAAAATAAAACACAAACCCTCCAAGGTTTAGCACCAGAAGCAAAAGTACCAGGAGAGGAAGGTGAAATGAGCTAGTGGCCCCCGCTAGTGTTATTAAGTATAGTGTGAAGGTTAGAACTCATGTTCCAGAATGTGACAGATTTAGATTCAAATCCCACCTCCTTTACCTCAGAGGTTTATAGGGTTATTTGGAAAATTATCGACGTCCCCAGAGCCTCAACTTCATCATTAGTAAAATTAGTTGATAATCATGTCCCTTACAGAGCTGTAGTGCGGAGGTCATGACATGTTCTCACTGTGTCAGCATATAGCAACTGGCCACTCGATGTCAGCGGCATTATTAGGACAGGATCACCTTCTCCTTAGGGTTCGATCACTATTGATGATGCCATCGCCACACTAATTCCCAGGAGGGTGGCGATTCTTCCTCGTTTAGTGATTGATAGTGTTTCTTTTTATCTGTGAACATATATGGATACACAGAAATATATTTGCAAAGTTGCAATCTCGTTAACAAGCGGGAGAGCCAGGATTTGAAACTGGGCTGACTCCTGAACCCTCATGAAGAAGCCTCTGAGGAGAGAGCGCCAAACCACAGGGATATTATGTTCAGAATACCCAAGTGCCAACCACACAACAGGAGAGGAGATATCCGTTCCCTTCTCCCTGCCTCTCTATTCACTTCCTCCCCCCCCCCCCACCCCCAACCTCCAGACAAAAAAGGGCTTTTTGCTAACGTGATTGGAGACAGACCAAGACATTGAACACATGCTGATTAGTAGCCACTGTTGGCACACTATCTTTCTTCCACTCTCTTGCTCCAGCTCTCTCCCCTCTAACAGCCAAGTGGACGAGGCAAACTACGGCCTCCTTCCTCCGTGAGTCTGGACAAAGGGCAGAAAGAATGTCCGTGGCTGGAGACGTAAAATGAGACAGGGAGCTTTTCTAAACTGACTTTTTTGATGGACTGTGATCACGTTCAGAAGATCCGCCATCAATGGCAGGTTTGGCCTGGCTACTCCTGATACAGGCCGATGGGCAATAAGTCCAATTAGTACATGATTTGGATAAGTCCTAAAATTCCAAATCGACGTTCTGGCCCTCCGGGTGGTGCCATAAAGCCTGGGGCTGCAGAAACTATAACTACTGATACAAACAGAAATGCTTATCCTGAATCGTCCTTCTACCGAAAGTACCTATCTATAATGGTCGATTTTGTGTGTTATCTCGACTGGGTCACAAGGGCCCAGCTATGTGGCTAAACATCACTTCTGGGTGTGTCTGTGAGGCTGTTTCCCTAATGAGATCGATATGTGAATCAGTGGACCGAGTAACGTGGATCACCCTCCCCAGGGTGGGTGGGCATCAGCCAAGCCTTGGAGGGTCCAAATAGAATTAAAACACGAAGGAGAGGGGCGCCTGGGTGTCTCAGTCGGTTAAGCATCCGACTTCAGCTCAGGTCATGATCTCGCGGTCCGTGAGTTCGAGCCCCACGTCGGGCTGTGTGCTGACCGCTCAGAGTCTGGAGCGTGTTTCGGATTCTGTGTCTCCCTCTCTCTCTGCCCCTCCCCCATTCATGCTCTGTCTCCTTCTGTCTCAAAAATAAATAAACATTAAAAAAAATATTTTTTTTTAATTTTTTTTTTCAACGTTTATTTATTTTTTGGGGGACAGAGAGAGACAGAGCATGAACGGGGGAGGGGCAGAGAGAGAGGGAGCCACAGAATCGGAAACAGGCTCCAGGCTCTGAGCCATCAGCCCAGAGCCTGACGCGGGGCTCGAACTCACGGACCGCGAGATCGTGACCTGGCTGAAGTCGGACGCTTAACCGACTGCGCCACCCAGGCGACCCAAAAAAAAATATTTTTAAACACGAAGGAGAGAGGATCTGTTCTCTGCCTGACTCCTTGAGCTGGAGAATTGGTCTCCTGCTGCTCTGGACTAGGACTCACACCTGGTTCTCAGATCTTCAGCTTCAGACTGGAGCTACACCACCAGCTTTCCTGGGCTTCCAGCTTGCAGAAGGTGGATGATAGGACCTGTCAGCCTTCATAATCACATGAGCCAATTCCTTATAATAAACATATATACGTAGACGCACAGAGATATATCCTATTGGTTATTTTTTCCCTCTGGAGAACCCTCATACATCATCTGATCTTTAACTCCTCTGAAACCACATCCTATCCTAATTCCATCTCTTTAATGCCTCGAAGAACACACTGGGTGTTGACTAATGTCTTTTGCACACGGACTTACTTTACTTGCTGCCCTTTATGAACTTCTGTGATAGGATCATATTTGCAAAGAGTATTACATAGATAAACATGTTCATAAACATGAAGGACGTTACCTTGTGAATCAAAATTAATTCCAAGTGACTTGGAAAGTCAATGCCAAAAATTCAAACCACCTACCAATGAAGAAAATATAATATCACAATTCTAACATAGGGATACATGTCTAAGCAGAGAAGGATAATAGAATAAATAGTAAGGGAAGAGACTGACTGGTTTCATTGCATTTTAGAATTTAGAACTACAGTTTTCAAACAACTGGTCTTTGTATCTAAAAGACCAGGATAAACAAGGGTTGAAAGTACGTTTGAGAAAGAGTTAAAAAATTTTTTTCAAGCTGGAGCTGATAAAAATAGAAATCCAAATCCCTAGATACTGGTAAAGAAAATTAGATAGACAAAATTTCTCAAAAGAAGGTGAGGGGTGCCTGGGTAGCTCAGTCAGTTAAGCATCAGGCTTCAGCTCAGGTCATGATCTCACGGTTCGCGAGTTTGAGGCCCGCATTGGGCTCTCTGCTGTCAGTGCAGAGTCTGCTTTGGATCCCCTGTCTCCCTCTGTCTCTGTCTTTCCCCCCACCCCCACCCCCCACCCCCGCTGGTGCTCTCCCTTGCTTTCAAAAATAAAATAAACATTAAAAAAAAGTGAGAGTTCACATAAAAACCTGTTTGCAAATATTTATAACCACTTTATTCATAATTGTCCAAAGAGGAAATAACCCAAATGTCCATCAACTAACAAATGCATAAACAAATTATGACACATTTGTGTAATAGAGTACCACTCTGCTAAAAAAAGGAACATACCATTGATACATGTAACAATACAGCTAAATCTAAAGATTTTGTGCTAGCTGATAGAAGCCAAACACAAGAGAATCATACATATGATATGGTTCCATTTATATGACATTCTGGAAAAAGAAAAACTATAAGAACAGAAAACATATTTGAGGATGCCAGGGGCTGGGGAAATAGGGAGGAGATTGACTACAAAGAGAACTTTTCAGGGTGAAGGAAATATTTTATATCTTGACTAAGGTGGTGGTTACATGATTATAAACATTTATCAAAACCATATACCTAAAAATGACGAATTTTACTGTATATAAATTCTACTTCAGCAAACTTCAGTTAGACCATGTTTGACATTACTAGTAATCAAATAAATGAAAGTGAACATAGAAAAGGGTCATTTTTAAGTTTAGCGATTTACAAATATCATTGACAATACCCAATTCTGGGTAAGTTTCAAAGAATTTGATATTCTCTTTTTTTTTTTTTTTAACGTTTATTTATTTTTGAGACAGAAAGAGACAGAGCAAGAATGGGGGAGGGGCAGAGAGAGAGGGAGACACAGAATCAGAAGCAGGCTCCAGGCTCTGAGCCACCAGCCCAGAGCCTGACGCGGGGCTCGAACTCACCGACTGCGAGATCATGACCTGAGCCGAAGTCGGCCGCTTAACCGACTGAGCCACCCAGGCGCCCCTTGATATTCTCATATAGTCATGTTGGTGGTATGAATTGGAAAGACCCTTTTGGAAATCGCTTTTTTTTAAGATTTTATTTTTAGGGGCGCCTGGGTGGCTTGGTCGGTTGAGCGTCAGACTTCGGCTCGGGTCATGATCTCACAGTCCGTGAGTTCAAGCCCCGCGTCGGGCTCTGTGCTGACAGCTCAGAGCCTGGAGCCTGTTTCAGATTCTGTGTCTCCCTCTCTCTCTGCCCCTCCCCTGTTCATGCTCTGTCTCTCTCTGTCTCAAAAATAAATAAACGTTGGGGCGCCTGGGTGGCGCAGTCGGTTAAGCGTCCGACTTCAGCCAGGTCACGATCTCGCGGTCCGTGAGTTCGAGCCCCGCGTCGGGCTCTGGGCTGATGGCTCAGAGCCTGGAGCCTGTTTCCGATTCTGTGTCTCCCTCTCTCTCTGCCCCTCCCCCGTTCATGCTCTGTCTCTCTCTGTCCCAAAAATAAATAAACTTTAAAAAAAAAAATTAAAAAAAAAAAAAATAATAAATAAATAAACGTTAAAAAAATTAAAAAAAAAAAGATTTTATTTTTAAATAATCTCTACACTCAACTTAGGGCTTGAATTCACAACCCTGAGATCAAGAGTCATATGCTCCAACTGACTGAACCAGACAGGTGCCCCTGGAAATCATTCTTGAAATGCGTATCAAGAGTCACAAAATTGTCACCCTTTGACCTAGAAATACCATTTATGGGAATCTATGCCAAAGAAATTCTGAAAAAAATGGCTAGAAAACAATGATGTTCATAGAATAATTATACATTATTAAAACTTTTTAAGTTTATTTATTTCAGAAAGAGAGAGCTCGCATACACAAGTGGGGGAGAGGCAGAGAGAGAGAGGGAAAGAGAGAATCCCACGTTCAGCTCAGCATAGAGCCCAATGTGGGGCTCAATCTCACGTATGCAAGATCGTGACTTGAGCTGATATGAAGAGTTGGACACTTAACCAACTGAGCCACCCCCGTGCCCCAAATTATTAGTAATTTTAAATAATTAGAGGATTTCCATTCCTAATAGTGGAAGAACGGTTAGTTGAATTATTACGGGAAATATTATGCAATAATTCACAAATGGTTGTTGTAAAGTTTATGTAGCCACACATACGTGAGGAAGTATGTTTATATAATGTTACTGAAGAAAGCCAAATACAGACTTATGTGTGCACTCTAGAAAGGTCATAAGTGTAGTGGTTAAGAGCATAAATTCCAAAACCCAGCTTCCTGGGTTCATGTCCCAACACTGTCACCTTTGGCTGTGATCTTGCCAGCTTAACCTCTCAGATGCCTAATTTCCTCATTTGTAAAATAGGAAAAATAATAGTGGCTTCTCATAGGTGTTTTCAAGGGTTAAATGAGTTATACGTCACATAAAACTCTTACTAAACTACTTGGTACTAAGTAAGCCCTTTTAAATTTTGCTGTACTGTTTTATCCCTACAAATGCAGAAGCGTCGGACAAAAATAGTACAAGAGTATTATTCTGGTGTATGTGGTTACGGAATTATTAGGATGGTTGCAATTGTGGTCATTTTTGTCTACTTTTTACACTTTCACATTTTAAGAAGTCATTTTGATTTTTAAAGGCTTGCATAGATCTCACTACAGATTTGTATTCAGATTTCACTGAATGGACAGTTTTGTAGATTTTTGGTTTTTTGGGGTTTTTTTGTTTTTTGGGGGTTTTTTTGCTTTCTTGTTAATGGATTTCCAAGTGACGGTGTGACTAAAGAGCTAGCAGGGTATGCATACCAATGATTCACGTAGATCCCAGTGAAAGAGACACTCTGGAACAATAGGAAAACACCATAAAATGGCTTGAAAGCAATCATATCCATGGATATGCTAATTACAGATTATTAACTGTGTTAAACAATTAGAAGGCGCTCAATTTCCAATAGCAGGGGAATGATGAATTAAAATAACAGCTACAAAAGAGACTGTTATCAACAATTTAAATTGTGGTTATAAAGGTTCTATAACCGTATATACACATGGAAACGTGGAGAAGAAAACACTCGTGAGAAAACTATTTCTGTGTCTTGAAAACAAAGCTTACAGTACAGGAGTGAGAGATGGGGTTCTCTCTCCTGGGTGTCCATTCTTCTCACTTTCTTGGTGTTTCCCACTCTGGCATAGGGAGTAGCTAGGGTCTTCCAAAGCAGCCAGCACCATGGCTTTGCTTTCTGTCTTTAGAGCTGGCTTTCACAGAAGATATATGCTGGGTGGCACTCACACAAAGCCCTTTCACACGAAAGGTTGGTGGCTACCCCAGCACCTTCTCCATGTGTGTTCCGGGCAGCCCCACCAGCCAAGCCCAGACTCGAAACAAATCTGGGAGAATTTATGCTGACACTTGGTTCCACATCTGGAAATGCTGAGGGTCAGTCCTGATTCCTAGCGTTGTGGTCGTTCTCTTCTTGAGCAGAACTTCGACAGGCAAGCACTCTTGTTTACAGACGCCCAGGGCGTTCCAGAAACTGACTTTCTTTGAATGGGTCTCAATGCTTAGGCCACACGATTACGTTTTCTGGTGTTTGTGGTTAGAAAATTCCAGACCTGTGTAGATCTAATACCTGTTAGGTTTGGGCCATGAGGAGACATATATTAAATAAAACTCTTCAGATTAAACATACTATTTGAAAATATTTTTTCTCCAAAGACTTCATGCATCTTTTAAGAATTGCTTACATTTGGCAGTTTAGATCCTGTGCCTGAGACCTTTCTGAGGGGAAAATGTTAAAAAGAAACAACTGGAAATTTTTGCAAAGTTAGTAGACCAATGGAAAATAGAAGTTAAAGGAAGTTTTTTTTTTTTTTAATGTCTATTTTTATTTCTGAGAGACAGAGAAAGAGAGCGAGCAAGGGAGGGGCAGAGAGAGGGAGACTGAGGATCTAATGCAAGGTGAAACACTGACAGCATAGAGCCCAATGTGGGGCTCGAACTCATGAACCATGAGATCATGACCTGAGCTGAAGTCAGACGCTAAGCCCATGAACCACCCAGGCGCCCCTAAGGAAGTTTTTATCATTTTATTTTATATAAAAGAAAATGATCAGCCAAAGAAAACAGAAGTGTCTACTTCATGATTTAAAAAGAACTGTAGCTATATTTTTCCCTGTCTTTTGCTGCATAGTTTATATAACTTGCCTTATGGTAAATGAAAAAAAAAAAAAAACACATTTATTTATTCTTTGACCTAGATGGAGGAAAAGGAATTCAGTGGGAATATATTAAGACCATGAAGTACTTTGTCAATCAATAGACTCCTATTCGAAAGTGCTATCCTATAATCCACCTCCTTAGTTTTCAATGCCATAGTTATTTATAGGGCCATTTGCAGCCTCAACTCTGCTAAAACCATTTCTGGGAGGGCTCTCAGCCCATATCCCAAGCACAACCCTGCTCCATCGGGCCTCTGCACAGGTGTTTCTTCATATGGATCCTGACTCAGTCGCGTGTGAGAGACAGAGTGAGTGAGTGAGTGAGTGAGTGAGTGAGTGAGTGAGTGTGTTAGTAGTGGTGAGGCTTACTCCTAACCTGGGTATTTTGGGGGAACATCTTAGTATCTCAGTGCATAATGTGGCTTAAATGATGGAATAGCGCAAAGTGATTCTCTTCATTACTCTGCCACTTAGATGGTCCTGACCCTGGAGGCAAGACAAACCCACCACTCACTGTCCACCAAAGTGGGAAGCTGGTGTCGATTTGATTCACCATGGCCAACGAAATTAGACCACCCCTGAGAAGAGCCCGTGCAGGTTGTGCAGGGTCAAGAGATCCACATCGGATATAGACATCCAGGCTTCATATTCCTTGATCTGGTACTATTCAGGAAAGCTTTGAAAACCTGCTTTTGCCTAAAGCGCACCTGACAGTAGGCAAGTAAACACGCTGTAAACCTGCACATCTGACCTGCGCCTAGTACGGCAATCAAAGAAGCAACCTAACAGATTCAAAACCTGGACTCTGGACTCTGACCGCCTGGATTGGACTCTGCTCTGCCACTTATTACCTGGGTAACCTTGAGCAAGTTACTTAATCTCTCTGCTTATTTGTCTGTAAAAGAGAGATGTTAATTGTACTTATCTCATAGGGTTCTTAGGAGGTCCACATTTGCAAAGTGCTTAAACCAATGCCTGGTAAGGGTTGTATAAGTGTGCGCCGAATAAAATGAATAGATTTGCAGAAATTATTTCGTTCCTGCTTTCACCTGTGTTCACC
This sequence comes from Puma concolor, assembly GCF_028749965.1. Taxonomy (NCBI): domain Eukaryota; kingdom Metazoa; phylum Chordata; class Mammalia; order Carnivora; family Felidae; genus Puma; species Puma concolor. The sequence continues at coordinate 164,310,567 of NC_141670.1, read as the reverse complement.
CAGGGATTCTGCGTGACTTAAAAATAGCAGAACTTTTCTTGCTTGTCCAAGATTGTTTATCCTTTATTTTCAAATTAAATTTATTTGGGTGGGAATAACTTTGCCATTAGAAGCAGAAACATTGGGGGTGCCTGGGTGGCTCAGTCGTTTAAGTGTCCGACTTCGGCTCAGGTCATGATCTCACAGCTCGTGAGTTCAAGCCCTGAGTCAGGCTCTGTGCTTTCAGCTCGGAGCCTGGAGCCTGCTTCAGTTTCTGTGCCTCCCTCTCTCTCTGCCCCAACCCACTCGCATTCTGTCTCTCTCTGTCTCTCAAAAACAAATAAACATTAAAAAAAATTTAAAAATAAAAAGAAGCAGAAACATTGGATAGAGATCATGCATTCACTGAATGATGAATCTGGGTTAAGATAGGAATTCAACACTACACTAACTATATAATAAGGACTTGAGAAAGTTTCTTAACTTCCCTGAACTCAATATAGTCGTTAGTAAATTGGCACTAATATGAAACTTCCAGAGCTGTCATGAATAAAAGTTATTATGGAAAGTACTTGGCATGTAGTCTAGTAGAAAAAAAAGTTCTCTTCCTGATAAAATCCAGGCTTTATCTTTTTGCTTTAACCTCCCCGCATTCGACTAGTTCTTTTACAATTTTTGACAGCCTGGCTCAATGATTCATAGTAAATTTGGAGGTGGTCTTCTGATGTAAACAGTTGAAACTTTCTATCCTTTGGGTGCTGTTACTAGTAATATTATTCATAAGTCCTCTTTATCTGTTCACTTCATCTGAATCACCCTTCCGATGACACTGGTGAAATATGAAGAGCTGGTGAAAATTACACGGATCAGTAAGAATATTTTGAGAAAGTACATTTCGGGGGAAATACTACAGATCTGGTTTGTTTCTCTTTAAGACCTATCAACAAATGTGTCTCGGGATTCTCTCACACTTCTGTTGTTTTCAGAACTTCACGCCATTAGGCAGATGTCACGGGGAGCTGCTTGCCTTTTTCAAAAGGATTTGGGGTGGGGGAGGGGAGCTTTTTAAGAGACATTGTCTAAATCATTTTTTCAATTAAAATTAAAATTTAAATGTGTCAAAATTACTGTGATTTTCAGCTGCTCAACATTTGTCTCACACGTGTTCTTTCTTAACACAGATTATTTTTTTTCTTCCCAATGTCAAGTTTAAGACCCCAAATCCTCCTTTAAAATCTATTAAAATATTGAGCAAGTTACTCTCCATGGGGTTTGCTGGAGCAGGGATGCCTGTATTTGTTTTTACAAAGGAACGGCTGTTCCTCTGGTCCCGTTACTTCACTCTGTGAATATTTCCCTGGTGGATTCACCAAACAGACAAACTGTGTCTCCTGGAGAGAAGAATCCAATGGCTGTTAGTGTGTTTGCCACATCGTGTTTCTGTCGCAGATACACATGCAAATCACAAGCTTCTGGGCTCCTGGGACCACTCTGTCCCAGAGTCACTCTCAGCCTTGGAGATAAGCCGGTCCTCTCTCGAAGCCCCTTGCAATCAGTCCTGTGCTACACAAAGCTCTCACGAGAAAATGAAATGGTTTATGTGGACAAGTAGGCTAGGAGAACCTCTGGAGAAGAGTTTAGAATGTGTTAGAAATTGTCATCCTCCTTGGGGCACCGGGGTGGCTCCGTCGGTTGAGCATCTGACTTCGGCTCAGGTCATGATCTCATGGTTCGTGAGTTCGAGCCCCGCATCGGGCTCTGTGCTGCCAGCTCAGAGCCCGGAGCCTGCTTCAGATTCTGTGTCTCCCTCTCTCTCTGCCCCTCCCCCGTTCATGCTCTGTCTCTCTCTGTCCCAAAAATAAATAAACGTTGAAAAAAAAAAAATTAAAAAAAAAAATAAATAAAAAAAAAGAATGAATATGCAACAACAGAATATTACGCAGCCTTTAAAAAGGAGGAAATCCTGCCTTCGTGACAACATAGATGAACCTCGAGGACACTGTGCTAAGTAAAATAAGCCCGATGCAGAAGGACAAATACTGCATGATTCCACTGACACTCATCTAAAAGAACAGGACTCACTGAAGCAGAGAGCCGAGTGGCGGTTGCCGGGGGCCGGGAGGGAAAATGAAGAGTTGCTGTTCAATGAGGATAAAGTTTCCATCACGCAAGACAACGAAGTTGTAGATGTCAGCAGTACAGCACTGTGCCTGTAGTGAACGATGTTGTATTGTGCACGTCAAGATTTGTTAAGAGGGTAGATCTCCTGTGGAGGGTTCTACAGGCAAACAAACAAAACCAAAGAAGCATGCAAAAGAAAAGTCCACGGCTGATAGATGTCTATGGCCTGATCGTGGTAACAATTTCACGTGCATACGCATACGCCCAAACTCGTTGAACGGTAGTTTGTGCAGCTACTTGGGTATCAATTACACCCAAGAAAGCTGTTTGTAAAGAAAGTGTGCGTGTAGATGAGTATGAATGTGCGTGTGGGCATGTTCATGTGTGTGTCTGTTCGTATTCTGAAACCAAGTGGATGATCCAGGATTACCTATCATTCAGCAGCGTTTACTTCTCATCTCCACCTCGTTAGCACAGATCGTCGAGAGAAGTTAGGTAGCTGGAGACCGGAAATGGCACAAAATTGGCACATGGCACAAGTTGGAAGAAAGACACTCCAACAAATGGGTCCTGGGGATCTGTGAGCCCCAAGGCTCTCCTGACGGAAGTGCTGCATTCTCCACTGTGCGGATTTGGTGAGGCTCCCCATTTGTCTTTACCTCCCTCTATCTCTTTTCCTCTGCAGAAACAGGACTCATTAAGAACGCAAGCTAATTTAAGCCTCGTTCAACAGCTCCCGTCTCTCTTGAAACAAAGTCGAGCCTACTTCAGAATGTTCCATGAGGCTCAGTGAGATCTGACTCTTGCCTTCCCTCAGATTTCAACTTTTCCTTCCTCCTATATTAGGATCCTGTCACTTGTCACTTTTTCCCCACTTCCCACACTATACTTTCTCTCATTCCTTCTGCCTCAAACTCTCTAGCCGGCTCTCTCCACCAAATTCTCTCCAACCCTGACCCTGAACACAGCCGGGTGCCTAGCTGATTCCCCCTCATTGCTTATGTCACAGTCTAGACATCATTTCTTCCAAAAAACCTTCCCTGACCCTTCCATAAAGCTGGGTTGGCTGACCCTTCTCTGGCCTGCCTTAGCAATTCTACTACCCATTTCAGAGTGTTCTCTATCTATTGATCTGCATCCCCAGTGGGACTGTAAACTCCACAGGGGCAGAAACTCTCCATATTTCTCACCACTGTATTCCCAGGCCGAGCTCAGAACCTCTAACATGGCAGCCGTTCAATAAATACATGCTGAATGAATGAATCAGTCGGCCAGCAGATCAGTCTCAGCCTCGTGGCAAAGTAGAACAGTAAGATTCTATCACTGGATTCCCAAATCTCACGCTCTCATTTCTGGATATTTCGAATGAACGGCATATTATGATCCAACTACACAGTTTTTCTGAAGTTATCTTCCTCCAGCATGTGGAAGGTGTGGGGCCCAGGGGGCAGGGGGCTCCCTCTAATTGACAAAAGTGGAGTACGACCTCGTATTGCCTGCTCTTCTATATTTGAAAAGGTCAACCAATTAGGTGATGCTTCCTCCCCGTCACAGTTTAATTGCGCCTCTCCTCAGCCTTGCTGGAAAACCTGCTTCCCGTTTGCATGACAAATCATGCATGTTAGGGCTCTGAGAATCTTGCTTATATTTTTCAGTCGCATTGCATAATAAAAGACAGATACACATGGTCACACACAGGCTCAACAACACCCTTTTATCCACTGTTCTTTTGCAAACTGCAGTCTCACCCAGCTGCCAAATTCATATTCTAATAGGATGACAAGAAACTATTTCCCTAACGCAATAATGAATCAGTCTGTGTCACACAGGACTGTTCACCGCAACGCCCTTCCTGGTTGGAAAGCAAAACTTGTAAGCTGGATGGTTTCAGAGAAACAAATTGCTTCTGGCTGCAGAATAAGATGACTGTATAGTTGACCAAAACACACACACACACACACACAAACACCCCTAGGAGATGAATTACTTGAAATTAGGAGGCCTACATTCCTGGGGCCAGATAGTAAAACTATTTCACCCCCCTTAAGACATGATGCTAGAGTTAGTCAGACATTTCCAGGATTTGTGCTTTGTGGAAAAATATGTTGACCCCATTGCAGAAAATTGCCTTAAGAGGGACATGTTGCAAGTATATCCATTGCAGAATAAAGCTTTTGAATAATATTAAGGGGAAGTTGTCTCCACAAACCCTGCAACCATTTCCATAGTAGAATTATGAAAAGAGTTTTAAGGCAGTCGGGGGGTGGGAGGGGTGGCTCAGGAATAGAATTGTAAAATGACTTTTCGCCCAACGGCTGTAGAGTAATCCATGACCATATGCGTTACCCTTTACAATTCTGTGAGTTGTCTAAATCCCAGCAAGGTAATAATGTACTTTGTTCTGCAGTATCAGTTGCCAAGCTGTCAAAGCTCATTCTTTGTTCTCTGTGCCGCTGGTGTGTATTAGAAGTTAAGAGATGTCAAAGAATATGGCGAACGAGTTGTACGCAATGCCGGTATATTAGTTAAGATAATACTAGCTGCTGAAACAAATAAACTCAAAAATCTCGGTGACCTTAATACAGTGGGAGTTTATAAAGGCCAATCAGCTGAGAGCGAGGCTGTGGGGAGGCTCCATGAAGTCATTCAGAGACCTAAGTTGATGGAGGCTCTATCTTTAACCTACGCTTTCCAAAGTCACGCTGGGCATTGACATCCAGTTGTCCTATGGATGAAAACAGAATATGAAAAATCCTGTGGGAGGTTTCCATGGACCAAGACTAGAAGTGGCGTAAAGCAGTTTTCCCATATAACACAGACATTTGGCCTCAAGCAACTACCAGGGAAACTGAGCAAAGGGTGTGGCTTTGGCCTTGGGAAGAAAACAGGTTTAGGTGAGCACATACCATTCTTGGCCACTGGCCAACACTTTAGTCACCAAATATCCATTTCACCTGTCCTCCCACATCAACAACAAACATTTGGGGTTCTCAAGGGAGAAAACCCAAAGTCCCATCCAATCACTTCAGAGTCCAGGAGCTCCAAGAGGTACAGATTCCTTCCTATCAATCACACCCACATGTGATCCAATCACACACACACACACACACACACACACACACACACACACACACACCCTATGCAGTGGGGAGAGGATATGGAATAACCACAATAAAAATTCCCATTCTTAAGTAAGAAACATGGTAATTAATACTCAGTATAATTATCACCTAGCAATGATATTATTTTGCTAGGCAAATACTATGAAAATCTCTATTCTAGAAATAGGACAATTTTCTTGATTAAATCCTGTTTCTGCTATTTAAGATGAACATTCGAGATCTATTATTCAATCACTCAGGGTCTACCCTTTGGGACATTCTTCCTTGCCCATCATGACCTCCTTGGCTACATCTGAAACAGTCATGGGAAAGTATGTCCTTCTAGGGGTTTCCCATCTGTCAAAGCTTGTTTCTGAAGGTTCAAATTGAGGGTCCTAAATATTGTTTTAAGCTTCAAATAGAAAAGACTTTTTCAGGCTAGCTTCATGATTCTTTCTTCATATTTATTTGGTAATAAAATTTCTTCAAACCTATAGCATGTTTCCCAATTATCTACTTCCAGCCAGTTGCATGCATGTCAGTTCTTAGATGTAACTCTCAATCCTGACAGATTTCTTTGCTTTCTTGCCCTCATAACTTTCACTTAATTCAAAGGCAATCAACTTTGGGCCATCCAGATTGGATAGGAAAGCCATATACCTAATCTGATCCCTGCTATAAATCTGAATTTTAATGAGCCATTGTTTCTTAAAGGGTTTCTCCACCTTATTTCCTACTATTTGGCATCTAAAATCAGATGGCTTTTTGAATCTTTCAATAGCCAAACCCTGGACTCCTTAGACTCCTTTTTATTTATGCTTTCAAATCAACAAATCCTTATCTGAACTCATCTCTTTCTTCTGATAATTTGGTAAATGCAGCCAGTCACAACCAACACACGCTATTAGCATTCTGTATCTTCCAAACTTTTTTTTTCTAAATTTACAGGGCTGGTAGCTACTTGGTCTCTTGCCACATAAGCTCAGACACAGTTTTAACAAATGTGTTTCCCATTGCAATATATGGATGACCATCTTCCAACCTGCAATGTCACTGTCTGCCATCTGACTATTAAAACAATGTCATTTGAGTATTTAGTCCATTTATATTTAGGGTAGTTAATGTTATATTGGGGGTTTTATTTACCATCTTACCATTTATTTCATATGTAACCCATATTCCCCTTTTCCCTCTTTTTCCGCCCTCTTTTGATTAATCTTTTATTATTCTATTTTTCTTTTATACATTTTACTACTAATTTAGTGTTTACCTATAGGTTAAAATGTTTCCCTAACTTATTATAATCTAAATTACTGTTTTTACCATTTCTACTTTAGAAAACCTTTAACTCCATTCACACCCTCCCCAAGTTTTACATTCATGTTATCCTGCATTTTAATTCTATACATATATTACGTGATTAATATTCAGTCAATATTCATTCGTATTTATCCACGTTTGGATAACAACATTTCTGTTGCTCTTTATTTCTTACAATTCTGGGTTTTCCTCTGTAATCACTTTCCATCTCTCTCAAAAATTCTCCTTAGGATTTGTCTTATTGAGGATTTTCTGGCAATGAATTTTTTCATGTTTCTGGTCTAAATTTTTTTTTTATTTTTAAAGAATACTTTCACTAAATATAGAATTCTGGGTTGACAGTTTTTTTTTTCTCCTAGCACTAAAAATGTCTTCCCATTATCTTGAAGTCAGTTAGACTAATTTTTGCTCCTTGGAGGATAATGTGTAGGGTTTTTTTTCTAGCTCTTTTTGAGATTTTTCTGTCTTTAATTTTCAACAGTCTTACTGTGATCAATCTAGATGTAGTTTTCTTTGTGTTAATTCTGCTTGGAGTTTGCAAAATTTTCATGAACCTGTAAGTATCTTTTATCAATGTTGGAAATATTCTTTTAGCCTATTATTTGTCTGTCCTCTTCTACTAGGACTCCAATTACACATATGCCCACATATGTCAATGATCTTTACTTCAGTCTCATTCTTTTTTTCCTCTCTGTGTCTCAGTTTGGTTATTTTCAATAAAGCTGTTTTCTAGTTCACTAATCCCACATTCTGCTGTGCCTAATCTGCTGTTGAGTCTATCTAATGAGTTCTTAATTTCAGGTATTATACTTTGCTCCTAGACTTTGATTTGATTCTTTCTTATAGATTCCTATTAGTTAGTGACATTCTCTTTCATCATATATTTTCTCTACCTTTGCCTCTGTTTTCTTAAATATAGTAGCTATAGTTATGCTATAGTTCTGGTTAGCTAACTCCAATGTTGACCCATTTCTATGATCTATTTTATTGCTTGGTTTTTATTCTTGTCATCCTGTCTTTGGCATGACTAGTGATTTTTTTAATGAAGGACATTGCATATAAAAAATTGTAGAGGCTCCAGATGATGGTAACTTCATTCAAAGAGGATGTACCCTTGTCTTCTCTTGGGTCAATAGATGAGGTGTTATATCACAGCTCTTTTTTGCCCTCATAATTTTAATATACTTCTTGTTTTCCTCTGGCCTTTACGAATTTCCATTGAGAGCCTGGTGTATTACACACAGCCCCTGTCCCTGGCAGGTCCTCACCACTAACTTTTGTCTTGCAAGGTTGGCAAATTCTGATTTTCGAAGGCTTGCTGCCTATGTCTGTGGTCTCCCATCTAGTTTAGCCCTCAAATTATGCAAAAGTCCTGAGGGAAGAGTTTGTCCTGAGCTTGAAGCCTTCAGCTCTCTTCTAAAAGACGCAGCCCTCTTAAAGTACAAACCTGAGATTCTTCCCTGCCAGCCTGAGCTCCGGAATGGCACCTCCTCCTATAGGGTTAAATCTGATGAATAAGTCGGCTCGCTTCTCTGAATTGACCCCCTCGGGAGTCTTAGCTGTACAGTTCATATCACATCTTCGTCTCTTTAGGCCTTAAAATTCCCTAGAAGATCCTGATTAAGATGCATATTCTCAGGCCATGCTCCCCAAATATTCTTAAATGTAGGGCTGGTGACCGGGGTCCAGAAATCTGCCCACATGATTTGGTACAGCCAGACCAGGGATTTCAGGGCAAGAAATACTGGCTTAGATCCTGGCCTACCACTTCCCCCATAGTATCATCTCTCTCTGGGAATTTGCTTTGCACCTTCTGCAATTGCTGCTATCAAGGCGAGCGCTGTGCTAGCTGCCAAGGGGCTTCTGACACCACTCCAGGGGCCCTTCCCAGGAAGGGGTCTGACACCATGTGCCAGCTACTGCTCCAGCTACCACAGCCTTGAACCACCCAACAGAGAGCATGTCACTGCATTCTTTGCTTATCCAGTCGCCATCCCACTGCCCCTGCAGCCAGAAATCTCAGATGATGTCTGCCACGTTATACAAGTTCATGGATACTCCCTTCCTTAGACTGATGGATGTCAACAAACTCTCAAAATATTTTTTTCTTCTCCCACCTGAGGCAGAAAACAAAACAACATAAATAAAGCCCCAGTGGAGTTCATCCATAGGATACCAGCTGATTCTCAACATAGGATTTTATCTGTAACAGAACAGAATGCTAGAGTATTCTTTTTCTATTTCTGAAGTTTTATTCTAGGTTTCTCCTATGGGTGCCACTGGGAACTGTAGCTTGACCATATGCAAAAACTTGAGCCCCTGTTTGTAGGAAAGGACTGAACCCACACCAGACTTACTGTGGAGGGAGATAACAAAATACCTTTGTTTGTTTGTTACTTGCAGCCCAAAGCGTTTCTAATTCATGCAAATGTAAGCACACCACAGTTACCACGATGGAAAACAACATCTTGGACCCACACATCCAGAAGTACAGAACTCTTTCACTTCAGGAAATAATGTGGGAACAATAATTAAGAGTTGGTAATCTCCTTAGTGTAGACCTAATTCCAAATGACCCAACCTGTCTCTTGCAACCAAGGGCAGTTTCATGGCCATAGACAGGATTACTTGTAATCAGATATCAAACTATACCAAGCACCATTACCTCCAGATTCCCTTGCTGTAGGTAATGGCCTGGGAAGGACCATGGGAAGAATTACAAAATAAGGAAGGCAAACAGAAAGTCTGCTAGAAGTCAAGTGTTTGAGGCCACATGTGTCTCGTTATGGGTCATGACTCATTAGACCAACTGCTGCTCTGCCTTGCCTCATTTTTTCCACAGGAGAATAGAGAATTAGCAGCCAGAGAGCTTCTAGAGAATATCTTCACATCCTTTTTTATGGGATATTTCTTTCTTCTCTTGTATCTTTTCATTCTTAGCAAGATGCATTTCTGGTTAGCTCAATACTAACTTACCCTGAAATGATAGGGTACTTGGTGCTTCTGAAATTCTCACCTCAGAACGTGACTGTTGGCAAGCAGTGTTCTCAAATAATGCTTTAAAGTTCCAAAATCCAGGCTGCTTTGGAATATTATGGACCTCAGAGGGGCCTTCACAGATAAAGTAAGGCAGAACATTTTTCTAAAGCATCAACTTGAATAATTTAGCTTCAGAACCAACAAGGGACCACCAGAGGGATTTTACTGAGTGGAAGGCTTAAATTCATGTCTACAGTAAGATAATCAGTACCATTTGCTGAATTTTTTTTTTTTTTTACTTTATTTGAGGGCCTATTTATTCAAATTATAAATGGCTGGGCTTATTCCCAGTCCCAGACTTATTGTTTTTTAATTGAGGTGTAGTTGACATACAATATTATACTAGCATTAAGTGTACAACATAATGATTTGGCAACTATATACATATGAAAAGCTCACCACTCGAAGTGTAGTTACCACCTGTCACGATGCAAAAGTTATTATATATTGACTGTATTCCCCATGCTGTACTTTTCATCCCCACGACTTATTTATTTTATAACTGGAAGTTGTACCTCTCAATTCCTTTCACCTATTTTGCCCATCAATCCATCTCCCTACCCTCCGGCATCTACCAGTGTCTGTATCTATGAGTTATTTCTATTTGTTTGTTTGTTTGTTTGTTTAGATTCCACATATAAATGAAACCATTCAGTATTTGCCTCTCTCTGCCTGACTTACTTCACTTAGCGTAACACCCTCTGGGTCCATCCATGTTATCATGAATGCCAAGATCTCATTCCTTTTTACGGCTGAACAACGCTGAACACGTTTTATGTGCCAGGTGCTACGCTAAGCTCTTTATCTGCAAAATCTTTGTAAAGATTGCAATGACCCTCTTAGGGTGGCTCTGCTATCCCCATTTACTGGTGAAAACACTGAGATCCGAAGAATTTGGATTAAATAACTCACCCAAAGTACCCATACAGTGGGCTACGGGTAAATGAAACAACAGCTCAAGCAGAGTGATAAATGGTGATGGACACACAGTACATTTGGGAAGACAATGAAAAGAGACCTTGCCTCAGTTAAAGGGAGCCATGTCTCTTCAGTTTTAGCCCCTTTTGCTGTAAGGAAACAGAAACCCAGTGTTTCCAGGTCTCCAGTCTTCCAGGAGAATGCAGAAATCCAGATTTTTATGTGAAATTGAAATCTTAATTGTTAAATGTTGGCAGCTATTTAAAAAGTTTTTCAGCTCTCTGCAGCCAAACAAAATACAGCTGTGGGCTGGATTCAGTTTGTAGGCTGCCTGTTTGCAAACTCTGTCCTCTGTCCTGGGCGATTGGGAATCATCTTGGGTTCTTTTGTTCTCTTAGAGAAACATGGCTCCTTCAGCCAGAGGCCAGAGAGCTTTAAATGATCATTAATGGTTTCATACTGAGGCATAGCCATTGCCCACCCACCCACCCTTAGAAATACAAACATGCATGACATTACTCCTGGGAACATTCATGTGTAATTTGTGAAATCATTATCCTGTGTGACTTGAGAGATCTGGGTTGACATGGGGATGCCCAAGGAAGAAGAAGATACAAGAAAGAAAAGGAAAAACGAGTGCCTGGAGAAAGACACTGGAGCATCCTGCTGAGTGCTGCCCACCCCCATTCCTGGCCCCTGTCTGTTTTCACCATTCAGACCCCTGAAGCCCAGCATTCAGAGCCTCAGCCCACCATTCTTCATTTCTGATTTCTCTCCTCTGAGGAGATAAGGACGACCCAAGGCCTCTCGGTATGTTTTACATCAAAGGCCACTGAAGGGTCCTGACAGGCTGGATGTCAGTGCTGTAAATAAACCATTAATCACTCTGCCATTTCATGGACATACTTTTTCCAGAGGGCATGAACTTTCTCCAGGTCACTAATATAAACCACATCTTCCCTGAGCCAAGGGGGGAGGCAGAGTGGGGTGTCAGAGCTCAGAGAGTTGGCTCCCTCATCGACATGCCATTATTTTCCTCTTAACCCCCAGGTCATTGCTATAGTCCCAGCAGATTGCAAATGGTCAGTTAGAACGGAGATGGTCGGAATGAATTAAACAAATGAAGCCACAGTTTCAGAGAACATGTATACCACAGGATAGCTGCTCCTACTCCTCTAAAACTTTCCACCTTTAGATCGAGTACCAAGAAAAAGCCTACAGGAACACAACAGGACACTAATGACTTTGCCATTGGCCCAAAGCAACACGCCTTTGGCAGACCCCTATAGTCCGAGTTCCAAGAATCGGAGCCTAGGGAAAAGGCATAAAATAACTTTCCAGACCAGACTTTCTCCCCTGCACGATGAAGTTAGGCTCACCTGATCAATGGTTCTAACTTGGCCAACATTATCCACTGGAGACCAAGTCTTTGGTGCAGATTCGTTCATTCATTCGCCGAGCTTTTCCTCTGGGCAGGCACTGCTCCTGGCCCAGTGAAAAGACAGGTGCGGCCCCTGCCCTCCTGGCATTTACATTTTTGTTGGGGCAGGCAGCCAATAAACAAAGCAGATACGTTAAGATGGTGATAAAGCTATAGAGAGCATAAAACAGGAAGGTGGTATTAACAGTGATGAAGGAAGGGCTACTTCAGAGTGGAAAGAGGAGAGCTTTCATTCACTCCGCAACTGAACGTGAAAGTAGGCAACGGAGGGTTACCGAAGAAATAAAAGGAGTGGTATTTCTGTTTGAAGGACCTTATATTTAGCTGAAGAGAGGAAGTATGTAAGAGTCCAGAAGACATCATGGATATGCAAAACCTACGTGCAAACCTGGAAGCCCAAAGCTGAGGTACGAGACACAAGGCGGTGATCAGGACAAGTTCAAGTGAGGTGAATGAGTCTCAATTGTTGGGAATGAATGGCACCTTGACTGTATCAGGGAAAGAACCTTAGGTCCTTCCCACTGAGACGCTGGGCACTGGAATCAGGATTTGGTCCAGGGCTGAGACCCCTCAAGCTGAGGTTGGATGTGGAAGGAAGGGTAGAGAGAGAAATAGTGCTGCTTCAGATAAATTCTAAACACCTTACCCCGGTCTGCAAAGCACCGCCTGCCTCCCCACCTCGTCTCTTCCGTCTTCCCCTCACTGCAGCCACACCGGCCTCTCACCCACATTCACCTGGCCTCACGCTTGTTCACGGGGACTTTGCATTTGCTGACTCCTCTGCTCAGAAAGTGCCTCTTTCACATCTCGCATGTGTGGCTCCATCTTGTTAACTAGGTCTTGGCCCAACCATCTCCTCCTCTGCGAGGTCTTTGCTGAGCGTCCTTCCCGGAGAGCCCTCCCCCCGCCCCCCCACCATCATCCTAACCCCTTTCTCTCATCTCCGCCAATATGTTGTCTTCAGAGCACTTCAATATCCGACATATTCCGTTCCTTTGTTTACCCGTCTGTTGTCTAGACAGTGAGCACTATGCACTTACAAATACTTGCCGTAGAAAGTAAGTTTGATGGGAGCAGGAAGCTGTGTGTTTTGTTCCCTGCCTTATCCCCATTGCTAAAACTCTGCCTGGAGGGAGCAAAAGTGGGATGGATCCTGGTTGGGCTCATTAAATGCCTACTCTGCACCCAAGCACTGTGCTAGTCTCTTTCCATAATAATATGACATTCAGCTAGTTCTAGAGTTCTGTACTCCTACATTGTTGAATTATTTTATCATGCTGTTGCTGAGGAACGTGATAATGCTTGAGAGCTACTAATTTCAAGGCTTTAAAGTTCGTAATTGTTACCTGCAGAAAGTATCATTTGACCTATGTATGTCTAAATCAATTTAATAAATTCGTTTATAACAGGGAAAAAGTAACATCGTATTTAATCCTCATGAAAATGCTATGTGACAGGCATTCTCAGACCCATTTTACAGATGAGTGAAATGAAGTCCAGAAAAGCTAGCTAACTTCCTCATTATCGCAAAGCTAGTAAGCAGCACCTGAGCCCAAGTCTGTCTAACCCTAAAGTCTACGTCTGCTCCGCTCTTCTACTTCCTCTCTGTGGGGAACAGAGGAAGAGAAATCAGGAACATGAAGCATCCCAACCCTCATGACACAGTTAGGAATCCAAAGAAGTCAGCACAATTCTCAGGGGAGGACCAGGAACGCCAGGGTTCAAGACGAGCACAGGCAAGGCTAGCATCCCGGTTCACGTTCACCTGCCGGAACAGGGCAGGACCGGGTAAGGAGGTCACCAACAGAAAGAAAAGGTGGTGGCCCCTTCAATACCTAGCTGTGTCAAGAGCTGTACAGTGCAGTGAGGGTCTGACTGTCCCCGGGCTTGGTGCCACCCTCATGTCGCTTACTCCCCCCGAGCTCCAACGAATTAAGAAGAAGCAAAGAGTGGGGGACAGGCATGTTCAACGCAGAGTCTGGATCCCCATGGGCATGCAGCCTTGCCTCAAAAGCAGAGAAAGAGAATTTCAGCTGCTCATGATAAATAACCTTGTAAACCAAGGCAGAGCTGGGCCGGCCTCACCTGACTTATCTGAAAGAGGAATAGCAAACAAGCCTCACTGCTAGCAGAACTCCAATCCGTGGAAACGGTTCTTGAGAAAGACTCTGAAAGTCAGCGCATCCTGGTGGCAAACAGTGGCACGTCACTTCGCCCTGTCTGCGGAGGCAAAGGTGGTGGCAGGAATGCCCCAGGCCCTGTGTGTGTGTGACCCCTGCTGCAGAATCAAACTCGGCTCCCAGGGGACTTTGCTGCCACGAAGTGACCCAGCCGGCACTGGCCCCTGGAATCCGAGCTTGTGGACAACCACCCGCATTACAGGGAAGTAAATGTATGAACTAGTCGGACTCCTTGAACAGAAAGAGTGACAATAGCTGCCATGTTTATTACATGCCTGCTATTGCAAGGCAGTTTATATTAACCTAATTCATCAATACATATTATTGTTGTTATTATTATTATTTTCATTTTACAGATGAAAACACTGAGGCTCAAAAAGGTTAAGAAAGTTGTCCAAAGTCCCAAAAAGTGAAACCGGGATGAAAACTCAGACCCCTCTGATCCCTTAGCCAGCGCTCTTGGTGCCATACCGGAAGTTTCTGACACCGGACCACACCCCTAACACAGCTTCTCCAGTTCATGCAAAATGAGGAACATAAGGGTGATATTGCAAGTTTCACAACGCTATGCCATCTTTAATAAAACAAATGCCTGTTTAATAATACATAAGGGAAGGAAAAAAGCATTATAGTAAATGTATATGTTGATTAAAGAAATGAAAATATATGGTTATTTCAAAATTGTTCGTGTATGCTAAAGATATGTGCTATAATTAAAGAAATGAAGGGATATGTTGGTGTGAGATTCCATCATAACTGGAAAACTGCATTTGTTCTGAGTTCATGTCAGCTAGTTCTGGGTGTTTGACTCTTTTAGAGAATTAAAGAAGACAGTTGCTTTTAAAAAAGTCCTTAGTTGGCGGAAATAAAAACTGATCATCCTCTCGGAACTCTTTGCAGTTTTTCTTTTACTATTTGAAAACACCAAATGTTTGAGAACCAATGCACCCTGCACCGTGGCGTCCCCACTCCTGCTGACAAAGGTCACAGACTGGAGGCTGGTGAGTCGAATTCAGCCCACAGAGGATTGTGAAGGATTGAAGGGGATTGTGGTTTGGCCACAAAGGATTGTAAAATTTTAGCTGAAAATTAACTGGCAATCTTTTAAATGCAAGAATTTATACACAACCTTGGATTTCTGGCTTCTCTTTAAAATTCAGAAGATCTAGGAAGAAAACCCTGCCCTTTGAGACAACACGGACGGATCTTGAGGGCATGCCGCTAAGGGAAATAAGTCAGAGAAGGACAAATACTGTATGATCTCACTCCTATGTGGACTCTAAGGGGGAAAAAAAAAGCTGGATTCAAAGAAACAGGTTGCAGAATGGTGGTTGCCAGGGGGGCAGGGGTGTGTGTGTGTGTGTGTGTGTGTGTGTGTGTGTGTGAGGGTCGGGGATAAAGGGAAGATGTTCATCAAAGGACATAAACGTCTGGTTATAAGAGGAATACATTCTGGGGCTCTAATATTCAGCATGATGACTATAATTAACAATACTGTATTATATATTTGAAAGGTGCTGAGAGAATAGATCTTAAATATTCTCACCACAAAATAATAATAATAAAATGTAATTACACGAAGAAATGGATGTGTTAACAAACGTCAGGGAATCATTTTGCAGTACCTGCATACATTAAACAATCATGTGGGACCGCTTAAACTTCCTTAATGTCAATTGTCTCCCCAAAAAGCTAGAAAAAGTAAAATCAAATTCCAGAGATCTGGCTACCCCAGGGCCTAGCTTCCCTCGGAGAAAGTAGAGCTTTCACCGAGCCCAGAAAGTAGCCACTCCCTGTTGGAGAGGCATGTGTCAAGGTGTTCGTACTGCCGGCCCCTTCCCGTTGTGTGATACCTCCACAGATCTTCGAGTAATGGCCCCCCGGGGGGTTCATGCCTCTCCGCAGCCCTGTCATCATTATCTTCCACAACCCCAGGACTCTGGGCTCGCCTGTCGACCTAGCAAATGTAAACACAAGCAGAAGCCTGCAAAGTGATTGCACTAGGAAGCTTATCTTCTCTGGCTGCTGGGGACCTTGAGGCCACCCCATGCACAAACCAGGCTAGCCTGCGGGGAAGGTCATGAGGAGGAGAACCGAAGCACTCTGCCCAGCAACCCAGGATTACCCCGGACAGGGAGGCCATTCTAGGCTACCTAGCCCAACCTGAGCTGGCAACTGAGTGCGGCCACATAAACGAGCCCAGGTGACACCAGAGGAGAAACTGGCCAGCTGAGCCCACCCCGGATCCTACTATTAAGTGAGCGTTGTTTTAAGCCACTAAATGTTGAGGGGTTTTGTTATGCTGATCGCCCACCCTTGGTCTTACTCACGTGTCTCAGCTCCTGGATTATGAAAGCGTGTAAGCCTGTGACTCCTGCCTTAAGACACTGCAGACCCTTTGCACATCCATATGCACACATACGCTCACTCCCACACGTATGCATACCTATGTAGGCACTTGATTATTAAGTGAGAGCAGGAAATGTAAATTGTTCGCTCTAGCCCCTAGAACAGCACCTGGCACACGGGTGACCCTTAAGAAATATCTTTTGAATGAGTGAAAGAATTCACAGATGTTTCCCCAAGTAACTTAAGAGGGAGCCTAGAGGTGGTCACTACCCCTAGGACTTCGGCACTAGAGGAATGTCCAGGATAATCTCTGGGTAGCGTTAAGGATCGCTAAACACCCATTCCAGCCAGGCCACCGGCCTCCCAGACACCCTGCGGTATCTGCTAAACAAGTTTCGGAAAATCAGCACATGTGAGCCTACTCAACGGGGATTGAGGTTTGACAAGACCGATAATAGCGACCTATTTGTCATGTGCGCTTAGTTTTCCACGGGTGTTGACAGAGGTCTAAATGGCAAGGGGACTTTCCTACGAAGGCTGAAGGAACTATGATGTAGCCGTGGGTGTCAGCCTAAGAACAGCCAAAACAAGAGCTGGATCTTATTTATCTACCGAGTGAATTGTGACTGTTATTTTTCAAAGGATTAAAAAAAAATGAATGCCATGTGGACAAAAACACTGGCGACCCTGAACTCCCTGGGATGAACACACATCATTCTTGTTTCACGAGCAGAGATGGTCACCAGAGTGAACGGTCTCCTGCCCTTTGCCATTCCACCTCCTTGCTCATTCTCTTTCCTCTCTCAAAAATAAGAGGATGTTCATCAAATTAATCACAGATTCCCTTCTGGGGAGATGCACAGCAAGCCGGAGACCGTAACAGTTGGAGAAGTGGGAAGCAATTCAGAATCGCAAAGTCGGGAGCCCTAGGTGTAAGTGTAGTAGCCTGCTTCTTAATTACTCTGTGACTGAGCCAGCCAGTCTGTCTAGACCCCAGTTTGCTCGCCTGCAGGACGGTGGAAATAATTTCTGCTCTGCCAGCTCCATAGGGGTTTTGAGATTAGAGGAGATGACGGGAGTGAAAATGTCAGTCCAATGTTAACGATTATAGAATAAAAACGCCAGTGATCTGTAGGCACAAACACAAGAAGAGAAAAAACGTGTGCGCAAGGCCCCCGTCCCACGGCACTAGGGCTGAGCTGACGGTAAGCAGCGCGCAGTGGGGGACAGGGGGCACCAGCCCCAAACCATCAAGGTAGGAGACAGAGAGGACTCAGGATCAGATAAGGTGAAATCAGAAACAGACGGAGGTGGGAGGTAGTAGGATAGGGAGGAGAGGTGTTCAACCGTAGAGACGCTGGGGCTCGGCCATGTAGGGCACAGGGTTTGGAGGGGACAGCAGCTGGTTTTGCCTGCCCAGACTTTGTTCCTCCTTCCTGCCTTCCCTGTAAGGAGCTCCCCAATCCTTCGCTCCATGTGCCACGCCCACAGCCTGACCAACAGCCCTCCCTGTGAAAGGAGCTTCTCTTTGCTAGGAATGAAATCTTTGCTGGAGTGACACAAGGACAGGAAGGTTCTAGAGAGTATACAGTCCTTCAAAGGACCTTTAAAAACCCACTCATGGGTCCAGCTGCTGAAATCTTCCAGGCGTTCTAGTCCTTTCTGAAGCCTAATTGGCCACATTAGTCGACCCTTCTTGATTCTTTGAGCCACCCAGAATCCTGCCAATATCTTCCCTTTTTCTTCTCCTTTTTTCTTTTCTTCTCTTTTTCTTAACCAGAATCCATTTCCATGCTTATAAATACACAAACAAAAAAATGCAAACCATCAAAGTATCTACCTAAGTTCTAGGCTCACAGACAGGGAGGAATGTCTTACACATCGATGTTCTTGGTGGTGTCAACCTTCTCCTCACCCTGTCCCACCCTGCTTGCTCCTCTGGGTTTTCTGACACAACCTGAGGAACCTGTGAGCCTCTGAACAGGGAAGTATGGGAAAGGAAGGAGCGTAGGACACATTCAAAACTTAAAAGCAAAGCTGCTACCAGAATACGAGAACAAAACTGGGGTGAGCGGTGACTCTTTCCCATATCGTCATTAGAGTGCCATGACTAATTTTACCTTTCACAATCTCAAGAGAGTCTGAGGAGAGCCACAGTGAAAGAAATGAGGCAGTATAGTGCTTGGCTAAGGGACTGCCAGGGCTCAGGGCAAGCCTCGTTCTGCCTTTTGTAGGCAGGGTGACCTTGGAAAAGTTACTTAACCTCTGTTCCACTTTTACCCCCTCTATAAGATGAAGACGATAACTACAGGTGTCTGTCTCATAGAGTGGTTAACGAGGATAAAAGAGTTTGGTACTTGAACCTAAAATCATGCCTGGTATCTTTCAAGCATATGTATAAGCTATATACAACCTTATATATAAGGGTTTGTTAAAATAAATCATAAATGGTTCCCTTAAGAAAATGTCGGGAGACTGAGGTCTAGGCTAGAGAGGAAAAGTCTCAAAAAAAAAAAAAACCCACAAACTCTCAATAACAAATATGAACTTTGCTGAGCTAATTACATGCCATTTGACACTGAGGAAAGGATCAAAGGAAATCAGCAAGCAGGGCCCTTGTGTCATGGTTGTTTGGGGTCAGTTATAGCAATTGGCCCTTATTTATTTTGTCTAAAGAGAGGAGAATAAGCCTCCCCCATTGAGTCCTCCGCTCAGTGAAGACGGGTGGCAGCACAAGAGCCAGAGAAAAGGAACGCAGAAGGTGACCATCAACGGTGATCCAAGAGGACGAGTGACCACGAGGGCTAGACGAGCTCTTGGCATCAGCTCCGACTTAATTGTCCCCACCTAGCTGGACCTACTTGGGGTTCAAGCTGTCAGCAGTTTTTTGTTGCGTCTCCCTCTGGTCATTTTCCCTGACCCACTTGCTAAAAGCTGGTCAGGCAGAGAATCTTTGTCTCCATTGACCTCAGTGCTCAAGTGGCAGGGCTGGGGGTGCTCTGCAGGTGGTAGGACCTCCAGAGGGCTTCCGTTACTCCCCCTTTGTCTACACTACATCTCCAGAACCATCCATTTCCCAGCCCTGCTGGCCGTGGCCCGCACACCCGGTCAGTCCCCAGTCCTCCCCGTATTCCTCTCTCAAAGCCTCTTCCATTTGCTCTGCATGCACATTCCAATGCACATTCCCTGGTCTTTGGTAGGATTAGTTTAAGACTTTCATAGACTCTAAGCATTCTTACTGTTGAAGGCCCCACCCCCACATCAAAGAAGACATCCTAAACTGTGGCTGCGTCCATCATCAAAGAGAATTTCCATGTAATAAAAGATGGATTGAGTTGCAGTTGACAACTTGACATATGATTACTTTTAACAGACCTTTTTAAAAATTTTTTTCAATGCTTATGTATTTTTGACAGACAGAGAGCACGAGGGGGGGGAGGGGCAGAGAAAGAGGGAGACACGGAATCCGAAGCAGGCTTCGCACTCTGAGCTGTCAGCACAGAGCCTGACGCGGGGCTCACACTCACAAACGGTGACATCATGACCTGCGCCGAAGTTGGACATTTAACCGACTGAGCCCCTTAATAGATATTTAGTTAAACATTTTAATTACAATTTTGTAACTTTCTTTGTATATTTTAGAAGGGACTCCTTCTCAAAATAAAATTTTTACTGGCCTTTGAAAATCTCATAGGTCCTAGATATTGTGCCTGCAGGGGATAGTAGCTAGAAAGTGATCCAATCTCCCACACTTTGAGAAATTAAGCAGTGCATTTGGAAATAGAAAGTTGGGCTTCCTATGAGATTGTGCTGATCACAGACTGAAGAAAATGTGTAAGGCACAGAACACAACTGATAAGCTAAAGATCACACATCTGATGCTATAAGTATCATCATAGATTAAATATTATTAATCCTAATAGCCACCCCTTGTTAAGTATTTACTGTTTACTAGAGGCTTTGCATACATCATCTCAGCTAAATTTAGAGCCTTAATAGATATGATCCATATTTTATTAATGAGACAATGAAGACTGATGGGGTAATGAGAAGTACATTTAAATTTGACCCTACGTCCAACTGACTTCAAAGGACATATTTTCTGTGTCACCATGCTGTCTGGCACTTTCTTGTATTAACTACAATCACTGGACTAGGTAGGGCCATATGTACCTGTGATGGTTAATTTTAGTCCCAACTTGCCTGGGTCATGAAGTGCCCAGATATTTGGTTAAACATTATTCTGGGTGTTTCTGTGAGGATGTTTTTCTTATATTATTTTTTTAAATTCAATTTATTTGAACAAAAATATTCCCCCCATTTCTCCCCCCCCCCTCCTCCCCACCCCCGCCTGATAGGCACCAATCTATTCTCTGTATCTATGAGCTTGTGTGTGTGTGTGTGTGTGTGTGAAATCATATGGTATTTGTCTTTCTCTGCTTTCTCTGACCTCTTTCACTTAGCATAATGCCCTTAAGACCCATCCATGGTGTCACAAATGGCAAGATTGCAATTTTTTAAGCCTGAATAATATTACATTGTGTGTGTGTGTGTGTGTGTGGGGGGGTGATCTTTTTTATCCATTCATTCATCCATGGACACTTAGGTTGTTACCATATGTTGGCTTTGTAAATAATGCTGCTATGATCATAAGAGTGCATATATCTTTTCTCATTAATGTTTTTTTCTTCAGATAAACAGCCAAAAGTGCAATTGCCAGATCAGATGCTAGTTCTATGTTCAATTTTTTGATGAATCTCCATACTGTTTTCTATGGTGGCTTCACCAATTCACATGACCACCAACAATAAACAAAGGTTCACTTTTCTCCACCTCTGTGCCAACACTTGTTTTTTACAGTCTTCTAGCCATTTTTGTGGGTGTGGAGTGATATCTCATTGTGGTATTGACTAGCACTCTCTAATTGTTAATGATACTGAGCATTTTTCATGCGCCGGTTGGCCATCTGTATAGCTTATTCTGATCTTCTATTTTTTAATCAGACTGGTTTTGTTTTTTTTGTTGTTGTTGTTGTTTGTTTGTTGTTTTTGCTATGGCGTTGTATGAATTCTTTCTGTTTAGGATATTAGTCCCTTATCAGATATATGATTTGCAATTATTGTGTCCCATTCAGTGGTCACCTTTTCATTTGTTGATGGTTTCCTTTGCTATGCAGAAGCTTCCTAGTTTAATGTAGTCCCATTATTTATTTTTGCTTTTGTTGCCCTTGCCTTTGGAGTCAAGTTGAAAAGCATCATTGCCAACACCACTGTCAAAGAGCTTACAGCCTGTTTCCCTCTAGGAGTTCTAGGTCTTACATTCAAGTCTTTAATGCGTTTTGAGTTAATTTAGGGGCATGGTGTAAGACCATGGTCTAGTTTCACTATTTTGCATGTGGTGGTCCAATTTTTCCAACACCATTTGTTGAAGAGACTATACTTTCTTCATTGCATATCCTTGGCTCTATTGTCATAAATTAACCATATATATGTGGGTTTATTTCTGGGTTCTCTGTTCTGTTCCACTGATATATGTGTCTGCTTTTATGGTGGTACCATAATGTTTTAATTACTGAAGATTCATAATCTAGTCTGAAATCAGGGAGCATGATTCCTCCAGCTTTGCTCTTTCTCAATACTGTTTTCTCTATTTGGGGTCTTTTAGGGTGCCATACAAATTTTAGGATTTTTTTCTTTTTTTGCTTCTATTTCCATGAAAAGTGCCATTGAAATTTTGATTGGGATTGCATTGAATCTGTAGATTGCTTTGGGTAGTTTGGGCATTTTAACAATATTAATTATTCCAATCCATGAACATTTTAGATCTATTTAATTTCTTCAATTTCTTTCATTAATATCTTATAGCTTTCAATATACAGGTCTTTCGCCACTTTGGTTAAATTTATTCCTAGGTATTTCATTCTTTTTGATGCAGTTGTAAATGGGACTGTTTTCTTAATTTATCCTTCTGATATTAGTGTGCAGAAATGCAACGGATTTTTGTGTACTGATGTCTGTATCCTGCAACTTAACTGAATTCACTTATTAGTTCAAACATTTTTTTTTTTGAGGAAGTCTGTAGGGTTTTCTATATATAATATCATGTCATCTGCAAATAGTGTTAGTTTTACTTCTTTTCTAATTTGGATGTTTGGGTTTATTTTGTTTTCTGTTTTGTTTTGTTTTTTTTGCTTAATTGCTGTGGCTGGGACTTCTAATATTATGCTGAATAAAAGTGTGAGATTGGGCATTGTTGTCTTGTTCTCGTCTTAGAGAAAAAGCTTTTACATTTTCATGGTTGAGTATGATGCTAGCTGTGAGTTTGTCATATGTGGCCTTTATATGTTGAGATATGTTCCCTCTGTATCTGCTTTGTTGCGTTTTTATCATAAATGGATGTTGAATTTTGTCAGATGCTCTTTCTGCATCTAGTGAGATGGCCATATGATGTTTGCCCTTCATTGTGTTAATGTGATGTATCACACTGACTGATTTGTGAATATTGAATCATTCTCACATCCCTGGAATATATCCCGCTTGATCATGGTTTATGATCCTTTTAATGTACTTCTGAATTCAATTTGCCATATTTTGTTGAGGATTTTTGCATCTCTGTTCATCAAGGATATTGGCCTATAATTTCTTTTTCCTGTGGTGTCCTTGTCTGGCTTTGGTATCAGGGTAATGCTGGCCTCATAAAATGAATTTGGAAGAGTTTCTTCCTCTTCTATTTTTTGGAAGTGTTTGAGAAGGATTGGTTTGAATTCTTCTTTGACTGGTAGAATTCACCAGTGAAGCCATCTGGTCTGGGACTTTTATTTGTTGGGAGATTTTTGTTACAGATTCAGTCTCCTTACTAGTCATCAGTCCTCAGGTTTTCTATTTCCTCATGATTCAGCTTTAGTGGATTGTTTGTTTCTAGGAATCTATCCATTTCTTCTGGGTTGTCCAATTTTTTTAGCCTATAATTGTTCATAATAGTCTTTTATGATCTTTTATATCTCTGTGGTATCAGTTGTTACACTTCCTTTTTCATTTCTGATTTTATTTGCATCCTTTTTTTTCTTGGTGAGTCTAGCTAAAATCTTGTCAATTATGTTTAGCTTTTCAAATAACCAACTCTTAGTTTCATTTCTTTTTTGTCTTTTTGATCTCTATTTTATTTATTTCTGGTGTAATCTTTGTTTCTTCTTTCCTTCTAGTAACTTTGCTCTTTTTCTAGTTCCTTGAGATATAAAGGCAGGTTGTTTAAGACTTTTTTTTGGTTCTTAACATAGGCATTTATCACTATAACCTTTCCTCTCAGAACTGCTTTTGTTGCACCCCATAAACTTTGCTATGTTACATTTCCATTTTTATTTGTCTCAAAGTGCTTGTTTTCTATTTCTTTTGATCTCTTCTTTGGCCTTTTGCTTGTTCAGTAGCATGTTGTTTAGTCTCCACATATTTGTGAATTTTCCAATTTTCTTTGTGTAATTAATTTCTAGTTTCATACCACTGTGGTCAGAAAAGATGCTTGACGTGATTTCAATTCTCTTAAGTTTATTAAGACTTGCTTTGCAGTTTAACATATGATCAGTCCTGGAGAATGTTCCATGTGCACTTGAGAAGAGAGTATATTCTGTTGTTTTGGGATGAAATGTACTGTAAATATCCATTAAGCTCATCTGGTCCAGTGTGTCATTTAAGGCCAATGATTCAGGCACCGTATGTGTTTAAATTACATTTAAAGTGATTATTGAACAGTATGCGCTATTGCCCTTTCGTTAATTATTTTCTGGCTGTTTTTTGTAGTTCCTTTCGGTTCTTTTCATCTCTCGCTCTCTTCCTTTGTGGTTTAATGACTTTCTTTAGCGATATGTTTACATTCCTTTCTCTTTATCTTT
This sequence comes from Puma concolor, assembly GCF_028749965.1. Taxonomy (NCBI): domain Eukaryota; kingdom Metazoa; phylum Chordata; class Mammalia; order Carnivora; family Felidae; genus Puma; species Puma concolor. The sequence goes on along the minus strand of NC_141670.1, from coordinate 164,286,234 downwards.
TGTGTATTTACTATAATTTTTTGTTTTGTGGTTACCATGAGGTTTACGTATAACAACTTAGATCTATAATAATCTATTTTAAGTTGATAATTTAAGTTTGATCCTAGTGTACAACTCAACATTATTCTTACCTTTCCACCCTGTGTTTTATGTTTTTGATGTCATATTTTACATCTTTTTTACCTTGTATATCCCTTAACTAATTATCATAATCAATTATTTTTACTACTTTTGTCTTTTAACCTTCATACTAGCTCTATGTGACTAATCCACTGCCTTTACCTTGTATTTACTTTTCCAGTGAGATTTATTCTTTCATATGTGTTCTTATTACTAATTAGTACCTTTTCCTTTTAGCTTAAAAATATTCCTTTCACATTTCTTATAAGGCTGATTTAGTGGTGATGAACTCCTTTAGCTTTTGCTTGTCTAGAAAACTTTTTCTCTCTTCTTCACTTTTGAATAACTTTGCCACGTAGAGTATTCTTGGTTGGAAGCGCCTTTTTTTTCTTTCAGCACTTTGAATATATCATGCTACTCCCTTCTGGTCTGCCAAGCTTCTGCTGCAAAATCTGCTGGTAGTCTTTTTTCAACGTTTTTTATTTATTTTTGGGACAGAGAGAGACAGAGCATGAACGGGGGAGGGGCAGAGAAAGAGGGAGACACAGAATCGGAAACAGGCTCCAGGCTCTGAGCCATCAGCCCAGAGCCCGACGCGGGGCTCGAACTCACGGACCGCGAGATCATGACCTGGCTGAAGTCGGACGCTTAACCGACTGCGCCACCCAGGCGCCCCAAAATCTGCTGGTAGTCTTATGGGGGTTCCCTTGTATGTAACAAGTTGCTTTGTTCTTGATGATTTTATTTTATTTTTTTAATTTTTAATGTTTATTTTTGAGAGAGAGAGAGAGACAGAGTGTGAGCAGGGAAAGGACAGAGAGAGACACACAGAATCCAAAGGAGGCTCCAGGCTCTGAGCTGTCAGCACAGAGCCCAACGTGGGACTCAAACCCACAAACCGCGAGATCATGACCTAAGCCAAAATCGACACTTAAACAACCGAGCCACCCAGGCACCCCTGTTCTCACTGATTTTAATAGTCTTTCCTTGCCTTTAACATTTGACGTTTTAATTATAACGTGTCTTCATGTGGGTCTCTTCGCATTCCTCTTATTTGGAGCTCCCTGGGATTCCTGGATCTGGATGTCTGTTTCCTTTCTCAGGCTAGGGAATTTTTTCAGCCATTATTTCTTCAAGTAAGGTTTTTGTCCCTTTCTTTCTCTCTTCTCCTCCTGGGAGCCCTATGATGCAAACATTAGTTCATTTCATGTTGCCCTATAAGCTATCTTCACTTTTCTTCATTCTTTTTGCCTCTTGCCTAATTGAGTTCCACTGCCTTTGTCTTCAAGTTGACAGATGCTTTCTTCTGCTCATCTAGTCTGATGCTGAGATTCTATAGTGTATATTTTTTGTTCAGCTACTGTATTCTTCAGCTCTGTGACTTCTACTTGGTACTTTCTTATATTTTCTATTTTGTTGTTGTGGTTGTGGTTGTGGTTGTTGTTGTTGTTGTTGAAATCCTCCCTATGGTCATCCATTCTTATTCCGAGATCAGTAAGCATCTTTATGACCATTACTTTGAACTCTTTATCAGGTAAATTACTTATCTCTGTTTCATTAAGGTTTTTTCCTGAGGTTTTATCATGTTCTTTCACTTGGACATATTCTCTGTTTCTTCATTTTGCTTGACTCTGTGTTGGCTTCTATATAGGAAATGTAACAACCACCTCTCCCAGTCTTGAAGGCGTGGCCTCATGTAGGAGATGACCCTTCTTCAACTCTGCCTCAGCTCTTGGCTGTCTCTCAAGCCTCTGTGCTTATCCAGCAACGTATTATATTTTAAATAGCTCCCAGTAGTTGAGGACTGCCAAGACCTGTCAGGGTCCCAAAAGGGAGGATCTCAGCATTTAGATTCAGGCTGACTGAAAGCCAGACCCTCAGGCATCAGCTTTTAAAAGTATGCAAATAAAAACAGTCCTCTGGGCATGAATATGCCCACTGGTCCCCAGAGCCAGGCCATCTGGACATGTCTTCTGAATGGCAGTTGCAGAAATTAGATCTCCAGATAAATATGGAAGTTCTTTTCTAGGTGATACTGGGAAGTTGGAGCAAAGCAGAGGGAGAGTGCCAAGATGGCATCCGCAACCTATGTTCCTTGAGAGCAGCTCCATAGGCCACTAAAGTGTGCCAAACCCAAAGCTTGTACCCTCTGGCTGATGTTCCAGAGGGAGCCAAGAAGGCTTCTTCACAGAAAGACTGCACAGTGTCCTGCAGGTGGTAGCCTGCCAAGAACCATCTCTTTGATTGCCACAGGCCTGTAGGGCCCAGGCGTGCAAGCCTACAATAGCCGCCAGAGACAAGTGATCAAGGGGCTTCCCCCCCGGGGGCAGACGATTAGCTAATAGGCCTACTTCACGGAAAGACGGGAGCTCTTGAGCCCCTTGCTGCTCGCTGTGCCCTGAGGGTTGTAGCTATTTAAGAACTCTTTGTCCATGGGTTACAATCCTTGGGACCCACAAGCATAAACCCTACGGGTCAACAGAGTCTGGTGATGTGGAGGTGTCCCCTGACACCAGCTGCAAAAAATGAGGATGCCAGACTAGTGTATGAGCTCCTTTCTGGGTAACACTGAGTACTATAATCCCACGTGACCAGGAGCACAAGCTCCTCTGGTCTCCAGAACCACCCGATCAAGAGGCGTCTCCTTGGAGACAGCGACAAGAATTGGAGCACCAGATGCATACAAAGTCTTCCCACCAAGAAACACTGGTGCTCTGGAGCATGGCTAAGAAAGTGTGAAGATAGCACTCAAGACTCCATCCCTGGGAGAGTGTGTTCCAGCAGGTTCCTAGATATGAGTGTTAAATGAGATATCTGCCCTTCAGGCCAATGCTTTAATATAAGGCAAGTCTCCTTCACTTTAAGTCTGGGCATGATTGGCTGCCTCTAAGCTGGGCCTGGGGCAGGCGAGTCTGACGTTGTGAGCGCTCTCAGAGAGACTTCTTAGATTGCTGGAGTCAGGTGGGTCTCAGGATATGAGCCCTGTGGGTTTTCAAAGCCTGGCGTTCAGGAGGTTTATCTAAGTGTACATCTCAAAAGTTGGGATGCTTAATGGGGGGTATGAACCCCTCACTTCTCAGAGAGAGGCTCCAGGTTCCAAGTTCCTTCCCAGTCACGGGACACCATCCCAGGGGTAGGGTTTATGATGACAGTGTGTCCAGGATCTCCTACCCACTTCAGTATGGTTTTCTTCTTGTTCACCTAATGTGTAGTCATCACTCAGCCAGTCTTTGAGGGCTTTTTTAAGAGAAAATTGTTCCATGTGTAGTTGTAATCTCAGTGTGTCTGTGCGAAGAGGTGTGTTCAGGATCTTCCTATGGTGCCATCTTGAACCAGACGACTATGAGGGTGTTTTTGCATGAATGTAACATTTAAATCAATGATCTGAATAAAGCAGACTGCCCTCCCTGGTACATACTGGATAGCTAGTTTGTGCAAGCACATCCTGAATGTCCTGCTCATCCCTCTCTTGAGAATATAGAGATCCTCTCCTCCCTCCCTATTCCCACCATGCAGAATGTACAGAAAAATGTGTTGTTCAGCATGTAAGGTTGGGTGCTCTGGGAGGGGCCAACCCAGAGCATCTCCCTTGTAACAAGAATGTCCAGAGAGTAGGCCTTCATCTCCTTGGAATGCTGGCTGTGCAAGGAAGGGAAGGGTAACAGAGAGTTGCCAGGCTAAGCTGCTATACTATAAGAACTTGCTGCCTGTCGATCCAAGAAGCAGGTGCTTTGTCCAGTCAGCTGCTCCTGGATTCCCTGGACATAAATCCCCCCAATAAACCTCAATCACTCTCTCTGTTTTTTCTTCAATCTTGCTGGACCATCACCCACCCTTGGCTTAGAGTCTGGTGTGCAGCTATACACTAATGTGGGTGGGCCTCATCTAATCAGTCAAAGGCCTAAAGAGAACAAAAAGACTGATCCTCTCCTGAATGAAAGGGAATTCATCTTGCCTGACTGCCTTTGAGCTGGGGTATGGGGTGTTTTCTGCCTTCAGACTTGTACCAAAACACTGGCTCTTCCTGAGTCTTAATCCTACTGGCTTTTGGACTGGATTCACACCATTGTCTTTTCCGATTCTCTGGCCTTCAAACTACTCTCAGGTCTCCAACCTGCCAATGGCCAATCTTGGAATTTATTAGCCCCCATGATCACATGAGTCAACTCCTTATAACAAATCTTTTTTTTTTTTTTAATGGATTCTCTTTCTCTGAAGAATCCTAATACAGCACCCTCAAGCTTTTAGTCTCTCCACATGGTATGCTCTACTGTGGGACTTCTGCAAAGACCCTGTCAGGAAGCAGTATGCAGAAGGCAAGATTTCCAATGTCAACTCCTTTATCCCTTTTAGGGGAAAAACTGAGGCATTAACCCTAGTTTTATTATTTTATTTTTATGTTAAAAAAAAGAGAGATACCCAGGCCAAATTTTAGCTGACAAGATTAGAAGAGTTTCTACCTAACCCAGCAGAAGTGTGAAAAAACACAGTAGTAAAGGTGGGGAAGGGGGTGATTATGTCTCTTATTTTGGAGTTTGGGTCTGCTTTGAGACTTGTTGTTTTTATGTTTGTTGTTCAGAGAGTTGGATCCTATGGGGTCCTATGGGATTATAAACAGGGCAACTACCACTGCTGGGCAGGATTCCTCTATAAACATCCTTAACTGCCTAAAGCCCATTGCCAAAATCAAATAGAATGTATAATAATTATGAAATCAATTAACTGAATTGCAATGGAACGTTGACATATTATTCCTTTTTATAGATATTTAATTAAATATATTTAATCGTGGCCATAGTTTACATAGTTTAGGTACACAGTTTAGGGTTAGAGGAACTAGCTCAGTATGTATATAATGCAGAGACCTGGCCTTTGCAATTTCACATTTAATCTCAAAAAAAAAAAAAAAAAAAAAAACACCCCAAGGGTTAAATCCACCTTTACCACCTGGGTGGAGGGGGAGGCAGTATTATATACCCCATAGGGGAGAAAGGATTCTAGTGTTCATTCCCAGGTGGTAGCTCTGGTTTAGCACCTAAGGTGGCACAGCTTGGTCTAGTGACCAGAGTTACGTTCCTAGTTTTTCTACTCTGAGACAAAACTAAACGAAACTAAACTAAAGGCAAAGGGGGACCTGGGTGGCTCAGTTGGTTGAGTGTCCAACTCTTGGTTCCAGCTCAGGTCATGATCCCAGGGTTGTGGGATTGAGCCTTGTGTCAGGCTCTACACTGAGCATCCAGCCTGCTTAAGATTCTGTCCCTCTCTTCCTCTGCCCCTTTCCCCTGCTTGCATTCTCTCTCTCTCTCTCTCTCTCTTTCAAAACAAAAACAAAAACAAAAAACCCCACCTATACGAAAGGCAAAGGAAGTAGAAGTCAGCTTGCCCAAAGTCACCCATGTGATAATGAACAGGAGCAGGAAGAGCACAATTTTACCAACTCCTGCTACAGGTGAAGGACCTTACGTACATGCATATAGTAGTCCTAATCCTTACAACAATCCTATGAGGCACATAGAATCCTCCTTCTCTTATGGCTGAGGAAATTGAGGTTCAGAAAAATTGATTAATTTGACCTAGTCACATAGTTGCTAGCAGTTGAGAAGAGATTTGAACTCAAACCTGTGTAACTCCAAAGTCTTTATGGCATACTGATGGTAGAGATTTTTTTTTTCTTTTGAACCCTGCTTTATACTAATAAATGAGATGGATAAACTAATCTGGCTGACTGTCCAGCAGCCAACCTCTCTTCCTTGGAGCTCTGGATTACATTACCCCAGAGTTACTGTTCAGTGAGAAGCATTTTTTTATAACCTTCTGTTTTTGACAGAAGGTAGTTACCCTAGGCTGACATAATGCAGTTCTCATTGGTCTAATTGTCGGGGAGCCTTGAAATTACCCTCCTCTCCAAACCCATGTTCCATGGCCCCCAAATTGAAGACGGCTGCTCTAACTCCCACTCATGTCTTTCCAGTGCTGACTCCACCATTTCTGGCTGGGAAAAGCTATGTTTTTAAACAAACTTTTGCATTCTAACTGCCTCTGCCTTGCCCTGTCTGATCAGCCCAAGCTATGGCCACAGTTGTGTATAATTAGTTAACTTCACTCATTGCTTCTTGTGTTTATGGTTCTCTGACCAATTCTACATGACAAATGGCTATCCAAAGCCATGGGCTTGACCTCAGATGACCCTGCATTTGATTGTCTTTATCCCAGTGCACGGGTCAGCACTCAGAGTCTCCCATAGCTCTTGCTCAGCTAGTAATTGATTTCCATGCGAATTCATGGGCCAGCTGGCAGAACTGGGCCATTGGGTATGTTGACAGCACAGGCAGGAGGCAGCCTATGGCAGCCACTATTTTAGAGAAGCCTCACCAGTATATTCATGTCAAAAAAGTCATGTACTTAAGGGGTCTTGCCCACCCAGTGCCAGAAAGGTATGATGACTACTAAAAAGGATTCCTATCCCAAGGTCCTCAGACTTCTCCTAAAAGCAGGAATTCAATGAACAATTCTCAAACCACAAGACAGGAGTTTCCCCTTTTGTTTGGTTTCTGTGCTGGCTGATGCCAATCAACTGTCAGCAAATGAGGAATAGTGTCTAGGTCACACTTCTGTTTTCTATCTAGTGGTCTGTTTATTTATGCATCATTAATACCTTCACTTTAAGAGTTGTTAATGTTTCAAAGACAATGTTTGTTCAAGCTCAGTAAAGTGCAGTGAAGAAGGAAAGGCCCTAGATAAGAATTAGGAAGAGCTGGGGTGCCTGGATGGCTTAGTCAGTTAAGCGTCCAACTCTTGACATCCACTCAGGTCATGAACTCTCAGTTCATGAGTTCAAGACCCACATCAGGCTCCATGCTGACAGTGCAGAACCTTCTTGGTACTCTCTCTCTCTCTCTCTCTCTCTCTCTCTCTCTCTCTCTCTCCTTCTCTGCCCTTCCCCCACTTTCTCTCTCTCTCCCTCTCAAAATAAATAAAGTTAAAAAAAAAGTGTGAAGATGTTTCTCACTGGATGTGTACCTCTGCAGTTATTTTACCTCAGGACATGGTTTCTTCATTTGTAAAATGAGGAGGAGGAGAAGGAAGATGAGAAATTTAAAAAAAAGGGGGGGAGGGAGGGAAGGGAGAATGAGAGAGAAAGAGAAAGCAGTTAGACTAGATAAATTATTTCAGAATTCCCCTCCAGCTTCCTGTGTCATGTATTTCAAAGCTGTAATAAACATTTAGAACTGTTATGTCCTCTTGATGAATTGAGTCCTTTATCATTTTATCAACCAACTTCCTTTATCATTGGGAATATTCTTTGTTCTGAAATCTATTGGCTATTAATACAACTATTCCAGTTTTCTTCTGCTTGGTGTTAATATGGTATATCTTTACTTTTAATCTATTTTTTCTTCATATTTAAAGTACATTTTTTGTAGTCAGCATATAATTATATGGCTCATTTCTCCCTTCCCCACCTTTAAACAATTGTTACCATTCATTATGCTTTTACTTATGTCACAATCCCCACCCAACATTGGTGTTTTTCAGTCAGTTGTCTTTTTAAGATATTTAAATAAGAAAAAAGTTCCTACATATTTACCTATGTGGCTACCATTTCCAGTGCTCTTCATTCTTTTGTATAGATCCCTTTTCTTTCTACCTGAAAGGAGTTCTTTCTACCTGAAGGAGTTCCTTTGACATTTCTTATAGTGCTAAGGACACAGGTGATGAATTCTTTCAGCTTTTGTAATTCTTTAAGAGTCCGTGTTTCATCTCTGTTTTTGAAAGATTTTTTTGCTAGGTATAGAATTCTGGGTTGGCAGGGTCTTCCTTTTTCCTTTCAGTAATTTAAAGATTTTGCTTCATTATCTTCTCCTTTGCAATGTTTCTGATAAGATATCTGCTGTCACTCTCACCTTTGCTCCTTAGTACGTATTTCTTTTTCCCTTGGCTATTTTTAATATTTTTTCTTTAAGGCTGGTTTTAGTTAATTTGATTCTGACATCTTTTGGTGCAGTTTTCATCATGTTTCTTATGCTTGGGGTTTATTGAGAGTCTTATATCTGTGGGTTGTCATCAAATTTGGAAATTCTTGAGCCAATATTTCTTCAAATATCTCCCCCCCCCCCCCACCTTCTCCTTTGGGAACTCCAATTACGTATATATTAGGCCATTTAAATCTTTCCCACAGCTCACTGATGATTTTTTTATTTTTAAAATTCTTTTATCTTTCAGTGTTTCACTGCCAACAGTTTCTGTTGCTATGTCTTCAAGTTCACAAATATTTTCTTCTGCAATATCAAATCTGCTGTTACTCCCAGTGATTTTTTTTTATCATGCATTATAGTTTTCATTTCTAAATATTCTGTATGGATTTTTCTTATTCATGTTCCTACTTAACTTTTCAACATGCATTTATGGTTATAATTACTACTTCAGTACCATTACCTGTTCATTCTAACATCTGTGTTAGTTCTGGGTCAATTGCAATTAATTTTTTTCTCTCCATTAGAGGCCATATTCTTCTGCTTCTTTGCAAGGTGGTAATTGTGGAATGATCCCAGACACTGCAAATTTTACTTTGGTTGCTGAATATTCTTATATTCCTATACATACCTTGAACTTTGTTCTGGAGCACAGTCAAATCAGTCAGAAAGAGTTTGATCTTTTGGGCTCTTGCTTTTGAGATTAGTTAATTGTGGCAGAGAAGTACTCATTTTAGGACTAAGTATTTCCTATTGTTAAGGCAAGATTCTTCTGTGTACTAAAGAACACACAAAAATTAAAAACAAGGAGGGGCGCCTGGGTGGCTCAGTTGGTTAAGCGTCCGACTTCAGCTCAGGTCACGATCTCACGGTCCGTGAGTTCGAGCCCCGCGTCGGGCTCTGGGCTGATGGCTCAGAGCCTGGAGGCTGCTTCCGATTCTGTGTCTCCCTCTCTCTCTGACCCTCCCCCGTTCATGCTCTGTCTCTCTCTGTCTCAAAAATAAATAAACGTTAAAAAAAAAAATTTTAAAAATAAAAAAAAAAAATTAAAAACAAGGAAACAATACAGTTTTAAAAAGAGAAAAACATGTGAACAGATGGATCTGTGTGTATGTGTGTGTGTGTGTGTGTGTGTGTGTGTACATGAATGGTAAATAAGTAGATAAAAATGTGCAAAATGTCATTAGTTATTAGCGAAGTGCAAATTAATACTATGATAAGAGGACACTACAAATGTATTAGAATGACTAAAATTTTAAAACCTGGCTATGTCAAGTGTTGGTAAGGATATGGAGGAACAAGAATTCTCATATGCTGCTAGGGGATGTAAAAGGGTACAGCCACTTGGCCAAACAGTTTGGCAGTTTCTTAATGTTAACCAGACACCTAGAATAGCATAAGATATAGCCATTCCACTCCTAGCTAATTACCAAGAGAAAGGAATGAGTGTATATGTCCCACAAAGACTTATACATGAACGTTCACAGCCATTTTATTTGTGAGAGCCCAAAATTGGAAACAAATGTCCATCCACAGGTGAATAAATAAATCGTGCTTAGCCATTTAAATACTATTCATTGAAATACTATTGTTGAAATACTATCCAACAATAAAAAGAAATAAACCATAAATACACTCTACAACTTGAACGGACTTCAAAATAATTGTGCTGAGTTAAAAAAAAACAGACAAAATAAGAGTACAACCTGTATGATTCCATTTAGATCATATTCAAAAATACATAAACTACTGTATTGTAAAAGAAAAGAGATCTATATTTCCCTGAGGGCCTGGGGTGGGGGGAAGGGGGAAGTCTGCAGGAAGAGGGAAGAATTGCAAAGGAGCATAAGGAAACTTTGGGAAGTGATGACATGCTTATTCTCTTGATTGTGACAATAATTTTATAGGTGTATGCAAATGTCAAAATGCACCAAGCTGTATAATTTAAATATGTGCAGTTTACTGTATTTCAGTTATACCTCAAAAAAAACTTTCTCTTTTTTAAAGAATACAAGAGTTGATTTAAAGTAGGCTGTCACTGCTCACCAAACTCCACACCTGAAAAACAAATAATCCAGTGAAGAAATGGGAAGAAAACATGAATAGACACTTCTCTAAAGAAGACATCCAGATGGCCAACAGGCACATGAAAAGATGTTCAACGTCGCTCCTCATCAGGGAAATACAAATCAAAACCACACTCAGATATCACCTCACGCCAGTCAAAGTGGCCAAAATGAACAAGTCAGGAGACTACAGATGCTGGAGAGGATGTGGAGAAACAGGAAGCCTCTTGCACTGTTGGTGGGAATGCAAACTGGTGCAGCCACTCTGGAAAACAGTGTGGAGGTTCCTCAAAAAATTAAAAATAGACCTACCCTATGACCCAGCAATAGCACTGCTAGGAATTTACCCAAGGGATACAGGAGTACTGATGCATAGGGGCACTTGTACCCCAATGTTTATAGCAGCACTTTCAACAATAGCCAAATTATGGAAAGAGCCTAAATGTCCATCAACTGATGAATGGATAAAGAAATTGTGGTTTATATACACAATGGAGTACTACGTGGCAATGAGAAAGAATGAAATATGGCCCTTTGTAGCAACGGGGATGGAACTGGAGAGTGTGATGCTAAGTGAAATAAGCCATACAGAGAAAGACAGATACCATATGTTTTCACTCTTATGTGGATCCTGAGAAACTTGACAGGAACCCATGGGGGAGGGGAAGGAAAAAAAAAGAGAGAGGTTAGAGTGGGAGAGAGCCAAACATAAGAGACTCTTGGAAAATGAGAACAAACTGAGGGCTGATGGGGGTGGGAGGGAGGGGAGGGTGGGTGATGGGCATTGAAGAGGGCATCTTTTGGGATGAGCACTGGGTGTTGTATGGAAACTAATTCGACAATAAATTTCATATATTTAAAAAATAAATAAATAAAGTAGGCTCTCACTGACCAAATTCAGGACAATTTGTGCATGAAAAGAAATAATGATGGCAATGGACAGAATAAGGAAAATAATCCATGAGTCCATAGACCCTAAGAAAGAGAGGAAAAGAAAGAGAAAAAGGAGTGGAGAGCAAACATGAAGGGGCTCTCTTTACAAAAGAATGCCAGCCAATAAATATAGAAGGAACGATAAAATTAGAAAATCACTATCAACTCCAAATTAATAATCGACTCCAGTAAAGACAGATAATTGATGCTAAAATACTATAAAAGCAGATCCATAAATACTAGCCAACTCTTTGAGATACAATTAAATTACACTCAACACACACTGTTCTTGAGGCATCTGGGTGGCTCTGTTTGTTAAGCGTCGGACTCTTGGTTTCAGCTCAGGTCATGATCTCTCGGTTTGTGAGATCTGTGCTGACGGTGCAGAGTCTGCTTGGGGTTCTCTCTCTCCCTCTCACCCCACCTCTCCTCCACTTGCCCATGCTCTTTTTCTGTCTCTCAAAAGAAATAAACTTAAAAAAAAAAAAACATACACCATCCTTAAAAGCAGAAAAGTACATATATTACTTCAGGAAGTTTCTACCCAAGATGGTTAACAAAAGAGGGAAAGCTGATGTCAAGGGAGAAGGTAGAGATGCTAACGGTTGAGTGGGTACACTCAACCAGTTAAGTTCAGGGATGTGTGTTGGTCAAGGACAGCTCTGCTTTAGGTGTTCCTCAAATAGTTTATCTCAGTTTGTAATTATATATTTGTTAGTATAATTATTTGATTCATGGCCAAACTCCCCCCACTAGACTATAAGTACCCAGAGAGAAAGGACCTGGTCTTTCTGGACTCACCAGAATTTCACAGGGTGACCGTTGTATGGTAGGAGCTTGCTAACTACTTCTGAAAGGAGTAAGTGAATGAGTGAGCGAGTCAATGAATGAATGAGGACAGCAGAGTTGACCCTTTTTTAACTGAACTGCCCTGTGTTAAAGCTACCTGTTGGTTGCACTTGTAAGCACCATGAGGGCAGAAGCCTGGCCTGTCCTTGTCACTACTTTAGCCACAGCACACAGAATAGTGCTTGACACATAGTATGCACTCAGTAAATATCTGCTGAACTAATGAATTAGAACAGCTGTCTCCATCAGACTATAAACTTTGTGAGGGCAAAGACAATTTTAGTAATCTTCCCAGTGACAAGCACAAAGACCTACACATAGTAGGGGCTCAATGAATATGTGAGAAGCAGCAAACAAATGGCTGATGAATACATGAATCCCACCCACATTTCTTTACTAAACAGTGAACATAGCAAACATTCCAAGGAGAAGCAGCTCAGAGAAGGATGAATGGAAAGGAATGCTGAGAAATGGTTCTGGAGCAGTGGACGGAAGGCCAAGTTGGTGGGAGCTAGATTGTAAGGAGGGGAACAGACCCCATGGTCCCTTTCCTTCTAGTGCCTTAGGGTTGGACTCATTCTGACTTTGCCCGGAAAATGTCACCCACTAACTCCCATGACTGCCCCAAAATGTCCACAGCCAGTGTTTCCTGTTGGTGGCCAGGCTGGCTGAGCCTTTGGCCAAAGACCTTCCCGAGGAGGACTTTCTGGAGTCGAGGCAGGCAGTGGGGGTCACCTTCACTTAGTACATGAAAGAAAAGGGTCCAGAGAACAAAGACCAGAGAACAGGACATCAATAACCCGGGATTATGTTTGAAGCTCTGGATCTGAAAGCGGTTTTGTTTAAGCAGCAACCAAATTTAAAGAACAAAAAGAAAACAAAGCAGAGGACACCAGGCTAAACTTTTTGCTAATAAACTTCTCATTAAAGGGAGCATTACATTCTGAAACTGAGCCTTGCCTGAGAGAATGGCAAAAACTGTCTTGTTCATATGCTCTGCAGTTTTGTTTGGGACACACAGTGCTGCCTGCCATTTAGGTGTCAAAGGTCATTACAGCAAATGCTGCTAGGACGGAAGTTTCTCTGAAGTCAGGGCTACAGACAAAGGCCCACTCCTTCAAGTGACACTTCCGACAAACCAAATTCCAGCCTGGTGACAGCATTGTTTACCTAGAGTTTGCGGTACTAGATTTGAACTGATCCAAATTCTGAAGTTCAGAGCTTCCAAACAACAAGGGAAGACAGTCCACTGTTATGTTCCAGCCCCAGCCGGGAGCCCGTGGGAGAGCCCTGACAGACTAAGGAAAACTCCAGTTTGATTCAGAGCTGATTACTAAGCCATCCAAAGAGAGCCCTGGCTCCTACTCCACCAGGTCATTGAAAAGAAAAAGAAATGCTTTAGTTTCTCGCTGCCCAAATTGTGAATTTTGAACCAGCACCATTGGCATTACTTGAGAATTTTTAGAAATGCAAAATCTTTGGCGCCCTAGATCAGGCAATGATTTTTTTTTTTTTTTTTTTTTTTTAGATATAACACCACAAGCACAAGCTACAAAAGGAAAAATAGATAAAGGGAGGCATCACCAAGTTTGGGCTTCAGAGGGCACTACCAAGAAAGTAAAAGAAGACAGCCTCTAAACTGAGAGAAAATATGTGCAAATCCTCTCTTTGAAAAAAAAAAAAAAAAATTAGTATCCGGAATGTATAAGGAACACTTACAGCTCAACCATAAAAAGAGCACCCATTTTACAATGTGCCCAGGAGGGGCACCTGGCTGGCTCAGTTAGTTAAGTGAGCAACTCTTAATTTCGGGGTCATGAGTGTGAGCCCCACATTGGGTGCAGAGATTAGGCGTTATTTATTTATTTATTTTTGAGACAGAGAGAGACAGAGCATGAACAGGGGAGGGACAGAGAGAGAGGGAGACACAGAATCGGAAGCAGGCTCCAGGCTCTGAGCCATCAGCCCAGAGCCCGACACGGGGCTCGAACTCACGGACCACGAGGTCGTGACCCGAGCTGAAGTCGGACGCTTAACCAACTGAGCCACCCAGGCGCCCCAAAGCTAATGTTATTTTAATAATGACTTGTAGCTGTACTTTTTGCTAAAAATGCATTTAAAATGCGCCAAGGCTTTAAATAGACATTTCTCTAAAGAACATGTATAAATGGCCAAATTAGTACGTGAAAAAGATGCTCACCATTATGAGTCATTAGAGAAATGCAAGTCAAAACCACAGTGAAATACCATTTAACACCACTAGAATGGCTACAGTACAGGGGTGCCTGGGCGATTCAGTCGGTTAAGCGTCCGCCTCTTGATTTCTCCCCGGGTCATGATCTCACGCTTTGTGAGATCAAGCCCTGCACTGGGCTCTGCACTGATGGCGTGGAGCATGCTTGGGATTCTCCCTCCCTCTCTCTCTGCCTCCCCTGCTTGTGCTCCCTCACTCTCAAAATAAATAAATAAACTTTTTTAAAAAACCAGACAATAACAAGAGTTGGTGAGAATGAAAAACTGGACCTCTCATATACCTGGTGGGAATGTAACGTAGAGTAGCAATTTTGAAAACCAGTTTAGGAGTTCCTCAAAAACGGCTAACACAGAATGGATTCAGCAATTCTACTCCTAGGTATCTAGCCACTAGAATTGAAAACATGTCCACACAAAACTTGTACAGAATGGTTCGTATCAACATTGTTTATAATAGACAAAAAATGGAAGTAACCCATTTGTTCATCAATTGATGGATGGTTACACAAAATGTGGTATATCCCTACAGTGGAATCAGCCATCAAAAGGAAAAAGAAATCAAAACTACAATGAGAAATTACCTCATACTGGTCAGAATGGCTACAGTCAACAATACAAGAAACAGCAGACGTGGGCGAGGATGTGGAAAAAAAGGAACCCTTGTACACTGTTGGTAGGAATGCAAAGTGGTACAGCCACCAAGGAAAACGGTATGGAGGCTCCTCAAAAAATTAAAAATAGAACTACCGATAATCTAGCAATTGCACTACTGGGCATTTACTCAAAAAATACCAAAACATGAACTCAAAGGGATACATGCACTCCTATGTTTACGGCAGCATTATTTACAATAGCCAAATTATGAAAGCAGCCCAAGTGTCCATTGACAGACCAATGGATAAAGAAGATATGGCGGATATGTACAATGGAATATTATTCAGCCATAAAAAAGAATGAAATCTTGCCATTTGCAACAACATGGTTGGAGCTAGTATCTAAGCAAAATAGAGTAGAGTAGTATCTAAGCAAAATAAGTCAATCAGAGAAAGACAAATACCATATGGTTTCATATACGGAATTTAAGAAACAAAACAAACGAAGAAAAAAGAGACAAACCAAGAAACAGAGTCTTAACTATAGAGAACTGATAGTCACTAGAGGAGAGGTGAGTGGGGGGATGGGTAAAACAGGTGATGGGGATTAAGGAGCGCATTTATCATGATGAGTACTGGGTGATGTATGAAATTGTTGAATCGCTATACTGTATGCCGTGTAACTAATATTACACTATGCTAACTATACTGGAAGTAAAATTAAAAACTTAATTTTTAAAAAGGGGGAAAAAAAGGAATGATGTACTGATACGTGCTACAATATGTGTGAACCTTGAAAACATCATGCTTAGTGAAAGAAACTTGACACAAAGGCCACAAATTGGACCATCCGATGTATACGAAATGTCCCAAACTGACAAATCCATGGAGATAAGAAGTGATTTTAGAGTTTGTCAGGCTAGGGGGAGGGGAATCAAGGAATGACTGCCATTGGCCACAAGGTTTCTTTTGGGGGTGATAAAGGTGTTCTGAAATTAGATGGTGGTGATGGTTGCATAACCTTGCGAATATATTAAAAATCACTGAATTGTGCGCTTTAAAATGGTGAGTTTTATGGTCGGTTAATTGTATCACACACACCAAAAAAACCTAGGCCTCCATCCAGACTCCTTGTCTCAACATCTGCATTTGACCGAGACCCTCAGTTAATATGAATGCACATTAAGGTTTGAAAAGCATCAATCTAACACACGGGTCTTTTTTTTCTTTTTTTTTTTTTAAGTTCATTTATTTATTTTTGAAAGAGACAGAGAGAGAGAGAGAGCCCAAGCAGGGGAGGGGCTGAGCAGAGGGGGACGGAGGATCTGAAGCGGGCTCCGTGCTGACGGCAGAGAGCCCGATGCGGGGCTTGAACCCACGAACTGTGAGATTAAAGTCATATGCTTCACCGACTGAGCCACCCAGGTGCCCCTGACATACCAGTTGTCATACAATTGCATACGTGGCCGAAATTTGTAATCAGTTGGGGAGCTTCTAAAGCTGCTCCCTTGGGTATCTTTCTGTGTCTTGTCTGCCCAACTCACCTACAAGTTCGTGGAATGTCTTGCATGGACCTCATACCCCTTGAGTTAGACCTCCATGCAAGATGCCTCTTGGCTCTCAAAAACACATACTGCTTGATAGAAGAGCAGAGACTCTGGGCCATTCGAATCACAGCTGTGCCACTAACAAGTCGTGAGACCTCAGACAAATGACTTAACCTCTCATGACTCAGTTTTCCTACTTGTAAAATGGGGATAATAATAGCACCTACTGCATCAAGTCGCTGAAAGGAATAAGTTCCTTAATAAAAGCATTTGGAATAAAACCTGTTATACGTAAGACTATATATATATACATGTATTAGATATTATTATTACATAAGCAAATATTCTTTTATAATGTGCATCAGTTACAATGTGTTCCATATCATTATATGACGGTAGCAACTATTAAACCCAGACCACATGCCCAGCACTATGCTGTTTTAACTTCTCTAATGTAGTTCTCATAGTGATTCTTTTTTTTTTTTATAAATTTTTTTTCAACATTTATTTATTTATTTTTGGGACAGAGAGAGACAGAGCATGAACGGGGGAGGGGCAGAGAGAGAGGGAGACACAGAATCGGAAACAGGCTCCAGGCTCTGAGCCATCAGCCCAGAGCCTGACGCGGGGCTCGAACTCTCATAGTGATTCTAAGAGACAGCAAATTCATCCAGCAAATATTGATGAAGCATGCTTCATCATGCTTCATTGATGAAGCATGAGCATGTGTCAATTCTGTGCCTGACTCCGGTGAGAAATTAAAGCCCAGGTACCTTAGTTCTGGCTGCTATAACAAAATATCACAGGCTGAGTGGTTCATAATTAACAGACATCTGCTTCTCACAGTTCTGGAGGCTGGAAAGTCTACAATCAAGGTGCTGGGGTCTAGTGAGGGCCACTTCCTGCTTCATAGACAGCCATCTGCTCACTGTATCCTCATATGGTTGAAGAGGTTGAGGGGGCCTACTGGGGTCTCTTTTATAAGGACACTAATTTCATCATGAGGACCCCACCCGCATGACCTCCTGACCTCCCAAAGGTCCCACCTCCCCAAACCATCACGTTGGGGATTGGGTTTCAACATAAGAATTTTAGGGGGCCATAAACATTCAGTCCATGGCACCAAGGAAGTTAGGTGACCTGCCCATAGTCCCAGAGCTAGTGACGAGGGAACCCCAGTCTGACTCCAGAATCTGGCTCTGGCCGACCACCTTCTGTGGCCTACCTTCAAAAGGGTACAAACTGATAGGAGAAATACAAATCAAGCGGCCAGCTAGGTGCAGGTACATGGGGGAAGGGGGTCTGGGGATTCCCTGTATGAGTATTTGGGGTGGCCCTTTGGACCAAGACATCTGGTCAGCTGAGAGTGGGACATGTGTGCAGCCCAGCCTAGCAGGGGTTGGTGTTCTGGGGGAGGGAGAACTGGTCTGCTGGGATCATTCTGGGGCTTTCAGAACCTTTAGCCCTGGCACAAGGTGGGAGCACTGCCAGAGCGTGAAGCGAGCCTGAAGGCTTCTCCATGGGCCCAGCAGCGTCCCATGCTCTGGAAGGCCTTACCTCATCCACGGCACAGCAGCAGCCCATGGTCAGTGCGGGCCCAGCTCACAGGCTCACGGCAGAAAGCTCATCGCCAGCTTTCTCGGCCCCTCTGCCACCAAAGCCACAAATCCTTACATAAGCACCAACTTCCCCATTGGCTGGTCTGCGTCTTTTTCAGGGACTGTGTGTTTTAAAGTGACTGAGTGAAGAAAAGAGAAACTTAGCCAAAATCCAAAAGGACTGTAAATGAGTGTCCCATGTCCCCGCCGAGTCCCCACACTCAACTCCAAATTCCTTCACCCCGTCAGACGTTCTCTGTGCCCAATTCCAAAAGCCTGAAAAATAAAGTCCCTCGCAAGCTCTAACTCTTGCCATTATTCAAACACAAACAATGTTTAAATAAGCACTGTTAGAGTATATTCGGATTTCAAAGGGGACTCGACCCCATCCAGATGTTATTGCTTATATGACTGTCTTCGCCCAGAGTAACAGTGCAGACTGCCCAGTGTCTGAGGCATTTTTCTGTAACTCCCCACGTGGCTGTTCTCTTTCCAAAAAAATAATTAAAGAAAAGAAAGGAAAAAGAAAGCAAAAGACCGTTTCTGATGTCAAACACTAGCTCATTTCAGAACTGTGGCTTTTCTTCTTGCTCAACTTTTTCCTCACTTACTCTACCCAACTAGCAGTCTCTCTCCTAATGGAATTGCTAGAACTACTTACCCACCATTAAGATGCTAACCTGCTTCAGAGAGGAGAGAAAAAACGGATATCTGAGTAAATGGACTCAGAAAGAACAAGACATTGTGAAGAATTCACGCGTGTGTGTGTGCGTATGAGCGTGTGTGCGTGTGTGTGTGTGTGTATGTGTGCATGCACGTGATTGTCTGTGTATGTGTCACGGCTGGTCAGCAGAGAAGAGGTAGGAATGACATTCATGACAGTGTTTTCACAAAGCAAAGAGCCACCAGTCCAGCTGCTTAATTAGATCATAATCCCGTGTGGTTTTAATTTACTCTTGACTTGAAGAGTTTGGGATGGGCACCAGGATCGTGGAAGTCACTGTGACATGGGCCTCTGTGTGTATCTCTTTTTTAAAGTTGGTTACGACCTTCGTAAAAAAATAAATAAAAATCTTCAAATAAACACTAACCAATTCACCACCTCAAGGTAGCGACTCTTTTCGCGTTGTCAAACACATTACCTGAATAGGCTCTATCTGGTCCGATTCCAGAGCACAGCCGGGCCTGGTCAGCCCTGGGAAAGGGGGCACGGGCAGCAGTCTGGTGGCAAACTCGTGGAGTAAAAAAATACTTGGGTTCATAGCCCGGATCCATCGCTTACCAGCTCTTTTCACCGGGACAAGTCATGCTACTTCTGTGAACCTAAGTTTTCTCTTCTCTAAAGGGAGCATAACACACCTAACTGGCAGGGATGATTGGCGGTAACAAGTAAAAAGTGTAGTCATTTGTACAATGTATCACTTCCCCTAGTTAGCGGTTCAGATAGGTAGTCGATTTGCTTTCTTTTCTGGTTTCATCGAGCCATGTTGTTTCAGCACACGTGCGGTTTTTCCACCAACATCTGGGCTTTTGGGTAGCATTCTTTGGGTAGCATTCTCGCAATACAGATCGAACGGCTAAAACAAATTTTCTTTCTGACAGTAATGGAAAGCACATTCATGGTTCCGACAGGGGAGCAGCTGCACAGATGAATAAGAGCAACAACAATGACAACAATGACATTCCTTACGCGTCAAGCTGAGCGCTTTCATGCCTTATTCCAGAATTTCTCAACCTCAGCACTATTGAGCTGCTGGGCCAGATCCTTCTTTGTCATGTGGGGCTGTCCCATGCACGACAGGCTGCGTGGCAGTCTCCCCGGCCCCTGCCCACTAGATGCCTGCTGCAAACCTCTCCACCCCACCCACCTCGCCTCACTTGTGCCGTCTCCCAAAAAATGTCTCTCGATGTTGCCATATGTACACTGGAGCATGAAATCATCCCCCACGGAGAACCGCTGCCTTAGCGCATTTACTGTTGACAACAAACAGGGATGCCCGGGTGGCTCAGTCATTTAAGCGTTAGACATTGGCTCAGTTCATGATCTCACAGTTCATGGGTTCGAGCCCCGTATCAGGCTCTGCACTGCCAGCTCAGAGCCCGTGGCATATCATCCATCTTGCTCTCTCTGCCCCTCCCCTGCTTTCACACGTGTGCGCTCTCGCTCTCTCTTTCTCTCTCAAAAATAAACATTTAGAGGTGCCAGGATGGCTCAGTCAGTTAAGTGTTCAACTCTTGATCTCGGGTCGGGTCAGGATCTCATGGTTTTGTGAGCTCGAGGCCCACATCAGGCTCTGTGCTGACCTAGCACAGAACCTGCTTGGGATTCTCTCTCTCACTTTCTCTCTGCCCCTCCCCTGCTCTCACTCTCTCTGTCTCTCTCAAAACAAACAAACACTAAATACAGAGAACTGAGGGTGATGGGCATTGAGGAGGGCACTTGTTGGGACGAGCACTGGCTGTTGTATGTAAGCAATGAATTATGGGAGCCTGCTTCCAAAGCCAAGAACACACTGTATACATTGAACGTTAGCTAACGTGACAGTAAATTATATTTTTAAAATAATAATTAAAAATAAAATATAGTGATCCAAAAAAAAAAAATAAACCCTTAAAAATATATTCACAGCGAAGGGGGGAGGTTAGAACAACGGTCATTGCCATCTTACAAGTGAGGAGGCTGAGGAAGCAGGTAAGTGACTTAACGGAGGTGGGAGCCGGCCCCACCTGAGACCATTCTGCCTCCCGTGGGCCCTCGGGGCTGGAGAAGTGTTGCTTGGACCCTCTGTTGTCTCATTTACAGAATCCTGAGGAGGGAAGAGAAGGGAAGGACGACAGAGGGCAGGGAGAGCAGACGTGGTTGTTTTCAGGGAAGGAGACAACTGCTTCCTGGGTCACGGCCTTCCCACAGCGCACTGGGGAAGCGGACTCGTCCTACTCAGCTTGGGCAGCCAGTGAGGCAGGGAGAGACCAAGCAGAGTGGCGTCCTGGGAGCCGTGGTGAGAAAGTACTTCAGGAGAGAGTCCTCACCTATGTCAACTGCTACTCAATCCGTGATTTAAGGAAGCTTAGCTCAGAGGACTGGCCAGTGAGGAGGCCCTGGCAGGACTTCCAAAAGAGCTGGTCAAGAGGTTCAAACTATTTGTAGTAACATATCATGAATTCATGCATATGCTTTATTTTTATTTTTCTTGATGTTTAATTTTGAGAGAGAGAGAGCGCGCGCGCGTGTGTGCAAGTGGGGGAGGGGCAGAGAGCTGGGGGACAGAGGATCCGAAGCAGACTCTGCCCTGACCGAGCCGATACAGGGCTTGAACTTCCGAACTGTGAGATGGTAAACTGAGCTGAAGTCGGAAGGTTAACCGACTGAGCCACAGCGCTTTATTTTTCGATAAGATATTGCATATGAAATATGCACATTTACCACCATTAAAAGCACTTCTGGTTCAAATTGTGCCGTAAAATAGAGAGCAGCAGCTTATGATGAATTTCTGCAAAGAGAACCGTGGGTTCCGGGCTCTCCTCCTCTGTGACAAGTTTGAGAACCTTGCAACGGTGACGTAGATGATGAGGGAGACAGTCACCTGAGGGAAGAGGCTCAGGTAACTGCGCTCTGCTTCCTCATGTGAAGAGCAACACAGCCACCACTAGAACCAGAAATCAGAACCGGACGCCCCTGTAAGAGAGCTGCTGGTAGACAATTCAAACTCAGGACCGCCCTGGAAAATTCTGAATGGGAGGCAGCCGGGCCCCACTTTTCCAGAAATGAAAGGGAAGAACTATTAACTCAAGCCAATTATAAGACACAATATACCGCTAGAGTGCTTGGCTTTGCCTTATTAAATTGTGAGGTAACTTCCTTTCGGACTGCGCGATTAAACTTGGAATCGCAAGGACTTTACGGGCTTTATGATACAGACTATTCCTTGTAACAAACGATGGCCTAAAAATGGGTTTTAGGCGGAAAGTCACATGGAAAACCACGGACCTTGGGCCCACTGCGGTTTGCCCCCTAGAACACAGTGACCTGGTTACCATTACTATCAGTACCTTCATGGGGTCCCAGATACTCCCTGGGAGTGGCAGGTAATTGCCTTTGGGTTTTCTGGACCAAAATTTTGACGCTGGAAATCTCCGTTACTCCCCCAAACGGAAAAGCAACTGTTTCTCTGAGGAAAGAAAGGCAACCTTTCAAATGAGATTTTCTTTGTTGCTCTCCCTTCACCGACTCTGCTTCTGGTTGGAGAAGCCTGAGGTAGATGACACCGGGGGAGCCAATTCCCCGGAATTTCCTGTCCGCTCTCCAGCTTTCTCTCCATCATCACCTTTTCCACCAACGCACAGCCCTATTCTTCCCTCTTCCAATTTTGTTTCCAGCACCTTCAGAGGGGTGTATGGTTTACGAGGTGCTTTGGCATGCAGGGAGGGTTTCCCACAAGTCAGGAGGCCTCGGCCACTTCCTTTGACTGAGGCTGCCAACACGCTCAAAGTGAAGACGAGAGCAAAAGAAAGTTACAAAAATCGTGGGACGTATGCTTCGCTAACTCCTGCTTTTAACACACGTGTGCCAATGCAACCAATGCAAGGCAATATTTCACGGATATTATATGTCCACGTGGGTGTATAATCTTTAAAAATCTAAATTTGAGACTGTGTGTGAAGATGGGGCCAAAAGGCTTCCTTGCCTCCTGCCCCCACCCCAGTCCTGCTACCCACCCCGTCCTGCTCACATCTATAGGATGTTTGTTCTTCACAATAACCTTGTATACGGAGGAAGAATGTGTATTATTCATATTTTCCCACTTGATAATGAAGGACGCTAAAGCCTGGAAGGTTGAGTGAATTTCCCATGATTGCAAAGTTGAGTGGCCGAGCAAGGAACCAAACCTCGCTCCGTGTATTTCAAATTCAGAGTTTTCTCTACTAGGATGCCGTACGTCACCCCTTCTACAGTGCTTTCTTTCCCCCCAAATAATGAGAACTGGCTATAGTTCTCATTTTTAGATACATGCAGATAACACCTAGAGATGCGTACCTCAAGAATAAACAGGTGCCAGAGGCGTCTGGGTGGCTCAGTCAGTTCGGCATCCGATTTTGGCTCAGGTCACGATCTCACAGCTTGTGGGTTCGAGCCCCATGTCGGACTCTGTGCTGACAGCTCGGAGCCTGGAGCCTGCTTCGGATTCTGTGTCTCCCTCTCTTTCTGCCCCTCCCCCGCTTATGCTCTATCTCTGTCTCTCAAAAATAAACAAACATTAAAAAAAAAAAAAAGAATAAACATGTGCTAACCGGCATGGTCCTGGAGGGCACTCAACCAGAGGTAGAAGAGGTGAACAGACTGAAACTCAAGCCCAGGACTACAGCTCCTCCAAGGCCAGCAAATTTTCTGTTCTGTACTTCAAACACTCTACAGTTTGGGTGTAGTGTCTCTCAGGTCATCTGAGTTCAGGAAGAATTCACCCATCTAGCCAACGTTTAGTGTTGACCATGTGCCAAGTACGGGACAACAGGCTGGAGACTAAGGTGGCTCACAGATTCTCTCTGACCTGTAGGCACTCCAGGCTCATGGAAGAGAAAGGAAGAGACAGCAGCTACCAGCACGAAGCATTAGCCCATGGGGCAACCATTTCACACTGAGTCCAACAGTCAGATTAAATGTCCAACAATAAGAAAATGTCAGAATAAAAAAATTATCCATAAGTTTGGATTCTATGCAAACATTTATAGAATTGTATATCATTCATTCATGCATTCATTCATTTATTTGGAGAGAGAAACATGAGTAGGGGAGGGGCAGAATGCAAGGGAGAGAGAGAGAATCCCAAGCAGGCTCCCCACTGCCAGCACAGAGCCCGACGCGGGGCTTGAACTCATGAAACTGTGAGATCACGACCTGAGCCAAAACCAAGAGTTGGATGCTTAACCAACTGAGCCACCCAGGCACACCCAGGCATTCCAACTGAGATCGAATTGACATATTGTATTAGTTTCAGGTGTCGAACATAATGATTGGATATTTGTATATACTGCCAAATGATCACTGCAATAAGGCTAGTTAACATCCATGACCATAGGTAGCTACAAATTTTTTTCTTGTGATGAGAACTTAAGATGTGCTCCCTTAGCTACATCCAAATATACAATAGAGTATTATCAACTATAGTCACCAGCCTGTATGTGGCATGCCCAGAACCTACGTATTTTGTAATTTGAAGTTTGTGCCTTTTGACTACCTTCACCCATTCTCCCAACCCCACAATTGTAAGTATTTAACAAGATAAGCCAAAAAGTCTTTTTAAGTGAATAACACAGGTTAAAAATGGTACCTAGAACATGTTCTCTCTGCAGATCTATAACACAGACATACAGATTGCTAAATACAGAAGGAAATGCATCAGAATATTAGCAGAGATTGTCTCTGAGTGGGGGGATTATGCATGGTCTCAATGGGCTTTTATTTAAGCTTATCTGTGCTTTCAGATTTAATAAGTAACATGTTTTACTTTTGTAATACACAAAAACCCAGTGAAGGTCATTTTGGCTATGTCTACAAAGAATGCCACAAGTCACAGAGGAAGGTTTATTGTAATGTCCAGCACAAAAAAAATCAGTAAGGAAACTGTGTAAACAGTATGCTTCTCTACTTCATATTAAAAAATAATAATAAAGTCGGGGGGGAGGAACCTTGAGGGACTCGCAGGCAACACGCTGAAATGTGACCAATGTTGTCCTTGGAGAGTGATTTCTTTATCTCTATTTTTCTTGCCTTGTTTCAAGTTTTCTTCAGTCAGCATGAAAAGCTTAATGTGCTTGGAGATTAAACAGTGAGTAATGAGGCAGATACAACCTGCAGTACAGGAGTGAGGACAAGGGAAGGTTGGATGCTTGTGCTTTGGGGAAGTACAATCGGCCACCCAAGAGGGAGAGGGTTTTGGCCTCTGACTCCCACAAAAAGTGGATTTTTCCACTCAGAGGAGATTTAAATGCCCTCCCCATTACCAGAGCACACCAAAAATGCTATTCTAAAATTATCTTGGCAGAGGTGAGTGGCCTAAGAATGCAAAGATACAAAACGAGTCAGCGAGGGCAGAGGGACAGCTGTAGCAACAAGAGCCATTTCTAGTTAGCCGCTAAGGCGGGAAAACAGCGCTGAGCAAAGCAAAGCAAGGGAGACCAAGCCTTCCAAAAAAACACGCTGACTAGAACATAGTTCTTGAAGGGACACCCGGTTGGTTCAATCGATGGAGGGTCTGACTCTTGGTTTCGGCTCAGGTCACGATCTCAGTTTTGTGAGTTCGAGCCCCATGTCGGGCTGCGTGCTGACCGTGTGGAGCCTGCTTGGGATTCTCTCTCTGCTCCCTCCCGTCTCACGCACGCACGTGCACACTCTCTCTCGCTCTCAAAATGAATAAATAAACTTAACAACAACAACAACGAACGTAGTTCTTGAAGACTGTATTCTCAACAAAAGTTCTTAAACGCTCTAGTGTGAGTATTTAAAGCCCTGTTGTTAGATGAACCCATCCAAAGGCTACTCTCTGGGATCTACCAGTGCGTCCGAAAAGCCGACAGATTAACCCGGGCTGGCCCAGAACCAGCATTTTGGAGGGTCATTTTGTTCCCTTGTGAGGCGCCAATTTTAAATTTCAATGATTTTCAACAAAAGTTTGCCAGCTTTATAAACGTCTTGAATGAAAGCGCCCCTTCAGGAGTAGTTGGTTAGAGTTGCTGCTGTACTTAGGGGCAGGTTACTTGACAATTATGGGCAAAATTCTAATGCCAAAGTGGACAAAAACCAAATAATAATAAGGCCTACTGTCTATTAAGTTTTTATTTTGTGCCAAGCCCTTTCTATACATTATCTCATTTTATTCCCAAAACAACCCAATGAGGTAAATAATAATACAAACTCTATTTTACAGACAAACCGAGGCTTTAAAAGATTAAATCATTTGGGCTTCTGGTTTGGCACTTATTCAAATCAATTTTTGCTCAAATCAATTCTTTTTTATTTTTTTAAAAGGTTTTTTTTAATTTTTCTAATGTTTATTTATTCTTGAGACAGAGACAGAGCACGAACAGGGGAGGGGTAGAGAGAGAGGGAGACACAGAATCTGAAACAGGCTCCAGGCTCTGAGCTGTCAACACAGAGCCCGATGCGGGGCTCGAACCCACGGACCGTGAGATCATGACCTAAGCCAAAGTCGGATGCTCAACCGACTGAGCCACCCAGGCGCCCTGCTCAAATCAATTCTTAACATTAAAAACAATTAGGTAACTTGCCCAAGTTACTCAACTAATAAGTGAGAAAACTGGAACTTGTGTTCAAATCTCTGTGACCCCATAGTTTAACCACTAAACTATGCTATAAGGAATTTTAAAATCTGTAACCCCTTATAATGTTTAGTTTTAAGATTATTTCTGTCTGGGGGTGCCTGAGTCAGTTGAGCATCAGACTCTTGATGTCCACTCAGGTAGTGGTCCCAGGGTCATGGGATCAGCCCTACATCAGGCTCTGTGCTGAGCATGAAGCCTACTTGGGATTCCTTCTCTCTTTCCCTTTGCCTGTGTTCCCCCAACCCCAACTCGTGCTCTCTGTCTCTAAAATTTAAAAAAAAAATTTTAAACTTATTTAAAAAAATTTTTTTTAGGTTTATT
The DNA here is from genome assembly GCF_028749965.1 of Puma concolor. NCBI lineage: Eukaryota > Metazoa > Chordata > Mammalia > Carnivora > Felidae > Puma > Puma concolor. The sequence goes on along the minus strand of NC_141670.1, from coordinate 164,259,644 downwards.
TATTTTGAGAGAGACAAAGACAGCGTGAGTGGGGGAGGGGCAGAGAGGGGGGGAGAAGAAAGAGAATCCCAAGCAGGCTCTGTGCTATCAGCATGGAGCCCGATGTGGGGCTCGAACTCCTGCACCGTGAGATCATAACCTGAGCCGAAACCAAGAGTCAGACGCTTAACCGACTGAGCCACCCAGGCACCCTCCAAAAAAAATTTTTTAAGATTATTTCTATCTGGATATACCACGTTATACGTGATTTCCTTTTTGTCATTGGAAAAAAAGATTCTAAATCATTATCAAAAAAATTGTACCATTAAAGAATATGAGGTTTTAAGGCACATTCTAAGTGCGTTACAAAAATCAACTCATTTAAATCATTGAAACAACCATCTAACAATCTACAGTTATCCCCATTTACAGCTGAGAAAACGGAGGCACATGGGATTAGATAACATCAAAATCATGCAGGAAAAGGCAGAGCTGGGATTTGAACCTAGGTCTGGCTGACTCTCGAGTCCAGGATCTTAATACATACCTTGCAGCTAGTTTTATATAGCTAAGATGCCCATGAACAGGGATGTAAGCGAAGACAAGACGCACCGAGTGCGTGGTGAAAATGTTTTCCCATCCCATCCTTAAACTGAGTGCTTTACAGGCAATGAGTCACTGGTTCGCTAATATCCGTCTATCTTTCCAAAACGTAGAATAGGGGGAAGGCCCGTACACAAGACGTTGGCGTGTGCACGCGCGCACGTGTGTCTGTGTGTATTTTAACAATTTGTCAGGTTGAAGGCATGCGCAAAGCACTATGGTGTTGTCTCCAAATCCTGTTTCTTCCTCACTGAAGCGTCTTCCAAAAAAACTCCACTTGTCCATCGGTTCCATTAAAAAAAAACAACCTTTTTTGCCTTGTACTGTTGGTGTCGCTGGGAAGATAAAAAAGTAAAGAGAAATGAAAGTCAAAGATCCCAAGTTTCACCTCAGTGAGGTGAAGAAGCAAAGCTTCCCTGAACTTAGCTCTCAGAGAGCAAGCGATTCCTCAGGAGGAGAAAAGGCCAGAGCCCAGCCGGAGGAGAGAACGGTCACTGGCCAATGGAACTCTATCTACTCGGGAAGTCCTTTGTCATACGCCTGAGCAGTTTGGAGACCTAGGCCGAATCCCAAGGGATCACATCGGCCATTCAGTTTACGGGACCAAGAACTGTCAGAAAATCTTCCCACACTTACTCTTTAATTTCTGTTACCTCGGTGATTCAATCATACCGTAACAAGCCTTACGTTGACTGCTCTGAGAAAACCAACAAAAAATTATAAAACCATAGTATTTTAAAGCAGGCAAGACCTGCTTTGTCATCTCGAGACCATCTAACCCATTTGAATATCAAAAAGTTGAACTGAACAGAGAATACCCACTACTGACAATGATACAAGAAGACACACACACACACACTGTTGAAGGGAACTTGAACGTGAATTGTGGCACCATTTTGAAAATGAACCTGGCTGTATCTTTTAAAATTTAAAACTTACATTTTCTCTCATCTAGCATTTCTACTTCTGGAAATCCATCCTCTAAAAAATGAAGTTACACCGTATGTAAGGATGAATGTGTGACACCTATGCTATGGAATATAAAGCAACATTTCAAAAAGAATGAGAGATGAGAGAAGTCCACATTTATTGATCTAGAAAAATGTCCACAATGCATTTATTAAATGAGAAAAACAAGCTGTCTGGGGCGCCTGGGTGGCTCAGTCGGTTAAGCGTCTGACTTCAGCTCAGGTCATGATCTCAAGGCTCATGAGTTTGAGCCCCGTGTCGGGCTCTGTGCTGACAGCTCAGAGCCTCCAGCCTGCTTTATCTCCCTCTCTCTCTACCCCTCCCCCACTCATGCTCCGTCTCTCTCTCTCTCTCTCAAAAATAAATAAACGTTAAAAAATTAAAAAAAAAAAAAACAAGCTGTAAAAAATGGACGTAGGATGAGGAGAAAGGAATAAGAGGAGAAAGGGAAAAAAGATTAGGTAAAGTGAAAAACTGAAAAAAAATTATAATCTAAAGCCAAAATATAAACTAGATAATGGAAAATATTCCAATTTCCTCATGTGCAAAGTTGATATAGGAGTAATACCATCTCACAGGGCTATGGTAAGGCTAAAATGAGTTAGGGGTGTCTGGGTGGCTCAGTTGGTTGACCATCCCATTCGATCTCAGCTCAGATGTTGAGCTCAAGCCCCACGCTGGGCTCCACACTGGGCATGAAGCCTACTTAAAAATAATTAATCACTTAATTAGCGGGTTTTTTTAAGTTTACTTATTTATTTTGAAAGACAGTACGTGGGAGGGGCAGAGAGAGAGGGAGAGAGAATCCGAAGTAGGGTCCGCAGTGTCCGCACAGAGCCCGATGGGGGCTGGGGGGGTCCATCTCATAAACCGCGAGATCATGACCTGGGCCAAAATCAAGAGTCAGACGCTTAACTGACTGGGCCACCCAGGTGCCCCTGAATTAGTGTTTTTAGAGGACTTGGGACACAGCCTGACACATAGAGGTGCTAAATGAATGTTTTTATCATTTAAAAATTCTGTCTATAATATTTCTGCAGAGATGCACATATTAAGTGGGCATCAAGATATACGTGATAGAGAATAAAACAGGCCCCCAAAACACTGTTTTGATTATACGATATTGTCAGCAATCTTTGGGATTTTTTTTTCAGTGTTGCTTTTGCCATAAATTAATGTTAAAGTGGTAGGGTGTGTGATTTCATCTCAAACTACATCTCCTCACATCAAGGCAGCGCTATATCGCCCCCATTAAGGTGAAGGAAGGTGTTTTTCAACCTATTTTTAAATAACCATTTCTCTTTATCAGTATCAAATAACTGCCTTAAGTGTTGTATTCCAAAGTTGAACCCACCTTAGAGTGCTCTCAGCCACAGTGACCATCTATTTAGAATCTAATATGGAGACACCTTCTACAACAAAGGATTTTCGAAAGCTCTTGCAAAAAGGCATACGAGTCAAATCGCACTTCTTTATGCATGTAATAAATAAATGACTTTTATTGAAAAGAATTAACTTATGTGAAATCCGAACTGCGCTGGACAGCCAAAATAAAGAATGACCAGCTGTCTAGGCAAATCCTCCCTGGAGCGCAAACCCTCTTGACTCAGCGAAGGCGCTCAGTATCATACTTTTCATAAATCTCAATATATTTGAGGACACCCTTCAATTTTATCTTTATACAGAGAGGGCCGCGTTCTGCTGGACGTGGCCCAATCTGTCCAGAGACCAGCCGTGACCGTAACATTTGGAGAATATCCTGGCAGATGCCAAGTCTGGAGAAGGATCATTTCCTGAGGCCCTCATGTCATGTTCCTATTAATGTAAATCACCATCTCCATTTTGGTCAAGAGCCCAAACCTGCCTGATCCTCTCTTAAAGGAATCTTTAAGTTCTAAAGAGCGCAAGGAACTAAAGAGTTAAAGGTGTTTCTTTGCTAGTGGAAGAATCTGGCTCTGGAACTAGAAGGGTTAAATTATAAATCTCTGGCCGGTTTTCTCTACGTCATTTTCCTCTGGGACTAGATGAGAAACAGCTGGATGCTTGGATAGAGAAAGCACTGGAAAAGCTCACGTTGGCTAACGATTCTTCTCCCAGACCTTCACACACTGATCCCTTGTCATTCTCGTCTCTGTGCTATTATCATTTCCCCAGAGTCGCTTTCTCGGACACTCAACCCCATATCCTCCTGTTAAGCTTATCACCCTCTTTCTTTATGGCATTTATCACCACCAGGAATTATCTGATTTGTTTACTGTCTCCCTTCCCACCAAAATGTAAGTGTCATAAGAGCAGAGGTCTTGTCTGGTTTTCCACTGTGGTGTCCCCAGCATCTGGAACAGTGCTGGCTCACAGTAGGTGCTCAACAAATATTTGTTAAGTGAATTGAACACGAATACATAACCACTGTGCTTTTCTACTTCTACATTCCCTCCAATGCTTTTAACATTTATTTATTTACCTTGAAAGAGAGAGAGAGCAGGGCGGGGGGTGAGGGGTGCAGAGAGAGAGAACCCCAATCTGCTGTCAGTGTGGAGCCCTATGCAGGACTAGAACTCACAACCCTTGAGAGCCTGACCTGAACCAACTGAGCCACCCTGGCGCCCATCTTCCAGTTTTTTTTAATGAGCATGTATTTCATTTATGATAATCCTAACAGCATTTACTTTTTAAAAAGAAAACATCAGTCTACCTGAAGTCATACTCCATTTTAAATACTTAGGAAATAGGGGCGCCTGGGTGGCTCAGTCAGTTAAGCCTTCGATTTGGGCTCAGGTCACGATCTCACGGTTTGTGAGTTCGAGCCCCGCGTCGGGCTCTGTGCTGACAGCTCAGAGCCTGGAGCCTGCTTTGGATTCTAAATCTCCCTTTCTCTCTGCCCTTCCCCTGCTCACACACCCTCTCTCTCAAAAATAAATGAACATTAAAAAAAATAAAATTAAATACTTAGGAAATGTAACTAGTGTAGGTTCTCACGGGTTCTGGAAGACGGGGAGTTTATCTGACTTCTGTATCTGCAGCATGCAGTGCAGAAGCTGGCACAGAGTAGGTGTTCAGCTAATGAACAGATACGTATGGATTACGTACCTGACCCCATGCTAGTCACTTCCCTATTCGTGATCTTTGTCATGGAATCATCACAATCCTGTGAAGTTGGACTGTAGTCCCCATTTTCAGCTGAGAAAGCGGCTTAGTAAATTCAGGTTTGAAAACTTGCTAGAAAGAGGCGGATCTGTGTTTGGACCCAGGACCGCTTGACTAAAGTCACATAACTGCTGTGACTTGCACGCTGCCCCGTCTCCAGAATACAAAGTCACTTGGCAAGTCACTCTGCCTTTTGAGGAAGGGGCAGTCAAATCAGTGACGTTCTTTCCCGACAATCTACATGCTGGAATTTTAGCCAGATTATCATTATATCCAAGGCAGGGCCAGACACAGAGCAGGTGTTCAATAAACAGGTGTTGGGGGTGGGAGGAGGGGGGAAGAGGGAGGGAAGGAAGGCTTCTCTGAAGACCATCAAAGAAAGAAAGGCCAACAGTCCTTTATGCTATGGAGGACTTTGGCACCACGGAATCAGGAAATCAGCTTCCTCCCTCTGTGACAAATGCTACTGACACCCCAGGGAGCCCCACATGCCCTTCCCTGACAAGGGAGTGTTCTACCACACCTCTCGGCACTGTCAGCATTGCTACCCACCATTAGTGGTCTCTAAAGGAGGTCCGGCCCCTGGTTGACACTGTGACCTGCTGGGGAGGCCGCTAGGAGCAGGCAGAGAGGGATGGAGGGGGACGGAGAGGGACGGAGAGCGACGGAGCAACAACGGAATGTGGGGTGAGAACTCCCTCTCCTACCTCTGGATCCTTTATCACGTTAAGGGCTACACGTTAAGATCAGACTCCAAAAGCCTGATTTTGCACGGATCTGAGATGGGATCGATTCGTAGGAGGGAGGGAAGGGCTAATCAACTTTGATGACTTCTGTGATGGCTGTAAAACGACAGGTTTGCTCTCCATGGGAAAACATCTCATCTGAAGGGGCGTGTTAATCCGTTGTCTAACCGCCTGCTCTCTGGGAGGACTGGGAGGAAAGAGATCCTACCTGTTTTATTTAATTGCTCTAGAGCCCGCCCCACCACAGCGCCTGGGCACACAGGAGGCATGCGATCCTATTTGTTAATTTTGCATCCAATATATACTCATTGAATGCACATCGGCAATCCTTTGTTTCTAACTCAGAACTCCAAAGAGCCCTGAAAACCAAAAGATTTTCTATAAGTTGACAGCAAGCTCATTGGACAAGGACTCCTGACCTAAACAGATGTGAGGCTATTTGAAGTCTTTAGTGATCTCCCTTACTGTGGATATTCACAAATGCTGCATGATTCATGGCAGATAGGCAAATGTGTCTGATTATAGGATGCTGCCCCAAACTCTTTGGGGTGTTACATAACTTAGTGAGATGCATCCCTTGACCTTTCTAAAATCTGAAAATTCTGAATTCCCAAAAACACTTGGACCCCACAGCCTTCAGGTAAGGAGTCTAGAACATATATCTGCTTAGATGTGTATCTGGCCCGGTTTCAGGTGCTAAGAACACAGTGGTGGATGGAACACAGTCAAGGTCGTCACTCTCATGGAGTTGAATTTCCAGCCAGCGACGCAATCACGAGGAAGCAAATAATCTCTGAGGGAAACAAGTGTTCTGAAGAAACTAAGTCTGGAGAGAGGACAGAGCATCGGAGAAATCTAAATAAAGAGAAGCAGCAGCCCTCCCACTGATTTATTCTTAGAATAGGGTCCAACAGACCTTGTCTGTTCCTACCTCAGGATCTTTGCATTTGCTGTCCCTTCTCCCTGGAAGAAGCAAGTCACTTCATCTTCTCGGGCCTTGGTATTCTCCGTTGTGTTTGGCTCAGGGTTGCACATGCCTATAAAGTGTCAGGGTTGGGACCAGATGCGAGGCTTTATGATTTGAAGTCACGTTTGTGGCCGGTAAGGGAAACACCCACCTTAAGAGGAGGTCTCGCGGATCATGTGGGAGCGCGCTATAAATTATAACGTGCCACGATGTCACAGCACGGTTTCTCCTCTCCGACCAGGGCAACGCCTCTCTGAGCCAGATATATGTGGGCCGCTCTCCAGAAAGGCTGGGGCCTGGCTATGGGTCTCCCAAGCTGCTGCTTCTGAGCCCTATGCTCCTTCGACACGGGGCTTGAACGTTCAGCAACGGATGTAACACGGGGCCCCAAGGGAATGCTCCACGCTCTCTCTCCAACAACTGCAAAGCCAACGCAAAACGCTCCTTCCCAGGAACGCGCGCACAACTCGTCCCCCACCAGCTCTCCCCAGAGGAAGGTGTTGCTGTGAGTGTCCAGTCCTAAGTTGTCTTGCCATTATTGTTGCTGTTATGGTTTTTTCCTCCCTTGGGCTTCTTGCTTAAGGGAGGGTAGAGGCTGCTACAGGGGCAATGCTTATGTCTGGAACTAATGAGCCTTTGTTGTAGACAAGCCCTGTGAGTGGAGACCTGCCATGAGCCTGGGTGATAAAAATGGGCTAAGGCCAGGCAGGATAGCCAGGAGCATGACCAATCAGCAAGTAGGGGTTTATTGGCTTGTACATTTTATGGTGCCATAACATCCCTCCTTTCAGCTTTAGATGTCAGCAGCTGGTGACAAGCTTAATGACTGATGAGGGAGAGGCAGCCTTGCACACCATAACTACCCTCTCCCCCAAGCTACAACGGGCCACCCTTCCTTGGCCAGCTTCTTTTTTTTTTTTTTTTTTTTTTTCAACGTTTATTTATTTGTGGGACAGAGAGAGACAGAGCATGAACAGGGGAGGGGCAGAGAGAGAGGGAGACACAGAATCGGAAACAGGCTCCAGGCTCTGAGCCATCAGCCCAGAGCCTGACGCGGGGCTCGAACTCACGGACCACGAGATCGTGACCTGGCTGAAGTCGGACGCTTAACCGACTGCGCCACCCAGGCGCCCCGGCCAGCTTCTTAAACCCGAGCAAACAAATCTAAGGACATCAGGTGAGCCTGGACAGTGACACTGGGGGAGGGGGGGGACCTGCCAGGCTCCCCTGGGCTGAGCAGGACTATTTTTTCCCATTCCAAAGAATGGCTGGTCTGCCCAAGAAAAGAGAGGATGTATAAAGAGGAAGGTATGAGAGACTGTCTAAAACACTAAGGTCCCCTCATGTGTCTTCCATAATTTTGCGTGGGCCTCTGCAGGGTAGACCGTATTCAAAATTACCACAGCTTCTTTACTCTCTTTAATAAGATCCCTGAGAATGAACAAGGTGTCCTATGTGCCTAGAAAGCCCTGGATGTCTCTTTTGGGCTTCCGTCCACTCTCACCTTGACGTGCCCAGGACCTGCACTCTGATGAGTTTAGAAACGTATCAACATAGTAATTGCCTTCAGAGTTGCTCTCTGAAGGATTCGATGGTTTATAAAAGTACTTTCATACCCACTGTCTTCTGGAAGGGCTCTGACAAATAAACGACTAATACCCTTATATAAAGAGCCTTCCTGGGGCGCCTGGGTGGCTCAGTCAGTTAGGCATCTGACTTCAGCTCAGGTCACGATCTCGCGATCCGTGAGTTCGAGCCCCGCGTCAGGCTCTGGGCTGATGGCTCAGAGCCTGGAGCCTGTTTCCGATTCTGTGTTTCCCTCTCTCTCTGCCCCTCCCACGTTCATGCTCTGTCTCTCTCTGTCTCAAAAATAAATAAATGTTAAAAAAAATTTAAAAAAAAAAAAAGACTTTGAAAGAGCCTTCCTTAGCTGGCAAAATAGTCACTGGGCCCTCCCTTTAAATGACTGCATTCCCCACACTTTTTCTGTCTTTGTTGACTTAAGTTCAAAGTCAAACTAGCAGATCTGTTTTGTCAGATGGGAAGCTCACTGCCGACGGTTCAGAGAGGCTCCGCGCCCAGCTCACTGCATTTCCCCCACTGCACAGAAGAACCTGCTGTCTTCCAGAGACATCAGCAGCTTTGGGCTTTCATTTATTTATTTAATGCTGCAAACGCTTAAGCCCGTCTGGAAAAAACGTCCTTGGACACTGGGACCTCAAGGCGAGGAGGGCTTCCCAGAATAGTTCTAAATGAGCTGCTTCCATATTCCCAGGCTAAGGCCGACTAAACAGCCGTGACACTTACTAGGCACCTGCCTGCCTTATATTATTTCGGACCGTCAAGCAAGGCCGGGAAGTGTGGTACCACCAGTGCCTGCACTTAGTAGCAGCAGGCAGCCCAGCCCTGCTGCTCCGGTGTTTAGGGCGGCGTTAGTAGGGGGAATACGGTAACTCGCCGTGGGCAGTAAGACTTCCAGCACAGAGCCCCTGAGATGCAGCCATGGGGACACCATTAGCAAGCATGTGACAGGCTGGCCCTGCCGGAGCTGCTGGTGACTGAAATGTGTTCAAACTGTGGTCACGTCTCTGTTTTCATCCCCTTCACTTCATACTCTTCACTTGAACGCCTCCCAGGATGGTCTGCCAAACACCAAGTCCGTTACTCAAATGCGGGAAAAGAACATTCTTTCGTTTGTTTCCAGTTTGCCTCATCAACCAACATTGTAAAGTGGCTTGTCTCCCAATCCTCATCTCCTCTCTACCGCCCAGTGAGTGGCCCCACGAGAAAGATCCTTGCCGAGTACTCTCTAAGTGCAAAAAATGAGTATGCCCTCGTCCATTCACATTGCCAATAAACTCACAAGGCTGTTGTAAAAAGGAGATCACCTTAGCTTTTGAAGCAAATGTGCATTTTCTTGTTAATAAACAGACATTTCCTTCCCCCTGGCCTGCCTGTGTTGGACGTAAGGACGGAGACTTCGTATTTCTTTTCTAAGGAAAGCCTATCAACCCAGCGCCGCTTTCCTCTTAAGTAAGTCATCTAAACGATGTGCTCTACAATCAATCCCCAGGGACTACAGAATTTTCTGTAATGCGTTTCCTTTTGTTTTCTGCGGGGGATAACAATTTTTTCAGAACAAAGCCTTACTGGTGTTAGTACTTGAAGAACAGGTCAAGACACTAACTGTTCCTAACCAGGCTGGCTACTGCGCAGCTCTGTACAAGAAAGGCACGAAAGATGGGACAGGGCCCTGAGCGTCAGATTTCACCTCCGCATGTCTGAATGGAGGCCGTCAGCGAGATGGCGCATTCTGACCACCACCTGGCTGAAGATTCCCCACTTTTATCTGGGGGATTCTAGCTTCTAGACATAGGAGCGTAAGCCAAGGCCAATGTTCCAGCAAGGGCACTTAGCAGAAAGAAAACAATGAAACAGATCTCTTTCCTGACTTTGTTCTCTGATGGATATTGTCTTACTCTGAAATACACTTTACCCCTGATAATTTGGAGGTCGACCGTTGGTTCGAGGGTATCATGGGTTAGGAGTGTCTTGACATCCATTTGGGAAAGGTGGTATTCCTGGCTTGATGAGGCAGAAATTTGCAATAGCATCTTTGCAGGGCTTTTCAGAGACTAATGGGAAGGGAAAACGTTCTGTGGGCCCCATTCCCTGACTGCTCCATTTGGGCTGATTACGACTTTATCTTACCATGTTTTCCAAACCGCCAATCAAAGCACACGGCCTGAAAAGTACAACTTCCTTTAGGGGCAGGATGGACTTAAACACCCAATCCCCGGACTGTCCTGGGGAATAAAGGACACAACACGGCTATAACTCGGGCTAAAATTCAAGAATAAAATGATGTGATGCAGACTACAAACTCTATTTCCTTGAATTAAAATCAGCAATGAGGCTTCCCCCTTTCCAACCGGAACACATCTTTACCGTTGTCACGGGCACCTTGATGCCCGGCTGGGTCCACAGCAGATGCACGCGCCCGTGATGAGTTACTGACACACTGAATCCTCATCACGACGACTTGGGAAGCTTTCGACCCAAATTAAATAATTTGCATTTGGGCACAGAGCCAAGAGGACACTGTATTCCTAAGCCACATACCCCGGCACTACCTCTTTACCCACCCCCCCCAAGACACACACACACACACACACACACACACACACGCCCCATGCTCCCTGCAGCCACTCCAAACACATATGTGCTTTCACAAGAAGAAAACCACTGGAAAGGGCCATTCAGGTCAATCACGAAAGGAAGTCGTATGAATGTTTAATTTCTAGCTATGCCTATAAAAAAATGTATAAATTGTCCCCCAAACAGAAATGCCCTTCTCCTGCCAGAATTGCTTGAAGCAACTCAAGCACAAGGACAAGACACTCACTCCCCAAAGTCCCTTCCTTTGTATCTCACGCAACACACAAGAACGTCATAACCAATTAATTTGAGAAGGTCTCCCGTCGCTAGGACAAAAGCCTTCTCTTCCAGATGAGGGGTTACTCAACGTGAACCGGGAATCTTGCTCCGTTCCTGCTGACAGTCGCTTTCTGCCTCGAGTGTATCTTCAGCTCCAAACGGAGCAGGGGAGCCTCAAACAATAGGGCCTCTTTTCTGTTTTACACCTACTTTTTTGGGGGTCGGCCTGGAACAGCCAACATTGCCGGTGCGAAGGGGCAGCCTTGAGTAAGCTGAAATGTTTGCGACGCAAAATAAACATGCTCCACGGGGCTAAAACGCCACAGACACACGCCTAGAACAAGTAACTAGGAATTCCAAGCCCAGGTTCACGTAGCACGATTTTAACTCTCGCCCGGCCCAGCCGCACGCCTCGAGGAGAACCCGCAGCAACGCAGCGTGGACAAGAGAGGGCAGTGTTCACTGCGTCTTTCATCCAGCTCCCGGCTCTTTATCAAAACGCCGCTGAGCCAAGGGAAAACTATGCCCAGCATTTCATAACACAGGAAGTGGGGAAAGCGAGGAGATACCGAGCTCTGCGCTCACCACAAAATAAGCAGTGTGTGTGTAAAAGTCACTTTTTCCCCTCTACGAAAGCCCGGCCAGTGGGGCGTCTGGGGGTTGTCAGGTTCTTTTTTTTTTTTTTTTTTGGCGGATTGACCAAACCTCTCAAAGACTATAAAGGAAGATGTACGTTTTTTCCAACTATATATCACATATCAAATTGCTCGCTGAGTTCAAACCCTTCATTTTGCAGATGCGGAGCCGGCTTGCACGGCTATCATCCGCTTCTCCTTGGGCTCCGATTTTATTATCAGCATGTGGGAAAGGGGAGTCAGATTTTCCTCTTGGAGATAGAGACTTTTCAGTCATTTCAAAATAAAATGCATGTATGCCCTCGGCATTAAAAAAAAAAAAAAAAAAAAATTAGGTCCTAATAAAGGACTCTTGTCTCCTGCCCCGGATGTCATCATACTGGCTGGGCGGGATGGACTTGATTCACACTCTTTTTGGGGAAGAGTTTCCACACACGTGTCATTTTAGCCAATAAAGGATTATAACCTGAGCACTGAAAAGGTGCACATTTTGCCAACGTATCTACCTGTCCTTAGTTACATACACCTACTGGTTTCTCTTGCTAGGGACGGATTCTTTAATTCCGGGTTAATACCTTCTTCTTTCTGTACATATTTTTGAGCTCCTGCTAGGTATAAGCCTCTGTGTTCAACACACAAAGGCGGGGAGGACACTGCCCTAGCCTTTAAGAGACGAAGCATCGAGAAGAATCAGGGCCAGACATAACCATAATACAAGGCAGCATGGGGTCCATTTAGAAGAAAACTACCAACAAATAGCAACAGGTCGGATTGTATTCATCTGGAGCGGGAACGAAAGCGAACTTCCTTAAGGAAAGCCTTTGCTTTGGGCCTGAAGAACAGAGAGGTTTCCAAAAGCAGACAGGTGGTCAGGGAAGAGAATCCCAGGCCTGAGGAAAGGCAAAGACGTAGGAGAGCATGGGTCTAGTTGAAGAACAGCCGACAACCCATGGCTTACACTTGCCAAGGGAGGAGATGAAAGAAAAGGCTGGAGAAGGTAGGTAAAGCCACATCGCAGAGAGCTTTGGCATCAGGCTGGTGGAGCTCATTCCAGAAGTCAGTAACAGGAAACCATTTTTGAGGCAGGCAAGACCATGACTGAAGCTACTTGCAAGAAATTGAAAAACTCTGACATGGAGAAGGAGAGCAGAGTCAAGGGGGGGGGGGGAGGGGGCCGAAAGGGGGGAGACCACTGAAGGCACTATGACTGCAAAAACCAGATGGGTGGCCAGCACCCCTTTGAACCCCACAGTGAGGCTGTGAGAAACTAATGAGGCAGTTGAGAGCACAGGCTGAATGGGTTCAAGTCCCTGTCCCGCTACTCAATAGCCCTGTGACCCTGGACAGGCACTTAGGGTCTCTGTGCCTCGCAACTACCTCTGCAAGACAGAGCCAATAGAAGTAAAGTTGCACAATAATTATCATGGAGTGTAAGGAAGATAATACAGCTGAGAAAGCTCCTAGACCGGGACCTGTCACAGGAAGGGCTCTAGAAGTGCCTTAATACCCACACCCTCCAATGAGAAAATGAAGGCTCGGAAAGGTCAGGCCCTGGGCTCAACGTTACATGCCTTAAATGACTGCGCCTGAGCTTCCACCCAGGACTCTCCGAAAACACAACCACACACAATTGGATCAAGAGAAAGCACAATAAAGGCCTGTTAGTTCCCGTCATTTATAGAGTATTTTTCTGTTAGGGCTACCTCTGCCCTGCTCATTCCTCTCCTCCTTTGTCCCTGCTCGACCCCCCCCCCCCCACCTCCAGAAGATTAAAGGTCAGGTTCTACAGGAAATTTGTGTATTGGGATCAGTCTAAGGTTTACCCTCCACTCTGAGGGGCTCACTCACCTTCAATCCAATTCTCTGATAACTTCATGATTCCCATTTATCTGTTTAGCAAATACTAATTGAGTCAGCATCCTATTAGGCATTAGATGAAAAGACCCGGCCCTACCCCCATTAGGGGACAGTTAGTAGAGTCACTGTTTACCAGAAGCAACTGAGTTACTGAAGGAAATTATGGAATGTTCTTCTCTTTAAAAATAGGATAGTCTCTTAATCAGCTGCCTATCTAGCTAACTTATCCAGAGGACAAGAGAGCAAAGGCCTGGGAGAGATTCATATCCAGTGCGGGGGAGGCCTGTTCTTTGCAATTTGACTAACAGCTCAGAGCAGAGCCGAGAAGTTCCATCCTCCACCGACCACAGTGCCTTCCAGGGAGGGCAGTGAATCACGGGACTCAGGTCATGATCTCATGGTGGTTCGTGGGTTCGGCCCCGCGCTGGTCTCTGTGCTAACAGCTTGGAGCCTAGAGCCTGCTTCAGATTCTGTGTCTCCCTCTCTCTCTGCTCCTCCCCCACTCATGGTCTAGTTCGCTGTCTCAGAAAATAAACATTAAACACACACACACACACACACACACACACATGCAGCGGCGAAGAGCCCAGGCCTTGATAAGATCAGCTTTACATACCCACTGGGCCACTTACCCTGGTGCAACCTTGGGGGAGTTACTCAGCTCTCAATCACAGCTTCATTAGAAGACTCTTTGCGTGAGGCCTAAAGGAGATGGGCGTGTACATGCTTACCACAGGGCTTGACGCATAGTAGGTGATCAACCAACGGTGATTTAGGTCATATAACAGGACAAGAGCAAATACTCCTCCATGAGTGTGGGGGGTGTGCCCACGCAGGCCAAGCCTTCGCAGACTGTCCTAAAGGGAGCTGCAATCTGCTACCACAGGGTTCCAGAAAAATCTGAGCCAGGCTTGTGACAGCTAAACGGTGGACCAGGCCACCTGCCTCTAGGCTGATAGCCGGATGCTAACTAAGGCTGTCAAGCGGCCAAGTCAGCATCCTTTGCAAAAGCATCCACCTCGTCTCCTGTTTCCATCTTTATCCCCTTCTGTCTTTTTTCTTGTGTGTTTTTTTTTTCTTTTGTTTCCTCGTTTTTCTTCTACGATGCAACCGCATGATTGGTGGGAACTTACAGTTTATTCACTTCCGCTTACGTGTAGTATTTTTACATTCACAATTTATTTACTATTTTGAAGCTTTCAATCTTATGAACAGAGCTGCGTGTTGGGCACAGCCAGTTTATCTAAGGCATAGGCTTCCCGGAGCTTAATTACCAGGATACATGGTATTTGCATATTCAGCTATAGCAGCTAACACAGCATGGTTTTATTATCCAGCTTTAAAATTCTGGCCAAGCCGGTGGATATGAACTAATAATTCATTATGGTCTTAATTTGCTTGTCTGTGATTAATAATGAGGTTAGGTCTCTTTTTGTTTTATTTTGTTTTCAGACTTCTAACTCAGCCGTGCACATAGCAAGTTTCAGAGTGCAAAGTTGATTCATTTTCTTTATTGTGCTTTCTGTCCTGTCCCCATGCTTTCTAACTCCCAGGGGAGGCATCTTGAAGACATCCTTTGGCACCAAAACACGTGCGGGACTGGATCATGTCCACGCAGTTCTTGGGCCTCACCGCTTCTGTGACAGAAACGTCACATCGCTTAAGCTGAATTTTGCTGTTTTTTTTTTTTTTAATGTGTATTTATTTTTGAGAGAGAGAAAGAGACAGAACGTGAGTGGGGAAGGGGCGGAGAAAGAGGGGGACACAGAATGTGAAGCAGGCTCCAGGCTCTGAGCTGACAGCACAGAGCCCGACGCGGGGCTCGAACCCACGAACTGTGAGATCATGACCTGAGCCCATGACCTGAGCCGAAGTCGGACGCTCAACCGACTGAGCCACCCAGGCACCCCTGAATTTTGCTGTTTTAAGTGGATTTCATTCTGTTTGTCCTTTACGGCTTTGCTCTTCATTTTCCTTCTCAGTGATATTTTTCTGTTGCCTCCCCTTTATCTTCTTTCTCCAGTCTCCACCTTGCCATTGACTCTTGACGAATGTATGTCCGGATTTAAATCTCCTCATGCAGACACGAGGCTATGTCTACATGGGCAAAATGGGGCTTCAGGGCAACTTTTTTTTTTTGATCCCCTTCACCCATCTCCCCCATTCCCATCCCGACTTTTGGCAGTCACCAATCTGTTCTCTGTGTCTGGGAGCTCGGCTCCCGGTTTTGTTTTTTGGTTTTTGTTTTTTTCAGATTCCACACATAAGTCTTTCTCTGTCTGACTTGTTTGACCTAGCATAATGCCCTCAAGCTTTTTTTTTTAATGTTTTTATTTATTATTCTCAAGAGAGACAGAGAGAGAGAACAAGGAGGGGCAAAGAGAGAGGGAGACAGAGGATCTGAAGTGGGCTCTGTGCTGACAGCAGAGAGCCCAATGCAGGGCTCGAACTCATGAACCGCGAGATCATGACCTGGGCTGAAGTCAGGTGCTTAACCAACTGAGCCGCCCAGGCCCACTGGCCTCAGGCTTTATCTATGTTGTCACAAATCGCAGGACTTCCTTCTTTCTCATGGCTGAGTAACACTCCATTGCATACACACTCATACATACATACACACACAGGAGTGCGTGCGCACACACACACACACACACACCCCACATCTTCTTTATCTATTCATCCACCGATGGAAACTAAAGTTGCTTCCAGGGGCACCTGGGTGGCTCGGTCGGTTGAGCGTCCGACTTTGGCTCAGGTCATGATCTCGCGGTCCGTGAGTTGGAGCCCCGCATCGGGCTCTGTGCTGACCGCTCAGAGCCTGGAGCCCGTTTCAGATTCTGTGTCTCCCTCTCTCTCTGACCCTCCCCCGTTCATGCTCTGTCTCTGTCTCAAAAATAAATAAACGTTAAAAAACATTTTTTTTTTAAAGTTGCTTCCATAGGTTGGCTATTGGCAAATAGTACTGCAGTAAACATGGGGGTGAACATATCTTTTCAGGTTAGTGTTTTTGTTTTCTTTAGATAAAGAGAATCCATATGGAATTGCTGGATCATGTGGCAGTTCTCATTTTAAGTTTCTGAGGAACCTCCATACAGTTTTGCATAGTGGCTGCACCAATTTACATTTCCACCAACATTGCCAATACTTGTTATTTCTTGTCTTTTTGATACTAGCCCTTCTGACACACGTGAGGTGCCGTATTGCTATGGTTCTAATTTGCATTTCCTTGGTGATTAATAATGTCCCTGTTGGCCATCTGTATGTCTTCTCTAGAAAAATGTTTATTCTGATATCTTGCCCATTTTTCAATTTAATTGTCTGGGGGGTTTGCTACTGAGCCTCCAAACACAGTGTCCAAAGAATAAATCAGATTATATCATTCCTCTACACCAAATCCTACAATGGGTATCAGTCACTTGCAGAATAAGCCATAGTTATTAAAAAGAAAGCTTGTTGCCAGCCCCAAAACACGCTCCTTCCTCCAGGCAGACATAGTAGTTTTGCCTCAGTTCACAAAGCTTGGCGAGTTCAGCATCCTTGTGCAGTAAACAACCTGCGCAGTTGTACCCCACGGTGCTACTCACAATCTCCCAACATGGCCACATCACTTCTTCCTTCATCTCTTATTACCCTTCTCCTCACCCTCTCTGATCCCACTGCACTTGAAGTTCTCTGAATACCCCAAGCAAGATTCTGCCTCAGAACCTTTGCACTTTCTGCCCCCGCTGTCTGGGAGTCTCATCCCCTATACGTTATCTGCCTTGCTCCCTCACTTCATTCCAGTCTCTGCTCTAATGCCATCTTTCAGTGGGGTCTTCACCTACTTCCATATTTAAAATTGGGATGCTCCTCCTCTTAGCACCACATTCCCCACCCCTGTTTTGTATTCCCCACAGCATCTAACATACTCTAACTCTTTTTTGTTAATTTTTCAAGTTTATTTATTTATTTTTGAGAGAGAGAGAGAGAGAGAGAGAATGAACCAGCAGGGGAGGGTGCGAGAGACAGGCGGACAGAGGATCCAAAGCAGGCTCCGTGCTGACATCAGAGAGCCTGATGCAGGGCTCGAACTCATGAACCGTGAGATCATGAGCTGAGCTGAAGTCGGACGCTTAACCCACTGAGCCACCCAGGCGGCCTTGGCTTGGGGGAGGTGTTCAGTGGATGTTGGAGGTATTCAGTCGGCCACATCCTCCTTTTGCTGAGCCAAGCTGCTGGCCAAACACCAAACAAGACGGTTCGCTCTCCGGCGTGGTATCGGAAGGCCTGGTTTCGAGTTCCCAGTCTGCCCCTCTCATTTTTTGCCATCTCAGCCACTTAACCTCTCCGAGTGTGGGGCAGGGAGATGGGTTAAATGGGTGATGGGCATTAAGGAGGGCATCTGTGGCGATGAGCGCTGGGTGCTGTATGTAAGTGATGAGTCACTAAATTCTACTCCTGAAACCAATATTGCACTATGTGTTAACTGACTAAAATTTAAAGAAAAACTTGAGGGACACCTGGGTGGGTCAGTCGGGTAAGTGTCTGACTTCAGCTCAGGTCATGATCTGGCGGTTCGTGGGTTCGAGTCCCACGTCGGGCTCCGCGTTGACAGCTCAGAGCCTAGAGCCTGTTTGAGATTCAGTGTCTCCCTCTCTCTCTCTCTCTCTCTCTCTGCCCACTCCCGTCTGTGCTCTGTGTCTCTCTCAAAACTAAACATTTAGGGGCGCCTGGGTGGCTCAGTCAGTTAAGTGGCCGACTTCGGCTCAGGTCATGATCTCGCAGTCCGTGAGTTCCAGCCCCGCATCGGGCTCTGTGCTGACAGCTCAGAGCCTGGAGCCTGTTTCAGATTCTGTGTCTCCCTCTCTCTGCCCCTCCCCTGTTCATGCTCTGTCTCTCTCTGTCTCAAAAATAAACATTAAAAAAAAAATTTTTTTTAAAAACTAAACATTTAAAAAAACCTTTAAAAAAATAAAAGAAACAAAAACTTGAAACAAATAACTAATAAATAAACAAGTGCAAACTATTGACCTAGATGGGAAACAACAACAACAACAACAACATAAAACCTCTCCAAGTGTCATTTCTTTCATCAGCAAAATGGAGATCATAATGTGCACACTGCTAGTATAATAGGGTTGTGATGAGGGGCATATGAAGTAATGGATATGTGTGGCAGAAAGACTGAGTCTGCCCCCAATGGCCAGTCTCCCCCTTTTCCATAATAATACACTTGTGAGCCGGTAAGGTCTTCCTTCCAGTAAAAAACTACATTTCCCAGCCTCCCCTGCAGCTAAAAGTGGCCATGTGACTTAGGTCTGCCCAATGGGATATGAGCTGAAGTGATACAGGCGATTTCAAGGTCCTGCCCTTAGAGAGAGGGATGTGCCCTCTTCCCCTTTTCCCTTCCAGAGCGCTGGGAAGTAGAGAAGGTAGTGAGCTATTTCAGGCCCTGCAGAGCAGGACACAAACTGGGCTCTGGAACACTTCGTATAGCAAAGGCAATATACTTACGTGAGAGAGAAATAACATTTTTTGAAGCCACTGTTATTTTGGGTATATCCTCACTCATCCATTGATACAAAAGAATTTACTGAGTACCGACTGTGTGCAGGCAAATATTGAGTGCTGAGGCAGATGCAAAAATAGTTCCGTCCCTTAAGGGGGAAACCTGGCCTACACAAGTCATTGCAACAGAAGGTGGTTAGAGCTCTCATGAGGGGAAGTCGGGGTGCCATGGAACCCCAGAGGAAAGCACGCATGCTTAGTAAGCTCTACAACTCACTACACTTCGTTCGTTCACAGGCTTGTTGGACACCTATGACGGACTAGGCACTGATCTAGACTTGGGGAGCACGATAGTAGGCAAGACAGACAGGGTCCTACCTCTCAAGTAGCTTACATGCCTTATCAGCAAATAAGTCATTTTTATGTCTAATAAATAACTTCTAAGAGTGTGAAGTGCTATAGAAACCACAAAATGGGGGGCGCCTGGGTGGTGCAGTCGGTTAAGCGTCCGACTTCAGCCAGGTCACGATCTCGCGATCCGTGAGTTCGAGCCCCGCGTCGGGCTCTGGGCTGATGGCTCAGAGCCTGGAGCCTGTTTCCGATTCTGTGTCTCCCTCTCTCTCTGCCCCTCCCCCGTTCATGCTCTGTCTCTCTCTGTCCCAAAAATAAATAAACGTTGAAAAAAAAAATTAAAAAAAAAAAAAAAAAGAAACCACAAAATGGGATACTTAATAAACTGTAACAGGTTTGTTGAGGTGGGTGCCTACTTTAGACTGTGTGATCCTTGGAACCCCAGGGAGGTTGAAGCTGGGGCTGCAGAAACTGGGAGAAGAACATTTTGTATGGAGGGCAAAGGCCAGTGCTGGTGCAGAGGCCCTGATGTGGGACGAAGGTCAAGGTGGCTAGAGTAATTCACTGAGTATGTAGACCATGTCAGAGGGGGCGCCTGGCCAGACACATGGCCTTGTCAACCGCAATGAGGAGTTCCAATTTTTCTGAGTGTGTTTGGGAGCCACTAGAGGAGTGTAAGAGGAGGGAGTGGCATGGTCAGATTCATGTTTTACATGACCCCACGGGGGTGCCTGGGCGGCTCAGTCTGTTGGGGTCTGACTTGGGCTCAGGCCACGATTTCACGGTTGGTGAGTTTCTAGCCCTGCATCAGGCTCACTGCTGTCAGTGTGGAGCTCGCTCTTTCTTGCTCTCTCTCTCTCTCTCCCTCCCTCTCTGAAAAATAAATAAAACATTAGGAAGGGAGGGAGGACAAAAGAATGAAAGAATGAAATCCTTCTGGCTACTCTGTGGCAGGTGGACTGAGAGAACATCAGTGGAACAGCATACCAGGTCAGAGAGCTGGTGACTTGGGAAAAGGACACATCCCTCTCTCTAAGGGCAGGACCTTGAAATTGCCTGTTTCACTTCAGTTCATATCCCATTGGGCAGACCTAAGTCACATGGCTACTTTTAGCTGCAGGGGAGGCTGGGAAATGTAGTTTTTTACTGGAAGGAAGGCCATACCCAGCTCACAAGTGTATTATTGTGTATACTGTGTATTATTACACTTCTCAGTGGGACAGAGAAGTAGTTTTCGGATCTGTTTGGGAGGTAGGGTTGGTGAAACATACTGATCAAATAGACGAAGGCGTGCAAGAATGAGCATGATCCAGACAGAAGCCTGAAATGTTTGCCTTGAGCAGCTGGGCGGGTGGTAACATCACCCACTGGGAGAAAGAAGATGGGACATGGGGAAAAAAGGGACATGTTTGGGCTGGGGTTGGGCCACAAGTTCTGATCACTATGTAACGGAAGTTATTGGCAGCCATCGTAAAGACTTGGCTTTCCTCCCGATGAGCTGGAGAGTCTCAGCAGGACTTTGCCACCCCTTATCCAAGTCCTGCCAGCTCTCTCCATCCAACAGACATAGTCCCTACTGCGTGACCCTACATACACCACCTGGCCCCCACTGCCTCTCTGATTTCCCCAACAGGGCTCCTGCTTGCTCACTGGTGATCTCTTGCCACGTCCCAATACCTCCAGTCCTGCTCCTGCCTCAGGACGCATGTTCTCGCCATTCTCTCCACATGGCCTGCTCTTCCCCAGACATTCGCCTGCCTCTCCCTTCACTTCCTTCAACTCTTTGGCCAGATGTCGCCTTTTCAAGGAAATTCGTCCTGGCCACACCACTCTAGAAAACTGCAGAACTCTACATTTCCCTTCTTGCCAAAAGACCCCTTCCCTCCCACCAGCTTTATTTTTCTCCATGGTACCTGCTACATTCTAATAGACTAACATCTTTTTAATTCATTTTCACATATTGTCTGTCCCCTCCCACTAAAATATAAACTTCTTTAGGACAAGAGTTTTGTCTGCTTTGTTCACTATTGTATCCCCAGAGCTTAGAACAGTCCCTGGCATATTATTAGGAGCTCAAAAACTATATGCTACACAAATTAAAGAGCATGTTAGTTTTCTTTCACAAGGAAACTATTGTTTTGCTGTTTACTTGTTTTTAGTAGGAAGTGAGGAAGAGGAAGTCTGTGTCCAAGGTCCTATCCTGGATTGAGGACTAGTTTCCCAGGCAAACCAGGACAACCGATCATCTCCACTATCACCCCATTTTACAGAAAAGAAAATTGGGGCTTGGTGAGAGACTAAGGATTAGTGAGGCCTAGTGAGACTAATTTTTCCAGTGCCTTAGAAAAATGAGCCTTGCACTGGCCTGTTTAGGTCCTCCAGCCAAACAAGTATCCTGAGCAAGACCCAGCATGCTTTTCTCAAACTCACACCCTCTTGCAATGTGTCAGTGAGGACAGATCAGATATTGGATGAGACAGATTTGAAAAGCTGTGCCATTCATGAAAACTAAAGCTATGAGTAACTTCTGTGTGGGGTCCTGGGAAGGCAAGGAATCTTCTGGTCATCAGTACAAAACCTTGGACTTTGGTTTGCTCCCTTGACATTTATTAAGTACTTAACTGCATTCTAAAGAAGGCACATGCACACAAGAATTTACAATAGCACTATTTACAAGAGCCAAATGTAGAAACAACCCCAATGTCCGTGAACAGATGAAGGGGTAAACACATTGTGGGGCGGGTACACAAAGGGATATCGTTCACCCTTGAAGTCATGATCCATGCTGCAGCATGGATGTACCTCAAACACAGCATGCTGAGTGCAAGAAGGCAGACAATAAGGTCACATATTGTATGGTCCCACTTATAGGAAATGTCTGTCAATCCACAGCAATAGAAAGCATATTGGTGGTTGCCAGGGGCTAGGACAAGTGACCGCTCAAAGAGTACAGTATTTTACTTTGGAGGAAAATGTTTTCAAATAGAGATAAAGGTAGTGATTGTACAACATTGTGAATGTACTAAATATTACTGAATTATTCACTTTAAATGGTTAATTTTATACTATATAAATTTCATCTCAACGTTTTATGAAAACAAAAAGCATGTGCATAAATCTGTTCCTGTAGTCCTTATATATATATTTTAAAAAACCCTATAAATTAGATACTAATACTATTCTTCTCATGAGAAAATTAAGCCTAGAGAGGGTAAGGGAACTGGTCAAGGTCATACTGACATTAGACCTGAAGTCAGGGTCTGGTTGACTCCAAAGCCTTGGCTCACCCGAGCCACTGGCCCCTCAGCCCCTCAGAGTCTGGTGTGGACACTGGGAGAACACACGGCTAATTGGGGAAGTGCCAAGGTAAGAAGCACTGGGGCAGAGAAAAGGTCAAAGCGGAAAGGCTCTGGGGTCTCTAGGATCCCAACTTAATACCAGCAAAGCTCCGAGTCCTGAACCTTTTGGCTCCTGCTAGTTTGGTCCTGTGGTGTGGCTGAGCTCCTTGCATCAGGGAAGAGTCGAGAACCATGGATAAGAGGGGAGATGGGGGCAGGGGCAGGGGTGGAATGAAGAATTAGAAACATATCACAGAACACTAGACCAAAGGCCCTGTTAGCAATGCCTCTATCCCTCTTCCTTAAGATGTCTGACGTCTTTGACTCAGTAACAGGGCACCTGGGCGACTTGAATGTAAACATATCTAGAAGAAAAGCATATCTGAGGGAGCTCCGTCTCAGACTTGAACGTGGTGTCATTCAGCTTGTGGGGAGGGACGGAGGCGGCTGGTGAGCAGGTGGGATGGAAAAATGAAAGTGAGTGTGGCAGAATGGGCCCACAGTAATGGGCCTAATGATTTCAACATTTAAAAAGTTTAACAGCCCGTCGTGAACACCAGAGATAAGCTTCCGGTGGGAGGCTTCAGAAAAAAAAAAAATCCACTTTGACCATTTCTGCACTTTTTTGAGCTTCTCCTGTTTGTTTCCTCTTCAAAGCTTGTTAGCACCTCCCGTTGGGGAGACATTGGCCACCTTAGGATTGTGATGAGGCCTGGTTCCAGGGGGCCGGACCCCAGCCAGGGCTAGGGCTCTTGAGGATTCGATGTGAGTTTGTTTAGAGCTGTGGGGGTGGGGAGGACAGAGAAGGCAGAAGATCCTCGGAGACCCTATCTTGGTGCCATAACCAAAGACTTCAACCGTAATTTCCTAAAAGCGCAAAAGATCAATGTGTAGAACAGAAGCGAGTATTGGTGACTTTCATGAAGAAGGGCCAAGGTATGACTGGAGATGAGCAGGGACTCAACCTGCCCCTCCTACCAAGCGGAACCGACCCTTAGAAAGAGGAGCCCCACAATCACAAGCCTGGCAGATTCTTCTCCTGGGACCCTGCCTAGGGAGTGGCTTCGTCTTTTGAAAAACCGTGAGGCTCCAGTCCACGAAGTTGTTAAAGAGCCTTACAGGAAGCAAGCAACATGCCTCCCTTTATGCTCCAAACAGACCAAAGCAGCAATGGCAGGATGGACACTCAGTCAAGCCTCCATTCAAGTGCCAACGGTGTTGACCCAGTCCTCCATGTTTGCCCCAGGAAAGGACCAACCCAGCTGAGTCTCTTAGGTCGCTCAGCTGTCCCACTCATTCACACCCTGGAAGAGGAGGCTGGAAGATTTGAATATGCAAAGGACCCAGTTGTATCTTCCTCAATCAGGTTGATTAGTGAGGTTGTTGGTGAAGATCAAACGGGTCAAAGAGGCTGTTTACAAATTTATCAGATGCCAGGTTTACAGGTCCTCTTGGTTAGCTCAGATCTTGGTGGTGTTAATTGGTTTTGACTCACTAAGGATTAATTGACTAAATTACTAAAGTCACTTGGCTGGGGGAGGTGGGGGGTGGGGAGGGGACTATATTCAGCTGCATGAGATAAAGACTATTGTATAAGCATTGTCTTCAGACAT
Organism: Puma concolor; assembly: GCF_028749965.1. NCBI lineage: Eukaryota > Metazoa > Chordata > Mammalia > Carnivora > Felidae > Puma > Puma concolor. Next base: position 164,235,518 of record NC_141670.1, on the reverse strand, counting down.
TCTCTGTGCTTTTTCTTTTGAAGGGCTCACTTGTCCCTGATGTTTTAAATACAGTATTGAAATATAAGTAAACTATGTCTAGAAAAAAAAAGATGAAAGGACTCAAAATTAAATGGAATGCCAACAGATATATGTGGAAGAAACTATAATAGGGAATGTGGACAAGTGGGTAATAAATGACAGAATAGTTCTCTAGATTATTGTTAATGTCCCCAGAAGTTCTCCCTTCAACCTTTGAGTGAGCTATACCGTGTAGTGGTTAAAATTTCAGGCTTTGAAGATAGAATATCCAGGTTCAAATCCCTACTCAACCACGTATTAGCCATGCGACTTTTGCCAAGTACCTGACCTCTTTGTGTCCCGATTTTTTTCCTTAGTAAAAAGGGGATACTACTACTTGGCACTTAACCTGACTGCTCTGAATGCTGTCTACACCATGCACGCGGGACTGTAGCTGGTCTGGCACACAGCCACCAAAGGGCTTGCGACATACTTCACATGTCCATTGTTTTAAAAAATTTTTTTAAATAGTAAATGAGGGGCGCCTGGGTGGCGCAGTCGGTTAAGCGTCCGACTTCAGCCAGGTCACGATCTCGCGGTCCGTGAGTTCGAGCCCCGCGTCGGGCTCTGGGCTGATGGCTCAGAGCCTGGAGCCTGTTTCCGATTCTGTGTCTCCCTCTCTCTCTGCCCCTCCCCCGTTCATGCTCTGTCTCTCTCTGTCCCAAAAATAAGTAAACGTTGAAAAAAAATTTTTTTTTAAATAAATAAATAAATAAATAGTAAATAAAGCATTTCTATGCAGAAAGGTTGTTTTCCCCTCTAAATGCCTACCTAAGCAGGCCCTTTCGGCTGTTAAACACGTATTCAGTGTTCCCTGCCAATAGGGTAACCTGTTCACGTATATTTGGGCTGAAATACAAAAATATCCGCGGTGTCATTCCAACCTCTTCTGTGACAGTTTCAATGGTAATTGCTTTCTGGACAGTTGCATTTCTCGTTCCAAGTACTGCCCCAGGAAGGTTCGCACAGACTTCGGTTAGGAAGGTAGGTTCAAAAAAGCCCTAGGTGGCCTCCCGTTAGTTCCCAAGCCCCAGGAGAAGACACCGACATAAAACTTGGTAATAATCACAGGAACAGCAATTACTACCACTGTATTTGAGTGCCCTGTTCTATGCCAGGCACCGTGTCAGGTATCAGATGTAATCATATATATCATAATTATCTTATCAGCTTCAGGAGGCCGGCAGGGAAACAGAGGGAACCAGGGTTGCTAAGTGCCACGAAGTGCCTGAGGCTGGTTTGAACTAGACCCCTCTGGCTCCAGAGTCAGTTTCCTTCCAGTCCACGGGGTGTCCAACCAGCTCTTGGTCCTTCTCGCTATTACTTCTGAGACCAGAAGCAATACATTCCAGGATCGTATCATCTGACAGAAAATTCTTCTCCGTATCTACTATAAATCTCATCTGCTACCATTGATGCCTCTCTTGGGCCTCCCCCTGCCTACCGGACACCCCTCCCAGCCACGGTGACCTCGTGAGTTGTTCCTGGTTCTCAACCAGGGGAGTCTTGCCCCCCGGGGACGTTTTGCGGTGTCTCAAGATATTTTTGGAGTCACAACTGGGGGTTGGGGATGTGTTACAGGCAGCTAGAGGGCAAAGGCCAAACAGGCTGCCAGACGACCTGCTACGCACAGAACAGCCCCCACAACCAAGAATTAACTGGCCCCAAAGATCAATTGGGCCAAGGCTGGGAAACTCTGAAAACACAACTCTTGATTTCTGTGCCCCAAATCCATCACCCTGCAGTCTGCCTCTGTAAAAGGCACCATCGCTCTTAAGCAGCTCAGGCCCCAAACCTAAGAGTTTGCTTTGATTTGGCCCTTTTCCTCACCCCTTTTTACACATAAATTTTAGCTGTCACTGTTACAGAAAAGCATTGATTCAAGCACGATATTCAACTCATATTTCAACCCTTGTGGGGACTCAATTAATTCATTACAATATCTCTTCATTCATTCAATCGATAAATGATTATGGGGAGACCACCAAGTGCTCAACACCCATATCAGCTTTCACCTGAACTTTCTAAAGTCTCCCAACTTCACAAACTTTGCAAACTTTCCCCCAAACACAATGAAGCACCAAAGGGCAATTCATTTAAAGGAGTCTAAAAAGATTTTGCAAAAATGCCAAACGAAGAGAAGTTTAAGGATAAAACAAACATTTAATGGCATAAAGTGAAAAGAAAGGCAACCAGACAGGAATTCCGAGGCAGGGCTCAATGCCCAGGTCTCTATTGTGAGCTCTGTCTACGGGCAGGGGGGAGGAGGTAGGGGGGAAGGGAGAGGGAGGCGCAGCTGAACCTGCCACGATCCTCGTCTTCAGGTTGCCTAGAGTCTGTACATAGCACAGTGGGTTGGGGAGGAGAAGAGAGATCATTTACGCTGCCCCCAGGAATCCCCTGAGAAGCCTTTTTAAATGGTCACCCCCAAAAGGAAACACAAAGAGGCTCGAGGCCATTAGGCAGGCCATCCCAGGAAATGATTCAAGGTGCAGTTCCTCCTCCTGGAGCCAGAGTAATGACCCCAGTGGTACCAGGATGTCTAAGGGGAGTGCTTTTCATATATGTCCCACACCTGAAGACTGCTCCGGGTTTCACGGAGGCCAGACATCAAACCATGAACTAGGAACCTTTGTGATCCTGCCCCCAGGGAGTGAGCTGGATCCAGGACGAGCCTAAACCATTTTCTTTCACACTATAGATGTGGAAACATGGGTTCGAGTCCCAGGTTAAGTTACGTTGGGAAAGTCACACAACCTCCATGAGCCTCATTGGTAAAATGAGGATAGTAATACCTACTTCAGAGAGTTCTCGTAAGGATTCAATGACCTATCATATGCCAAGCACTGACAATAGTACTTTTCATAAGTATTATGTATAATTTCATATTGCTATTGTTCTTGTTATAGCTTTCGCAAGAGCCTGGCACACAGTAGACGCTCCGTAAATATTAACGATTACATCTTAGGCCTAGGGTAGACCTGAAAATCTTATGTGATCTTGTGAAACCCGGAGATGCCGGGATGCGTCCCAATGTTTTGTATAATCATTAGAAGGAGACACAGGGAAAAACAAAAACTCATGTTTTCAAAAGGAGCAATAAACATTAAGCCCCTACTGTCTGCCAGATACATAAGGCACTGAAGACACGATGGAAAGTTCGAGAAAGTTCCTGCATTCTTAGTGGTTCTTAGAAATTGTAAGGGGCGCCTGGGTGGCGCAGTCGGTTAAGCGTCCGACTTCAGCCAGGTCACGATCTCGCGGTCCGCGAGTTTGAGCTCCGCGTCGGGCTCTGGGCTGATGGCTCGGAGCCTGGAGCCTGTTTCCGATTCTGTGTCTCCCTCTCTCTCTGCCCCTCCCCCGTTCATGCTCTGTCTCTCTCTGTCCCAAAAATAAATAAACGTTCAAAAAAAAAAATTTAAAAAAAAAGAAATTGTAGGGTCACACACCCCCTCCGAAAATTTAACTAATTGTATCAACCCTTTAATGATGAAATGAAGGCATCCTAGTTCTTGGCAATGTTCTCCCTTGGTCCGGGTTACATCTTAAAGAGCTGAATCATGACCGCATCACCCAGTTAACTGGGAGTAAACTGTGAATTTCACTGGCTTGGCCACCAGCTCCCCTCCCCCAGGGGTGGTAATCTAGCAGCAAGCAAATGCTTTGATAAAGGTGGGAGGGCGCTAGACCTGCGGAGATCACAGTTAGGATCTGGATAGGATGAGTAGAGAGATAAGAGCAATGCAATGGGCTCCTTGGTTGGTGTTTTCTTTTTAAAGAGGCATCCAAGATAGCCAGAGAGAGGCACATGACAGTGTATCTGTACCATGATGCCTTTTGTGGTTATAAAATTCAGTTTTCTTATCAAGCCAATCCTAAAGATTTCCCTGGGACCATAGTCTCTGGAACTTAACCCCTCCCTCCCTGTGGACCTCGCTCAGCGGAACTTTCCCAGCCTACATCTGGCTCAGAGAGATGTCTGGGACCAGGCTGGACTGAGGGCGGGGAGAGTATCTGCTCATCCGTGTCCAGGTCGTGAGATGTTCAGGGACGAACGAGACAGCCCCACTTTGCCACCTCCCTCCACTGAGCCAGCCTGAGTTGAAGAGCGACCACAGGCTGGCCTAGTGGACAGTGCGGTCTGACGGATCCTGCAGGGCCTCCCACCCTGTCTCCAGACACTCGTCACCCTCTGCCCAGCCACCTCCCATGACTTCGTCCCTTCTTGCCTTTGCCTGTGGCATTCCCTCTGCCAGAAAGGCCCATCTCCTTCCTTCAAACTTCAGTGTCTGCTGATCCTTCCAGACCATGCTGGAGCCTCATCTATTTCTTGCACCTTTCCTCATGCCCCAGGGCAGAGCAACGGCTCCCTTCAACCTCTGTACCTCCCTCTCCTGGGGCGCTCAGTGCACAGTCCCCTCTTATGTACGTGCACATGGCGTGTCTCCCAATAGCGTGAGTTCCTGGAGGGCTGGACATGGGCTGAGCTGATTTTAGTGATTTCTGGTACGTGGGTGGCTCTCAGTAAATGTGGAATGAATGGGTAACTGCATAAAGGACACCAGTCTCAAATTGTAACTAAAGTTACTCTTCTGTAGAATCACAGCAAGACTGTGGAGATCATTTTTCCCAACCCAGCTCTACTCCTTAGCTAAGCTACTTAACTTCCCTGTGACTCAGATTTTTGATCTATAAATTCAGATAATGGAGTGAAATATCTATTTCATAGGGTATATAAGGTACTTAGAACAGTGCCTGGCATATAGTAAGTGCTCTATCAATATCATAGTTTATCAGTATCACTGCGGTGACGTCACCAACGTCCTGCCCTGCACCTGCTCCACCCCACCCCACCCCCTGTCCCCACCACTTTGAGGGCTGGCTATGAATGGCCCTACCTGCACCTTTTCTTTGGAGACTTGTCCACAGCCAAAGGGAGCAACCTCACCTAGATGGTTACCCCATGGGGACCGTGTCTGAGCTGTTCCTCTGCAATTCATCATCAATGCCTGATTGACATGGGGTAGGAAGTCTTGCGCCCTACCTGAAGGTAGGATAGACTTCAAGCTACGGTCTCTGTTCCAGAATTCCCCATAGGAGCAGACTCAGCTGGGATCCAGCTGAGCATATTCTGTCTCCCTTTGTCCTAATTCCACAACCCTTTCTCCTGAGGGCACACCCTCCCCCAATAAATCACTTATACAAGAATCCTCACCGCAGGCCCGGTTTCTCGAGAGCCTGATCCACATAATCATGGCTACCGCCATTATCATCAAAGAGGGGGAAACAGACCCAGAGTGGGTGCTTGATTTGTCCAAGACCCAAGGTTAGGAAGAGAATCAGCTGGCTGTCAGGCAGTGACCGGGAGTTTGTTATTTTAGAGGAGTGCAGGTTTCTGAAACTCCGGGGAATTATTTCGAACAACAGCCGAATGAATTAACTAAGGATCAGCTAGAAAAACAACGAAAAGCCTCTGGTACCTGAGGTTGGTGCAGAAAGTCACGGCCTCTGGGGTGGCGAGGAAAGGTAGGTCAGCCTCTGTTGAGACCAGATATCCTGGGATGAGAGTCCAGGGGCACAGGCCAACGGGGGACCCTCGGGCCAGCACAGCAAGCGGGTGTGTTATAAGTGGGGGCAAGACTGCGTTCCTGCTGGCCTTGGCCTTACCGCAGATCCCGCCAGTGCCAGAAACACCTCCCCACTCTCTCACCTGCACTGAGCACTCTCATTGAGCCCCCAGCCCGGCCGGAAATCATCTCCACTTGATGACCCCGTGGCAGTTATCAGATTCTGCCCTTGCTCTGGCCAAGCTGTCACCCAAAACCACGAGGTCTTGGCTGTGGATTTTTGCCTTGCCCCACGGGGGAACTGCTGCATGAGGGAGGAGAAAGGAAAGAAAGTCACAGACTCTTGCTGTTTGGCAGTTGTGAGGCGGGGATCCTTACGACACTTTCTCTTGTGAGTCGGGCCTGGGAGCAGCCCTTTATTTCATGGCCACCCAGCTGCTGTGACTGATGAAGTTATGTTTAAATCCAAGGCGGCCCGATCCCAAAGTCTGTGTTAAAACAGACTGGGGAAAGGAAAATATACTCCAGGTGAGGAGTTTAAAGACAGTCGATGTGGGGCACCTGGGTGGCTCAGTCAACTGAGTCCGGAGCCTGCTTCGGATTCTGTGTCTCCCTCTCTCTCTTCCCCTCCCCTGCTTGCTCTCTCTCTCTCTCTCAAAAATAAACATTAAACATTTTATTGTTATTTTTATTTTTTTAAATAAAGGCAGTTGATGTAATTAGATGAATATTCTGATGGGGAGGGGACTGGACTGGTAGGAAAGTTTTGCAGGGCCTGGTACAGGAGTTCTTTTTTTTTTTTTTTATGAAATAATTGTTTTTTGTAACTACAAAAGTAGCATATATTTGTAAAAAAAAAATCAAATAAAATAGAAGCCTGTAAAACAGACATTGGTAGTGCTCAGTATTTCCTCCCACCTTCAGTAACAGCTACTATGAAAACTGGACAATCCTTCCGTCATTAATAGACATGTCAGCTGGACAGACAGACAGATAAAGTACATACAGATCTGACTTTTCCCCTGATCTTTTTTCCTCTTTCAGATATTTCTCCAATTAGTATCCCTTTCTGTTTAACATCTGAAAAATTATCTTAACCATGCAGCAAATATTTGTGTACCTGCTATGTACCAAAAAACATGACAGACACTAGAGATAAAGCAATTCCACGCTGCTGGTAGACTTTTAGTTTCCTTTTATTTACTTATTTTTTGCTCTAACAAGCCAAACTATTACATCTTTTTACCTATACCTTGGGGTATGTGTTCAAGAATGTCTATAGGAAATTCTATAAGAAATCGATGAATCAAATGTCCATTACAAATTTAAAGGTTGTTACCAAATTGCTCTCAACAACAAAAAAATCACGACAATTTATATGTTCACCAGCAATGTATGAGATATAGATTTCCCTGCATCTTAGTCAATAATATCACTCTTGTTTACACTTTGCCAATCTGCTAGATAAAAGCTTACGTCGTGTTTTTTAAATTTTCATTTTTAAATTACTTTCATGATTGGTAATTTTCATATGGTCAATAGCTACACGAATTTCTTCTGTAGCAAATTGCCTGTTCTATACTTGTGTACCTTTTAGGAAAAGGTTTCTCATTAATTTGTTGAAGCTTTTTATAAGTAAAGGACCTCAATTCCTTTGTCACATGTGTTGCAAATATTTTTCCCCATTTGAGTATTTTGCAACCTCCTTTAGGGCAGGCTTTCTTGACCAGGAGTTAAAATTTTTTTAATTAATTAATTAATTAATTAATTTAGAGCAAGCAGGGGAGGGGCAGAAGGAGAGGGAGAGATAGAATCCCAAGCAGGCTCTGTACTGGACAGCCTGACGCAGGGCTCGATCTCCACAAACCGTGAGGTCAAGGCCTGAGCTGAGATCAAGAGTCTGATGCTTAACCAACTGACCCAGCCAGGTGCCCCGGGAGTTTAAATTTTCATATTGTTAAATTTTACCTATCATATCTTTTGTGGGTTTTGGTTTTCGTATGTTAGAAAGATTCGTTATTTGTGAGTTAACAGGCCAGTCAAGAGTTTTGATTTACAGGAGTCGATTCTAGTATATGTGGAGCGTTATATTGCATTTTGGGAGCGTATAAATACTTGTGTGAAGCAAGTTGTTTTTAAATTCCTGTAATTACAGTTTAATACTAAATCAAATAATTTTTTTTATTATAGCACAAGAATGCAAAGAACTACGTTCAATTAAAAGTGAGTATCTGATTAATTGTTTTTAAATAGGTATTTTTCTAATCACAGAAATAATGCAGATTTATTATAACTGGGGGGGAAGGATTCCATAATAGCACAAAAGGGAACAAAAGCTTTTCTCATAGTTGCATTTTCCCAAATAGTTTATATTTGACTATCATTCTAGTCTTATGCACTTATACTTTTTTTTTGTTTTAACAAAATTGGATTCATACTCTTCTGAAACAGCCCTTTTTTTTTTTTTTTTTCACTCAATAGCAGATTGTGAATTCAAGAGGAGGGCTGAGTGACTGTTGTTTACTCTGTTCCACAGCCTGGGATTGATTAATCTATCAGTATTTGTTTCCCAGGGAGAATCTTTTAGGATAATAAGGTACACACCCAAACAATCTTCCTTGAAATATCTCTTCATCCTTTGATCTTTTATTATCTTGCCTTTTTTCTGCAGCTCCTCTTACAGGTAATGTGGTGCTGTGCTATCTTGGGGAGACCCACTCCCTCTTCCCCATTATCAGCAGGACTTCGTTGAAGACCCTGTTAGCAACTCGTCAGGCTGCTGTTTCAATGGAATGCCAAGACAGCATTTACTCTGTGGCCTTCAAAGCTTTGTATAAATCCCAACACTATCTTATTTTCCCAGGGATACCATTTCATCAGATTTCAGAGGGAATCACCATTTCGGACTGATCTCCAGCTTCTCAGAGGTGCCTCCTGATGTGCTGATTCTGAATTTCTGTCACACCACGGCCGCCCGCCCGGTCTCTGACCAATCTAATAACATTTGTTGAACCGGAATAGCCAGATCAGCTGAACTGAGCCTGGTGGTGGCTGGAACCACAGATAACGCAGCTAGAGGGCGCTCACGTCCTCACATTTCTGAAGCATTAGATGTGAAAGATGTTTTCTTTTTTTAATGTTTATTTATTTTGAGAGAGAATGAGAGAGAGAGTGGGGGAGGGGCAGAGAGAGAAGGAGACAGAAATCCCAAGCAGGCCCGGCACTATCAGCACAGAGCCCAACATGGGGCTCTGTCCCCCAAACCTTGAGATCATGACCTGAGCCAAAATCAAGAGCTGGCTGCTTAACCAACTGAACCCTCCAGGCGCCCCAAGATGTTTTCTCTTAGTACCCAAACTTAAGAAGCTTACAGTCTTGGGGGACGGGAGAGCAATAAGCTAGAGCACATGAAATAACTGAAAAAATATTGTCATCTATTCGTTTTCCAGATAAAATTGATATATAATGAATACAGCATGTCAGATGCTGTTCTGAGCCCTAAACTCTTCCCCCAGCAACCCAAAGAGACAGGTACAGTATGATCAAACCCTCCCTTTACAGGTGAGGCACTAAGAGATTTATAATTTTCCCAAAGTCACAGGGACAGAGGTAGAAGTCAGACCCAGGCAGCTTGCTCCAAAGCCCATACTTAAACACCATGAACTGGCTCAAGAGAAAGGTATTTGAAAATGGATGTCAAATTAATTGTGGTTAGCTCTGGGGAGCAAGGAGTGTTGGGGACCACATTATATACTTTTGATACAAAGTTCTGTATTGTCAAAAATTATTTTTTCTCATGCATAAACTATTATGGTTACTTTTAAAATTCAATAATTTTTATAGGTATTATATAAGAGTATAAGGAATTGTTCAACTGTGGTCAAGGGCAGATTCAGGTATTTCTTTTTTTTTTTTTTTAATGTTTATTTTTGAGAAAGAGAGAGAGAGAGAGAGAGTGAGCAGGGGAGGGGCAGAGAGAGAGGGAGACACAGAATCCGAAGCAGGCTCCAGGCTCTGAGCTGTCAGCACGGAGCCCAAGGCGGGACTCGAACTCACCAACCGTGAGATTGTGACCTGAGCTGAAGTTAGATGCTTAACTGACTGAACCACCCAGGCACCCCAGATTCAGGTATTTCAATTAAAAAAAAGAAATTACAACAAATTACAAATTTTTAGAAGGTGACAAATACCACAAACATAACAAAACCATGAAAAATTATATACTAACCCTCTATTATACTTTTTCCTGTTTTTTTTTTTTTTTGGTTGCAGACTCTTTGTATAATCATCTCTTCATATGACAACAATTCTGTAAGTATCATTTTCATGGAGAGAAGGGAAAGTAATTTAAATGCATCTTAAAATGTCATTATATTGAATTGAGCCCCATAATTGTTTAATCGAGTCATCCTTAAACTACATACAACAACTCATGGATGAATATATGTGGGAGTTTTATCATAGCACTAGGTTGCTTTTCTGTGATTTTAGTGCGTGTGTGTGTATGTGTGTGTGTGTGTGTGTGTGTGTGTGTGTGTGCTTTTGAGTGTCATTTCTTTCCATAATTGCCAGGCTTCGTCAGGCCAAGTTGTCTCAGATGCTAAGACTAATCCAATATCTTGGGAGGCATAAAAACACAATTTGGCATGCATAAAAATGCTGCTTCACAGTTCATAGTATTGCTACAGTTTTGTGCCCTACTGTCACGAGAACTCTGGTCAATTCTATTTTGCATTGATTCTCATTTTAAAAGCATGGTAGTACGGTGCATTATAATTGCATATGGAGGGGTGCCTGGGTGGCTTGGTCGGTTGAGCAACCGACTTCGGCTCAGGTCATGATCTCACGGTTCGTGAGTTCGAGCCCCGCGTCAGGCTCTGTGCTGACAGCTCAGAGCCTAGAGCCTGCTTCGGATTCTGTGTCTCCCTCTCTCTGTTCCGCCCCCACTCATGCTCTGTCTCTCTCTGTCTCAGAAATAAATAAACATTAAAAAAAATTTTTTTAATTGGATATGGATTATTATTTTCCTGAAGGTAGTTTCTGTCTTGACTAGACATCAACGAGACCCAAACATTCCACTTATAATTTTGTGCATCTGGTGATGAAAAGAACATTCCTCACGCTAGCTTCTGTTTCTGCACATTTTGACTCTTTTTTCTTCTCACTACCCACACACTTCCAGTGTCAAGCATAGCGGGACACATTTATATTGCAATAAGACCCAGATGAGTATGCTCTGAGGACCTCAGGAATACTCCTAGAAGTCATTCTTACCCTAGAATAGCCAACAGAGAAGTAAGTGTGAACCATATGAATAGATCCACTGAGCCCAAACAAATCAATGTCCAACTCAACGTCTCCTTAGCTAGAGTCCCCCAAATGCTCAGGGTCTCTCCACCGACACACAACTCAAGGAAAAACTGATAAAGGGGGAAGCCAAGTGGGAAGAGACCACATCCTTAGCCTGTTGCAGTTAAAATATCTCACTTTTGCAATTTCAACCAAAGCACGTGACCATGTGAACCCATGATTGGAAGTTGCCCTTACAACTAACAAGTCCTGAAGCCTAAGCTTCCCTTGCTTGACGGGAAGTCTGCCCTGACTGTGGTGAGGGTGACGACTGCAACAAGGGTGGAGATCGTGGATGAATCTGTGTGGACTGGGGTTGTCAAAACTTCGTGTAGGAGGCAGGCACTGAGCTAGGCCTTGAGCCATCGGTAGGATTCAACAGACGCAGGAATAGGAAGCAGATAAGCCACAAGTTTCTGCAGTCTGCCAAAAGCCGCCACGCATATATGTGGATGTAAAATGTATTCCCCTGCCAATGAAAACATTTATTCATCACTGGCTTAGAGCTACATAGTAGGAGCCAATGGCAATACATTTGCACATCACTAAAGAATGAGAATTGAACTCTCTTTTCAGCCCCCTCTCCCCCTTCCAACCAGCAAATAATGACTCCCAAGCCAGGATCAACCAAAGCTTCAGGCATTTGGCGCACATGTGTCCACCATCCACCTCTCTCCAACACAAGGATCCAAGAACGCAGGGTTTGCGCTCCAGGCAAGGGGGAGGGGAGCAAAGGGGAACTGGCTAGAAACCAAGTTTTCTGGGTAGACACAGAAAGCAGAACCCGGCGAATGCCTGATCAACCAGTGTGAGGAACGAAGGTCCATTCCCAACTCTAACTCCTCTTTCTTTTCAGGATCTTTTGTGCCATGACACCCCCAGAGAAAAGGAAACTGTTTCCTGCCAGAGGCAGCAGCCAGCCAACCATCTGGAAGCCGGAGAGTTGATCTGAGCCATGGTCTTTCGCCTGTGTCTTTAATATGCCGTGTTTAATCTTATTTTGTTCCTCTATTTTTTAAAATTTTTTAAATATTTATTTTTGAGAGAGAGAGAAAGAGCACAAGTGGGGCAGGGAGAGAAAGAGACAGAGAGAGAGAGAGACGGGGACAGAGGCGAGCCCGATGTGGGACTTAAACTCTTGAACCGCGAGATCATGGCCTGAGCTGAAGTCGGACGCTCAACCGACTAAGCCACCGGGGTGCCCCTCAGTGTTGTTCCCCTTGATCCAGGTTCTACTCTGGAATACAGATGAAATGCTCCCAGGAAGACCTTGAGTGTAAAGACGTTTTTTAAGTTTATTTATCTATTTATCTTGGGAGAGAGAGCACAAATAGGAAAGGGGCAGAGAGAGAGAGAGAATCCCGAGCAGGCTTCCTACTGTCACTGCAGAGCCCGATGTGGGGCTTGAACCCACGAACCGGGAGATCATGACCTGAGCTTTGAAAACAGGAGTCTGACGCTTAACCGACTGAGCCACCCAGGTACCCTGAGGTTAAAGAGTCTTCAGACTTTAAGGAGCTCTGGGCTCCCACAACGTTCGCCTCAACCGTCAGCACTCAGATCTGCCCAGAAAAGCATCTCATCCGCAGACATTTCTTCAGCCTCCACCGCGTGCCAGCTACTCTCTTCGAAACTACAGGGTTCCCGAATTCCCAGTCTCCTTTCAGATCACAAGCCTGACTACCCTCTTTTGGTTTCCCGTAAGTGGAGGTCTAGTAAATTGCAATTTGTCCTTCACCCAAATAGCACATGGCCGCTAGAAGTCAGCTGGGTTTGCTCCCAGGTCAGCCTCCGCGCTGCCTCGGAGCTGCGGCTCTGGCGCCGTTTCGCTAGTAATAAAGCAGCCTCCCTGCAGACCAACTAGCTCAGCCCAGAGCCTGGGCGGGATTCTGAACATTGGCACGTGGAAAGAGAGGAGGTTAGGGAACAATTAACAAAGGCTAGGTTAAATTCATTTCAGGATATAGTTGGGTTTGGGTTTTTCTTTTTTTTAATTTTTTTAACATTTATTTATTTTTGAGAGAGAGAGACAGACCGAAGATGGGGGAGGGGCAGAGAGAGAGGGAGACACAGAATCAGAAGCAGGCTCCAGGCTCTGAGCTGTCAGGCCAAAGCCGGACGTGGGGCTGGAACTCACGTGAGATCATGACCTGAGCCGAAGTCGGATGCTTAATCAACTGAGCCACCCAGGCGCCCCAAGGGTTTTTGGGTTTTTTTTTTAAATGTACATTTGTTTTTTGGAGAAAGAGAGAGACAGAGACAGAGCATGAGCAGGGGAGGGGCAGAGGGAGGGAGACACAGAATCCGAAGCAGGCTCCAGGCTCTGAGCTGTCAGCACAGAGCCCGATGTGGGGCTTGAACCCACAAACTGTGCGATCATGACCTGAGCCCAAATCAGACGCTTAACCGACTGAGCCACCCAGATGCCCCTGGTTCAGTTTTTTTAATGCTTATTTTTTAGGGGCACTTGGGTAGCTCAGTTGGTTAAGCGTCTGACTTCAGCTTCCGTCATGATCTCACGGGTTTGTGGGTTCAAGCCCGCATGGGGCTCCGCACTAACAGAGGAGGCTGCTTGGAGTCTCTCTCTCTCTACCCCTCCCCCACTCATGCTTTTTCTCTCTCTCTCAAAAATAAATAAACTTTAAAAGTAAATGTTTATTTTGTATTTTTGAGAGAGACATCGAGGAGGAAGGGCGGGGGAGGCAGACAGAGGATTCGAAGTAAGCTCCACCCTGACAGCAGAGAGCCCCGGGTGGGGCTGAAACTCACAAACCGGAAGATCATGACCTGCGCAGAAGTCAGACGCTCACCCTACGGAGCCACCCAGGTGCCCCAGGATATGGTTTCAAGCACAAATCCAAAGCGCTTTTTCTCTCATTTGAATCCATTTATTGAATGAGCCTTGCTTTCCCTTTGTGACGCTCACACATCATTCTATATTTCATTATCATGTACCTTTAGATCTATGCCCAAGTCTCTAGCCAGCTTCGTTGCACTGCATCTTTATCCTGCTGAAAGCACAGCGCTGGAACCTGGAGGGCTCGATCCATTTCTCCCAAACCCCACCTCCCTTCCCCCTCTTTTCTGGGGAGCTTGTATTCTCTATAGGAATACAATATTTATGCCCCCGAGATAAGTGAAGGGCTCACAGTCAGTGCTCAATTGAAATAATAAGTTCAGACACAGTGCGAAAGTACCATCAACCAGCTTCTCTATAAATTACTCACTACTCTATAAAAACAGCTCCAATCATCCTAATTCCCATGAATCTCTACTGTTGCATAATCTTGCTCTTGTCTTTCAGATTGGCCCAATGTAAGTTGTGTAAAGTAAAACTCAGTGGGATGACTTCACCCAACTTATTTAGAGATAGAAAGCTAGTTATTTGAATCATTGTTTTGTTTCATTCTAGAGGGGGAAAAATAAGCTGGAAAAGGAATATTGTCAGATAAACAGTTTATAGAAATTTGAAGCCACAGAGGGGGAAACAACTGGAATTTAGGGACTATTTCTCCGTTGGCACTTTGCTGCTTCAGTTTTTTTTTTTTTTTTTAACGTTTATTTATTTTTGAGACAGAGAGAGACAGAGCATGAATGGGGAAGGGGCAGAGAGAGAGAGAGACACAGAATCTGAAGCAGGCTCCAGGCTCTGAGCTGTCAGCACAGAGCCCGACGCGGGGCTCGAACTCACGGACCGCGAGATCGTGACCTGAGCCGAAGTCGGACGCTTAACCGACTGAGCCACCCGGGTGCCCCGGCACTTTGCTGCTTTAGAAGCACAGGAATGTATTCTGTACCATCAGATCACTTATGAACTTATATTTGGCATTTCCAGAGATGTAAAAGGTTGATTTAAGAAGACAAAACTCAGGGACGCCTGGGTAACTCACTCAGTCAAGCACCTGACTTTGGCTCAGGTCATGATCCTATGGTTCATGACAGCGCAGAACCCACTTCAGATCCTCTCTCTCTCTCTCTCTCTCTCTCTCTCTCTCTCTCTCAATCTCTCTGCCCCTCTCCCACTCGCACTCCCTCTCAAAAATAAACAAACACTAAACAAAAGAAGAAGACAAGACTTGGCCTCATCCTTACACAAATCAGGAGGCAAGATGGGCAAATAATAATAATACTAATAATACTAATAATAATTACAAAGTTGTTTTCCAATCAAATCTTTCTGACTTTAAAAACTCTTGGGGCGCCTGGGTGGCGCAGTCGGTTAAGCGTCCGACTTCAGCCAGGTCACAATCTCGCGGTCCGGGAGTTCGAGCCCCGCGTCAGGCTCTGGGCTGATGGCTCAGAGCCTGGAGCCTGTTTCCGATTCTGTGTCTCCCTCTCTCTCTGCCCCTCCCCCGTTCATGCTCTGTCTCTCTGTGTCTCAAAAATAAATAAACGTTGAAAAAAAAAATTAAAAAAAAAAAACAAAAACTCTAAAGTTAAGGGGCGCCTGGGTGGCTCAGCTGGTTGAGCGTCCGACTTGGGCTCAGGTCATCATCTCGGGCCTGTCAGTTCAGGCCCGGCGTCGGGCTCTGTGCTGACAGCTCAGATTCTGTCTCCCTTGCTCTCTGCCCCTCCCCCGCTCACGCTCTGTCTCTCCTCTCTCTCTGTCAAAAATAAATAAACATTAAAAAAAATTTTTTTTTAAAAACAAAACTCTAAGGTTAAGATGTTTTC
This sequence comes from Puma concolor, assembly GCF_028749965.1. Lineage (NCBI taxonomy): Eukaryota > Metazoa > Chordata > Mammalia > Carnivora > Felidae > Puma > Puma concolor. Next base: position 164,219,868 of record NC_141670.1, on the reverse strand, counting down.
CAGTGACCCAAGGTTAATTCTGGGCTTCCAGAATTTTTAACAGGAATGCGTGGCACTTCATCAGCCATGATATGAGACCAATCTCTCTCTAACCCAGTTCATTCACGTCACTCCAGTTAGGGTGGAGCCTGCCTGGACTTTGAGGAACCGCACGCATGGGAGTCTCTGGATCCCTCAAAGTCCTAACTCTCTAAAGCTGGGTTTTGTGATTGGTACAAATAACACTTGCTCCTGACCAGTGTGTCTTAAGCATTGGGATGCATTAGAAAGAATCACCGACTGAGTCAGGCTGTCCCAGAGTGGGACCCAGGCAGGCAACTTCCTACAGGCTCCCCCCGCCAAGTCCCGGGAGTCCCCACTAGACTAGAGGCTTTACAAGGCACAGGAGATATTCTATTTGGTTCTGTGTCCAGGACCTTGTACGGTACCAAGCACATAGTAAGTACTTTCTAAGTATTTACCAAACTGATCATAACTGGCTCTAAATTCCAGTTGGAGTTAAGTTTTCAGTTTTGTTTTTTTTTTTTGTTTTTTTTGTTTTTTTTTTTTTACAGAAAACAGATAATTGGAACAGCCTTCAAATGCTGTCAAACAAACAACAACAAAAATACCCTATACTTGATTGTATTTTTTTTTAATTTTTTTTAACGTTTATTTATTTTTGACAGACAGAGAGAGACAGAGAACGAGCAGGGGAGGAACAGAGAGAGAGGGAGACACAGAATCTGAAGCAGGCTCCAGGCTCTGAGCTGTCAGTACAGAGCCCGAGGCAGGGCTTGAACCCCCGAACTGTGAGATCATGACCTGAGCCGAAGTCAGTTGCTTAACTGACTGAGCCACCCAGGCGCCCCACCCTTCACTCAATTTTAAAGAAAACACAAAAAGATATTTAAATTTTTCAATTCAGAGGTACCTGGGTAGTTTTGGCAGTTAAATGTCCAACTCTTGATTTCAGCTCAGGCCATGATCTCACAGTTCTGAGATCCAGCCCCATGTTGGGCTCCTTGCTCAGCATGGATGTGTGTCTGCCCCTCCTCCCCTCTAAATAAATAAATAAAATCCTTAAAAAATAAAAAAAAATTAAAAAAACAATTCAATTTCAACAATTATCACTGCTACGAATTCAGCTAGTGTCAGGAATCACTAAAAACAAGATTTTTCCCTGCTGGCTAAAGCAAATGACACATCACTCTGTTTCATGAAAGCCAGAAGCAGCAGGGAGAAAAGTTCAGACAAAAAATTGTCCGGCTTTATGATACAGGCCACTTGAAAATAAAATCCACCTTGAGGTTGTGACCACATCTCAGTTCTCGCTTGTCTTGTTCTTTTCTTTTTTTTTTTTAAATTTTTTTTTTCAACGTTTATTTATTTTTGGGACAGAGGGAGACAGAGCATGAACGGGGGAGGGGCAGAGAGAGAGGGAGACACAGAATCGGAAACAGGCTCCAGGCTCTGAGCCATCAGCCCAGAGCCCGACGCGGGGCTCGAACTCACGGACCGCGAGATCGTGACCTGGCTGAAGTCGGACGCTTAACCGAATGCGCCACCCAGGCGCCCCTGTCTTGTTCTTTTCTTTTTCTCCCCAGCTTTTTCTCTTCTTTGACTTGCTATTGTCTCTGCCTGTCTGTCTCTCATCGTCTCGGGAGCCCTTAATGAACGAGTTGTTCTCAGAGAGGGCGGTCGAGAGGCTCAGGCCGGCGCCGTTGAGAGAGCAGAAAGAATGGATCCAGGGAGACTTCCAGAAGGATCCACAGCTTGAGTATGGATGGGCTTTGGCTTCACAGAGAGTGGCTAGGGGTACATCCCAGGATAGCAATTTATAAACACTTACGTGACCTTAGGAAGCTTGCTGTTCCAATAGGAGTCTGTACTAGATTCAGTCCAATCCAATGAAGGTTCATGGACATAGCAGTGAAGGTTAAGGACACAGGGTCTGCAGGTACATTATCTTATTTCCAAACCCAGCTCCAAAACACACTCCCTGTGTGACTTTGGGCAACTTACTTTTCTGTGCCTTGGTTTCCTCATCTGGTGAAGGCAGATGACAATAGAGATGATGTAAAAATTAAACAAGGGTATGATGAGAGGATATAGCTCAGTGGTAGAGCATTTGACTGCAAGGGTATGATGACCTACACATATTAGTCATTACTTTTTGGCCATCATTGCTTTTATTTTTTTTTTTATTTATTTTATTAAAAAAATTTTTTTTAATGTTTATTTATTTTTGAGAGAGAGAGAGAGAGAGAGAGAGACAGACTGTGAGTGAGGGAGGGGCAGAGAGCGAGGGAGACACAGAATCTGAAGCAGGCTCCAGGCTCCGAGCTGTCAGCACGGAGCTCGACCTGGGGCTCAAACCCACGGACCGTGAGATCATGACCTGAGCTGAAGTCGGACACTTAACCGACTGAGCCACCCAGGTGCTCCTGCTTTTCTTCTAAAAGTAAATGAAAACAAGAGCTTATCATTTAGCTGGGGGCAGTGGGCAGGATAATATGAACAACTCATACTGATTTTCCCTTCCCTGATTATTTCTCTTTTTGTTTTTAAGGAGGACATGGCTTATATATATGCATGCAATGGAAGAAATACTTAACCAATGCATTTTGGCAAGCGCTTAGCTAATTGTGTCAGTTAATCCTTACAAACCCTATGAGACAGACATCATTAGCCCTAGTTTACAGATGAGGAAACTAAGCCTGAGAGGCATCATTAAGTTGCCCAAGGTCTCACAGCTAGTAAGTGGCAGGGCAGGGGTTGGAGCTCTGGTCTCCTCCCAACCCATAAGCCCTTGCGTGACACCATGAAGCAGCCAGAGAGCTTGAGAAACAGCATCAGCCCAGAGTTTTCACCATGGGTGAACTCTGTGGACCTGCAGAAGAAACCACTTTCCTGCTAGCACCCCTCGGAACCCCACCCAGCTGACTCACCAAGAAACTGAAAAGGCGGTGTCACTAGGGAAGTCACAAAAACACGGGAAATCTTGACTGGCAGAAGCCACCTTGCCTTTCAAGCCTCTGGGCAAAGTGATCAAGCTCCAGGGAGATTAGGTAATCTTGGGCAAGTGTAGGATACCTGGTTGCCAGGATTCACAGGAACTTGTTGGATTCTGGTGTTTACTGTGCATTTACCGGTCTCCTGAAGACGCCCCCTTGGAAGTCCTAGTTTTTAGCCAGAGGCAAGAATAAATTTGGGGCCAAGCCATCTATTTACCAAATAAGACAGCCGAGATTTGCCGACCAAGCAGACAACACGCCAATATTCCCTCTCCACTAGGTCTTCGACAATGGGCAAGCGCTTTAAGGTCTCCTCCACCCGGCTATGAAGGTCCCATTTCTCAGAAGCATTCCAGAAAGCTCTGGGGAAGAGCAAGTGTTCTGTGACCTTCTTTGGGTCACTTATGGCCAGAGTTGGAGACCATCCAAGATCTTAGAACCGATCTCCTCCTCTTCTTCTTTGGATGCCATCGACCAAAGAGCGTTTAAGAATGTGTAAATAATTCCCAGGAGAAATTGGCCAGGATTACCTAGTCATGACTAATGAAGCCGTCATCCACTGATCCTTCCCGCTGTTCAATAATGCTTTCCAAGGAGTGCTTTATGAAGATGGATAGTATTGTAACACTGCACCCAAGAAACTGGCACGATGTCAAAGAAAACAGAGGCCAGCTTATTTTGCATGCCACTCTATTTTTCATTATACCTCACAATAACTTGTTATTAAATGAAAATGAATTCGCCATTAGGGACTAGCTACTATTTAATAACTGTTCAGAGATGTCTCATGATTCAAATTTTTTTTTTTCCTGTTTGGTAACTAGTGCAGCAGCCATGTGAGCAAATGTCATTCTGGATTAGGTGCGGTTGGATTTTCGAGAACAATCTTAAATGTTTCACGGAACTGGGTCGTTAAAACTTGTGGTTCAAAACTTCGTTTGCAAGATTCTGACTTCGAATTGGCTATTTGAAAAACAGAAAGAGTGAGGTAGACTGTCTCCATAAGTACTCCTGGAAAATGACATGAAGTGGGGATAGGACAGAGTTTATGTGCACACACACATGCTGGCTCTCCCAGGAGGGGCGAGGAGCCTTTCTGGAAAGCAGTGTCCCCAGCTGCGCTCTCCAAATGGAATGCATGGGTCAGGATAGTCAATGTTATTTTGCAATAACAAATAAACCAAGAGTCCAGTGTTTTAAATGGCAAAGGTCTGCTTCTCGCCTGTACCCTATGTATATGTATAAGTATCATGGGTACCATATCTGCGATGAATTCTCTTAGAAGGTAGAGGCTGATGCCCCTACTATCTGGAAGGGTGGGAGAGGGAAAAAAAAAAAAAGAGCTCTGGAGGATCTCAAAACAGCAATTAAAAGCTTGACCTTGAACTGGTCACATGGCCCCAACCAACCCCAGGGGGGGGGGGTGGGAGCCAAGAATTACAATCTTGCTATGTGCCCAAAAAGCAGAAACCTCACATCTGGTGGTCAGCCCTAACAAGTACTAATGAAAGATCAAAATGAGGGTTTTATTCAATCAGTTCAAGGCCTGAATAGAACAGAAAGGCTGACTCTCACACAAGTAAGAGAGAATTCCTCCCGCCTGATGGTCTTTGAACTAGGACATTGGCTTTTTTTCTATCTTCAGACTCCAACCCAAAGGCTGGCTCTTCCTGAGGCTTGAGCCACTCCTACTCAAGATGAAAAGGTGCATATTCTTTGACCCAGCAACTCCACTTTTAAGGAGTGCCACGCACTGTGCCTGTGGATTGAATGAGATGGCGCGATTAGAAATGTGATATTTAGAGGGGCGCCTGGGTGGCTTGGTCGGTTAAGCGTCTGACTTCGGCTCAGGTCATGATCTCGCGGTCCGTGGGTTCGAGCCCCGCGTCGGGCTCTGGGCTGACAGCTCAGAGCCTGGAGCCTGTTTCAGATTCTGTGTCTCCCTCTCTCTCTGCTCCTCCCGTGTTCATGCTCTGTCTCTCTCTGTCTCAAAAATAAATAAACATTAAAAAAAAATTAAAAAAAAAAAAAGAAATGTGATATTTACAGTTATAATATCCCAGACCCATCAACTGCTAATGGCATGACCTGTTTTTCCATCTGTAAAATGAATGCTACCACCTCACAGCATTGTCGTGGAGGTTAAATAGGATCATTTATGTACAGCCCGCTGCCTGGGACGTGGCGCGCTCAGTCATGGTGGCTCGTTTGTTATTACATCCCAAGACCGGTTGGTGTCCTCTCCCTGCAGGAATGGACTCAGTTTCATTAGTTCTGATAGACAGTGGGAAAGAAGGTTGGGCCCTTTAAGTCGTGGCATCTAGATCAATGACTCCCTGCACTTTTTGGTGTTAGCAAACAGCCTCCGTGTACCTCAGAAAATTGAGACCCCCTTCAAAAATGACAACGATTATGGAGCGTTAAACCCTTGACATAAGCACGAAGAAAACGTATGAAACTAAAAAGCTTCTCTAAAGTTGGCCCTCAAGATGCACACACCCAGTAGTCTCCTTCTATTTGCACGAGATTCCTTCCAAGACCCCTAATGAATGCCTGAAACCACACACATACTCAGTCCCATATGTACTTTTTGTCCTTGGGACAAAAAGTCCTTGGGAGCTTGAAATGGCTGTACTTCCTTCTCGAGCTTCCTCCGCCAATGCAGCCCCACCCAGGGAGGTGTGCACTCACCAGAGACTTCCCTCGGCCACCTCCTCTTGAGGGGCTGCGCCACCATAAACATCAGTCACTTGCTCAGCTCCAGTATATACTCCAGTATGAAGACATGACTGAGAATTATTATCTCGTTCTCAAAACCTGATTTCTGAACGCATTTGCCAAAAAGATTAGAAACCCTACGGAGACCTCACACAAGCATAAGCTGGAGGGCGGGACATCTGATCACTTACACAGGAAAGATGTTGTGAGACCAAATGGCCAGGACTGTGGTTCTGGCCATGGTCCCAAAGCCCAGGGAGACCCATCTGGAGAGAGACTGTGGTCCTCTCTGCATATGTGACTTTAATTTCACCATCTCCGGGGACAACATCCCCACCAGTAGGAAGGACTCGGTCACAGTCCCACACGTGAGCTGGTTCCCTCTTCGAGAAGCTAGGGCAAAATTGGCTTCTCGCTGGCTCTGAAGGTTGTTTCGTCTAGAATCGGACGTCTATACAGGTAGGCTGAGAAGTCGTTTGCTTCTTGTCCTCAACATGCAGCCACACAAATCAGCGAGACCATGGATACACTAAACACGAGGAAAATGTGGGGCCCAAAATGACAGATTACAAAGATCTTCACGTGTATGACATGCACAAAAATCAGCAGGAAGAAGCAGCTTTTCTTGGCTACAACTCATTCATTCATTCTTTCATTCAACCAGTATTTATCAAACCCCTACAATGCGTCACACGCTGTAGGCTAAGCATTCTACTTTTGAACAAGCAAAACAGGCAAGGTGTATCTTTGTGAAGCTGGATTTCTACTGGCAGACAGATTATTTGTCAAATAGTCACACAAACAAATGCAAAACTGCAAAAGTGACAAGTGACACAAAGGAGAGGTTCACGGTGCCAAGACAGCCATAATGCAGGTGTCAGCTAATGAGGGAGGACGGGGAAGGCTTTCTGGGTAGCGGATACGAGAGTGAAGAGAAGAGGAAAGAGGTTTCCAGGCACAGGAAACAGTCTGTGCAAAGGCCCAGTGGTGGGAAAAAGTCATAAGGAGGAGATTTCGATCTTGTCTCTCCTGAAATTAGAGAAATAGGTAATAGTACTTTCTTCTTACTCTTTTATAGTTTCTTTTTTAACTTTTTCTCTCCAAGATTTTTTTTTTTAATGTTTATTCTTTTCAGAAAGAAAGAGAGTGTGAGCGGGGGAGAGGCAGAGAGCGAGGGAGACACAGAATCCAAAGCAGGCTCCAGGCTCTGAGCTGTCAGCACACAGCCCGATGCGGGGCTTGAACTCATGAACCGTGAGATCACGACCTGAGCCGAAGTCGGACACTTTGAGCCACCCAGGCACCACTGCCCCCAAGATTTTATTTTTAAATAATCTCTATACCTAACACAGGGCTCAAACTCACAACCCAGAGATCAAGAGCAGCATGCTCTACTGACTTAGCCAGATGGGTGCCCCGCATTTTTACTTTTTTTAAACCTCTCTGGAGGGGCGCCTGGGTGGCTCAGTCGGCTAAGCGTCCGACTTCACAGCTCAGGTCACGATCTCGCAGTTCGTGGGTTCGAGCCCCGCGTCGGGCTCTGTGCTGACGGCTCAGAGCCTGGAGCCTGCTTCAGATTCTGTGTCACCCTCTCTCTCTGACCCTCCCCCGTTCATGCTCTATCTCTCTCTGTCTCAAAAATAAATAAACGTTAAAAAAAATTTTTTTTAATTAAAATTTTTACTTTTTTAATTAAAAAAATTTTTACTTTTTTTAATTAAAAAAAATTTTTTAATAAAAATTTAAAAAAACCTCTCTGGAAAACAAATTTGATGCATGATGGTGTGAACATCGCTAAGAACCTCTGTTGGCTCCCTCACAATTTGTATTTGAGATATCTCCTCCACTTGGATCTGTTTATTTTCAGTGCCATTGATTTATTTGTGGGCAAAACAATACTCTTTTAGTTATTGAGAATTCAAATTATCTTGCAGATAATTTTGAAGATGTCTGGCGCAGGCTCCATATCTTCCTCATTCTTTTTTTTTTTTTTTATTTTGGAAAAAATAAAAACAGAAAATTGCAGAGAATAATATAACACCACCTACCACATATTGTAAACAAAGATTCGTATTTTAGCATAGTTGCTTCAGACATTTGTCTTAGGAAAAGGTATAAAATGTAGCAGATTGATTCAAAGTCCCTGGCCCACTCCCCTGCCTCCCACCCACCAAATGAACATGAACTTGACATGGAACCTTCCGGTTCACATTTTAAAACTTTAACTTAATTTGTATCTACCCATAAGAAAAATGCCATATTGTTTTGCGGGTTTTCACTTATTTATTCTTCCAGGTGAATTCTAGAATGATCTTGTCTAAATCTCTGTAGACTCCTTTTTTTGGGTTTTTATTGGAGACGCATTAAGGGGATTTATTACTTTGGAGAGAACTGACGTCTTCACGTTATTAGTTTTTCCCTCTAGGGGCAAAGTATGTTTTTCATTCATTCAAGCTTCTATCAAGTCCCTTCATAAAGTGTCTATTTTCCTTCTTGTCCATATAGCAAATTTCTTATTATTTCCAGGTAACTTGTGATTTGTGTTGACGTTGCAAATAGAATTTATTTTCGTATTATAATGGCTAATTCATTCTTACTAATATAAAAGGAAGAAGTTAATTTTTTACATATTTACTCGGTAACTGGCCATTTCACTATTCTTATCATATTTAATACTGTAGTTTTTCAACTGATTCTTTTGTGTCTTCTTGGCACATATTCACACAGTATATGTAATACTAGAAATTTGCAAATAATGATCATTTGGTCTGTTTCTTATGATGGTCACGCTCCATTTTTTTTTTCCTTACTCAATGAGTTAGCTAGGACTTCCAGAACAATGTTAAATTATTTTAGTGATGTCCATTATATTATATCCAGTAAGGTATCTTCACCTTATCCCTGTTCTGTTTTTTTTTTAATTTTTTTTAATGTTTTTATTTATTTTTGAAGGAGAGAGAGAGAGAGAGAGAGGGAGAGACAGAGCATGAGCAGCGGGGGAACAGAGAGAGAGGGACACACAGAATCCGAAGCAGGCTCCAAGCTCTGAGCTGTCAGCACAGAGCCCGACGCGGGGCTCGAGCTCACGAACCGCGAGATCATGACCTGAGCTGGAGTCAGATGCTCAACCAACTGAGCCACCCAGGCGCCCCTCACCTTATCCCTGTTCTTAAGTGGAGTGCCTTCAGTATTGCACTTTTTACAGTGTCAACAGCTGTTCGAGACAGCCTTTATCATGTTTTTTCTTTCTTTTACAATAATGAGAGGTTTTCCACACCCCTCCCCCAATCTGTATATATTTATAAAGCAGAGTTGATTAAAAAGACACTGGAACTCACTATGTTTTTTGGTAATATTTTGCAAAATTGAAGACTCAACCCTCATCAGCTCTCTTTTTGGTTATTTGTGTGGGGAAAAAACATTAGACAGTTCCAGGTCGGGCTTTGAATCCAGTTGATGGTTTCATTTGGGGCAGGTCCTTTTATTTCCCCGGCCCTCAGTTTCCCGCCCCCTGTAAAATGGAAAAGGATAAAATTCTAAAATTTACTTCCAGTTGTTAATAATTGAAGCCCTGCTCGGGGCGCCTGGGTGGTGCAGTCGGTTAAGCGTCCGACTTCAGCCAGGTCACGATCTCGCGGTCCGGGAGTTCGAGCCCCGCGTCGGGCTCTGGGCTGATGGCTCAGAGCCTGGAGCCTGTTTCCGATTCTGTGTCTCCCTCTCTCTCTGCCCCTCCCCCGTTCATGCTCTGTCTCTCTCTGTCCCAAAAATAAATAAACGTTGAAAAAAAAATTAAAAAAAAGAAAATAATTGAAGCCCTGCTTTAACGAAACCTCTATTTTTTTAGTCAAACAATTTTACGGAGTCAACCACATGCCATAATTTGACAAGGCTGAAGAAGGTTGAAAGTTTAGTGAACTCAAAATAGTTCATGATAAGTAGACTGTAAACCTGCATGAAGTTCATGGACTACTTATTGAGGATTTACCGTGTCCTGGGAATACGTGTTTTACTTACACTATAGCCTAGTAATTGCTTATAACAGCTCTACGAAGTAGGGAAAACCGCGATTCCCATTTTCCAGATGAGGAAATGGAGATGTGGTGGGTTGGGAGCTCCGGAGGTTAGCTCACTCAGCGCCTGGTCCAGTTTCCTTGTGGTATAGCCTCCTTCCTAGAAGCCCAAGTCCACGGTTCCCCGTCTCCCTCACATGTAAGATTCTGGATTTGACTTAGCTTTCATCCATCAGCTGCAGTGGCCAGTGACTGGATTTTGAAATGGAGAGAGGCAGAAGGCAAGGCTGTGTTTTGCAGATCCTTGTGGTTCAGATGCCTACAGTTGGGTGCCCGGCTTCCCAATCCCCAGATCCCAGTGGAAGCAGGGGATCCTGGCTGGGACCGCAACTTCTTGAATCTCCAGATCGAGGCAGAGAAGTTATTTCCTTCCACAGGCCACTTCTACAGTGCTCTTCTTGGAGCCATTCCCGGAAGCCAGTCTCTGGCCTCCCCTTTTGCCCTTCCAGCAAAATGCGATAAGCACCCAATTCCCTTATGAAATCCCTTTCTTCTTAAACCAGCTAAAGTGATTTCCATTATCTGCACTTGAACTTGGATCATTATTTTTTTAATTTTTATTTTATTTTTATTTTATTTTTAATGTTTATTTATTTTTGAAGGAAAGAGACAGAGCATGAGCGGGGGAAGGGCAGAGAGCGAGGGAGACACAGAATCCGAAGCAGGTTCCAGGCTCTGAGCTGTCAGCAGAGAGCCCGATGCGGGGCTCGAACCCATGGACCGCAAGATCACGACCTGAGCCGAAGTCAGACACTTAACCGAGTGAGCCACCCAGGCGCCCCAGAACTTGGATCATTATAAGCCATGTAATTAATCTTCCTTTTCTCATGTGCCCCCTTCAGCTGAATAAGAGAAGCCACATAGGACAATGAATTTGGATCAGTGGCCTGGGTTCTAGTCCCATCCCTGTTATTTAATAGCTGCGTACCCTGGGCGAGTTCCTTTACCCTCCCACATCTCAAGTTTTGTGGTTGTGGTGGTGGTGGTGGTGGTCGAATATTTGACATGAGGGAATACAGGGTCCCTTTTGGCTCTAACATCCCATGAGTATCATCAGCCCAGAAGAATATGAAACACCCAGGATGCAGATGGCCTGCTCAGCAGTTCACAGGAAGCCAACTACACACCTGAAACTAGCAAGGCTATTTCTAGTTCCCAAGTCTTGGCTCTTCCCTGGTCCAACCCATTTGGCAGAATGCTCTGTGGGGGGCCTGGGATCCAGACCCTCCCCGGAGACGGACCTGAACCACTGGAGCACCACACTGATGGCCGGGAGGGTGTGACACCAGCAGGATCTAACTTCATTAGGAAGCTGCCGGGGAGATGAGCTGGGGGGCGCAAAGCCTGTGACTAGTAGGGACCAAGCCAAGCAAAAGGTCAGGAAACTGGAAAATCAGGACAGGACGAGGGAGAAGTCTGAGGGCAGAGGCCAGTCACAAGTCAGGGAGGGGAGCCAAGAAGTCTAGCCTGAGGCCGAGGAGGTGACGGTTCAGAAAGCTGTGGTCCAAGCGAGGGTGAGGAAGGCAGACAGGCCTCAGCAGTGAGGACAGTGAATTCAGAGTCCACGTTGTGAGGTAAGATGAGGTCCTCATCCACGCTCGCCTTGCTTGCTCACGTTCGGCCAACTCGGCACCCCGCACGGTGTGCAAGCTCCGAAATGGTCGTGGCATCCGTTTGCCTTGAATGAGTGAAAACCTCGGGGGTCACAACAGAGCATACCTCGTCTTGGAACAGATGTTTCCAGCCCCAGTGACAGGCAGTGTTTTGGTAAGTGAGCCAATCAACTGCATCTGGGGACAATGGTTGTCGCTGAAGGAGAACAAGACGAGGTGCAGTTGAATTCTGGCAGATTGTCGAGCGGGGTGGAGGGGTGCGGGTGGGAGGAGAGCTGGGTGGGGTGTGCTCCAGCCATGCAAGGGTAGGCTTCTAGGGTCTCACCGTGTGGCAGGGAGAGCGAAGACCCACTCTCACATGGGTGTGTGCCTTCATCGTTTGCTATCCTCCTGCTTATGGTTCTTTTCCACCCCCTCTGCCCATATCAACTCCCTAAGCATGACCCTTTCTTTTTTTTTTTAATTTTTTTTTTTTAACATTTATTCGTTTTTGATAGTCAGAGAGAGACAGAGCGCGAATGGGGGAGGGGCAGAGAGAGAGGGAGACACAGCAACAGAAGCAGGCTCCAGGCTTTGAGCTGGCAGCATGGAGCCCAAGGCAGGACTCGAACCCACGGACCATGAGATCATGACCTGAGCCGAAGTCGGCCGCTTAACCGACTGGGCCACCCAGGCGCCCCAAGCATGACCCTTTCTAATCTGCTCTCAGGTCCCTCCCAACAAGTAAGCTGACAAACAAATTCATAAGATCCAAATGACTGAAATAACACAAGTCATCTCCCTTCCCAGAAGCTGTTGCCTTTTTACAGGCAAACTAACAATGATGAATTTAGAATATCAGGGGAATACTGTGGAAGAAGAACGAGGTTAATGAACTCTTAACCCTGAAGGGTATACGGTCAATCTTCATCACTCACAGGGGCTGTATTTGTGAGTTTGTCTAACCACTAAAATTCACTCATAACCCCCAAATCGGCACGTGGCAGGAATTGTGCGGTCACTCCCAGACGTGCGCAGGGGGGAGAAAATCTCGAGCCACTCAACATACAGGTTCCCAAGGGAGGTTGAACACGGTGACCCTCTGCCTTCTTGCTTCAGCTCTCAGAAACAAGTGTCCTTTCCCTGGTCTATGTAGTTCCACATCGTGAGTGCTTTTTGTTGGTGATTTCACTGTTTAATGGCCCCCAAACACGGCGCTGATGATGTGCTGTCTAATGTTCCTAAGTGCAAGCGCCTTAGGGAGAAAACACGTGTGCTAGATAAGCTTCCTTCAGGCATGAGTTATAGTGCTGTTGGCCATGGGTTCAAGGTGAACGAATCAACACTATCTACTAAGGAAGGTGCTCTTAAATGAAAAAAAATGCATGATACAAGGTTACGTGTTGATTGAGAGGTGAAGACGCTGTGCCCAAAGCTCAAAGGATACTAACTCTGTATTTCCCCAGGAGAAATACTTGGGTATTTGCGAAGCATTGCTTACAGGGACTTTCTAAAACGTAACTACCTCCAATAATGAGCATGGGGTGTCCTTGGTACTTGGTCTACCAAACACTTCCTCATGCTAACACTGTTACTAGGAAATGCTTGCAGGGGCCTCCTGCGTGATTCTTGCAAAGAATTATAACGAATTCATTCTTGCAAATGAGTTATAAGAATTATAATGAATTATATGTCGCAGGGGAGGGAAAGAGAGAGACAGAGAATCCCAAACAGGTTCCATGCTGTCAGCGCAGAGTCCCATGCAGGGCTCAAACCCACGAAGTGTGAGATCGTGACATGAGGTGAAGTCAAGGGTCGGACACCTAACTGACTGAGCCACCCAGGTGCCCCCCAAGATCTTTGCCCCTTAACCTTTGTATAGACATGGCCAAAAATTCTCATGGACAAGCCTTGAATTTGGTGGCCATTTAGGATTGGATGTGACGTTCCAGAAACTAAGACAAAAAAGAAGTTCTGTAGTAATTCTACCTGAATTTTTTTCCAACTTTAGCTTTAGGGGATTTCTCCTCCTTGAACAGATTCCTGATGAATATAAAACCAAAAGGGCCTCCTAAGTGACTACTAATTTCATTAATTAGTGCTCACGCAGAGTTTGTCTCCGTGAAGTCCTCAGCAGCAAGCTTGGTCTGGGGCAGAGTTGGGTGGGCAGAGGTTTACAGGGAAGTCCTTACTCCTGTCCTAGCAGATGGTAGAGGGTTTACTTTAGTCACCAACAGAGGGAAATCTTCCTTTTTAGCCCTTAGTCTGCACTGTTTCTACCCTTTCCAGAACCATCCTGACTGGAATTAGAGCCTGGTAACACTGGTGAGAATAAATTCAAACGACACCAGGAGATGGCTGTTAATAAGGACGCCTGGAGAAGGTGCTTCTTAATCCCTAGTGCACACAGCCCAAGACAAGAGTCCCGGGGTTACTTTTAAGCAACGATACCCGGTAATTCACGTCCCAAGATGGTTTTAAGTGTATTGTGAGGATTTGAGCAGCTCAGATGTTAGCTGAAAGTTTGGCTTTCCTGGAAGGAAAGGCCTCTCGGTGCAGTCTTCCCGAGCCACGGGCCCTCTGGGCTGGCTGGGCCTCCGTCAGGGCCTCCGCAAGGGCCTCCGCAAGGGCCTCAGCAGCTCCCGGCCGAGCCGCTCTCGTGTGGCTGAGACGTGTATTTGTGAGTTTCCTCCAGGGAGGAATTCGTAACCAGGCACGGGGGTCAGACGCCTTTCCAGTTGCCTACTCAGTGACACGCTTTCTCACACAAAGGTCGAGAGTCAGGGCCTGACGAAAGCGTCCTTCGAGACGAGCTGCTACGAATGTTTTCTTAATAAGAGCCCTTCTCTTTTCCCTTGAGACGCTGAGAGTTTGAACCTCAGACCTTTCAATCCCTCGACAGACGCCATAAACCACAAATGTGCTGCATGCTGAGAGGGTGTGCAAGGGCCCGGCACTTTGGTCTTCCCCTCAGCTGACCACTTGGGCAGTCTGCCCACACTGGTGGGGAGAGGGGAGGGGACAGCTTCCTCTGCCACCAGGGAGCTGTCGTCGGGACCAGGTCAACTCAGGCAGGCCGGCTCTGGCGCCTGTTCTCAGGCCTCGGCCTCTCTGTGTGTTTGCGGACGGCCGGCTTGTTTGAGGCATTCTCGTCCTCCCGGGGGCCCTTCTGAGAAGTCTCCTGCGGCTTTTGCCGTGAGACAGAGACCCCGGCTGCTGGTCCACAGGGAGACAGCAGCGCAGACACAGCTCTGAAGAAACTGGAGAGCCGGGAGGGTGGCCACGCTTACGCCTGGCCCCGAAGCCACCCGGGGCGGGCTGCAGGGACTCCACCGCAGGGCAGATTTCCTTCCTTCTTTCTTTTCTTCTTTCTTTAATGTTTATTTATTTATTTTGAGAGAGAGCATGCACGGGGGAAGGGCAGAGAGAGAGAGAGAGAAAGAAAGAGAGAGAGAGAGTCCCAAGCAGGCTGCATGCTGTCAGCACAGAGCCCAACAGGGGGCTCGAACCCAGGAAACGGGAGATCATGACCTGAGCCGAAATCAAGAGTTTGCCGCTTGCTTTACTGACTGAGCCAGGCAGGCACCGCTTTCTTTTCTTTTTTAATTCATTTGCAAATATTTTTAGCAAATGTTAAAATCTGCGCGCGCGCGCGTGTGTGTGTGTGTGTGTGTGTGTGTGTGTGTGTTTGGTGGTGGGGTTGGGGTTTTCTTCGTTTTGGAAAAGAGAAAAGACGGAAGGAAGTGCAGGGGGGGTGTTTGGGGGTTGGGCACGCAGGAGGTATAACGACCTTTCACAGAGCGAGGTGTGTCCTTCCAGGTGTCTCTTTATGAGTGTGTGTGTGTGTGTGTGTGCACGCGCGTGCGTGTGTGTCTTAACAAAAACATATTCCACTTTGCGTACTTCAGTTTTTGATTTTTTTTTTTTCAGTCACTGAATTAGAAACGTCTTTCCAGGAAGAAATTTTTTTCAGTCTATGAATAGTACATGAAAAATCTTCAACAGTTACATTTCGGTTACCACATATTTAACAGATCACCTTTGTTTTTGTTATTGTCCTTGGTCTTTGTTAAACAGAACAAAATTACGGAAAACCTGGGATTTTCTGGGGCAGTGCTGTCCATTAGCCCTTTGGGCCATGATGGAAAGTTCTCCATCTGTGCCATCCAATATGGTGGCCACTGTAGTGGCTGTCGGGATCTTGAAATGTGACCAGTGCTACTGAGGGAATAAATGTTTGATTTATTTAATTTTAATTAATTGAGCTGCTAATTTAAATAGCTATGTGTGCCTGGTGGCTATTGCATTGGACATCACATTTCTAGAAGATTCGGGATCATCCCATCCTCTACTCCTAGAGGAGTTACGGGAAGAAATTTTGAAGCCAGACTTCCTCCATTTGAACCACAATTCCTTCCGGTTACCAGCAGTGTGACTTTGGAAAAGGCACTCAACCCCTCTGAGCCTCAGTTGGCTCATCTGTAAAATGAGGGTAATAATAGAAATGCCTCATTGTGTTGTTAGTAGGGCTCCGGGAGTTAACACTTGTAACGCCGTTGAACACATTAGTGCTCAATAAATATTGGGTTATATAATTCCCTCCTAAGAATAGGAATGGAAGGGAAACCAATTAGGGGAGAGGGGGAGGCTAGAGAGAAAAACCTTTGAGTGAATAACAGGGCGCTTTTTTCCGCCAAGAAAGGTGGGGGGCAGCCGCGCCAGCAAATCACGCTAGGTTCTCCCTTGCGTAGACCTCACCTTGACTACAGACTTTCAGAGGTAGGGGGGTGAGCAAAAAGTACCATCTGGAAACCAGCACACTCCTCCAGTCAGTCATCTATGGAATTCCTCTTTTCCCCAGAGGGCGCCTCCCCTGCAGAGGGGTTGGTTCACGACCGACCGGGGCCCAGCCTGAACCCCCCCTGGGGCCCTGCAAGGCAAAGCCCCTGCTCAGCAGCCTGGGCCTCCCATCAGGTGTCTGCACAGGCCTCGCAGGCAAACAGTGGGGCGGTGTTCCCAGCCCCGAGAGCAGGCCAGCCCCAGGAGCAGTCCCTGACCTGCGGCTGTTTCAAGGCTAGTTGCAGTAAAGGGCTGGAAAGCGGCATCTAACTTTGTCTTGTCGTAGGAGGGGGATCCTTCTTCCAAGGGGCAAACCGAGTTCTTTATAGCTGGAACAACTGATGGCGCAAAGCAAGTATTTTTCTCTCGGGCCGTAAAGAGGAGTTTACGGATTCATTCAGACTGTTGGCTCTTCCCTCCCACATTTAACAACCAGTTCGTGTCCAGGATTTTTCAGAATGTGTTTCTCTGACTGTTGCCGCCTCCTGAAACCCCACCACAGGCAGCAAGTTGGGCAAGAGCCTACTTGTCTCTCTCATCCCTCCCCAGTGAGTGATTGGTGAATGAATGGATCAATGAGTGATCATTGAGTGCGTCCCTGAAAACCCATATTCTAAAATCTACATTCTCCGAACATGAGCCTTCTGCGTTATTAATAGCATTTAAATAGAAGGATTCAATACGTTATGGTCTTGGGTCAGTGTGGATGGTAAAGAAGGTCAAGAAACACTCCCTTATCTCAGGAAAAGCCAGCAGCCCAGACTGGCCATCAGAAGGCCTGGGGGTCAAGTTCCATCTCTGCCCTCTGGCATAGAGCCTCAGCTTCCTTTTTTTGTCAAATGTGGGAGAGATACAGATGACCTCCAGGATGCATCAGAGCTCACACCTTGTAGACAACCCGGGGCTCCCCGGAGTGAGACCATCCTACCCGCCCAGCTGGAATTTTCTCACCCAGGAGGAGGCCCTCGGGGAACCTTTTTCAAGGCTGCTCTTCCTACTGCTTCTAAAAGGGCCAGTTAGCCCAGCGTGGCTACAGAAAGGTCCGCAGTGGTTGTCTTCTTGGGGAGCCAACCCACCCCTCCAGACACTATTACAGCTCTGATCACCTCACTGGCTTCTGAGGCGGGATTTCCATCCACAGGCCCCATTCAGCCCTTCTGTCCTGGTGCAATGAAGCAGGCTGCTGCTTTTTTCCACCAAATGGCCCAAAGGGAAATGACATTCACCGAGAATTTGGACAAACTTTTTTAGAAGAAGAAACAGTGTGAAAATTGCCCAGATCCTTGTTACTTAAAGCGTTTGAGAAGAAAACTGCAGGAAGTTATATTCGGGATATAAAAGACATCATTTGCCTGCCTTGTTATCTCATTTTTCGGCGGAGTTGACGGGACAGCTGCCTGTTATTACGGGGCACACCAGGAAATGTTTAGCTGCCAAACGGAAAAGAACGAGTGAGGGATTAGCAGCCCTGTTCATGCCACACAAATAGAATTCTTGCACCTGGTAGTCATGCAGTTAGATTTATCATCTTCGGAGGGTACGTTACTTAAATCCCATTTACAAAGAAACAAAAACAACCCCGAAAGGCGCCTTAATGTCATTGTAATTATGATAAGTGTTAGTAGCCATTTTGCAGTTTTTAGCCTAGATGAGATTAATTGGTGGTGGTTTTCATTTAATCGCGCTGATCTTTTATTTGGTTTCTGTAATGTTGGAGATTTGCTATTTTATGTTGCAAGTCCAAAGTGTTCTTGAAAATGGAAGATCGATAACAGTTTAATCCTCCGGAAGGCTGCTATCACTAATGATGTTGTGTAACAATAGCGATCTCTTTGCAAGGTGGCAGGATCACCTACAGACAGGACATTTCAAAGTCAATAATTTGCCTCCAAGTTTCCTTTTCTACTGCCGGGGTTGGGGGGCAGGGGGACGGAGGGGGCGGGGAGGAGCCAGCTCCTTGAGCCATAGCACAGCAGAGATCCGGAGCCCAGAGAGGCCCTAAATAGCCTCCTTGTTCACACCAGGAGTAAACTCATTTCCCTCTTGCCAAGCCCCAGGGAGGAATCTAGCAGGAGGAAAAAAAGTGAGTCTTAGATGCCGTGAAAACCACCCTTCAGTAGGAATCTGGGAATGAATGAAAAAGTGAACTCTTCTGGGAGGCTGGTGGCTTAGAGGATCAGGGAAGAGACCTGAGACCGTTAACTCTTCGCTCCTCCTCTGCCGTCTCCTAGGTCCTCTCCGTGCCAACCGCCGATATAACGGAGGATGAGACCAAGGGGGACCCTGTAGAAACCCCTCACAGGCTGGGAGCACCAACTCTGCCCGGAGGTCCCAGGAACGCTTAGGTTTTCCAGGGGCTTTTAGTTCTCCAGGCGGACAGCAGTCCGGTGGAGACAACTGTAAAAAGACCACACAAAAGGTCTGAGAGGCAACTGCAAGAAGGCAGAACTCCACTGTGGCTACGCAGGAGTAAAGGCAAGAAAAAGAGAGGGCCTTGCACGCCCTTCTAAGGGGCCTGGTCTTCGTCCTTCCCCCCACCCGCCAGTGGAGAAGAGTAATGGAACGTGGGTGACGTCTGTGCGGGGTACTCCTCCAGCATGGATCTGAAGAAGCCGGAAAGGCAATGCTTAGGAGACTGTCGGGGTGCTCCAAGGAGGAGACGCCGAAGCTGCGTGGCGGTGAGTGTGGAGGAGACACGGAGCTTCAGGACAGAGCTCTGACGAGACGCCCGCCTGGACGTGGGGTAAAGGGGCCGGACGGCCCGCTTGTACACGTGGTGAAGGACGGTACCATCAACAAAGGTGGGAAATGCAATAGAAGGCTGGAGTAGGGAACGAGGGAAGAGTTGATTTGTGCCATCGGGGCATGCCGGGTTCCGGGTACTGTGGGGACGCCCACGTGGAGATGGCTGTGGGGGGTGGGGGGTACTATCAGCACTCAGGTACCTGGTGCCCCAAGAGAGCTCCGGAAGTTCAGGTTCAGTAGTTACCCAATTTGGTAGAGCTCCTGTGTACTTAGGTGAAAGAGGGGTAGTGGTTGAATCCACTGGAGTAATGAAATCACTCGGGGACCACGGACCGAGACCATGTTCGGGCTAAAAACAGAGAGAAAAGAACCCCACGTGGTATGGACTGAATGTTTGTGTCCCCCCTCTGTCCCCCCAAACTCATATGTTAAAATTCTAATCTCCAATGTGATGGTACCAAGAGGGGGAGCCTTCGGGAGGTGATGTGTCACAAGGCTGGAGAGCCATGCTCTTATGAAGGAGACCCCACAGAGCTCCCTCCTCACCTCTGCCATGTGAGGACACCGTGGGAAGACAGCCGTCTCCGCACCAGGAGGAAGGCCTTCACCAGACGCCGAATCTGCCAGGGCCTTCACCTTGGACTTCCCAGCCTCCAGGACTATATGAGAAAGAAATGTTTGTTGTTTAAGCCGCCCAGGCCATGGCGTTTTTGTCACAGCAGCCGAAACGGACTAAGACAGCACTCTTGAGAGCTGGCAAGAAGAGGCAGCAAAGAAGAGTCCGGAAGCTGGCGGAGAGTAGGGTTTTCATGAAGGACTTTAGCAACGGTGCCACCCGCCAGACAGGTCTCGCGTTCCGGGAGTTGACAGTGCCGAGGCCGCTGAGGACCCACAGCGAGAGGAAGCAAGAGCTTCCTCTTTCTGGGGGTGGAGGTGGGGCGCCTGGTAGGGAAAGGCCAGGGCACCGAGCAGAAGCGCTGGACTGTAGGGAGATGAGCAGAGGGTGAGAGCGGGGAGACCACCAACAGACTTTAAGGACTAGGATAGGAAAGAAAGACCCCCAAGGAGATGCGGGATTAAGGGAGGACTTTTCTTCTTACCCTGGACCTGCAGGTGAGCTAGAGGCAGGGCGGCAGCGAAGGGCGACAGGGACAAGGGGGTGATGGCCGCGAAGCACAGGGGAAGCCGTTGGCCGCGTACTGTACGAACTCCGTTCTCCAGGAAGGGTAGCTGAAGGATTTGCTGTCTCATTTCCTGCTTGCACTTGCTACAGCTCCTCTCTCCCCTGGGAGGGTGCCCCTTTGTCCCTCTGCCCCCCATCACCTCCAAACCAGAATGTGCATCCTTCAAAGCTGTCCCTTTCTCTGAAGTCCCCCGATGCGTCAGGCTGCCAAGTGATGTTTCCCCCGGCCTGTCTTCCCTCCGGGCTCAATAACGTTCGCCCCGCGTTGCTCTTGTTCGGAATCGGGATGTCCCCACTATTAGATACGCAGCTCCTTGGGGGAAAGAATCATACCCTGGATCACTTTTGAGCTCCCCCCATCCGTTCGCAGAGCCTGAACGGGGTGCCGCACACACTGGGAATTGGATAATGTTCTTTAAAAGATCAAATGCATAACCTGAAATTACATTTCATCTCCCGCCGGCTTCAACTACTTCTGATCCACTTCCCGCCATCATCAATTTCTATTTTCTAAAAATATAAAATGATTTCCATTTTGGCTTGAATTCCTAAATGAAATGTGTCAGAAAGATAAATGTGCTGTGATCAAAGTCACATGTGAAAATGTTTGCATGATCAGCCTGGGGTGGCTCAGTCGGTTGAGCGTCCGACTTCGGCTCTGGTCATGATCTCGCGGTTCGTGGGTTCGAGCCCTGCGTCGGGCTCTGTGCTGACAGCTCGGATCCTGGATCCTGCTTCGGATTCTGTGTCTCCTTCTCTCTGCCCCTCCCCCGCTCATGCCTGCTCTCTCTCTCTCTCTCTCGCTCTCGCTCTCTCTCAGAAATGAAGAAACATTAAAAAAAATATTTGAATGATCTTTGCCATCCAGGGCAAGTTCTATAATCTCTTGAAGTAGGTTTCCTCAGTGAGTCAAGTGAGAATAATAATAATACCTACTTTTACTGTTTCAATCATTAAATGAGACCATGTGTGTATAGTCCTTAGCAATCTTACATACAGCAAATAATAATTATTATTATTATTAGCCAACTAGACAAACTTGAAACCTACTGTGGCTAAGTTCTATGAGTCTTTCTTCCCCAGTGCAGATAATTAAGGGTAAACCATACATACCTATAAAACATGCACATATTTAATAATGCACGATAGCCATGAAATTAGGGTTAACCCTATACTTAAAATTTTTTTAAATTTTTTTAAGTTTATTTTTATTTATTTTGAGAGAGGGATAGTGAACAAGCAGGGGAGGGGCAGTGAGAGAAGGAGACAGAATCCCAAGCAGGCTCTGCATGGTCAGCACAGAGCCCAGTGCAGAGCTCGAACTCACAAACCGTGACATGAGATCATGATCTGAGCTGAAGTCAAGGGTCAGGTGCTTAACCGACTGAGCCACCCAGGCGCCCCTCGTACTTAAAATTTAAAGGAGGAAAAAAAAATCAGAACTTGAAGCAAACTGAGAGAACAACCCTTGGGTATTCCTTTCTGTAAACATTTCTAATGCTGTAATGCAGTTAGGGGCTATCAGAGTGAGCACGCAAATGGGGGAAGGGCAGAGAGAGAGAAAGAGAGAGAGAGAGAGAGAGAGAGAGAGAGACAGTCCCCAGCAGGCTCTGTGCTGTCAGCACAGAGCCCAACTCGGGGCTCCATCTCATGAACCATGAGATCATGACCTGAGCCGAAATCCAGAGTCAAGACGCTCAACTGACTGAGCCGCCCAGGTGCCCCTGCCAAGCGTCATTTTTAAAACAGATTTTTCCAAACCATTTGCAATTTGGAATACAGACTTGAGCTCTGGGTGTTTTGAGACAGGGAAGTAAACAGACTGCGTGACCCTGACAGTGTAGACCAGCAGCCCATGGGGGCCGTGGTAGAACTTCAGCCTTTTGGTTTCTTGGGTGGCTTTCTTCTTCTGCCTGCCATGGGTTTCTGGGTGTGAAGCAGAGGGGGCGTTAGAGACATGCCTGATGGTGGTAGTGACTGTGGAGGAACCACCCTGGAGGCCTCTTGTGTGGTCTGCTGGCCAGTTATCCGCAGACGGTATATATGTGAATATTTCGCCAGTGAACCTGAAGGTTGTATGTTTGAAAGTCTTGGTGCAAGAGGAGAGTTCCATACTCACCCCTCCCCCACCACCAAAAAATAATAATTTTAAAAATTAAAAATAAATAAAGAATGCCATCGGCTTTAAAATGTCTAACCTCACCATGTGCTGGTGACAATTTTGAATTATTCATGTCAACGTGAGTTTTTGGCGTTCTTAGTAGAAGCTTTAGAGCATAATAAAAACTGCTTGAGAACACCTTGAGTTTTTTTAAGTAGTATGACATTTCTTAAAGGAACACATTTTCACTAATTCTAAAACCTAGTTTTCCTTACACCGCAAAGTTCAATTTAGAAACCTTATTAGTCTACGTATCAATTGAGAAAACTTTAACCATCAGTTTCAAGGGGATTTAAACTCTGTCAACTAAAGCCACAGAAACTAAATTCTCCTAAACAGTCCCATGTACAAACTCAGTTAAATTCCACCAGAAATTCAAGCTCCGTTATGTATTTAATATGTTGGATCATTTTTAGCACTTCAAATGCTGCTAACAAGCAAAATGTTCTCAAGTACTTCCATGACTGTAGCAAAATATAGCCATAGTGAATCTCAAGTTCTCTTAAGTATTCTAAAATCATTCCTAAAGTTCTCTTTACTTGTTTCAACCAAAAGTCAGTAATTACACTCTTTAACTTGGGATTGCCATTCTCTAACAGGTCAAATGCTTCCTCACCAATACTTGAAATACCAAACAACACACATCAGACTCAAGCTTACGAAATTCTCTTCCTGACCTTACGCAAAAATCGTCACTTTAGAGATTTCATCGACTTCATCATATCTCTAGCTAACTGTAAATCTTAACGGCATTAAAAATTCCATTAAGAAAGCAGTTACGCCATCCCAAATGAGTGAAGGTCACATTAGTGAAATGTGCATTCATATTGGCAGGCGGCTTTCAGTCAAGGTATGAGATTTCATTCTCCCCTCGACAATGGCCAACAACATAGTGAACTCTTGCTATGATTGCCATAGCAAAAGCAATTCCAAATCCCTGCCCTTTAGAGGGTGCCAGTCTCTCCCAGTTTTAAGATATAGCATCACCTGGTGTATCTGCAATCCAGAGACTGCCCATTTGCTTACCACTAGACTCACTTATTCATGCCTGATTCTATTCTAAATGGTTTTCTTATTCTTCCAGTGTGACCAGGCCATGACTCTTACAAATATCTAAATGACATTTTCATAAAATTCTGCATATCTCCCTCGTCTTTGCCTGGCTCTGCCTATAGCTTGATCGAAGTGATGGCCTCAAGCCAAACTTCTTCCCTTCAAAGGACCCACCTCATCTCACAAGATGCTGGACATGTGCTCTTTTCCTTTTCTCATGAGGTCTACCTCCAATAGAAATTGTTTGTTCCCCAAGGGGCTCCACCCAAGTTCAGACACTGCAGATCCAGCAAGGCGAGAAGGGGCTCTTTGTAACAACAAAAAACCCTCTTCGACTTGAGCTTGCGGGTGATAACGACCTAGGATCCCATTCGTGAGCAGATGCCGACACAGGTGTGGGCTGAGACCCAGGACTCTTCATTTCTAACAACCTCTGGTCGGGCTGGTTGCTGGTTCCACAGGTCTCCAGACCACACCTTGCATACACAGTTTGACAGTTGATGGTATTTGAGCTGAATGATTAGTCTGGCCCGCAGTTTCTCTAAATTAGGCACAGAAACATCTAATCCCCCCTCAGTAAATCCTTCTGTCTCTTTTGTCAATCACCAGTCCTCAGCTCATTCTCTGTTCTTCCCCTCATACACAGACACATACACATATCATGTCTTTTCCTGGCCCCTTTTCAAACCTGCCAGTGAGAATCTAATACTTCAGTCACTTTGTGTTTTTTTTAAGTTATTTATTTAAATTCAAGTCAGTTAACAAACACTGTAGTATTGGTTTTAGGAGTAGAATTTAGTCACTTTAAAAGCACTTGCTAGGCGGAGTGGGAAAGAAGGCTTTCTCGAGAAAAGACACACATTTCAGCTATGTACTAATAATAGTTACCATTTACTGTGTGCTAATCGCATGCTAGTCACAAGAGCTGTTTGTCTCATATAATCTAATCCTATGAGAAAGGTATCATTGCTTAAATTTTTTTAAGTTTTATTTTATTTATCTTTTGAGAGAGAGAGAGTGCGTGCAAGTGGGGTAGGGGAAGAGAGAGAAAGACAGACTCCTAAGCAGGCTCTACGCCGACCGTGGAGACCCTGACTCGGGGTTCGCATGCACAATCCGTGAGATCATGACCTGACATGAAATCAAGAGTCGGAAGCTCAACCAACTGAGCCAGCCAGGTGCCCCTCATTGCTCACATTTTAAAGGATGGGGAAACCGAGGCTCAGAAAAGTGATAGTAACTCGCCCGAGGTCACGACCGAGTGTGGTAGCTGGTCAGACTCTCTTGAAAGCTCATCCTACCAGGTGGCCTGTGACCGACTTTGACAGAAGGTAGCAGAAGTGACTTCCGAGTTTTGACCTCAGGAGGCTTGAAGCTTCTGCTCCGGCCTTTGTAGAACACTGCTGCCTTGTGAACAAAATCGTTCTCCCCTCGAGGCTGAGGGGCTTCATGGAGAGCGAGGCCCAGTTACCCCAGTTGTTCCAGCAAGGCCAGCTGGGACCTGCCGGCCAACTGCACACGCGTTGAGTGAGCCCGGCCAACGCCTCGTGGGGCAGAGATGAGCCACCCCATCTGAGCCCCGCCCAAGTGAAGAAAGAAACAGGTGCTGTTTTAAGCCACGAAAACACAGGGCAGTTTGCCCTACAACGGTGAATGAGTGCGCCAGGATTTGAGTTCCAGGATGTTGGAGTCTAAACCTCTTCTGGGCCCAAAGCCAGGACCCACCAAATCCCAACTTGATGGATGCCCCATGACTGGTTTGGGTCCTGCTTTGACTCCTCTCTGAATTCCCCCTCGGGCCTGGTATAACCCACGCGTCACTTCTAATGTTCCCGTGTGCCCCCCGCCCCCACTGCCCCCTTGGACCGGCTGTCTTACTTACCTTCTTTCCCTCTGGGGTCCAGCTCCCCTTCAAGATCGCCCTTGGCTGCGCTTCTTGGAGCTCTCTGCCTGGTAACGTGAGGCTTAAGTTCCGGTCCTCCTTTGACGTTCTAGGCCAGCGTTTCTTCGACTGGAGCGTGCTTAAAACTCCTCTGAGGATTAGGCGCCGCGTAAGGAATACAGTCGACCATACTGTAATGGCGGTGTAACGGGACACAGGGTAGCTTGTGGCCAGCACAGCATAATGTATCGACTTGTCAGATCACTATGGTGTACACCTGAAACTAACGTAACATTCTACTCATTTAAAAAAAAAAAAAAAAAAAACTGAGGCTTTTTTAAAACTGCTGATTCCGGTCTGGTGCTTCGGGGGTAGGACCTGAGATTCCGAATTGCAGATAGGCTCCCAGGTGATGCTGACAGGTTTGTCTGGGGATGGTACTTGGGGTAGCAAGGCTCCAGACTTACTCCGGGAGGGAAGCAAGAGCAGGGCTCCGCCATTCACGTAAAGAGCGCCCGGGCTGAGAGGGGGTGGGGCGGGGCTGGACTCTTCAGCCAATTAGAGAGCCTCTCCTGTGCACGTGCTGACCCCCCTCACTCCTCCTACAGAGGAATCGGAAGTCATTTGCCGCTGTGGACTCGCCATGCGCGACCCAGGGAATAGTGGAAAAGAGAGACCGGATGAAAGATACAGATTCCGTTTTCAAGGCATTCATTCCAGACTACAATGAGTCGTTACCATACACCAATTGCAAACACTGTGTGATACGATCCAGGTAGGGTACCCCAGGACATGCTCTTTGGGGGGCCTGGGCCCCCTAAACAAATGTCATTTTGTACTGAAATCACTGGTCCTCGGAACTAGCTGAAGCCTGTGGGCTTTAAGCAGCGTGCTGTCCGATGCAATTGCATTGTAATACAGCAACTTGAGCTGAGGAGTAAATGTTACATTTGAAATGTAAGATGCTGTTAGCGTTTACCTGTCTGTATGTAGAGGAATGATGTGTCTTCATTATTTTTTAAAAATACTTATTTATTTTTGAGAGAGAGAGACAGACTGTGAGCGGGCGAGGCAGGGAGAGAGGGAGACACAGAATCTGAAGCAGGCGCCAGGCTCTGAGCTGTCAGCACAGAGCCCGACGCAGGGCTCGAACTCACCAACCGTGAGATCATGACCTGAGCCAAAGTCGGTTGCTCAGCCGACTGAGCCACCCAGGCGGGTGTCCCTGAAGTCTTGCTTAGGCCCTGGAGAAGCAATGTGACAGAAAACAGACACAGTCCCTTCCATCTCGATGGCCTGGTGTGAGACTGACCCAGGCCCTTGGGCACTAAAGAGATAGCCACTACATTACGGAACATATGGTGCTCCCCTAGGGGCACTTAGGAAGGACACCCAGCCTAGTCTTGGGAATGGGGCTGGTGGTGGAGGCAGGAAAGACGTCCCTAAGAAGTTGTCACCTGAGGTGAGTATTAATGAATGAGTACTAACTGAGCTAAGCAAAAAGGAAGGAAAGGATGGTGAGAGCATCCTGAAGGAGAATAGCCATTGCGTAGAAGATGTTTGAAGAAACTGTTGAATTACCAGCTTACATCCACGTGGTAATGCAATTGGACACGTGGAGAGAAGCTCTGTAGCACCGTCTGGGTTGAAAATGCACTGGAGCCAGCCCCCAGGGACTTTTTAGTTTAAAACAGGCATATCTGGTCATTATTTGTAGAAAAGAACGATACATAGAAAGGAAAAAAAAAAATGCAAAACATTCTATTAACGTTTGGAGTGTTGCAACATGCTTTGCTATTGTGCTCACTTCCAGAAAGTGAATTCCATGTTGGAATGCCTCCCCAGGGAGTGGGTGATAATTGGACAACGTTGGGCTGACATCTACCTGTGCTGCACCTATAAAGAAAGGATTTGCTACATTAAAGAATAGAGTGACTGCGGGCGCCTGGCTGGCGCAGTCGGTTGAGCGTCCGACTTCAGCCAGGTCACGATCTCGCGGTCCGGGAGTTCGAGCCCCGCGTCAGGCTCTGGGCTGATGGCTCAGAGCCTGGAGCCTGTTTCCGATTCTGTGTCTCCCTCTCTGTCTGCCCCTCCCCCGTTCATGCTCTGTCTCTCTCTGTCACAAAAATAAACGTTGAAAAAAAAAAAAAAAGAATAGAGTGACTGAAAGCAGGGAATATACTTCATCTACGTCAAGGGCACATGTTTCCCCCAGGATTTTGTTAAGTACACTATATGCAAAGGATGTTATGCTTTAAATTAAAAATCAGCCTCATCTAATCATCAAAGCAAGTCGTGGCGGAACATCTACTGGGAAACCCTTAGCCATTATAAAAATAAACTCGAATGTAATTACACAATGCAGCATTTCATAAGTATTTTTATTAAAACTCTGTGTGAATTCAGCCTGACCTTTAACCTATCTGACCCGTGAGGTTTCACCAAATTTGATGGATGTTCGATTCGCCTATTCCTGACTTAACATTTTTCTTAGCCTTGCATATGAAAAGGGAAGTGTCTAAATTCTTCTGATATAAACAGTTGAAGTGGGACTATAATAGTCACCCAATATATGCTTATTAATTTAAAATTTGGGCCCAGCCTCTTTCTCTAATTGTCTTATGGAGGATTTACTAGGAAGTCAACTTTTTTAATGTTTGGCAAAGGGTATCAAAAAAATCATAAAATGTCAGTCAAGTCCGAGAGTAGCTCAGAAATTTTTCAAACCCAAAGCACTCTTTTTACACAGCAGCAACTAAGCAACTAATTACTGTCTAGAGAAATCAAGTGGTTCCCCCTAAATTCACAGCTCTTAGTAAAATATCACTATTAGGTTCACCTTCTCTCCTCTGAGATCTCAAAGGCCCCCGAAAACAAAAGTGGCTTTGAAGTTTAGTGCTAAAACTTGTCAAGTAGCAAAATCTGGCCTAGGCTTTCAGGAGGCTATGTATCCCACTTAATATTAATATTCATACATTTCCCTGAAGAAATGCCAGTGTATTTGATGACGGAAATCTTTCCAGTACCTCAACGGAGACGTAAACGCACCGTACGGCCTACAATCTGAAGAATTCTGGATTAGGAAACGTATCAGGCCTCAAAGGTTTTGGATAAGGCGTTATAAACTCCTAGCGATAGCCATCAATCATCGAGCGTTTGCTTCGCACCAGATACGGTCCTAAGACTTTAGATGCGTTTGCATAATCTTAGTTTGACAGATTCCATGCTGACCCCACCCCCAGTCTTCCCAGCTCACTTTCTAGTACTCCAATTCCTCCAAACCATGATCTTTCCCCTTTTCTACTCGAGGCCCTAACTTCTCTCACTACCCAGCTTAAACTCCTTAGTCGGTCACCGTGTTGTGATTACTCACTTCAGAACCCCTGAAATCCCCGCCCCGCTCGCTTTGTCATCCTGG
This sequence comes from Puma concolor, assembly GCF_028749965.1. Taxonomy (NCBI): domain Eukaryota; kingdom Metazoa; phylum Chordata; class Mammalia; order Carnivora; family Felidae; genus Puma; species Puma concolor. The sequence continues at coordinate 164,191,211 of NC_141670.1, read as the reverse complement.
CTTCGGCAAAGCCACAAGCCTCGCAGAACCCAAGCCTCTGCCTGTACAGAATGGCTGGATGTGTCTGGCTGAAAAGCGCACTGACCAGCCTCATTCTGAGTTCGTGATCATTAACCCTTCCGTGGGCCCGTAGGTCACCTGCCGTGCGCGGTATGTTCCCGAAGTCCGTTTACTCTCCTGTTCTCCTCAACAGCAAGCTCGTACTTTCTTCTCCCCACCTCCTCTCAGCTGATTACTTTGCTTCCTACTTCCCTAAGAAACTTGATGGGGCGCCTGGGTGGCTCAGTCGTTAAGCGTCCGACTTCGGCTCAGGTCATGATCTCGCGGTCTGTGAGTTCGAGCCCGGCGTCGGGCTCTGTGCTGACAGCTCAGAGCCTGGAGCCTGCTTCCGATTCTGTGTCTCCCTCTCTCTCTGACCCTCCCCTGTTCATGCTCTGTCTCTCCCTGTCTCAAAAAAAAAAAAAAAAAAAAAAAAAAGTCAAAAAAAAATTAAAAAAAAAAAGAAATTTGAGAGAACCAGAGGCAAATGTCCACAGACTCCCGTGGCCACATCTACCCGCTACCAGCATCTGCACCCACCTCTCTGCCCGTTACCTGTTGCCATAGAACCCGCTGCGCATCCCCCAGAGCCAGTCCCTCTCACCACTTACTCAAGCACATCCTTCCAGCAACTCAAACCTCTCCTCTTTCCCGCATCAGCGGTGTTCCCTCAACGGGATCATGATACGACTGCATCATCAGCCCGCAAACTTGCTATTATCCCTCCCAGAGCCACCTCCCTCCCCCAAATGGCCCCAATATTGGTCAGACAGGCTTCCCATTTCACTCCAGGTTCTGACATTAGCCTGCGGGTCCTATACAACCTGCTCTGCCGTGACTTCTCCCGGCTCCAAGCCACTAGCTTCGGCGCTCTTGGCTCTTGGCTCTCAAACGTGCCAGGCATACTCCTACCCTCTGGCCTTTGTACCGGCTGTTCCCTCTGCCCAGAACGTTTTGTCTCCTGATATCCACATGGTTTACTCCCTAACTTCAAAACTTTGCTCAAGCATCACCTTTTCTTTTTCTTTTTTTAAATTTTTTTAATGTTCATTTATTTTTGACAGACAGAGAGAGAGCATGAGCAGGGGAGGGGCAGAGAGAGAGGGAGACACAGAATCGGAAGCAGGCTCCAGGCTCCGAGCTGTCAGCACAGAGCCCGCCGCGGGGCTCGAACTCACAAACCGCGAGATAATGACCTGAGTGGAAGTCGGACGCTCAACCGACCGACCGAGCCACCCAGGCATCACCTTTTCAATGAGGCTTATGCTATGTACCTTTCTCTGCGCTACGTAGACTTGTGACCCACTCCTTCCTCCCAGATCCCCTGACTCTGCCTTGGGAACTCTTACCCTGCACCACTGTTTCCCTAGCACACAGAACTTCTAACATAGCATTTATTGATTTTATTGTGGTTTTGGTTTTTTGTTTGCCTCCCACCCCTCTACCCTTGCTAGACTACAAGCGTCACAAAGACAAGGAGCATTATTCCATTCACTGATGTCTCCCAAACACCTAGAACAATGCCGGGCACATTGTAGGTGTTGAGTACATGTTGAATGAATGCAATATTTTACCTCAACTTCACAACAGCCTTGTGAGTTAGGTTTCATATGCTTTATATGCTTTTATGCTTATTTTATTCGGGTCTAGCCCCTGTCCTAAGGCCTCCATTCCAAGCAGAGTCAAAAAGGGAGGCCTGTGGGGACCAGGCCCAGTGCGTCCACCGCATTGCATGGCTGATAGCTTGCCAGTTCTGAAGAGCCTTGTGCTGGAATTTGGAAGGAATTTGTGCCGTGCTCAATACGAAGCTCAGTTTGGCTTCAGGGACCATTTTAATTAAATTAATTATCTCTGGAAGGAACACTTAGCGCTGTTTAAGCCTAAACAATAGGTACTTGTTCTTACTTCTAATAGGATCGCCTCTTGCAGAGTTCTCTTGGTGAGCGGAGGACAATAATACCACAAGCCGATATTTAAGGAAGGCCCTCCCCTCCTGCTCCCTCTCCTCCTTCTCTTTTGCTTTCTGTGAGCAGACAGTCAAGAGGCTTTTTCAGAGAGCAGGGATGCGGAGGACGGCAAGATGAAAGTGTCCAGGAACCACATAGATGCACTTACCGGCTTCCCTGACTTGCCGCACTCGTCTGTGTCTTAACGTGTCAATTGCGGACGCGGAGTCACGCGGCCTTGCCTGTACAATCTGCATTTCCAGTGGCCCTCGCGGTTACCCTAAAGGAAAAGGTGTCACCACTTTTCTATTCTGTTCTCCTTGCCTCATTTCCTTCTAATGTTTCCTTGTTTTCAAGAACTCCAGGTTCCTTTTTTTTTTTTCTTTAATGTATACTTGCCTCATTGCAAAAAAAAAAAAAGATCCGGCTCATTTGTTCCATTTCAAATCGCAGTGCGAGGAAGTAAAAGAAGGCAACACCTCCTCCGCCTCCCCACCTCAAAGTCCATTCCCCCCATCCAGCAATACCCTACAAATTATCAGCAGAAAGACAAGTACAGGGCTGGAGAGTTCCCTTACCCCTCACAACTCACTCTTCAGACCCGTGTATTATCTTTCAGTGTGCATCACTCCTTTGGGGAAAAAGCCTTGAGGCTAAGTGCTTTTTTTTTTTTTTTTTTTTTTTTAATTCCAACTGAAGGAGAGCATGTTTAAAGCGTCTGTCTCTGTGCTGTGAGAAGCCCTTCTCCCTGAGTCTTTCCTCTGAGTTTGATGTACCCTCAATGGAGCCATAAATGGCCTCTATTCTTTGGTGGTTCTGCCAGTGCCTGGGGGACATGGCGCACAGCAGAGAGCCCTAAAGGCAGTCACTATGACAGACTGATGGACAATGGTACTATTAAAGTGCCACAGGGACTGGCTTTGCCAGAATGAGTGCAAAATCAGGACCAGAACTTGTCAAATTAGCTTCACATAATGATGGTGTGCAACTGGCACTGGAAGAGGCAGCCACGGCCTGGGCCACAGGCAAAACGGGTCTCACAGCAGCTTTGACTGGAGGCATTATTTATTTAGCAAGTAGGACTTGGTCTGCAGCGCAAATGCTAACTCCGCTATTGAACTCAAGTGATGGGTAATAATGAGGCTGAGGATTATTTTAAATTTCTTTTTGGTATATTCTAGATTCTTTGTAAGTTTATTGATTTTGAGAGAGAGAGAGAGAGAGGGTGCACGCAAGTGAGAGTGGGGGAGGGCAGAGAGAGATAGAGAAAGAGAGAGAGAGAGAGAGAGAGAGAGAGAGAATCCCAAGCAGGCTCTGTGCCATCAGTACAGAGCCCGACTTGGGGCTCAGACTCACCAACCTCGAGATCAGGATCTGAGCAGAAACCAAGCGTCTGGCGTTCAACCCCCTAAGCCACCCACGCGCCCCTCCTTTTCGTATATTCTAATCATTATTAATGGGCAACAGAGAAAAAAAGGAAAACAGATCTATTTTATCTTATATAGTTATTTAAAGAAAAACAATTTTGTTGTAATTAAAATCCCATGACTAATTGTTAATGTCTGTTCCTTTTTTTTTTTTTTTCCGGAATGACCCCCACTTCCAACCTATTTAGCAAAAACTGTTCCTTTAAACACAGTAAAATTCCAAATCTTTTCAATATCACTTGTATACAGATAACAATCAAGGGAGTAGACCAACTGCAAATGACCAGTTTTTAAAGTTTTTCTAATCTGTGTTGGTACCATTTGCTTCACACCCCAACAATAATGGCTAGAACACTATCCTCTTCTATAGTAAGGAAGCAGAAATCTAGTAACAATTGACAACAAAAGTGAGCGTGGTAACGGATCACATTGAGACAACCCTTAATTTGTCAAGTGCTAACCTTTAATGTAGCCCAGGCACTACCTGTCTTCTAAGATGAACTCTCTTGGGATACAGAAGAGTTTCCATGCTTGAAAACAAGTTCTGCATTAGAGAAAAGAGTGGAGGTAAATAAATAAGAGTGGTGATCGTATCCTGCTTTCCGCTTTCAAATGCTTGGTAAAGTGCACTCGGCACACACACATTCTTATGGTAGGAAATACATTTGGATTAATGAAGACTAAGTTTCATTGTTTCAGTCACTTGAAAAATTAAAACAACAACAACAACAACAACAAAAAAACGTCTACAATTCCAGGAAAGATTAGTCCGTGGTTGGAAAAGAGCATGGCACTCTTGGGACTACCCTCTATTTTGTACAAACACAAAAAGGATAGAAGTTTTTCTTTCCTGCTTTTTTCTCCTAGGACAGTCTGTGTGTGGTCTGAAGTCATGACCTATCAGAGATTTACATATTTTCAAAGTAGACTCCAGCCTTTGTCTCATCTCTCCTCACATCACATAATAGTGTTACCTTTTAGGAGCCCCATCAGGGAAGTATACTACTTTATTTAAATCAAGGGTCAAGCCAAATTCTCAAGCGTGTGAGAGGTTTTTATGACAGAGTCTCTATTTTTTGTTTCGGTCTATATTGATAATCTACTGTTGAGTTTCCTCACTGATGTCTATTCAAAGATCCTATTGCTCTTCTTTCCAATCTGAGGGGGTTTGCAGACTATAATTTCCTAACAGTGGCTGGGTAGGAGTGGCCAAGCTTCTCAAAGGAAGGAATGAGGACACACATTCCTTAAGAGAGGACACACAACCATAAGAGAAACAAGAGAGTTTCCTAAGGTCAAAGTTGTGGGGTAATGCCAATTTTATATTAAAACATGTGTGGCTACAAAATTTATTTATCCAACAAATACTTCTTTTTTTTTATTTTTTTTTTATTTTTTATTTTTTAAATTTTAATGTTTATTTAGTTCTGAGAGAGACAGAGTGTGAGCCGGGGGAGGGGCAGAGAGAGAGGAAGACACAGAATCCGAAACAGGCTCAGCTCAGAGCCTCACGCGGGGCTCAAACTCGCGAGCTGCGAGATCACGACCTGAGCGGAAGTCGGACGCTCAACCGACTGAGCCACCCAGGCGCCCCAACAAATACTTCTTGAGCACTTATCATGTGTCAGGCATTGTTCTTGATGCTGGGAATACAGTGCTGGGATTTAAATCGGTCAATGTCCCCAATTTCATGGGGCTGATATCCTAATAGAAGCCATACCAAATGACACAAATATGAAAAAGATAAATACAGACAGTGAAAAATATAATCAAGAAACTACAGTTAGGATACTGACTGGGTAGAGGGACTAATTCAGACTGAGTGGTTGGGAAAGGTTTCACTGATGAAGGTAGACACTGGTGCTAACACCTGAATGACCAGAAAGTCACTCTAGGCAAAGGCAACAAGGAATAAAAGGCCCCCAAAGAGAATTACACTTTGCCTTTTTGAGTAACCGGGAAAGACCATGGATCAAGGACTGGAGTGAGTGAGACTGGGTGCTGGGAAATAGGAAATGGAGGCCAAAGATAGGCAAGGGCTGGATTACATAGGAGGTTAGAAAACAGTTAAGAGCACCAATTCAGGTAAGAATGGACAGGAAGTAATGGAAGCTTAGACAAAAGCACAAGCAACGATACGGACAGAGATTAAAGTACCGAGGACGTATTTCTGAGGTAGAGCATGGAAAGCAGGGCACGTGGAGGGGAAACGACAACTCCTGGGTCCTTGTTCTTGAATATCCGAGCGAAGAAGCCACACTCAGGTATGGGAGAAGAATGAAGAAAGAACAGTTTTCAAGGGGAGAAAACCAAGAGTCCTGCTTTGGCCATTTTAAGTGCGAAATGCCTTTCTGTTATTCGAGTAGAGAAGTGTTAAATTGGCATCTGGGCATCTAAACTTACAGCTCAGTGGAAAGGTCAGAGCCGGCAACATGAATCTGCAGATAGGTGGTCTCTAAACCATGGCATCAGATGAGATTGGGTATAAAAAGAGAAGAGCACAAGTCTTGGACCTGAGACCTTGAAGGGAGCCACCGTTTGGGGGTTAAGAGGAGCTGGAGCCAGTGGGCGGAGAGAGGAGTGAGTAACTGACAGAAACAGGAAAGGCAGGGCAGGGAGAGGACAGAGTGGCCAACGGACGCCAAGCTTCAGAGTAACAGAGGCTCGACTGCTGATCCGGCAGAGTGGTGGTGGTAATCTTTCAAGGGGAGAGAGCAACCAAAACTGTATTAGGGTCAGCAAAGGTAAGCTGGGATGTGCGGAAGCTTCTGAGCTGTCTGTGAGATGCGAGAGGAGCGGCAGAAAGGGATAGGAGGTCCGGGGAGGGTTTTGTTTTGTTTCAAGATGGGAGGCAAAAGAGGATGTTTGTGTGTGGATGGATGAAAAGATTCAGTGGTAGGAGAAGGTTGGTGCTGGACACTTAAGAGGGAAGCAGAGGGGCGCCTGGGTGGCGCAGTCGGTTAAGCGTCCGACTTCAGCCAGGTCACGATCTCGCGGTCCCTGAGTTCGAGCCCCGCGTCAGGCTCTGGGCTGATGGCTCGGAGCCTGGAGCCTGTTTCCGATTCTGTGTCTCCCTCTCTCTCTGCCCCTCCCCCGTTCATGCTCTGTCTCTCTCTGTCCCCAAAATAAATAAACGTTGAAAAAAAAAAGAAAAAAAAAAAGAGGGAAGCAGAGATATGACAAAGTAATTTTGGAGAGCAAGGGACCAATTGTATTTGCGAAGTATAACAACAACTCTGGGTGGTAACTCTTTGACGTAATGAGCTACAAATGAAATGAGCACTGGTTGTGGGTTCTTCTCCAGCCCCCTTCGGCTGCTAGGTGTAAGCACCGAGTCGGGGACAGCTATGTTGAAGACACGTTGAGACTCCCAGGTGACTATGACGGGGGGGGGGGGGGGGGGGGGGGGGGGGGGGGGGGGCGGGGTCGGAGCAGATGAAGAAATGGCTGTAATTATAAGGCAGCAGATGCTAATGACAGCCTTTGATAAGTTGAATTCCCAGTGCAATGCGAGTGTTTATTAAATGTTTGATGAAAAACAGATCTGGAATCGAGCTTAATCACTTCCTAGAAGAGCAAGTTTATTCAGCTTAAGTCAAAGCTTCCTTTGCAGAATAGAAAAATTGTCCTCTATGTACAGGATTTCATAACTTGTGTGTGGTGTCTAAAATCGCACCTGGCGATGAGTAACCACTCAGGAGATGTTAGCTTCGGTTCCGCTTTCCAAGCACAGTATGGTTTCCTCCTTGAGTTGTTCAATAACCATTTCTTCAACACTTAGTCTATGCAAGGCATCGTACCAAGTGCCTGGGATAAAATAACAGACAAACAGGGCCCTGCTCTCGTGGTATATCTGGGAACACAGAGATCATATGAATAACTGCACTTAATATTTAAGTGCAGTCATGATGAACACTATAAAGGTCGGCCAGTGTGGTATTTACATAAAATAGACATGTTGGAATTAGATTTTTAAACTTTCCGTTACACTTGCATAAAAATGTTCAAGGAATCAGAAGTTTAACATTCTGATTTATCCTTCCTGATTATGAAAAACACTAACTCAAAGTAAAAATCTAAAATGTAAGAAAAATCTATTCACATACAAGAGGCCAACAGAGCCACGATGCCAGATTTCAGAAAAGCATTTGAGACTTGGGCTCAATATTACAGTTCCTTAAGAACTATTCCTTAAGCTTTAACTGTTTGCCAGGCATCGTGCTCACTAAGGGGAGAAAAGCAGTCCATGGCATCTGGAGGCTGGCTTGTTACTATCAGCTAGGCCTTGGTGTTCTCCTGTTGAACATACACTTAATGTCACAGAACACCAATATTAGGCAACGTCACTCTATGACCCTGATGAAATGAGAAACAGAGAAACCCTCTTCATAATTTCGTCTAAGTATAGACAGAAACAAAGCCACGGTGCAAAGCACAAATTCCAAACATCCCCCTCGCCCCGTCAAGACTAGCGACTGCCGCTTCTTTACCAATTACAGCTTTAACTTCGCTGCATTCTTCCCACCTTATAAACAAGATCCATGAAGATAGCCATTCATAAAATAACCCCACTTCCTGAGAGAATCTCAGGAAGCAAGCAAACTCTTGCTTCCTTGAACTCTCCCAAATAAGTCCATATCCCATAATAAAGTCCTTTTCAGTGCTGTCCGATAGGAATACACTCACTGATGCCCTATTGTGCGCTCTAGTTTCAACAACGCAACGAACCCAACTTTGTTCGACGCCTACACTTCCTGGTGGCTTATGGCCGGTGGCATTGCCAGTGGCACATAGGCAGGATGTTATTTAATCCTCACAGCTATTTCGCGAGGGGTGCCTGGGTGGCTCAGCGGGTTGAGCGTCTGACTTCAGCTCAGGTCATGACCGCACGGTTCGTGAGTTCGAGCCCTGCACTGGGCTCTCTGCTGTCAGCAGATTCCTTGATAAATTCCCAGATAACTATCCAAAATTGTCTGAAGGCTAGTCTTTAAGTTAAAGGGCAGAATCATTTTTCTACACCTCCATTCCCTCTTACCCATTATTTGCTCTTATTTCTAGAATAATGAGTTCTTTAAGGAAGTATGACTTTAACCTGTTTTACAGGTTAAAACATTAACACTGGGGCTTGTTTCTTTTGGCTGATTTCAGGGTCAGGATGAGCTTTGTCAGGGGCAGACCGATCAGGCCCGCTCATTTCCTAAAAACCCTTTGACAGCTTCAGGTTAGAGTTAAAATTGCAGCAGGCTATACACACCCCTTCTTCCTTTTCTGGCCTTCTCTTGATGCTTCCACTTAATTCATTGATTTAACATATAATACTATGTACCAGACAATTCTCCCTGTTTTCTAGTCTTGCAGAACCCATTTTTGTCGTTAGTAGTGTGTGTGTGTGTGTGTGCTTGTAGTTGGCATACAATGTTGTATCAGTCCAAGGGGTACAGTGTAGTGATTCCACAACTCTGTATGTGATGCTATGTTCACAAGCACAGCTGCCATCAGTCTCCATACAACACTTCTACAATACCATTGACTTCATTTTCTATTCCTATGCCGTTCCTCTCATCCCTGTGACTTCTTCATTTCACAGCTGGAGGCCTGTGCCTCCCACTCCCCTTCACCCCTTTTGCCCATTCCCCACCTCTCTCTCCTCTGGCAACTGTTCATTCCCTGTTATTTATCAGAACCCCTCAGTTTTTTTAGCACAACATAGTTCTGTCTCGGCACACGTCCGTTAAGTTTCAACTGGGGCTTCGAAATCACCTCTACTCTCTCTCCTGCAGACTTCACTGAACTTCCCACATGGTACACAATGTATTGCTGAATTACATGGCATGGTCATTACCATGGCCGATTCCCTTGGCTCTTGTCAGACCACGTTGCATGCTTATTCCTCCAACCTCAACTCTTCAGAAACAGAGATGTTATTTCCTTTAATATCTTGTGCACTTGGCACACAGTATCTGGGAATGGGCCAAGCTTAATACATTGTTTGAGCCTTTCCTTCACCAAACCCATCTGAAATATGACTCGATTAAAAAGAATAATTCAGGGGCGCCTGGGTGGCGCAGTCGGTTAAGCGTCCGACTTCAGCCAGGTCACGATCTCACGGTCCGGGAGTTCGAGCCCCGCGTCAGGCTCTGGGCTGATGGCTCGGAGCCTGGAGCCTGTTTCCGATTCTGTGTCTCCCTCTCTCTCTGCCCCTCCCCCGTTCATGCTCTGTCTCTCTCTGTCCAAAAATAAATAAAATGTTGAAAAAAAAAATTAAAAAAAAAAAAAAAAAAAAAAAGAATAATTCAAATGTCTTCAGTAGTAACTTATTTCTAGCTCTGTTACCTGGCACTCAAATCTACATTAATCAATTTAGTGCATTCAGCCACAATGAGGGGCAATTGGTTTTCAGACTATTTTCCTAAGATCGACTGTGGATCCGAAGACAACTTATTAATTGAATTTTTTGTCTTAATCAGGAAGAATAATTCAACAGGTCTTTAGAGCACCGTGGTGTCATCTCTTGGAAGTACACTTCAATACATCTTTTTTTTTTTTAATTTAAATTCTAGTTAGTTAACATAACTACCTTTTTTTTTTTTTAAAGGAAGTCTTTATCTTCAATTCCAGGCCGCTCTATGTGATTTGTGGCCGCTGTAATAATAAATCTCCTTAATAACTAGTAGGAAAATAAATACTAATAACAAAAACAAAATAACCTCACAAGATAAGGATTACTTAAGGAAGTGAACTGAAGAGAACGAAAACTAGCAATTATTCTCTTTTGTGCCTTCTGAATTTTGAACTGATGTCAAAAAAACTTTCATCTGATGATGAAAGTACTCTTTAAAGCGAAAACTGTACTTGTTGGAAGTAACAAGAGTCCTATCTCACAAGTGTGAGATAATGGAGACGACTTTTTTTTTTTCAATCTACTTAAATGTAATGAACAATCTTATTAAAAAAAGTATACTAACAGGGTAGCTTTTAACAGTAGATTTGCCATATTGAGCTGGACTCCTTTGCTTCCGGAAAAAAAGATGAGGTAATCACCTATCTTTAAACTGTTAAAATTAGAATCAAAGAAGACACACTTGAAGTGGCATTTAAATGACAATGGTAAATTTGTCAAATTTGTTTCTCTCTTTTGCTTTGAAAAAAAGATATTCTTGAAAGGCAATTTTGTAAGTAAATAGATTTGCTGTCATAGTAAATCCTCTCTTGTTTGACTTATTTTTGCCATTCCCTTGGATATGTTTTTAAAACTTCAACAATTAGACCTAGCGGTTTCAAAAAATCCAAAGCCTTAAGCCTTTTCGTTGCTGAAGAAAGCAGAATCAGCATTTTGTCAAAATAAACATAAAAATAACACTCAAATTCTGAAATCTAAATGTTACTTCAAGGCAGAGCTACTACTATTTCTGGTCAATACTTTGAACTGTTTAAAAACAAAGATCATTTTTGTTTTACTCCTTGTTTTAAGCTACTTAAATATTCCCCCAGTTGGTTTTAGACATCACTCAAAGGTGTACCTTGAACAAATTCTAGCATGCTATTTAAGTAGATAGGGTTCAACATTGTCAGCTGCTATACTTCATCTTCCTGTTTAATTGAAAACATTCTCCAGTTGGTTTCCAATGATGTAATGAACTTCATTTGTGGTCTTAATACAAATTCATTCCAAGAATGTCATTTCGATGAGTAAATCAGAGTAGTTCAATGGAGGAACCACAGATATAACCAAGAGATGCTTCATGTTTACCCTTCATGTTTGAAAATGTGGCATTCAGGATAAAGAAATTGTGGTTTATATACACAATGGAGTACTACGTGGCAATGAGAATGAAAGAAATATGGCCCTTTGTAGCAACGTGGAAGGAACTGGAGAGTGTGATGCTAAGTGAAATAAGCCATACAGAGAAAGACAGATACCATATGTTTTCACTCTTATGTGGATCCTGAGAAACTTAACAGGAACCCACAGGGGAGGGGAAGGGGAAAAAAAGAGAGAGGTTAGAGTGGGAGAGAGCCAAAGCATAAGAGACTCTTAAAAACTGAGAACAAACTGAGGGTTGATGGGGGGTGGGAGGGAGAGGAGGGTGGGTGATGGGCATTGAGGAGGGCACCTTTTGGGATGAGCACTGGGTGTTGTATGGAAACCAATTTGACAATAAATTTCATATATTTAAAAAAAAATGTGGCATTCAGGTAGAACACACCTGAAGCATAGTTTTAGGGGCTCCATACTGCCGCAGGAAGACAATTACCGTAAGAGAGATACCGTTGAGCTCAGAGATCCTACATCAAAAGGCTCTATCTTCGCTGACGGCTGCTTCTTTGAGAAGAGAATCCCAAACTATGTAAGAATCTGAGAGTGCTCGAAGCATTCAAAGGAAAAGCACATTCATAAAAACTATTAAAAATTCTGTGATTTTTAAAGTTTATAGTTTCCTCAAAAATATACCTACAACTGCTATGTTTTTTTAAGCTGCTAAATTTTCAAGCTGTACAAGTCCTTAAATGGGAGATTCTGGCCAAAGGACTTTCAGTCAGTAAAAACAATTTTAGACATTATAACTTTCTGCAATTGAATAGTTCACACTTGAAATTCATATGATAGACTACTTTCTTCTTCAGTCACGGCCTAGAGCCACAATGTCATTATTACTGATGCCAATAACTAAAACTAGGGCCTTTCCTCTCATCTCTCAGGCACCTGCTTGTCAATTACCCTACACTGGCAGCCTGCTGGCCAGCCAGCCCCTCCAGCATAGAATTCTTAGTTCCAACATTTCAATTCATTACATTAGTCAGTCGCTATTTCCTCCACAACCCTTTCAAATCCCTTGTAACTTCACAGAACTTCCCAAAGTATAAGATGTTTAAAAGAATGGCAAACTGAAGTCGAATTTCTAGTCCCTGGTGAACATTAATTGTCGAACATTCCATTTTTATATTGTCACTCCTTATCAAGACAATTGATTTCTATCCACGTGGATGCAGAACTAGAGTGGCAAGTCTGTGGAGAATGGGTTTACTACACAGCTGAGCAATGATGCTCAGACTACACTTCATTATCCCCAAGCATTTGTTACATAGGGAAGAGTACATGAAGTTTACATGCGTAGATCTATAGAAAATGTAAAGCAGGGTTCACTGAAATTAATGTTGCTACACATTATAGTTAACTCACACTTTAAAATAAAAAGAAAAAAAAGGGGGGCGGGAGAAAAAATAAATAAAGAGGGAAATTAATGGTAAGGAAACAGGATATAGTTAAGTTAGCATTACATTATTCACTGTTTGCTTGGAAAATGCAATGAGAACACACACATACAAATCGGTATTTGTAGACCTGCCTTTGTAATTTAAAATGTTAATGAAATGTAAATTTTTTCAATACAAAATTCATGAATGTTCATCTCTGGGCCACATTGTGTCCAACCTTGTTGGAGTCCTTTTTTTAATTTTATTAGTACCAAAAGTCCCTCGTTGTCCATTTCTCTTCCATCTCACCACCACGGAAGAAAATACACCTGACAATCACAACCAGAATGGTGGCACTAACACATAAAATAATTTTAATTTAGAAAACAACACACCCCTTGCATTTTTTGTAACGAAATCAAGTTTTTGGGTTCCAAGCTATTCATCATGAAGAGAATGTGTTTAATTTGATGTGAAGTTGGCTACCCAGCAGTCTCGTCAGGCCGTAGAATGTTTAACTCGGGCCTGGGAGGCTGCCAGCCATTCTGAATGTTTTCACACGGATCAGCAATAAATAACTAAATGTCTAAGTCACAGCTCTCAGGTTGGGCAGGAGCTAGAGCTAAAATTTCCTCACTTTGGACCTAAGAAATTTTGAGAACTTTCTGCTCGAACAATTTGCTTTAGATGATACTCTTTCAGCGACAAAGAATCAATTTTGATAATGCTTTCTGGATTTCAAGTGGTAACTTCTTGGATTTTTTTAAAAAAATCACTAAGTTGGTAAAAAAGACTCTATTTATAGCATTTACTGCAAGACAGACCCCACATTTGTGAACCAGGGATTTTAGTCCTGGTACTATCACTAACCACCTAAGAGTGTAGACAAGTGACAAACTGCCTAGGTCATTATAAAGTTAGAATGGGAAGGGAAAATGTCTTACCGTAATTTTTTTTTTCAACGTTTTATTTATTTTTGGGACAGAGAGAGACAGGGCATGAACGGGGGAGGGGCAGAGAGAGAGGGAGACACAGAATCGGAAACAGGCTCCAGGCTCTGAGCCATCAGCCCAGAGCCTGACGCGGGGCTCGAACTCACGGACCGCGAGATCGTGACCTGGCTGAAGTCGGACGCTCAACCGACTGCGCCACCCAGGCGCCCCATATCTTACCGTAATTGAGAACACTTTTCAAAATATACATGCTCTCCTTGCCTCTCCTCCCAATTCTAATGGGGGTTGGGTGGGGATACAGTCATGGGTAACGGAAAAACAAAAGTACTCCCCAGTTGATTCTAATGCACGCCCCCCATAGGACATCTTTGGGGTTTCTTCCAGATCCGATATGCTACATAAAAAAAAAAAAAAAAAGGTCTGTAAGCTATGGCTAAAAAGCAAGACCCACTCACTAATGACAAAACTGGAAAAGAAGGTAATTTATTTCCTACACATATCCTTTCTTCAGAGCTCTTTTCCCAGCCAAATTGTCGATGGTTTTGACAGTATTTACACACACACCATGCATTTATAAATAATCCAACTCATCTTTGCCCTAAGTAGTATGCAGAAGAAATCCTAGTCAGTCAAGGCAGAGTGGTTGGTTTTACACCTGTATTTTACAAAATTACCTTCCAGCAGGTAGTAGTAGCATGTTATAAACAGAAGACTAACTAACTATAAAGAGCTGGTTTATCAGAGTTCATCAATCTTATAATACTTCTGGTAAATTTTACCTATATTTGGAAAATAACTTCACAAGAGTTTTTGGTACATGCTTGATGCACAGAGTAAGACTATAATGATTATGTTTTATGTACATGAACAGAACAGGTTTGCCCGCCTCTTCAGGTCAGGCTGTCCAAGTATGAGAATTCCAAAGTTTAAAATAATGTTGGAGCACCTGGGTGGCTCAGTCGGTTGAGTGTCAGACTTTGGCTCAGGTCATGATCTCACGGTCTGTGAGTTTGAGCCCCGCGTCGGGCTCTGTGCTGACAGCTCAGAGCCTGGAGCCTGCTTCGGATTCTGTGTCTCCCTCTCTCTCTGCCCCTCCCCTGCTTGCTCTCTGTCTCTCTCTCTCTCAGAAATAAACATTAAAAAAATAAAAAATAAATAAAGTAACGTAAAAGTCATTTTCAGTGGAAAGAAAAAAGCTCTCAATATATAAAAATACTTGTGTTTCTCACTACTTTTCACCTATGATGAAGTCTTAGCCATTTTCCTCATTCTTACAAATTCTCAATTTTAGGATTCCAGCATTGAACGGTAGCATAGAAACCATTGATAAATACAGTCAGAAACACAAGGCTGAAGATTTAAATTCATCCCTATACTTTTCAACTTTAGTCTTTAAGCTATAGGTAAGCTTTAAAGAAAAAGCTTTAAAAATATCACAGGGGGAAAAACATCCACAAATATGTATATACCAAGGTTTTTGATTGTAAGAAAAATTCTTACTGGATGTAGTCTGGAAATTGGGATTTTATCTATGACGCACAGTAGCCAACAAGCATCTTCTGGGGGGAAACAACTAATGAAAAGGTACGATAAGTAGAGGAATTAAGAATTTCCTTTTCAGATGTCTTTTTCATAAATTTCGTATTTCCCCCCGGTAGCAGAATGCCTTTGCAATTTATGCTTCTTGCCCAGATCATTCAATATTAAAGAACTACTAGTTTAGAGTTTTTACTGATGTAATTAATTGCTTTGACCAGGAACAGTCATTTCTCACCTCCAAATCACACAGGCTTGTCCTTTTAATACTTGAGATACTTCCCTTGTGATCAATTTTAAATTTGCGGAGACTCATGTAGCAATTTTCCTTCCTAGTTTCTAGATTTCTGACATTTCTAATTGAAAATGTCTAAACTCTCTTCAAGTTATATCAGTGCAGTATTTGTGCTGAACAAAAAAAAAAAAACAAAGCCACATGCATCAGTGCCAGACTGTCTGAACGATGTCAGCCACTAAAAGGGTGTGTGTGTACGATGCGCCATAAAAGGAAGTCCTTAGCACCTTCCGGTACTGCAACCTAAGCAAGTCAGTCCACTGGTTCAAGATCGAATTGGATCCTCCTTCCACTCAGCTTTATAGTGAAGAGAGTCTTGGAAGTCTGGAACATGATACCAAGTAAGGAGCATATAACTAAAACCTTCAATTTCACAACCCAGTTAAGGTCTTTCTCACCTAGAGGCTTCCCAACCATTATGAATATGCTAATCCTCACAGCCAAAACTGGTTCACCCACAGGGCTTCCTTTAAAGGACAACTTCAGGTCATAAGGTGTAGGAAGTCTAGCCTCAGTCACGCACCAGGAAGGATTCGGAAAGAGAGTTGAACCATCTCTGTGCCACTTCAGAAAAGAGTTTCTCACTGTTTTAATGGCCCCATATGAGTCAGTGAGGTCATCTATGGTATGCAGCCTTGCGCTCCAAAAAGTGGGTGGTCTTTGCAGAGGGGAGGTGCTCACTCACTCTACCTCTGGCCAGAGCCAGTTCCTGCAGCTGGACCGAAGGCAGCCCACAGACTACACTCGGCACAGTTCTTCATTTCTCACTTGAGTGCCCTTCTTTAGTTCCCTTTCAACTGCCCACTTTATATCGGCTTCATTACACCACCGCTCCATTTGTGATGTAAATTGGGAAACTCGGGGAAGTTTTTCTTTTGGCCTTGTCTGCGGAAGAATACGGAGAGGTATTCAAAACGTATTAACACAAATCAATGGCACCAATAAAAGCAAAATCTCCTTAGCAACATAATCTTGATTGCAAAAGGAGAACTGAGAGCATTTAGCAGAACAGTGGCCCACATGGAATACGCATTTGTCTGGAAGAATCCAGCACAAAGCCTAAAAGAGAGATTTTGAAAAAATCCAAAATTAACTCACAGGGAACAGTTACTCTTTTTTTCAAAAGTACACAATTGGCTACATTAAATCTATCGTGTGCTTTTGGCTCAGCAACATTGTATCACACCGCTTTGCAAACTGAAATTACAACACCCTGCATGCTTCACATGAGTTACAGGGTGTTTTTTGTTTGTTTTGTTTTTTGAGGGTTTTTTTTCTCTTCGTTGATTTCTTTAGTAAAGCAAACAAAAAAGTCTCAAGAAATATTCATCTCACACACAATGCAAAGAAAATTGAATGGCTACCTAACAGTATCTAAGGCTGTAGGTACAAAAGGTTGAGCTATCTTTTTTAGGCTTTCTGTGCTGCCTTCTAAGATAGTAACTGCTGCAAGAGGTAACGGCATTTTTGCTTAGGCCTCCATTTGTGAAAAAGGAAACTGAATACACGTCTGAGAACTCTCATATTTTTCTCATCAGAATGAAAAAAAAAATAAGCTAATGAAAGAGCAGGAATTCAGAAGATAAGGAATCAATTCTTTGAAAACTACAGTATTGAGATGATTTGAGGAAACAAATAATCCACAAACACAAAATTTCCCTCTTAGTTTTTAAACGTTTCAAATAGAATTGTCATTTTTATTTTAACGTCAGCAATCCAGGTGACGGACGGAAGCACCTTTCCTGCCTACTGTGAAGAGACGCCTTAGTAAGCTGAGTTACAATTTATCTTCGAATGAAGTGTGTGTGCATGTGTGTGCTGGGTCATCAAGTACAATGAGAACGTAAAAAATCTGTACGACAGTTATTTGAAACAATACAACAAACTTTAAACACTGCTAAATATGTATATTTACAGGAGTAGTGATTAGAATTATTTGTGTCCCCCTGAAAGCTTAAAAACCGAGGCTAAACCTAAATAAGATAATTGAGAATCCTATTTTAAAGCTGTATTGGCTTTTGAAGTTTAGGAACAACTTAAATAAGATCTTTGGAGAAAAAAGATGATATGTAAGTTGTATTTTTTCCTCTTCTTTTTTCTAATTACGTGCAAGTTATGAATACATAAATATAAAGGTTTGTTAGGCAGGGTTCCTAAACTCATATACATAATGTCAATTATTTAATTCCCTGATATTCGTACAATCCATGTCTACAGAAGTATTTGTGTGTGTATTCATTCATTTACATGGTCAATTCAACAGACATCCTTAGTTTGGCCAATTTCTTTTAAAGTGATTTGATCTCTACATACCAGGCTCTCTTTTTCAACTTCGCCTAAATTGCCTTAAAATTTTATCTAATATAGTAGAGTGTGCAAAGAGCAAATGCTGTAAATCAGCCCACATTTTAGTTTCAAGCATAGAAACATGCACTGAAGTCACTCATTAAAACCAACTCACTTAACAAAAACTCAACTAGCCAAAGCAAGCAAGTAAAGAAAAAGTAAAAAAAAAAAAAGTCCCCTATTTCAAATTACAAATCCATTTACTAGAAAAACCCTCTCAATTAAGACTTGATTTTATAAGACTAAACCTACTGCAACCAACATGTGACCAAAAAGCAAATCACCTCAAATAGCACCCATCTACATATTTCTTCACAATTATGAAGGTCAACAAATTTTTATCTAACCCCCCAAAAATCTAATTTTAATAAAAACAGACGTTTGACAATGGTGTTAATTTCTCAATGAAAGAAAAATACAAGTACCTTTAAAATTCAGCTGTATATTTTACCGGTTATTTTCATTTTTTGCAATGTTACTAGACTTACCTGATTGTAACTAGAATTAACCGAAAACACAATACGGACCCTGATCTTGGGTCTGCATAATTGTTCACCCATCATGAGTTTCTGATTATTCTATGTGAAAACTATTCCATGCTCATTAAGGATATATATATAGGAACAAATTCCTAAAATCCTTTATTTAGTATTTTTTTAAAAAACTGTCACACTTCCATTATAAAAGGTAAATAAAAGAATACTTTATTCAAGGTGGCCTCCCATTCTCTTCTCAAAGGACATGATAGCCGAGGAAGACTATCTAGAACAAATTAAAAAAAAAATTCCATTGTAATACATAAAGAATGTATAAAAAGGAAGCAGTAAAGCTGTGTGCAATTGCCAGCCATCGCATAATTTTGCCCCTTGTAACCCAAGTGTAGGATGACAATGCAGTTACGTCTCTTGGCCAGTAGATTTCAGCATACTGCTTTCCAGTCAGGTCTACCTTGCTTCCACTGCCAGCTTCGTAAGGCTCAACTCTTCTGCCAGGACAAGATGTCAGTCATTAGCTCCGACAAATGTCAAGAGAAATACGAACTTTCAAAGGGCTTTGATAACTTCAGCTAATACAAACTCCTGTTCATGAAGACCTCAGAGCAATGCAATGAGATTGTTGCAATTAACCTAATTAAATAAGCTGCTACTAGAAGATAAAGAAGGAGGTGGTCTTTGTATTAGTGCCAAAGGTTTCTTGAGAGAACAGAATGCTCTTTCCTTCTAGAACATTTTAAATCTGTATAGTATTTGTGTCAAGAAAGAACTGGAACCAGCTATACTAAATTACAAACCGGCAGGAAAGATAATAGGAGGAAATCTGCAGTTTGAGGATGTATTATGGTCCAGAAGAGTAGCCAAAACACTGATCCATTAACTTGTCTTCTCTTAAAGGCTGGTTGACTTTCTTTAAAAATAAAATGTTGGCTTATCTGCCCAAATTAAGAATGCCTGGTATAGTTAGTTTACTGAAATATTTCTGACAAAGAGCTAGGAAAGCAATTTATTACCTTTCATACAGAGAAAAAAGCACTCAACTCTCAAATTCCGAGCACCATGTTTTATGAAGTAGAGGAAACGTCACTAAAGGGGGGCATGGTTTTGCTCAAGTATCTGAGATGTACCTATTATATTAAAGGGTCTTATTAGAAAGAAACCTTTCTCAAGTATTATATTTAATGTCTATGTGATTTTTAAACATGCAAATCATTACTATATATATAAGGAGTACTCACTCTAACTCTTTAATTTTAAATGCAAAATTGGACAGTAACTCAAATTTCTGCTGACTTTGTAACTCAATCAAAAAGCTACTCATTCGTTACTATTGAACATCTAGCTACGTACTTTTATATAGGATTTAGTAAATAAAAGCAAAATAAATGACTTAAAAATATGAGGTAGTCATAGTATCTTCCTTTTGTGGAAATGAAAATAAATGCAAAGAAGCCAAGTAATCTGATGATTTTGCAGCACATCAGAAATAAATTCAAAATCAGGATTAGCACTCTGAATTTCTGCTTTCAGTACTGTCTATTAAGGCTACAATCAGCCTCTGCTGTTTCAATTTACCATGGTGGGAGGAAGGGCAGTATTGCTCCCCGATTACAGAAACAAGTGCACAGAATTATGACTCACAATATAAACAATATTTAAGCTTCTCTTTTGTTACTACCTAAAAATCTCTGTAAAAGTACAGAACACGATAATAAGCCTTAAAGACTAATCACCTTGAAATTTCAACTTAAATAAAAGGTATGTTCCTTAACATAACATAAAGTTGGCTATTATATCTAAAAGTATATTTAAGCACAACTATTATGGGATGATTAACAGTCTGGTTTAGGACTGGCCTTAGGGCGCCTGGGTAGCTCAGTCGGCTAAGCATCCGACTTGGGCTCAGGTCATGATCTCATCATTCGTGAGTTCGAGCCCCGCATTGGGCTCCGTGCTAACAGCTCAGAGCCTGGAGCCTGTTTCGGATTCTAGATCTCCCTCTCTCTGCCCCTCCCCCACACCCGCTCTGTCTCTCAAAAGTAAACATTAAAAAAATATATATATATTAAAAAAAAGGATTGGCCTTGAGCCTCTTCTTTCTAATACTCTATGAATAAATCAGCTTTCTTCAGGAATGGTGGTTTGAGAAGCCCCACTTGCAACCATCCTTGCAGAGTCTGGACTGATAGTCTGATGAAAAGGGAAATACCAATTGTACCACTGCAACAATGGGAAACTTAAGTCAGGAAATTTTTTAAATTCAAGTACCATCTTAGCAGAATTGAGAGAGTCAGCCATTAATCACTTAATGTGACTAACTCAATTTAATTGGCCTTCTAAACACCTAGCCAAGAACGCAAAAGAATTACCATTTGTACTGGGGAAGGAAGACAGAGGCATGGTAAACTCTGTCCATGGACATCTGGACATCGAGAGGGCAGCAAAAGGACCCACGGTACTTCAGTAGGATAGGACAAGAGAAGGAAACAGGGTCCAGGACTAGATGCTGGAATTCAGTCAAAGACAGTTTTTTAAACAGGTTGTACTTCTGATTTAGTACTGCTGACCAACAGCCGAGCCAAAGCAAATATTTACAGTGAAAATCAGGCATGCAGCTCAAGGTTGTAACTGTAAAGCAGAATACCATAAAAGTGGAAACAGTCTATGTACATAA
This sequence comes from Puma concolor, assembly GCF_028749965.1. Classification (NCBI taxonomy): domain Eukaryota; kingdom Metazoa; phylum Chordata; class Mammalia; order Carnivora; family Felidae; genus Puma; species Puma concolor. The sequence goes on along the minus strand of NC_141670.1, from coordinate 164,170,306 downwards.
TGTTATGTAAGACTACTGTAGTTTGAACACATGCAACGGTGAATCCAGCTGTACCTGTCACTATTAATATCATTCTTTTATAACCAAAGATGGATATGGAATGTTGTCAAAGTTTTACACAGTTTGCCTGTGTCTACTAGTATAAAGAAGCAATCAGAAGTCGTCTGCAAATAACATTGAGAACACAACCATGGAGAAATTTGTAGTTCTTCCCGCTCCAAAACTGTTCAATTATAAAAGTACTTTTTCTAGTAAGAAAAGGGAATCATTGCTTACTATTAAAGGTTTGAACACTTCCTGATTTTTGGCCAAAATTGTATGTTTGAATTTCAAATGAATGGAACCTAGTCATTGAAGAGTCTTAATAAAGCATCTGATGACCATTTGCTATAGGTAAGGTGACCCTCTTGTGAGCGGGGCCAGTATCTGCCTTAGAAGCTAACTGTGTCACTTGAGTTTTACTATAGTCATTAGGTTTTAGAGTATACGTTTTAACCCAGTTATATTGTAGTCATGTATTAAAATATAATAAGCTTTGCAAAGTAAATGTTTCCACACAAGAATGATGGACTACCTGTAAAATGCCAATCATACATAAACAAGGATCACAGTTATTCACTTAGCCTATGTAAAATCTACACATTAGATTTTCTGCCAATAATACCTTTTCTTGGCCAACTTAAAAAGTACCTATAGTTTATGTCTCAGGAACTTTAAGTCAGAAAATAGGAACCGAAGAACAACTACCATTTTAAATATTTCCTTTGGGCTAATGTTCACACAACATATGCATCTCTGACATTTCAGCTTCTAGTAACATGGGCCCTTAGATTCATGAATCAAGAAAAGATAAGCCAGAGGGCTCCGCGGGAGCTAATAACGAAAAGCCGAACGGGGAAATGGAACTGCTCAAGGTATAACTGGCTAATGGTGATGCCACATATTAATCATTCATCGTTCTTTTGTACACACACATTAAAAATATGAGAGTGCATATTTCTAGGGAACCTTAAAGCAACTGACATACTTCTCAAAATCAGAAAAGCTTGAAAAAATCCTATTCCTAAATATTGTCAACTATGAATATTATCTTACTGTTAAAATATTCTTATGGGAATAATTTTAAAATTATAATTTCCAGAAGACTAATAACAGGAGAAAAAAATTATGTCTAAATAGGTATAGTTCTTCCTATAAAGCTGATCAATATGGTACTCTACAAATTTACAAAATTTTTGATATGGAATACCTAAAATATGTAGACGTGTTGCAGTGTCTACATATGTATTTTTCTGTTCTTTCTGAATCCTGAGGCAGTCAGCCTTCTCCACTTAATACTTTTTCACACTGAAACCATACAGGAATACTAGTTTTTGAGTAGCATTCCCTTTTAGTTCCACTACTTTAATGTGGTAGGACATGCCCTGGACATGAAGTCAATAAAGCGAGAAAGAAGTGTTTGAATCTTTGTACTCTGAACTCTTCGCAGGAAAAGTGTTTTGGGGGGCAATGGAAACAAATCATTCTCAGACAAAAAACAAAAACAACACCCTAGTTTTTAAGATAGTTCCTAATGTCCAATATAGGATATAGGATATAAGATTCTAGACTCCAACTATTCAAATTTATATACAATTACAGTACTCTGGAGAAGTACAGAGAAATACTTTTAAAAAATACAGGTATATAAATTAAAGAAACTGGTATTTAAAAGATTTAATACAAGGAGAAAAGATACTGTATAGTGGTACCAATTCTTAATACAAATTAGTAAGCATAGTTTATATAATTTCAAAAGTTATTCACATTATTGCTAGATACCACAGTTGAATGGAACAAGTTCTTGACACACATTAAAACTTGTATAATTTCAGGTTTATAAAAACAAAAATTTACACATAGGCCATTCAGAAATTTAGAAAGTTTTAAAATGCATGGAGATATGTACAACCAAAAGGGGGGGGGATATGTATATTTGTATATATTTAGAAGAAATATGTTAATCTGATTCAAACTTACATGTCGCATTCTCAGTCAAAAAAGTATACATAACTGGACTGAAAGCAAACTAGTGGATAAAAACAGTACTAAATAGGTCCTCCGTTTCTTAGCAATAGTAATCTGTTCTAAGTATCAATGGGGTATTTAAACACCAGCTTACTTTTAATTCTAGAACTTTTGCTTTCTTCCAAAAACTTTTCAGAAACATATATCCATTCTACAATTATGTTAGATTGGGAGAAGTATTTTCCTTAGAAATTTTTAAAAGGAGTATTTCCATACTTTTCTATAGAAGATTTGATAAACAATAAAAAATAACGCAAGTAAGGCCATTATTATCATCTTGATCAAAAATATACACAGATTGTAATGCTACTATATTTTGTGATCCTGAGCTCTAGTAACCATTAGGTGCATGCATACCATTCATTATTTGTCTATTCTATTAAAAATAATTTAATACTGCCTTACTACCTCTGAAGACAGAAACACTTTCAAAATTTGTTGATAGGTCTTCATAACGTAACAGATATTTCTGCTGTAAACAGAGCATTAGGAATTGTATGGAAAAGGATATGTTAGATTCCAAAAAGCTATTAAAGAAAACTTACTATTTTAAAACAATAACTATTTTAAATTTTAAAAGGAAGAAAAATAATACAAAGAGTGTGCTTGGAATAGATAAGTAGAGGCTTACAAAAGTGTTCTTCTATATTATGGAATTAATAAATAGAGGACTGTGTGTGTACCTTGGTGATAAAATAAAAAAGGCTGGCCACTTTTTATGCTAAGTTCAAATGTATTTTTTCGGTAATACAAAAAAGTAATCCTTGAAAATCAGAATACATAACAGAAAAGAGCACAATAACTTAAGTATTAAACATCTGTATGAAATAACTGTTGCAAAGTTTGACAAAAATGCACACTTAGAACATGCGGTTATTTAAAAAAACAAAAACAGAAAAAAAAAAACAAAAAAACAAAACACCACACGATTCTGTAGAACCAATGTTATGTCACCACCAGGAGAGCACCAAGCAAGGCACCATTGGAAAGACAACATACTTGGAAAGTCTCTATAAATAAAGTGAATGCTAATCTGGTCGAAAAATCGGTGTCTTTGGTAAAAATTCTATGAGGATGACCTGTAGAGGGAGAGAAAAAAGTTTTAAAAAGATTTAAGTACATCTTTATCTTAAAAACGTTCAATTCTAGTCCGTCGCTCACAGCAATTTCGCTGTCTCTGACGGAGAATGCATGCATGCGTGACAAGAAAAGGGAGCCAGAGCTAGCAGTCATGGGATGAGAACTGGACTCCATACCAAGTGTTTCATACTCTACCCATCTATTTAATCCCAACAACTTTTCTACGAGGCAAGTATTAGCATCCTCATTTTACAGATGAGGACAGCGATGATCCAAGAAGTATAACATCATGGACTGTGGAGTCAATACTTGAACAAAGGGCTATCTTAACTCCTAAGCCTTGCCCTTTCTACTGCACCATGTGGTTGCAGCCAACCCAATATTTATTTCTTCAGGCTTCCTCTTTTGTACCTAACCCAGTTCCATGGGTCTTTAGGTTCTAGATTTGCTCTCACTTTACTGTACCAGGATATGTGGATCTCTTGATAAAGGATCTCTTAATTTTTTCAGAAGCCCTTTTCTTCCTAGGTTAGCAAAATTAAAGGTTAAATTTGTTCCAAAAGACCTTTTACTAGGAAAACCAATAAAAACAAAACACAGTAACACAGAAAAACACAAGTTGACTAGAGCTAATTTTTATTCCAATCTTGAGCTGCTTTAAATTACAATCAATTCTTTCCCTTGTTCCAACTCTGTATGAAATAGATGCTAAACAAAACATTACTTGAACAGCTTCCAAGTTTGGTCAACTCCTCATTTTTTCTTTCACAAACTTGTCCTGATGTAACCTCCAGGTTTGGACACTCTTGTACATTTAGCCAAATAGGCCAGAAACATCCATTTTCACTATTCATTTCTCTTGACTTTTGATCTGCCTCAATAAAGAAGGCTCTTCCACATACAGCTCAAAAATATTCCTCCGCTACTTTGGTTATCTCATACTAATAAGCCTTAGGTGCCACTCTCTGACCTGTTATTTGCTGACAAAAAGTCCACTAGCTTCCTGTCTAGCTTTCTTATTTGAGCTAGATTCCCCTGTTTCTCAGTTTCCTCATATTAAATAAAGGGACTGGACTAGATGACAAAATTCTGTGCAGCTCTAAAATCTGATGATTAAACTACCTGATTTGAGGTTTAACAACTTATGAGTCAACATTCAATAAATACTTCTATATTTCAAACATGTCCTCATCAAGCAGTTTTTATAATTTCAGGTCTTAGGTGTAGGCATTACATTACATACTACAAGTACGTAATACAAAATAAAAGCTATCTTTGACTACACGTCAATTATTACTGGTTTCCAAAAAATATATCCTAGAAATTCTTTTCCTTCAGAGTCACACACAGAAACTGGCCACTTGTCTTATTTCTTCTACTGCATCTGGATAAAAGTTGGTATCAAGTTTATTTTTTTCCAGATTGTCCCCAATATTCAAAATATAACCGAGGAGAATTCTTTTCTTTTAACTAACAAATGAAATTTCTGTAAGTTAAAGAAAAGCTAAGGTCAAAGAGAAAGCTGTGGTAAAAAGGCCCAATTCATTAGAAAAACAAAGCACTCTCTTCTTACTAATTATTGTGCTATCTTAACTTTTTAAAATTATTTCTTAGGGAGTTTTTGAAATTATGTTATTCCACCATGCGACTATCACAAATGACACGTACTGTGAGAAAATTTAGATAAAAATACATTTTGTAGCAATTTTCCTGTATTTTTCCTTGTTTAAAAACAAAATTTGTATTTTTAAGTAATCTCTATACCCAACATGGGGCTTGAACCCACAACCCCGAGATCAAGAGTCCTATATGATCTACTGACTGAGCCAGCCAGGCATCCCTGTTTTTTTTTCCTTTTTACTACTCTTCTGGGTATCTCCTATGATGGTGTAAGAATAATATGGCTTTAGAGGAAAAGTGTTTATCTAAAAATTTGTAATAAATTAAACTATTTTACAAACAAAGCACATAGTTCAGAATGTTTTGGAAGGTTAGTAAATTATTTTTAGTTAATAAAATATGTCATAAAAATAAGCATGAATATAATGAGTACATTTTATGAATGGATGACTTTCTCATAGCTCTATCTGGAAATAACAGCATTGGGAATAACTTTTATGTTTTACTTTTGAAAGTCAATTTAGAAATTCACTACTATTTGGGTTTATAAATATAGCAAGTATTTTTTCACAAAAGCCTTTAAATCTACATATTCATCCCTCCTCACAAGATACATAAACTCTCTTACCATCATGAGAGCACAAGACCAACATTTTCACAGGTCAATCTCAAAACGAGTTACTGGAATGTACTTTTTTTAATAAAAAAGTATCAAGTGACTTTCACATCATCATACATTAACATGTCTGCTATACTAAATAATGATAAAATCTACGTTTTTGATTCACTGAAAAGACATTTTTAAGATGTCTTTTCTGTTCAAGGTTAGAAATGGGATTTGACTGTATGATAATGAAAGAAAGGGAAAACGCTACAGAGAAAAATGATTTTATGATAATTTGCAACTATTTAAGCACTGTTTTAATCAATCTCTTAGCCACACACAGACTCTCTCACACATGCACACACAAATCTACACTATCTATGATGGCTGTACTGTTTCAAAGAATAGACAAAATTTGTCAGAAATGTGCCTGGTACTTCACAAAGACTAGGACTTTAATTTTCAACAGTTAACCCTTCACAAATCTTTTTCTTTCAATATAATAACCTTTCCATACTTAAAATAAAGCACTCAAGCTCAAGGGAGAGTAAATAAAAATTCATGATTTTCTACAGTATTTTCAACTTTGTACAAGGAAAATCGCTCAAGTAAAATCAAGGAGTCAGTAAGTTAAATCCCATACTGAATAAATTTTCAAATTCATTGTATACATGCACCACTTAGATGTCTTTTAAAGAATACAGGATGAGCAACATCTCACCTCCTGCCTTCCCTCTAAGATAATTTTTACAAAACAATATTCTAATAACATTTTTAAAGATTCTTTAAAGGCCACTGAGGTATGGGCAGTTAAAATCTATAAAGGCTAAAGGTTTCTTAAGCTCCGACGGCTTGGTTGAAAGGTTTTCTTCCATACTTGGAAACTTGATTAGCATTATATAAAAAAGCCATATCTGACTTGCTGCGTAACCAAAGTTGTGGTTATTCTTTATACAGCATCTAAAATTTCACACTCCATCAACACACGTTCAGGCTATTTTATCTTGGCAATTAATTTATTATTTTTCAGAACACAGTGAAGCCTTGTTCTCAAGTCATTCATAACTTTATAAATCAGTCCTGCACATGAAACCACGCATCTGTGAACCGTAGAAAATCCTTGCACTCAGGAGATTAAGCTCCTGACACCTTTGCTGATTAATAATCATGGAAAGAATAAGATCAGAAGCAAAATAAATGATCATTTAATAGAGAAACTCACAAAACAGCCCTTTAACTTACATATTCCATCATGTTATTCGTTTCACATTTCCTTTTGCTCAGTCTCCAGTGCAAGCACAGCTAGACAAGTGGGAGAGTAAAAGAAGAAAAATGAGCTCTGTTTTATTGCAGCGCACAGACTAACCCATTTGTCCACCTTTCATATTTTTAGTTCAACAAAAGCATCTGTTTCCATACTGTGCAATTCAGACCCCAACAGTACGAAGCTGCTCCCTGCGGTACTCACCTTGTGGTATAACCTATTGTTTTCCCATTCTAATAACTTCTCAATCGATCTTCGTGTCTGGAAGACAAATGAGAAAAAAGTTTACTCTTGACTGGTTTTAGAAAAACTTTGTTTTGCAGCTGTTTTTTGTGTGAAAAGGAGAGAGGTAAGAAGACAGTGACTGAGTACATGGTAGTCTAGAACACTTTCAGCATTTTCGTACTGCATAGTAACCTGACCAGAAGTAGTACTCTATTTTAATAAAGATATGGCTTTATTCTCTAGCACTGTATCTTTTTTTAACCGTTTCAAAATTACTAGCTTCTGGTTTAAAACTGCCAACGTCTAAAAAGCTAATGTAATCTACCAAGTGATATACATTTTAATCCCCGTTTCTTTCAAAAATATTTTTGCGGTATTTAGTGATGAAAGTTCCTTCATATCGATTTTAAAACAAGTTATCTAAATATCAGTTAACAAAATACAAAAGACTTTAGGGTAAAATCAAAAAGAAAATAATTAAAAATTAATAAAAAATCAACCAGCTATCAAAACAAACTTTTACATCACACTTAAAAAATAATGTCCAAATTTAAAAGCTAGTTTATTAATTATTCCACAAAGATTTTCAAGCAGAGGCAAAACTGTATATAAACCAACAAAAGTGATTATTAAAATCAAAAGTTTAAATCAATACTACTAGCTGCTCAAGGAATCAACTGAAAAATTTATGTTTAAGTTCACTTGATTTTTGCAATATACACCATGCGGCATGAAACGTGTCTTGCCTGGACGTGTGAATAAAGGAGAGGATAATTCATGATGCCAGGTGTTAGGATGAGACTGACACAGCTGCAGGTGCAAAAGGGACGGTGCTGCCACCAGAAGCAACTGCAACTTGGTGCAGCTGCAGCTTCCTTGCAAGGGAAGGAAAAAAAGCACCCAGCGCTATTAATGTGCACAACTAAACGACTACTAAGAATCAAATATGAAAATCTGCAGGTCAAGCAAGGATGAGCAAGGTGAAAAATTGTTAGGATCAAGCTGGTTTTCAATAGTTTGTCACAGAATAAATGGTTAATATTTAAAGTATATACAGTAACCTAAGTTACCACATTACCTTTTAGCATGTTGTACATACTAACGTTACACTAGTCACATAGGTGCCAATTATAATTCATAGCTACCAATGAGTTACCCACTATTACTATTTTCTCCAAGCTTATGTCCTAAGAATCAGAAAATCACCTAACTCTGAGCAATAATACGCCAATGACTAATTTATTACATTACTTTTTTTTTTTAACAGTTGTGTGGGTTTTTTTTTTTTTTTTTTTTTTTGGCAAGAGTTTTAAAGGAAAAAAGTGCCCTTGTTAACAATGATCAGCAGACCTCACTTGTTTCTTTGTAAAGATAGCCTTTTAGAGGCAGCTCTCCTTTTAAATGAAAATAGGGCAGCAGTTATGGTCACACTTTTTGTTAATTTAGTTGCCAGTCAGCCCCAAATCAAAAGAAAATAAGGCTGCAGAGTGTAATTAACATTCAGTTCAGTCGTTTTGTCCCTTGTCTAGCCCCCAAGCTTTGTTAAAATTGCCATCTGAATGCTGAAGGCTGTAGGGAAATCGATTTGATTCTAATCGCACCATGAAAAGAACATGATCTAACTGCTTTCAGCCCTCCGTAAATCTGTACTAGGTCTTTAGCACAATGCAACTTCCAATTTAAAAAGCACTGAATGTCTCGTCAATGACTTTGTGAAGAAAAAAGAACAAGGAGCAGACATAAAAATTCCAATAGTTGTTTAAGCATTAAAGTTCATTTGCATCACAGCGAACCTGAAAAGGGCTGACCTCTCAAACCGCCTCTCAGGTCTATGAAGTTGTAGCCTTGACAAGCTCACATTGACAGAGCTCATTGACTCTGAAAGGCTACTCTATCAATGGTGAAAAATGGCAATAGGTTCTACTCTGAGCAGGCATCTGCCTGCCCACCCGCTGCTAAACCAATGGCAAACCGATTCAAGACCTGAATCTACCTTGTAATCTTCCTTTCTAGGACTTTTTAATAATAGATTAAGATTACTATACAATTTGAGGTTTTACTTTTACTGATGTTTAAAACAGGGGGAGGAGAATGAAATAACTAGGGAGGAGAGAACAAGCTTTCCGAGTCCGTTGTTTTCTATCAATGTATAAAAAGTAAAAGCTTAACATTACATTCAGTAAATATTCATTGCGCAAAAAAAGAAAGTGTAGATACCATCAACATCATTTCATCACAAATTTAAACCTATGCTATACTATAGCGAGAATGGATCTCATTAGGAATGGATCTCATGGTGTATATGATGCACACAAAATTAATTTAGAAACTTGAAAGTAGTTACTTTAAATAACTGACATCAACTAGCAGTTTTTGGATAAAAGGTAAATTACAAAGTATGAGCCTGAAATTCCAAAATATTTATGTAGGAATTCTGAATTGACTCTTTGCCTCTAATTAGGAGTTTAATGATAGGGTTTGGTATAATAATTGTATCTTACGACATTTAAGAATTCTAAAGCAAACAAACCCTGGTATGCCGTATTCTGAATAAGCATCTAAATATAAAATATTTCTACGTACTTAGACAATCTGGAGAAAAAACTGTGAATTAGCAACATCTAATCTTGCGATAAGACTTCTTTCCTGCTTGACAGGTGAAAAAAAGCACTTGCACGTGCAGCTTAATTAATCACTGCACTTGACATCTCAATGATTTACAGTGAGGAGCAGGTGAGAACATACAAAACCAGAAAGGAACCCTTGATCTAAGTGGAACATTTCTAGGACACTAAGGTGACAAGTATATAGATTCTTAGCAGTCATTTGAAAAAGGAGAAAGAAAGAAAGAAAGAAAGAAAGAAAGAAAGAAAGAAAGAAAGAAAGAAAGAAAGAAAGAAAGAAAGAAAGAAAAAGAAAGGAAGGAAGGAAGGAAGGAAGGAAGGAAGGAAGGAAGGAAGGAAGGAAGGAAGGAAGAAAGGAGGGAAGGAGGGAAGGAAGGAAGGAAGGAAAAAGGGAGCAAGAAACTGTGCCACAAATGATTTGTTAATAACAACAAAAGCTCAAATTAAATGGAAAAATAAAGCTTTAACTACCAAGAATGGTTAATATTCTGTACTTATTTTAGCTAACAAAATCAAAATATATTTTCAAGATCAAATACAACATCAATTTAGCAAATATTGAAAAAATATACATCTCAGCATTTGTAAAAGCTATTTAAAAGTCTTTAAACAGGAAGAGAAAGCACCTCATAATTGCAGTCACCTAGAAATCAAAGAGTTTATGTCCACAGTGTTGTTAGATAGCTATTTCTAAAGAAATATAAGATTTAACACTGCCAAACTCTATAATTACTACTAGACAAGCAAACCTAGCCATATAAAAATTTGTTCTTGATTTTTTAGAAGTTTGTATCCATCACCAAATTCAATAATTAAAGCAAATTAATGTGCATCGAAAAAAATTAGTATGTACAGGATCTGTCAACACAAAATACCAAAAAAAAAAAAAAATCCTTTTTCAGTATTCTAGCCCAGTGGATTTCTAAAAATAAGTGATCTTATTAAAAGAATTTGGTGCTTATGAAAAGCACCAGATTGATATTCATGGGAACCAAAAATCTTCTTCTATTTAACTGAAAAGAACAGGCGAGAGGGCAGTGCAGGCTTCAGTGCAAGCTTCCCTACAGTGGGCCTTAATCCTTTTCAGCGTTCACACCCTGGGGGTGAGAGGACAGGTTAGTGGTTCTTTACCAATGAATCCTCGGTCCGGCAGCATAAGATGATAAACAAAAATCTGATTTTATCATGGATTCTTAACGAAAAGGACCAAGACCACCAACTCACACCATGCAAGCAAAACAAGTTTTTAAGGGAATAATGGCATGCCACTAACCTGGTCTGTAAGGGGACAGCTCCAAGAACCTGGACTCCCACCTATCTTCCTTATCACAAAGCTCACTTTAACTCTTTTTTCACACATTTCTTCAACATCTTGCTAATTCTATTTCTGTCACAGGTGAACTAACTCTAATATAGCCATATGGCAATGTTAAAGTAAAAAATAATAGAGATTCAAAAACATTGCAATTCTAAATAAACTTATTTAACAAACAGACTTTTAAGTAACAAGTAGTAATAACAGAAGGATAGAAATTTTGGCTTCTATTTCTATTACCTTTGAGACCACTTTTTTGAGAATTGTGAAATAAGTGAAAACGTGAAAATCTTAAGAGAAGTAAAACGGCCTGGATAATTCACAAAATGGCTACCTAAATAATGATTAATAAAAAAATTTACAATACGTATGACATGTTCCTATCAATTTCCAAAGAGGCATCTAAATAAAGTAAGCTTACAATAGTAAAATACCTATGAGGCACCTAGAAATAGTAAGTTAGCACAATTGAAAATTAGGGTTTCCTGAAAATTCAAATTGGACTCTTTATGAAGCATTTTTGTCATTTTTTTCTAAATATCATTACTTCCTAAGGAATAAATTACTACTCCCTATAAGCAAATTATGTGCCAGTAGATCTAAATAAGTCATTTAGGGCAGCAAGAAATCCTCTAGAAAACCTGGAGCATGTTACTCCTCTACTTTGCTGCAAGTATTACTTAATAGCATCCTCAATTACCAACGATTCATTGATCACAATCAATTGTTTAAAAAGTGGTTTTTCAAAAAGTGGTTTTCTAAAAGTTGCTAATACAATCAATGGAAATCTCATGAATTTTAAAGTACTTTAAAGCCAAAGAAAAAAATGCTAAATGTAGAAGCTGTAACAAAATTTCTCTGAAATTTTCCCAAAGAAATGGCATTCTTACCAGTCTGTAAAACATAAAGATGCTAAGATATGTTAATAAGATGTATAAATAAAATATCTCACGAATAACTATTTATAAAAGTTCAGCTATTGAAACTTCAAATTTATTTGAATAAGATTAATTTATAACATCACAATATCAATTCTTATTTAAATTCAATTTCTTATTTAAAACAAGTTTTAATTTTAAACTCCTAAATTTATAATGCATTAAGCTTTAACTAGAACAATGCTTGAATATATGCATAATCTTATTTTTTAAAGTATTTTAAGTATTTTTCAAGAACTATACTTTCTTTTAACATCTGTGCAAATTCAAATTGCTAAAATAAGTGACACAAAAATGTTTTTAGCTGTAATTCATTAGAAACCATATAAAATTTTAAATGAATTATTTGAACAAGAGAAAATTACATGATACACCTCTATTCGGAATTAATATAAGACTTATATTGTACTGATGTGCAGAAAATTAAATGGCATATCTTATTGTGACACACGAAAAATCTGGATTCAGCAAAAAGACAAACTAGAACACGATCAAATTCCTCAGAAGGATGTTTAAGCAAATTCCCTCCCTATACTTAAAGGCTCCTTTTGAAAATTTTATGTGGACATTAACTTTTTAATAATTTTAAAAAATTTTAAATGTTTACTTATTTTTCAGAAAGAGAGAGAGAGAGAGAGCGCGCATGGGTAGGGGAGGGGCAGAAAGAGAGAGGGAGACACAGAATCCAAAGCCAGCTCCAGGCTCTGAGCTGTCAGCACACAGCCCAATGCTGGACTCGAACTCATAAACCATGAGATCATGACCTGAGACAAAACTGAACACTTAGCTGACTGAGCCCCACCCAGGCTCCCCAGTAATGATTTTACTTTAAGTTTCTTTCAAACCTTTAAAATCCCCCTACTTCTAGGTATAAAATCAAATTATAATCAGTAATTTTTAAAAGCTTAATTTTGTATCCTTATCAGAGAATGGAAAAAAAAAAAAAAAAAAAAAAAGCATGAGATCTGGAGCAGTAAGGCTGGGATTCTAACCGTGGCTTAGCCTTGAGACTGTGGGGCTTCAAATAGATTACTTAACTTCTCCAAACAGATTACTCAGTTTTCTCATCATTAAAGTAGGAATAACATGAACATCTACTCATGAAATCTGGGGAAAATTACATGACACACTACAAGTAAAATGATTAAGCCAATCCCTGGCACACAGTATGCACTCAATAACTATTAGATATTGTAATATTTACCACATAGGACTGGTATAAAAATTTTAGATGGGTTTCAACAATGTATGTATATATCAAATCATCATGTTGTACACCTTAAATTTACACATGTCAATTGTATCTCAAAGCTGGATAAAAAAGACAATGTATGGAACAGATCTTACAAGTTAAATACTCTATCATACACACAAATACACACACAAGAGGGAGGGAAGGAGGAAATTATCAGAGGTGATGGTCATGTTCATGGTATTATGGTGACAGTTTCACAGGTGTATACTTAGCCGCAATTCATCAAGGTGTATACATTAATATGTACAGTTTTTATGTACACCAATCATACTTTAGTAAAAAGGGAGACAGAAAATCCAAAAAGAATGCATATAAAATGCTTTGCTAATAGCAGGTGTACAAGACAGGTTTCCCCCACTATCCAAAAGAGTGTTCTTAACAAAAACTTGTCCATAAACTGAAACAGTACAAAGAAGCAATTACCATTAATTTATATGGAAATTTTTTTGAGATTTCTCAGACCCAAAAAATAACCTCTTAGGTTCTTCTGATACATCAGGACACATCTTGCTAACAAATGTACAAAATAAAAGGAGATAAGGTACTGATGCTCACAGACACAGTTCAAAGCTATGGTGGCTGGATGCTGAGATGCTCACTGTAGTTCCCCGGGGAGGCAGCTTGGTGGGATCCTTCCTGCTGCCCCGGGTGCCCACTGTCTCTATGACGGCTGGCTGCAAAACAAACGCTAAACACTATTTTCACTTTTTGTCTTTTTTCCTAAAAGCCAAAATCCTCTTCAGATTTCATTCAGTGAGTTACCAAAAACAGGTACGAATACAGAACTTTTGTAAAACTGAAGTATTCACAATGTGAACTTTCAAAAAGCAGGGGCTATCTATAATGATCTTTCTCTTCATTTGTTCCTTGGAGTCTATTATTCCATTACATATCACTACAGAGTTTATATCTTATAGCAAAATATTTTCAGTTATCAGGAATTTAGCAATTTGGAGTGACTTACGTTATAAACCAAATGTTAATATGTTAAATTACATTAAAGAAGGTATAAAGGTCAGATAGCCAATATGAAAGGTTTTCTTAAATATAACATTAATACATTTCTACGTTAATACATAATGTGAGTTATACCCAAATGTATAATTCAAGTTTGTTTCTCCTGGTTTACAGGATAGAAATTTCTATAAATCGTATTTTATAATACTAAGTGTATCACTATACATTAAAAGAGCATTAAACCTTCCTTCGCGACAAAGATCAGATTCCTGAAAAACCTCTGTAAGAAGGGCATATAAAGTCAAGAAAAAAAAGACATTGAAGACAAAAAGCATTACTGACCACATGAAAGCCCTTATAAATATCCATTATATTTATAGAAACAAAGCAAACTGGATAGCATTCTAAAAAAGAAAAAAAGTTAGCACTGATTTTCTACATCTTCAATTAATAATAATGACTATTATAAGAACACATTTCTTTCATCATCCCTTGTTTGTTAGAAACTTTTCAGGATTCCCCTTCACTAAAATTTCATTAAGATGTTTTTAAATTTGGGGGTGCCTGCCTGGCTCAGTTAGAAAAGCAGGTGACTCTCGACCCATCAGGGTCATAAGTGCAAGCCCTACACTGAATGTAGAGATTACTAAAACATAAATAGATACACTTTTAAAAGCGAGAGAGAGAGATGCTTTTAAGTTTGTTTTGCTTCGTTTCATTATCTGCAATATGGTAGAGGCATTTTTGTTTATCTAATTCTTCACCCAAATGTTCAATGCCATTCTCATTTTATGATTCAGTTACTGACTACAAATTCTCACCATCTAAACACAGAGTAACTTAGAGTTCTGAAAACTCTGGTAACTTTTAATACTATAGTATAACTGAGTAACTATATTTCAAATTTCTCCCATATACAAATATTTGTAGCTTCCTAATTATGATTCCCCCAGGTTGACTTTCCCTTGAATTTCTTCAAGTCTTACAAGACTATATTCTCACTCAAAAACTCTACTCCTGACCTCCCCCGTTTGGATTTTCAACTCCAACTACATCCCAAGGAAAGTAATTCATAATTATTAGTTAACTAAACTGGGGCTGAGAGAAAAAGATATCCAGAAGTAAATCTAAGCATACCACAATTTAAAGAGAAATTCAGTTAGACTGTATACAGGCCCTTTTCATCAGTTTCAAAACCTAAATAGCAATTACCTTTTAAAACAAACAAACAAATAAACAAACAAACTTGAGGAACCTGGCTGGCTCAGTCCGTGCGTGGAGCCTGTGACTCAGGGTTGTGAGTTCAAGCTCCTCGTTGGGTATAGAGATGACTTGAAAATAAAATCTTAAAAAAACAAACAAACTCAGAGAAGCCAAAATTAAAAAAAAAAAAAAAAAAACCTATATGAAAAATTTTACTGAAATGTTCATTCTTTACATTTGAAATTAAAATCAACACTGAAAACTTCTTTACTTAAAGCTCAGAAATACAAACATTTCTGGTAGACTGACACAGATCAATTTTTAAAGGATTACAGATTTTCAGAGCTGGAAAGAACCTGAGAGGTCAGTTAGGCTTCCTTTTTTTTTTCAGATTAAAAGAAAAAGAGGAGTAGGGGATAGAAAAACTTCAGGCTCACAGAGGTGTTAAGTGATTCCCTCAAGGTCACCCAGTTTCAAACGGTGATTTACTATTACACTATTACACTGCAGGAAAAAATGCCTGTTACTTACTCTAAAAGACAAAATGCTTTTATTTACGTAGGAATCTTGTTTTGAATAGTAAGAACCGTATCTTCTGAAATCTTAGGATCTTACTACTCAAGGATTTCAAAAGCCAAAGGGTACATTCATTCAACACATATTTATTGAACACAAGGTAGACGTGAGGCACTGTGAGAGGCACTGGGACATAGCAGTTAGCAGGACAAATACCAGGAAAAACAATAATAAAATGATAATAATAGCAACTGCCATTAACTAAGCACCTACTATAGGCAAAATACTATACTAAGTATTCTACCTGCACTTGCTCTAAGTCTTAAAACACTGCAAGTAAGAGATTAACACCATTCTATTTAGGTAAAGACTGAAGTTTAGAGTGTAAACTGAGAAGTCACTCAGAGTAAGTGCCACTTTCCAAACCAGTTCTTTCTAGCACCAAACTACAGATCCCAGGTACCACATGGTGCAGCCTACTTCCCTATTCCTAAGCAAATGATTCCCTGATAGAGGACTAAGTAAAAATAAAATTAATAAATAAATAAAAATAAGTAAATAAAAGAGTATAAAGGGAATGGAAATATACACTATTTACAACAAATCCATATAGCATTTTTAGAAACCACATAATTCTGGTCATATGTAAGAAAGATAAGGCACGGAAAAGAGGAGGTAAATTTAAACTAACAAGTATAAGAAGTTGGTGTATGAACAGTCAACAACTTAGGGTTTTCAGTCAAAAAGGATAATGGCTAAGAGCATATACAGAGTCTATAAAGTTATTAAAGTTGGAGTAGGATATAAATATGCACAAAGTCTCAGAAGACTGAAACTAATAGTTACTCCAATATGAAACACAAATCAAAACAAAAATACTATAACACAACACACAGTAAAATTATGAAACCTGTCTCCTCAAAAAATCAGCCAAACCCAAGTGAAAACACATACAAGTCAGAGTTCACTTACTTGGACATAAATTTTCTAAATTATAATACTACAATTAAGGCACAATCAGGGAGCAAAGTATAAACAAATATGTAAGCAAAAATAAGCTTTTGCAAAGAAATGCCATAAAATCTATTTAATGAAGCTAAAGCATTTTATTCACTTGGAAGCTCCTCAGGTGCTTACCAGAGAACCTACTAAGAGGCTGAAGTTTCCTGTTTTATTGTCTTCCAAGTTCTTATCAACTATCTGTAATCACCTCATTGCTTTTTGTCTTTTAAATTCACAAGAGGAAACGCATAACCTCTAAATAGTACCTAAACAGCATCTAAAACAGTACACCAAGCCCTAATGAGATTTCAGAAATATTAGTTGAATAAGTACTTTCCAGAGAATGGCACACTAGCAGCATAAAGAAATGGCAGTTGAAACCAGCATTTTCATAAGACAAATATGCTTTTTCCATACTATCAACTTAAGAAGTAATTTTAGGGGTGCCTGGGTGGCTCAGTCAGTTAAGCGCCTGACTTCAGCTCAGGTCATGATCTCACGGTTCGAGCCCCGAGTCAGGCTCTGTGCTGACAGCTCGGAGCCTGGAGCCTCCTTTGGATTCTGTGTCTCACTTTCTCTCTGCCCCTCCCCCATTCGCACTCAGTATCTGTCTCTCAAAAATGAATAAACATTAAAAAAAATTTTTTTGAACAGAAGTAATTTTAAACATTTTTTATTAAAACAAATATATGTTATGCAATAGAATGAAAAATTCAAATGAGTATTTGAGATATAAGACAAGATTCAAATGCATTTTGTGATTGCAGGTGGCCACTTCATGTTCCTAGGCCCTAAGGACATATATTTATTGTCTTCTGTTATTAGAGCTACTTCATGAAAAACATTACAAGTAATTACAAACTTACACTATTTCTGCACTCACTCAGCCAACTGTCCAAAGAGACTACATACTCTCTAAGCATTAACATACATGTTTCTATCCCCAGCATCCAGCATAGTACTTATATGTCAAGATTGGTTCTATAAAAAGAGAACGGACTTCCATTTTCAGCCCAGATACTACAAGAGGCACCATACGTACACTCTGGCCTGACACAACAAAGAAAAGTGGGGGCAAAACATATGAAATTGTTTCGAAGACAATGGACAACAGACAGTGAAAAATACTGATTCCTGAGAGACCAGGAAAAAATGACACAGGTCCCATGCTTTCCCAAGCTTATTGATATAAGGCAGCTTCTGGGTCACAGCACATGGAGAGAGCCCAGACAAAGCCTGGGGCCTCCCTAAGTTAAGGCGACAAAACTGAGGGTCTGGGGAGACCAGGGCAGCTAGAAGCCACAGAACAGAACACCAAAGAGAGTGCTACACGCTGAACAAACCCCAAAGATAAGCAGACAGTTCCTACTGAATTGCTAAGGTGAGTCCTGAGCAATGCTTGCAGGTAAAGAAACTACCAGAGGTGGAGCAAAGAGAACTACTAGAAAGAATTAGAGGTAACAATGTCCCGAATTCACAAAAATCTAGCAAACTGCCTCTTTCCATCAGCCATACTAGAAACTATAACAATTCACAGGCGGTTAAGAAAAGTATCCAGGATAGTCTTGCCTCACTGGTGGGAAATAACTAGCCCTAAACATAATACTGCTCTGGTTCCTCAAGAAATTAAACATAAAATTACCTTATGATCCCACACTCTTAACTATACACCCAAAGAACTGAAAATAAGTATCACATCCATGTACACCCATGTTCATAGCAGCACTAGCACCTTTTGGGTAAAAATGGGCTAAATGTCCACCAACGGATGAATGGATAAACAAAGTATGGTATATACACAAAATGAAATATTATTCGGCCATAAAAAAAGAATGAAGTATTGACACAGGCCATAACATAGATGAACCTCAAAAACATTATGCTAACTGAAAGAAGCCAGACACCAAAGGTCATACATTATACGATTCCATTTATACCAAACAACCAGAATAGGTAAGTCCATAGAGACAAAACCTAGAATGATGGTTAGCAGGGCTGGGGGAGGAAGGTAATGAAGAGAAACTGCTTATTGGGTTAGGGATGTGGAGTGATGGAAAGGTTTTGGAACTAGAGAGAGGTGATAGTTGTACAACACTGTGAATGTACTAAACGCTACTGAATTGTTCACTTTATAATGGCTAATTTCTGGTAAGTGAATTTCACCTCAATAAATTATATTAATTAGAGATTAATATATTATATTAATTCTCAATACATTAGAGAAATAAAAGGCCGGAAAATGAAAATGGAAACTAAACATTGATGTAGGAAAAAAGAAAACAAACAGTAAAATGAAATTTTAAATTTGGCCATGTCACTGGTCACAGTAAGTGCAAATGGTCCAAAATCCCTAAAAGGCAGATTGCCAGACTGAATAAAAAAAAGCAAGACACAACACTGCCTGGAAGAAATGAACTTTATATAAAGGTACAAATAAGTTAAAAGCAAAAAAATGAAAGATCTGGATATTAATCCAAAGAAAGTAGAAATGACTAGAGAAAGTAGTGTTCAAAAAAATATATTATCGGAGATAAAGATCAATTTCATAATGATAAAGAGGTCAATCTACAACGAAAATACAAAACCTGTAAGTTTATGCACCCAATTATAAAGTGTCACAATATAAAACAAAAACTAGAAGAATAGAAAAACCCACGGTTACATAATTATATCAGAGATTTTAATACTAGTCTCTTGATAATTGATAGAACTAATAATCAGTGAGAATACAGAAGATCTGAACACTACCAACCAACTTGACTTAATTGACATTTATAAAACACTCTACCCAAAAACAGATGAATGCACATTCTTTTGAAGTGCACAAAAGTTATTTCACTTACCAAGACAGCTCATAGCTGAAATAAAACAATTCTTAATAAATAGAAAAGGATCCAAAACAAAGTGCTATCTAACCACACTCCTAATTTCTAATTTACAAATTAAATTAAAAATCAGTAACAGAAAGATCTCTATGAAGTCCCCCAAATATCTGAAAGCTAAGTAAAATACTAAATAACGCACTAGTCATAGAAGAAATCAAAAGAGAAATACATGCAAAAGAATGAAACTGAACCACTTCCTTTCACCATACATAAAAATAAACTCATACTAAGGGGCACCTGGGTAGCTCAGTTGGTTAAGCATCCAACTTCAGCTCAGGTCTGATCTCACAGTCCATGAGTTCAAGTCCCGCATTGGGCTTTGTGCTGACAGCTCAGAGCCTGGAGCCCACTTTAGATTCTGTGTCTCCCTCTCTCTCTGACCACCCCCCACTCACACTCTGTCTCTCTCTCTCCCTCTCTCTCTCTCTTGAAAATAAACAAACATTTAAAAAATTTTTTAAAAACCTCATAATGAATTAAACACCTAAATGTGAAACCTGAAGCCATAAAAATTCTAAAAGAGAGAACAGGCAGTAATTTTTCTGACATTGGCTGTAACATTTTTCTACATCGGTCTTCTATGGCAAGGGAAATAGAAGCAAAAATAAATTATTGAGACTACATCAACATAGAAAGCTTCTGCACAGTGAAGGAAACAATCAACAAAACTAAGAGGCAACACACTGAAAGGGAGAAGATATTTGCAAAAGACATATCCAATAAAGGGTTAGTAACCAAAATATATACAAAATGTACACAACCCAATACCCTGTAAACAAATAATCCAAGTTAAAAATGGGCTTCAAGAAAAAGACTTGAACGGACATTTCTCCAAAGAAGACATCCAGATGGTCAACAGAACATGAAAAGATGCTCAAAATCACTCATCATCAGGGAAATGCAAATCAGAACTGCAGTATCACCTCACACCTGTCAGAATGGCTAAAATCAAAAACTCAAGAAACAACAAGTGTTGGCAAGGATGTGGAGAAAAAGGAACCTTTGCGCACTGTTGGTGGGAATGCAAACCTGTGCAGCCATGGTGGAAAAGAGTACGGGGATTCCTCAAAAAGTTAAAAACAGAACTACTCTATGATCCAGTAATCACACTACAGAGTATTTACCCACAAAAAATCCCAAAACACTAATTTGAAGGGATACACACACCCCTATGTTTATTGCAACATTATTTACAATAGCCAAATTATGGAAGCAGACCAAATGTCATCGATAGATAAATAGATAAAGATGTGGTATGGGGCACCTGGATGGCTCAGTCAGTTGACTGTCCAACTTCGGCTCAGTTCATGATCTCATGGCTCATGGGTTGGAGTCCTGCATCGGGCTCTGTGCTGACAGCTAAGAGCCTGGAGCCTACTTTCGATTCTGTCTCCCTCTCTCTCTGCCCCTACCCTGCTCACATTCTGTCTCTCTCCCTCTCTCTCTCTCAAAAATAAATAAACATTAAAAAATAATAATAAAAAAAGATGTGGTATATACATACAATGGAATATTACTCAGCCATAAAAAAAGAATGAAACCTTGCCATTGGCAACAACATGGATGGAGTTTGAGAATATAATGCTAAGAGAAATAAGTCAGGTAAAGACAAATATATAATTTCATTTATACGTGGAATTTACGAAACAAAACAAAGGAGTAAAGGGGAAAAAAGAGAAAGACAAACCAAAAAACACTCTTAACTATAAAAAAACAAACTGGGGGTGCCTGGGTGGCTCAGTCGGTTGGGCGTCCAACTTCAGCTCAGGTCATGATCTTGCGGTCCGTGAGTTCGAGCCCCGCGTCGGGCTCTGTGCTGACAGCTCAGAGCCTGGAGCCTGTTTCAGATTCTGTGTCTCCTTCTCTCTCTGACCTTCCCCCATTCATGCTCTGTCTCTCTCTGTCTCAAAAATGAATAAAAGTTAAAAAATAAAAATAAAAAAAAAAGGTGTACTCTTAATCCCCTTCACCTATTTAAAAAAAATAAAAAAATAAAAAATAAAATAAAATAATAAAAAATAAAAAAACAAACTGATGGGATGGGGCACCTGGGTGGCTCAGTCAGTTAAGTGTCCAACTTCGGCTCAGGTCATGATCTTACACCAGAGCCTGGAGCCTGCTTCTGATTCTGTGTCTCCCTCTCTCTCTCTGCCCCTATCCTGCTCTCTCTCTCTCAAAAATAAATAAACATTAAAAAAAAAAAAAAACCCTGATGGTTACCAGAGGGAGGTGGGTGTGTGTGTGTGTGTGTGTGTTAAATAGGTGATGAGGATTAAAGAGTACACTTAACAACATGAGTACTGAATATGTACAGAATTGCTGAATCACTATATTGTATACCTGAAACTAACATAACACTGTATGTTACACTACACACCATAGTAATGTACAGTAGTATACTATATACACCATAAAAAATCTTAATTAAAAATAAAAATATATATATTATTCAAAATAGCATAAAAATAATACATACTTGAGAATAAACCTAAGGAAAGATATACAAGACATGTCCACTCAAAACTTAAAACATTGCTCAGAAAAAATGTTAAAAGTAAATGGAGTGATATATTATTGTTCCATGGGTCAGAAGATTAAATATTTTTAAGACACCAATTTCTCCAAATTGATGCATAGATGCAACGCAATCCAAACTAAAATCCCAAAAGAATCTCCTTGGTAGAAACTGACAAGCTGATTGTAAAATCCATATGGAATACAAACAACGTAAAAAGCAAAACAACTTTGAAAAAGAAAAACAACTTGACAAAGTTGGAAAACACTACCCAATTATACGACATAATTATAAAGCTACAATACTCAGGACAATGTGGTATTGGCATCAAAATAAACAAACAGATCAAGAGAACAGAACAGAGCTAAGAAACAGATGCACATATATACTGACAACTAGTTTCCAACAAATGAATAAATGCAATTCAGTGAAGAAAGAATAGCCTTTATAACAAATATTACGGAAACATCTGGATACCTATATGCAAAGAAAAAATATTTTAACTTCAATCCATACATTACACCATATAAAAATTTTAACTCTAAATCAATCATAGACCTAAAAGTAAAACTTGAACCTATAAAAATTCTAGAAGAAACAGGAAAAAAATCTTTGCACCCAGGCTTAGGAAGAGTTATAAGATATAACACTAACAGCACAATCCATAAAAGAACAAAGGAATAAGTTAGATTTTATTAAAATTAGAAATTTCCACTTTTGAAAAGACTGTTAGGAGATGAAAAGTCAAACCACTAATTGGAAGAAATGTTTTTTTTTTTTAATTTTTTTTTTTTAACGTTTATTTATTTTTGAGACAGAGAGAGACAGAGCATGAACAGGGGAGGGGCAGAGAGAGAGAGACACACACAGAATCTGAAACAGGCTCCAGGCTCTGAGCTGTCAGCACAGAGCCCGACGTGGGGCTCGAACTCACAGACCGCGAGATCATGACCTGAGCTGAAGTCGGACGCTTAACCGACTGAGCCACCCAGGCGCCCCTGGAAGAAATGTTTTTAAAGCATATACTTGTACCCATAATACATAAAGAATTCTCAAAACTCAACAGTAAGAAAACTCAATTTAAAAAAAACAGGCAAAAAGTTGGAATACTTCACCAAAGACACACAAATGTTAAATAAACATGAAAAGATGCTCAACATCATTTATTATTAAGGAAATGCAAATTAAAACTATAATGATGACATTATATACCTATTAGCATGACTAAAATTAAAAAGACTAACCATATTAAATGTGGACAAGAATAGAGCAGAAGAGACTCTATTGCACACTGCTGGTGAAAATGTGAAAAATCAGCACCACTTGGGCACACAGTTTCTCCATTCCTTAAAAAGTTAAACACACGTATACTATATGACCACACTACTCTGTTCTTAGAAATTTTTACTCAAG
The DNA here is from genome assembly GCF_028749965.1 of Puma concolor. Classification (NCBI taxonomy): domain Eukaryota; kingdom Metazoa; phylum Chordata; class Mammalia; order Carnivora; family Felidae; genus Puma; species Puma concolor. The sequence continues at coordinate 164,146,823 of NC_141670.1, read as the reverse complement.
AGAAAAGAAAGCATATGTTTATAAAAAGGCTTGAACAAAAATAGTAATAGCAGATTTATATAGACGAAAACTGGAAACACAAATGCCAATCAAATAAACAAATGTGATAGATCCACACAATAAACATTATTCGGCATTAAAGGGAATAAACTACCCACCATCGACCCAACAACATGGATGAGTCTCAAAATAATCATGAGTAAAGGAAACAAAAATGAGGGGCGCCAGGGTGGCCCAGGTGGTTAAGCATTCAGCTCTGGATTTCGGCCCAGGTCGTGATCTCACAGTTTGTGAGATCGAGGCCCATGTCAGGCTCCTGTTGCTGACAGTGTGGAGCCTGCTTAGGACTCTCTGTCTTCCTCTCTCTCTCTGCCCCTCCCCTGCTCACGTGCTATGCATGTGCACGCTTTTAAAATAAATAAACTTAAAAAAAAAAAATGAATACATACTGTATGGTTCCATTTATATAATACTCTAGAAAACGCAAACTAATATATACTACCAAAAAGCAGATTAGCAGCTGCCTGGAAGGGGTGGAGGAGGGGATTACAAAGAGACACAAGAAAACTTTTGGGGGTGATGAATATGTTCACTATTTTAATGTATACCTGTATAAAGGTGTTAATTTTATGACAAAATTCATCAAATGATACACTTAAAATAATATGCAGTTTATTGTATGTGAATTACATCTCAATAAGGCTGCTAAAATAAAAACAATTTTATCATTAACAAAATACACAATACTTGAGGCCCTAAAATAACACATTAAGAAAATGAAATTACACAAAATATATTCCCTGACAACAGAATTAAACTAGAAATCAGTATCAGAAAGGTGTCTGGAAAATTCCTACATATTTGTAAGTTAAATAACACATTTCTTAATAATACATAAATCAAAGAGAGAGTTTCAGGGAAAATCATAACATATTTTGAACTGAATGAAAGTAAAATATGGAATGCAAGCAAAGCAGTGCTTTAGAGAAAAATTTCAGCTTTATATGATTGTATCAGAAAAAAGGAAGTTCTCACATCAATGTCTTCTGCATCAATCTTAAGAAACTAAAAAAATAATAAATGAAATCCAAAGCAAGGAGACAAAATAATAAAAATAAGAGCAAAGATCAATGAAATCGAAAACAGAAAAACAACAGAGAAAACCAAGACTGAAGCAAAGAGTCCACTCTCATCACTCCTATTCAACATTTTACTGGAAGTCTTGCCCAGTGGGAAAAAAAGAGAGAAAAATAAATACGAAGTATGCAGATTAGAAGCCAAGAAATAAAACTGTCACTATCCTCAGACAACATGGTTATTTTCTACATAGAAAATCCCCTGGAATCTAGAAAAACATTCCTGGAATTTAATAAGTGAGTTTGGCAAGGTCACAGAACACAGTGTTAATATACAAAAATCAATTGTAGTTGTTATGTACTAGCAATGAACAACTAGAAATCAAAATTTTAAAAATGATACCATTGGGGTGGCTGGATGGCTTAGTCAGTCTGGATTTCAGCTCAGGTCATGATTTCACAGTTCATGAGTTCAAGCCCTGCAACAGGCTCCATGCTGACAGTGCAGAGCCTGCTTGGGATTCTCTCTCTCCTGTCTCTCTCTCCTGTCTCTCTCTCTCTCTCTCTCTCTCCCCCTCTCTCTCTCTCTCCCCCCCCCCCCCGCCTCCTCCCCCATGCAAGCTCTCACTCTCTCAAAAATAAACTTAAGGGGCGCCTGGGTGGCTCAGTCGGTTGGGCGTCCGACTTCAGCTCAGGTCACGATCTCACGGTCCGTGAGTTCGAGCCCCGCGTCAGGCTCTGGGCTGACGGCTCAGAGCCTGGAGCCTGCTTCGGATTCTGTGTCTCCCTCTCTCTCTGCCCCTTCCCCGTTCATGCTCTGTCTTTCTCTGTCTCAAAAATAAATAAAACGTTAAAAAAAAATTTTTTTTTAAATAAATAAAAAATAAACTTAAAAAACTACCATTAACAATAACACTATGCACAAAGAAATACATATAAAGCTAACAAAATGTGTGTATGGTCTGTATGCAATGCAAAAAACTACAAAACACTAATGAAAAAAATCAAAGAAGATCCAAATAATTGAAGAGTTATGCCATGTTCATGCTGTGGAAGACTTGTTGTCAATTTTCCCAAAAACTGATCTACAGATTTAATCCCAATCAAAAAAAATTTCAGACACAGTATTGGCAAGCTGAGTTTAAAATTTACATGGAGGGGCGCCTGGGTGGCGCAGTCGGTTAAGCGTCCAACTTCAGCCAGGTCACGATCTCACGCTCCGTGAGTTCGAGCCCCGCGTCAGGCTCTGGGCTGATGGCTCAGAGCCTGGAGCCTGTTTCCAATTCTGTGTCTCCCTCTCTCTCTGCCCCTCCCCCGTTCATGCTCTGTCTCTCTCTGTCCCAAAAATAAATAAATGTTAAAAAAAATAAATAAATAAAATAAAATAAAATAAAATAAAATAAAATAAAATAAAATTTACATGGAAAAGTAAAGACATCAGAATAGCCAAAATAATCCTGAAAAATAAGAACAAGTTTGGAAGCCACCCTATCTAATTTCAAGACTTACTATAAAGCTATAGTAAAAATCATGTGGTATTAAAATTAAGATAGACACACGAAGATCTAAAGAACAGAGTCTAAAAATAGATCCATGTAAATAGGGTCGACTGACTTTTGTCAATGTGTAATGGCAATTTAATGAGGAAAACATAGTCTTTTCAAAAAATGGTACTGGAAAACCTGTAGTTATATACAAAAAAAAAAATGAACTCAGACCTGTACCTCACACTTACACAAACATTGACTCAAAATGGGTCATAGATCTAAAAGTAAAATACAGGGGCGCCTGGGTGGCTCAGTAGGTTAAGCGTCCGACTTTGGCTCAGGTCACGATCTCGCGGTCCGTGAGTTCGAGCCCCGCGTCGGGCTCTGTGCTGACAGCTCAGAGCCTGGAGCCTGTTTCGGATTCTGTGTCTCCCTCTCTCTCTGACCCTCCCCGGTTCATGCTCTGCCTCTCTCTGTCTCAAAAATAAATAAACGTTAAAAGTAAAATACAGAAGAGATCTATAGGAGAAAAAGTTTGTGACCTTGATTTAGGCAAGGAATTCTTAGAGAGAACACCAAACACACAACCCATTTTTTTAAATATTGATAAATTAGACTTCATCAAACTCAAAAACTTTTGCTCTGCCAAAGGCATTAAGAGAATGAAAAGACAAGCCACAGACTGGAAAAATATATTTGGGGGGCATCTGGGTAGCTCAGTCGATTGAGCCTCCAACTTTGGCTCCGGTCATGATCTTGCAATTTGTGAGTTTGAGCCCTACATCAGGCCCGCTGCTGTGAGCCTGACAGTGCAGAGCCTGCTTCGGATCCTCTGTCCCCCGTTCTCTCCTCCTCCCCCACTTACGCTCTCCCAAAAATAAAAGAAAAGAAAAAAAGAAAAACCATTTAAAAGAATTTCTTCAATGTTTATTTTTTGAGAGAAAGAGAGACAGTGTGTGTGGGCGAGGGAGGGGCAGAGAGAGGGAGACAGAATCCGAAGCAGGCTCCAGGCTGAGCTGTCATCATAAAGCCCCACAAGGGGCTCAACTCATGGACCATGAGATCATGACCTGAGCCATGAGTTGGGACACTTAACAGACTGAGCCACAGAGACTCCTCTTTTAACTTTTTTTTAATATTTAGAAAAAGCATTTAAAAATATATATGGCTACATACCTAACAAGGGACTTATACTCCAAACATATAAAAAATTCTCAAAACTCAACAATAAAAAATATTTTTGAGAGAGAGAGAAAGTGAGCAAGGAACAGAGAGAGAAAAAGAATCCCATTAAAGGCATCAAGAGAGAGAAGTGGGGCTCACCCTAAGTGGGGCTCGTGCTCACCAGAAGCAGGGCACGAGGTCACCTAATGAGGGACTCGAACTAATGAACTCACGAACTGTGATCATGACCTGAGCTGAAGTCAGATGCTTAACTGACTGAGCCACCCAGGAATCCTAAAAAATAACGATTTAAAAACGGGCAAAATATTTGGGGGTGCCTGGGCGGCTCATTCAGTTAAGCATCCAACTCTTGATTTTGGCTCAGGGCATGATCTCACAGTCATGAGATCGAGCCCTGCGTTGGGCTCCACGCCACGCAGTGCAGCCTGCTTAAGATTCTCTCTCTCTAACCTTCTGCCCCTCTCCCCCACTCTTGTTCACTCACTCTCTCTTTCAAACACAAAAACAACAACAAAATGGGAAAATACTGGAATAAACACTTTAACAAAGAGGTACAAATGGCAAATAAGCACATTAAAACGTGTTTAATACCATTAGCCACAAGGGTAATAGGAAGTAAAACCAGAATGAGATGCACTTCATCTATGAGAACGACTAAAATTTCTAAAACTAACAATACTAAGTCCTGGTAAAGGTGCCGAGCAACCGGAACTCTCATATACCATTGGCTGGTATGTAAGATGGTACAGCCACTTTGGAAAACAATTTGGAGGTTTCCTATACAATCAAGCATGCACTTACTGTAGGATCCAGCCACCCAACTCCTAAAAATAAAAACTTATGTTCACAGAAAAATATGCATGTGAACATTTACACTAAGTTTATTCAAAATCACCAAAAACTGGATTGTGGAAACCAATTACACAATCCACACTGGATTGTGTAAACCACACAATGTCCCTTCAGCTGGTGAGTGGATAAACAAATTGTGACACATCCATACAAAGGAATGCTACTCAGCAAAAATAAATAAATAAATAAATAAACTATTGATACATGCAACAAAATAGATGAATCTCAAATGCACTAGCTAAAGGAAACAGCCACACTCAAAAGGCTACATATACTGCATAATTCCATTTATATAACATGCTTGAAAAGGCAAAACTGTAGGGATAGCACACAGATCAGTGGCTGTCAGGGTTGAAGAGCTGAAAAGGGTATGACTACAAAGGAACAGCGCAAGGAAGTTTTCTGGAGAACCGTAATGTATCTTGGTTGTGGTGGTAGCATACTACTCTATGCATTTGTCAAAAATCATTGATCTCCATCAAAAAGAGTAAATTCTGCTGTATATTAAATAATTTTCAAAGATAGGTTATGGCGGTTTGTTTTTAAAAGGAAAGGCAATTTGGAAGGAATAATAATAATAATGCAGGTTGAAAACAAGGTCTCCAGAGGAAGGTCAACTGATACAAAGGGGTACTTAGTTGGAGATGGATTTAAAAAGCAATGCAGAAATCTTAAGGAATCTACTCCTGAAATCACTGTTGCACTATATGCTAACTAAATTGGATGTAAATTTAAAAAATAATAATAATAGAAAAAGAAAAAAATAAAATAAAAAAATACAAAGCAATGCAGATATCTAATTATCCAAATTATTGAATAATGTCATGAAGGTGGAAACACTGAGCTGCATAGAAAATATGCCTTTGGTCCTGATTCGACTTAAGAGTCGGAGACAATTCTAATTTTTTTTTTTAATGTTTATTTATTTTTTGACAGAGAGGGACACAGAGCGTGTGCAGGGCAGGGGCAGAGAGAGAGAGGGAGACACAGAATCTGAAGCAGGCTCCGGGCTCTGAGCTGTCAGCACAGAGCCCGACGCAGGGCTCGAACTCACAGACTGTGAGATCAAGACCTGAGACGAAGTTGGAAGTTTAACCGACTGAGCCACCCAGGCGCCCCAAGACAATTCTAACCAATACCACCTCACAAATGAAGACAAAGGAAAGGTTCAGTGGCTAACAATCAGGTAGGGTTTTAGCCTTTATTTATACTAGTATTTCAATCAAGGGTTCTTAACATGAAATACCTAGATAGAATTCTAGGACTCCATGAAAAGTGGATGAAACAAAGATTCGTCTTCATTTTCACTAACCTCTAACTGAAATGTGGTATAGTTTCCTTAGGTCATGAATGTATGCAACGGTCTGTGGTAGACTAAACAGGACTTGTACTTCCATCACTCACAGATATCATAGGTTTTTCCTATCACATAGTATTACCATAGATCCTCTGCTATCTTATTTTGTATATGCATTAATAATTATTTGCATCAATATTAATATTAATAATTTGCATTAATAATTAATAATTTGCGTTAATAAATATTTATAAGTAATATATTTGAGGGATTTTAGCACTTCAATAACGAAAGTTATAAGGAAACTTTATAACTTGTGTATTTCATTTCCTACACTTAAAATACATTAAATATTTCATTTCATACATTTAAATACATTAAATCTTTTAAAATACAAATAAAACATTCTAAGAGAGGGTTCATAGGCTTCCCCGGAACACAAAAAGAGTCCACAACAAATAAAAGTCAAAAATCCCTGCTCTAAATTATCCTGCTCCCATTGTACAAAGCACCTTCATACATGCATGAAGTGTCACTCTCTCCCTGGGTATGTAATACTTTACATCAGAGACAAGGAAATGCACAGCTTTTTTAAAAGCAGTAATCGTTTTGTTTGCACTCACTAGATAGTAAAGTCCATATAAAATTAAATTATATACATACAGAGACCTTGGACTGAATACTACATTGTTGAACAAAATGTACTTTCTGAAACTACAGATGAGAATAACCTAAAAAAATCAATCTATCTTATGTCTCAAATAAGAATTTAATGAAAGCATCTAAGAAATGATTTATGTTGGGGCGCCTGGGTGGCTCAGTCGTTGAGTGTCTGACTTCAGCTCAGGTTGTGGTCTCTCAGTTCGAGAGTTCAAGCCCCGTGTCAGGCTCTGTGCTAACAAACAGATCAGAGCCTGGAGCCTGCTTCGGATTCTGTATCTCCCTCCCTCTCTCCCCCTCCCCTGCTCATGCTCTGCCTCTCTCTGTCTCTCAAAAATAAATAAATGTTTTTGACAAAATGATTTATGTTGCTAAAAACACATGGAAAAGAGTAGGAAGTTTAGTTTTGTTTTCTAAATCCTACACTGTACACACATTGCAATGTCTTGTTTTCTCGTTTAAAAGGTAAAAAACAAAGGATCTCAAAACCTCAAAAACCAAAAAAAGTAGATTTTAAATACCTAGATTTCTAAAATAAGAAAATTCTTATGATTCCCTGAGTTAAACAGCAGTAAACTGCCAACCAAATGAGATACAGCAGTCATTTAAATAATGAAAACATCCCAAACAGGAGGCAGAAGTAAGAGGATCTAAACTCCAAGGGCTGCAAATTTGATCATGGATCAAGGGACAACCAAAGATCAAAAACAAACAAAACAAAAACAAAAACAAAAACAAAAACCATTCTGTGGTCTGAAGATGATCTGGTCAGAAATACAGGAAGGAAAAGAAGAAATATTCTTGGAGAAAAAATGAGTATTACAGATATTACAGTAAATATTACAAAATTCTAACACAAAGGCATTATCTCCTTCCTATCAATAAAATGTACTAGCTAAAATTCTTTCTCATTAGGAATATACTGCTTATTTTTATAACAGAAATCAAGGGACAAACTGAATTTGCTTTTCCATGTTCCCTATCATTATTTGATGACAAAATGAAATGCAGCCACATAAAACCACTCATTCAATTTCAACTTAACAGTATTTCATTTTTATACATATAGTTACCATACTTTTTAAAAACTTTAACAAAAATGTAATGCATTCCATCAACAATTTGCCATATCTCTATCCATATCTGAGTCAAAATTATGACTCTTTAGATCATTTTTTCCTGATTACAGAATCACTATGTACTCATCTCAGGAAACTTGTAAAATACAAAAGAAAAAAAAAGCCACAAAATTTCTTCAAAAGAAAACAGAATTCCCCATAATCTGACCAACAAGAAACAAACATTGTAACCATGTTACTTCATCTGTTGGTACTATCTTACATTTTAGTAATCACGCCATTAGTCAATGTTTATTAGACGCTTTGAGCTACTTAGTTAATAGCTTTCCATATACTATTTCACTTTATACTTGCCACAATCCTATTCAAGTAGTTGGGTGAATACTGTCATTTTGTATATAAGATAACTAGATTTTAAAAAGGTTAGGAAATGTGCCTAGGGTCACAGAGATTAGTGGTAGACCTGCACCCAGCATTCTCAATCACTATGCTATACCACCATTAATGTATACGTAGAGAGAGAATGCTGTATTCTACTCTACTCTTAGGTAATTTCTTAGATCATAAAAATTACAGATATAACATATAATTAAATTTAATATAACATTATGGACATACCATAATGTACTTAATCATTCTACTGGATCAGATTATTTTTGTTGTCGTATTCAACATGGTGTGATTCATTCAATACAAAAATAAAATTAGGTAAATGAAAGATTTGCTTATCTACTTCTAAATTTAAATTAAAATATATTAATTCAACTTACTCTTTTACTGAGGCAAATAACTGGCCACATACTGCAACCTAATGTGCAGCAGCAACAAAGGCAGCCACAAAGTAGCCAACGTACATTAACAGGAAGGTTCTTCTTAAGACAACTGTTAACTCTGTTGATGCTGGCTTTAAATTCTTCAGGAGCTACCTAAAGAAAAATTTTAAGAAATAACAACACTGCAATATTAATGTCAAGAAACATGTCTCATTGGCATAATTATTTTTTCTAATTTGTTACGAAAAGACTCTACTTTTGAGGTATATAAATAGTACCTAAGTAAACAACAGACACTCACTTTTCCAGTTAACGAAGAAGGGAATTCTGATTCAAATTTGTTGCTCAGTCCAAATCTAGTTTTTAAAAAAAGAAGAGAAATATGTTATTACATGTCATTGTTGAAAAAAACCATACCATTTAACTTAATCAAAGGTCAAGTAAATAGATGCAACTTGATATACAGAGTAACAGTGGAAGTTTGAGACACAAAAACATTGTAATCAGCAAAAATTTATGAAATGCAACAAGCAATTTTAGCAGCTGAATCAAAACTTTTGTATAAGAGGCTAAAAATACAGAAAGAAATGACTTCTTTGGGGCTCTCTTTGTAAGTCAAATATTAATGTAATGAGAAACAACACAACCGTCCAATTTTGCCAAAATTACTGAGATTCTTCCAACTAAGTAATAGAAAGCCACAACCTCTGCTATTAGTTATTTTTTAGGTCAAGAGCACTTGTCAGCACTCAATAAAGCAGAAACATGTCTAAGAATGCAAGTTGATCAGTTAGCATTTTCTGAGATCACATCGCCACTGCATTACAACCAGAGAATGCTAAAAACAACTGGACGATGTGACAGCTGCCCTGGCTAATTAAACTTTCAAGTACGAGGACACCTGCTATACGCATATACCCCCAAAGAAATAGAACTGAGGTAGTACATTTCAATATCTTTAAGCTTTTAAATGTTTGCAAAAATCATGAGATTGGACTGGGCACTTGACTATTTCTTTGTATGAGTCATTAGGAAAGAATAAAATACTCATGGACACATTGGTAATAGCAGATTGCACCTGGAAATAAAAAGTGAGATACTTAAAAATGATAAGTTGGATCCTGAAACCAAAATGTTTTCCACTTTTATTGATATAATTGACATATTAACACTGTGTTAGTTTAAGGTGTGCAACATGACTTGATACATGTATATATTGTGAAATGATTACCACAGTAAGTTTGGTTAACATCTATCACCTTACATAGTTACAATTATTTTCTTCCTGTGATGAGAACCCTTAAGATTCGCTGTCTTAACGACCCTTATAAATACACAATACTGCACGTCAGGTAGCTGGCACTAGTAAGAAGGATCCCCTAGGATAGTCTGTGTGAAACAGCTGGCCAGATGAGACTTCTAACTTAACCATCAGTAGAGCCAAACAGGAAAATCAAATAAGGTGAGCCATGCGAAAGCAGTAAGGAGTGGTGGAGACTGGCCAAGAGGAGGGTATACAGAACGTGTGTGTGTATGGTGTCATGGGACAGATCCAGCTGATTATGGTCCTACTAGAATGCAGGCCCACGTCTGAAAAATTGTATGATTTGTCTTTCTTTAAGAAGAGTTGGAAAACTAGATTTCTATGTAAAATTTCCCATCTTTAAAGTACCGTGCAAGGCAAACAAAACACTTCTGTGGGTCAGGTTGTGTGGTCTGCATCATCATCTAGATTTCCCTACGTGCGAATGGTGGCCTCGGAGACCATTTTATCATTATCATAAGTAATTCATACATTATTTTATAGAAGCATTGAAATGATATCAATCTCTCTTTATAAATAACAGATACTGTTTACAAAATAGATTACAACCCAACTACCTAAGTCCAAGCCAAAGTTCTTTTCGTACTAAACATAAACTGGCAACTATTGGTGTTGTACATAATCCTGGCATTAATGCCATTCTAAGACTGAAAGACTCTGAGTTAAATCTATTTTCTGTCTATGCAGGGCCCTCAGAGCAATGTGGTTTTACTTGAAAAAGCCCCAACAGATAACTCACTTCCAACCTCAAAAGTCCTGGCATGAGGAAGAAGTCACTGTGAAGTGTTCAATGATAGCTCTCAGTGAGGCGTCTACATAATGTACTTCCTTTTCATCTATTTCCCTCAGGGAAGAGGACATTCAACAAATGTTCAGTGAGTATAAATTATAAATTTCCATCTCTTGAAGTATTATCTCCCTTGGTCTGACGGTTCTTGCTTTCAATCAGTAGCTCCCATTTCAACCATGTTTATTATTGCAATTAACCATCTCCTTCCAATTGGTCTTTGAAAATTTTTTTTAGAGAAGCAACCACCAGATAACTCCAAGTCCCCTAAATAGAAAAGCCTCCCCCTTTCATCCCAATCATTAAACATTTAACACAGATTCAATTATTTTAGTGAATATCTACACTTTACTGCCAGGTAATATGCTAAATTGAAGGGAACAGTCCAGCATGAGTTTAAACCCCAATTGCCTTTCTTTCTAGAGGCTGAGTATTTCCTTATTGGCTAAGTGGCTGAGTATTGATGCTTTGCCCAGGGAGCACAACCAGCTAATAAATCGTCCTGTTGTTCCTGCAGGTCAGGGCTCCTTTTAAGTCAGGCTTTTTATTCTTCCAGTAAGAACTGGTAGCTCCAAGGATATTCACTCAGTTCCTCTTCAGTCATACTTTCTGTTAGGTTTTATCTTAGGAACAGATCGTAAACCTGCCTCTTCCTTCATCTCACCCCCAAAAGAATGTCCCAAAAAAAGATTACCCAGGGACATGATTAACACTATAAGGGAGTGCTTAGTTTTTCTACCAGCCATTAACTTGGTGCTGATGATTTTTCCATTCCTCTTTGCTCGAGTTTCCCATCCACAGAACAACAATACCTGGAAGGAAGGTAAAGAAAATCCTGTGCTTGAAGCCCTTGAAGTCTCCCCAGCCCAACAGGAATGAACCCCAACTGTGCTTTCTCTTTTAAAGTCTCTAAACAAGGCATTTAATATTCAAATCCAGTACTCATGATAACCAGGAGAATGAGCCATGATAATCAAGCGCCCCTTCTTCATCTTCATTTGGAAATTAGTTCTCTGCTACAGGGGAATTCAAAGGTTTGGTCAGGACCTCTTCGCTCTCTTAAATCCTTGAGGACCTCAAAAAGCTTAAGTTTATGTGGTTTATATTTACCAGTATTTTGGATTAGGCATTAGAACTGAGCCTTCAAAACATTTTTAAAACTTATTCTTAAAGGAACCTAGTATATGCTAATAAATATAACATTTTAATGAGACACAACTTTTTCAAAAAAAATTTTAGAGAGAAAAGTGTTGTTTTACATTTTTACATCTCCTTAATATCTGACAATGGAAGACAGGTGGATTCTCACATTTCTTTGTGCATTCAAACTGTTGTGATATGCTCTTTTGGTTGATATTTAAAAGGAAACTTAGGCTTCACCAGATACGCATTTGGAAATCTGTATATATCATTCTTTGATTATATACAAAAAACTCAACACGTGGTAGTTTCTTAACTGTTTTTTTTCAAGAAGGAAATTGAAACCATATCGATAAACTTTTAATACTTTGTTACATAAAATTCCGTTGATATATTTTGCCTTTTGATTTTATAACTTACACCTGATTTTATAACTTACACCTGATTTTATAACTTCATGCATTTGTCCCTTGGAAATGGAAATATTACTAAGTTATGCAAATACTCCAAATGTTGACACACTTCATTGTATGATGTTAGAATCATCACACTCATTAATAGAACCACTGATCTCATCAGAAAGGTCTTTTAAGTATTGGGAAGCTGTCAAGTTCACAGTGACAGATACAAGTTTTCCAAAGTTCTAATTTTCATACTGAAAGCTAAAATTTTATTACTGACAACAAATGCTATCAGTTGTTTTGAAGTGACAGTCTTGCTTTATTTAAAAAAAAATTTTTTTTTAATGTTTATTTATTCTTGAGAGAGAGAGAGACTGAGCATGAGTGGGGGAGGGGCAGAAAGAGAGGGAGGGAGACACAGAATCTGAAGCAGGCTCCCGGCTCTGAACTGTCAGCACAGAACCCAACGTGGGGCCTGAACTCGCGAACCTCAAGATCATGACCTGAGCCGCAGTCGGACACTTACCAACTGAGCCACCTAGGCACCCCCAGTCCTGCTTTATTTTAAAAAAATATTAACAAAAGGGGCACTTGTGTGGCTAATTCAGCTGAGCATCCGACTCTTGATTTTGGCTCAGGTCATGATCTCACAGTTTTGTGACTCTGAGCCCCACGTTGGGCTCTGTGCTGACAGTGCAGAGCCTGCTTGGGATTCTCTCTCTCTCTCTCTCTCTCTCTCTCTCTCTCTCAGCCCCATTCCCCTGCTCACTTTCTCTCAAAATAAACAAAAAAATTATAAGAGGCTGAAAGTTAACTAACCAGCATTACATAAACAAAGAAAAAAATGATTCATTTAAAATATTTGCACTACCATCTATACCTTAAAAACTAACAGCATATTATTTTAATAGTTGTTTTTCTAGCTTTGAATGTTACTGGTAGAGATACACAATGGTTGTTAATTTTAACAGGTCTCCTGGCAATAAAAGCAGGAGAAAGGAAAATGTAAGGAAAAGTGGGGAGGGGAAAGTAGAAGGAAAGAGGGAGAGATGACATAAAAAAGAAAGTAAGCATTAACAAAGTGCTACCAACAACTGTCTCATTTACCCCTCAATACTTATTGTCAGTCCACCAGATGGAATTAAAGAAAATGCAGACGTGCTATATCGACATCTATCCCTATTACCTAAAAGACCTTTTCCTCAATTATGGTTAAAATACTCACGGCTTCAGAACTGATAAAATAGTTAAAATTTTTTCAAAGAATGGCAAATATAACAAGATAAAATACATTAAACTTAGCCTATTTTACAAGTTTACCATTACAAGTTTACAGGTCTCCAAGTCTCCAAATACAGTTGGAGAAAAGACAATTCACTCAAATCACAACCACCGAAAACCTTCTATGTAATACTTCAAGAAAACAAGGTCCTACAACAGAAGACATAGTTTTGTTTTGTTTTTTTTAATTTTAAAAAGCAAGCATGTACAAGGCTGATTTTTACTTTTATGTAATTTGAGGTAATTTTGAAAGTTCATGTAATATACTTAGTAAAGCTTTGGAGAGACAGCAACTTTACACCTAAATCTATTTAGTTCGTTTGTTTGTTTATTTAAGCAATCTCTGCACCTCATGACCTCGACATCAAGAGTTGCACGCTCTTCCAACTAAGCCAGCCAGGTGACCCCAACACTTAAATCTAAATGAAATCTTCAAATAGGTTTGTTTTACTCCTATCCCTTCTTCAATTTCACTGTCCCCTCATTCTTACAATTCTTTTTTTGTTTGTTTCGTTTTTCATTCTTACAATTCTATAGCCATAATTCAGAGTGTGAGCCATTCTAATCTGTTACCCTGCACTGTCATGTTTATCCAATTCAGAATCTCCCTTTCCTGATAGACCACTCCTCTTCCAAACTCCTTTTAATATTTAACTCTGGTACCCCTAACCTGGATACCTTCTTCTATCTTCTCTTTAAAAAATTTTTTTTCTTCTGAGTATAACCAAAAATCCTGTTGGAATGACACTCTTTCCTAGAAATTCTCAATTATAGCTTATTTCCTCAAAGTCCACCTTTCAGACTCCCCATCTTCCAGGTTCCAGTAATACTTGACTACATTCTCTCCTGTACAGTCCTTACCGTACCTTATTATAATTATGTTTACAAGCCTAACTCCCTACTCTGATAAATAATGAGTTGTTTATAGGTAAGTATGGTTTCTTAATTACACCCCAATGCCTGATAGTCAATAAATACTTGCTGAATAAATTAATTAATTTCCAAAACAAAAGCTGAATCTACATTCCACTAACTCTTTGTTGCAAATTTCCATACCATTTTTCTCTCTTCCTCTGATGCCCATGACGTCTGTTTCTGCCACACTGTTCTAAGTCTCAACCATCATTTTCAGCCTTCCAGGTCACCCCCTTTGTTGGAGGTCCACAAAACTACCCTCAGGTTTGATGATTTACTAGGATGACTCACATGACTCAGTACATAGTTGTACTCAAAGCAAAGGATAAAAAGCAAAATCAGCACAGGGAAAAGGCACATAGGGAAAAGGCACATAGGGCAAAGTCCAGAGGAAACCAGTAACAAGCTTGCAAGAGTCTCTTCTCAGTGAAGACACAAGGATGCGTTTAATTCCTCCAGCAACTAGTTTTGACAACATGTATACAATACTGTCTACCAGGAAAGTGCATTACAGATTCACTGCCCAAGGCTTTTATCAGGAACTGATAGAATGTACCCTCTGCTTAGCATATACCAGAATTCCAGATTCCCAGAAGGAAAGCAGGTGTTCAGCATAAACCACACTGTTTGTTCAAATAGTTTAGGCTCAGTGAACCATGCCTATCAATTTTGGGAACACTGGGAACTTTCCAAAAGTTCAAGTTCCCAGACACCAGCCAAGAGCCGACAGTATAGGCAAGTATTTCTAAGGACAGCAATCTCAAGCCTACTATGTTAAATCTTTTCTGTACACCTTCCTACTCTCTAAGGACACACATCCTAACTCTCTACGGATGAAGACTGTTGTCTTTATCCCAATCACATTTACCTACGTCTTCAGTCTCTATCATCTGTCTCAAAGCAGGCAAGCTTCCCAAAAGCTAAACCATCTGCTCCTGGTTGCATCTCCCCCAGTCTCCTCTGTAATCCGCTCTATTGTTCCCTCTCGTTTGGCTCCTTACACATATCCTACAAACCTGCCTATGTCTACCCAGCCTGAGAATCTGAATCCCTATTTTCTTCTCCCTCAGTGAATGACGGCATCCACCTCTTTTCTTTCCTCATCCAATGTCTTGAAAGAGTCCTTATATTCACTATCTTTATCTCGCCTTCCATCCACTATTCAAACTACTACGAGCCAGACTTTACATTTCTTTACTGATGAGACCACTCAACAGACTAGTTGAAAACAAGTCTTTTCAGCAAGTCCTCCTTCACAGAGCATGCTTTCTCCCAGCAAAAAGCTTCAGCATTACATTGGCAAATGTCTTTTTTTCTTTAAGTTTATTTGAGAGAGCGCGAATGGGGGAGGGGCAGGGGGTGAGAGAGAATCACAAGCAGGCTCCTCAAAGTCAGCACGGAGCCCAGGGCGGGGCTTAAACTCACAAACTGTGAGATTATGACCGGAGCCAAAATCAAGAGCCAATGCTTAACCAACCAAGCCATCCAGGCATCCCTAGAGTGGGCAATGTCCTATTTGGCACAGGTTACAGCAAATAACTCCTTAGCATTGTCTTTGAGTTCTGCTTTGATTTTTGTTTGTTTGTTTAATTTTAGGCCAACCAAAGCAATACCGTCAGATAAAGTTTTAAGAAAATCATCTTATTTTATTAAGTGAATAAGAAAAGTCATATTTCATGTGTGTTAATATAACTGCAAAGTATCTTAAATGGTTTTGATGTGACCTAGATCACTTAATTTTGATGTTACCTTAGTTCCAGTTTCAGGGGGTTTTAAGTTTGCCAGGAAGTGGGGTCTGTTAGCAATGAAAATGAGTTATATGTTTCAGCTTAACTTGACCACATTATAAATTACTGCTTTTATTATAAATTACTTTTATCCATTATGCTCCTCCAAGTTTAAAGTCTTTAAATATGGCAAAATATAATTTCCTTTCTTCTAAATCAAAGGACAATTGGCTCTGGACAGTACTGAAAAGGCCAAATTTCGTCTTCTACAATGCCAATTTGATATGCTTGAAAGAAGAGCAATGGGTAGGAAGCTGAACTGCCTTCAAGCCTAATAACCTAACATCGTATTGATCCAAAAAAGCTGTAAGTAACAATAATTTCAAAAGATATGATTCAGGGTGGGTGGCATCTTAATTCAGTTATCTACAAAGACTAATATATGAATACAACAAAAAACTATTTGTCAAGAGGTCTTAAGATAGAAAATACCATGCACTGCTAATGAAACTTTAAGTCATTACAACCAGGGGCACCTGCCTGGCTCCTGTAGAGCATGCAACTCCTGATCTTGGGGTTGTGACTTTGAGCCCAACACTGGGTATAGAGATAACTTACAAATAAACTCTTTAAAAAAGTAAATAGGGGTGCCTGGGTGGCTGAGTCGGTTAAGCATCCAACTTCGGCTCAGGTTATGATCTCATGATTCGTGGGTTCGAGCCCCATGTCAGGCTCTGTGCAGACAGATCAGAGCCTGGAGCTTGCTTCGGATTCTGAGTGTGTGGGTCTCTCTCTCTCTCTCTCTCTCTCTCTCTCTACCCCTCCCCCACACACACGCTCTTTCTCAAAAATAAAGTAAATAAATAAATAAAATTAATTAATTGATTAATTATAACCATTCTAGAAATCAATTTGGCATTACAAACATTTAAACCTTTGTCCCAGTAATTTCTTTTTCAGTACTCTAACCTAAAATATAATCTGAGGGGTGACTGGGTGGCTCAGTCGGTTGAGCATCTGACTCTTAATTTCGGTTCAGGTCATGATTCCAGGGTAGTGGGATCAAGCTAAGCTAAGCATGGAGCCTGCTTGGGATTCTCTCTCTCTCCCTGCACTTCTCTACAACTCACATGCTTGCTTGCTTGCTCTCTCTATAAAATAAAAAGTAAATAATTTAAAAAGAAAGAAAAATAATCTAATGTGGATAAAATAACAGGCATAAACAAGTTCCCTGAAACTTTATTCACAATAGAGAAAAATAAACATAATAACATTATGGGAATGTTAAGTAACTTTTAGTATCTCAATATAACAGAATATTAGACAACTATTAAAAATGAAGTTTGCAAACAACATAGGAGATACATATACAATACTATTAAGTAAAAAAAATACAAAGCTGCACATACACTATGATTTTAATTGTAAAGAAAAAAAACTTACAAAATAACAGAAACCTTCAGAGTACAATTTGATTGTAAGAGTCAAAAACATACACATACCTTTTGACCCAGTAATTCTCCCTCTAGAAATGTATCAGAGGAAAATAATTACAGTTGACACAAATATGTTAATAAATAATCAAGTTTTCTAGAGCATTATTTTGGTATGAGAGTATTAAACGTTTTATTTGTTGTTTCTTAAAATAAGATCTAATTTTCAGATGTACTATAGTTGCTAAATAAATACTTTAAAAGCGTTTCATAATATACAATACCATTATAATTTTTTTATATATGAATCTATTTGGTATTAACTAGGTAACTTATCATAAGTAAACATAAAAAAACATAAAAAAAGTTTGGGTTCACTAATCAACAGTTTTTCTGAATGCATTTCAACCTTTTCTGTAGTTCAAGCCTATATAATATCCAGTCTTGGGGCACCTGGCTGGCTCAGAGAATGCAACCCTTGATCTTAGGGTTGTTAGTTAGAACCCCATACTGGGTATAAAGATTACTTAAAAATAAAATCTTAAAAAATATATATCCGTGGCACCTGGATGGCTCAGTCAGTTAAGCATCCGACTCTTGATCTCAGCTGAGGTCTTGATCTCAGGGTATTGAGTTCAAGCCCCATGATGGGCTCTGCGCTGGGCATGGAACCCACTTCAAAAAAAAAAAAAAAAAAAAAAAAAATCCAGTCCTTTTTGCCTCCATTTTTAATTCTTCCATGTTCCTTATATCTTCTCACATTAATGTCTCTTATAATTCACTAATGCACTGTTATTTTGAGTTGAATCATGTTTTGATCTCATGACAAATTTTGTCTTTGAAATACAGAACTGCAAGAATCTGACTGCTTCATCTTGCTTTGTATTTATTTTCCTTACTTCTCAGTTGCAGTGCTATTTTTGACAGTGAAAATTCTCAAATACTAGAAATGTCCTACAATTACATTAACGATAATATATCCATCTGAAAAGACACTGTGTAGCTCAAAACCACGTATACTAAAGAGAAGTCTGTTACTCTGAGTGCCTGACCAGGAGTTCCCTATGCTCTGGTGAATTAGACCATAAATGGGCATCTGATTTTAGAACCTCTAATCCCTGGGCTAGCTAGCAGCATATGGGACGGAGGCCCAACAAACCCGCCCAACTTAGACAACATTCACTAATTCGGTCCGATCCTCTTTCTCGAGGTGTCTATCTACACAGGAGACAATAGTTGGTAACATGAAGCTTCAAGTGAAGCCAAGATACAGTAAAGCCATGAATAAGTAGAAGTAAGGAATAAGCTGAGGCCAACAGTAAGCAGATACAACAAGAGAGGGGAAAAGCTCTCTGCCAGTTCACACTACAACAGCACAAGCTCCAACTGAAAGTAAGTCATTGTGATAGACCATTAGACCAGGGAGCAAAGGACACATGCTATTGAGAAAAATAACAGAATAACCTCATAGCCAGATTGCACTATATCCAAAAATATTAATATTCCAGTCTCCTTGAAGCCTGGCTGTACAGTGACAAATGCCTCCTGTCTTCCTTAGTGTCCATGCATTCTTACAATAAGTTTCCACTGACTACGGTCCTCTGAGTGATTCTGTTCTCTGAAATCTAATACAGTCTCATATTTCATACTTTAAGAACCCATAGTGACACTGGCATATTTTCCTAGTGTCAAATGAAAAATGTAGAATACAAAAGACTTTTAAGTATGGTCTCAATTTTTTTAATAAAAATATTTACATATACAGAGAAAATTTTTAAAAGATAAGCCATCAAAATATTAATAGCGGTTAATCATAGGCAATTGCCTTATAGGTGATATTTCACTTCTAATATTTTCAAGTTTTCTAAAATTTCTATAACATATATTGCTATTTTAAACTAAAAAAGAGATTCCTAGAAAGAAAAATTTAATAAGGACTAGAAACAAATCCACCAAAATATTAAATGACCTTGGTCTCTTGCTGATTATAGACAGTTTATTTTCTGCTTCACTGAGAAGTATTACTTTGCAATTTTTAAGTAATCTTTGTTTTTCACTATAATTAGAAAAGAGTAAAAAAAAAAAACAAAAAACAGACGGGATGCATGGATGGCTCAGTCAGTTAAGCGTCCAGCTTCAGCTCAGGACATGATCTCACGGTTCATGAGTTCCAGCCCCACATCGGGCTCTCTGCTGTTAGCACAGAACCCATTTTGGATCCTCTGTCCACCCACCCACCCCTGCTTCTCTCCTGCTCACGCTGTTTCTCAAAAATAATAAAATAAACATAAAAAAAAAATCTGTAGCATAATGCTCCATTTAAAATCAATCAATCAAAGGATCACTATGTCAGATGTACTAAGAAGACTGTATAGGTTGAGAGGCAAAGGAAGGAGGGAGGGGGAAAAAATTAAGTGTACAGCAGAAGAGAGACGATGACAACTCACACCAGTAGTGGAGATGATAAAAAATGGTCCAATTTTGAATATGTTTTGAAGACAGAACCAATGAATGATTTCTTGACAGCCTGGATGCAAGGAAAGAGAAAGACGGACTTTAAGGATGTATCAAAGATGTTTTTAATCTAAACAAATAGGATGCCAGATCTGCCATCAACTGAGAATAAAAAGACTGCAGTTGAAATTAATTTGGGGAAAAGATTATGAAATCAGTTTTGGCTATTCTGGATCTTGAGACACTCAACCTGTACAAACCTAGACTCACAGAATTTTATTTTCCTATTGATATGACAAGATCTATGAACATATGAACTAGACCTTTCAAACTGAACACGGGGAATTATGAGGATGGCAAGTGAAGACAACATTTATTTCCTAATGTTGAACTCTGAGTTCAACGGAATCAGTTTTTTAGCTATTTTGGAAGATGAAGTCGTAACTATAGAGAAAATTAACAGTTTAATGCATAAAAGCCACACTTTAAATTCATCTGGCTGTCTCGATAGACATCAGAATATCAATGCGGCTCAAGGAGGAAGGGACAGAACTGAAAGTGCAGTGTTTATTTACCCAGAAGATATAGAATCCCTGGTGTTGGGGGACATATACACATGCATCTCAGAACACATCTAAAAATTTTAACTGTGTGACCAAATTCTGAATATCTGGGGTTCATCCAACTCTGTAAAAGTACAATCTTTTTTTTTTTTAATGTTTATTTATTTTGAGAGAGAGAGAGTGTGCATGCCGGGGAGGGGAAGAAAGAGGGAGAGAGAATCCCAAGCAGGCTCTATGCTGCCAGTGCAGAGCCCAATGTGGGGCTTGAACTCATGAAGTGCGAGATCATGACCTGAGCTGAAATCAAGAGTCAGATGCTTAACCGACTGAGTCACCCACGCACCCCGTGAAAGTACAATTTTACTAATAAACTTGTGAAATCAAAGACTTATTTAAATCATTTATTAATTGACTCATCACTATATAGTTCCATAATAGTCTAGCATTAGAATTTTACTAATTTTCAATTATTAAGATTATATTTTCAAGTATTTATAGATGTTTACATATGTTGTTAAACAATGGCAGTTATGTAATATATATTGATTAAACTTAATGGTATTGACTTCTGATGATATAGGAATTCAATTAATCTAACTATCTAATTTATACATATGTTAGAATATTCTTCACACGTAAATTGTATGAGCAACACAATAATGATAAATTATGGGGGCGCCTGGGTGGCTCAGTGTGTTAAGCGTCTGGCTCTTGATTCCAGGTCAGGTCATGATCTCATGGTTAGTGAGACTGAGCCCCCTGTAGGGCTCTGCACCAACAGCACAGAGCCTGCTTAGGATTCTCTCTCTCCATCTCTCTGCCCCTCCCCCACTCTTGCACAAGCATGCTCGCTCTCTCTCAAAATAAACATTTCAAAAATAATGATAAACTATGTTCATTTAAGAATATGTGGTTGAACTGGATTATAGTATAAATTACCAAAAGTATCAATTTCAAGTGACATTTACAATTGAATAGTTTAGAAAGAGCAGAAAAAGAAGGTTAGTATACAGGAATTCCTTTACTAGACTTAACCAAGGACTCCACTGTAACTACAACACAAATTCAAAGAGAAAAAAAAAGGAGCTCTTGCAGGAAGCATACACACACACACACACACACACACACACACACACACACACACAAAAAAACAACAACAAGGGTAGCTTACCCCAAAGTCCAACCAACTCTAACCTAAATAAGTTTAGGTTTACTTAGATGGTAGGGCCCTACATAATGAGAGGCTGGAGAAGAGCTTAAGGAGAAAATGAATCATCAGCCCGGGCCTTAGTGAGAAAATTTCATCCACTGTGTACTCAATTTCACTTTAAGTGTCAAGACTTTAAAAGCACAGTCTTTTCTTCCAGTCTAATAGACAGATCATTGTCAAACACCACGTCTTGTCGTTGAAGGGTAAGACCTGACAAAGTTCCTCGCTTCCAAATCTATGATCTTGTGGGAAAGCCCCTCTCCACTTCCGACACAGGCTGTCCTCTTGGCACGTGAGCTGCCCTGTGGCGGCAGAACAGGAAATGCAGGTATGTCATCAAGACAGTCGAGTCTACAGTCAGGGAAGCCACAGGTCTCCGACCTCACTCTTTACAAAGCAAAACAAAAAACACAAAGCAAAATAGAAAATGAGATGGGAACGAGACAGCCAAAGCAGTTACTGCTATTTTTTCCGGCTCTCACAGGAAAGTTGCGAAATTTGATGACCTCTAGACAGAACTGTAACACCTCCTTTATCAAAAGACTATCACCACCATCATATCTCATCTACACCATTCAAAAGCCTTCTGAATGTGGTTTCAGTCTAATCCCTCTACCATCCTTTCCTGCCCCTACGGACCTCACCGACCTCATTTCAAGGCACCGTCCCCTTAAACTCCCTACATTCACCGCAGTTCACAAGTAGCTTTTCAGCATCTCAGGCCAGCCAGACTTATTTTACTGTTTTCCACACCCGGGATGCTCTTCACAGAACTCTTTCGCCCTTCCTAAATGTTACTCCTCCGGGAGCTTCTCCCTAACCACGTTATTTTCAGTCACAGCACCCTACCGGGCTCCTTCACAGCAATGTGCTCCGACATAATTTGTCTCTTAACCGTAAGCTCCAGGAGGACAGAGGAACTATGTGTTTTATTCATAACTATGTACCTAGAGTCTCACATAACACCTTAACACAAAATCTGATAAATGTTTGTTAAACTACTTATCAGGAAACTTTAGTAAGATAGCTGAGAATGGGGGCGCCTGGGTGGCTCAGTTGGTTGAGCGTCTGACTTTGGCTCAAGTGACGATCTCACTTTCCATGGGTTCGAGCCCTGCGTTGGGCTCTGTGCTGACACTCAGAGCCTGGAACCAGTGTCAGATTCTGTGTCTCCCTCTCTCTGGGCCCCTCCCTGGCTCACGCTCTGTCTCTCTCTCTCTCACACACTCTCTCAATAATAAATAAACATTAAAAAAAAAAAAAAGACAGCTGAAAATGAAGGATTAAGCGAAAAATTCTCTGATTAAACAAATATCTTAAAACTCAAGGATCTAAATCCAGCACCCAGAACCAACTACTCTTACTTTATTCATAGTTCTAATAATGTTGGTTGTCTCATTCTCAACCTACAGTTCATCCATTAGATAAAGAAGGTATATAGAAAAGAAAAGCCCACACATGTGAAATTTAAAATAAAGTGCCATTTAGAGAAGATCCTCAGGATGCCTCAGTGGCTCAGTCGGTTAAGCATCTGACTTCGGCTCAGGTCAGATCTTGCGGTTCCTGAGTTCGAGCCCAGCCTCGGGCTCAGTGCTGACAGCTCAGAGCCTGGAGCCCCCTTCGGATTCTACCTCTCCCTCTCTCTGCCCCTCCCCCACTCACACTCTGTTTCTCTCTCTCTCTCTCTCTCTCTCAAAAACAAATAAACATTTAAAAACATTTTTAAAAAAGAGAAGATTCTCAAACTCCAAAATAACTCAAGAACCCCTAAGACTATGACTGTGTACCAACCTGATAATATCTGCTTTTGATTAAATGTTTCCTCAAGACAATGAGATAATTCTGATTTACAGTCAGGATCTTGTTTTACTTTTATTTTTTTAATTTCTTTTATATTTATTTTTTTTTGAGAGAGAGACAGAGTGCGAGCAGGGGAGGGGCAGAGAGAGAGGGAGACACAGAATCCGAAGCAGGCTCCAGGCTGAGCTGTCAGCACAGAGCCCAATGCAGGGCTCAAACTCATCAGCCTTCAAACTATGAGATCATGACCTGAGCCGAAGTCGGCCGCTTAACCAACTAGCCACCAGGATCTTGTTTTAAAGTAGGAAAGCATATATTACGTTTTATATGGATTTCCAGGAAAATGGTAAATATTAGCCAAAAATGTGCACAAAAGCATAAATATCAAAATATGTAATAAGTAATAATTTGCTGTATTTCTACTGTGGGCACATGACATTAGATAAATTATTTCTGACTCTCACACCTAATCTCTGAGGCAGACCTTATCCCTTTTGCAGATGAGGAAACTGAAGTTCAAAAATGTTAATGGTTACAGTTAGGTTACAGTTAGGAAGTATCTGAGAATTAAAACTAATCTGCTTAACATCAAAGACCATACTCTTTCCACATATCATCAATTGCTTCTAAATGTGTCTGATATGAGAATTACCGAAGCTCTTATTAAAAATAAAAATTCCCAGGGACACCTGGGTGGCTCAGTTGGTTAAGTGCCCAACTCTTGATTTCAGCTCAGGTTGTGATCTCACAGTTTGTGGGGTTGAGCCCTGAATCAGGCTCCACGCTGACAGCACAGAGCCTACTTAGAATGGATTCTCTCCCGTCTCTCTGCCCCTCCCCAGCTTGTGCGCAATCTCTCTCAAAATAAATAAACATTAAAAAGAAAATAAAAATTCCTAGACTCTTCTCCTTAAAGATTCCAACTGGTGGAGAACCTAAAATGTATATTTTTTAAAATGCTCTTGGGTGCCTGGGTGGCTCAGTTTAGCGTCCGACTCTTGGTTTCGGCTCAGGTCATGATCTCACGGTCCGTGAATTCAAATCCTCCATCAGGCTCTGTGGAACCTACATGGAGCCCGCAGCCTACATGGAGCCCGCTTGGGATTCTCTCTCTCTCTCCCTCTCTCTACCCCTCCCCCCACCCCCAAATGAATTAATAAACCTTAAAATAAAAAAGAAAATAAAATACTCTCAGTGATTCTGATAATCAGGCAAGTTAAAGAAATCCTGCATTGGGCAGGGGCACCTGGGTGGCTCAGTCAGTTAGGCGTTAGACTTTAGCTCAAGTCATGATCTCCCAGTCTGTGAGTTCGAGCCCCGTGTCAGGCTCTGTGCTGACAGCTTTGAGCCTGGAGCCTGCTTTGGATTTTGTGTCTCCCTCTCTCTCTCTGCCGATCCCCCACTTGAACTCTGTCTATGTTTCTCTCTCTCTCTCAAATAAAAAAAAAACAAGAAGGAAATCTGCATTGGGACTAAGCTAGACTACATGAATGGTGAAAGTCTGGCTTAAGATTTGATTTTATAAATGGATTCTGAAACAAATTATGAAAAGTCACAAAAAAAATGTTAAACAGAAGATACTAAACTAAGGATACTTAAAAGTATCTGTTGCTAAATGTTATATTTAAAGCCTAATTTTATTGAGAATAAAATCTTAAGTAGCTTTATAGTTTAGAAAGCTAAACCAGGCATAGATACTACAGGGAGTAAAAGATCCTGGGCCTTTAACCTATTCCTAATAAGGACTATAAACTCAGGACGCCTGGATGGCTCATTCAGTTGAGCACCCAACTCTTGATTTCATCTCAGGTCATGATCCTAGGGTTGTGGGAGCAAGCTTCGTATTAGGTTCCATGCTGAGCATGAAGCCTGCTTAAGATTTTCTCTCCCTCTGCCCCTCTCCCCCACTCCCACGATGGCACTCTCTAAAATAAATAAATAAATAAACGAAGGAATATAAACTCAAGCTGGAGTTTAGGAGTAGCTCTCAAAGTAAAAATATTACTCTTTAGAGAAATATTATTATTCAGAGTAATGTTATCTAGAATAGTATTTAAGTAATTATAATTTCATATAACTCATTTTCACCATTTAGTCCCTGTATTGCACTTAGCTAGCCACATAAAATTTTAAGCACTAGTCAATTTCACATCTGTTAATAGGCAGAAATCCAACACTGAACTGTTTACACTGAAACACCATGTAAATTTCATATTCGAATACAGTAAAATTTTGAAACTTCAGCTTACAGCCATAATCCTCATTTCTTCAAGAAAGTTTACCCACTGAGAAGTTTTGGTAGCTGATCCAATTAAAGTGTTTAGCATTCTTTTTCTTTGTGTTAGTTACCAAAAGATATGTTCAACTCTATATTCTAAATCAACCTAATTTCCTTTGAAATAATGAAATTATTATCTGGGAAATTATTATCTGGGGAAAAAATATCTTACCTTAATTTTACAATTTCCTTAAAATTATCAATTAAAAAAAAAAAAAAGGAAGCCAGTTATCATTTGAATATGATTTTATAAGAGTTCTATTGTAAAACACTGTTTGCCTTCATCAGGAGGTTCAGGAAAGAAAACAGTTACTCCTTTGGCAATTCTGACAAGATCCAAAGATGTATGCAATTATCTCATTTATTTAGCAAACATTTTAGGACCCATAAAATTCCAGACACTAGATTAAATAGTGGAGAAATACAAACTAATAACCACAATTCCTGCCTTCAAACAACTTCACAGCCTTATGGAGAAAGATCAATAATGTCTTAAAATAAAATCTCAGAACAAAAGTTTAATCTTTAAAAATGGAATACACCTGGGGCACCTGGGTGGCTCAGTCGGTTAAGCATCCGACTTTGGCTCAGGTCATATCTCGCAGTTTGTGGGTTCGAGCCCCATGTCGGGCTCTGTGCTAACAGCTCAGAGCCTGGAGCGTTTTGGATTCTGTGTCTCCTCCTCTCTATGCCCCTCCCCTGCTCATGCTCTATCTCTCTCTGTCTCTCAATATTAAATAAACATTAAAAAATATTTTTTAATAAATAAAATAAAATAAAATAAAATAAAATAAAATAAAATAAAATAAAAATGGAATACACCTTACATATCATGCTGGGTGGAGGACAGAAGGTGAAAGCTATGAAGTTAAAAAACTTGTTTAACTGAAGTGATTCTGTTATTCGGGAAAATCACATTCAGATCTCCTGTTGCTAACTACAGCATCTGGTAGCAGTCTTGGAATACTGATACATTTCAAGATAGACCATTTTTTATTAACTATACCATTTGAAAGGTCAACGTGTTCTTGTGATGTCTCCTATGCAAAGATTTTATTGCACCCCAAAGTAGTTTCCAAGTTTTTTCATTTCAAGCCCCATTCTAAATCTTTCAATTTTCCACAGCATACCTGACATGAAGACAAGCAAAGAGAGTGAGTTCCACAGCCATTGGTAAAAACTGGTACTGAAGAATGAGCAATTATTTGTGGAGATGGTAGGAAGATTATACCTCAGAAGAGAGTACATGAAGATACAATAATTTAGTGAAATTAAAAGAGAATAACATTATTAGAAACAAACCTTAGCAAAATAACTTGCCTCTTTGACAGGACTTAAGTTAGAAGTCAAAGATTATATATGCCCTAGGAAAGCCCCAAGTGTGATTCTGATATGGGAGGGCATTAAATGAGACAGAAGCAAATAATGTCGGTTATAATGATAGATCAACTAGAAAATACTGATCTAAAAACTATTTTTAAATTCTAAGTTTTAGATTAAATCCTTTAATACTGTCATCATTGTGAAAAATCAAAGTCTTCAACAATGATCACTATATTTTGACAAATCTACTGAAGAGTAAAAAACTTTATAATTTAAGAATATTAACCAATCTCGCCTATACCCCCTAATGAGATAATCACTTTCCCCTCATTTTCATTACATAATAAAATGAGAAAACTCTCTCTCTCTCTTTCTCTCTCTCTCTCTCTCTCTCTCTCACACACACACACACACACACACACACACACACACACAGGAAATGTACTTTTAATTGAAGTGTGAACTCAAGTCTTAAATTCCATGCACATAAATGTTATGCAATAATAGGAACTTATTTCCCTCTTCCTTCAAATACCACCTTTCCTCAAAATATGCTTCTGTATAAGATTTCTCCCTGTTGGAGCTGCCACTCTGTTCCACATTGTTACATGCAAATCTAGCAAT
Organism: Puma concolor; assembly: GCF_028749965.1. Classification (NCBI taxonomy): domain Eukaryota; kingdom Metazoa; phylum Chordata; class Mammalia; order Carnivora; family Felidae; genus Puma; species Puma concolor. The sequence continues at coordinate 164,119,154 of NC_141670.1, read as the reverse complement.
GAAGAAAATTATTAAACTTATCCAGAAGAATGTCAAAAAAGAATACTGATCATGATGGAAGTACAAAGTATAAGTCTGATTTGCAATAGATGTAAAAATATTTGTGTTAAAAACACATTAAAACAGACTTTGTTTAGACAAATTGTTTTACATCCTTATATCCCAAAAATCTGATTATACAATTATACCCCCAAAATAACCACGACCTGCCTATGTAGGAGAAAATGGAAGGTATCTTACTTTTTCACATCACTATAATGACATGCCAGATCATGTCACATGAGAACACAGTAATTTCTAAAATAAAGTAAGAGTAATACTATAAAATGATTATTATGGTAGGGAGGAAAAAAGAGTGGAAATATTCAGATATAAAGGTCTACTCAAAAGTGAAATCTATGAAAAACAAATATGGATGAATCGGTATGTTTTGAGATTGATCACGATTACAGACGATTCGGGTGGCACTATCATTTACTTCCAAACCTGTAAGAGAAGACTGCTCTGAAGAGCTCCTTAGTTTAAAAAAAACAGGTAGGGTGGGAGCAGCAGCAGCTTTACTACAACTGTTTTAACAACTCTTATTTATATTTAAAGGTAAGAAAAACTGAACATGCTCAACAGTTATAGTAACCCATAAGAACCAATTTCAGAGGTGCCTGGGTAGCTCAGTCGGGTAAGCGTCCAACTTTGGTCAGGTCACGATCTCACAGCTTGTGGGTTTAAGCCCTGCATGGGGCTCTGTGCTGACAGCTCAGAGCCTGGAGCCTGCTTTGGATTCTCTTTCTCCATCTTTCTCTGCCCCTTCCCAGCTCGTGCTCGCTCTCTCTCGCTCTCTCTCTCTCAAAAATAAATAAACTTTAAAAAAAAATTTTTAAAAAAAGAGCCAATTTCAAAAACCTTATAGGCACTAAGTGGGCTACCCACGGGCATAGTATGCCAGTGAATTATGTATGACAGAGTCATGTAAAAAGTTTTGTATTACTATTACTAATCTATGTCGTTACAAAACAGGTTTAGGTTTTCAATGAAGATTCTCACTAATTTTCATGCAAATACTTCACATAGTAATTTAACCTCATATACATTGTTTAGAAATGGAAAAATAGGACTAAAGTCAATCATCGTTAGGTTTGAAAATGGCAGTTCAGATTTCTTAGTACTGTGCTTTACACTTATGTTTCTCAAAGTGGAACACTTTTAAATATAGAGGGTAACTAACGAAGGTTAATATTTATTGGGCACAGTATCACACAATGTGATGATTTCCTGGCGTATACTGTCTCATTTAATCCTTAATAACCTTAAAAATTAAGGACTATAACGATCCCCATCATAACTGAAGAGGCATAAATAATTTACCCAAGTGGCAGAGAGTAGATTTGAACCCAGAGCCTAGAACCAAGGTAATGGGGAAAAGAGGGAAAGTGACTGAGAGAGAGCACAGAAACATGAACTCCAGTGCAGAAAGGCATACTGCTTACTGGGGGCATGTAGTCCCTCCTCATACTCAGGATGAGAGGTTTTCAACTCTGCCTGTACATTAGAATCACCTGTAGGACTTTCTAAACCAACATCCAGGCCTGGGACCTCACTCAGATACTAGGCCTTCAACTGGCCTGGCCCTGGGGAAAACACAGCTTTTCTTGTGTTGTTCTTTTGTTTGTTTAATTTCCGCAGGTAATTTTATTTTTTTAAAAAAATTTTTTTTTCAACGTTTATTTTTTATTTTTGGGACAGAGAGAGACAGAGCATGAACGGGGGAGGGGCAGAGAGAGAGAGGGGGAGACAGATTCGGAAACAGGCTCCAGGCTCTGAGCCATCAGCCCAGAGCCCGACGCGGGGCTCGAACTCCCAGACCGCGAGATCGTGACCTGGCTGAAGTCGGACGCTTAACCGACTGCGCCACCCAGGCGCCCCCCGCAGGTAATTTTAATGGGCAGTGAGATTGAAAACCACTAATAATCATTTCCCACCCCATTAACCTCTCTGAGTAGCCAACTACAATCAAATTTACTAATCACCTACTTAGTTCTGAGCACTTTACCTATTATATTTTCTATTTACCCAACAAAGTGCTTAGTTTTTCTTTTCCTTAAACAGAGGAAACATTATAACTCTAGCAGCGCCTTTTTAAATAGAAAAAAATTGCCTGCTTTTCTTTAACAAGAGGAATTTAGGGGGGAAAGGCAGGGAGATAGCATCAAAGAGTTTGAAAAAAAAATCCCTTCTTTATGCACACATACACTCATTAGGTTTAAAACAATGTAAAAAGAAAATAAATAAATGTATGTATGTATGTATGTATGTATGTATGTATGTGAACAGGTCCTGAGTATCAAACTAAAAAATTAAATGGCAGGCTATGAGACTAAAAAAAGTTCTGTAATACATGTTAAAGAAAGATTTAATATCCATGAAACTTCTTAATTCTGCTGGAGATGACAGTTAAAATACTAAGTAACTGTTATTGTGGTGATAAATCCCATTGTCTTCCCATGGCACTGTGACAATGATTATGCAGTGTTTTTACCCTATTAAGTCACCTGAATATAGACTAACAGGTGCTAAAGAAATCAAAGCATTACATAAGCACACCCAAACAACAATATGGCTGGTCATATCACGTAGTGAGAAATACAAGGATTTTGCTGAAAATCTTCTATAAGGAGTCTTACCTTTTCACTAAAAGTTATTCACTGCACATCCCACTCACCCCACACCAAAAACGCAACGAAAACTGTTCCAGACAGTCTTGGATCTGCTGGCCCTTTTATTTTACTAGAAGGGTGTAGTGGGGAGATTTCTGACAAGCATACAAGTTTGATCTAGGATTTGAACAAGAGATCTAAAATGAAGAATATAAATACTTCAAGTTGTACACAACTCTGGACTTCTCAGACAAACATTACAAAACTTCCTGCTTCCGGACAGCTCATTATTTGGTTCAAGTCTTCACATTCCTTTATTAGTCATGACCTTTTTACAAAGCTCTCATTCCTTATTGTTTGAATAACATCGGACTTTTAAATGTTGCAAATCAGACTTACAGGAAGGAACCCTTATCAAATGAAGAAGCCATCCCAGAGTTCATGCCCAAAGGAGGCTCTGATTACAGAGAGAACTCAGTAACCCCAGCAGAGTGTGTCCAGCACGTAGATTTCTTTTTAAAAACTGGTAGTAAACATATATCGTTCTGCAGATCTTAAATTTAGGTTCATCCACACATTTTTATCATACACAATTACAGGAGCCTGCATTTCCGCAGAAATTGACTCTGCAAGAAACTGGGAAGACCTGTGAGTGTGTGTGAAAGGCACAGACACAACGGTGAACCACTCATTACCAATTGTCACTGGGGTCTCACATGGCCCAGATCTGGCCTCTGAGCCATATGTCACTAGGCTCAAAGGCACAGATGAGAGGAGAGAACCACAGGGTAACTGGAAGAGAAAACAAGGGGGAGGAACCTCATAAATACGTGTACTTCCACCCCGAAGCTGAAGAGGTGGCCCAAAGGGCAGACTCCAGAAAAACCTTCGCTCCTGGGATCCGTCACATCGCCCAGGCCTGTAGGGCCTGCTAAAGGGGGCGTGTGGGGGAGGAAGGGCAGTGTCTGTGCCCCCTCCGGAGATCGAAACAAACGAAATTAAAGCAAGTTCTCACTTCCTGGTCGCCTACTCTTCCCGAAGGCCCCGACACAAGACGGACACCGGGGAAAGAGGGCTCCCGAGGAGTAAAGGGGGGGGCCCGCCCCCACCCCAGCCCTGCACCTTCCCGTCCTCGCCCTCCCCTCCTCCGGGCCTTACACGGTGACGTGACCGGAGCCGCGGACCACCACTGGGTCCGGCGAGTATTTGAGCAGCTGCTCCTCCAGGGCCCGCTCCTCGTCCTCCTCCTCCTCATAGATCTCGTCGAAATCCGCCATCCTGAGCCTCCGAGGCCCCCTGCCCAAAGGGGCCTGACTCCAGGGGCCGGCGCCGCGGCCGGGAAACGGGCAGGCGAGGCGGCGGAGGCTGAGGGGAGTCGCTGCCTCGGGCTCAGAGGCCGCGGAGTTCGCTCTTGGCTGCCTCGGCTCCGGCTACAGAGATGGGGTCCCGGCCGTCGCCACCGCCGCCGCCGCCATTACCATCAGCAATAACAACAACACAATGTCAACATCCGCCCAAGGGCCGACACCTCCACCAGTGCCGCCGCCGCCGCCGCAGCAGCAACTCAGGCAACCACAGCAACAGCCAGAGCCACCCGCAGCGGGAGCAGCCGGCTACGGCATCGCGAGACTTCCCGGGAGTGCGGTCGGGCGCGTGGACGCGCGGGCGCGCGCGAACGTGTGGCCTCGCGCGCTCCCAGGGCGCCTTCCTTCCTTCCTCCGCTCCCACCCGCCGACGACGCTTCGGCAGCGCGCCCCCGCCGGCGCGGTCCCGCCCTCCAGCAAGTGAGTCCTGCAAAGGGCGGCTCCGAGGGCCCGGGGCGTTGATCCCGCCTGGAGGAATGGAGCCCGGAGTGTCTGTCCAATGGAGCACTTAATCTCTACCCCAAACTACTACCCCAAAGTAACCTCTACCCCAAAGTACTCTACCCCAGAGTACCCAAAGTTACTCTACCCCAAACTACTAAAAACAAAAACCCCGGTTGGAATACAAAATTTATAGTGCGTGTTTGCCAGTTTATCTAATAGCTGAATCTCGCTTTTTGTCAGTGTTTTTAGTCTTGATGGAAGCCAGAGTCTGCACTTTCCCAATTTGAGGAGCCCAACAGAAACATTGCAAATGTTTTTGCCCACTTTGATAAAAGAATTTTCAAAACATGTCCAAACTGAAACATCATGTCCCATCATCCCCTTAAATACAGGCCAATGATGCTATTTTTTTCTTACAAGAGAACTCACTGTAGTCATGACATGAAGCAAAAAAAATGCCACATTCTCTGGGTTCCAGTTTGAAAGATGCAGTTTCCCTGCCCCAACTCCCTCATCAACCATAACCTGTTTTCTTCCCTTAAGACCTACGGAATCCCTTTCCCTTCCTTACAGCCCCTTCTAGAATGGAAAGGGTAGAGGAGGGAGAGGAGGGGAGGGGAGGAAGAGTTTAATGGATTCTGCTTACCTGCCTAGACCACTAATGAAGGCCTAAGGGTCACTCTGGGTGCTTAGTTTCATAGTCAAGAACCTGTCCGGCCATACAAAAAGTTCAGGGGCAGGAGTGGACTCCTGAGGGAGTCCTAGATAATGAGTATATACCACAAAGACAGGAGAGAACAGTCATACTGGATCCAGGGCTGGTGTCAGACTATTCTGCAAGTACAGTGTTCACATTCTGACATTTCCCTTTAGATGGGTCATTGTTGAACTTGAGAAAAATGCGAAGGAGGGCAATAAGGACAGCAAGAAATACCAAACATTTTCTTACTGGAAATGGTTGAAGGAAATGAGCATAGGTAGCCAAGAAAAGATAAAGGAAAACCGTAGTAGTTGTATCAGACTTGCTGTATATCTCCCCAGAGGGCATTTATTCATTTACTAATTCAACAAATATATACTGAGCTCTATGTGTCAGGCATTGTGTGCGCGTGTGTGTGTGTGTGAATGAAATACAGTCCCTGCCTTCTAGTAGTTTATTTATCACTAACGTAAGCAATTATAATTGTGTCAAGTGCTCCCAGAGGAGTATACAGAGGGTACTAATGAAGCACACAGAAGGCAGCTTAGTTTGGTGGTTAGCAGTGGGCTGTGAAGCGTGACTGCCTGCCTTTGAATCTCAGCTCTGTCACTTACTATGTGACCCTGAACAGGTCACTTAACCTCTCTGTTCCTCATGTGTCAAATAAGAATAATAGTACCCACCCCCCACCCCCACAATGGCCTCCTCCGCAGATGCATGAAATGCCTAGAAGAAGGTCTGGCACACAGCAAATAAGGGCTGTCTAAGGCCCCATCCCACTAATCAGCTCTATGAGGATCAGCACAATTGCTCGCATTATGTAATGCTTTACTGTTTATAAAGCACATACATATCATTGAATATTCCCCCAAGACTCCTATGAGGTAACCAAGGAGGATGTAATTTAGTCCTTCATCTCGGAGACGCTATGTGACTTCCTCATGGCCAAATAGCTATGTAATAGTCAAACCCACGGCTTCAACCTCAGTGCACTGGGTAGGCCAAGCTCCTGAGTTTCCTTCTTAGCAGGAACCAAGAGGCCAGTGGCTGCCCTCCGTTGAAGGAGCCGCTGCAAATGGGAGGGTGAAAAAAGGGAACAAGAGGAAGCAAGGTCAGCGTGTTCTAAGCGTGGCTCACACCCAGCGTGCCGTGACTGAGAATTCACCTTTCTGTGGACACAGTGGCCGAGATAAGGGGCTGGGGCCCCAAAGTATCTAAACCATCACATAGCTGGAAACTTCCCAAGGGCAGAGGAAGTCACCCACAGCAACTCACAGCTCAGCCACAGCTCCTGCTTCAGAAAAGGAGCTGGATAAATGTTCTCTGAATGGACACATATTGCTACTAGTGCTAGTTCCAGAACAGCACGAGTTAACTAGGCTTCTGAGGACTGTGTGAATGTCACCCTTTATCTTAACACTGGTTCTGTGTGGGAGAAATGTTCTTAGTCTAAGATGTATTCAACAGAGAGATCTTTGTATCTCCCGCTGCCTCGGTGTAAGGTGGGGGGCTGTTTTATTTTTGTTCTTCCTATTTTGCTCTTCTTTTTCCTGCTCTGAAAAAAACCTGTCAGAGCTAGCAAAGGGGTGTGGGACCTGGGAACGAGGCGGAGAGGATGAGAGAAGAGGAGTCCAAAGTTTCCCTGATGATCGATGACATCACAATCCCAAACTCCACCCCCCAACCTTCCAGGGCCCAGTTTCCTGTCAAACTTCTTCCCCAGTTTCTCCCCGGGAACAAACTCCCCTTCTCAATATCTTTTCCCTCAGTGTTCAGTGTTCTCCAGCTCTCTACTGTACAGACTCCTCTCCATTTGGCTCCCCTTTATATTCCTACCTCACACGCTGTCACGTTTACCTTCAGACTAAATGGCTCAAAACCAAATGAGATAATGCCTCAGAGGCCTCCTGAGGCAACAGACGGACATTCAGTTGCTTTTAAGGCAGATATTCCTAGATTTGAAAACTTACCAGTTCTATCACTACCTAGCCAGTGGCTTTGGGCAGATTCAACTTCCTAAGCCTCCTTTTCTTCATTCTGAAATGGAACTCATGCCATTGAGGTTGTCAAAGATCAAATGAGGTAATGCTGTGGACTGAATTGTATCCCCCCACCTAAAATTTATATGTAGGAATCCTAACCCTCCAATGTGATGGTATTGGGGAAGTCAGGCCTCTGGAGGTAATTAGGTTTAGGTGAGGTCCCGAGAGTAGGTCCTTAAGATTTAGTGCCTTTGTAAGAAGAGACCAAAGAGCTTGCTCTCCCCACCAATCTCCCCTTGGTGTGAGGACACAGAAAAAAAGATTGCCACTGGCCTCACAGGAAGCTATCGCTCACCAGGAGCCAAATAAGCCAGCCCTTTGATCTTGGACTTCCAGTCTCCAGAACTGTGAGAAATAATCTTCGGTTGTTGAAGCCACCCAGCCTGTGGTATTTTGTCATGACAGCCCGAACTGACTATGACAGCATGTCAACCCTCCCTTTTTCACTCATTTATTCATTAAATAAATATGCATTGACTTATTCCCATGTGCCATATTCTGTGTCAGGAACGAGGGCTTAGCAATAAGATATTAAAACACAATCCATGCCTCCATGTAGCATAAAATACATTGGGGCACGAGGGAGGGCTGACGAGTAATTTCAAAAATGATTAACTATTAGAATTGTAGTCAGTCCTGTGGAGAAGTTCAGGGACCATGAGAACAGTTAATGGTTGTAACTCAACTCTGAGAAATCAGCAAAAGTATAAGGATGGGAAACAGAACAGAAGAGAAAGTTCCAGGTAGTGGGACAAGCATGTTCGTAGCAACAGAGGCTGCTATAATGGAGTACTATAGACATATAAAAAACAGAAATTTATTTCTCCACCCTCATGACCTATTCTTCTACCAAAGACCCCACCTCCCAACACCATCACATTGGGGGTTAAGACTTCAACCTATGAATTGTGGGGAAACACAAACATTCAGTCTATAGCAATGGTTAAAGAACCTGAAGCAGAAAAGAGCATGGCCTAAATCAGGTACAAACCAAAGCCACTGTGGTTGGACCATAATAAGGAAGGCAGAGCCAAACTGAGATGGGTTCAAAGAGGTTGATAGAAATTTGAAGGCCTTGCTAAGGAGTCTGAACTTCATCCTGAAAGTAAAGGTGATACACTGAGGATGTGAAGCCAGGCAATGGGTCCAAAAAAGCCAGTGCATTTTAAAATTTTCAAGTGGGAGGGGCACCTGGATGGCTCAGTTGGTTAAGCATCCAACTTCGGCTCAGGTCATGATCTTGCAGTTCGTGGGTTCGAGTCCCACGTCTGGCTCTGTGCTGACAGCTCAGAGCCTGGAGCCTGCTTCAGATTCTGTGTCTCCCTCTCTCTCTCTCTCTCTGCCTGTTCCCTGCTCACGCTCTGTCTCTCTCTCTCAAAAATGAATAAACTTAAAAAAGATTTTTTTTAATTTTCAAGTGGGAGACCAGTAGTCCAACCTACCCAGAATACATCTCCCACTTCTTCTGAAACCAGCATATCCCCAGATGATTTGCGGTAAATCATACCTCCCCCACTCTAAGTACTTGTGATTGGGTTAAGCTGACCATATCATCAATTCCAAGAGTGGGCTCATGGCCTAAAGCTGGCAAATCAGAGGCCATGGGATACCTTGGGGCACAGTGATTGCTTTGAATGGACACATGATTCAGACAACACCAATGAGATTCAATACCAGGACTTTTAATAGAACTATGGGGAAGGAGGGAAAACTCCTTTTGTATGAAACAGGAGCTATGTCGCTCTTGCCATGGTAGAAAATGCTTAGAAATGTTGCCAACCCTGAGGAAAATAGGGTCAAGGGATGAAACAAACATGACTTTGTCTTCATGATCACGTTTGAATCTCCTGCGTTCAGCCCAGGTTTATAGGAGAGGATAGTGGATTCAGTTTGTGGAATGGGAGACACCAAATGGAGATGCCCAGTAGAACATAGATAAAGACATTAGAAAGATAGATGGATAGATGTGCGCATGGGCGAATGGATAGACAGACAATGCAGGGCAAAGGGAAGAAAGGGAAGAAAGGGAAGGAGGAGATGCAAAACAGAATTCTTGGCAGGGAATGCAGTCTCTCCTATGCTGTCCTGTCCTCCACTCCCTTGTGGTGTATTCAATAAACTCCTGTCGCCTTAAAAAACTATTCTTGACAGGAAATACATTGGGATCCATCAGATCCCATAGATGGTAAAAGCAGCCATAGAAATGACCGAGATGGGGGTGCCTGGGTGGCTCAGTTCGTTAAGCGCCAACTTCGGATCAGGTCATGATCTCAAGGCTCCGTGAGTTCAAGCCCCGCGTCAGGCTCAGTGCTGACAGCTCAGAGCCTGAAGTCTGCTTCGGATTCTGCGTCTCTGTCTCACTGCCCCTCCCCCGTGTGTGTGTGTGTGTGTGTGTGTGTGTGTGTGTGTGCGCGCGTGCGCGCGCGTGCACGCGCATAAACATTTAAAAAATTAAAAAAAAAAAGAAAAAAAAGAAAGAAATGACTGAGATGGCTCAAGAGCCAAGAGGTGAGATGGCCTAAGGAGACTGTAAGAAGATAAGAGGATCTAAGATAAAGGAATTTCAGTGATTAGCGATAGGGAGAGGAAGAGGGACCGATGAAGGAAATTGAGAGGAAGAAGCCAAACTGGTGAAAGGCAAACTGAGACAGTGTGGTGTTACGAATGGAAAAGGGAAGGGAAGGGAAGGGAAGGGAAGGGAAGGGAAGGGAAGGGAAGGGAAGGGAAGGGAAGGGAAGGGAAGGGAGGGGAGGGGAGGGGAGGGGAGGGGAGGGGAGGGGAGGGGAGGGGAGGGGAGGGAAGGGAAGGGAATGCTGCAGAGATGATGTAAGATAGGAATCAAAGAATATCCGCTGTATTTGGGAGAAGAGCAAATCCTAGGGAAGGACTTAATTCTGTAACCAGCAATTGACAGAGCCAACCAGAACCCCTTGACTCTGCAAACACATAGGAATCCTAAATCAATATAATCATTAAAAAACAGTAACAAAAGGGGAGCAAAACTCCCCACTCCTTAAGTGGAGACTATGCAGAGACTTCCCTGCAAAGAGTGCAGCGTGGGGGCGCCTGGGTGGCTCAGTCAGTTAAGCGGCCGACTTCGGCTCAGGTCATGATCTCGCAGTCCGTGAGTTCGAGCCCCGTGTCGGGCTCTGTGCTGACAGCTCAGAGCCTGGAGCCTGTTTCAGATTCTGTGTCTCCCTCTCTCTGACCCTTCCCCGTTCATGCTCTGTCTCTCTCTGTCTCAAAAATAAATAAACGTTAAAAAAAAAATTCAAAGAGTGCAGCGTGGAAAGTAGAGATGACTACAATGGCAACACCTCACAAATGCTACTGCAGCCAGGAAATCAAGGTCAATATCAACACCTGTAAATCATGTTGATAATACGTACCTTTGTTATGATATGGTGAAAATGGCACCTAACCTTTCTGATCTTCCTCCTAAATACCCATAGCACCACCCTAACCATGAGAAAAACATTAGACAAATTCCAATAGTGAGGCATCCTGCAAAATACCTGGTAGCTGTATTCCTCACGGCTGTCAAGGTCATCAAAAACAAGAACAGTCTGAGAAACTGTCACAGCCAAGAGGAGCCTAAGGAGACATGATGACTAAACACAATGTGATATCCTGAATGGGATTCTGGAATAGATAAAGGAAATTAGGTAAAAACTAAGGAAATCTGAATAAACTGTGGACTTTAGTTGATAATAATGTATCACCCACAACTGTATGGTCAACTAATCTTTGACAAAGCAGGATTGACTATCCAATTAAAAAAAGAGTCTTTCCAACAAATGGTGTTGGGAAATGGACAGCAACATGCAGAAGAATGAAACGGGACCACTTTCTTACACCATACACAACAATAAGTTTAAAATAGATGAAAGACCTAAATGTGAGATAGGAAACCATCAAAAATTCTAGAGGAGAACACAGACAGCAACCTCTTTAACCTTGGCTGGGGCCACTTCTTACTAGACACATCTCTAGAGGTAAGGGAAACAAAAGCAAACATGAACTATTGGGACCTCATCAAAATAAGAAGCTTCTGCACAGTGAGGGCAACAATCAACAAAACCAAAACGCTATCCATGGAATGGGAGAAGATATTTGTGGAATGCTGGGGTGGCTTAGTCAGTTAAGTGACCAACTCTTGATTTTGGCTTAGGTTATGACCTCACAATCATGGGCATGGAGCCTGCTTGGGATTCTCTCTCTCTCTCTCTCTCTCTCTCTCTCAGCAGCCCCCTCAAAATAAATAAATACACTTAAATTTAAGAAAAAATAAAAAAGAAGATATTTTCAAATGACATATATGATAAAGAGTTAGTATCCCAAATCTATAAAGAACTTATCAAACCCAACACCCAAAAAACAAATAATCTAGCCAAGAAATGGGCAGAAGGTATGAACAGACATTTTCCCAAAGACAACCAGATGGCTAACAGAAACATGAAAAGATGCTCAATATCATTCATCATCAGGGAAATACTTATCAAAACTATGATGAGATATGACCTCATGCCTGTAAGAATGGCTAAAATTAACAACACAAAAAGACCACAGGTGTTGGTGAGAAGGCAGAGAAAGGGGAACACTTTCACTCTGTTGGTGGGAATGCAAACAGGTGCAGCCGCTCTGGAGAACAGTATAGAGGTTCCTCAAAAAGTTAATAATAAAACTACCCTATGATCCAGCAATTGCACTATGAGGTACTTACCCAAAGGATGCAAAAATACTGATTTGAAGGGATACATCCACCCCAATGTTTATAGCATCATTATCGACAATAGTCAAACTATAGAAAGAGCCCAAATGTCCACCAATTGATGAATAGATAAAAAAGATGTGTTGTATATATATATGCATATAATGCAATTTTACTCAGCCTTCAAAAAGAATGAAATCGTACCATTTGCTATGCTGTGGATAGAGCAGGAGTGTATTATGCTAAGTGAAATAAGTTAGTCAAAGAAAGACAAATGCCATATGATTTCACTTACATGTGGAATTTAAGAAACAAAACAGAGGCACCTGGGTGGCTCAGTCGGTTAAGCATTCGACTCTTGGTTTTGGCTCAGGTCATGATCTCACAGTTTTGTTTGTTCAAGCCCTGCGTCGGGCTTTGTGCTGGCAGCACAGAGCCTGTTTGGGATCCTCTCTCTCTCTTCCTCTCTCTGCCCCTCCCCACTTGTGCTGTCTCTGTCTCTCTCAAAATAAATAAATAAACTTAAAAAAAAAAAAAGAAGAAACAAAACAGATGAACATATGGGACGGGGGGGAAAAAGAGAGAGAGGGAAGCAAACTCTAAGAGACTTCTTTAAAAATATTTTTTAGGTTTAAAAAATGTCTCAGTTGGGGTGTCTGGGTGGCTCAGTCAGTTATTTGTTTTTTGGGTGTTGAGTTTGATAAGTTCTTTATAGATTTGGGATACTAACTCTTTATCATATGTGTCATTTGCAAATATTTTCTTTTTTATTTTTTTACTAAAAAAAATTAAGTTTATTTATTTATTTTGAGGGGGCTGCCAAGAGAGAGGGAGAGAGAGAATCCCAAGCAGGCTCCATACCACAACTGTGAGATCATAACCTAAGCCAAAAGCATCTGGTTAAGCATCTGTGCTGATAGCTCAGAGCCTGGAGCCTGCTTCAGATTCTGTGTCTCCCTCTCTCAATCTCTGCCCCTCTCCTGCTTGCTCTCTGTCTCACTCTCTCTTGAAAATAAATAAATATTTAAAAAATTTTTTTTAAAAGAAATAAGAATTTTTTTTAAAAGGCTCAATATACACCAAACTTGTGATATAGGAATGGCCAACCTAAGAAATTAGTTGGAGAAAGGATCATATCAAGTATATGATTCCTGAAAAGGGCAAATGAGATAGGATCTATAATAAAGTGCCTGGAACCTGGTAATCACAGAGAATATGTCAGCTATTTTTCTTCTTATTATTTTATCGCTATTAAAACATGACAAGAGTGAACAAGAGTAATAGGAACGATTGTACTGAGATTAACATGCTTTTCTTTAATGTTCCTGACCTTATTTATTTGCATGAAGTAGACATGATATTAGGATACCTGGCAACAGGAGTAGAAATGTGTAGTGCCAGCCATGAGCACTATGTTCCAGCCCTAAGCACCATCTTCCTAGGGGCGAGGAAGAATTTTTTTTTTTTTAATTTTTTTTTCAACGTTTATTTATTTTTTTTGGGACAGAGAGAGACAGAGCATGAACGGGGGAGGGGCAGAGAGAGAGGGAGACACAGAATCGGAAACAGGCTCCAGGCTCTGAGCCATCAGCCCAGAGCCTGACGCGGGGCTCGAACTCACGGACCGCGAGATCGTGACCTGGCTGAAGTCGGACGCTTAACCGACTGCGCCACCCAGGCGCCCCTGGGCGAGGAAGAATTTTAAAACACATCAAGAGGGTTTTATATTGTTTTGAGAAACTCAAACTTCTTGGTTCTCTGGGAAGACAAACAAAATGTCTTACTTAGTCTTTACTCACAGGTATGGTTCCAAAAACAGAAATTGATCATCTCAACCCTCACCGATCATTTTAAAAGATCTTTTTCAACGTAAAATTTGTGTGATGGGTGCCACCCTTAGAGTTTGTGGTCCCCAGAGCATAAGTAATGTAAAATAGCACTGCTTAACTCCAGTGGATGGAGGAAAGGTTGCTTGCCATACGACTATGCCAAAGCTCTGAGGAAGCAACAGATACCCTCTGCTGCTTCCATAGTCACCTCAACAATTGTGCTCCTGAGGGAGAGGGAAAAAAGATGATATAAACGGACTTGGAGCCTCCTGAAAGCAGAATCTATTTTGTTTGGGAAAAGAAACAAACACTTATGAGGCAGACATGCCATCAGGCACTGTTCTAAATCCTTTGCCCACAGCAACTCACCTAGGCTCACAAACATCCTTAGAATGTAAGATCTTCATCCCTACCTCACATGTGTGCAAATTGAGGCAAAAGGAAATTAGGTAACTTGGCCCAAGGTCACACACCTAGGAAGTGGTAGAACCAGGACTGGAGCCTAAACAGCGAGTTTCCTCTTCCCATGATCTTTCCGCTTTGTTTTTAAACTCCAGCAAGAGAACTATTCAGATTACTTCCCTCTACCTTCCCAATAACTACAATAGTGCTTAGCACATGTTTGGTGCCTTAAAAATATTAGATACATGAAATCATCCCGTTTCTTTTTTTCCTTGATTTCACACTGTATATACATATTTCCTGTGTCTTCCCCCAGATATTTTTATAAAGAACGGTAAAATAGGGGCGCCTGGGTGGCTCAGTCGGTTGAGCATCAGACTTCGGCTCAGGTCATGATCTCGCGGTTTGTGAGTTCGAGCCCCGCATCGGGCTTTGTGCTGACAGCTCAGAGCCTGGAACCGGCTTCGGATTCTGTGCCTCCCTCTCTCTCAGCCCCTCCCCTGCTCATGCTCTGTCTCTCCCTGTGTCTCAATAATAAATAAACATTAAAAAAATTTTTTTTAATAAAAATAAAAAAGATCGGTAAAATATATGGATTTTCTTAGATTACCCTAGAATATCTGTGGCTGCTTACCTGATTTAAACCAACACTGTAAATATGACATACAAGTTGTACTGGCTTTTCTTCTCTGCCATCTTTTAAATTCACAAATGTCTGGACACTACCCCTAAAATTATAGGCTCACAGAAACAGAATGGTGCCCAGAAGTCATCTTGTCCACACTGGCTCCAGAACTTTGCTTCAGTCTAAACCATGTGGTGCTTCCTTCTTTATTGAGCATCTCAATAATTACATTAAATAGCTATAGCATATTGAGCATAAGCAAAAATATGATGTTCTTCCACAGTTTTTAAAGACTATATTCTTTAAGGTCTAAGATTATGTCTTGGTGCTTTTTTTTCCTTTTTTTTTCTCCAAGCCCTTGAATATAGCCTGGAATCCAAGAGTCATTCAATACAACCTCATCCATTAATTCTCATTCCAATCTCTGGGGACACAAGTTTACTCTTTGTTCTATGTGACAGTCCTTCGAATAAGTGAAGATATCCCCACCTAAAATCATTTTTCTTTGAGCTAAACCTGCCCATTTACTTCAACCAATTTTTCTTCAAGAAGGTAGATGCAAGTTCCTGACTCTTTGCAGAGGCTGTATCCGACTCCCACACCTTTTTTATTATTTGGGGATCAGAACCAGATATAGTGTGATTTGACCAGGGTGAGAGCCAGCCTCCAAGAAGATCCCTCCTGAGCCTCATCATCCAGTATTCATGCCCTTCTGTAGTCCCCTCCCACACTGAATAGAGCTGACTGGTATGACCAATAGGATTTGTGAACATGACAGCATGTGATTTCTGAAGCTAGGCTATTAAAGACATGGCGGCAACTATATTATTCTCTTAAATCACCCACTCTGGGGGAATGCCAGCTGAAATGTCACGAGGACACTCAAACTCCACCATAAGTAGGCTCAGATGGAGAGGAACTGAGGTTTTCTGTCACTCATGCGAATTAAGCCATCTTAAAAGCAGATTTTCCAGCCCTAATCAAGCCTTCAGATGACTGCAGCCCCAACTACCATGATGACTGCAATATTATGACACACCCTGTTCCAGACCACCCAGCTAAGCCACTTACCAATTCCGAACACACAGAAACTGCCGGAAATAACAAACATTTATTCTTCCTTAAGCCACAAGGTTTTGAGGTACTCAGTTACGTAGTAATAGATGATTATTCCAACCAAGTCAGAAGACAAAAGCATTAGGTCTTCCTTCTTGACCCTGGATATCATAAGAAATGGCAGAAAGACCATTTGAAAGAAAGACCATTGAAAGGAATCTTTCAATCAATAGACTGATCAAACCATTAATTTTTAAGATTTGGGGGAGATGTGTGTATGTGTCCATGTGTAAAAATTTCTCTGGTATCTTTTTTAGGTAAGGTGTGTGTGTGTGTGTGTGTGTGTGTGTGTGTGTTTTAAGTTTATTAAGTAATCTCTACACCCAACACAGGGCTTGAACTCACGGCCCAAGATCAAGACTCACATGCTCCTCGCACTGAGCCAAACAGGTGCCTCAGTTAAGCTGTTTTATTTTATGCCTCTGCAGCATTGCCATAATGCCATACTTACATAGACACTCAGCACGTAACTTTTTAAATATTGTGCTTCACCTTTAAGGCTTGAGAAGCACAACCAATTTTTGCTCATGAATGGGTGAGATGAAAATCTATTCTGCACCCTTTTGGAACTCTCACTGGGAGCCAGTGGTCCTCTTGTTCACCAATGTTAAGATTTTTCTACACTTCTTTGAGCGTGGTACAGGGAAGAGTTGGATTTAATAGTCAGGCTGGACTTCTCACGATTCAGTTTAGACAACGCCTAGCTTCCAACAGGAACTTAGAAGACAGTCTGCCTCTGTGTCCTTGTCTCACTTCTCACCCCACCCCCCACACTTAGGCACTAGCCTTGCTATGGTGTTTTCACTCACATCTAGTTTGTTCTTACAATATTTTCTCATAGCATTTTCTTTCTGAATGTCTGCTTCTTACATTTATACTTTGAAGTTTCTTTCTTTTTTACTACCATTGGGTAGTATGTCCCAACCTCTTCTGCAAACATGAGTTACTTTTATATAGAACTTAATTTATTTTTTTATATATTGAACTACATTTTTTTTAAGTTTATCCATTTAAAAAATTTTTTTTAATGTTTATTTATTTTTGAGAAACAGAGAGAGACAGACAGAGTGCGAGTGGGAGAGGTGCAGAGAGAGAGAGGGAGACACAAAATTGGAAGCAGGCTCCAGGCGCTGAGCTGTCAGCGCAGAGCCCGACGTGGGGCTCAAACTCACAGACTGCGTGATCATAACCTGAGCCAGTCGGACACTTACCCGACTGAGCCAGGCAGGGGCAGAAAGAGAGAGAGAATCCAAGCGGGCTCTGCACTGTCAGCCCGGAGCCCCACGCAGGGTTCGAAACTAAGATCATGACCTGAGCCAAAATCAAGAAATGAAGAATCGGATGCTTAACCAACTGAGCCTACCCAGGTACCCTGATATAGAACTAAATTTCAAAGATAAAATTCTCTCAAGTTAACTTTAGGCCTTCAATATTCGAGGTATTATATTGCTCCTAATGACATTAAGCACTTAAGAAGATGCGTGAACAATTTTAGGCTTTGGGAGATCCACTGATAGCTCTGTGCTTGATATATTTAAAGATACTAGTGTGTCCTTAGAAGATATAATGAACTTTGAGATACTCAGGGGGTTCAGAAAAATAAATGCACCTTACTACCATGAGAATAACTTAAACCTGGAGGAACAAAATAGTTCTAAGTGAACTTCAGAAATCTTGCTATTATTATTTTTTTTAATTTGTTAACGTTATTTTTAAGAGAGAGAAGGAGAGTGAATGGGGGAGGGTCAGAGAGAGAGGGAGTCACAGAATCCGAAGCAGGTCCCAGGCTATGAGCTGTCAGCACAGAGCTCGACGTGGGGCTGGAACCCACGAACCGTGAGATCATGATCTGAGCCGAAGTCAGATGCTTAACTGACTGAGCCACTCAGGTGCAACCCCTCTTTTTCAAAAAAAAAAAAAATGTTTAATGTTTATTTGCGAGAGAGAGAGAGACAGAGCATGAAATCTTGCTATTATTTTTATTGTTGTAGTTAATTGCACCACAGGAAGACATTTGGATTGAACATGTAAAAGAATGCACTCTTTGTTCAGAAAAATAAGGGGGAAATGAGGCAAAGAAAAAAGACCATCTACGTTAAAAATAATATTTATATCAGTGTTTATACACAGTGCAAAACATTTTACAAAACATTTCACTTATGTCTCATCTCACCCTCACAACAATCCAATGAACTAAACAGTGGGATGTTATTCCCATTCTATACATTTCAGAGGAAACAGGTTAAATGACTTACTCAAACTCAAATGGCTCCTGAAAGGCTGAGATGTAGTGAAGATCAAAGACTCCTTTTGTTTCTGTGGGTAAGTTTCCACTACCAGGAAGGGAAGATAAATAAGAAGGAAAAAAATACAAACTTAATGGGAAAATGCGGCTAACCGTTTTTTACACAGTATAACGAGGCACTGCTGAGTGGTTATAAAAAAGCTCATTTACCTCCCCAAACACTTAACATTCCCAGGATGATATTTAAGAAACAGGAAGCTGGGTTGACTCAATACTTGTTATCCTCAGTTGTGCGGCGAAGCTAATTATAGTATACATTGCGTGGAGTTGTTGGGAGGATTAAATAAGATAATATATTTAAAGAATGGTAAGTATTCAATAAGTGTTAGTTGTTATTATTGATGACTGTGTTATTTCAATCAGGGTGGATCGAATACTAGAATAAGGAGCAGTAGATATGCATTTTCATGCCGCATTGTAATCAGCCTACCCTGAATTATCTTCCTTCAGTTCTCTTATCTAGAGAATGAAGACAATGTTCCTTTCTAGCTGCCTCCTTCACAGAAACAATTCATCATGTGGATCGTGTTCTAAGCATCGAAAAGCTGTATAGAAAATACAAGAAAATACCGCAACTATTTCTCTCCCCGTTTTTGTCTCTCCTTGCCCTCCTGAGCAAAGCCATACAACAGGGCAATGGAAGGGGTTTATGAGTAGTCATACATTCAGACCTACGCAGTTGCCCGACAGCTTAAAAATTCAATGGCTGAACTGGAAAGAACAGTCAACTTGACCTCATTGTTTTCTGAGATTCAGACGAATAGCTCTTACCATCTGTAAGAGGTTCATGTACCATCTAAGGAATGGACAGATTATTTTGCCATGGATTAGCATAGTGATTAGCCCATGAGAGGTTTGTGCACAAGGAGATACTTCCTCCAAATGTCCTTGCAAGGCTGTTGTGGCTGCTGTTTACCTTAGAAGTGATCCCACTTTGGGGGTGCCTAGCTGGCTCAGTCAGTTGAGCATCCAGCTTCAGCTCAGGTCATGATCTCGTGGTTCTTGAGTTCGAGCACGAGTCAGACTCTGTGCTGACAGTGCCGATCCTGGAGCCCGCTTTGGATTCTGTGTCTCCCTCTCTCTCTGACCCTTTCCCACTCTCTCTCTCTCTCTCTCTCTCAAAAATAAATAAGCATTTTAAAAAATTAAAAAAAAAAAAAAGAAGTCTTTCTCTGTATGACTTACTTAACAGAAGACCATGGGGGAGGGGAAGGGGAAAAAAAAGTTACAGAGGGAGGGAGGCAAACCATAAGAGACTCTTAAAAACTGAGAATAAACTGAGGGTTGATGGGGGGTGGGAGGGAGGGGAAAGTGGGTGATGGGCATTGAGGAAGGCACCTGTTGGGATGAGCACTGGGTGTTGTATGGAAACCGGCTTGACAATAAATTTCATATTAAAAAAATAATAATAAAATAAAAAATTTAAATTAAAAAAAAAAGAAGTGATCTCACTTTGGTTCAGAGATCTCACTCTGTTAGATCCCTGTAACTTCATTCCAACAGCATTCCTCCTGCCACCCCACGGCCAACCACTGGGAACAGATGTTTAAGGGCTTGTCACATGAGTAAGTGATCATTCTTGTCAGTATCACAGAGCAGCTGATCATTCATGATCAGATCATGATTGTTGACTAAGTCAGGGTCATTCGGACCCAACTACACGCTGTGGTAATAGCATGCGATTCTACACTGTCCTGCTTGATTTGAGATGTTTCAGGAATGATGTAACTTGGCAAATGAATCTAGAATCAAAAGCTCTTTAGATGATAATCTTAGGTCAACTGCGAGCGATGCCAATCAACCCATGAATGTAATGTTTCTCACATGTTGATTTTAAAATTAGTGCCCACTAATACGGGCTATTTCAGGTTAGTGAAATGAGCTTATAAATTTTAGATAGTTCAGGTCCCCTATCATCACATACGTGTCTAACGTCATCAAACGTCATTTGATAAATGCCATTGCCAAAGGCTTAGGTATTACTTTCTGTTCTCATTCCTGAGATGATCAAAAACAACATTATGATGGTCATGTTGAACAGAACAGTTCAGTCAGATTTAATTGAGTCAGATTAGGCTCAAATCATTAGGGAACATTCTTACAATCCTTTTTAATACCCCTTTTGTCTCGGATCATAATTAAAATAATATAGAAACAACTTTATTAATATAGTTGCAACTATATTCATCTGTATTGAGCCTGTCTTTCAGTTTTCTGTCCACTCAAACTTAAGAGATCTTCTTGTGATTTATTAACTATTATCTTCACATTTGCCTGCATGACACTGAATTACACAATCGAGAAATTTTACTGTATACTTTCTCTTCCAGGTTAGTGTTAAAACTTCCCTTTCTAGAAAATTGACTTTCATCCACATCTTTTGATTTCTTCCATCTTTTCTATATTTTCTTTCTCCTGAGATACGTTATTTCTTTCCTTTGGCTATAATCACAGTGACCTCTTTTTTTCTCTTCCGTTCCTTAACTAATATCTCAAAGATGGTTTAAATACTGACCGAACAACTGTATTAAAAATTTTAACCACATGCCGTTTTCGAAGATTAACAGTGAAGAAGATTTCTTTGCATTTAGACTACATTGCAGTAGATACAAAAATATTTCTTAAGAATATTTGGTCAAGGGGCGCCTGGGTGGCTCAGTCGGTTAAGTGTCTGACTTTGGTCCAGGTCATGATCTCACAGTTCGTGAGTTCGAGCCCTGCATCAGGCACTGTGCTGACAGCTCAGAGCCTGGAGCCTGCTTCAGATTCTGTGTCTCCCTCTCTCTCTCTCTCTCTCTGCCCCTCCCCAGCTCATGCTCGCACTCTGTCTCTGTCAAAAATAAATAAACTTAAAAAAAAAAAGAATATTTGGTCAAAGGGAGGCATAGTTTGTCCTCTCTGGGACATTGGCTTATAGCCATCTAACTGTCAAAATCAGCATTTCTCACTGTGATTTTTTTAAGTTTCTTTATTTACTTTGAGAGAGAGAGAGAGAGAGAGAGCACTTGAGTAGGGGAGGAGCAGAGAGAAAGGGAGAGAGAGAGAATCCCAAGAAGGCTCTGCACTGTCAGTGCAGAGCAGAGCCCAATGTGTGGCTCAAACATATGAACCATGAGATCATGACCTAAGCCAAAATTGAACGCTTAACCAAATGAGTCACCCAGGCACCTCTCCCAATGTGATTTTATTCTGAGAAAATCTAGTTCTATAAAATGCTTCCAGAAAAAAAACAAAAACAAAAAAACAGAGAAGCGTATTTTTGTTTTTTCCTTTCTTTTCTTCTTTTTTCTTTTCTTAGTATCGATTGCTATGCTTTAAGTTGTAGCTAACAAAATTAAATTCAAACTGTTTCAAAACATGGAGATATTTATTGGCTTCACTGATGGCTAGAGTCTAGAGGTGGGGCAGGCAAAATGCAGTTTGCCCAGGCCTCCAGATCTATTTCTGGACTCTGCTTACATCTGTATATTAGACTCTTCCCTCTTCTCTGCAAAATGACTGCAGCAGATCCAGCCCTCATAGTCTCCAGAGTATTAAAGAGAATCAGTATTCTTTAAAATTTTTGAGATTGGCTCTTATT
The DNA here is from genome assembly GCF_028749965.1 of Puma concolor. Classification (NCBI taxonomy): domain Eukaryota; kingdom Metazoa; phylum Chordata; class Mammalia; order Carnivora; family Felidae; genus Puma; species Puma concolor. Next base: position 164,097,385 of record NC_141670.1, on the reverse strand, counting down.
GGACTGTCTCAGGTCACCTGCTATTTACCAAGCCAATACCGTGGAAGAGATAACATACTGATTGGCTTAGCCTAGATCACATGTTCCTCTGTGGAGCCATAGATAGTGTCAGGTTCCCCAGAATTCCAAGGCTGAGACCACACACTATGAGTGCTGTAGAAGCAAGTAACAGGTGTCCACTATCAATAAATTTGGAAAACACAGGCTTATACTCACTTCTAAGTTCAAGCACAGTCCTGAAAAGGAGGAAGCCTTCAAGCCTAGAGAATAAGCATCAGGAAGAGATCAGTCCCATGAGATTTATGATCACCAAAACTTAATATAAGACTGTTGGAACAGAAGCCCTCTTAGGAGAAAATGTATCTGGTATGCTCACCACTTTTCCCTGGTGCATTGGAGAATGGCTGACATATTGTAAGCACTCAATAAATATTTGTTGAATTAATGAAAGAACTGTTTTGTTTTGTTTTTTACTTTAGAGAGAGAGTTCAAGCAGGGGAAAGGGGGGCAGACGGAGACAGAATCTTAAGCAGGCTCCATGCTCAAGACAGAGCCTGACACAGGGCTTTGATCCCACGACCCTGGGATCACGACCGGAGCCGAAATCAAGAGTCAGACACTCAACCAACTAAGCCACTCAGGCAGTCCTGAAAGAACTGGTTTCTAATGAAGGGCGTTTTATCTGAAAGCTTTGTTCTCATAGCGAAAGAAAATCCATAAAACTCTGAGTAAGCCCCTTCTGAGGAAATGGGCATAAGGAGGGAATTTTTTCAATGCTCCATGAGGTCTTGCTGTGCAGTTGCTGAGGCAGACCTACTTTCCTTTACTTCCCCACCTATCCTTACCAAAACACTCATCTGCTGAAGGAAGCTATCATCCATGTGTTCCTGCAACCTAAAATTAAATTACAACGTTCAGTACACAGCCCTATACGAGGAGGAATGGAAAGAGATCAAGACGATACCAGAAACTGTTTTTGTCCTTTAAAAAATGAACACTAGGGGCGCCTGGGTGGCTCAGTGGGTTAAGCGTCCAACTTCAGCTCAGGTCATGATCTCCCGGCTTGTGAGTTCAAGCCCCGCGTTGGGCCCTGTGCTGACAGCTCAGGGCCTGGAGCTTGCTTCTGATTCTGTCTCCCTCTCTCTCTTCTCCTCCCCTGTTCACTCTCTCTCTCTCTCTCTCTCTCAAAAATTAATAAACATTAAAAAAATTTTTTTTAATTATTTAAAAAAATTTTTTTAAATGAACACTAAAAACATGGCAAGATTATGAACTGTAGAGTTTCAAAGACAGGGGTGTGAATCGAGGCTCTGCTCTTTACTAATCATGTGACCTCAAGCAAATCACTTAACCTCTTAGAACCTGTTTTGTCATCTGTAAAATGAAGATGATCTCTCCTCATTCTTTAGTGTGACATGGCAAAATGCTTAGTACATTGTCTGCCACAATATTCAGTGAATGAATCATCATTATTATTCTCCTCATCCAAAAAACTTCAAACTGATTTAACTGAATAGTTCATTCAACTCACCAATTTTTCTAGGTGATGCCGAAGGCTAGTCTATTAAGATATTGCTCTGGAAAAATTAACGGTATTCACAAACAAGTCTTAAGAAATTACGCCTCAGGATATAAACAGAGACGAAACTGACGGTTACCATATATGGAAACACTGAGGAATTGTGAACAATTTGAGTGGTTACCCTTAGGAAGAAAAAGTCATATGAAGACGCTACCATTTTGAGAAGCATTTTAAAGATTACAAATGGATTAGTGAGAAAAAGGTAGAAGCACTTTAAGTGGGGAAAGATGTAGGTAAGAAGCCTTGGATATGGGGCTGTGTGTGCTATGACCACAAACAGTCCCACCTGGTTGAGGCAGAGAGGTTGATCAGAATGCCATAGCACTAGGACAGTGAGGCAATGTGGTAACTGATGGGAAATTAACAGGACCAATGACCAGTTCTAGCTGATGATAAATGATGATACTGGATTTGATTCTGTGCATTGATTTGCCATTTCCTCCTCCTTTTTCCATTTACCTGCAATCTCAAAGATGAGCAATCTTCCTTCTGGAGGTGGGTATGACAGACCATTTTGCAAGCACTTTAAATCCTTCAGGAAACACAAACATCTTGTGACCTGGAACAGTCACTTAGGATTCTGACTCAGACTGGGAATCTGAGTAATGCTGTGCTAATAAGCCAGAACGAGGCCATAAACATCTGGCTGCCCTACTTGATGGATCCTTGGCATTTGTCAGCAGGCCCTGTGAAGATAAGGTTGAGTCTGTCAGAAAATGTTTAAGGTCTACATGGGAAAAGAAGTCTTTTGGAATGAAAACAAGGCAGGGTACCTGAATATGACACCAGGATTTCCCTACTTTACTCTATTTCTATTATATAGGATGGGATGAGCAGAGAGTGCTCAGGCCAACCTTCTAAGGCACCTGGTTGGCCAAAGGAAGCCATTTTTATTATTTTTTAAAGTGTTTTATTTACTTTTGAGAGAGAAAGAGCACAAGCCGGGAAGAGGCAGAGAGAGACAGAAGATCCAAAGCAGGTGCCCACTGACAGCAGTGAGCCCGACACGGGGCTCGAACAAACAAACTGTGAGATCATGACCTAAGCTGAAGTTGGACACTCAACCAGCTGAGCCACACAGGTGCCTCTAAAGGAGGCTATTTTTTTTTTTTAATTTTTTAACGTTTATTTATTTTTGGGACAGAGAGAGACAGAGCATGAACGGGGGAGGGGCAGAGAGAGAGGGAGACACAGAATCGGAAACAGGCTCCAGGCTCTGAGCCATCAGCCCAGAGCCCGATGCGGGGCTCGAACTCACGGACCGCGAGATCGTGACCTGGCTGAAGTCGGACGCTTAACCGACTGCGCCACCCAGGCGCCCCTAAAGGAGGCTATTTTTAACTCTAATCCCATATTCACACCAAGCTGCCTTCCAATCTTGTTTTGGTTTCCAAATCCACTGTATTCCAGTCCCACTGTTGAGTGGTAGGTATTTGATTACATCTCAATAGACTGACCAAGAGATTATACAATTCCCAAGAGTAGAAAGTAAAACTCTGGAACAGAGTCAGCATTCAACAAATATGTTAAATACGATGTGCCAATTAGTCAGAAAGATACTATACCAAAGCAATGAGCTTGGCTGTCCTAACCATCACCTCAAACCCCAGTAATTTCATTTTACCTTGATGTTTCAACAATTATATATAATTTAAATACAATAGGCTGATGGAATCTTTATTTCCAACCCCAATTTCTCTGAAGTTCAGATCCATATTTCCAACTGCTATTACACATCAAAAATGTCCCATTGGTTGTTCTAACAGTACTTAAAACTCAAAGTGCTTACAATCAAAACCTTCACCTTCTTCCTCGTTCATCCACCCTATCCACAAGCCTATCTGAAACAAGGAAAAACTGCTTACCTTCTGTAACCACTATTTTGTTAACACTACCCTTGCTAACAGGGATAGCTGAGCCAGAAATCCAACTCTGCACTGTCTCATTTCTCTTTCTGTACCCACATCCCATCTAATTAGCAACCGAGGATTGTTGGCACTCCCTTCCAAACGACTCTTGAATTCAACTTCTCCTCTCCTTTCCCATCACCACGGATTAACGCGACCCTCATCACCTTGAGACTGACTCTAAGACTTTAACTGCTCTGGGTTTTCTCTCTTTCAATCCATCCTGTTAGTGATTTCAATATAATCTTTTCAATTCTCTACTTAGCATCCCTCAAAGACAATCCATCTAATATAGAGATATCTCGTACTCCTTCACGTACCACTCAGACCCTTTGTTTCTGCTGCCAAGCAGCCCTTGCCGTTTCTCCCTGCGGCATGCAGCCATTCTACCTTTACAGGGTGCATCTTCCAGGTCTGCGCTCATGAATGGACCCTTAGCCTAGAAGTCTCTTCTCTGTCGTTGTGCTATTGTTGTTGCTGTGTTGTTTTTTAATCTGAGCATATACTATAAATAGTTCAAAGCCCAACCCCAGAGTCCCTGATGCCGGCTGGAAGAAGGGATGGCTCTCTCTTCCATGGTTCCATAGATTATTACATTCCATCATCACACACCTATTAGATTTCATTGAGGGCTGTGGTGAGGCTTTGGCCACCTTTGTATCCCAGCACCTAGCACATGCAGGCACCCAGTAAATAATGGCGAACTTCAGTAGCAACTGTAGCTCTGTTTCCAGAGGTCCATCTAACAGTATGACCGAGGCCTTATATTTAAAAGTAGCCATTAATCTGTTATGCTTTGTCTTTTGTTGACAACTAAATACGCTAAAAGTTCTCTGGCTAGGGGTTATTCTCAGGCCAATATAAATGGTATTATGGGGCACCTGGCTGGCTCAGCTGGTTAATTGTCCCACTCTTGATTTTGGCTCCGGTCATGATTTCATGGTTCGTGAGATGGAGCCTCTCGTCTGGCTCTGCATTGGCAGCACGGAGCCTGCTTGGGATTCTCTGTCTCTCTGTCTCTATCTCTCTCTCTCTCTCTCTCACACACACACACACACACACACACACACACACACACACACATGCACACACACCTCTGCCCCTCCCCCACTCACACACGTTCTTTCTCAAAATACATAAACATTTTTTAAAAATGGTATTATGGGGCGCCTGGGTGGCTCAGTAGGTTAAGCATCCGACTTCGGCTCAGGTCACGATCTCACGGTCCGTGAGTAAGAGCCCCGCATCGGGCTCTGGGCTGATGGCTCAGAGCCTGGAGCCTGCTTCCGATTCTGTGTCTCCCTCTCTCTTTGCCCCTCCCCCATTCATGCTCTGTCTCTGTCTGTCTCAAAAATAAATAAAAACGTTAAAAAAAATGGTATTATGATCATTCCTGCATATGTTGTTTGGAACTCCGTTAACTTGCTCAGTCTCAACAACAACAACAACAGATCACAGGTAAAAAGCCCCCTTCAGAAAGGCAACGATGCAGTTAACTTTGGCTGCCATTACACCTTTCTGAACTATGTCTTCTGCATTCATAACTAACATCTCTGTTGCTCTAAGCACCTGGAACAGAAAAAGAGTGTATAACTGAGACATGTGTTACATTCTAGTGGAGATGGCATGGGTTAATCTGTGAATAATCAAACATTGAATTGATACTTCAATACACAAATTATTCTGTTCCTTTTCTTGTCTCAAAATGCTTAAATTTTCCTCATTCACATTAAAAAGTAATAATTTATGATATATGAGAGATAGCAAAGAAGTAACTATCATTTATTTTACTACATGTGAACATCTTTGAGGAAATACTGTTATCTTTTTTCAAATTTATCTATTTATTTTTAGTAATCTCTACACTCAGAGTGGGGCTTGAACCCATAGTCCCAAGGTCAAAAGTCGAACACTCTTTCAATGGAGCCAGCCAGGTGCCCTGGAAATCGTGTTATCTTAAAAACTTGCTCAGAATTGGTAAATTTGTATTTACATCTATTTTTCTGAATCATAGTATTTTTTTGCTACCTTTGTAGTTCAATATGATAAATTCTGGCTCTAACAGCAGTTATTGATTAGCAACTTGAGATATTAACGTCCTCATAAGGGGATGTCAATTATTACTAGTATCTGTGGAAGACAATGGTGCTGTGTGTGCCCAGAGAATGAGGGACATTGTCTTGCTCAATTGATTTTCAGTCAATGAGCTCATCAGCTAAATCTGATGGACTGACAGAGAACCCAAACATGAGGAAGGAACTGTAATGGACTAAGACAGTATGTTGGAATGCCCAGAGCAGTCAGATGAGGAAGGGCATCCAGCCAAGTCAAGAGATTCAGGCCAGACTCCAAATGAGCTGGAGCTAACAACAAAACAATATCTCTTGTTTTCGACCCTGTGCAAATTATAAAAACAAGAGGATGTGGCCATTGTGACATGTTCCCCCAAGCACCACTCATTTAGCTGGGGATTGAACAACTACCTAATACCAGAACCAGGCAGTGGAGAAAGGACCCCAGCCCTCATCCCAAAATTTAGAAGGAGCCACAGTGAATCCAGTAACCTGTAACTTTTCCTCTTTTAGCCAAGAAGTTTAGAATAGAGAACTTGTCTCCCACCAAAAACGACACTCTGATTTAGATCTTAGTCCTGGATTTGATTTGGACACATCCTTTAACCTCTGAATACATCATTGTGGAAGTAACAGTTTATTTTTTAAAAGTCCTATCCAGCTTATATAATCATACACATCCAATGATATTTAAGAGTCTTTGTAAACCCCAAAGTGCTACACAGAGGTAAGATAGAATTGTGGTCAGGCATCTACCAAGAACACTGGCTTTCTTCTTTTAATCCCTCGTCAACTATTGACCAAGCAACTATTATGCCAGCCACTGTTCTTAGTGACCCCACAGACATAAATATCCTCCAGGAGTATTTGTTCCCTCAGGGAGATTCAGATAATAAACACATAAGCTCAGTATGTTATATACTATGTTGGAAAGTGGCAAATGCTATGGAGAACAAAATGAAGCATGGGGTAAAGGGGGGGAGGGAGTTCAGAGGGAATAGTAGGAGCTTCAGTTATTTTTAAAAAGAGTGAGGACTGCACGGGGGGCTCAGTTCATTAAGCATCAAGTGACTCCTGATTTCGGCTCAGGTCATCACCTCCCAGATTGGTGAGACTGAGCCCTGCATTGGGCTCTGTGCTGACAGCCTGACAGGGGTAAGGGATTCTCTCTCTCCTCTCTCTCCGCCCCTTGCCCTGTTCGGCGCAGTGTTGAACTTGTGCTCTCTCTCTCTCTCTCTCACACACACACACACACACAAAATAAACATAAATAAATAAATAAATAAATAAATAAATAACAAAGTGAGCAAGTGGACTTGTAGGGAAGAGTTCCTGGAAGAGGGGAGGGCAGTGCAGGAGAGGGCCAGACAAGAAAGGAAAGCAGAGTGGGTGAGTGAGTAGGCCAATAGGAGGGGAGGAGTTCAGACAGCCACCGTTAAGATCATGGAGGGCCATTCTAAGTCCTTTGGGTCTTGCTCTGACCCGATCTGACTTCTGTTTTCAGAGGCTTCTTCTGGCTGCTGAATTGAGAACAGATTGTAGAGGCAAGTATGGGAGGAAGGAGCCCAGTCAGAAGACTCTGCAGGAGACCACAGAGTGTGATTTGGACCAGTGTGATAGTGGTGGGGACGCTGAAAGCGGGCAGTTTCTGGATGTGTTTAAAGGTCAAGCCATCAGGACTTCCTGACAAATTAAATGTACAGAGAGAAAGAGGATTTGAGGAAGCTTCCAAGGGTTTGGGTCTGAGACACCAGAAGACAGAGCGGCCAGCGATCGAGACGTGTTGATACAGCAGGTAACGGGAAGTCCTCTCCCTTTTCTCCTCCTGGTTGCTCAGGCAACCAGGAGGAGAAATGTGTAAGTGTGGATAGTGTGGACAGAGGAACAAAACTGAGACAGTCCTACTTGGTGACTGCTGGAAGGGACTGACCACTTTTACCACTTCATCTCTCTGCACCTCAGTTTCTCGTACTGTAACACGAGATGGATAGGCCAGCTGGATAATGGTAAAATGCCTTTTCAGTGGCTAAATTTGAGAACCTACATGCTACAACCAATTCTCACACTTTTCAAGATTTTTTTTAAATATATTTTTTTCTTGAAAAGTCTCCATAAGTAAATTCAATTGTTAAAACTATTCTTTTTGGGGTTTTCTTTTTGGCTTAAAATTATTTTGTGATCCTAGTCTGAACACCGCCCTCCCCCCACCAAAAAAGAATCTTAGTAAGACATTTAAAACAACAGCAACAGGGGTGCCTAGGTGCCTCAGTCGGTTAAGTGTCCGACTCAGCTCAGGTCATGATCTCACGGTTCATGGGTTCAAGCCCCGCATGGGCTCTGTGCTGACAGCTCAGAGCCTGGAACCTGCTTCAGATTCTGTGTCTCCCTCTCTCTCTGCCCCTCCCCTGTTCACACTGTCTCTCTCTCTCAAAAATAAATAAATGTAAAAAAAATTTTTTTAACAACATGTCCTGCAACTGTTTATACAATACCTCATTCCAGGGAGGTACATGGCTAATCAGGACACCTATTTCCTACTGTCATACTTAATTGGAAGTTTTGCTCACGAGGTTAAATTACAGCAAGCATTGTGTGTCACTGTGAAAATATTCCCTTTCGCTTTAATGGCACATGGGTGGACAAAAATGCTTCTAAGGCTGCCTGAAAGGACACCGGGCTCCTGTGGGTTCTTGCTGTCTTCTGCCAATACTTTTTCATTTTCCCTTAACAAAGGCAGTACATTGGTCCAGGAAGTTAAGAAGTTAGTAGAGAAGAATAAAGACCAAGCATCTGATATTCACAACCTGACGCAACAGAAGAATATAAATATACACAAATTAATTTAAGCCCATAGAAAATCTCTCAAACTGTGTAGCCTACAGCACATCTCCCCTTGTCCACAACATTCCATCAGGCCAGCGGAACATCATCAGCATCATTATAGCTTGTATATACTGAGTGCTAACCCTGTGCCAGGCATTGTGCCAAGGGTTGTCATGACAACTCAACCCCGTAAGAAGAGTGCCATCATAATTTCCATTGTCAAAGGAACAGGATGCACATCTAGGACCGCCTAACCTCAAGCCCAAGCTCAAGAGCACAGTGGGAGGATTGAGGCTTGGATGGAGATGGAATGCATCGTTTTCAATATACTGTCTCATTGTCATTATACTGTCTTCTAAGCCCTCCATTACCCGCCCTCTGCTTGAGGGTAGAGACCAAAGTGTGTGTTCGTACCACCAGCGTTCTGCAAAGCAGTTACGCACGAACAGAAAGTCCCGCGGACGCTCCATGATGAGTGGCACCTAAGCTGTCCGGTTCTTCGGGTTTTCCCAGCGCAGAGCCCGGTATATACTGCAGGCACTCCATCAATACTCGTTGGGTAAATAGTCAGAAAGACGATCCAGAGGGTGAGTGAGGAAACCTGAGGACAGGTGAAAAAGGGCACGCCTGGTGAGGCCTCCAGAGCCCCTCCCACTTATTTGCGCTCCTGCAGGTTTCTACCGTGAGGGGCCCCTGGTGTCCCCTCCTCCCTTCCCTACCCCTCTCGGCGACCTCGCTCAGCCAGAGGGGCGGCTGGCTGCGACGACCGCCCACTGGGTGGGTGGGGGCGAGCGGCGGAGGTCGGACCCCGGGAGCCACGCCCCACGCACGCGTCCCACGCACGCACACGCTCACGGGCAAACTCCACAGGCGCGCGCTCTGCCGCACCCCTGCTCATACTCTTTACACGCACCCCGGCGCGCGCGCACGTTCTTACACATCCTCCTACGCACAGACTGACCGGAGCACACGCTCACGTTCACACACACGCTGTTCACACCCACCCGCCCTCACACACCCGGCCTCATTCGCCCCGTCGTGTATTCACACACTCCTGTATCACACAGTCCTGCTTACAACCTCCACTCAAGCTCTCACACACCCACCCTCCTCAGTTGTATACACATCACACGCGCGCATGCTACTAACACTCGCACTCTTCACCTCGTCACACACACCCCGTCACCCGCTGTCACACGGTCACGTACGCCCCCGTTCTCAACTCTCACGCACACTTCACGCGCGCTTGCGCACACGGACTCACGGCAAATTCTCCCTCCTTGCACGCGCGCGCGCATGCGCACCTGTCGCGGAGGGGACGGAGGGCCCAGCGTGGGGGATGCGGTGTGTTTGGAGTTTGGGGGCGGTTACTGGTCGCGATGTCGTCGGGCTGTAGGTTCAATACGATCCCTTAGAGTCGCTTCGTTTTCCAATGAGAAGTTAGGGAGAAGGAGAGACTGACGCCAGGAAGAGGGTAGGGTGCGGGTCTGGAGCTCTAGCAGCGAAAGCGCCCGGAGCAGCGGACACGGCGCAGCGCCTCGCAGGGTCTCAGAGCCGATTTACCCCCATCCAGGGAGCGGCCTCTCGAGCCTCTTAGAGCCTCGGCCTCCCCGGGCTTCACCCACGCGTGGGGTTTGGGGGTTGAGTGAGGACCGACTTCAAACTGTCCTCCCCCCCCCCCCCCCCCACCCCGCAGCCGCGCAGCCCGGTTCCCGCGCTCAGTCCCTGTGGCCCAGGGGACACAGCGCAGGACGCTGTGGGCTAGGGTGAAAAGAGGAAGACCTCGGTTTGAATCCTCCAACTGCCACTTGGAAGCTCTGGGGCCTTGGACAATTTGGATAGCCTCTCTGAGCCTTAGTCTCCTTTAATGTAGGATGAGGAATCATTCAACGAATAGGTATCTCACTCCTAATCTATGCCAGCTCTAGGCTGGGTGTTTGGCATGCTCGGTGAATAAACAAAACAGACCCAGTCTCTTGCCCAGGTGCAGCTTGTAGTCAGTTGGGGAGGGACAGATACCCAACCAACCAGTGGACATATGTATTGATTATAATGAAGGTTTTTGGAGTAAAAGAATAAGCTGTTGTTTTCACCCACTTCAATGTCTTTCAGCACTTACTACGTTCAGGGTGCAGGTGAATAAAAACAATCACATTCAATACCTTCATCCCAATGCCAGTTTGTGCCCCATTGTATGGGCCACATTAGAATGGCTTTTGTGATCTTTTTGTGTGTGTGTGTTTATTTTTGAAAGAGAGAGAGACAGAGCTAGTGGGGGAAGGGCAGAGAGAGAGGAAGAGAGAGGCTCCCAAGCAGTCTCCAAGCTGTCAGATTGGAACCTGATGGCAGGGCCTGAACCCACAAACCGTGAGATCATGACCTGGAGCTGAAACCGAGTCGGATGCTTAACCGACTGAGCCACCAAGGCGCCCTCTTTGTGATCTTTTACAGAAAACCCACACTAACCAAGAAGTGAACAATAACCAAATGAGTAAATGATAAAAGTAACTACCTTGCTGGGTCATTGTGAAAAATAAATGATACATTAAAACTCTTACTCATACCCTGGCATATAACAGGCCCTCAATAAATGCCAGGTATTATTAGGCGATAGCAGTGCCTAAAACTCCAGATCCCCTGCATTAGATAAACAGCGTCTGAATCCTGGCTCTGCCACCTTTAGTTGTGTGACCTTGTAAGTCTTTGGACTTCATTAAGATTCCGGATTCTTAAACAAGAAACAGCCATAATATTGGTGTTTTATCCAACAGATCAAATAAGGTCATGCAGGCAAGGTTCCTCATTCAGGGCCAAGCACACAGGGAGCTCAGAAAATGGTGGTTATGAAGACTGGCCTACTGAGATGGCACCTGCTTCCTGTGCAACACAGACCAGCAAAGCTGCAAAGTTTCTCCAGGCCAAAGGACCCTTGAAATTTAAAGCTGAGTCCCAAGTAGGGTCTTCCAGGACTCGAGGCCTTTGATAGGGGTAAAGAGTAGGGTGTGGGGAAGTTCCCCTGGTAGGTCCAGGTTTGGGGGGCTGCTGAAGGAGACAGGTATGTCCAGAAATCAAAGGCTAGAGAAACTCCAACTTGAGCGTCTTCAGGGTGGGAGCACCAAGCTAGGAGACTTGGAAATAGAAGCTCAGCTTGGAAAAGGCAGGCCCTCGTGGAGAGATGATTGGGCTGCTCTAGCTTCCTGCTTCCTCCCTGTGAAGCCTGGGGCTCTGATGGGTCATTCCCCAGGTCTAGGGCACACAGACCTGCAGGTCCAGGATAGTAATAAAAACTAGAGATGCCCAAGACACCAGGTACCAGGCCCAGCGCTAAGCAGTCCTTAATTCCTCCCAAGGACTGGAAGGTGGGGGCATTTTTCCTATCTACCAGGCACAGAAACAGATTTTTCCACCAATCTCCCTGGCTTCCTTTTAGTTCTTGCAATTAACTGAGCAAGAGAAACTCTTCCCTGCTTCTCTGTGCACCCTTCCGCGACCATCGAACACATTCCTCATGAGTCACTTCAGACTTCAGTTTTATCCACTCATAGAGCCAACTGGGCTTTTCTTTGATATTCATGCTACCTTTTGCAATTCACGGCCTCTGAATTCATTTGTTCATTCATTTTAAGGTACTAGAAACTCCCAAGGGACTTACCTGCCTTGTGCAACGGAATTCCCCTTACGCCCAGAGCCCGGCAGAGAGGAGGCACTCCATACATGCTTTCCAACCACCAACTGCTGAAGGAGGCTCAGGTTAAGTCATTCTCTTCAGGCTCCAGGATAAGCGGGGTAGGATTTCTCCCTGATTTCTCAACCCTCACCTGCATCAGAAACACACAAAGCCGGTTTTTGTTTGTTTCATTCTTAAGTTTGGGTCCCGCACCATTAAACCAAATCTCTTAGGCATTTATACATTATACTTTCATAATGCTGTCCAGGTGATTTTTGTAGATGACCAGAAAGGCCAGATCACTAAAAATGATAAAGGTTCACTCTCTTTTGGGTAGCATTAAAAACAACAACAACAACAACAACAACAACAAAAAACTGTCTTGGATTCCATTACTAAGCAGCTATTTCAGGCCACTGCTTTCAGCAAATTTTGGGCCAAGGGATGTGGGGAACTCGAACGAGTGGACGCGTGTGAATAATTCCGCCTTCCCCTTAGGCTCCCAGCAACCTCCTCCCCAACCAAACAAAACCACCAACTCTGAAAAAGGTAGTGTTAAAAAAAAAAAAAAAAAAAAAAAAAAAAAAAAAAGGCCAGCGCTGGGAACTGGAGAGGGAGGGAGGGAGGTGGAGCATTTGCTTCAATTATCCGGATAATTGTTCCCTACCTCAGGTCATTGTTACCGAAATGAAACAATATTCTATTGGATCCAGTCCTCGCCTTTTCAGGCGTGCTCCCCGCAGGGCCTAGCACACGCTGGGCACCGAGTAGGCGCTCAATAAATTTTATTCTGATGACAGAGGAGAGCTTTTAAGGGTGGGGGAGGGATGTCCTGTTAGGCTTAAGGATTTGGGGGGGGGTGAATGTCAATTAAGGTGAGGCGGGGAGCAGAGGGGCTGTGTGGTAGGCCCTCGGTGTCACCAAAACTCTGTTCAGAGGGTACGGAGCCCGGGCCGCTCCCGAAATTCTGAGCCAGACTCCTCACTCCTTTCCCACAAGCCTCTTCCCACCCCCTTCTCCGGGGGCCGAATTGAACTCTCGCGCCTGTGGCGAGCACAAAGGCGAACTGAGGTTTCTCAATGGCCCCTCCGCTCTGAATGCGCACTCGGCAGAAGCAAGACCACTTTTTGGCGGTGGGTGAACACGCGGCCCGCAGCCTGCCCTCTCCGCGCAACGCGCTGGCCGGGCGCTGCGTTAGAAATAACACTAGTCGCGCAGCTGAAGGCAGAGCCGGGCACCGGCCCCTCTTCACGCTGCCAGCGTAGGAATGTGGGGGCTGACTCCTAAGTGCCCTGCTTTCATCCCGACTCCAGGCTTTTCAAGAGAGGCTTAGATTCTCTGAGTGTGTATTTGCTAATTGCAGCCTCGGCTTTAATGAGATTCTTTGAACTCCCCCACCCCCCAGTCCGGTTTGTAGGTTACAGCCTTATCTGGGGACCCTCGTTTTCCACCCCAGCTACACGTCTGTGAACAATCGCCTCTCCGGCCCCTGAAAAGGAGAGCGAGCGCCCCATTTCTGCTGAATGCACGTCTCAGTTCATCCAAGGCTGGCGGGCTTTTGATGGCCACAATGCGAGTTACGCCCAAAGAGTGTCTCTTTGGTCAGATCGACAACGCTTGGCTTCACGTTTGCAAGTTAAACGGGCAGAAACCCGGCTGAAACTCCCACGCCAGACGCCGGGGACGCTTCCCTCCGCCCAGTTCAGAGCAGCACTGGGGACTGGGTCTGGGCAGGGGGAAGAAGGGAGGGAGCGGGAGTTGTCAGGGGGCGGCGCGGGAAAACAGTCCTGATTCTAGGCCGCCATCTAGAAGAAAGGGGGGGGGGGCAGGGCCATTTTCTCTGATATATCCCTCTTGTTTTTATTTTTATTTTTTTCAGTTTGCTTTGTCGGCAGCTTTACCCCAACAAACAAACAAAAAATGAGAGCGTTTTTCTGCTTGTCTTCACCCAGGTAGCTGCTTTCCTCCAGCCCCTGAAAATGTGACTCCTTCATAAAATCAAAATTTATGATTATTCAAATGTTGGGGACTGTGAAAAGAGAGGAAGAAAGAGAGAAAATTAATATTGCAGCTGTTCTTCTGATTAATGAGAGATAATTGCTCATGAAAAGTCACCCCTGTGGCATTTTGTTGTCTCCTGGATCTTTGTTCTTTTCCACTATTATTGAGGACTTTCTTGAAGACTAAGCGGTTCTTTTCAATTTTTGGGTATTCAGAAAGGGTTGCCTGGTTACAGAGAATGGGGAAATCTCGGGCTATATCGGGTAAGATGTGCCACAGACAGCAATATCACAATGCCACTCGGAGAAAAGGATGGATACAAGTTAACGATGCGCTTTCAATAAAACATTCATAGACTTGTTCACGCTTTGATAATGACCTCATTAAAGGGAGCTGGGGGCAAGTAAGTCCTGTCTCCTGTTTGTGTTCGGCTAACAAAACCCAGCTTTGAGATCATTCATCGCTTTGGAAACTAATATGAAATCAATGTAAGAGGAGCAAATAAATCCGAGGCCGGCCCCGCCGACTCCTGGGCTGTCCCGCCCTGCTCTCGGCCTCCGTTTGGGGCAGAAGAACCGTGTAGGCAAATGCTAAAACTGAGAGGAAAAAGGAGGACTGGGGATGGGGAGGGGGGTACTTTGGAGGGGTGCAGAGGGAAAGACAATGTGGGAGTTACGGATGGAAAAACAGCTAAGCACATCAGTAGGTCAGAACTCTAGGGCCTGTGGAATAAGCAACGGCTAAGTCCACATTCTTTGCTTTTCCTGACTTTGCCCATGAAAGGAAATAGAAAGAGTGGGAAGCAAGAGGGGAATGTGAGGTCCAGGTCAGGTGTGACCCTGGATGGGGGAAGTACTGGAACACTTCTCGAAAGCTACAACCAAGAATTGAAATCTCAAGGTTGAGCTAGGAGGAAACTGCTCCTCCAGGCTCAAGTTGGAGGATCCAGGGGCAAGAAGACGGCACCTCTAAACTGCTTTGATTTTTTTTCTCATTTGAGGGTAGGGGTGGGGTACCCTGACTGGTGTGTGTTAGGGGGAGAGGAGGGGACAGTTTTGTTACCTTCATATCTGTGACATTGTCTTGCACTCAAGGAAGACAAAGCCATCCTCTGTCATCCCAGCAAAAGAGAGGAAATCAAAGGATCCCCCCTCCCCTTAAAAGAACTAATTTTCTCCTTGAATTATGAAAGTAATGGCTTAGGTAACAGCCTGTACTCTGTACCCGACTGCTTAATACCGAATAAATCCTTCCACGTGGCTCCCCGAGTCGTGGCAATTAGAGCTCATTATAGGCTCATAAGAGCTCTCATTTCAGGGATTACTTAATGGACGATGAAATTTTATCGGACAGAATCACTGAGAAATAAAATTGCGTGGCAGCGGGGGCACGGTGGGGGCACACTGACGGGCTGCCCAGGGGTCCCCTTCTGCTTTGAGCAGGTTCGAGGTTCTGCTGTCCTGGGGAAGGGTCTGGCTGGTAGCTGCTCAGGGCCATGGAGGGTAGGCTTCCTTTGGGAGTGGGGGTGGCAAGGCACAGTGGGGCCAACTTCTGAAGATAGGGCTAACGAGAAAGAGGGAAACTGAGAGAGCCAAAGAGAATTAATGAGAAGAACCTGAGAACCTCCAATGTGGAACGTGACCCCAAAAGACTTGCTTTTGGTGGGCTTGAGCAATGTATTTATTTTTCTGAGCAATTTACTTTAAAAATGTTTTTAATTGCACTTAGTTAACATACAATGTTATGTTAGTTTCAGGTGGACAATACAGTGACTCAGCACTGCCATACATCGCCCTGTGTTCATCACGAAGGCTCAAGCAATTTCACCAGGTCTTCTTACAAGCAGGTTTCTCTGACATGGTCTGCTTTCAGCCCCAGTCTGGCCCCAAGCTACTGTACCCCTTACAGCCCTAAGTGACCCCCACTCCCCCCCCCAGCCTCTCACTTTTTGCAAAATTCCTTAGCACTCCAACTGGATGTTTCCATATTTATACAGAAGTTAAATTAGTTGTTCGAGCTTCATAATTAGGATTCTCTAAAGTAAAATTGGGCCTTCTATAAGCACACATTCCAGCACATCAACATGGGGATTCTAGAGTGAGCATACCCAGAATCACCGGGAACACAGTGACCCAAACGGTAAGCCCAAAACAAACCTCAGATAACCTACTACCTAACCCAGAAGACGAAAAAGGAGAGGGAAAAGTTATTACTTTTCTTTGAGCACTCACAAAGTGAATAAATACATACATATAGGTATGTATTAGATAAATTTTTAAAAGTGTATGTATACATAGATGTGCACATACAAATATACATCCACACACTTGCAAAGTGAATGGGAAAATCATGTCACCTATTTGGACAATTTAGGCCTTTAAAAAACACCCAGCCATCAAACATCTCTTAGTGGTTGAGCTTCCAGGGTTCTCAGGGTTGGAATGATTTCGGGACTAGCTGCGTCCTCCCGACTGGAGCGAGGGCGGGTGGGCAGGCAGGCCGGGTTGAGGCTGAACGTCTGTGATGGCTGCATCGTCAAACCTTGTGGTACAAAAGTAGTTACAGCTGAGCTGCCCTGAGTTAAGCCCTGAGACTCCTTAATTGTTGTCACAAGATGTTGGATTAGCACATTTCTGGAATAGCTGTCTGTTTACACTCTGGAGACCCACCGTCCACTAACCGCTTTCTAATTGAATTCTAATCACATTCAAATAGCTCAATAACCAGCCTCAGCTGCAATTCATAAAACTTTAATTGCCATCCATAAATCCTGGGCTCCCCAGAGCGGGGCGTCCATACAACGCAATTACACTTCTCCGGCAGGCAAGAGAAACTGTCCCAGAGATGAAAAAGGGGAGAGAAGAGACAGAGGGCAGAGAGGTGGCCATGCCTCCAGCGGAGAAGCTGTTGCTCCCCTGGGATTTGGGCACTTGGTTCTCACAGGTGGAGGGAGTCCCGTCCCCAAGTTTCTTAACACCAGTGTGAACTCAGATCTGAAGTCTGCTGTTTGGGAAAAAGGATCAGACTCTATTGCTTGCTCCCTGCCCCGACCAGATTTTCTCCAGTGGGGGTGGGGGAAGACCTCACCTTCCCCAAAGATCAACAGCCCCTAGCTTGACAGCCACCTTCTGTCACACAGCCCCTAATACACATCTTCCACTGAAGACGGTGCCCCCCAGATTTCCTTTACCAAGCCACTTCTCCCATCCTGAGGCAGGATTCCTCCCGTAGGTCAAATCCCTTCAACCTCTCTCAGCTTTTAAAGGGGTGCAGCGTGGAGAGTGCTTGCTGGTTAGGCTGCCAGCCGCCCAAGGTCAGGCTGTGAAATGTAAAGGGGCAGGAAGTGGCGGGACCCAGAGCAAAGGCCTTCCCCAAGCCCTGCCCAGTCTCCAGGAGGGCTAGGGTTTGGGTCCTCTCCAAAATCATAGGGATGGAGTTTGCAGGGGTGTCCCGGGAAAGGCATCGGCTTGGAGAAAGGAGAGTGACGCTTCAACGCCTCTCTCCGCCACAGGGCATGCTGCCGATTACAAAGGAGCGCGAGGAAGTGTCGCTGATCCCAGCGGCCCCAGGGAAGCCCCAAGTGCAAAGGCATCTTGGAGCTTCTCAAGCATTCGAATGAAAAGCTCGGCAGCTTCTTAGCTGGGAGGCCTCACTGGTACGCCCCGGATCCGTCACGAACTAACCACCTGAATGACTGTGGCCAAGTCCAAATGCTGGGGGACTGTGTGTGTGTGTGTGTATGTGTGTGTGTGTGTGTGCGCGCGCGCGCGCGCGCGTGTGTCCGTGGTGCAAACCGCGATCCCGGGCTGGGCTACTGCCAGTCCGCGCCCACACGGTCGTGCTCCAAACTGCAGGCCTCACACTTTACCGCGCCTCAGCCTCGGCTGGTACAGAAGGGCAGGGAGCATTGGGCATCCCTATTACAAAGGCCTCAAGGTCCCCACCTGGGGCGCTTTTCGGCCGGGCGTGGGGAAGAGTTGGGCTGGGGCCCAGGCCAGGGAAAGGGGTAGAATGGGGGATGCAGCTCTGATTTCTCGAGAAAGCGTGGAGAAAGAGGGGGAGGAGGCCGGCGTCCCCGCGAAATTCACAAAACCTACACTTTGCAAAGTCCCCCCCCTCCCCCTCCCTCGAGTTCTTCCCTGCAGCGCGCCCGCCCCTCCTCGCCGCTTCTGTTGTGACTCGGGCAGCCTATCCCGAGGGTGGGGAGCTGCTGAGGAGCCTGAGCCGAGCGGTACTCTGCAGCATCACGTGCCGGGGTGGGGGCTATAAAATCCCGGAGCCGGGGCGCCGGGCGGGGGACGTGAGGACCAGCCCTCTCCAGGGACCCCTTTGTTCGCAGCCCAGACGCCGAACACCTCCGCGTCCCCAAGGGCTTGACCGCCTGCGTCCGCGCCGCACCCGGGGCAGAGCTCAGAACAGGAGAGGGGAGGGGGCGCCAGCGCCGGCCACCGGGCCCTCCAGCCACCCACCCCTCCCGACATGTCGCGCTCCTTCTATGTCGACTCGCTCATCATCAAGGACTCCTCGCGGCCCGCGCCCTCGCTGCCTGAGCCGCACCCCGGGCCAGATTTCTTCATCCCGCTGGGCATGCCATCCCCGCTGGTGATGTCTGTGTCGGGGCCCGGCTGCCCGTCCCGCAAGAGTGGCGCGTTCTGCGTTTGCCCACTCTGCGTCACTTCGCACCTGCACTCCTCTCGTGGGCCGGCGGGCTCCGGCGGCGGGGGCGCCGGGGCGGGGGGCGCAGGGGCCGGGAGTGGTGGGGGAGCGCCGGGGGGCGCCGGGACCCTGCCCCTGCTCAAGAGTCAGTTCTCTTCGGGTCCTGGGGACGCTCAGTTCTGCCCGCGCGTGAGCCACGCGCACCATCATCACCACCCGCCGCAGCACCACCATCACCACCATCAGCCCCAGCAGCCAGGCTCGGCCGCCGCTGCCGCAGCCGCGGCGGCCGCGGCGGCGGCCGCGGCGGCCTTGGGGCACCCTCAGCACCACGCACCTGTCTGCGCCGCCACCACCTACAACGTAGGGGACCCGCGGAGATTCCACTGCCTCACCATGGGTAGGGTGGGGTCTCTGGGCACCTGCGCGCCGCGCCTTCGCGGCTCCCGGGAGCAAACTTTCCGCCTCCAGGGGAGGAAGTGGCAGCCTGGGGGGCGGGGTGGGGTGGGAGGAGGGGCTTTTCGTGTAACTGTGGAGACGTCCCCAGAAGTTCCACGAAAGTGGAAGTTAGCTTCGAACCTCTCCAAGCAGCCTGGTGCTTTCACGCCCGCTACCTGGTGTCCGAGTCTTGCACAGTATCGGGGCCTTTGGGACCTCGCACTCGAGGGCTGAGAAAGCGAAGGCTAACTGCGTGAGGGTTGGGGGTGGGTATGTTGGAACTTCGGTGTGGCAGTCCGTCGTCGAGGCTAGCTGAAGCGTTTCGATGCTCTGGGCTAAGCCTGCTTGCCTCTCTGCTGGGCTTGAAGGGAGACGACCGGACAGCGCAAGCCCCGACCCCTCCTTTAAGCCTCTGACTTTACATCTCGCACAGCATAGGCCTTCCTTCACTTGCTTTGGGCGTCTCTGTCCTTCCGTGCTGAGTAACGAAGTGCCGTGGAATGGGAAGGGGTGAGGGATGGATACAGGTGTTTGGTTGAGCTCCGCGGAAGGGTCCTTGAGAGGCGTCCCTTCCAAGGGATGGCGCGTGGGGTGGGAACACGTCATCCGAGAATGACCTCTCTGCCCTCTCTTGGCCGGTCTGCAGGGGGCTCGGACGCCAGCCAGGTACCCAATGGCAAGAGGATGAGGACGGCGTTCACCAGCACGCAGCTCCTGGAGCTGGAGCGGGAATTCTCCTCCAACATGTACCTGTCTCGACTCCGGAGGATCGAAATCGCGACCTACCTGAACCTGTCGGAGAAACAGGTGAAAATCTGGTTTCAGAACCGCCGGGTGAAGCATAAGAAGGAAGGCAAGGGCACACAGAGGAACAGTCACGCGGGCTGCAAGTGTGTCGGCAGCCAGGCTCACTACCCGCGCTCGGAGGATGAGGACTCCCTGTCGCCGGCCTCGGCCAATGATGACAAGGAGATTTCTCCCTTGTGAGGGAGGGATGCCTCCGCCGCACCACACGCGCCTGGCAGCCCCCACGCCACCAACGCGCCTGGCACGCAGGGCGCCAGATCCTCAGCCACTGCGTGGTCCCATTTGGAGAAGGAGGGAGCTGAGTACTGGCCGAGCGGAGTAGTCTGGCCTGACCCTTCGCATCTCCTCCTTGACCTATATGTTTGAAGATCCACTCGAAGTTATAGATCGTTTTTTTTTTTTAATGTAAATAATCTAGATTCAACTCAGTCTTGTCATGTAACAGAGGAGGGGAGGGGAAAACAGGGTTGATTCAAGTTTAACACTGTGTGGGGCTTTTTGAAAGCGCATGTCCTTTCCCCTTCCCTACAGTCTTACAGGACCTAAGAAGAACACCGGGTTTCTTGATTATTTTCTTTTGTTGTTGTTGTTGTTTTAGTGAAAGCGTATGAATTTCAAATAACTTAGAAAATTAAATGCTGTAGGTCTCGCTTTCTGAAAATTTGCCTGGGGAGAGATTGGAATTCAAGTTGCTGGAAGTCCCTTTGTATGTGAATAGTTTTATATAAAATTTATATTTATATTTATTTAAATAAATGAAACAAAATCAAGGTTTTAAACTTGTGGTGCTTGCTCTCACCATCTTTCCCCATCTTCCTCTCACCTGTATCTTGAAAAAAACATGGACGGGGCGGAAAACGTGTCTGAGAATTTAGAGGAAAGTGTTGACCAAAACCTGGTAATGTAGGTCTTTGGTTGAGGGAGTATGTGGTACACCATCAGGCATGATTTTCACCTACCAAGTAGTAACTCCCCATCCTCAAAACAGCTAAGCCATTCACAGTGGCTAGGACAGGTCACTCCGTTTAAAGTGACACTGACAATTAATGACGGGCAAACCTTTTGATTTATTTAACAGGGAAAGATTCTTTCTGTGGCAGTTTCCCTCTCCCTGCCTTTCCCCATCTCTCTCAGTACTAAAACCCGAGTCATGTGAAGGAATTTGAATAGTCAGAATCGTTTTAGGAAGAGCAGCAATCCATCATCAGGGTGGAAGCACACACAAGGAAACTTACAAATGATGCTGCAAGTGACTAGAAACCTTACTTCCTGGCTGTTCCAGTAGCTAAGAAATTAGCTGGTTTCCACGGTGCCAAGGAAACAAACAGACAGGCACAGGGAATTATTCTTCCCAAAGGTTTATATTCTCACTTTTCCAAAATAGCTCAGAGGTGCTTTGGACTCTTGCAGGGTTTTTTTGGTCTCCCTAACTTTAGCCTAAACCTGTTCCCTTATAGTCCCTCTCTTCCTCATAGTCTTGCAGAGTTAATTTCTGCAAACCTGGTCCTGGAGATTTACTCTAGCTCTGCCTTTAGCGGGGCCACCTGGCACTCTGCTCAGTGCAGCCAGGACCTGTCATCCAAGGGAGAGAAGTGAAGCTGGAAATGTGGAAACTAGATCTCATTCCCTGCAAGCTGAGCCCACTAACATCCATTAGCGTTATTATTATATAATTATTTTCTGGAAAGATGCCACCCAAGAGGTTCAAGCCATAGGAACTGTTTACAACACACATTTCTTTAGGTCTGATTTACTTTAGGTATGTAGGAACTGACACCTCACCAGGTGGGATGGGGCTCTAAAACGAGGTCTGGAAGCTAGTTTGGGAAAAGGGGGAAAGGAGGGAGGATGTGATCATGGTCTTTCTTTCTTTCTCCCCCCCCCCACCCCCCCCCCCACGTGCCTCTCTCTCTCTCTCTCTCTCTCTCACACACACACACACACACACACACACACACACACACACACACTCACGGGAGGCTCAGGAGAAGGAAAGCCCCCCTCCCAACTTCCGAGGCCCGCCGAGGTCAGTTCCCATTCGGGTACCGGCTGGGGCAGGAGGGAAGGAGGAGGGATCGCGCAGCGTCGGACTGAATAGGGAGCGGCCGAGGCTTTGTGCAGAGACGTGGGCCTGGTCCTGCGCAGCGGTCACAGGCATCCAGCTCTCTCCTGCCCGGGCTTGGGAGGCTCAGCCTCCGGGTCTCTCTGTCACGCGCGGAGCCCCGGGCCGGTCACGCCGGCCCACTGCCTTTCCTGAAGGTCCCGTCTCCCTCTTTCCCAATCAACAGTCCTCTCTCTGCACGAGTCCAGGGGTGGGAGGAAAGGGGTTTCGAGGCGAGAACCGGCATTTACGGAGAATTCTTTTCTCGGGAAAGAACAGGAAGGACAAAGCGCCCCTGCGGCAGCTCTCTGCGCTCCTGCTCAAAGCGAAGCCTCAGCGGGGAGGTCGGCACACACCTCCGTCCCCCTCCCACCCACTCCGGGCTCTGCCCCCGAGCCGTCCCGCGCTCAGGCCTGGCCCTTCCCAAGTTCTAGCCGAGGACGAACCCGAGCTTCTGCGCCTCGCCTGGCTTCACCCCAGGCCCTGCGCCCGGAGCGCGGAGCCACGCACCTGCCACACCCGTGCCGTGCGGCGCGCCCAGCTCCACCGCCCTGCGAGGGACACGCGGCGCCAGCCCTTCTCGCCAGGTTTTGGGCTGCTTGGATGGTCTCAGCCCCTCTCCTTCCTGTCTTTGGGGGGAAATTCCTCAGGGAAGAGAGAATAAACAATGCACTCCCCGCCCCCACACACACCACTAACAGAGGCAAAAAGTTTCAGGCACAGATACCTATCTAGACTTTGGACATTCTCCAAAGACACCTTCTCTAGGGTTTTCAGGGAGGTTCTAGGATATTAGGTGCGGAGTGGACCTTCTTCTCACTGTAAGAGTGAACCATGAGGTCTCCTTGTCTACTAGGGTAGATTTTACATCTCTCCCAAACCCCCTCCCCCTCTCCACCCCCCAAAGTAATCAGTTGATGTTTCTGAAGTTTACAAATCTGAACAAGGCTTTGGGAATCTCCGATTTAATTTTTTTTAACGGGAGGGGCAGAGAGAGAGGGAGACAGGATCTGAAGCAGGCTCCAGGCTCTGAGCTGTCAGCCCCGAGCTGGTGGAGGGGCTTGAACCCGTGAACCATGAAATCATGACCTGAGCCAAAGTCTTACACTCAGCTAACTGAGCCACCCAGGCACCCCGGGAATCTCTGATTTTAAAGGCCTACAGTTTCACTTAGGTTAAGAAATCCTAGGCCAACCCTGGGACACACAATTGCCCTGCTAAACAATCTTGATATCAAACACTCTAAGTGAAATATCCACAGATTTATTAAAGAGGACTGTTTAGGGTGTGTGGGGCCACCCTTGACAATTTATCTACCTGGGAAGCACCAGATGCCAGCTTTTCATTATGCCCCCACTTGAAAAACAGAATTCTGTCCTCCCTCCCCAAACTGTGGCCTCTTAGGGGACTATACACACATATTGGAAAGAGAGAGGGAGAATGAACATAAGAATTAGAAATTAGGATCTTGCTCCACGAAGAGAAAAGGAATGAGCAAGCAGGAGCCATTAGTGTGGTTGAGCCCATCTCTGAAAGCAAGTCCTGTGGTGGCTTCAAACAGGAAGAGGTCCTGGGTGGGAGTGGATGGACCCTGCCCTTGTGCCCTAACCCAGTCCTAATATTCTGAGAGAAAAAGAGGAACGGAGACCTTTCTCCTTCATCCTCCTACAGTGACCAACACAAGCCCAAGGCCAAGGGCCTACCATTGATAGGAGCACTTAGCAAGTCTTTTTTGATGCAAACCATACCCAGAGCAGAAGACAACCAGCAGCCTATCCCTGGGGTGGGGGTGTCAACCCACGCAGGTGATAGAGACACTGATGACTCCTCTCATTCTGAACTATTCTGCAGTGGCCTTCTTACCTTGGTCCCCCTCCGCCTGGCACATCCATAATCCCACTCCCCTCAAGGATGGCAAAGGGTATTTTAAGAGAAGGAAAACTTGGGGATGTGAAGTCTTTGATTTTGGGCTCCCTCCTTCATTTCCTCACCAGAACCCTATACCAAACACGATCAGGATTAGAAATGCATGCTAAGTGAAATTAGCCAGTCAGAGAAAGACAAAGATCATATGACTTCACTCATATGAGGACTTTAAGAGACAAACCAGATGAACATAAGGGAAGGGAAACAAAAATCATATAAAAACAGGGAGGGGGACAAAACAGAAGAGACTCATAAATATGGAGAACAAACTGAGGGTTGCTGGAGGGGTTGTGGGAGGGGGGATGGGCTAAATGGATAAAGGGCATTAAGGAATCTACTCCTGAAATCACTGTTGCACCTAGATGCTAACTAATTTGGATGTAAATTTTAAAAAATTAAAAAATTAAAAAAAAAAGGATTAGAAATGCAGTTTGCTTGGCTTACTCTGGTCAGAGAATTGTCAGAAAGGTGATTGACTGTTCTAACTGAAAGTGGTCACAGAAAGCAACAGGGTGTGTGTGTGTGTGTGTGTGTGTGTGTGTGTGCGCGCGCGCGCGCGCGCGCGCGCGCGCGCGCCTGCATGTGTATGTGTGTGTATGTGTGAGAGAGAGCTCTCCACTGGTAGTGGTCATATATACAGAAAGAAAAGAGTTATTTGCACCAGGTTTTGTCTTGTTTCGTTTTCCGTCCCACCTCTACCTTTCCTGCAGGTTCCACTCACTTTTCCTGGCACTCCTTGGGAGATTTGTTGGAGGGAGGTAGGAAGGTGTTTAGAGCTGGGTTGGGGGGAGGAGAAAAAGTTGAGAGAGCCAGGAGAGAGGTCTGGGTAGGATCTCAGGCCCGGCCTTCGGGGTGTTAGGAGAGGAGAACGACAGAGCAACAGAACCTATTTGCTAGAGGAAATGGGGTTTAAAGGAGCAATCACTGCTTTAAAAGGAGCTCCTCCCACCCCCTCCAAACACAGCCTAAAGCTGTCCTAGACGATGAATACAGCTCAGTGCATCAAAGCAATTGTTCCTATTTTCATTATTCACAGGGAATCTTTGAATGTACCTGTTAAGGTGACAGACCTCTTAAAAGAGAACATTTTTTCCATGCAATTAAATGGTGCATTTACTAGGCTTCTATTAACATAATTTAATATAAATCTATTTTATAAATCTTTAGGCTCACATTACTGAAAATTGAGCTTCTCTGAAAAAAAAAAAATGCCCGTGTCTCTCCACTAAATTAGATGGAATAGAATCCAATCCAAAAACTTGCTATTCTAAGCCAGTGGAAATACTAAAAGTAGGAGAATCTTTTGCATTGTCTTTTGTTAATGGTGCAAGTGTGAAGAGTTAAGGCAGTTTGTTTCACAGAAGGTAAGACAGGTTTCCTACACCCAAGGCCCGGCACATGGGGTGACTGACACAGGCTGGAAGTGAGGACCGGCCAAAAAAAAGCAGGAACTTGAAGAGACCTCTCAGTGTCAGAGTTGAATCCGAGCGCAGATGAAAAACAAAAGCCAGCCCTGACTCATATTTGGAAGTAAGGTGCTTCTGTTTGGGGGAAAGGAAACCTAAAGGCCGTGGGACCTCACAGTCCTGAAAGCTATGCCACATCGACGTAGATATTTTTGTCTGTTCCCATGGCTGTGTTCCTTGTTCTCCAAAATTCTGGGCATCCCATTGTCTCTGAGAAGAGTGTTTTGTGTGCCCTTACATTGATGTCGATGCCTGCCTTTCTGCACTGGGCACTGCCTTTCTTCAAGCTGAGCCCTATGTTTTCCTGAGCGGTTGTCCTACCTTTGTTGAGCCTTCCAAATCCCAAACCCAGGAAGGCCCCAGGGGCTCCTCTGAGTGAATCCCGGCAGATCGGAAGTGTGTGCTGTGTGCTTAGGAAAGTAACTAGTTTCAGATTAATGAAGCAGTGACAATTTCAATCTGCTTAAAGGCGGAGGTTGGCACTGCCCAGGCCTGAGCGTGGGGAGCTCGCCAGGCTGGGCTTTATATTGTCCGCTTTTCTGAAGAGCAGACAAAGATGGATAGAGAGACATTGAAAAGCAGGGGGCGTATTTTAAACAGCCCCATAAAGAGGGCTGTCACTTTAAGACAAGAACCATAGTGCTTTGATGACTTTGTATTAGCTGCACCATTTCAAATAAGGAACTCAAGTCTCAAGCCAGAGGGTGGAAAAGGAGAGAGGGAGAGGGAGGGAGCAAAGGAAGGGAAGGGAAGAGAGAGGAACAGGGAGAGAGAGGGAGAGAGAAGGTGGAGAAAACAGCAAATGTAGCAATGTTTAGCCTGTAGGAACACTACACCCCGGCCAATTCTCAGGCAACGACCTGATGTCTGAAGTTCAGGGAGAAACAACCCACAGCAGGTGCAGAGAAAAAAAAGTCAGGTGATGCTGTTCGGATGGCAAAGAGTTCCCTGCCCGTGGGCGGCAGCCGGCTCCCACCCGCACGGCCTCAGTTTGCGGGGAAGGGCTGGCTGGAGAGGGACACGCAGCTCGCCGGGCCCAGACCGCTGAGGATTATAATGGAAATTTTTGAGAGCGTGAAAGAGAAAGAATAGGAAGGGGTGGGGGGGAGGGCAGGCTTCGGGAGTCTACCTTCACAAAGCCTAATTTAAATTGTTTGGGGTCAAGCAGCAGCAAGCCACCTCCCCCCTTTCCTCCTTAATTAATTAATGACCACGATTAATTATTAGGGTCTCGCATTTCAAGACTTCAAAACGCCTTCCCCGAGGGCCTGAAGAGTTGCTGGAGCCAGACACGTGGTTTAAACTTGGAAGAAGGGAGTCGAGAGTCGGTAGTATTTATTGTCTGTCTCCCCGTATCTGCTATCCTCTCGGCCTCTGCCAGCTTCTCTCCGTCTCTTTCTGCCTTGGGGTCTCTCTCTCTCTCTCTTTCTCTCCCTCCCTCGGCCTCGTTCTCTCTCCTTTGTTCTCCAGGCTGACCTGCGTAGCCTCCTCCAATCTCCCCCGGTCCTGGCTGAACCCTCCCGACTCCAGGCCCCCAGCGGTCTGGTGAGAGGCGAGAATACCCACACTGGGGTCCACACCCGGGCGCCCCACCGCGTCGTCGGTGGTGAGGAGTAGGCAGAAACGGAGGTTCGCGGGTCGCAGCAAGAGTTATTGACAGCATAGATGTTTTTCTTTCTACCCAAGAAACGATTTTGTTCTTTTCCTTTCTTTCTTCTTCTTTCTTCTTTTATTTTTTTAAATTAAAGCATAGGGGAACTGGGACGGGGAGACGGCTCAGCTTTAAAGGCCGGCGACAGGGCTCTCCCCACCGTGGCGCTGGCGGGAGAAGCGTTTGGTCACTGTTTCCTTGAGGCACTATTTGAACCTTGCAACATGTGGTAATTTCTGGAAGCTGAAAAGGGGGGATTATGTAGGAGGGACACAAGGAAATTAGCGAACGGTTAATTTAACTCGTTTTCTGCTAGACTTTTCGATACATTCCTAATTGACTGAGGGGCAGGTGAAGCTCCCGCCCCATGCAGGCTCATTCACGGTGGGAATAAATGGTTCTTTTTCAACTCACACTGCTCACAATATATCATCGGGGAAAAGACATGCAATGAATATGTTGATTTTTTTTTATTAATGGAATTATACCCTGCCACGCAGGTGTGAGGGTAAAAACCTATACTGCAATGAAATAAGATTAACAATGAAATTAGAATTTTATTAGCTTTATATGTCACACAGACCTGGATTTGAACTGTCAAAACAAGCAACCAGAAAAGATATTCTGAAGGCAGCCCTGCCAATCAACCAGGAGAAACGGAATAGCGTCGAATCCAAATCATAATCGGCTTCCAGTACCTTCGGCGCCTCACCGGGGCCTGGAGCTGGAGGCAAGTGGGCGGTGCGCCTCGCAGGGGTACCCGCCGGGTACTCCGGACCCGCAGGTCGTGGGCGAGAACACCGCATGGGCTCAGGAGGCCTGGCCCGGAGCAGGCCCCGGCTGAGGGCGGAGGGGCCGAGAAGGCCCGAGGCCACCGAGAGGTCAGCCTGAGCGGCCGGGCCACCGCGGCCCGCGGGCCTCCGGCTTCTCATCCTCTGCATCAGCTGCCCCGGCTGGCTGTGAACCACACTGAGTCTGGTCACCCCCGGGGCTTCGGAGCTTAGGAGCTGCTACCTGGGTCTGGCAGGCGCGGAGGTGCCCTATGCAAATGGTTCACTATTAGGGGAGAAAGAAATACTTCAAATGGCCCTTTGTAACCTTCTATAGAAAATCGAGGTACTCTGCATGACAAAGCACAATTAAGCTTTCTATTCAGGAGTTCTGCAGCTGGTAGCCCATTGGGAAAGTGGGAGGAAACGCGAATATATTAATAGTGTGTGGCAAAAGTTTTTGTGTGCGTGTCCTTTTCTGGGTCCGGGGTGGGGAGGGGCGGTGGGTGGACCCGGAGGGGAAGAAGGCTCCGCCTTGGATCTTTGCCACCCGAACCTCAGCGCCTCTGCCCGCAGGGAAAGCTCCGCTCGTCTGGCGTCCAGGGCCTTCCGAAAGGTCGCGGCGACCCCCGTGCGCACCCCTCGGCTGGGCGGACCCCGCGGGCACCAGCGCCCGGGCGGGGCGAGGCGGGACGCGTGCCCCGGCCTGGCCTCCTCGTCCACTCGACGCAGGTCCGAGTCCCCCGGCCCGGCTGTTCCCGGTCGCCGAGCACGACGGTGGGCTGCCAGGCCTGGTGCTTCGCCCAGACACCGCGACAGGTGGGGCGCACCGGAGCGCGCCGGGGGGCAGTGCCGAGAGCAGAGCCAGATTTTCCGTTTCAGCTCCAATTTTCTCCGCCCCTCTGCCCCCGCAGTTGAGTTTCATCTCCTAATCGTTCATTTTTACAGGGAGAATGTTTTGCTTCTTAGCAAAGAAGGGTCCTGAGGCAACTGCGCTGGTTATTCTCTGGGCTCCACCCTCCTCTCACCCGCAGGGTGCCCGCAGACCCCGGCCTTTGGGGACTGTACCATTTCCTCCATTAACTGCACCTCCGGGGGTAGCTAAGCGGGAGGCTGGCTCCATATGGGTTTGGAGAGACCGCGGCACAGCCAATGACAGACCACACTGAGGAGAGAGAAGAGGTGTGTTGTTGGTTTCTGGGGATGTTTCTGCTGCATCGTTCCAGTTGTGACAGTTGCCGCTACGCTCCAGAAACTTCCTTTCCGAGAGCCTCTTTTACCAAGGCTCTAGCTATAGCTGGGATCCCCCGCACCTTCATGGAAAAGGGTGGAGATGCCTTCTGGCCTCTGTGGGTCACTAGGGGCATCAACATTCTTGTTAGCTCCCTCAGCCCTCCACGCATCTCTGCCAAGAGTCATCTTGTTGAAATATTTCCTCGAAAGTCCCAGCTCAAAGTGGTTGCCTAGTGGCTGACCAGCCACGTTGCTTCCCTCATAGCTCCTATCCATGGGTGCTACCTAGTTCTTTCCTCTATGGGGCTTCTAGGTGACTTCTTCCCTTTTCCCGACTCTGAGGACCTTGATGACAGCGACTGAATCCTCAGCACTGATCATAGTGCCTAGCGCTTAGTAGATGTCTAGTAAATACTAGCTGGATCCATGCTTCCAAGTCTCCAAGTTCCCCCAAACAGGGAGGTTAGAAATAGACATATGCATTTCTACATATGTAGTTGTATATGCATCTATATGATAAATAATATATACATCTATAGGATAAATATCCTACATATAGGAGATGTATATACAGAGAGAGAGAGAGAGAGAGGTGTTTCTGGAATCATTCTGCATGCCTTACTGTTTACTAACAGTGTGACTTTGGGCAACTCACTTAACTTCTCTAACTTCCATTTTCCTCATTTGTAAAATGGGGATAATTACTAGTCTCTTCCTTATAAGGGTGTGGAGGAAAAATACATATGAAGATATGTAGATATTTAGGTAGATTTGAGAAGGTCTAAGTGAAAAAGGAACTTTGGAATAAAAGCCTGAAGGGAGCGTGGCGAAAATGCCACGTGGAATTTCAGTGGAGGTAACAAGTGCAAAGGTCTGGGTGGGGATAGGGCTGAAATCGGTCAGAAACAGTGAAGAGGCAGAGGGAGTGGAGAGAGTATGTGCCTGCGGGGGGTGGAAAGGTCAGAGTGGTCCTGGGTCCTGTGGGTCATCGTAGGGACTTGGATTTTTATTTTTAGTCAACTGGGAAGCTTTTGGAGGATTTTGAGCAGAGGCGTGTTATGCTACGACCTATGACTAACTAGGATGAATTTGACTATGGTGTTCAAGGAAGCAGGGAACTTAAGACTGTCATATGAAGCCAGGTAAGGGATGATGGTGGTGTGGACCAGGGTGGAGGTGTCCACTGGTGTGGACCAGTGCTGAATTCTTGGGTGTGATTTGGTAGAGCGGCCAGGATTTTCTGAGAAACTGAATCTGAAGAGTAAAGAGAAAGAAAAGGGCCAGGGAGGACACCAAGGTATTTACCTCCTGCATTTAGAAGAGAAAAGATTGCCATTAGGGGCGCCTGGGTGGCTCAGTCGGTTAAGTGTCCGACTTCGGCTCAGGTCACGATCTCACTGTCCATGGGTTCGTGCCCCGCCTCAGGCTCTGTGCTGACTGCTCAGAGCCTGGAGCCTGTTTCAGATTCTGTGTCTCCCTCTCTCTCTGCCCCTCCCCCATTCATGCTCTGTCTCTCTCTGTCTCAAAAATAAATGTTAAAAAAAAATAAAAAAAATAATTTCCACAAATCAGGAAACTATAGATGCTGGTGAGGATGTGGAGAAACTGGAACCCTCTTGCACTGTTGGTGGGAATGCAAACTGGTACAGCTGCTCTGGAAAACAGTATGGAGGTTCCTCCAAAAATTAAAAATAGCTAGAATTGATTCATGAATTCAGCAAAGTTGCAGGATATAAAATCAATGCACAGAAATCGGTTGCATTCCTATACACCAACAATGAAGCGACAGAAAGAGAAATCAAGGAATCGATCCCATTTACAGTTACACCAAAAACCCATAAAATACCTAGGAATAAATCTAACCAAAGAGGTGAAAAATCTATACACTGAAAACTATAGAAAGCTTATGAAAGAAATTGAAGAAGACAAAATAAAATGGAAAAAGATTCCATGCTCCTGGATAGGAAGAACAAATATTGTTAAAATGTCAGTACTATCCAAAGCAATCTACATATTCAATGCAATCCCTACCAAAATAATACCAGCATTCCTCACAGAGCTAGAACAAACAATCCTAAAATTTGTATGGAACCAGAAAAGACCCTGAATAGCTAAAGCAATCTTGAAAAAGAAAACCAAAGCAGGAGGCATCACAATCCCAGACTTCAAGCTGTATTACTAAGCTGTAATCATCAAGACAGTATGGTACTGGCACAAGAACAGACACTCAGATCAATGGAACAGAATAGAGAACCCAGAAATGGGCTCACAAACGTATGGCCAACTAATCTTTGACAAAGCAGGAAAGAATATTCAGTGGAATAAAGATAGTCTCTTCAGCAAGTGGTGCTGGGAAAACTGGACAGTGACATGCAGAAGAATGAACCTGGACCACTTTCTTACACCATACACAAAAATAAACTCAAAATGGATGAAGGACCTAAATGTAAGACAGGAAGCCATCAAAATCCTCGAGGAGAAAGCAGGCAAAAACCTCTTTGATCTTGGCCGCAGCAAGTTCTTACTCAACAAGTCTCTGGAGGCAAGGGAAACAAAAGCAAAAATGAATTATTGGGACCTCATCAAAATAAAACTTCTGCACCGTGAAGGAAACGATCAGCAAAACTAAAAGGCAACTGACAGAATGGGAGAAGATATTTACAAATGACATATCAGATAAAGGGTTAGTATCCAAAATCTATAAAGAACTGATCAAACTCAACACCCAAAAAACGAATAATCCAGTGAAGAAATGGGCAAAAGACATGAATAGGCACTTCTCCAAAGAAGACCTCCAGATGGCCAACCGACGCATGGAAAAATCCTCAACATCACTCATCATCAGGGAAATACAAGTCAAAACCGCAATGAGATACCACCTCACACCTGTCAGAATGGCCAACATTAACAACTCAGGCAAAAAGAGATGTTGGCGAGGATGCGGAGAAAGAGGATCTCTTTTGCATTGTTGGTGGGAATGCAAGCTGGTGCAGCCACTGTGGAAACCAGTATGGGGGTTCCTCAAAAAACTAAAAATAGAACTACCCTACGACCCAGCAATTGCACTACTAGGCATTTATCCACGGGATACTGGTGTGCTGTTTTGAAGGGGCGCATGCACCCCCATGTTTATAACAGCACTGTCAACAATAGCCAAAGTATGGGAAGAGCCTAATTGTCCATTGATAGA
Organism: Puma concolor; assembly: GCF_028749965.1. Classification (NCBI taxonomy): domain Eukaryota; kingdom Metazoa; phylum Chordata; class Mammalia; order Carnivora; family Felidae; genus Puma; species Puma concolor. The sequence continues at coordinate 164,065,095 of NC_141670.1, read as the reverse complement.
TGAATGGATAAAGAAGATGTGATATATATATATATATATATATATATATATATATATATATATATTGGAGTATTACTTGGCAATCAAAAAGAATGAAATCTTGCCATTTGCAACTACATGGATGGAACTGGAGGGTATTACGCTAAGTGAAATTAGTCAGTCAGAGAAAGACAAAAATCCTATGACTTCACTCATATGAGGACTTTAAGAGACAAAACAGATGAACATATGGGAAGGGAAACAAAATCATGTAAAAACAGGGAGGGGGACAAAACAGAAGAGACTCATAAATATGGAGAACAAACTGAGGGTTACAGGAGGGTTTGTGGGAGGAGAAGTGGGCTAAATGGGTAAGGGGCACTAAGGAATCTACTCATGAAATCATTGTTGCACTATATGCTAACTAATTTGGATGTAAATTTTAAAAAAATTAAAAATTAAATTAAATTAAATTAAAAATAGAACTATCCTATGACCCAGCAATAGCATTTCTAGGAATTTACCCAAGAGATACAGGAGTGCTGATGCGTAAAAGCACATGTACCCCAATGTTTATAATAGTACTTTCAACAATAGCCAAATTCAACAATAGCCGCCTAAATGTCCATCATCTGATGAATAGATAAAGAAGACGTGGTTTATATATATAATGGAATACTACTTGGCAATGAGAAAGAATGAAATCTGGCCATTTGTAGCAGCGTGTGGAACTGGAGGGTATTATGCTAAGTGAAATAAGTCAGGCAGAGAAAGACAGATACCATATGTTTTCACTCATATGGGAGCTTGAGAAACTTAACAGAGACCATGGGGGAAGTGAAGGGGGAAAAATAGTTACAAACAGAGAGGGAGGGATGCAAACCATAAGAGACTTTTAACTACAGAGAACAAACTGAGGGTTGATGGAGGGGGTGGGGGAGAGGGGAAAGTGGATGATGGGCATTGACGAGGGCACTTGTTGGGATGAGCACTGAGCGTTGTATGTAAGCCAATTTGACAATAAATTATATTTAAAAAAGAAAATAATTTCCAGATGGCAGATATAAAGTATGCTTTAAGAATTCTTTAAAAGAGAATTGACTGAAAAAAAAAAAAAGAGAATGGGCTGTTTAAAGCAAAATAATGCATTGTGGAGTTTAAAACATATGGTTGATTCTTGTCATTCATGTAGTCAGGTTCTATAAAGTTGTCACAAGCAATTAATTTGTAAACATTAAACATTGCTTGTGGGAGAGATATAGGTTAGGTTCTTGTGGGCCTCTGGCTGCATTTTAATCAACTGATCAATATATACTCATCTTAGGTGTGTTTCTGTTTAAAGATGGTTTATGTAATATGTGTGGGCGACACACAGCTTAGTAACATTCAGTTCACAATTCATAGCTCGTGTGTCTTCGTCCTTTTGGGCTGCTGTGACAAACACTATAGACCGGAGGAGCTTATAAACAGCAGACTTTCTCATGGTTCTGGAGGTTGGGAAGTTCAAGATCAAGGTTCTGGCAGATGCTGTGTCTAGTGAAAGCCTCCTGGGTCAAAGATGCCTTGCTGTGTCTTCACAAGGTGGAAGGGGATAGGGAGGTTTCTAGAGTGTCATTTTTTTTTTAAATTTTTTTTTCAACGTTTTTATTTATTTATGGGACAGACAGAGACAGAGCATGAACGGGGGAGGGGCAGAGAGAGAGGGAGACACAGAATCGGAAACAGGCTCCAGGCTCCGAGCCATCCGCCCAGAGCCTGACGCGGGGCTCGAACTCCCGGACCGCGAGATCGTGACCTGGCTGAAGTCGGACGCTTAACTGACTGTGCCACCCAGGCGCCCCTAGAGTGTCATTTTTAAGGGCACCAATCTCATGGGGGCAGAGCCTTCATGACCCAGTCACCTCCCAAAGACCTCACCTCTTAATACCATCGCATTGAGGGGTAAGATTTCACCATATGAATTTATAATCTTCCTGCACTTAAGAACACTAAGCAATAGTTGGGGGCATTTTTTTTTATTGTGATAAATCATCTATGACATAAAACTTACCATTTTAACTATTTTTAACTATATAGTTCAGTGACATTAAATACTTTCATATTGTTGTGCAACCATCACCACCATCAACATTTCCACGGATATTTCCATCTTCCCAAACTGAAACCCCATTAGCCATTAAACAATACCCCCCCAGTCCTCCTCACCTTAGCCCTGGCAACTAGAATTCTGTTTCTCATCTCACGAATTTGACTATTCCAGGTACCTCATATGAGTGGAGTTATACAATATGTGTTCTTTGTGACTGACATTTTTCACTTAGCATAATGTTTTCAAGGTCCATCTATGTTGTAGCTTACGTCATAATTCCTTTCCTTTTTAAGGCTAAATGATATTCTATTACATGTGCATACTATCTTTTGTTCATCCACTCATCCGTCAATAAATATTGACTTGCTTCTACTTTTGGGCTATTGTGGATAACACTACTGTGAACTTGGGTGTTCAAATATCTGTTTAGGTCTTTGTTTTCACTTCTTTTGGTATACAACCAGAGGAGGAATTGCTGGATCATGTGATAATTTTGTGTATGACTTCTTTAGGAATTGCCATACTGTTTTCCACAGCAGCCACACCATTTTACATTCTCACCAGCAGGGCACAGGGATACCAATTTCCCCATATCGCTGTCATCACTTGCTTGTTTGTTGTTTGGGTTTTTTGTTGTTGATGCTGTTGTTTGTTTTTGCTTTTTACGTTTTTTAAGAAATGTATTTATTTGAGGGAAGGCGCAAGCAGGGTAAGGGCAGAAAGAGGGGGACAGAAGATCCGACGTGGCATCTGCGCTGATGGGCTGACACCATCAAGCCCAACGTGGGGCTCAGACTCACGAGTTTGAGTTGGGCACTTAAATCCCAATCAAAATTGCCCCAGCACTCTTCTCAGAGCTAGAACAAACAATCCTGTCATTTGTATGGAACCACAAAAGATCCCAAATAGCCACAGTAATGTTGAAAAAGAAAACCAAAGTGGGAGGTATCACAATCGCAGACTTTAGCCTCTACTACAAAGCTGTCATCATCAAGACAGCGTGGTATTGGCCCCAAAACAGACACATAGACCAATGGGAATAGAATAGAGACCCCAGAATTGGACCCACAAATGTATGGCCAACTAACCTTTGACAAAGCAGGAAAGAGTATCCAATGGAAAAAAGACAGTCTCTTTAGCAAATGGTGCTGGGAGAACTGGACAGCGACATGCTGAAGAATGAAACTGGACCACTTTCTTACACCATGCACAAAAATAAACTCAAAATGGATGAAAGACCTAAATGTGAGACAGGAAACCATCAAAACCCTAGAAGAGAAAACAGGCAATAATCTCTTTGACCTCAGCCACAGCAACTTCTTGCTCAACACGTCTCTGAAGACAAGGGAAATAAAAGCAAAAACGAACTACCGGGGCCTCATTAAGACAAAAAGCTTCTGCACTGCAAAGGAAACAATCAACGAAACTAAAAGGCAATCAGTGGAATGGGAGAAGATATTTGCAAATGACATCAGATAAATGGAATCCAAAATGTATAAACAACTTACCAAACTCAACACCCAAAAGACAAATAATCCAGTGAAGAAAGGGGCAGAACACATGGATAGACACTTTTCCAAAGAAGACATCCATATGGCCACCAGACATATGAAAAGGTGTTCAACATCACTCATCATCAGGGAACTACAAATCAAAGTCACATTGAGATATCAGCTCGCACTGGTCAGAGTGGCTAAAATTGATAACTCAGGAAACAAGAGATGCTGGTGAGGATGTGGAGAAAAGGGAACCCTCTTGCACTATTGGTGGGAATGCAAACTGGTGCAGCCACTCTGGAAAACAGTGTGGAGGTTCCTCAAAAAATTAAAAATAGAACTACCCTACAACCCAGCAGTAGCACTACTAGGAATGTATCTAAAAAATACAGGAGTGCTGACTCATAGAGGCACAAGTACCCCGATATTTATAGCAGCACTTTCAACAATAGCCAAATCACGGAAAGAGCCCAAATATCCATCAACTGATGAATGGATAAAGAAGATGTGGTTTACATACACATTGGAATACTACTTGCCAATGAGAAAGAATGAAATCTTGCCATTTGCAACTACGTGGATGTAACTGGAGGGTATTATGCAAAGCGAAATAAGTCAGTCAGAGAAGGACAGATATCTTATGGTTTCACCCTTTTGTGGAATTTGAGAAACTTAACAGAAGACTTTGGGGGAAGGGAAGGGGAAAAAATAGTTTCCAACAGAGAGGGAGGCAAACCATACGAGACTCTTAAATACAGAGAACAAACTGAGGGTTGATGGGGGGTGGGGCAGAGGGGGAAATGGGTGATGGGCACTGAGGAGGACGCTCGTTGGGATGAGGCCTGGGTGCTATTATGTAAGCGATGAATCATGGGAATCTACCCCCAAAACCATGAGCACACTGTATACACAGTGTACATTAGCCAGCTTGACAATAAATTATATTTAGAAAAAAAGAAGGAAGTCTCTGAAAGATTAAAACGAAAAAAAAAAAGAGTTGGACACTTAACCGAATGACCACCCACGTGCCCTTAAAAACACATCTTTAAAGAACACATATTTTTAAAATGCCAGGAAAGATAGTGGCCCAAATATTGAGATGGAGTGTTAGAGACATGCTAATTAATAAGTGTAAAATTGCTTCCCCAAACTGTAAAGAACTAAGAAAATAATCATGAAGAATAAGAATAGTCACGAAAAAATTTTAACTCTTGTGACCTGTTTGGAATGATTGATCTGGAAGATACCAAAAGGAAATTTGTTCTTGGACTAGTCCTCGAGTAGCAGAAGAACTAGTGCACATTTAGAATGAGTTCTTGGTCAGTGTCTGAATTACTTTCGTAACTATTTTTGAATTGATTCTGTCCCCTACAGTGTGATAGATAGAGATATTCAAGACGTGGATATATATATAAAAAGGTCGTGTTTTTTAAAAACACTTTCCTCCGTGTTGAAAGTTTTATAGCACCAAACAATTTCCTTTCAGTTACTTTTATTTCCTAGACTTTCCTTATGAAGTTGAAGTTGGTAAATCTCTTCCCCAAGAGGCCAAAGCACACAGAATCAGGTATAGTCTTCAAGGTGGCCATGCCTGAGCAAAAAATTCCATTCCCAACTTCCATTTCTCTCTTTTAAAAAAATTTTTTTAAAATGTTATTTATTATTGAGAGAGAGAGAGAGAGAGAGAGAGAGAGAGAGAGAGACCATGGCAGGGGGAGGGGCAGAGAGAGAGGGAGACACAAAATCTGAAGCAGGTTCTAGGCTCTGAGCTGTCAGTGCAGAGCCCGATGCGGGGTTCAAACTCACAAACCATGAGATCATGACCTGACCCAAAGTCAGATGCTTAACCGACTGAGCCACCCGGGTGCCCCACCCCCAAACTTCCATTTCTGATACAAATTTTTAGTATGCTAGAAACAAAAAGAAGTTATTTTGAACTGGTAAGAGATATTTGTCAGATGCTAATGGCAAATATCTTACACTCACCATATCCCCCATTAAAGTTGGGAACAAGAAAAGCTGCCCACTCTGATCATTTTACTTAACGATGTTCTGTACGTTCTATCCAGCAAGCCATAAAAAAGGCAAGTGGATCAAGAGGTATCAGTGTTAAAAAGGAAGAGAGTTAATTATACAAATAAATAAAGACCCAAATTGTTACTCAAACATGTGGGGCAAGTTTCCAAAAAGTTTCTAAGCTTTTGAACCCATGAAGTCCAATGGCTCAGTAATATTTCTCAAAAAACCTATCTGATGGGCAGAGAGCACATATTGCTTTCAGTCTACTGAGAAATTCACAAACTTGTAAGAAGTTGTGCCAACAAAACATAAATCTGAAGTTCAGAATGCAGTATTTTTTTTTAAATAAAAATGATCTATGTAAAATTAAGTGGATTCTGAATTTACAGACTATCTTGTCCTCTAATAGGCCTTGAACTTAACATGCAGAAGTATGATAATATCTTTTTTCTTTGTATTGCTTAGACAACAATGAAATTGTATCCTTCTAAAGACTTCTCATAAAGCTGCACAATTTCATAGGCTAGATTTAGAAACAAGCCATACTTGCACAGCACAGAGTACTAACCACTATATGATCACAGCGGAAATAAGCCTCACTTTCAATCATATCAAGAATTTCAAACCTTTTCCACCTTTTTGCAATGGAACTGGTGGCAGGAAAAGAGTACCGAACTAGAAGATAAAGGCCCGACTGGGTTTTAGCTCTTGCTCCTTTTCCCATGAGCTGTGTGTCCTTGGGCAATTGTTTCACCTTTTTGGTCTGCAGTTTTCTCTTATCTGTAAAGTTGAGAGCTGTGAAGATTAAGACATAACTTGAGTACAGTGCTCTGCAAGCTATAAAATGCTGTGCAGATATTGAGCTTTGAGGCAGTTCCCAAATCCCAACAACTGTGAGAGGATTGACAATAAAAGGTACAATTTTTGCAATGAACAAGAAGATGGCCAGAGTGGTGATGGATGTTGAGACTTTGTCATCAGGGTTGTGGCTGAAGGCCTTTTTAAAAAGGTTGTAGCTGTAGACCCCATACTCAGGTTTCAGGGAGGAGGCATCAGTATTTCCCTCCTGTGCCTGGAAGTCCTGCCGTATTATTTGGTTTTCAGTAGTGTCTGATTTTAAAAAATATTTCTGTTTTATTCAGACAAGAGTTGTCCATCTCCCCTCACCCATTTTTTTCTCTCATCATGACATTCCCTTAACCTAAAACCCAGAAAGGGTGAAGGCTGTCTTCAAATGGGGACTTTGGCTGACTTCTCTGTACTTGTAGAATCTTTCCAAGAGGGGTGGATGGCGTTCGGATGCGGTCTCAGAACAAAAGTCAACACGGGTATCTGGGGGGGGGGAAGGGGAGGAAGCTGAAGGATATGGAAAAGGAAAGGGAGGACATTGGACAAAGGTTCAACCTTTGAGGCACACACGCACCGGAAGTACTGAGTGGCAGGTCTGGACGCCCTTGGGAATTCTCGGAAGAGCATGCTCATGACAAGAGAAGTGGGGGGCCAATACCTAGTTAGAAAATTGCGCAGGAACGCACAAATTAAGATTGATGTTTGGAGCTCCAAATTTCCATACTTTCTATTGTTTCTCCTTTTTCAGAATAATGAGTCTTTCTGCCTGTCTTTATTCAATCAAGTAAGATACAGTGAGTTTAATGAGTTTTGATTTTTCCCAGTCAGGAAGACCTGTCAATATTTCATAGGCAAGCAGAAAGAGGCACTAAAAGAGCCCCATTAAAATATTTTAGTCACTTCTGCAGATCCAAAGACAGTTCCTTTTTGCAAAGCTTTATTCTCTTTTATGAATTCCTGTCTTGGCAGATTTGTCTTGTGATCACTCAAAGATCGAGCGGCTCGTACAATGTACCCGAGTCGGTTACAGATCCAGCAGGGTGGCCTGTCACTTTGCCTGGGTAGCTGTCAAGCTGCAATTCGGTGGTCAAAAATGTCCAGCTTGCTAGCTATTTACAATGTCAACAAATGTTTGCTAATATCAAACCGTTTGTGAACACAGGAGTTTTGCACATTTCCTTGGCTAAAAGGGCTTCCTCAAAAAAAAAAAAAAAAAAGAAACTTGCAAAATAGTGGAGGTGTTTACTAGAGACACGAAGATATAATTTGAGTTGTGATTTTTGTCATAATAAAGAGTGAAGTGAAGTTTTTGAGAGAGCTGAGCTCTCTCATTGTGTTAATCAACAGATATGTGTATGATTATAAAACATCACTGTCTCCGTGGATGTGGCTTCCGTCAATGGAAAATATTACATTTACTTTACATAAATAATTAGAAGTGTGCTGTTCTGAGTGCTCCTTTAAAAATTTTTTAAATTGTTACTTTATTTTGTTCCAGCTTTACTGAGGTATAATTGACAAATAAAATTGAGCATAGTTAGGGGCGCCTGGGTGGCGCAGTCGGTTGAGCGTCCAACTTCAGCCAGGTCACGATCTCGCGGTCCGTGAGTTCGAGCCCCGCGTCCGGCTCTGGGCTGACGGCTCAGAGCCTGGAGCCTGTTTCCGATTCTGTGTCTCCCTCTCTCTCTCTGCCCCTCCCCTGTTCATGCTCTGTCTCTCTCTGTCCGAAAAATAAATAAATGTTGAAAAAAAAATTTTAAAATTGAGCATAGTTAAATCGTACAACATAATAATTTGCTCCTTCTTTTGTCTATTTGTACTCACAAATGTATCAAGGAAAAGCTTTCCTTCAGATAGAGTTGGGTAGATGTGAATTGCTTTATGACACCTGGGTGTGCGAATTGTTACTGTGATCTATGTATTCGAAATGGAGTAACTTGAGTTCTTAGCCTTACTAGCCAGATTGGTAAGAAAGTCAATATTCATGCAATCCCTATCAAAATAACACCAGCATTCCTCACAGAGCTAGAACAAACAATCCTAAAATTTGCATGGAACCACAAAAGACCCTGAATAGCCAAAGCAATTTGAAAAAGAAAACCAAAGCTGGAAGCATCACAATCCCAGACTTCAAGCTGTATTACAAAGCTGTAATCATCATGGCAGTGTGGTACTGGCACAAAAACAGACACTCAGATCAACGGCACAGAATGGAAAAACCAGAAATGGACCCACAAATGTATGGCCAACTAATCTTTGACAAAGCGGGAAAGAATATTCAGTGGAATAAAGATAGTCTCTTCAGCAAGTGGTGCTGGGAAAACTGGACAGTGACATGCAGAAGAATGAACCTGGACCACTTTCTTGCACCATACACAAAAATAAACTCAAAATGGATGAAGGACCTAAACGTAAGACAGGAAGCCATCAAAATCCTCGAGGAGAAAGCAGGAAAAGCCTCTTTGACCTCTGCTGCAGCAACTTCTTACTCAACACATTTCCAGAGGCAAGGGAAACAAAAGCAAAAATGAATTATTGGGGCCTCATCAAAATAAAAAGCTTCTGCACCGTGAAGGAAACGATCAGCAAAACTAAAAGGCAACTGACAGAATGGGAGAAGATATTTACAAATGACATATCAGATAAAGGGTTAGTATCCAAAATCTATAAAGAACTGATCAAACTCAACACCCAAAAAACAAATAATCCAGTGAAGAAATGGGCAAAAGACATGAATAGGCACTTCTCCAAAGAAGACCTCCTGATGGCCAACCGACACATGAAAAAATCCTCAACATCACTCATCATCAGGGAAATACAAGTCAAAACCGCAATGAGATACCACCTCACACCTGTCAGAATGGCCAACATTAACAACTCAGGCAACAACAGATGTTGGCGAGGATGCGGAGAAAGAGGATCTCTTTTGCATTGTTGGTGGGAATGCAAGCTGGTGCAGCCATTCTGGAAAACAGTATGGAGGTTCCTCAAAAAATTACAAATAGAACTACCCCACGATCGAACAATTGCACTACTAGGTATTAATCCAAGGGATACAGGTGTCCTGTTTTGAAGGGGCACATGCACCCCAATGTTTATAGCAGTGCTATCGACAAGAGCCAAAGTATAGAAAGAACCCAAATGTCCATCGATGGATGAATGGATAAAGAAGATGTGGTATATATATACAATGGACTATTACTCGACAATCAAAAAGAATGAAATCTTGCCATTTGGAACTACGTGGATGGAACTGGAGGGTATTATGCTAAGCGAAATTAGTCAGAGAAAGACAAATACCATAGGAC